>NC_046332.1:56371955-58932642 GCF_000738735.6 Corvus cornix cornix | reverse complement strand
GGTTAGCAAGCATAGTCCCGGAAGGGACGTCCTTGCTAAGGGGTGCTTACAGTTTCCTCTGGGAACTGATAGAACCTATCAGCTGGCCAGTTTGAATATGGACAATTCTCTAAGCCACTTAAAGTTGTGATCACCTCTGTGATCCACATTTAAGAATAGGCAAACTCCCCCTCCAAGCTCTCTCTCGTTTCCGGCGCTGGCACAGGTGGCTGCGGGCCCCGTGTGGGGGCCAGCGGGCCCGGCCAGGCCCTGCTTGGGCCAGGCTGGGCCAGGCCACGGCCATCCTGAAGCCATGGACCTGTTCCAGCCGTGGAACCCCCCCACTGCCTTGCCGTGGGCAGCCGGAGCGGCTCGGCTCTCCCCCTCTCCACTGCGATAAGAAAAATTCAACATTCCAGCTGCAAAGCTGCAAGGCCGAGGTGAGATTAACCCTTTTTATTGCTGTGAAGAGCTGAAAACCTGAGGGAAGAGAGAGAGAGGAGATGCTTAAAGCTGAAAGTCTGTTGTGAAGCTATGATATATCAGAGTATCCTGTTGTAATTTCATGAAGATATGGGGGGTGGAGTGTTCAACTCGTAAGCAAAAGCACCTGCACTGAGATAGGCAGATGCTGACGCAGCTGTAATTTCATGAGAAGTTTGGACAGGGAGAGATGAACCAGATGAGGACTTTTGCTCCAAACGGGAAAGGAGAAAACCTCAGTCCGTAGAGATGGACCAGATGAGGACTTTTGCTCCAAATGGGAAAGGAGAAAACCTCAGTCCCTAGAGATGCTCCCAGAGATAGTCCTAACGATGAAGATGATGAAGACCCTTTGCTCCCAGGGAAGGAGAAGGGCCTCTGTTTTTGTTTCTGAACGGCTCAACCTTAAAATTGTACCCCAAAACACTTCAAGAGTGGACCCTCGAAAGCAGTTGCGGGAAAAGCTGCAAGTCGGGGGAAAGGACTCACACGCAGGCAGAGAGACTCCTCTTCCTAAATGGACTGAACAATATTTGGAAGTGCGCGGCTGTCTCGTTGTGATAATGTTTTCATAGCATGAGCAAGAAGAGACTTCTCTTTCTAAATGGACTGAACAAGGTTATTATGGAAGTGGTAAACAGACTGAACATCTTAAGGGTTGTCTTTTCACATTGTCAGTGGGAGAAGGGAGGAAGGTGGGAGGAGGAGGAGAGTTCTGAAGGTGGTATAATTTTTTTTCTTCTTTTAGGTCTGTTAATAAACTTCTTTATATTCTTTCAAGTTTGGTGCCTGCTTTGCATTTCTCCTAATTCTTATCTCACAGCAGATAAACAGTAATGAGTATTTTGGACCAAACCACTACAGTGGCTCAAGTTTCAAAATAGGTTGAACTGTAGTGTCCTTTCTGTGTAGTAGTCCAAATATACAAATCCATATATAAATTTGCATTTTCAGTTTCATGCTTCATTGAGGTACACAATATCTTCACCCACAGAAATCCATGATCTCTAGAAATTGTTTCATGGACACCAATTCTTTCTCCTAATGTTATTTGCTGACCACAAAAAGCTACAAATGTCCTTATGAAATGTGTTATGAAAAAAGAGAGGAAAGAATTCTGCCTATTCACACTCTGTATAATGCAAGTACTCTTGTCACTTAGTGTTGTTGTCTAGGTCCATAGAAATTCGGGAACTCATTGACCTCAATTTTTTGTTACAGTGTTTCTCAGTCCCCAGAGTGTTGTTTATTCTCTTCTTCATTAGAATCTAAAATAATTTAAAACTGTTCCTGACCTAGCTTTTGAGAGTTTTATTGGGACAATGATGCATGAGAGAATTCCAGCAGAATGGAATGAGAACAAGGATTGTAGGACAATAATAGGTCACTGGCAGGTGGACACGCAAGGAATTATGTGTCCAACAGATGCATTGACTTAACACAATGAACAATGAAGAAAACTCAATAATAATAACAGAATCTTGTTTTATGTTGTTATGCTATTTTTGAAACCTTTCTGTCATAGGTTAGCAAGCATAGTCCCGGAAGGGACGTCCTTGCTAAGAGGTGCTTACAGTTTCCTCTGGGAACTGATAGAACCTATCAGCTGGCCAGTTTGAATATGGACAATTCTCTAAGCCACTTAAAGTTGTGATCACCTCTGTGATCCACATTTAAGAATAGACAAACCTCCCCCCCAAGCTCTCTCTCGTTTCCGGCGCTGGGACAGGCGGCTGCAGGGCCCGAGCAGGGCCCAGTGGGCCCGGCCAGGCCCTGCTTGGGCCAGGCCGGGCCAGGCCACGGCCATCCTGGAGCCGATGGACCTGTTCCAGCCATGGAACCCCCCCCCACTGCCTTGCCGTGGGCAGCCGGAGCGGCTCGGCTCTCCCCCCTCTCCACTTCGATAAGAAAAATTCAACATTCCAGCTGCAAAGCCGCAAGGCCGAGGTGAGATTAACCCTTTTATTGCTGTGAAGAGCTGAAAACCTGAGGGAAGAAAGAGAGGAGATGCTTAAAGCTGAAATTCTGTTGTGAAGCTATGATATATCAGAGTATCCTGTTGTAATTTCATGAAGATATGGGGGGTGGAGTGTTCAACTCGTGAGCAGAAGCACCTGCACCGAGATAGGCAGATGCTGACGCAGCTGTAATTTCATGAGAAGTTTGGACAGGGAGAGATGAACCAGATGAGGACTTTTGCTCCAAATGGGAAAGGAGAAAACCTCAGTCCCTAGAGATGCTCCCAGAGATAGTCCTAACAATGAAGATGATGAAGACCCTTTGCTCCCAGGGAAGGAGAAGGGCCTCTGTTTTTGTTTCTGAACGGCTCAACCTTAAAATTGTACACCAAAAAACTTCAAGAGTGGACCCTCGAAAGCAGTTGCGGGAAAAGCTGCAAGTCGGGGGAAAGGACTCACACGCAGGCAGAGAGACTCCTCTTCCTAAATGGACTGAACAATATTTGGAAGTGGGCGGCTGTCTCATTGTGATAATGTTTTCATAGCATGAGCAAGAAGAGACTTCTCTTTCTAAATGGACTGAACAAGGTTATTATGGAAGTGGTAAACAGACTGAACATCTGAAGGGTTGTCTTTGAACATTGTCAGTGGGAGAAGGGAGGAAGGTGGGGGGAGGAGGAGAGTTCTGAAGGTGGTATAATTTTTTTTTCCCTTCTTCTTTTAGGTCTGTTAATAAACTTCTTTATATTCTTTCAAGTTTGGTGCCTGCTTTGCATTTCTCCTAATTCTTATCTCACAGCAGATAAACAGTAATGAGTATTTTGGACCAAACCACTACACTTTCAAAAGGTGATTTTGTTTTTGCATGCTAAATTTCATCTCATTAATCAATTAGATGTTTAATTATTAGGCATGCCTTTAACAAATCCAAGGTCAATGAAGGTTATCTACATCACCGTATATGAAACAAATTCTCTACTTTCAAACTAAAGGGGTCAAGTCTCTAATTTCTGTGAAGAAAAATAAGGTATTGATGATTGTGTTTTACATAACTAAAGCAATGGAGAGGATGTTCATGGTTCTGTATGTGTGTGGTGTGTTGGGAGCATATTTACCAAGAGTCTGACTACAGGTTTTACAATTTTAAACTCTAAGTGTTCTTGCACTTGAATGAATTTGCACAATTTAGGTATTGCTCTAAATTATGACTCTTGGCTGTGATTCCCCAGGGGATCCCACTTTAGCTGGGAATTACCCAAACATGTCTCATTTCATCTCCAGCTTGCAAACAACCTGATCACATCACACAACAGGAAAGTGTAGGTATGCTATGCTAAATAAAAGCAAAAGCCACTAGGAATGGCTTCTGAGTTAATCTGATAGGCAAAACAATCTTGTTTTCAGTAAAATTGCAATCACTGACAACAGCAGAAAATCTGGTCCCACAAATTCAACACCAGTGAAAATTTTCAATTTGACTTAAGCATGCAATCTCTTACAGAATAAATATGTCATTTGTTTCTAACCTATACAGATTCAGCAATTAATTTTGGGGTGACTTTACAGGATTATATTTTTTTCATCTTTTAGTATGGCACAAAACTTAAACTACTGTCTAAGAAAATATATGTAGAAAATATGTATAGAAAATAAATAAATATGTCTGAAAATATGTATTTTTCCTTTAACTTTCAATTCAGTTGATTATAGCAGAAATTTTTCCATAATTTTTAAAGGATTGAGGGCAAACTGGCATAAAAGCCCTCCTTTAAGTACCTTCAAAAAATAGGCTTCCTTTTTTACTGCTGCCCATTCTCTCCTTTACATTTGCAGGTTTAAAACATCAGCCTCAGTGATATTGAGCAGATTTTTTATCTCTCTTTTTCTAGACGTATAAGAAGATCAATGCATTATTTTCCCTGAATACAAATTGCTATTACAAAGTTTTTCACTAAGACTGAAAATGTTCAGCATATTGCTTCAGGACTGGAGTTTCCTCAATGGTTGGCTGAAGCATTTCCAGTTTATATATCTTTCCCCCTGCATTGTCTAAGGTCATTGTATTGTTTCAATATCCATGAATTCATAATTCTCCATTGTCCTTCTCAGACCCCACAGAGTGCAAAGTCTGTGGAATGTCCAATTTCTTGTTTTTAAAATCAATTGAGAGGAAGCAATTTTTCTTCCCCATTATGCACCTCCACGCTTCCAGAATCAAAGCCTTTCATCAACAAAAAACCTGAGGCTCTGCCTCCTGATATGGATAGATTGAAATCCAATGCTTTTGGATGGGCTTTTTCAAGAATGTGTGCTTAGATTCTTGCTTTTGTTACTTTAAAATAAAGTATCATGAGACATCCTGTATGAATAACACTGCAAAAATACTGCTGTTTTTCTTGAACCAGCATTAGGCTCCATGGGTGCCAAGCCATGGTAACACATGGAGCTTTCACAGTTCAGTGCTCAAAGTCACATTTTTGTAGGGAAGAGTTCTAAATGATTCAAAGTTACCAGCTCCCAGAAAAGTGACTGTTTGCCAAAAAAAGCCCTCCTATTAAAGAAACTCATATGGTCATGAAATATTTTACAGTTTGTAAACTTTTACAATAATGATTTGATTTCATGAGCTTGAACAATATAAAAATTGGCTATTCCTTTTTTTTTAAGAATGTTGACTTCTTATGACATTGACAGTGCATTTTTCTTTATTTACATTATATTTGCTGTTGCAGGTAAAATGAAGTTCATATTAGCTTAAACAAAGGACAAGATTAAGGAATCAGCTATAGGTCTTTCCTTCCACATTCTTTTTTTCCAAAAATAGTAGTGAATTCTTGTGCTACTGGTGCAATCTTTTCTAGTTAATTTTTTTTTTGTATTCACGTATATGTTCCTCAGAGTGGGAAACATGCTTGAGTAGATTGATGAATTACAATGCAACTGTAAGAACAGATTTTACATGTTTTCTACAAAATATGAGAATATAACTCTCCCTCCTGAAAAAAAGAAAAAGAGCAGCCAAAAAGAAAACCTGTAAAATACTGAGCAGATATCCATTGCAAATGCATCTATCAAAAAAGTTTGTCTTGTGCCTTTGACTACACATGTCTGAAAAGTATACAGACTATTCCCAAAACATAGTTTAATGGGCTTTTTTGAGCACTCTCACTACAGTTCTATACAAGAAGACTCAGCCTTAGGAAATCTTCCTGTTGTACAGATGAACACCATGTAGAAACTTTCTGTATTTACATCTCTGGTGTTCCAGTTAGCCCAGTTAGAAGATGGTTTCAGTAGGAGAAAATCATAGGGAACAGTCTCATTGTTGCTCGGAGCCACATCTAGACTGATGATGATGTTCAGACAGCTTTAGATACAAGGAGTCTGCAAGGATAACTGCTGAAATACACAATACACACAATCACACAAGAGCCAGAATCTAAAATCTCCATATGGTGAGATAAAATCTCTTTTCTATTAGTGTTTGTTTTAATTGTTAAAAAAGAAAAAATGTTTATTTTAATTGTTGCTTAATTGTAGAAAAATAGAAAATGTACAGGATTGCATTTTTATTAGTAAATTGAAAGCAATTGAGATCATAGTATATAATCCATGAAAAGGGAAAATATTGAATTAACCAAGAGAGTTATTTGTTAAAAGATTTTCACTAACTCTAATAAACTTCATAAAATGTGAACTTGAACTGCTGCTCCAGTCATGAGCTGAAGCCTTGTCTTTTAGAGAAACCTTCTTTCCAGATATTCTTATCACTTCAAGAAATTAATATTAATGAGTTATGGCTGAGGTGTTTCCCCTAACTTTGGAGCTACACTGTATGGGTTATTAGACATTTGTCTGATTCTCTACACTTGGCACCAGGTCTAATAATTTTAGCTTTTATCAGGTAACACTATGAATACTACAATAACAGGCTCTATTTTAAGACCTTTTGCTATGACTGCAAAACATTAAATCATACAAAGTATTAAACTACACAAAGTGTAAGACAGTGCAAAATCATTCTATGTATTTTCAAACCTTCTACAGATGTCCATTATTATGCTCAGTAAGTTATGAACAGAAGGATTGCCATGCATATGTTTATCTTTCCATACTAGAGATTTTTTTGAAACAGCTGAGTATTCGTCTTTTATGTGTGTCAACATTTCTGTAAATCTTTAAGTAAAGCTCTAGCAAACACATCCTCACAGTCTATTGCAACCACTTGTTAAGCTTGATGATATAATCACTGGTGTTACTTCTGCCAGTCATCTTTGAAGACTGGTCAATCACTTGAAATTGAAATCTTGAAAAGATGCAAGACTTAAAAAGACATGTAGGTAGAGCCTGCTTTCATAGGCATATACCCATTTTTATGCAGAAATAATTTAGGTATATAGTAATTCAAGTATCAAAGAAAGCAATTTATTTTCACCTGAAATCTAATGCTTTTGGACTAGAGAACCGAAAATTTTAAACTGAAAGGCTGAGATTATCAGGCAGTAATTTATTTTTTAACCCAGTGAATTGATTTGATAGTTTAGGGAAACTAGTTTTGAACAGATGGGTTAAGGTAGAAAGCATTTGTACCTTTTAAATGGAAATCATGACTATATGCATTTAGGCATCATGGGCACCATAGGTGCCTTTAACTGTAATTTAAACAACTAGGTTCAAATAAACATACCTTTTTTTCTTTTCACTTCAAGCAACAAGTATCTCTACTATGGTTGATGCTTCCAGCTTTAAGATTGATTTAGATAAGGTAGATAAATCACTCTTTCAGATGTGTGAATTTCTCATTATTAATTACAGAGGGAAGTGATTGCCTCAGACTAAGGTTTTTGATCATCAGATACAATAAGTCAGTTCAAATGATTTCTATGCAAAGGAAAGAAATTCAGGATCTTTTATTCAAAAAAACCTAACCAACTTACCCTCACGTGGCAAAATCAAATTCCTCTCTTACCATATTCTTGTTGCACCTCTACACATTCGTAAGGTCAATCTAAATGACAGACTGGGCTAAATTTCTATCAGCAGGATATTGTTGGACACAAACACAGTGTCCCTTCTCTGCAAGTGATATAACTATAGGAAATTCAGGCGCTGCTTCTTCATATATTATTTGTCTTTTCCTTCTTCCTAATAGATATTTTATTTCAACTGTCTTTAAGGTGAAGTTCTGAAACAGTGTATATTTGTAGTGTTTTAAGGAAGAAGAGGACTGTAATCTGACTGAAAATTAAAACTGTTTCCATTCTGATTTGTCTGGTTTGTCTTTTTGGTTCTAGAAATGTAGACACTTTGACTAGTCTGTAATTCCACCAAAATAAAGAGAATTTTTAATATTTGCATTTTAAGTTATGACAAGTGTTCCCAGAGTAAAAGAGTGGATATGAAATCTAAGCAAATTAATTAAAGTTCCTTTAGGAAAATGATACAAATTTCTCTAGGGAGATATTTTGATATTGTTAATACAAACCCATCCTGCAATTTTGAAATAAGAAACTCCATTTTTATGATAATTTAAAATTTAATGGCATATTTTGACAGTAAGTACTTTGCTGGAAACAATGCTCAGTAACAAAATACATGACTAGGTTTGTCCTGCGCTAACCTGCAAACTCCTCACATGAGACACATTTTTCTCATCATTAAAGGAGAAATTAACAAGTCCGTAATTGGCACTCTGCACTTCATTAGCATATACCTCACCAGCAATATGCCTCAGTATCTGCAGGTCAGGAGACAGCTACTGTAGAACAACATTCTCAAGACCATTTTAAGCGAAATGTATGCATCCTTGTAACAACATTCACCTTCTCTATTTACATACATGAAGTTGGTTCCCAAGACTATTTCCATCTGGTCAGAGAGCACAGTCTTTTTTAGAGGCAGGAAACAAAAATGATTATTGGATAAATTCCTAGGAGAAATACTTCATATTCTTCAAACTAATGTGAGCAATGACTAAGTTGCAGTAGAGTGGAGATTCAGAGGAGAAGGGCAAGAAAGTAAAAAAAAGACACTGAGAAAAATAGGGAGAGAAAATGGTAGAGAGAAAGGGAAAGAAGAAATGAAAAAAGATAAAAAAGAGAAAGAAGGAAGGAAAGAGAAAGACATAAGAGAAAGGACAAAAGAGGAGGAAGGAAGGAAGGAAGGAAGGAAGGAAGGAAAGAAGGAAAGAAGGACAGAAGGAAAGAAGGAAAGAAGGAGAAAAAGAAAAAAGAAAGAGAAAAAGAAAAAAGAAAAGAAAAAGAAAAAGAAAAAAGAAAAAGAAAAAGAAAAGAAAAAGAAAAAGAAAAAGAAAAAGAAAAAAAGAAAAAGAAAAAGAAAAAGAAAAAGAAAAGAAAAGAAAAGAAAAAGAAAAAGAAAAGAAAAAGAAAAAGAAAAGAAAAAGAAAAAAAGAAAAAAGAAAAAGAAAAAGAAAAAGAAAAAGAAAAAGAAAAAGAAAAAGAAAAAGAAAAAGAAAAAGAAAAAGAAAAGAAAAAGAAAAAGAAAAAGAAAAAGAAAAAGAAAAAGAAAAAAGAAAAAGAAAAAGAAAAGAAAAAGAAAAAGAAAAGAAAAAGAAAAAGAAAAAGAAAAAGAAAAAGAAAAAAAGAAAAAGAAAAAGAAAAAGAAAAAGAAAAAGAAAAAGAAAAAAAGAAAAAGAAAAAAAAGGAAAAATGTTGTGATGAAGGTTGAGGAAGGGGAATAAAAAAAGAAGAGGAAGAAAATAAAGAAAAACTGACTATATAATGCCTTGTAGTGTTTTGTTTAGAGGTTGAGTTGTTTTCCTTTTGCTGATAGTCATGAAAAATAATTTCTATATTGTACTATTTAGTTACATTTTTCAGATTTAAACCTTTTTTCTTTTTTAATTTATTTCTATTAGTGAGTTCCATAGCAAGTGAACTTTTTCAATTAAGTGAACACATATCCTACTCTGAATTTTAAAATATTTTAATGACTGTGTGACTTACTCTATGAAGGACAATATTTTAATTATCAGAATTCAAGGAAGTTTTGAGGAGTTGTTTATTCTGGTGTGTTCAAGTTTTTTGCTATCTGATCATGGATTTTACCATAATTCGTATTCAAGAAGAAATCTGTTCTATTTCTACAGAACAAGGATAGGGAAGTTGGGTTTCTGATTTCTTAATAAGGACATCATTCTCAGAAGACCTCCATAGCCATGCATAATGCTGAAATCAAATAGCAGGTAAGGTCCATTGAGAAGTATAAGATTTTCCTCATTATTGTTTTATTAAAAGTTGTAAATATTTATTCTTGTTTCAGATGAGAAAAAGGGAGAAAGATCTTTCACTAGTCTGTAGAAAAACACAGCTGCAAATTCCATCATTAAGACACTGACTCTGTTAATAAATAAGACAGTCCAGGGACTCTTTGGACCTCAGGCTAATTGGCACAGCAAAGTAGCTTTCTTTGCAACTAAACTCTCTTTCCTTCCTAAATAGACCATCTATGTTCAAACTGCTATTGGGAATGATCCTTGGCTCAGGTTTGGCTGGGAGAAAGTTGCTGATCTTAATGATGACATCTTAGGGACTATGCTGGTGATTTTGCAGTGTAGGTGACGGCATGCCAGTGATCAGACCCTTGACACATCCTGTTAGATTAACTGCTACAGGAGTGTCTCAAAAGAACAGATTGCTTGTCTTACAGTACTTGGAGTACATTATTACCCACAGTGACATCTGTCTACAAGGCTGAATAGGGTAGGTCTGGATCTATGTAAGTTTGGATCCTGACAGAGTTGATAAGTCTACTAGGGCACTTACATGTACATGTATTTTATATTTAAATTAAAGTATGAGTGCACTTACCCTATTTCTTTATGCAGACACAAGGAACGGGTGTTTTTTCCCTCCTGATGGCAGTGTAGACATACCTGGGTTAAATAATGTTTTGACATCTCAGTTTGTTTAAAACCTAAGCCAGGTCTTCCACTAATTGTTATGCCTCAGAGTGTCAGAGTGGCTAAAGCAAATGGGACAAATCTGGTCCCTGGATCTTGCATGAATAACTGTTAAATGGTTCATAATCCTACTTCAGATTTTCTATTCAATAAATAGTGCAAAAAAGGAAAAAAAAAGTTGAAATAAGATGTATTTGTGTATGTTACCTTGTAACTACCTCTGTGCAGTTTCCACTCCATTAAATCTCTTCATGCACTTCAGAAATTCTTTTCATTTCTTGAAATTAATCAGGGTGAAACTTTGACACTAATGAAGACACCTGTTCTGCTTCAGCCCAGTTTTTCTAGATGGTGTCTAGAAAAGAACAAAAGGGTTTCTATTCTTCTAAAATATTTTTTATAGTGAGAAATATAAGAAAATATTCAGCTTATTCAGAGATAGATTTAGAAATTTATGAAGTTACCTTTGGCAATAATGTATGATAAATTCAATAGAAACAAAAGATGGAAAAAATTTGAAAGGCTGAAAACAGAAGTTAAGAAATTCCCACAAGAGTTGCAGTGACAATTTGTTAATAGCAAGATAATTAGAACATTGCAACAGCTTGCTAAGGAATATGGGAAAACACTTAATGTTTAAAATGCATTTTCAAAACCTTATGTTGTAACAGTTTCTCTGGATGAGGTTGCAGCAGCCAGCACGCTATAGTTAACTATAGTGTTAGTGAATTAACATAGGTAAAATTTTAAGAAAAGGAAGTAGCCTAGTTTTAAGAATAGACAAGCATCTCTGACCTGCATAACCTGTCCCTGAGAAAGCAGCAAACATATGGAGAACCTCCCAGGGGTGCAGAGTTAGCACACCAGTGATGGGAACAGCCAGGTCTTATGCACAACTGGAACTTGAACGGGCTGATGGGGCACTTCTTTTTCTCTACTTGATGAGAAAAGTGTTGGTATCCAGTAAGAGGATAAAATAAGAGTCCTGGGCACCCCTCAGCCTGGATCCAGAATCGCACAATGCCTGGAAGAGCCAACTTGACAAACCTTCATTTTGCTCTACCTCCCACACAACTCCTAAAAGTATGCATTTATCTATGGTTAAAAGCTATTGATATCCAACTTTCTGCACTGTCCTCTGGTGTCAGAAGTAAGGTAGTGATTACATTCACAGATAGCTTTGGGAAAGGGAGCAAGAAAGAGGAATATCTGGTCCCTTCACAGGAGGATGAAAAAGACTCTTAACATAGTATTTGACCCAAATACATGCCCCTGTTGGAAGGGGAAGGTAGAAAATTCTGGGTTATTGAGAAAACCGAGTTCAGGAAAGCTTCAGACTTTATAAGGGAAATACGGAAAAAATTTAAATGTTAGTGTGGGTTTGTGGTTTTGCATACAAGATTTTAGTGGAAAAAATAAAAAACCTTGAAGAATAAAAGAATGGTCCAGAAAAAAAGCAGGTGCATTAAAAAATGATAATAACCTGTTAAAGAGAAACTGATGTCTGCCCACCAAGGCTGTGATATAGAGCAGAAAAATGCACAGAGAGCAGTGGTGGAGCTGGCTCATCCCAAAGTAGAAGTGGCTGCCCAGTGAAAAAGGCTGTGTTCTTGTTCTCTGAGGTCACTGCAGCCATTTGCTCCTGACTGGGACCTGGAACACTTGAATAAGGATATCGGGTCTTCCTTTTTCTTCTCCTCCTTCTCCATGGACAAGGGGGTTTGCTGGCTGTACAGAAGGGGAAATCTCCATCACTAAATGAAAGTAGGAATGACCTGGATGCATTTACACCATCGGCTGTCTGAGGGACATGATCCCAGGGACAGGGCAAGGTGTTCAGGCTGCTACAGTGCAGCCTGGGTGACCACAGTGGCATGTCACCACCCTGCCCTGCACCCTAGCAGGTTGTGAAAGCTGGAGGGGGAATGATCATATGGTTACTGAAGTGCTGGGAAGTCATCTAATTTATAAAACTGTGATTAAATGCTCTGATGTTCAGGTCTATTCAGTCTCTACACTCTCCTTTGGTCCTAAACTGTGACAGATGTGGCAGGGGTGTATGTCTACTCTTTTCAGCAATTCTTTGTGATGCTGCAGCAGAGAATAACTATAAAGCTCTTACCACTTTCCGCTTTCAACCATTATAAGCATTTTTGGCTTTAGCTACAGATTAAAAACAAATCATTATGTTCATGACATGCCTGTCTTTTCTGAAGAGTTGGTGAAGCAGAATGGCCATTTTACTCTCTTCTACCCTTTGGTAAAAATTTATTCCAGTGCACTGAAATTTCTCAGATAAGCAGCAGTTTGAATTGGGATCTCTCCAAAGGCAAATGTCAGAAACAAAACTCTCACAGCGCTATGCAAACAGATCTAAAGTCACAAACAGACAGATTGAACTAGGCACACAGCTTTTGTCTGAAGACAGATGAGGTGAATCCATCTCAGTATTCTTTGCTTAGATGCCTCAGTTGCCTAAAAGCAGGTGCATGAAACCTGGAACTCGATATTAATGAACCTCTTTATTTCAAACAAGAGTTATTTTCAATAACCTAGTGTTATCACAAGATTATTCACTCATCACAGAGCTTTTGTCTTCCTATGTCTGTATTCTGAATTTAGAACAGACAATCATACAACTCTGACAGGAGATCCCAAGTTGCTCTTAGGAATGCAGAATTTAGGTTGGATCATGGGTTGGGACCAAATCAGTGGAGCACACATCTGGGCAGGCAGGGCAGGAGCTGGAGTCTGGCCCACCTACATCATCACTAAAGAATGGACACCTGAACCTGGGCTGAGCTGAAATGGGGCTCCTGGGCTGATGGACAGGGATTGGGAAGCGGCCTGCAGGGAGCACAGGACTAGGCAGCACAAGGGAGGCCCATTATAGCATTCATAGAGGGCCCTGAAAATTTCATTAATGAAAGTTGTATATACAGAAAAAATATGAAATTACAGACATTTAGAGGAACCTTAAAGTGTTTCAGGGTGTGATCGTAGATTCATAGAATCCTTAAATCTGGAAAAGACCTCTAAGAGCATTGAGTCCAACCATTAGGCTATCTCTGCCACACCCATAACTAAACCATGTCCCTAGGCACCACATCCGCAAACTCATCATCATCATTGCACTGATTATGTCCTATGCTTATGTTTTCCCAAATGTATTTCATCATCTCATACTGTAACAGCTCAGAGAATGACAACACAGTTAATATTGGAAGAGTTTTAACTTTTTTTTGGTTTTTTGGTTTTTTTTCTGGTTGCTTTTGCTGCTTTTATTATTTTTCCATAGCAGTTCCTTCATTGACAGTCATGCCCCTGTTAGCTTTTCAGCAGAACTCATAGGCATGCTTCATAGTGTCATAGTCATCAAACAAAGGTTAGTACTTCAGTGGAAACACAGCAAAAACTTGGACAATATGGAGATGAACTTCACAACACTGAAAGAGTTAAACACTGATTGCAGACTCATGCCAATATAAAGTGTAAATGGCTCACAGATTTCTGCTGAGTGCCTACTTATCAAGGAAGTCTGTCAGCAGAGGTAAGGATATTTGTGCCCACAGAACCTCTACTTTCCAATTTAATTCTATTGATTAATAGGTTTATCTACTTCCTTATTACCTGTAGGCATTAGATAATGTGAATTTAAAAAACAGAGCAGAGTAGAAGTCTGTAGCCACATTCACATATTGTGCTCTTTATTGCATCTTCAAGGAAGACCATGTGTCAGAATCAATACAGGAAGAAAAACTCCACCAGAGAACTTCTAAGAGCTATTGTGCTTGAAGAAAGAATAATTCCTTCTGTGACTTTGAAGAATAGAGAGGAAATATGGATAAAATTCCCTATAAATTATCATTTTAATCTTTGCCCAACAAGCTTTGAAATCTGACAGTGACAATATGGGTTGATAAGAATTATCACTTTGCAGAAACCAGAGAAAATTCCAGGACACACTTGGAATTTAGAAAACTCTTAAGAAAAAAACAAATATTCACATTTTGCCCAATCTTCATTTGATGAAACAAGAGGTTCGGAAAAGCCGTTTTCTCTGTCACAGTCAAAACAAGGGCATTTGTACAAAAACTTTAAGGGACGCACAAAACTACATAATTTCTGTCTGTAAATGACATACCAGGTGTTCCATAATCTCAGCTGCTTTAAAATTAGATCTTTTAATTTCTATTTGAAGCTAAATGAACCACAGAAAATAATTCAATTGAAAACACATCAAAATCAAATACAGAATGGATTTTGCCTGCAAGCAGCACACAGCTCATTCCATATTCTAAATTTTGCCCACAAAAGAAACTAGTAACCATTACATTCTATAGCCATGACAACAGTCATACTGTTCTTTTTGATTTATAAATTTACCTGATTAGGTGAAAGTGTACTAGAAGTTAATCCATGTTGTAACTGAGCACCAGACTTTCCCCATCCCATTGCTCTGATAGCCAAGGTTTTAAGACAATAATACCAGGTACATAGATTTCTCATCTGCAGGCTAAATAGGTGAGAACATGCAAATTCTGAATTTATGTCTTATGGTGTTGAAAAACTGCAGCTTTAGTCATTATTGAGATTATTTAATAACAGCTACTATACATTTGTATCTTCTCAGAAGATTTTTAAGAACTTCCAAGAAAGTTTGGTTATGACAAAAGAAGCCCAAACAAACGGAAAACTCTTCACTCACTAAAATAGCCTGTGGCATTTGACCTTCACTTGAACAGTAAATCTTCCATCATTCAGGAAATTAAAGGCCCTTTTAAGGTGTAGTTCTCTCTAAAACAGAATCTGAAATATAGCTGATGAATGGCACTCTGGTGGTGCTTATTTCTCCTCTTAGACTGTAAAAGGGCAACTGCTGGTGACTTTGACAGTAAACTTTAGACCTCTGCAGTGAATTTAATCCCACCCAAGAAAATTCACTCTTTTACTGATGAGACACACAATTACGGCTGTTCCACATTCATCCTTTTTGGTTAAACAACCTAGACTTAAAATGCCGAGGCATGAAATGAGACCAGCAGTCAGGTAACCCAGCCTCCATTTTACACATTATAGGTAGTATGACACTGACAATAGGAAAAGGTAGGGTTAAAGTGACAACAATAGCGTTGGTCTGTAGTCCTCCTTTTTGAGATTTATGGGACCATACAAAGAACAAATATATGAAACACCTTATTAACTAGTAATGAAAGCATTCACTTGAAAAGGGAGTTGTTGTCTGTTCCAGGTAGAGCTTAAGCATTTACATTAAATATGCACTGTATAAAATCCTGACAAACATCACAGTAATATCTGTCTGCCATAAGATACTGATTCATTATAGCCTTTAATGTTAATTTTTATTTTCTGTGGTAGTTTTTCTTGAACGTCTTTATTTTTCTAGAGTCCCTTGTAAAAGCTGGACTTCATCACTATGAAGTATCCTAACATATGTGTCACAGAATTGGCTTTCAGTATAAAATATGGTAGTTTTTAATGGGTTACATAGGAAATATGCATTTTCCTAATTAATCCCAATCCAAAGCTTCCACTTTCTCTTACCACCTTCTATCTCCTGCAGCATCATTAAGTGCACCATACACCACCTGATCTCTCTTGGCCTTCCCATAAAAAACTGCCCTTTCTCTGATTTATGACTGCTAGAATTCCTTCATTGTTTTTAATTTATGCATATGCCATTTGGCACTCAGCAAGACCTATCAGAATTTCCAATTTATTGGATGCCCTCTATTCTTTACTTGGCTCTGTCTCCTCAAATAATAGCATGTTCTCTTTTATTATTTTACAGACACAACACAGAACATACTGACAACAGCTTATAAAAAAATAAAAAGAAAGAGAGGAAATAGGATAAAAACCTTTTTGTGTCGTGTACTAGTCTGCTACTTCTCATCTTTCCTCCCAGACCTCCTGTCCTGGTTAGTCAAGTCTCTTATGCCTGTATTCTCTGTTTTGTGGCTCTGGCTTACTTTCTTACTTTAATAATTGTGTATGTTTTCAGTGTATTTTCCTCAAACAATACACTATTTTCAGTTTTCAGGTGGACATGAATAAAAGACCAGTTCAAATATATGAAACTCTTGATGTTCTCTTTCAAGTCAGGACCATATGTACTCCAGGTAAGCATATGCTCTCTAGGCTTTCGCACCTGCCAAAGCAGTACACTTTGCATCTTTCTCATACATTAACTTGTGGTCTCAGTTGTGGCAATACCAGATGAGGGAATGTCTTTTACTATCCCTGGCAAAGATACAATCAGCAGGGTCAGTGATTTCCTGTGTCCTGGTAAGACATACACTCGTGTTCACAAACAGGACTTTATTATTAGAGACAAAGGCTAACAGCCTCATAATCTATTTTTAAGATAAGCTGCCATAAGCAGCTCTTCAAATGGAAGGAAGTCCATGAATAATGGCTTGTCATCTAAGCAGGAGCCAATAGTTATGTACTCAGGAATGACCTTAGTATGTTTATCCATTTCCAAGTAAAGCTGAACAGTCACCTATCTGGGCTGCCACCAAGGCTGACCCATTTAATTTTCTACCTGGGAGACATTTCCATGTTCTGCCTCCTCTTCCAGACCAAAGTGAATAGTTACTTGCCTGGGAGGCACTGTACCAAGTTTGATGAATTACCTCACAGGCTGACCCAAACCTATTCCTGTCTGGAAGGCAGTGTCTTTCTATTGACCTAATTATTAAGCAGACTGTAACAGTTACATATCCTAAGATGTGTAATTTAAATTATATCTAAAACTGTCTGTAGCTTTAGCTTAATAATTCATATTTAAAATCATCTTGATTTTTAAAAGTAGCTGTGACTTTTCCTTCTGAAAAATATTAGAATATTCACGTAACTCTTGTAAATAATTTTTTTTTTTTACTTGATCAGTTTTCTTCAGTTTTCTGATCTTTTTGCTTCAAAATGTAGAAGAACGGGAATTTGTATTTCAGGTTTTCAAGGTCATTGTGAAGCTTAATTTATGATCTTAAATTCCATTGTAAACTTCATTTAAAAGGTGTTGTAAATGCAAAATAGTAGTGGTAGTATTTCTTAAATCTGTTCTGGAGTTCACAAAACTCTTAAAAAATGAGTCATGTACACGACATGTAAGATTTCTAGGTGAACATTGTCAATGACTACAGAAGAACACACAGATTAATTTGATAGTGGATGAGTAACACGATTTAATAACAAATTATATGTTAAAAAAGAAAGACAAGTAAAGAATGATCTTGGTAGTAAGACTAAAGAAATAATAGACAATATGAATAAAACTGAAACTGGAAATATCATGAGCTGAGAAACTTTCAGCAATTATAAATTAGCATCAAAATGCTAAAATCCCTTACTTAAGAAATGTTATCTCCACTATTATCTCAGTAAGGCAAATATATTTTGTATGCACAATTTTTCAGAAGAACAAACAGCAGAGAAAACACAGCAAGAAATAGATTGCTAAAATCAACTTCTACATAATTGATAAAGCATTATTTAAATTGCAGTGATTGACCCCAGCTTCATTTCACATAGAAGATGAATGCTCTGCCCAAGACAAAAAGGAAAATTTTCTCTTTTGAGCATATTTGGAGCTCTCTGTTTTTGCAGATGTGTGTCAGAGCAATTGGTCATGCAAATTAAAAAGTCCAGAATAATGTAGTCCTACCAATTAAAATGTGTACTGATATTCTTTTATGGTTTTTAGACTCATCTGACCTTTTCCTTGCAATACTCAGAGATATCTGCTTAACTATTTTCTTCCACTTTTCATTTAGAAAGGTTGTGATTTTAAAAGGTGTTTAAGTGATGCAATTTCCCCATGTGATGAATCAGACATAAGTACTTGCACATGTGCAGTAGGAAACATCGTAGAGGGATTTAGACACATGCTAACATAACCAACCTTCAAAGTAAATAATTCATTTTCAAGGTTATGGCTGTGAATATCATTACAGAATACAACAGGCAGATCAGAGAATGTCTCTGAATGCAACACATAAGAGAGACGAGGCCCAAGTGGCACAAGACTGTCTATGACAGAGCTGTAGGCTGTCTGCCTGGGATCCATAAATAAGATACATTCTGTACTATGGACACAATCTCGAGGAAAACTGCTCCATCCTCTTTCTGCATATTGTGGATTTGTTTAAAGAGTGCTCAGTAATCATTGTGACAGAAATTAGGTGCAAAATCTATCCAAATAATTGACTCCTTTCCCCTGACTGACAACCAGATTTCTCTTTTTTTTTTTTTTTTGACATTCTGACTCTCCCAAACCTAAAGGCTTTCTGTTCTGTCATGTGAATCTAAGTGAAAATCTGGTGGTTTTCTACTAACTCGTCATGCTGTCTCAAACTGTGTGTTACTATATCGCAGCTTTGTAAATTAATTAGTATTCTTTTTCAGTCATTCCCATATTGAAGGAGGCAGCTAACACCCTTCTTCTCTGGTTAAAGTAAAAACTAAGGCATTTAATACATTGTGCATAGCGCTTTATTCTTACTATTTCTGCAAGTGCTTTTACCAGTAGAATTCTTTGTTAAACTGTGTCAGTGGTTTTATAAACTTCCAGAATATCAAATGAAGCACATCAAACAGTTTGCTCAGTCATAAAAACTTAGTTGAAAGGTAAACCAGCTTAACTCTTTTGCTGTTAACAAAGTCTGTGAGGAAAGAAAAAAAAAAAAAAGTCGCATAATGTCCATACTGCTATGTTTATGGAATTAAATATATAAAGATGGAGATCTCCATTTTAGAATGAACAGAACTGCTGAATAATTAGAATTTCCATCCCACAAAATTCTTTATATTTAACAGGAATCATTTTACTTTGAGTCAGCATATATATCTGAAAATGTAGCCATTCCTGTGGAAGGGAAATTTTCAGAAATAATTAAGTTACTTATTCTATTCCCCCATTCTGCTACTCCGGAATACAGATCAGAAGGGGTTTTCTCTTTTTTTTTTTTTTTTTCTTTCTTTCCTTTTCTTTTTAACATAAGAAGACATAAAAAATATTTTTAAATTATTTAATATAGCAGAGTTGCAGACTTTTAGAAAACATATTTAAATATAAAAGAATACTCCACATATTAAACTCACTTTTACTGCTTAAATTAAATGCTCTTATTTGCTGTATGCCATGGA
Source organism: Corvus cornix cornix (assembly GCF_000738735.6). Taxonomy (NCBI): domain Eukaryota; kingdom Metazoa; phylum Chordata; class Aves; order Passeriformes; family Corvidae; genus Corvus; species Corvus cornix. The sequence continues at coordinate 58,913,130 of NC_046332.1, read as the reverse complement.
TTTCATGCTCTCTCATTCTTTTAAATCTTCCAACTGAAAAATGTCAGAGAGGATCTTGATTTATTGAATAGTGAAAAGGTGAGTTCTGTAATTTTGCACGTGTTTGTGCTTGAAAATATTTTCAGGAAAATTTTTATACTACAGTTAAAAGAAATAACATAAAGGAAATGAATGAAAAAAGGAGCTTGAAAGATCGTTGTTAAAAATGTGCTTCTTTTAAGATGTGACTAAAGAGCAAACACCATGGAGACCTAAAAAAAAAAAAAAATCTACTTCACCTTGTGCTTAAAAGCCCTAAGGGCTGCACTTACGATGTGTCACCTTATCACTCATTCTTGAAGTGCTTTACTGCTTAATCATGTAATACTCACATCTTGAACAATATCTGAGGGAATGAAGAACCTCTGTCTTCTTCAAATCTCACTAGAGCATTGTGTGTGATAGAATAGAAGGTTTGGTCAATATGCTTTTGCTTTTTTACTCCTTGATATATTCTGTAAAACTTACTGCAAAATTCTGAAAGTAGTAGTGAGAAAACTCTCCTCCACTAGGATTTTTCTCAGCCCACTTTTAAACATGATCCATAATTTGATCAAATGCTCTTGGGCACTATTAAATAGTAATAATGAACTTCACCTAAAGCCCTTAGTAATTTTGTTCCACATTTCCTTCTCTAATTATCCACTATTCCCTATTTATTATTGCTTCATTCCCTGCCTTGAGGCCTTCTAAAAATACTAAGAATGATAAATTAAACAATACATTTTGGCACCAAGTTAACCAGTGGGGAGGGTTATAATTTAATGGGATGTCTTCTGAATTAATTATTTCTGAATTATTTAATTGCAGCTTCTAAACAAAATTTCTTACTCAAAGTGTGACACTGAAAATCAAATTATCTTCCTGTATTGTTAAGCAAAAGGAAAAACAAAATACTAAAAAACATACATGTTTAGATTAAATTCACAGGGTGTCTTCACACAGATCAATATAAGCCTTCTATTTTCTTTCATATTTATATTTTTGCTAATCATCAGTGACTCCTCCTCAGAGTCATAACAGTATTTTTCAAGGTAATCTCACAAGTGTAATCACTAGGCAAATGCCACACTGGAGTTAATGCTTTTTTTCCCCATCTTTATTTTTTAAGTGAAAGTAGTCATTGGGTTTTATATGACATCCTTATACTTTTCATTCGGAATCAAATTTAAATAAAGCTCTGATTTTATTTTTAATCTTAGAACTCCCTGTTCGCTTTCTGTTTTTTATAGCTTTGTTATTAATTCCTGATATAACTTCACTTGTTCTTAGTTTCTAAAATAAATATTTTTATTATTTTGAGAAATATGGCATTTCGAAGAATGCTAAGTGGATGGTGGCATTTGTGTGTGTTATCTAAACAAGTTCATATGGATTAACCCATATAAAGGTTTTACTGAGATACAGCAAAGAAAATTTGTCAGTATCTGGATGCATACTCTAGACACACTTTTCTGTATTGATACTGAAAATTCTTATTCGGGAAATAATTAAGCATGCTATGCAGCTTGCCACTTCTCTGAGACTGACAAAAGGAAAAGAAAATCAGGTCGTGTGATCCATTTAGCATGATGCCCTACATTTTGCAGGACTGTGCTCTTTCCGAAATAAAGGCCATGTAATTGTTGCACTTAGTAGGTTTGTGGAAAGCTGAGTTTTATTCCTCAGCCTACTAATTAATTTTTCTGATTCAATATAAAATTTTCACTACTATTGTGTACACAGTTTCCATGGATACACTGTTCTATTTCAGACTTGTTTGTTTTCCTGCTATTTTTGGTGCAATGGCTATAAAGTGCCAGAGTGATACTCCAGTATTTATCATCCTACCAAAAACTGGTGCAGAGAAGAAAAAAAACCATCCCAGTCACTCAGAAATTGCAGATCAGTTTAGTGTAAATTTATTAATTCCCAAGTGGACATAACAGAAAAGAATATACTCTACTTTCACCCTGTAAACAGAAATTTGCCGAAGATTTTTTTGACATATTTTTTTAACGTATATTAAGCAGGGTTGTTCCTTCAAATCCATGTTATAGCCATTTCTGTTTCTCCATACTGGCTTCGGGCATATCTGCAGACTCACCCAGGTTCATCCAGGTTTAAGACATTAACTATCTTTAAATTAAGAAGACAAAATTTATAGAATATATTTGATGAGAGAACAAAAAAATCACCAAAAATGTGTGGAAGATCATATCAGTTAAATTAATCATCTTACCATTTTGTTTACATCTTCACCCCTCCCAGACCCATATTTGTCCCCTTTGAATTTGCCAGGATGCTTCAGGATACATTGCTTCCAGTCACTCACTCATGGACTGGATGAGAGGCAGAGAAATCCTCTGACCCAGCTTTTGTCACGTAATATGCCACTTTTCTAACTCAATACTAAGCTGTGAGCAGTGGTGTCTGTAGCAGCTGTCTTCCTGGCATAAGAAGAAGATGATGATAAAGTGACATGAGCTATACTTGCCTGGAGGATCCCAAGCTGTAAGGCAAAGCAGCAAATTAAAGCATCTGAATCTACAGTACTTGGGAAACTTTCCATGTATTATCTGAAGCAAGGTAAGGCCCTGTGGGCCAGTTTTCCTTACTCTTCTGGGAATTCTGCTCCAGCCTACTCTGAATTTCTGTCTGAATCTCTTACAGGAATTTGGGTACAGGAAGGACAGTCAAAAGCCTAACACTCTTCTGCTGCTATAAAAATGTCCATGTATTTGTGCTACTCCTAAGTACAAGACCTCGACGTTACACAACATTGTTTAGTCTTGGGGCTAAGATGTAAAGTGTCAAGGATTGCAGAGGTGTTTAGGTTATGAAGACTAAGTATCGCATGATTTTTTGGATAGGCAGCAGTGAAGAAGACTAGATATTTGCACTACCTCAGTTTCTGATTTTAACAGAAAATTAACTATGGACAATATCCATGTCCTATTGGAAGAGCTTTCTGAAGAGTAGAACAGAAGCGTGAAAGGAATACAGAGAACTGTAATCTTTTGGCACATGATGAGGTTAGGAAACTCCTGAGACCAGTGTACTTTCTTGCATGGAACAAGATCCAAGCCTTAGAAACGATGAAAAGAAGGAAATTTTCCAAAGTACCCAAAGATGACTGTTGTGACTTTCTGCTATTCACAGATTCATAGACTGAAGTGGAAGATCTTGTGAAAATGCGGAGACATAAGTTTATTTTCATTTAATTCAACTCATAATCACACCTGTACTTTTCTCTGTTCAAAGAATTGTTCTGTTCTAGTACCTTATTTTCTGTTTCAAGCATATAATTGATCTAAATCCTGGAAGCAAAAGAGAAGACAGGCTTACTGGAACAACTTAATAAACCAGCATTTGCCTGTGTTTCTCTGATCTCTGTGAGCCACTTAGAGGCAGTGGGTTGATGAGTTTCTTTTCTTTTGTTGTTAAACTTGATCATCCAGGACATAATTAGCAATAAAGATGTTCCAAATTGCAGATCTTCCAAGTCCAGCTGATTAAATCTAGACATAATGGCCTCAATCTCTTTAATAAGCCTCCTTAATGTATCTTCCTTAATTTAAAATCTGGAAGCTGTTAATCATATATGTATATGATATGTGTAGGTGATTTTGCTTTCCTTTAGTCATCTTTTTTTTTTATAAATATTTGGCACATATATGGCAATGAAGTAGCTTGTTTGATGAAAGTATGCAGTCATATATACTGGCAGTAGCATGAAATCTTGACTAGAGCCAATAAAATTATCTCATTTTCACAAGACCAATAAAATTTAAAGACATAAAATTACAAGAATTATATTGGATAAAATTAATATATTAACCATCTGAGAAAATAAAGTAGGAAAAAGTGTTTTAAACAGCAACAAAAAAAAAACAGAAAGAGAGTTTTCTCTATTTTTGTATTGTTGTTTCACCCTTTTGTATTAGACAAAACTGTGAGGACAATGTTTCAAAGCATATTTATACATTTACTAGTAAGCTGGATAAACAAGCATGAACAAGGATGCGTTTATTAGGGAAAAATCCTGTTTTCACATAATGAACATAATAATCCCCAAATATTCAGTAAATTATACAAAATCTGAAATAGCCATGCAATTTTTGAACATGTGAAAACATAATATGGCTTTAAATAGCTGCATGGAAGGGTCACCACTTGGCACTTACAGATAGCTATGATTGAGTACCTCTGTTAATTTTGAAAAGATATTTATAATTGTCTTAGTTAATTGTTTTGAAATACTATCCACAAAAATACTGGGTTCTTTTTATTTATTTTACAAACATCATAAAATATTTTTGTTCAAGTAACCTGTCCCTTTTTTCCAGTGCACCTTTTTACAAGGGCATGTAGTGATAGGACAATGGGGAACAGCTTCAGACTGAAAGAGGGGAAGTTTACATTAGATATTGGGAAAAAATTCTTTACTGTGAGTGTGGTGAGGCACTGGCACAAGTTGCCGAGAGAAGTTGTGGATGCCCCCATTCCTTGCAGTGTTCAAGGCCAGGTTGGATGGGGGTCTGAGCAATCTGGTCTAGTGGGAGGTGTCCCTTTCCATTGTAGGTTCTTTACAATTGAAACTATTTGATTATTATACAATTTGATATTAAACTAACCTGGAGTTCATAAATAGAAAAGTCACATATATCAAAAGTATTCTATGAAACTTTGAGTCTGTGAGTAAAACTACTTTCTCTTCCTTCAATCCATACCATGTTTCTGATTAATTATCTAAATAAAAACTTTAACCTATATTTTGATGCTGTCTTTTTCAGACTGATTTAAGAGAATAAAAGTACTCTGTATTTGTTTTTGCTAATGTCCTAAGCTGTCAAATGAGCTAACGCTACTAAAATAAATATGTGGGTTTTTTCTTAATAGGAGAGAATGAAAAAGAACTGTGCTTCATAGTTGAGTTTTGAAATAAAGATCAGAGTGATTCCAGTATAATCCATATTCACAAATCTTTCTTACAGTGTGCACATGATTTTATTAGTAGCTCTATCAGAAAAAGGTTGATTTTTTTTCCATGAATTTCATTGCAAGGTTCATGAGTAGAAGCCTGCTACATTTTCTATTCTATTTCTGCATTTTTCATTATCCCACTCTCATGTACCTGACATTCTCAAGCAAATGTACAGAGTGACCTATTCTACTCACAGTTATTCAGAGCTAAGTACTCTAATTATTTCAGGTGAATGCAAAAACCGAAGTAGCATTTTGAGCCTCAATGTGAATTTTTTCAACTGAAATATAACAATCACTTAATGTATATTCTTCATTGAGCTTCATATTTCTTTTGTACAAAATTGGTATTAAAGTTCTTTGATCATTTTAAATGTCTCTGTGTTTATGTTCACAAAAATTTTAAAGTTTATAAAAAATGTTTAAAACTTTTGGAGGAATTAGGTAAATTTGTAATTTTTTTGGTGTATTGGTAAAAGGTAAATCACCTGGATATTTTTTCAGAATACATAATGTAATCAATTTTGACTTAAGTGTCATATGCACAAAAATAAATGCTTATAGACAAGTATTAGCAAATTTTTCTTTCACTGGGAAAGAGCCAGTTCTTCATACATTTTCTGCCTTCTCTGTCTTGACAGAGCTATAGAAGAATTCACATTATAATGGCTGTTATCCCAGAAATGTAAAAGCTGCACACTTAGAAAATGTTGGCATGTACATAATTACCCAGGAGTTCTTAAGCAAGAGCATGCACTTAAGGCCCCAAAATTAGGTGTATGTGATTAATTTGCTTAGTGAATTCCACAGTCCAAACTTGCTGTAGACTTTAGGCATAAAGTGGGGGACAAAATAAAACATATTGAAAACTAGTTCGGTTCCTGCATAATTACTGTGAAATGTAGTAGATATCATGCTCTTTATAGAATATTCGTATTCCAAATATTTATGTTTCATGGAGTATCTGTGTTAATTAAAATCAAATTTGGTAACCTGATTTTTTCAAAGAACCCCTGGTACTTTTTATGAATGAAGAATAAAAAGATGTTAAGTTAGGAAACTGAATCAAAATTCCAAATGCTTGAAAGTATTCTTCTTAGAGAATATAATTCCTCTTAGACCAACTTGCAGATCAGGGGAAGAGTATCAAATTTGTTTTCTATCTATACTTTCTAGCTGGTAAGGTGACTTCCTTCAGTGCTATGACCAAGCTATAGGTAAGTGTCTTGGAGTGACTTTATGATGTGTATCCCCTATCTCTGCTCTATGCCCAGAAATTAATTTTGTGCCTTTCTGTGCCTTTAAACTGAGCCTGAGAGGCGGGGAGGAAAGAACTGAGTGAACTTTTCAAAGCAATTGTTCAAGGACACAGATACACACTCCTCTGCTTCTGCAGCAGCAAGAGCGGAGGAAGCACCCTTCCTGCTTTTCAGCCAATTTTCAGCTCCTCTTCTCTGAAGGGAGATGGAGAGTTGAACTTTTGTTTTCCTGGGACTTGGGTTTTTCCCTTCTTCTCTTCTGGACTGTTTCAACAACATCAGAACACATCGGGAGAATTTTCCACCAAGGTCCTGGAGGTGGGCCCACACTGACCCAGCTCCAAGGAGGAGGAGAGAGACCACACCTACAGAAGGACTCTGAAATTTTCCCAGGTTTCTCTCCACAGTGAGAGGTTTTATTATTTAGCATTATTGCCCTTTTCCTGTGTGTTTGTCAAATATTAAATAAGAGATAAAATAGTTTTTATCTCTTTCACTTTTCTCCAAGGAAAATTTCTTTTTTCCCGAACCGGGTGAGGGAGGGTGGTTATAACCTGCCTTCTATCAGAGGATATTTTCCTCAAATTTGTCCAAACTGGTACAGTAAGTTCTGAATTTTCTTAAAGCTTAGAAAGCATGGGCTTCTCACGGCACAGCACCTCCAGCTCAGATCAGCAGCAGCCAACCTGATCCAAACCCTGAACACAGACCTGGAGAGCTGGCTGGTGCAGTAAGGATAATGCTGAAGGCCTCTCTATCAGAAGAGCTAGCATGTTTTGACTCATTCATTATTGTTGAAAATCTTAATAGTGCTCTGCTCTGCAGGCTGCCCCAGAGACACCTCTTTTTCATGTGAACTTGTACCAGGATTACCCTATGGTGTTTTCTTCAGCCTTTGTACTGTGACATGTAAGGCAGTTGAGGTGTAGGGAAAAAAGCAAAGTTAAATTGTTTCTTTGCCCTCCTTTCTGCCATAAGGACCTTGGGAAGTCATAGCTGGTCTCTGAAGTTTAATTTCTTCATCAGTAAATTGGAATGAGCTCCAGTTCTTCCTTGGCAAAGAGTTTTTTGTTCCCTGGCTGAAAAAGAAGCAACAGACACTAATTAGGTATTATGGAAATATTAAAGTCCTTAATAGCAAGCACTCCTACATGTACTAGACAAAGAGTTCTCTTGTACATATTTGTAAAAACGGTATAGTGTTATGATTTCTATAATCACCAAGTGAACCTGTTATTGACATGTTTCTAACTTCATTGTATGATTTGAAAGCATCTTTTTCCTTTAGTGCTGTTACCTTGAGGGAGATAGAGAAAAAAAGCAATAGAATAAGATTGACTGTAAATCACTGATTACTCAGAGCCAGATCTCTTGCAGGGCTCTGCTGTGGAGAAGACCACAGTGGTATTGTTTTATTAACTCTGCTTTCGAGATAACATGCTATGAATACTAATGTTAAGAGGAAACAATGAACAAGAGATGGGGTGCAGGTATATTATAGCCAAAAATAGAATGAGGTTGTCAGCTGTTATTTCCATCTTTTAGAGAATAACTAGGCCTAATCTATAAGCTATTAATTTTGTTTAAAGTGGTGTACATTCACATTGTCATGCAGTGATTCCAATTTTCTGAGCTGCTCCTAAACTAGATAATTTTTTTCATTAGGCATGTATAGTGTCTTGAAACTAGAAAACTCACAAGTTCTGTTTTAGAGGATACTTAAGAAACAATGAGGAGACTATATTTCAAAAATTCCTGAAACACCCTCACTCCAAAAAACCCAAACTCCTAAAATTTCAGCATATGTCACAATAGTCATGGCTAGCAGGCTATGTGGCAGGATAAGATATGTTATCATTAAAAGTATGTGACAAAACAAAGTATAACAGGTAAGCAAAATATTTCACAATGAACATACAGTAGTTTAGATTGGACAGTCATCTGATCTCATCTCCTACTATATGTTAGGTGAGGATGCTCAGGACCTTCTACAGCTGAGTATTTAATATCTCCAAAAATTAAGATTATCCAACCTCTTTGGAGAACTTCTTCCAGTGTTTGACTGTTCTCACTGTGAATTTGCATATACAGAGTCAATTTCCATTATGGAAGCTGTCAACTCCCATGGTCTCTAAGCTTTTTATTTTGCAGCTTGGACAATATTCTGGCATTCTCTCTCTAACAAGTAAAAGCTAGCTGAATGCAGCAAACAGGTTGTCTCTCAACATTCTCTTTTCCATGTTGAAGAAACTTCAGCTTCGTCAGCCTTTATTTCATATGTTACTCCTGCCTCTTCATTATTCAATTTGTCAATCTTTCTCCTATAGCCCCAAACTAGAAAAATTTCTTCAAGTGCAGCCTCAAAAATGCCCAACAGGGGAGCACAGTTGCTTCCCATTGTCTGCTGGCTATGCTTGTCCTAATGCAGACCACTAAAACTTTAGCCTTCACTAAAACTCACTGCTGGTTCATGCTCATTCACTGTTGATTCATGCTCACTCACTGTTGATTCATGCTCACTCACTGTTGATTCATGCTCAACTGGTGGACAGCTAGGCCAGCCAGATCCGTTCACAGAAAATTACTCCCCAAGCAGTCAGCATCCACCTACATTGTGGCATGGTGTTACTGCATCCCAAGCATAGCACTTTTTGTTTCTATAAGATGAATTTCATGATGTTTCTGCCAAGCTCGTTCCTCCACCTCCTGGAATTCTCTCTGAATGACTGCATACTACTTCCCAAACTTGCTTTCTTCTGAAAACTCACTAAGTCATTGTCATGGATGGAGTGACATACTTCACTTGTAAGAGGGAAATAGTGGTATGTTTATTGATACAGAACAGAGATTTAACTAAGCTTGATAGTAAATGCAGGTGATTCAATAAGATTCAATGGCAAAGTACTCATTTACTGCATAGAGTACAGAGGCAGATAAAACCCTCAGGAAGACATGACTCAGATGAGTCATGATATTCAAAAAGAACCTCCTTGAGTTCTAAACTCCTTTCTGAGAGGAGTTTAGGTCTGGCTGTATCCACATAGACAAGACAATATGGATCACCAGGCTTGGTCAGGGGTTTATGTCTGAAGGACTACATGTGCACAAGCAATCCTTTCTAACACTCAGAAAAGATTTCGGTTTGAGTGCACTTATTCTAATTCACTTACCAAGTGTCTGGTGAGATAAGGATTCCCTCAGCCTCAAGGAGTAACCTTGTGAGGGGTATTCCTGTGCAAGGTGAGATCCTGGTGTGCAGACCACTGCTATGCAGGAGAGCTCAGTGGGCCCTGAACTGTCCACTATTTATTAAGTAAGATGACTGACTTACAGCCCTTTTTGCAAAGCAGACATGTTTTGAGTTGGCACATGCTCAACTATCCCTCATCTGTTGAGCAAGACTTATGTCCCTTAGGCTCTGAGCAAGATTTATGGCCCTTAACTATTGCTTTACCTGTACGCCAGGTGCAGCCACCACTAAAAACACTGGTGCCTACAGCTCAAGCAGAAAAAGTGAGGGGAGGGAGCACACTATTACAGTCATTAATAAAGATCTCAAACAGCACGAGCCCTAGCAATAATCCCAAAGGAATAACACTCAAAAATATGCTTTTGAACTGCTGATGACTTATAAGCAAGTTTTTTATCAGTTCAGTGAGTCTTACCTACCTTTTCTCCATCTTTTTAGGCCTCTTCTTTTCAGTTATACTACAGAGATTTTACAGCTGACCCTGCTGCACTTGCCCACTCAACCAGTTAACTCGGTGTAGAAGACAATCATATTGAACAGGCATGATTTGCCCTCAGTGAATCCATGCTAGCTATTTCCAACAACCTTTTTCCTTGGAAATAGCTTCCAAAAGGATTTGCTGCATTTTCTTCACAGACAGCATGTATTACCTTGGCTCTTCTTTCCAGTTTAGAAGATGGGTATAATAATTGTCTTTTTCCATGCTACAGGGATCTCCTTTGACAGGTACAACCCTTTGAAGATGACAGACAGAGACCGTGAAATGGCATCTGACATGTCTCTCAGAAGTCTTGAATGTCTTCAGTCTGTCCCCATTGAATGTTTGTACAGTTTGTTAACATGGTCCCTTATTTGATATTTTCCTGCTGCAAAGTGGTACTTCATTTAGTCAGACATGGGAGGCCTGACAGCAGACATTGCAAGTACAAACTGATACAAATGAGAAAATTAGTATCTCTGACTTCTAATTCTCCATCATCAGCAATTCACTTGTTCAGTAATAGAAAGCCTACATCATCTTTGGTTTCTGTTCTGCTTTTTGCCAGTGTACTTACAAAGCCCTTCTTGTTGACTTTCACATTCCCAGTTTCAACTATCAGCTTTAGTTTTCTTAATTGCCTAATTCCATCCATGCATCTCATGTAATATTCCTATTTTTCTCCTTGTAGGAAATCTCTATTTCCTCCTTCCATACTCTTTCTATTTGCATTTGAGTTCAATCAGGAGTTTTTATCCACTCTGGCCTTATGTCAAGCCAGTCTAATTTCATGGACCATCCTTGTGCTTTGAGGAGTTTGTCCTCTGCAATAACCAGCTATCTTGAGATTTGGTTTGTTGGGGTTGCAGGTTTTTTCTGGTTTTTTTTTTCCCTTTTTTCCTTTTTTTTTCCCATTTGAAGCAACATCCAAGGGATTCTTTCTACCAATTACCTGAACAAGCTAAAGTCTCATCTTCTAGATCCTGTGCCTTGACTATACCTTTTCTCTTCCTCATCTTCCTGAGGATACTTAATTAAATCATCTGACAGCACTTGGAATGAAGGTTGCTATTGACCAATCACACTACTCATTTTTATTCAGAAGCCGCAGTTCTGGCAGATCTGACTTCCCACCTTCTGTCTGTTCAGTATCTGCATCAAAACACTGTTCGTAATGCACTCCAGAGCTCTCCTGGTTTGCTTGTGTTCAACCATATCACCCTTCCAGAAGATGCTGGAGCAGTCGAGGTCCTCCACAATAACTTTGTATTGCAACCATGAGACTTCTTCATGTGTTTGAAGCATTTATGAAAAACTGTTTGATCAGGATATCAGTATCCAGCACACGCATCATGTTCTGTCTGTTTCTTCTCAAATCCAGTTTCAAAAGGAACTGATCAGCCTTTTGTATCTTCTATAACACCGCTCTCTATATTTAATTAATCTATTGACATAAAGCATAATATCACTTTGTTTTCTTCCCTTACTCTTCTTCCAATATGGACCTATGACAACATGCCCCATGTTCTATTACTACTTGACCTCAAGTTTAGCAAGATTTGTAATAACATTACAACTAATTTTGTTCCTAAATTATCCATCTGCCACAAAATCGATTTGTCTCTCCTGTCCTCCATTTAATTACACTTCCATTACCATTCTGCTTTTGCTGGGAGTAAGAAGTCAGGTTTTATTTCTGAAGATGAGTCCAACACAGCTCCATAATGTACTTCACAAGAATAAGAATATAATGAATATATTTTCTGTATTTTGTCCATGGTTGTAGGGTTTTGGGGTTTTGTTTGTTTTTTTATTTAGGGGGACTTTTGTGGTTTTTTTCCTTTTTTATTTTTCCTTTTTCACATATTCACATCCTCAGACAAACATGCCTCAACAGCATAGTGTGCTACAATATTAAGCTGTCTTTTTACTACAACATATCAGCAAAAATGTATTAGTATTACCGCTGGTGGTGGGGTCCGTGGCTGCGACCCAGACATCCCTCCAGGGCAGTGGCTGGGCATATCCCACATATTAGATTTCCTATATTCTTGTGTTCAGGCTTAAATTTCAACTATTCTTAAAAAAGACTTGTACATTTTAATTTATATTTGTGCATAAAGTGAAGAATAAGCCGTAACACCATGACTTCATGCGTGTAAATTAATTACATGTTTATTATCTGAAAGAATAATAGTGTGAAAATACTACTCCTACTGAGTCTTTGAAAACTTCTAACTGAAGCCCCTTTAAAAATATACATATTTATTGTTTTTGCTATGTTTCTATAGTGATCCCTGCATGTTTTTGGTACATTCAACTTGACTTTCCAAAGCAATTTTTCTGTGTGATTCAGCAGTTAACATGGCCAGGGGACCATTCCAAATCAACAGTTTGGATGTAGACATTTTTTAGAGGCTAAGAGTTTAAAAGTATCAACACAATCTAGTCTGTACCAGTTGGCCTCAGGGACAGATATTGACTATGTACATTTTCTCTCCTAATATACTCATATATAGTAGAGAGTTCATTTTTACATATCACACATATTGAGTCTCAATTTCAAAAATTCTTTATTATGTATTGTAAAAAGTCTAAAGATTGGATATTTTATAAATACAGAGTAGGAATTCAGTTTTTCGTATGAGAGGAATCACTCATAACTAGGAACACAACATAAATACAAATAAATCATGATGGCACTGCAGATAAATAATTATTCTCACTACTTTTCTGTCACATTGATTTACAAGGCTTCTTCTTTTAGCCTTAGGTTTAGGGACATCTCAATTATAGTCAGTTTGGAACAATAACTTGATTTTGAGAATTAATTACAACTATCTTCTTAAAGTGATTTTTAAAATCACGTCTTATGACGTAGAGTACTGATTGGTGTCATGGAAAGGTTTTATTGCCTTGATGTTAACTCTCATTGAAAGATGATTAACTGGATCTAGGATACTCTTCAGCCATTCAGATCACAGCTTTCTTCCAAGTCATTAAATATTTTCCTTTTGTCAATTCAATGTTTCCATTCAATGTATGAAACGGAACAGGCTGCCACACATTATAAATTTCATATATTCACAGTCTATCCTATCCTTAAATTTAAAACACTTTAAGTTAGACTGGTGGTTAACAAGACTGAAATTAATTAGAAGATATCAGGGCTGGTGTGTTATGCTTTTATTTTAATTAGAAACCTATTGAAATGGGTAAAAAGCAGGTCTCTACAAATGAGTGAAATCAAGTGCTACCTTCTCTGCTCTAAGATATATCGACACAAAATTTTAGTGTGAAATTGTACCTACTAAACCAGTAGCCTCCTATTTTGCTTCTCATGTCTACTCAACACTTAAACTGTTTTTTCACTTTATATAGCTGTTATAGTCTATGTCTAGTTTGAGAATTCATTAGTAGTCCATGTAGCTGCATTGCCTGGCTCATTGGAGAGACAGTATCAATTTTCCTTTTATTACCCTAACTTTTTTTCTTATTCCCCTCCAGTCTTAAGGTAGAGGTGAAACAAAAGGGTTTTTTCCATATACATAAATTGTGTGATGCAGGTCAGCAGTGCAGGGTTATAGGATCCCCTTAGATTTCCTGAAAATAACACAAGACATAAACAAATCTCACCTCGAAAAATTAAAGTTCATGTTCTGACCTACCCTGACTTGATCATCTAACAGTTCAGTGTCTAACAGATTTATGTTACATGGTTTTTTTGCACTCAGTAAGATACTGTTAGCAACCTCCAGAAAGTATTTCATGTCATGTTAGGATGGGCAATAAAAATTACATTAATAGACCTCTGGAGATTCCTACATTTTCTACTACGATATGAAAGAAGACTGAAGATGACTACGGTATAGATGTCTAACTTCTAGATATACAAAATGAGGTTAAATTAATTTTACCTTATGTTTAATATGTGGTAAAATTGTCTTACATGTGGTAAAAATTATATTTATACAAACAATACAGTCAAATAATTTCACTTTTTTTTTGCCCCTTGAAACACAAGTCCTGGACAACAGCTTTGTATTGAAATTCTTGGCATTACTTTAGAACAAATTTGAAAGTCAGATTTTCTGAAAGAAGGCAATCCATACAAGTTCATTATAAAGACAGTAACATTATTTGTTTTGGTTGGGGTTTTTTTTTCTAGTAAAATGAAATTTTAATCCAGTCTCATGACTCTTCTAAAAAATCAGTGTTTGGTAATATTATTACATTTTAATAAAATATTTGGTTATTTCTTAGTTACAGAGAGTCAAAAATAGGTAATGATCTTGACCTTCAGCATGAACCCTGCTACAGCCCTCTTTATAACCAGTCAGGCACTTAACACAGACAAAATACCAGCAGATTGTATCACGGCTACTACTACTATCTATGACATTTTACTGAGCAAGTTTCTGATTGCCAAATGGAGAATCAGTGGAACTGATAGTGCTGCAGAAGGTACAGTACTAGCCATATCAGCTTGCAAAAGGAGCCATCTCAGGGCAGAAAAGACAGAGATAAAAATCACAGAGGTAGATAATACCGTCTTATTAATTGGTGTCTTACAGGAAGAATGATCTAGGAGACAGTCCTTGCTCCCTGAACAGTTTCTAAAACTTGAATGGCTTTAAAAAAACATAGTCTAACGCAGCAGGTTTTAATTGGAGTTTGATGTGATACCATTTGTAATTCTATCAGTATGCATGTATAAACACTTGCATACCTTTAAGATGTGTGCATTAAGCAATTGAGAGCAGATTTAACACAAGTCCACATGTTTAAGTTCTATGCAAGGTAGTGGCAATGTGCACTTCTATCCTTAATAGAAGGGTTATATATGTTTAAACCTAATCAAAAAGTGTTTTATGGCAGTATTTGGTAAATGGTATATGTTAAATAAAACCTCACATTCCTACTCCTTTAAGCATAAAACTGGACACTACATCAAACTCTGCCTGTGTTGTCCCATGTTCTCACCCTCTCTGCCCCTTTCTTCTACCCTGAGCCACTTAGGTGCTCTGCATTTTACATTTTTATTCCAGATCTGGAGCTTCCCTTAATATTTATCTATACCCCATGTACATATGCAAAAATGAGTGTTAAAAAATCCTCTTGTATATTTCTAATGAGTGTCTGCATGTATTTAGAGAAAATGAGAAGATCACAACAATGATAGCAGGGTTCTTTTGGTCAGAAAATCTGTTTATGGGTATCTAATCCTGGCAGAGGTGTTTTAAACCTTCATTGCATGACAGGATGAGGTGAAGTATTAAAACCTAATCTCTTAAACATTGACATCCATATTGGCAAAAACATTATCACACAAAGATCTAAGATTGTTTCTTTACCTCTGTAAAATGCACATAAATATCCTTAGCTGCTCTGTGAAAGCACAGTAAAATATCCAGATAGATATACAACCAACTTGTGGAGTATTTTTTTTTGTTATAACTTTTTCCAAATTATATTTTAGTATATGTTGAACCCATCCAAGAGTATAATAATTTCTAGCAATACAGCAAAAAGTGTATTTTTCATGTTGAAAGTAAGGAAATTCCTCACACTGTAAAAAGTGATTTATCAGTGAAAGGCTAGCTTCCTCTTCCTTACAAAAAGGACCTTAAACCTCAACACTTGTCAGAAACACTCAGAATCAGGAAAATTAACTCTATTATTCTTACTCACATAGTCTGTGACCTGAAAGGATATTTTCATTGCTTTTAACAAGCTAAGGAATAGCCTTTCTTTTGGTTTATGCTTCCACCTGAATTTTTCACTTTATTCTCCACCTGTATGTCTACAGGATAGAAAGGAAACTGATAGCATTTCAGATTAGAACAGAAAAATACAAAAAGAACAAGAAATTCTTTAGATAGATATGTCACAGTATGATAACAATAAGAAGAATAACATGGATTTCATACTGCTATACCTTTAGTTTCATTTCATCACATTTTATACACGCAGTTTCACATTTGAAAATTCCTACATGGCAGAGGAATTGGCAGAAGATTTTACCTCTGGAGTTTGAAATATCTTTAGAATATATACATACAGTTCTCTAGATTCTAATTGAAAACCTAGCCAGGAATACCTGTGCTAATGAAATCAACAGTCATTATAAGGTACTGTCTGTCTATATTTTGACACTGCTTTCTTCACTTAGGCCTTTTCTAGATATTTGGTGAATCAGTATTCCTAAGTGCATCAACTCTATGACAAATCAGTGGAGAAGGTGCTCCACTTGTGAGCATTTTGCTTAGCTCTTCTTTGGATTCAGAGTTATAAATCATGATGATGACTTCCCCCTTAAAAAAATTACTTATTCTTGGGACAGAGACTTTAACCACGGGGCTCTTAATTTGGAAAAAAAAAAAAAAAAAAGTATGCTAACCTTCAGAAACATCCACACTTGCTATCTCTCCAGTCCAGTAAACCTTGTATTATTTATAGAAACTACTGGAAGGACTATGAGAAACCTCCTGCTCTGTGCAGAACTGGGATAACTCCCTCTTTTGTATGATGCCTGATGCATTCTTTCCTTGGTCTTTGTCTGTGGGCATGAGATTTGCTTGCTAGTATTATTAATAGCTGCCTTGTTTTGAACAATTTTGTCATCTACAGCTACTGAATTTAATGGGACTGCTTATATGCCCAAAAGCATAACTGTGCTGAATCAGTGTCTCTAATGATAAATTTTATTGATTAAGTGGGAAATGATGGCATACATCATTGCAGAGGAATTTCTCGTGATCGTTCTCCCAGTGCAAACTGTCATCTCCAAATGTTACACTAGTATCTGTTCACTGAAAAAACACTGACAGTTTAACCCAGAATTTTTTAACATCAATTATTTGCTGAAATTATGATAGGAAAATTATGTTTCCTTTATCTTCAAAACAGAAACCTATATAAATACTTCCCCTCCAAAATCAGATTTTTCCCCAGAAGGAATCCTGTATTCTGGAAAGACTTATCTCAAAACTAATTATCAATGAAGCTTATACACATAAAACCCTCCTAAGTGTCATGGTAAAGAAATAAGACATCCACCTGTGCATGACATCAGAAGTTTGGCAAGGAAGCCTAAAGCAGTGTGTTTTCCACTGGGAAGAGGCTGGAGACCAAGGAAAAGGCTAATATTTACTTTTTCCAAATTAAACTACATCAGAAGTTTAATGCAAGAGAATTTTATTTGTGGATTGTTTCTTTTCCTATTTTTTTTTCTTTTTCTTTTTTTCTTCCTAGCTTTGTAATTTGGAAAGATTAATCTTCACCTCTCAGCAGCTGGCTATTTAGACTGAAAAACTAACCAAAATGAGAATAGTTGCTGAAGCAGATAATCTAGCTAAAAAAGTGATATATACTGGCTTGGACTCTAGACAATGTGTTGCATTCATTTTATTTTCTGGACTGAGAGAACAATGAGATTCTTCCTTTGAACAGTGCAAAATTGTGATGTGTAATGTGTATAGGTCAGCAAGCTGGACACAGCTGGCAATTATAAAAAAGAAATAAAACAACAAATCAGTCTGAGTTCCTTGCTAAAATTTGGACTGTAAACTTTTAAATTAGCAAACACAAAATATTTTTCTCCAGGAGGGAAAAATAAAAAAATAAAAAAAAACAACCAAAACTAAGCAGAAGCTTTCCTGAAAATATCAATGTTGATTTTTCTGAATAATAAACAAGCAAATTGCTTTTTAAAATCTTTCAGATGTGTATTTCTTATAAAATATTGACTGTATGATAATTTTTAGAAAGCATTGACTGTCTTTGTTAGAACTGAGCCAGAATCTCATAACCTTACAGTGAAATCAAAGGTCCCCAGCAAAGGAAGGATATCGACCTGTTGGAGTCAGTCCAAAGAAGGGCCACCACTTTGATCAGAGGGATGGAGCCACTTTTCTATGAGCAAAGGCTAAGGGAATTGCGATTGTTCACCCTGGAAAAGAGGAGGCTTCAAGGTGATCTAATTACAGCCTTTCAGTACCTGAAGGGAGCCAGAAGAAAGATGGAGATAATTTACAAGGACATATAGTGACAGAAATAATAGCAATAGCTTCAAATTGAAATTAGGTATAGATGAGATGTTAGGCAGAAATTCTTTACTATGAGGTTTAAGGAGGCACAGGAACAGGTTGCCTATATAAGGTGTGCATGCCCCATCCCTGAGAGTGTTCAAAGTCAGGTTGGATGAGGCTCTGAGCAAACTGATCTAGTGGAAGGTGTCCCTACCATTGCAGATTGGAACTAGACAATCTTTAAGGGCCCTTCCAACTCAAGCTATTCTATGACTCTATGATTCTGATATTTAAATTATATTAATGGAATAAAGCATATTCACTATTTAAAGAACTGTAGAAAGTAACATATTCCAGCCACAGTGACTGTGTGATTCTGAAATTCTATTCTTTGACAAATCTTGCTTGCAAAAATGCTTGTCCAATTCAGTACCTCTTGTTTTGTTTATTTGTTTGTTTGCTTGCTTGTTGCAAACATTTAGAAGATAGATTTTGTTCTGTACAAACATTTCAAAAAGAGCTTTAATTAATAGAAGTACACAGACTGATGTGTAAATGAGTGCTCTTGTGTTTGATTACACATTCTTGAGTGCAATTATGGGTATTCACTTCAAAAGTGCTATCATAGCCCTCCATAATGTATATTCATGTCCACTGGTACAACTCCTATTTCAAACCTTTGAGCAGATCTAATCAGACCAAATTTTGAAAAATCTTACTTCCTACATCTGAATCCCATTTTCATTACCAGAATCCAAACCTTAAACCTATAAATGCATAAGTTATACAACAAACTGCAGTCTAGTCATGTTTTCCACCAGCTTGCGTTCATGTTAAATAGTTTCTTTTGCTGTGTTCCAAACACTGGCTGTTGGCTACCATCTTTATTAATATGAATGAATGACCCTTAATGAATTGCAATAAATTACATTAAATCTCACAAGTCCAAAAGAAGCCGAACACCAATAAAAGTTTCCCAGAGCAATATTAATCCATACAGTTAGTGATTAAATCCCAATTTCAATTAGAATGAAATGAAAGAAGCAGAAATGGAATCCAGTCCACCTAATATGGACATGTAATTAATAATTGTATTTTGTGCCTTCTTTAAACCAGTCTGCCTTAAAGTCGTGTGTTTCATGCACACAATAAATGAAGGTTTGTTCCAAATGGCCAGTGTGTTCTGTGGGAGTGAAAACTTCATGTCTGATCCCCAATAGTTGTAAGTTAGGGTGGTTTTGGTTTTTTTTCCCACATAAGTACTTGGGATGGAGATGAAATGAAGATATAAGGAAAAATTAAACCTTAAACTCAGGAAAAGTTATGGAAACTTTTTGAAAGGTTAAGGTATGCTTAAATTCACTTCTTCCTTAAAACAAAATATATGATTTCTGAGTTTGTCTCTATTAGCTTCCTTCACAGTCAGTAGAAAGAAGTAGTTCCTTTTACAGAGCAATTAATCTAATTCTGAGACAAGAAACTGTAATAGATCAGATGGGTCACCTTTAAAGATTCGTGGGACTTCTCTGTTGTACAATTCTATGGCTGAAAAGAGAAACTGGAAAGTCATCGTAGATTAGATGGCTAGATGGCTAAAGTTAGGGGAGATTAATCCTACCCTTACTACCTATTGTTTAATATGCTTCCCACATCATTCCAAAGCATGATACAACAAACACAGCCTCAACATGGTGACTACAGTCTATATTATTTCCAACACTGATTTAAATTTTAGATGATGCTTGTGCTGTTTATTAAGTCAGAGCAGGTCATTAAAATTATTGAAGGAGAAAACAATAAGAGTTGCAAACGGAAAAGATTTATCCCCGCGCCTCTCTAGAGTGCACCATATATTAGAACTGCCTTAGCAAGAGGGGCATAAAATTGCTGAGTTGCAGCTCTGGCCTGTGCTGGTAAGAGTCATGTACAACTCTCATGCTGTTTAATTCACTTTAGTTAGAGAGTTGCTCCTCTTGACCTGAGAATTTTAATAAGGAGACTATAGGATGGAAATACAGAAATAATTTTAAAATAAAAGGGAGCAGTTAATAAATTTAGAATGGATAGATAAGAGAGTACTGGTGAACCTGTGACTTTGTTTTT
Source organism: Corvus cornix cornix (assembly GCF_000738735.6). NCBI lineage: Eukaryota > Metazoa > Chordata > Aves > Passeriformes > Corvidae > Corvus > Corvus cornix. The sequence continues at coordinate 58,893,006 of NC_046332.1, read as the reverse complement.
AATGACTAGCTGCAAAATTTAAATAACAGTTTAATATATACCATTCAAATAAGATGCCTGGTGAATAAGATGACAAGAGACTTTGTTTACCCTTGCCTTTAATTTTTATTTTCTCATCCTGATTAGAAAAAATTCTTTAATATTCAAGGCATTTCAATAAGCAAAGAGTATGGTGTAATATAGTTTGAGAACACTGCTAGAAAGACTTCTACAAGAAGCAGGCATAATTCCTTTTTAAAATGCAAGACTCTGACCATAAGGGGTATTACTAGAGGTCACCATGTTGCATAAAATATGTCAAAGGATGATACACTTTGTGTGAACAGAAAGCTTATTGAATATTTTCCTTGGGTGGATGTAGATTTAAAATGTATGATAATACCATTCTCTAGAAAACAAAAAAAGTGTTTTACTGAGCTTTTTCAGGCATTCAGAAAGTCATTCAGTTTATGGCAGGCTGGTACCAAATTTACTATGAAAAGTCCTTGGTCCATCTTAATTTTTCTTAATCAAACTCTGAAAAGTGTCACTGCTTCCTGAGAAATTAGAAACTTCAAATATAATGGTTATTCTCTCTCTTATAGAATATAATGCTTCCCCTATTTAGGTCTCTTGACTCTTAATATCTCTGTATATGTCAGGCCCATAAAGGAGCTATAGGCTTTATTGCCTCTGCCCAGCCTCGCCAAGGATATCTCCACACCCCACCCACAGACTCAGGAGTTCCACCTCTAGCCCCGGGCTATTAGCCCTGGCATCAGCAATGTCACAGGAGTGTTGGTCTCCAGCTCTGTCACAGCCTTGCCTTGTCTCATCATGGAATCCTTTGACCTGAACTTCAACCCCTGAACTGAGTTCCTGGCCTATCACTATGGACCTGCCTAGTCACTACAAGACCTGATCCCAACTCTGACCTGTGGATTGGCTTCCAACTTGACCTCAGACTTGCCTCTTCAGTATGACCTACCCCTGTGATCCAGACACTTCTGTGGCTCTGACCACCCTCTCTGAGTCTACACTGCTCGCCTCACTAGGTCATGTGGGACAGTGTCTGCTGGCCTTGGAATTTTCCCCCAGATGCCTGGCTAGGTTTCTCTGACAGTGTATCAGCAGTACTTATGCTCAGTATTGATCATATTAGGATGAAAGAATTTTGTGTTGGCTTTCAAAAAGCATTAAGAAACCAAGGATTGCCTTACACCCTTGTAGGAACACCACCCAGAATTTCAGAGTAACATATCCCCAGGAGTCCCAGGGAAGCATTCAACAGAAAGCATGGAAAAGAAATGAAATAAAAGGCCTTACATAGTCCAGTTATACTATATTTTTTTACTGACAAATGGATAAAAAAAATTATAATTTCCAGATGATCAAATACTCTTCGGAAATGTTCTTGTCCCAGTTACAAAAAATAACACATCAATTATAGTTGCTTATAGTTGAGAAGGAAATCCATAAATATCACTAAACAAATACAAGATGCAGACAAATGGACTTACTGACTTTATTCAAAATCAGAGAAAAATCAGACTGGAAATATGACCTCATATTTTTCTAAATGCTTTCTACATTAGTCATATGAGCAATACATGATATGAAAATTTTTACCAGGTGGGTTTTCAAAAAGCCACAGAACAAGGAATTTTAAATTCTACATGTTGAATTAGCATCTACCTCATCTGAGATCTACTGTATGCATCCTCTTCATGGCTTAACAGATCTTAAAGATAGTTTCTGCTTTCTGTTCTCCTGGAAGAAGTACATCTATGTCTACAATCCAGCCATTAAGTAGTCACAGTGTATATAAAAAGCAGTTTCCACCTACCAGGAATAAAATAAAATTTAAGATTGTGGCACAATACTATGTGCTAGACACGTACATTTTTGGGGGCTTGTGTTATTTTTTATCTACTTTGACAAGCTCATCTAGGGAAATATAAACTTCCTGCACTTTCTACTTTTAGAAAATACAGAGAGAATTGATTTGGGTCATAAAAGTCAGTGCATTAAGAACATTAACCAAGAAAAGGACTCTGGGAGATTTATAAATTAATGTGTGTCCTACTGACCATTAAAAACCATGAACCTTGCTTTTATCCTGTTTATAAGGTTGCTGTGAGGTTGAACAGAACAAAGTTGACATATCTGTAATCTCCACTGGGTCTACTAATCCCTCACCCTACTTCTGTCCAAGCATTAACCTGTGACATGACTTGAGATGAGGTTCTCATCAATGCCAAATGTCTGGCAGGTACAGGAAATCTATTCTTTGAAAGTGAATAAAGGTTTATAATGTTTAATAAAAATCCTGCAACTTTTTTATTTATATTCCTTATGTTAATGTGAGCAATCTTTTGACTCATAATGTTGAGCTGAAATACGTTTTCTTCTGAGCTCCTGAATTCCTAAAGATTAAACTAAAAGGGATTTGTCCATCACAGCAAATTACATATTTAATATGATAGACAAAGGCAATTTACTAGGATATACTGATTTTTAAAATTTTTTTGCTCCATAAATCAGGTTTTCTAGTTTTGAGACTAATGTAATATAGGATAGCTGATAAAATATTACCATGCCTTTGTTCCTATTAGTATGTAAAGAAAAATGTAATTGCCATAAACCATAAAATACAATTGTAATTTTAAACCCCTAGTGATTTCTTTCACCATTTCTTTGATTTTATTATTCAACAAAGTTTGGAGTAGAATGGAAGTTCTGGGTGAAGTACAGTAAAACAGTGTACTTCAAATCTCAGACAGGGTGCAGTTGAAAATGAGGAGATGGGAGACATGGGGAAACACAGCTGACAAAACTATAACCCTCAGATGTTCAAGTATTAAAGACCTGCATTCAGTGGGGAAAACTCCTCTCTAGATCATGATCCTCACTGGTAGATACAGTGAAGCAACTAAAGAAAAGCAGTTACTTTAGATAAATTAATGCAGCATAAAACTCAGGAGAGGGATATTGAAGGCAATGAAGGAATAGATGTTGGTGAACTGTAAAAGAAGATGTAAAATAGGATTGCATAGGAAAGGATGTGATCTATTACCTTCATGACCTGTGCTAGGAAGCAAGTCTGAAAGATGCCAGTAATTATATATTTGTATGTGGAGTTTAACTTGTTTTATTATCAGAGGGTGAAATTAATCAGGAAGGGAAAAAAAAAGTGAGTCCAAAACAATGACAGCAAAATTGAGTTTTACTCTTCTCCCTGCCAATTTTATCATTGACTTTGTAATTAAAGCTTGAAGAGTTTCCTGCATTTTTTCTCTAGATTTCTTTAGAAGAGAGTAAAAAAAGAGCTGGACTTAAAATGCAAAGTTCATTCTCCCTTGCTACATGCACTAGAACGGTATATTAAGGCCAAAATGTTTTGTACAGAAAAAATCTGCACCCGGACCTTGAAATCTGAATCTGTGACTTTTATGTAGCATCTTCCTCTTCTCGCAGTGAGGAAAGTTATTTTAGGAGTAATGCAGCCTGCACTCTCTTTGGGTCTATCTATCTCAGCTTGGAATATGGGCAGCAGCTTGGAAAGGAGCCCCTCTGCAGGTTGTGCTCTTCTGGAACACGGCAGCCCAAGGAAATAATACCAAAGATGGATTGTAGCATAACTCCTTACATGAACAATTTTCTTTTTTATCTTATGCACCTGGTCTGCTTAACCTGTTTGTTGGATAACCTGTTTGCTGGAGTACTTGGTTGAGTGCTTAACATACGTCTGAGAGAGTTCATCTAAGATTTCTGGATGAAGACACTTCAGTCTGTAACTTCTTCATAATTGTGAAAGCACCACTGCCTTTTCCTAGCAATCCTGATCTTACCTTTTCTAGAGCTTTTAATTCTTCTGCAATATAGATTTACAGATTTTGCCAACTAAATTCTAGATTTATTTATTCTTTTGGGGAATGTATCAGCATAAGTAAAGAGAATTTGAGAGACTGTCTTAAAAATTTTTCATCTTATTTTATACAGGACACAATTAAGATTATGTGTATTAAATATACAACACCTATTCATGTCACAACACTTTAATTTTCTGTCTACTGTTGAACCACTATTTTGGATAATAGGAAGTCATCTAGTTTGGGGTTCTTTTGATTATTTATATTTTCTTCTTTATCTCTGACTTGTATCAGAGAATACAATTTTTCTCCCCACTCCCCACCCTCCCTGCCATCCATAAAAACTTTCATTCTGTTTCTCTAGAATCAATTTTTGAGTGATGTCTTTTATAATATCCAGGACTCTTATGAAAGAAAGTCCTTGCTGATTCATTCTTCCCGTTTGAACTTACTGGTTCATGTGATTTGGTCTCTTCATTTTTCCTTGACAAAGTTAATAAGATGCCAGTGTATGTCTACATGAAAGACCTGTGGAGGCTGCGGGTACCAGGGCTGCATAACTGTCCATTAGACATGTATTTCTCACATATAGTGAATATCTCTGGGCAGAAAAAAAACTCACTAAAGTAATTAAACTAAGAAATGTTATATTTAATATTGTTGTGGTTTTTAAAAAATCACATTTTATGAAGTCCAGATTTATTTTTAATTTCAGAGAATGGGCTATTTGACAAAGTAAAATATCACCCACTATTTTTTACTTGGCACTGCTTTCAGAATTGGATTACCCATAAGTTGGGTTTTCTTTTACCCTTAAATTGGAGATGTTCATAGTTGGCATTAAAATTTGAATATGTCTATACAAGAAAGCAAAGGAATGCATTCAAGAGTAGCAATAAGAGCACACCAGAATAAAGGTGATAATTACTATAAATCAGAAAAAAAGAATAGAGGAAGAAGAGCTCACATAGGCCCAGAAACAACACTGTATTTTCCGGACTCATTTTAAATAGGTTGTATTCAATCTAGATGCAATAAGATTTCCTTTCATGTTCTAAAACAGAAGTGGTTCTGCCCCCCAAAAATAAATCAGTTCTTTAAAATGGAGATTAAGAATAGTGGAAGAAGGTTGTGATGCCTAGTAAACATTGTATTTCTGTAGTGTATATGTCAGTGGTACTGTTCAGCCAACAGAATCAAGGGAAAAAACCCAACACTACCATTCTGCACATTAAGCATTTTGGCTTAGGTCAGTACCAGCTGTCCTTGGAGAAGATGAAGCTTCTGCAGAAAGTGATGTTATGAAATGTAGTGCTATTTCAAGGTCTTTGAAAAAAAAGGGGAAACTAGTGCTCCTTTCTTTCTCCTTTCCTTTCAGAAAAAAAACACTGCAACAACCTTTAGCTTCCCTTCACCTTCATGTTTTAACATAAGAAAAACTGTAATTTTCTTAATAATAGTACTACTTCCAGAGCTCATTATAGATATTATAAAATGTAATCACTCTCTAGTACTGGGACCTTACACTTATTTCTAAAGACCTCCTGGACAATAAGTCTCAGGACCATTACACATTTTGATGTCTCTTCTGACACTGAAGGGAAAGCTTTTATCTCACAGGTCTGATACTCATTTCTGGTGTTAGTTTGTTAATTTTTTCTCATAAACCCCACAGTTATCCGACTGTCCAAAAGTCTTTGAGTGCATCATGAGTGGCCTCAAATATGAGAAAACAGGAATGCATTACTATTCTTGGATTATCTTGGCTACCTATAAAGACCTGCACTTCACAGACATCCAGTCCCATCATACCCAGAAAATCAGTTCAGAAACTCATGTCTGAAACTGACTGCAAGTATCTGAAGTAGGTCTTCTTCTAGGTTGTAACTATCATAGTAAATTAAATCATATTATGCTGTGCCACACTGCTATACTAGATGCTACTTAAGTCCAGGTAGACAACAACCACAGCCTTTCCCTCATCCACTAAGTTGGCCACACTGCCACAGAAGAAGATCAGGTTAGTGAAACAGAACCTGCTTTTCATAAGCCCTTGCTGGCTGGGCCTGATCCCTTGGTTGTTCTGCGTGTGCTGCATGATGGCTCTTAGGTCGATCTGCTCCCTGATGTTCCCTGGCACTGAGGTCAGGCTTACAGACTTGTAGTTCTCTGGGTCCTCTTTCTAGTCTTTCCTGTAGGTGTATTTGCTAACTTCCAGTCAGTTGTGATCTGGCTGGCTACCCATGACAGCTGATAAATGATCAATTTGTCCACCTACTAAGTCTTCATTTTGCCTTTATTTATATATACACATACAAACCCAAAATTATTTATGTCTATACATAAGTATTTTTAACTACTGATCTGTAAGTAACAAATTTGAGAGGAAGAAAAATATCAGAAAATAAATGCAGTAGGAATTTTGTAGTTGAGTAGAGAAAAATCCAGATTAGTAACTCTTACTCCTTATAAATCTACACTGGAAGACAGACTAGCAGAGCTAAGCTACAATAAAATGCATTTGGCAGAGGCCAGATATCCAGCAGGCATGCATACTATTCCAGACAAGGCACAAACATGCCCAATTTTATTGTTGAAAGTGGCATGTGTGAAAGGAGTAAGAGAAAGGCTTAGAGTTATTTACAGTGGAAGATGGAAGTGAAGGACGCAGACGTGTAGAAAGGCAGATTCATTAACTCTATTGTGCATAGAGATTCTTTGCAGAACAACTCCTGCCCTTGAACCACTCCCATGAAATAAATAGGAATAATAGATGGTACTTATTATATTAAAAAGACCCACCAAAATTCTTTTCTACTGCTGAGGTTTTTTATGATGAAAAAACAGCTGTGTGTTGAAGTATCTTATACATAAGTTCAAATAACATTGTGGTAGCTGCATTCACTTGAAATACCATACTTTCATTCTAAGAGGACTTTTTTCAGGATACAGAGACCACTGAAGAAAGAATATAATCAGGCAGAAATAGAGAAACATCAGAAGGGAACAGATCAAACTACATAAAGTAAGCTGGAGTTGCTTATTTGGTTCTAGTTCTTGATCTGCAAATTCAGCTGTTCTTGTAATAAAATATATAAGTTGAAATAAATATATTGTCTATTTTTTACTGAAGAAAATGAAAAATATTATGGAATTGTTATAAGGTAATATTTGAAAAACAGTTGATTACTTTTCCAGTAGGGTATGTGATAAAGGAGGAGCTTGATCCAGAATGCAAATCGGGACAGGGGATAATGACCAATTAAGTAATGAAATAATCAATTACTATTATCTATACTACTACTGTATATCTCTGGGATCAGATTAAGAATATTCAATCACTGTAATTTCTTATTCTCCCTTCTTTCAAATGAGAAATATCTTCTGTATTCAAGTGATTCTACCTTTGATGATATTAATGAAATTATTAATTTTTCTTAGTGTATAGAATTTTAAAGTGGCAAAGAGGACCAGAATTCGTCTGTCATTGAACATTACATCATCTGTGAGCCACATGTTGCCCAAGGAAACAAGCAAGCTGTTAGCCTGTTACTAATTTTAGTTTGTCTTTATTCAGCTTGGCTTGTTCTCTTGGGTCACTAATTAAAGTTCATGTGCTATGATTCAAAATAAAAAGTTCTTCTTTCTTCCTGAAGATATTTGCTATAATGAAAAGTGACCTCAGTTTCTTATCAGTGTTTATCATAGACTGAAAGGTGTTGCATTTTTGCTTTTACACAAATGGAGAAGAGCACAATATTTTGTAATTTTTGATAGATATAACAGATCCCATCATAATTACTGTTGTAAAATAGTTGCTCCTGATAAGCTTGTATTTACGTGCTCCCAAAAACTTTGGAAAACATTATCAGCTGTGGGGGTGAATTTTCACTAGGAGCAAAATTGAGAAAAACACAAAGAGGAACTCTATGAAGAATAAATTACAGCTTCACACCATTTTCAAACTGCTATTTGAAAAGCCCCTCTGAGACACGGCGGCAAATTGACCAACATGCAATTGAAGGTAGACTTGACTTTGAATGCACACAGTACTAAAAAAATATTTTCAACTCTTTTCTTGGTTATACTAATTTTTGTTCAGGTAACCAACAGCATGATTTGGAAATTTATATGAATTTTAATGAAAAGCTATCACTGCCTTTTTTTCTCCTTCTTTTAAGCCCTGATTACAAATCATAGGATAAATTAAATCTGAAGAAACCTCAGGATGTTGTCTGATCCAAGCTCAGTAAGACTTGTCACCTTAAACTGTTCAAATAGAATGGAGGATCAGGTCTAGTATTCTATACACAATGCCATGTAATAGCATTACTAACATAAAACCTACAACTCCTAATATAATAAAAAAGCTATGCATAATGATCAAAACCCAAGCATTCTCAGTTGGACACATGGTGATACATATTTGCTACCAACTGGCATTTATGTGACTCTTTTCCAGTATGCAGATTTGCACAGTTTTTCACATGAAGTTACAACATAGTTTAAGTTTTCTATCCAAACTATCTATCTGGAGTAAAAGTCTAAAAGTAAATAAATTATCATTAGGCTTATTAATCTGACCTCTTGGAGAGCCCAGGTCCTCACTCACCAAGTTTATTAAAAGGGGTCTTAAGACACTACTATTCCCTGAGGTGAGTACAAAGGAGAACTTGAAAAAAGTTCCCAGGAGGTTCAAAAACAAACTTTACTGGCAAACTTTAGAACATCAAGAATTTGGCAAAATTTAAAACAAATAATCAAAATAAAGAATTTCACAGAGCTTCGACTTAGTAAACTCTACCCATCTGACCTTAAATTACCCATATTTCAAGAAGAGGAAATTAGGAGTAGAAATTAATTGAAAGAGAGAAAAAGAATGAAAAAGAAAGAGAGAAAAACAAGATATAGCTACTTTAGATCCTAGTATATTCTCAGCTGTCACACAAGCCAAGGACAAGAGGGACATGACCACATGCATCTCAGGGCAATGGGTTTTACCTTCTCTGACCTCCTGTGGCTACATCTGCCACTTCTACTACCCCCAGCTGGGGTTTCTGGTCATCTAGCCACTCTGGGGCTAGACTGGGGCTCATGGGGTGGGGTGTGGGGCATTGCTTCCACTGTCCTGGGTGTGTTGGTGACTGACAACCATTTCTTGGCTGGACTAGAAGTTCCAGAGGGCTGGGGTGTGGAGCAGTGCATGTCCCACTTTCTGCAGAATTTGCCTCGGCCTCCCTTACTCCTATACTTCAGGTTTTTTGAGCCAGTAATCACTTTCTCCAGTCTCACACCTCTCTAGTTTAATTCATACTCATCTTATACATGGCAACTGGAGGAGGAGGAGGAGGAGTTAGGATCGTTGCTACTTTACTAATCTGTAAAATCGTTAAGATACAGGAGTCATTGATGGGATGGTAAAGTCAGCATTTTCTACTCTGTCAACAATGGATAGGTTTTGTTTCAGTCAGTATCTCTTTCTGGAATAGGATTGTTTTCCTAATGTCTCTGAAGATCGTAAGGCAGAAAACATAGAAAGAATAACCATGCAAAAGTTGGAAGGGACCCATGAGGATCATGGAGTCCAACTCCCGGCCCTGCACAGGACATCCCTAAGAGTTACACCATGTGCCTGAGAGCAGTGTCCAAATGCTTCTTGAACTCTGTCAGGCTTGGTGCTGTGACCACTTCCCTGGGGAGCCTGTTCCAGTGCCCAACCACCCTCTGGGTGAGAACCTTTTCCTGATATCCAACCTAAACCTCCTCTGACTTAGCTTCAGGCCATTCCCTTGGGTCCTGTCAGTTGTCACCACGGGAGAGAGATCAGTGCCTGCCCCTCCTCTTCCCTTCATGAGGAAATTGTAACTACAGTGAGGTGTCCCCTCAGTCTCCTCTTCTCCAGGCTGAACAGACCAAGTGACCTCAGCTGCTCCTCATACGGCTTCCCCTCAAGGCCTTTCACCATCCTCACCAGCATCATCACAAATAATATTACCCTATTTTATATCTAAAGAGCATTTTATCTTCATAAAGCTGATGGTTGGGTTTGGGTTTTTTGTTAATATTGTGGAATTGAAATGCTATATATATGGCTAAGACAGCTTTAGCGTTTAAATACTAAGAAAATAACAATATGGGACACAATCATCAAATTATATGCATTTCAAGAAAACCACATGACTACATGTTAAATAGGCAGTTAGTTATGTCCAGCTGGTAAAATAGGAAGGAATTAATCTAGCTGATTTTTTTCCGGGGTTTTCAATCATCTTTGTTCACTTGTTTATACTTGGCTTCAACTCACAAATCAGGAAAACATTTTTTTCACACTGTCCTATATGATATGTTTGAACTTCAGTTTATATGGGGATTTACTTATGCATATCCCTTCATGCCTTCTTAGTCTTTTGTTAGACTCATTAACATCATATCCTAAATTAATACTACGGTGTGAGGGTTTGGTTTTTTTTTTTCTGACAGTTATTTTTTATGTAACTGACCAGATGCACAGATAATATTTAATGAAATGTAATGAATTTTAACAAAAAAATGCATTCTTTTTTAAGACATATGACTTGAATTTAATTAACCTACATGAAATTTGAAATAGTGGAACCACTGGAAACTAATGCTAATCTTTTGGCAGAAGTAGCATCTTTAATAGGCCACTAGAAAACAGAAGGAATAAAATTGTATGGATAAATGACAAAAAGTGAACGCAGATTAATATTCTATTCTGCTGAATTTGAAAAAAAAGAATATGTAGAAATTAGTTTTGGGGTTTCATTGGATTTGGGAATAAGGAATATATGTAGCATGACTAAGAAAGATCCACAAGTTTTCACCCCCTAAATACATATAATATATTTTAAGAGCTAAAACAAAAAACAAAAACCCATCTAGTATTCTCTCTGGGATTTTCAGTAATCTTTCTGGTTCCTATTTTACCAATTCCAACCACATCCATCCAGAAACTCTGAGTACTGCAGCTCTGTAAAATGAAATTTACAGAGATGTAGAAAAAAGACAAAAATTCTCTTCTATGGAAACTTATTTTCACACAGAGAATGATCTTCACATTTTTACCAAATGTCCGGTCACTTTTTACCAAAATCTTCTTTGGACAATGGTATAGGAAATAAGTACAAGCTGTACTCTAGAGAATCATAATCTAAAGTTTAAGAAATGATGTGCACAATTCCCGTGTATAAGAACTAAATAGATTATTTGTCTTTGATTAATTTTTATGTGATTCTACAAAGTGAGAAAAAGAGAAATACCAAAGAACGTGTTTATTTTCTTTATCTCCATAATCAGATTTATTTTTCTTTGCTTTTTTTAACATGTCTTTCAAAAAGATCTCCACTGTGGATTAAAGAGACAATCACACTAGTGTGATCTTTGATTAGTCTGGCTTTTTTCCCCTTCTGCAGTCATAAAATCACAAAAAATAAGATAATCTGAAGCTAATGATTTTAAATCACTTCTAGAGGGAAGGGTGGCATGCATAAAGGAAGGGAGCACACCTCCAAAAATATCTTTACAAAGGTTTGTCTTCCTTAAGTTGATAGCCTGTGAAATAAAACATTTTATTAACCTTTTTGTAAGTATGGCTCTTGGTTTTGCTAGGAAGAGTATTGCAACTCATTTTACAAAGTCATAAATTAGTGGTTACAGTTGTAAACATCTCAAAACTGGTGTTTTGAGCAATTTTATGACTATTTAAAATTTTACTTGGCCAAGGAGTATCTTGTAGTGAAGGCTTGCATATTTACAAACATGTTTTCTCTACGGATTGCTGTAAAAAAAAAGGAAAAGTGAGCAACTTCATATTTTTTCTAATTATAGTTAGGTTCATGCAGAGCTGTCCCTAAGAGATTCAGCTGAATGAGATGCCAAGAATATGAAAGAATCTTAGAACATACATAAAGGTGCAGGAACCATTGCTATGTCTTCTTGAGCTGACGTACTTGAATTCTGAACAAAGCTGAGGATTAATTTTTTCTGATTCATTATTACAACTAGAACCCGTAGATTAAATCATGAATGGAGCATATCCCTAAGGCAGAAAGAACTAATTGTGAGAATAGAATGGCTCAGATTAGATTTCACATAACTTAAGTACTAAGTGAAAACAAGTAAGTTAGGAGACTAACTGAATCTTATAATTCATGCAGACGTCTTTCAGAATCCAAAAATTCATTAGCTTATCTTCTTAAACAAGCTGAAGATCCTTGATACTGTTGTAAAAGGGTATAGTGCTATTTCAGGTATTACTGAAGTTCCTTGAAAGACAACAACATTTGACTTGTACACAAATAAGAGGAAGACTGGTTTTGTGAGGGAGAAATTTTATTTTCAGTAATTGGAAATCAAGAAGGAAGGGAAATAATGTCTGTTATTAACCTCTACTTGTTGTTATTGCATAGTGTCTCCTCACTTTTGCTTTAACAAGCATCAGTCACTTAAATGAGTAAAAATAAAACTCCAAGAATACACATAAAATGTGTCTCTCAGATATGCTTCTGAATATTCAAAAGTGAGTATATAAGATGTGAAACCTACTAATTCTGTTGCCTTATACATTAACTGAAATGTTTAAGGGAACACCAAATGCAGTACACGAACTATAGATAAAGTAACATGCAAAAAGAAACTAAATGCTGATGATAGATGGAAGAATATGGTTCTACAAGATAAGTCAAAGTTAAAAAGTAAATTATATGAGTTACTTACTAGAAACTTTACTTGTAAAGCTTAGTAGTTCTGAAAGCAGTCTAGGTAACTGTCCATTTTCAGTGTATACTCGTCTCAAAAGATTTTACTTCAACTATTCTTTGAATGTGTCACTCCTGGGGGTTACACTACTACCTTGTTTGTTATAATAGCTGTGTCATTTGTCTAATATATTTACTGCTCTGGAAAGATGTTGCCTCTTTCCAGGCTATGTTTTTGTATTAATCAGCTGCTCTCAAAAGGGATGTTTTTTGATTTCCACCCAGACTTCTACAAACTATTACTTCAAAAGGAATGAGAAGCAAAAGAGACATCTAGGATCAAATTTAATAGTGTAAATCAAGAGAAAAGATAGAAAGACGGCCTCAAGATTGTCCCAAAGAGTTCTTCAGAACTGCAGCCAAGTCAGCTCTAGGAAAAAAAAATATTTTCATAAAACAAAGTCCAAATAATTTACTTAAAATCACAGAACATAACAATAAAAAAAAGAGGAACTGGTGTACTCGGTCAGCAAAAATAAAACGTAAACTCCATCTAGCCAAAGAGAGTTTGTTATTTTCATGTTTTATTATTTTTTCACAAGACTAAGCTTCTCAATAACTTAATTTTCTACGTGTTTAAGCAATAAGCAAACCTAGGATAAATGATGTGATTTAGCTGGGCATTGCTTCTTGAAAAAAAGAGTTCTGCACATAATGTGTAATCTTGATGCAGTATAAACAGCAGTGTAATTGGGTTTTGTTTATCCAATATGTATGCCAATATGTGGACAGCACAACAGTCTATTGCGTTTGCTGGCAGGTAAATTTCTCATTTAGTGAGAAGATAGCTCTTCTAAAAAGCAAACACAGAACTTAATTGATAGTGAATGTTTAATTCATTTTCATAAAAATCAATAGTGTTTCTCTAGGGGATAAAGGTGAATTAATTCATTTATCTAGATCTTTAAAGCTTATGCATAGTAAACATGAGACGTTTATCAAAGGTTAAAGAGTGCTTGTTGATAGGCCTTCAAAATAGCAACACTATTTTGATTTGTTTGATTTCTTAACACCAGGAGGATTATTTATATTAAATTATCACTCTATCATTCCACAGTAGAACGGGTGCTTCTTCATGTCATAGTCCTATTACTAGTAAACTCATAACACATGCAGCACAATCAAGACAGGAGAAACCACATTTTTTTTGATGAACATAAGTGAATTTCATTGTTTTGATATGACGAACATTTTAAAATACATATATACAGGATGCTAAATGCCAGTAAAAATCTTAGCAACGTAAAGATAAAAACCCACTTTTATAAGCTTGTTAGAATTCATATGCCTTGAACCTTTTAGAGTCTCAGTAATAATAAAAGAATGAAAGACAGGGAAAAGGGTAGATGTCTGACAATTGCAGGGCTTTCATAATAGTCCATTACTACTGATTTCATTTGCTATTCCCTCCTTTGATAATTCCATCACATGGGGTTTTGGGTGGGTTGTTTTTGTTTGGTTTTATTCCACAACCTTTACTGTCTGCTACAAATCTCAAAATTTAAAGAGTCAAAAAATCAGCCAAAAAAATAAAGAAACAAACATAGGAAAGAAATAGGCTTCTTTATGTGGATTTAAATGTTGTTTAAAAACATGTATTAAATTTAAATGTATTAAGACCTATATTTTATAAATTTGTTTGCACAAGCATATATCTCCTCTCCAGGACATTTCTGGAGTTCCCTGTTGATAAAATTGGTACTGAAGAATTGTGAAATTGTCACCAGGAGAGATGATCTTGTTGAGAGTGAAGAGTTGAAGATGTAATAATAAAAGATATAATTTATCTTCATATTAATAATAAAAGCAAACAAATACCCCAGTCACTGGCATTTCTTTAATTATAAAACATTGTTTGATCTGCCTCCCTTTGAGATAAGAATTTAACAGCTTATTAACAATGGTCATGCAAATGCTAGTTAACGACACGAAGTACACATTGCATTTGTAAATTCAGTCTGCTTCCTCCAAAACTGGCAAAAGACAAACAGAAGTATTGGTTCAGATAGGTTCAGCTGCACATGTAAAAGACACACTTCCAAATTCAGCAGCCCCATATATAAGGACTTAGCCAGTCAGTTGCATTGGGATTTATTTGCTGATGGACATTTGCAACTACAAAGAAGTTGCTTTAGAGGCTATTGACTATAACAAGGCTCGTGTCTCATTTTTATCAGGAATTGCCAGAAATCTTAGAGTAAGAGAAGACTAAATTTCATCAGCTGAAAAATCCACTGAGAAGTGGCATAGCTACCAGACCTTAGCGGAACTCAGTAATCAAGAACAAAACTGTATACCTCAGTCCTGTCTTTCTGTCCAACACTACAAACTAGGGAAAGCTTGGAGTGCTTTACATTCAGCTTGGTAAATTGGGTATGATGCCATTTAGTCAGGTTTATGATGATTGATCCAAACATAATGGCCAGTCAATAAGATAACCAGGAATAGATTTCAAGTTGTATATGAAGGTCTAGTCAAGGTCTGACTTTTAGCATGCAGCTACTATAATAACATGAGGTAAGCAAAAGTCTGAATCAATAGCATATTAACTATGTGCTATATCTAATTACAAATAAAGGAAGCTATAGGCAAATCCAACTCTATAGTACATGTGATAGAGTTTATTCATCTATGCTTGCATATCAGCTACCTTAAAGAGGGTAAAGAATTGCATCTGGATGTTGTTAAAGAGTAGTTAATTATCTGACATGTTATCTTATCTTTTGCTGTTAACTACACAGACAGCTTCAAGATATCTTGTTTATATGCCCATACTTTTATTCACAATATGTAGCCTTGGCTGGTGTTTTCTTTATCACTGCAGGAAATTGGTCTGCATGTGGTTTTACTTAGAATTTTTTGCCCTAAGGAATGCTATTGTTCCAGCTGTTCCAGGGGAAGAAAAAGAAGTGAAAACTTTTAATTAGCTTCCACCCTAAATAATAAACAAAAAAGCTTATTAACAGATACAGCCATAAATTACAAAAAAAATGCCTTCCTTATTTTGTTTTAATTTTAAGTAAATGAGAAAGCAACTCACCTTCATTTGGGGTGAGTGTTGATTTATTCTGCTGAATCTTTCTAATGAAGTTGGTTTGGGCGAAACATCCTTTCTCAGAGGTTTCTGCTGGATACTCATTATCAGCCACCACATAATAAATAATTTCAATATGTATAAATAAATATGTAATAATTAGGTGCAGTATAATACCAAAACTGCTGCATCACTTAAAAAGATGCACTTACATTTACAAGAAATCGAGAGTGGGTTCATGACATACACAGATCTACACTACATCACTCAGTCCCATACAGAGATGTTCAAGCTAGCCCAGCACAAGACAGATCTGGAACTAGAAGCAGCACTGTTGTGCCAATATTGTGCTGTGCCAGAGCCAAATAATCCTGTTAGGAGGCTGTGCTGATGCCAAGACCCAAGTGTATATCTCTATCCGATACTCCTCAGTTTGTTATATACATACTAGGTTGTTTGGACATTCATTACATGGAACTGCATTGTATGGTGCAGGAATACACAGATATCCTTATTTACTATGCAAAACACAATGGACCTAGATATGCAGAATTTAGTGTTTATTCCCTACTGTTACAAAAACTACTTACATTTTCAAAAACTCATTATATGGCAACAGGATTTCACAGTGTCTAAGATTAAGATTGTTCCAACTCTACTTCAAAGAAAGGCTGGCGCTATTCCAGGCTAGAGGGTTGTTTTTTGCACTTCAAAAGTGCAACAGAGGTTCATGTAAACATATGAGGAAAAAGCCAAACCAGCTAACCTTGGAACTTCTGGCAGACTATCCATGACAACATAGATGCTATGAAATAAATGAGTGTGCTATGAAATACTGGATAAGTAGTCAGAGGATAATGTCTGATGCATTATAGTCTCAAGGTGCAGAAGTTACATATATTCAAGGAAATTAAGATGGTAAGGCAGCTATTCTTGTGTTCTGCTATTAGTTTCTAAACTGACTGCTTTCAAGAGACCTCATATTTGCCTACACAAGCTGTGGTTGCACATTTAAACACCAATGTGTTTGTACAGAGCTGGGAACTATGTGCATGCCTTATTTATAAAATTTTTCCTGTCCTTGTTAATACGGAAACATTTGTTTCTCTACATCAGAGAACAATAACAAAAAAAAAAATACTTAATGGAGATCTTGCCTGTTTTGAATACATCTCCTACTTTGAATGTTCTCTTTTCCATCGGATGTTGATTCTGTGTGTTGTTGATCTTTCAAGCTGTTAAACTCTGACTGTACTGTTTTCTCTACATATCTATATTAGAATATATCCTACATGTACACTTTAAAAAGATCATGTACACAGGAAAGCAAGTACCATTAAGGTAAAATATTATCAAATAAAATGTAGAGTAGGCATACACCAGGTTTGAATTTGGCCCATTCCTTGCTAATACTGAAAATACACCAGAAACTTCCATGTTTAATGGAAGGAAATAATACATAATAAGGTTTTTCTTTGGGCTTCATCCACACCCTAGAAGGAATACAGTTCCATACCTGTACCACTGCAATAGTAACTATAGAGATGTGACATCAGTTAAAGAAAACTAAGGCATTAACAAGGTATATGCTATCTGAGTGTCAAAAAGGATCCAGATCACTTGCATGGTGGAGCCATCTACAGCTTTTTAAAATATTTTTCCAGATATTTCATTATGGCCTCCAATATTCAGAAGTTCAAAGAGAAAATTTTGCCCAATTCTATAGGCTGACTAAATACTATAACTTGCTCAAATTGCAATAGGACAGAACATTCTTTCTGTATGCACCAAGTTTTATGATCCTGTGCCTGAGTATCTTGTTAAGCAACTTTGCCTACTCACTGTATGAAACAAGTGATCTCTTTTTACAGTAATAAGAGTAGCGGTCTTTTAAATTAGGTACATTACAAAGATTGATACCTGTTTGAGTCACCTTAGAAAGTGAGTAAATTCTGAATGAAGGCAATGTTTAGATTAAAAATCTTGGTAAAACATTTACTGTAAATTTTTAATTTGTTTGTTCTCTATCATTTCTTGTCTCCTCTCAGAAAAGTAACAAGAAAAGTAGATTTCACTGCACTTTAGTCTTTTCTTAATGAAATATTTCCTCTTGTCAGACTTCTACTTCATTTTTATGATTTCTCTAAGGTGAGGAATATAAATAAAAGAGCTGGTACATTATCAAAATCAGTTAATTCAAGAAAAATGGGGTTTTTTTCCATGTAGTATAAGAAATATATAGACTAGGGAACCAGAAAATAAGTTTGGAAAACTTTTTTTATGCAATGACCCTTCATTTCCAAGTGTCTGTTCTATCTCAGTTTGCTTCCCTGTACTTTTTAAATCAATATTGATCTTGGAGCTTTGTAGAAACCCATGCTGATAACTCTCCAACTATTATCTTTTCTCTTTAATTTCTTCAAGCAAGTGGAATTTTAACATTTTCAAACTGTATGTGAGTAGCGCCGTCACAAGTAGATCTTTAGAACATGTTGGCATTTCTGGAGAAGCACCTTAGATCCTAATCCCAATGTCTCCAACTAATCAGTGATGTAGTAGCAATTACATAGGTCAGTGCCTATCTTACATCAGTCGAGAAAATGTGGGCAAAGGAAAGAAGTCGTGGGCAAAGGAAAGAAGCCAATTACAAAAAAAGAAAGAAAGCCAGTTATAAAAGAATATATAAATCAAATATACTTCAGTACAGAGAGATATATCAAACAGTAACTTATTTGTTTGCAGCATATACTGTATGCCTAAGCACATATCTTTCTGGGTTTATTTGTAGTCAATAACCACTCAAAAGATTCTAATAATCTGGGGTGAGGTAAGGGTAGACATTACACACTACCTTGCTCAAAAATATGCTTTTGTTTGTGGGGAAGTGGACAGAGTGGGAAATGGGGGTGGGAATAGGAGGGAGGGGGAATTGAATTTTTAGTTAGAGCTTAATAGGAAATAGCTTTCCTATTCTAAAGTACTATGGAGATGTGAACATTTAGGCTTCCCATTAAAACTGTAATCATAAGTGGTGATTCTCTTTTTAGAAATGAAAGAATTAGTCATGCTAATGTCTTGAAAATATTTTAATTAAGCTAATGTTTTGAAAATATTTTGATTTTCCTTTTTTAACTTGTTAATTATAATCAATATGTTAAAAGATGGTTTTCTTAAGATAAACAATTTTCTTTTCCCCTTAGCAAGATGTTAGAATGTGTGGCTCCAATATTTTTAAAACTTTCTTTAAAAAAGCTTTTGAAATGTAAAATTCATTTAAACAGTATTTTCTTCATAAATTGTTACAATTTCAATAACTAAATATATATAGGAAGAGGGAGGATGAGACAATTTTTTCAAAAATATGAGAAATTTTGCAAACTGGTTTCTAAAAGCACTGCTTGTCTGCATCTCTGCAGTGTGTGAAGGGGCATTTTCAGAGGCAGGTGAAAAATGACAATCTGATTTAGGCACGAATCTGTGACTCAGAAAACTAGTAAACATGGGAGTTTAGCTACAAGTTTCCACTGTGATATCTGGCAATGTAGTTACTCTCTATTTCACTCAGCTCTTCTCTTTGAAACAGGTGTACCTTGCAGAGGTATTGTAAGGGTAAAGGTATTAACATCAAGCTGCTGTGGTAATGAAGGTTCTGTAACTACCTACATAAAAATAGTGAATGTACTTGGACTGCAGTTCATTCAACAATTAATGAAAAGGTGTATTTCCTTGAATATGACTATGGTGGAACTATGCAATGCAGTGGCTCATTATTATATTATTTATTAAAGTATCACTTTTATCTTTAAAATGAAATGGTCTCTGCAAATTTGTCCTTTGTGTCCTTATCTCTCCAGTTAAGGAATATTCAGAGGGGTATTTTAAACATCCCAATACTTGTGTTTTTTAAGAATTTAGAAAAAATATAGATGTCCTGTAAAATCTTTCAAAGTACTGCAATATATGCACAATCAATATCATCATGTGATTTAGATGGACATATATATCAGCACTATTCCACCTCCCTTAGAATTCAAGGTTCTCAAAAGATCAGTTTTATATTTACCTTTCTGTATACATAAAAACATACATATGTACATAAGACGTAAAAATACAAGTTAAATATATAATTAGACATATAAAATATTACATAGGTGATTTGAAAATAAAAAATACATTCTAAGTATATTACTCTAAATATTCTGAATTCGAAGCCATTCTGCATTTAACTGACTGAAGATAGAAGTAATATTGACCGTCTTGTCCCATCATAGAATAGGTGATTTTATTTTGAAAACTCTTCTGCTATTTCCAGATAGGTTATTTTTTAAGATACAAACCCAAAAGTAGCTATCAATTAGATACAAAAAACAGAAGTAGGCATCTAATAGAAGGACAAAAAAAAAAAAAAAAGTAGATTTTCACACCAAAATTTTAAAATTAATATCCTTACTGAAATAAGGTTTAAGAAGATGACTTAGTGTCACTACTGCAGGTTCCTTATTAAGTGAACTAGATATCTAAAATATGCCATTGAAATCTAGGTCATAGATTTTGGAAAGGAATATGATATAAAATACACTTTTTTAGACCAATCTTTAGTAAAACAGAATGCAGAACCATATTTTTTCTGAATTTGTTTTCCTGAAGTACTCCTTATTTCCTAACAAGGCCATGTAGTGGAGAAAGCAAAAAGAAAGAAAGCAAACCAGTAGGAAAGCAAACAAGCTAGAGAAAGCAAGAAAACACGAATACAGGGAAGCAAAGAATTACTTGCTCATGTTCACAGAAACTTATTTTCAAATGAATATAAATTTTAAAACTTGAATTCCACAACAACTTTCTGACTTTTACTTTGCTTTATTTTTTCATGTCAAGAATGATCCGTCCATGGCTTATATAAAATAACCACAACATTTACTAATTCTATTGCAGAACATTTAATTAATGAACAAAATAACTGCTTTAAAATATTCTTTGGAGATTTTCTACTTGAAAAAAAAAAAAATGGAAAGTTAGATAAAGAAAATAAAAGTAATTCAAATAAAACAGTACAAGAAATATTATTGTGAAAGTCCTGGAAACAATTCTTTTTTAGCATTTAAGATATGTGGTTTATTTTAAAGAGGTTTTTTTTCTTTGAAAACTATACCATTAGGCATTTTTAGTCTAGTGTTTTATTCGGGGGCGGGGAAAGGGCAGGACCAGGGAACGGGGGCCAATGGGGAAACTCTGGGGGCGTGATGAGTGGTAGCAGCTAACAGCCAACCAGGGAATCCAAACTGGGATAGAACATAGCAGAACAAGTGTCTTGGGAGAAGCCTTTTTGGTCACTCTAACATGAAGTGGTTCTTGTGGCACTAGGGACTTGTCTTACTGAAAACTCTCTGTCCCTTGTAATGTATGTTCACCAGCCACCACTGTATTTTGTCAAGTAATTGGTAATCTTCCTCTTTTCAAAGCCACTATAAACTTCTTTGGTTGTTACTATTTCTTTATTCTAATCATGCTTAATTTGATTTATTTTCCCTGGAAATAAATATTTTACTTCCTTCAGAATAGGCATTAAGACAGACACATATGGTTAGCAGCATACCATAGAAATTATAAGGCCATTTTTTAACAAAAACAACTCACTAAGTCAGAAGCTTTTTTTCTACTCCTTCCCACTCCTATGCTGTTGAATTCTAATTTTTCTCAGTTGCCATAAACACCATTTGGGAATTCAGTCAGTGGAAACCAGACTGCTATGTCTCCTTTAGTTCATGCCCTGTTAGATGCCCTCTGAACAGGCACTTACTTATGGCTGTTACCTTGAGCTTCAAAAATGATGAGGCAGAGAAAGGACAGTAGAAGTGAATTAGTTTCTCTGTTACGTTCTAACATTTGTGGTGTACATCAGCATCAGAAGTTACAGATTATGGCAGCAAAAGTCATCATCAAGGACTGAGCATAGCCCATGGGTACAACACCAGTCAAAAGTATAAACTCCTATGTGTGCTAAAATAGTCATGCATTTTTTCTTACATTCAAACTTCCTTACTTGTTTTACTCATCTTTCACTGTCATCTTTTGTTTGTAACTTGTGCAGTGTGGCCTGAAAGTTATGGCTTATTGCCACATTTAAATTTTGTTCTACTTATTCTAATTCATTTTATCTTGTTATATAATGAATAGGAATACTTTGGAGTCATTACAAATAAAATGTGTTTTCCCCACAATTTCCCAGTGATTAGAAGAGATCGTAGTAGTTTTTAATTTCTGCATGTAAGCATTTCTTAATACTACAAGGCTGGGAGAGCATTGAATTTTATGATCCTTAGAGGTCCGTTCTATCCCTAACCATTCTGTGATTCTGTGATTCTGTAATTCCTCCTCATAGAAACACTCTTCTTTTTGGGTCACAGTATTTCCCCTAATCCTTGGGCTCACCATCTTCCCTAATTCCACAGGGAACACTCTGCATAAAGTGCTACAGGGTTAATTTGTATATTATCAAGCATTCTTTTGCTTTAGAGAGGCTGGATGTGACCCAGAGACAACACGAATATCAGATAGATTGTAAAACACGAGCCACGTAAATGGTGACATTTATGGTTGTGTTTAATGTATTTCATGAGGCAGAAACACTAAACTCATCTCTGTATCTCAGCATTTTTCTGTTTCCATAGATCCCAAAGTGAAACCTGCCATCAAATATTAAAAAAATAAATCTTTCTTGCAAATATAGCAAATTACCCTTATCTGGAATGATCAAGGATGGATACATTCGCACGCTTTCTCTGCTTAAATTATTTATTCATTAAAATCCACAAACTCATAACCAAGGGCTCTTGCACTTAAATTCTCTTCATTAAGCATTGCCTTTATGGCCTATAAATGTTTTCAGCTGAATTTGTATAAAACGACTGCACATATGAGGCTAGTCAAGTATATCTAGTTTGAAAAAACAAAAAAAGCCACAACATTCCCTGTGGTGATCAGCAAATAGTTATTCAAGGCTTGTCTTCTGCTAGAAAATACATTCTTTAATGTAATTTAATATCATATTTCATCAAAGTTTAAAAAATTCCAAAATGCATTGTTTTTAACTTTGGATTTTTCTCTCAACATGCATAAACCTTGATTTTTCTCCCACTCCCTTTATTGTTTACTGCCTTGCCAAATGACTTTTGGTTTTTTGGATAGTTCCTCCAGGTTCTACCTTCCTTATTCTGTCCCTGGACCATTAACTTCAGACTCTTCTCAAACCAGTTCCTTTTCTCCAACAGATATCCTAACTAACTGATTCAGCCTTACACTTCATGCTTTTTTCTCTCATCTTCTGAGAGAAAACATGACATAGTAGTAGTCAACAATATTCTGCCAGTGACTCAGTTATTGCTCTCTGTGAGAACATGCTCTGAGTTTGTGTCATCGAATTGAACAAAAAAAGGTTACTTTCACAGGTAACAATTTTGGGGGTTTAACCATATTGTTAATAGTTAGATTAGAAATATAGAATCATTAAGGTTGGAAAATACCTCCAAGATCATCAAGTCAAGCCTTTGGCTGAATACCACCTTGTCATCTAGACCACAGCACAAAGACAAGACTAAGCATTAGTCATAGAACTTCCAATCATTTTTTGAACACTTCCAGATGACTCAATCCTCTCCCTGGGCAACTTATTCCAATGCTTAATCACTCTTTCAGGGAATTTTTTTTTTTTTTCTAGTATCTCATCTGTACTTTCCCTGGTGTAACTTGAGGCCATTTCCTCTTGTCACTTGTTATCTTAGAGAAGAGGCTGACCCTCACATTGTTACAAACTCCTTTCAGGTAGTTGTGGAGAGCAATAAGGTCACCTCTGAGCGTCCTCTTCTCCAGGCTTAACAACCCCAGTTTCCTCAGGCACTCCTTGTAAGGTTTATGCTTCAGACCCTCGACCAACTTTGTTGCCCTTCTCTGGACCTGCTCCAGTACCTCCATAATTTTCTTGTAGTGAGAGGACCAGACCTTAACACAGGACTTGAGGTGTGGCTTCACCAGTGCCAAGTACAGCAGGACAATAGCTTTCCTAGTCCTGCTGGATGCACTATTGCTGATACATTTCAGGATGCCGTCGGTCTTCTTGCCCACCTGGCTCACTTTCAACCATGGTGAACCAGCATCATCAGGTCCTATTCTGCCAGGCAGCGTTTCAGCTGCTCTTGCCCAAGTCTGTAGCCCTGCATGGGGTTGTTGTGACTCTAGTTTAGGACTCAGCTGTTCACCTTACTGAACTTGATACTTGTTGGCCTTGGCCCATCAATCCAGTGTCCAGATCCTTCTGCAGAGCTTTCCTACTCTCCAGCTGATCAACACTGTCACCCAGCTTGGTGTTGTCTGCAAAATGACTGAGAGTAAACTTCATACAGTTGACCATTACATAATTTTGAATCAAAAGATAATCAGCAAGTACCTTGTCTCTACTGTGTTCCCAGGGATCTGTTTCTACGCATGTAATCACCATGCATAAATTTCCCATTTGTAAGTTTGTGATTGCAATGCCCCATATTTCACAGATGTGTTGTTAATGGTGACTGAATTAAAAAGGAAAAATTAAATGGGGACAAGGAGAGTCAAGCAAGTATCTTAAATTTAAATTAAAAAAAATTAAAAGCAGATTTCTTTCTCCAGGTGAATCAGATAAAGACATAGGGTGAACAAAGGGGAATGGCAAGGAAAAGACAGAAACAGATAGGATGTGCCATGTGAACAAAAGAAATGCTGATTCAGGAAGGAAAAGGTTTCAGAAAACTAGGTGGGCAGCTTAGGCTAGCCCCTACGGCGAAACTAATTTGCCTGAGTGATACTTGTACAGCAGAAAATGCAACCTGACATTGACCTTGTCAGTATTGTAGTCACAATGTTTTCACAAGGAAAAAAATATCCTTGAAATATGGATTTCAATAGAATGAAAACACATGGTATCCTTCCACACAGTGCAAATTTCTTCTTTTTCTGCACAAACCAGGCATGAGAAACAAAGCAGATTTCCATTTTTCAGTTTTCTGCTTCCTTTATAGGAGTGGAGAATCGATGAATACACCTTTATGATGTTTTTTCAAGGTATTTGTATAGCAGAGGCTTAGTCAACATTTATCAGTGCTAAGTAACCTCCCACACCTATATTTTAATCTTATGTTGTAGGGACGCAAATTTTTGCCCTTTCTTATTGCTGCACTATAATCATGGAATAATTTTAAAACAGAAGAAACAGAAAAAGCCAAACAACAAAAATAACATCAACAAAACAAACAAACATACAAACAAACAAAAAAACCCCCAAACAAAACAACAACAATAAAGTCCCCAGAATCCTTCAGAATCTTGAGGATAAAGTCGCAGTACTCTGACAGCACTACCACTGTGGTGAGAATGAAACAGACTGCAAAGCCAAATATTATTCCTGCACAGGACACTGAAACAGATAAGCATTCTTCTCACAAACGAGGTTGAGATAGTACAAGTCCTATTCAACTGCAGTCCCTTTGTTCTTCCTGTCTTTGCTTCTTCATCACAAACCTTTTCAAAATTTCATATTATGAGGAGACGTATTTCAGACCAAGACACTCGGAGCGTGGCTCCTTGTGTAAGCTCTTCGGGGAACTTACAAATACACCAATTGCAGATTTGCTCCCATTGCTCACACATCCATGCTTTGAAGGTCAAGGAGAAGAATTGTAAATGGGAAATAGCTCAAGAGACCTGTCTTTGTACTCCAGATTGGACGGCATTGTCACTAGATATTTGATATGACAAGTCAGTTACTTGTATCCATATGAGCATATAGAGTTGAAAGGGAGAAACAAAATATTTTTTTTCTGCATGATTATGCCTAGAAGCGTAATTATTATTCTTTTTTTATACTGGTCTACAGAACTGATAGTCACATCACTTTTACGCTGTTAGGCATTGGGTTTGTGTTGCAAGGTTTTGGCTGGGGTGAGTGCAGGGGTTGTTTCTGTGAAAAGTTTTCAGAAGCTTCCCCTATGTCTGACAGAGGCAATGTCATCCAGCTTCAAGAAGGACCGGCCACTGGCCAAGGCTGAGCTCATCAGTGACAGTGGCAGCACCTCTGGGATAATAGAGTTAAAAAAAACAGAGGGGAAAAAAATGAAGAAAAAAGAACAGCCTGAAGAGAGTGAGAATATGTGAAAGAAACAACCCTGCATACAGCAAGGTTAGTGAAACAGGAGGGAGAGAAGATGCTTCAGGTTCCAGATGAGAGATTCCCCTACTGTGGTGAAACAGACTGTTCCTCTGCAGCCCATGGAGGTACATGGGGGAGCAAATGGATGCCTGAAGGAGGCTGTGACCCAATGGGAAACCCACACTGAAGTAGGTCCTGGCAGGACCTATGGCCCTGTGGAGAGAGGAGCAAGCACTGGAGCAGGTTTGCTGGAAGGTCCCTGAGAGGGACCCATGGTGGAGCAGTTCATGAAAAAGGGAAAGACTCAGGTTGGAGAACTTCAGGGGGGACTATCTCCCATGGGAGGTACCCAACACTGCAGTGGAGAAAGGGTGTGAGGAGTCCTCCCCCCGAGGTGGAAGGAGTAGCAGAGCCTGATGATGAACTGACTGATGACTGCAGCTGTGATGAACTGACTACAGCCTCCATTTCCCATCCCCCTGTACCACTGGTAGTACAGAGCAGATAGAGAAATTGGGAGTGAAGTTGAACCCGAGAAGAAGGGAGGGTTGGGGGAAGGTGTGCTAAGATTTACTTGTTTTTTTCATTACTTTGATTTTGATTGGTGATAAAATTAAACTAAATTCCCCAAGACAAGTGTGTTTTGCCTGTGACAGTAATCGGTGAGGGATCTCTCCTTGTCCTTAGCTCATGAGCCTTTTGTTATGTTTTCTGTCACCTGTCCAGCTGAGGAGAGCAGTGACTTTGATGGGCACCTGATGCCCAGCCAGGGTCAACCCAGCACACTGTTTCAACATGTTCAGGGTCAATGAGCAGAAAAATCATTGTGAAAGTCCTTAACCAGTATTCCTTATAGAAATTAAATGTAAATCTGCCCATACCTACATAAATTTCTCTGCTAGCCTTTGAGGTCCTTTAGGTTGGTCACCTAGGGTTATTTACTGTTTCATATTTAAAGTTCTGTTTACAGCAGAATAAAAACACAACATGAGATACAAACTGACTTTCTGTGGAAAGAATAATTTGTCAACATCTCATATTAAGTAGTAAATGTTGATCACCAAAGAGGTATAGCAATTCTTACTTTTAGCTTTAAGGGAGTTGATTTGACCTAATTTTATTTAGTTACTTACTAAAATATCCACATCATTTACCTGTTTAAAGAGCTTGTTTCCTTGGGTAAAATTCCTCTGGCCTAATTTTGCATTTAAAAAAGCTTAAGACTTCCAAAAGGTGATTTGTATCATCCTACGATAGCTATTCAAAATAGAACATCTAAATCACACTTCAGTCATGATTATTTTTTTTTCATTTGCTTTAAGCGGACATTTGAGGACTTAGTGACACTTTAATGTCTAACTTTTAGACTTCTGAAACTAGGTAAGATGAAAAGCATGTACAGTATAAAACCAATGTATTTTGTAATGAATGAATACTAAATATGTGTGTTATCAATCAAATCAGAGCCCAAATTGCAATAGCATAGGTGATATTTCCTATAGTGTCATAGTTCTCGGTATCCACATTTAAGTTCTGTCCTTGATTATTACCCTCTACTTCTACCCAGTGGTAGGTATCTTGTTCATTTAACTAGCTCCTGTGAACTAACATCTTCCTCTTTCCCTACCTTCCCTACATCTTCAACCATCACTTTGCTGAACATCAACAGGCCGCTTTTTAACCTTATACAATTTCCATGACCTGTCTGTGAGTCTATAGGTCCTCTAACTTTACCAAATTCCTTGTTCTCTTTACCTTTCCCCAGGGTCCCTCTTTACTTCTTTTCACTTGATCTGTGTCTCTCAGTCATAAGGTTCAAATGGAGAGCAAGACAGGTAACTTGAGAGACGTCTTCTTTATTTTACCAAGTGCATTCTTGTAGGGCGTAGCTTCAGGCACTGTATGAAATAAGCTCCTCAGTGGGAGACAGGAAAATGAAGCACCTACCATTGCATTTGAACCTTCAAACAACTATGTGGTGCTGCAAGCTTGAGCAAAGTTTAAGTCTACAGTAATTTAAATAGTTTCTGTGTCTGAGACTTCGCTTGAACAACTCTGTCCAATAGGAGCATTCAAGAGTACATTTTGCTTGAACATGCGGATTTTTATCTCACCGAGTAATGTCACTCTTCATTGAAACTCTGTGCACAAGTTTCAATTTTGCTACATGACATAAAAACACCCAAACAACAAACCAAACTTGTATCAAATTTTTATGTTTTAAATAGTATTGAAAGGTACCTTTTTTCAGCTGCCATCTTGCAAAGCAATATATATCCAAAGCAGAAAGTTTCTGCTGAAGAGAAAACCACAAGAAAAAGTCCACTGTTGTTGCTGCAGCTTTTGCCTTGCATCTGTCTAAAACATTCCTCTGACACTTGAAAAAGAATTCAACTCCTGATAACTACTTTTACGGAGGAACAAGGAGTACTCAAAACCCACAAAAAAGGCAATATTTGAATTCAAATATCAAGTAAATTTGTTCCAGGTAAAAAAGATATATCAGTCACAATATTCAGGAAATACGATGCTCTGATGAGAGATGCAATAGACCCATTTATTGACTAAATGGTGGATGAGAGTAGTGTTAAATCTGGCATTTGATCATTTGAAAAATTCAACTAACATAAACCCAATATTTTCACTGTTAATATGACTTCTTTTTCATGCAGAACTTCCCCCTTAAAAAAAAAACAAACCAAAAAACCAAAAAAGCCTATACATCACTAATTTATTTTTTAAGTCATTTTGTAGGGTATTTTCCTTATATGCCTATGAAGTAGGAATATTTATTAAGTCTACTTCTAGGACATTGATATAAAAATGAGTATTTCCTTTTTAATAACATGCTTACTGGTTTTTTTCTATTTATGGACATGAAACTTAGGATTTCTCTTCTATTTCTACATCTTCTACTGCATCCATGTCTTATCCTGTCTGTATCAAATTACTTGTTCCTTTCACCGTTTTCCAACCTAAATTCTTACTTATTACAATGGGTTTATCCATGGGTTTTTCAACACATTTCTTCCTCCTTTTGATCTGAGGAGAGTGACACTTTCTCTAGTTCTTTCTATTGCTATTGAACATATGGGTTACATCCATGGATTTCTATATTTTTAAAAGTTCATTATGCTGAAGGGCTTTCATGCTTTATTTGAATTCAACCATGCTATAGACCACAGTGATAGGCAGATATTTATAGAGCACTAATTCTGAAACTTGAAATAAGAAAACAATTCATTGTTACATTTTTTAAAAATCAACTATTTTATCCCAATGTTTTTCTTCAATCTCAGATGATTTCAGATTATGTTTGAGAAAATTCCATTTCTTGTTATAGTCTTAGATGATTTAATTTAATAGCTGCATCTCTGCACATTTGGTTTAGCTAAATTACACCTTAAGCCCAGAATAAAATTTGAAGGCTTAAATATGTGAGTTCTAAAACCCAAAAGAGATAAAAAAATAAAAAATGAAATGCCTGAGGAAAATTAGGAATCTTGTCATTCTTCTTCTTCCTCTTTGTAAAGCTAGTAAATTTTTTAAGTTAATGGTAGTTCTCAGCCCCATAAAATCTAGTTGCCAATCACAGAAGAAAAATAGTTTAAGGGCTTTCTTTTTAGAATCTAACATTATTCTTAAAACTCTCTAGTGATCCTTGTTAACTTGTTTTGCTTTTAAGATACTTTTCCACTTTTTATTTTCATTAGATTTAGCTCTGAGTTTGAATTTCATCTTAGAAAAACAAACTAATTTCAGAGTAACTCTGGAATTCAAAAGGATACAGAGAAGAATAGTTTTGGTTTTATTTTGCTGTTAATCATAATTGTATTTTAAATTATAAATTATAATTTTGGTGCTTTTTTACCTATACTAGTATTTCCCATGGTCAATAGCAGAATGTCGGTTATTCAGACTGATCATCTCGGCTGACATGTCCAAATATATTTTTATGAAAAATCACTTATCATAAAAACAGTGGCAGATTTTAAAATCAGACTTCCAACATTATTCTTCCTGCTGCCCTTGTCTCCAAATATTTTTCCAAATGTTTTTAAAATTCATTTTAATTCATTCAATGATTTAAGTTCTTCTTTCACTAAAATTTCAGATTCCAGAAAAGCTTTCTATGTGCATCTATAAGCTGTCCCAAATTTATTTTCTTTGTTCATATGCAGTCTCACACTTTATAGGTTAAATCTCTAACTAGTGCTATATCCAGTGGAGAAGGCAGGCATAGAAGAGTTTGATTCCCCACATCTGTAATTCTTTCCTCATCTTCTTAGCCTCATGTTTTGATAAACTTCTATATTCAGACAAAAGGGCTGTTAAATATCTGCTTCATATTAGTAATTTTGATTTTCTTTGTTCTTTTGTTTCTCAAAGTTCCATTGTAATTTTTCTTTTAACATATCTCTGAAGCATCTCTTTCTTCTGAGGATTATGGCAAACACTAATCCAATTTGGGTATTGAAAATGACCTAATATATCAGTTTGGAAAGCTTCCAACTGAAGAAAATCTCATTCTTCTAGTCTCTATACATTTCTTTTCAGAATGTTATCTGTCACAAAAGAGGCCTTTGATCCACCAGCTAGAGCTGCATTTTTGTTTTGCTAGCTGATTTTTGCAGATAATTTTATCATTTTTCCTGTGTAGTATACCACAGCTGGTAGGTACATATAAAAACACCTAGCTATCCTCTCTGCGTTAGAGTTGTGTACTTGTAACTGGTCAGATTTAATGGAAAAGAGGCCTCAGTTTTGTCAGAAATACATTCAAAGTAAAGGAACTTTTTAGAGGCTTGATAACAAACAAACAACCACTCTCACAAACACACAAACAAACCACAAATTACCTGAAATATTGTAGAATCACAGCATGAATCACAGAATGGTTTGGGTTGGAAGGGGCCTTAAAGTTCCAACTCACCTGCCAGGGGTAGAGACAACTTTCAAAAGATCAGGTTTCTCAAAGCCCCATTCAACATGGCCTTGAACACCTCCAGAGGTGGGACATCCACAACTTCTCTGGGCAAGCTCTTCCAGCATCTCACAACCCTCATCATAAAAATGTCTTCCCTGTGTCTGATGTAAATCTAGCCAGATTCGTATTAAAACCACTGAAAGAGGGGTATTCTGCCATCTGGTTTTCATGTGACTACGAAACCTTATGTCATAAACTTGAATTTTCAGTTTGTATCTATGTTTGTCTTCATGCATATAAATTTCTGTGTCATATAATCAGTTAAGTAAGAAAGTGGATATCTCAGTCTCACCACCAAGATTTTGCTTTAGTTGGTAGGGTAGTCACTCACCAGATTTGCTACTGCTTAACTGATTTAGATGAGCAACTTCCAGACAACGTCACTTCTAGCGATTCACTATTTTCATATATGGTCTCATAGTATTCCTCGAAGTAGAGTTAACTTGGATGTATAAGGCCTTAGGCTGCTTCTAAAGAACCTCAGATTTAGGTGTATTCATCACATGCATTATCTCTTTTATTCTTGATGCAACATTATTATTATTATTATTATTATTATTATTATTATTATTATTATTATTACTGACATGTACATCACAAAAATAAATTGGGAGGTAGAGGGGAGGTGGTTATTTTTGGTGGTCTTTTTCTTGCCTTATTTCATAATGCAGCTACTGACACTTTACAGATACCATACTCCCTGTTTCAATCACCTGAAGATCCCTTCCCAGTAATGCCTAGAAACCACAAGTTTCAGATAGAGATGGAGAGACATGGATATTTCTATTTTCAGATAGAAAGTTCTTCATGTCTAGACAACTGCAGGACAGGTTGTCCGTGAGGATGAAGCTTAATGATGAAAGATTTTTGCCCTAATTCACCTTTGTTTGTTTAGTTCTTCACTGGCTTTGGTGTCTGCAGAGCTGTTTCTCTCATATATTCTCGTTCCTTTCTCTGTGAGCTGTTGAAAGACAGATTTTTACCCTTTCTTAAATATTTTGTTACAGAGGCACCTCCACCACCACTCACTGACTCACCTTTGGCCAGTGTCAGGTTCATCTTAGAGCTGGCTGGAACTGGCTTTCTCCAAAATAGGGGCAGCTTCTGTTCTCTTCTCACAGGTGCCACCCCTGCAGGACCTCCACTACTAAAACTTTGACATGTAAACATCATATCCACCTACATATGGGCCAATAAACCTCACCTCTGCCACTGGGAAGGTGATGGAGCAAATCTTCTAAAAGCTGTTTTCTGGTGCCTGAAAAACAGTAAGATGTTTGCAAACAGCATAGATTTACCAAGAAAAAATTGTGCTTCAGTAGCTACATAGTCTTTTATAATGAGACTTCTGGTGACATGGATAAGTGTGGGCTGGGAATCAGAATTCAGAAGTAGTAGTCAGCAGGTACAAAGTCCAGCTGGAGATCAGTTAACAGTGTTTTCCCTCGAGTATTGATAATGGGGCTAAACTTTTTATTAATGCTGTGAGGGATAAGATGATTGTATTCCAGAGAGGAAACACCAAATTTGCCAGAGTAGTCAATATGGGAGGGCATGAATGTTATTCAGAGGGACCTGAAAAGACTAGAAAATGGACTGACATGAGCCTTGTGAAATTTAATAAAGATTAAGTCATCCATTTGGGGTGTACTAACTGTAGGCAATGGTACAGCAAGTGGATGTCAGGTTTTCAGTGAGGGCAAATACAATATCTTTGACAAATGCAATTTTTTTACAGGCTGATGAAGTTTATAAAGAAGCTGTTAAAAAACAAAAAATACAAATACGATGGAAAAATCTAAGAAATACTAAGTCATTATTCAAAAAAGGGAAAATACAGGAAGTCATTCCCTAAAATATTTTTTCTTTAGTTTTTGAGGTAAAATGTTGAGGCATTTAATTAAATCAATTGAAAGGAAAAAAATGCTTTCCTTTTCTATTGATTCTAAGTAAGAAAACTTCCTAAATTATCTCATTCATAAAGATGCTAAATTGGCTGTCCAATTAGTCATAGAGCAAATATCTAGGCAGAAAAACATCAGCATGAGTTTGGCCAGGGATAATGGTATTTAGCTATGCATTTGGTATATGGTTACTGATACTGGTTTATTCTTTCCCTTGAGTTTCAACAGTGATTAACAAAGGAGGCAGGATGCAGGTTTCATTATTGATTGCATTGTCTCCAACTTTGCACACAGATTTCTTTTTCCCCAGTTTATAATAGCAATAATTACCTTATTAAAAGAATTTAAGGATTAATATAATTGAATGGCTAGGCTTGATAAGCCTTTTAAACTAAGATTTTGGTTGCAAACTCATCTCCAAGAAATACTCTGACTTTTTCTTTTTGTGGATATTTAGGTTCATTTTTTAGATTGGTCAAAACTTGGCTTTACAATTTCTGCCAGTACCTTCATTTAAACAGGAGCCAAAAAAATAATCTCAAGCACATTTAACCACTAGCCCCTGTTTCCTGATTATTCACAAAAATGCCTTTCCCCACGGCAACATGTATAATTTACTATGAGGAAATGATAACATTTTCCTTCTACTTCTCAAATAAGTAATTGTCTGTTTAACTGGAACTGAAATCAGCATTGGACTAACAGTCTTGAAAGCAAAAAAGATTGCTGCGTTTTCTGGCAAATAAGGCATCATTCATACAGAATCCAGCTCAAGCTTCAAAGTGGAAGCAAGGGGAAGATGGATATATTTCCTTAAAGGTGCTATTGATAGGGATCAGTGTTGGGCAAAGGTAAGTTTCCCAAGGATGAAATTCTAGAAGAACATGTCTTGCTATTACTCTTCTTTAAGCCTGCAGATAATTATTTTATAAGTACACATAGAATTGGAAGGGAGCCACAAGGATCATCAAAACCCAATTCCTGGCCCTGCATGGGACAGCCCCGAGAATCATACCATGTTCCTGAGAGAGTTGTCCAAATGCATCTTGAACTCTGTCAGGCTTGGTGCTCTGATCAATTCCACTGGGCATGAACTGTTGGTTTTGCCTTCTTTTTGCCTTAGCTACAAAAGACCCCTGCTCAGCCAAGCCAGCCTTCTGTCCCAACTGTTTGACTTCTGACATTTTGGAATTGCCTGTTCCTTTGTCCTTTGGAGGTGGTGCTTAAAATGATTGGCACTGATGGACCACAGAACTTTCAAAACATTTTCCCAGGGGACTTTACTCGCTAGGTCCATGAGCAGCCCAAAGTCTGCTGTCTTCATGTCCAAGCTTGAAGTTATGCTGACATTTTTCTTCCTGTCAACAGAGATTTTAGACTCATTTGCTTCATGGTCACTCTGCTCAAGACAGCCACCAATAACATCTTCACTCACGAGACTCTCTCTGTTAAGCAACAAATCAAGGAGGTTATTTTTCCTAGTCAGCTTTCTGTATGACGTTTTCATACAGGTGTTTTTGGAATCTTCTGGACCTGTTTGTGCCAGCTGTGTGGTGTTCCCAGTTAACATTCAGCGAGTTGAAGACCCCTGTAAGGACAAGGGCAGTTGATTTTGATGTGTCTCTTAGTTCTTCAAAGAGTAACTCATTGACGTCATTGTCCTGGCTAGGTTATCTATAGTAGACTCTTGAATATATAGGGCTCCTGTATATGTAGAATTCATTATTTCAGACAAAAATAAATCTTCAACCTTAGACTTAGGTTATTTATTTTTAACAGAGAGCATCTTGTGTTCTTTTTATACATAAAACCTCAGATCCCAGAAAAAATTACAGAAACAATGCATGTGCATGCATTCCATTATGATTATCATTAAGTTTTGGATTATTCTAGTTTATTCATCATTAAAATAGTATATAACATTTTTCAACTAATATATTTGTATTAGAAAAAAAAAAAAAAAAGACATAAAAACTTTTTCAATTTCATTCCAGGGGCAGATAAAAAAGCAATATGGTTCTGTAGTCGCCTTCAAAAAAAAAGATGCAATATTTACTTTTTCCAAACAAATAAAGATTGGGTATAACATAATTACAGACTTGTATGACAGCTACATGGCCTGAATGTAGCTGTCATACAAATCTAAGTATTAGCTGCAAGCAGTGAATATAGAGGAAATTTCAAAATGAAAAAAATTCTTGGAAGGATATACAGATTGTTCTCTGCTTGTTCTGTTTGTTAGCTGGTCACACATATTGCTGAAATAGGAAATTCTGAGTTGTAGACTGAACTCTTTGAAGAGTGCAGTGACTTCCACCATGCTTTCTTTTCCATGGAAACCAGGGCAGGGCAGAAAACATTGTCCTGTGCCCAGATCTCATTCAATACACAATCAAGAGCCAGTAAGCCAGAGAGTGAAACAGACAAGCATAAAAACGTCCTTCCATTAAGCAGATAGAGCTGAGCACAGGGAAAGAAGCTTAAAATGAAAGGGAGGAGAAAGAAACATGAAAAATAGATAGAAGAGATCTTTAATAAATAAATAATAAAAGTATTAAAAATAATTTGAAAGGCAAAAGTTCAGAAAAGCAGGCTATCATTTTTTGAAGTCTTTGACATAACCTTGCTGACTTTTGCAAGTTTTCTAGGTCTGCTTATCTTTTCTCATTAATAGCTTACTTTGAACTTAGATATTGACTAAGTAGTGGTATTTAGTAATTTTAAAAGCCCATACACAAAGTCCTGTCAGAGATCTTCCTCAGGACAGTTAGCAAGATGTAAAAGCTGACACATTAATTGATTAAATGTGCTGCTTGACAAAGGTAGTACATCCTGCCTCAGAAATTCATTGTTGGCTCACTTCTCTCATGTTATATGTAAATAATTTTAAAACATCAGCTGGACCAATGAAAAATAGGTTATAAACAGTGGTGTGTGTATGAGGAAAGACACAAGAAAAAGTACTAAGTTATTTTTAATACTTCAGTATAACTGTGTTCACCTCCCTCTTCTTGCTTTTTCTTCCAGAGCTTCCTAGGAACAGCTGCAGCCTGAAGTGAAAGGGCATTACAGGTGGCCCTTTCTGCTGTGCCAGTCAGAGCAAGAGGTGACCACAACTCCATCCCATCAATTGATGAGTAAAAATATGAGAGTAGAGCTCCCCACAAGAGCAGTACATTCTTCCCTGCTGTTTTGGGCTTTTTTAAATGGGATTTGCTCTTAATATAGATTTTGGCATGTGACTTTTGGGAACCAGAGATAAGAAAGGTAATGGGGAGTTAGGTGAAAGAGAGCTAATCCTTCATTATCTCCTCCAGGAATACCTGTAGCTGGGTGTTTGTTCTATTTGTATTAATGTGAACTTATAATGTCATGTTGTCTTTGAGGACCAATAACTTACATTTTATTTTAAGCGGTTTTGTTCACTTGACTAAATATGGAATTATATTTCTATATTTTATGCCTTTGCAAATTAATTATATTTCTGGTAATAAGGTGAAAACTTAAGCACTAACATGAGTGATAATGCAAGAAATGTTTTTGCACAGATAGATATTTTTTTTTTCATGAAGAAAAATCAGATAAGTATGGATAAGTACTTTGGTACACAAAATTCCCAAAGATATAAATCACAGAAAAAAGGAGGAATTAATTTGGCTAAACGTACACATTAAAACTGTGAATGCCTGCACCTGAGCTAATCACTTCAGGCTCCCTGGTAGTCAAAGAAGAGAAACAGGCACTTCTAGGTCACAATTCTTCTTATCCTAAAATAGGCATCTGAAGTAGGTCAGATGAACTGCGCCCTGAGAATGCCTATTATTCTCTACCAACTACAATGAGAGCCCTGGTTTATTAATTCAGATTCAATGTAGATGTTTAAGGAAGATGAGATGAATCCCATTCAGGGAATCCAGAATGACTATTTAGAGACCTATAGCAGGAAGTGAGAATTCTTGTTTTCCAGATGTATATAGAATCCAAGATAATAACATACATCTAGACACTGACTTTAGGTTCCTAAGTCATTTAGGCATTTTGAAATATTTAATCTTGTTTCATGCTTTATTTTCTTTTTGCTCAGAGAAAGTACTACCAACTTTTTATTACTGTATTTCAGTCTAATGATCCATGACTCATATTCTCTTTCACTAAGAAAGATGAAAACCTTCCTCAACCTTAACAGACTTTTATGAATAAAAACTTAACAAAGCAAAGAAATTCACCTTTTCATCTATTAAAAAGTCCTGTACTACCAATAGCTGGGGAAATTTAACAATAAGGACAGTTCTGCTACTAGGCTCACTAGTATAGCTTGATTTCAGCAGGAGTGCTATGAACGTTTTATCAAATGAACATCCAAGTTTCAAATCAAGCCAAAATGCCTTGGATTTTCTCTTCCAAATTTATGTGGAGAAATAATGGAGTCCAAATATATTTCTCCTCCATAAATGTGACTCTGTTTCAGCAGTGAAAATACTATCTTATTTAAGAAGTTTTTGGTTCAAATGAGAGAACAAAACAGTAGATAACATAAAAGGATTTTTAATGAAAAATATTTTAAAGCTGATATAACAATATCTTAACTACAGCACACCATTCACACCATTATCCACTTATAGTTTATATGGATAGTTTATAATGCCTCTAATCAGTAAATAAGTAAATTTTACAGTGTCAGTGAAAAATTTCTGATCTAAAAGGTTATATTTGAGTCTCTATTTATCATAGCAATGATAGTATTCCATTACATTTTATCAGTGTCAATGTGGGTATATTATGTTCATCTTAAAAAGAAAACCTAAATGAAAAAGAAACCCAACTCATAAATTTTATCATTTTTTCAAGTTATTTGTTGGAGAGGAACTGAAATAGTAGTTTTAGATAACAAAGTTTTCCCAGTCTTTGGTATCCCAAATAAGAGAAAAAGCAATGAGGATAATAGAAGAAATATTAATAGGATTTATAGCCCACTGAATTATCAGGATGCGTTCCACTGACTTTGGGCTTTTGATCAGATTCTAAAGTAAAGAAATACATTGAATTACTTCGAGTGCTTGGAGCTTGCTAACAAAAGGGGTTTGAAAAAAAAGAAGGGCTGCTGTAGCTTTTGAGATTTCTTCTAGTTCAGTCATTCTACATAAAGGTACTTGTAACAAGCAAGATACTTCTAAGCACAAAGAAATAATAAGATTAATGTTACTTAACATCTATCATCTTAAAATCTTGCAACCGTCTAAAAATTAAGCATTTAAGCAGTTTATGAAGCCTTCTTCTACACAAAATAAGAACCTCTAGAAATTAATGTGAATTACAGAACTTCCACACCTATTTTAAGTTAATCTCTCTCTGGTTGGTAGCTCTATTTACTGACCACAGATGAAATTTAGACATCTGGTGAATACAAATTGCTAGCTTCTACACAGCTAGAGTTTGTTTGCCTCGCCCTTCCTGAAACCCTTGAAACCTTGAACAAACATGAGATTAACACTTGTGTTTGTGTGTACTCTGGTGGGAGAGACCACCAGCAAGAAATCATTGTATCAAGAGGAGAGAAAAAATATCTCCTTCCCTTCCTTTAGAGAATTCCATAAGCAGTACAGTTATTTAAGCTGTTTAGCAATGCATTTATTTAGCAATGTATTTAGGGTATTTAGCAATGTATTTAGGGTATTTCATGCTTGAATCCTTTGGAGTCTTGGTGTTTGGTTTTTGGTGGGGTTTTTTTAAGATGTCCGTACAGTAAGACTATTCCTAATGTTTAACTTTCTTGTGTGGATTGTTTTGCTTCTGAGTAGATTAAAGCTCAGATTTCAACCTTTGCCTCCATGGACGCCTAATGTAGATTTAACAGGTTTTGTCTCATGACTGAGAGCTGATTTTTATGAACATCTTATTAATCCCATACCCTAACCTTTCACCATTTGTCTTAACTGCAATGATACAGGAGTATAGTGGTCATTAAGTGGTTTACTGGAGACAGATCTACAATAACAGGAATATGTGTGTATGCCTAGGAACACATGGATGCATAGTGGATCCCACATGGAAGTTTTATCTTGTGCTTGAAATGATGCAAGGATGTATTCTGTCCCATGATGCTGGTGTTTTAATGAAGCTGGGGTATGTAGTTCATGCCATGACATCTTTGCGATTTCAAAGTCTTCTGAGATCCTGTTGAAGGATTTTGCAAAACAAAGAGAGACAACTGGATAGACAACTGGATGGTTGACTGCAAAAGACAGCCCGGGAAAAATGAGTAATTTCACCACAGCAAGTACAAATTCAAGCATTTGGGGAAAAATGTAGAACTATATTGTTTGACAGTCTAGTTATACTTGCTAGAGATAGAAACCCCACTGTTTAGCAATGATAAAAACTGACAAGAAAATTTGAGCACACTACTCTATGTAACCTTAGTGCACTGCTGAAGTTGCCACATAAGATTCCAACTCCATTTGTTTGTCAAAAAAATATTAATATAACATTGTCTGTGCATATTCTCCTCTACTTAGTGTTGCTGAGGCCACACATATGTCCAGTTCTGAGCTCCTCAGTCCAAGAGAAGCATGGACTTACTGGAGAGAGGAGAGCAAAGGGCTACAAAAATCATGAAGGGACTGGAGCACCTGACATATGAAAAAAGGCTGAGAGAAGCTGTGACTGTTTAACCTGAATAAAAGAAGGCTCAGAAGTAATCGTTATCGATGTGCAAAAGTGCTTGAAGGGATGTGTGAAGAAGATAGAGCCAGTATCTCTTCAGTAATGCCCAGTGAGAGGACCAGAGACAAGGGACGCTCACTGAAATACAGGAAGTTCCATCTGAACATCAGGAAACATCTTTCACTGTGAAAAAAGTAACTGAGGTCAGGGTGACTGAGCACTGACATAGGTCACCCTGGGAGGTTGTGGAGTCTCCCTCCTTGGACATGTTCAAAAGTCATGTGGACATTGCTCTGGGCAGCCTGATCTAGGTGGCCCTGCTTGAGCAGGGTGGCTGGACCCGGCAACCTCCAGAGGTTCCTTCCAACCTCAGCCATTCTGTGATACTGATATCCAAACCAATACATTGTAGCAATGCGCTGAACCAATGTAATGTGATTCAAACTTTGTCAGTAAAGCTAGTTTATTTGTACTGCTGCAATTATACAGCTCTGTGGTCTCTGCTTCCATAAATGGTATACTAGGAGCTATCTTGAGCATGTCAGCACAGCTAAATGCTTTTTTTTTTTTAAATCAAACACAGATCATCAGGACCCTAGATTTATATCTAAGTATTTTAATATGATACAACACACCCATAGAGAAAATTACAGAATGATATTGGATACTGTTAGCTAGACAGCAGATTTTTACTTTTAGGTGCTATTAAAAGAAGTGAGTAAGCAGTTGGCAGACTTACCAGATCATCTGTCTGCATGTCTGTTTCTCCTTCTCTCCTTCTGTTTAACTAAAGTGTCTGTACAGTCTAGCATAGTAGTCACTGGAAATTGTGCCTTTTTTCCAACAAAAATATTTTTACATTGTAATGAAAAATTTTATTCCCTATTTGACTTACTCAAGTGTCCATCTTATTTCTATACCTGAAAAAGTGATTGAAATATAATCTCAACAGCATATTAAAATTTGAAAAAATTCTATTCCAAGAGAAGAATTAGACATCTGTAAGTTGCTGAAAGATTTTTTATAATTTCTTGAAGGGATTTAAGCGGAATTCAAAGGTTTCTTGCAGTCTTTTGGAAAAACTAGATTTAGGACATGCTTGTGGAATGCATATTTCCCATGATTTTACTTGCACTCAGCAGACAACACAAACTAGAAATGCTAAGATGTCAAAGACTTTCCCATCTAAGGCATCTCTCCAGATCAGTCTCAATCCATGCCCATGAGGAAGCACAGTGTGTGGAAGATAAGGCTAGATTAGAAAACAGATTGAGACACAAATTTGGTTTACACATCTAAGGCTTAAATTTTAGGCGATTGATCTTGTTCCTCCTAAAATATTCCCATTGCTACAGTTTTAGTCTAGGAAAGATTACATCCTAAAAAATCAAGATGATGATGCTCTATCTTTAATATTACAGTCTTTTGGGTTTAGTACTGGCGTTCATTTGGAAGCAGGTTACAGTTTCAGAAATTTGAGGTAGCAGTTGCCAGATCCTCAGTTTGTAAGATGAGTTTGTATTACAAGCAGGAACCTAGGGGGAAAAATGAAATCATTGACTGATCAGCAGAGCAATTTTACAATATAGAACAATAAGAAATATTTTTTCCTTTTCCAAATGAATTTCAGAGAATAATTCCGTGGATTTTAAAGCACAAGAGGTTATCTTTATTTTTACTTCACTTTCCTTTATTCCCCAGTCTTCTATTGCTCCCCCATTGTTAAAACAAAAAGTATGTAATCTATTTGAAAGGTAGCAAGAATTTCTAGCACACTTAAGCAAAGTGCTTGGGGGAGATATACTGAGGTTATCCAACAATTTGAACAAAAATAAGCTACCAGGTACCGAGGAGGGTAGGAAATAAGAAAATTCTTCAAAGGAAGCAGAGAATGAATCTCCATATTTTGAACAAGATGAATAAAGCATATATTCACATCTTCAGACTATCCTGTTCAAAGACTATTGAAAACTTCTTTCTTTTAAAGCTGTCCAACTCATCTCCACAGGATATAATTTAATCCTAGTATATACGTATGTTTTGTGCATTCCCATCTGTGTGGGCTGGAATATCACACTATGCATTCTCAAACAGAAATGTGCTTTCTTTTTTTTTGACAATCACATCACTTATGTTACTGACTGGGCAAAGAATGTACCTCAGTGGTTGAATATTTAAGTTCTTCAAAATCTATGTAATAATGAAGACAGTATATCCATCCAAGTGAACAATTGCTTCATGGGGAGCCTGTAGGTCTCAAATTAGTTAATTCCTGGACTTTCAATTGTTGTTTAAAGCCATCCTAGAGTAGCACTGGCAGGAAAGCTGTCTGCCAGAAAAGGGCATTTTCAAAGTCACACAGCATGAACGTCTTCTTGTCAGGACCCATTACAAGAAAAAAGTAAGTGGCATTTCCATGGAATCATAAGGAGGGGCATGGGGGTAGGGTTGGTGTTTGGGTTTTTGGGGTTTTGGTTTTGTGTGTTTGTTTCTTTTTTTGGTGGGTTTTTGTTGTTGTTTTTTTTCTAATATTATTTGTAACCATCTGGAGATTAAGTACCTGCTACCTACTCTGAGATTATAGGGGCATTTGTCTGTGACAAGAAAGCAGAGATATGTTTGGAATAAGGAAATCTAAGTATTATATTTCTTACTTTCTTACACTTCTTTTAAATTTTGTTTTAAATTACTCCTTTAAATTTTGATGCAGACATTTCACTTGTATTGCATTGCATGAGGTTAAACATATTCTGTGATGTGACATAATTTGATGTGACTTGACCAAACCAGATGAAAATGTCTTGCTGTATCACTTATTTAAAGAGAAAAAAACTGTCTATATTTTCATTTGCTTTTAAATCTATCAGAAATTATTTATTAAAAGTTAAATAGGTCCTCTTACATGTCAATTTCTTACAGTCCTGTGACAGACAAAGTAGCAAGAGTCTACTCTAAGGTTGAGACCTAGACATTAAAAAAAAATCAAAATCACTGACATTATTTTTAAACATTGAATTTCCCCTTAGTTCATAGACATTCTATAGGATATTGAATTATTTCCACTTTTGCTACTATTTTCTAAGTTAATAATCAGTTCCTTTTTTGAGAAGGCTTATTAACTGACAAAAAAATTTTTCAAATACGAATTCTCAGTTGGAGTTCATGTGCCAATATCAACTCCTACATAAAGATCTTTGCCCATATTCTTCTGCCCATATTATATAAGGGCAGAGCTAGGATTGCAGTCTTTCTTACAGCTCTGGAAAACTCTTTTATGAGTCTGCTGTTAAAACAGAGTTTTTTCTCATAGATGTTCTTAGCAAGTAGGAAGATATTTTACAAATTCCCGCAAGCCATGTACTTTTCTGTCTAACATTTTAAATCATCTATCAGTACTATTGAATAAAAATACTGAAAAAATGAGGAAAGGAATCAGTAGCTACCACCTTACTGGCAATTAGCAGTATTGTTTCCTGGTCTTTTAATATGTAGGTCACTAAGCATCAAAAAAATTGTAGCTGCTATCCTTGTGACTGTTCACAAGCCGGGACTGCAGTTGCTGGTATTTCTTCAGGCAGCTTGAAAACCCGGGGTTTTTACAAGGTATGCTGGCAATAAATAGTGATTTATAAATGCCCAATTATTCCATCTACTGCCCGGATATGGACATGGTCTTTCAGCAGTTCAGTTTGAAAAGTAATTTGAAAGAAGGACAAATCCTAATGCTGTGCATCTGCAGACCCACATCCATCTACATGCATAGGTAGAAAAAGATGAGCCCTTTGATAAAGACATGTCATTCAACTCTAGTATGGGAAGCTTACACCTTTTTAGTGACATTCTTTGGATTTCCTTGGTATTTGTATATTCTGGTTTTACTCCTGTTAACTACAGCATTGCTCTGATGAAAATGCAAATCTTTGAACCAACAGGCACTGACTCACATTCTTCAGGTTAGGTACAAGTAGAGAAATTCATGTTTGTCTGCACACATCCATGCAGATCTGTTTTCCAAAGGCCACAGTGCAGCAGGGAATACAGCGTTTATAGTGCATGGAGAAGTTTATAAGGCATGAGGATATAGGGGAAAAAGCCAACATCCAGGGGTTTTCAGAAATTCTTTGTACATCACAAAACAATGCTCTGAGAGTCCCTGGGTTGGAAAGTCATGAATAGTTGATTACTCGGTTAGAAGTCTTTCCAGAGCGCATATCCAAAGGGCTGTCACTGGGTGAACTGAAAGATGTGGTCTGGATGACTGGACCCCGTGTTCCTGATTGCTTTTTTGTGATGAAGTGTAACCATGTAGCTTCATAATACAGTATTGCTAGTAACAGGCCATAAATTTTGTACTGAGTTTGCCCAGGCTCAGGAAAAAGGCTTTTCAAGTCTGCTCTGAGTGTGTTTCTCTTGACTTGTCTCCAGGTGTTACTTGATTTCACTGTGGAAGCATCTCTCTAACTATGGATCAGTTCTCCTTATCTAATTTGGTATACTATTGTTCATATTTGTGTGATACAATAGTTTGATGTACAGCTAACAAGCAGTTTTTCCAGGCAGAAAGACAGATTTCTGCCTGGAAGGACAGTAGAGACTTTCAGAGTCAGAGGCACAGGATGCAGCACCAACAGCGCAAGCGTGTGGTGATAAGGAATGGGTCATAAGATGGTGATATTGTGTAGTCAAATCTCATCTGCACCCACAAAGGAGGACAGAGACAGCAGTGGATGGGAGAGCTCAAATTCTGGTCCAGTTCCTCCG
The DNA here is from genome assembly GCF_000738735.6 of Corvus cornix cornix. NCBI lineage: Eukaryota > Metazoa > Chordata > Aves > Passeriformes > Corvidae > Corvus > Corvus cornix. Next base: position 58,848,855 of record NC_046332.1, on the reverse strand, counting down.
AGGCCCATCACAGGAGTCATGACCCGGTTAGAAGCCTACCTCCACAGGATCAGAGGATCACAGGGACACAGGGAGGCAGGAATCAAAATTACAGTCTCATGAGGAACAAACACTCTGCTCAGGCCCATCCCACTCAGACTCACTACTGTCAGAGCTGGGGATGTGGATCTGGGGAAATGCAGCTCCAACAGCCTTAACTCTTCTGAGCTGCCAAATCTAACTGAGTTTCCCCTAGCACTGGAGACCCCACATCTATAACCAGCTCAGTAATGGTCACTTAAAGAATAACACAGGTCTAGAGCTGGACAAACTGGTTTTAGGGGTAACAAAGGACACAAAGAAACAGTATCTGACATATGTATAAGGCACCTCACAGAGTAAACTTGGATGAAATCTGGAGCTGCAGATCACTGAAAAAAAGAAAGTTGTAAAAGACCCTACATGGGGAAAAAGAATTAAAAAAATAATTGTGGAAGAGGAAATCATCAACATGAGCACCATGTTCCTTCCAAAAAAGGACTCCAGATGTTGACAACTTGTTGTAATACCTCCCTCACCGCCATGAATACCATGGTGAAACCACTGACCCCAAAGTCAGTGTGTTTTCTTGAATTTCAGAGAACATGAATGGTTGAAAAAAAAAAAAAATAGTTAAAGTGTTCCTGGTTGAAGAAGACTTTTGAACATACTCAAGGAGGGAGACTCCACAGCTTCTGTGGGCAACCTATGTCAGTGCTCAGTCACCCTGACCTCAGTTACTTTTTTCACAGTGAAAGATGTTTCCTGATGTTCAGATGGAACTTCCTGTATTTCAGTGAGCGTCCCTTGTCTCTGGTTCTCTCACTGGGCATCACTGAAAGCTGTGCTGCCCTTCCAGCTAATGGTAGACTTTATCTATCTTAGAATATCATGAAGAGCTACCTCTAAAGCCCACACCTCTAAGACCTTGCCACTCAAAGGTAATACAAGTATTAGTGTGATTGAGGATTTGGGGGTTTCATTGATGCCAATAGAAGTTGATTTGTTAGTTAAAGCAGTAATTTACAAACCCCAAAAGAGGAGAAACTAAAGGCACACACATTCAAAAAATAATCTTTTGAGTAGAGAGAATATGATTTTTTTTTTTATTTCACTGTGCTGTATTATCACAAGTGATATGATTACAAATGGGCACCAACTCACACTCCTTTTGTCCCTGAGGAGTTGTGATTTCATTGGGCTCCATGAAGACAAAGGACTATCAGCTGTGGACTTACGTGATATAACCATGGGTTTCAGTCTGAAAATTTGCTGACTGAGAATTAAATATATCAACTTTTATAACTTCATATGTGAAAATCAGTGGCATAGCAAGCCCTCTGATACCACTGGATGTAATAATTTGATCTTTAGAAATTGGAGGTTAACTGTCCAAGAGATATTTTCATGACAAAAAATATTTACAGTTATATCAAAGACACACCAAAAATCAAGAAACAAACACCCATGTTAACTGTATGTAGAAGTAAGGCAAATAGTAATGTGAATTAATGTGTCTGAAATGTTTTAATAAGTCTGTTTTCTGATAGTAGAAACTGAGATGTGTTAAAACTTGGGAAACAGGTGTGCAAAGTGCCTTTATTCATCCTGACGGTGGGAAACTCTGGTAACTACTGACCCATGTAGAGCATAAGTATTATTTTACTGTAGGCTGAAGGTAGCTGCTTCTAAAATACAGCATTTCTTTAAGGTGAATCTGACAGAATTTGACATGCATAAAAAGTGAGTAAACAGTATGTATGTAGCATGCATCACTGTGACATTCACACAGTCTGAGTTTGGCAACAGTTTGGTTTTGTAGGCTACCTTTGACATTTAAACAGAAGCAAAGAATCTTTCTGGAAGAAGCTGGGTTTGCTTGCCAGGTATGAATATAGATAGGTATATATATATATATCGTTGCAAAGGCGATCCTCAGGCAAAAATTTCTGTAGAATTGTTGTTGGAGGTGACATGTTGCAGTTGAGATATTTTGAGGAAAAATAGCTTGAATACCACCTGAGAAAAATATACTTTGGTCTAATGGTGAATTATATGAACAAGACCTTCACCTGGTATAAATCATCTGAAGCTCCCTTGACTCAGTTTTATCATTTTCATTTCACTTATGATGTTGGTGTTTATTTATCAGGATATTACACCTTCTTCTTTGGATTGAGGGCTCTGGTGAATTTTTGTTACTTTGGGAATTTTCTGCTTTTGGAAATGGTGTTCAAATTTGCATTCATAAAGTATACTACTGGGAGATAAGCCCCCCCCAAAAAAAAAGCTGTTTTACTCTAGCCACATAATTTTTTCTTTAAGCTGAGATGAGACATGGATTGTTTGTTTTCTATTTCTGTATTATTTTTGTGTCCAGTAGTATAGTACTGTGTGTGACCTCCTGGAAATGGACTTTGAGGAGCTAAAACTTTTTACAACAGTGTAATAGATATAAAGATCAAACTCTCAAGGGTATAAATTACTCATCATTCAATAAACCATCTCTGCATGAATTAGCATGTTGCTGCATTCATATAAATTGCCTCCACACGTGCAATGCACACTAACATCCATACTGCATTTCGGTAGCAAGGTTTTTGTGGCATGGATTGCTGAGGTGGCCTTTCATGATTGTCTAAGATAGATAAAGTCCATCATTACTTGGAAGGTCAACACAGCTTCTAGTACCTGGGGAATTTCGGGTATGCTAATTAAGGCATTCACTGTATGTGTTGGCTGGGCGTGCATAGTCTTCTTGATGAAAGAAGTTTAGGAGGACAGTCGGCCCCTACATCTTTTCTGTTTTCCAGCCTCAAAGGTAGTAGAAATGGTCCTTTTTCCTGTGTGTGTATGTATATGGATGGATGGATAGGTGGATGGATGGATGGATGGATGGATGGATGGATGGATGGACATTCTTTGTGGTCCTGTACAAAATACTTTATTTTGTTCTGTTTTGCCTATAATGATTAGTGGGTTTAGAGACTCTATTTATCCTTTTCCTCATTCTATGACTCCCAAAATAATGAAGGGTTTTTTTTTTTTTCTTCTTCCTAAAGGTAAGAAAGCCCTTCCCAGAGGCATAAAGCATATGTCTGTTGGGCACTTAATTTCTGTATTCTGTTGAGAGATTTGTTTCCCCTGGAGACATCATCACATGCTTCCTCAAGTCTTCTGCTCCTCCAATGAGTAGCACACCTTCTTATAAGACCAAAATTTTGGAAGAATTTTGACTCCACAATGGATATTTTTTTCCCTCTTGCTCTTTTCAGATGCAACATACATCTAATTTATCTGGTTCTTCTAGGGATACAGTTTAATATATTGAGTTATGTTCATTCATCTGAATTCTTCTTCACTTTTTTTGTCACTGTGCTCACTAGTAGCATCTTTTCTTGTTCACCAGTAGCCAGCTTGATATTAACCAGGGTAGCCAGTTCCAGGGAAATCACTTGTCATTTGGGGATTTCTGGGGTGACCACAGTTCATGTTCACAGGATAATGATACTTCAGAGAAGTGTCACTCTAGCACTTGGGCCCAGAGCAAGTTGTGCCTTTTTCAAAAAGCATCAGTTCACTACCATTTGTGCTATACATTTGTAGATCATGGGTGAAACTCTGTTTTCAGCTTACTTCTGTATTGTCTTGAAAAGAGATATGTGATTTACAGGTTTCATTTTTCCCTGAAGTAGTATACTTCTGAATTTTCTGCAGGATAGTTAGAGGATTCACGGGAGTCTGAGTAAACAATCTGAGTTAAAGAAAAACTGCATAGAACCCAGGCATTGTAAACAGGTTAATTCAAGCAAGAAAGTTTTCTGAGATAGCTTTATTTAGGCTTGTGAATTTTAAATTTAGAGTAAACATGTGTCTAAGTCTTTTTGTTCATCCTCAACATCTTTTACTTGGGTTTTAAACAACCGGCTCCCTATTCAGATGCATGAGTTGCTTTCTTGTGTCTTGTTAATCAGTCAGCTGAGAAGAGTGAGAGAGGTTTTCTATACTTGGTGGCTGGAGTTGATCAGCACTGTATAGTTACTGGTGCTGCAGTGGGCAGCAACAACAGAAACAAGCCTGTTTAGCTGTTGTAGCTTCATTCTTTGTCAGCTCATCTACAAGAAGATATAACTGTGCAACTGACTGGGCTTATACATTAGCTCCAAGCCAGAATTCATACTGAAGGATGCTTCATGTGGAAGAGACATGTGTAATCAGGTATATGCTTCTCTCTTTAGCTTTTTATATGCAATTGTGTGTGTAAATACATCTTTTTTATCCATGTTTTACTCCTGATTCAGGTAGTCTCTGCCCAGTGGGCTCTGTGTGGGAACCTGGTTGCCTCAATTTGAGTGCTGATTTCTTCAAAAGTTGGCTACAGTTTTGTGTGATGATTTGACTAAAGAAAACCCATGCAACTCAGACCAGAGTTATTGCTGATGTCCTGCAATGTGGTGTCATACAGGTAAGTCAGACAAGAACATATTTGAGAAATCACTGGTAAATATTAGAGACAGCATCTACATGTGCTCAGGAGTTTGTACCCATTGAGTCTGCAAATGTTCTTGCAGCTAGGTGAATAAAACAAAAGATTTTTTTAAATAAACACATACTAACAAACATGCATAGGTATTTCTTATCTGTCCATTAGTAAGTACGTGTTTTAGTTGACAATCCAAAAACATACATCTATTTGATGAGCAACACTGCTGAAGTCTCACGCATTACTGGAATCACAATAACTATCTCAATACTAGAAAGTATTGTATTACTGATAAAAATGTTGTATGAAGGAGAAGTGTAATTTTAGTTATTTATTTTCTGGCTGCCTCTTTCTCTGCAGGTTATCTGATCTCATAGGGGAGCTGGAGTTCTTGCTGGAGGCCTCCATCCTGTGTTGTGGGCTGCATCATACATTGGCACTGATGGAGCTGAAATTCCCTTTCCCTTTCCTGTCGACATTTGGGATATAAGAGGAGATACTCCTAGCACAGACACCACTAGTACTTTAATTATGCTATATTTTATAACAATTATGCTCTGATCTGCTGCTTTGAAAGAGAAAAGAAAAACAAAACAGCTTTAGGGACAGAAGGGGAAGGTTTCCCCAGTTTATTCTTTAACAGTATTAGAGTAGAAAGAAACACAGCTCTGCCAAATGGGTTTAGAAAGCCAGAGGCTATATAGAACATAGCAGGTGATGGCAAAATTCAGAATCAATCATTTTTTGTATTGTATTTAGTACTGAATTTCATACATTTATAATCATCATCTCTTCAGTACTAGCATCTTGCCCAGTATTGATATCCTGGCAGGTATTATAAATTAAGCATAATAACCCCACTATTCAATGTCTACAGAAAACACAAAATTACTAAAAATGGACAAATAATTTATGTGATATTTTTATTCTTTACTGAGTTCATGGGGTTCATTTTTTCTTATTTTTATTGTCACTTTATATGTTTGATAACTTTGGGTTACATAACATGCTTTTTATTTATTTCTAGGAAATTACATTAAAGATTTTGCTCAGCTGAAGCTAGTGCAGATAATGGAGAACAGAAAGAAGTATTGTTGTATATTATTTGTTAGTTTCAGATCAAGTAGCATGTAATATGTGTGCTTGTGCTTATATAATAAATTCTACCACCTCAAATGTTTACCTTTTTCTAAAAAAAAAAGAGTTATTTTAATACAAAATTTTAGACTATTGTTACATAAGACAAACACATCCAATTCAAGGCTTTTTCAAATGTTTTTCCACCAGATAAAATTTTTAGATACAATTCATAAATAAAAAAACTTCACTGTGAAATATTTCAGAAAATGTACTGAGTGATACCTCCATTTTCAGTGGTTTAACACCAAGAAAAGATATTTACTTCATTTAAAATTTACACTTGTATGCTTATTTGGTTTTATTTTATTATGAGGCATCTAATGGTATATGTTTATTATAAAATACACTTGCGTGTTGCTTCAGGTAAAAGGATTATATAAAACATGTATGTGTGTGGTCCTACTGCCCCCACCAGACTCTTACATGTTGAAACAAGATGGAACACCTTCGGTTACAGTATTGGTGAGGGCAGAAATGCTAATCCCAATATTTAAATTTATAGAATGTTTACTAGAGATGCCTTTCAAAAGATGAATAATGCGACACTGTTAACTTGTGCTCTTTCTAAACTGGTGCTTGCATTTTTGTACTAGAGTGTACTGTAGAATTGCATTCCCTGATACTCAGAGGTGCTGGTAAAAGCCATGAAAGGTAAATGTCTGTATATTATTTTCAGGGTCATGTCTTGTATATGTCTCTCCTTCAGCTGATTTTTTATTTTGCTTTCCTTCTCAGTTAAGTAGAAGTGTCTACTCTTAGGAATATTTCAGTCAAAGGAGTAACCTTTACTCTTGTCTGTCTTTTTCCCTGTCTTTCAGGTAGGCAATTGCAAGGCATAATTGTTAAAGAAGCAGAAATTTCAAATCCTCACATGGTTCATTAAATAGTTAACATTCTGATCTTATGTATGAAGAACAATGTTTTAAAAATAATTTAATTGTATAAGCCAGATAAAATTTATTCAGCATAACAGCTGTATCATACAATTTTACAGACATTGCAAGACATAACAATACTACTGAAAGTAAATGAAACCCTGTGTTTATAGATATTTAATTTTTAAAAAAACATGAATATAAGGGTTCCCATTAAATTCTGCTTATCTTGAAATGCAGAAGCTTATCATAGGGACTAAGGCACAGATAACTAGGCCTGCTACAATTTTAATCTTCACTCCATTCAGTGGACATTGCCATATATTTTTAACCTTTTATCTCTGACCCTTCTTGTCAAGAGCTGCTAAAGAAGTCAAAAATGAGTATTAAAGCCTGCTTTGGAAAAAAAATTAAATAATATTTGAATATTGAACAGAGTTCTGTAATAATATTATGCCCATTCTGTTCAACACAAGTTGAAAGCAAGCATGGATTCCAATGTGCTATGCATTTGACAACAGCCTCTTAAGTTTTAATGTATGCTTTTTTGTGCCAAAATGTCTGAAGCGTGTAAAGATGTACTGTCTGCCTTTCCTCACCTAACCCATACTGCTCAGTACTCCGGAGCTCTTAGTGCTCATCAGCAGTGACAAGAGTTATTGACTGAATATTCATGGGATTCCTTTCATTTTATTACACTTTCTCATTCTGTTTCATTGTAATCTTTTCCCTTTCATAAGACTTTTTACAATGCAGCATCCCTCGACATACGTTATTCCTTCTTGATTTTCAAACATATGTTGGGCAAAGTCATAAGGCTCATAAAACAATAGTTCCTACTGTCATGAGCAATTGCCAGATTTCAGATTTCCTATGAATAAAATATTACATTTTTAAGTACTGAAAAAATACAAAACCAACCTCACTATTAAAGAATCCCACAACAGACAGATAGCAAGGATACAGTTCACTCAGATGTGGTTATTACAGAACAGTCACCTAAAATTATCATGCTTTTAGTGCTGCTTTCTGATTTAATCCAATTGCTATTCCAGAACAAGTGGAAACACTAGAACCCTATTCACCTAAGAGGGCCTGGCAAAAACCTTAAATATCAGTAAGAAAAGATGGAACGCTGACCTCTACATTCCTAGGTGCTTCAGAGTGAAATTAGGGGTGAAATCTTGCAAACAGGAGCATGTTGCAAAACTGTCACTCACCTCATGGGTGCTGCATTTGTCTCAAGGCTACAATTTGTGCCTTCCCTTCTTTGTATATACATTCTATAGTAGAATCTGCATATGTACAGTTTCCTTTTAATTTTCTTTGTAATTAACCAAAAACTCTACCATCCTTAGTCTGCCTTCACACGTCTTTCCTCAGACACTCCACACTCCTGATGGTCAGAACATTGAGATGGCTTCTGTGAATCCCTGTCAGTGCCATGAGACACCACAGACAGTAGAGCTGACATTGGCACACTCTTAAAGCAGTTTTCTATTTATAAACCACACATCAGCAGCTACTAAGCTCACTCAAAACCCATGTGAGCTCCAGGCAGAGACCTTTCCTTTTTATAAACAGAACTGTGTTCTGCTCTGAAAACTGATGGTGTCAAAAGCAAATGCAGAAATCATATTGCATCTTCCTCCTGACATCAGTATTCCTCACAACTAAATTCAGTTTTAGTTCCAAAAGATTACATTTTGTTATTGTCCCTCTTTGTTAGGTACAAGCACATAGCAATTATCTGGCTTCCTATCTCTGTCCACTTTACAGAAAGAGACAAGGATTTCTTTTTTTTTTCCAGCAGAATGGAAATGCAAATATTATTATTGAAAGCAACAAATGAAAACTTTGAGGATTAAAAATGAGTTTTATCCACTAACATTTCAGTGATTCCAAATATAAGATTGTGACCTTTCCAAATTACAGCTTTTACATTATAATGCAAGGCTTTTTCAAAAAGAAAATAATTTTAATTCTATTAATCTAAAAGAAATGTTTGCTTTCATATAATCAAAGGAAAAAGTTTGTGTATTTTTCCACTGCTGTATGCATCAAAATAAAAGTGTGGAGATAAACATCAAAAGCTGGGGATATCCTAAGCTTCATGAAACCTGTACATCTGTAGTGTTATACACATATTCCTGTACTGTTTTACAACAGGCCTGTTTCTGTACAGTTGCAGTAACTGGATTTACAGGGGCTTATTTTTATTCATAGCTAGATAAAAAAAGAATATATATATATGTATACATTCCCTGAATCAAAGTGAATTAAAAGGAAATGACATGCAAGGGGAGAAGGCAGCTCAGATTTCTCATCAGCAGTCTAATCATGAGTGACCCACAGGCAACTCAAAAGCTGCCCACACAATTACTCATGGAGTCTGCTTAGAAACAGGCATCGCTGCCAGGAAAATCTTTCTTACCTTGAATCCAAGTTTAGTGATGGCCACCTATAATAGGAATTGGAGGGAGGAATGCAAAGTGCAAAGCACTGCATTAAACTGACACTAGATATATCACTGTTGGGCAGGCTGTACATTTTTATGTGATGCATTTTACAGACATAGATAAATATATGCAACTAAAGTAAGCATGAGCAACAGGGTAATTCCTAGTCTAGTTTCTCTTTTCAGTTGTTCCAGTCTCACTGAAGTTAATAGAGCTGCCTCAGTATGAGAGACAAAACTTTTTGAATGTGCTGGGTGAGAGAGTGGTACTTTCTGTCTCATACCATGCTACAGGCGCACTAAACACTGTGAACTTCCAAGTAATGAAAAGCTGTGAGATCAAAGCACAACTGCTTCTGTAGCCACCATGGCTAAAACCTGACCGCGCTTTAAGTGACTTCAAAAGCATTAGGTGAGGGATGACTTTAGCATTTAAACTTAACCTACTGTGATACTTCAGCAACATATAAAGGAGGTTTTTCTGCTGTCTATCATTCTGCTAGGGACAGATGTAATCAGTGTTCAACTACTAGAAAGGAAGTATTTATTAGTATTTTTTCACAAAATACTTTTTTTTCACCAGAATAAATCTATGTTGGTGTACGTGGAAGGTAGGATTCAAGTAATTTCCAAAATCATATAAAGTTCTTTCAACAATTTCAACAAAAAAAAAGTTTTTGTGTAAAGAAAACTTGAATGTTTTGATGGTTTAGTTGTTGGTTTTTAATGAAGCAAATACAAAATAACAACATGAACAGCATAAAAAGGATTAATACATAATACAAAACAAAAAAAATCTTTTCAGCCTAACAAAATATACCTCTGTACCTGGAATGAACTTTTACTACTAGTTATTTCCCTGAGAAAAATGCCACATTAACTAACTCTTGCAACACTGTTTTATGATGAAATGAAATTATTCTTTCCACTTATTTGACAGCTGATCTGAAATAATTGATTCAATTATTCATTGGCAGAGAGACAGCATGATGACTTTCAACACAGTATCTTAATATATTTTAATAGTGCATTATGTATCCACGTGTGATGTTTTAAAGTTTCCATATTCGGCACAACCGCTGACTGATGTTACTTTACAGTATATTACGTATTGAAAACATAATATCCCAGCTTGGCAGGAAAATCCAGAAGGAAAGAAACAAGCTGATTAAAATTATTGAACTGGAAGATGGCCTCTTCTTATCACATCATTTTTCCAGCTTTTTGTTATCTAATTATTTCCTTCAAGTGACAGACAGATATTTTTTATTATTTATTCCACCACCAAACCACTTTCAAAAAACCACAGTTTATATATGGCAAATCAGTGCCAATGGAATATTTTTTTAACTAATCTGAAAAATGTGGGGTGTTTATGTATTATAGTTTATTATACTAATTGAGTTTCATGTAATTTAAAAAGTTTTCTACTAATAAGTTCAATTATTACGGAAGATACTCAGGGTTACTTCTCTAAAGAATCTGTGGAGTCACCTTTTTTACTATTGTTTCATAATACTGAAAGATGTTACTTTTAGAGTTATGCACTTGAAGAACAACATTACAACATCAGTGCTTTTTAACAGTTAAGGATTTTATAAGAATTGAGATCCCTAGCTGGACAGATTTGCAAACTCTGAGAATTTCCACTAAAATTAACTTTTACCTTTCCATTGCACAACCTCTCTCGATGATTTCTCAACAGTCTTGGGAAACCAGAGAGGTCCCAGCTGACTGGACCCTGGCAAATATTGTCCTGACTTTCAAGAAGGGCAACAAGGAGGATCCTGGAAACTACTTGAGTGCCTGGCAAAACTGTGGAGAAGATTATCCTGAGAGATATTGAAAAACACCTGAAAAACAACACAGTCATTGGTCACAGCCAGCACAGCTTCATGAGAGGAAAGTCCTCCTTATCAAACCTAATTTCCTTTTATAACAAGGTAACTCACCTGATTGATCAAGGGAAGCCAGTTGATGTAACCTTTTTGGATTTCAGTAAAGCTTTTAATACTGCCTCTCACAGGATCCTGCTGGATAAAATGGCCGGCACACAGCTGGATAAACACATCATGTGATGGGCAAGCAACTGGCTCACAGGTTGGGCACAGAGTGTTGTAGTGAATGGGGTGACATCAGAGTGGTGACCTGCCACTAGTGGAGTTCCACAGGGCTCCATCCTCAGGCCTGTGCTCTTCAACATCTTCATCAATGACTTGGATGCAGGACTAGAAAGGACACTAAACGACTTCTCAGATGATACAAAACTGTGAAGGGCTGTTGACTCCCTTGAGGAGAGACCCTGCATAGAGACCTAGACAAATTAGGGGACTGGGCAATTGCCAACCATATGAAGTTCAAAGAGGGCAGATTCTGCACCTGGGACGGGGCAACCCTGGATGTACGGACAGACTGGGGAATGAGAGACTGGAAAGCAGCACTGCAGAAAGAAACCTGGGGGTCCAGGTGGATGGCAGGTTGAACATGAGTCAGCAGTGCCCTGGCCGCCAGGAGGGCCAACCCTGTCCTGGGGTGCATCAGGCACAGCATCACCAGCCAGGCAAGGGAGGGGATTGTCCCACTCTGCTCTGCACTGGGGCGACCTTACCTTGAAAACAACATCCTTGTGAGGGAAAAGGAGGGCACACACTGATCTCTTCTCTGTGGTGACCAGTGACAGGACCCCAAGGGAATGGCCTGAAGTGCAGGGGGAGGTTTAGATTGAATATTAGAAAAAAGTTCTTCACCCAGATGGTGGTTGGGCACTGGAACAGGCTCTCCAGGGAAGTGGTCACAGCACCAAGCCTGACAGAGTTCAAGAAGCATTTGGACACTACTCTCAGGCATAAGGTGTGACTCTTGGCAATGGTGCTGTACAGGGCCACAAGTTGGAATGGATGATCCTTGAGGGTCCCTTCCAATTCTTCTGTGATTCTGATTTTTTGATCTCCAAATGTGTTCCAAATCAAATTGTCTAACAGTAAGCTTCCTTAAGGGATGTACTTCTGCAATGAAAAATATATAAGGCCCTGAATATTAGAGTGTTATATGTGGAGGAAAGAGAAGGGGTTGTTATGTGGGCATTCTTCTCTGTTCAAGTGAGAGCATTGGTTGGGCTGAGATAGTAAGGTTATCCCAAATCAGTGAGACAAAGCAAAGCTTCCATTCAAATTAATAACAAACTCCTACAGACTCAGACTGACTGTTGTGTTTAAGAAAGGGAACTCAGAAAACTCACAATATCATCTGAAAAAATACGTTGGCTTGGGCAATTTCTTTGAGAAGTATAGGTAATGATACAAGAGCTACTGTAATAAGTGAAATGAAAAGGAGACATAAAAATGATGATGTGCTGCCTAATTTAGATGTATGGAGGCTTTGCAGCTTATTTTTCAAGACTGACTTATTTAACCATTCTGAACACATAGAAGAGATTTCAATAAAAAGTAAATGTAACCATTTGATTTTGATCTCTCCTCTCCTTTGCCCTCCATTGCAAAGAGCTTCTTCCTGCTTTCATAAGCAAATTACTGCTAAACCCAAAAGTTATTCAGTAATCCTGAAAGGAGGGTGGGCATTTTCTCAAGCCCAAGTTTGTCATTATTGCTTCAAGTGTGAAATTTTTCACAATGTTACACAGAGGGTGCATTATAATGTTGGAAAATCATGAAAAAAATAAAATCCTCAGTGTTACCGAGAAAGCCTCTGGGATCTCAGGTGTCAGTTCGAGGAGAGAGATTGCTCTACCTATAAATTCATCTTTCCCAGAACTGACATCCAAGGTCCCAGAGCCTTTTCCATATTGCCAAAGACTTTTTCATGCAATTCTAGCAACACAGTGCATTCCATTCTTCACAAGAAATGTTCAGCTATTCATATTGCAGACAGCCAGACATCTTGCTGACTTTCTAAGAATATTTGAGCTATTGGGAACAGAGGTACCAAAATACGATATAGTACTAAATTTTCAATAACATTTCAGAAATTAAAATCCACTTTATATTTCAAAATAAAAATATCATCTGGAAAAAGCAAACAAAATAGTCCTAACAACAAAAACAACAACAACAAAAAGTGAATTAATTATAATCTGTTAAAAATGCTGGATGTTCACATTTTAATTTGTCTGTGTCTGTGTGTGTGTCTCTCTCATGAGCATAAGCTAGGTGAAGTGTAAACATATCTATCCTGGGTTATCAGTCTCACTTTGGTGTTACAGCAACTTCCTCTGTGTACTGAAAACACTCTCATTTCAGCTGAAAGCAAGTAATAGTCACAGATCAACAGCATTAAAAGATAAATGTACATTTTTATCTCTGAGATTCATCTCTGTTCAAATTTACTCTTTTGGTTACAATTAGCAAATGCTTTGAGGACTTCAAGACAATTTTTATCTTCACGTGAGTTGTAGGGGAAAGCAATAAGGAGTTGTATTTAAAACAAGGTAGAGATGTGCTACTAGGTATAGTATAGAGGTGTGCTACTAAATGCTCAGGGATATTCAATTGAGCAACACTTTTTCCCAGTTAGGGGCAGATAGCTATTTGTAAACTCAGAATAAACAGAGAAGCCTTTTCAGATTCACACTACAGCAGCTGCACTTTGAGGGTCCATGACAGATGAAGGGCTCCAAGGTACCATTACACATTTTTAGGCATTAATAGACTAGAATGGATCTGTTGTTATATGACCACAATATGAGCTCTGGATGTATATGGTAAACATAACACTCTACTTTACAGGTGAATATTTTAAGTGGTTTAAAGACAAATTCTGAGGTTTTGATGTGAGTTGATTTAGTTGACAAAGTAAACGTGAACTTGAGTGACACTGCACTCACTTATCTGAGTGCACCTTTTTTTAGGGGTGCAGGAGGAAGGGAGATAGAAAGAAAGAAGGAAAAAAGAAAAAGAAATTGAAAACCAAAAAGGGTTTAGAAGGGAAAAGGGAAGAAAAAAAAGGAAAGGAAAGGAAAGGAAAGGAAAGGAAAGGAAAGGAAAGGAAAGGAAAGGAAAGGAAAGGAAAGGAAAGGAAAGGAAAAGGAAAGAAAAAGGAAAGGAAAGGAAAGGAAAGGAAAGGAAAGGAAAGGAAAGGAAAGGAAAGGAAAGGAAAGGAAAGGAAAGGAAAGGAAAGGAAAAGGGAAAAAAGGAAAGGAAAGGAAAGGAAAGGAAAGGAAAGGAAAGGAAAGGAAAGGAAAGGAAAGGAAAGGAAAGGAAAGGAAAGGAAAGGAAAGGAAAGGAAAGGAAAGGAAAGGAAGAAACAGTAAAGAAGGAAATTGGAGGGTAGAATGGAGGGAAAAGAAAATCCTTCATTTGCTTCATTTTCACATGCTCCTCTGTAAACCTGTACAAATGGCCCTAAGGACATGAATCTGTGCAGCATAGCAAATCCCAGCTGAGGTCAGGAAGCTTCACAGAGACTAAAACATCTGTTGTTGTATTGTCAGGTGGGTAACTAGGATTTCAGCTGAGAGGAATTCTAAAGGCACCTGAGATTTTGGTAACTATTATTTTTATACATTTCCAGCTGATGTTTTGGAAGCTTAAGTAATCCAAATAATCATTATCAATATATGTAATAGGATCAGAATTTTTGTAGGATAGGCTTGCCTGACTAAGCTATTTTTGTTCTGATATTAGGTCTTTTGGGAAATTTTTCTCTTTTGCCTGCCTTTCAGAATCACAAGGCCTTATTTCAGTCATTGTCATGACTGCAGCACAATAGCTGCATCAGCCATCACTTTTGAGAAGATGCACGCTTTCTGGTTGAACTGCAAAGGGCTTGTTATTGTTGACAACCACTTAATATCTGGAACAAATACTTTTTCACACTGAAAACAAAAATATTAATTGATTTTAGATACAGTTATGTTTTTTAACAGCAGATTGGACAGCTCTGCAGTCTGGGAAGCAGCTAAATTGTCCTTTGTTTTCTTTGTACCAGACATGCATAAAAATTTGGGAAGTGCATTTTATCTGTCACTTCTGCTAGCAGCAGACTAGATTTGCCTACATCTGGCTTCATGCCCTATAAAGTAAGTTTCTCTCCCTTTAAGCTCTGTCTTGTTTGGATTGTAATTACACAAAGGACAAAAGGCTAAGGAGTCTGTGGGGTTCCTGTTTAGGTGCCAGTGGTATCCATTCCCCCATTAACCCCACTAAAATCTTTCCGAGTCTTATTTCTTTGTTTTTGTTTAATGAGCACCAGTCCCAGCAGAGCAACAGAGCCAGAAGGAAAGAAGAGGAAGTATATTACACCCACACAGTGACAGGACTTCCCTGAACACCACCAAGCTCCCAGCACTGGGCAAGTGGCAATTTGAGCTCAGCAAAAAAGGGACACAGAATCATAGAATTATTTGAGTTGGAAAGGACCTTGGAAAGATCATCTAGTTCCAAGCATAGGCAGAGATGCCACCCACTAAATCAGGTTGCTCAAGGCCTCATCCACAACTTCTCTGGGCAACCTGTTCCAATGCCTTAACCTTTTCACAGTAAAGAATCTCTCTTTTAATTTAACTGTTCCTTCTTTTTCTAGCACTATCTGCTGTGCAAAAAGTTACTCTTCCTCCTTTTTCTAAGCCCCTTTAGATCCTGTAAGGCTGCAATGAGATCACTCTGGAGCCTTCTCTTCTCCATGCTGAGCAATCCCCTGGTCTCTCAGCCTGTCTTCATAGGAGAGCCCTCTGGACATCTTCCAGCTCTCTGATCAACTTTGTGTCCCTCAAGAAGCAGCAGATCCTCATCTTTATTTTGCTGAGGACCCCAGAGCTGGACATAGTACTCCCTGGTACTGGAATCTCACCAGAGCAGAGGGACAGAATCACCTCTCTCAACTTGCTGGTGACCTGTCTTTTGATGCAGCCCAGGATGCAGTTTGCCCTCTGGGCTGCAAGCTGGCCCATGTCCAGCTTTTCGTTCACCAGAAACCACAAGTCCTTCTTCACAGGACTGCTTTCAATCTCCCACTCTATACTCATATCTGGTATTGCTGTGACCCAGGTGCAGCAGCTTGCACTTGGACTTGTTGAACTTCATGAGGTTCCTATGAGCCCAGTCCTCAAGATTGTCCAGTTCTCCCTGGATGGCATCTCATCCATCTGTTTTGTCAACTGCACCCCTCTCTGCTTTGTGATGTCTGCAAACTTGCTAAGGGTGCATTTGATCCCACTCATCCATGTCATTGATTAAGATACTGAAGAGCACCAGTCTCAAGACTAAACCTTGGTAGACTCAGCCCCTAATGAGGGACATCACTCATCATCAGCCTCCATATGGACAGAGTCATTGATCACAATTCTTTTGCTTGCTCCATCCATCCATCCATCCATCCATCCATCCATCCATCCATCCATCCATCCATCCCCTTATCCACAGAACAGTCCACCTTTCAAACCCGTATCTCCCCAATTTAGAGATAAGCATGTTGTGTGGGACTGTGTTAAAGTCCTTACAGAAGTCCATGTACCAGATGTCACCCTGCCTTCCCTTGCCAACCATTGCAGTCACTCCCTCACAGAAGGCCACCAGACTGCTCAGGTGTGGTTTGCCCTTAGTTAAGCCATGCTGGCTGTCTCAGATCACCTTCTCATCTTGCTTAAGCCTTAGCATTGCTTCCATGAGGATCCTATCCTAACATAGGAAAGAGTTACAAAGATGTTTTACGAAGATGACCATTTCTTTAACGTGAAAGGTTTAAATATTCTCATGTAGCTAATATCTCCTTGTTGATGATTATGCCATTCTTTTTTGTATGACACTGTACTTTTAGAGTCTTTTGTCTTACATGTGTTCATGCCCACACACAAAGAAGCAATAAGAGTGTCATTGATAAAGACTTATCAGAGGTTTCTTAGAAAACAGTTAATTCCCTCTGTAGTAAACATAGAGAAAAAGACAGCGTAAGAGACCAGTTCTTAGGTGGGACAGCTCTAGACTTTAACTAAGCTATTCCTGCTCATATGGCAGTATCATTCACTTCAAAGATATTGCCATAGTCCTGTAGGTAGAATGTAATTACTTTTTTGCCTTATCCAAGATCTTACCCTAGCTACAGCCTCATACATCTGCTGCATCTGATTCTGGGCTCTTTTTAGCATCTGCAAGCGTATAAGCATCACTTGAAACTTTTCACATGATGGTTAAGTAGGGTAGATACGAATAAAATGCTTTATTTGGGACACCATATGGTGGAAAGGATGGCTGTAAAATAGCTACATGACAAGAGAAATTCATCCATTTGATACAGACCTACTCTACAGCCTAAAAATATCTTACTTAGGTAAAACATATAACCTCTGTTCTGCCACTCTTCTGCTGTGCCACTCTTCTGCCTAGAGATGTAAAAAATCCCTCAAACCGTAATGAAGGTTCGTAAAAAAGAAGTAACTAATATTATATAGGAGTAACACCATTGGCTTTAGATGCTCCTTTTCCTCATCTGTAGAGGATTGCTTGTTTTGGCTTTTCTCAAAATTCTCTAAAACTTTTTGAAATTTCTTCAGCCGAAGATCAACACTTCTGTATCAGTTTTCCCTAATAAGAAGTTTCAGAGTCTGAAGGCAGCTATGCAGACACCCATTAAAGAATAAAGAAGAAAACGCAAGGGAAAAATCCCAACAAACCAAAGCCAATTTAGGTCTAAATTATATGTCACCTTTGGTGTTCACAGAAACATAGCAAACTAGAGGAAAATCATCCTTTTTTTATTTTGTTTCTTTAGTCATTAATGTAGTTGTGGAGGAGAATAGCATATCAAGATTTTGCTTTTCCAACTTAAAGTTGTGCAAAAGGTTAACAAGCAGAAAGAAAGAAAAAAAAAGCCTCCCCCCCCACCCCCGCCAAATAAAACAAACAAACCAAAAAAACCAGAGAAGCATAGATGGGGGAAAAAAGATTTTAGATCAGGCGAAAATGAAAAGTTACAAGGCAGCTACTTGCAAAGGCGTAAAGGAGGAGCAGCAGAGGTACAACTGAGAGAAGTAGAATCCAAAGGCCCATGAAGACACAGGCAATAACAATGGTCATGGCTTCAGGCTCATCACTTTTCCGCAGTTTTAATAATCCAACATCTCTAGAGTATATATCCATCATCTTTCAGTACCTACAAGACAGTCCACCAGTGAATAGTGGGGGAACTAGTGTTTTACTGAGGAAATAAAAGCAGTATATAAAAATTTAAACCTACATTTTGCTATTTAGCATATACAGTACATGATCAGAGTTTATTAATTAATCTGGGCTTTCATAAACCACCAATGTATTTGAGCAGATTTTTTTTCACTCTTTTTAGAAGAATAAGTAGCATGCAGACATTTTAATAACCTCATGTCTCAAGTGTGTATATTTCTAGTACATGCAAGAGGCATGATTCATCTGTCGACCACTTAATTTCCTAACTTGAAGGATCGTAAGCTATTTAAACAGAAGGGGAGAAATGCATGATGAGAAATAAAGAGGTCATTCTATTTTTAAGAACTTAGCCTGCATCTCCTAGTTTTACTTGTTAAATGTTCTCACCCTTGATAAAATTATAAGCTACCTGCTGTCAAGCAGAAATGAAGATCATGTAAGTATAACCAGGTAAAATGTAACCAGGCAGCTGATCTGTTTCTTGCATCTTCATAGCTTATGGGATTAAAGCATGACAAGCAGAAAAGTACAGGTATCAGAGTTACACAGATCAATCTTCACTTGGGATCATTACTTTGATGTGATCCAAGTAAATTCCTTTTAAGATGTTAAGAATGTGGTTGCCACTTACAGTGATTAAGTGTAATCTAGTTTGATTCAATATATTACAATATAACTTTATTTCCAGGTTCTTTTCTGAAGATTCAGGAAATTTTACACTTACATGTTTCTGCTCACTGGGAACCTATTTCTACAAACTTATTGAAGCAGTAAATTGAGTGGGGGAGAAAGGTTACAAGTTTTCCTCCTCCAGAAGTATCAGACAAATGCTATTATAAATAAATTTAAATATTCTTCATCTCTTACATCTGACCTACCAAGAAGGTTAATAAAGTCCTACATCTAGTTTGTCTTTCTGAAGGCTTGACAACATCTCTTGACTAGACTCTCAAATGCGTGGCTGGTAGGTCAATGTGAAATAAACCCAAATCCAGATAGCATCAAAGTGCATCTGTTTGAGCTTTTCCGCTGAGGTAAGAACATTAGAAAAACTGAAGAAGTTCAGAATTTAAAATTTAGTTTAAAAAAGAAATTAACTAATACCATAATTTTTTGAAATAAAGAAACCACAAGATGGTATACAATAAAAATAGAAACAATTTGTTAAGAAATCTTTCTCAGAGAAACCTTTAATCAAAGCTGGCTACCTGGAATTAGTGAAGCATACATAAATATACAAATTTCTCAGCATGGGATAAATTAGAATATAAAGATTAGACAGTCCATCAGGAAGCGGACTGTTTTATCATCCCTTTTCCCTTTTTCCAGCAGAAAAAGCAACATGATCTTTTCTCTAAGGCTCTCATGGCCACAGTGATCAGTTTGCCCTGATGAAAACTGTCTACAAAAAGGAAAAAATTAAAGATCCCATATCATTGCACTTAGCATGACTAATCAAATAAGGTACATGAATTTATCCTTTGCAAATTGCACTGCACATATAAATTCGATTGATGACTGTGGTGAACAGTTTGTGAATTATATCATGATTAATGGAAACTGGGAGATTTCAATCCATGCTCTTGCCAGAGATATGAAATAGTGTGCAGTTGTATATGACTGCCTGGCTGAAGGCTTGACACTCAGGCAAATAAATGAGTCTGGCAAGCATCTGGCCACTGTCTTTGCAAAGGAGTCTGCACATGTCTTCGCAAGTGAAATTACTTGCAAGAAAAGCATGTAAAATCTGTTGATTATCTCATAAATTTGTACTCTCCCTTTATCCCCCCACCTAAGTCAGGGAGATACACAGATAGATTTAAACTGGGGAGCCTTATATACTTCTCTTTCAAGTTCTGAGTTTTCTGTCTAGTGGGAAGTACTCTCCAAGTTGCTCCCTATTTCAGTCTGCTACTTAATCATATTACTTTGTTGAGAAAATGCTAATATTTAGTGCATCTCCTTGCACTAAAAATCCCCACTCTAATGTCTGAGTGTTTTACAAATAGTATCAGCAATGGAAGTTCACACACCACATGAAGTCTCTCATTTCAAGAAAAAATTCTTCTCAGGATAACTGAGACGAGAGCATAAAAGAATGAGCAAGCAAAGGAAAAAGGAGTATTGTCAATGCTTTTTCTCAATTACAATCAAAGTCCAGCTTTAGCTCACCTCCCCTATTGTTAATCTTTGGTCAATCTCTGAGTCCTTTCTCCCCCTGCAGACTTTTTCTTTCTTAACTCTCACATCTTTGCCTCCCTTAAGTCTTAACACTTTATAGCTAGAAGCTTTTTCTTCATGGCCTCTCCCCATGATATCACTCCACCTGACTCCCACACTGGCTTCTGACTTCCTTCCACAATCACTCTCGAAATCCTTTTTCTTGTCTTCAAGGTCCTATTCCTGCCTATTTCTCTCTCATCTCTCTCTTATTTTGATGCCCATGTGTGTCTTATATTCTTTCAAGCCAGAAGCATGACTTTCACTAGCTCAGCTGTGAAATCTGTGCTGAAATATCATACACACATCCCCCACATTTCAGCTTCTGAGATTCAGTAGAGAACACAAAAAAAAAAAAAAAAAAAAACCAAAAAAAAAACCAAAAACCATGCAACCTTCAACATTGCTATAATCAAACTTCAGATAAAAACAGGTAGTAACTGGCTTTACCATAATAAAATTGAATATAGCTCCTGGCAGTATTTTAACTTCAACATAACAAACCACTTAAAAGTATGGATGACAAATACTAGGGGTCTGAAACATACTATTGTTTGTCAGTATGCAGACCTCCCTCTCATGCAAGCTTAATGATGTATCACACCTCCCACAACAGCACTTTCTGAAGCTGTTTCCTGAAATTAATGAAAATGGGCCAATGCCATGCTCACTGTTCCTGTGGGATCTTTAAAAAACCAAAGGCTTAACAAAACATGTCCCTATCCTCTGGATCTGTTCAGGTGGTCTTCGCCCTGGATTTATTGTCTTGCCCAACCAGAAAAAAACACACAAAACCATTCATTGAAGCTGCAGAAAAATCACATATCTTTACAGAAGGTAATAGGGGAACCCCCAGCATTAAAGTAACAGGGTGTGAAAAACATTAAACAGAAAATATGGGCATTTTTTAACATATTTGAAGAGGACACATTACTAAAAGTAGTTCGTCTAAAAAGAATAAATAATTTTAATTTCCTGTTCAAGATCTGGGAGAAGACGGTGGAGCTAATTAAAATTCAGTTTTTGAAATTCCAGCCTGTAAATGATCTAATTTGAAATTCAAGTGCCTCATACGAAGCTTCCCAAAATCTCCATGGACAGTGAGGATGTACTATCAACCCCTGATGGAAATTCCACTGAAAACAAATGTTCTGTCCAAGACATTGAAGATACCTTGACTTTGTTGAAGTCAGCAACAAAGTACTCATGAACTTCTCAAGGGCCACAATTTCAAATTGAATTTTTGTAATAAATGTGACCCTGAAGATAAGCAAGTTGTTAGAATTTTGCACTGAACATACTATATATATTTCATATATATAAATATATATATATATATTCTCAGGTAAGTGTATACACAAATTTCTCTCAGCATTTGAAGAGATAAAAAAATATACAGGGGAAGTAGAAAGGTGGTACATGAAATACAATCTAAAAACCTCATATCTCTATGTTTGTTTTACTATATTGTTTCAAACCTCAATAATAAATTGTGGAAAAACAATTCAGACAGTTAAAATTCTTATTTTCCATTTATTCTATCTTTTTCCTTTTTTAGCCCCCTAAAAGCTGCCTTCCTTTGGAAAGGACATTGAGGCCTTGCTGAAAAGCACTGTGTACTATTTTACTTTTTTAGCAAAAACTTGAAAACACATACCAATAAATCTTAAAAGCTCTCCTCATAGAAAGTTTGACCATTTTAAATGGAATAAAAAGGTTTTAAACAAACCCATGAATATTGACCAACTCTCCTTGTAGTGCAGAAGGGCCAATATGCTGCCTTGTTTGGTTCTAATACAGCTCTGCCCAAAATGCAGGAGTAACACAGGAAGGTGATAAGGGATTGCACAGTCTAAAAGAAAGAGTGATGAAGTCCACTTTCTTATATTTCAGTATTTCATCTCTATCCAAGCAGTGGATGGCCAAATAAGAGCCTTAAGCATGCTACTGTCCTGGCAAGACAAACTCACTTCCCAGGGCAGTAGGAAGGTACACCTCACTCCAGCAATCTGACTTTGAGGGAGTATTGCTCAGACCTTTCTGCAGCTGTGCATGATGTGTGTGCTGCAGTGTGTTTCCTCAGGCACCTGGAGAAGGAAGCAGACTGGACCCTTCATAAATATTGCTGTCCTGTGCCCAACACATGAAGCAGGAAGCAACTTCCAGAAGACAGCCTGGTTCCAAGCTGTCCCTCCAGTCATCATCTGGCTGGCACAGCCAGTTGAACCTGGGAGCTGGGACAGCTCTGGCGTCCCACACTGTGTACATAGGTCCACCTCATTCCCTCTACGAACGCTACCCTTAAAAATGGGAAATATTTATATGTGATGAGGCCATTTGTCTTCAAGGGCAGACTCAGAGAACTGCTTTCTGGAAATTAAAGTACTTGTAGTAATTAACAACTTTTGCTGCAACTGAACTCTAGTGGGATGGAAACGTGAGCCTGAGAAAATTTTAGATGTCACTACCAGTCCCTTGTGTCGTCATTCTTTCAGTCATTCATTGACATACTCTCTCAAGAAAATGTACTTGCAGGAATAATTGGACTGTGTCTTACACTCAAATTCAATACAACTTTTCCTTCAGTTGCTTTTTGTGATTCATGATGAGGAAAGATTGAAAAAAAGTTAAGAACACAGAAAATTTCTTTCTGTTTCAGAATTGAAAGGACTAATACCTTAAAATGATCTTCTGCAGAACTTCATGAAAATCAGATTTCAGTTGTCCTTGACAGGAAGACAGGATCAGAAATGTTCAGAGTAGCAATTTATAATAAACTTCTTTGGAAACAAATGTGACAGTAGCAATTTTAATGAAAAGGAGAAAGGCTAGAAAACTCAGGTTATGTTTTCAAAGTCTCTGAAGTCTCCAAATGAGATATTTGCTGCCTCAATAAGAAATGCAAGATCTCCTCTTAACAAAGAAAATGTAACAAGTAAAAAATTATGATATACCTGACAGAAACCAGTAGGCAAAATCACGAACTGCTTATGCAGAGAACTTATCCTGCTGCCCAATGCAACTAGTTTGCCATCACATATTTCTTTGTCTAGTTCCATATTTTTATATTTGTTGTTGTTTTATTTTTCTTATTTCCCCCCTCGAACTTTAGTTCTTATGGACAGAGATGTTCACTTCCATTCCTGTATAATTAGTGTCCTGTATAACTGGTGTAATTAGGGACATGGTATAGGTTTGCAGATTTTAAATGCTCCCAACAGAACGAAAGAGAACCTATATGAATTACATAGCCTGGAAGTTATAGTCTTGATGTTTCATGAAATGAAGAGACTCTGTGCTGATTTCATTACTCCTGTTGCAAAGCTTTCAACCTCTGTGGGATGTGTTCATCTCATATTATTGCTGATATTGCTAATATTCTTGTTTTACTCACAGTCATTACTATTGTTGTTGTTGTTAATGCTGTCATTATTATGCACATATTCAATATTATTGATATTATTTGTCCCAAATCAGTGACCAAAATAGTGAGCTTTAGAGACTTCTTGAAAAAGGTAGTCAAAAAATTTTTAAAAATTAACTAGAAAAAAACCAAAAAGGATGAAAAATTCAGCTAGTGCCTCAGTCCTATTAATGCCTTCATTTCTATGAATTGTGATTCTCTGGACAAAAGATGTGGTACTATATTGGTGTCTTATTGGTCCAAAAAGAGAACAGAGATGAAAATGAGGGATAGGATGGAATATGAACCAGAAAATCATATACAAAATGATAAAAAAGCCAACCAAGCTTTACATAGCTATGGCTGACTTTGTTTTACCTCTGATACTCCCTTGAAACTAATGAAAAATAATCCTCTTTGATGAGATACAGTTTCATAATTTGTAGAGACCACAACCCTCTATAAGGGTAGATTCTGCTAAGGATGTTCCCAAAACATAACTCAGGTTTTGTCCAGTTGAACATTTAATTGTATAAAGAGTAAGTAAAAGACCTCCTATTCTTACCAGATATTGTTAGCATTTTTGCTTCCCACTATTAGGAAATATGAATTCAAAAACATTAATAAAATCAAGAAAAGGAAAAGCAATAGCAATTGCAATTGTTACTGAGAAAGTAAATATTTATCTCGGAGAGTGATTCCTATTTTGATGATCTCTGTAATGACACAGCTATTGCTTTAAAAAGTGGTAACAAATGTCTTTAAAAAACTTAAACTGACAATGCATAAATACTTTAATAAGCACTTCTGCAGTACAGAACTGAGTAGAATCAGAGTACAGCATAAAGAAAACACTGCACAGGAGGTCTGATCAAGATATCTACAGTGGATTGACATTGACTGGACATCAAGTGCCCACCAAAGCCGTTCTATCAGTCCCCTTCCCAGTGGGACAGGAGAGAGAAATTACAATGAAAGGTTCGTGGATGGAATTAAGGATGGGGAGAGGTCACTCCTCACTCCCCAATTACCATCACGGGCAAAACAGATGTGACTTGATGAAATTTATTATCAATCAATTCAGTAGGATGACAAGAAACAAAAACTAAAAATACCTTCTCCTCACCATTCCCTTCTTCTGGGTTTCCTTCAACTTCACTCTCAATTTGTCTACCTTGTCTGCCCCAGTGGCACAGAGGGATGGAAAAGCGGATTGCAGTCAGTTCCTCACACATCGTCTTTGCTGCACTTTCCTCCCCTCAGGGGAGGACTCCTCACTCTCTTCCTCTGCTCCAGTGTGGGTTCCTTCCCATGGGAGACAGTCCTCCATGAATTTCCCCAGTGTGAGTTCTTCCCACTGGCTGCAGTTTTTCACAAACTGCTCCATCATGGGTCCCTTCCACAGGGTCATAAGTCCTTCCAGCAAACCTTCTCCCGTGTGAACTTCTCTCTACATGGATCCATAGGTCCTGCCAGGAGTCTGCTCAAGCACAAGCTTCCATGGGGTCACAACCTCCTTTGGGCATCCACCTGCTATGGTAGGGTGGGTCCTCCACAGGCTGCAGGTGGATCCCTGCTCTCTGTGGACTTCCATGGGCTGCAGGGATACAGCCAGACTCACCATGGTCTGCACCATGGCCTGCAGGGGAATCTCAGCTCCAGGACCTGGAGCCCCTCCTCCCTCTACTTCCTCATTGACCTTGGTGTCTGCGGGGCTATTTCTCTCATATATTCTCACTCCTCTCTTCTGGCTGCTCCTTTTTATTACAAGTTTTTCCCCCCCTTTCTTATCTTTTTCCCCCATTTGTTATTCCAGAGGTGTTACCAGTGTTGCTTGGCCTTGGCCAAAAGTGGGTTTGTCTTGGAGCCCACTGGCATCGACTCTGT
This sequence comes from Corvus cornix cornix, assembly GCF_000738735.6. NCBI lineage: Eukaryota > Metazoa > Chordata > Aves > Passeriformes > Corvidae > Corvus > Corvus cornix. The sequence goes on along the minus strand of NC_046332.1, from coordinate 58,823,240 downwards.
TGGACATGGGGAAAGCTTGTGACAGCTCCTCACAGAAGCCACATCTTAGTCCCCACTGCTACCAAAACCTTGCCATGAAAACCCAATGCAATATCTCTGAGATGAATGCATGAAAACAGCATAGCCACTGATAGTTCTTGCTTGAAAAATGGTGAACTGTTTTCCAAGAAGAAAAAGAAAAGTTAATAATTTCTTTTCAAGTGCTTGATTATATAGAGCTGGCAGAGATGGTACAAAGTCAAAAGTAATGTCTTTTTTGAAGAGCTAAAATTTATCACATTCATTCCTCATAGCTTTGCCTGGTTCTATGGATGCACAATCAAAATCACCTACACTGCCTGACAAAATTCCCACAATCAGTCCTCATTCCTTTCAGCCTTATGGGAAAATTTTGGCATTAAATCATATAAATAATGAATGAAGAAATCATTGAAGCAAGAGTGGTTGGCAAGGAAGCAAATAAATGAATCCCACCCTGAGTGTTTTATTACCAAAACAAAAAGCAGAAAAGATCTTGAAAAAGAAAAATGCTTCATCTAGCACTTGACATCAGAGGATTGTTACCTTCGATTTTACATTTTAACACTTAACTCATTTGAATTGCATTTTTTAAATAGTTTTGTTAAGGCACATGTGTGTAAGCCAAAAAGCTCTCCACTGGCCTGTGTCTTGCTCAAGTAATTAATTGCCTACCCACTGATAGATCTTCTTTCTCCAGGCTTGTCTGACCACTACCCCTCTGCCTTCCCACTCTTTCCACACACATTTTTTGTCTACAGTCACTTGTTTCCATCCTGTCAAGTGCTGCTCACCAAACTCTATACCTTTGCCAGCATGGTGTAATGTTACTTGCTACACTCCCTCACATATTGTTCCTTTGTCACCTTTGAAGCACACTGCCAACAACACATTATGAATAATAAAGATCAGAATATACTCTTGCATGTCTCAGTTGCCACCTCTTGGTTCATTTCACTATCATGTTACAAAAGCAATAAATTAAAACCAACAAAAAAACCACAAATCCCCAAAACCTAGAACTAGACATATTCTTCTCTTTTCTATTTCTTTTTTTTCTGAGACTTCTGAAACAGAAAAGTAATTTATCAACCCTTGGAGTAATTCTTACAGGTCAAAGAAAAATCATTGAAAACTGTGTCCATCAGAGGAAGCCATATGTGTCATGTATATATATATTCCTATGAACAATTGTTTCTGCACAAATTAAAGATAAATGAATAGTGGGTTATCCCATAATAATTTTTTTTTTCACTGAGTTACTGTAATTCATGTTAATATTTAATGATCATTTCCCTAATGTCTGGTAAACAAAGAAAACTCTCTTGTGCTGCCCACAATTTGCCTGTGCTTCCAGAGTAGAGTGAAAAAAATCATGCAGTGGTACTCAGTTCCTGTATCAGTGGCTGATTTAACTAAAAGGATTAACACAATATTAAAAGTTCTGAAGAAGGCAGACAGTGTAGCAACTTAACCTTTCTACTTAGAAATACAGAGGTGAGGAAAAACATCTCTTATTCTAGGGAATAGAGAAACAATAAAAGAAACACCATCTATTCCCAAGCTGCACTTGACTTCCATTAGAAAAGCTGAAAGTTGAGAAACATATATCATCTATCAATACCTCTAAAAAGACATTGCATCTGCCTACCTTTCCATACTAATGTATTAGTACAGGAATAACTCAAGTTAGAGATAATAGCTTTAAGAATTTCCAGTAAATCAGCTTTTAACCAAGATCTGTAATATCTTAGAGAAGGTTCCTTTTTTTTTAATGAAAAAATTTTCATTTTCTAACCAAAGAAAAAAGTACAGTAAAAAAAATTTGCAAAATTGCTCTAAATTCACACCAAATATAACTGTATATTTGTGATTATAAACAATTAAATTTGTAAAAATTAGTTGTCCTTTTTCCCTGCAAATTATGGAAAATAAGAAAATATGAAGTAATTTTTAACCGTCCTGTGTACTCCATAAAGCATATAACACTACCAATCTTCATGAGGTATATTTTCTCTTCCAAATGATAAATAAATTGTGTATGCTCAATATTTACAATGCACCATAGCCTTGCACACTAAATTTCCTTGCATATTCACCACTAATATCACCCCACAGTGCTGAATAGTTGACCAATGAATGAAGGACCTTATGTTCTATAATCCTTAGTTTGGTAATAATGAATATCTGTGACAAACTCTGAAAGTGAAATTCACTGTTAGTGAATTATTGAGAGCCTCTATTTCAATGGATGGTTAAAGAGGCATTCATAGCAGTCAGCGTGTGAAGCTCAAAGCCACAAAATGTGGCAGAGAAAACATCAAGTGTTTCAGAAAACATCAGGGTTTTTGTTCAATGGAGATTGAAGAAGCCAAGATCTCACATCTTCCTGTATATTTACTGTGATATAGCCAAATTTAAAAACTCCTACATAGAAAATCTTTCTTGCCTTTTCTCTTGCACCTTAATTTTTGACAATTTCAGGGCTTAAACTTCTCATCAAATGCTACCAATCCTCTGGAGTGCATCAAAATGCTGAACAGTGAGTGTTGATATTACCCCTTTAATTTTGCACTGCAGAACTTCTCATCAGAAAAGATATTTCTATTATTTAGAAGAAGTTTTATACTGAGTCCAGCTGGGAAGGCCTGCCAGCTAAGGTGGGGAAAAAATAAAAGTGCACTAACATATATCATGTTTCATGGTGAGATGAAATGCAAGTTTGGAAACAGATTTGACATTTGAGATTTCCCTGTGTTGGAAAGGCAGAATTTGTTGCAGACATGAAAATGCTCAGCATGTGCATCTGGAGGAAGCTGTGCACAGTTCTCCAAAGCACCCCTGGCAGCTGATAATGGAGAGCTGTTGGCAGTGTTTAGAGAGGCAGATGCTTACCTGTGCTCCTACAGTGTGCAGTCTTGGCTTGATGACAAGGTGAGAAGAAGGACAAGCCATCACAGAGTGGGGGCAATTGGCAGCTGGTACCCTGCTGGGGAAGGGTAAACGGGTCACCTAGGGCTTCTTACTCATCTGTAGCAGAGTCATCAATCCATGACAGAAATATGCGCTTTTCAGGAGATAAAGCAATTCCTTATACAGGAGAATGGACAAAAATTTAAAAAGTTGATAATTTAATGAGAATTATACAAATTGTTTGCAGCTTGGCATGTGATATATTGCAGACCAAAAAATATCATCTCTACCATAAAATTGCATCCAGGCTTATCTGTGTACTAAATAAATGCAAGACTTGTTGAGACAAGTGGCAGGTGTTGCACTGGCAGTGTTCAATGTCAACTGGATGCTACTGAAACTCCGTAGAGGGCACTCCCCTACAAAGTGCTTCTTCATATCTTTCTCTTGTTCAAGCTGCAGGGCAGGTTGTCGTATTTCCCCATCTTATGAAAACAGATTATAGTTCGTGAGTTGTTCATCATGACTCACTGATAGTGTGGAAAGTCAAAACCAGGAAAGTGTACAGTAAGCCAGAAAACAAAGAATCTATTTACACACGAAAAAACCCCAAACAAACAACAAGAAAAAAAAAAAATTAGAACACCTGAACCCTTTCCTCTCAGCAGTGTTATTTCATGTTATCTTGCTGTGGTTGGGTGTGTTTCCATCAAAGGTACCACAGCAGATCATGATATTCTGAAGTTGAAAGATCAGTGACAAAGAACATACAGGGCATACAAGCATATTTATTTCATGCTTAGTCAGCTAATTTTTTCAGGAGTTCATTGTCAAATTTAATAGTGGCAAAAAGGTTTTTAAAATGTTTGTAAAAACTCAGAGTACTAAATACTGAAGTATTTTATGATTTAAATTTATTTGAAACTGAATGATAGTGGAAACATAAGGCCAGAGGAACTAGGTATCACTTTCTTGTCCTTGGCTGAAGATGAAACCACTTCAGGCACTGGTATTCAATATGCGTTTAAATCTGAGAATGGCCAAGCATGGATAGTGAGACAGATGTCATTTGAGTAAATGAACAAAAAGCCAGGGATGCACAGGTTATATAATATGTGACACCGCAAAGATCATTCATTTGTCATATCTGTAAGATTGTTTCATACCCTCATCACTGGAAAAGGGAGTCCAGGTGTTTTGATCAAAATACTAGAGTCTTTAGGCATGTCATAAACATTTGTGTAGTCCAAAAATTTGATTCATCTGTTAAGTTTTGCTGAAAATAATTTTCATCAAAAGATGCTTACTCCATAATTTGCTCTTAGTAAGTAAACTTTTACTGAAAATCAGTGTACTTTCCAGGCTAAGCAGTGTTTTTGGTCATATTAATTGATAATTATGTATTCTGATATCTTAAAACATTCTGACAGCATTGATATTGACCAGTGGTTTAAAGAATTATAGAGGTTTTTCTCCTAACAGAATTAAAACGTGATGTCTGATGAAGCATATAGTAAATGCCTGTATTTTGTGTAGTCATCTGGCTAAAGTGTCTAAAATTATGTGAAATTTACCCCCTGGTGAGATGAAGCACCTTGCCATTAATGACAGTAAGAACAAAATTTCTAGATGTAAAATTCAATTATTCCTCTTTGTATAATGGTTGTGGACATCCTGAAGCAGCACTATAGCTGTTACAACAATTCACATAAACTTATGATTGGACTGGTGTGGGCAATATTTACTCCTGTCAGTTAACACATAAAAGCTTGCTCAGACTTACAGTCAGAATAACCTGGATCTGTGTGACTTCACAAAAGCTGAAAGATGGCACTTCAATGAAAAACACAGTCCATTACAGGAAATGTTAATGATAATCGAAAACTACAAGTCTTATAATTTATTGGACATCTACTCTAGATTTCCCAAGCGATCCTCAGAGGTTTTTTTCCATTTAGTCAATGTCTTTCTATATCCATTAGAATTTTTTTACCTTTCCATGGTAATAACTCTCTGAATGATTCAAAGCTAGCTTTGATCAAAATGATGAGGTATTCATCACTTGTGAAAAAGACTTAACCCCATAATAATACCTAACACAGAACCAAAAAAGTACTGAATCTGAGAAAGTTGTTCTACAGACTTCTGCTTCATTTTCACTTAATCAGTTTTGATCAGCTTCTTCCTCTTCCACTGCTTTGAAAGAAAGCTTAGACTGCAATGTTGCAAAGACTGCATCTAGAATCGTACCTAGGACTGTCTAATGGGATTGCAGCAAACAGACAAATGTGTTTATGTTCCAGAACAACTCATGCTATTATGAGAAAAGGCTTAGAAGAGGAATACATATTTTCTTACCTTGAGTAAGTGCAAATATATTCCTGTGCTTGGGAAGATCAACCTAGACACTCATACCAAAGAAGGAATAAAAAATAATCCAATGCATAATGTGTGTAAAGTATTTCTAAAAGGGAGATATTTGCACTCTACCAGTTATACTATTTTTAATTTGGCATAGCTGTTTTCTTATAATTATTTTCTCAACCTCTCAGTGCTCAGTCCACAGACATGTAAGTGTTTTCTGGACAGTTTTGGAATTTTAAAGTGGGCATATTGGTGTCAATCATCTCTTCTAAAAAAGATGTCTTTTTTAGTAACTTCAAAATTCACCATTTCTTCATTAAACATATTCCTTGTAATGACCAACACTTCTCTAAATTGCATTCTCCTATCATAAGTTTTGAGAAGAAAAAATAAAAGGAAAATAAACACACACATTATTAACAATCATGGAAAAGGAGTATCAAGTTTCACTGAAGAATTGTTCCTTTTCATACTTACAGTAATATCTTAGGAAGTGAAATCTTCTCAAACCCCCTTTAATGCTTTTTCAGATACTTTTTACTGATCTGTAATATTTCATATTAGTTCTTTCAAGCTTGTAGAGCTCAGGTAGTCTCCAAAGTATAGGTAAATGTCACAGTCATCTCAGATTCCTGATGCCCCTAAACCTCTTGTTTAGATTCAGCACAAGTCTGGGTGTATGACAACCATGAGTTTTGAAGTGACATAGCTATTTAATATCTTTACTATTTTGCACAAATTTCACATTCTGTTTCAATTTACCTTCTAATATGCAAAGTGAAAAGTGTCAGTATTTTTGAGGATCATTCATGTATCCGAAACATAAGGGTAGATATGTATGCAGTGCCTTCACACAAGCTGGCCTTTCTTGGTAATTACTGCACTGTGTTTGATCTCAATATCATATACCTCTTGTCTTACACCACTGGCTATGACATAAAACAGGACTACTGTGGCTTGGCTTTTCACTGCCACACATGAAATCCCACTATAATTAATTAGTGTTGTTATAGCAACACCTTTTATGACATTGCTTGACACTCAAGGGAGGGAGTGACACAGGGGTGAACTGTATGAGAAATCATGTTGAAAATTTCATTCTTGAACTCCCTGACTACTTTTTTTTCTTTTTTTTTTTTTTCCTTTTTTTGCTAGAATAATTTTCCTCCTCAAATTAGTTCCCTGCTGTATTGAAGCCATTGAGCAGTCAAATCTCAGTGTTAATCTTATATTGGTCTTGCTCTTGTGAATCCTGAGGGGAACATGATAGAATTTGCTGTCAAAAAGTACAAATGCAGGACGTCTTTTATTTCAAAGTAGCTGGTTTTTATTATTTTTGTTTACAGTGATTACACTCAGGAAAGAAAGTTCTGGCTGTATTTCACTGTCACTAATGGATACCATTCACTTACATGTACAGTATTAAAGATGTTTTCTTTGCAAATAAAGCTTCTGTCCTAGCAAAAGTTCTCCACCATGCATCAGTTGCTGCTATGGAAAACTTTTTAACTCTCATTAATTACTAGGAAGTAACTAAAACTTTGAATACAATTAAAAAAAAAAAGAAAGAAAAAAAGGGAAAAAAATTAAAGGACAGACTTCATACCACGTTTGATAAAAGAGGTCCCATCCTTTTATTCAGGAATGATACACACCACTGAGCTGCTGCTTTCACTGTCAAACAGAGCTTCATGCGAACGAACATTCTCCAACCACCATGATTCTGCATGGTTATTACTGGGGTGAAAAAAACCCTGAACATATATGTGTGAATGATCTCTTCGATGTTGTTAAAGCCTCAGCAGCGACTCAGCTATAGGAGCAGTTCTGTTGGGACACAACAGGCTCCTGTCACCACAACTCAGGTGAGTTGCCCAAAAATTTACGGCTAGCACCGCAGTTTATGCACTGCTAGAATGGGCAGTTCCCATACTGTCCCCTTCCCTGTTTCCTTTCCCACATCCCACCAGAGACACACAATTTATCAGCTTGTTCTTTCTTTCCTCCTGGAGCCAACACACTCAGGCAGCAGATATTGCCAGTTCTTTGATCAAGACGAGTAATTTGGCTGTTGCTCATCCTCTCTGAAAAGGAATGGTTAGGAGCTCCTGCTGCTGCTTCTGCAGCATGGAGCCCTCTGGGTTTCATTCTGTGATGCTTTTGTGCCATTAGCAAGACAATATAGCAAAATGAGAGTTGAAAGACATCCTAATATTACATTTAATATTTTAAATATTTATCTTTTAATATTTTAAATATTTATCTTATTTTATAAAGGATAAGGTTAATGAAGTACACATCCCATAGTTTACAGTGTAGAAGCAAACACCCATAAGTTCCTAAGTGATTTTTGAAACTAATTCCCCATGTCATAAAAATCTTAAAAAAGACGAAGATGCCACTTCAATGCTTAAGAGAGAGCAAAAGTAAGCTTGTTTCTTCAGAGAAATCAACTGTGAGGCCAGGAAAGTCTAATCCAAAATGCTAGAGTCCTTGAAAACAAGGATTCACACGCACAGTAACTGCTAGTCTATAGATTCTTTTATTCCTTCTTCCTGGACAAATAAATCCAGGTCTGAATTTTGGCATGGCTTCTACAAAGAAAAGGATAAGGTGATCTTCCCACTTGCTGTGTTATCTAGTGGTGTAAGTCTGCTTCACTAAGATGAGAAATGGAAATACAAAGTCTGTCAGGGACAATGGGGAACAAAGCAGCCTGTTGAAATTTCTGATCAGTATATAAGAACTAAAAGTTTCTTTCACTTCCACCAGTGCTTCAAAGGAAAGTGTTAAATAACAAGACAGCTTGAAAGATATCAGTTCTGTGTCTTCTGTATTATGCATATTCTGAGATTGTTTCAAAAATCAGCTCCAGAGGGATTTAGGCAGAGGAATACCTAATTTCTGCATCCCAAGAAAACTCAAATTGCTGAACTTAAATGAGTGAGGATTTAGGAACCTCTGGGTATGTATTTATAGTGTCCAGAAAATTTTGCATTTGAGTAACATGCCTACAGAGATTGTTCAGGGCTTTTCTGTACCACACTCTTCCTTACAGGTATCTGCAGAGTAAGTCCCACTTCAGATTACTCAGTCCTTTTTTTAATATGGCCCTTAGGCAGTTCTGAAAATTTCATGTTATATGTCAAAAGCTGACAAGGAAAAAAAAAAGAATTGAGTGGAAGTGGAAAGGCAAACTAACAAAACTGTTTAGCAAAAATGTCTCATTACTCTTTTGTTCTACCTTCCACAATTTCCTGAAAATGAAATTATTATAAGGACTGAGATCCTGATTAAATTTGGTATGCAAATGAACACAGCATCAGATAGTTACTTTTCTGTACCTATATTGCATTCACCAGTGTGTTGTCACCCTAAGTACTGACAAAGATGTGTGCTGGAAACCTCAATTAACAAACTATAGCTCTATTACAATAATACCATATAACTACATTCGTGCTCTAGTCTGAGCTTTCTTTTTCTGGTGGAAAAATAAATATACAGTGATACAAGCAGCCATTTTTTGCTGTGTAGTTCATAAATGGAACTAGATCCACTACTTTTTCCTTCGGCTGTGTTAAAGTGTCGCAATTAAAATGAGCCTTATTTAATATTCTGTTGAGACTACGTAACATAGGATATGTCAGTGGCAAATATTCTTTTGAATGCCTCTAAATACTAAAGTGGAAAGTCACTACCATGCCTGTGATCCCTTGAAATGTGTGAATAAGTACATAGGAGAGTACATAGTACAGATAACAAGAAATGGCAAACATGATGATAGATGTTGTAACTCAGCAGGGCAATTTTCTTACTTTTCCAACAATTGATATAAATTATTATGGATTTAAGAAAAAATGTAAGCTTGGCAAACCACTACAACACAGAAATATGTATATCACTGTTTTAAGCTAAACGAAAAACCCACAGCCAACCAACCAAACCAAACTAAACTAAAAATACCCCCATGAAAACAGAAGTAGTTCTGAGCTTGAAATCTGTCAATAAAGCAAAGATAGCACACATCTGAGAGGAAAAAAATCTGTATTTTCTTTAAAGTGCATTTTAAGCTATCTTTTAACTCTTAATTTTAGTTTTTTCTTCAAAAGAATCTTCATGTATACATTACTGAAAAAAAGCAAACTGGCAGGATATTTTATACAATTTCTTCCTTGAACTTACAAGTATCTATTTCAACAAAATAAATAAAGCATCAAGAGTTAAAGCTTTCTACATAAAGATGAGCTTGTCTGTTCCTGCATTCAAATGTACATTATGCACTGTATCTCCCTCTGCAAGCACAACCTTCGTTTTCCAAGACCCAACTGTATGATGTTGGCTTTTATAATGTGTGGCAAATAATATCAATAACTCATAACAATAAGCAGTAAGGAAACAAGATTTTATGTGACATAGGTATTTCAAGTTTGAAAATGAGTGATGTTGCTTTTAATGAGATAAAGAAAGATCTTCCATTGCTTGTCTTTAGAACACATCATTAAGAATATACAGGGAATTAAGGTCACCTGCAGCTGACTGATTCCATCCCCATGACTTCCTCTAACGCCAAGAAAAGATGGTCACATCTGCAGAGAACATTGAAGTGTTCTCAATACCTAAGCCTTTTCATCCTTGGTCTCCACAGCATTAGTATGGTCCACCTCTCTCATGACTTCTGCTGTAGGAAGAGTGCTCTCAAGATTTCTCAAATGTTCCTACTCTTTTCCATTTTGGGCCCTTTTCCACTGTGGATTCTGAAGCTGAAACAACATTCTGATCCCAATTCAGCAAGTCCACAGTTGTTCTGTTCCTGTTCTCCCTAATTATAACATCTTCCAAATTTCTTGGAAGAGCAGTATCCTTTCCTCATTCCGTATAATTTCTTTGGTGGCAAAGAAGGAAATGAATGTCAGTATAATGATTAAATAAACATACAACTAGATTAAACATATGGAGAGAGAAATCCCACTTCCTTTGTAAGGTTATTAAAAAGTACTGAAAATAGTATGTGAATTTCGATATTCTTGTTTTCTTCTCATAACTCAGATAGAAAGCTTTTCAAACTTCAAGGAGGATTAAATGAGGTATATGCCCAAAAAAAAATGTACAAGGATTTGATTTCATTTGGTGAGTACCTGAGAGATTTTGAAAGGGCTGAATTCACACCATGAATAATCCTATTCAATTAGTACCTGAAATCAAGTGCAAATATACCTGAATATTCATATTCCCACACTATTCTGTTACTTACTAGCACAAACTGAACAGACTTCATCAGGTTGTAAAACTTGGGACTACTCTCTGAGGCAGTTGCCTGTAAAGCAGGATATGTGCACTCTCTGGGGTGTGCAAGATAATCCACTGGGGTGTAGGAACAAAGGCGGTTTTGTACCAATAATAAGTCAAATGAATTAAAATTTTAAAACCAATGTTTATTTCATCCTTTACATCTTTATTGTAACTGATTTTAACTTATATTTTTCCATATGTTTTATAATGTACATAATATATTGGTGATGGGTCCATTTTGGAACTCGCCAGAACCAGCTCAGTCATACAATGGGAGAGATCCATGTCTCACCTCAAAGAGGCCACTTCTGAGGCTCACCTTCCTGCTGCCAAAACTAACTGGGTAAACCTAAGACACATGTATATAATTTATAAATAAGCAAATATACATGTACTGTGAATGCATGCTCAAAATTTTTTTTTTACTGCTAGGAGTGTGCAGTCAAAAAATTGTGAGACAACTGCTCTACAGTTGCTAGTTATACTGTTTTCACACACTGCCTGGTCGTCCTGAAGCTTGAGCTGACCATTCTTATCTCTGTATAGGTGATGTAGGTACCTCTCTGAAGCCTTCATCTATTTCTCAGTCAGGCAAATTAAACTAAAAAGTGTTCTAAAGGACCCTATTTCTTTTCATTGCCCACAAATGCATCTGCAGGATGATTAATTCAGATGTTGACAGCTGCATAGTAGAAGTCTAAAGCTGTGTTAGAAGGAGCCCTTCTGCTTGAATCAACCTGGAACATATTCTTTATGCAGAAACTCTGATTCTTCTACACATGTTAAGAGAGATAAGCACTTTCTGATGCTGTTATTTGTGACACAGAGTATTCAGACCGACTTTCAAGAATTTGTAGTGAATAAAATTTCTCTGAGGGAAGTCTTACAAGTTCCTTCCTTCAGATTAATTTAGTTTAATTAAATGAATCCCCTAACAAGGTTGGTCCTTAGTGGGTCACTGCTTTTTTCTACTTTTTTCATTACAAACATTTTAGTAGTAAAAAAAGGACAGGTGCACTGAGTAAAAAAGAAGGAAATAATTAATTTTTTTATTAATCTAGTAATTTTAAATGCCTTATTCACAAAGGACTAATCAGCATAAGCTCTGTCTCTACCAGACATCTGTAGTCAAGAAATTAATGAAAAAAACCCACCAGGATTTACTGAATAGTATTGATTCACTACAATTCTAAAACAGTTTACATATTATCAGAGAAGTAGCAGTACAAGGGCACAGTTACATGATTATTGCTGATATTTTTCTCTACATACTAAATGGGCACAGACAGGCGTATGAGTAGAATACATTTCAGTTCATGATAACATCATGTTCCCTTTTCATAAAAATATATATCTTTAATATTAGCTCTGCAGAATACTTTATATTTATTTGGTTTTGTTTTTTGTTTTTTTTTTTTTTTTGTAGTGGCTGATCTCTGGCTTCTGAAAAGACTTGTTAGGAGTGGTAAGTTGTTCTGTAGAGGAATGAAAATCGTAATTTGTTTCTTTGGCTTTATTTGCTTAGTATTTGTATTTCCTACCCACTTTCTCTCTTTGAGGAATTAAAAGAATATTACTGGAGACTTTTCTATATTGCCTGTTTTTTCCATTGTCCTTCAAATTGTAATTAGAAATATGGGATAATCTAGGGATTCAGAGAAAAGCATGCTGAGCTGATTTAGCACTCATGGCAAACACTTGATTTCTTACATTTAAAACAGCTTTTTGTTTTAGCAGTCTGATGTAAGAAGCTATCTCTGTCACCACTGGCTGTTCAGTACCATGTCTATGTCCAATGAGCCAAACCATCAAAACTATAAATGCTCTGTCATATAAAGAGTAACTAGTTTTAAGAGAAATCATGATAAAATATTGTCCTAAAGGTAGACCATTTACTGAGATCGGGAAAAAATGCCTGAAGCATGAGACTGAAGATTATTATTACACAATAAAAGTAACACCTCTCTCCAGGGGAAATATTTTTATACAGCTATAGCTCAGAAAAGTCACCACCTCATTTATTACAATTTTCTCTTTCTTTCTTTTAAAATGAATGGTGTAAATCTTTCCTGAACAATTCTCTTAAACAGACTTGGTTAAATTATTCATTATGAGTAATATTAGTTGTCAATTTAGACTTTTTTTTATTCACAAACTTCTGCAAGCTGATCTGGAAATGAAATCTTGGCCTCAGTGAAGTCAGTGGGAGATTTTCTATGAACTTCAAAAAGGCCAATCTTCATCTTTTATATTTATGATATGTTCAAATTAAAAAATCATGTTGATGTATGTGAGACTTTGAGAAGGTACAGAGTTTCAATCTAACCCTCTCTTAGAGGGGGTTTTAATGTGGTTTTTCTTTAAAAAAAATCCTGAATTATATTAGTTTGATTACTCAAAAGTAATGAAAATGTAAGGAATGACTCATCCAGACAAGTCTTCAGCCCACTATCACACAAACATATTCAAGCAGAAGGAGATAAAATACTAGAGAAAAATACGTTAAAAGCTTTGTGCAGGTTAAAACCAACTCTCCAGAGTTTAGTGTTGATGCTTAAATTGCTATTGTGAATTTATCACAATTCTCTAAATTTTAGCAGACAGCAAGAAAAGGTCAATTTTAAAAGCAAAGATCATCAGTAAAAGGAATGTGATCATTAACAGCAAACAAGAGCTAATGATTTTAATGCACCATTATCTAGCATGGAAAAAACCAAAAAAACAAACCACACAATTATTAGAAAGAAAGAAACATCACAGCCCAAAACAGAGGGGATTACCAACACATTAGAGAACCTGATGTAAGCTAGACTATGCATGACATACAGTTTTAACTTTATGTCCTCTGAGACAAGAAAAAGCAAAGAGGAGAGTAGGCAAGAGATCATCTCAGGGTGTCAGAGAAGAGCAATGGTAATTCTGCTTAAGGAGACCACCACATATGAATACAAACTTAAAGTTATCTGGAATCTGTTCAGAACTTTTGACATACAGGATACTTCTAGTAATAATAACAGCAATCCTCTCCCCCACCCCACAAAGAAAACCCAAACGAGCAGCTTCCTTCTAAGTGGATGTGCAAAATTTCAGTTGGTGAATACTGCAGCGTAAAAAGACAGTTTTAATTTTCTAAAAGATCTCTAACTTAATCCTTTTAATCAGTTTTCTTAGCACATTATATGTCAGCAATAGTCATATGAGCCATCTCAAGTATTGTTTCACTAATTTATCCTTTACAAAGCATCCCAAGCCCTTGGGTTTTTGTGTTTCTTTCCATGCTGCAGTAAAAATACACAGTCTGAACTATCACACTGAATTAATGTAAATGGAAGAATTATGCCTTTTCATCATGAATGCTTATCATGAGCAATATTTCTAATTAGACAGATTAGTAAAATTAATAGGTTTTTTTTAATTTTGTAAGCATTCATTTGCAGATTATTTGATTTTTATTTAAAAAAACCCAAAACAACAACAAAATAATCCATCTGCAACTAGTGATATTCTTTATAAAGATAGATATAAATCCAGAAAAATACGTAATTTCTCATGTAAAATTCTTTCTTTAAGGTCAAAGGCCATATTAAAAGAACTTGCGAATGGTGAGTTCAAAATTAAGGAAGCCACAGAAAAAAATACTTTTGTTTTTCTTTTCCCTTAAATGGTGACATATTACTGAAGCAAATAAAATACTTCTGCCATTTGATGTTTAAGGAATGGATGACTAATGAATCTGTTCTTCCCGTTAGGTTGTATCAGATAAGGGCAGATTCAGTACCACAGTATTTGGCAAAGAAATGCTGTTTGTGAAAAGGAAGCCAGTCCACCTTTGGACTTCAGGCTGTAACTGGGTCTGTGATCCAACTGAGGATCCCTTGAACCTGAACATCTTAAGTTCTGGTGAAGTGACATTTTTCAACATTCAGCAGAAGGAGAAACTTATTAATGACAGAAATCTTAAGAGAAATCTGGTGGTTGCTCAAAATAAATCTCAGTATGATCTTGAAAATCTCATATTTGATGATGGAAGCATTTGGGGCATGCTACTTAAATGAGCATAAGTTCATTCAGCCTGTTTAGCTGCCACTTTTCAATTTAGCCATATGGGAGGTTTCCAGTTGAGACATTTAATAGCCCTAACAACTTGCTGTTCTAGAGAAATTTGATTACAGTGAATACAGGTCTGGCATGCTGCTTACATAGCTGGCACGGATCTGAAACATAGGAAAGCTGTCAGAGGCTGAACTTTTCATCTTGGCTTATCACCTGACAACCATCAGGATTACATAAGTGGATACTGTTTTACTTCTATGGTCCTACTTCACTGTTGTTTTAGACACAAAATACTCCGCATTCAGAAGTGAAAATTAAGTACTTGGCTTTGAAGATGATGGTTCATTTACCACTATCATATGAAAAAATAACACGGTGTATATTGTATCATGACATCGTATGCACTTATGGAAAAGCTGGAGGAAATACTTTGGACTAAAAAAAAAAAAAGAAAAAAAATAATAAAACAAACCTGGCTTCACACAGAAATTTTCAAGAAGATTTGAGTATTTTGTTTAACTATTTTGCATATCATAATTTTTAATAATTCTGGCTTTGTGTTGCTTCATATTTTCAGTAGTGACTATCGAGTTACCTCATACAGTAATTAAAAAGGATCAGCATCTTCCATGTAGGAACAAATTTTTTGGTCTTCCCTTCGTGAGCCTAATCATAAAGCGAGAAAGGTAGATTTCCTTCCTGTCTTTAAGGTATGAACTAATGTATTTACTAAGTTATTTTAATTTTCACATTAATAGTTTTCAATTCATTCTTTTAATTGACCTTTTGCTACTTTATCTTCTTCAGACTTACATTGTTTGCAATATTCTGGCATTGTTTATGGTTCTAACAGTCAGACTCAATTAACAGAAAATCAGAAGTAAACAGGGAAACATTAAGACATAAAGCTTAGCCTTAATCTGTAGATCTCTGTAGTAATTTATTAAGTGACAGTTCTAAAACAATTGACAGCATGATCAGTTCTGATACTGACAGTTCCAGTGTCATCAAACAGCCACATTCTTCTCCATTGTCATTTTTAATTATTATTTGGATGTTACAAAGAGAAAGTGACAAAGTTCTGTGGCATTTTAGGAACAGCTGCTTCTTGCATCCTTCTCCCTTCACTTTCGTGTTGGGGTTTTTTGCCTTTTTTTTTTTTTTTTTTTTTTTTTTTTTTTTTTTTACATTGTCTATTTATTTCTCCTTAATATTTTGTCATACTCTTTCAACTGTAAGATCAAATATTTTCTTGCTCAGGTCAAAAAATATCCTTTTATTCATTATCCATTAAATAAAACCACCGAAACAGCAACACCCCATTCAAAATCAGAAGTGGATTTCTTGTTTTAGGACAAAGAATGATCTAGAAATAACTTTATAATTGAAATTCATGTCATCCAACTTTAGCTGAGAACAAGCTAAGAGACTAAGTTGGCTGTGTAGGGCTTCTTCATAGTCAGCAACAACCAGGCATCTCTAGAGGGCATATCATCCCATCACCTTAAATGTCTTGTAATGTCTGTTAATTGCTTTATCCTAGAGGCTTTTTCCCAAAGACTAAAGAAGCTCCTGCCGATGGTGCCATTCACTTATTTTACTCAAGATATGATTCCTTCAAAAAATTATTGACAAGTTTAGAGAAAATGAAATAAAAGGCAGACAATAGGAAATGCATTTTTAAGGACTAGGGGAGTAGTTTTCTGTTGATTTTTAAATGCACTCTAATTTTCTGATTATTATTGTGAGAAAAAAATGCTCAAAGAAAACTGGCACTTAATACTTTAAGAAAGTGATTTTATAAGATTTCTTCACATCATTCCTGTTTTTGCAAAAGAAATGCTTTCTGCAAACAAGAACAACCAAGCGTATGAGAAAATGAGCCTATTCTTGATTGGTTCATTTATTTATTTACATGCTCCTTTCCCCTTCTGACACCTACATACATTTAACCTTACAGAGACACCCAGGGCAAAACAGGAAAGAATTAGGCATTTCCAGGGTTTAATTAAAATGGAAAAACACTTCCAGCACAGAGTGCAAAACATCTAATATAGTTGTCTATACATCTGGCCTGAGGAAATGTAGCTAAACATAAATTATTCCATTGTATCAAAGAGGTTTTCATTTAGATGCAAGTGAGGGCCATGAGGGGCTATATTATTGCTGTAGTTCCTAAGACATCACTAAAAGCAGAATAAAATTATGTTGGCAAACTGTGGATTAGGGATGGGTGAGCCAGTTTAAGAAAACAATTTGTATCTACCCTGGGGAAAGAAACCCTAGAGGAAGTTTATTAAGGCTGCAGCATTTAGGGGACTTATATATGCATTTTTCTCCTTATTTAGTATGCTTTCCAGCAAGATAAAAAAAAATCTTTTCCTTTCTCGTGAGGGAAAGAAACAAATTTTGTCTAATTAATTTGTTAATTAATGTTTCTTATTGAAAACATCATATTCCTGGTCATGCATCATTTTATATTTTATATCATTATTTTTATCTAAGAGAAAAAGAAAGTAATTCTACTGGGGCCAACAATATGAAATGTTAATAAATATTGCTTTGAGAACACTTACAAAGAAAGGAGGAAAGTGAAATAAGTTGTTCTGTCTCGTTATGTGTACAAAAGGGTCCAGTAATTATGTGAACTACTATAATTAAGGCATTTTTTTGTAACTGACTGAATATCTTAATTTCTGAAAAAATAGTGGAATCCTATTAAATAGTGAAAGATAGTAAAGGCAAGTAGAGAATCTTGAGATATTTTCTGCATATTTTTGCAGCACCATCACTGTCATGTAACACTTAGGTAACACGGAAATTTTGAGGAATACCTCGTTTCTCTCCATATCACAGCCTCAGAAAAATGCAGCTGTCTAGACCATTGTAATCATCACCACTTAAATTACTCTCCTCCCCCTTAAAAAACCCAGTAGCAAACGATGTCGGAAGTCCCAGGCAATGGGATTTCATTGGCCTTTAGTCAGAACTCCACACTGTCCAAAGTTTTTATACATTTTAAATTACTTTGAAAGTAAAAATTAGATCTATGTTTTTTAAAGTTTGAAAGTGCCAGAATGCATAGCTCTTCTCTACTCAGACATTCTGAAAAAAACCTGCTGTGATGTCATGCCTGAAATTGTTTAAGAACCTAGGGAAGAAAGAATGGGTGCTGTAATTGTGGAAGCTCTAATGAATGAGGTAAGTGAGAAGTAAAAAAAGGATTGTGTTGAAAACATATGTGGTAAAATCTACAGGGACATTACATGCAAAAGTCTTTAGGGAATTGCCAGGTCTGGTATCAAAATTTATATATGACCTATTGCAGGTAAAAGTTACTCTGACATAACTACTCTGCTGTGAAGAGTCCATGATTCAGGATGTAAATTTAAAGGGCTTTACTGATCATAGCAGCAGGCTTTTGCAACAGAAACAGGAAAAGGCACAATCTACTTTTTTTGAAGGCAGAGCTTGATCAATCTACACAATAAGCTATGTGATGCTGTTACCTGTTTTACCAGGGCCCTGGGGCTGATGACTCATATTGACTTTTCTAGACATTTACTTAGTCTTACTTAGAAAATACAGTCACACACTCAGTTCCTCTTTGTGATTTACTGGAGAACTGGACACTTAGTGAGTGTTTATCTGCTTTGATCGTTCACTACATCACAGCAAAAGGATTTTAAAGTGTTAGCTTTTTAGTTGATGCAGAAAGGCAAAAAAAAATCCACTGCAGCTCTTTTAAGTAGCAATTAAGTAAAGACCTCAAAAGAGGTTGACAGGATAATATTGAAAAAGTTAAACCTATCTTGAAATAATCACTCGAATACAGAATATCACAAATAAATGGAGTCGTAAAGCTCTCATTGTACAAGGAGTCTAGGATAAGCATTACCCTAACGCTGCATGCATCTTCCAAATATGATCTTTATCTTCTTTTACACCCCTCTGTTAACTTCCAGCTTGAATAATCATTAGCAGTAAGTTAAGGGGATAGGAAGGTCCAAATGACACAAAGGAATTCCTCCAGGAATGAGGGCACCAGGAGCTACAGGAAAGACCTTCCCTCACAGGACACTCAGCATTGCAGATCACATTACACCTACTGATAGTATGGTGTAGCTGCTGTGAGACACGGGCTCTTTTTTGTATAAACATGCAGTATGGAAACCTGTAAAATAAAAAACACAAACAAAAACAACAAAAAGACCCCCCATCAAACAAACAAAGCCATCAAAAAACCAAAACCAACCAACCAAAAAAAACCCATCACAAAACAAAGCAAAAAACCCAACAACAAAAAAACAAACAAAAAAAACCAAATAAAAAAACCCCATCAAACCCCCCACCATAAAACAAACAAAACCAACCAAAATACCACAACAACAGCAACAAAAACCAACCCCTAAAAAAAAACCAAACCAAACCAAAACCCACAAACCAGAGTAAGACTGAACATAAGCTAGAATGAGCCTGTACAGTATTCTACTGTGGCTAGAATCTCTCACCTTACCATCTGTTTTTCTTTTCCTTTCCTTCCTTCTTATATTATGGCACTTTATTCATACAGCAGCACAGTCATAGAGAAGTGGCAAAATATTCCCAAAACATTGCTCCAAATAGGCAAAAGAGATTAATTTAGTTTTCCTTTGAGATACCATGAGACTGAAAAAACTAAGGACTGTACTACACAGTCCTCCTAAAAATAATTTTTTTTAAAGGCTCACTTGAACTCTCTAGAGAGGCATGGGAGGAACAAACCTAAGCCATGGCTGTGGAGATCTCTGAGGTCTGTAGAGATTACAGTGAAATCAAGCAGATGTGTTATAAATCTTCTGAAGTTAGGAACTGTTCTGGTAATTTATGCTTTTTTCAGTTTATTTCTAAACATCTGCATCTTCTTTCCATTTTTAATACCTCTGCCTTCTTCAGACACATAGAAATTTGCTTCTAAAAGAAGAAAAGCCTCAAGTCAGTCACAGATTATGAATGTAGAAGGAAGAAATTTTGGTTGGTAATACAGCAGTTTGAAATTCAGCTTTCCTCTCATTAGAAATTGAAACAAGTAGGAAAATGTTGAAATCTACCATTATAGGGTGATGACTGCATCAGGCTGCTTGGTCGTTAGCCTTGGAAATATGGATGCAGTAGTCCTTGAGATCCTGACAGTTGGGACATAACTGTTCCTACGTTTCAGGAGTACAATGCCAACAACAGAATAATATTCACAACAGCTTCTATGGGCTTCATGAGAATAGCCTATGTGACTGGCTGACTTGGAAGGCTGAGTTTTGCTGGACTTGGCAAGCTGGTGACAAACGACAGAAATTTACTTGGCAGGAACTGCTTGTAGATGTACATTGGTTGGATATTTGGCTGTAGCTGTTTGGTCATTGTCTAATGCCCTGATTTTCTCAAAATGTGGCAAAACTATACTTCTTCCTTTGACACTAATTCACATACTTCATGATTATTTACTTGCAAAGTCTTTCTTCTTCTTGAGGGTAGAGGATTCCACTTCTCATGCCTGTTTCCATAGACAAGGCAGGGTAAATCTAGGAGGGCTGGTGACAGCTGAGGCCCAGTCTGTTACAATTGGATTTATCCCAGATGCCTTTCATTTTGAATAAATGAGACTAATGGGTTTATGCATAAAGCCAGCTCCATTGTGACAATTCTCCAACAGTCACAAACAAACAGGGAAATGAGGAAAAGGTTTCTGCAATTTCTGGAGATGGGAGCACCTCCTCTATGAAAGCAGGACCTGCCATTCACTCTTCCATAATTACTATCTGCACTGTAGTGTTATTGACATTAGGAAAGCCATTGCTTGCCCCTGAAATCTGAAGGAACTGAAGTATAAAACTCTTGAATGTCTGTTATGTAACTTAAAAAAAAAAAAAAAAAGAATATAATTTAAAAAACTAGCAAATTTCAGATTAGTTCATTTAACCTCAATATATGTCAAATATGTAGAAATTATAGATAGCTGTACAATTAGTAGAGGAGTTACAAAATAAAACAGAAGTATGGACATGAAGAGGAGTGAACAAAAATGCTATCTTTCAGGAGGAAATTATGTTTCAGAAATTTATTAGAATTATCTTAAAGTACTCAAGAAGCATGATGAGGTTATTTATGTGGATTTAGTGTACTTGGATTTTCAAAAGCTTTCAAGAGATCTTTTATAATAAGCTTTTAAAGAAATTAAGCTGTCTCAAAATAAAAGGAAAAATCCTCTCATGCACTAAGCAATGGTTAAGGGAGAGAAAATAAATTATAAGAATAAGCTGTTATTTCATCAATGAAGGGTGACAGCCAGTGTCAGGTATCTGTGCTGCTATTTGCATT
Organism: Corvus cornix cornix; assembly: GCF_000738735.6. NCBI lineage: Eukaryota > Metazoa > Chordata > Aves > Passeriformes > Corvidae > Corvus > Corvus cornix. Next base: position 58,802,249 of record NC_046332.1, on the reverse strand, counting down.
GTTCAGAATATTTTAAATGGTAGGGATAGTAAAGGAACAGACTTTGCTGATTGCAAAAATTTGCATGAGGAAAAATGTATTTCTGATTGAAAAGTTACAACTGGACATCACAATGCTTACTGACTATGTTGTTAGAAGGCAGAATAAATTGCATATCTGTAAAATCAATGCAGCAGTTATGAAGAGAAGATCAAGGCTCACATAAATTTAATGCTACTTATTTGCCATTTGAAATCAAAAGTTCCCAAAGATAACTAATAAAGTTGGGTCAGAGATGTTTGAGTATCTGATGCAGACATTTTAGGATGTGATAATGATGCCTTTTCCTGGTCTTAAAATCAAGAGTCAAACACGGTTAGGAGGGGTAAAGGGATTTTACCTTGGTATTTATTTTAAGGATCCTTAGGTGCACTATGTCCAGGTCGAATGCACCTCAATGCACACGCAGTGCACACCCCACAAAGATCTGGTGTAACATTATAGGTCTTACTAATTAGCATATCTATCAAAGATTCCCCAATGAGAGGCTCGAATGAGCCTCCCTCCCCAAGGAACCTTCCCCTGGAGGGTTCTATCTTAATTTACAGAATGTGTTCTGGGAAGGACCTTGGGGTCTGGGGCCTTCTGATCCCTACCTATGAAGCTTCTAAATGTTTAGTCTCCTAGCTTGACAAACAAGTCCAAGAATGTAGGCAAAAAGCACTAAGAATACAGAAGTTGTAAAAAGGTATAAAAGGAGTATAAAAGAAAAGGCAAAAAATCATCATGGTATCAATAATGGTGCTTCCCTGGAGCAGAGAGAAATAATATGGTATAAACAATTGTGAAGAAAAAGTATGAGAAAATAAGATGCACATGGATAAAAGGAGCATTAGGAAGTCCTTTGAAAGTGAGAGATTCTAGAGGAAACTCCTACTATGTGAGGAAAACAGAAAATAAACACTATAACCCTCAGTATTTATTTGTCATCAGCAAAGGTTGTGGAGACTGAAAGTAAAAATGAATTTTAAAAGGGATTAGACAAATCAATGAGGCATAGGACAATAAATGCCTTTTAAAGACAATGATATGGATACAATTCTCAAGCTAGGCAGACCTTAACAGATAATTGTTGGAAGCTGAGAAGGTATGCCAGAGAGAGATTATATATTATCTAGGTTTTAATTTAGGATAAAAATGGAACTGCCAACTAATTTAGCAGAGTGGGGTTTATATTCTAATGTAATAAGGTGTCTAAAAGAACTCCTCCTTTATTTTCATTTTTGCATCCAGAATATCACTGCAAAAATCACACTATATAAATCATGTCTGTCCCTCAGTTTGCAATAATAAATGTGAACTCCTGACCAAAATAAAAGCTTTAAATCTGTGGTTTATAGGCAAAATAAGTAGATGAAGATGTAACATATTAAAGTGAGACCTAGACATACCCACTTTGGTTATATTTTCATATGCTTTGTTTGTAGTAAGAAAACTACTGCTGTCATAAATTTTATATACAATGTGTTAAAACTGTATGGTTGAGACATACATGAGACAGTGTTTATGGAACCACAGTATTTATGGAATTTTTATTTTCAATTACACCACTGCTCCATTATGAGTTCATAGTTTAAAACTACCTTTTGACAAGAAGGAAACCTTCAAGAAATTAATTCCTTACAGAAATACTACATTTTCAGATTTTACTTAGGTCCGGATACTTTTCTACAAATTTTATAATTAATGTGAAAAACTGTCTGTAGGAAAAAAAACCCACAATATTTATTTTATATTTGGCAGAAATAATAAATTCATATAATAGATGCATTACTTTCTGAATTATTAATTAATTTCTTAGGTTTTAAGAACTATGTCAACATAATAAATAGTATTTTTTATCACAGTCTTCCAGTAAAAATTCTTCTTTTCTCTAAGGTTATTTCTAAGTTCAAAATTTCCAGTTGTGAGTCTTGGTAGTTTGATTAATTTTATACAATTAATCCCATATTAACATAATAATAATTATATGTATATATCTATGTATAATTATACTTGTAAATATGTATTATAATAATGATATATTTTAGTAACTACATATGTGATTACATGTTATAAATGTATTAAAGAAATCTCTTTCCTTCCAAGAAAATTTAAAAAGTGAACTTGGGATCACACTTGATTTTTATTTTTGTTTGCTTAAGATATATAGCAGATGTGGGGTTTTGATATTAAATAGTTCAGCTCCTCCTAAACAACTTCTGAAGAATATAATACCAGCAGAAGCACGGTTTTAATTTGTGTTCTCTGAAAGATGATATTGAACTTTGAGGTCATTTTGATATGTTGATGCATTTCAGATACTTACTGACAAAGCGCCATCATCTAAAGTGTTTTGCATTTACTTGAAAAATACTATGTTCTTAGAGAACTAATTTAGAGACAGGCTCACTTTTCCAACAGAGATCTACCTAAAATAGGTTTCTTGAAAATTCATATTTAGAGGACAAGGATAAAACATCTCATTATTTGTGGTGCAATACAATACTCAGGATATACACACACTCTTTTATGAAGAACATTTATATAACTAGTCAAAAGAACTTCAAAAACTTAGGCAATGTGATTTTCTCTCAGATGGCTTCAGAGGTGGATGTCTGAACATCACTACACTCTGATGTGCATAGGCTGAATTTTTCTGTAATAACTGAGACCTAAAGGGGCTCCATACTGCATCCCAACTTACAGCAGAGCTCATGTTCCTCAAAGTAGGAGTCCTGTTCCTCAGAGAAGACTTGAAAGTTAGGTGTGGAACTGGGACAGGCCTACCTTCAGAAATGCCAGTGAAGGTAGTTCAAGTCATGAACACTAATACACTTGGAAAATCAGGTCATTTCTTTCTGCTTTTACAGCTGAAAGCTTGTAGATGGCAAAAGAAAACATGGTGGAAGTTGGGCTAACAGCTTTCTTCTTCAGGGACAAGAGATGGCAAGAGGGCGTATGATCAGCAGTACATCTCTACAGAAGACCTGGCCTTAAATGGTTTCCTTGTCTTCAGAGAGCCCATGAAGACCATCGCCCTTGCCTACATTTATACTGTGGTTTTTCAAGGCAACATCCCTTGTCTCTTTGTATTCCTGATGAGTATTCATTTTAGTTTTGTTTCAGCCAATATATATTTATATTTATGAGGACATTATTTTTTCACAGAAATTTCAATATACAGTAAAAGGATGTTTTGAACATCAACAAGAGTCCCTGTGACTCTTTTCAGTGCATACATATATTTTCAGCTCCAAGTTGATAACATGGCAATTTTTGCAGGACTGATTTTAATTTAAGGAAGAGCACTTTTGACAATGAGATTATTATTTTAAGTTCATTTTTAAGTGAGGAATTAAACCAATTTTCTTATCTGCACTTGCCAACAAACACACTCACATACGTGTATATATATATTTACAGACGTACAGATATTCATGTAGGTATGTGGAAGTAAAAACTGACAAAAATAATGTATACAATATGTAATCTGTTCCCTATATAATTGTAGTGTCACAAATGAAATATTTGTTCCTTTACATTTTACTTTTTATAATGCAAGGATATCTGGATTTTTAACTGCAGCTCAATGTATAGTTGTCATAGAACTCATCATTATGATGAACTTTCTTTGTGAGTGAAATAATGTTTTCCAAAATACACTTTAATCACTGTTTTGTGAGAGATGAAAACATAAGCCAAATATAGCTTATTTTCATCTTACTTCCCCTAATGTAAACTAGTAGATTAATTTAAATCATAAGCCCCAACTCAGACTTGGTGCCTTCACTGTATTTTAAGTGTGATCATTTCCTAGGTAATTAAAAAGACACACTCAACCCATATTGTCATGTATGACAGCTAAGAAAACCATTAGGAATTCAAGATGAAGGGTGTAATTTTCACCTCAGTTTCAGCTTAGAAGTTAGGGAATGAGAGGAAAACGTACGTGAAAATACAGTTATGCTAAGTATCTTACATCTCATTAGCTCAGATGCAAAAGCTATGTAAGGGTTGTAGGAGAGAGCTATTTTCACATTTGTTTTTTAGTTTTCTGAAAATTTTTTTGTTTGCAGTTTCTGTCAGACTTTTCTGATATCAATATACTCCATTTAATATTGTTTCCTTTTTATTTAAATGCTTTCATGACAAGTTTAATAGGTAGGTATTTTTAAAGCTATGTGAAATGTGCATAAATGTTTTGTAAAAGCCATAAATAAACTACTTGTAAAGGATGCATATTTTTTTCCTTAATTAATCATTAATTGTCTCATAATATTTGATGATCTTGCTGCTTAAGAGACACTGTGCAAACAGTGGAGCCCAGAGACTATAAAAACTCTATTAGTGTTCATTACCACAGTGCATCTCCTAGAAGTCTAAAGAAGACATCTGGATTAAAGCTAGGAAATGCCTCAATGCAGATCACAAATCAGACCAGCAGAGCAGTTTTTGTGAATTCTCATGTACACAAAATATCTATTTTATTAATATTGGAATGCATTTAAGGCAACACAACTTCAAACCCATCCTTCAATGACTCATTTAGGAAAGAAAAAGGAAAATGAAAAAATGCAAACTTTTTAAATCACTTTAATATAACCTGGGACAACAAAATACTATGCTATAGCCAGCACTGACACTGTGGAGCAGAATTAGTGATGTTTGTCTTCCTTAATTGTTCATTCTCATACTTAAAACCATTTATAATTCTCTTAAATTTAACTTTAAAGTTATATGGTTTACAATGATTGGTGATGAGGGATTATTGTTGAATTCCCATTATTTTCAGTCTTAGAAAGTGAATGTACAGGAAATCTGAACTTCCTTTTATTATATTTTTTTAGCCAGAAAAATTACTGGTGTAGTACCTTGCATACACTAGGGAGGCATATTTGTTTCTCAAGCTGACTATAACAATTTACTCTAACACATCTTAAAAACCTCTAAATTTTTAGGACCTTCTGGTCCTAAAAAAACCCACCACCATCCATGATGATTAAAAAGACCAGACTATGAAAATAAACACTTATTTGGCTTTTTTGTGTCACAATGGTTGGTGGTGGAGGGGACATTTTTCAGAGAAATATAACCTGTTTGGCAGCAACAAAAACACCTTTTAACACTTAAATCTGGAAAAGGCTAATTCTGATAAAAGCTAACCATTTTATGGAAAAACTACATTAGCAGTACAATTGCTAAGTGCTTTGGCTTCTGAGAGCATGATTACAGCAACTGAAGACATTAAGCAAAGAAACCCAAACTGTGAACTACTGAAGCATAGGCTGCAAAACAGAAGTACTTACTTTTTTCCCTCTTTTTCTCACTGCATGTGTATTTCCCAGTGTGTGTACTACACACTTCCTTAAGGCACTGTTAAAGCTGCTTCAGGGATAATGTTTGTGGGCCACGAGTTCCTATGTTAAATTTACTATGCAAACTCAGTTTGTAAGGCATGAGGCACCTTCACCATAGATTTCAAAATGAATTAGCATAATAAATACAGTATAGGCTTTAAATCTGCCTTTTAGGTGAATATGACAGATGTGTAAGCCATTTCTACAGTAAGTCTACTCTGAATAATTAGAACTGCACAAGAGATCAAATTTGAGGTCATAGAAGGACATATAATAGCTAAAGGTAATGTATAAAGAAAATATGTCTATATCCTTTAGTCATTCTACACATTAAAATTTTTAATAATACAGTGTTCATGATTTAGGTTTATAATTGCAATCAGTTCCTTGGAAATCTATAAAAACTTTACCGTTGACTTAAATGCAGCCAGGTTTTCATTCTAAGCATTCTATCTTATGACATTTTGTTTGGAGCTTTTCCCAGTGTTTGGAGGATCCATCTGGTGATTACACAGAAGGATTAAATTTTAATCTGATATTCTTCTATGATTCTTCATAAGAAACAATGCAAGATACAGAGAAATAGCATCAACGGTCATCTTGATGTTTAGTTTCCTAAGGAAGGTAGTTTTGTATTATCATCCAAGTTTTCTGAATTCAGGATCATTTCAGTATTTTGCAATTTCATAAAAAAAAAACCACCCCACAAACAAACAAACAAAAAGCCCCAGCCCACCCAAACTCACAATTATAAGGATTTATAAGGAGCTAAATGAAAATCAGCAGGCAAATACAGGTAAGTTAAGGTCTTGAATATTGATCATGCTGGAAAAACTGACACAGTATGAGGATATACCCAGATATCAACATTCATGCTATCTCAACCTTCACATATAAATAGAAAAACAGCTTTACACTTTTCCTTTGCTTTATCTATTGTTTGGGTTTAGCTCAAGAACACATTGAGAATTTTCACTGTGAAAAGCTATATCTGCATTTTCATTCTGTAACTAGTTAAACTATGAGATTTTGTGTTTTTTTCACTCTACTTCATTTTAGGATTCCACCAGAATATATGACAGGGTTTGTAAAATACAACTTTTGCCTGTCTAGTCTAGGCCAGTCTTGACATGTAGACAATGTAGGAAGAAGAGGAATCCTCACATTTAACCCAGAAGCCTTAAAGAGACAGGGTAAATTACCCTTTGGTGATATCCAGCTCCCTATTGCCTATAAATAATTCTGACATTAATTCCATCTTGAGTATATAATGTGAAGGCAGATGTTCAATAAAAGTTTTCAAATTTGTAAAAGGATTTGATGTCCAAACCTCCTGTGAAAACAACAGAAGAAATCATTTAATCTGACAATATAAACTGTAAACTTGATCTGTCTTAAATACCCAAATATCTTCTGACATCTACAGTCTAACTTTCCCAGTATTGCCTTTTCTTGATCTCCATTTAATTTTTATTTACAGCCAATGAATAGTCTTTGTCTTACCCCTCACTAGAGAAATAAATTTCATTTTGTTAGAATATTAAATTACATGCTGAGGTACATTTTCAAAATGCAGTATTGACTGAGATATTTGAAATTCACACCACTGATTAGTTATGCAATTCAGATTTTGCTTTTGGCAATTGAGCATTCAGCCTGAAGGTATCTTTCATGAATTTTATCACTAGTAAAGCTTGATCTCTGCAATACTGGTAGGAAGTAAGCACAAAGTAGTCACGAAAACAACTGAAGTGAACCCACTTAAGAAGAGGAATTAATATGCTTGCAAATGGTTTACACTCTTCTCCCACCTTTATTTGGTACAAACAAAAGGGAGTATCTGAAGGTGAGTTATACATTATTTATTGCATTAAGAATGAAGCACAAAGAAGTACATGAAGTGTGCTAGAGGAAATTTTCAGTGGCACAGGGGAAGTCACACTCCCACCTTTTTATTTTCCATGGCAATCTGGAGCTAAAAATCAGTGAAAGGTTTTTGGAAAGCTTCCCTAAAACACATAAGCTGTTCATGTTTCTGAAGTAGGAAAAAACCCACATTAAATAGCTATGTTTGTCAGATAAACTTTTGTTTGCTTCTTTGACAGTGATTGATAATAGTGAGCAGTTTTGTCCTATTCAGTGTCATCAGCATTATTTATATTACAGTGACAGTATTATACCTTTCTAGGTACACAACAGAATATCAGTTTCTCAAAGCACACAGCATCTTACAAGCTGGAAAAAAACTGACACTTGAACAGCTTGAACTCAGATGGTGAACGAAAATGCTGGAAAAGATTTTTGGTCCAATATGGATTAAATTTGGGACCTCAGCAGTGGAAAATCCTGGTTCTTTTTTCTTAGCTACAGGAGCCAGGCAACTAAGGAGAAAACAATCTATTACTTCTCCTAACACAATATGTTTCAGCAGAACAGCAATTTTCTTGCTACCTTTTTCCTACCTCAAGGTAATAGACAAGTCTTATGTTTTCTTCAGTTCCCAATTTGAAAAAAAGTTTAAAAAATGCTTTTCAGTATCTTTCAACCTGGCCTCAGCCTTCTTGTCATTCAGTTCCCACTTCATGTATCTTTCTGAAATACTTTTGTGGTAATCTGTATGGAGAGATGTCATGTTAAGGACTATTATCAATGGAGTTGCCAATTTGTCCTCAAGTGTGAACACTCTTGAATGGTGATAGAAGGGAGGCCTGTTTTAGTTTACCTTGTGACTTTAACACAAACTGTTTTCCTGTTGTATGTCGGCCAGAAAATTTCATGCAATGACATTTCTAGCAGAGTCAACTTCACCATTTCATGCTGACAAGTTAGGTGTGTCAAGAGATGCTCTTCTGATTCTGTTTGAATGACTTACAGAGTCCCACCGAAACTAGATGGAAGTCCCCATTCTCCCAATGAGTTGTAATATTTGAGTAAATCAGCTCTTTGATCCATTTTAGTGAAAATTGAAATAATTTATCTGATGTAACCTGATTTACACTGGAGAACTATGGAAGCACTCAGGCTCCACTGGGAAAGTGGTGACTTGTGAATGAAGTATTAATTTCACAAATGACTCAAGTTTGAATGGAAGATCTCATCTAATTATGTCTTTACTCGTCTGTTCAACATAAGGGCTTAACACATTTAGGGAAAGGAAAAGTAGCTCATTTACACTAGGAAAAAGGAATAAAAGTTACATATAGCACAGGTTCTGCAACATATAAGGTATGTACTTTGTGTCATAATGTTACAAAATTCAAAAACTACTTTTTTCACCCCTGGAAATAATTAGATTTCTGACATAATTAGAAGAATGCTACTTAGTTACTTGAAATTATAGACTAAGTGTGGAAAGAAAGGAGAGTAATTTTGTGGTTGGCAAGGATAGATGAAAGTGGGAGATATGAAACAACATGTACATTCTGCTTTGGTGAACAATACAAATACATCAGCAATTTCAAAGAACACCAAAGGAAGTAAAAAGGTGAGAAGCAACATACAGATCCAGTTCCAGCAAGGAAATACAGAAATAACCTAAAACTTTGGAGGAAGAACTTACAAAACCAAGTATAGATTATGATAGTCTACTAACAGTCCAAGTGTAATTTTTGTGGGGAAGTAGATACTAGTGAAATCAACTGGAAAATAAAATCATAAAAAGGCACTTCTGAAGTTCACACACATTGTCAAACTACTACAGGTAAACAAGTACCATGCATCACATAAACCATGACATTTCTTCATGTGTGTGCATTTTTAGTCCTTGAAAAATATAATGCATTTTCATGTCATTTATACTCTTTCAATTGTGCTACAGCTAGCTGAATTACTTTACATTTTTTTCAGGCTTACATCATATACATAAGCAATTCCTGCACTGCAGTTGGTGATCAGTAACTTCAAAAGCCAAAATGATGCGACTATGGATCCACAGTCTATAAAGACAGGAAAGAAAAACAGTAGAGGGAAGGAAAAGTAAAATAAATAACAGAAGAATTATGTAAGGGAAAAAAAAACAACCTTTCTTTTACTAACCTCTTCCTTAAAATTTTTTATTCTGTTTGCAATAAACCAAAGCCACTGACATAGCCATTTACCTTGTTAAAATTTACTCGTACATGAATCTGAAGAGGAAGGCTGATTCCACTTTCAGCTTAGAGCTTCAGCTGAGGAAGATATCCCTTTAATTGTTCAGTGGTGTTCGTCATATAAAAGCAACTTTCCAGGACTGAAGCACAGATGTATACAGATATGCTTGCAGATATGTTGAAACATTTTGCTTGCTTTAAAGAACATACACAATTGTTTATCTTGAATCTGATGACATGAGACCTACTGTGAAGGCCACTGTGTGCTTTTCAGAAGTTATATTGTTTTTCACTTTTAAAGGGCTGTAAACTGACAAAGTCAACTATAGAAATTTACCAAAAATCAGTAAGCAGAAGGTGACATGAAAAGATTTTGTATAAAAGAGAAGAGCTGACATCTCTCATGGACTTTGAAAATAACTTTTGTAACTCTTTCAAAGCATTTATAATGTTTAGAACATTATTCTGAGCTGTGGTATTCTTTTCTGTTAGCTAATACAACATGTGTCATTGAACTATAGCATATAAAGGTGGGGTTTTGGTTGATTTTCCTCTTTTGTTGTGTTGTTGTTTGTTTGTTTGTTTGTTTGCTGGTTTGTTTGAAAACCCTAAAAGCTTTTGCATTTCAACAAAGCACTGTTGATCTACAGAGGAGCAAAAGAAGGCAGGCATTATCCATGGTATTAAACAAGGTTGAGCCAGTTAATTTTATTTACAGAAAAGTCTAAGCAAACATTTTTCTCTGTTACTTAGATGGCAGAAAGATGTGCAGTTGCAAGTACAGTGTTGTGCAGAGAGGTACAGCTCAATTATTTAGGTTGACCCTTCAATACGTGAATGGACAGCTGTTGCTAAATGGACACTGTACAATTGATGAGGATGGATTAATTATGGCTTAGACTTACCTCTTTCCCCACTGACTATAAAAAGCATCTAGACAATTTGTTCACATGTAGATATCTGCAGTGGGAGCATCTAAAGTGAGCTGGGATGCAAAGAAATTATTTAATTTTTAAGATGTGTATGCACCACTCATTCTTTTCATAGATCTGTCCTAGAACCAGCAGACATTTAACCACTTGATTGCAATATGTTACACAGAATCACAGATGTACTCATGGACAGCATGTTGTTCACCAGGATCCCCAGGTCCTTCTCCACAGAGCTGCTTTCCAACAGGTCAGACCCCAGCCCGTGCTGGTGCATGGGGTTGTTCCTCCCCAGGTGCAAGACCCTGCACTTGCCTTTGTTGAACTTCAGAGAGTTCTTCTGTGCTCATCTCTCCAGCCTGTAGAGATCCTTCTGAAGGGCCACACAGCACTCTGGGGTATCGGCCATTCCTCCCAGCTTTGTGTCATCAACAAACTTGATGAGATGGCATCGGTAAGAGTCTGATAATTAGGGAAAGGCTTCAAAAAGTGCTTCATCATTATGTCTGCTTATCATAATCACTCTTGGACACCTGAAAACTAGGTGCAGGATGGACTGTGAGTAGGAGGCCTTGAGGACCATAAAAAGGAAAGCAAAACTGGTGCAAAATGTGGAGGGGAAAACGAGGAGCAGAATCCCTGGCCTCTTACTATTAAATAAAAATATATCAATTTTTTGGCATCAATATTATTCTCGTTTGGTTTTATCTCTTTTTTTGGGAGTATTTTGAACCTTTAAAGTTCTTTCTGTTCTATTCACAGAGAGTTAGTTCTCCTTACTCCTCTGTGGTTAAACCAGTTCATAACGGCATCTACCCCTTTATCCAAGTCACTGATGGATAAGTTAAACAGTACTGGACCCAAAACTCAGGCTTGGGGTACACAACTAGTGACAGGCATTTAACTAGATCCTATGCCACTGACTGCAACCCTCTGGGATCTGCTGCTCAGCCAGTTCTCAATTGGTTCAGACTATTTTGTGTGTATCTTATATTTTGAAGAAATAGAGCTACTTAAAATATTTTCTCCTTCAGATTTTTGACTGCATGCTGAGAACCAATCTTTTAAAAGCTTCCATTTAATAACTACTGACTGGAAAGAAAAGAATCTATGACAAGGAACTAAAAAAAAATAGAATACAATAAAGAGTTTTGACATAAGCTGGATAAAAGAGCATTTAGTAAAAGGATGCAAGGTAAAGGTTCATTTTTGATTTCCAAACTGTCACAAAAGATAAACAAGAAGATGTCATACGGGGCCAATGGAACTGTTTCCAAGGTGAAATCCACAGAGACAATGATGAAGTTGCTTGAATTCCTTCATCAGCTATTTTCTGCTTGTTCTGAAACATCCAAAAGTTATTTCCCTCCAATTGTTCTCCACAGATGTAATATTTGTTAGATTCTGGTCTAGTTTGCAGGTCACTACTCTCATTATACAAAAGCAATACATGCCCATATATCTTCCCAGAAAATGATTCTAAAACTGAGGGATGGGGTTTTTTTTTTTTTGGTTTGGTTTTTTGGTTTGGTTTGGTTTGGTTTTTGGGGTTTTTTGTTTGTTTGTTTGGGTTTTTTCTCAATATTCACTTTTTTTTGCTTTAGATTTCATAGAATCACAGAACCATTCAGCTTGGAAGAGGCTTTCAAGATCATCTAATCCACTGTCATCCTAGCACCACCATGATCACCCCTAAACCATATCCTCCAAGTGCCACATCCAGATGCCTCTTGAACACTTCCAGAGGCAGTGACTCCATTATCTTTCTGGGCAATTTATTCAAATGCCTAAACACTCTTTCAGTGATTTTTTTTCCCCTAGTATTTAATCTGAACTTCGTCTGATCCTCTTCTTCTCCAAACTTAACAACCCCAGTTCTCTCAGCTACTCCTCATAAGACTTGTTCTCCCGCTCCTTCACCAGCTTCATTGGCCTTCTCTGGACTCATTCCAGCACCTCACTGTTCTTTTTGAACTGGAGTCCAAAACTGAACACAGTGCTCTCTACCTGTGGCCTCACCAGTGCTGAGCACAGAGGGACAATCACTTTCTTCATCCTGCTGGCCACACTCCTCTTGATACAAGCCAGGATGTCATTGACCCTCCTGGCCACCTGGGCACAGTGCAGACTCATGTACAGCCAGCTGCGAACCAGCAACCCCAAGCTCCTTTCTGCTGAGCAGCTCTCAAGATACTCTTCCACAAGCCTGGAGTGTTGCATGGGGTTGTTGAAATCCAAGTGCAGGACCTGACACTTGACCTAACTGAACATCATGCAGTTGTCCTCAGCCCACTGATCCAGTCTGTCTGGATCTCTCTGTAGAGCCTTCCTATAGTCAAGCAGATCAACAGTTTGTTTGCATTAACAAACTAAGCTTAAATTGTGCCAGATTGTCTTTAGCACCTGCTTTTACTTTTCACTGTACTCACTGTGACCCTCAGCTGGCGTCATCCTTTCTTCAAATGTCTTGACATCTGCCTGTAAAACATTAGTACAATGATCATTATTGAGATGTCATTTTGTGTAATTGCTATATTTATATAATTGTTTCATATAAGCCAAATGGTGGGCTTGTGTAGTTTATTTTTTTTTCCAAAGAAAAATACAACTGCAGTATAACAAGTACTCTGCTGGCAAATTTTGACATTTTTGTAAAGAGAATCTTCCCATTCCTACACTGTGCAGGTCAGAGACTGTTCAACATCTCGACAATTCCAGCACAGTTTGTTTGCTCAGCTCACAGACCACAAGACTCCTGATCACTTAGACTGGACTTTTGCACAGAGATATACTTTCCTTTCCTCATGACATCATTTGGAATTGTGTATGTTTTGTTTCTCTAAATAACAATCTCAAAGCCTCAGAAGCTGTATACATAAAATATCAACATTGTCTCAGTTGGCTAGACATTGCACACACATGACTTTTTATGTCTACAAATGAATTTTTCTTTTTTTTCCTTTCACCCTCCATAGTCTTTGAAATATGATGAGTCAGCTTAATTATAGGATACTTACAGATATATTTGGACATTAATAATATAAACACTTAAAAGTCATAATTCCCTAAAACAGCTGGGGGTTTTTTCTCATTAATTATGTTCCAGTATACCTTTATTTATTTTATGTAAGTAACCATATATTTAGAGAACAGTTCAATCTGTTGAAGTCAAGAAAATACATTACACCCCCATTTTTTGTACCTTGGAATACACTACTAAATCCTCTATGGGACAAGGGGAAAAGGCAGGTGTCCAGAAGGACAGGTATCCCAGCAGGTATCTGCAGATCACATAGACTGTGATGATAAATACTCACATGTCTAAAGAAAAGGATAGTTAATTAAGAAATAAAGATAACATTTTGAAGGTTGTACCCTTGAGGATTTATCAGCCCTCTTACATTCTTGCATGTTTTGAGAAAGCAACACTTTAGTTTGTCTATCATTCCAATTTAAATTTAAGTGTCATTTGAGTGCTACTGACCTTAGCTTCTGGCTCAAGCTGATGGCCTCACATTCCTGAAGTTTAATGCATAAACTATAAAAAAGTAATGTTAAACAACAGATTACAATAGTACACTTTATCTGGGAAGGTATTTAATAGTTTCTGAAAACAAGTACTATAGCCACATCCTGACATCCAAGATAATTCATCTGACCTTTCCTAAAGGAGCTCAGAGTAATTCAAATATTGAGTTGAGTTGTAGATGAATTGTTCAGCTAATTAGAGACCTTATCTAGAAGTAGGAAAATATTTACTTTATATGTTCTTGCTGTAGACAATGCCCTCATACTTCTGGTGAATGCTTGGCCTACAACACATGGGTCTATCTGCTGTATGTGTGTGTGGTAAGTTGTGTGTGGCAACCAGCAGCCAAACACCCACCATGCATTTTGCTTATTATGCTCTCTCAGGGGACAGGAAGAAAGTAGAAGGATGGTGAGATGATTTGAGGACCACAGTAATGAGAGCATAGAAGGGAAAGCAAAGCAAAAAAGGGAAATTTACTTACTTCTTCCCATCAGTAGGCAGACGTACAACCACTTCCTGAGAAGAAGGGCCTCAGCACGTGTAATGGTTACTTGAGAAGACAAATGGCATAACCATGAACATGTCCCCTCCTTCCTCTTTTCTCTGAGCTTTTATTGTTAGACATAAACGTCATATAATATGTAATATCCCTTTGGCTTTTTTGGATCAGCTGTCACTATATCACTTCCTGGCCTCTTGAGCTCACCAGCAAATTAGGATTTAGCAAGGGAACAGGGCAGAAAGATGGAAATCTTGGTGCTGTGCAAAGGACGTTTAGCAATAACAAAAACACTTGTAATTTAGCCACAAATGCAAAGCACAACACCATATGGGCTGTGATGGAAAAAAGTTAACTCCATTTCAGCCAGACCCTGTAGAATATGCAATCATTTGAAGATGTAAAAGAGAAGGGACCCTAGCCAAAATTTCTTGGTTGCCTGCAGAAGGGATCATGAGATCTGCTAAAACAGGAAATCTGGTCAGGTGAATTCTATCTTATAGCATGACAAAGCCTTCTACAGAATAGCTCAGTACTTTACAGTTATGAACATCCAGCATCTACTTTGAGAACAATAATGAGAATATCTGGCTATGCTTTAGCTTGTGGAAACCTACGAAAGGGTGCTTAATGCCTCTTATTTATACACCCAGCAGTGTGGCTTTCACTGTCACTCTTATCTTTTTAAGGACTGCCCTTGTCTGATCCATTTTTAAAAGGGTTGTCAACCATTTAATCATGAAGTTAAAGGAAACATCATGCTAGCCATTCAGCCACCTTTTGTGCAACTGCCTACAGAACTGGAGGTGTTGCATACACGATTCAGTGCCTTAGTACCTCCCCTGCTAGCAATAAAAGACATCTGACCTGGTTTTCACCCTTTTATATACGTTTTTATGACTTATGCTGTTTCCCTTGAGATCATGGTCTGGTGGATTAACTTTAGAGGAGGGTAATGCTCAGGACAGTCTCAACAGAACAGCATTGGGGGCATGAGGAGTGTGGAAATAGGATGAGAAAAGGACAAGGAGATTGCTTATCAGCTACTGTCTGGGACAGAACTCAATTTGGAGAAAATAAATGCAATTTATTGCCATGTAAAATAGATTTGTATAGTGAGAAACAAAAATACAAACATTAAAATGACACTTTTCATCCCCCTTTTCCCAAGCTCAGCTTCACTCCTTCTCTCCCTATGCTTCCAATCCCCACACTTAGTGGACCAGGAGGGGGTGGGGCTGTAACCATTAGGTGACACTTCCTCTCCAGTGCTCCTTTATCCTCCAACCTCCTTTTTGCTCCTATCTCCACATGAGCTGAACTTCTTCAGAAAATATCCACCTGCAGGGTCTTCAATGGGCTGCAGGGGAATCTCTGCTCCAGTGGCTGGTACACTTCCTTCTCTCATCTTGGTGTTTCCTCTGCTCTTTCTCACTCTCTTTTGTTCTCTCCACCTGCCTCCACCTTGCATTTTCTGCCATTTCTTAAGTATGTTTTCCCCAAAAAGGCATCATCTTGGCTGAAGGGCTCAGATGTGTCCTGCAGTGGGTTGGTTGGAACTGGCAGGAAGCTGCAGGACACAGCCCACCCCTGTAGCTCCTGCTGCCAACATCTGAGCACCTGAGCCAAATCACAGGGTAAAAGTGAAATTATGGTCTCCAGAACTAGGTAAGGTAATTTAGTCCTCCCACCTGTTCAGGTCAAGAGATCAGGGAAAGAATCGATCATATTTAGTCAGCCTATGGGACACTTCTGGACAGCAGCAATCTCTGCTAGTGGTTTCAACTTCATATCCAGAAGGCCTCCACTTCTACTTTCAGTTTTTGCTAATATTGTTTTGACATTATGTATATTCATATGTAGGATACGATAAATAATGATATTTCACTGTTAAAATTGCTTACTTCAAAACAAGTTGGGGACATAAGGTTCAGACTTTAGGTACCAGTGTTCTCTCTTCTCCTGTGGTTTCCCTTCTTTTTCTGAGGTGGCATCAAGAAGTGGATGGGATGCCAACCATCTAACTGTAAGTTTATGTTAAGTCAGTGTCTAACAAACTGACATTCAGTGGTACTGTTGCACTCTCAGTCTTAAATGCAAAACAAATCTCATTAACAATGCAACACATAAAAGCCATTATACAAGAAAACATTATATTCTTATCATTTTCAGTGTTCTGATGTTTAGTTTCAGATAAGGGTGAGAAACATTATGGAAGCTGTCAGCATTTTTAAGTCACTAGTTGGAGGAATACGATGAAAATGATTGGGTGTCTCATGTTCATGTGGATAGTTCCTTCTTTCTTCAAAGTTTTATTGAGACCATTATTATATTTTCTATTATGCTTTACACCTTGATCTTTTTTTACTGATCTGAAACTCCACAAAGTACATGTAAGACACTTAATCTTTGTCCTTGTTTTTTTTCCCCAAAACGGCTTTTAATTTTGCATAGCTATCATTAACTGATTGCTGTTGAGTTGCTGATAGCCCTGGAGCTTCTAGGATTATCCTGAACCAACACCTTGATGCATTCATATTCAAGGAGTTTGCTGCTCTCCCAGCTTAGTTTTCCTTTATGTTGCATCTCACTGACAATTCAGAAATAATTTGCTCTTACACAGCATGAAAACTTTATCATTTTATATTTACCATTTTTAGCAATGCATGTAACACCACACATGTAAAACAAACTAGGTAATAGTCACCTACTCATTAAGAAATTCTTGTTGCAGCTAATCCAGCTAAGCTAAAGGTCTAACTTACACGACAAATCTGGATAAAGCCAGCCAATACATGACCAGAGATCTGTGTTGTAGCTTAGTAAAAAATCTGTGGTCCATTACTAGCAAAAGTGATCCTATATTTTCTAGGAAACACGGCTATGTTCAAGAGATTTAAACTGTGCATCACATTAATACTCATGGAAGAAAATAAAGCCACATCAGATTTTGTCTCTAAAGGGAGCTGAATTGATAGATCTTTGTAGTAACAGGAATATAAAGGTATGGAAATTATTTTCGTAAGAAGAAAAAATTATTTACACATCAAAAGACTAAGAGTAGGACATGACTTCAGCACTGGAAACTGTGCATGTTCCTCGTAAATAAACTGAAGATAAAGATAGTTAGCAATCATACACATGCTTCTATGATTGCTGCAAAAATATCGTCTGATCTGTCAGCATTAGACGTTGTGGTAGTGTGATCAGTGCCAACAACATATGCAGGTGAGAGCTTTAATAAGGTATTAGAAGCAAAATATAAGCATCTCTTTTACTACGAGAAATGTTAAAAGTTGTCTATGAAGAAGATAAGAATTTTTTAGTATTTGTCATGAAATGTATATAAATCTCCATCTTAAAATAATAATTGAAACTGGCCTATAGAAATCAACAAGATAAATTTATTTCCAGGGAGAAAAGTTGGTATTGACCACTTCATAACACATCTTAGTAAGCAAAGCAAATCTGAAGCAATACTTTTAGGGTATAGAATTTACCAGTATGGCAACACAGCAAAAAAGAGAGTTTTGTCTGCTTCATAAATTAATTATATACATGAGAAAATATCTCAGGGATGCAGTAGGCCAGTTAGCCCATAGCTGGTATGAGCAACCATTAATATAAATAATTCACAATTGAACATTGTTAACAAAATAAAAAGAATACTAGCCTTTTTTTATTTGAAACTCCCTGTGTATTATGGAGGAAGATGAGGAAACCTGAGAAAGATGTCCTTAGATGTAAAAATGAAATCTTATCAAGGAGCAGCAGCTGGAAAACAACAGGTAGAGACAATGAAGTCACAATTAAAGAACTGGAAAACTGACAAAACTTGACAAGAACAAAAAGTGGACAAAAATTGGATGTGTGAACAATGTGTACTTTGTACTTGAAGATACTGAAGCTACCAAGAAGTGCTGCAGTACACTGTCTCCAAGCTCTCAACATTCCCAGGATGTTTGGTGAGTAGACTAGGTATCTTAGGTATCCCTGCCTGTTTTTCCAAAAACGGTAGATACATAAAGCAAAGGTTTTTGTTAGACAGTTGTTTTCTTGGGTTTTGACTGTTCATCTAACCAATTCAGAGACATGTATCATGCAAAATACACTATGTATGAAAGACAAATAATCCAACAGTAATAATCTACAGGTATTAAAGCCACAGAAGGAAAACTAGAGTGGAACTATGGAAATACATTCAGAGTTGAAATAAAAATTTGAGGTATTCAGACAAAGGAATTACAGGCAAGCTGAGTGAAAGGATAGGAAAAGATGATCTAGACATACAAGTTATCATGTCAGCTTTTTAAAATTATTATTATTATTTTAATTTAAAATTTAAACTACCTGTTGCTTCAATTAACTCCCTTTTAGGTCAGTCTGTCAATCAATTGGTCTAACTATATATCTAATTATTTTAGTAGACATTATTTTGTCTACTGATTTATGTGAATAGCCACACTACACAAAGCCCAAGAAAGAACTTGACTCTTTGGACTCCCTGTGTTGAAGAACACTGATCACAGTGGTGCTCCAGCTATAGTCTGTAACAAACAGAAATCAAGCTTCAGTGAGACTGGAAAATAATGTAAAGGACATTTGCTATGATTGCCAGCAAAAGCCAGAAAATTTATTTAAGCTGGAAAAAGCTCCATTCTTCAGCACAGAGGGTTATAATGCAGCTCAGTAATATCTGATAATGCATTTCTTGTGCTATTAAAATAACTGTTTTGAAACTTATTTTTCCTAAATCGGACTTCTAAAAGATAGTCACTCTGCATTTCATTTGTAATCATTAAAATAATTCAGACAAGACATTCTTTGAAGGAATTTGTTTGTGTTTGCTAACTAGAAATGAAGCCTAGAATTATTAAATGAGAATTACACATCAGGTTTTGAGATGTCCACTGTTGCTGCTTGCTCCGAGGTCGCCCTTCCCCCTCCCTGAGACTGGTCAAACAAGCCAGGACGTGTCCCTGCCATGTGCTCTGAACTCCTTTGTTCCAAGCGGGCAAAAGCGAAAGGAACTCAGACGCTGAAGCAGTGTCTGATTGGCCGGTCACCCCGGGTCTGCCTCCAGTCCTCCCTTTTCCTTTCTCCGGAATAAAAGAGGGACCTCAGAGCGGGCCCGCTCTCTTTGGCTCTGCACCCCTTCTAAAAAGAGCATCTGTGTGTCTCTGTCTCTTATTGAAAGCAGGACTGTAGCATAACCCAAGAGCTGTATTTCTCCCTCTTTGCTTCCACTGGTGGTATTAGCTTTGCAGCTACCCTTTGCCGTCATTGCTGAAGTGCCAGGTTGCTTGTGCCATCCCTCTAGACGACTCAGGCTTCCTGAGGCACTGAGAGCGAGCGCTAGCCGGTAAAAAGCTGTGAGTATTTCCACCGTCCACAGTTCATTTCACCCACATACTGGAAGCAAGTATATAACACAAATGTACTTAGCAAATCTGCTGTGCAGTAACAAAATGCAATAAGGCAATCTTTATACACAATTGGACAGAAGGCAGAATGGAAATCTGTCCCTTTCCTTGTCCATTTCATATTCGATGATATTCAATTTGACATAATTTTCTAATGAATAACGCCCGTAACATTCAGGATGGGATTAATCTCACCTAATTTACTATATCTGAGGTTGTCATGCTAGGCCTCTGGACTGTATCCACCCTAGTCACTGGCTAGAGACAGTATGGTACACTTCATGTAAATGTATATGTTCACTTATGATGATGTGCCTAAAAATTCCCATTACTCTGTATGAGCTATTAAATGAGATCATAGTGGCAACTTGGAGATGCGTTATCTGCAGGCATCTAAATCTATTTTAAGAATCCCAAACTCAGCTCCAATTAGATTTTATTTACTTATGAATTACTGAACTCATTTTGTAAGATTTGACCAAACAAGAAGAAACTACTCTTATTAAAAAAACAACCCCAAACAACAAAAAACAACCCTAAAACCTCCCAAAACCAACAGTGAAATATTTGTCATATAATCTCCACTTGTCTTTAATCATTTGAAAGTGTTCTCATTGAAGATACAGAGAAATCTTTCTTGACTTCGGGAGGATTATTTGGCCCAAGTTATTATAGACAGATTGAAAATTCTTCAATAAGAAAAGATGAAACCATAAATCCAAGTGAAAGATCTGTGTACAGAATAAAATGACACAAAAGCAGCTCATTAGACTGACTTTCCTCCTAGTTTTCATGCTGTTTGTCAAGTGAAATGTAAGGCAAAAATTACTCAGTTCTGTTTGCACTTGCTTGCCAAAATGTAGACAGTTAGTTAAAGGAACAGCTGTTGTTGCGGTAGACAAGCTGGTCTGTAGAAATTAATTATGATTATTAAGAATAGTCCTGAACTGGGTCACAGATGAAATTACATAAGTTCCATTTTAGACAGTGATCAGAAAAGTCTTTTTTTCTTGTAAAATCAAGGAGCCTCCTCAGTTTTATGAAAACCTCAGTGATGTTTTTACATGATGGAGCTGTTTAAGAGATGGTGTTTTATGGTTTATGTGGTAGGGGGCAGGTTTTGATCTGTATTGTCAATGTAGGAGGGAGTTCAAATGCTTTTCAAAGCAGAATGAAATTTCAGGTTGTTTCAGGAAAAAATTCTGGGTGCAGCCCAGTATACTTCCAATCATGTACAGGAAAATAATTTTGACAAAATATCTTTGGAAAGTGCTGAGTACAGCAAACAAAAATTATGCATTCTCAGGAGTATTCTTATTTTAGTTGGGACAGGTAACAACTGTGTTGCTATGTTCAAGTTAGTTGCTGGGTTTTATGTGTATATATATATATATATATGTCCACATAGATTTCTAAATCTATGTAGATTTGGGCAGTTTGTATAAATCTTGACACAGAAAAGATTTCTAAGTTTTAAGAAGACAGAACCATTTCAAACTTCAATACTCATATTAACATAGAGATATCAAGAGGATTTCTTTGTGAACTGATAACTGAATAAATACTAATATCAGGTTTTAACACACTTTCTGGCCTGTAACAATTTGGAAATTACTTCTGTAAAACTAGGTCTATCATTACCTGATTTTATTAGCTCTTGCTTCAGAGTGATCACCATCAACCTAAGAGGTCAAATCTTGACACAAACTTTAAAGAGACCGAACAATGGTTTTATCTTCCTAAAATTGCCAGGCACAAAAAAAAAAAAAAAAAAAAAAAAAAAAAAAAAAAAAAAGACATTAGCTGGAATTTACTAGTAGGATCATTTCAAGACATTAGAGTAGGAGAAAATATCCTTTATATTAGACAAAAGGGAAAAAACACAAAATATTTCTCTCTAACTTTACTTTTCCCTCTCAGATTTCAGGTTTCCTGAGTGCCTCTTCCTTTACTGTTCTTTCTTATTTCTTCCTCTCTAGTTTTCCTATTCTTGTAATTTGTCAGTTTGGAGTAGGCTCTGATAGTTTTTTCCCACTAATTCAGTTTAACAAAATAAACTAAAATTAATAAACCTTGCTAAATAATAATCAATTAAAATAGGAAACCCTGTGAAAGATTCTCTTGTAACCTTTAAGGTGATGGAAATGTCTACTGCTCTCAAATTGCCCTGTTTTAATGATCAGGCAGTTCTACATATTTTCTCAAACCAGCTTCAGTTGCATAGTTTCTGAGAACTTTTAAGAAGTGCTTCAAGAAATGTGATGAGCATTTAGGATATGTGGATACTTTTTTCTTTGGCCCCTTACTCAGATGACTCCTTCTGTACACATTTGGTAGAAATTCCTCTGCCTCCCAGACAGCTGTATTGCTTTTCTTAATCTTACAAAACTTCTTTATTTTTCTTTTAATTTGGGTTAAGATTTTTTTTTTTCCTCAGTAAAGAATAGATTCAGGTCAAAGAAATCACAGCTTAGTGGTCAGAGAGTTGATTCATTTGAATATTAACTTTCATTGACAGGCTCTCTAAAACTGTCTGTACTGGACATGTTCTTACCTGGTACAGAAACATGGTAATTTCTTTTGGGCTATATAATCAATAGTTACAACTCTTGCAGAAATGTCTGAGTGTTTCCAAACAAAAGAGTGTTTCCAGAGATTTTATGAGCTCTAAAAGTTGCTTCAGATTCATTAACAGTGATAAAAAATATAATTCAACACTGTATTGTACAGTGAAACACAAAAACCAGTTTTATGTTGTATATTCACAAGCAAAGAGAAACTTGCATTGAAATAGACCATCAGGAAGCTTAAACTTCATTTCAGTTTTTTGGCCACAAGATATCACCTTCCTCTGTTAAGACCACTGTCTTCCAGCTTGTACAGTATGCAATATATTTGGGTTGGTTGGTTCATGGTTTGATGAGAAGTGGGGGATAACTTTTAGTTTAATACATAATCCACATCTCTAACTTTAAATAAACTGCTGTAAAATTTGATGTCACTAAGATCTTGCTGTGGGTAGACAGATAATGCACAGTATTCCTCAAAGAAATATTCTCTAACAGACTGACAGCTTTATCAAAGGACACAAACAAGAAGGGTAAAAACATTTGCTTGAATATAATTTCATATATGTTCTCAAGGTAAGGCAAAAAATGGTTTCATCTATATTTGTACAATGGAATATGAAAATAGTGATAGAGCAATAATGCATTTCAGCTTAACACTAAAAAACATGCTGAAATGACTAGTTACTCTGGCAAAACAGACTCACTTATCCATGGATATACTTAGAAATCATTAACTAAACTATTCAAATGTTCACAGGGTTTTCTAAACTGTGGGCTGGATGACTGCACAAATAACAGTCACACATTGCCATTTTGTGACATTTCTTCTGTGTCTTTAAATCCCCCTGAAGTAATAGCAAATCTTCTCTGTATGTTTGAGATAGTTACAAGTTAATTCAACCTTCCTTAGGTGAAACAAAGGGAATTGTTTAACTGATAATGTCAGCAGAAAGTGAGAATAGCAACAGAAAAGGGCTCTATCTATATCTATATATCTGTACCTATCTATCTATGTATATATCTGTTGCACCTAAGGATGCATCAAGATGAATCAGGCAACGGCTCAAGATCCAAGTGGAAACCAGTAATGAGACAGTCATGGGGCACATTTTAGTTAAATTTACAGTCTCTCAGATCTGCCTGAGATATTTTTATCATTTTTCAGTTGAAAGCTAATTAGGACCACTGAGTTCAATGAAGCTGCTCTTGATCTACAACAATGCAACTCTAGAATAGAAGTTCTGAGTTTGTATTAGAAATGTTTTTTAAAAATCCTCAATCCACATTGACACATTTGTCACATGGAGTTTCACAACTTGAATGGATTAAACAGGGGCAGAAAGGAGTCCTGTTCTCCTTCACTGAAAGGGGAGTTACAGTGACCAGCTGAAGGCAAATACATAGGGTTCCAATTAACCTACATTGAGAAATAAAGTTTTTATACTTCACTTGAATATCTAAAAATTTTTGACACCACATAGCCTAGTCAGAGGTCTATGTCACTTGACAGAAAAAGGAAGTGGTGTAGCACAGTTCCTGTATTCAGATTCCAACAGGGTCTCCCACCCCTGATTAATTCCATGCACTTCTTTAAATCTCAGCTGCTCCATAAGCAGTAGATATTTCATGTGTGTATGTTAACCTGAAATAGCTGCTGCAAAATATCTTCACTTAGCAAGGATTTCAAGTGTCTTGTTAATTGGCCACTGTGTGTATACAGAATCACTGCTATCAGAAATAAATGCAAGGCTCTTAACTGTGGACATTAAAAACTGCTTCTTTGTTGTTAATTGGAAAAACATTTAACATACAACTTATAAATACCTCAAATTTAAAAGTCTTAAGAAAAAACGTCTAAATAATAGTTAGAATTTCAGCTTCACTGAAATTCACTTGAGAAGGAAAGTGAGTAAGTAGCCATCTTAGAAAGAACTGTGATGGTTGTAAAATAAATAACTCTGTACTGGGACCAATAAAAAAAATCAAAGTAATCAACTAAGTTCATAAAACAATAGAATCACAGAATATGCTGACTTGGGAGGGATGCATCAGCATCATGAATTCCAACTCCTGGTCCTGCACAAGACACCCCAAGAGTCACACCATGTGCCTGAGAGCATTGTGCAAACACTTCTTGACCCAGACAGGCTTCATGCTGTGACCACTTTCCTGGGGAGCTTGTTTCAGTGCCCAACCACCCTCTGGGTAAAAAACTTTCTCCTGATATCCAGCCTAAATCTCCCCTGACTCAACTTCATTCTGTTTCCTTGACTCCTATCACTGACCACAAGAGTGAAGAGATGGGTACCTTCCCCTCCACTTCCCATCATGAGGATTTTGAAGACAGCGATGAGATCTCCCTTCAGACTCCTCTAGGCTGTGATCTGTCAAACACTGCCAAACACCACACATAGCTCAATTCCAAAACAGAAGAATCTAACATGAATATCCAGAAATCCATATAGAATCATAGATATGCTGGGTGAATTTCCTAAAAATGTAACTATGTGCACAACTTCACTCACTGGACTTGTTTGTAGAAGGGTTCTCAAGTGTTCTATATTTGACTAGGTAGATATGAAAGAATGATGTTAGCAGGATTTGCAAATCCAACTCATCTTATTAAGTTCAGCAGAACTTGTGGTCCTTGGCTTGTTGCCTCAGAACATGTAATTAATCTGGCCCCTATTTGTGATTTTTGAGGGAAAGATGCCTAACTTTCTAACTATGTCTAAAAAATTCGTGAGTACAATACCTAAAATGGGGACAGATTCTTGAATTTTCTCCTATGCACTGTTGTGACAATGTAACAGTCATGAAAAGAGGCCCTTTGCTCCTTTATCATGACTTATCCAGAAACATATAATAGGAAGAACAAAAATAATTGGATTTACTTTCCCACGTTTTATTTTTGGTTTTGGATCCTTCTTATCCCTACCTGATATACAGTTCTTTGATGAGTGCATGTGCTTGATATTGATTAGTGCTCATCATAGGCAACACTAATCTGCTTAGCAGATCACAAAGCCAGAAGAGAACCTGAGCACAAGAGGCAATCCAGGCCTGACTGAAAAAGTATGTGCAACTAAAACTGGGACAGATGAGAGAGTGAACAAAAGAAGAATTTTGTATATCTTTTGGTGCCCCTCTACAAATTCCTCATACTTTATGTCAATGCCGTAATGTTTTAGGTTCTTGCTGATTGTTGTTGAAATAATTAAATACCATTAGCATATTATATTATTTTCAAAATAATATATTATAATTATTAATTATAAAATAAAATAACTTTAATAACATTTGGTCTACATTTGTCATCAGGAGACAGTTAAAATGTATTTTCTGCTGGATAATCGATATGTAGAGAAGTTAGGCACAGTCCTTCTCTGGAACACAGGAAATCCAAAGCATGAAATCTTTTTTGTGAAACTTGTCTTGCTTATATCAGGACAGAATATGAAACTCTTGCAACCAATGTAAATGCCAAATCTCAATATTCTTATCATCACGAGGATATCCAATCTCAGTGTTGTCCATTAGGTTATCTATGGCCTGGGGAGGAGGGAATGAAAAGCTCTTAATCTCTCTTGCAACCATAGCACTGAAATAAAAAATAGGAGCCTTGTGATAGGAAACCAATCAAGCATAAGCAAATATAACCCTGTAACTCTGCAATTGTAGTGTTTTCTCAGTCATGCTTGAGCCCTGTAGCAACCTGGTGGGATTACATCTTCATATTTACTTTTGTTTTTTCTTAATTCAATGAAAATGATACTGAAAATTATACTGAAAATGAAGAAGGGGAAGTTCAATGTGTTTCAGCACAGTTTTCCTCCTAGGTGGGCTAGAGAAATGGTCCTCTATTCATGTTCCCTTTGGCTCAATAACTGTTTGGGTCCATAATTGATTGCTTAGGGGTAACAAAGGAAAATAGAACATTTGCTTTTTTACCTTATTACATTTTGCACAGTGTCTGCTTTAATCAGAATCCCAAACAGGTTTCTGCTTCACACAACAGGTTGTTACCAGATTATCAAATCCACTCAGGTCCCTTTCTTTTCAATGTCCGGGTGGAAATGCTTTCCTTCTGCAGCTTTCTTCTTTGACATTCCTAATGTATGCTTGTGGCCATCTTCAGTCCCTCTAGTGTCTGTAGCGTGATTCAGCACAGGAGCTGAAGCTGACTCAGACTGACAACACTTGATTGATGATACATGGTTAAGTACACAGAAGCTGCTTGATGGAAATTACTTTAATGAGTGATTTGAATATGCCTGGTGCTGGTAGACTTCATAAATGTGAGATAGTGAACCTCTTGAATCAAGACAAATTAAACAGAGTTGGTGGCTGAGGTAGTATAAGGAAAAACAGCTGATTTAGCTCGTACTGAACCATGTGCTTTTATTATTTGTAGCTGTTCTGGTAATATTTTTGCCCCATCTTCTTGCATAACACAAATGAGAAGGCAGATAAGGAAAAATGGTGGATATATCTAAATATGGATATAGAGACTGAGTCTTCTATGCTCTGTCTGTCCTTTTTCATCAGCCTTGTCTTTAGATCTCCTATGTTCCTTATCACAATTCACCTTAAAGCCCTCCAGCCAGTAAAAAAAAATAACAGTAATAGTTCCAGCAGCAATTTACCTTGTAAATAAGTTCAAATTAAAACCCCTATCCTCAAATTGGCAGCACGTTGTGAGCTAATGAACCAACACAGAGCCCCACTGTTTTTAGATAGAATAACATTCAGGCCCCAGTTTTAAATAGTTTGCCTGTGGGCAAACTGTTATAACCATATGGAGCTCCACTGACTTCACATAGGGTAAAACTGAGAGGCCAATCCTGCACGGCATTGTTATAGAATACTGACAATCCCAACTGCAAAATCCCACGTCCAGATTCGTCCCACTAAGCTTTAGGGATCTGAAACTTTAGATTTATGAGTAGCCTCTTCTTAGGCTATAACAGATCTCCAGGGAAGAAGTAAGACCTGAGGTCCCCAGTGATTATAGGACAAGACAACAGCCCACAGATCCTAAACCAAAAGCAAAAATTTAAATGAAACAAATTCAGACTCTGCTTTATAAACTTCTTCAGGAGAGCAAACATAATTTGACTTGTTTGTGTGATGCACTTGATGAACTTTTGAATGGAATAAATGCATATGGATACAAATGCCTGGATTTCCAGAACACTGATAGTAGCCACTCTGACTAGGGTTATTCTTTTACGGCAAAAATTTCTCAAAACTCTATTTCTGTGAGCATAGGTATAAACATTTCACTGATATTGTTAATTTCATCATCATAATTATTTTTTGCAAATACAGAAAGTACCTTAGCCCACTGAAATCTAAACACTATTTATGCAAGTTACCATGGTGACAATTGTAAAACACATAAAAATCAAAATTTATTTTGATCTAAATAGCCTGTGTGTTGCAATATAAGAAAACAGCAAAGCGTCCATAACTACTTCTTTCCTCCTTTTGACAATACAGAAAACCCTGCTGTGATGAGAAGGTTTTCACAGAGAAATGCAGCATTTTCTGATTAGAAAGTATCTTTTTTTGTTTACACAAAACTCTGCCAACAACAATAATTTTCAAGAGGGTCTTTTGTTTGTTTGTTTGAAAAAAAGAGGGAGAAACAAAATGTAATTAATGTGCCTCTAATGAAAAGACAGTGTGGATCAAAGTGACTGGACCAAATAACCAACTGGATGAGACACATTCATGAGTACACTTCAGCCATCAAAGTAAAAGAAAGATTCCTCCCCTACGGTGTTCTGTATAGCATGTGAAATAGTCCTCCTGATTTAGGAAGATATAATTTATTTCACATAAATACATAATTGAGATGGGGAGAATCTTTTAAGAGTGAGGGACAGACGCTGACATTATTTCATTTGATTCTTGGTATTGCATAGATCACTTGGAAAGGAAAAGGTATATTTTTAATAGAGAACATACATTGCTCACAGTCTATCTTGAGCCCAAATTTTAAAGTAATAAAAAAGTTTTAAACTGTACTATTTTTTCAGCAGCCACTGTCCCACACAATATAAATAACTTGTTGTAATAGCATAGTTCTTGGAGTTAAACTGCCAGGAAAGACAGCATTACTGGATGAGGGCCAGTAGAGAGGAGGAACACCTCCAGATGGATAGACCAGGCTTTTGTCTGATTCCCAGATATCTCCTTGGGTATCAGGGGATGCATAAGCTCTTTCAAAACTCTTTCAGTCAAAACCTAATAAACACAGATTGAAAAATGTATACAGTATAGTATATACCCCACAGAATGCATCAGAGGTGTGTAAGCACATAACATCAGCCTTTCACCCCTAAATGCTGGTGAGGAACAGCTAGAAGCAAATAGACAAATTATTTATTCTAAAATCTGTGGGTTTGGTTTGGGGATTTTTCATATACATTAATTCTTCTGAAAGCCATACTCTTTCTGGATGTTATTGTTTGTAGGCCATATGTTCACAGTGTTAGGGAGTCCCAGAAGGATCTGTCAGTCTCAGTGCGGACAGTCTTCAGCAAATTACAAAGGTCAGTGCATTAGGTCTGATTCACAGCACAAAGACCATTTTACAGCAGTTTTGCTACTTTAAAAATCTTTAAGGGAAATTAATATAATTAACCCAAACTCAACTGCCCTTCTCTACTGCCAAGAATTTGCAAAATATACCAAAAAAGTTAAATCTATGATGGAAAAAATTCATCAAATCAGTAGACAGAGGTATAATGAAATCCAGCCTTAAAAAGAAAAAAATACGAGCAAGCAGTTTTAAGTTAGTTAAAAGAAAAACTTTTTCCTGTCCTATTTCTGTTCATATGAAACTGGTAGAATATTCAGAATTATAAATAGAACAGGATCTACACTAATAATTTTTTTTTTACTCTTAATTGTGGTTTTCTTGAATTTAGGTTATCTACAACATATAATTGAAGATTGTTGTAAGGAAGCAATTTATCTCACAAACACCTGCCATTTCTAAATTTTCATGAGTTATGGTGACCGGTGAACCCCTTGAATGAATTACTGCCTTAAAACCACCTCTCTATTTCAAGGAACAACCTTACAAATGCGGAAACCTCTGCTTCGTTGCAACTGTGGTAGCATTTGAAATGTCTGTGTCTCTGGGCACTTTAAACTAATATTTCATTAGTTGTTAAAACAGGGTAAAGTCTATGCTCTCTATCGATTGCCAAATAAATTGTTGTGAGACATTATTTTTCCCCTCTAGTACACCACTTTTTCTTGTTTGCTTGTTTTCTGCTTCTGCTTCTGGAACACATACAAGGGGTTTGCTTTATCAGAGATGAATAATATTATTGCTATATATCATTTTGCTTTTTAATTTTTTTTTTTTATTTGCAGTTGTTTTTCCCATGTATTGGAATTTGATTTTTAATGCTGCCTTTAGTTGGGTCATTAGCCAGTCTTGGCTAGATATAACTCTACTTAACAATAAACCCAAAGGTAAGAATTTTAGAAATACAACTGCTATGTTAATATTCATAAAAGGTAGTTTGTTGAATTACAAGTTAGTAATAACAGCATGCTGAAGAGTTGTGGAAACATCCCAAATTCTCATTGCATCCCGGTGTTCATAACCTTTCTTCCCAGATAAAGGTTGTTCATGATACTACATCAGTCATTCGCATGGTAAATGAGATGGACTTCCAAGGGTGAACAACACTCTGGGCAGTAAAAACTGGATCTGCAGCATTTTTTTTTTTCTATTCTTCAGCTCAGTTTCATTAATTGCTGCAGAGATCAATCTCCTTTACCTAGTGCATTTCTAATCACATTTGTGCTGGATGAGAATTCATTAGGATCTGTAAATTGCACAGAAAAAGCTCTGAGACTTAGCCACTGCTACTTTTATATTAAGCAACTTTAAAAGCAATTCATACACATTATTTCTACTTTCCTTTAGATATAGGTAACCCAAGACAGAAATCTGGTACAAAGAAATGGCAGTTTCATCTTTCTAAAACTCAGGGGATTGTTCACAGAGACAGGAACACGTTTGATGAATTTAGATTTCATTTTGCTAAAGAGTTACTTACGAATAGCTCTCACTTTGAAATATATGAACAATTTATAAAAATGTAATGTGCATATGTTTTAGTATAAGAGAAGTCCTGAACCATTCAATTTACTGACATCCATGACAATGTGTTATATATTCTTGACTTGATGAACACAACTTTCATGGCTATGGATATAGAAGGAAGAGAAAGTTAATTAATTGTGGTAAGTGCTTACTCTTAAAGAGACACATTATTGTGAAATTTTGGTTTCTAATAAGTATTCTTAAAAGCATATAAATGTTCATAAACATAAGATATCCTTTATATAAAGAATATCTCATAAACCATTCTGAATTACAGTCAAAAAATACCCTAAACTTTATGAGTTCCCACATATATCATGGTATTTGTTCTATAATATGAACTTGAACATTTTTTAATGTAGACACTTCTGTATATACATACTCATGTATATGGATATACATACATATATATATGTAGTTATATCTGTACTGGGTCTGGCTGGAATGGAGTTATTTTTTTTCTTAAAAGTTCATTGCCATGGCATTTTGCATGAAAGTTTCACTGATCAGAAAACTAATTGTGAGAAATTCCCTAAGTTTATTCTGACTGATTAAAGCATAATTATTCCTGTCTCTTCTCTTAGGACTGGTGTGGTTTTTATTACACAGGAGATCCTCTCATATCAGAAAAGTACTTTCAAGTGGGTGATGGTAGTGGGAGATTTGACTATTAGATATAGACATATGGGTTTGTAATATATCAGAAAACTGGATGGTAATTCGCCTGCTGAGTGCAAATGCAGCGAACTTCACAAGATCTTCAGAAGAGAAGTTGGGGATCATTCTCTGTGCTCCCTATTGCTAATGATATAGGGGGGTGTAAGAAAAACATTCTGGAGGCTAAACTTGGACTCCAACCCAGGAGATGAACATCCTTGAACTCCACCATAGGGTTCTGTGAAATAATTCTAATCCCACGTGAGGCCCAGGAGGCAGAGAGGAAGAATCAAATGTCTCAATGAATGAATGAGATTCTGCTAAAGAGATGAGGTATTTAGGATGTTAGGAAGGGAAACAACATACAGAGGGAGAAAAACTTTCCCCTTAATCAAAGTGGAACAAGGCTGGTGGCATTGAAAACCAAAAGATAACAGAGGAATATTTGAAATAAAACCCAGCCAGACAGCTAGGTGTGTTGGGTGATTTCCATACCTGATATTTTTTAATGTGTAACGAGGACTGCCTGACGTTCACCACAGAGTTTTGCAGGAACCCAAGTGTGAAGCTGTACAAGCGTAAGCCAAAATGTGTAAGACATCATCACAAACTGCAGCTATGCCAGAGTACTGTCAGGTCACCAATGTAACTCACAGGTATGGACAGGGCTCTGAGGGGAATCCTAGGAGCTACAGCATGTGAATCTGGCTTCTTTCCTGAGTACCCATCTGGAAGAGTCAGTAATAAACGTTACAATCACTGAAATAATGAAAACGTGGATAAACATAGTCTAGAATCAGAAAGGATTCTGAAATAGGAAATCATCCCCCAAAACCCTGCTGTTATTTGAGGAAGTTTGGAAGAGTAAATGGATAGGAGAGATAGGATGGTGACAATATATTTGGAATTTGAAAAATTCTCTATATAAAGCTCAGTAACAAAAATAAGTTGTAACAGGAAAAGCTGTTTTCTGGTTTGTAATGAGGTTAAAAAGGGCGAAGCAAGTTCACCTTCTGGGTGAAAAAGGATCACCAATATATTCTCTATAAATCATGTGAGGATTAGTATCGTTCAACATTTTCATCAATGAGTAGAAGTCTGCAGTGAAACCTTCAAGTTTTCCTGTGACACCAAATCCTTGAGTTTAAATGTAAATAAATGTAGGATGATATGTCATGGGAAAAGATTTCTAAATCACATCTGCTGAACTCTGAATTGGAGGTCTCAATCTAGAATAGACATATTAAAGTTGCTGTTTTCTAGAAACATCAGCTCACTTTGCAATCGAAGAATTCTAAAAAAATTCTTAAGCACCATCACAAAGGGATGGAAAACAGTATAGAAGATGTTATCTTAGAAAATACTAGAATCATTTAGGTTGAAACAGACCTCTGAGATCACTGAGTCTAACCATTAACCCAAGACTGCCAAGACCTCCACTAATCTGTGTCCTTAAGTATCAAATCTACTCATCTTTTAAATACCTCCAAAACTGAAAACAGTTCTCGAGGTGCCAGGTGCAGCCTCATCAGTGCTGAGTACAATCACAGTGCTGAGGGACAACCACTTCCATAGTCCTGCTGTCCACTCCTTTTCTGATCTAGGCCAGGATGCCATTGGGCCTCTTGGCCACCTGGGCACACGCTGGCTCCAGTTCAGCTGGTGTTGACCAGCCCCCCCAGGTCCTTTTCCGCCAGACAGGTTTCCAGCCACTCTGCCCCCAGCCTGTAGCACTGCCTGGGGTTGCTGTGACCCAAGTGCAGGATCCATCACTTGGCCTTATTGAACCTCATACCACTGACCTCTGTCTATCAATCCAGACTATCCAGGTCCCTGTGGAGAGACTACCTGACCTCCAGCAGATCAACACTCCTGCCTACCTTGTTGTCATCTGTGAACTTACTCAGGGTACACTCAGTTGCCTCATCCAAATCACTGATAAAGATATTTAACAGACTTGGCTCTAGTACTGAGCCCTGGAGAACACCACTTGTGACTGGGCACCAAATGGATTTAACTCCATTCTTCACCACTCCTTGTGATGGACCATGCAGGCAGTTTTTATGCAGTGAACAGTCACCTGCCCAAACCATGAGCAGCCAGTTTTTCCAGGAGAAGGTGTCAAAGGCTTTACTGAAGTCTAGAGAGACAATTTTCACAGACTTTCCCATATCCACTAAATGTGTTATTCTGCCATAGAAGGAGATCATGCTGGTCAAGCAGGACCAGCCTTTCATAAACCTCTTTCTGTCTGTACCTGATCCTCTCATTGTCCTTTACATGCCACATGATGGCACTGAAGATGATCTGCTCCTTTAGAAAATCTTGGAGTGTGTACATCTTGGCTACTGTGCAGCTGTGTTTTCTCCACATTTCAAAGAAGACAGAGTGGTGTTAAGGCACAAAAAAGGGCAACAACAATTATGGAGCTGGAACAGAAGGAATACTACCTTTTAAAATACCTTTTTTTCAATGAAAAGAGTAAGCCTGAATGTATCCTAGGTTGGTACATCCCTAGAAGGCTGACTCCTTAGTCATTTGATAAGAGAAGTGTTTAAGGCAAAGGCATATTTAAGACATTTACTATTTCAAGTAAATTTTAGGATATATTGTTTGGGAATTTAAGTTCAATTCAGGACCATGTCTTCGGGGCCAGAAGCATGAAAACCGAGTATTATGTCCAGCAAAACTGAGTTAATTTTCAAATTCAGAAACCAAGGGCTTGAATTACTTGCCTAAACATGAGCAAGGTACGGTCCTTGCACCACTAACACTTTTAGAGTGTCTGATACATCTGCACAGGGACTGTGCATGTAACACCACATCCTCTGGAGGAGCAGAGGGAGGCCAAAACAGATAAATCAGTGCATTTTACAGTTATGTACAGGAAACTAAACTGCACACACTATATCCTATATGCAATTAAAAGAAAAAAAAAAAACAACAAACCAACAACAACAAAAAAAAACCAGACAAAAGAAAAACCACCTGAAAAATACAGTAGGAAATAACATTAGGAGGCTAAATATTATGTCTGTGGTTTCACTCATGTAATAGCAGCTCTCTCAGTGCTTAGTGATATTGGAATGGTGATGGATTTTGCTGAAACAGATAAATGCAAGTTCTACTCAACACAAATATGTAGATTACTATCTACAGGTTCTCTTGTAGCATCTAAACTTTAGGTAATATCCACTTCTGCCTTTGGAATTTCTTGCTGGCTGCTGGTCTAAGGCTTTATACAATGAAGTATAATTTACCTGATAATTAGCTGACAAATAAAAATAGATAATATCTTGAGCAGTGTCAAAGTTACTTTGATCGTGCAGTTCACCTATTTCTACTGAAGAAATTCAAATGCAATATCTCAGTTTACTCTAGTAATATAGCTTCTAGTCACTATTTCACTTTAAAATGTTACTTTGTCTCCCTTGAAAAATAAGACAATTGAATATGCGTTAAAATTGAATTAAAAATTATGATAGTAATAAAAGTCAGATATAGCTAGGTAAGAAACCTCTCTTAACTACCAAATAGCTGAGTCCACATTGGAGTTCTCTGTTATGTAACATTGTTCCACAAATTTTTCTTAAATGTTGGCAGAGTGCATCTGCATAATTCAGACTGGGGATTCATCTCCTCTCTAGGCAACTGAGCGGGAGGGAAAAAGGGGAAAGAAAAGAAAATAAAAAGGCAAGACATTGGGACAATACCTGAGTCTTTGTAAAATACTGTGGATTGTGTTGATTATGTTTTCCTTCTAAAAAATTACACACAAGAAAAGAAAGGTGGAAAACTTCCTCACTGACTGAATGCGATGAAGGTTTTGATACTACTTGTGCTGAATGTTTTGATTTTTATTTCCAGTTTTGTTTTCAGTTAGACTACTCTTTGTTAAAGTACAATAAAACAAATTTTCAACACTTAGAAAGAATCATGCAGGTGTGAAATATTTTTCCTATGATTTAGATCTTTATTTCATGGAATATTCAAGTTTATTTCAAATTCAGAATGAAACCAAACATTGATATTCTTCAGTAACAGAATCCATACCCTACTCCTCCCCGGTTTAGCTAAGGAGATTTAAATAAGGATGTGAGGAAATGTAAACTTATTAAAACATTGATGAGGAAAAATCTCAAAAATATTTATTGAATCAGTGATAGTAAGAATACGTTTAACACTTCTCATGCATTTCATAAATTTTATTTAGTGGTTTGATGCTAAGAAGTCTCATAACTTTACATGTTTTTTTGATATTGTTTGGATAGCTATATTTTATGTATATTTTAGAATTCACTTCAGGGGACTATAACTGACTTCATTTGGGGAACTAAAAGAACCGACAAAGAATTTAGATAACCAGGATTCACCTATCAGTTCAGGACACCTGCTACATACAAGTAATAAAATTTATTTTTGCATGAAGATCTAGTAGTCTTCCATCATTTTTCTGAATGAGAATGATTATTATTGTGTAAGAATAATAAAATATTTATTAAATGAAACTGTAACACATTTAATAATTAAACCCAGCCATTTTGATTGCTCATTTCCCAATTAAATTATTCAATTTACTATCACAAAATACTAGTAAAGAAGGGAAATTGGCAATTTGTTTTCAAATTGATACATCTCTACCTATTAAGACAAAAAAGAGATGAATGATGTTTGCATGGATGTACACTGGTGTCACCCATAGTTTTTCTGAAGTAAATTTAAAACTTTTGGTTTGTTTAGAAATTTATAAACTGACAAACTAAGAGGTAACCTTTAAATTAATGTGGAGAATGAATGAACTTCTGAGTAGAACACTTTGTGATTGGTGGATTATTTGTCTCCCACTAAAGGTTTTGATACTGGCTATAGTACAAAATAAAACTCCTACAGTGGTTCCCATGTTACTGCACCCAGTAGCACTAAACCTGAGTACTATAATTCTTGGAGAAGAGGTAAAAGAGGTTCTTAGATGAATAGAGACAAATTTTGATCCCAAATGGGAAAAAGTCACCCATAAGATTTGCACAAAACATAATGTGTTCCTCCCAGATATTTCTATCACTGCATATCTCATCATTCACGTATAATTCTCAGTTTTTCAGTCTTATTTAATTTTGAAACCAGTTGTGATCAATTCTACAACTAGACTAGAAGGTGCAAAGCCAGCATTTCCATGCTTATTATAAGTGTTGTATCAAAAAAGATTAACTTGTTGTTTATCAGTTTCAACTACAGCTGGACTGAAGAAAAACACAAAGGACTATTAACATTTTGCTACCCTGGGAACATGTGCTGATACAGGGAATGCTGAATCATTTTCCAATGTCTCTCTTCTCTTCTTTATAATGTTTATTTTCCACAAATAATTTTTGAGAATTTCTGCAAACAAAGAGAAATGAGAAATTCCAGATACACTAAAAACACATTTTAGGGGAGGATAATTGTTTTTCAGTTTTATTCTTTCTTAGACTTTTGGAACTGTGATTCCTAAGTTTTATTGCTTTTCAGTTTGCAAGTGTGTCTTTTGTGTTGACAACAGATGCATTGTAGCTTCTGCAAAGGATTCACGGCAAAAATAATTATTTTTACATATTGTGTTACTGCCTTGGGGTTTCTTTATGAACTTTTCAAGTGGCACACCATTTTTAGAAATAAGAATTTTGCCTTCTATAAAACTTGTTAGGGTGTGGGCTTTTGTATTACTGGTCATTTATGAAAAAGTAAATTATGGACTCTCCTTAAGATTGTATGGCACATAATACAAAACCAAACGTGATGGTTACTAATTAGTTAAAATTCTGTATATGAGTGACTGTTTCTCACTTTAGAATATTCTAGGTGCAGAAGAGTGAACCAGGCATAAATAAAGGGGAGATGTAAAGCAAAGAAACTGAAAATTACAGCATAGATAATGTAATATATGGTAGGTTATTTGTTAACTGGGGCAGAATATGCAGCTCCACACAAGGCAAAAGGCCACATCTAAATGGCAAAAGGACACCTTACCTAACCTAATAATAATATCCAAGGCCATTTAGAGTGATTGCATAGGCCTCATTCATCTTGCCATTGAATAATGTATTGGAACAGCTTTGCAATATTTTTAGTAATTGATGAGTATGTGGTTTCCTTATCCATATTTTAGAATTAGATGACCAATCATTGTCTTCTGGTCAATTAGTCAATGAATCTTTCCATAATTTTTGTTTCTCAGTGCTAGTGATTTCCTGCTATAAAATGTGACTCAATGTAAAGAATTTTACAACATTTGTAATATTTGTATTTCAGCTGCTAATCTGATGAAAACATCCAGTAAATAATTCACTAGTTTGTGTAAAAATCAAGTGATATTTGAAATTAAGGAAAAAAGAAAGGTACAGGGGTAAAGTTTCATTAACTTTTAATACTTTGGGGATTTTTGGTTATAACTGGAATCAGTCAAACACCATGACATAGGGATTATTTAGAAAAGGTATAGCTCTCTGATAGAGTGAACAGTAGCTCACTTTCACTTTCCTCAATAAATTCTGGATTTCAGGAGCCTTTGACTCAGTCTCTTTTCTGTACTAAGCCGCACAAATATTGGTAAAAGGATTTTAAAAATGGTTTGTTGTGGTTGTTCAACAAGATACAGTGGTTTTAAGTGAGAACGCTATACAGTTATAGATGTCTGAAAAGGATGTAAAGACATTTGACTTTATAATGCAGCCAAACACACAACTTGATGTAGCGATTCAACACCATACATGCAGGTGTTTAAAACACGGAAAGTATGTGAAAACTGATTTTTGATGGACTAAAAAAATAACACAAAATATTACAGATTTTTTAATTTTTGTAAAAAAAACCCCACATGGTAGGCCATAACCATTTTCTCCACAAAGGAAGAAATAGCTATCACATCATTAAAAGAAGAAAACTATCTGTTTTATCTAGGCATCAGCTCTTTTCTCTCATCTCAGAAGGCTACTCAACAATAAATTTCGGTTCTATTTCTTACCCTGATTGTCTCACCTTTCTGAAACATAGATACCAGATGTCCTCCTTCCAGCTAGGTCAGATCATTTCTATTCTTTCAGACAGTGGCTTTGGTGTGGAGGAAAGGTTACAACCATGCTGTATCAGACACTAGAACTTTCAATCACTTTTTCCTGACTTCCTTAAATACTTCTCCTAACTCCCCTTAGAATGTCAGTGTTTTTTGGGGTGTTTTCTCCCTCTCTGATAACAGATTCTGTAGAGGTCACATGAAATCAGCAGCAACTAATTTATTGAACTCTTCCCCATTACTGTCTCAGTAGTTTATTAATTAAAAAATGTCTCCTGAACCTGTATGGACAAAAAATATCTTTTTCCTTGGGAAAGAAATTGCACACTACTGCCTATAAATAATCCTATTTCTCCAAAATTATGTTTTCTGGTTATACTCAAAAAAACTTTATCAGCCAAGAAGACAGTAGAAGTGGCCCTGGAATAATTGTCATAGTAAATCTATTACCATCTGTCTTCATTACATTAACATATAAGACTAGCTGGTGATGTGCCAGTTTCTTTCTGAGGCTGTTCCAGCTTTCTTCCTTGTTCAAAGGATCTACAAATTTTGTTTTGAATGTAGATGCAAGTACTTAAATTAACTTGCATGTGATTGATATTGCTGGAAAAGAATTCCTTGTTACTCATAGCTGAAATATTTTTCTACATGGGCACAGAGGAGGAAAGCATTTTTCCATACCTTGCTATGTAGAGGTGACACACATGCTTCAGCTGTTACTGTCCTGATGATTCACTTTATTCCAAAGGTTAATACAGTTTCTGAATGTCATTGACTCTATAGCATGCATGAATTTATGATAAAATTACAGGTCAATATATTATGCATTTCCATTTTTTACTTTATGTAGAATTCAGTGATAAAAGATGAACTAGTTAGGATACTAATTAATAGAAGGTATTGTATTATATTATACAAATTAATGGAATTTCTTTTCTTGAACTTAATTTTCATTGAAAAAAGTACTGCTCAAATATCATGACAGTGTGTCAGCTGTTAACAGAGGACAACTCTATGAAGACCCTGAAGTGACCCTCATGAAACAAATTCAAAAAAGCCCCTGAAGTTCACACGCTCTTTGCTGTTACTTAGGTAATTTCCCCACATGAAGCACACATGCCCATGTGCAGGTTTTACTTGAGAGGCCAATTAGCTTCTTAGTATCACTGTCTCATCAGATTAAGCCCAAGCAACACAAAAAAATCTCTGGGCAAATTAAAAAACTACTGGATTACATCAGTATGCAGAAAAATCTCCGGTACTTCAACACAAAACTAAATTTGTAGTATTCATCCATATTTACTTATGCCAAAAGCACTATTCAACTAATGATAATCTTAAATATAGAAAACAGTCTTGAAATATTTATGTGGTGCTCATATTTTTTATCAATAATATAATATATACTTGTTTTGTTCAGGACCATGCTTTGGCCCAGGCAGAACTTCTAATTAATATTTTTATGTAGCAATCCCATAATCAAGTATATGCAAACAAAATTCCAGATTATACAGCTGTATATCATTCAGAAACACTGTAAGTCATGGTCTTGGCTCTGTTGTGGGGCATAAGCTCCTCAATATTTTTATTACCAAAACTTCTTAACTAGTAGTAGGAAGTGATTTTTATTTGACATTATTTTAAGTGCTCTATAACCTTTTCTGAAGAGGATTTGCTTGTGTTTGGTTGAATTGAGGTCTGTACTTTACATGATGGCACAGTTCTTCAGTCAATTACTTTATTGTTAAAGTCAATAGATCTTTACTGACTTGAAGTTGGATGTTTGCCCTTCTGTTACAGATTTCAGATTCTCTGCAATGTGAAAATAATCATAGAATGTATTAATGATTCAGTTCAAAGCATGGAAAACACTTTGCTTATATGTTCACACAAGAAATCTTTGGAAAAACTTTTGTACTCAAAGTAAAACTTGAATATTTTCAGTTTTTCCAGTTGTACTTTTTCTGGTATATCATCTATTATTCTGTAGAAAAAAAGAACAGCTTCTGAAATTGCAAATATATTCTCTATGTTCCCACTTACACTTTTCTGAGTGTGCCTGTGCTCAGGCCTACATAAACATGCACACACCATCCTAAAAACATATGAGAAGAAAATTGTAAGCAAACCACTAGAATTTTAGTTTGTAATAATATACCTGGACAGGACTAATATTTTGCAAAAGGAGACAGAAGTTTTGTTTCTTTTGTGAACCTCTGTTCTGTATTATTGTAGGTGGAGCTTTGTTGTGGGTTCAGCTTAGTGGGAAAAAGGCCAAATTCCCATCCAGCTGCTCCCTCACTCTCCTCAATTGGACAGGGCAAAAAAGAAGGATGAAAAGCTTGTGGGTTAAGATAATGACAGATTACTAACCAGCTACCATCACAGGCAAAACAGACCAGACTTGCAAAAATTTAGGCTAATTTATTGCCAATGAAAATAGATTTAAGTAGTGTGATAACAAAAAACCAAAACTGACAGTAACACCTTTCATCACACCTTTCCTTGACTCAACTCCTTCAATCCCATCTCCTCTACCCCCCACAGAATGACACAAGAAGGAAGTTATGGTCACTGCCTACAGGTTTCTCTGCTGCGCCTTCCTTCTTGCATTTTTCCTCTGCTTTGGCATGGGCTGTTCCCATAATACACAGTTTTGGTATGGGTTTTCCAGCAGTTTCTGTTAGGAAAAATCTGTTCCAGCTTGGCTTCCCACAAGGACTATAGGGGAATCTCTGTTCTGTTTCCTGGAGCACCTCCTCTCCCTCGGCTTCTTGACAGTGGGAGAGAAGAAGAGCTCCTTCTCCCTCTGTTGTTCCATCCTTCTCTCTCCATCCTGCATTTTCTGCCCTTATACATTCACTGAGGTGACACCAACTTGGCTGAGAATTGGTCTATTGGAGCCAGTTGGAACTAGCTGTGTCTGCCACAGTGCAGCCTCAGTCCCTCCTCACAGAGTCTGCTCCTCCAGCATGTCTGTGTCATCACCTTACTGGGGACAGGGGTCCTATGATGTCTTTCAGCTGGTAGATCTGTAGCCTGAGACATTTTATTTCCCAGTGATTAGCTGTTATGACACAATCTGACAAAAAATTTTTCATCTGATAGTCTGCCTATCATAGAGCTCCTGTCCTGTGTGTCAATGGCTATGCAAGACTTTCAATCAACCTTCATAATGGAATTGAGGGAATTTCAATTAGCTGAGAGACGGACTCTCATGTGTTTTCCCACCTCACTGACCTCTTTTTTTCCCTACCTTCTTGTAAGTAAAAGAAACATTAGTGTGAATCAACCCTACACATCTTCTGCCTACCTTTCCTCTGAGTTTAACTCAATTGTTATTCTTAATAGTCTGTCCAAGCAATACTAAATAAATGGCAGGAGAAGGATTATTAGAGAATTATTCCAAGTGTTCTTATTTAAAATTGTTCTGCTTCCTATCTTCTTACTTTATTTGATTGTCCCAACAACGTATAGCATCCTGTTGCATGTTCAAAATGCAATTAAAGCAATTTTAAAATTAGAGGCAATACACCCACAAATGCAGGAAAAACCTGTATGTCTTCAAGGTAGAAATGAGAGTATATGATAGTATGCCACCAAATACAAAAAACTGTTTATCGACAAGAACTTAGGACATTATCATTAGTCAAGTAATTAAGACTTTGAGAAAAGGACTAAGTGTAGTATCTATTTGCTTCTGTTCTGAGAGCTGCCAAGTTTGAATCATCCTTTAGGACATTCCCTTTAGTCTTGACCATGGAGGCAATTCAGAGTGTTTCTTGTGTTGTGACATTTGTTCTACTGAATAATTACACTCTTTTCACTTGGTGACAATAAGCTAACAGTAATTCTGTCTATGGCTACACTCTAAAGTGCATGTTTCAATATAGACAATATTACATCCTACCCATTTCTAATAATATAGGTCTAAGATTTCTGCAATAGAGATATCTATTTGAAGAATACATTTGTTTTAGGAATGAAACAGCATATAAGAATCCTATGTTTAGTAAATTGGCATAAGAAAGTGATCATAGCAGTCTACAGAACCATTGTAATCTCCTGCACACAGATGACCTAAAAAGATAACCTTGGTTGCATTTATTATATGAAGTGGTCAAGTGAATAAGAGTCTGTCAAGAATTCTACCATGCTTCTTCAATCATTAAGAACAGTTGATTAATATTAGCATGATTTTGCAAATAATCCTGTTCGATTTCTTTTTAGTTTGCTGTTATGTCATGATGGGAGCTGATTATTACAGTAAGTAGTAATTTTGCTTCCCATCATAATTTAGCATAAATCTTATGATTACATACTTGGTTTCAATTATTAACCACAAAGGAAACTAAAAATATATTATTTATGATAATGGACATCAATCTGGATTTCAGGTGTGTTTTGCTTTTGGTAACTTTACTGTGATAGAAATTAAAAATATACCCTCTTTGGCCAAGTATTCAAATTCATGGAATGACTAAATTTGTCCTAAAAAACTGCATGCCAACTACTACAATTGAACAAATACACCAGGAAAACTGTTATTATTTTTTGTCAGTATAGTGGGAAAGCTATGGACAAATAAGAAGGTAAAGTCTCATTTTGAAACTTTTAATGTATGTAAAACAAGAATATACCTAATCATATTGGCTAGCTGTTAGATGTTCTGTTACTGACTTGTTCTTGTCTGAGTAAGACAAAAAGAAAGTTAGGGAAGTGAAATATAAATATGTAGAATAATGATTTTCAGTGAAAAGTCTACTAGACATTGGATAAGGCACTCAGCAAGACTAAGAAAAGGGGTCCGTTTAAGAGACACAAGAAAATCTGAGGGTGTATAGGATCATTGTGTTCATGCTTCTCTTATCCCAGTTTGCAGAACAATCTGAAAATTTTCATCACAAAGTGAATGAAGAAACCTGAGCACAGTAATGAATATGCTAACAGTATTATATCATTATAGGTGTAGGAAGGTTATGCCCATTTGTAACCTATTGAATAAAACATTGTACAGAAGTTACTAATCAAAATATTCTAATAGTATTATACACCTTCTATTTTTAGTTTGTTTAAGTGCAGATGGATCATGCATGCTCTGATTATACTTGGTGATAGATGCACAATTTCAGTTAAAGTTCCCTGACCTTGTTGTGCACACAAGTTATCCACAACCAGATTTACTCTGAATGAAAGGTGGGTGATACAGGGAGATAAACATAACTCAAGACTCGATCTTCTCTGCTAAAAAATATCACTAGCAGAAGAATCGTCACCAAAAAAAAAAAAAAAAATATCCATCATAGCAGTTGCTATGTCTGGAGAAAGAAAGAATTTTAAAGTAAATGGGGTTTAGGTGATACAGGTGAAACTTATCTCCAGGGATGGAAAACTTATCCATAACAAGGTGCCCCCATGAAGCCCAGGCAAGCACACCCTTGGACCCTAGATACCCCATTATCTGGATTGGCACCGGAGCCAGAACTGGTGATCTTTCTTTTTTTCTCACTTTCTTATTCTCTTTCTCTCTTCCTCTCTAATTTCCTTCTCTCCCTTACCTTTCACCCTGCCCATTATTCAAAACCCACTGCCATGGGGTGCTTCTGCTAGAAGATAAGGGACTAACTTATACCGATTTCCATGCAATAATAAAAGTCTTTAAGGTTTTTTTTGTGGGCCCTTTGACTTCGTTCATTCCTTTTCAAACACAAGCATCTGTGAATCTTGAGTGCTCCTTTCCCCTTAAGTGCAGTCTGTATTGATAGGAGCTTTGAAGGATTACTGCTTCTCTCCTACCACTTCCCTATCACATAGCTTAAAGTTTCTCTCTTTCAAAACTGATTTGCATGTTTTTATTTTGTTTTGCCTCTGACAATCACTGCCCTTCATTATCCTGGTAGTACAAAAGTGAATGCAGTTGCCTTGTTGAGAGTTCATTACTGTTGATAGTGTTTAAACGTCACTTCATAAAAACATCATTAAATGTTTTGAAAACAACAAAAAAATAACCTCAAACCAAAATACAGTATCACCTGAAAGAATTCAGTGGAAGAGCAAGTCAGTTTTCTCTCTTGTAAAGTGTCAACAGGTGGTGATGGATAACAGCCTCACTCATGAGGGTTCAGCAACATGGATGTCAAAGAGAGAATTGGAGCATAGCGACATTTAGGAAGATGGAAATGCAGAGAAGTAGGAGAAGAAATCAGATACTATCTAAGCACTTTTATTTACTAGTTAACCAGTGACAGAGAAGGGCAAGA
Organism: Corvus cornix cornix; assembly: GCF_000738735.6. Classification (NCBI taxonomy): domain Eukaryota; kingdom Metazoa; phylum Chordata; class Aves; order Passeriformes; family Corvidae; genus Corvus; species Corvus cornix. Next base: position 58,757,728 of record NC_046332.1, on the reverse strand, counting down.
CACAACTTTATTAGAGGGGGAAAAACAAAGAAAAAGTTGCTAGTTTTACAGGAACAAGAAGGCAAGCAGAACACATATTTATCCTTGTGCTTGCATGTGTTGGAAAAGTTGCATAATTATTTGAAGTATACATATCAAAATATACTTTTAAGTTAGTTTGAAGAGCAACCCCAGTGTAAATTTTCACCAGTTTTACTCAGTATTGTGCAGTGTGTAGGCCACTTGTTTCCATTCAAAAGAGAACAGGAACCTTTTCTCCCTTATTTATGAAGACAGGAAAGTACAAGAACAATATTAATCTATTGGAAAAGCCCAAAGTTTTCACTCCTCTGTCCCTTCCACCCCCAACAGAAAGTAGGACTCTGTAGCAAAGAGTGGAGGGCAAGATCATAAATCTTAGCAATGTCAGTGGCTCGTTATTGCTTTGCATTTATGTCCCAGTACCATCTAATTAGCTTGGTTTGTGATTTACTGACCTAGCTTCATTTGGCATTTTACATCATAGAGAAATAGAGGCCCCAGTGCTTTTCTGCAACTGGGGACAGCAGTCTGCCATCTACACGGGCTTTATTACCGAGAAAGGCAGAACCTTCCATGCATCAGAGGACATTATTAGAGAGGGTTGGTTATTTTAAAGCCATCTCCATTGTAACAGATATTATCACCTGTGAGACAAAAACAAAAAAAGGAAAGAAAGAAAGATAGAATTAAAAAACTAAATCAGCCAGTATTGCAGGTGGTGAAGTTTAGCTATTACGCTGTCCATGCACTCTTGTGGTTCATAGGTTACAGTCCAGTCTTTGCCCGTTTGCTTAAATGATGAAATCATAACAATGAAATCATAACAGCGAAATCATAACAGTGAGCTTTAAATCCATGGGAGTTTCCACATGAAAAAGAGCAATGTAAGGAAATATGTAAGAAGGATATAAACTATTAAGTAATCAGCAACTACGCTTTTTGTTTCTTTCATTTGCATCAGCTGTGGTCTCATCCTAGCAAAACCAATCATCACAGAATCACAGAATCAGTTGGGTTGGAAGGGAACCTTGATGAGCATCTAGGTCCAACTCTCTGCCGTGGGAAGGGGAACCTTCAACCAGACCAGGTTGCTCAGAACCCCATCCAACCCGCCCTTAAACGCTTCCAGGGATGGGGCACCCAAAACCTCTCTGGGTAACCTTTTCCTGTGTCTTACCATCCTCACTGTAAAGAATTTTTTCCAAATATCTAATCTAAACCTATTCTCTTTCAGTTTGAACCCATTCCCCTTGTCCTGTCATTACATGCTTCTGCGAACAGTCTTTCTCCATCTTCCTGTTAGTTCCCTACAGGTGCTGGAACACTGCAATTAGGTCACCCCAAAGCCTTGTCTTTAACAGTCTGACAACCCCAATTCTCTCAGCCCTTTCTAATAGGAGAGGTGCTCCATCTATCTTTCTGCACACAAAAACATTGTCTTTCATTTTGCCTAGACTAAATACATCTTCCAAGTCTCTTTAAAAGAGCTTATTTAAAAATATTAAATAGACAATAATATGAACAAATATTGAATAGATAAATATTATGTAAGTCTTAATAAATATTGGTATTCCAGGTGCATATGACCTCTTGTCATGGTATAGGAATGGTATTCTCCAATTTAGTATTCCCCCTGAAACCACTCAAAATCACGCGCCACACAGTCACTCTCTCCTCCCCTTCCCCCTGCAGCAAGTTGGAGAGGAGAATTGAAGGCACAAAACAAAGATCATGGGCTGAGATAGGAACCATTAACTGGAAAGAACAATATGATAAGAAAATGAACAGTAACAACAACAATATTAATGCCAGAGTGTACAAGAAAAGAAACTCTATTGCTCACTCTGTGGAAATATCCAGCAATACCCTACCACTCCCTCTGCTACCCTACTCCAACCAGGAGGAGAGCCCTCCCCCTGACCCCAGAAAATTATAACAGGTGATACAGAATAACCTCCATGTCCTGGCCATGCCCCTCCTGGCTACTACAAAAATTAGCTCTGGAAGTGGGACATCCCTTAAACCAAAGTTCCAGGTAAAGTGTTCTGAACATAGTACTTCTCTGTAACAGGCCTTTAATCCTCTAAGATAAGAAATAGGCATTTACAAAAAAAAAAAGAAAGGAAGCCGGGTCACAATGGGATAGTTATGAAGAGTGTGATAAACAAAGATGACAGAGTGCTGGGGGTAAAATTCTGACCTTACTGAAGTCAGTGAAAAAGCTCTCATTAACTTCTGCAGATTGAGGATTTCCCTCCAGCTGTTTAACCATTACAGTGTTTTGTAGTCATCATCACATCAGTGTAATCATTTACAGAATAGGTCTTTTTGAAGCTAAACTAACTTTGGGTGATGTGATCTATAGAATTTAAGGGATTTTGTTTTTAAGGTGTACACTGTATAAGAAAAAATGCAGCAAGGGATGTGTTTTGTTTGCAATTTTTTTGAGACCTATAAGAACAGAGAATGCACTGAAGGAAAGAGAAGATACATGTGTTATCCTGTATTATATCCCTCTGAGAGAAAAAGACCAAACCTGTTTCCTTCCTCTCTTACATGGTGATAATTGTCCATCTGTTCCCTTTTCACTGACATTTTTATCAGATGTCCTGATCTCCAGAAAGTCCTGACTGGGAGCTTCATCTACAGGGCTGTAGGACCTCAATTGCAGCGTATGGTCACAGATTTCTCTACTCTGGAATGTAATAGAGAGGAGTTTTTCTACATCCTGGCCGTCCTTGCATGTGGAGTCAGGTCTCATTTGAGTACATGTACAGGCCTTATTTTAATTGAAATTAAGACATCAGAAAAAATGGCTGGCTTGTAATCAAGTGGTGGCCAATGTCAGCTCAATAGAGGGTCATCAAGTGGCAGAGAGATGCTCTATTTAACCAAGGGACAGTCTTTTTAATTTTGTTACACAGAAAATAAACTGTTTATATGAACTGTCATGCTGGCAAATGGAAATATTAGAAATATTTACTCTTAAACCATTCTCCTAAGGAAGCTAGTACTATTCCTCTTTGTGTATCCTCTCACTTGCAAAAACCTTTTTTATGATTGGACAATTCCAAGAAAATTTCACAAAGGAGTAGAAATCTGAAAGAGATCATGTTTCAGTGAATTTTTGAGAAAAATTAGGAGATGGGTAAAGATAGAGCATCTATTAATGTCTTCCCTAAGGGATGGCTGGGAATTGACCAGCTGTGCTCCTTGCTAGCCAGACACAACAGCTGTAGCTCTTAACCAGATGTGAATGTGCTTTCATTTGCCCAATTAGCAGCGGACACAAAAAGAAGCTCAGGATACTGTTTGAAGGTTTATGAGACATCATATGAAAAGAGATTGGACTATTGTAACACATGCCAGAGACATGAAATGGAAAGGAAAGCATTTTGGGTTTGTTGCAGCTAAGGAAGCCAGAGGAGACCACAATAAGTTTTCTTTCAAATGAACTAACAAGGGGTCTGTCAGTAGTGGAGAAAAAGTCTTTACAGAGACAGGACACAGATCCTCAAGGAAAAAGGTTTCACTGGTCATTATGAGAAAACTGCTCTGAATGATGGTAGCTGCCAGAGCTTGTTTAGATACTGTACAAGGCAAACCAAAAAAGATACATTTCCTTCAACCAGACTGTACATGTCAAATGGTTTGCAAATTTTTCCTACATCTGTTTACTGGCAAATGTTATTCATAGATTTACAAGTGATTATCTCAAATGATAATTTGCCTCAATATACATGATTGAGCGCTGACCACTTAGCCCTTATTGCAGGAAAGGGAGAGACATGGTTCAGTGTTTGTGCATCTTCATTCCATGGAATTTTTAATCAATGGTTCATTTTAGTGCGATCAGTTACCTCAGTTATTACCTGATAATTCACTTTATCAGTGGGAATATAATGAGAGGTCTGTTGCTGATGCCTTAGATTGACTCTAATAGGTTGCAAACTAATGTGAAGATGACAGGGTACTGATGAAGACACAAGAAAAGTGAGGACAATGTTTACAAATAGTTTTAGTGAGACAAAATGAATCTTTAATGATCAATTTCAAATTAAAGTGCTAAAAGGCTGATTGTTAAATAGTACTGAAACATTCAAGTAACTTTTTCTGTAGACTAATAAAATACAGTTTTTTAGAAAATTTTTTTAATTTTATGATGAAAAAACCAGTGTGTTGGATAATTTATATGAAAGTAAAATCATGATAAGATTGGAAATCTATTAGATGCTGGTAGTAACAAATCCAGCTCTTTTTTATTACCGCTGTTACTATTTATGCTAGCTAAAAACTTATTTCAGAAATAAATTGTATACATGTTTTTTGATTTCCCTATCTACAGAAGGAACTATGCCTGCTGCAATTGTTAACTTATGAAGATATTTAACAATGTTTCTATTTCATCAACCAATAATTTTCAGACATCATAAAAAGTGAGCCTCTGTCTTCATCCCCTTACAATAAAAGGTTAAGAGGAAACATATGCAAAACAAAATGTAGCAGCCAGCTCCTTTGTACCACAGAGCATATTAAGGCATTTTCACATTGTTCACAAGATGTTCAGAAGATGTATATTTTTTCTAGTACAGACTAACTCTTAAGGATAACCTCCCATGAGGCTTTCCTATGAGCTTTTCAACTCAGACTGACAACATTTCATGCACATCTTAATCTTTTAATTACCAGATGTCATTTTATCCAACATAATAGTACATTTATATCAGGTAGTTTAAAATATCATGCAAATGTAAGGGTTGTTTCAATATATATAACAAAATTAGCTTCGAGGAGAATGACCATGTTATTGTCAAGACAACTTGTAGAGCACAGTTTGGAAAAAAATATTTTAACAGTACATTTAGTCTTAAAATAATTTTAAACAGAAGACTATAAAAGGGCAAAGAATGTACAAATATGCAGATAAATGAATACAAATTTAAAGTAAAATATTCAGGATATTATACTGATTCCTGTAGAAATTTATTTCTATGAATAAATTAAAGGGAATTCTTAAGTAATCTTCATGCCTCTCTTATGTGTATACAAGAATGTAAACAAATCTAAAACATGTAGGAGGTACTTTGAACTAAAAAGAAGCACAGTGGGAAATTAAGCTGAGAATGTTTAAAGCAGATGAGAATAAAACAGAAGAGGGTAGCATAGCTTTCTAAGGAAAAAGAAATTTAGAGGAAAACAAACAAACATCAAGTCTCAAAATATGATAACTAAGAGTATGATCTTTCTGAGCTCATCATCCTATATTTCAAAAATCAGGCCTTCAGAAGTAGAGTTCTTCATAGCAAATATAGTGTGACCCACTCTAATGCACTAAGAATGGAGCAATCCTTTTATCAGGTTGAGGGTCTAGTGGAAGGATAAGATTCTCTACTAGATGCTGTCCCTGCTAAACCAGATCAAAGGGCCAGAGTTGTCTAAAGGGATATGAATACCCCAGGTCCAAACTGACTCTCAGCACTTGTAAATGTCTTCCACAGCTCTCTTCTCAAATGCAGGTGCTGGAAGCTTGTCCAGAACGGCCTGAGATCCTTCAGAGAGGAGAGCAAGAGGCAAGATTTTGCCTCAGTAATGTGCTTCCCTCTTGGGGTTACAGTAACAAAAGGAGTCTTAAAGGCCATGTTTATGTTGGTAAATGAATGACAGCTTATCCCCTGTCTCTGCTTAGGAGTACTCCACACAGATGCCTCTAAGACAAGTCAGTGTTAAAGGGGCTAGTCTTAAGGATGAAGCACATAAACAGTCAGTGTCATTTTTCTCCTAGGCCAGGGATCAGTTTCTCTTTCTTATTTAGCAGCTAGAGGCATTTAACATTAGAAGCATGCCTGGATCGACAGTCTTATGCACTGCACTATGAATTGTTGCCTGGAATCACCATATGCATGCTAACTAATCCATCTGTGCAGATGTCCCAGATGAAGGCAAAAAAGTTGATCTTACTCTAAAAATCCAGTAGAGAAGCCAGCTTAGAGCTTGATCATAAGCTTATGCAAACCAAAGGTAAAACTTTTCAACTATGTATAGAGTAAAATATATGAGGTGCTTTTGTAGGTGAAAAAGTAGAAATTCCCTGTATCTAAAGAGCAGGATCATTATGCAGCAGCATAAGTATAAGCAGCAGCTGCAGACTCTTTAAAAGTAAACCCAGAAAGGAACGTACTTCAGGACTAACACAGAAATAAGTGAGTGCAAACTAAAAAGGAAGCTCAAGCAAACCCTAGATGTCACACCTCTGTGGCTGAACCCTCAGGGCAGCTGGGCAATCAAGACATTTGCTCAAAATGGCTCCTTCCTGGAGACACCTACTGTCAAGGTGAAGATGACACTCAGGCAAGATTCTGCCTACTGTTGCCAAATCTGCCAATAACTGATGAGTAGTCCCGGAGTTTATCACTGAAAAGAGACTTGTTACACAAGCAAAGTGACCAAACAGTATTGGTGCCCAGGGATACTACTGAATTACAGACACAGTTAAGAGTCCAGGGAATTTAAGGAAGCTGCCTAGGAAAAACAGATGGGAAAAGTAATAAATAACCCCCCTGCAATAAGTATTTATTTTTAATTTAAAGTCTGAAGTGCAAAATAAATAAATAAATAAATAAAATAAAATTTTAAAAATCCAGCATTCTTTAGCGAAAGCATAGTGAATTTAATATATATTGTTTAATATATAAAAAGCCAGTTTATTAAATCTGTGACTATAGAAATAGTTTATAAAAAATTATGCTTATACTCAAATATTTATATTTTATTGTGAAGGCCATTAAAAAATTAGCAACATAGGGATGAAATCTTGTCTAATTTCCTTAATTCAAAGACTATTCCAGTGATGTTCTCAGGATGTCTGCAGATGGGTACTTTGGCATAAATTCTGAAACAGGGGAACAAAATCTTGTTATAAACTTCAATGATTATCTTATTGGTAATATAAAGTCATATTATATAAAACAATAGGACATTTTAATTATGAAGTAATTCTAATTTGTGTCTGGGAAACATCTACTCTTCATTCATGGTATTCTATTAAAAATTAAGCTGTCTGATGTATAACTAAGCTGGTCTGTTGACCTCTGTCTGGCTCATTTCTCATTTGTGACTCTTCTAAAATGTCCCAGTTACTTAACCGTAACTAAAGTCAATCTGTTCTGGTATTTTCTATCATTTTTATTATGCTTTGCTAAGCTGCTAGCTGTATTGATGTAAAGTTATTTTTAAGGTTACTTTACACTAGGTAATATGCTGAGAGCTACCAGATGAACCATAGCTATATAATAGATCTTTAGGGTATCAGGGACCGTGGTCCATCTAAGGATAGCAGCTGAACACAAGAATTGAGAGGAAAGGAGTATTCCTTCATGTTCTGAAACTTTACCATTCCTGATTGTCCCATGGATGGGGGGTTTCATTGAACTCTTTATGTTTGATCAGTCTGTCAACACCCCAGGAAAGCTGACACCCTTATGCCCGACCAGTCTGTCACTGTCCCATTATTGGGACTCCACTGATCAGTCCACTGTATTGGAGTGCAGTTCAACTAACTTGTTCTGGGACACGTGCCAACAGCATATCCCAGTCAAATCCTTTAGAGAGGTACCCCCTCCTGGATCTCTTCAATTTTAGTTGAGTATGTCATCTGCTGCTGCTGACTGCTGTCACCCTTGAAACACTCAGACTAAACAGTTAAGGGAACAACACACTTTATTAATAAACACACTGATAATAGAAAACTGAGACAGGTTAAGGTTTGAAGACTGCCAATCATTAAATCTGACTGCAAAAACATACTTGAAATAATATACAGACAAGCTCTAATCACCAATGAAAGCTAGCTCAAGACAATCATTCAGCACACATAGAATATGGTTCTTAGCCAATAGGCATCACTATGGGGGAGAAGGCAAGCTCAGTCCACCAAGCAATTCCAGAAGTTACAACAGAGTCTTCTCCAAATTTTCCCCATCCCTAACTCACTTTAGTACTATTTCTTTACATTTAGGTGGAGTTTGAGTGACTTTAGTCATACATACTATTGTTACTAAATGGTGTAAGATTCTCTTGCTTCTCTCTTAAAGATATAGTTGATAAAATGTACAGCTCTTGCTTGAGGGGTGGTCGTAACTTGGAGACCAGTAACTTTGGGTTGGAGATGTGTGTTAGTATTATAATGAGATTATAGTGAACCAAATTTATCAACAGTTGCTGGCTTGGCAGCAAGACATTTTCGTCTGTCTCTCTTTTTGTGAGGTTTTTCAGCTACAGGGTACCATTGAGTACCTATCCCTGCAAAGATTTCAACAAAGCCTGGACACAGTGTGTTCACTCTGCTCTACCCTCCATTTAGCCCTGCTTAACACGTACTTAAGGTTGCAGGCTGTGTGTGGAGCACCATTGTGAAATAGATTCTCTGCATGCCAACCGTGTTCCATCCAGGAAGCAGCAACTGCATTTCACCCTTTAACTCCTGTACTGTCATAACCTCTGTTATAATGTGAATATAAAATCCCAATTTTCTATAATTCTACTGCCAGTCATCTTCCCACACCGTTGCAGTCTTGCAGCAAAAGATGTACCAAGGATGCTGAAAGATACCTCATTCCCTGGGATTTGGTTGAAGACATCTGATAGATGCATGTTGGGATCAAGTATTCACAAGCAGCAATGGAGAAGAAAATACTCAAATGAAATCTTGAAGGAAAAAGAATGGTTGCAAAGTTGACAGGACAAATATTCCTCTAGTGAACAAGGAACTACAAGGCCATTGTCCAGAGTCAGGATTCTTAAACCAAATCTTTTTTCAAGTAAAGAGGCAGTACATATGTTTTTACAAAAAGCAATCCAGTGCATTGCCTAGCAAAGGAAATCAGTTTCTTTAAAATTTTGGCAAGAGTAGTTTCCTTTAGCTATTAGTTTGTTAGCCAAGAGGGAAGACAAACACTGGGATTCCTTTCCTAACGACTTATGGTCCAATGGAAATTTCATCATCGCCCTTTTCCTCCCCACAGTCACTCCTTCTCCCCTGGATGCAGCTGTGTGATCAAAGAAAATCTCACAAAAGGTAACCTTATCCTCCACAGACACTGCTGAGTGCAAGGCCCTTGGTAACACTGGCCCACATAACACAACAAGCAGTAAAGTGTCTGCCAGTCCCAAACTCAGAACATAAATCTTTTTTAAAGACTATGGGAAAAACATGGCTTTGGGCAGCTCAGAAGCTAAATGCTGGGGTGTTGGCTGAAATCACAGTATCTCCTCCCACATGAAAGGACAAGAACAGCCTGCACTATACTCCCACTCAACACTAGCTCCAGAAACGGTGCCAGAAGGAAACCAATTATCAGAGACACATGCCGGTTAAAGGCAGTGAACTGCAAGGCATAAGGCTGCAGATGAGGCTGTGAGGGAAATGTAATCATCAGTTATGTATTTATAAAACCCGGCTCAGTGATTTTGCTCAATATATGCCTGATCACTGAGTAGCATAGCAAAAAAATCTGTCACAACCAAAGGGTGCAGTGCTGCAGTGCAATGTATACGAAACCATTGCCTGCAACAGCATTGCTTAATGTTAACAATAAGAGCCTTGGCTGTAATGTTGTAAATCAAATGCTACAGAAGCCTTGTAATAGATCAAGTTCAAGCAGCATAACAAAATAAAAAAAAAAAGAACCAACCAGCATTTTTTCAGCTTAGAGAAAGGCATTCTTTGTTTTCAAATAATCTCATGGTTTAGCTATTTGGTGTGTAGGTTAATGGAGAAAGGGGCAAGTGTATACCACATCCAGTAGGTGAGAACACTATCAGTTATCAATCTTGATCACAGAAGAGTTTCAGCACACTCCCAGCACTGTAGTGATAAGGTGGTAGACGCAGAGTCTTTAGCAGCTGAGTGTCAGCATTCACCACAGATATGTCATAACAATTACTTAGGGTTCAGGGGCAGAAAAGTCAAACAGCAAATATCAAGCACAACACTAGGAGATACGTAGTAATTCAGGGTTAAAGTGCAGGCAATGGATTAACTGAGCTTTCACTTCTTTCCCTCACTTCTTCCATAATCTCCAACTGCCAAAAGTGTGATCCCTCTCAAATAGTAGGGGGAAAACTACAGTGCTGTAAACCCCTCCCCATCTGCTTCTTTTCTGAAGTCAACATCCAGTCCTTCTCTATCAGTTAGTTTATGGATGAGTTCCTCTATGTGGTCCACATACTCCCTTTGGGGAAACAACCAAAAAACACACCACACTTAGCGTATTTTGTGATGAATCAACAAGAGAGGAAGTTTTCATAATTATAAAGCTGAATGCGGGAGGATTTTCTTATTTCAATAAACAGAAAGTATATCAATGGGGCATAACAAAAGCATGTTTATCCAGACAGAATAATGGATAACACCATTGAGTGTAAAATCGAACAACACAAGCACTATCACATGGTAACAAAGTGGATATCCTTTAAGATCCCCTCATGCAAACTGTGTTTTCAAGTTTTTTTAAAAATTCCTGAGAGAGGACTTAGATGCTACTTTTTTCCACTCTGTGGATAAAATATCACAAGTGTGCTACCACATGCTCTAACCACATCTTCTGGCAGCTGTGTTGGCAAATTTTTAAAGACATGGAAAATAACATCTTTCTCCAAATTACATGCTGTGGGAATTAATAGTCAGGGCAGCCAGCATGTAAAATATGAAGCACAGAAATGAAGCCATCCACATTGGTGTTCAGTGTCAAATCCCTAAAGGTATGCTGTGTGCCTCACAGAAGAAATAAAATATGTCTCCTGTCCCCAGGAGGTTATAATCCAAATTACAAATGAGTAACTGGACTAAAAGAATAAAAAATAAGAGTAAAACATACGAGACATTTGTATCTCTGTGTCCATTATTATATATGTGTGTACATATTTGTGTAAAAAACTAGTTTCACTTTTTAGCCTCCTCTCCACCTCCTTCACTTGTTTTTTTTTTTTTTTTACTTATCTCCTGTAAACCTTGGCATTCTGCAGAAATGAGTTTTCAGAATTTATTTATATATGACATTTAGGTTTATCTGTTCATATATAAATATATAGAAGCTATGTGCATATGCATTTTATGAGCTTCCATATAAAACAAGGTTAAAACAGAGAATGACCTTAGTTTAGAGCCAATTATTAGATATGAAATATATAGAAAAAGTAGGGGTACGCAAGTATTTCAGTATCTGATTTATTTAGAGGTATGAATACTAATAAGTATGAATATTTTGTCTTAAAAATATTAATAGACAGATCTGGGGAAGAAAACAGATAAAGATAAAGCTAAGTAGAATAAACCTTTAGATTATAGAGGAAAGCATAATAGAACTGGGGAGGAAAAAAAATGGGTCTTGGAAAAAATGGGAAGTGTTTGGAGACTAAACTGATGTATTCACTAGAATTACATAACGATTTGTGCCTAAAGTGTGTCTCTATCAATATTTTCAATTAAGACACTTTATTTGCTGCAATAAAGAAAGCATCTTTCGCTTATTTATTCTGGAAATTTTCTAAGTCCTAGAGCTGAAATTAAGGGCCTTTCATCAACATTATATGGTATTTTGCTATAATTAAAACTGTAAAGAATAATTATATGACAGCTTTGGATATAGACAAAAATAGAGTTAGATGTTAATAGATAATATGCAGAAATAGACTATATGCCTAGTCATTACCAGTCAGGGGAAAAAAAATCTTAATATCAACTGGTCATTTAGAAATGCTATTGAAAACATTTTTTATACCATCGTGAGCAAAGGACTCAAAAAAGAAAAGGAGCAAAAGTGCCTCCATTTGCCTGTTTCCAACAGTGAAGACAAGCTGCAGTATAAAAATACCTCTTGTTACCAGCTGCATGGAAGTGCTGTGTCATCCTTGATTATACTAGTTAGGTGCTGAAAACTCACTGGATTTCAATAGCAACTGACAAAATCAAATAACATCACCTGCTCCTTCAGCTCTAGCAATTTCAGTGTGCTCTCAACTGAATCTAGAACTTCAGTTTAATCACATTTGCTATTTGGAGTGATCAGGTATATATTTGAAACTATGGCCCACTTAAACGTAAGGATTGTAGATTTCACTCATCTCTTCTGTCTGAAGGGAAAAAAAATGTGTAGGCAAATAGAAGGCCAATTGAGAGGTTCTGTATTTTATGTTGGATAAACCAAATTGGCTTCTTAATTAGAAAGGAGCAGAAAGAAATGTCTTTCTAAATTCTGAAGTAGGAATCTGCCTACTGCTGCTAAGATTTTAATTGCTGATGACTGGTGCTTTCTACTGATCCCATTACCTGATTAATGATTATTATTATTATTTGTTACTTGCACAGTGCCTGAGGTGCTGAAGGTACTTCAAAGAGAAAATAAATGATGCGGTCCCTTCCCCAAGGAGCCTACAGTCTTACAATATGAAAGATGACACAATAAGTGAGAGCAATAAAGAGCAGCAGCAATAGAGTGAGAATAATTACATGGTTACTTAGGTTCATTTTATACACAACATGATGGTACTGGTGTTTGCTTGATTTGTTTCTGCTTTTTTGGATGGAAAGGAGTATATGGGTATAAGAGCATAGGAGAAATAAAACAGATTAGAGAAGTAAGGTCTTTAAATTCTGTGTGTGTGTGCGTGAACATGTGTGTGTCTGTATGTGTAGAGGGTGAGGGGTACAGTAAAACAGAAAGGTAGATTAGATTGTAACAGCTACAAAGAGAGAGAAAACAGGTGAGATAGATTGTGAGAATGAAGACAAATAAAAAAAGGTGAAGAAATAACAATTTGGAGCTCATTGTCTTCTCTAAGTATCTTCAATGAGTGAATATATTGCATGGCCAAATGAATTGAACACAAAGTCAGGATGGAGTCCTGCCTCTGATCTGGAAAGAGGGTTTTGGATAAGATGAAACGTAGGCATAACATCCATTAGTGGATTTAAGGCTGATTTAAGATGCAAGTAACAGTTCCTCTAAAGAACAGCAGTGAAAGAGCACCAGAATTCATAACCTTCTGCTTACAGTTTTCCTTTTTTTGTGAAACTTCAGCATGCTGTTAGTTACTGTAGGACAGGTAGCTTATTCAGCTGGACACTGTATCTACTCCATTATACTTACTGACTTTCAAGTGAATTTCTTTCTTGAATTTTTTCAGTCCATTTTGGCTTCTTGCCTCCTTTAGCAATAAATTTCATGTTGTACACCTGTGCTGCAAAGAAAATTTTGCTTGTTTTTAAACATTGCTGATGTAGTAAACAGTGAGTCCATCACAATGCTTCACTCAGGCTCAGCTCCAGTGCTCCAACTAGGTATCATAGAATCTCAAAGCCATAAAGTTTGGAAAAGACCTGTAATATCACTGAGTACAAGCATTAACCAGCACCAGAATGTTCACCATGAAATCATATCCCCAAATGCCACATCCACACACCTTTCAAATATTTTCACCTAAGGCCATTTGACATGTCTCAGCTTATTCCACAGCTGCTGCTCCACATCTTGTCCTAGGGTTTCTTAAATTGCACCGCTCTTATGAGTGGGTTAGGAATGTCATTCGTAAAGGCTATGGCCTTAAAAGCTCTCTAAGATCCATTCACTGCGCTGGTTAAGTCTACACAGATCTCCATGGTAACTTAGACAACTAGCTTATCTACAGAAATTTACATATAAACACCTAAGTATAGGTGTTCTGAACTTTTAACACTATCATACAAGGTTCCTTTACTGCCTAAATACAGGTCTTCAAAGTATGGCGCAAGATCCCACTTTACATAGCTTGCTTTTAAAAGGTAAATTTCAGTAAAGCAAATTTTAACCTGCAGTACCAGTTCTCAATGATACTAAGTATTGTGTCTAATTTATGTTTGTAATTAAATTATATTATGAAATAAAAAGATATTAAAAGATAACTTGAAAATCCTACTTATTAACATGTTCAATATTTACTAATTAGTATTTTAACTTAGGGTAAAAAAATAATTAAATAATTCATGTGAAAATAATTTTTCATTATAAAAGATAGTAATCATGTTTTTTAATTAGGGATGGGACTGAATCATAAAGCTTCACTTTCAGTATGTGAATGCTCTCAAAATTTGATAACATTTTAGGTTTTATCTAATTTGTAGCCAATTTTATATCATTTTCTCTACTTAAGACTGTTTTTCTTGAGGCACTAGTGTTTGCAAAAGGATTTTTTTCACATTGTCTCTGCAGGCACTGATTTCTACTTGCTGAAATATTTCCTTTATATCCTTTGTATCCTTTATATTTGTATCCTATATATTTGTATCCTTTATACAATATCAGAGACTTTACCAGGATTTTAGTTCTTGGACTATCAAGTCAACTCTACATACTATAATCCATTTCATAAACTGAAAAGTTTCACATATTAATTTTTCCTGATCTAACTATTCTTCTGGTTAAGGAAACCCTGTTCAGAGTATTTCAGATAAAATCTCATCTGTGTATTTAATAACTTCAGCATATTGCTTTGTTTCTACCACCTTATTCAATACATCCTAAGTTTTCATTTGCCATTTTCATTGTCACATCTGATGGCATGTTGTAGTCAACCAAGGTAGTATTCTCTTGACTGCAAGAAGACTGCATTTTCTATTTTTTTTAAATGCTTAGGTAGAAGTTTATTCTTCCTTCACAGAGGGAAGAAAGTCTCAGGGTGCAATTCATCTCATCCCAAGGCAGATGCCTAAAACTGGTTAAAGTACTCACTTCCTAAGAGTGCCTATTTCTCTTTGCTGACTGCAAAAGGAGTTCGGGATGATCAATTCTGTATAAATGTCTAACATGCGCCATCCAAGAGTTGAACTAAATTTCACTCTGCACTAAAAGATGGTAGCTTGAGTCTTTTCGCCTCTTCTTCTTTTTCAATTGAAAATCTCATAATTTGTAAGTAAAATCCAATTTTCAGTTAATTTGGAGTTCATGCTCTTAAATTTAATCTGATTTACTCCTCAAGATTATTCACATTTTTCTGGTGCATTTAATTAGTCCTCTATTTTCACAGTGGTTTCTCAACTTACAGTTGTCAAGAGATGTAATTCAATAAAAGGTAAAAATAAAAATATTAACCCCTCCCAATATAAAAGCATTAAATAATAGTTGTCTTCCTCTTGTTAAATATTCCAAAGTTAGCCTCATTCAATTCTGATAGTTTCCTCTCTGTCATTACACATGGAGAAAACCATCTCAAACAGTTCTTTAAATAATCAATTATCCTAATACAAATCTTCATTTTCTTCACACAGGCTGATAATTTCCATCTGGTATTGCTTCCATTGAAGTCCAGATACACGAATCCTAATACAATTCTCTTGTCCAGAAAATAATTTATCAAAAAGAATGAGCTATCTTATTCTATTGCTTTAACATTTTTCAACAAACTTTAGCAAATCCATTCTGCATTCAATCCCATTTTTAGTTTCTTTTTTATTTCAAAGACTAGAGGAACATAAAATTGGTAAGAATCCTAACAGGCTAAAGTGAAACTAGGCAATATAATGAGGGTTTTTTAATCAGAGATACATATTTTTTCTTTAATTTTCCAAATAGGTAAGGTTATTCCCTTCAGAGCCTAACACTGTTCTTACCCGATATTTTCAGCTAGAAACAGAGTATCATCACTTTTTGGTATCAAAGAACAAAGGAAATCATGTTTCAATCTTTTACACTTTTCTCCTTGGTGCTATTATTCTATTAGCTTTGATAATTTTCTAACCTTTACATTATTTTTTGACCATGTATTAGTTCATGGATTTGTCTCTGTCATCACTACATGGTTTATCTTCTACTTTCATGACTATAGACCTGCTGCAAACTGAAACAGTACCTTTATCTCTAATCCTTCTTAACTTTGCAGCTGCTTTCTTTATAGCCTTCTATAATTTCACAACATCTAGATTTCAAAACATACGCATTCTTATATGAGCATTATGGCCAACTCTCCTGGTTGCCCATTTGTTTCAAAATCAATTGAAATGTTTCCTCTTTCCAATTGGCTATATGAAATTCCTAACAGATCCGAATTTAGTGTCATGTCCTCCCTCTATCATTCCTCAGAATTTATTCACCTCTTTAATAGTACTCATTAATTCTAACTTTATTTTATTCAATAAAATAACATAGTCTTGAAATAAATCTACTGCATAGTCAAAGTCTGTTCTGGCTTTGATCCGCAAAGAGTAGCCATAACTTTTACCACCACCCATGATTTTACTGACAAGGTACAGTTTGACGTCCGCATTCGGATCAGAGGAATCCACATCTCATTCCTTCTTAGCTGCCACTATGATTGCTGCCAGAGACTCCTTTGATGTGTCAGTTGCTAACTCTCACTCTTTCAGACTATTATTTTCAGTAAGATTTCAAATTATTTCCTGTAATCTCCATACTCCTTATCCACCAATAAGGATTGCTTGGTTTTTGCTTTCATTAGATTATAAATGATAAAAAAATAAATAATTTTGACATCTCAAACACAGTCTTATATGCACTAGGGTTTCTAGAGCAGAAAATATTTTTAATAATTTTATCTATGTCCCATTGGTCTGACTGCTATATTAACATAATGTCATTGGGTGTCATTCATCTACCCTTCCTTAGGAATCCACATCTAAACACCACTGCAGACAAGGCACATGCATTTAGTCACAGTTCAATACTCTAATACCAGATACTTGATTCTCTTATCTATCTTCCCTGTAGATTGCAGGAACCTTTTCCTGAGGAGTACACACTTTGATTAGTACCCATATTGAGAAACCAGCTCATAACAAGCATTCCTGGAAGAGGCTGCAATATGTGCTTTAAGCACAACCCAGATAAGGCTAATGTCTGTATCATCCCTTGACTACTCTCATAGTTTTGGACGGGCTGTTGTAACCTGGATTATGAGGAGGATGATCACATGCAGAGAGATTTTGACAGAGATTTTATCTCTGACTGAGGAAAAGCATCATCAGGGAAGAATTGAGTGCAAAGGCCAGAACTGGGACAAAATTAGACATCCTGTGCACAGAACCTAGAATCTCATCTCCAAATTTGATCTGCAAACAATCACTCCAGATGGCCAACATTGTCATGACATACGTCCACAACAGTGAAAAACACTCTGTGGTATATTTAGGAAATTCTGAAGGATGTGCTTATACAACCTACAATATCCCATGATATTCAGGTCTTTAGAAGAATGTGTGCAAACGCCAACTTCTAGTTACCTGGTATGGGAGCAAAATGATCAACTAACAACGGTATTTGCCAAGGATGTTAATGAATTTAATGGAAATCCTCAAGGCTAAGAATTATGTGATGGTAATGAAGAAATGCCCCCATACCATTGGCCAATGACCCAACTTGGGGGATCACATGCATCTCCTGAGATACAGGATAGAGGATATCACAAAGTTGATATATAGCCTATTCTGAGACTCTCATTTCAGACCTCACTGCATAAAGCTTTGGAAGTTAGACACAAATATGAATTTCATCTATGGCACCTTGTCTATGTCCTCTTGAACCTATTCCTGTATATTCTAATATGATTCAATTGTATGCCCTGAGTGAATATCAGCAGAAGTCTGGTAAATGTGGAGGCAAGCAAGATGAATTGAAGAGAATAACTTAGCTTCCTTAAAGACATGGATGATCACCTCAGGACAGATTTTTTGTATTCATTTCTTTTCTGCACTAGGTGAAAATAATCTTAAATACACTGAAGTAAATAGAGCAACATTTTGAACAGTTTGAACTCTTCTGACACCAGATGTTTAATATTTCATAATTGTATCTAGTGTAGTTCCAAAGTTTAGTCTTTAGCTAACATAATTCCATTTAGATGCATAAAAATAATCAAAAATCACAAGAAACCTGATCAATAGGAGGAAACATGTAATTAGTCTGACCAATATATTATTTTTGTATTTTTGAAATGTAGAGAAATTTTCTGATATGTTTAGATGTTGGCCAAAATTTGGAGTAGTTTAGATGTCTCATCTCATTGCCATTCTGCCATTCTGTCATTCTTACATTATTTAAGTAAATTCCAAACAAGTATTTTTTTAGTGGTTTAGAGTTCTGTCTGTTACCACCAATTAAAAGTTAGTTGCTTCAAATCAAAAGGCAATTTATGAGATTTTGTTACTGCAAAATTAATCAGCTTTTCTCTATCCCACTGAGGATGGTTTTGTACAGTGACATCAGCATGATCAGTTACAAAGTCCAACAACACTCTGTGGCATTTTAGTTAGTTTCTCTATTAGGGAAATTTCTTTTTTTCCAGGCCCTAATGATGGGTTGACATTCAGTTATGATGTGACTACCTGTACCAGGAGAATTATTAGTTCATAAGAGTTGCTTGATATAATTTTGTTGGCGTTTAATTAGTCCAAAGTTAAATGATAAAATGAAGTTTGGAAGTCAAAGACTCCTTCTGATTTTGTAAAATTTCTACATAATCTATAATGCTAATTAAAATGTTTTTCCTATATGTGTGTTTTTATGTCTGACAACTTAAGCCTGACAGAGTCTACAATGGTTTTGGCACCTAAATCCTTCTTTCCTCCCAGAAAACCTTCCTTGTTGATTCTCATGCTATGTATTGTTTACAAATTACCAGCAAATAGCACTTTCATCTGGTGTTCAATACTTCTGCAACATAATGGTTGCATGTTAATAGCAGGCTGTGGTTGTCAACGGCAACAACACAGCTTCTGCATTGAAAAGCAAGTACCATGTAGTGAGAGCAGACATACCAATCCCAGTTTGCTGGACTCCACTGTAAATTTTCCTATGGCAGGAGCTGAATAAACAATACCTCTTCTGCTGGATGCCATAAGCAGCCAGTAGTCAAACAGATTACATGTAAACCTGAAATGTCAGGGGCTTTTCTCCTTGGAATGAAGCAAAGGGCTGAGGAGGGGTCATCAGAACAGTTTGTCTCAGAGTCAGCTACCATAGCATTGAGACAGGCACCCGAAATCCTTGAGGTAGTAAGAGAAAAAACAGGGTCATTCAGTTAATATTCACAAACAAACAAGTAAACAAATAAAAAAGCCCTTGTCAAACCACCATTTTTTTTCTGAAGCCCATATAAATTCAATCATTTCTCCTTTGCTAGGAAACCATAGCAACTTTGAGCTCTGGTTTTGTTCTGCAGTGCAAATACACAGTTGGATTTAAAGTGTTAGGATTGAATGTTGTTTAATGAAGAACTAAGAAAAAATTTCAGTCCGGAGTCTACTGTATTGAAAGTTCAGCTCCATTTTGTGATAAACTGATATAACTTATTTATTTATTAGGTTTAAGCTATGTTTTCAAGGAAACTAACTCCAATTGGGATTCACCCATAAAAGTCAAAGGAGCTGATTGATGTCATTGCAAGGCCACTCTCAACTATTTTTGAAAGGCTATGGTGATTGGGTGAGATTCCTAAGGACTAGGACAAAGCAAATATCACTCCTATTTTCATCAAGGGCAAGAAGGAGGATCTGGGGAACTACAAGCCAGTCGACTTCACCTAAGTCATTGGGTAGATGATAGAGCAAATAAACGTGGAAAATCTTTCTAGACATACTGGAAACAATAAATATGGGTTTACAAAGGGGAAATCATGCCTGAGTAGCCTGATAACCTTCCATGATGAAATTACTAGCTTGGTAGATGAATACAGTGGAACACAATGCAATGCAGATGGGCTGTCCTGCCCCAGGCTCGTGGAGCTCTGGGATATGATGGGATGGGCCAGCCAAAGCATAGCAGGTTCTTGGATGGGATGGGCAGGAGCAGCACAGGTGTACCCAGGGTGGAGGCCTCATTGCTCACCTCAGTCAGAATTCAGTGGGACTGATTTTGCCCTGACTCCTGAGCACTGCCTGGCAATGCAAGGGAAACAGCACCAGGGAAAGGCCAGGAGGGAGGCTTGGACCTGCTGATGCCTTCCCTTCCAGAGCCAGTGAGGCCCTGTCTGGAGGATGAGGACATCTGAATGGGCAGCAAGGAACCATAGTTCCCTTGGAGGAACTATGCCTGGGCTGTGCAGTGCAGAGGGCTCAGGCAGGGCCTGTGGGGCTCCCATGGGAAGGGTAGGGTGTGAGCCCGGTGAGATGCAGGAAGAGCTGCCATTCCTGGCCTCTGGGGTCCTGTACGCTGCAGCCTGCAGAGGACAAAGGGACAGAAAGACAGGGGAACACAAGTGTTGGTGCCATGGTACAGGTCACAGAATCATCTGAGCTGGAAGGCACCTGGAAGGATCCAGTCTCTGGCAGCCATTGGAAGGTTCTGGAAGGCTCTCCGCAGTTTTGGCAGTTGCCACAGCAGTTGCTACTGCAGTTGAAGGCTGCACTTCCAGCCTGGCCCCTGTGCTCTGGCTCTTAAGGTAACTAAACCTCACCCTCTTGTTCCATTCCTCCAGCCCATACCAGCCATACTGGTGAGGCCAGGGTTTGACCACAAACTGGGGACCTGAGGAGGTGTCGTGGTTGTACCTGGCCCTGTACTGGCAGCTGAAGAAAAGGCCAAATAGGGAATAATGCAAAGCTTCCAAATCCTGGAGGCACTTGCTTGGAGGAGCATTTCTGACAGTGGGATTAACCGCAGCTGAGTCAGAGTAGCTGGAAGGACAAGGCTGGGATCTTACTGACTAGAAATCAGCTTTGCAGGAATGACTTATGGGTCCTGGTCTATAACAAGCTCATGGAGCAAACAGCCAAGAAGATAAAAAAAGGATTGGTATTGGACTGGATTTTTAACTGTGGGGCTGGATTTAGCAACTGGACTTTTAGACTGGATTTTTTACTTATAAATTTCCAGTCTGTTAGGGTTTTTTGAGATGTGGGAACACATCAATATGGAAAACGTACTTTCTAGAAAGAACTGTAGTAGAATTAGGTGTGCCACAGTGAAATACAAAGCTTTATCAGTTATTGGTTGGTGATGCTTTTGTTTTTCTTTTTGTTCTTTTACTGGTTTTGTTTTGTTTCATTGTGTTTGGTTTGCTGCTTTCAGATGATCACCAATCTGTAATTCAGAAACATTATATTAAATGCAATACTGTGTAGCCTAGATCCAACAGAACTTAGGATGCCCATGAAAATTGCTCTCAATATGAATTTTTGAACATTTCTGAAAAACAGAAGTAGATATGTGTTATGTTGTTGTATGAAGTATGGATACCTCTAAGGGAAGGATAGAAGGTATAGCTATTTGGTGTTTATATAACTGCCTGTAATTTTGTCTGAACTTTGTAGTCTAATACAGAGCCATTTGCTTCCTTTCTTTTCCTTAACTAACTTATACACCCATTAAAATATTGCTGGAATTTGTGAAAATGTGATTTTCAGGTAGAAATTAAGTCACCTGGAATGAAGCACTGTACAACACTGTTGACTTCATGTACAGTATGACTATCACTTCAGAAAGAAATAAAATAGAAAATATTTCTTGTGTTTACATTTGCTTCTCACACAAGCCTTGCAAGTAGTGTGTCAATGAAAAAGAAAAATTAATGTAAATTATATATATTTATACAAACATGTATATAAATGCATACTTGATTCTGGTTCACAATAATTTTGCTCCCATAAAAATTCAAAATAAAGAAAATCAAAATACTAGATATAGAAGTAATTTACTTTGGAGAATAAAGCCAATCTAATTGTGTGATCCTTGCCATCCAATTTTCCCATCAAAAACCTGTTCCGCCATGTAATGGAGGGCACAATTCACCAGAGCCATTGTGGCAATGCTCTCCAGACCAATCTATGTGAGTTGAACAGGCTGGTGAAGAGTGTCTGTCCTGGTTTCAGCTGGGATAAATTTAGTTTCTTCTCAGTAGCGGTTACAGTGCCGTGTTTTGGGTTTGGAATGAGAATGGTGCTGATAACATGCTAATGTTTTTGCTTTTTGCTATGTCGTGTTTACCCTAAGTCAAAGGTGTTTTTCCATTGTCTCCTGCCTCTGCCAGTGAGGAGGGATGCAAAAGAAACTGGGAGGGAGCACAGCTGGGACAGGTGACCCGAAATGACCAAAGGGGTATTCCAAACCACAGAACATCCTGCACAGAATATAAACTGGGGGGAGTTACCCAGAAGGGCAGCCTATCTGGGTTCGGGAAGACGGCTCTGGCATTGGTCAGCAGGTGGTGAGCAATTGCATTGTGCATCACTTGTTTTTTCTCTTTTTATTAACGATTACCATGATTGCTGTATTTTATTCTATTTTCATTTATTAATCTGTTCTTATCTCAATATACAATTTTTACCTTGATTTTCCTCCCCATTCCCCTGGGGTGGAAGGAAACAGAGTGAGGGGTTGAGCAAGCAGCTGTGTGGTGATTAATTTTCAGCTGAGTTTAAAACCACGACAGTGTCACAGAGGGTTCAGTGGTTTAGTGGCCCAGTAATTGGCAGCTCATAGGGAATTGCTTTTAGGTCCAAGTCTGGGTAGGTCTGTCAGCCAGGGAAAAGTAAAAAAAGGGTACTCAGGTGGATTATGACTGTTCCAGAGACCACAACAAGGCTGTACTAAGATTACATTTACAGGATAGATATAGAATATACTTACAAATATATTATATTTTGTGTGTGTTACCCATGAAAATTTACATTCAAACACCACTGCTTCTCTAGGTTATTGTAGAAAATTCAATCTAGGTAAGAATATACAACTTTTTAAATATATCTTGTGTTTCAAAGAACAGGATTTTTTTTCAGAACTTGAAGATACTCTATATCTGAACTGGTAAATTTTTTAGTATATCTGAAAATAACAAATTTTTTCACTTTTGAACATCAAATGTGTTTTCAAGTGTTTGTTTTGAAATTTGTGAAGTGATTTCATAAACTATAGTACCATTTTACTATTCTTTATATGAAAGACCATATCAGATGTGTTTTTACCACCTGGTGTTCCAATATCATGAAAGTGAATTTGTCTGTTTAAGCATGTCAGGATTAATGGAGATCAACAGAGAATGACTCTGGTCTATATGAGTTTTATCAGCATTTAAAAAGAGGTTAAACCATCAAAGGTTTGAAACAGCAGCAATGTGAAGACCTTGACTGCAGGTGATAATGCTATAAACCTTTGTACGCTGTGCAATAGAGGTGTCAAAGCTGATTCTCACATTTATTCAGAGGCATAAGATTTGGCATAGGAATCAAATTTTACAGTTTAATTGAGTAAAAAGAAAGTGTGAATTTCTGTAAGGAAAAAAATTTAAATCTCAATAGCAAGATGAAAATCTGAAAAATATTTTTTCCTTAAATGTAACTTGAGAATGAGGTTTATGTTACTTCTTT
The DNA here is from genome assembly GCF_000738735.6 of Corvus cornix cornix. Taxonomy (NCBI): domain Eukaryota; kingdom Metazoa; phylum Chordata; class Aves; order Passeriformes; family Corvidae; genus Corvus; species Corvus cornix. Next base: position 58,734,363 of record NC_046332.1, on the reverse strand, counting down.
ACACATAGGAAGTTACAAAAAAGTAACGAAGTTGCATCTGTACACTCACTTCTGAGTATATATTGTATTCATCATGGCAGACATTTAGAAATGTGATTTTTTGTAAACTTTTGTAGGGTATGCCCAGCCACTGCCCTGGAGGGATGTCTGCTGAGATAAGGAGATTGAGCAATCTCCCAGCAGGATCCCCCCTGGGAAGGCAGCTACTCTGCAGTTACGGCAAGAAGAAGACAAACCCAGAATCCTCTGGGAGACCCTGTGCAGATCCTTTGTAACCCATTGGCCTTTGCCCTCTGACACCCACCCCCTGTATCCCTATAAAGCTAGCCCCCTCCCCCTGCGAGGGCAGAGAGATGCTCGTCCCTGGCTCCCCTTCGCCGGAGTACGGACCAATAAAGCTGCCTCGTGCGGAACAGCTACACGAGCCTCTTGTCTCTCTCTCCCTGGTCTGGCCTGGAGGCTGCTCTGCAGAGCTGAGCTGAAATCACGAGCTGATAATCACTAAAGAGCTGACAGCTTCTGCACAGGCCCTCCTGGCCAGCAGCTGAGGGAAGACACCGGGCCTCGAGAAGACAATCCTCCATGGGACCATCTCTCCGGACCGGTCACAGCTTCCTCGGTCAGAGCTACTGACCCCACACCAGCTGCCATAACCTTTGAGTACAGATCAGCTGACTATTCAATAAAGCTGCTGCATAGCATTCATACTATTTCTTTAAAAAATATATGGTCATCATACCTTCCACAATTTTCACAGATTTATTTCTATTAGTTTTTGCTTCTTTCTATTAATAAAAACAGTTCCTTATTTATAACTGTAACAAAACTACTTATCCATATTATATGCAGGACCACAGACCACATCCTAAAAACCTGTTTCCTTCTCACCAGCATGTCCAGGATCAATGTCCAGGAATTAATACAAAAATGGTTAATCTTTTCATCTCTAAGGCATATTCTGAGATTTTTTTTTTTTTTCTCATAGGGAATCATGGCCCAAAATATCATTCTTAATCTGTATATAGAGAAATATATATATGCAACTATATAAAAATATACATAAATTCAAGTATATATAAATGCTGTAAAATTCCTATTTTTTTAGCCACTTTATGAAAAGTCTTCTTCACTGTCACTTTGTGGAACAGGAAAAAATGTCAATTATTTATTTAAATAATTGGTTTTATAAACATTCCATTCCACTACCTGATTTTTCCATTTGGCTGTTACAAGACATGTCTGAATTTTCAAAGTTAGTGAAGAAGACACTAAAGTTCTCAGAGGAAAGGGCCCTCAGTCCAACCCTCTCCTACCAGTTTGATGCCAGGGCCAACAAGAGAGGAGGAGAGACTGGGGAGAGATTGCAGTCAGCAAGAGAGCACTTGAAGAAAAGCACAAAGAAATTCCAGCCACTCCAGGCAGCAGGGAGAGGCCCAGCTTGCCTCTAGGCAAACATCATGGGGAATAAACACGAGGACTTAGAGGCACGTGCTTGCCTGTAGGGCTATGATCTTAATGACATCACAGAGATATGGTGGAACAGTCCCTGTAACTAGAATGTTGGAATGAAAGGATACAGGCTCTTCAGGAAAGACAGACAGGGGAGACAAGGTGAGGGTGATGCCTCCAAATAAATTGCATCACCAGCAATGTCTTGCTGAACTTAATTACTGCCCGTTGCAAGCAGATCTTGACAAAAATTCTCCTATTTCAAAGCACCTTCAAAAGAACAGTGGTGTCCTAATATAACCTCAGTCAATAATCAAATTTCAATTTAAGCTATTTGAATATTTGTTTTTTTCTTACAGTCCTTACCACATTCCTTAAAAAACCAGAACTCAGTGTACTATGGATGGATGCAGATTATTAGCCCCATCTTTCCCTGGGTCATGGAATATCAAAACACTCAAAACTAGAGGCAATTGAAACATATCTGTAGGTTTAGAAATGGTATACTTCTAGTGGACAGGCAATAATACATTAGATTAATCCATGTTTTGGTTTTTCTTTGATTCATTGAGCATGTGTGTTTGCATCTCATTTATTTATAATGGTCCATCTAAACAAATATTTTGTTATCTATCTTTGTAATTCAACCAAACAGTTTGCTGTTATTGGATATTATCCTGGTAAGGAAAAAGAAAGCCTCAAAACCCCCCAAAAGAATACAGCTCAGCATTTTCAGGATTGATTGCAGAATCACTAAGATTAGCTAGTTGACACTATAACCTCGAAAGGGAGGCACAATGAATATTAAAAAAAATATGTAATGTCAAGCCAATAGACTTCTTTCTCAGAATGCAAGAGCAACAATTTAATGAGCATTTAGAGAGTTTGCCCTTGACTGAATCTTTGCTTGAGTGTTTACTTGGAGTACTGTTGCATTTGGGAAACATAATTTTTTCAATTAATTTCTTGAGGTATCTAACAGTAAGTTAGAAAAGGAAGAAATGGACTATTCAACACAGTTCAACACAATTAATCTTTAGTGCTCATCTTTTTGACTGCACTCATTAAACATCATTGAGTTTGTATGTGTCATCTTGAAAAATCAGGTAGCATAAAGTAGGCACTCAAAAAGTGATTGTTGTATCATGAATCAATTCATACAGACAGACCATGAATGCATTTAGGATCATTATTAGAAGAATGCTTTTAACATTAAACTAGTAAGGTTCTGGAACTGCTTTTTAACTAGAGTGTTGACAGCAAGAAACCTAAAAATATCATGTGAGCACAAATCTCATGTGAGTTTAAAAGATCACTACACACTGTAGTACAAGGGGTGGCACATCCTACGTACTTAAGAACAATTTTTCTTTATGATTTAATGGCATATAAATATCAGGCATGGAAATGCATCCTATTTTGATTCCCAATTCAGCTTTGTTCCTTATATATACACCCTTCTAAATATCTAAGAAACTATTAGTCTTTGCACTTGAGTTTATGTGACACAGTTTTGGTAGCGGGGCAGGTTCAGGGGTGGCTTCTATGAAAACATGTTAGAAGTTGCCACCATGTCTGACAGATCCAATGCAGGCCATATCCAAGACAGACTGACTGACAGCCAAAGTTGACCCCCCCAGTGGTGGAGTAAAAACTGCTGTGTAACAGAAAATGTGAGAGGGGACTGAGAATATGTGACAGAAACAACCCTGCAGAACCAAGATCAGTGAAGAAGGAGGGGAAGGAGGCGCTCCAGGCACTGGAGAAGATGTCCACCTGCAGCCCATGGAGGACCCCTCATCAGAGCAGGTGGATGTGCCCTGAAAGAAGTTGTGATCTTATGGAAAGCCCAGACCAGAACAGGCTCCTATTTAATGGTTTGATCTATACAGCTAAATAGAAGAGGACTAGTTTGAGTTCAAGAACTGGCTCCCTGATCATTCAGTGTTCACTGTTAGTTTACTACTCACCTCGTGTTCTAATGGCTCCAGAGTGTTCTGTCTAAAACAAATGCACCAAGGGGAATGTGATATAAGTAATGATGGGAATGGTTCTGTGCTGCTTGGTTTGGAAGCAAGGTATTGTCCCTGTACCTCTTTAAGAAACGTAGACATATCAAGCAATTATATATAGCATTGGTATGAACTAAGACACTCTTACATGATTCACTATATTCAGTTACCAAGAGGTATAACATTTCCTACCCTGTTGATTTAAAATGAAGTTGTTGATATGATGCCACATGATGCAATTTCTGCATTCCTACTTTGCTATAAATAAATACAAAGTAAAAACATTAAAGAGTTGGAAAATTACAAAATTAAGGTTGTTTCCATCTGGAAGCTAAGCAAGATCTGAGGTAAAGATTTTTTGAATAGCAATGGGATTTCTAAGATTTTTTTAACAGATTGATAGTTAAGATAGTGAATATTGATTTGATATTCCTGCTTTTACAGAATAATGCATAACGTGAAATTACTGACTTATACAAAGTTTTCACAAATGCTTTTTAATCTCTTAGTGAATGCCTGACTTCAAACTATGGCAGATGCTCATGAAAGGGTCTGTAGAGAAAAGAACAAAAATAGCAATGTACAGAACAGCATTCTGTGCTTTCAGAGTAAAGTTGGAAAATGTTGTCCATCAAATGTTTAAGTCAATCTGAACAGAATTAAACCTTTTTAGTCGTGTTTTTCTATCTGAATAAGCCCCCCAAAAAATGTTCCTTATCGGTTGAAGAAAAGAAGGATTTGGAAATATTTGAATGTTTAATACTTGTGTCATGTCTGCTTCTTCTCATGAGCCAACACCTGGTCCAAATAATAGGCAAGTAAAGTAGCTTGTAGATTGTTTTAGTGTGTACTATCCAATTGTATGTTAGTCTCTCTTTTCCTTTCCTTCTTTCAGTGAGAAGAGACAGAAAAACTATTTTGTAAGCCATTGATTCTCTGGTTTTAACTGGAAAAATATAGTTCATTGAGTATCCAGTCAGTTTAATTTAATTTCCTTGGGCTTCTGTTAGAATATTTGAGCTGGCTTTTTAGTAATTGAATGTAAATCTTGATGTTGCCAGTCAAGGCCTGGAAGAGATATTACTCATGCTACTGGATTAACAGTTTTATCAATTCTGGGATCACTTTGTTGTCATCTTTATGCACAGTGGTTTTGCCTTTTCACTTATATTTTATCACTTGAGGCTTGGCATATTTACTGAATTTTGTATCACAACTGAAATGGGATGCTCCAGTAACTTCCAAGTTCGGGGAAAGAGTTTGTCCACTTCTCTTTGAGTGAGTTCTTCTCTCCATTTATCTCTATCTGAACAGATAGAATTCCATATACGTGTCTTCATTTTTATTCTCCTTGTTTTGGTTTACTTCTTTAGCAGAAAATTATAAGCAAGTTATAGAAGCAAATTATAGGTTCCGTTTTTAAGCCACAATACATTTATTTAGCCTCATTCCAGTTTTCACAAGAGATAGGATCCACTTCTGCCTTCCTTTTTCAGTTTTAATGTCTGAAGAAAATGAGCTGTTTCTTTTAATTTAATTAGCAATGTTTAGTACTGGAATTTTTTTTGTCCTTCTTACTTCATTCCTTTACTTTCCAATCTGACTTCGCCTTCAGGAAAGTTAGCTTCCTAAGCAAGGGAGAGGATTTTCCAGTTTTTCACTACCTGTTTGACAATGTAACTTTCTAAAAGTCTTTGCATCTCTTGGATATTTTATTTTACATTTTCCTGAGACCATAAAAACTGTGAAATTCCTATAAGTTTAAAGAATGAAATTTTAATGTCCTCACATCAGGTAACTTGGCAACATAAGCCCACAGTTTATTCAGTTTCTAAGTACCTACTAAGGAATACATAGGGATAATTTATTTTACATCAAAAATGCAACCCAGAACTTCCATACTGGTACTTCTACTTCTGTACTTCTCTTCTGCTGTCTGACCTCATGTTTAAAGTGTTTATTCAGAAAACTGATGTGAACCCTTGCCTTTTAAACACTTTGTCAAGGTGAAAAAATACCAGATCATTTTTCACATCTTTTAGTTAAAAACATTCTAAGATTTTTCTACAAATCCTTTCATTGTTTTCAGTCTTGTTGGCATAACAGATTGCTTCCTTTGCTTTCCAAAGTATGCCTTTTGTCAACTGGATATTTGTTTATTCCTCACTTTAATTAAAACTGGTGAACCTTGATTACTGGCATCATTTTGTTTTATGCACCAGACTATGCCTTCACAACTTTGACAAACCAATACCAAAATAATTTAATTTCTCATTGGTAAGGTGAGTATCTGGTGGGGAGCCAGTGTAGCTATCACATCCAGAACATCAGCTGTTATATTTGGCTTCTTCCACTTTTAATAATTTCTTCTCAGAATTCAATAACCGTGCACACATCTCTGCATAAGAGACCTGCACCTGAAATGACCATATGTTCCAGCAATTTAATCTCTCCCTGAGCAGCCATGACAGTGAATGAAAACACGGCCTATGTTTTGGGCCACGTGCAATGAATCAAGGCCTTGATCTGTCAGTGGCAGCAGTTCTGCTCTGGCCTGCTCTACCTTCGCAAGTCTCCAGTGTATCGCATGTATTGCATTTGTTCACTTTGACATCATACGCATCTTCTTCCTCAGTGTTTTTGGTGCTTATACACTTCCAGAGGTGAATTTTTCCTCCTTGTCCAGTTATTCAGCCTCTGGCTACAATTTTTAAGATATTTTATATTACTTTCATGTTTCATGTGAACTGCATCATCATTTCCACTTGTATTTGAAATCATCCCATAAATTTCAAAATCTAATTCATATTGAATTAGCTTCTTTCCAAAACATGTCTGAGACTAAGATGCAGCCACAGGTTGTACATCCTGGCTTCTTTTCTGTTTCCGCTCTTCTGGAGAACAAACAACTGTGAAATCTTCCTTTAAATTTTAACCTGTTCTATTTCTGTGTTATTACCATTATAGAGAGGTGGTGGTTTACATTTTAAACTTATTTTAATGCCAAAAAATGATTGGAAAGTGCTCCTAAATTAAAGGTCCCTGTGAGACAGTTTTGCCAAGTTATGGGCAAGTAACTACACAATATTAAGAAGGTCTATGCAACTTTCTGCCTTTTACCCCTTCAAGGTGTCATGGTTTAGGAACGGTGTTCTTCAATGTAGTACTCCAGCTCCATGTGCAGCATCCTCTTCCTCACCCTCCATCTGGAGGCAAAAATGCAAAGATCATGGGTTGAGATGAGAACAATTTATTGGAAACAACAGCAAAATAAGGAAACAGTAACAAACAGTAACAACAATATTAACAAAAAAAGGTATAAGAAAAATAAATTATTTACACAGAAAGTTCCTTGCAATAAACAATACTGGACTGCTCTGTCCACCATGGTTTTTTGACCCTTCTCCCTGGACAAGAGTTCCTTTTCCATCCACCCTTCCCCCTAGCGTTGACATGAAGTGGTATAGAATTACATCCAGACCCTGGCCACAACCCCTCCCAGCTACTACAAAAAATTAACCCTGTCCTGGCCAAAATCATGACACAAGGTAATGGTATATTTTTATTTTATTTGGTTTCTAGATTAAGAAAAAAAAAAACTCCAGAAAGTGTGATAGTTTTACCCTTTTCAAAGAATAACTGTTAAACTTGTACATTCAAAAAAAATTTTTCAACTTAATGAAATTTACGAATGATATAATACATGGAGTGTGAATTCTTCCTATATGAAACCTATTTTGTACACATGAAATATGCATTTAATAACTACATCTGAAATATATTGGTGAAAGCTATGACAAGAAGTTAGAGGCTATTTAACTTATTATAGTTTGATCAAACATAAATACTTTGTACTACACTGTAAATACCAGTTTTGTACATGTAATTGTATTCTTCCATTATTTGGAATATATCTTGTGTAGTTAATTTGTTATTTACCTTATGGAACAATTTTTTTTTTCCCCAAGGTTTAATAAAAACTTGTCTTTCCAATTATGATGTTCAGTGCATTCTAGCCATTCAATTTTTTAGCATGCAATATGTAATGAGAGGAAACTTCAGCCCAGCCTATCTGCCTCCTTACTAATGCATGCCAATAATTGCTACTGACCATTTATAGCTCTGAATAATCTGGCTTTCCAAGACTGTTAATCATTTGTCATTGATATTCATTCCTTTGTCTCATTTTTTACTTTCAACACATCACAAGTTGAAGTCAAATATTACCACACTCCAAAAAAGGCAGTCAGTTACGATCTCTTTACCTAAGTCTTTCTATTAAAACTGGTTGGTAAAAACCCAAGCCTTCACAAGGTCATCTGCAGAGCAACAATGCCACAGTTGCTTAAAAGCAGCCCAGGGTTTCACAATTTCTTTCTAAGCACATGACTGGAAGGGCTCATTTTGATGTTTTCAAAAGGAAATAGAAGCATATGGATACTTGTACAAAGCCACTTGGTTCCCGCATATACAGTGTTTCACTCAGACTACAGGTTCAAGACAGCATGGCTTCAGCAAGGGAAAATCCTGTCTGACCAACCTAGTGGCTTTTTATGATGGAGCAACTACCTCAGCTGATGATATAAGAGCTACAGATATAATTTATCTGGGCTTCTGGAAAACCCTTGATTAGGAAAAAAATTCTTACTGTGAGGGTGGTGAGGCCCTGGAACGGGTTGTCCAGAGAAGTTGTGGATGCCCAATCCCTGGAAGTGTTCAAGGCCAGGTTTGATGGTGCTCTGAGCAACCTGGTCAGGTGGAAGATGTCCCTGCCCATGGCAGGGGGATTGGAACTAGATATTCTTCAAGGTCCCTTTCCAACCCATACTATTCTATGGTTGTGTGATCATTGGCATGCAAAAGTTGTTTCACTTTTATACTTCTTTAGACTGACACCCTTAAGTGGTATGCAACTGCGTTTCGTTCTCAAAAAAAATTAAAATCTTCCAAATGTCATCATTTTAATAAGATATTTAACGACTCTTATTTTCACACTTATTTTTGGAACAGAAGCCTACACATTTGCTGCAAACAGAGCTTAGGGTTGAAGTCCTCATTAGTCTTAGGTAAATATTGAAAAAATGCTGTTGTTTTTAGGCAAGAGTGTGTTAGAAACTGATGAGTAAGCCAGTCATAAAATCATTTTTAAAGAGCTGTGATCATGAATGCATTAGTAACAGGCCAGGGATAATAAAATTATCATAAGGTGGAATTTATGGTTCCTTTTAAAGAAGGTATGACTCTTCAAAATGTAATTGAGTGCTTAGCTGAACTTGTGTTGTACATCACGGGTTGCTTCAATCTGAAGACTTGAGTCTTTCCTAAAGGAAGATTTTGGAACATGTCAAGAATGGGGAAAAAAACCCCAAACTAACAAGAAAACGAAAAGGAAGATTTCATAGTAGAATTCAGAAATTGTGTCCTATAAATTTTGGTTTGTTTTCCTCAGACAGCCTTTCTCATAGTTTGAGCTACATCTCTGAATCAATATCACAATATCATCTTTTTGTGATTACAATAATGTATCATGAGATATTTGGTTAGCTGTGCAAGATAAAAACCAGTTTGGTTGAGGATCCTAATCTAAGGAAGAGACTGGTGTATGATCTCCAATTATGTTTTTCCAAATAACAATATTTTCCCTTACATAAATTTGTTTTTTCTATATAAACTGGAATTATCCTAGGTAAAATAGGTATTTTTAATAAAAATCCTATATTTTAAACTAAATCTTTTCAGGATCCAAAAATTATTTGAGCAGATTTTTTTCAGCTAGATCTATTCATTACTTCAAGGACAGGGCATATTACAGAAAAATATTAAAAATAAAGTTTGTGAAATTACATTTTTAAATAAATTTTATACAAGAAATGCAATAATTTCCCATACACTTCAGATTTTAGGTACTCAAGTGAAAAGAAGTTCTTTTCAGAAGCTGCATAAGATCAGTGCCCTGTACACCTGCCAGGGTAGGTTTCTATGCAAATATAAACAGCAAATTTGCCTATTTACAAATGCATATTAAGTCTTGTACATTATAACTAAAGTTAACCAGAATTATTTCCCTCATAAAAATCTCAGATTTATGAGGAAACAAACAACTCATATCCCAAATAATTTTGGTTCTGAAGTGCAATCACAGTGCTTTATGGAAATGGTATTTCCCAGATAAATCATTCTTTAAAAAAAAGAAAAAAACAAATTATATCTGACAAAACAGAACATTGCTAATATGATTACAAACCAACTACCCAAAACCCACCCAATGCTTCCATTTAACCTCAACGTATACTGACCCCACCTGAGCTTATGGAAATAGTGATAGGATTTAAATGATAACTAACTAATAAGGACAAAAACCAGGTTCATTCTTTAGTTCAAATTGCAGAGTAGCATAGTATCAGGGCTGCAACTATGTGCACATGCAGCCCATGTCAGTTATTAGTTCTCTACATGATTCAGCAACACCCCAGCCAGTCATTTACACAAAAGGTGCAACTATCTTGAGATACAAGGTCTTTCACTGAATCTTCACAATTAAATATTTGACTGTTACAGGAAGCTCCTGGTTGGGAATTTTAGACAGTTCTGTCTAAAATTCCCTGTTGCACATTTTTATGTTTATATTTGTGGATGAACATCCTGAGCAAAGCATCCAAGAGGATACTTAACTGATTCCTGTTGCAGAATTGACCAAATTGTGCACGGATACAACCAGCCACTTTTGCAAGTGGTGAATAGAAACTGTAGATAGGGCCGCTTAGAATATCAGTAAGATATTAAAGAGATGTTTCATATCGAGCAAGATATAAAACCAGCAGAACAATAGCATTAAATGCTGCATGTGTAGAGATGGTCATCTGGGAACTGAGTAAAACAGTGGTTTTGAAGACTTTCACCCAGCTCGCCTAAAAATACCATTGCAATGACCCTTACAACAGTGACTCCAACTGCTACCAGCCAGTGAATGACCACCTAGTTTTGGAGATTTGATTCCCTTAATGAGCATTACCCTATGCCAAAATCCTAATCCATTACTGTTTGTTTGATTTTTTTTCCCTTCCCCCTTTCAGCAAACATTCTATCCTGAGTATCTGCACAATAACCTTGAACTCCAGGATCAGAAACATATTGCAATCTTCATGCATATGGAAAAAGGTAATTTGAGGACAAGTTCATCCTTTAGAGTTCTCACAATAAAACCATTGTTTAACTGTTAGGATGCTGGTTGCAATTCTTGTGTCCTTCAGATGCATTGTCTCAAGATCTGCAAGGTTTTGCAAATATAAAGCAGCAGGAAAAAAACCCCATGGTGACATGTAAGGCTTGCTAGAAGTTTCCATTAGCTCTGATTGTTTGTCTTTCAGTTTTAGTCCATCCTGACCATATGTGTCCATACTTTATCTAAGTTAATCTGTATTCTTACCTTCATTTCCATACTCTTTCCTTAAAACTGTTTCTCAAAAGCCCTGCTTCTTAGCTTTGTCATATGTAACTTCTAATTTTGGTTTCCTGCCATCTCTATCTTCCTTGATCTTTTATCTCTGGCAAAAATTTGGCACACACTTCCTACTCACATGCAAAGGCTTTGACACACACAAAAAGTTCTGGGTCCTCCTCTCTCTCCTGTTTGGCTCCCTCCTTATTTTTAGTTTTAAATAATTTATTATCCTTAGTTGATTAATAATAAGATACAAAACCTTTTTTTTGTGAACTTAAGATGATATGCAACTTGAACTACATGACTCAGGGTAATTACCCTCATTATGTGTGGCATTTTGTATGTCAGACTACTTGGCTTATTTACATTTAGTGAGAAGAGGAAGAAAGACAAAACAGATGGGGTCGTCTATACCCACAATTTTTAAAATTTCACAATTGCAAGTTTATTGGGGTTTTTTTCCCATTAATATTAAAGGCAAGGAGGGACTTACTATGACAAAAACCTGAATATCATTTAGTTTTCAATGCAGTTAAATTACAGGTTAGGATAAGCATAGTATTCCCACAGCAAAGGTGAAGCCGCGGTGGTCATGCTGCTGCTGTTACACTTGCCACCTGTGAGCCTGCATCTGGAGAACTGTCCTCCATACAGGAATAGCACCAGGAAACTGGAGTGAGTCCGTCCCATGGAGAGAGACCAGAATGGGTAATTGGCTAGAGCAGCTGATGCTGAAGGCTGGAAGAACTTGGTTTGATTAGCATAGAGACTAGAAAGCTAAGGGGAAATTTTAATTTCTGTCTTCAGCCTTCTGAAGGTGGCAGTTGCACAGACAGAGAAAGATTCTTCCCAAAGGTGCATGGTGAAAGGATTTTCAGAAGAAGGACTTCACAACAATCAGAAGTTGCAATAAGGGCAGTTTCAACCAAATATGAGAGAAGAAATATTTCTCAGTGAGAGTAACTAAGCATGGGAACAAGCTGCCAGGAGAGGCTGTCCAGTTTCGGAACTCAGAGATTTTTAAAACATGCTTTGACAAGGCCCTGAGCAATATGACCTAACTATGAGACTAGTTCTGCTTTGAGCAAGTGATTGGATTACATCATTTCTAAAGGTTGTTCCCAACCAAAATTATTCTATGCTTCACTAGACAGAAACAATTCATTCTGAAAATTACAAACTGCCTATCTAATTTTTCCTTTAGTCATGGAGTTAATTGACCAGTCAAGTACAGATGGTTTCAAGAAGCAGTATATGCATCTCCAAAGAAATGAAGCTATCAATTTATATTTTGGAAACAAATTAATTTAATTAGTTTATTAATGTTAAATAAGTGATGGAATGAAAGGATGGATGTGGAGAGGGAGATGTAAACCAGTTTAAGGAGAGAAGATGAATTATCCTGGAAAAAAATTAATATTAGCTCTAAATGTAATATGTAGTAGGGGAAAAAAATCCAGAGGAATATCTGGAAGGAAAGTGAGTTCTGCAAGTCAGTCACTGCAGGAAGTGAACTTTTCAGATTAAATTAATTACAGTATAAATAGATCAAGAACATGTTTTACTTTTCTGTTCTTTTGTTCTTTTTTTTTTTAGCATAAATAAATAATGCAGCTGCTTCGTCAATTTTGGATTAAGATCTTTTTTTTTTTCCCTCCTTGTCTGCCTAATAATGTTTAGAATAATTCTAAACAACCAGTTAACCAGATGCCTTTACCTCAAAAATACCCCCAGCCAAGAATTAGTGTCTAAGGAGACCTTGATAAGTGTCAAAACCCTCAAATTTATTATTTAAACTATCTAAGTATAATGCATTACCAGTTCCAGTTGCAAGGGCTATCTTGAGAGCTAGTATCATACTGTACAACACAGAAAGAATCTCTCAATAACTGGTGACTGACAAGGAGAGCTTTCCAGCATATCTCAAGAGAAGACCTGAAATTTGAGACCTTTGAGACACCTGAGACATGAACATCCTGGTGAAATTTATGAAGGGATTTTTCTACACCGGATTCTGTATGCACAGCCTCTGCCAGATAAATTCCTCACCTGTGTACTGCTATTGAGATATTTGGTCCTTTGGCAAATTAATTTCAAATGACTGGAAATACCCATAGACACAAGATGTACTTTCTTTAAAGTTCAGATGGATAATGCCAGGCTATTAAGCTTTAAATCAGCATTAACTTCTAAAAGCTATGGCAAAAATGAAGAATGAAGAAATTACAGCACATGTTCAGATGTGCTGATCCTTTTACAAGCCAGTTGATTTTGGCAAAAGGAAATTTAGTTCAAAACAAGGATACTTCATATAGGTCACCCATCCACATAGATTAAAATGTGTAATGGTTCACGAAACAACATAGCACAGAGTTATCAAACTACTTAACTATGTTTTGTCTATTTAACTACAAAGAGCTTCATATAATATGTGTACACAAATGCACACGTATGCCTATATGAAAATGTGATAATGTATATTTGCCTTCTGCATCTGTTGCTCTCTCTATGGTTTTGTTAGTTTATTTTTTATTTTCTGCTTCCTGTGGAAAACCAGCATACTGTCAGTTCCTTGATGGCCTAGGCCTTGTGTGCGGTTCTTAGGTGTCAACTGGAAGTCCATACTGCTGAATTTGATATTTGATGTTATGTATTACAGGTGCTTTCTGAAGCTATAAACAAAATGCGGTGGGTGAGAACATAGCTTCAGTATCTGCTTTCTTGTCAGCACTTGCTAGAATAACTGTATTTAAAGACAGCTGTATTGGTTACACAATATGTTTTGCAATCATTAGTAAATAACAGTTTATAATGCTTACAGATGAAAACTTAAAAAACTGAAAATTTAGTGCTATGCTTTCAACCTAAACAGGAAGACTGAAAATATCTGAATTATTCTAAAATGTCAAGTCTGTGACTAATAGAATAAGCTATGAAGACAACTGTTATTTATTAATATGTTGTAACACATTTAGAATAAATGTTCCAGAGATAAAATCCTGATAAATCTGTAAACCCATTCCTAGTCAGAAGAGGCAATCTGTTAACAACTATTCAAAAAATGAAGAAATGTTCAGAATTCTTACTTTGCATAGGATAAAAAGTTAGAGATATAGATATAGATGACATAGATCTAGATATAGATGATATAGGTATAGGTATGGATAGACAATTCACATGGAGGCAACGAAGTACTTCCGGTTTTAAGGGAACAGTTAAATAGCATCTTTGTGTAAACGATATTAAGACAGAAAACATCAAAAAAATTTCACCTTATCCTCAATTCAGAAGTGGATTGTAAGATATTCATTTTAATATTTGAATATGAGATAACTTCTAGAAAAATATTAGTGCTGTTCTAGTGTTTAGAAAGTGGCATGATCAATAAGAAAAAGCTTGTTACAATGGCAAAAATTTTAAGCAAGTAATAGAAAAAGTCTGAGATGGTGTTCATATTTATATTTGTACTTGAGAGTAGAAAGATAATGAATCTGACAATTGATGTGTTTTTTGAGAAAATACAATTGCTCTGATTCCATTTTTAAAATTTTCTGAGGAATTTTTCAAGCTATTTTATGTTAAAAATGTCATACACTGTTTGACAAAATGCATTTGTTCTATTTTCTAAAATCTAAATAGATTAAAAACATTAAGTCCTCGATAAGCCCTAGTTTAACTTCATATACTTCAGCTAGGTATTTACAATAAAACTAAAGGCTGATTAAACCAGAAAAAGTTCTGAGTTAATCTTAGAGGTTCCTTCCTCTCTCATTCATCTACAGAAGAATCTGGATGATACGGTCTACAACCACATTAGTGAGCCATGCAGTCCAATGCGAGTACATTTGTATAGTGAAAGCATCGAGGCTGAGGACTTCCTGCCCACACTGTAAACGCTTTGGGGGAAAGGATGACTTTTTGAAGTGTTTGTTTCCTCCATGGTTAAATGATTCTGGATAGAAAGCACATCGAGAACAAATCAGAAATGGAAGTGGTCATTCTCCAAACCTAGAAGGCTCCAATTAAAGGCTAGAAACTTTTTGATCTAAAAATTACACCTTGGTGTTCCAAAGTATGGGTTAAAATCTTTCGTATCTGGGTAGAATGTAATAGTCATTGTCATATACAGCAAATTTGTTGATTGACAAAAAATGCTTCTTGATCCAAATCTCTATGAAAAATGAGGCCCTGTTTTGCTTAGATCCTGCACAAAATAATAATTTGAAAATCTAACAGAAATTTCAGTTGAGATTTATAACAAGATGCTACAGGTGGAAAAGTGTAGAAAAGAAGTAAGCAGAGTAAATCAAGGTAAGTTTATTTTGCATATGAAATCATTATCAGCACACCACTTGCATGGCAATGCTAGATTGCAAATGTCTTTCTCAGACAATAAACTTTACATATCTTACAGTATCAATAATAAAAAGCATGCCACTGTTAAATAGATTTTCAAACACTTGTCATCTCTGGAAAGAAATTAATTAGTATGATTGCATACTGACTTACTTCTCTGGAGGAGGATGGAAGAGTCAAAAATAATCTTTTCTGAAGAACAGTATCATTTTTTGAAAGACAGCTTAATATTCAGGGGTCTTGACACTCAACTAACTAAAAAAATACTATAAAAGATGAAGCTTGAAAATCCACTAATCCTTAATGAGCATTAATCTTTTAACTACTTTAAGAAAGAGTGTTTTATACTCATGGGGAAATCCTGCATAAGAAATTATGTCCTGAGCCTGTGCTGTTCAACATTAAAGTACCACTGGAATTAGTTTCAATTAAGAAAATTAATCTGAAATTGATTAGTGAACATTCCGACACTGCTGAAATTTGATTTTAATATACTAAACAGTTCATATTTTTTTATACGCAAACATTGAAGATGTCTTTGTATTCTTATCTAATATGGATGGTTATTTTGATCAGAGTTGGGGAATTCTTTCCCCAGTTTTATGCTGGCATGAAAAGAAGAAACATGTTTTTTCTCCATTTGTAAAATTACTGCATTTATTTATTTTGAGGGGTTTTTTTCCACTAAGAAAGAAAAAGATCTATAGTCTTTCATAATATATCCCATTTCTATGCACATCAGAGGAATTATTGTAAAACATGTACTTGAGAATCCTCCTTGTTCCACCAAAATTACACAAAATCTTCTTCACCTGCATGGCCAGTAGTAAAGCAAAGACAATATATAGCATATGTCTAACTGCTTTAGGATCAATAAATTATGCAAACCGACCATGCCACAGTTTAAATTCTGTTAAGTTTTTCTTGCAGACCAAGTATCATCAAAGATAATGTCAAAGGAGCCTGTGTGACTTTATTTTCAATTTTAGGATTCCTCATGGAAGCCTGAATAAAAGAAGTACAGCCTTTAAAACTAGGATCTAAAAAAGATTTTAATATAAATTTGAATATAAATATAAGTAAATATACATAAGAAGTGTGTGTACTTGTGTAGATGTGTGTGTTGGAGTATGTAATGTGCCATTGAAGTCACAACTACAGTTGGTATCATAAGTCATTACCGATATGTAAATCAGTACATAAATGATGATGCCATTCCTGGCTCACCCCTTAAAGTCTCACAGTCTTTAAGAAACCTTACCAAGCTGACATGTCTGTAATGGGTTTGTGTGACAAGGTTGTGATAACAAGGGGGCTACAGGGGCAGCTACTGTGAGAAGCTGCCAGGAGCTTCCCCCTTGTCTGACAGGCCCAACTCTAGCCAGCTCCAAGATGGACCCTCGTCCTGCCCAAGTCTGAATCCACCACTGACAGTGCCAGCACCTCTGTGATAGCAAAATTAAGAAGACAAAATATATTGTGCAGAAGCAAATTGAAGTCAGAGGAGAGAAGACTTAAAACATGTGGGAGGAACAGACCTGCAGGCACTGAGATCAGTGCAGTAGGGGGAAGAAGAGGTCTTCAGGTGACAGAGAGATTCCCCTGCAGCTTGTGGTGGAGACCATAGTGAAGGAAGGCTGTCCCCCCCTGCAGCCCATGGAGGTCCACAGTGAAGCAGATATCCACATGCAGTCCCCGGAAGACCTGATGCCTGATGGAAGCCATGACCCCATGGGAGACCCACGCTGGACAAGGCTCCTGATAGGACCTGTGGCCTTGTGGGGGACCCACACTGGAGCCTGTTCCTGAAGGACTGCACTCCATGGAAGTGACCCAGGTTGAAGCAGCTCATGAAGAAATGCTGCCTGTGGGAAAGATTGATATTGGAGAAGTTCATGGAGGACTGTGTCCCCTGGGAGGGAACACCCACTCTGGAGCAGAGGAAGAGTGCGGGGAGTTCTTCCCTGAGGACAAAGGAGCAGCAGAGAAAACGTGTGATGAACTGACCGCAACCCCCATTTCTGTCCTCCTGCACCACTGGGAGGGAGGAGGTAGAGAATCAGGAATAAAGTTAAGCCTGGGAAGTATGGAAGGGTGGAGGAAAGATTCTTTTATATTTGAATTTACGTCTCTTTATTCTGTTCTGATTTGATTGCAATAGATTCAATTATTTTTTCCCAGGTTGACTCAGTTTTGCTCATGAGGGTAATTGGTGAGGCATCTCTCCATGTCCTCACTTTGACCCATGAGCCTTTAGCCATATTTTTTCTCCATATTTGTTCTGCTGAGGAGGGGAGTAATGGAGCTCTGGTGGGCACCTGACATCAAGTCAGGATCAACCCACCACAATATCTTTTTGTCTTTATTGCTGTGTTCCTGATTTAGTAATTGTAAACCCCATGGCAGACTGAAAGCAGATGGTTTTGAGCTAATGAGCAGCTTTTGGGTGTATTGGGAGTGCAGAAAGGAGAGGGTAAAGATTAACATATATTCTGTGAGTCTCACACATTTGGACTCAATGTCCTATTTCTGGCAGCTTCTGCTTATGAAGTATTCTAGAAAAAACTGACACATAGCTGTAGCTTAGTCAGACAGAAGGAAAATTAGAAAAGCAATATATAAAGAAACAGGTCCAGACATCCTGATAGTTGTCCAGATTCTTCCAAAATGTTGAGAAGTTGTTTTCTAGGAGATTCTAGTCTTGCTTTTCTGAAATAAACATTTTGCTTGTTTCAAAGGTTAAAATTACATATAAATCAGAGTAAATATTCTGAACTTCTGTGTTCTGCTCCTGTACCTCAGTATGTAAGAAACTAATGAGGAAAATAAAAAAAGAAAATTTGTGTTATTATTTGTGCAATTAAATTCACTTGAGCCATGCACTTTCCCAGCAGTTTAAACCTTTATGCATGCTCCTAACATAGGCCTACTAATGATAAGTAATAGAGCACCCCAGTAAGCCTTTTAATGTAATAACTGGCAAATGTGACCTCCAAGTATTTCAGCCAACATCTTGGGAACCACAACATTTGTATTGGTTTGAATTCTAATTTTACTGATTAATTTGATTCCCCTCAGCTGTTAAAACTAGATAATTTGATCTGAAAATGATGTGACACTTCCATTAAGATCTGAACGTTACTCACATACTGTACAGTACAACATAAAAAATAGACCTGTCTTGCACAGGTTTGTAATACACAATGACAGTGGAGAAATGAAATAGGAAATAAACTTGCTGCAATGCAATGAGCATGTAATGAACATAAAAGAGCAATAATATAAAAGTGTTAATAACTGTTTATTAAATATGGATGTTTATGATTTCCATCAGACAAGTCTACTTCATTTATCACAGTGTACTTAGGTGACAATGAAGGCACAAAGATGAAGACAATTTATTTGACTTCATTATCTAAACTACTGTGCTTTAATACCTCTGCTGTTCTAGCTTTCCTAATGTAGCCGCTCAAGGATACCACTATTATGTGCCTGCTATTTTTCTGGGGATTTTTTTGTTTGGTTTCTTTTTTTTATTATTGGTTTCTGTAGTAATAAACCACTGGCAATACCCAAACACTTTCTTAATTTGCCCTCTACATATTCATCTCAACACTTACATTTCTATATCTTTTCAAGGACAAAGTAGGTCTGTTCTTTACAGATATTCACTGCTGCCTTTATTATTATAATTATTTATAAAGAAAAAGTCACAAAATATATTTGGATTCAGAGAATGAAACATGAAGGTTCATATAAAGTTATAAAACAGCCACATAGAAAAGGTATAATATTTCTGTGGATGTAAGGACAGTGATGCATCATGGAAAAAACTATAAATAAGAGGAGGTAAGAAAATCTAAGATAAAATGCAGAAGTTTTATTCTGTTTATTCTAAGTCTTTCAGATTCTTTTATACTCATTACATCCTACTGTTCCCTCATAAATGCTGAATTATCATTTACAACAACTATTTTCATTACCTTAGAATGACTCTGCTCTGCACTTGTCAGGATGCACCTGGAGTAATGTTTCCAGTTCTGGTTGCCACTATTCAAGAAGATTCTGAATAGACTGGAGACAGTCCAAAGAAGGGCCACTAGGAAAGGCTGAGGGAGTCAGTTCTTTTCTCCCTGGAGAAGAGAAGGCTCAGGGGGAAGCTCATCACAGTATTCCAGTGCTTAAAGGGTAGCTGTACAGAGGACTGAGGCTCTCTCTTCAGGAAAAACTGGAGAAGACAAGGGAGAAACACTGCAAGTTGCACTGGGAGAGGTTTCATCACAATGTAAGAAAGAATTTTTTTACAGTGAATAATATAATTTGCTGGAACAACTTCCCCAGGGACATGGTAGGGTGCTCATTGTTGGATATTTTCAAGATGCAGTTGGACAAGGCACTACATAATCTTATCTGGCTCCCTTTCCCGTGAAAGGTTGAACCAGATAACCTTTTGAGGTCCCTTCAAACCTTGGTTACTCTATGATTTTGTGAAATGACCAACCTACTTTAGTGTTTTTCACCTTTCTTTGTACTAACACTTATGAAATAAATACTTACGCTTTGTGTTAGTTGTTTTTACTCATTTTTTTCAAAGGCAATTGTTCCCTATGGGAACAGACAAAGTTAAATGCATTTTTAACTTGACAAATTATCACAGGAAGACTTAACCAGAATGTTTTTGCTTTTCATCTCTTACAAATATTAGACTTCTTCATGAAAATATTTCCGAAAAATAATGTTTTAGTGATGCTTCCACAAAATACTCCTGTGTTGTCTCATATTTTATAGACGTCATAGTACTGTTCCTTCATGTTTCTTTTGCCTCCAGGCACTGTTGCAGGCATCAGTCTACAATGTAGCCTCTTATTTATATTTTTCTTTCCTTTTTTCTTTTTTTTTAATAAAAGATTTTCTTTGGGTACAGGGAAACTTAACACTGGAAATCTTGACAGGTATCCATTAGATAAACTTAAGATAGAAAACATGAGTACTTCAAACAGGCATCAAAAGGCAATGGATTATCTTTATGATACTTGTGTTCATCTGAAAAAAATAAACTGTAACTGCAGGTAGCATATGTTTATTCTGGCCAAAAATTACAGTGTTCTAGAGAATGGAAATCTCTTATAAAACCCAATTTATGGCTGATAAGCAATTAAAACAGAATATCTTATCAACCTTACTTGTGGTCAGAGCCTGTAATACTGATGCTTTTCCTAAATAGAGACTTGTTAAATTGGAAATCACAAATTCACTTAACAAATAAGTATTTTAAAGTAGGACTAGAAGCACAAAAGTGCTTGTAGGCAGAGGTTTGTGCACGATACTGGCAAGAGAATGGAGATCTCCAAACAAACCTCCAAAGAATGCACCGGATGGTTCTACCCTTTAGAATAAGGGTAACTGTTGAGACTACAATTAACATATCTAATATCAGAAAGGTCTGAACACAAAAGGGGTGGAAAGGGATGCCTTAATGTCTCAGTTTTGGAGACAAAATTCAGGAGGAAACACTCCAGAGTGAGTGTCTCCTCCGAAGGGAAAAGGGCCTCCCCTTTTCCTCCACCAATAAGACAACTGGGTCACAGCAAGTGAAAGTGGAAAAAAACAAAGTGTTTTTTAACACACAAACAAAACAGGGTAGAACAGGGGGAAAAAAAAAAAACCTCAAAATACAACAAATTCCCGGAGAGGGAATAGACACATGGGCTCAGACCAGCCACGGCCACCCCGTGGGCCCGCCAGGGCCACCTCCAGGCTCCCAGGACCGGCGAGGAGGGAAGGGAGGCAGTGAGGCAAGGGGAAGGAAAGGGAAAAAAGAACAAGAACAAAAACCAACAGAACCTTTTCCCAGCTAGCTGGAACACAAAGAAACCCAAAAAGCAGCACAGCGCTCCCGGTGCGCTCCCTCCCGAGCCCTGCCCAGACCCTGGAGCCCTTGGGCTGAACCGTTCAACCGCCCCCTCCAGTGCCTGGCTCCAGCCCCGCCCCCGGGTCCACCTTAAAGGCACAGCGTCCTTGGGCATTGAGCGGGCGGTTAAGGAATAAAGCGGCTTCTTAACGTCACCCCAGGACACTGAAGAAGGTTTAAGGGGAATGAGGTGCAGATGTCTGCATACAGACAGAGGAATGATGAGATTTTTCAGACATGAAGAGTGAGGTTCAGACTTGCTTCTGGAAACAGTGCTATTATGGTATTATTAACCAGGGGGAGAAGAGTAAGTTCAAAAATACTGATGTAAGAGGTAACTTGAAGAATAAATACTGTAGAGCTGACAATGAAAGGGAGAGAAGAAATGTTCAAAGAGTAAAAGGTTCAAAAAATAAAAAGTTCAAAGCATACAAATGAGACAGACAATGGATTAGATACTTCAGCTAGAGAAGGAATGAGGCGATTGGGCCAGTGTTCAGGGAGCAATGCTAAAAGAAAGAAGAGAAAGCTTTCCTCCTAAACAGTTTATCTGGCCAGTAGGAGAATTAGCAGCACGGTGGCAAGAATCAAAAGGAAGAAACTGGACTTTTATTTTGTATTTTAAAGTAGAAGGAAGTGTGCTGACACTTTCTGCTGTTCTGTTCATTTATCTCAAGGAATAGAGCCACCTAGCCTACACCCCACATTTTAGAAAAAAATATTTAATTTTCTTACTTTTATTTCACAAATGCTGGTTCATCAGAAAACTCTTCTGCTTGTATAACTGATGAGTTAAGGAAACTCCCCAGTCTGACCATTCAGGAGACTCCCTGGCAGTCACACTCCCACTGCCCCAGACTGTCACTGCTGGGACCGAAGCCCTTTCGCAGCGGGTGGCTCCAGTGACTAATGGGTCCTCCTTGTCTCCCCACACACCCACTCCACCGTCAGACCAGGTTTCCTCACTGGTCCTACCCTGTCGCTGCCTGTTCCAAGCTTCCCTTCCCCCTCCCCAAGACAAGCCAGGACTTGCCTCTGCCATGTGCTCTGAACCCCTTTGTTCCAAGCGCGGACAAAACCAAATGTAACTCAAACTCTTTAGCAGTGTCTCACTGGCCGGTCACCCCGGGTCCGCCCCCAGTCCGCCCCTTTCCCCTTCTCTGAGTATAAGAGAGGACCAAGGCAGGGCCTACCCTCTTTTGGCTTTGCAACTCTGTCTGTGAACACCTGTGTGCTTCTGTTTCTTTTGAAAGCTTCTAACTGTGGGAAATTAGGCAAGATGGGAGCTGTATTTCTCCCTCTTTGCTTCTGCTGGTGGTATCAGCTTTGCAGCTGCCATTTTGCCGCTTTTAGAGCTACTGAAATGCTGGATTGCCCGTGCTACCTCTCTAGGCTGCCCGAGGCTTTCTAAGGCATTGAACTACTAGCCTAGCCAGTAAAAAGCTGTAAGTATACTTCCTCACTACCCCAAGTTTCCCACAGCAGTCTCAGATGTCTCATTCCATAAAGCCATTTATTCATAGCACAGAAACACAGGAACAGCCTGAGCTGGTGCCCCCAGGGTGTGCCGCAGTCAAGGAAGACCTGGGGTTTTATATCCTCAAAGTCCACTCACAGGAAAGGTTCTCTCTTCCTCACGACTCTTCAGCTCCTGTCCCCTCTCCTTGCCCTGCCGCCTGGTTGGCGTCAGCCATTTCGTCTCCTTTGTTATCTGAAAGGTCAGCAATTCCCGGCTCCTGCTGTGTCTCTCAGTGTCCATTCCCCTGACTGATGTCACCCACCTTCATGCCCTTTATCATCCCAAAGGTTGGCAGTTCACAACCAGCTCCCACACAGAGCTCAATCTGCATCTCAATCTGCAGCTTGTGAGCCAAGCCACCTGGACCAGGAGTATTCCTCAACAGGTGCATGGCTACATCTTGTACAGGAACAAATTATGCATAAGCATTCAGGACCTGAGTAGTGAATCTGTCTCAACCAGTGTAAGAGGCCCCACAGTTTTCTCTGTGAACATAGACCTTTCAGTGTGATCATGAAATGTAGGCGTGAACATTTCCAAGGTAAGGTGAGTGGAATTGTTTTAAATGAGAACATGTGTAAAACTTTTCTCAAGTCACAAAATTAATTTTTCAGCAAAACTCAAAAGTCTGAAATGTGTGATCATTTTTGCAGAAGTGGTTATGGTTATACCGTTTTCATAGTGAGGAATTAATTTTTTCTGTAGGAGTTCTTTTCCCTTGTGTGCTTACTCTGCATCTGCTAGTATCATTTAGAAATGAAAACAGTGAAAAAACCCACAGTAAACAGTGATCTTGACCCCTTAAAATAATCAAACTTCAGAAACACTAGAGAAGCTAGCCTGCAGTTTGATTTACAAATATCTAAGTTCTATTGAATGTTCAGTTTTATCTATGTACCTTTTCACTGCTGGCAAAAAAAGTGGAAGCAGTTTCCAAGGAAATTGAAATGACCCAAGACTACTAACTTCAAGCTCTTTTTTTAGCTAGTTAATAAGTTAATTATTTACGTGTTCTTAAGATTATTTTTTTAATCTTTCTTTTAACTTTTTCAATTTCTTAAACTTTAAATGCTAGACCAGTTTCCAGAGACCTTTCTGGTGAAATCAATTCACTTTTGTCAGAATAGATGGGAATGATTTTCTTGAATTTTCAAAATCCTTTAGAGAACTTTGAGGGGAAATTCCAGAACTATTATATACACAAGTGTGGTAAGCAAGTTCCCCTTCAACACAGACAGCTGAGTATTCACTCAAGGTATGAGTTTCTTGTATGATAGTGGTGAATGGGGAAAGAAAAATTGCCTCTCTAACTGATATTTAGAGGAGTAGAAAAATAATCAAAACCACTGCCTTGTAAACAGAGCTTTCTTGTTCCAGATCTCTACAGAACTTTGAAAATTTAAGTTCCATCTTCCCTACCAAGGGCACTCATAAACATCAGTGTCTAATTCCTGTTGTGACACTTTGTATCTAGGATACTTCCACAGGGCCAGACGATGTGACTGACTTTCCAGAGAATCACATCTAAAATTAGATGTGATGCCCTACAGGGTCTGAAATTATTCTAAATGGCAGTGCTCAGGCAACCAGATCTTCTCCACTTTGTCTAATGAGTTTTGTTAACGGATAATTTTGAGACTTTGTCCAAGGTCTTGTTGAAAACCCAATTTAAAGATATCACACAACATTAATTTTTCTGCTACTTTCTTGGTGTATAGAAATAATACAGACAAAACCTGGTAATATTTTTCTTTTCTTCAAATGTTTTAGTGTTGGGAGGGGTTTTTTATTCGATGGGGGGTTTTTTGTTTGCTGTTGTTTGGAGATTTTTTGTGGCTTTTTTTGACATATTTGCTCTTGAGCTTAAAGTATTCTGAACCATTAAAAAAATCTGAAACCAACCAATTTTCTCTTGCATACTGGCTTGAAGAAAAGTCTGCAACTGAAAATACTCAAGAACTGCAATTGAATCTATACGTGAAATTCATTGCTCAAGCCCATCTCCGATTTAGACTGTTTCTTCCTTTCCATGAGAGGCAAACTCAGGGTAAAATACCAATCATCTGGGATGCTGATTGCTTCATGTATCCTGGTCCCTATGGATGTAATTTGTGGAAAAAAAGTTTCACAGACTTACTGTAAGGATGTCCTGACTTGGAAGCAGTGGGCAGAACTTCTTTTCACAGTGTAAATATGAAAGAGAAAGGGAAGAATTTTTGCAAACAAAATTGAGACAATGAAACTGTGAACAATAACCTGTCTGATCTTAAAAAGACAAAAAAAATATACCAGATAAACTTATTCATTCCTCTGACTGGAAATACAAAACTAATGAACAAAGAAAATACACCAGATGGAATAGAGCTTTAATTTATGAAAATATTTTACATCATATTTTACATCAAAATCTTCCCTGAAAAGTGATTAAAGTTGGTGTGGATAGAGAAGCCCCTCCAGTTCCCTCCACAGCATATTATTATGCCACCAGGCAGAAGGATGGGACCAGAGATATGCAGGGGGAATGGAAAGAAGTGCCTTCTTGGGGTACCAGAAGAATCCCCTGCTGGCCTCCTTCACCGTCCCAGGTGCCCTTATACAATTAGTATGAGGCTCTGGAACTTGACAGTCAGGCAAATGGTGTAAATAAAAAAAATCTCAGTCATATATCTGTAATCTTATACAGTTTCTCATATATAATCCTTTCCTTAACTATTTTACCTGCTTAGTCACAGCTGCTTAAAACCAGTACTGCTGTGTGTCCAATAAAGTATTCTCTATGAAAAGATAAACACAAGTATGTATACATGTATAAATACACATATAACTGGAAAACAGATATTCTCTTCCTGCCTTCTAGGCTTTGACCATCATGTACTGATATCTAAAATAAAAATAAGAATTTTTCTGTTCTACTTCTTATTCTCATATACCAATATGAGAGTCACATACAAAAGTATAGTTGACAACATGATAGTTTGCCATCAATATCACCGAATAATGATTTCACCTCCTTGTGAGTGAAACTCAGCTAAGTTTATTTTTGTTTCCCCCTTCCAGACCTGAAAGATTTGTTTTTAGAGAAGGAATTCTTTAATGAATCCATTCAAACACTTGAGGCAAAAATCTTAAACAAGTGAATATAAATATATTTTGGGTTTTCTAAGCTAACTAATTTAAAACTTCTAAAAAATTAATATATTCACAGATGGAGAATGACTATAGCATTTAGGGAAGACAAAAACAATTTTGTTCTCTTTTATATGTCCTAAAATTTATCTAATTATTCTAAACCTTCTGATGCTGATAATCCCTGGCCTTCAAAATTACAAGTTTCACTCCTAAGTTCATAAAAACAAACCAACAAACCATGTAGGCATGTGTAGCATTCACCATACCTACATCCTGTTATTTTGAGCCCAGTCAGCTCTGCTTATGCCTATAGACACTTTGAAATTGATGTACCTTGTCTAGAATCTGGACTTCAAAGTGAAACTGGTGTCATAAAAAACCTCACTGCCTCAGATCAGGTAAAGTTTTAAACTCTGTTCTGAAAGGAAAAAAAAAAAAGCTTTATTTTTGAACTTACTTTCCTCTTTGAAGTCTGGCTTCAATCCAATTTTAAAGAATCTGTCAGCAAAGTCAGCAAGGTTTGCGCTGGAGTCTTGATTTCTGGAGGTAGTCTGTCCTCAGCTCAGCCCATAGAGATTTACTTGGATATGGCCCATAAACAGATGTGATCACTGCTATTCCTCCTCCTCAGAAGTAAACTCAGGCAGTCTGCTGCATAGGATGGGGAGAAATAGGAAAGAATAGAACTAAACCTGATAATTTTGTTGTAGAGACTTCTGGCATTCTTTGGCCTCACTTCACTCTCCTTCATCCATATTAAAAGACAGAAAAAAAAAAAAAAGATATCTTTGAAACCTGAACAAGGGGCTTGTCTTCAAGATAGGTTTGTAACAAGCACTTTGTGCTAGTTCCTTGCTCTCTGCATTACCTCCCACTGCTGAGTGATTCCCAGCTCCTGGAGTTCTAGTCTGAGCACATGAGAAAATTCACTCAAAGAGCTAAAGCCTGTGATGTGAGATTGCAAAGCTCTTACTCCTGCACCTATGAAAAAAATGCTATGCTACAGGATAGCTGTACCAGAAATGTTTCAGATGATTTTGGTCACAAAAAGAAAGCAAAATTAGGTGGGTTTTTTTTTGTTGGGTTTTTGTTTTTTTTTTTTCTGTTGTTAACATAGCAAGCTTGAAGCATAAGCTTTAAGAAATAGCAGAACGTTTTATTTTACACTGGCCTAGCTCCCATGCTCTGCACAGCTATTATTCCTCTTATGAACTGAAGTTCAACTGCCTTAGTTTTTAATTGTTTTTAGTGAACCAGACTTTCTTCATGGATTGCCTGTGACATGATGCTGGTTGAGGGAGATGGAAGGCTGCAACATGTGAGGGAGGATGCAGCGCAACCAGGCCCAAAGGACAATGGAAGTGTGATGGAGGGATTGGGCTCTCCTAGGGTATGAGATATGTCAGCATTGAACTGAACAGTGTAGTAATTCAAAATGCTTTGGAGCCGGATGAAATCATAGATTACACCAATTTTTATAAATCCTTTTTCCATTATACTTTTCTGAAGAAAAGGAAATTAATTTCCAAAGTTTCTAAGACAAGGCTTTTTTCAGAAGCTGCTATATCCATGAAATTTAAAAATAAAAAGTAAAAGAAGAAACAGCAGCATTAAGGAATAGAAATATTCAGAGCTCTTTGATAACACTGAGATAAAAGTATTCAAGGGTTCCATGCAATATCTTTAAAAAACCTCTAACTTAAACATATGTTTTCTTGTGTGTCTGCGTGATAGGGAGCTGACTTACCAGATAGAAGACCTTGTTAAGGTTATAAAGGTTATAATATATGTATATTATATATGTTAAGGTATAAGATTATAAAGTGCAATTAAAACATTAGAACTTTGGAATAAGGTTCAAGCAGAACATGGTTCAAATGCCCTTTGCTGTAGAGGTGATGGATTTTAATTTTTTAATGTTTACCATTCATGACTAGATTAAGGGTAAATAAGCATTAATCAAATAAAATTGTTAGGTCAGTAGCAAAAAAGCTGTCTGAAGCTCCTTGCAATTTTCAAGGAGCCCCAACAAAATTAAACACAGGTTTTTAATATTCTTTACCTTATAGTAGCTGAATATTCAGATAGACTGACATAAAAAAAGTATTATTTATGAGACAAGGAATTTTAAAAAAGATGACCAGTAGTCAGGACTCATTAGTGCAAAGAGCCATAGATTTTTCCTGGTACCCAAATAACCAATGAATACTCCTTTTTGTATGGACTTTTTCATTATGATGAGGACAACCTTGGATAATCAATTTGGAGCAACAAGATGTGGCATCTCACTTAAAAGTCTGGAATTAGTGCCAGTACTTCTCATTTCTATGAAAAAGGATCCTTGTTTAATTGTTGCAGAACACAACATGCATAAATGTTGCTTTTGTTCCTTCTACTACAGGATTCATATATGTATTTGTATTTTTTTAGAAATTTGAATTCTTACTTTAATTTAAAATGTAGGGAAAATATGTTATCCTCCAAAATTAAAGTACAGAAGATCTCACATAATTTGCTAATATTTTCTACAGATAATAATAAAAAAAGATTAAATCGTTGGCTTTGAATGTTTTTTCTTGGCTGGACATACGTATTACATAAAAATCCAAAATATCTGTGGGTTTGCCCATAAGTTTTGTGGTTAAGACCTTTTCACAATTCTAATGCCCAAGCAGCAGTTGAATTCACTGGCTTTCAGAGGGTAAGTAATTTTAAGATTCCTTTAGATTGTTCTGAGGTTTCCCAGCATGCTTAAATTGAAGTACATTCAGAATGCCTGCTCTGCATTTACCTCCCACCTAAGCCATCCTCAGTCCAGATCTGAGAACCTGCTTGCTCACGTTCATGTAAATTCCATTTAGACTGAGCAACCAAGGAAAGCCTGAACCAGATAGAAAACCTGAGCCTCTATCAGATAAATCTTGGAGGTCCAAGTCTGAAGTGTAAACTCCAAGATTTCTCTTCAGTTCCCTCTGGAATTAATGATAAGAAGAGTGCCCTCCTGGGCTGTTCTGGTGGTAAAGGTGGTTTCTTAAATTTAATCCAAATACAGTGGGTACATAAGTTACAAGCACACACTTCCACCTTTCCAAGTTTGTGGAGTTTTTTTAATACATCAGAATTTTTATGCAGAAATCAAAGGAAATAAAAATGTTGGCAAAGTTTCATAAACAGTGTAAAACTTACAATTATTCTTACATCTCTGCAAGCGGTTATGGAGCTTAAACATTCAAGAAGGCTAAAAAGTAACACTGCTGGTGTTACTGTACAGATACCTGTACAGATCTTGCAAAAAAAAACCCCCAAAAAATAAAACCATGCTGTATTTCATTCTATGTGTTGCCTATTACTTAATTTTTTTACCACATCACCTAAAATGTGGTAGATACTTCCTACATATATAAAAAGATGAAAAATAATCTTTAGAATTTAAAATATACAATATACACAGTACCAAAGGAGAAAAAATTTGTGCAGAAATCAACCTTCTCCAAATACATATTTAGGCAAATGAAATAGGTATAATCCTGCATTCGGTGTATTTTTTTTTTTTTTCTGCAAATTGATTCATATGAAAGCACAGTTATATCTCTGACCAAGTCTGGTTCCCCCAATAAGATAATTGTACAGTAATTTCTGCCACAGTGCCCCTCCTTCTTGCTCATACCATGGCGTGCCTTTCTGAAGGCTGTTTGTTCAGGCTGTACTGGGCTCCTGACTTAGCTGAGGATGCATCTACAGTTCAAGTGTCCAGTGCTGGGAGGCAAACCAGCTATCCTAAAGTCCTCCTTACTCATCTAATTCTCTTACACTCTTCCTCCTCAGCTCTCTCAAAGAGCAATGCTTCTGAACTTTCTCAGAGGGTGAGTCAGTCCGTCTTAATTAGGCTCCTACATTCGTCGTGGTGGTTATGAACTGAAGCCTTCATCTATATCATGTAGAAGAGAGAATATGACATACAGCTAAATGAGATTTTAGGGTTTTTTAAGGGAATGAACTACAGTTACATTATACAGTAACCTGAAGTTCAAACAGCACATTTCTGTGTTACAACTCCTACAGTTTCTTGTGATTTGTTGCTTTCCATGATTCCCAAAGCGTTAATTCAACAAAGTGCTTTTCATATGCAATTGTGTAACATAACTGTGCTCATAGAGTACAAAATAGTTATGTGGCAATAAGTGAGCCCAGTGTGTGCCAAAAAAGTAAAAAGGGAGGATGCTATTTTTGAATTCTCTATTCAACATAAAATGCAGCAGTTTCCATCTCACAATGGTCCATAAGGGTAATGATAGCACAAGTTAGATTTTCAAAAACTATTAATCAGTTTCCACTTATTTCAGTGGAAGTTGGATACGTAAATACCTCTACAACTTTTGTCTGTTATAGTTGTTCATCTTTTACTTACAAGATTGATTGCATAAGTAGTTACCAAAAAAAAAAAAACAAAACATAACAAAAAAAAACCAAAAAAAAAGAAAAGAGTAACAAACGAGAATTGAAGTTTTGACTTCAGTAAGCTTCTAAGTATTTTCTTGTCTCTAAACCTGTGAACAGTTGCATGCTGTTCTTAGGACTCTGGGTGAAGCATAAAATTACATTTATTTAACACCTTACTATATGAGAATTTCTTTGCTACTACATATACAAATAGTTTAGTTCTTAACTATTTGCTTATGCTATGGTTTATCACTGTAATAGTGTTTTCGTAAGTATATATTCTTAGTATATTATCACAATATTTATCCTTTTGCACTAATGAAAATCAGTGACTAAGGGCTTCAGTGATAAATGTGAGGGGGTTTTTTAGTGCAAAAAGATTTTTTTAAGGTTTAAGATTTTGTGATAACTTATAAGTTTACATAATTTAAAGATATTTTCTTTTCCATGTTAGAATTAAAAATCCAAGACAATGAAAGGAAAATGACAAGAAACAGTTGTTAAGCCGGTCATGTCCCAGTGGATTTGAATTTTTAATGTCTCTGTTCTCAGTGCCTTACCTCAGAAAAAGGAGAATGGAATAGCCAGAAAATCAGAGTAATAATGCATAAATTTTATCTATGGCACTGCAGTAAGAATAAATGCACTTTAATAATGTCTGTACTTCTACCTTCACACATTTTTTGCCATCCTTGGTGGAAGTTTTCATCTTATTCTGAACTGACAACACTAGCATTTCAGCTCTTGGCAAAAAAGCAAAGCCAAAGAGGGATGATACAGCTGAAGAAAATGATCATTAACATCCACATGATTCCATCTTCTCTTCTTTTTACTTACGTTAACAGTGAGGTGCTTAGTCTATCACTATACTACTGATATATAAGAATTTGCCAGAAAACTCCATAAAAAAATCATCTCTAAGAATTTTTATAACTAACAGTAAAGGGTACCTCAATGTCTATTTCAAAGCTGATTTGATGAATACAGAAAAGGTCAAACTAAAAATAACTAGACTGAATCAGTTATAAGTGTAGTAACATATGCCTCATTTAATAATGAACTCTAAATTTGCTCTGCAGTTTAAGTAGTATCATGAATGCTAATTCTGACAGTAAAGGGTTATGAACTACCTGTCTGCTCGAGTCTGGCACAAGGTCAGGCAGTTATAGAACTAATGAAAACCCTGATGTACCAAAAGGTGGATGATTGACACGAGTGTGCTAGCTGAAGAAAGTGCTGAGGAACTCTGGTGCATTCAAAATGACAGTGTCCTGAAACACAATTTACAGCACTCCATTTGTTTAGCCCAAGTGTAGCAGTAAGCCCAGGTGCTTACTGCCTTCATAACAGTGGCAGAATTCAGAGTATATTATATTAAACTTTTACATGCCATTCACCTGAGGAATTTTTCTGGTATGGTTTGTGATGATGAACCTAAGGCCATTATTCTCTGAATATGTGATTATGCTTAGACAGACTTTTCTGTATATTATTCAGAACATCCTGAAAGGTCGAAAAGGAATTATTGTTAAATCTTTGTAAGTGAAAGAAAGCATAGAGCTGTAAAACAGTCAGCTGATAATTTTGAAATTGATTAAATTGTTTGAAAAGCCTGGATTCTCCTATATGCGAGGAAAACCTTTGCTCCTTTTACCTTCTGACTGTGCACTTCTCTTCCAGATTTTTGCATACCGTAAGATTAATTTTCATCCATTTATTTCCTTTTTAGCCAAATCTACAATGCTTTGATTTTTTTTAGTTAATTCTCAGATTTCTGTAAGTAATGAACTGTTTTTAGGAGATGGAAATACTGGACAACAAAGCATGTTCATCTAGTCACATATATAATGGATATCAGGATGGGAAGTGTCAGAAAATAATTAAACAGCAAAAGATTATTCAGAAATCTTGAGAATATCTAATGGGTAAAACAAACACCTTTTTTCCCTGAAGTGCTTTTCTGAGACAATTCATTCAGCCATGTAGGAATTCAGCCACACAGAAAATTATTAAAGTATGAATCTGAGCTACAAAATTGAGATGATAAACTGGAATATAAAGATTTCACTATTTAGAGCTATTCTGAACTGACTCACTTTCAGATGTGCAGAAGCTCAGAAAAAAAACTGATTCAGTTCACTTAGGATTCTGATTTTAAGAGACGTTAACAGATGTAGTAGAGAGTTGGAAAGAATTTTTTCCTCTATTTTCGTGTATTATCTCCATATTTTTCTCTTATCCCTTCTTACATCATCTTTCTTCTAGGTATCTCAACATAAAGAATTTCTACAAAACTTACTCTAACTAAACACATACTTTCTTCAAAGCTGTAAAGTTAATGTTGGACAAAGCAGACCCTTTTGGAGTCCTCCTCAAATCATCTTCAGTTGTGACATATAGAATAATGTGTCTAGTTTTGAATCTCCCAGTTCATCAAGTGATCAACATCGAAAAGGGGTTACTCACCAAATAGGTGGCTAGAGCATAGGATGCACATGGAGAGGCTGAGGGAATCGAGTTTGCCTGGACTCAAAAAGAAAGGCTGTGGAGGGATGTGATGGCAGTCCTTCCTCCTTTACCTAATGGGGGTTAAAGAGAAGATGGAGGCAGGTTCTGCTCAGAGAGTCACAGAGAAATGACAGAAGGCAATGGCCACCATTTACAGCAATGGAAATTCCAGATACAGGCATTATCGTTGCACAAAGAACCATTCAATCAGTAACAAGTAGCTTGGCCAAAGGCTGGACAAAAGTTGAACTAACCTGATATCATTTCACAGCTGATAATTGAGCAGGAGGTCAGACTAAATAAACACCAGAGGTCCCTGGTAGCCCAATTAATTCTAGGAAGCTTAATGCTAATTGTGATGGAATTATTGGTCTATAATGCTGGATAAACCATCTGTGTGACCTTTTTAATGGGCTAAAGATATAACTGATGTTTAAGAAATAAAAACAAAAGAAGTAATAAAAAAGATGAAGAAAGCAAGTGAAGCATTCTTTGTATTTGTATTTTGCCCCTCTGTGGCCTGTGAGCTACAATGTAATGCATACATTCTCCTGTGGTTTTCAAACATGAGTCTGTTGCTGCTGTACATCACCATAGTAAATCTATAACATCAACAGGTTTTGACCATTAAATAGAAAAAAATGGATTTTCAAATGAAGGTGAGACACCAGGTTCATGGTGGCCATATGAAGTCACAAGAACTGAAACTGAAAACCATTATACTGTTTCAGCACGTGCAAGAATCAGATTTGTACAAAGCTGCTGAATAGAGCAATTTTCACAGTGATTCAAGGCAAAGTCATTTAGCACAGATGTTTCTGTAATTGTGATAGACTCAGAAAATTCAGTGTTCAGTGGTCCTTGAACACACATTTCCCAGCTATATGGTGTATCTTGAGTAATTAATATAATAAAATGGAAGGAGCCTAGTCTGGGTAAAGTATATCTCCCGGAAAGTTATGGGGAGCAGGGAAGAGGATGACAAGGTTTTATCTGGTGTATTTTTACTCTTATATGATTGGTTCTCTACCAGCTTTGTTCTATGGTTTGGGATTTTGAGGGTTTTTTGCTTGATTGACTTTTAGCATAGGAGTTATTTAGCACATGGTGTTTCATTCTAAGCTAAGTGAATCATTCTAGGCTAAGTGAATCAAAAGAGCTGTGATCAGCCATGTTGGCGCTGTGTTTCATTCCATCATTCAGCAACATGAACACTTCAGATCTGCTCCAGAAAGTAGGCATTGCTTACCAGTTGTGTAGATATATGCAGCAACCTGAATGGCAGAGCTCGCTTCCCATTAAAGTCTGACAGTTTGTCTAATTTTCCTTTGAAATCACAAACACTGCATTGTGAGAGAATGTGGAATACATGGACTATTCTTGGGAGGAGGAAGAGAAGAGACGCTGTGGGAGATCACATAAGACCTGCAATCCAGAGAAACACAATACGGGGCTTTGCACAGGATTTTAAGCAACCTGGTCTAGGGGAAGGTGTTCCTGCCCATGGCAGGGGAGGATGGAGGTATGTGGTTTTTAATGTCCCTTCCAACCAAAAGCATTCTACGATTTGATGATCCAGTCTATGGGGATGAATTATATCAAGTAGCAACATATGACGTAGAGAAAAGACAATATGAGGTAAACCTGGACATCAAATGGGATTATGAGACTAAGTATTCAATTTAGAACAAATAGACTGAAACAGAAGCCAGTGGACTATTCTACTAAATGCAACCATGTGAAACAAAAAAAATACAAGGCATTGTATGACCAAGTACTGGAAGAAGAAAGATTATGCACAGAATCCCTATATTAATTCAATTCATTATCTCATCTCACCATTATGTACTGGCATTCTTTTTTTGTCTATGCCTCCAGGTACAGTAGCAGGATCCCATATCAGAAGTAGCACTGGTCTCACTCTCTGCAGAACTAGGAGTTGCAATGTGCCATCATATCCAGCTTCTTGTCTTAAAAAATCAAATTGTCTTATTTTTTCCACTTCCTTAGCTGCCAAACAGTATTTTCCTGAGGATGTGTCACAGTCTTCAGTCATATGCATAGCTGATACTGAAAAGTACTACACAAAAGAGAGCTCCCAACGCTTCCTATTCTTTTCCTTTTTAGCTCTTAACAATAAAACTGAGAACAGTGATGTTGGAAGTGGAAAATCACAGATCATTTATCTTTTGCCTTTCCCAATCTGAACTTTGCGTGGGACTAAGAAGAGCAGAATCCTCATTCATGATCCAGAGAAAGCTTTCCCTAAATATATCTATTGAAAAAGGTATATGAAAGGGGGCTGTTCCTTCTTCATCACATACACTGAGGCTTGTCATGAGGTCAGAGTGACACACACTCTTGTGCTATCTCAGGGACCATTTACTCCATAATCACTCACATGAAGTGGAACTACTCCAGCAATAGAAATTGAGACTGACCTACTGCAGACGTCCCAGAGAGTGATCTTCAAATCTCTGCTGCGGGATGTATAGATGTTACACATTAAGATGCTCTAGCCCCCTACTACTTGATAAAAGGTACAGACCTCTCTCTTCTGCAGCCTGTCTATTGTGAGATGAGGCATATGTAAGTATCATAATCTAAAACAGGGTTCAAAGTTCTGAACCCTGCTCAGGTACTTCCAGTAGTGCAGACTGTTCCTGTGTCTCTAATTAATCTTTAAACATATATGGCACGGGGAAAGGGCTTTTAGGGTATCAGTGAAGAGTTTCCCCTTATTCTTACTCATGTTGCTCCCAGGTAGTACTTTAAGGTTTTTCCGCAAGATAGAGGCTTTGTGGCGTTTGATTCCCCTGAGCCAAAAACGAAATTTAGGGCAACAGTGGCTCATATTCTGTGTGAATGTTCACATTCAGCTATAAAGTAGCCAGGAACTACTGGATAAAGAAAAGTAACTTTTAAGTTACTTTAAAAGTAGTGACCACTATCCTTTCTTGAAAGAGATAGCTTCAGTTCCTTTGCGAAAAAGTTCATGGTTGAAAACTTATTCAGAGGTAAAACATATAAATTTCTCCAGTACTACCATCACCCACTGCAGAAAGCAGAATAGCCATTGGTTAGTCTTTTCTGCAGCACTTGGCCCTCCTGATGTGTAAGGGATTTTTGCACAGAAATCTCTGTTGAGAGACCCTACTTGCCAAACTCAGGGCACTTTCAGGATTAGACACTTAGTGTGTTAGATGCTTTGCTCTGCATAACAGAGAATCTGCTGTTACCCTGCAGTCCTTCCAAATGCTACCTTTGATGGTTTGCAGGGTAAAATGGTGTGAGATAAAGGACCTGTTTTACAGTCCACAGTAATGTCACCGTAGAATAATCCCATTGATTTTGATGATGTTTCACAAGTACCTGACTGTTGCAGCTGAAAGGATAGTCAGACCAGTAGTATCAGGGGTTGAATGGTGGAGCTGAGCTCAGTTTGAGCTACCAGATGGGTGAAGTGACCTGATTACCTGCATATAATAGCAAGAGAGGTTGGATAGGTCAATCTCACTTTCAGCATGATACATGTTATGTCAAAATGGTTTGTGACAGCTCCCACTGGCTCAAGAATGACTCCTGCTGACTGAGAAATACTTATGACAGCTCCTACTGACCCAGCCAGTGGGAAACACCTCTTTAACTCAACTGGGATAGGTGGTACTGACAAAATACAAGAGGTCCAGGTCAGATCTCAAATCTTTGTCAGTACATTGCAGTCAGAAAATAAAGTCGCATAGTCTGGTCCTCTTCCAAGTATTAAATCCAAACTGGAGTATCATAGCTTGCCTAATATGCTTAATAATGCATTGGATAAAGATCATAAGTGATTAATCTTCTTTCTGCTTTCTCTCTTGCTCAGCTTTTATTGATTATTATTCTCATTATTCATCATATTTATATATTTATATATTAATATATCTTTTATATTTTACATAGTTATTTATGTAGATACATAAAATTATACACATTTTCATATATGTGTATAATTATAAGTCCAGAAAAAATATTGGTATAGGAAAATACTCCATCCTTAGTATTAAAATAAATCAGTGTATAACAAAATTTAACTTATTTAATCAAGATGCTACATGAATGTATTTTAAAAGAATGATGTGGTTCTATTCTTCCTTAAAGGATGCTCAGTCTCTACTCCATCATTCTTTGCAAAAACTCTGTACACAGAGTAGTAGCCATAACACTGAGAAAAAAGTTCAAGCTGTTCAAGCTGGTTGCCACTGAGACAGAGGGCTGAAAGTGAATGATGTGCTGAAACACAAAGCTGCGGGATGAGATCAATATTTCTGCCTTTTAATCTTGCCTCCCCACCTTCTCTGCTTTCAAGCTTTAAAAATTTGCTGCTCACAATGCTGACCAGTAATAATCACCGTATTTATAATGGAATTCATCTCTTTTACATCTGTTGGCATATGGCTTTCAAGATGCTCCATCTTTTTTTGTCAAGAATGTATAACTTCAGGGTCAATCAAGTGCAGTCATTTGTGTTTTACATCAGCAGAGTTCATTTATGTATGGAAACAATACCTAATGAGTTACAGTGAATCATATAATAAGTATCTCTCCTGACTTATGCAAATTTCTCACATAAATTTGATCCAAATAAGACACAAAAAAGGCTTAAACTATAAAGTGAAGTCTCGTCTTGGTGACATATACTTGATCTTTGTGTGTCTGTCTCAGTAATTTCTTATAGTTCTCTGTGTTAATAATTCGCATTTATCCCTTAAAGTTTTCTCTGAAGAGTTGATAGTTGAACAGACATTAGTATTGAAAAATTTAAATCACTTTTCTGATAGAATGCCTTGCAAGAATGGCTTATTGAAGTAAAATATTATCTATTTGCTCAGCCCTAGTTGTTATATATAATTGATTATACGAATACAAATTCATCCTTCTAGGATTGCTGAACCATAAAAGAGCCAACACAGACACCTGCCTACAGCAAGAACTGAACAAACTATTTAAAGCCAAAAATATTTTTAACAACCTTGTATTTCTGCTTTATCTTGTATGTATAATTATCTAAGCAGTAAACTGGCTGATCTCCTATTTTCACCCAAATCAGGACCTGGAAACAAAACAAATCTATGAAAAAATACCAGCTGGATCAGTCTTACCTGCACTGATCTTATGAATCATATGAAATGTCCTACCAGTCTCTGCTTCCTTCCATTCGGTGAAAATGAAGCACAAAGCATCTAATGCAGAGAGAGCCCTCTCTGATATCAGTTTTTT
Organism: Corvus cornix cornix; assembly: GCF_000738735.6. Classification (NCBI taxonomy): domain Eukaryota; kingdom Metazoa; phylum Chordata; class Aves; order Passeriformes; family Corvidae; genus Corvus; species Corvus cornix. The sequence continues at coordinate 58,696,339 of NC_046332.1, read as the reverse complement.
GCCTCCACAAAAATGTGACCAATTTTCTGCCTCTGGGCTGAACCTGGCCGGCAGCTAAGCCCCCACTCAGTCACTGACTCCCCCCACCAGGATGCAGGGGAGGATTGGAAGGGAAGATGTGAGACAAAACCAAACCAAACCACTTGTTTGTTGAGAAAATGACACTTCTATAAGTAAAGAAAAAAATAGAAAAGAAGTAGCTGGCTCAAAGGTAGTCACTCACTACCACCTACCAACAGAACAATGAGCAACAATTACCTTGGAAAAAATCTCTGTCAGTTTTATTGCAGAAGCCAGTGTTGCATGGCATGGGATAACCCTTGGGTCAGTTATCATTGGCTGTCTTGGCTGTGCTGTATCTCCTCCAAACGTCTTGCTAAGCACAAGACTACTCTTTGGGGCAGCAGAGCAAGAAACAGAGAACAACTTAAAGCTGTAGAGCTAAAATACTTGTGAGTTTCAACACTGGTTTGGTCACAAATCCAAACCACAGCACTATAAAATCTACTTATTAGTAAATCAACTCCATAACAGATATTGTACATATCAGTACAAAAAATTATATCCACAACATCATTCCTCAAATTTCATTTGGTCCTAGGTTTCCTGTATCATGTCTATATAAAAGAGTAAAAATAGAGTTCCAGAGTATTTCATCTGAAGCAGTACAGAAGCTGATAAAATTGGCATGTTTTATTTGCCAGTTGAGCCTGTGAGAAAGTGAAGAGGGGGTGATGATTTAGTTTTTGTTTTCCACCTAGACCTATTTTAATTTTCAATACGTTAAATTCCTTTTCCTCATGTTGAGTGAACATAACTGGTGAATGATCTCCCCATCCTTAATCCATGAGATTTTTCATTGCATTTTCTTCCCCTATCTTGTGGGAGAAGGAGAGTGAGAGAACTGCTGGGTGGTGCAAGTCAAACATTCATGTCCATCCTCTTTACTCAAACTTTAATTCATATCCCACAGGAAGGCCCTTGTGCTAGGGGTAAATCTACTTCCTTTTTGAAATATTCAGAATTGCTCAGGACCACAGTATTCCACATCTCAGGTGAGTTTATCTGTGCAACATATGGAATGAAAAGTGTATGTTATCACTGAGATGCTTTTTGCCCAATGAAAGTAGAAATTGTAGTTATGCAGTATGGCTGCACCAGCAGCAGCCCTACATTTCAACACAACAGAACATAAGAAGAAAAACAACATTGCAAGCTTTTAAGCAAGCTTCTTTCTGGCCAAATAAATACTAAAAAATAGGCTGGATCACAAGGGATGCCTAACCCAGTAAAGTCTAGTATTTGAAAAACAAACCTAAAAGATGCTATGTTTGTGTTTGAGATCCACTTCATGTAAGAAAGTGAACATGTCTTTATAACAATATGTCCAAAATCCTATCTTGGGGGTTATCCTTTTGGCTCAGCCTGAAGCGCATAAGCCTACTCTCATATTCAGGCTTCAACACAGAAAATGTGGACAAAAGAGAAGCTTAGACTCAACTGAAGGTTAGGGCCAGTACTTATAATACAGGGTAGAAATTGCTATTGATTTTCCTTTTGCCATTTAATCAAAATCCTCTCAAATTTGGTTAGGTCACATATTTTTGAAAAACAAAATGGAGCCCACTCATATGTCAGAATATGCCTTTTCAGACTTTAACTAGATACACTGTAGAATACCTTGTGCAAACATATTTTTGTTCCTTGTGTCAACACGGCCTGGTATTACTTCATGATTACACTTTCAAGACACAGAGGCAATTATAAGACTTTCTCTGAAGATTTTAATCTGTTAAAAGAATATAAAAAGATAAAAATGTCTCTAATGTTTAAGACCAAAGTCTATCTAACCCAGCATCCTGTCTCTGAAGTAGTCAGTAAGGGACATTACAGAAAAGAATTTAAACACAAGCGACGAAAACAAAGCAAGACAAAACAGAAATCCACAGTGCTAAAGTGGAATAAACCCTCTCTTTGTTATGTCCTTTCAGCTTCTGGCAATATATCCTTTAAGGATTTCCTGAGCTGGAGAATCACTTAATCATGTTTAATAGCTCTTGACGCTTTTCTTTCATCAATTTGTATAATCACTTTTTTAGACCCATTTATGCATGTGGCCTCCACAATATTCTGTGGCAATCAGTTCCACAATGAAATGATGTGACCTGTGAAAAAATGTTTTTTTCTCTCAGTTGTAGACTTGCCACCTAATAATCATTTGCACGTAATTCTGATTGATGGCATGGGATATATTCCCCATTTCCATGATGCTCTTGACTTTATATTTTTTTATTGCAGTCTTCCTCAGTTATTCTTTGATTTCATTTTGCTTCCTTCTTTTTTTCTTTTATTGTCCCTCCTAAGACTCCAAGTGCATTTAAATTGTCCTTGGACATAAGCTATTCTCTACCTCTCTGATCATTGTTGTCAGCCTTCTCTGTACCTTTCTTAGTTCTCATATATCCTTTTGAAATGAGGGATTAGAAGCGTATATTGTATTCCAGATGCAAGTACCATCATAAAGTGAATTTCTATGGATTTCTATGGTTATATAGTGTTTCATATTTTCTTCTAAAATCCCTCCTTAATAATTGCTAACATTCTGCTTGCCTTTGCAACCACTGCAGGATATTGATCTGATGTTTTGTGAGAAATATCCAATGACTACAAAATCCTTTTCTTGGACTGGAGTAATGAATTTAGAGTCCATCGCAGTGTTTGAGCATTTACTGCTGTTTTAACCATGCTGATTGCTTTATACTTGTTGACATGAAATTCCTTACTACATCATATCACACAGTCAGTGAGTCTCATAAGTTTTTTCTGAAGCTCTTTGCAGTCAGCTTTAGTTTAGTGTCTCCTGAATAATTAAACAAGTAATTAATAACTGTAGCATAACATATACACAAGAGGACTGAACAAAGATAGGACAGGCATTTCTTAATATTTCACTGCTCAACTTTGCAGGTTTAATGTTTTTTTAGTATTTTAAAGATACGGTTTAAAATTTTAATTATATTGTCTCAAGTGGACATCAGTAAATAATTATGTGTACACACACATGAAAGCTTGGTGACAAGTATGATCACTAAAATAAAAAAGACTAATGTCTATCAGGGTATTCAAAATACTAATCAGACATATAGTAATACCTTAAAGAACAAGAAAAAAGCACAAACTATCCATAAAAATGCAACTAAGGACACAGAGAAGCACCCACTCAGTTTAAAAAATCTTGTACTGCAATTTTTCCTAGACATTTTAGCATACAGGAAAGTGTCTGAGTAGCAGAGAGTATTCTTCCATTAAACATGAGTAACAGTTGTATTGTAGTCAACACATCTTCATTTCAAGGTACATATTCAAAACCCCTGACCTTAACTGTTAAAAAAAAAAAAAAATCAAAGAAAGGAAAAGTAAGTTCTTTTATTCAGGCTTGGAGATTTGCAGTGTTGTATGATTGACATAGAAAAAATATTATGTTGTACAATTCTGTGGCCGACAGGCCCAGGGCTATTCAGATGAGAGAACTAATAACCATGCTGGCAAAAGAAATTTCTTATTAAAACCTTGTTAAGGAACTACAATAATTCATTAAGGGTTATATCATTATAAAAATCCATCATTGTTATAGACTGTTTCCTGGGGCTTCAGTTTAGTAAAGTTTGACGTGCCCTTTATGCTCCGAAATTAGGTAAAGCTAAAAATGATTTATGCACCGAAAATGTTAAAGATTTTATAAAGCACAAAAATAACTATGCACAGCTTCCTAACCTTGGCATAGTACCTCAGGGGTTCATAGAATAAGAAAAAAATGTCTTTTAAAATGGACTGTTTAAAGCCTTGTGTATTCAATGGGTCAAAACCTGCTTACATTAAAAACAGTGGGACTACAAATGTCTTCAGTGGGAATAAGCTTTTGCACATGGAAAATAATAATTTGAGAATAACTAAAGGTAACAAGATCTAATGAGATGACACCAAATTAATAAAAAAATGAAGAAAAGAAGAAAAAAAAGAAGAAAAAAAACCCCATCAAATATGAGCAACTGTGATTTAAAGTATCATGAGCTAAGGCTCAATAGGTATTTTTCAGGATTAGTTTCTGTCCTCGTTCCATGCATATTTTCATTTCTAGCTAAAGTTATGGAAATCATCTCCTGCATGCAAAAAAACTGTTATGTTATTTAAAACGAAATTAGGAAAACTGCATCAAATGAAAAGATTATTTAAGGTTCCTTCAGAGAAGTAATGGGTAAAAAATGTGTAAATCTCTGCCTGAATAACACTTTGTGGTAACACCACGTTACCTATTGAGGTCACCAGCAGTACCATAGCGACACTGGCTGCAGAGATCAAATTCCATCCAGAAGGACAGCTCTGAACAGAGCTGCAGAAGAATGTCTGTCAGTGGCATTGGTTCATGATGAAATGGGTTGTTTGGACCTCATCTGATGGTGAGCAGTGTTACAAATGAACACTGGCCAGTCCCTCACTGGTCATCAGCCAGATGTTTATATCCAAAGTTATGCACTTTTTCCTATGCATCATTAAGATCCATTTAGTTTAATTCAATGCTCGGTTTTATTATATGCTCAAGTCACAGTACTTTCAGAATATCCAGACTAGTAATTTTTGCAGTTAATGCTGAAATTGATAGAAATATATCACACTAATTGACATGCTTCTTGGCTGTGATGCTGGCAGGCCAAGTGAGAAATGGGTTGTGGAAACTGAAATAACCTCTCACTTTTGAGATGGTCCTTGTCGACTGGAATTGAATCATATGAGAAAGAGAGCACTGTTGTCACTTTAGCTGCACTGTCTTTTTGGAAGATGGTTGATTTTTCTCTCCACAGTCAGGACACTGGCAGACATTCTTTGTAAATACTAAATTTACACATGGCCACTTGTTCATGCTCTTGGTGAAAATGCAAAAGCGATGCCATGCATCTACATTGTAATGCTCAAAACCTGACTTTGAGCAAACAAGCACACATATAAAGACAATAACTTCTTGTTAAAATAACTGAAATCATAACAATAGAATCATTATTAGTCAGGGTCTAATTTTTATGGAAAAGGAAATAATAGAAATACAGTTGAAATTTCTATATGTACACTTCCTATTTTCTAGCCCTTTTCCTGGTGGTGCTGTCTCTTCGCCCCTGCTCTTCAAAATCCTAAAGCTGGTGGTTTCATTCTGGTGTGTGTGGGGGGGTGGTTATAACACTGAGTCATCAGCAGCTGGACTCCTTTTCCAGAAGCAATGTGATCTCCATGCTGATTGTGTCTTTCTCCTCATTCTAGGGTCCACTCTTTATGTTTATGTTTTATGTTTATGTTTTACAGTTTAACACATTTCCTCTTCCTTCATTGCTCCACAGTTGGATTTGTTACACCTAAACCCAGTTTTACATGGCTCCAGGTCTGCCTTTCTGTAACTGACTGAGTGAATTTATTCCTGTGGATCTCTAGTGTCAGCCTGCACTCAATGCCTTATCATTCTGCTCCCGTGGTCCTCTATGCTACATTCTGCATTCCCACATTTCAGGGACTCTTCTGTAGTACCAGGCCCCCATTTTTCTACACTACAGCATTACAGTATGCTACAGCTAAACGGAGTGAAGAAATGTTGCATGCGGATCAAGACCAGTTCATACAAAGCAGGCCTGACGAGCCTCAGTCCTGCAAACTCACTGCAAAGCTTACGGTCTGTTTCTTACAGTGGTAGTGCTCTGTTATAGGGCTATAGGGTAACAGTGCATCCTGTCTATATTCCATGCAAGGAGCTTTTAAATATAGAAACAATTCCCAGAGGTTAGTGTGCTTCCTCTGTGAGGGCAAAATACATCTATGAATGTTCCCATAAACACAGAGATCCCAACCCTTTATGGTATAATTTCAACCCCATGACATTTTGTAATATGTGTTTAATTGGTACATGGAAAATAGTGGATATTTTTCATTTTAACCAGACAGAAAAGCAGCTGACATTTCAGATTTAGGAAGAAGTAGGAAATGAACTCTCCATGTAAGAAAAATCTCCCTTCTTCCTCTGACACTTACCCTAGAAAAGATATTTGACATCAGGGGCAGGACATATAGAAGGATGACACAGGAAACAAAAGGGAGTAGGTTACCAGTCTGCTCTGAATGTAAATGAAATGTAGATACTGGGGTCTTTCTGGTTTCTTTGAAGGTCCAAAGTTGATACTGGATGTAATAGTCCTAATAACCCCTTCCTGACATCAGATAGCTATTAGATTCTTCTTTTCCCTGGCAATATTTTTGAATGAAATAGGTAGTGCCACCTGCTGTGAATGTTTAAGACTTTCTCTCTCAAAGCTCTCTGAAAATGAATAGGCTCATTTATTTTAATATGACTCCTTTTAGTATGCACTTCAGGTGTGTAATCTAAGCTACCGAACTCATCAGCAGAATGGTAGATAAAACAATGTATAGAATTATCACACACAGGGAATACAGGAAAATTTGTCAGTCCAATTTGAAAAATACAGACTTCCTGTTTTTTCATAATTATATGGGAATAATTCTGATTTCTGCTTAACTGCTGTTTTGCTCTCTTTGCTGGTTGCCAGCTGGTGTGGACTCGGTTCAATGTATTCAGTGTTAAATGTTAAGGCCCTATGTGGTTGCATCCTAGTTATTTAGTTCAGTTACGTTTCCAGATGAATAAATGCAATAAGAAGGTTGTGGCACTTCAACCTCCACAGCATGTTTTGCCTCACCTGTGCAAAATGAAGAAATAGTTAGGACATGCTGCAGTCTCTGAATTGCACTGGCTCCATGGAGTGGTGTGTAAACCTGAGCAAATGCACATTTTATGCATTTTTACACCCTGAAGACAGCAATAAGAAAAAGCTAACTATGTTTATGACTTCAGCCACTGTTATTCCAAAAAAGGTCCAAGCCCTAATTCAGAGGAATGGATGAACTGACACAGGATATTTTTCAAAGAACTGAGATATGGCAGGAATGGGAAACAGATGTTTATTGTACTCTACTATGGCTGAACTGAATATTGTATTGATATAATATAGATATGGTAGATATGGAAACCACTCAAATGGTGCTATCTCATGTCAATGTTTTCCTTAAAAGAGATGATCTTCTATTCTGTTGTAGGTGTTTCACTGTAAATAAGGTACACTATAGTTCAGGTTACTCATATGTTTTTCTCTAACTGACCCCTGTGTTACACATCCTCCAAATAGGCTTGATGCTGCTCCCCTAAACTGTGTTATACTACAAGAATATCTAGGTCAATACTTATTTTAAATAGATTGACCACACTGGTTTTTGTTTTACATATTAATGTCTCAGCCAAATACTTCTACAGCCTGAACTAGACTAGCTGCTCAGGCATATGTCTGTCACCATTTCATGTAGTCTGCATCACACGTATGCCATGACTCAGAGATAAAAGGCCACAGGGCAGCAAATCTCAGATGCATTAGCCATCCTAGTAAATCTGTGACTCACTAAGTTGTTTCACCTTCCTGTGGTATTGCTGGCATCTTGAGCTCTGACTGTGTGATTTGTTGTTGTTCATGACAGAAAACTGTCAAAATGAATATACAGTTAACCACCAAACTCCAACTGACCTGACTCACTCTTCATCCTTATTAGCACCTCTTCCTTCCTTCAATGGCTAAGTCTCTGCTTCCACTAGAGCATAAGGAGCTCTCTTCCTTAAAGACCAAATTGTTTCCACAAACCATCTGTCACTAGCTGAATGCCTAATAGGGACATGTTTTTCCCCAGTTAACAGCAACTAGTGCTTACTCCAGCTATAAATCCCTGATGTGGTTTGAGAAAATTTTGTCTTTATTTCTTTTTTTCTGGTTCTATCAATTCAGCATAGGAGCATATTTTATTGAAGTCAGAGGAAATTTCAGTGTACTGTGAGATTAATAGAGCAGTTTTCACCATCCCAATTTAAAACAAATGAACAACTTTTCACCTTCCTTTCTTCTTTTTGCTAATGATCTGAGCTGTGAGTGACTCTTGTGGAGTATCTGCAATCACAGAGTTGTCTAGTTCTATGATTCCCTTCATTTTCTCTTTCTTATTCTCTTTGTTCCTGTTTGACTTGATTATTATCACAAGAAGTGTATTTGGCATGGGCAGGAAATAAAGAGAAACACAACATCCTCCAGCAACAACACCTTCCTGTACTTAAGCTCTTGATTGTTTCAAAACAAAAAGCACCAAAACAAGTCCAGAGGAACAGAAAATGTTTGATTTGTTTGTTAGAGACAGAAGCTATGCTTTTTTGCAAAACAAATACACATCTATGTTGCTAAGCCAAAAGAAAACTCAGTAGAATAGGAGGAATGTCCAGATTTACTGATAGGACCATAACTGCTCTACAAATATGAATTATCAGAAAACCATTTAGAGCTGATTTGATATACTAACCTAATAATTGATTTGAATTCCAAGAATGGTATAAAAATCAGTCATGTCTGGAAGGGGATTCTGGCTTCCTTTTGTTTTCTGTGTCACCTTTGTGAACATGTTGTATGTACATCATAACCAAAGGACGAATGAATTTTCTTCATGTCACAGGGCAGAAAATAAGAAAGATAGAAAGAAAAAAAAAATCCATGAAAGATCCCAGACAGTGTTCATGCTGTACCATGCTTTCTCAACAGTGCCTTTTGTAAAATTGCCTTAAACAGGCAAACTTGTTGAAAAGTTGAAGTTGGACAAAAGGAAATACTATGATCATAGATAGCTGCAGTCACACAGCAGGCATGTAGCAGTGGAGTTTGCAGCTGTTTCTTTCTCTGGAGTAAGACATGCAGCACTAAAAACAGCAATCAGCTTTTAGCAAAGATGCCACAGATCAGAAGGTTTATCAAAGGGACAGACTAGCTGCAGAGAATTTCCCATCCCACCACCCTTTTTCAAAGACACATAGAAGTATCTAGTGAATCAGAGACTACATTCCCATAGAGCTTCTTATGACAAGTGCTGTCAAAAATACATGGAAATATATCCTCTTTGATTTAGCTTCATGCTGGTTTGCTGGGGGTTTTTTGAAAGGTCTTTACTTGTGGGGTTTTTGGGTGTTTGTTTGGTGGGTTGCTTTTTTTTTTTTTTTTTAAAGAAAGAACCCCTTTACTGATAAGCTTCAGCTAAAAAACTGTGGGAGTAAAGACATAGATTCCTCCAGATGTAGCTGTGTCTGGTACAGAAGATGAATAACTGAAACTAGAAATAAAATACAAATACTGCCATTTAAATTATTCTTCCTCTGACATAAGCACAGAAAAAAACCAGTTAGATAAATCAGTCCTTGAAATTAAGTTTTACATACAGTCTTTCATAAAAATTTGTCCTTTCCCTTCTCCTAACAACAGCAACAACAATTAGCTCTTTGACCACACTTGGCAGAATTTGTCAAAATTAAAATCCACTGTTTACTACACTTCCTGCCTGGAGATGCTGCAAGTTAAAAAAATAAAAAGCAAAACAAAACCAAAATCAAAACCAAACCAAGCCAAACCAAAAAACCCCAACCCATCCCAAATCAAACAAAAAAAAAAAACCAGACAAAAACCCACAAACAACCAAACAAAAAACCCAAACCCAGAATAACAAGAAAAAATTAAAGGAAAGAGGTTGTTTCTCACCTGTCTGTACTTAGAAACCACGCTCTAGAAGGACAATATTGACTTACTCTGGAATTTTTTAAAAGAACAACACACAGTTAATCAAAGTGGCTGTCCCAGGCCTGAACTCTAAAAATTCTTTGTGTGGGAGCTGCTGGCATTTCCAGCCCACAATGGGAAGGGAGCTTTCTATCATCTATCTTCTACCTTTACATGGTTTTGATGACTTCTCTTGCCAGGACAGCTGCTGGTGAACTAAAAAATACATCTGCACATCCAAGTGCAAGTGGGATGAGGTCCCACAAAAATCACCATTTTATTTGTTTCTTAATCATTTGTGATTTTATCACAATCAAGAATCATTTATTCATTTTTCTGTTTAAAGAAGTGCCCATCCAATGCCTTAGGAAAATGTGCAAAAAACTTGAAACAATCCCATCAGTGTTTTCTAAGGACTAACCAAGCAGCTGGTCTGAACAGCAAGAGCTTTCACCGGGATCCTGATTGCTCCCAAAGCAGCTCTTTGCTTCCCACAAAGGTGCATTTCAGCAGACCTGCTGGAAGTCTTATGTGACACATAGATTCCCCAGGCAAGTCAGTCTCTAAAATCTGCTTTTAGTTCCTCTGGCAGCTTTACTACTCCAGAGATTTCTGAGTTTCTGTTCTTTGCTCTCATGCAGAGACGTATGGTGGTCAGGATAAACACATGCAAAAGCAGACCAATGGCACATTTCAATGCGGAAGTGAAAATGAGCAGAAAGGGCCTTAAAAGGTAGATATTTTTAGGAGATAGGAAGGCACAGGTGTCCTTTTGTAATAAATAAGAAAATAACTTCTTTAAAACATGCTTTTGCCTTCAATCTGCCAATCAGCATGCATGGGAATTAAACATCTGGAGCTATGGTGTGTCTGAAGTTTGAAGTTTATTTCAAAAGAAACTGACTTTTAAAAGTTCATCCCCTTGTGTGTGATTTGAGTGCCTTCTGAAAAATAAGCAATAAGACAGCTGAGGACAAGTTGGCTTCTCTTTGCTGGAGAGGATTATCCATGTGTTTTGAGGTTCACACAGGGATAGAAGTCATTTGTGTCTTCACATTGTAAAAGCCAAGTCAGTCCTAATTGTAATATTGATTTAGCAGCAGATTTCCTTATCATAATATTCAACACTTATATTGATATAAGCTTAGTAATAATAGTTTGGTGGAATGGAATTTAGATCCAGATTTAATTTCCCTGAATGTAGGTGTCTAAAGAAAAGATAAATACATACATTTCCTATGTACTTAACAGAGATTTAATCAATACAGCCCACGAAGCCTGGGGAGCAAATCAAAGGTCCAGCCTTTAAAAGTCTACCTAAGCTAAGAGTGAGCCAAATTGCTCTCCAGGATCTTCAGTTTGTCCTCATCTACAGCCTCCTCCAGAACTGCTAGGGGACCACAGGATGTTCTTGTCCCACTTTTCAGCAATGCCCTTGCATATGAACACAAAATCCCTTACTGGAAAATCCTTTCTTTATATCCTTGGTGTAGTGAGATGGGGTCAAGGCTACTGGTAAAATACAAAGTTAGAGGCAGCCTGACTTCAGAGCAGCGGCCTTTCAGTTTAAGGGGCTACCTTCCGACACTTAACTCCCTATTTAGGTCTCAAATGAAATTAGTGATACTTTCAGAGGGCCTGAGTATGTCATTTCCAGGTGAAGTCAGCATTCTCACAGGACAGGGGAAGTTTTAGAATTTGTTTGGGCAGCAAGCCTAACTTTAAAAGATGTAGCCATATTCGTTTAAAATTTAAAAGAATGGTATTTGGGAGTCATACTGACACCCAATGGTGTGAAATCAGACAAAGGGAAATTTTCAACACTACAAAACTGCATCAAATTTATAATCAGAGCAATATTCTAAAAAAGGTAAAGATTCCTGTACAAGAATCAATAACCTATTTCAGGAATAAAGAGATATAATAAGAGTTTTACATAAATTGAAGGAATGGTAATGGATGAGAAATTTCATGAGAAAATTTTAAACCTCGGAGATATCATTCCAGCAGCACCTAATATTCAGCATGCTGATGTCTGGGCACTCAATGCCCTGCATAACCTCAGCAAGTGAACTTCAGGACAGCCTTGGGATTGTTTTTGTGCTATGGCAAAGACAAGACTGGAGAAGAATTTCGTGTCTGGGGCAGAGGAAACAGTAGTATACAAATGTGGACAGAGAGGAAGGAAGTGCATGGAAAAGAAAATATATGGCTATGAGGTTTTCCAAAATTATATTTGTGGTTCTACATGTAGATGAAGAATCACACCACAAGCCTCTCATTATTATCTTAAACAACTCTGAAATATATATCACCCCACCTATCAAGATTGCTATTAATAGTGCACAAAAATGGTCTGGAGATCCTCTGTTCATACTTACATGCACACACAACACGTGAACACACACATGCAAATATTACTTACAGTTAGAGGTGTATTTAATTTGGTTCTTCTCTTGTTCTGGTATAAACAAAAATTACCTGGTAAAGTCAGTGGAGATCTAAGTGTCAATGGGATGAGAATAAAGGGGGGGGGTTATTCCATGGTTTGGGGATTTTTGGGTCTTCCTTCCTTCCTTCCATCCTTCCTTCCTTCCTTCCTTCCTGCCTTCCTGCCTTTTCCTGTTGTGAAGCTGAACCTAAATGCTGCAAAAATTTGTGATTTGAAAAATAAAAATTAAAAACTAGTTCTAACATATAATTGTTCTTTTCCTTCTGCCATGTAGTAAATGTTGTCAAATGTACTGTGATCTTAACTTCAGTCTACCTTATGATGGTACAATTTATTATTTACTTAATTCTATAAAAGCAAGTAGAGTTAATCAGAATCACATTGGTGTAAATAAGAGGAGAATCTGATTTTGAAAGGTAACCTCTTGCTGTCTGTTACATAGCTGTCAAAATGGATGAAAAAATCCTGTTATGTTCCTCCAGACCATGTATCTTTAAAAGCAGAACTGTCAGTGATTGATGGAGCTCAAATGAAAGATACAACAATTATAATGCTGCTACATATGTGAACATCTCTCTGTACATGAATGTCATTTAGGCACAAATGTTGTAAGTTGACCCAAGCAGGTTTCTTCTGCCAAAAAAACAATAAAACAACCCAAACAAACAAAAAAAAAAAAAAACCAGAACCCCCCTCAAAACCACAAACAAACAAACAAACAAACATTGGATGTAAAATATATTTAAATAAAAAATAAAGTAGGTATCTATTAGAGATTGTAACAGTTTTAAAAACTCAGTGGGGAAATTAAGATCATTTGCTCTACCCCCTTTTGATAGTGTTCTATTACTAGGACAGATACTTCACATTGAATTAAAAAAAAGAATTTCTGGGAAAAAGGAGAATTTGATTACTGCCTCAAGGGGTACATAAAATAAAAAGTGAAAATAAAAAACAAACAAACACCCCCCCCAAAAAAAAAAAAACCAACACAACAAAAACCAAAAAAATCCTCAAAAAAAACCAAGTCAGAAAAAGTTTCTGAAGTATTTGAAGGAGATTTTATCTAGCAGTTTAGGAACTTACCCAGGATGACATAGACTCAAGTTTAATCTGTTCTCCCTCTAAGGTGTTTTGAGTCTACATAATTCAAAAGAAGGACTTCATGAACAGTCCTTCCTGAGTACTTTTATGGCATAAGCTGACACAGGACATGTTCAGTACTTCTTGCCTTTAGAGAAGCCATATAAATAGTGTTTAAAACTTTAGCCAGAAATTTTGTTGGAGCTGAACTTGTAATGAAAGCAAAAAAACCTAATTTTATATAAATTTATTTAAATTTTCACTCACTCCTTGCATTCTATGCAATGTGACAAATGATGGAATGACTGCCTCTGAATATTTTCCAAGTTGATGGCTAAGATATTCTTCAGTGCTAGAGATCAGTGACAACATTGTCTCTAGCTTTTTGACCTTCAAGGGAATTAGTTAAGCCTTTCTTACAGCATAACTTGTTATTCATTTTGCACAGGTAAACAAGACTGGAGGTGAGGGAGTATGTGAAATTGGTAAGGGCACCCAAAGAAAAATTGAATTTAAAAGCAAAGGGAAAAAGATGGAATAGAAATCAAACAGCATAGGCAAAATTTGTACCCCATTCTTCCTTTCTACACCCATCCTTATCTGTCACAAAGCAAACAAACAGACTTTCAGAAAGATGGAGCAAAAGGCAGGGCTGACAGTTCTGCAGCCAGCTCAACAGCAGCAGAGTCTTTACAGGGTGCCATCTGCAGCACAAAAACCAAGCTGCGTTTCACTTTTAAGCCCTCTTATGGAAACAATTCGAAACTAGTAATGATTGATGCGTCTTTTATCAAACACACATAGCTAATCCAGTAACTCGATCTTTCACATTTATGTGGCATTTTCAAGCTAATGAACAACAATTAAAGCTGGACACTGGGACATTCCCTTTTTTATCATAATTCACTAAGGGCTGGAGCTTCAGTCATTGCATCTTCTAAAGCTTTACAATATTTTTCTATGACTATAATAAAGCTTTTTATTCTGCAGATTTTAAGACTGTGGTAGAAGTTTTTTTGTTGCTATTGTTCACAGCTGAAGGAGAAGGTTATTTGTTTTACTAAGATAAGGTTTCTAAAACATCCTGCTTTAAAAAATAGAATAAAACCAGATGACGTTTTCTCTCTTTTTCTAGTTATCTATTATTTTCTAAAGAAACTGAAATGCCATCTTGCCTCCTGGATAAATTATCTCTTTGTTTAAAACACAGGCAAAAAGTCCCTAAGATATAAATAAAGGTCAGCTGAAGATGTTCAGTTTAGTACAGGCATTGCTAAACACAAAGTTGTTTTGCTGGACTTTTTATTTTCCTTTTCTTTCATTGAACACTCTCATTACTTTCACACTGTGCTGGTTTGCAGTAAAATCACCTGGGCCAGAGCCTGGGTACTAGCACTGCAGCTGCCCTTCCTGTTAGTCCTTAGCACAGCTCTGTCCTCTGTGAGCTTAGTCCATCTCAAACAATGCCCACCTACAGACAAGGCTCAAACACCATTCCCAATATCAGTTTGTTTGCAGTTATATTATGTGTTAGAGCATCTTGCCATTGGCTATGAACTATACTGTGCTGACTTAGTACAGACGGAACATTATTGTCAGACCAAAATTTCATTCATTTCATCCACCACTTGACCTTTCTTTTGAGCAACTCCAAAATGAAGATTAAAACTAGAAATTATTTCATTTATAGTCATACACTGTATTGAAGATATGATTTCAAATTTCTTCAATGACAGATAATTATGGGGCAGCCCTGGGTGTTTGTACAGATCGGGGAAGAGATGATGGAGAACAGTGCCACAGAAAGGGACCTAGGAGTCCTGGTTGATGGCAGGTTGAACATGAGTCAGCAGTGCCCTGGCAGCCAGGAGGGCCAACCCTGTCCTGGGGTGCATCAGGCACAGCATCACCAGCCAGGCAAGGGAGGGGATTGTCCCGCTCTGCTCTGCACTTGGGCAGCCTCACCTCGAGTGGTGGGGGCAGTTTTGGGTGCCACAATACAAGAAAGACATTAACTGTTAGAGAGTGTCCTGAGGAGGGCAATGAGGATGGTGAAGAGTCTGGAGGGGAAGCTGTATGAAGAGTGGCTGAGGTCACTGGGTCTGATCAGCCTGGAGGAGATTGAGGGGTGATCTCATTGCAGTTACAACTTCCTCATGACAGGAAGAGGAGGAGCAGTCACTGATCTCCTCTCTGTGGTGACCAGTGACAGGACCTGAGGGAATGGCCTGAAGTTGTGTCAGGGGAGGTTTAGGTTCGATATTGGAAAACATTCACCCAGAGGGTGGCTGGGCCCTGGAATAGGCTTCCCAGGGGAGTAGTCACAGCACCAAGCCTGACAGAGTTCAAGAAGCGTTTGGACAATGCTCTCAGGCACATGGTGTGACTCTTGGGGATGGTGCTGTGCAGGGCCAAGAGGTGGACTTGATGTTTGTGGGTCCCTTCCAGCTCAGCATATTCTATGATTCTGTATCTAAGCTTTCAATATTATAAGAAACTTTTCTCCGGGGTTCAATGAACCCCATTGTTGTGGGTTAACCCCAGCCAGCAGCCAAGCCCCACACAGCCACACTCTCACTCCCCACCAGCAAAATCAAAGAGAGCATTGGAAGGGTAAAAGCCAGAAAACTCATGGCTTGAGATAAACAGTGCTTAATAGCGGAAGCAAGAGCTGCACACACAAGCAAAGCAAAATGAGGTATGGGAGGGTAGGTGTTCAGCTGTGTCCACGAGAGCTGGGCTCCATCCCATGTAATGGGTGCTTGGGAGAACAAACGCCATCACTCCAAACGGTCCCACTTCCTTCTTCTTTCCCCCATTTTATATACTGAGCATGATGTCACATGGTCTGGAACATCCCTCTGGTCAGTTTGGGTCACCTGTCCTGGCTGCATCTCCTCATGATCTCCCATATGCCGCTAGCCTCCTTGCTAGTGTGGCAGTGTGAAGAGAGAAAAGGCCTTGGCCCTTTGCAAGCCCTGCCCAGCAATAACAAAAACGTCTGCATTATCAGCCCTGTGCTCAGCAGAAATCTGAAACACAGCCCCATACTTGACACTGAAGAAAATTACCCCAGCCAAAACCAGCACACCCATGAACAAAGAGGACCAGAAATTTCCACCTGAACATAACAAAGAACCTTCCTGTGAGGGTGATGGAGCACTTGTGCAGGTTCCCCAGAGATTCTGGCAATATCTCTTTCCCTGGAGAATTCCAAAACACAATCCTGGTGATGTACTTTAGGGAACCATGCTTGAGCAGGGAAGTTGGGCTAGACTGACCTACAGTGTTCCCTTCTAATCTTAAGCATCCTGTGATTTTGTGACCATCATCTCAGATGGAATAGATGTGTATCACAAGTTTTAGCCTTTGAAGAGAGTTTTTTTAAGAGACCAAACCAAAATCTTCCACCTTCTTTTTACGTTGTAATTCCAGTTTGAGAAGGACATGCCTCTGAATCAGCAGCATAACTAACAGCTCTCAAGCATAAATCTCACATTGAATTCCTTTCTAGGGTGAGGTATTATTTGGCAACAGGACATGTCTTCTTCCCCCTTTTCTTTCTTAGCGATATAAAAAGCCTCTTATTGCTACCTAAAAGTCCAATATATGTTATGACTTGACATAAAAGCTTAGTGAATTAAACGTAAACTTCATACATGGAAAATAAAAATACTGATTTTTTTCTTATTTATAAAGAAAAAATTTTGAATTCCAGATAAAGGAAAAAAATATTAATTTAAGGAAATTAAAGAAATATAGGACACAAGTTTTAATCACTGCCAAGGTTTTGCGCAAGCACATGGAAACTAATTACAATCCACTGAAATAAACTAACTACAACAGAATCAAGATTCCAGTCATGTATCTTTAACATCTCTTAAGTTTGAGTAGGATAATATAAACTCACATTAATGGATTAATGCACTACATTATGTAAGTAAGATTAGATATGTAGATAAATAGTATGTTGTCCCTAGATTACACAATTACTCAAAGAGAAAATCCAGATTACATATAAACAAATACTCAAACGAAAGCTGAGCTGCAGCCTCTGAAATAATTTTCAGTGAGACAGATTTATAAAACTATTTATATGTCTAAAATGAAGTGCTTTGGTGGATATTTGAAGACTTTGGCCTTCTTATAAGTGTGATTTGAGAATAATGCTGCTTTAAAAAATTCTGGGTAGCTAGAAACCTGCATTATTTAGAAGTCTAAATATATAAAAATCCCAAATTATTTCAGTATTGCATGAACTTTGACATCTTCTTTACATGCACAGATTGCTGCTGCTTATTTTCCCCAATAAGGTAGATCACATAGCCAAGGTCACAGAATTGAAGAATGTAGTATTCCTATTTGTCCAGGTGAGACTCAGACCCATCTTTTCTTTCCCTTTCCCTTTCATCCAGAAGGAAGAGGTCTCAAAGGACTGTAGTGCCAGGTCAAGAGTTAAGAGCAATATCTTTAGATCCTTTCTTCTGCTAAGGCATCAGAAGTCGCTTTTGAGTACTCTCTTTTTTTTCTCTCTACACAAACTCCTGGTGAGAATTTCACTTCCTTTGGGGCACTATTAGTTATGCTGCTTTCTAGGCTTTGAGAAAACTTATTCACTGTTCTGCCTGCCTGATTCTAGTCCTGAGGTTTAAACTGAGTGGTATAACTTGTTTGTCTCAATATTTAAATCGAATTAGAAGAGAAATATTCTCTAGTATTATATTAGATAGGTGCCTAATGCGATACTAAAACTCTTTTTATGTGCACTTATTTGGTAACATCTGCCTTATACTATGTTGAAGTTATTATTTCCTGGTGGGGATATTAAAGGAAAATAATGTCACAGACACTTTTCTAAGGTTTTTTGGGGTGTGTTTTTGTTTGTTTTGAGATGTCCAGTTGAAAACCAGTCAGAAAGAAAGAAAAAAAGAATGAAAATGATCAAAGGAACAAATTACATACTACTCTTATGAAATTTAACAATTAACAAAAAAATTTTAGAATGAAAATGTTAATAAGAACAGCTTTCTTTTCTTCCAATACACAGAATACCTACCCTGAAGAACAACATTTGTTTTTCGCAAGGCACGCTCATTTTGCTTGCAGTGATTTGTGCAAAATAAATAACTTTCTGAGTAAAGCACAGTATTAAATTGCTGCAGTACAAGCCTGGTTTCTCTTTCTATGGTGGCTTTCCATCTATCCAGCAAGTTCAGAGGCTTTCTCTCCTTACCTTCAGTTTATGCAACAACTGGATCTCAAAATACATATGACTGTCCTCAGCACATATCTATATTAGTCAATAGGAAAATATACAGACTTAAAGTGACACATTTTATATGTATTTACCAATTCATGATTCACGTGTGTTCAGATACTACAGAAAAAAAGGGTTGGAGAATATATATACTGAATAAAGTGGAAATATCAACCAGAGGGATTTTTAAAAGGACCTCCTGCTAGGTATGAGATACAGTAAGGAATAAGCCTGGAAGTGATTGTCTGAAGTGTAACAATTGTGCCATGGCCAGATCTGAGATAGAAGCTGAGCCTACAATTCTGAGAAGGGTGATTTCTTGAAAGCAATGGGCTAAAAAGAGTACCTCTGCAGAATGGTTCTTAAAGGTTGTGTTCAGGGAAACACTCAAATACAAAGAGAAGGGTACTGTCATCTATACATAAGGTGATCATCATGTGCAGAAGATGTAAAAATAATTAAAAAAAGAAAAAAAAAAAATCAAGCTGTATCTTGTAAAAGCTGTGCCAAAAAATAGATGTGCTATATTTAAGCATCTTCAGAGATATTTCTAGGAGTATTAATGTGAGACAAATTTAGGTAAGTATTTGGCTTCAGCCTTTTTCCTCCCTCAGAGATCTTGACTTCTAGACAATAAGCTAACTGGAAAATCACACTGGTCTTTGTTCAGTGTGTGATATCTAAGTCTCACTCTTGTAACAAATTCTAATTCTTCTAATTTGAATTGTTTTACATTTATAAATGTTTCAACAAGAGGAGACAACAAGTAAAGTAAGAAAAAAAGGCAAAATAGCTGGAGTTCATTGTAGAATAACCACTCATAAAGAGGTTTTCCCCAAGCCTAGATAAAAATGGAGGGAAGCACTAAAGATCATTTGTCTGCATTGTGGCTTGGATATTTTCCTCAGAGTGGAGAATTATTTTCAAAATATTCCGATTTGTTTGAGATGGTTTGTGATCTGTGCTTTGCATGGTATACTGTTTGCAGATGCATGATAAGTATATTCAATGGTAAATTTTGATTTGAAATTTTTCTGGTCACCCCTAAGCTTTACCAGTGTACTTGGACTGTGAGCTCTGTGATTTTAGACAAACAGTGAACCAAAAGGAGATCCAGGAATAAGGCAGGAGCTTTAGAGTTTTGTGAAGCTTCAAAAATAACAAATCTTGGATTGTTACCACAAAGTCACATACACCTGAACATAAGCTAAAATGTTCACAGTTTCCCTTTCTCCTTGCCTCTTAGAACAGCTTCATCTCTTGGGCTTGACAAAGGTCCATCATAGATGGTCTGTCTCTGACAATAATTTAGTATTGGGTCTCCCGCAAATACAAAGCCATTCATCTTCACACCTTATTATGATTTTCTAATTAATTATCAATGTTCATAGGATTATTCTTATTTGAAAGGGTGTGTTTTTATCTGTCAGTATAAACATCTTTTTAAGTATAAACTGAAGTTAGATATTAATAAATATTATCCTATGATCTTTTGTCCTTTTAGGAGTTCTGCAAGACATTTTATAATCATTCTGTCTGTTTCCTAGGAAATGATAAGAAAACATGTAATGTTTGCCTTCAATATTATGAAAACCCAGAAAGGAATCAAAAAATTCCAAGAAAGCCCCATGAGGTTTGCTGATTTCCAAGTAAAAGCAAATTATTAAATGAAATTTAAACTAACTTACAGTAAAGCAGGATCAGACAATGTGCGTAACATTTCAAGGTCAAAAGGCAGTTGATTCTTTGAGACAGTAACTCTCAGAGCAGGGAGCAAGTTTTTTTTTTTTTAATTGCAAAACCTTTGTGTACTCTTTTGCATTCTTTACAAGTTTTAATTACGACAGTTTGCTGGTGGGTGCCCAAAGTAAATACATGTGGATATAACACTCTGTCTCTTAAGAAATGTCTGTGGTATACAGTGTTTAAAATTTTTATGCCTTCGTGACTCTATGTATCCTTTATTTCATCACTCCCTCGGTGGTGTAGCTTATTTTCCAAGTTAAACAAAGGCATTGGCAGAGAAGCTACAAAGTGTTCTAATCTCCTGACCCTCACATTGACAGTTCAATATATTTTAGAACAACTAAAGATATGGAAGTGGAATTATGAAACAAGTAGGCACTTTAGAAGAATGTGCTATAAATTTATAGCTTTACTGCGTAGTGGAACTGCTGTAGTTTTAAAAGAGCAAGGACATACATCTGGAAAATAAAACATAATGGTAGTGGCTCACTGGAACAAAAAGATAAAAAGATCTGTCAAATAAAATTGTACAGAATATGTGAGATTATTGGTTTCGTTGGGATTTATTAATTTGATAAATTTCAATTCTTATTTGCTAAATGAGGGTGGGGGAAACTGCCACGCAGGCTGATGACTTGCAAACACTTTATAACATGTCCTGGTTTTATTTTTCACCTCTGTCTAAAATTCATGCAGTTAGCTAGGGAAAGGTTCTCTCCCTTCAGCAGGCAGGTTCTTGCAGTAACTCAAAGCACACATACTCAAGCATCAAATGTCACCACATTGCCATCTTACTGTGAGTGACTGGAATTTACTTCCTATTGTTAGTGGTGCTGAAAATTGCTACTAGATACTAGAGAGTTCATAATGTGTTGTCTAAACTGAAAACATTTTCAGGGACTGAACTGACCTTTTAGAAAACTGCACTTTCATTCTTAAAGTGCTGGACTATTGCAATATTTCATTTAAAAGGTTATTTAAACTTTTTTCATCTTTTTCTGGAAAAGGGTAAGGATTATTGTGTGAAAGAAGTATCTTCATATAACTCTTCTGTGTCAAAAACCAGGGAATAATACCACTCATTACTCTAAAGTTGCTTCAAGAAAACGAGGCAGAAAAGACCACGGCTGCTATTCTCCCTGAGAAATGAGCAGATAATTGTAATTAATATTTAATACTTGCTTTCTAGTTCTAACTGATAGTTATCAGAGATAAAGTGGATTTTTTTCTATGAACATTCCGAGAAAAGATGAGAAGAAGAAAATATTTTTCTTCTATATTATTGACTTGGAACTGAGGTACAGAGAAATGATGAGCTGCTCACAGTCAGTCAGAAAAATCTGCAACAAAATGTGTACTACTGCAGTACCAGTTAAATGTCCCAACAAAAAATATCTTCCCCACCAATTTGGCTGAAAAGGGATTGATTGCTTGTAGAGCCTAACCATAATACAGCAACTGTGCATTTAAAAGAAGGAAAAAGAAATTGAACCAGATTGCAGAGTTGCCAGCCCGAGGAGTGCTGACCACAAACAGCCTTTTCCCCTACAATTTATCAGAGGAAGGGAAAAGAAGTATTAAAGATAGGATTAATCCTCTTTAGAGGGGAGAATGTGGGAAATGATTACTGCAAGAACTGGTTGCTGTAGTGCTAAGGGATCAGATTTTAGAAAAAAATAACAGCCTGCTTCCAAATGATAAATGAATATGTGAGCTTCACTGATGGCACACATGACTGTTTTTAGACTTAGAAGAAGTGACAGAGGAAGATGAGCAGTCATGTAAGTGGCAGGGTAAGTGTATTAAAGGCATAGCATAAGAGAAACGAGCTGACATAAAGATCAGTGACCGTAAGGAGAGGTGATAAAAAAAAGAGGGGGGAATATATTAAGGAAATGAGTTAACTGTTCATGTTCTGAATCTTGTATAACTCAGGTTAATGAAGAAAACCATACTATTCCAGGAAATAAGTGGACAAATGTGGAATTAAGAACAGAAAGAAAGAAATACAGAAGTTTTAACTGTATGTTTTGCAGACATCATCTTAGAAAAGTTGATATGTACTTGATACTTTTTTCAGGATCCCAAGCATGAACTTTAAATGGGTATTTGGCATTTCTAGGAGGCTCAAACACACGTGGTTAAGTAAATGACAGTGTACATGACAGTGTAAGGCACAGCCCAGCCATTAATTACTGGCCTAGCTAGGTTGCCAAATAATGCAGATTACATGCAGATTTTTCCTTTTAATTTTAAAATAAATTGTGTTGTCTTGAAGTGGGCTGGGTTAGGAGTGCACATACATTAGCGGAGGATCAGCTGCTGAATGTAATTTTTTAAGCTGGTATAGCTTATGTATTTTAGCCACAAATCTCAAACAAAAATGAAATAAATAAAATGAAATTAAGCTTTTAGGAACTACTGCAGAATTATTGGACCAACATAAAATATTTTCTTCTAAAATAATACCTATCATATTTCAGAAGAGAATAGGAGACCAAGGACCACTTAAAAACTGGGCCATCCTTTTTTGGAGGCAGGAAGACAATGCACAAAGATGCTCCATTGTTGCAAGCTTCTTGAAGCAGTGAGCAGTGCAACTGAGGTTTTACTTATTTTTGTAACTTCTACAGAGGCTGAAACAGCTGCCAGTAGATCCTGAGGGAGAAAACAGAAGCTCAGTCCACACTTTAACCGTAGCACTGGCACAAACAGGAAGCTGCTTCTGAAAGATGATTCACCTGCTAACTAAACAGCCACTCGGATCTTTGTAGGAGTTGAAGCTGTTCTTACCGTACAAACATGAGTTTTTCAGGAACAGACCATGGGGAAGTAATTCTTTGGCCCTCCTATTGCTGTGCAGTTGTCACAGCTGCTTACATCTTCTCTGCCTAAGTGTAGAATATTTATAGAATCACAGAATAGTGTGGGTTGAAAGGGACCTTTAAATGCCACCTGGTCCAACCCCGCTGCAATGAACAGGGACATCTGCAGCTACATCAGATTGCTCAGAGCCTGGTGTAACCCAGCCTTGAATGTTTTCAGGGATGGGGCACCTACTATCTCTATGAGCACCCTATTATTCTTTTGCATCTCTTTTTAACTCACTTTTCATAGGTATTAATGACTGTGCATAACTTAAAAAAATGGAATAGTCAACCTAAAATATCTTTTTTGTTGATGAAGTTGAATTAGAGATGAATAAAAAAAAAATTTCTGCTAAGAAATTATGTGCATCAGAATAGGGTAGTACAGTGATGTTCACTTAAAAAGTCGAGAGCTATAAAAAGGTACCACTTTTTTTTTTCCTAAGAGACCTTTTATATAGCATTATAAATAGCTGTGGAAAGTAAGATGCCATGCAGCAGTAGCTATGGAGATAAATGTTTACATTTAATAGTCACTAATATATTTATATTACTGCATCAGGAGCATGCATCTTATGGTTGCTGTTTTACTCCCCCAGGTCAAATATGTTGCAGATGTTCAATGTATTAAATGATATGCACCACTATATTGAGCAAAAGCAAATGCAACTATTAGAGATATTTCAAAATAATAATTAAAAAAAAAAACCTCTGGAACTGCAATTACTTCCTATCCTGAGGAAAAAAGACAACTGGCAGTATGTTATCAATACTCTGAAAAATTGGGGATGGCAGTCCTTGCACACTAATTTGACAGATTAAAAAAGATGTGAAGTTAGACGAGAAAACCAAGCTTTTTGAAAAGCAATCCATTTTTTCACTTGATATAGTAAAACATTGCTCTTTTCTACATACATACTGGTTTTGCAGTTTATCTGGTTGGAAATTTTACTGTCTCCTTTTAAGAACATTCTATTATATTGAGATTTTGAACAGAACTTGTTAATAAATTTCCATCAAAATCTACTGAATGTGGAATGTGTGTTTTCCTTGATATTAACATTTTTCATCGGTAAATGTCAGATTGCTGCCTTTTTTTCTTTTTTCCCCTCCTTTTCTTTTAGGGAATGTACATAAAACATTTTCTTTCAGGTCAACATCATGGTAATACTTCCATCCACTGAAGCTCTTAATTTCCTCTTAAAAACTGTAGATTGCAGGATTCTGGGGTCTTTTGATGATGAGACTTCATCACTATGGTACAGTCATGAGAGAGCTTCCTGGAAAGATACCCTCTCTGTGAAGAGTCCCTAACACAGCAAGAAAGACTGTGATCAGAAATCAACAAAATTATCTATTTACTTATTATTATAGACTAGAACAAGCATAGGAATTTGAAGGACCAGATGAGAACAATCTTCCTCATTTCAAAGCTCATTGCAAATTTATAAGATGCTATGTTTTGTTCACACATATTTAAACATCACTGTGAAACTTGTGTCTGTCCTATTGGTAGTTATTTCAGCAGAGAGGAGTACCAAGCTATTTAGGGACAACAATTCTAATTTTCATTGATTTCACCAGGGACTCAGGCACCAAAATCCTATTCAGTCAGGCACCTACGGACAGTTGTGAAACCAGCAACCGTTATTCATATTGTTGAGTGCTCACCCATTAATCAGGGTAAAACTCGAGAATTGAGAATGACATATTTGTCAGTCCTCCTCACTTCCCATAAACACTTTTGTTGATTTTCACTTATATGTACAATAAGAAATGAGTGGAACAGTGCACTTTACTGAATCAATACAGAGCATGATGATTTAAAGTGTCAGGATATAAGGCACAGATAAGAAAAAAACGGGAGGCAAGAATAGCAACATTACTGAGAAATGAAATAGAATCTGCTGAGAAAAATGGCATAAACACTTGGAATGACAGTAGAGAAAGTTTTGATAGAAATTTGGATAATAAAGGCAGTCAGGTAATTCACTGATGTAGCTACAGATCTCTTGGGCAGTTAGAGCAGATATGGCAGTACACTCAGCATGGTCTCTAAGAGCTTGGCTTTAATATTTATCAAAGGAAAAATAATTACCTTGATACTGATTTTGGAAGAAACTAAGCAAAAACTTAGGAGGATTTTTTTTTTTTCAAGGAACTATAAATTGTTGGGAGGGAGGTGATGGGGAAAGAGTGTTTGTTTTTATTTAGTCCTTTTGTTTTTGTTTTTCTGCTAAGTAGCCTACATGGTTAGAGGCAGGTCTGTGTATAATGCAACGACTTGAGACAGGTATAAACTCAGCTGATATTGAGAGCATGCAGTATGTAGCAAACAAAAGACCTTCAGATTTGGTGTACTTATGAGACTTCTTAACAGAGAAAGTGCACTAGGTTTGATGTCAGAAAGTCTGACTACAAGGGAATGTGAAATTGTCAGTGGAACTTTGGCTGATATTTTATAGCACTGAGGAAATATACTAGGGAAACTGAAACAGTGGAAGAACTGACAATTAAAATTTATGCTGGTATAATCCATCCAGGGAAATAGGAAAAGAAGTAACCTAACAAGGAATATGAAAAATATTGATATATGTAAGAAAAAATGGGAAAAAAAAACTTTTAAAGAAATATAAAAATTCTAGAAAGAAAAGGTAAAAAGTGGAAGTAGTAAAAACCAGGAGATGGAGGATAACTCTTATTTTTGCATGAAAACCATTTTACTTCCTAAATTCAGAAGCTTCATAAATTATATTAACAATAGTAATTGAAAGCAGATTTGCAGTGCACATGCCATAAACACTTGCTCTGGTTTAGACTGGGATAGATAGAATTCTGGGATTGATTTTTTTTTTTGTAGTAGCTGCTCTGGGTCTGGTTTCGGATCTGAAACTGTTGATAACACAGATGTTTTCCTTACAGCTGAGCAGTGCTGACATAGAGACAAGGCCTTTTCTCACTCTCACCCCACCCCACCAGCAAGGAAGGTGGGGGTGCACAAGGAGCTGGGAACGAGCACAGCCAGGACAGGTGACCCAAAATGATCAAAAGAATACCAGATGGCATCATCCCATACCATATGGCAGCATGCTCAGGAATAAAAATTGGAATGTGGGGAGAGGTTTGTGAGGGCTACTGATGCTTGGGTACTGGCTGGGCATCAGTTGGCTAGTGGTGAACAATTGTATTTTTCTCACTTCTTTTTCTTGGTTTTGATATTTTTTTGTGGGTTTTGTTTGTTTGTGGGATTTTTTGGGTTTTGTATTTTTGGTTTGTGGGATTTTTGGGGTTGGGGGAGAGTGATTTTATCTTCTTTGGTTTTTTGGGAGTTTTTTGGCTGGTTTTGTGGTAGCAGAGGGAAAGGTTGTGAGCGAGTAGTTATGTCATTTTTGGCTGTCTACCGCAGTTGAACCATGACAGTACTGAAGGTGTTGGATGGTAACAAGGAACAATCAGCCGTAGTAAGACACAATAGAAGGGGCTTTCTTATTTCTTTTTTTGGCCACTATTTTCCCCATCTCTCCTACTCACAAAAGCACTTCAACAAACAACTTCAGATTTTCTGTAGATAGTTGAAAAAGAAAAGTGGTCGGTTGAAAACACTAGTGTCAAATTCTGGCTTACTTAAACCATATAAACCTCTTCAATTTGAAGCCACTTATGACCTAAATCTTCACAAATATGGGAATTGTCATTTCCTGAACATCACTGCAGATAAACTTTGGGTACCTGAAGTTTATACTAATCCATTAACCTTTATAATGACAGTCAGCCTGAGCTGACATTGTAATCAGTTGCCTAAAAGTATGTGGCTAGAAACAAGCTAGGAACCTTCTGTCATCCTTCCAGGCTTCCAGCTGCATCCTAGAAGGACACAGATTTCCTGCAGTCCTGTGTTGCTTCTGCCAAGATCATGCATGTCTCAAGTATCCTAGGGCATCTGGTACCATATTTGTGTACTCAAAGCACCCTTTGGCAAAACAGTTTATTTCAACAATTTTATATTAAAGCATGCTGAAAGATACAACAGTTAAAGAAAGAAATAATGATGTACATAATTAAACTGGGGTTTTTGATCAGTGCTTTCTAAAACCTAACTAGACATTTGTTATACTCGTAAGCTGTCTTGTTCCCAGTCTTCAGCTCATTTAATCAGATGTAGCTTAACTGTGTCTAATACCAAGTGTTACACAGTGATTTTTAAAATAAAAGATCTCAAATTCAGTTTGTAGAGTCTGGAGTCTGCCTATCAATTTCCTTGAAACCTTTTTATAGTGAAAAGAAATTTGGCAAAATTATTTTTTTATTTATCATTTAACAAAGTTAAAATTTTCAGGACTTGATTGTCATTACCATATTCTGTAGTTCATAGAAGCATGTCAACAGAGGATGGAAAGGCTGTGTAAAACCTTGTTTCTTATATTTCTCTAGGGTTTCTGACTCAGAGCTGTAAAAACCCAGGAGCAAACTAGTAAACAGACAATGACTCAGCCATGACCATTCACTCCTCTTCTTGATCTGTTTTATTTCCTTTCACAAAGCAGTTTATTCCCTTTTGTTCCTGGTCAAAGATTTGATCATTCCCTGCACTTCTTTAGACACTTTTCTCTCTTTTCCTTACAAGAGGGATTAGTATGTCAGTGTCCCTTGCTCTCTGTTTCATACACCATGTCATAGGTTGCTCTCCCCAGTGTGGTAGAGAAAGGCTGTGGAAATACAGCCTTAGATCAATATCTAGAAGTCTGGTTACCTACTTCTTTATTTTTTGCCAAATTTAAATCATGTCCCATCTTCTTCTGTTGAATACTCCCTTAGTCTTATGAAAGAATGATTAAGACCATGAAAACAGGAGTTTTGTAATGGATACCTGTGAGAAATACCTGGTGTATTTTAGGACAGCCACAACTCCCTCCCTTTCACCAAATAGTCAGAAGCCATCCAGAAATGGGTACCAGTCCAGAAGAGATTGTTTAAGCAATGTGTCTATTCAGAGCACTGCCTCAGCAATCCCATCCTGTGGCTGCTGGCTGCTTCTGAAGTCAGTGTTCAACTCTGGCCCACAGGCACAGGGACACCACCTTATTTCCCCCAGCAATGCAAATGGCAGGTGCAACTGGCCACCCATTTGCCAATGTGTACTAGAGTAGTCCAAGGGATTTTGTAGTGAAATGCATTCACACAGATGCTGCTTAAAAAACATTAAGGGATAATACTTCTTCATGGAAGGACAACTGTTAGAATATGAGATGCCCATTCTAGGATTTGTGGGCATCACTCTATTTAACCTCCATGGCAGATCAACTTGGCAGCTTTAGTTTAATCTCAGATATTTTACTGCTTTCCTAAATCTACCCAGTAAGGGTATAAGTATCCCTAACTGAAAAAAAGAATGAAGTCTGAAAAGATCATAGGATTGGAATAGATTTACTGTAGAAACCAGATTTCTCATTTAAACAGAGGAAATGTTAAATGAGGAAAAGTTAAATATAGAAGCAATTAAAAGGAAATACCCTTGTTGTAATGCTAAAGATGACAACTAAAAGATTGTAAAAATGATTCCTAGGTCTTAAATATATTATGATTTTAATATTAAATGTTTGCAGATTTTTTTCCTAAAAATCAAGCTGTAAAGGGCTGCATATTTTATATTCCTGACAAAATATATTTGCCTATTTCTATTTGCCATTTTTTTCATGAATAATACCTGATTCTTTCTTATTTTTTAAATACTGCAAAGCATGCAGCTGATAGCAAGAAAACAAGTTTATTTAAAGCTAATGCTGTCTTGGTCACGTGAGTCCTGATATTTAAAGTATTTTAATCAATATGAAAGAATAACAGATGATAAGCTCTCCAAATACAATTATATTTACTGTATAAATCTTCTTTGATGCAAGTTAAGAAAAAAAAATACAGGGTTTCTCTTAGCAAACTAAGATTTTATCCTCAAGGTCTTCATTTATTTTCTAATCTCTCATTTCTATGACACCTCTTGCAACATAAAGCTTCTCTCCTTGTCTGTTTTCTAGCACAACTGTCCAGTCACCCATTCGGCCTTATAGGAATCCCACATTGACTGCAAATGTACAAAAAAAATAAAAATATTTGGAAATAAGGAAATCTTTCAGTTATCGACACCATTTCTCCACCACCACAAGGCTTATAGTATATTCAACAGTGTGCTGGTCAGTCTACTTTAAGCGACCGAGATCATGGAAACTCCTGTGCTTTGCTGGACTCAGTCACATAAACTACAAAATTTTGCTGTTAAGAAACATTATTTTGGATTATGTCTTCCAATGATTCTTTTTTTCCTACAAAAGATTGTTTGTAGGTATTAATTTGAAATGGAGAAAATGGTTTATGTTGTTCTGCAGATAAGTGACCTTTAATGCCCCTAAAGAAAACCTATTGCATCATATATGGGATTTCTAAATGCAAATCGTACATGGCTAAAAAACACATCACTGGAAAGCACCCACTTCTGACTTCACCAGTGAAAGCTGTCCAGAAAGGATCAAGGAAAAGGAAAAGTTTGGGAGCTGAAATAAAAAGTGCGGGTGCCTTGAGGTTCAGTCTGGACCGGGCGTAGACGGACAGAGACGAGAGATCTCTGAAGTCAGATCTTGGAACATGTGGTTTATTGCAAAGGGCGTGGGTATAGGGGCACTGCTTAGAGCTGCCAGCTGCAGCTCGGAGCAGGCCCAAGAGAGCAAGAGAGTAAGCGGGTAAGTAAAGAGAGAGAGAGAGAGAGTAAGAGTAAGAGTGTGTAAGAGTGTGTGTGAAGTCCTGGTTACAATACAATAAATCATCCTCTGTACTGAATATTCTAATTGTCACTAACCAATCTAATACAAGATACAAATCCTATAGCATTTACATACAGCCTATAAGAGTTCTTATATTACCATAGAGTGTTACATCTTAACTTCTAAAAACTACTCTTTGGACCCCTTCTGCTGAGCTAGTAGGGTCTGCTCTGACCCTTGGACCTGCCTGCAAGCAGAGGGTATTGTTCAATCAAGAGGGGATTACTTCAGTGGCCATACCATTGTTTTCCAGTTGTTCAGTAACTAAGACTTGGTATTTCAAAAGTGGCTTTCATTTCGATGTTGCCTGTAGTTTTCATATTCCCAAAATCTTTTGTCAGGCAATCATATTTATAAGGCTTTCCTGTTTCATCTTCCCCAACAAAAAAGAAACAGAACCAGCCAGTACTGTTGGATGGATGAAAAAGCAGGATAGTTGTTAGTTTAAAATCAATAGTATGTTCAGTCATGTGGTAAGTAGAATTCCATGTGGTTGAATGAGTTATTGATGTGGGAGTTTATTTGTTTTGCTGCATGCAAGGTATCACAAGCCAAACTTCAGTGGAGTGATTAATGTGGCTGAAAAAAATTCTTGTAGCATCAACTGGGAATCCTGTTTCAGGATGTTGTCTCTGTCTACTTATGATGGCAATGAAATGGTGTTAGCAAGAAGGACACTTAAATACCTTGTCTTTTCAGACTAACCACCAACAAGTGGGAATGAAAGAGAAGTTCTGTGAAAGGAGTCTCTACAGTGGGAACTTTGACTTAACCCTTTCATGCAAAATATATTTTTTAGTCTTTTTTTTTAATCTTCCCTGTAATACAAGGGGTTTAGAGTTATATGATACATGAAGAGTACTAGAAACTCAAGCATTATGCTGGAGAATGCTTTCTGAGGCATCCAGATGCCAGTTTGAAATAGTGAAGAGAGTTTTGCCTTAAGTCTGGACTCTCTCAGAACGCATGTGCACAGGAGACAGAGCCTTCTTTTCTGAGAAGCT
Organism: Corvus cornix cornix; assembly: GCF_000738735.6. NCBI lineage: Eukaryota > Metazoa > Chordata > Aves > Passeriformes > Corvidae > Corvus > Corvus cornix. The sequence continues at coordinate 58,665,438 of NC_046332.1, read as the reverse complement.
GGCAGTGCCCCCTTGTTACTAGTGTGGTTTGTGCTTTCAAGAGAGATGCAAGGGAACTAATTCTGAGCCCTTGTTCTGACTCAAGCAGACCAAAGTCTGTACTTAGACTCAGGTGAGGAGTGACTGTTGTCCCCCTGTTCAGGTGACACAGAGTGGTTCACATTCCCATGGCTGAAGACCAGTCCGCTATACAGTGCACTGTACTGCATACCAACTAGCCCTTGGTCTCTCTGTGAGTGATATATGGTGCTCCCATGTCCCTTGAGCATATATAACTTTATTGCTAGCATTAATCAAACATCATGAGCATAATATGGAGGATGATCAGAATGATATTTTGCAGCATGATTCCAACAGCATGTTGCATGTCTTTGGGTATTGTGCTCAAAAATGTCAGTTTTCTAAAAAGACACTGGAACAGGATGAGTTGGTGATGTAGTTTCCAAGAGGAACTAATAGAACTGGTTTAACATCCTCACTTCCTGTAGAGAACAGATTCTCAGAGTCACAGTCTGATTCACTTGGAAGACATTACTTAATTTTCTCTAAAGGAGATCCCAAGAATGAAATATGGTGTGTTGTGTGGCTGCTCAGAGGACAGGGCCAACGTATATATCAGGGAGTCAAGTTATTTCACATTAATACACATTGAAAGAATATTCTGCACCTCGACTCTTGGACCCCCCCTAAAGAATTATCAGCTATTTGCACTTTTTTTTGCTTGCTTTTTTTTTTTTTTTTTAATATGAGACAGAGGAAAAATTCCAGAATGGCTTTTTAAAATGAGTTAGGGCACTCACCTGCAATGTAGAAGGCAAAGATTCAAGTCCCAGATTTGCACTAGGCAGAGCAGAAATTTGAATTAAAGTGTCATGTTGCCTACTAAGCGTTCAGCATCCTGCTCACTCTGTTTGTTTTCCTGAGGTTGATTCTCTATTTAGACTGGAAATTTTGGTTCTGCTTGTAAGGCAGACTTTCTAATATGTTTTTCATTAAAAGCAGTATAAAAAGCAGCTGCACAACACTTTGTAAAATACAGCATATTTTACACATAAATTTTTCCAACTTATTCTTTGAGATACACTTAAATTATTCCTCCAAAACTTAGAAAAAAAATGCATGAAAGTTAATTTGATTTGGATTCAAATTTTAGTGAAATAATTGTCTTGCCCTTCCCCTTTACTGAGTCTATGAATAGCTAGGTCCACAGAAGCAGGATCTTAAAGGAACAAATTTGACTTCTGTAGCAGCCACATATTTTACAGTCCATAAATAATTCTTTGTCTGTCTAGTGAACCACTATACACAGACTCACTAGAAAAAAATAGTATAAATTAATGCCATCCAGCAATGGAGAAATACATGAGATCCTATCAACTCCTCTTCTATTATCAGAAAAGCGTAACATATAACAGGAAAATGTGACACCAGTTTCAGAACTTCATGGTTGTTATTTACAGCATATTCTAAACTTTTCTGACAATTTTAGGATACTGCCTAAACAGAGGTTGGGAAGAAATGTGATGGAAAGAGGTATTCTGAGCCAACTATGACCCATTTTAAACTTCAGTATATTTTCCATGTGTGCTAGAAGGAAAAAAAAAATGTTATTCCTACTCAAAACCACACCCAATTCAGCCAAACCGTTTCTAGGCTAATTAGTTAATCAATGAATTATTAATTCATTTAAGATTCATAATTTCTACAAAATTATAAACTGCTTTGTCTGTTTCCTTGTTGTTTACAACATTTAAGGACAGATCTTCGAGGAGAATGCAGTTACAGCCTCCATAAACTTCAATACATTTCATGAGGAAGGATAATGAAATCTATTTTTGGCAATTACTCTGAAAGAGTTCAGATTTCTGCCTCTCATTTCCTAATTTTGAGGACTTTCGTATGTCCTTTTCTCTTCGTAGTTTGTGATAGAATTTTCTAAACAAATATTTATAATGACAGAAATATATTCTATCATTGTTTAATGATTATTTTATTTTTTTTCTCTAATATTAAGTAATTAGTATAGTGATTTTTATCCTCTTCCTGACTAAAATTTGTCAAGTACTTGTTTCCAATACACTATACATTACAAAAAAAAAAAAAAGACTTTCTCCTGAATTAAGTTCATTCAATTCTAGTTCTTACCTGTCTTTAGTTTTAATTTTGACTTTCTTTTATGTCATTCCAATGGAAAGTGTTCATCAGAATTTCAAAGCTGTCATGAGCACTTAACAGCCAAAAGACAAAATCAGATCAGTCACTTATTTTGGTGACTATCAAGTTGATTTTTTCTGTTTCCCGTTACAAATTGTTCCTCAAATTTATGGGCACAATTTGCTAGTTAAAAATACAAGTAGCAATAATCATACTTGAGAAGGAGATTTTATATAAAAACTTCATATTCCTAAAATACCAATTTTTTATTCTGATACTTTTCCTATACATGTTCTGGAGAGAGATATGTTTAACAACAGCAAAGCGTTTCTCCAATGATTACATTAAACCCCTGGTGAAATTGAGTGATTGTAGTGGTCCTTGATTTAAAGCCTGTAAATATATTTTGTCTATCCTTTACTGTCTACCACATATACGTCAAAGACCAGGCAGATACTAATTTAAGGGCTTTCTGGGTTTGTTTGTTTTTGTTTGGTTGAGGTGGTGGTGGTGTTCTTGTTGTTTCCCTCAAAATTTACATTCCAAGCACTTTCAAATTAGGCAACAAGATAGATACTTCACAGAAATAAATAAATCCCAATAACACTATATAATCTTTCAATCCTTTTTATTTTCTTGATACTAGCAGATCTCATTAGCAGAGTTTTCAACAATATGTGGACAAATGCAGGAATAAATTAACTTGCTCAGTGATGAGTCTCAAGTTATGCTAAGCACTACTAAGAATTTCTATCTTCTTGCTTTAATATCATTTATTGATTAGTCACCGACCACCTTCTTCCCACCACTGAAAGCATTTTGCAGAAGTGTAACCTATGATATTCTTTACATTGACCCATCATACATTGTGAGACATCACTGCTTGGACATGGAGTCCCAAGGCAGTACTTCACATCCTTTTTAGAGCACATATGATATTCCCCAAAATTTAAACACTTCCTCTTAAAACTTCCTCCTATCACTCAACAACTACAATAAAGTAGTTGAACCCTAAATATAAACACTATTGTAAACCAAATTAATAGATCACTGACTCACAAAATGGTTGAGGTTCGAAGGCAGCTCTGTTGGTCAGCTGGTCCAGCCTCTCTGCTCAAGTGGGGCTCTCTTGAGCCAGTTGCCTAGGCTCATATACAGACAGCATTTTAATATTTCCAAGGATGGAGAATCCATAACTTCCCTGGGAATCTTGTACCTTGGTCAAGGTTCTTGGTCACCCTCACAGAAGAAAAAAACTGTTTCATCATGTTCAGACTGAACCTCCTATGTTTGAATTTGTGTCCAATGTTTCTTGTCTTGTCAATGGGCACCCTGTGAAAAGCCTGGGTCTGTCTTATTTAGACTCTCCCTTGAGACTCTCCCTGAACCTTATCTGCTCCAGGCTGAACAGTTCCAGCTCTCTCAACCTCTCCATGTCTCTTCTGTATTGGTGAGCCTAGGGCTGAACAAGTACTCCAAGTGTGGCCTGAACAGTGCTGAGGAGAGTGTTGGCAACTCTCCTTCTAACGAAGCCCAGAATCCCACTAGCCTTCTTTGCATCCCAGGCACATTGCTGGCTTATGTTCAACTTGATGTCCACTAGGACCTCCAAGCCTTTTTTTGACATGCTGCTTTCAAGCTTGGTGGACCACAGCATGCATTTTTGCCTGGAATTATTTCTTCCTGTGGTATAGGGCTCTGCACTTCTTGTTGAACTCCATGAGGACTGAAGACCTGTCGAGGACCCTCTGGACAGCAGCAGAAGCCCCTGTCAGATCCACCACTGTCTCCAGTTTTATATCATGCTTATCCCCATCTCGACTTCTTATTATCACGCATTTCACTGGTTTGTTATTAGAGGAGTATGCCTGGTACTTTTATCACCATGTACATCAGTATTAATATATTAAATACATGAAGTTACTTTAATCTCTGTTTGGCTCTTTGAATTTGACGAGAGTGTATACACCTGGCAGATGATACAGTTCTGAGATTAGCAAATGGCTATGTCTGTGTGGATGGTAAGTGGCTGCATACTCTGAATGCTGCTCAGATGCTGTTAATTAGCTTTGGTTTTGTAACAGCTCCCCTTACCTGCAAAATTTGCATTGCAGCTTGTGGCTCTCATAATGTCTTCTTCAAATTTGACATAACGGTACATTTCAAGGACTCTGACTCAACCTTTGTATTTTACATCATAAACAAGAAACATCCCCACAACACATTCACAGAATAGTAGAGGGGCTGAGAGAAAGAGGAAAATAAATGGAAGCAATCTCTTATTTTTAAACAACCCTAGGATTTGGAGGGGAAAAAAAAAATATATTCCAATTAATAGGTGGAATAAGGCAAAAAAAAAAATCTTTTGTAATTATTGTACTAGTACTTCAAAGTATCCATGTGTTTGGCATCATATTTTCAGATCAAGCAGAATCATCCATTGTAAATATAAAAAATAGCTCCCAAGGTAGTAGAAGTGAAAGAAAAAGAATAAATAAAAGATCTTCCTAATTTATGATGCTTTCTACTGATGCTAACTTGTTTACATGTCACAATATAAGACTCTGAAATATTCAACATAAAAAGAGAAAGTAAATAATCTGGCATTGGGAACTCCTAAAGTATTCCAGTTAGGAAGGATTAGGAAACTTCGTACAGTCCTCCACAGTTCTTTCTTGACATCGTGATGTTGTGCAGATTTTCTGCCAGAGGACAATTTTTAAACTTGACTTTTACCTCTTACCACTTGCTTGGGCTATCATGGACAAAACATCCGAGCTACCTGTTGTTCACTTGGAACTCTGACATCCACTTTGTCAGCTGGCTATAAACACAACTTAAGGCTTGGGACCAGGGAAGAACAGAGGGGTCTCAACTACAGGATAGCAAAACAGACTTTGTAAGATGGAGATAATAGTAAAATTGGTACTTTCTACACAGGGTTTCCAAAGAAATGCATAATCCTAGAATTAGTTTGTTGTCAATGATTACTGAAATTTGTTGGAGAGATTTTTTTATTGTTTGATTTTGTTATATTAAAGCAATCTGAATAACTGAAATCTTAACAACCATACAAATAATCAAACAAGTAAATAATTAGGAAACTTTAGTTTCAAGGATGAAAGATCCAGCTGATTTTGATTTTTAACCTTCTCCATATCTGACTTTAGAGAACTGCCGCCGTGCTGTCCAGCTAGCACGCTGTCCCGGCACCGGGCAATCTTCCGCCGCCTCCAAGCAGGGAGGACAGAAGCCGATCACGGCGCGGGAGGGCAGGCGAAGCACCTGCTCGGGTTCGCCTTGCCCACCCATGGCGAGGGTGCGCGCAGGAGGTAGGACAGAAGCGGAGGGACTTCTTCGTGGGAGGAGAGGGTTTATTGAAAAGAAAAATCCATGGAGAAAGCCAAAGAAACGTGGCTTGCAGGTGGTCTTGTACCCCCACCATATGGGCGTGGAAAACACACAGTAACCAATGGAACATTAGCCAGAGGGTGTTACCAAGGCGAGGAGAAGGAATTACAGCAAATGGGAGAAGGGGTAGGCAGGGAGGAGTAACAAGGGCCAATTAACTACCAAAGTACATAGAACTCTCTGGAAAGACAACCAGATCTGAGAAATAAGGGGAGGGGAGGGCTGCAGCAAATGTATTTTTCACAGCCTTTTGAATGCTCAAGGCTTTTGGGCTGTGGAAGCATCAAACCAATGGGCCTTTTGGTCCACTTGATTCAGCTGATCATGGCTTACTGCAACAGAAAACTGAAAAAGAAATATTTTTCTGAGGTCAGAAATTCAAAGTTTTTAAAATGCATGTCCATATTCTCTTTCTTAATTTCATAAAGTCCTCATTAAGGCATTTTCAATTGCTAATGAAATTTTTGGTAACTTAATACTCTAATCTTGTGCTTGGCCCATTAGCCAGAGCTTCCAGGAATCATCTTTTTCTGTTGGCAACATCTGGTTTTTGTAAGGACAGTGTTCACAGAAAGCCTTTCTGCTGAGACTGTATGGTCCTACATTCTCTTCCTGCTGCCCAAAAAATTAAGAACCCATCCATACTCGAAATGCAATTACATGGGGATGGATGCCCAGGATTACATCTCTTTCACATTTATGTTGGTGGTTCTGTGTGGGAAAAGCAATGGGATGTCATCATTCCCGATAGGTCACCTTAGTTTATGTGCAGCTGGCATGCAAAGTGATGAATCTAGGCTTTTATAATAAGATGATCACTTTAGGACCTCTTATAGCTAGTGGATGTGAATAGACATTTCTTCTGTGTAGTTTACTTTGTCTGAGGAGTTATTTCTAAAGTTAGAAGACATCCACTTGATGTTCAATATTTTCTGAGGTAGACTCTGTGTTGGGGAAGATATCTGTTGCCATGGACACTCTGGCAAATTCTGTCACACAGGATACCTCCTGAAAAAAAAAAACCCAAACCGACATAAAATTGATGAAACTTACTGTGTGATAGGTACCTCTCACCTTGCAGGTGCCATGGTTTGTTGAAATTTTGAGTATCATACTTCCATAACATCACTTTAAGGACCATCTTTGAATAATACACACTGACGTGCTGCAGATTATGAAATATTTTCTCTCAGGTGTTACCAGTTATCCATAACATGTACAATAAAATCTCCACCTATACAATTTTAAGAAATATGAACATGCACACCTACAAATGTGTATCATATGTGTGTGCATGTACATGCATATATATATATGTATATGTGTGTAGATGCACATATGTACTCCAATTGTAAAACCTATAAAAATCCAAAATATATGCATTCCTACTCAAACCATAATTGCTTAATTTTTAAACTGAAGTGAGCAAATAAATAAAAAAATCAATGTCATAAAACCATTTTTCTTTTTAATTGAATGTCAGCTAAATGTTATCCCTTAGCTATCATTCAAGTTTACAGCAGAACTCTTTTTAAATGTGTCTTATCTGATTGTTTATGTTTGCTTTTATTGCACTTATCTCTTTGATCTCTAACCAGCTATAATTATGATGTTTTCAACATGCTTTATGTTTCTATAACTGCTCTGCTCCATCAGATTTGGTACTTATACTGTCAACTTCAAGATTTTATGTTCTTTCATCTTTGTTGTGGGTGCCCTTTGTTTATGGAATCTAATATTAACATTTAAGTGCATATTTCAAAGGAAATGGACCACAAGATGTCAAACATGCATTCTCTTTATCATTTATCCATATTAGGCATTTTTGCTACAGAAGTGCACAGTAAGTACCTAATTGATATGGCCTGCTTTTTTTGTTTCTAATGGCTGCTATTCACTGCTGTACTTAGATGGACATGCAGTAATCATATAAGGAAGGCTTTGCACCTACAAACATGATCATAAATTCAGTTTTCCTTTTGTTGCTTTTGTTTTCTTTTTATCCTCGTTGGTTGGTTGTATTTGGTATTTGTTTTCTCTACAGTACTCAAGAGGTAGACATCAAGAGGTAGAATTTAGAGCCTTTTTAGAATTTAGAGATGTTCCTTGGATTGGTCTTGAAAGGATGATTGGCTTTTGCTTTGTCTGTCCATTTGCCTTTCTCTATCTCTCAATGTGGAAAATCTCAATAGTGAAAAAGAGCATTTAATGAAATCTTGTTAACTTGATTTTAATAAAATTAGTGTAAAATATACTGTCCCCTAAAATATAGGCAATAACCTAGAGATTCGTATGTGTGGAGTGTCTAACTAATTCTTGAAAGAAAATTCATCATCATAAGCAAGAAAATACGTATTACTTAGTATGTATATTCAGTATGCATGTTATTATCTAGGTAAAGAAAGCTATTATTACAAATAGACAAGTCTGATTCCAACCCAGATTTTAAGGAAGAAATGTGTTTCAGTCACAAAATATGAAGGTCACGGAGTCATTTATGCCAAAATTAATATATGGGGTCAATGACTGTCATATGATGCCTGAGCCTATTGAGGCATTCTGTTACATTTAGAGTAACAGCATAGGTATTGTGAGGAAGAACTTGGCAACTGGCATATAAAATGGTAACTGTAATTATATACAGAACTTCAATATGCTTGCAAGTAGTACTGAATGAAAACTTCAGTGAGATGTGTTAAGAGAACAAATCTCAGAGGAAAAGAGAACAGTGTAAATACAGGGTTGATTCAGCAGCCCCTCCTGAAAGACCTTGCTGATTCCCAGATGAACAAGTTTCACTTTTCCTAGTAATTAAAAGAGGAATCTATGTAGCATCTTTTTAGTCATACTTTCGTCTAATAGAACCCTGCAGTATTGGAGGTAAAGTGCAGAGGCAACATGGAATGCTCTGAATTCTTTATATATAAATTCATTACTTCCTGCAAACACACATACTAATTTGAACATTCACTTCTACACAACAAGGGAAGTGAAGAAAATTCAATTATAGTCCCATTTTATAAGCATATGTATTTTTTTAATATACTTATTTATATATTTTATAAGCAAAACTCAGGAAGGCCCTTCACTCAAGAGAGAATGTAAAACAATCATTAGTAATGATAATATGTACAAGAGACTGGGACAGCATAATGGACTAGCACAGTCTTGCAGCTGGACTATGCAGATGTTAACATCTCAAAATTAATTTGCTCATTTATATGTAATTTTGGAAATTGATAAAATGAGGATACACAACATTGCTTTTAAAGTAATTTATTTTTTAAGACCATTCAGTCTGCTGGTATTTTTCTTCTCCCTCTTTATTTTCCCACACAAAACTGGTAGATCCCCCTTTAACATTAATTTAGGAGAACCTGGACATCTTTTTTTGTAGCCATTTTCTGCCCACATATAGTAAAAATTTTTTTAGCATATTCTTCCATTTTGTATTCTTGTATTCTTATTCTCCTTATAAAGTGTAGTATATGTGTCAGCAGAATTTTTCCTACACTTTTCCTAAAGTGTTTGTTCTACCATTCACCACTTCCTTATTGTAACATGTGACTCAGTGTTTGCTGTGCTCCATGAGTGACTACAAGCACTGCATCAGTTCTCTCTCCTAAGGTGAACACAGCTGTTTTATTCAGCACCCAAACCTTTTCTTCAATATTTAAATGGTATTTTAGGATCCTCACAAGGGTCAGTAAAAAATGTAATGTTTCAAACTCAGAACATGCTGTGCAAGCAGAGAAATGATAATTTCTCAAATATGGAAACTGAGGCACAGAGAGGTCTGTTTAACAGCAAAAAGTCACTCCAAAATATGCTTAATAGAATTTGTGTATTTGTCCTCCCTACCATTTTCCTGTAAGCATAGGATTTTTTTCTTAGAAGCTGCTCAATTCTGAAATGGCCTGTAAAGAACCAAAACTATGAACAAAGAAATCAGAAAATTATAAAGAAGGGATGCATTGGGTAATCAAACTTCAAACAGCTCTATTCATTTTTGTCATCATTCTATCTGTGTTGCCTCTTACATGATGTAGAACATTTTATTATGCAGAATTAACACTGGGAAATGTCTTAATAGCCAATCAGATTGTATTTAGTGATCATCTCTAAATTTAACAAGGGTACCATTCTATAGCTCTGAAATTCTAGTTTAGTTCATTTTACTACTTTTATCATAGCAATTACATGAACCTAAACAACAATTAGGTGACTCAACACACAGTAGGCAAATTAGTAACTTCCGTTAAAGGAGGTTTATGGCCCTCTTGAGCAAGACTTTTGAGTAGCAAACTGTACAGAGACCAAATTCCAAGACCTCATTCTAGTAAAATTTCATTGTACACTCTCTCTGGTATTTCCCTCTATACTACAAACATAAATCAAAATAATTCTGTGATATGGGTTTACAATCCAGTTTCTGACATGGTTATTACTTTAAGGCCTGATTCCTTTCAACTGTTCTTTTTTATTAAGATTGCAATGTAAACTGGCAGTTTACCCTGAGGATTTTTTATTCTTTCTTTTCAAGAATTGCTGCTAGACGCTACGTTTTTGTTTTGTTTTGTTTTCCAGTTTACAAAAAGTAAACTGACTATGTCTGAATCTGTATGCAGTATACTGCAGAACATAAAGCAATCCCTCATGTACCAGAGTAGAGTGTTTGCATATGTTCTCTCAGAACCATTCATTCAGCACTACCGTGTTGTTTCATCCTAGGGCTTTAATGCAAAAAGGGTGAATTTCAGTCATATATTTCCTCTAGCTAAAGGACTATTTTAGAGTCCCAGTTTTGTCTCCTTCTGGCTGGTCACTTCCAGTTGAACATGCCAGTTTGCTGCTGTCTTAGTTGTACTGACATGATTGTTAGCCAAACTGTGCTGTAAATAAGCTCACTGAAATTATTTGCGTTAAAAAGGAAAAAAGAAAAAAGAAAGACAATAAAAGATCACAAATAATTTATTTTAAAACTCCATTCATTTGGGGTTTTTGTAGCAGAGTTCTACTAAGAATTTCAGCATAACAAGGGACACTGAGCTGCTCTGGGGAGGAGGGAAGAAGGCCTGAGGTGGGAGGGTAGGCAGAAATTTGTTACATATTTTTTCAGCTAAGAATCAACCAAATATCTGCTTGTGTCAAGGCAGGAGGAAGGCTGTAGGCCATTTTGGCAGGTATTGAATAAGAACACTTCCTTTACATCCTTATTTTTAGTGAAATGGATAATGTAATTTCCATTTGTTATGCTTAGAAACACAACTCAATGCAAATATGACTCTCTTGCCAAGTCATTTTCTATTTCAGAATTAGTATGGTCTTTAAATATAATTTGATGAAAAGCACATTTTGATCAAAGAAACATTCTTTTACTTTTTAGCTTTCAAGAAGGTCATCAGGAGTCACTCATCACTAGGATGCTTTTTTTCTCTCTGTGGTCAACTTACAGGAAATAGGAGGTTTGGAGCCTTAAAAGTACTACAGCATCTCCCTACCACTTGTAGGCATCTTAATTTATAGCTGACATTTTTCAAAACTGATGAGTGCATCCCAGCAGTGGAGTTATCCATCTTTCTTTGCAACAGATCAATTTAATAAGTTATTTGACTGAATAACATACTACAGCTATTACACAGATAGCAAGTGTTTCAAGATTCCTACTCTGAATCATGGTGTACAATAGCTACACTTCCAAATGAGATGAAGGGTGGCTTTCACTGGCCAGGTTCATCATGGCTAGGTTCTTGCAGCCATTTTGTTTGTCTGTTTCTCTACTAGAAAAAGACCTTGAGTTAAGCTGGAGCTGGAGCACTGGATCCCTGATCATCACCCCCTTTTTTAATGTTTGCTTACTTAGTTCTTTAGGATTCCTCCATTTTGCCCTCTCGAAGACATATTTGCTTTAGAAGAGAGTAACACAAGGTAGTATAAACATGAGCTAATCTCATTAGGGTGCTCTTTTTTTTTTTTTTTTTCTCTCATTTGCTTCAGTTGTTTGTTTTGTTTTAAATGATTCAGCAGAGGCAGAGCCTGTTAGGCTTCAGTTTTCTGTAAATCCTTGCTTTAGGATAAAGACTGCTGTTCAGCTACTAAGGCATGACTTGCTGTAGTGAAGAATTTACTTTGTAGGCCTAACAGTAGGAATAGATTCCCAGCCAAGGCTTGTGAGAAAGCTCTATAGTCTTGGGTCTGAATAAGGAGCACTAGCTTAAATCTCTTCAGTCCTTTGGATTTTTTATGTGCTGCTCTGGTCCTGGTTAGCTTAACTGTCTTCCTGGCTCCGCTGACAGTCTTCTGAAAATACATTTCTAAACACTTCGTGAAAAGCCTATGTGCTCAGATTGAAAAAGAAGATTCTCTGGTGACAGAGACTGCTTGAGAAAGTGTAGCAAAACACTCAGCAAAAAAAGTGTCTCCTGCAGACTTTAAAAGTAGACATCTCCTTTGCGTGGCATTAGGTTTCCAGGCATCCTTAACATATTCTCTTTCATTCGTTGTTTTTAATTTCTTTAATAAAACTTAGTCATTACAATACAATTACAATGAGCTTTAGAAGAGAATCCTTTTACTATGTCTTAACCAAGAACTTATTTCTCAAGTAAAACAGAAGATATTAATCTCACCTATTTTAAGGACCAAATTAAAAACTGCATTTTAGAAGGGTAGCCTTCTTAAGACCTCTCTTTATAAGTGAGAATTGATGAGTTAGTCTTCTTTTCTGGACTCCTTCTAGTAGTTCTCTTCAGGGATCATGTAAAACGTATACAACGTATGTAACAGCTCTTCACGTAGGCATGTGTGAAGACACTACTAGTGTTCCTCCTGTTCCACAACTACACTTCCAGATCTTTAAAAGAAATGAAGCAAGATGTAGTGAAATGTGAACTTTCTTCCATTTTAATACTTTTAACTCACAATAGTATGTCTGGCCTTGGAACTAAAGAATAAGGAACAAAAACTAAAGCTTAAGGACACCTGGGTTTATTTCAAAGTAGAGAATTAAAAATATATGAAGAAATATTTGAAAAAAGGGACAGCCATCCAGACATTATCCTGGATAACTGGCTCTAGGTGGCCCTGCTTGAGCAAAGGAGTTGGACAAGATGATCTCCAGAGGTCCCTTGCAATCGCAACTGTTCTATGATTCTGTGCCATCAATTAAAAAATAAATTAGTGTGAGAGACAAATAGTACATTCCAAGGACATGGAGTCAAATTAACTTTCATACTCTGTAAAAATATCATGAAATGCGAATGAATTGAGTGGTTTTCTACTGATTTAGAGGTGTTCTGCCCACCTCATCCCTACCTAATATTAAAATAAAATCTATAGAAAATGGTTTATGTAGAGAGCTTTAAAGCAAAACTATATGTTTGGGTAAAGTTATATTGTGAAAAATCTCTTAGCTCAAGGATGAAATTTCAATTCAAAACCAAAGAGAAATGTATCCCTCAACCACTTTGTCAGTTCATAACATCTATTAATCTGGTGGTCATTTACGTACACCTGAGATAAAAGAAACTCAGATTCAAGTCCCAGCTCTAATTAATGATTAACTCAATCAAATAGAACACCTGCAAAAGCCAAAATTAAGAGATATCACACAAAGAGTCTTACATCAGTATAATTTCACAGACTCGAAGAAAAGTAATTCTTCATTTCACTGATGCATGATGAAAAGTAGCTTGTTGGTCATCTTAAAAAGTGTGTTAGCATGCACTAACTCGTTGCCTGACACAGGCTGAGAATAGCATCACCACAGACTGTAGAAATAAATAAATACATAAATATGTGCACTGTTTCAGTTGAAAACATAACACCTGGTAAAAAAAGTGTTTAAAAATTGCATTATCAAAAATAAAGTTCAATGTGCTTGCAATCTTTCAACTCGTGTATTTCTATCTCGGGCAGTGAATATCATGCCATGAAGGCCCTGTGCCCTTGGCTAACCATGTACATAATGTTTTTTCATTATTAACAATTCCACTAATGATCAGGTATTTGGTGAGTTTAAGGGCTGTTTTTCTATGTGCTTCTCACTCACTTTGCACATAAATTTTTCAGAAAACATTTATTTCATTTTAGTACAGAAAAAGAAAATCTTTAAAATATTCATAAGGCTGGAAAACTTTTTTGACAACTTCTGACTATGTGGCAGCAGTCTCCTTTACAAGTTACCTGTAATAATTACTACTCCTTTTATTGAAATGTTCTTTAAAAGCAATTTTCTATTCAACACCTTGGGTAATTACAGTGGGAAATGATTGATAACATCAGTTGATATTAAATATTGTACTGCTAATCACCATGCAATCTTGCATGCAGTTATTCATTAGTTACTTCTTTAATTTGAATGGCTGACAATTTACATGGAATGCTTCAGTTATATGAATTATCATATTTTTTTTCCCAAGAGAAGCCATGCACTTCATTAGAACAGAATCATTCACATTGCTTTTCTTTCATTTTCAAGAGTGAAGTACTTTGATTTGAAAGTTCTGTAGCTGTAGTCAGGCAAGATATTAGGCTCTTCATTGTCAAATAACACTATGCAATGCTTGTACAGTACAAAGGCACTTCTAGAATAAACAAAGTCACATTGTTATACATTGTTCTGACACTAATAAACAGTTGATTGTGGTCTCCAAGAGAACTTTGTGCTTCTGTGTCACATTCTAGGAAATGATGCCATGCCCCCAAATATGTTCATACTATTAACTGTGTGCTAGAGTGGCTGTAGATGTCATTCACTTTGTAAACTGCTTCACTCTATCACCCAGGGCAGATCACAATGTTTTAACACTTAGACTTATATATGAGTCAGGCACTTAAATCTGATGAGTCTCCCAAAAAGAACATAAATACTAAATATACTAAATCAGTTTTATTAATGGGAGTTAAAATTATTTTGGAAGTAACTCGTAGTAATTTGGTGGAGACAGTATATTCCTTGTGAAATATGGAAACATCTGTTGTATGGAATCTCATTATGTGATAATGCAGTGATGCACACTGTATAAAATCTGTGCTTAAAAATCTTGTTTGTATTCCAGGGTCAATGTGAAGGTATTTGCTCATGAACACACGTAACCAAAAAACAGAGGAAATACTTACAAACTTGTGTTATACACTTTATTGCACAAAAATTGTTCTCTTGGAACATTAGGTTTATGGTTCCCTGAAATTCACCCCACATCTCAGCTCCTGCTAATGCATTGCTGTTTCATGGCCCATAAGTGCTTACCTGCTCTTGGTACACAAGAGCTAATGCTCTTGTCACTGCCCACCTTGTTAATCCCCCCCTTCCCCACAGTGCCAACCGCTCGTTTCTCTCTACGCTCTCACCAATTAACATAATGAAGTCAGACTCAGAATATTTGTTCCCAACTTGGATTTAATTTGAAGTTTTCTCCCCCTGTTTTCTACCACCTTTATTTCAGATGGCTTCTGTGTTGCCCTGATTTGTCTGTTACCTGTTCCCTGTTCCCACAGATTTTATGTGTCTTGGAAAGAGAAGCTCATAAAGAGTTTCTGAGACTAATGACATGGAAAGATATTTTGGAGAAATCTGCTTTGTACAGCTATGAAAATAGCAGTTCACCTTAGGTTAAATTCACACTCTTCACTCTCAAATGGGAACCCATTTGTTAGTATTGTCATGTCACAGTTTGTATATGTGTGGTTTACAAAATCAAAAGTTTAGAGTGATGAGGCAACTATTTCAAAGAAGTCAGTATGATCTATTGATTCAACGCCTCCTGAGAAATTCCAAGATTTTTTACATATTTGTATGAGCATACCTATATCTGAGATGTACAGGTGATATTAGCATGATACATTTAATTTCTTTTGTTATTCTGACCTATTACTACCTATACACAATGCAACTATCACTGAGATTAAACTCTCAGGGTAGTATTAAATATATCCCTCATTAAAAAGACTTAATTTATTTTATTCTCTTCATTCAAATTTGGTAACTGAATTTTACTCTGCCACACAATGTGTCAGAAATTCCCTAACTCTTAGCAAGTTCAGTGCTGTAAAATCACGTGATCCATCATAAATAAAAATGGAAATTTTATTTTAGTGAAAGGCTGAGATTTCTATTTTTATGGTAGAACATAAAACTTCTCACTAGTTCTGTTACTTCATGGTACTTCATTTAAAAATTCATATTCTTATGTGCACAGATAGAACTTTATGGACTTTTTAATTAATTTTTACAGTTTCTCATTAGTGTCTTCTCCTCCTATATATTTGGAATCACTAGCATTGAGACTAAAGAGACACTACTAGAATAGCAGCAGAAGGATCTGGTGCTGTCTGCTTCTCCACACATATTAGCATTAAGTAGCAATAGCTCCCCCAGGATCTCAGCAGAACCACACTGATGTGCCCAGAGGCACATTCTGTGACTCCATCCTACATCCCTTGCTTATCAGTCTCTGATGAGCTCCTCTTATAAGAAAACTTTAGTGCAGTTATAGGAATTTTTGTTCTAAAAATTGCTTGGGTTTGGGGTTTTTTCTTCCTTGATTCACACATTTCTCTAAATGCAGTCTTTGGGGTTCTTAGTTCTCATTCTCCTCTGGTATCTCCTTCAGCCTCTCTTAAAAGGTTCTTCTTTCCTCAGTCCTCATTTCCTGTGTAGTTGTGCACAGGACAGCTTTTTCTGGATAGAAGTTACCTCTTTAGGACTTCAAAAAATGAAAATCTCTAGAAAATTTGTTATGCAAACATTCCAGCTAAATTATCCCATTTTATATTTTACTGTGAGCCTCCTAAACAAAATTGTATTTTTTTCAAATAGTTGAACTTATGACCCTCAAGACTTTGCAAAAATAGTGAAAGCTCCATCCATGAACTTCTCTTGAAACAGAAGTGTGTAGACACTACTTTGAGTGCCCTCAACTCTGAAGTGCAAATCTAACTTTCCAGAAATGGCATTTCATTTTGGATTTAAACTTTTATTATCTGAGAAGCTCTGCAAAAAACTCTGCCTGGAGAAAAAAAAAAACAGAAGGAAAAGTCAGAAAAATGAAATAAATTTAAAAGTCCAGTCTGAATGAGTACAATTGATTTATCTGAGAAAAACGATGCTGAACATTCAGGTACAGTAAGAAGTTAAATTTGAAATATTTTACAGGCCATTTGAAATTAAGAAAGATTTTATGTTACTAAACGTATTTAATATTTTAAGGCACTCTTTTCAATAGAAATATTTTTACTTTATTCATAAATATTTTTCTATTTTTAATCTGCTTTTGATAGCACTAAGAAGAAAAATAAATGAGGTGTTCAGGTTCCTATGGTTCTGGAAGAAGATCCCAAACTATATAGGCTTTTTTTTCCTGGTCATTTATAATTTATGGTCATTTAGGTTGAAAAATGTACTTAAAAATAAAGTAGAGAGAAGTGAAAAATCTCTATGTTTTTGGGGGTTGCTTATTGGTGTTTTGGGGTTTTTCTCCTGGTAGTTGTTTGCTTGCTTCTTTTTGCGAAGTTCTTTACAGCTCTCAGCTACAAGACCCACCAATATATAACATGAAAATGAAAGTTTCCTTTTGTTAGCAACAAACAAGAAATTCAATATAGGAATTCCAGGACAATATGACTTCTATTTAAAAAAAAGATGTTTCCTCTCTGCCTGCTAGTGATTAAGTGCTATCAACATGAACAGCCAAATTCTGTTATGTTATAGGTATTTCCAAAATTCTTATTCTTCCTCTAACCAGGTAGCTACAACAGTATCCTCCAGGCAACCCTTGTTTCTATCATTCTATTGTTCTGTTTGGATTATGATCACAAATCTGACAAATCAAACCTAGTACTGTCCTCTACATTTTAGGATCATTAAGACAGAAGTATCTTTAACTGTAGAACCCTCTCACAATTTTCTGATGAACAAGTCCAATAGTAGAACATGACTGGGATGATTCCCTGAGAAATCATGGACCAAAAATACTACCTCAACAGGAAACAACAACTGAGTGTGGTTTGAAAAGTTTATGGTCTACGCCATCTCTCTGGGGTGTTCAATTCTGATAACTGAGGAGTTACATGATTTTAACATATTAACCTTATTCACAAAACTTTAAACACTTTGGTTGCTGCTTGACCTGTACACTGCTCTTTCTGTCCTTGTCCTTCTGTCCTTGTATCAGTCTATTGATATTGGTGGTGCTTGGGCTATTTTTTGGTTTTGGGTTTACTTAGCACTTAAGATTATTAAATGCTTCTTAAAACATGCTCATACATATAAATATATAAAAAGAAGAAGGTCTTTTTCTACCAGTAGCACTATTAGTTCAGTCTGAAGAGAAAAAAATTAGAGGATTATCATGGTGAAATATTTTTTCATCTTTTTTTTTCCCAAGACAGAAATACAATCTTTTTTTTTTCTACATGATAGGGAACACTCAGTGAAAAAATGGCATCATTCAATTTATGTAGAATCATTAGTACTTTTTATGTCTTTTACTAGATAAAGTGAATGACATACTGTCCCTGACATGTTTAAACTTTTAGATTACAGTCTTTGAGATAAAATAGTTTCTTTTTTTTATAGACATACATTTCAAACAGTTCATTGAATTTATACTTCCTTTCTAAACTTTCATTAAATTCCAGATATTTCTACAACATGCTCAGCGTTGGAGAGAAATAATAAAAGGTGGAAAAAAGGAAGAAAACTAAAGAGCATCGGAAAACACCAACAAATTCTTATCATCCGGAATTGCATTACTTCAGAAGTATTTCAGAAAACCTTAGACTTGACCAAATATAACTTGTCACTGCTGCAAGCTTGGTATATCCTCTTATTCTCTGGTTCTGAGTCTTATAAATGTATTTTCTCCTCTCCATCTTGACAGCTTTTTGAAAATTTATGTCTCTTTATTTTCTTATTCTAAATTGCTCTCTATGATTTCAGGCAGCTCTTTGGTATTGCTAAGTAGCATGGAAGAGATTCAAACCCCTCTACATATTTGCATCTTTTCTTCTTTTCTCAATAATGTATGAGTGAATATAGTGCTCAGGAAATTGAGATGCTAATAATCCTTCTTTGAACCACAGCTAACAAGACCATGTGTGTACCTGTCTCCAGAGAACTGCTGGCAATTCACTTCTTACCTGCCTTGGCATGCGTCTCTCTAGCCCTGAATTTCTTCTGAAGACAGATTGCTAATCCTTTCACAATGGCTGGTATGAAAAAACAGAGGAAAAATATTAGGCTTGACTAGTCCAAAATGATGAGTCTCACTCTCTCTTGTGATCCATTCATGAACTGAATTGAGTCTGAATTAAAGGGTAGTATATTAACCTACAGCATCAGAAAGATCCTGGTGCTTGGTGTTCTGAAGTTTTACAACTAAATATCAAGCTATTTGATTTAATTCGGTCTTACAGCTCTAAAGCTTTCTTTATTTGGGCTCCAGACTCAACATTGTTTGAGAATTTCTAAAAGCTGAATAATTGGTATCTATTGACACATGAATAAAAACATATTCTTGGTTTTATTCCAAGATATTCTTGTATCTGGGTTAAACACAACCTTAGCTAGATAAGCAATCCTATAAAAAAAAATTTCTGATTTCTTTTTCTTATCTATTCTATCTTATTTTAGTAAGCAGTAACACTCTCTTCTCTGAAAATCTCACAGCGCCCACAAGCATAAAAAGCAAAAAACAAATTCTAATCTTTCAGTGATATCCCTTTAATACTATGCTTCTTCTTTCTCTTTTATTTCTTTCCATCAGAAAATGAATTCACTTAACACACTTAAAATTATCTCTAGTGGCAGATTTTCTTTTCTCATGAAAGAGTTTGTCTTCTAGGAACAGGATTCATGGGGCCTGACTCTATTGGCAGGACTGTCCTTTTCGTAATTTTAAAACAGGTGAAAAGAAGAGGAAGAATGCTGTAAGAGTATTATTTTACACCAGCTATTCCCAAGTGTAATTCACTTTGTTGGTAAATATTGAAGTTGGCAAATAGAAATGCTTTCAATGAAAAGTAGGAGACAATCAAGCAAAAATCTGCTTTCGATGGCAGAAATATCAAATATCAAAAGCACTATCACTTGTCTTATTCTTGACAGATGCTGTTAATTAATGAAAATAAAATTTCCTTTTTGTTGAGCTCCACTGACTAGACCACTTATTTCAGAATCACAGACTCAGAAAAACACTCTCATTAATACTAAGCTACACAGACTTGCTCTATACTTTCTAATAAATGATCATGGCTGTGCAACTATTCAGAGGGAGTCCAGCTTCCATGAATTACAGCTAAATCAATCATCTTTCACTTCTGTCCATTCTTGATACTATGCAAATTTTGGACCTTTGAGTACTTTACATAAGAGAAAACAGGAAAGTTTTTCAAACTTGCCAATGCAGATATTTGTAGCAGAAGATCTACAACCATTCAGAAAAGCAAAACCCACAAAGGATTAAGGTTGTGTTCTAAGTGTAAAAAGTGTGCTCATCTAATCTGATTCCTTTCAGCAATCTTATTTCATTTTTTTTATTATTATCTTATATTCACTATTTTTTAAACAAAGCCTTGTGACCTTCATAAGTTAAATGAGCTCTTAGCATGGACTTATAATTGACATGTTAATGAGCACTATTTCACAGTCTCTAAGAGTAAAAAAGAAAAGGTAATTGCAAACTAATGAAAAAACCCCTTGATTTGTTGAAATAACATCTCTAGCAGTGTTAAAATTATTGAGCCCTAAAAAAAAAAGAATGTTTTACATAGAGAAGCAATTGATGAAAGTCTGAAATGAATTGTTAAAATGATTGTCATCTTGGAAAAAAAATTACAATAATATAATTTGGAAACTAACTACATAAACAGCAGGGTGGAACTATCCAAGTTTAATCTAGACTGATTGCATGGGTAAATGATGGTTGCAGAATAGAAACAATTTCAAACACTCCTGTGCTTTGAGATTCTTCCTTCAGGAAGAAATAATTCTTTGTAATAAGATCTGGGTACATCAGTGTCACTACATCTGGTGACTTACTTTGTACAGCTAGAAGAAGGAAACAGCATTTTTACTCTCAGACAAATCTGTGTTTGAATAATGCTGGCAAATTGAAGAAATCCCCTGTCCTTTCTAATTTCCATTGCAAGGAATAGAACCCACTTGTCATGCTATGGTGCATCCTCTCAACTTTAGCACCTGCTGGGTGGCTTGTTGCCACTTATACTAAAACTGTTCCCCCTGTATCATAAACTGCACAGGGACTTAGCAAAACACTTCCCATATGCTTGCAGTGAGCCCAGTATAAGGTCTTCAGGTTATAGAAAATTTTGATGTGAACAGAGAGTACCAACTTGATCTCCATAAGATTCCAGTTTCTATCTGAGTAGTGTATTTCATGTGCTAGTTTGTGTCTGCCAAATATTTGCAGATGGAATGGCATGTGTCACTAAGGAAGAGGTCCTGTAGAAACATAAGATCTGTTCCATATTTTTAAAGGATTAACAGGGTGAAAGTTGTTTATTCCTGTTGGCTCTAGGCTGTAAAGGGAAATGCAGCATATGCAACCTACGATTAGCCATACAAAACACAATTATATTTGTTTTCTTGTGCTCATATTGCAAGTTCTCTGGCTGGACTATGCAAACTAAACCACACAACTTTGCAAGAATCACACTACTTGGCCAAACCTCAAAGGTGAGCCCAGATGTGGTTTCAAAGAAGCATAACTGATTGATGGTATCTTTTAAAATAATATCACATCAGATCCCTTAAGCTGCAGAGGATGGGAACTTGTAGGCAGAGGTAAGCATGCCAGAACTTTTTCTTCACTGAATAGGAAGGGTAGAATCTGAGGTAGTAAGCAATCCATTGGAGGATGAAAACAATGAAACTCACCTTGTAACAGAAATTTAGAATGAAACTTCCCTTGTAACAGAACAATTTAGATGGTACAGCAGCCTAACAAATGTAACACAGCAAAATGGTATGGTACTGTGGTTTGAGTAATTCACAAATGTCTCTGGCAAGTTATCAGTGGGGAGAGAGAAAATCATCACCCAACACTGCCTTATTATGCTAAATAGAAGAACAGTCTGTCCCCTACTCCTGAGGCCAGGTGACCCTGACTGATTCAAGCCTACTCCCTGTAGACAAAATTGGCAGCCTACACACAAGTCTCTGTGCCTATTCTGATTCAAGCCATGCTCCTGAAGAACTAAAGTATGGGTCTTTTTGGTGTATTTTTTTCTAGTTATAATTAGAGGTCTGTGTTGCATCATACAGGACAAGTGTTTTTATTTTATAAAGCTGAAGGTATGTGTTAGGTATCGATATAAGTTTGCTTAAATCCTATTAGGAAAAAGGTAAACAAATTCAATGCAGGATTACCCATACTGCTTTCAGGAGTCCCTAAAGTGAACAGTGTTTGGAAGCATGCTCAGGATTTGTCTTTGAGGGAGTTCATTGGAGCAGTCTGAGGAAGTGAGGTGATAGTTAATGGTAGGTGACTGGGAATCAAGTGCTTACACTTATTCCCTGGCTCCCTTCTACTCAGCAGCCTAGACAGACCCTGACCATTTCTAAGACCCTTAAATACATTATTTAGTTTCCATACAATGATTAATTTTGGCTTCTTGAAAATAGTATAAAGATATAGATACAGATATAGATGATATAGATATAGATAGATATAGATATAAAATAGAGATCTTGAGGATAATTTCACATATCCAGATGGTCATCAAGACAGTGGGAAATGCCATTTTCACTGTGGGCATCTGTCAGCCCAGAGTCACTTGTTCTCACCGACTTTTCTGCTTTGGACTGGTGGAAAAGCAGCCTAGTTTTCTGCTAATTTCTCTGGTCTTCTCTTTGTTTTGGACTATCCCATCCTTCACCTGTTATGGATGAGAGAAACCTCATTATTACAACATTGTGATTTTCATTCCTTCTGCAACCACTTTGCATGATGTTCTATGTCACTTATTCCACTCTGGCCAAACTTCTACCCTTCATTGCAGGCACAAGGAAGGGGTACTCGTGGAGGGGAGAAGAGCAGAAGAATTCAGTTACTGGTTTTAAAAAATAGCTTGAATATCTATCAAAGCTACCAGGATGTAAGCTTTTACCTATGCTAGTGAGTATTTGAAAACAATGGATTTCATTAGTGCTGCTGATGCCTTAGGTTTTAGCTTCTATATTTTTTAGATCCCGTACTGCCCAGTGTGTAACTCTGAAACTTCATATAGCCTGTTAGCCACTGTTCTCTCATTCTGGTTAGACATAAAAACCCTCTCTGGGCCTGAACTCAAGGATACCTTGTTGTCCCAGGCCCTGAAATATGTAAACTGAGCCTCTGGACAGGGGGAGCAAACTTGGGGTAATTACATCATTACTTGAAATTATAATTGCAGAATTAACCCTGATCTGCGAATGGACCAAGCTTATAAAAGTGTGAAAAACACGTGACCCAGGGTCCATCTTGGGTGGAGCCCCTCAGAGGCTTTTGACTACCCAAGGTGTAGCTTTGAAGGTCCTTCAAATAAATACCTGCTTTTATTCTCTTAATCTTGTCTAACCTCTGTTTTCAGGTAGCCACTTCAAGGCATCACCACAAATTACATCAATTTTTTGTAGATAATATGCAGATGTTGAATAAATAAATTTGATTGAAGGTCATAATTCTGAGGGGATTGGGTTTCATCAATTTTAATAGGTTCCATAAATAAAACTTCACTAAGAGCATATCATCTAGATGCAATGGCTTTAATTTTAATTCTCTTTAAAACTGAATAAAAATATTCACAGTAAAAAGAAAGGAAGGAGAATAAAAGTTTCTTCAGGAAACTTCTTCAGCTGAATGAATCATTTGATTTAATTATATTTTTTTTTATGCTGATTAAGAAGAGTGATATTTTCCCTTGTTTTTTTCCTTGGTAAATTTCTTTTCTCTAATTAATGATTTGAAGTAAGTACCATTTCTGTCTTAATTCAGCATACAATTATTATGATATTTTTTCAAAAGTTTGCATTAACTTAAGAAAATATGTAATCTATCTGCATCACACAGGCTCAAAAGTTCAAGAGTGATTAGTGGGGCATGGGTTTTTTGCTCTCCTGGGTATTATCATATGAAAAAATTAAACATTTCTCTAAAAATTATCTTAAGCTCCCCCATAATTTCAGACACTTCTTGAACTTTCTTTATTTCTCTTTTACTCTCTGTACCCTATGACATAACACAATACTAAAATGTATGTTTTGTAGAAGTTTGAGGAGGCTAGAAAAAAATTAATTATGGTTGAAGGTTATTCTGAGAAGGTGTACTGGCAAACACAATGGATTTATAGGCATGAAAGTTCATGGCATACCTATCTATTTTATCCCCAAATAAAACTGTGCCTCTTAATATGATTTTTTTTATATCTATGTTCTTCTACAAACAACTTAAAACAATGTGCATTTAGAGAAGGTTTAGAGGTAAGGATATCATAAATCATGCCAGTTCCTGTTTGTATATGTCTGTACTCTGTTGTGACCAGCCCACAGCTTTTCTAAAGACAAATTGCCAGGATCTGATGAGAACTAAATTACTTTGTGAAAACTTACCTTTTTTTCCTGAGCATTTTTGTCAATGTCTACAAACAAATACTTAGTATGTAAGAGGCAGATTGAAGTTCGCATTTTACCAGCAATCTTTCGCCAAGTGAAACTAGTCTGTGTGATCAGAAATAACATAATTTAAGACAAAAGATGATAAGATAAAAGATTCAGGACAGCATAGTTACAAAAACAGAACTGCAGTTTCCTAACTTTATTGTGCATGCCCTGCGCTCTCTTTGGCTATTCACATCCTTCAGTATAGCACGGCACTATACTATACACTGGATAATGACTCCGTAACTATGCTGAATATCTGCCTAGCTACCCTAGGTAAAAACACATTTTTATAAACAAGTGTACACAGAAGGGTGAAGACAGATCCTTCTGATTCTGTCTAAGCCAACTAGAATCATGCCAGCCCTGTTTCAGGAAACTCTCTTTCTTATTAAACAATGTGCTCAAGGGAACGTCGCATCTTAGTAGAGACTGTTACAGTCAGCACAGCTCCATCTCAGCTCTTTCATTTAGGATTGGCCTAATTCGCACAGCTGTTTTGCTGCATTTTCCAATCCTTTGGAGGAGGTGAGGATTTTCCATTCATGACTCTGCAAGAAATGCATCAAAGACAAATAGAATAATTACTGGAAAAGGCAAAGTGCGGAAACTATTCTCCCAGTGGATTATGTTTATTTTGCAAAAGCAAAATGGTCCAACTACCATCATATTTCTCTCTTTATATTTCGAGCCATATTGCATATGCAGGTTTGATTCCAAACCACAGACTGACAGGATTTGAACAGTGTCTGTGAACTGGCACTACCATGCACATAATGAATAGATACCTCTGTTTACCTTATTAATACAACAAATGGTCCATTTCAACAAATGTGCCACCACCTGCTGCTTAATCAAACATGCAGTCACAAGTTGATCTGAAATAAAGCAATCTCTGTTGATGAGAGTATTCTCCCATGAATTGTATTTGTCTGCATATTAAGAAAAAGATGGTGACTTGAGCAACACAGGACATATGTATAGGAAAATAAATTATCTATACCCTTATATACAACCTTTTATTTCAAAGAAAGAAAGGGAGAACAGAATAAAGCTAAGCATCAAATGAATTAAATCAATATGATATTAAATAGCAGCTCAAAATGATAAATTAGAAATATTTCCTTCATATATTCATATATCTCAGCGGGTTTCCTTTCAAAATTAAAATCCAAATCAAAAACTACTAAAACAGAGAAGAAAAATGAATACCCTGTAAACAATAAAAACTATGATCTGACATTTCATCTTAGAAGGAAAAAATAACTATATATTCATGTGATAAGAATAATACTCTTATATTTATAAACTGAGAAAAATGATTGAAAACAATGTCTTACCATGATTTCAATAGACAATCATCATCTTGCATAAAAGTAGTATAATTTGTGACAGCTGCAATATATGGCTACATTTTTTATTGATTTTGAAAAAAAAAATCTACAGAACAAAGTACAGCTATGATTTTCTGCCTGCTTCTTCTTAATTATAATACCAAGCTCCACAATAAATCACAGGGGAAAAAGAGTGAATATCCCAAGGCAGATTTTAGCAGTCCCTGCTTCTTTCACGCATTTATGTGGTGGAATGTTAAGAGGATGACAGAATGGTTAAGGTTTTCTGAGACCTCTGGAAATTGTATAGATCAACTTTGCTCAAGCAGAGTCACCTTAAGCAGGTTTCTCAGAGCTTTACCCAGTCAGGTTTTCAACATCTCCAAGGATGAACACTTAAACTGGACGTCTGGGCCACCTGTGGCAGAGTTTAAACACCTGCACCCAGCATAATGTTCACTATGTCCTAATCCACAGCATGTAAATTTGAATGATCTAACTCAAAGGCACTGAAGGTCACTTATGCTAGTTCAAGTTCTTGGATGCTATTTATCCCTTTGAAACACAACTAATGTTGATTTATAATCACAAAAACTTCTAAGTGAGAGAAAAAATAACTGTAAAGTCTAAAGATCATTCCAATAATTACACTCCTGTTTTCTTAGAGCTGTAATATATTTCTGTCCATTTATTTCCCTACTCCTCCCCAAGGTTTCTTCTGTCCCTGTTTCTCATTGTACTTTATCACTCTCCCTTTTTGTTGAACAGCTCTCTGTCTTTCAATTGTCATTTTCATGATGGGCATTTTGAAAGCATTTTACTGAAAGGATTTGCTTCACAATATTTCCCAAGCTGTGTGTATACGTACATGTCAGAATGATGTGTCTTGCTATCATTCTTCTGACACTGCTGTGTCCTGTACCTTAAGATTTAATTCCTCCAAAGTGAGTTTTCCTATTTATTCAATTCATGGTCTATTATCACATCTCCTTGATATTTTTTCCTAACTTTTTTTCTGCTTTATGCATATTTGAATGAAATATTAATGTAAAATTTCCTTGCTCATATCATAGCTCTTCAATTGATTGTATTCTCTTCTCACCACTTTCATTGCACATCAAACGTTAAAGCACAGAGAGGAAATCTATTTATTACAGATACATCAAATACTTCAAACTAACCCTTCAATTTAAGATACAGTGCAGATGGTTTGAACTCTTCAGCTCCCACAGGAGAGCTATGCAGAAACTCTGCATAATGCTTCACAAGTGTGGCAGTACAAGTAATGTAGCAGTTCTCTGCTCCTTAGAGTTTCTAAATTTTCTGTGTCTCTTCCAAGTCTTATTCAAGAAAAAAAGTTGTGGTTTGGTTGATTGTTTCTTTTTCCAGTTGCAGGGGGACATACGGGCGGAGGGGTGTTTGGAGAGGAGGAAAATAGCTTTTGTTTATTTTAGGTATGCACCAATGTACTTTGGGCATATATTTTGACTTTACAGAGATTTTCACTCTTTGCTTTCTGTTCCACAGTGACCTTTCCTCTATCTATCCTATTCCCCTTCAGTCCATCCTTTCATTCCTATTTATAAAAGGAATTCAGTTTGTGTGAGATAAAATTCAGCTGATTCAAATTAGTACTTTGAACTTAAATTAAATTGTTGAAATGGGCTCCTTTCCAGTTGTCTGTGCACCACAAGAGCAGATCCACATGCAGAAATTACAAAGCTTACAAAAAAAATTACAACTTTTCTGTACTTCCTCACACAATTCTGGTTTATCTCTCACTCAAAAATATTATTGGTTGCCTCAAAGGATTTTTTTATTTAACTTCAGTTCTCAAAATCTGTGCACTGAATCTGAGCAAATTCTCCTGTACCCCTCTGTAACTGATGAAAAAAGATTCGCACATCCTGAGGGCAATTGAGATGAGACAACAATCCCTGCAACAGCTTCCCTACTCTTCATTAAATACCTGGGCTTGCTTAATTGTGATTTTGAACTATTACATGACTAAAGCTAGATGAGATAAAATTTATGTTTATTATCTCCAGACACTATATTGCTGTTCATGACTCCCTGTGTTTTACACTGTGAGTCTAGGTCATCCCTTAGCAAATTCCGGTGCATACTACCCATTGAGAGAAAAAAATATAGGAAGTAAAGAGATAGATAGATAGATAGATAGATAGATAGATATTAAATTTTCCGTTTCTGTTCCTTTCTTCTTTGCCTCTGTTTCGTGAATTCTTTTACTCAGAGTTCGGATTGAAACACAGGAGACGCCGAGCTTTTCTTCTGATTCAGATGTTTATTATTTCTTATCTATGGCACAGCTGCACAGAACGTGCCTCTAAGTTAACAAGGTGGAAATGGCCCCAGAGTTCTACCTTCCAAGGTCTTTTAAAGCCCAAATTACCCAATTATGGAATGCCAACTAATTTATTTTTACTTATAATCCAGTGACTAATCATTCATGTTCTGCACTGTGGGTTTTTTTAACCAATACCAGATCACCCAGGCTTGGGAAGAAGAAGGAAGAAGAAAGAAGAAGAACTAACCTACACCCAAAATCCTCCATCTTGTTGCACATATATTACTATACCCCAGAAACCTAGATTCTCTGAACCCAGGGTTCCAACAGATAGATATAAAATATACGTATGTAAAAGAACAAGAGAAGTGTAATCCATTTTTCATTCCACCTGTTTCTTGCAAAGCTGAACTTTATACTTGTTTATATCCAACAGAACAAACTTAATGAATTTCTCATTGTAGTCCTAATCATATAGTCCTTACAGACTTCAACCTACTGCTGGTTTGAATCAGCTAAGCTATTGCATATAAGATGAACTTTTATGAGTCTACTGATGTGGTGCTGTATTTCCCACTGATTCATTTATTACGCCACCTAGATGGAAAGTGAGCGAGTAGCAACCGAAAGAATGCCACCCCAGCAGAACGCGATAAGCTACAAAAGCAGATGCTGTGTGAGAATTCAACTAGCACCAATCTCCAAAGTCAACAACAACCAGCTGTCCCATCATTTTCTATTTTTGCATTATTTTACCATTTTTCTGTTGTATAAAAATTAAGCCCTTCCCTTTTCAATTTAATATGAAAGGGGGAGAAGTGGTGTTGTATTTGCCACTGATTCATTTATTAAATGCCTGTCATATTGTTCCTCCCCACTTTCCCTTGCCCCTAGCCCTGGCCGTTCCCTCGGGCCCTTCCTATTGGTTGCTGTACCCCAACTCCACCCATGTACTGGCCCTGAGATCTGACAAAACCCCCCTGCACCCAGATCATGAGGTCTCTCTGCCTCTGGAGATCACTGGGACAAGTTGTAAGATTAAAGATCCTCTTAAACCCTTATGGAGAGACCCTTCTCTCCTCCTTAGCCATCACTGTGCTGTAGAGCTGATAGCTAGCTGGAGCAAAACCGTGGAGCTGTCCGAAATGGACTACAGGAGGGCGAAAATGGTCGCACTGCCCTAAGCAGCGTCGCTGAGCTCTCAGGGAAAGCTGCAGCTTGCTAAACTAAACCTAGCACTACAACATACTGACTCTCACTTGTGCAGTAGGTCTAGTTTCTTTGATGTTATTTCTTTGTTGTATATTCTAGTTCCATCACTTTGGTATAAGATCATGGAATGAAATGAAAAATTCTAGCTTAAGTGGACACAAATCTGAGACAATCTCCTATAAACAACATTTCATCCACTGGAGAACTTTGTTCCAATGTTTTGTTTCCTCCATAAACAGAGGGTTTTTTTGGATTAAACGCTGTAATCCAAGCAGGTTAACTCCAACAGATAATCTGCGATGCATATCTTATCTATAAAAATAACCACCTGTATGGGACCTTAGTAATAGCTGTCATCCAAAAATCTCTCCTCAAAAAAATTACTGATTTAGTGAGACATGGAGAAGTGGACAAAGAAGGAAAGAAGCAACTTTTCATGCATGAAATTAAATTTTTCTGCAAGAAATAAATAATGTATCCTATGTGCAATATCTCAATTTAATTATCTAGTCGTAATCAAAATGAACAGGAACAAATGTTGTAGCTTTATATTCTTTAGAGAGAATTCACTTTTATAAAGATATTTTACTTACACTGGTTAGCTCTTAACAGTGAAATAATGGGGAGTTTACAATTTAATTAAAGAAGAAATCTTAAAGTAAGTGGGAAATACATAATACCTTGTAAAGCAGACAGTGGATACCAAAATGTCCATGACACTTTGCAATGCCTTAGCAATGCCCTATAGGTCTTGTTGCCTTATACCATTCTTAAAGGGAAAGTATTGGGTTTTTAGTGAGAATAATACATTTTGCTTCTGTGGCATATATCTTCTAACATAATCAACACATTTTACCCCAGATGCAAACAAAAGACCGTACCTAAGGTGTCAAACCTATTTTGTAAGGAAGTGACAATTGAGAGGATGTGGGGTTTTTTTCAATTTTTCTGAGAGACCTGTGAATTCTGAAACTTAATTTTCTATATTTTCTAATTTGAGAGACCAGATGCTGAGGATTTTGCATTGAGCATTTGATATTAAAACATTAAAGGCAGTGGAAATCTTTCATTTACTACAATGATGCATTTATTTTGGAATATTTTGGATGTCATCTATGCTTTTCACATTTGTCATATGCATAAATTTTTGAAGGTTGTCATAAAAATACCAGGAGCTTTAGATTATAGACACTGAAAGAGTCCACACTCTTTATTTTGTAATGTATTTCTTTTTATTTTTTGATCAAGATCTGGAAAGATGAAAATTTAAATATATTCTTATTATTTTAAAAGGACTGAAAATTTTTATGTACAGTTGAGAAAAATCCTGCCAAATCCATGAAATTACACAACCAAAAGAGACATTGCATCTGAAAAAAAGACCATTTCACTGTTATGAAAGCCAGCATGGCTCACAAAGCCCTCCATAAATTTAATTCTATATTAACTCAATGTTTTTTATTTGTATAAATCCTCCAGTTGAGTACATATACATTTTACTGTAGCACTTGTTACTTCACACAAAGTTAAAATTACAGGGTATTATTGTTGTGCACTCACAAAATCAAGTTCAATTTTAAAAATTTTCAACCTCTCATCGCTTGTGGGGTTAGTTATCTTATAATTATTGTAACAGGAATTCTCCAAGCCCACTACATTAAAGCTGTGAAGGAAGAATACATATGGGAAAGAAAAGAAAGACCTGCCAGAACAAAGTCAGATAAGAAGAGTAGGTATTTCAGGAGTAAGGAAGACCCACAACATTGCACATGAAGAGTTGGTTCCTTTGTGGCATATAAAGTATACTAAACAATGATCTCTAGGAATGACTGCAAACTTGATAGTCTTATGTATCACAGGACCAGGAGATCTGTAGTAACCTCAAAGCCTCCTTTAGAATGCTACACAGGAAAGAAATCAGAAAGGTTATTCATTCTGGGAGCACACTCTCTGCATAATATACAGTGGAAGCTCATCTGTATAAAGCTCTGTGATGAACTGTAAGTGTGTCAATACTGAGAAGATGTGGGAATTGGAATAAGGACAGTAATCATTGGGGTGAGACTGGGTGGAGATGTATAGAATATGATATGTGACAGTCAGTATTTCAGTATCTCACACGACAAAATGCCAGTCTCTTTAAAGGACTGTAGGAACTGAATGAATGCTGGCATTTATCTAAATTCTCTTACTATGAGAGTATCTATGTTTCCATTGCCTAGGATAAAAATGTCTAGGGGATATAAACTTTGGCTCTGAGATATAAAACAGCTGATAAAGGTATAGGATTATCAAGATTTTTACCATGGGTATTTTATTGCTTATTTGCCAGCCATAAGCATTTTCTAACCCACAGTGCAGTATTTGGTTCTAACCATTGTCCGAAATACATTTGATTCTGGTGCATTCCCTGTGCGGTGTTCCTTTATTCTCATTTAGAATTATTTTTCCACAGGATGGTACCGAGTTATAAGTAATTGCCCAGTCACATACTAGCCCTATTAAATTTTTATTGCTCTTTATACTTGCCTTCTGCCAACAAATGTTATTCAGAGGTCTAGCAATAGTAACCATAATCTTCATATTTCTAAAACAGTGATGACATGGTTATATGAGTTATGCAGTTTGTACCTGCTTCCAGTATTTAATAGTTTTCATTAATACCATGTAAACGTTGTCATTTGTTTACTTCTATATAAAGAATAATTCCATAAAGGCAGGGCCTTCAAAATGGAGGCAGTTTGACAGTGAAGTTGCTGGTTCTGAAAGAATAAGTCACAATTAACTTAAATTTCTTTACAGTAACCAATAAG
The DNA here is from genome assembly GCF_000738735.6 of Corvus cornix cornix. NCBI lineage: Eukaryota > Metazoa > Chordata > Aves > Passeriformes > Corvidae > Corvus > Corvus cornix. The sequence continues at coordinate 58,633,548 of NC_046332.1, read as the reverse complement.
GCATCAGGTGTTAAATAGCTAGTGTTAAAAAACTCATCCAGTGAGGAGGTGGCAATAGCAAAGATTTCCTCCTAATAATTGTATTTTTGGGATGCTAGTTTATTTCTGTGTTTTAGTGTAATGACTGCATAATAAAGTACTTGAACAGTCCTAAAGAACACCAGCAAGCAACAGCATCTGGAGCTCTTCCATTTATTTGCACAAGAATCCTACTGTTTTGGTTTCTCTTGATGGAAATAAATATTTACTACCATTTAGGATGTACAGATCAGGTAGATATGAAACAATACTTATTCTCCCAAAAATGCCCTTGCGAAAAAGAAACTAATTTTCTGGCTTTCACCATAAAAAGACTCAGGGTTGGTTAGAGCCTGAAAGTAGGTCTGCCTATAGTTTCTCCTTATAAGATTCACAGAGGGGGAAAAGAAAAGCTTTCATGGTCCAGAAAGTGAGGTTTCACTAGACAGTAAACTGGGATCACTAACTTTTTTAAACAGAGAAATCTCCAGGTCTTGTTTCAGTTACCTAAAGGCAGCTAAGTAACTTGAGCATACCCAAGGTTTCTTGGCAAATTTCAGATGTTCTGGAGCATTCTACCTAGGCCCCCACCTGTTGTTTTAGGAGGCTGGGTATGCTGGAGGGCTTGTGAATTCTTAAATGTGGAATCTCAAACAGAACTAAACACTGATGCCAGCTGAATTATGCCTAAACTGATTACATAAGGCACAATAAAAATGAAGTAGCATTTTCTCCCCATATTCTTTTCAAACAAGTCTTTGCTCCAGTACAAGTGTCTGCCATCTCAGTGATTTTCCTAGGTGTAATAAATTCTTCAGTGCCCTGACAAGTCCCTGGGAAGGCTCTGCAGCAGCTTAAATCCTGTATGCCTGACCTCTGCTAGGGTTGCCCAAGGCCTCTGCTCGTCTCAACAGTTTCTCAACCTCTGCATGAGCTCTGAATTCCTAGATCTTCCTAGAATGAGTCCACATGCTCTTTACCTGTACTTCTGCAAGTATCTTTGACTGAAGAAGCTGAGTTACATGGGAAGAAACAACCCTCCATTTGTTTCACTTAATCTACTCTTCTTCATTAATATAATATTTAAATTTCAAAAGAACATATAATCTATGCTTCCTCTCACTTTTTCTCTGCTTTGTAGAACATACAGGTTCCAGAAAAAGTGCATTATAGATTGAGAGGTACTGAGATGCTGCAGTGGTGAAGCGAAAATCTAGGAAAGCTGAAGCTGGATTGCAATATTGTTGATAAATTAGTAAGTCAATGGTGTCTGTATCCAGCAGCAGAGGAGGAGGCATCCATACTGATCAACATCAGACAGCTTTAGAAAGAGATTATGAAGCTGGAAGTGATGTCATTCCTGAACTAAGAGCAAGGACTTGCATTTGAGTAATTCATTTTGAAAGGAAGATTTTGCCTGACAAAGCAGTCCCAATTATTTTATGTGATACAAAGTGAGAGCTAATTAGATGCCCAAATTATTTATACAAATTAAGCAAAAGCCAAAACTCTAAAAAGGGTAATTAAATTTATTTGAAATTAGTATTTCATTGAAGAGGCCTGGAGAGTTGCCAACAGCAGGATGCCTCCCTCAGAAAGCCTGTTCTGCACTATTCTGTGAATCTGATGGATGCTGAAATGGTTCAGAAGAGCAAAAAATCCTAGAGTAAAAAATATGAAAACACAAAGGACTTACTGTTTGAATTGTATTTTCTATATTTTTTCAACTAGCAACAAATGTTATTAAGGGATTATGGAGAGAAAAAAAAAGTAACTGAAGAACCAAGACAAAAAAATCACCTCTTTCTCAACAGAGGTTTAATTTTAATGTTAAAGACACCATTTTAATGCTACAGCTATACTGAGGCCTAGACAGAGTGTATTAAAGGATGTACCTATCACACTTCTCTTCAGGTATGTATCTAATAGCCACTATGGCTCAAGATAGAACCACTTATTCTTTTTCTTAGTTGATGCAAACAACTTAACTTGTTTGTAGTAAACTAGAGCAATTTTTTTTTTACCTTTAGTCTGTCAGAAGTAAAGCCAAAACTTTATCTATCCTTTTTTCCCTCTCAAAGATCACTCTTCTTCTACTTTTCTCACAGCAAAATATTTGCAGTGACAATTCTGATCAGCTCTCATGCTCGTGCAGAAACATCCAACGTGGGTTATGTACACATTCGTACCAAGACAAACACCAGCCAGCTTTGTGACTCTCAAGTCTTGTCACTGCAGTGATGTGAAGCAATTCTGGAATTTTCTAGAGAAATGTGCACTGAACTGGTTTATGACTTCATAAAATGCTACCATGTTAAATCAGAAAGTGTCTGTGCTTTTTGAATCCAAAGAAGATTTGGGGAGTCAAGATAACATCCAATATTTTAAAATTGTCACAATAGTAAATTTGTAAGGAGAATACATTTATTACTGTCATAAGAAAATGCGAAAACTGCTTTTCACCATTTTGTGTGGAAAGAAAAAATCAAAGAAACTGTTTTATTCAGACTTGAGATTGCATAGGAGAAAAAGCAGTACTTTTGAAAGAAACTATTTTTTGCACTTTAACAGAAGCTAGAATATCTTCATCTTTTGGATAAAATTGAAGCACAATTGCCCCCAAGTATTACCCAAAACTGTGCCTAAATATTGGGACATACTCAAAATCAGAAATTTCTATATTGAATTCACCTAAGGTACTTATTGTGGTTTAGAAATGGTACTCAACAATTTAAAGCTCCTACTGAGACTCTCCAAACCACACTTCCCCTTCTTCCTGCCGTGGGATGGAGAGGAGAGTTGAAGGCACAAAAGGTAAAGATCATGGGTTAAGATAAGAAAAATTTGCCGGAAATGACAATGAGATAAAATAAATAGTAACAATACTAGTACTAAGGACAGAGGGTACAGGAAAAGAAACACCACAAAAATCCCCAACCATGGGCAATACCCAACTGCCCCCTCTGTCACACTATCCCCACAACTCCTTCCAGCTCAGAATCCGCATTACTCAACTGCTTCCTATGGTTCCTGTTGCCGCCCAAGCTCTCCCTCCAGCTAGGAGCCCCTTCTCCACCAAGAAATTTCCTTCCCCATACTGCCAGCAGTGACATAAGGTATACTGTTTCCTCAGTTTGTATCATGGTTAACTCCTAGAAATCCCACTGCATGACTTCCTCAAATCCTTTGCTCAAACTCAGAGCAACAATGTCAGTTCTTGCTCAAGTGTATCTATTCTTCACCATTTCCTTTTTATTTAATTATTAACTATTGTACCTCTATGTTGTGGCTCTCTAAAAAATCTGTAAAACCTTTCATGGAATCTTGGACTATGAAATCTGAAGAGATTATTTTTGGATGAAGAGTAAAATTTATTTTACTTCTGGATATCAACTCAAACCCACTGAAAATTATTCCATATTTATTTAAGGATACTTTTTCTTTCCCCCTGCAAGGTCAAAAAAAAACCCAAACATATGAATAGGATAAGACTATCTTTGTAAATAGCTTCCTTTTACCTTTGTAAGCATTTTACTCAACATTGAAAATGTATATATGAATATGTACGTGCACATCTTTGTATGTGTGAGCAATATTTCTAGGCCATGGGTTTTTCTCTTTGTACATTTTATTATGCTGCTCTTTGAAGCAGTAAAATTAGTTATGGTACTTTTATTGATGTTGATTACAGGGATGTCTGATTTCATTTAGCATTCACATTGCACCATAAGTGTCTTTTATAACCGCCTTACTTTCACAGATGATTTGTCCCACTGTAAAATCATTAAGGACATTCATTAGAATTTGTCACTCTGTTCCAGAAAACTAATACTTTTCAAAATAAAGGTTCAATTGTTTTTGTTTAATATCAGTCATGTTTTCTTTTAGGTTTTAAGCCATTTTTTATTTAACATACTGCTAAGTGACTCTGGCATTGCTTAGCATTGTAAGAAGACTTTCATTACTATTCCTGGCTGCTGATCAGAATCAGATTTAGAACTTCCTTGTTCTTAGTATCTTCAATGCCAGAACCTCTTCCTCTTAGTTTTTAAATAATTCACTGAAGATTGGTTTCTAAGTGTAGGAGAACCCTTAAGCAAGTCTATTCTTTCCTTATGGAGAAGGTGCATTAGACTACTCAGGTCCTTCAGATCCCATTGACCCTGTTTTGGACCTAATGGGATATAGTGGGTGAAAAACTGTATAAAGTTGAAAACTCAGAGGATAGTGGTCAATGGATTAATCTGGCAATCAGCAAAAAATAATTTTTCTTGGGGATTGATGCAAGGCTTCATCCATGTTCTTGATGATGTAGCACAACAGAACCCCCAATAGCTCACAGATGACGCCAAACTGGGGAAGGAGGTAACATGATAGAAAGATAGATGCCATTAAATGGGACTTCAATAAACTGGAGGAATGAATTAAAAACATTTGTGAAGGTCAAGCAAGACAAATGCAAGGTCCCACAGCTGAACTGAAATAGCTCCACAGTACTGCAAAGTTAGGAACTGACTGGATAGAAGGCAGGACTTCAGAAGGGTGCTGGAAAATTCCAGAGGATGACATATCAAACATGAGTCAACAGTGCACCTTTGTAGGATTCTGTGGTATTATTGACTATATTTTCATTAAATCTTATGAGAAACCAGCCACCATTGTTAGATTGGATACTTAATGTTAGGTGCCTACAGATTAGAGCATCTACATTTGAGCTGATCACTTGGTGTTCCCCGCTTTTTTTACAGACCTTAAAGAGAGCACCCCTGGAGAGCAATTCATCTCACCTAAAGGAGATTTTAAAAATCTAGATCTCAATTCTGCCTGTTTCATCTACTACTTCAAAATACATCTCAGAGCTGCTTATTTATATCTATTCATTAATGAAAGAGCTACTAGGATTAAATGATGTAGACATTAACATTAAAGTAAGACAAAATATGCCTAGGGCTTTTTATTAAGTTTGCAAACCATGGAAGTAGCACTCACTGTAAGTGTTAAGTATAAGTAAGTTAAAGAAAACCTCTTTTCCCCATGCTGCATCAGATACTTTCCAAAGGATGTTTCTGCTGTTAGGAATAACCTGAAGCAATTATACAAATTTTACTTTACTGGCAGCCAGAATTAAAATGTGAGTCTTACCGGAAGTGGCTGAAGGGCACAGCTACAAGCCAACAGATGAGCATATGGCAACTTCTAACCCTAATCCATTCCCTCACTAGAGTACAGTAGTAGCTGTACTCTGTACTACTGCACCAGGGTACAGGAACTAGATGTATTTACTATGTAAAAAGAACCAGAAAATGTCAGTGAACAAAGCAGCACTAGAAACCCTAGAGGTGATAAATGTAAAAAAATGGAAAAGGGGAGACCAAAAGGCATATAAGTCAGGCAAATAAATTTTAACTATCCAAGGGAAAAAATCTTGGTCCAGAAAACTCTGCATTCAAAGCAATCTATAGCCTTAGTAGAGTTTGAATAGGGGACAAAACAAGCAATATTTCCAGTAAAAACATCTCACATAAGTCACTCAAGGCAACAATGGGGACGTGTTGTGTGATTACTCTTTAGCAGACAATTAAGCAATATCTTGCTCTTAAAAAATTGTGTAAAATCTAATGTCAGAACACACCAGAGGAGGCGGCTTTTGAGAAGAAAAACATATTCTGAGAAAGGAAACTCAAGGGAAAGAATATTTTTAAGCACATGACTTATCCTTTTATCCTCATACCAACACACTAAAGTACCTTCAGGCCCTAGAAACCTGTTCCTGCTAGTACACAACAGGAGTTTGCCTGGCTCACACTGACTCACTGTACTGCTGACAAAACATCCATATGCTCCTTTGTACACAGAATGTGGTGTTTGATTTGGCAGGGAAGTTGTTGCTGGTTGCCACTGTAGTGGTGAGTTCTGTCCTGACAGTGTTTCTCAATGTTTATGCCACCCTATTGTGTCCTAAATGTGCAATGTAATTCTTTTCTTCCTCCTTTTCCAGTCCACTGGTAAGTAGAAGCGGCCTTTGATTTTGTGTCAGATAATACTTTTCATCAGTGTTTGCATTTGATCAAACAAAGGAAGAATGAACATAATCATCTGCAGTGTGTTGGAAGGCTAAAGCCCTAATTAATCATGGGGCAAATATAGCAGGATTTATCAATAGCTAACTGGAGTGATCAGCTAACTAGGGTGCCTAGGCTGAATAGCTAAAAGCCACCCAGCTGCTGGATACACCCAAGTCCACAAGGACTGCAACTAAGCTTTTCTTTCTTCATAGCATAGACTGAAATGTAATAAATGGGTTTCTGTTCTCAGCAAAGGCTGGCCCATATTACTGATTGACAGGACCTGCTACCTGGCCTTTGCCTTGGAGGATCTGTTGACATCTACAGAAAAGGCGTACCTGAAAAAATCTTCCTATGATTGTGTTGGTGAAAACAGTAAACCTAGAGGTCCTGACATACACGACTTTTTTAACGGAGCCAGGCTCAGTTAAGGCACTTATGAAAGAGCCACACTGAATTACTACACACAGTTTTCCAAGTGTGAAAATTGCCCAGATGTATACACAAATATTTTTAGTAATAAAATAACTCCTACAATCTATATATGTTATATATATATATATCAAATTAATACATATATTGATATTATATATAATATATGTAATATTATATATTATATATAATATATGTCATAATATAATAATATAATATTATATATAATATATATAATATATATTATATATATAATGTCTGAAAAAGGACTGATTGATCTTAGGGTATAAAGTGGACATATATGCATATTTTTAGGTTATCTTGGAGTATTACATACGTACATATGTTTTTCTCATTCACCATGCAGATCCACCATTCCTGTCATGATCTCTTTTGCCTGACTTATACTGACTCGCTCCATCCAAAGCTTCACTTTCAAAATATGTCAAATGGACTTCATTTATTTTCTGTTCTTTTTCATTGGAGTTACTACAAACTATTTTTACCCTTAAAATTTGAATCAAAGTGAGACCTTTCTTCATTGCTGATTCATGAAAACTTGCATGAGATTGATGAGATTATTTTAGTCAATGGGGTTCTGATAAATGGAACATTTCAGTTTTTCTTTATTCACAAATTCATACAGAAAATCTTTTGTACCCCACCTTTCCACAACTATTGTACAATAACAGTGAAGTGAGTGAGTTCAGAAAATTTCTCTTAACTAAATTGGCCTGTAATAATAGGACAAAACAGAACCAGGATATTTATACAAGGATTGCTCATGCTTATCAATTGACCAAAGGTATAAATTCCTTCATTTTTAGTCCATACAATATAATGGGGAAACATAGTCCTGCATAAGAATTCTATAGATCAGATTTTTATAGGTTTGTAATTTGCAATGTAATTCTCTATTTTGTAAATAAGAGAAAAAAATCTGTCGCTATCAAAATCTCCCACCTTCTATTTTAACTCAGATGATTTTTTTTTTTTTTAAACTTAGGACATTCTCCACATCAGTGAATTATATATACTTTTAGAGTGGCAATGTCAACTGATATTAGGAGCAGCCACCTCCTCAAGCTGCAGGGTCTCTGTCTGAGGGATGTGGCTGCCACTTTCCCCGTTGTGATTTCAACCAGCAGCAGTGCTGAGCACACACCCCAGAGACACAGTCACAGACACCTGGGCACAGTCCTGGACATATATGCACAGACACTTGTAGGACACAGACATGTCCAGTCACACAGAGGGCCGCAGATACAGTGTGGCCACAGATAAGGTGCTGCCCCAGCAGCGCCCACACAGGGACAGGCAGACACGTCCTCTCCTCCCCTTGGGTTGGAAGAGACAGAAGGTCACTAGTGCAGCACACACCCCACACTGCCCAGGTTCAAAGTACACACATATTCATGAGTTCTCCAAGCACTGGCATGCTCCCTGTGCTCAGCACCTCTGTGTGGATTCTAGCACCCCTTACCTGCCTCATGGGTCCCTGAATCACTACTGGGTGCTCGCTGCACACACACAGCACTCATACATTTATCCTACAGGCACCCCACACTCACAGGTCACTCTGAATACCAGCATAGACCCTCCTCCCTGACACCTCTGCTTGGACAACAGACATCCTACTCACTTGGCTGGTCAGACTGGGATGACCCTTTTACGTGTGACTGGCCCATTTTATACCCTTTTCTGTTTACCTCTTCTTGGTTCCTCCTTCATATTCTTCCCCTGCACATTTCCCCACCACCTGGTATAGTCCCACTGACTGCCTCCAATTCCCAGGACCCTCAGGGTTGCATTGCTGTCAACTGCAAAACCCCAGTTTGTCTGCAGCTTCTCGATAGCCCATCGGTTACTGTGATTGACCAAGTTTGGTTTTTATCGTCTGCATTATGCTCACCTGCCTGGTTTGTGTATTTTGTTTCTGCTTTCCCCCCTTTTCCTTATTTTCCCATTTGACAAGGTCTCTGATCAGATAACTGTGCTGGAAGAAGCATTTCCACGCTCCCAGAAATCCTCATCAATTAGTGTGACAGTCCAGGTCTGACTTCCTCCCTTTTCATTTGCCAGTCAGGCTTGTATCTCTGTATGTCCTTGTTTGTCTTCCTCCTTTTCTTGTTATCTCCTTTTGCATTGAAAAAGTGCTTGGCCAGACACCTAAAAGGAGCTGATGTTTCCTCTTTCCACATACCCCCATAAAGGCAATAGCTGAAAAAATACACCTTTAGCCTTGTAACAGAAGGGCTGCTGCTGTGGTCACATAAGCCAGACACATGGTGAAGCCAGGTCAGTTGTACCTATTGTTAAAATAATTGATAAGGTTGAAAAAATCAGAAAATCTCCAAGGCAGCTCTTCTTACTGAATGAAAATCAACCACATCCCAGCAACAAATGGATATGTCCCAATGTATTTTCACAGTGTCAACAAGGAATTTTCCCTTTCAAAAATAATACTCAAAATCCATTAATTCCCGTGTTAGTTATATGCATCCACACTCTAGAATACACTGACTGTCTCCAAGAAAACATAGGGGAAAATAAGCATTTGTATTAAACAGAAAGAACTTTTGTGAACAAACATAAAAAGAATACATGTATCTCAAATGTGTTTGTCTCAATCTTTGCATCAGTGATATGTATATATATATAATGAATGTATATATATATTTATATACACACATATATAGATATATATATATATAGATATATATATATAGTGTCCCAGCCAGCTGCCCAGAGTACCCCCACACTTAATGTGGAGTAATAGGTTTCTTCAGAATAAAGCCAGATATTTCATTTCACCCTAAAGTAGTCATAGGAAATTGGTCAGGTAGAGTAGTTTGCAGTGCTTGCCATTCTCCTGTGGCTTTAATATGTTTTTAACTGATTGATTCAAATGTAGACCTTTACAACTTCAAAATGTTTCCAAAACAAAAGCGAGAATATTTTTTTTAAAAAAATCCTCTGAACTTTGATTTCTGAGCTCTGATTTTTTAAGAATCTTTAAAAGAAAAACGTTAGAACTGGAAGCATTTAGAAACTAAACCCAGAAACTTCTCAAATAAACTGGATTCCATAAGTGGAGGCAACTGAGCAATATTTAAGATACACTTGGATATCAATTTACACTTTCCATGTCTGTGCAAACATAATTTCTGAGCCAAGGTTTTAAAAGTGTGAGGATTTTATTTTTCAACAGATGATTCCCAAGTCAAAGGCCGTCTCGAAGATAAAGAAACCTGAAAGTCTATGCAAGTCCTTCTTAAAATAAATCCTAGAAGCTCTATATGAATTTATGGCATATAGTAGAGACACTATATTACTAATTTGTTGATCCAAACTTGTAAAGAATAGACTTATTTTTGTGTTCGTTTTTATTTCAAACTTTTTTAGCAATATACATGATATACTCCAGTACAAAATATATGATAAGGTCCTTCACACTCTTAATCTGAAAAAACCCCAAACAAAATACAAAACATACAAACCCAGTTTTCTATATTAGTGTGTCTTTGCATTGCCTAAATTTGGTGCTGTATCTGCTGTACTGGATGTAATTGCTACATGGATCTAATAAAAAGTGTTTTATTGGAGATTTAAATGCCATGCTTCTATTCATCTTTACTAGAATTTTAGCATCGATATATTTGAAAAAATATTGTATATTTAGCTCTGTATTGCAAATTATATGTACAGCAATTATATATATAGAGAGAGGCAGAGAAAAGCTTCTTCAGATTATGTCTTAAATTAATGTTGAGTACCTGTGAGCATGGAAATATGTTCATTGACGTTATTTTGGTGTATAACAGAAATGTAAAGGGAGTAGAGGAAAGTACATCAGCTGTCAAAATCTTTCTGAATAAAAGTCAAATACACAGCACTTCTCTGTAGCTGAGTGCACAAAGGGAGGAATGTCTTTTTGGAGGAACTGGGCCGGGGTGCCATCATTAGTGCCTTGGAGTCTAGTCGGAAGGAAGCCACTAGCACCATACTCTGGGGGTCAGTACTGGGTCCAGTCCTGTTCATCAGAGTCACAGGGCAAAGCAGACCCTCAACAAGTTTTCCAGTGGCACAAAACTGCAAGTTTTCCAAAAAGTTTTCCAGTGACACAAAACTTAATATGCCAGGGGATCAAACTGTCATCCAGAGGGACCTTAAGGGCAGCCTGAAGAAATAGGCTGACAGGAACCTCATGGAGTTGCATAAGTGGAAGTGCAAAGTCCTGCACCTGTGGAGGAACAACCTCACTCACCAGTACATGGTTGGACCACCCAGCTGGAAAGCAACTTGTCAGAAAAAGCCTTGGCTGTCCTGACAGATACAAATTGTAGGTGAGACAGGGATGTGCCCTTGACACAAAGAATGCCAATTGTATCCTTGGCTGCATTCAGAGGAGTGCTGCCAGCAGGTGGAGGGAGGTGATCCTTTCCCTGAGCCCTGGTGAGGTCATACCTGGACTTCTGTGTCCAAGGTATAAGAGAGACATGGACATCCTGTAGACAGTAAAAAAAAATGGCCACCAAAGATCATGGAGGGACTGGAACATCTCTCTTTTGGGGAAAGGCTGAGAGACCTGGGCCAGTTTAAACTAGAGGGGAGAAGGCTTTGTGGGGGAAAGGGGGTGGGGGGTGGTTATCAGTGTAAATAACTGCCTGAAGAGAGAGAGGGTTTAAAGAAGACAGAGCCAGACTCTTCTCCGTGGTATCTAACAAGAGGACAAGAAGCAATGGGCACACACAGAATCACTGGAGTTTCTTTCTGAGTATCAGGAGACATCTTTCTTGTGAGAGTGGCCAAGAACTGGTACCAGTTTCCCAGGGAGGTTGTGGAGCCTCCATCCTTGGATATATTCTGACACCACCTGAACTGGTCAACTCTTCTTGGTGGTCCTGCTTGAGCTGGTAGTTCAGATCAGGAGACCTCCAGAGATTCCTTTCAATCTCAGTCTCTCTGCAGTCTGTGATTCTGTCAATACTTAGTGAAAGTTCCTTGGGCAACTGGAAAAAGTAATAAAGGTAAGAACCCATGAATGCCCTTGGCAGTTTACACTACCCATTTCAACAGTGTTTCCTCTTGAAAAGCACTACTTGAAACCTGAAAAAATCTTCTGTCTGGAGTGACCCATCCCCAGTGCATAATTCAACTAAATAATGCCCCCAGTAATAGCTGCTCTGTTCCCAACAGAAGGGATGATAAGAAGGATACTTAACTGCTGAATTACTATAGGGACATTTTCTGTTTCTCTGTAAATAGCTTGCAAGTAACGTGGAAGTTCTAGAGTGGGGTCTACCTAATTATGCTTTCAGAAATCAGCAAGCTCTGACATCACCAGAAACACACATGTGCATCCAGACTTACCTATCCATATGTTAAGAACATCTTTTTAGAATCCTGCTATAGTGAGATACCTTAGTTTGTTCCATAAAGAGCAAAACCTGATCGACTGTTTACCCATTCTATGAAATCCAGGGTGTCAACTTAAAGACCTGATGTTATTCCCTGGAAGATTATTCTTTTATGAGATTAGTCCCACTGATGGAGTGTGTGCAGCCAAACCTGACTCCAAAGAGCTTATCCCAAAAGTACGTGTTTAATATATGTGTGCAATATGACACAAAATATGTCAGTATCATTAACAGGATATGCAAAAATGAAATGTCTTAAAGTGATTAAAATGCAACTGCAAAACAATCTGAATGAGGTAAAGTACAGTAATTTAATACAATCCCAGTTCCAGAGAGAAAAGATATGGAACACACTACAAAAAAGACAGCTTACTAGCTTAATGAAAATATGAATAACAAGGTAAAAGTAATTAAGTAGGAGCTCAGTAGGACAATTCCCATGCTTGAGAGATCACTAGTAGAGCCTAAAAACTACAGTTTCTTATTGTTACACCTAAAATGGTTGTGAAAACAGGATGCCTGAGGTATAATATTCATGTTCAGTAACCTTTGGGATTAAAATGTTTTCTTCAGAGATCCTTGAAAACTGATGAGCTAAAGAAATGGGAAGACCTTTCATACACTGCTAAACACAGTCTTAGTAGTAGTTTCACCATAAGAGGTACAGCTTTGATTCAGCTATTGTGCCTCAATTCACAGTTTAAAACTATCAGTCAATACCATATAAACCTTCTCAGCCAAAGTAGAGAAGGTGTTATTGTGTAAGATTCAACAAAAGTCTCAGTGAAACAGAGAAATATCTTTATATATTTTGTTGAATCAGAGCTTAACTTGTCTATTTTTAGCACTGAATATTGGGCTTTTTTAATTAAAAATATCTAAGCTAAAATTTTTATTTTTCTTTCATAGTCTCTTCTACTGTGTTTCTTTCTAACATTAGCTTTTAAGATACTACTTGTCCTTTTTGCCTCTTTATCTCTAGTTTTCCCATTTTCTTTATTTAGACTAAATTTATCTGTAACCCCTCCTAGGCTTTAAAGGCAAAGGTGAACTGATGGTGGGCCTGAATTATGATGGAACTGAATCATCTTTCTGAATGTTACAGACTCACCTTACTTAATGTAGACATTAATGTAGACAGCAACATACTCGTCTACACACTAAATGGATTCCTTAAATCAGTTTTCTTTAAGGAGGATCTAAAGCTCTGCTCAGCTGTACCCACTGCACTGTCTGGTGCCATCTGGGATGCGTATGTACATGCAGTACCCAGGGCATGCACATGGAGGTGGTAGTCACATATTGCATGAGACTTCTTGGAACTATGTACCACCCTGCAATGGCAGCTGGAGGCCAGGCTGGACACACTGACATGATGTTAGAGATGTTTATGTGGGCAAATGAACTGAGCTACCTGGCTTGCAGACAGATATCTGTACCATAAATACCTGAATTTTGTTGAGCTGAAGCTACCATTGTAAATTATATTCAATAGGGATGACTCTTCTCTAAAACTTTGTGAAGACTGATTTGTAACCTATACATCAGGCGAATACTTTCAAATGTGTGCTGAGTAGCAATCAATGGATTTCTTTGTCAGGCTTTTTTGTCAGGCTCTGTTTCATTCTAAAAATCCTCAGCTCGTGCACAGAAGATCCCATCCCAGTTGTCACATAATATGGTGTAGCTTTATTGTTTTCTTCTTTGTATAAGATTTTACCTATTATCTTCTTTTTCTCTCACTCTTTACATTCCATTCCCTTATCCCCCTTTCCTTCCTCCTTCCCTTTCTGTTCCTTTGTCTGTTGTCTCCATCTGCCTGTTTCCAGAAGAGAATTACATAGACTAATATATGCCTCAAGGGATAATAGAAATTAGGATTTTGTTTATTTTGTTGATGATGTTGTTGTCGCTATTATTATTATAATTGCGATTACTCTTACTACTACTACTACTATTACCATTACGAAAAAAGAACTAAAGAAGCATGAAAAATAATGACAAGTGTGGGCTTTTTTTCCTGCCACAAATTTAGTTTACAGCAAGTCAACAAAATGGCATATCATCAGTCACATTGTTTGGCTTTGTGAAAATTGTGCTTAAAGATAAAACTCATCAGCCCCTGGAACAGGATGCCAATAAGAGTGCCCAGACAATTCAGCAGAGCCAATATGACAGCAAGAGACCACTGGCCAGCAGAATGAGCCTTACAAGTTTATGAAAGGAATGAAATGAAAGAAAACATCAAGTGACATGAGGGTACAGCATAATTGAAAAATTAAATATAACCCTTTAGTCAACAGATGTCTGCGGCCATAACCTCAGTTTTTGAAAAACAGTATATCTCCATGGGAGACTGGAGCTGTAGTGATTGAATCCAGTTCAGAACTCAGTCCAATTATCTCTGTATACAATGAGTCATTTGAACAGCTGATCTCCAGGAATTCCTGTCACACCATATCTATGGACCACGTTTCATTGGAGTTCAATATGGAGCAGGTCTGAGCCCTAACTGAGGATCTTAACCAAATACAGAGAGAAATACAGTATAGTTCATGATTTATTGCAGTCTGCTAAAATCACTATTAACAAACTTTGCTGATGCTGACAGGTCCGAGATGCAGTATTTCTTGAAGCTGTGGACTCCAAACAAACTAGCAAATTCAGACATGCAAAGGGTATCTTCAAAGCAAGCAGTGGAAAGGATCCAAAGATCTGTTAAAGTACAAAGATGATTCCACCTCAGAACAATTCCAGCCTGTCTGGATTAACACATAATTTTAAATTATTCGTGATACTATATGCATTAGTACTGTACAATTCAAATTTGAGAGGACTTTAAAACATCACTTTCAGAGTGCATCTGATCACAGTCAAATTCATTGCATCATGGTCTACGTTATGATGGTGTCATTATTCTTGCTGTCTACACAATACTTTAAATTAAAACCTGCCCTAATAAAAAGCTCTTTAGCATACTCTACATATGGGTTGCTCGGTTTTTTTTTTTTCTATAGAAAATACAGATTTCTTTAATAAATGTTTATCATACAAGGAGTGGCAGAATTGAAATTTTATTAAATTTTATTTTCCTTAAACTTAAATGAACAAATACACAGGACATATCTGGATTTTTTCTAAGATAACAAAGGCGATATGCAGATATATCTGCAAACCATCAATACATTTGGGCAAGCATATTTAATTTATCTGACACTTTCCAAGTTTCATATATATAAAATAGATTTGCCTGGGATTTAATATTGAAAGTTTGCCACATTTATCATAAAATTTTATGGAGATGTATCTAAAAGGAAGAGTTTTTGGTCCCTAACCCTGGCAGTGTTCAAAGCCAGGTTGGTTAAGGCCTTGAATAACCTGGTCTAGTGGAAGGTGTCCCTGTACATGGCAGTGAGGATTGGAATTAGATGGTCTTTAAGGTCCATTCCAACCCCTTAACATTTTTGGATTCTATGACTCTCTGAATACATAAGATATTGATTACATGGACAGTGTGACAATTTTATTTTATTTTTCATGTGTAATAAGTATTAAATCAACCACCTCTAACAGAGAAACCTGTGATCTTTATAGTACTTCCAGCTGAAAAGAAAGTGTTTTCTCCTGGAAAATATTAGAGTGGAGATCACTAATTTAACACAGCTATTTCTATTTAGAATAACTGATGAAATTCCTAAAATAATTATCATAAGTTCACCACTCTTATTATCTAGTTGTGTCAGAAAGCTGGTGTGTTTAAGGCCACATTTGCCTGCAGACATGCTTGGGTCCCTGATATGCCAAATGTGCCACTTGCTCACTGCAGTGCAGTGAAATCCTCCAGCAGCTCTGGTTTTCTTCCAGAATAGCTTCTTAACAGATGGCATCTTGTCATTGACAGTGGCTCACCATCCTGGAGAGCCGTAAGGATCCACGCAGGGACTGACGCTTTTCTTTCTCTTCCTGCGACATCTAACAAAATTAGCCAATAACAACCCCTTGCCTTTCACAGACAATTCCACCTTATGTCAGCTGGTTTCTTCCAAGTCACATCGTGCCCATTCTGCTGCAAGTGCACCAAAAGGACTTATACTGTTTGACAGCTAAGCCATACACCAGCAAATTGCCGTCAGTGAAAGCAGAATACAGAAAAGCAAACTCCTTTAGTTTCTGGTGCTGCTGCTGGTCATCCCTCTCAGCAGTGTGAGCTGGTTTTTAGCATCCTGTCAGCCCTGTGAAGATCAGTTTAGAAATAAGAGTAGACACAGCTAGCAAATAGCTTTGAATCACTTTGAGTGTAATTAAGCGTGAAGCATAGCTGAGGGCTTTATTTGATCCAGACTGGTCATTTTATTACTAATGTACTCTACAGAAAGTTTCTATATCCTTACTATGGTGGCTTTCTACAACACTGACTGAATATTCATGCTCCATGCATTTTATTTAAAAATAAATGAGAACAATTAACTTTGATTTGTTGTAACAGTTGCAAAGGGTATATGTTAAGGTTTACTCTCATGCAATATTTGCATGTAACTGTACCAAAACCTTCCACAGAACACAGTAGAACTTGCTGTTGTATCTCATCCCTGAGGTGGAACAGGCACATTAATGCTGTAGTAAATACAATGAATCACAGTTCAGTCATCCTAAAAGAGTCTAGAGGATGGATCTAAAGACTCCAGAGATCATTCTTCTGTTCAGAGGAACTAAAGCAGCCATGCATGAGACCTTCCTCAAGGCAGTGATAAAATATGATTTCTCTCTTAAACTCCTGGATCTTGCCCAACCTATTCAGAGAGATGTACCCGTGAGGTTAATAGTGCATGTATCACATGCTCATCAGTATATCCTGTATTACTAAAATAAGTTAATTATTTTTTTTTATTAATAAAAGAAATAATAATTTTTACTTAAGTTCATCATATCAGGGTTCAGTACCTTCCTTCAACAAAATGATTTGTCATAGAAAAAAATGATTATTTGAAATTTATTGCCCTAATATTTACAGAAAGTCGCTTATTTACATGAGTTTTGAAA
The DNA here is from genome assembly GCF_000738735.6 of Corvus cornix cornix. NCBI lineage: Eukaryota > Metazoa > Chordata > Aves > Passeriformes > Corvidae > Corvus > Corvus cornix. The sequence goes on along the minus strand of NC_046332.1, from coordinate 58,616,573 downwards.
ATTTCTAAGTTACCTTTGTAATAAAATGAAGGAATTCATACCATGTAAGAGTTTAAATTAGACTCAAAGAAGATTTCTTATTATTATTTCTAATGCACCAAACTCAGATCATGACATAATAATATTATCTTGTCTCACCATATAAAAATGCTTTCTCAGGTACATGAGTAATATAATTTCTGGTACTGTTTCTGCTCAGTTAAGCTGGGTCAAAACCAACACTATGCAGGTCACTGTATCAAAGCCAGTGAAAGCATTGTATAGTAAAACAAGTCATCTTGAAAACTTGCCAGATGGCACTAATGGTTATTCATGAATTGCTATAGTAATTCAGTCTCTTAAAACAAAAGTTGTTCCTAGTGACTGAAAAAAAAAAAATGCTGGCACAATTGATTTGTTATGTTTTACTATCTAAGTGAAAGATTTAGGTCACTTAAGCTTTCCCATCCAAGACTAAGTTACATGTCCATGTTTTCATAGATCTGGAGCAAGAAACACTTTTTCAAAGGGTGATGAAAAGAGGATAGCTTAGTTATCCTCTGCAGACTTCTTCTTTTAACTGATTGCTTATTCTGTTGCCCACACGTAAGGACACTGTACCATTGGATACACCCAAATATAGCTCATAAGACCTAGAATGTCCAGAGGACTCCTGATCTTCTGAGGAGGCAGCTGATAGCCCAGCAGGGTAACTTAAAAAAACTCAGTCGACTTTATGTGTCAATGTTCAGCACTTAAATCAAGATTCAGACTCCTTGACTACAAGAAACATCTACTTATATGTGGTGCTTAATAACATGGTTTAGTGGTGGTGGACTTGGCATTCATTATTAGGTTAGTGGCTGGACTCTCTCTTAGAAGTGTCTTCCAAACTAAAGCATTCTGTGATTCCATAAAGGCACTTTGGACACCAAATTAAGTGTATTATATAGCTCTGCGCACTGTGGATACATACCTTTAGCTTTAGATGTCTGAATCTGTAGCCCATTAGGTGAAATTAATCTCATCTAAAAGTCCTAAATTATGCATCAAACTGAATCATATGGAAATAATGCCATGGTTTAACTCCAGCCAGCAAGTACAATGCAGGAGCCCCACAATAGGAGGCGAATAGATAAAAAAGTAAAACTCATGGATTGAGATGAGAACAGTTTAAAAATTTTAAAAAAAAATTAATTATAATAATAGGAGAGAGAAAAAGAATAAAATCCAAATGATGCAGATTAGTGATGCATTTTATACATCATAATGCATTTGCTCACCACTCCTTGATCAATGCACAGCCTGTCCATGAGCAGAGATCAATCCCTCACAACCAACTTCCCCCAGTTTATACACTGAATGTGACAGTCGATGGCAGGGAATGTCAAATATCCTTTTGGCCAGTTTGGGTCACCTGTCCCAGATGTGCTCCCTAGCAGCATCTTGTGCACCTGCTTGCTGGCAGAGCATGGGAACCTGAAAAGTTCTTGACTTGGAGTAAGCACCACATAACAACAGCCAAAACGTCAGTGGGTTTTCAACTTTAGTCTTCAAACACAGTGACAGCTACTAAGAAGATGAAACCAGGACAAATATTATATGTTCTGCTAAATCAAGGCCCAAATAATTTTGGAAGGAATTAAGAATTAACGCTGTGTAACTGTCCTGGTTAGAACAGGACGATTTTTTGCAATAGAAGGAGGGGCATGGCTAGAACCCTGGGGTTATTCTGTACCACCTGACATCATACACGGGGGGCAGGGTGAAGCAGTCCCTTCTGGTTGGGTAGTGTGGTGGAGATGTTGGGGTATTGCGGGCTTCCACATGGTGAGTACTCAAATGTGAATCATTCACCTCTCTTGCACACTCTTTCATTAATATTGGTGCTGTTTCTGTGGGTTTCTTGTTTCATTGCTCTTTCTAGTAATTTGTTTTTATCTTAACCCATGACTTTTAGATTGTGTGCCTCCAGTTCTCCTCTGAAGCCTGCTACAGGGACAGGAAGAGGGAGAAGGGAGTGAGTGGAGCACAGTTTGGAGTGTTTCAGTAGGAATACTACATTTGGAAATACCATTCCTAAACTACAACACTTAAACATACAAATGAAACTACACAAGCTCGATTGAGTTGGATTGAGAACCACAGTTCCTGCTGGGGAGTTAAGGCAGTATTTCATTCTTCATCCAGTCTTACAGCTCTTCACAATAGTCTCTACAAGGATACCTTTTACAATACAGATGAATATGGTTTAGAGCCAAATTCAGATATCCATGCACATTTTATGTATCAACATATGAGCCGTGTATATAAATTCTCAGCATAAGCAAAGGAAATATGATTTGAGTTGTGCCTAAAACACAGGGTTCTTGAGCTGAGATGTTCTAAGGCACCTGAGAAATGCACAAAAGTGATGACTAAGACACAAGATCTGCAGAAACTCTGTATATAGGTATAAGGCATCTGTAGAAGACTGGCATTGAGATTTCTAAGTTCTTGGAGCAGCAGCTGGAGAGCTGAAGTGAGAGTCAAGGGTGTTTCAAAGTGCAGTAGATGTCCTTGTATTCAGATAACCAAATAAATCTCTGGAGTCTATTATGCCATTCTCATTAATTCATTTCAGTGAGTAGAAAACATCTGATCCATAAAATCCCATTTTACACAAAAATATTTATCAATAAATATCAAACAAGCCTGTATCTGAAAAAAGATCAAAAATCCAAACAGTAATTTATACCATTTCTTTCAATGACGTTAACTCTGGATTCAAGTATTGTTCAATGCAATGAGAAGTTTTGTAAGGATAAATAAAATGAACCAAAATTTCATTTATATAAAATTACATGAAACTCAGGTCCACCTACCTTTTTCTAAGGTACTTGTAACCATTTTATCTATTTTAGTATTTGCTTTTGATGACTTGTGACTGAAGAAAAAAACTGAAAAAGATTATACTTTGATTAGCTTCAGCAACTGGGAGTTTTATTTTGCAGAGGCAAATGTTAATCGTGGATGGTACAGGGCTGAATCCCACTGCAGTGAAATCCATAGGATTAGTTGGTAGAATAAACAGCTCTGGTTTTGGCCACTTAATAATATGCCTAAATGTATTTGCTGTGGGGAATGAGATTTTAAAGGAAGAAATAAATATGCGTTGTAAGAGTTGGTGTTAAGTATTTCAGAAAGCCACCTGAACCTCTTGAGAAATTGTTGGCAGTTCACATGTATTCTCTAAGTTCTTTTGTGTGCCAAAGTGACAGGGATGTAATTCTTCCCCACATGGATTTACTGTAAGCCAGAGGCACACATTGCCTGTTAATGAAAGTGAAACTTACAGAAGTACCCATGACTAGGCAACCAGTAATTTCCCATCATTATTCTAGCATGAAGCATCTTTATAATACAGGAAAAATCCATAGCACAGCTGTTGGAAACTTAGAGGTGACGGTTTTCATTTTCTAATTTACTTTTTTATTTCAGTTTTGCTTTGTGCAGAAGTGGCTGCCTATTTCAATAAATAAAAAATTGCCATGATGTCTCCTTAAATTTCTTAAGTAAAGATGAGTTCATGGCATGTTCTAATCTCTTAGGTCGGACTGTGCCATGTGGTGTGACTGAGCAGACTCTAACCCACAGCAATGTGAAGCCTGTAACAAATGGCTTGTGTCCCTGCTGCTCCTCATCAGCCCAGAGAGCAAAGATACAGAGAATTATATAAGAACAGTGGGTGGAAGCAGTTAATGGGCTTTTTGCTGCTGGCATTTCTCAGACAGAAATACTGTCAAGCAAAGCCTGGCATGCAGAAATCATTATTTACTCAGATGTGATCATATAAAGTTTGACAGGTATCATTCAGTTGCTGACCTGTAATGCAAATAAAAAAAACCATTGTAGAAGCAAGGTTAATTCTTGTTCTGTGATCATCGCCCAATCACTTTCAATATAAAATGGACACTCTGTGCAGCTGTGGTTATTTGAAAGACATTCCTATCAGACTTTTACATGGTGCGTTGGGGGTTTATTCCGCATGATAGAGTGGAGTTTTATTTCCCTGTTTTGAAGAGGATCCTTAGGGAATGAGCTGAGCAACCGGGCAGTGAGAGAGACTTTCTGACTCATGTTTTGTGAAGGAGAAACACGCAAGGAAACAACTTTCTAGTTAGTTTTCTGAGGATCTAATATGTGTGAATAAACATGAATATTAATCTAATTTGCCACACTTTGGAAGCAATTTTTCCATGACAGGTGACAGCTATGATGTTCATAAACAGCCCTATTTTTGAAGCATTATTACATGGAAGTGAAAAATAGTTCAAACTGAATATATAAACAATGTCACAGTATAACACCTCCAAGTGACGTATTGATTAGAGCTTAAATGAATAGGTTGAATTAAATTTGGGTCATGCGGTGAGTGGCTTTTTTAGACAAGGTTAGAAGCATGAAAGCCCTCTGACTGAAATTTTAAGAAACCCTTTTGAATAAAATTAAATTCTAGTTCTTCCTCCTCTCTCCTCTTCCTTCCCTGCCACACTACTGTAGCAGTACATCTTGAAAGGTTCAAAGGAAGGGCAGATGGTACCTTTCAAAATGTTATTGAGTAATTTTACTTTAGTGTGTACTCTAGTGTCATTGTACTTGATATGGAGATGAAGAATATGTTAGCTCGAGGTTGTGCATCATTTTCTATGATCTCAGCTGGAGGTAGGATTGTTCAGAACTGGCACAGCTTGAATATTGATACAAATACAATTATAACATTCTGCTAACAGAACTGAAAAATTGCTAATCAGTTTTATTAATAATTATGTGTGTAATTCTAAGAGTCCTGACCCCTACTGAGCCATTTAGGAAGCTCTGCAAAACAAAATGTGCTATAAGCACGTTTCCACATGAGCACTGTATGAAGAACTGATCCATCAAGTTGTGGCAAAGAATGAATTTTTTTAGAAGAATTTTGAAAAAAAAGTGAGGTATTATTTCCATTCATAACATAGACAGAACTCAGAGATGGAGACTCTCACTGAATATTGCAGTAGTGGGGTAATGGTTGCTACCAACACTGCCATGGTAAAGGGAGTAGGAAAAGGAGAAAAGAAACAGGGGGAACAGGGAGGCAGCAAACTGAAAATGTAAGCTCTTTAGAAAACTGTATTAATTCAGTCCCCTTTTGAGGTGATTTTAAGGAGCCCTTTGTCCAGAAATATTCCAAGCAATCTCAACTGAAAAACACTTCCTTTAAATATGTTTGCTTGGGTACTCAAATGTTGAGGAACTCAAAATTGCTAGCCCCTTATAAAAGTCTTTGTCATGACTATGAAGGCATACTAAAATCCTTAGAAATGTCTGTCAGCCACGAAAAATCAAAAAGACCTTTTTACTCCTACTGACTTTTAAATAGGTGGATCTGGCATTCTACAAAGAAATATTTTCCATTTGAGTGAGAGTTTGTTTCTACATGAAGGCTCAGAGCAGCTCTTGTGCTTAAAACTGAAGACATAAATAAGAGGTGTCTTATCTTAGAAAAATATACAGCTCTAGGACATAGGGAGAATATATGGCAGTATCTGCAAAAGGGAACAACTATTCAGAATCATTCCAAAGTCTCTTTCAGTGTTGTCATTAAAAATTTTCCCTATGTATTCTACAGGCCTATCTGTTTTAGATAAGTCTCTTATTAGCCTGTACTTTCAGAAATCCTATTTATCTGTTTTGTGTCCAACAGTAGACTTGTCTCTTTCTTGTCAGGCCCTCATCCTGCTGGCCACACTGCTTCTGACACAAGCCAGGATGCCATTGGCCTTCTTAACCTCCTGGGCACACCCTGGCTCATGTTCAGCATCTGTCAACCAGCACCCACAGGTCCTGTTCCACTCGGTATCCTTCCAGCCACTCCTCCTCCAGCCTGTAGTGCTGCAGGGGGTTGTTGTGACCCAAATACAGGACCCAGCACTTTGTCTTGTTGAGTCTCATACCATTGGCCTTGGCCCACTGATCCAGCCCGTCCAGATCCTTCTACAGTGCCTTCTTACCCTTCAGCAGATCAACACTCCTGTCCAACTTAACTGGAGCGCGCTCAATCCCCCTTTGAAAGAAGAAATCCATGCCTCAGAAGCAGAAAAAAATCATCATACCTTCTATTAATTTTATTTTTAAATTTCCTGTCAGGTACATTCATGCATCCTATCTTTAAAAGAGACATATAAATTCACCCAGGTTACCTATAGATATTAAGACCTAGAATGCTTTAATACACTTTACAGAAGATCTTGGGAAATCATGAATTTTTCAGTTTTACATTAGAAAAAAAAAAAAAAAAGGAAGAAAAGTCTGATTAGGTTGAAGCAAAAATTCCATATATAAAGTTTTTAAATTAACAAGCACAAAAATTAAGCCTGAAGATGTCACAGATGGTCTGGTCTATTTGAAATGAAAGGGTTTTTTCTCATTTTCAGGACAACTATTTTTATAATTGTTTTCTTTTTCTATTTATTGCCAAATTATAAAGAAGAAAAAAAATCACATGCTCATTTTAAACAGTAAGCAGAAATGTTTTAACATTTCTGTGAGTCTAAGTATTAAATTGAAGTTTGATATTTTATAAGTTTTGATGAAGCTTATCCAAATTCTTGTAGACAAAGACAAGCAAATTAATTCAGTCTCATTTTGTAAATAGCACTGGTCTTTCTCATTCTGTATTTTCTGTTGAATTCGCTACTCTCCAACAGAATATTCCAAATTATTTTCTGTATCAGTTTTCAGCTAAAACCATGCAGCCAAAACATAAATAAATTTGAAGTTACATATTCCTGTTGAAATAGTTTAAAAAAATACCATATTTCAACAAGTTATTGCCCAAAGAAATCAGACATAAGTGAAACACCTTACAGCAAGAATTCCTGTTCATTATAATGGATATACTATTCAGAGATATTTTAATCATAGAAAGGGAAGCAATCTCTGAAGAACCTTTTAATATTCAGGAATTTTATTTTTGAATGACAGAATCAAATATATGCTTGCTAAATACATAACCATTTTCAGTACTAGAGCCTGTCTTTTTTCTCACTTGATAAGATATAAGCAATATTTGTTTTTTATATAATATTGCATGAAAATAAGCTCACAGGGCAGCCTGTTGCATTTTGTATGACTCAGCTTTGATTCCATCGGTGTCTCTTTACCTTCCAGCATTATTTATGCAATTTGTTTAGTTTACTTTACAGGCATGCCAGCATTCATAGGGTAGACCTATTGAACGAAACCACAATAGATGTAATACATCAATACATTTGAGCTGAACAGTTTTAATTAGGCCTTCCTGGTCATTTCATCAATTCAGTGGAGTTCCACTGGGATTTGGATAACACCATGCCTTCTGTAGTGCCTGAGAATTACTGCACTCCTGTCCCGCTCTGTCAGTCACATCACAAGGTTAGACAATCAGCATTAAATCACACCGCAGTCTGTATTCCAGAACATAAATTCACCCCTAAAGTTATATGTTTGAGACACCTAAATCTTTCCAACCTTAATATCAATTTGAAATTCAAGCTATCATGAAATTTCCTGCTGCAACATTCTGTTATTGCTCAGCAGCAAATTAAAGGTGTGTTTCACTTGAAGATTTATACTTGTCAGATATGACATATGTATTTGTTGCATTTGTCTGGCAGATGGGATCTGCTAGAACTTGCAGGTGTCACAAATTCCAAAGAATGCTTTTCTGCTACTACAGTAGCGCTCCTAGTTTGTACTTCATTTGAGAACTTTTTGATAAACAGATTTAGGATTTAGCAATCCTTAAGCAGGTAATCTATTCACATACATTAACTTCTTCTATCAGGATTAAATTCTTCATGTTTAAAGCTATTTGGCTATCTGCAATAGGTGCTTCTTAGCTTCTTTGTTGTTTTGCTTGTTTGTCTACTAAATGGCAGAGAAAAAAATATCAAAATTCATCAGACTTAAAGTGATTTCATGAACATAATAAACATTTATGTAAGACAAGCAGATGACCATGCTACAGCACCTTTTAAACTTTCAACTTTTTACTGGACAACACAGCAGTCATAATTTTTTTCATGCAATTTCCATGTATTTCCAGCAAATCAAGGGACAGAAATGCAGAGACAATGAGCAGAAAATAAATGTTTGTAAGTACAGGAGGTAATTTACTGAGCTGCATTTGGAAATTACTGTAGATGGTACAGATGATACAAGCTGGTCCGTAATTCTCTCTGGGCACAGCTACACAGCAGTCAGAGACATTAATATGAAACAGGGTCAAACATGCTTCAGTTACTTTTCTTTTAACTAGTTCAGGGACCCTCAGAGATGAAACTGTCTTGTCGCTGGCTTAAATCCAGGCTTCACAATACATTGTGCTTCAGTCTGTGATGCAATGGCTGTGTGCTAGCTGCTCTGGAAGCAAGGACAACTCACATACTCCCATTATCCCATACAGAACCTGAAATCTCTCCTCCAATTGCAATGGAAGTATAAGAATATAATAGCTAATTTATTATGATATAGAAAACACGAACTATTGGGCAGACAACAAATTAATAACAGATAATAAACTCAGTTATATTATTGTTATTTGCATGGAAAATCTATAAGCAGTGCAAGTGCTTTTAATTAAAATATATAAAAACAAAAGGACAGAGAATCTGAGCTAATTATCTCCATAATCTTCATATTAGGTAATCATAACTGCGTATCATTTCACCTGACCATAAAGACTACAAAATCAACTGATTAGAAAGTGAGGTTATTAAATGAAGCAGGCTTTGTATCCTGGTCACACAGTTTCCTAATCTATTCAGGTTACTTAGGCTTGTTTATTTATATGCAAAGGATGAATCATGGAATAAAACAATGTTTGAGTTTGGAAGGGGTCTCTGGAGAAAAGTTTTCTAATGTTCTGGGGGAACCTTCTGTGTTGCAGTCTGTGCCCATTGACTGGTCCTGTCACTGGGTACATTTGAAAAGACCTGAGCTCTGCCTTCTTTAGACCTTCCCTTCAGGCATTTATATCCACTGATAAACTCCCTCCAAGCTTTCTTTGCTCTATGCTGGAGAGTCTCTCAACCTTTTGACATACAAGAGAAGCCTCCCCATCTTTTTCACAGCCCTTTGTTGGAGTGTGTTCAATCTGTTCATGTCTATCTTTTACTGAAGAGCCCAGAACTGGACACAGTACTCCAGGTGTGGTCTCACTGAGTAAAGGGGAAGGATCATTTCCCTCCACCTGCTGGCTATACCCCTAATGCAGCATGGGTTATCATTTGCCTTGTTTGTATCATGGACACTCTTCTGGCTCATGTTCAGTTTGCTGGTTCATGTTGACCAGCACTGCCAGGACCTTTCTTGCAGATCTGTTTTCCAACCAGCTATCTCCCAGAATATATTCATTCATTGTGGTTGTTCCCCCCAAGTTGTGAAAGCTGAGCCCATCAGTGATGGTGGTAGCAACTCTGGGATAACAAATTTAAGGGAAAAAATATGTGTAACAACTCTGCAGATGCCCAAGTCTGTGAAGAAAGAGTGGGACGAGGAGCAACAGCTCCACTGGAGCAGATTCCCCTGCAGCTCGTGGTGAAGACGATGGTGAGGCAGGCTGTGACCCTGCAGCCATTGGAGGTATCATTTCACAGTCCCTGAAAAACACCACACAGGAGCTAGCCAATGTCATCCCACCCCAAAGGTAAAGATATAGGTGTATTGCAGTCTGCTAAAATTATCTCATACTGTACAATTGTACTAGCTCCAGACACTGTGATGCACAATCTGCCATGTGGCAGATTACGTATCATCAGTTTAGGTCCTGTAGCAGGAGTAATGCTGCCTTCAGTTCCATACGGAGTCCAGAGCAGTCAGTTTCTTCTACATCTTGGGGAGTTCATGAAGGAAGTTGGACTGAAATTTTGAGCAGGCTATACGGGTTAAACCACCAGTCCATTCTTTTGAACATTTTACAGATATTACCTTTCTAAATGGTCTCAGAGATTACATTCTTGCTTGGCTTCTTTCTATATGAAATGTTCTAAGCTGATATTTCTTTTCTCTGCAGAAGTAGAAAAGATTAATCTGTAATTCCCTTGATGGACACACTCAAATTTTAATGAGTATAACCTTAGTAGGACTTGAACAAGCTAGTCTTTCAACTATGATATTGACATTCATACATAAGTCCTCTTTGTCTTTTTGTTGCCATATTTTGGAATATATAGATACATTATTTTATGCTCAGCATAGGTCTCCTATATTTTCCAGGTAATGAAACAGAAAGATACTAATATTCTGCTATTGCTGTTCTTGATAGTCAGTAATTTAAAGTAAAGGTCAAAAATATAAAACTGTATATGCTATAGTAGTACATGTCAGGGACTCACACATTCAAGCTCTAATTAAAAGCACAGCTAATTTATTACACTGTGTATAATTCTTCTCCCACTTAAAACAAATACCAAAGAAGATTTCAACAAAATTTTACAGTATCTTTATCTTTCACAAGATGATGTTTGCAACTACTTTATTATGTCTTCAGACAACAGGTAAGTTTTCTTAAAAAGTAATTAAAAAAACACCCACTAAATTAGAACCCCAAACCATTAAATTCAAACAGAGAATTTCAAAGTTTAGCAATGTGTTACCAAAAACTAATGTCAAATATAATAAAATATATACATATACAACTAACTTCTCATTATCTGAGTAGTTTATGTACTTTAGCTTTAGTAATTTCGTTTTGGTTTTTTTTTTCACAGCATAGATGTTTAGGTTTTGAATACCTCATAATTGCGATTCTCCATATCCTTAATACTGTGAGTACATTTGCTTTGATGTCCCTAGAGCTTAAATTTATTCAGCTATGACTCCAGAAGCTCTGCTCTGCTGAAATAGTAATTTCAAGAGCCTTTGGCCACTTTGTAAGTTGAACTGGAAGGGCGGCAGGGTATGTTGTGGTGTGTGAAGTGGGGTCTTTCACCATCTGACAAATCCCCTGACAAGGGAAAGTCTCGGGCTCAGAGTGATTGGCAGCTCCTGCAGCTTTTGGACCTGAACAGCTGTGCATTGCAGCTGAGCTGAAAAGGGTCCTCTAATTATCACAACATTAACAGTCAACTGGTTCTGGCCAAAAGGGACCACAACTGAAAAGTGGTTTTTCAGGCTACTTAAAAGTTTTCATAGACCACATGCAGTCTGCAATCTGCCCTTTGTGACATCAGACAGTCTAGTAGCAATAAAAATAGTGGTATTGCTACTAAGCAATTAAGTTGTGCTAGAGAAATACAGTAAAACCTTTATTAATGCTTTTCATTGTGAAGAAAATGCACTTTTATATAAGAAAACATTGAAATAGTCCAGACAGTTTAACCTAATTCATGAAGCTGGATGCTGGCTATTTTTAAAAGGATAATAATGATTGTTTAGAGGTGTTTAACACATTGCAGTCTTCTGAAAGAAAGAGGGAAGGAAAATAAACCTGAGACACACCACAATCTGTAAGAATGGCAGGATAAGGATGAAGAAGGTAAAACAAAAATATGCAGACCTTTACAAGGTAACATGGAATCTGACAAATTAAGTACCCTTCTGTTCATTCCAAACAGCTTTTTTCCCTGAAAAAATGATTCTCACAAATAATATTTATGGTAATTTAAATTCAGAGCTAGCATAAACAAAAATCCTTAAAAATTGTAATTAGTAATTACATGGTAAGTAAATGAGAAACAATATTAATTTTAATATTAATGGTTATATATATCTCTGATAGTTGTTAATAGTATTTAATGTCAAGAATCAAGGTTAAAGCATGTTCACTAACTTTATACAATGTTCCACTGAAAAAATTAACAAAGTTCGCAAAATTTTATTTTTTCTTTCTCCCTAATTGCAAAACACATTGCATAAAATCATTAAAAATAGTGTATGTTGTGAAAATTTTTGGTTTTCAATAAAGAAATTTATTGCCTCAGTTTAACATGATTTCTTGTGAGATATTATCTGAGGAGACTGTGGAATATTCATCCTGAGAGCTTTTCAAGATTTGGCTGAACAAAACCACAGTTGATATATTCTATTGCTAGTAATATTCCCACTTAAAGGGAAATGGGACTGCATGACACCCAGAGGTCCCCATATTCTTGGTCATTAATTATTCAGAAATAAGAAAAATGTTTGGGAAATATGTGAAACATATAATAAAAAAATAGTCACTGAAATCTCTGCAAAACAGAAATGTGAACATGAATAGTACTTAATTTACCATAAGGAACATTAGAAATCTATTTTGTTTATATCTAGACCTGTTATGTTTAAATGATTGCACTACTTAAAACTTACCCTCACTTTTCAGGAACTTATACATGGCCAAAAGACTGTCTTTTGGAAAAAAAAAAATAAAAAAAGAAACTTCACATTTAAAAGATTCATTAAATAGTTAATAGAAAGATCTCCAGATTTCCATCAAATCGACATATCACGATTTTAAAATACTCTGGAGGTTGCCATGTAACAATCAGGGTTAGATTCTGGTTTTATCCTTTTATCATTCTACATCCTGAATTTTATTATTTTATTATTTTTAATTTAATTTTATTTTATTTATATTTTTCTACCACTTTAGGAAAACAACCTAATATCCACACATACCAGTTTCACATTTTCAAAAGCAGTACACTAATATTTTGTTTTCACTTGAGCTGTTGTCAGGATTAATTACTGTAGCTACCAGGTCTAAAAAGAATTTGTTATTTTAAGTCAGCATTGAGTCAAATACCACAGCTGTCCCATTAACTTCAGTTGGATTTTTGCCTGAATACGTAATACAATATTAATTTATTATCAGCAGACAAGATGTTTTGCTATATTTTGATTCTCCTCTTAATGGGAGGTTGGATTTTATTTTATTATTGGATTTGATGCATTTGTTCAGCTTTTTAAAAGTCAAAAGAATGAATAAATGGAAACTAAGAAACTGTCAACTTATCCTTACACAACATGATGGCACTGAGAGCTCATATTGTGGAATAATCAGAAGTATGGTAAATATGACATTCCTTATGCATATGCTGCAGGAAATACAATTTTTCAAGACCTTTTTCCAGGTGAAGTGGAATAGCGTACTTTTGGCTTGATATCAGCTAAACTTCAGGTTAATCACACTTTTAGCTATCAGAGAGTGATGGCATGAAGAAGTTGAAGTGAGACTTTGCTTTTAATGGATGAAATTCTATTTGCTACACACTGATAGCAGGTTTGGCAGCTGAATGATGTATTTCCGGAAATGGGAAGATGTCCTCGAAGTAACTCATGGCTGTTTCCAAAGATTTATTAAAACTAAGCTGACACTTGCATCACTGATAGAGGTAATTTCGGAGCTCTTGAAATTCTACTGACCCTAAGATAATGAAACTACCACCTTGTGCACATTTGTATTCCGTGGCAGGTAGCATGGGCTCTTGGCTTGGAATGTGAAACACTATCATTACATGCTGAAGAAATTCACACCAGTAACTGAGGGCAAATGCATAGACTCAAAGAAATTTCAAGAAAGGTAGATACAATACTCAGAACCAAATGAGAGCTGTGTGCAAAAACAACGATAACAAGTTATTTGGATTGTTAGTAAAACTTAGCATTCTGTAGGATGAGTGCAGCCTTGTAACTAAGATTTTTTTTAGATTTTTTTTTATCCTGTATCACAGCAAGAATTTATATTATGCCCTAAAACAAATCAAATCCAGTGCATATGAAAAGTGCCATGAAATGTGCTTAGAAAAGTCTTGCTGAGGAAGAGACGTGCATATTTATGACACAGACAGCCATGGGCTGTACAAATTAAAGCTTTGCTTATAATCCAAATAATGTTTTTAACAGTATTTTCAGATAAGAAGGATGTGTGTTAAAGTCTGATCAAAGTATCAAACCTTTAGGCTCATTCAAAATGAGGATTGGCCATGTGAAATGGGATGATTGCTTTGTACTAAAATGCAGCAGAAATATTAGTGAAAATCAAGAGAAATCACTGGAACGTTTCATTACTTTCATCAACTTTGTCGAAAAACCCCAAAACCCCCTACCTCCTCCTCATGATTTAATAATCACATGCACTTGTATAATGTTTGAAAATTCACAGAGATTAGAGCAACAAAGGTAATCCTGCAAATGGTCCTGAGGAGACTGATCACCACTGGATAAACAGGAAACTGGTAATCAGAAAAAAAAAAATTAATACTCATTGCTGTGAATCTGGAGGTAGAATAGAGGACTGAAACTTTTCATTTATGAGTTGTGCCTTTGGTTCAGCTCTGGATCATGTCAGAAAGCAGATAAACAATTTTGTCTTCCTCAAAGACACTGAGCAGTAAGAGGGAGACTAAAATTTTGAGGAAACTAAAATTGAGGCTATATTTATACAATATTGTAAATGTAGAATATTAGTGTTTTTCTGGGACACTGTTTCATCTGATTATTCTTTATTCAATTAGTCACCTTATTAGATGACTTTGGTGCTGAATGCTTTTATTGAAATAAACTTTTTCTAGTAGAGATTGCTACTGTGCCAAAGTGCCACTTGGCTGGAAAGTTTGTCTTAAATTCATTAAGGCCTAAAGTAAGACCCCTCATGTTTAAAATACCCACAGAGCCTATATTAGGGTCTGTCCTACACCTGCAAGCTGCATTTAGCTTTCAGCTCTTGCATAGGATGGACATTTGATCTTGGGTCTGTGTTCCTGAACCCACACAGTGTCACAGCATTGCCCATTCTTCAGAACCATAATTGATTTATTAAATAAATGAGAAGTATGGGAACATGGTTTTTTTAGAACTCTGTAGCCACTACTTTTTCTTTTGAAGCTGTGCCTTGAATCTGAGTTCTCTGACTCTGCATTGGGTTTGTGTGGCCAGGTTTTGGTAGGGAGGGGGCTACAGAAGTAGATTCTCTGAGAAGCTGCTGGAAGATTCCCCTAAGTCCGACAGAGGCCATGGCAGGTGACTCCAAGACAGACCCACCACTGGCCAAGGCCAAGCCAATCAGTGATGGTAGTAATGTCTCTGAGATAACATATTTAAGAAAGTGAAAGGAGCCCACATTGAAGCAGCCTGTTTCTGAAGGAAACTGGACACTGGACAAGGACCCATGCTGGAGTAGGTTGTGATCAATTGTAGCTCATGGGAGGGACTCATGTTAGAGGAGTTCATGGAGGATTGTCTCCCATGGGAGGAAACCCATGACGGAGCAGGGGAAGGACTCTTCTCCCTGAGAAGAGCAATGGCAGAAACAGCATGCGATGACCAGACTGTAACCCCCATTCTCTGTCTCCCTGTGTAGCTGGGAGGGAGGATGTAAAGAACTGACAATAAAGTGAAACCCAGGAAGGAGGAAGGGGTAAGGGAAAGGTGTTTATTAAGATTGTTCTACTTCTCATTATCCTATTCTTGATTTTGATTGGTAATAAATTCAATTAATTTCCCTAAGTCAAATCTGTTTTGCCCATAATGGTAATTGCTCAGTCATCTCTCCCTGCTCTTATTTCAACTCCTAAGCTTTTTGCAATATTTTCTCTCACCTGTCCAGTTGTGAAGGGGAGTAATAAAGCAGCTTTAGTGGGCACCTGTCATCCTGCCAGGGTCAAACCACCAAAGAATCTAATAATTCTTTTCTAAAGTACAAAAGGCTACATGTGTATAGTGTTCACTTACAGTGAACACATAGTGTTCTCAGTTGATTGTGGTGTCCCAGGATTATCTTCCTATTTACTATATATTTTTACTATTATATTTTATGAACACTGGAAAAATTATAGCTGGGGTTTTTTACATCATATTTTAGCATAGGTTTTGCATAGACCTGCTCTGTTAGAGGTAATTACCAGAAAGAGTTTAGTTCCATTTCTACTCTTTTATTATCCATGAAGAATACAACATTTCCCAATTTTTCCTCATTATTCATTTATTTTATGAATTATAGGAGGTGAACAATTTTCACTGAAATCAGGGTTTGTTTCAGCATAGCTTAAGCTGATTACATATCAGTTTAATATATTCACAAAATGTCTTTGAGAATGTCTATAATGGAAGATACCCTAGTTTAATTTTAAAAATTCATGCCAGTTAAATCCCACAGCTTGAAGTAGTTTGGAAACAGATTCAGCTATATACATGTAACCCCTTTTAGGGCACTTTTATGTCAGCCCCATCAGTTAATTCATTCCAATTGGAAAATATGTTAATCTTCCACAGTTTGCAAGAGATCTGCCTGCAAATACGAGGCTGGAACACATATGACTTGCCTCAGTAAAATAACCCTAGATATTGTGTAAATGCTAGAATAGAACAACAGCTATATCCAACTTGCACGATATATTGTGTTTTATTTCTTACAGGATCTCACACATGTGGAGTAGTAGTGGCAGCTACTCATGTTAAAAACACGCCTGTCGCTAGTGAAAACAGAACCCAGATTAAAGTAGACCTATTTTCTTAAATGGCTGTAGCACTGAAGAATGTATTGTGCCTCCGCTTCTATCAAAGGAACAATTGTCTTACCACTTGTCAAGCCTCATTTAGGTTCCATAGCTAAATAACTATAAGTTAGTTGCACATTGAAAAAAAAAAAAAAAAAAAAAAAAGAAAAATCAATCTTTTAAAGGCGTTATATTTTAGATCTTTTTATTTTCAGTAGATTAATTCAAGTTAGAAGTGAACTCTGGTAGTCAGGTTGTCCAAATCCCAGCTAAAAATAGGGTCAATATCCAATTTAGAGATTATATAGATTTAGATAGTAGTACATTATTACACTACTCGATAATTTAGATCTGCCTAACTTTATTTGAACATTTAATTAGCATCCATTTATGCTGATTTTCACTGATGCTTACTTTGGGAAAATTATAAATCTGCCAGTTGCAAAATTTCAAAAGAAGAATTATTGAGATGCTTGGAAGCATTTTCTCCAGTTTTCTTCTATGTTTTTCTCCACATAAGTGAAGAAGTATCTGGTCTAGTCACAACAATCCACCATGTGCTTTCATGCTACACTGTTATAATTTTTTAGAATATATGGTTCTTGAGAAAAGCAAGGAGAAAAGTGCAATACCAATTTCTTCTGTAGTTCCCAACAAATTATGATCTATTCAGGAAAGCAGAATTATCTGCTAAAAATTCATTAATTTTCACATAACCTCAATATGTTTACCAAAATTAATTTAAAATTTATATTAAAGCAATGAATGCATTAAAATTGCTGCCTAACAAATTATCCATGGGCATATTCCAAATAACTCACTTCTGTACTTACTCTCAGGAAAGCTTAGCTAGATCAAAATTCTCAGCTTATGACAAATAGTTTTCACCTTATCCACAGCATCCTTTAGAAAAAATTCAGGTCATCAATGACAGGTGATTTGTGATTGTGGATCTACACAATGCACAACTGCATTATGACAAACATCAATCAATAATGTCAGTCACATACTCTCATTGTCCAAAAAACCAGTCATATAATCAAATGAATGTGTATATTTAAATGCAGTTGCTATAATGAAAATATTAACCTAAGAAGGGATAATTTAGCTTTGAGCTTCCTGGAAAGCTGCAAGCTCTTCAGATCCTCACACTAAAATGCCTTACTTAAATTCAGTTAGTTTGTTTGGGATTGTTTTTTCCAGGCATGGGGTTTTTCCTTGGGAAAGAATTTGAAAAATAGAAGCTATATTTACAGAACATACCAAAATAAGATTTTTTATGAATAGATGGGTGTTCAGCTACTTCTTTACTGGGAAAATATTTATTTCTTCTAATATAGAACTTAAGTTCATTTCTATTGGAAAAAATTGGCAAGAAATTGGCAAAGTTTTTTACTGGAATGAAATTGAGGGATATCCACCAATTTCATCAGTAAAAAATCAAATCCTCTATAAAAACATAAAGATAAAATTCAAAAATTGAAGAAAAATATTTTTAATAGGTTTGGACCTGAATTTCTGATTCCTGACCATGTCTATGAAAGCAAACAAGTAAGGGGTTTTTTTAACCCCCACTTTGCGCTTGTTTATCTGGCAACGAAAGGAGCAATGCTCCTCCTGGAAATTAATCATGAACTGTTATTCCCAATACAAATGGTTTGAGACAGCCAATACAAATGCACTTCTTTCTCGAAGTTCAAATCAGTATGGAAATGTTGCTAAGCTCACCTACATAGAATCCAGTGTTTCATAATGTTACTATACATCCTGAAAAGTCTGAAATACACGTACAAAGACCTAATTTTGTCATCCTTTGAAAGAGCAGAAAACTATTGCTGAGAACAAAACCAGCATAACCTATGCATGAGGAATTAGGGGAGAAAAAACATTGGTCACACACTTGTTAAAAAATCGGTCCTTTCTGTCATAAAATAACTTTTCTCCTGCTAATATATTTCATTGTTACAAAGGTCATTGCTTGTTTGAATAAGGGGAAATAAGCTGTGAGAAACAGCTTATATAATGCAAATAAGAGAAATTTGGCAGAGGCATTCATGTTAATAAGCAAAGTACAACTCTGACTACAGAGCTGCTTGTTGAAAAGCTTTCTAAATCTATGACCATCATGTGGCTAAGGGTAACGGAGACTGGGTATGCTAGAAAATTGCCAAATGTATGTACTTGATAATGCCTAGGTTTTACATAACCTTTTTTCTTTTCTCTGGAAAGTGCTTTGCACAGCAACAGAGATATTCCTTTGTTTTGCAGATGGGAAAACTGCTCAAAGGCAGTCAAAGGCCCTATCTGAGGACAGAACCAAAGTCCAGGGTCCCCAGTATACTTCACTGACTCTACAGCACTGCAGTTTACAAATCTATTTATTATTATTTCTTCTTTGAGCAGCTTTCCCCCCCCCTTAGACATGGAGCCCAAAAAGCACCTACAGCAAACCTAAATTAACCAATGAGATGTTTAACTTCACACTGACATGAAGTATATAGATAACATTTTCAGTGATCAAGATCAAAGTCTTTTCCCAATGATATCAATGAACTCTATTATCATAAAAACTAAGGTGTTCTGTAATGAATCATCCTTTCAGGTTTCATACACACCTTTGTTAGACATTTATACATCTCAGCCATGATAGGATCTATGAATAACCCATATTAATATAGTTGTCCTCACAATGCTCCTTTAGGGTTGGCAATGATTATCGCTCACAATTTTTGAGTGGAACCACAAAGTCTATGATACGAGGCTTGGCTGCATTTCTAAAATCATCATTCCTGGTGAGGATGTAGCCATAAATCCGCTGCATTTCTGAGTAAGATCTAGGCATTGGCCTTATGAATCTGACTTTTCCCTGGCAGGTTTAAGAAAGAATCCCAGTCTTTTCCATAATCTTTTAATGAAAGTACAGTCCTGGGAGATGTGAAGTAGGAAAAATTCAAGCCAAAGAGAGCCTGCGACGTAGGTGCCCACCTCCCACCATTAGTAATTTTGTACTAAAGATTAATGGACAGGAAAAAAAAAGTAAGAGAACACTATCACATTTTTTTCAGCAGTAGTGAAACAATTTCTGTTTCTTAAACTGAAAAAGTGCTGTTAGAGCATTGAAATATTCACATTTGCCCTACAAGCAGTTTCAGTTTAAATTGTTTAAAGTCACACAAATATATGGCAACACATATGATCAGCCTGTTGAATCAAGAGTCCTGACCAGTGCACATTTCCCTTATTATGCAGTGCTTTCAGTAAAGTCAATACACTTAATTATATGCTACACACTTAGCATGAATAATTATTTTGCTGAATCAGGAACTAGATGCCTGAAGACTCAGTGAGTCTGTGAAGTGCAAAAACACTCAGGTAGCATAAACGATGTGTATCACACAGGCACTAGCATATGTTTGGCTTTTAATTGCTACTACAGTTCTCAGCAAGGCTACCAGCACACTATTTCTTGAAAAATAGGAAGCTTACAGAAAGGAAAAGCTACTGTATGAAAACTTCTTTTGCTTTTCTCTAGTAGTAGATTCCCACTGCTCAGTTTTTCAAGATTAATAAAGATACTGGTAGGAACTAGCAGCAACAGAAATTATCTCCAACAAAGACAATATGTGCTTTATAAGTTGGGGGAAATTGCACTTCAAGTTTTCATTTTAGTAACGCTATCAATTTTTGCTAAGAAAATGGTAAACATTGGTCTTTGCTGAAGGTCTCTTTATGCTGAAAATTACTCTGTAGTCTGTTTATGCAGTAGAAATGTGTGGTTTGGGGAGGGATAGAGGAATAACAAGAAGTAGAAGGAAATACGGAGAAATATACGTTGTCACTTGGATGTCTCCACCACAGCATAGTTTGATGAGCTGAAGAGAAGGAACTGATAATTAAATCATTGAAAATTACTACAGAGAAAACAGAGGAAAGAAAGGAAGGAGAGAAAAGGGGAGAGACAGGAACAGTAAATGCCTAATCCTGTTCATAAACCATTATACAGATTAGTTGCATTCAATGAAATTTTTCACAAAGTTGTATGCAGAGGTACTACTATGCTCAGTCTGAGCAATATATACAGACTCAAAAAGTAGTGTAAACAATGAAGATGTCAGGGGAAGGCTAAATTCTCTCACACAGAAACAGAACTAAATGCCACTTTAGATTTCTTATAATAAATCTTCCCATCATAAGCCTCTAGTTGATCCTACAGACAGGAGCAGAAATGCTTGATGCCATGTCTACATCTCTGTACCAATGTTTCAGGCACTTTTGTGGCCTCCTGTGGCACACTCCAACAGGTTCATGTCTTTGTTGTGCTGGGGGTCCAGAGCTGGAGGCAGTACTCCAGGTGAGAGTACTGAGTACTCATGAGAGTGGAGTAGAGGGGAAGAACCATCTTTCTTGACCTGCTGGTGATGCTTCTTTTGATGCAGCACAAGGTGCAGTCCTAACTTATAGAGGCAAATCTGTAGAGTGAAACAGTGGGTGGTGAGCACACCTTTCAGAGTTCTATAATCTGCTCTGGTGATAAAATTCACATTTGTGGCTAGAAAGCTTCAAATACATTTACTGAAGGTATATTCTGGTTAAATTTAATAGAAAACAGGTTTTATGTAATCTAGGACAGTTTCATGATACAAACAAATACTGTAGATGGGAACAAACAGGAGGCACATTCCAAGGGTGCATTACTGATCTAATCTAAGACTTTAATGTAGGCTTACCCTAAAATGAACAGAAATGAAAATTAGGGCCTGTGAGAGATGCCCATAGGCCACTTTCTAAAATGGCAGCTGAAGCATAGCTAGGACACAATGGAAAATCTCAAAGGGTGTTACACGATGTGGTCAGGTACTCTCCAAATTCTTCTGCAGATTTTAGATGCTCTGGGTGTCTCATTATAGGTGTCTGCCTATAAGCCATAGCATCTAAACTTCTGCTACAGACAGTGGAGATCTAGTGACTGCTGTTAATGCAGACTGCTGAGCTCCTCAGCCCACCTCAACACAGACACTCAGATTTGGTGAGATCTTCAGCTCTCCAGACATCACTGGCTATTTAAAGAAGCCTCAGTTCATTCGTCCAGATGAGGGTGTCTGGTACTATTTTAAGTGTGTAGCCTCAAACATCCACATGGATCTCTGGTGGGTACTGATGGTTAGGTGCATATTAAACATGTACTGCATCCCTGCTGTCATGGGTGGAAGTGGCTGAATGATTACACAGTAGGAGAAAGGCAGCAACTGCCATTACACTGATTTCTTTAAGAAATGTTTAAGTCACTTCAAAATTCCCAATATCCCCTCAAGTCTGAAAATGCAGTGTTTAAGAGCCAAGCTCCTTAGAAATCACTTCATCCCAATTGCAAAGATGAATTTCATTTTGCAATGGGAAAATGCTGCAATTCTTGGTGCAAGAATGACATAATACTAAAGCTCAATCTCACTATGAAAATGATAAATCATTCTGGTACTGTGATACCCTCAGTCCAGCTAATTTTGGACATATTCCAAGTTGCATGTATAAGACAGTTTTTTTTCCAGTGCTCATAGAAGATATAAATAATATGTTCTGGCTCATATATTGAAGTAATATTAACAGAAAGGTAACTTCAGGAAGTTACCTTTGGATAATAAAGAGTCACTTTCTTACAGAGAATAGATATTGCATAAACAGAATTGGATGAGCTCAAAAGCATATGAGAGTGTCTTCTGGGAACCACATGACTGGCATTTTGCAATTTCTATAGGAGATTATAAAACAGATTGGCAAAGACGTAGTGAATGCTTCACTGTATTTCCTATTTTTCCCTTTTTCAGCAATGTATATATGGTGAAGATTCCCTCCCTCCACTAGGCTGGCATGCCTTTTTTTAACCAAACTGTTTAGAATTCTGTATTGTACAACTTCTTTGTACAATTAGTTTCTTTGAGTTCCTTTCTATTTTTGAGCAATAGAACTATTTTGTTGCCTAGCACCAGATAAAAAAAATTGAGGGTTTTTCAGCTTTCCAGGCTTTTACCTAGCTTTCATTGCCTTTTCTGGTTTTCAGGTCTCCTTTCCTGTTTGTCAGTCTTTAGTCTTCTCTCATGGTTTCTCTGGTACTTCTTACCAGATTGAATTTCTTAGCAGACTGAACTGCTCCTTATAGCAGTTCAATTTTCTTTTCTGAAGAGTTATAGGCTCTTTCAGCACCAAATCAAATAACTTCTTACCTAGCTCCTGACAAACTTTCCTATTGTGTAACCATTTATTTAACCTTCATACCTTACTCTAGGCCTCATATCCTCTATTTACATCTATTCATATCTTTCATCCTTTGAAACCCATATCTTCCCCTTCAGGCATCCATCATTGTTCATGGATATTATGGATTTGTCTTTCTCTGCCAGTCTGTTCTCAGAAGACAGGCTCAGTTTCCTTTTCTCTTCTTTGCCAAGAGCTTATCTTTTCTGCTTCCCCTTTGCCAGACTTAGCTTCTGAGTTCTACTTACTATTGCCAATATTTTTTTTTTCATTGCCTAACACACGAATTCCCTCAGGAATATGACTAATTTTCCCTTTTCTCTCTCATCTCTTTCTATCTCTCCCTTTCTCTCTTTCTATCTATTTGAAAGTCATCACTGTCTAATCTGCCCATTCTTCTACCAATAGCGTTTTTTTTAATCTGTTCCTTGGGACCTTTTGGTTCCCACAGTTCAAGCCACTTCCAGTAGAAGTAAAGAAAATTATTTATTTATTTATTTTTAATCCATTTTCTCTGGTTCTTTGTAAGCTTTTATTATGATATATTCTATCATATGTCTCTTCTATGCTAGTAACTTGCTCATCTATTTTGTTTTCTATAGGAAATACATATCTTAAGAATCAAATTCTTGAAATGCTGAAAATCTCAGTTCAAGTAATTTAATAGTGATGACACCAATGAAGATGATTTACTTATCTCCTTTCATATGGAGACCCAAAGTATGTTGAAACTATGTGTATCATATAATATCTAGCTGCACAAGAAAATGATTGCCTTTATTTTTAACAAACTGAGAGAATAAGGTGTCTCATTTGCTCTGTGAAGTCACAAAACCACCCCAAAAAACTGCTTCAGTGGGCTTTTGTATCTTGCTCATAATAGAAAGCACTTTCACAGTCACTTGTTTGAATTGTGACATAGACTGTAATACAGACTCCTGTTATTAGTATTTTTGTTAACTGCCAAATATATGTGCATTGTTTATAAACTCACCTATGTTCTCATCTCTGTTCTTTCTCCCTGTCTTCTCAAAGAAGAAGCCACAACTTCAAAAACCTGGAAAAGGTTATATCAAATGTAGGAGAAGGAAGGTATTTACAAATAAGCATTCTCAAAAGAGAGATTTTCCAGTCAAAATACAAAAGGGAAAATTCTACATTCTTTCATTAAACAAACCCACACCAAAGGTATTACTTCATTCAGTCAGGAAACACAAAAAGTCATCTCAAAACCTTCCAATAAATGTAATTTTGAATATCAAGGAAATAAATGGACTGAAAGATACCAAAGTAATCTGTGAATAGAGTCCAATTTTAGCAGGAGAAATAAAAGGATTGGATTTGTCTAATGAAAAATAGATGTCTTCAATATTAATATCTTCCAGTCCTTCTCCTAGACCAATATAACTCTGCTGTACTTTTCCCCTCATCTAAATTTAACAATCCTGAAAAATTTGGCTATTATGTTTTTCTTTCCTTCTTCTCCCTCTTTTCCCCTGTATCTCTGTAGGGTTGTCTGGAACATTTTTTACCATTACACCCCAATTTAGTTGCAATATCATCACTCTAATAATACGATCTTGAGCATGTTCCTGGCATGCTTTCATTGATGCCTGTTGGGTTTTTTTATATGATTATGATCTGCCATTTCAAAGCTAAATGTAACTCAACAAAAGTGCTGATGAGTTACCAGAATCTTCTTTCATCCTCATCCTGTTTTCAGATCTACATCTGCTGCCAGCAGTTCTTCTGTCTTACAACTTTCACTCGTTCTTTGTTATCTGCTTGAAAAAGTGCTTCCAGTGGGGAACTAGAAAGCTGCTCTTTTCTACCTGGCTGAAATACAGTGAGAGCATTTCATTACAGAACAGTCATAATGTTTGACAAGATGTGCAAATTTTTATAATATATACAAAATTATCTGTTTTAAATATGTAAAACCCAAACTTCATTATGTAAAATTAACAACCTAGGAGAAGACTAAATTGGTAGGGGAGCTAAATATTTGTTTCACAGAAAATGGAATAAAATATTGTGGGCATCAAACTCCTAACGTCTTTTAACCTTCCAAACATTTGTACTAAATCATTTGGGAAAGAATTGCAAGGATATAGTTTCTTATCTCTGACTTTTAGAAAGGGGACCAAGAAAGTAGTTTTATCTCTTACACATAAAAGCACTTCCCACCCCTCTTTTTTTTTTTTTTTTGACTGGTCTTTAAAATTTTTCAATATTTTTTCTTTTAAGAGTTTTTTTTCTTACCCCTTATCAGTTCTTGTTTTTCTATTTTGCCATTTCAAGAAAAAAATCATACAGCATAAAGGACAGTATTTTAGAAATAAATGACTTAGAAAACAGGTATTTGGGGAAACTAAGCAGCTCATGGTGATGAGATCTTACTTTAATATGACATCTGGATAAGCAGCTGTGATCCTTGGATGCATAAATAAAAAAATACTGAGTAGAAAGAGAAAGCTGATCTACAGCACTAGTAGTAGTACACACACAAACGCCCTAAAAATCAGAAGGGCATTTAAATCGTAAAGAAAATAACTCTTTATCTGACTCAGTACTCAGGAGATTATATTGAGATGAGTTCCCTTTACAGAAACAGACTCTAGGTCTGCCTGACCTGTGCTAAGATAGCATCTTAGCTAGATTAATTACTAGAATATTATGTGATTCTAGTGTACACACTACAAAGAAAAAAAAAAAAAAAGAAGCTGAAAGTGAAAATTAGGGCTTAGACAAAAATTTGTTGTGTCACAAAAACATTTTTTAATCAGTTATTAAAGGAGTTTGATTCAATTAAATTACCTAAAAAAGACAAAAAGGCAGATTTGATCACTCTCAGCAGAGCTGTGACATTACTGTAGTAAGTGCTGACAATCTATTGGGACACAAATAGATTCTGAGAGGCATCGGGCAAATGTTGATTTTATGATTCTGCCTATATTAGGATATTATACAGTACACTGATTTTGGATCATCTCAAAAGAAGGAGCCCACAGAAAACCATTTTACAGCACTGATAACAATACTGGTTAAAGTATGATGGCACAGAGATTAGTATCTGCTAGCAACCAGAGAAAAGTCCAGGGATCTTTGTTGTTATGAGTAACATCATGGAGTCACATAGGTTGTAAAATACCCTTTAGGATCATCAAGTCCAACTGTTAACCCAGCACTGCCAAATCTACTACTAAACCATGTCTCCAAGTGCTACATCCACATCTTTTAAATAGCTGCAGGGATGGTGACTCAACCACTTCCCTGAGGAGCCTGCTCCAATGCTTGATACCCCTTTCAATGAAGAAATTTTTCCCCTGGCACAACTTGAGGCTGCTTCCTCTTATCCTATTGCTTGTTAGTTACATCAAAGAAGATTTCAGTCAGTAAAGGCACAATGTAGAAGTGTAAAAAGATCTAGTGACTGAAAGTGGGATCCACTAGGTAACCACTACAAAGGCAAATAGCCACTAAAATAATTTACCTAGGAATAATTTACCTTGATGACTTGACGCTTTGGATTCAATATTCTTTTAAAGAGCAATCTCTAGATCAGCCATGATATACTAATTTAATATAAGCATCACTAAAGAAATTTTATGGTCAGGATACATGTTAGTTAACCATCAATGAGCATAAAGGTCTCTTGGATTATCTGAACCTATGAAAAGGTTAAAAAAAACCCTACTGATACAGACCAGCAGAACTATGGAAAATTATTTTTCATTAAAAGATATATTATTAAAATTTCCTGAAATATCACTGATACTGTACTGCTAGTAGTAAGGTGGCCTCAGAAAGTGATCTGCTTTACCTTTCATCCAATTTTGAGAAACAATGCACAGACTAAAGATATAACACAAGTTCCCCTGGCCATGCTGAAAGCAGTTATTTCAGACCCACTGGAAACCCTTCCATTCCTGAAGCCTGCTAATATTTCTGCCAGCTTCAAGAGGCCTCTCATAGTGTGAGATTCTGCAGCTCTGAGGCACTGTTTAAATGATTTGTTCAGACTCACTTCTAGCCAGTTTTTGAACAATAGTGATCAATCACAATTGAGTTCCTGGTACCATGTCACAGCAAACTGATTAAACTCTCCCTAAAGAAATCACAGCTGTTATTGGGCCTAACGATATCACCAAGACTTTAAATTACCAAGGAGATTATATTTGTGTCTCAGAGAAAACATTTTAATTTGAAAGCTCAGCAAAGGATAAAAAATTTGTTCCAACAATGTCTAGTGATCTTTGTAGATATTTAAGAACAGAACATTTGCTTTCAGAACTGTAGTGCACGAAAAAATTCTTCTTTGTTATGATACTGGCTTGTAAGATGTTCCTGTGCCTTTACTGTTTAACTGCTCACAAACAAATAATCCTTGTTTTGCAGGCAGCAAGGACAAAGATAACATTGGTTTCCTTAGCCAATCCAGAGCTGCTGCTGAATGGCTGCAAGGACCCACTGCAGTGATGACTCAAGTTGATAGCAGACATCCTAGCCTGGAGAAATCCCACTGATTGCTAAGGGAGAGACTCTTTGAAAAGTAATTACCATTGCATAACCTATGATCCAAAAATTCTGGCTTTACCTCATCTGTAAATTCAAAATACTTTATTATGGGAAGTAATGACTAAATTTAAGCCCAGAAATGTTTTACACAGAAGTACTGAAAGTCATAGCCAACACATATGCTTAGGGATTACATGCAATGTAACTACATCCTTTAAGTGTCTCATAAAATTAACTGCATTGACTTATACTGAGTTCAGATTTCATAATACTGCTCTGTTGCTCAAAATAAAATTTAATGGATCAAGCAAGAAAAATGCCTATGATGTCCAAGCAAAAAAGAAGCAAATGATATTAGCTATATTTATTTTAAAACGAACAAACAAACCCCACAAAAAAAACCCAAAAACAAAACTCAAAAAAAACCAACCACGCACACACACACAAACAAATCCCCTAAAAATCAGAAGAATATGTAAATTGTAAAGAAAATAACTATCTAGCTGACTTAGTAGTCAGGAGATTATATTGAGATGAGTTGCCTTTACAGAAACAGACTCTAGGTCTGCCTGACCTGTGCTAAGATAGCATCTTGGACAACGAAGCACAGTAGGCCTCCAGCAACATCTAACAAATGTGTGTAATTTAGAGCATAATTTAACACATAATTTGACGCAGCTTTTCCCTACATTCACAAGATGCTCTCGTTTCGCTCAGGGCAAAGGAGCAATGGCAAGGAGTATGCTGGTGCCATCTTTGCATCATATGTCACTACTTGCCCATGAATAGATGCCTTGATTCCCTTTTCCAGAGAGCTTGCCTGACCATTTTTGTTTTTTAAGCAGTCACAAGCACAAAGGAAAGGAGGACACAGGCTAGGCAAAACTCTGAGGCATGATGAAAAACTCTGATTAGAATCTGCCTGCCAGCTGAGCAAAGCTGCAATTTCCCAAAACATCTGCCTCTTACACCCCCTATTACATAGAACCAGGTCAGACAGAAAGATTTGATAGATCAGGCTTGCAAACACAATATTCAGACTCATCAAAACTATTAAAAAAAATGAATTCAACAAACCATGTAGCTACACACAGGAGAAGAACATTTTCATTTCATTTGAATTTTGTGGAGCTTTTGAAATTTCAGTGTATTTTAAGCAGATGCAGAAGTGGTTCAACTTCAGCCTGATTTCTTCAGAGATGAGGATTTTGGTTTCTTGACAGCTCAGATTCCAAGCATGTCTAAAGATAAGTGAGACTAAGAATGCTTTAAGAGCCCGAGCTCTCATGTCAGGTCAGGTCTCCTTTTCTCTCCCCATGCCTGTCGCACTGCCCCTACCCACAGCATTCAGGGTGCAGGCCAGTGGCTCCTCATTCAAGCCATAACTCTAAGCCAGGAGTTTCAGATGGGAACACAACAAAAAATACAGAAAATGTGTGTTCTCTTTGTGCACGGTGAGGTCCAAACCAATTATGTTTCTGTTGTTCACACTCAGAGCTTTGAACCTGACTGTTATTTCTTATTCTATATTGGCCACATCTGAAGCTTTAGCTGTATTTGCTGATGCTTGCTGTGATCCATCTCAGGTTCACTGACCATCCAGAGCAGGCAGAGGGGTACATGTGCACTATTAAATAAAAGCAGGCTGGGGGTTGAACCTGAGACATAGATCCTTGCTCTGAATTTTCAGATTGTTCATCGTTTTTTTCAAATGCCTCTCCAAGACACATCTGCCAACAAAAGATTTCAGTAACATGGACACCAACAGTCCTGAACCACAGGGTGTGGTTTCTACTCCTGTTTTAACCTATATTATAGACATGGTGGTCACTGTACACCACAGTTCCAGCCTCATCCTTTGCAAACTATTTCTTTATGATGAAACCACAGCAGAAAGGTGTGACTCACATGCATATGCACCATCCTAGTGTGGAGTCAGGGCAGGCCCAGAACATGCACAGAGACCTGGGAACTGGGATGTGCTCTTAGGCTCTGCTGTATAAGCATCGCTTTACGGAAATAAGTTTTTTTAGAATGAGAGGTGAATATTGACTTATTTGTACAGTAGGAAAAAGGAAAACAACTATCCTTCCTTTAAACATCTGGAAAATTAGGTTGATCTTTGTAAAACTTGTCCTTAAAATTAGGTCAATATAGTGTTTCTTCACAGAAAAAAAACCCCACAGAATTATCTTGTTCTTGATTTTCATTTGAAATGTTCTTCAATTCTTCTCTTCCCATATGGGAAAATGATTTATTTTATGTTTATGTTTTACATTCCAATAATGCATTATTATTAATATATTATAATATCTAAAAATGATACAAGACATCAAGCCTATGTTTTTGTCAGAAACAGGTTTTCTTTTTCATTCTTCACTTTAGGGACAAGGATATAAGAAACAGACAAACCTTAAGTTCCATTATGGCTCTGAGCATGGTTTTATAGTGTAATGCTTTGAGGTGTGTGGCAGAGAAGAACAGAAAAACATGAAAATCAGTGGCTGGCATTCACAGCAATCACAACATCCTATGATTCAACTTTACCTTTTTTTAACTGGTTGTTTGGGGAATGGCATGGGAGAATGTCAGTGTATGTTTTTGATTTTTTTGTCTTATAACCTCAGTTTCTGGAATCATGTGATTATAGCAGATGCTAGATTTTAATTTCTCATTAGGCAAATTCACAGCTTTCACAGCTGAGGGAGATCTTAAAGACATGAATTAACTGTTAGAATCAGTCAAAAAGCCACCCTAAGTGTTGTGATTTTCTCAGGTTGGAGTCAAAATTTCTGAATGTTTCCATTGGAATACAATACAATAAGATGACACAAACTTGGCCAAGTTGCCATATGAGAGCATCATGCTGTAAAAGACTACAGATTGAAACCCAGATCCTGTATGAGATAGAAATAATCAGAGAAAGGGGCTATGCTCACTGTGGAGTGTATGCACATATTCCCAAATCAAAAACAACGTGCTGCTCACAGTGATTTACAACTCAGAGCTTGGTAAGCAAAAGGGAAGAATAACAATATAGGAGCAAGATCTGTTTGCGGCTAAATGTGATTCACATATTCATTACCTACAAAACTGTATTTCTGCAAGTTGTTCTCCTAAGGCATATTGAAGATACACCCTTTTCCCTTTTTTGTGCTATACTTACAAGATACCTACAAGAAACACAAGCTTCTATGTAATAAAAAAAATCCCAGAAACAGTTTTAATTTTCAGACGAGCACATGGACTGGTCAGACTGTTAATCTTCAACACCAGTGGGCTACACACCAGTGTCCTTCCTAAAATGCACCTACCCCTCCTCTGCTTTTCATACCACTTTGCATTGCGAACTTTCTTCAGTTTTCATGTAAAAAAAGTCCAACCAAATTCCCTAGGAACTGCAAAAAACTCTCACAAGTTTTCACTAACTACACACAGGCACACAAGTGCAGAAATTAAAATTACTGTATTCATTATCTTCTCCTTTCCACTCAGCTTTGAAATGTGGACACCTCTGGTAGGGACTATGGCAGCTGTTCAACACAAACAGGAGTGTTGCTACTGTGCTACTCCTGCTACAGTGCTTTATCTTTCATCTCCTTAAGAGGAATATAGCTGCCCAAGTGGAGAATAAAAAAAATTTCCAAACAGTAAAGCAGACAGACCCTAGTAGGTAGAATGTACATTCAGTGAAATATATGGAGGTAGCAAAAATATCTTTAAAATTATTTGGAAAACAGTCATCAACCCTTTAGAGCATGAAAAGTTTACAAGGTATTACTGTTAGAGCTGATTTAGAATACTTTTTTTCCTATGGAAAGAGTATATCTACTCTAAAACACCCAATTAATTGTGCATACAATTTATTTGATCTATTTTTTATTCTAGTTTTTCTCACAAAGTCTGGCCAAACCAGATAGATTGCAAGTACATTGTAAAGAACTTATTTTCAACAAAGTCAGCCTTTGTTGGAGGGCTATTTTCTACTAATACAGTTTTTGTAAGAATTCATGCCAAAATATTTTTTAGTGAGATAGAGCTCAGGAAGATTGCAACTTGAAATCTGCAATTATTAAAAAGAAGAAATAAAGGAGATAAAAAATTAGCCTTACTTATACTTAATTGCCTTGATGAAAACATACTTACATCTCTGCACTGCTCCCCTGAAACCCCACCTGCAGTGCTGCATCCAGCTCCGGGGTCCTCAGCACAAGAAGGACATGGACCTATTGGAGCAGGTCCAAAGGAGGCCAAAAAGATGATCTGAGGGTTAGAGCACCTCTCCTATGAAAACAGGCTGAGGGAACTGGGGTTGCTCAACCGAGAGAAGAGAAGGCTCTGGGAAGACCTTATTGTGTCCTTCCAGTACCTAAAGGTGTCTTACAATAAAGTGCAGGAGTGACTTTATTACATGAGCTGATAGTCATGGGTCAAGACAGAAACAATTTTTAATTAAAAGAGGAGATTTAGAAGAGATTATAGAAAGAAATTCTTTATTCGGAGGGTGGTGAGGCACTGG
This sequence comes from Corvus cornix cornix, assembly GCF_000738735.6. NCBI lineage: Eukaryota > Metazoa > Chordata > Aves > Passeriformes > Corvidae > Corvus > Corvus cornix. The sequence continues at coordinate 58,584,830 of NC_046332.1, read as the reverse complement.
AAATGTTGCCCAGAGAAGCTAGGGACCCTCCATCCCTGGAAGTGTTCAAGAGAGGGTTGGATGGAGCTCTGAGCAGCCTGGTCTATTGGGTGGCATCTCTGTCCATGTCAGGGGAGCTGGAACTTCAATGCCACTTCCAACCCAAGCCTTTCTATGGTTCTATGTTCCTATAAATCACTGCCGTTATTCCCATTTACATCTGGATATTTTATAAAGAAATAGCACAATTCAACATACAAACCCATTCTTATAAATAAGGAAGCAAAATGACATTCACAGATGAAACCCAGTTTGTGATGAACCACAATTAGGATTTACAATAAGTGTTACTTCATTCTTTTTTCACCTTCCTTTGGTAACGTAATTGCTCAAAATGACCTTTAGCGAGAAGTTGAAGAATCTTATACTCCTTATTTCAGACAAACTATTTTTTATTGTTAAATATCAACAGAAAAATTATTGCTGCTACTCAACCTGAACATTCAAAGTAAAGGGAATGCAAAGGGAATTTCTGAGAGTGTAGTTAATTATTGCTATTCGGTGTACTGCCAGGGACCATGAAAGCCAGGCTATGTGACTGCTAATGGAGTATTCAGGGACTCTGATCTTGGTACAAGGCAAGTCATGGTGCTGGTGACCTTCGTCAGTGGATCATGACAGTGACACACTGGAGCTGCTCCATAACTGCAACGTGTATCTGTTAGATGATTGGTGCTTTGATAGCCATAGCTTTTGAGGGAAAAGCAGGACCTGTTCTGACCTCAAGAAAAGAACATGTACCAGAGGAAAAGGGTTCATGGTGTGCTAATAAGAGAAGGTTATGACATTTTTAAATTGAAGGAGAAAGCAAATTAGGTTGAAACTAAATCACATAAATCTATGTCTGCATGAGCATAGGTATATATGTGTTATAAATTTTTGTATTTACTTGTAAACACAAAAGAAATGGGGTTTTATTTCTTTTAGCTACACAGACCTATAGAGTTGGAATTTTAGTAAAGGAGAAGGAAACAGCCAAATCTACTTCTGAACTTCAAACAATTAAAATTGAATAAGGATGCAGTTCTTGACTCCGACTGTTACCTTAAGTGGTTTTCAAAATGAAATTTACTTAGCAGGCATAAGACCCCTGTAAAAATTGTGCAGATATGACTGATATTTTAGAAACCAGAGAAATAACATTCACTTTTATAATCCAAACAGACCACAGAGTTTTTGTTATTGTTCTTGTGCTTTCTGTATGCACAAATATAAGAAGGTCAACAACTTATTATTTTCTTTGAAGAACACATACAGAAAAGATACCAGAACAGAGATAAACTCTTGACATTGCATCTACCACAGATGCATTTGCTAGCTCTATTACAGAGGCAGAAGCATACAGGGGAGGAAAAATCCACAAAATTATTAAGACAGTGGCCTCAAAGAGAAGACTTGAATTTCGTTATTGCCATTATAGCAGTCTTATTGAACACGTTCATGTAGCTAAATGCCAAAAGAAACAGGTTTTAATATCCAACTTTCAGGTAACAAATTTGGAATCTAATTATGAAACCTGTAGAAGTTTTGATGATGAACAGATAGCTGTTAACTTATTCCCTTCAGAATTCTCAGGATACAGCTCTTAAATTCTGGTGGTTGAAGATAGATGGTGCCTTTACTTGGAGACAACTGCTTATCTCTGTTCATCCTTTTCAGATACAAACCTTACACTTAAATTAGGTAGCTAAGACACAAAATCACTTTCTCCTGAAATACAAGACAGATACTGATACCACTTTCTCCTCTAGTACATCTCACTTTGTGACTAGAAAAATGATGTGAAAATTTCAGTTGAGAAGACTTAAAAACCATGTCTGTAAATTGGACCAAACCCTAAAATTTTGGTTTCATGAAATCCCAAATTATTAGATAATCTGAGAGAAGTGGCTCTCAATTTTTTTTGTGCTAAATTTATTCTGTTTTGCTTAATTACCTATCAAATGGAAATGTCGTTTTATTTGGGTTCTTCAAATGTCAGATTATTTCCTTGCCATTACTTAGTTTGGAAATGAATACACATACTTTGTTATACTCCACTCGTCTTTAATGTAAAGCCTTATCTAATGGATATGCTCTGGGAATATCAAGGTGTTTCAACACTCCAAACAGGGTAGGCAGATAGTCACACAACCTAAACACACTCAGCTTTCATCCTAAGCTACTTAGATAAAAAATAACACAAAAATATTGCAATCACGATTCTGAAGTGCTCAAAAGTACAGTTTCACTGAAAAGTATGGAGTCCAACTTTTGTGACCCAGTCATAGTCTATTTGTCCCCCACAGTGACTATTATTTTCTGGATTTTTTTGTACAAGTGAATCAGGTAGTTCCCTTGGAAAGTAAAATGGGTAAGTTCTCTAAAGATCTGTAGCCAACAAAAAAATTAATGGTTCAGCCAACACTTCTTAGCACAGAGATTGAGTTAGCTGTCTGGTACGCATTAGAAAGACATTACAGATGAAGTCAAAGTGAATCAACCTCTGTTCATCATTGCCACACCTATGAAAAAAATAAATCTACTTCACATGTCATTAAACAGATCAGTGAGGGTAAGTTATTTCATCAAAATACACATAATTAAATGTATTTAACTTCGGGGAAAGTGGGGGATGCTACTGGAGTAACTGAAAAAAAATTGACTTTAAAATGATAAGGAAAGCAATCATAACTGAATTGCATTTGTGGACCAACACACACACACTCTTAAACCATAAGAGTAATACATATGGAGTTGAAAGAAGTAAATTCACGACATCTAAAAGAATGAAAAAAATCATCACACATTTAGTAGATCATAAAAATGAAACTCAAAAAGCATTTTACAGGAATTTCCAGGAGTAATCACTTTCCTCCAAATGGAGTGATACTGGATTCCATGCACAGATAAAACCTGTGCTTGGCATAATAGATAATTCAGGCATCTCTCCGTGGAACATGCCATACCTATAAGGTGTTCTGTGCTGGTTTTGACTGGGATAGAGTTAATTTCCTTCACAGTAGCCGGTATGGGGCTGTGTTTTAGATTTATGATGGAAACAGGGCTGATATCACAAGTCTGCTTTTGTCACTGCTGAGCAGTATTTGCACGAAGTCAAGGCCTTTTCTGCCTCTCACCCCACCCCAACAGACAGTGGGTTGGGGGTGCACAAGCAGCTGGGAGGGGACATAGCCTGGACAGCTGACCCTAACTGGCCAAAGGAATATCCTGTATTATACAGCATCATGCTCAGCACATAAAGCTGGGGTAAGAAGAAGGAAGAGGGGGAATGTTTGGAGGGATGACATTTGTCTTCCTGAGTCACTGTTAACACATGAGGGAGCCCTGCTATCCTGGGGATGGCTGAACACCTACCTGCTCGTGGGAAGTGCTGACTGAATTCTGTTGGGGAGGATGAAAGTTTGGTAAGAAAGTTTCACAGGTATGTAGGCTTGGCAGAAAGATCTCTGAATGTAGAAACTGAGGATGAGGTAGAAATGAAAACAAGTTTTGATATAGAATAAAAGATGTTTTGCTGAAACAGTGATTGCTGAGTAACTGAGAAGGCAAAGGTTGGAGATGAGCTGGAAGGAGATTTTTAGGAGTAGGACAAAGGTATGTGACTACAAAGAAAGACATGTTTTTCACCAAGTAAATAAGTCTCAAGAAGAGCATAAGTAAATAGAAAACATGTCTTTACCAAAAAGAGAGATATGGCAGGCAAACAAGAAATGTTGATGTAGCAAGAAGAAGAAAGGTCTGACAATTTTCCATTGTAAGCTTAAATTGTAACTTACTCTCGTGATTGGATAATAATTACTATAATATGGTGATGGTAGCAGCTATGATAGGCTATAGGCAAAGGTAAAGATATTGTGTATGGTGTTTATTGGTTGTTATGTGTTAAGATACTCTGCAAAGAAAAGTATAAAATGCTTTTTAACTTGAACAGAAAGTGGCTTCAGGTATGCCTACAGCTGGAGCTGGCAGCTGTAGGGCTGGCTCTGGATACCCACTCCCTGAAATGCTGTAACTTCACCTATGCAATAAACAGCTTTCCAGAGAGCCGCCTGAAGTCCAGACATCCTTTGTGAAACTTTCTCCTATAGAATTCCTTGTTTTACTTTGCTGGTGAGTGCAGATTTTGCTTCATGTATTAAACTTTATCTCCACCCATGTGTTTTCTCACTTTTACTCTTTCAATTCTCTCCCTTGCCCCACTGTTGGGGAGTGAGTAACTCTGTGGTTCTGAGTTGCTGGTTGGTGCTAATGTACAACAATTTGTAACAGCAGTTCTTTCAGAAAGATTGAGGCGGGGGTGTTACAGTCCACTTCTGTGACATCTACAGTGCTCTAACTTCATTAGGGTCTCAGGGGACTGCATGTGGCAAGACAAGTTTTGAATTCAGTACTTAAATTCAACACAATGCTTAGAGAAGACATAAGACTGTGATGAAATACTTAGTTGAATTGGGACACCTAAGTTCCTCACTGGACCAAAATGAAACTAGATACAGCTGGCATGTTCATTCTGCTGCAGCGTCTAAGTATCTGACCATTTATCAACATATGGTTCACTTCAAAGCTTGAAAGTCTGTGATTGTGGGGAACAGGCTCACAGTTAAACAACTATTTCAGTCATTTGTTTAAACAGCACTAACTGCTGGGTTTATCACTAGAACAATCTATGTGAATTGATTTATCCATTCTTGCATTCTTCTTGAGGTCTTCTACTTCACAGAGAGCTTTTGAAAAGACACTTTTCAGACCTGTCTGTGCATTTACCCCAGACAATGTTCTAACACAATGTAACAATTCTGGCAGCGCTGTCACGGTGGTGGGGGTACCCTGTGACCTGGAAAACACACTCCATCAGGTACTGTTAATACAGGGTCAATAATATTCTCTCACCTCATCTAATTTCTTGTACAGAGAGTGAAAGCATCACTCCACTGTTACTGAGAGATTAGAGAAATTGTCAGATGGAATTTGTCAACATAATAATATATATCAGTGTAGATATTTGAAAATTTGGAACTATTTTACATGATGAAAAAAATTTTAAACAAGAAAGCTAACTTTTCTTAAAGTATTTATACCTTTAATCTTTTGAGCTGTTAAAACAGATTAAATGCTATCCTCCTAGCATGATATAGAGACAATATTCTACAACATACTTGGTAACAGATGTTTACTAATCACTGATAAATTTTGCATATTTAAAAGGAGAAATGGCTTTTAGAGACACTGCTGATGTAATTATAAGAGCACATACAAACCATATGAAGATTTCAAACAAAATCTAAACTGGGGATAAATATAAAGCTGCTGTAGTTTTGAATCTGGGACTTGCCCACACTTAAGCTAACTTCTTTAAAAGTCAAATGACATATGAATAAGCTCCCATGTAAATATTTTAAAAAAAAATTCTTCGATTGCATTTCACAAACTTTCAATTCTGTTTCGCATTTTCTATTTTAGTAAATGGATAAATGGACACTTTGAAAAGTTTTTAAAAATCCACTCAAAAGTACACCCTTCAAACAATGCCTTCTAAAAAGAAATACCAAGCTATGAACACGCTACTTACTTTGGAGACAGAGGCATGCAGCCAGAGAACAGCTCCATACAATGCAGCCAACATGTTCATTTAAACCAGACTGGAAATTGCTCATATTCTTCACAGCCCTATACAGACATGAAACGAGGAACCCAGTTAGGCTTTCTACATAATATTTAGGTACTTCTATTATTATATGTGGGCTAAAGAAATCAAATGGGTTTTTAGACTGGCTGCACTTACTGACTTCGGAGAAAATTATGTCTGTGAATGTGCTTTCACCTGAAGAGTGCTAACTGGTACTTCAGTGTTATGGAAAATTTACTGACTAAAGCAAGCAACACTGTAGACTAGACATATATGTGCCTACATAGAAGACTGGGGACATAATTCTGTTAAAAACCAGTCCCCAGACAGGGTGCAGAATTTCCACAGAGTTTGTAAATGGCCAGAACATATAGAGAGCTTCTTATCTGTCAGACATTCATTCAGGAACACCACTATTTTAAAAAAAATGCCCCCCCCTGCCACCCAAACCAACCAACCAAAAAAAAAAACCCCACTAATACCACAAAAAGACACAAACAAAAATAACCCCAAGGCAGAAATGCAGCTCCAGACAACCTAACTTGAACATTGTTTGAATGCTTCCTGTCAAGTACTTTGTGCCTGTTAGGTAACAGAAAGATTGTCAGATAAACCAAATATGGAACCCTGCTAGGTGTGTGATGCTTGATCTTTTTAATAAAAAATAACATCTTTTGTCCAAGTATCAGAAAGTTTTAACAGAAGACTCTTTGGCATGTCAGAACATTAACACACCTATTGAGAAAATTTGCTTTGTAATGAATAACAGCTGGAATGAGACAAAAGGAAATTTTTAGTAGGAAATAGAGTAATCTTTACAGCAGTTTGCATAGTAACAACTGAACCCTGCAACTAGCTGTGAAAAGCGAAATCATATGCATATTAAAATATTTATAATGCTGATAAAAGGATTATTTTTACTGAAGATATAGCAAAGTCTTGGACACTTTTGAAGGTAGAAACTTCTGCTAGCTTGCAAAGTTCCACAGTCTATTACTTCTATAAAGAGAAAAATGTCAAATACATTTCATGCCACATCCATAGATAAAATACAGATTTACATGTCAACAAGGATTGATTCTTATTTCTCTTTTAAGACATTCATGTTACTAAACAAATCTGGCTCATGCACTAGAGAAGTAATATTGTAAAATTAACAAGGATAATGTGTCATTGTTTCCATGAACATACACAAGAAGTTTGTGTTCCACTATTACTCACGTGGCCAAATTATTTGAAATTTAAATGACTGGAGAGTTTATCCATAGCAGTTTCACAAAACCTCCATATTTCATGAACATTTGAATAAATGGTTAAAAAATGGAAAATCTGACAAGGAATTCTTTACTGACTGTGCTCACCTTGCCCTAACTCATCCTGAGCTAGGCATATCTCCATCCTATCTGGGCACCAGTGAGCCTTTCCTTGAACTTCCTGGCACACTTCCATATCACAGGAAATTTACTACATAAGGACTGGCTGCAACCATACAGCTCATGTGAATCACACACCCTCAAATTGATGCTAGAACTAAACCAGATTTCACAGTAGTTAATTCATAGCCTAACTCAAAATAGAGCTTTAATTTCCCTGGAGACATGGTGCTCAAAGAAAAGATATAGCCACACTTTTAAAGGGTTCAAAATCCAACAAATTTTACTAAATATACAGAACTAGACTTGGAGAAGTAAAGCAGGTAACTGTACCCACTCTAGTGAGGTTTAGAATTACGTACGCGTAATCACTCACAAAAACTGTTTGTTGGAACAATGCTTAAGCTGTTCTTACTGAGAACAGTTATATACAAGAAAACCCAATCCCTCATTATGTGTAACGTGTGAATTGTGACTTGACTGAGCAAGTTCTCACTTACTTGACTTGGGATATGCTGATGAATTACTTCAATCAGCTTCTGTGCTGGTGGAAATCATATTTAAAGTTAACTGACTGTAGCATCTGTTCCAATGCTGTAAAGTGCTGCATTTGGACTATGGTTGACACATGCAGTTGCACAGAGGACATAAGTATGCCTAAATCATACAGGACTTCCTGTGTCCTTCGTGGTATATTCTGAAGGAGCAGGATTCATCTCAACCATCATTTGGTTATCCAAGCAGCTCTCCTGCTGACAGAGAGAATTAATTATTTCCGTGAAACGGTCCAACCTATTCTAAAATATTCGCCTTCTCAGGGTCCTTATTTCTCTTCATCAGCTTCAGAAGCCTGAAGAGTAGCTGAGACTCCTTGTTTTAAAAAGCTGCTGGAAGGCAAATATCCTAAGAATATATCACTCACTACACTCTAACATTTTAAGTTATATTTTGAATGAAGGCTTAATATCCAGACAGCTTTTTTTTTTTTCCCCTTCTTCCTATCTGAAAAATAGTTTTAAAAAAAAGTGCAAGGAAAAACATGCAGAAAAAAAGGTGAAAGATCAGAAACTCTGGAGTGCTTGGCTCTGCACTTATTTATTTATTTTCCCGAGAAGTTGATACTGTTGTTTCTAGTGTTTTCCTCTTAGTTGATGAACTTGTGATGGAAAGGTGTGTGTAATTAGAGCTGTCAATACTGAATTCTATATGTGCACTGCACTATGAATTTAATCTAAGTTTCCTGATCCTCAGTCCTCCCTCGCCATTGCCTCTGGGAGAGGCTGAAGCACTTGACTGCTGCTGTGGCAAATTGGGTCCTAATAAGTATGATGCTTTACTGCTTCTTGTTTTTTCTAAGATACAACTACAGCATTTCAGAAGAACTCACCTGGGCATTAATTCAACAAGAAATGCTGGTAGGAGTATTATATTTTCCACGTTTTGATATCTCACTGAATGACTTGCATATAAAGAGGCCTGGCAGCTGGTTTGTGTCAGTGACTGATGTGCTTGTCATTTCAGACTCAGATTCGGCAGATTCACCACTTCCAGGCTTAAGAATAATATTCATTTTGCAGTTTCCTATTATTTTGCAATTTTAACTAACATGAAAATAAAAGAAAAAAAAAAAGAAGAGGAAAAGAAAACACAAAATGAGGCTGTGACAAAAGTATTTATATTTAAATGTTACAGGTTTTGTTTAATGTTGAGAAAAAGGTAATCTCAGTTCATGTCACCTTTATCAGTAATAACATGTTTATTCAGATATGGAGAAGCTCTAAAGTAAGGAATATTCATTTTTAGTGCATCAAATTAGTTCAAGTCATATGTTTATATCCTTAGGGATCTCATTTGTACCTGATAAAACCTAACAACAACTAGATAGGATATATGAGGTATTTCCATAAACACCTTACTTAAGATGGATGTTTTTATGCTATGTAGAATCTCATCAGGGATCAGGATGAATTCATATGCTATGCAGAAATAAAAAATGCCACAAATTTTTCATCAGAAATCATGGATGCACAGGGCCATCTTCCAATCCACAGGTTATTTTATTATTTATTGTATCTTGTATCTGTTGCTGAACTCAGAAAAGAAAAAAAAAATTACAGAAAGACAGAAAGACAGAAAGACCCCACATCATTCTCATAATTAATGCAAAAAAAAAGGAGTCTTTTTTTTCATTGTATTTTAGAAAATACAACTCCTCCATAGTTTAAATGCCACCAGATGGGCTCTGCTGCTCTGAAATAATGGTATCATTATGCTGTATAAAATGACCAGAACTGAGGCTTCTTCAATCAGATCACAGCCATGGTGCAATGTACCAGACCTTGAAGCACTGCTTTTCATTCGGAACTGAAATAAAAATATTTTAGAACCATTTACATCAACGCCTCTGGGTTTTTCTCACAAAAGATTTCATTACACAGTTTCGTAGTAAGAATTTAAGCACATGTAGAACCGTAAAATATTTGCACTCGGTATTTTGATCCTTGCAGTAACTGGAATCAGCAGCAAATTCCCCATCAGTCTCCTCAGCAACATCACACTGGGGAAACTGAAACAGGTGAAAAATTAACCCTGCTTGATGTTGCTGCACTGCCCAGTTTGTCTGCCTAAAACAAGGCCTGACTTCCTCTCCCTACACCGCAGTGTATCTGACACATGCAGTATTTATGCCCTGTAACATGACATTGTCATTGCTAGTAAGAGACCATATGTTTTCTCTGAGTGAGCTTGTTTTGCAGGGGCATGGCTTGCCAAACCTGCTCTGCTTGAGCTTTTCTTGACCTGCCCTCAGCATTGTTTCTCATGGTTAATCACGGCCACAATTTCTCTAATTGCCCAGATGTCTGTGGCTAATTTGTTTTATTTTCCTTTGTCTTTGTGTAGTATATATTGAAGTAGTGAGAAGCTACTATAGGCAGAAGGAGAGATTTTTGGCCCTAACAGAATGAAGCAGAGAAATACAGTCCTGGTATGATAGCAAAGGTCTTCAAGAACCAATGCAGAGGTGCACTGGCATGAGATAAGGCAGAAGGAAAAGGCTGGCACCAACAAACCCACAGCTAAAAACACCTCATGGCTGTTAACAGCTTATCCATGGTCAGACACAGTAATGCAAACCCAGATCTGGGCAAAACTGATTTAGGGGTAATAAAGAGAACAAAAATAGCATAAAAGCCACAATATACAGTCAGTTTGGATATAACATGGAGCTGATGATCAATGAAGACAGAATAAAGGTTTTAAAGCATGCTAACAAACATACAAAAATTATTCCAAGTGGATTCTAGAGTGGAGAAGCCACTAACATCATATTCCTGCCAGAGCAAAAAGAACAAGCTGACAACTGTGTTGTTTCCCTCTCTAGCAATCCAAAGCTATTTTAAGAAGCCATTTTAAGTAGTCAGTAGTGTAAGATCCAAAAAAGCAGTGCAAGGGAAGGCATAACACCAGAAAAAGGAACATTAGAAGTGTATGTTACAATTTTAATTGCATTATTAATATTATTGAAACTTCTTTCTTCTTTCTGCATTATTATTCCTTCTTTATTCTTCTGTTGAATTAGGACTAAATATGATTCTTGAATTGCAGTGTTAAAATATCAGTTATACTAACAATAAATTCTCAATTTGATGTATCTATTTATACAGTATGCTTTATCTTTGCCCAAACCCCAGAATTTGAGCATAACATACAGTATAAAGAGCTAGTGTGAGCAATCAGTTGCATTTGCAAATCAATTTAAAACAGCTTGAAGACTTTCTGGACAGCATGAAACAATCATTGGAAAAAAGGGGATGCAAGAGTGGCATTTTACAATTGCAGAAAGGATGTTGAGTAAAATAATGATACTTCTGGTGGAAAAGTCACAAATACAAGTTTCTCAATGCTTAGCAGTGCATTAGTGGGAAATTGCTGAAGCTGTTTTCACAGGTGGTTTTGAATATGAATACTCAATATTTATATTTCTGAACATATTTTATTTCCCTGTAATCTTTTAGGAAAAACCCTCATACAATAGTAAAACATGACCCAAAAATGGAAAATTGTCCCCTTTGAACAGCCATAAGTAATTATGTTAGTCCCTCAATCTTTAGAAATGCCTTTCTTTGTGCTCTTGTTTTGCCTTTCCGCAAGTTCTAAGCCCCCAGACAGGTAGATGCTGACTATGACACCAGAGGAGCCACAGAAACTCTGAAAACATTTTTGTTTAATGTGGCTGGAACAATGACACAGTCTTTCAAACACTTTGACATCCCTCACTGGCTGATATTCTGCTTAAAAAAAATCCCAGTCGACAGGAGCAACTGACACATGGACTGTAAGTCATGAGATTCAGATCATCATATGATCTGCTGAATGCCTGAGTGCATTGTAAATGAAAATATGCACCTGAATGTCAACACAACGGAGCACTGAAGGAACATAATGGCCCACTGTGAGGCTTTGGACATTTATTCAGGCTCCCATACATTTCCATTTTTCTTAGTCATTCTCAACAAGGAAGGAAAAACTGAAAACAGAAAACTGGGGAGAGAGAAAGAGGAAGGAAGAAAGGAAAAGAGAAGGGAAGGGAAGGGAAGGGAAAGGGAAAGGGAAAGGGAAAGGGAAAGGGAAAGGGAAAGGGGAAGGGGAAGGGAAGGGGAAGGGGAAGGGGAAGGGGAAGGGGAAGGGGGAGGGCGAGGGGGAGGGGGAGGGGGAGAAGGAGGAGGAAGAGGAGAAGGAGAAGGAGAAGGAGAAGGAGAAGGAGAAGGAGAAGGAGAAGGAGAAGGAGAAGGAGAAGGAGAAGGAGAAGGAGAAGGAGAAGGAGAAGGAGAAGGAGAAGGAGAAGGAGAAGGAGAAGGAGAAGGAGAAGGAGAAGGAGAAGGAGAAGGAGAAGGAGAGGAGAGGAGAGATTTGGTTTGTCATGTATTCCAGGAGGGTCATTTAGCAGCTGTACAATGTCCAGCACTGATAAATCTCTCAAGTACTGTAGCTGGCTAAAATAAATCTCCTATCTCCTTGGGGAAATTACAATAGCTGAAAATGCTGGTAGTGAGGGAGAATTTTATGTAGTGCCACAAACGAGTTCACAGACATTGATGATCAGATGGCATTTGCTGAATGCAATCAAATACTCACTTAACATGGGCAGAGCTCTGCAGTGTATAGATGGAATAAATCTAGCAATGCTACCTTTCTGGACAGTGAAAATGCACCAAGTTTATGCTGTTAACCATATTTTATCCACAGAGATGTGTAGGGAGATTAAATTTCTCCTTTTTCTTCTTGATTCCAATTACTTAAGAAAGCTCAAGTCTGCAGCTACTTAAGAAGGTTCCAGCCCGAGAACAAAGACTGAGTAAGTGAATTCACTTTGATTTAGTAATAAAGTTTTTGGGTCTGTTTGGAAATTACATAATGGGAAGAAAGGGTTCAAAAGGAGACTAGACAGTAAACTCCCACAGCAGTCTATCACTAGTAAGAGTAGGAAGAAAATATGGTATTAAAATGATACCACAAAGATATTTAATGTATTTTAGAAACAAGACAAAAACAGGAATAAATGTTATCCTTTTTATCTAAATGTATCCTATCCTATTCCATCCCATCCTATCCTTCTTGTTGCTACCCATCCATATGTGATTTTAACTTGCTCTCTGAACAAAGGTATTATTCCATTGAGAAATACCAGGGCTATGGAAAGACTCCAGAGCCCTCAGTGAGATGCTTGAGGTTCCTTTCACAACTTTATAGGGAGAAGAAGCATACTAGATTTTTAACCACAAAAAAAAAAAAAAAAAAAAAAGTGTAAAACTGAAAGGCATTGCACTTTGGTGCTCTGAGGAGCTACCTACACTAATCAATAGGGAGGAAATAAAATCTGTTATCCTTCACTTTGTGGCTGAGGATCTTCATTTGGGACTTGAATCATCATCTTCGTCTGATACCTAGAGAATTGCAGGGAAGTTAACCTCCTAGCTTGGATGGTTCACAAGTGAGGCGGAATGAACTTCAGCCTTTGAATGTTTGTTGGTTGACATTTCTGTTGCTCCGCAGTATCTATTTTGGATGGTACATTCCCAAGTCTCTCCTGAAATACGGAACGGAAAACAAATCTTTCACATAAATTTGGTAGATTAACTAATCTCTTACATGAATGGAAATATAAATACTTTTCATATGAATTCTGGGGCAATGAATAACTAATTTTTGAAATGCACAGTGGAAGTTGAATGGGGAAGAAGGACTGCAATACCTAAGTCACTTTGAGTGTGCTCAGTTTATCCACTTGTAAATGAGAGCAATTATATATTCCATGTAATGGTTGAGAGCCTAAGATCATGAATGTTGCCAAAGACTCCAAGAACTCTAGTTGGAGTGCTGCACAGATGTTAAAGGATTATTTTTTAATGCAGAATTATATTTTAAAATGGTTTGAAAAGTTTCTTATTAATAAAATGAATTTAACAAAAAAAAATCTAAAGGAGGGATTTTTCTCCTTTCCAGTGCTATAGCTTTGGCACTTTGTTACAACTAAACTATTTTAAAGTTTGAATCTTAAAAAGAAAACATTTTGAAGGGCTTAAAGAAGTGTTAATATTCGAACAGCTCTCACTAGCAATACAGGTAAGAGACTAAAAGGCTTTCTGTTATAAACCTGGATTTTTCAGGATTAATTTATCATCTCTTGTAAATCCCATTGGGTTAAAACTTGTCATATAAGCTGTCAACCCATATCTCACACTTTTTTCCTAAAAGGAAATGTTTCAAATACTTCAGAAAAATTTTAGATATGAACCAATCCTCAGAATAGAATTTTAATTGGCTTACATGGGGTTTTTTGATCAGATGAAGATAGAAATTCTGTCAGACACATTTTCAAGAATGCACACCAAACTACTATTGTAATGTGTTCTAGAAATTTAAGGGGTAAAATCAGCATATAATGGCCCACAGATGCCCAGTACCCCTCTTGTCTCATGGGTGAATGGGAGATTAATGAAAAGATTAATGAAGTAGGCTTGCAGCCTCTTAATGTGGATTTTACAGGATGCCAGTTAAAAGGATGGTGTTTAGTTACTGGAAAGACTGATTGCAACCTGCAGTACTGAAGCCACATGAATCATTGCATTACCATATAGAATTGAGACAACAAGCAATTTTAAAGGTACTTAAAATCATTTCTTGATTGATTAAATTCTTCTCCCAAGCAAGAACATTTTACTTAATGTCAGTAAATATGAAAGGCACAATCTCAGTCCTGAACAGCTACTTAGTCCTCTTTTCCCTTCTCTGGCATGCAGCTACACAGATTCGTTACACTATGTTTTCCAAGTACCAGAGACCACTCCAGCATCAGCAGCTTTTGCTGTGCCACTGCGAAAACAGAAGACCTTTAAAACAGTGCTCTGCTACTCTAAGTATATGGAATGCAGCTCTATTAAAGAGATTGTAGAAACATACCACAGTGGATGAAAGGCTGCTGGCATTTTGGTAATAGATCCAGGACAAATTTTTCACAATAGTCTGTGTAAGAAATCAGTCTATAGACAGCTGTCCTCTTCTGACAGGATCTAGCAAAGAGTGGTGACATAAATCCCTTCCCCAGTCTCACTAGGTTCACAGCTGTATTCTGACCCCACTTGTCTCAGAGGAACAGAGCCTGTGGAGCATTTCGCTGATGCCTGTCCCATCATCCACATGTTAGAACAAAGATTTTCAAAACTCCAGAGGCAAGAGAAGCTTTGGTGCTACTCCACACACATCTGTTTACAAGTGTAAATATTTGTGTGCATGTGTGTGCCCACATTATTTCAGGTGAAGGTGGTGAAGAGGTAACCTGCCTTCCCTTCTGTCAGACTGCTCGACTGCAAGAGCTCCTCTCTTGCCTCTGCATGTAGGTTTTGCTTTTGTTTCTTTGTTTTTGTTTTCACCAGTGAATACACATAGACTGCAAGGTTCAGAAGACAGGTGGAGGAGGGAGAGAAAAAGCAGCACATAAATGTTGATTTCACAAGGGTTGTTGGGTATTCATTAGAAACATATTTATAGCCACTCCCAATGCACATGTTGATTAAATTGGTCACACATTTTTTGCTGCTGTTTGCTAAACATGCTGTAGAGTTTTGCAGAATACCTATCAGTTAAATCCCAAATGGTGTTCTGCTTGAATTGAACCTCGGTTCTTAACCATATGCTTCATGCTAAAATGTTAATTGGAAATATTTATGGTACTGAATTGTGGATAACTATTTGTTTTCCATACATACCAATTAGTAAACTTGTTTCTTATTTAAATTATATTTTGTAACCTAAGAAAATAGGGAGGCGGACTTTTTAAGCACTTTTCATACACAAATTACACCACTGAGATTAGCTTGGTTGGGTACAGTGTGGTGCTAATAATAACACCAAGGTTGTGGATTCAATCCCCATATGGGTCATTCACTTAAGAGTTGAACTTGAAGATCTTTGTGCGTCCCTTCCAACTCAGAATATCCTGTGTGTATATATTTATTGCACATTTCTCTACAGATTTCTAGGTCCAAGGGAGGTTTGCAAACGGAGATGACTTAGTGAGATCTGGGAATATATGATGGGAAAGATGTCCTTCTCCTTCCATCCAGGGGTGGAGTTATTGTAATCTATACAACATAGCCTCCTACAGCCTATGGCCTTGGGCAAGGGTGCTACTTGTTTTCCTCCCATCCCCTACTGACCCAAATGCAGCTGTGTTTGAAGTTTTGTAAAACCCCTATGACTCTTTGATAGAGCATGAAAGAAAAGTATTTCAGAACTTCACTGAAACTGGGATGGCAATTACATTGTAAATAGCTGAAGAGAGGCAGTTTGATGTTGACATGGCAATATCAGATTTGTTCTGATACTTTACTTAAAAGAAATTGGTTTTTTACAGATGGAACAGTCTCATCTCCTGTAGTTATTTAAATAGTTTCTCTGTAACTCAGAGTGAAAAGACTATTTTGTTAGTTTGCTGTCTAAAATTCATGCAGTTTTAAATGGATTTTAATGATGAATTCCAGACTTTTCCATTCCAGTTTACCACACAAATAAAAGGTATTTCAAACAGGAAAAGATTGATATTTTTTTTTTTCCCTCAAAAAGGTAAAATTTAAGAGAATTTTTTTTACTATTATTCTAAAACCTACACTATGCTTAAAATGCCTTTAACAACCTTTGTACTAACAGGGCGTTGCAAAGAGATTTTAGAGAGAGCATAACTCAGTTTCACCCAGATCTGCAGGTAGTGGTTCATAATAAGCATAGGTTTCTCCTGTCTTGTATTTGATACAGTTATTTAGAGCTGTGCAACATGGAGGCTACAAATACAGAGTTCTTACTGCTACTCAAAATTACAATGAGGGCACAAACCAGAAAAGCATTAGTCCCTCACTGTCTAATGAATAGGACATGTTTTAGGTTAGTCAAACTCTATGGTGTACTTCTTCTTCCTCTCTGAAAACTTTGCCAAAATCTCTCATTACAGAATTTAAAAAAAACCCATCCATTACAAACTCTGGAAACTTTCTAGCTCTCTTAGATCTACCCAATTAATCTCAGAAATATCTTGGGAGTAGAACCTCCACTTCAATGTATTAAATAAACTGAATAAAATCCAAATAGTGACTTTTAACCTGGATTTACCCAGCACTCCTTCCCAAACTGCATCTGTCATTTTTCTTTGGTAAACTCAGCTGAGACTTCTTCACAAGCTTCAATCAGACAAGAGGCATATTTTCTGTCTTTGCTTAAATATTTTTCTTTGTCCTTATGCTTTTAGAGCACATCATTAACCCATTCTCTTTACTTTTTCACGTCTCTTCCATGATATCACAATCTTTATTATTTCCTTTATCATTTCATCTGAATGAATAAGTGTAATTTTATTGGTGGATGAATCACTAGCATGTACAGATTTATCTGACCTGTAGTGGTATTTTTTGTGTGTACTCTTTCAGCCTTGAATGGTAGTTAAGCTTTGATTCCTTGGCTGCTGCTGATAAAAATATCTTTTCAACCAACTGTTAGTATTCTCTGTTGTACACAAATTCCTCCTGTATGATAACATCTTTTGAGCTTTGTTGTTTCACTCTCCTTAGCTTTTCATTTTCTCTCAATGTCCCCTTGAGCATGGAAGAAAGATATTGCCTCACATAGCCTGCTTTCCTCACATACCCTATCCCACTGACAGAGGCAACCTGCTTATGTGATTGTCCCTAAGAACCTGTGTAAATTTTTAACTGAAAACACAGTTGTGTCATTCACATATGCATAAACATATGGACATCATAGGAGAAAAAAAAAAAGGCAGCTATTTTTTTAGGCAGCAAGAGTATTTGTTTAATTAGAAAGTTTGTGCATTTATCTACTTTCTGTGCAGCTACCTCTTTCATTGCTCCTTGACAAAAGTTAATGACCCTGAGAGTGTCATTAACTTGAAGGTTAATACCTGAAGGGCATTTCGTTTGTGTGCTTCCTAAATTGAATATAATATGAAAAATATTGCAATTTTACCCGAATATTTTTCTGGGAAGCTTCTTTAAAAATTTTGTTGATTTACAGGATGAAATACCTCTCTGAATAAACACAGCTTTCAAGTATGGCACAATGCTATGTGGAAACATACTACACTATTGCAGGTTAAAGATAACACTAAAAAAACCTATTGATTATGATGATGATGAAGAAGAAGATGATGATGATGATTATTATTATTGTCATCACTGTCTGATGTTTTTGCTTCTGTTGGGCTTGCATGCTGGGGCAGGGGGGATACAGGAATGCCTTCTGTAAGAAGCTTCCAGAAACATTATATGTGTCTAACAGAGTCAATGTCAGCTGGCTCCAGGATGGACCTGCCACTGGCCAAGGCTGAGCCCATCAACCAGAGTGGCAACACCTCTCAGGTAACAGAGTTAAGAGAGAGGCAGGGGATGGGGGGAAATGCACAACAGCCGTAGGGAGGAGTGAGAATATGTGAGAGAAACAGCCCTGCAGACGCTGCAGGTTAGGGAAGAAGGAGAGAGATGTTCCAGGTGCTCGAGCAGGTGCTCCTGTGGTGCAGATCATGGTGAGTCAGGCTGTTCCCATGCAGCCCACAGAGGCCAGTGGGGGAGCAGATATCCACCTCTAGCCTGTGGAGGACTCCACGCTGGAGCAACGGAAGAATGTGGGGAGTTCTTCCCATGAGGAGGAAGCAACAGCAGAGACAATGCTTTATGAACTCACCTCAGCCCCCATTCCCTGCCCTGTTCTCCTGCATCACTACGGGGGGAGGAAGCAAGGCAAATTGCGAGTAAAGTTTAGATCAGGATGAAGGAAGGGGTGGGGGAAGACATATAAAGAGATCTGTGGAGCAAAGTATGTTCTCGTTATCAGCCCAGAACAAGGCATCCAAACAATAGGTTTGGTGGAAGGTAAAGATCTTGTGGATTTGTCAGCAACAAAGCTCAGATATATTAGACAGAAGCAGAAAGGAAAAGAATCAGCTTTCCCAATGAAAAAAAATGTTCAGAGGAAAAGAAGGAATAGGATCTCTCTGAAAACAGACCAAGACAAGGAGATAAAGAGACCCACATGTATAGGAGGAAAGGTGTTGGGTTTCTCCTTACAGAAGATGTAGTTCAGACTGGAAGCCCAGCCCACAGGGAGGAAGGGGGCATAAAGCACACAAGCTACATGTCCAATGAGGCTCCAAGGGAGCTCAGCCAGAACAAATGAGTGTCAAGCTGGCACAAAACATTTAATTTCAATTTTCCCAATGGAAAAAAAAAACAACTAATGCTAGCAAAATCAATATTTTCAGGTAAAAAATTGGAGTAGAACAGAGGAGAGGAGAGGAGGACACAGGAGCCAGTGGGAAAGGGTTGATTCCCTGGACTTTGTTTATTTAGCCTGGCAAGTGTGTTATTTTTGTAATTTAATCAAAGAGCTATATAAAGCTCTGATGTTGGAGAAAAGGCAGAATACTGATTAGCAGGGAAACTTGGGTCTAGTAACTAGCAGGAGAAATAGCAGGAGAGAAGCAATGTTGCTTGAACACGTTCCAGATAGGATAGATTAGACTTGTCCCTAGCCCCATATAAGATGTCAGAACCTCTCATCAAATTCTAATCCTTTCCCCACCTAAGGGGTGGGGAAAGAGGAAAGAGGGAAGTGAAAGGAAGACATTAACATTGACAGAAATCTGATCGTGTTAGACAGATAAAAAAACCTTAAGATGACTGAAAATGTCAGTATGGTTTGAAGTGACACCATCATCAAAGATATTTTGCTGGCACATTGATTTTTTGAAAGCAGAACTGTACTCAAAACCTTTGGCAAGTAGCCTAAATCTGTTTTAAGACAGAAGTCCCTCCGTAAAACATAGTTCTATCTTTTCAAGGTACATGCATTAACATCAGTAGGTAGAGAATCTTGGGAGTTTTGGATGCTTAGTCAAACTTTCCCTGGTCTGCAAAATCTTATGAGAATTTAAATCTTACAATCTTCAAATATTAGAAGAATTCATAAAATTAATTACACTTTACTTAGATACTAAAATTTCCCTGTGGACTGCAAATTTTCCAGGGGGCCACATACAAAAAAAAAGGATACCAGCTGACTGCAGATTTTAGGAAGATATATACAGAAAATTGCCATGATGTGTTAGTTTCATTTTTCTGGATGGGATAGAATACAATAGACGAGACAAGACTAGAATAGAATAGAATATTTCAGTTGGGAGTAACCTACAATGTCCATCCTGCTTCAGGGCTGACCAAAAGTTAAAACATTTTATCAAGGGCATTGTCCAAATGCCTCTTATATGCTGACTGTCTTGGGGTATCGCCCAGCTCTCTGAGAAACTCGTATACAGCAGAATAATCACCTCTTCTCCCCATCTGCTCATGCTGTGTTTGGTGCACCCCAGCGTTTGGTGTTTGCTTTGCCCTCTTGGCTGACAGGGCTGGCTCACATTGAGCCTGCTGCCAACTAACACTCCCAGATCCCTGTCTATAGGGCTGTTCTCTAGACACCCCTCTCCCAAACATTGCAGTGCTAAGCTTGAGAAAGAGAACAAGAGATGGGTCTACAGTCCAGACTCAGAGACAGCCTCAGATTTATTTAGAAATGACTGATAATCTGGATAAATATGTTTGTTATACCAGGGAGAGAGATCTTGCCTGATTGCAAGCTACAGCGCTAGCTGCAGGACACAAACACAAAAGATGGTTTAGATCTGGTCATATCCTGCTCCAAGACTTTCCCATTAACTCTGCTTCATTCCCTAGTGGAAAAGCTGATCTATGGCCACTTTACATGAGCTGTTACTCAGCACAGCTACTGTAATCCTGATGTGCTTTGGGTTCTGCACGCTTCAAAATGCAACAATACAGTTTTACCAGAAGAATTTGACCACCTTATAGAGTTATTAAGACTGGTTGTCATCTTAGTTGTAGCAACTGACTGTGTGCGTTCTAAAGTCTGCTCCAGCTATGAAACAAAACACACAAAGGCTCTTTAAGTTAATGTTTTTACCTCTCCTGACAGCCTGAGATCAGATCTCTAGTGAAGGAAGTCTTTGATCTAGCTTCAGAGAGCCAGGAGTATTCCGAGGCAGCATTTCCCTTTAAATGACAACATATACTATTACTTTTTCTCTGTACTTCTGAAACTCTTGGAGTTGTCTTGAGCTGCATAAACATCACTACACAGGTTTGAGATGACCTAAGCTGTCCCACCTGTCCTTCAGCTGCTCTTCCAGTAAGGTATACTATTCTATTTTATTTTATGGTATTGAGAGGATATCTCATATTGTCTCTGGCATTTTAAATACTAAAAGATTTATTTTTATTTAATTTATTTATTATCCTTAGGTAAGTAACTCAGCTGAGCCTTTAAAGGCTGAAACTACCCAAAATGTGAAAAAGGCTCTGATCAAAGTTAATGTTTTCTTCCTTCATTTGAGTTTATTCCCTCCCACACTGTACTGATTAAGTGGGAGAATGCCTAACACCTACAGAAGAGACATGCTACTGAGGGATATGAAAATAATTTAGTGTGATGTGTGTAAACTGTAAGAATTTAAAATATATTAACATAATGCTGTTTGTGTTTCTGTCGCCACGTGTCTTAGGGGCTTGGGATTTTTTTTTTTCCGCACAGTGAAAAAAGACATTTAACCTCCTTTTGAAAATCAAACGTATTTTAGCAGTACAAAACCACATGAAAAATAACCTTATTGTCCCTCTAACTATATCTGTAAAACTGCTGGCCTAATTCTTCAGTGTTTTCCTCTACATCTACTGATGTATAGATATGCAAAGTAGGATAAATATCAACCAGTTCAGAATGACAGCATTTTACATCCAAGTAGCAATGACTCTGCATCAATGTCAATGACAATCAGGCAAAAACAGCAGAAAATCTAGCTCTAGAAATAATCACAGAAGCTTAAATTCAATCCATTCTTGAAGAAACAAACTACTGCAGAGCAAGTCTGTTCAATAATACAGAACAATTTTGAACTAGTATTTTTCCTTTTTTCCAAAGCAGGAGATTTGAAGACTTCAGTATTGTAAACCACACAGTGACCTTAGTGGACGAAGTGAATTTTCTTGTCTGTTTTAAAAAATTAGATATACAAGCTAAATAAAATAAATAAGAAGTAGATTTAAGGCTTACATGCACTATGAAGTAGTTATCTTTTTCAGGTTTATAAAAATAAATTTTTAATTAAAAGGTAAAATTTCTTCTCTACTTTTTGAAACATGTATCTAATATGTACTCATATACATTATAAAAATACTTCTTTATTTATAAATATTTCAAATTTCTTTTAACTATTATCAACATTTTATTCTATTTTACTTTAAAAAACATTTGGTTAAAACCCAATATCCATTTTCTTGCTTTAAAGCCTGTTCATATTTTGGGTGTTTTTTTGAAAAATTAATTTGAAATGAGATTTTTAAGCTAAACAGTCTGTTTCATACCACCCAGTTTGAAAAGGAAAATGTAGCATTTAAAGAGTGGGAAGAAAAATTCCCTCTCCTTTGCTTAAAGACACCTTTCAGACTCTTGTTGATTCTTCATTATCCGCAGAAGAATGCAAAGGAAGAGATTTCCAGAGATGTTATGAACAGGGACACATTGGGAAGGAATGGTTATACATACCAGGCCACATCAGCTGGATCTATCTGCACTGGGACATTTTCACTGCTGAGGATAATAACTTCTACAATTGTTCCTACTGGACCACATGTACATGTCATGGGCATGACATGCCTCGGCCAACAGGAACATGGCACAACATGAAACAGATAGAGAAAAGGAAAAAAGTATAAAGAAAAAAGAAACCCAAACAACAAACCAAGTAAACTTTATTGGAGTGTTTATTCTAGCAGACAGAACATTGAAGATCACTAAGTAAGTGGCAAAAATCTCATCTCCAAGCATTGATAGGGAAACCATGTAACCAAAAGGAAGAGCACACTACTGAAAGGAGCCGGTGATTGTGTGATGGAAAAGTCAAATGGACAAATAGTGTTCAAACCAAACATATTTTCACCTTCTTATATGTATTTGATTCCAGATATCCATTCAACATATTTCACTTTATCTTCCTGGCTGATATTAGTTGATTTAAAATTACCATTCACTTGGAAAATAATATCATCTATTTCACAAAACCTTATTTGCAATGTTTGCTGTCATTCTGTGCTAGATTAAAACAAAAATTTCCTTACCCATCTATGGTAGATCCACTGTAGAAGACCATGGCCTCTCAATACTAATTTTTCTTCTAGGACTTGACACTGCAACACAGCTCAGGTATAACACTCTACATTATAAGTCACCCAGCTTTAGGTGAGATGAATCTGACAATTCCCATCTTCCCTTTGGGAGCTAATCAACTGTATGTAATTAAATAATTCTTAGACCAGAAGAAACTAATAGGTAGCTGAGAAATTTGGGTTAGAATATTTCATGTTCATATTGCTGATCTGAATTATATCCAACATTCATTCTGAAGAATGAGTTATTGTTCAGAATAGAGTAACAACAGAGTTACTGCTCTAAAATAGGAAACCTCTCTCACCTAAGATATGCTCACACAGACTCAAGACAACTTTGTTAAACCACATTCAGGCTTGTTTTTCCTCTTATTCTTGGGAATGTTTTGTAATCCATTGGGTTTTAGGTTTTTTACACAAATACACAATTCATTTCACAGACATTTCTTTTCAAATCTCAATTTCTGAGATCTCTTTTGTATTCTGTGATATTTTTGGAGAATATATCAAACAATTCTTTGACGATTCAAGCACAGAAAAAAAAATCAATATTTATGTATAACACTGAGAGTGAGCAAAATGATAATGACAAAATCTGTAGACTAAAGGATTTTGTCTATTTTAAGTAGACATTTTTTTCCAGACAGAGATGAAGATATTTTCTCAGTGATCACATCTTGAATTAAAATGAGGAGTCAGGAATATGACAGGCTAAATTAATGCAGAAGAAAACAAGTGAAGGTTTAGTCGTACTATTTTTAAATGCATGCTGAAATAACAAAAAATTATATTTCTTTGAGAAATTCCAAATTTACAGATTTAGTATCAATCCTCCACAGAAAGGAAGGAACATAATGCTTTTCAATGTTGCAGTATAGAACTAAATAGATGAAACACAGACTTGCACATAAGCACATAGCATGTTTCCTATTTATATACAGGACATCAGTGTCAGTGGAAGTTACAGAGCAAGTAAGCAGTAGCCATATTTTCTGTATTTAATGTGTAGAAAGATGTTATTGTTTCCCAGTCGCACAGAGTTTAACTCTCAGTAAGCCAAGTGATATAAGACACCCTATACTGAGCAGAAAAAACAGATAATATGCATATACTTCAGCTTTCTAAAGCAATTAAGTGGTAATTGGATAGCTACCTTTCTATCTGACAGTTTAGTCTCAATTAATTTTGAAAAAATTTACAACAAAGATCTGTTTTTATTCAGCTGAAGTAGCACATTCTGTTTTTGCAGCTAACCAGTAAGTACCTCGTCCTAGAAAAAGGAGATGAAAATACATAGGGCTGTAACTTAACATGAAACTATGAACTCCCTCAGTATCTAGCAAGAAAAAGTTGAGCACCATAGACTCAGAATTCCTTTAAGGTAATTGACATTTTGAGACTGGGATTCCTGCCAAACACTTCTTACTGAAGACAGATGTACAACATAGAGCAATGACCACAAGCTGTGGCTCAGAAGGTTCAGATCAGACCCTAGGAAAAAAAATTCCTTGGAAAATGGTGCAGTACTGGACTGGGCAGTCCAGAGGGGTTGTGGAACACTCTGACTTGAAAGGTTTCAAGACCTGGTTAGGTAAAACCACAGCTCACCTCATCTGCTTTCATTTTGTGTGGGAGGTTGGAAAAGCAGTTTCTAGAGGTCCCTTCTGACTAACTTTTCTTTGGCTTTATGATCATTAATGAGTTTGGCCTATGTACCGGGTCTGCCTGGAGTGGAGTTATCTCTTCTCTTAGCAACCCATGCAGTGCTGCGGTGCTCTGTGTTTGTAGCTGGAAAGGTGGTGATACCACACCAATCTCCTGGATGCTGTTGAGCAGTGTCCGCACAACATCAAGGCTCCCTCTCCAAACACCACATCAAAGGGCAGTAGGTTGAGAGTAGGCAGGGGTTTGGGAGGGTGCACAGCTGACACAGCTGACCCAATCTGGTCAAAAAGATATTCCATACCATGTGATGTCATGCTAAGTGAGAAAGGCTAAGAAAGGTATGGGGATGGGAAATTTGTTATCAAGGTATTTGTTTCACAATGCCACTCCTTCCTATACTGAGGCCCTCCTTCCTCTGAAGTGACTGGACATCTCCTGCTGATGGAATGTATAGAATACATGTTCTGGTGGTTTTCTTGCTTTGCATCCACATGTGACGTTTGCTTAGTTTTGATAAACTGCCTTTATCTCAACCCAAAAGTTTTTCATCTTATTTTCTCTTCTTGTCCTGTTAAGGAGGGGAGTGAGAGAGGTTTAGTAGGCATCTAGCACAGAGCTCAGGTCAACTGATTTCAGCCTAATTTCCCACAGATAAAAATTATAACATGTAAATACTTTTTATGCCTCACAGGAGTTATTTTTAAATTTGATGCCAATAACAGAACTCAAATCACAAGGTACAAGAAACAACAAATGAGACACCTTGGCTGTGTATTTAGGACAGTCTTCTGGACTTTTTGCATGATGAGTAGAGGAAAGAAGAGTTCAATGTCTGTTTCAGCAATGTTTCTTAGTAGTGCCAGTGGGACTGCAGGCATTTCCTTCCCCTGCGTTCCTCAGCCGGTAAGCTCTGCTGACTGAAAGAAGGGATGGGGTAGCTAGCTCTCAGTCCCATCTGCATTGCAAGTCTGTGCTGGGGGCCACTTTATCCTGGCATATAAGGCTGTTACTATTTCTGTCTTTTTTTCCCCAGACCTCTAGAGTAATACTATCTGAGACCTTTACCCATCTTTTAAAGTTGTTTGCAATTGGTTAAGAGAACAAAAGCTATATAATATAGGCTATTTTCTATATAGGATTAGTCCTTTTGGGCCATGTCTTCATTCCTCTCACAACAGATTTCTGCCTTCCAATTCACAGCTCCAGCCCCAGGACCCCAGACCCATGAACGTCACACCTACCCACACAACAAGCTGACATTCCTTTACAGTTCTTGTTCTTCAGGCTCTGCACCTCTTCCATCTCCCAACACCTGGGTCTTGCTTCTCCACACTTTCCTCATATCATCTTTATTTAGATTGTTTATTGTTTATTTCGTTAAAATACACTTTATTCTCTTTTTAGTGAGTTTCCTTTTATACTATTTTGTATTTTTTTTTCTACACCATTACTAGATCAGGGTCCTACACTGTGCAATAGTCTTGCTTCTCTATTCTTCTCCCTATTCTACATCTACCTTCACACCCCAGCAATGCTGATAGGGAATATTCTCCTCTCCTAGCCTAGCAGGAGTCTTGCTGCTCCTTCCATTCCTCTCTTCCCTCTGCTAATGACCAGGAAGTGAGACGAACAAGATTGACAGCCTCTGAAGCACAGAAAGTGCCATCTGGGCTTTGTAGATTGAAAATCTTATTAGTTTTGCTTCCAGCCAAGTTGTGCATATGGAGCAGAGCAACTGGGGTAAAGAAAAGTGCAACTAGGGGAAGAGGGAAGACCAGAAGGGAATGAGAGCAATCACTAGGTAAAAACGCAAATAAAGAAGGAGATAAAGGTAGGCGGTAGAGAGAAAGATTATAATATCCCATTTAATCCTTCCACCTTGCTGCCAGTTTTTCACAACCTATATCCTAAGGTAATGTCTAGTCTAGATCTACAAAGAGAATTAGGCTTTGAAGTCTCAACACAGATTGATAGTGCCTCGCTGACCAAATGATCCACAAAACAGATGGCTGAGTTTGGGTGGTTTAGCTGCAAGACGCACTTCAACTTTTGCTCTTTTATTTTCCACTGTGGAACAGATTAACATCTTGCTGCCTACCTGCTCCCCAGAGCTATTTGCTGACCCTTTATTCTGCCTTTCTGCCCCAGGCTTCCACTATTGGGGTATGCCTGAAATAATGTCCAAAAAGGACTTGGTCATGGCTCCAAATGTAGACTAATTTTGCAGAGGAATCTGGTGCTAAAGCAGCTTCAGGAGGGAAATAAAAGTCTTCTTCAGTCACTTGGGACTAAACACAGGTCTCAGGAGATTACAGTCCTTTTGTTCTGTGTCTCTGTCTTTCTCCTTTATCAGTATGTCTTGGATTTAACTTTTTGACTGTTCTCATATGAGTCCTTTCCACATGAAATGTGTTCACATTTGCTTTCAGGTATTGCAATGCCAGTGACCAAATTGCTTCAGCCCCCCAGTCCCAGTGCCTTTAACGGGTGTAAGCAAGAATGTACAGATTCCCCCTTAGGTGATCTCTCTCTGCATGAGGTACAATGGCAGCTGCACATCACATTACTTTCCCAGGAACCCTTTTCCCTGCCTGCCTTGAAGGCTTCTCAGAAGCACATAAGAGACAGGGCAGGAGCGGTCAGGACAAAACGCACCCTGGCTGTGCTTCCTCTGACAGATTCTTCAGCATCCTATTGACAGCTGGTGCAAGTTATATCAGCCCCACAGCTATCATAATTTTTGCAGAGGCTGGAAGCAGTCTGAAGAATCAGGAAAGCCATAATCCAAATGCACTAGCTAAAAAAAATGCTCAGTATTAGAGATGGAACAAACCAGGCTGTACTGTGCTAAAATTGAATTTCCCCCCAAAGTCCTATCTTTCTCCATACATTTCTTATGGGCTCATAACTGTCATCACAATTACGCTTCCACTGCTTTGCAATGCATATGCTAATACTTCCTTTGCAAGCACACCTGATAATTCTGGTAGAGCCTTGCAGCCTCAAAGCTGGCTTTAAATATTCATTCTCATTTATTTTTTTCCCTTAATCCTTACATTTCTTTTCTGCATTCTTCTTAGAAGCCAAATAAAACTTCAGAGTTTTAAAGCTTACATCCCTCTTTCTCCTTGTTTTTTTTAAAACTGAATGGATGAAACAAATATTCTCACTAACAGAAAAATGCGTATTTTTTATCTCAGAAGCAGCAATTTCAACTTCACACCTCTTTATCCAGTGCTTACACATCTTTTTCCCACCCTCCAAGCTTAACATGCAACTACTAGACAATATCAATACAGGTTAGTTAGTCATTGAAAATGGCTGTAGTTGTCAAACATTATGTGGATCAGCACAAAGCTCCTAACATCCAGTGCTTCAATAATTTTGTTAAATTCACAGTTTGAATATGCCACCATCAATACAAGGTAGCCCATGGAGCATGAAAGTAGCATAGGCTTATAAAAATATTCTAAAAATTCTCAGTGCCATTAAGAAATAAAGCAAGCTGGTGAGTCAGGGAGCAGATTTCTCTTGGACACAAGGTTGTTGCATTCAATTTTGTTGAATGGACTGTTGTACATTTGATTAGTTCTTCAAGGATGGTCTCATGATTGCAATAATACCAGCATTAACAACAACAAAAGAAAATCAGATCAGACAGCCTTTCTGTTCTTTAATCTCTGCCTAGCATTTCATGTCTTGCGCTCCTGGTTGTCTGTGAATCCCATTTAAATAGGATATGCTGGCACACACTCATACCCATCTTGTTTGTAACCTCACTTGCAAAGTAGCTGCATGGCCTAGCACTGAGACAAGGCCATCAAAAATCAAGGGTCACTAGTGTACTGCAGGAATGTCCAAACCAGCAAGCTCTGAAATTTGCTTTGCACTTTCTAAAGAATAGGACTTAGGGAGCTTCTTGGAACCCTTACTGTTTGCTGAGGGACCTAAGCATTGGACAGGAGCATCATGTTGCTAGAGCCCTGTGGAGAGAGTTTGCATGGCCTCAATCAAAAAGATCTGAAGGATAAGGTAGGTGCTTCTTATTTATCACCAATAGTGTGAGAGTTTTAGGTGCATCCATGGACTAGGTGATGTTTGTAAATGGGCTTACAGAAACCTTGTCTGAAACACTTGCGGACAAATGCAAACAGTTGTCTCCTTATTCTGTCCCCACTGTGTGCCTGGCCTGCACAAAGCAGCTGTGCTGTGTTGCAGCCTTATTGCAAAGGAGGCCACCATGCTGCCCAAACATGATACAGGAAACAGTACATATGAACAGAGCTGGATGACCAGTATGCTGGGCAAAATATGTGTATTTGACTGCACTTTTCTCCACAGACTCACCTTTAAGTGCCTGGTTCTGACAAAACTCCAATTTAGAAATGATTTAAGAGAGACTAAGTCAAGCCTAGAGTAATAATTATCTCTTCCGTGATTAATGAGAAGCCAGTGTTTTAGAACCTGACAGTATTCAATCACCAATCAAAACTGCACCAGGCATTCATTCCTATGAATACAAATACATGGAGGTCTGGCTTCACAGCTGGTGCAAATTGGCTTAGCCCCACTGACTTCATGTAAATGAGCTTTAACTAGGCCAGCTGAGGAACTGGCTCAGACATCTACAACCCACCCAAAACACACTTTATTTTACCAAGAGAGGAAAAAAAAAGAAAAAAATAGGTGTCTAGGTTAAAAACAATTATAAATAAACAGAAAGGGCATATTGTAATTTTTTTAATTACTTGAGCTGTGTTAAGGAGCACTGCTCTGTGAAGCCCACCCTAGGAATACATACCCCAGCATACAACTCACCAAAGGCTATTTCTGTTATTGTCTGCTTGTTTCTTTGTGTAAGTACCAGCTGCAAATAAAAGCAGTATAAAAGATATAAAAAGATGGGTTTGTGCACATGTTATCCAAATATGTGTTCTTATTTGATGATTATGTTTTTAGTGGTAAATCTCTGAAACAAAGTCTGCCTCAACACCAACTCAGCTCACTTACAAAGGGAAAATGTATGCCTAAGGCAGAGGCCCAGCCAGATGAAAGGCAGAACATCCTTCTTCCCAGGGAGCTCAGGGGGGTCAACGCCTCTCCTCCCCACCAGGCAGTGCTTGTGTTCCAAGACAATATAGTCTTTGAACAAAGGTGTAGTAGGTGCTATACAAAAGGGAGACAAATTGCTACTTTTTTCACAGGGGATAAGAGAGAGTGCTCTCTGGGATGAAATTTTACTCAGGGTAAGGGGTATGTGACTGTACTAAAATGGGGACTGAAAATGGAGCAGGAGGTGGAATATGTTTTCTTGCACCCTTTTCACCAAGATCCACAAACAGATCAGAGCACATCATTCTTATTACACAGCTATGGACAGTGATAAAAACAGCAGCATCCATTTCTTTCTCCTAATTCTCTTAAAAATAGTAAATACTGCTAAATTTAGCCACAAGGCAGCAAAAGCCTGTAATTCTTTTTCCCACCTACTATCTGTCCTTCTTCCTGTCAATCCTCTCCCCATCTCCTCACCCTGCTGCTACAGGCAGTGCTGTTTTGCAGGTAGCTCAGAAGCTTTGAAGTTTCCCCTCAGAAAGCTGATTATATAAATGTTAGTATATCTTCAGCTTTAAAGCAGTTGGATCATCTCAGAGCATTTTACTAATTTTTCAGAAGGTTTTATACTGTTCTTTTTTCAGTGGGGATTTTTATGAGATTATAAAGGGAAAAGATGAATCCAGAAAGCAAGCGAAACTGTCAACAAAAGTATTTTTGAGGGAAGTGGTATATTGTGACAGGATGTCATATTCAGATCCATAAATATCAATTTAGCTAATATTGTGAATAGTAAGTAAATGAAGGGTTTTTTCCCCCCATTGTGCCTGGAAGAATAGCAGTGTGAATAAAATTTATAAAAAGATTTTATCCATATTTCTAGAAGGAAATTACAATAACCATGTGAATATCTTCCCTTGATAAAGGTTTGGAAATAAAGAAGGGGTTTTTTTGTTTTTTTTTTTTTTATCAGTGTGTTAGGAGGGATTATTTGTTTGTTTTGATTTTTATGGAAATATACATTTTGTTGTACTCTCCCATGGCATGACGATGCCTGTGGGTATTTTTGGTGGGGAGTGTGATTCTGAATGTAATAATCTCCACAAAGTCTATGGAGGATTTTAATGAATAAGTGTGTTTTGAAAGAGCTGTCATTACTGGCATCTTTTATAATGTGTTTGAAAGCTTCTCCCAGAACTCATGCTTGCTGTCTCCTGGAAGAATTATAATGTATTGGAAAGATACAATCTATCTGGAGATATATTTTAAATACTTCTATCAAAAGCATTCTGGGTTATTAAAACAGTTTTTATGCAAGCAATTATACCATGCAATCAATGGCAAAATGCTCTAAAAGAGACACACAAAAATATTCAAAACAATAAAGAAAACTAAAATTGTGATTGCTTTCTCACTTCATTTCATGTGGGATCACATACCTAAACAAGAAAGTAGTGCCCTAAAATGCAAAGCCAGGTCCTCAAATGTATTCAGGTACCTATATCCCATTGATGCCAGAGGAGCCAAGTGCCTTATTTCCACTTGATTCTGGGGGTTTGTCAGCTTTGAGCCTCAGATCTGTATTATCTTTTACCTCTACTGCCAGTTATCTTTTTTAGTTAATGCTAAGTGCATCTCAAGATGTGGTGTCATTTGCTACACACAGCACCAAACAGTGAGTTCAAAAACAGAGAGAGAGAGTGGTTGCCAGGTGGCTTCCAAAAAGAAAAGATTATAAAATCAATTGGTATAGCTGCCATGTAGCAATAATAAATCAACTACCAAAAAATGGAGCCTCTCATTTTGCTCCAAGATATTTTTTAAGACATTTTTCTACTTTTTTTCTTATTTTCTTTTAGATAAGTAAAAATCATTGTAGTGACTGTCATAAGTCTTTCAAATACTGTAGTAATCACACCTTTCTACATTTTTTGAGTTGTCTAATGATGACATCAAACAATGTACTGCAGGTGATTATAAGGTAGGAAGGTTTTTTTTCTGTTCAGTGAGAAGATAAAAATAATGTAGATAAAAGGAACTTATCTTTTACAAGACAGAACTCAAGCAATTTGAGATGGAAATCCATAAAAATATCGCAAGTGTTGTTGAAATGATGAGTCACTTCAGCAGCATAAAAGTAATCTATTTATCTACATTTTTACCAAAGGCTTTGAATTTCTGTATCTCAGATAATAATATATATAATAAAGTACTTTGAAAAAAAGCTCAATTTTACTTTAAGGCATGAGCTCTCTAATGTATTTCCCTTCTTTCTTTCTATTTAGCATTATCTTTTATTGCGATTTTTTTCTATGCCCTAGTACATATATTTTATAAATACATACATATTTCTATGTTAAAGAAATACTATAATCAGCAGGTTAGATAATGTACTTGTCAAACAACATTATTTAAGTAAATGGTCTGGTCTTGCTGATGTTAAATCAGAAATCCCAGTGACTAACTAGAATTTAACCCAAATCTACTAGTGACTTCCCTTGGTAGTATAATTTTTTTTTCTTCTTTTTCATCTGTATAAGTCTCTTTCACTCAAGACACATATTACTATATCTAGTTTTCTAGTTGTTCTTTTCAGTTATATATCTTCATGAGAAACATTATCATTATTTTATAAAGGGGGACACTGAGACACTTGAAAACAATTTGCAGTTTATCAGGATAATTACTGGGAAAACCATAAACAGGATGCAAGTCAACTTTGTCTGGTTCAGTACTTACAGACATTGACAACAAATACTCAAATACAATTCTAAAAATTTATTTTTATGTAGATAGGATGCTAAATTTATATCCCAAGTCTGGTTTACACTAAACTAAGAATTAAGCTTTTATTCCATTAAAAAAAGGATTTAGAAAATTTGATTACATGTGTGCACATTTCTTTGATTTCTTCACTACACAGTGCTGTTTTAAATGTGTCATTTTTGAAAGCAGACAAAGCAGAAGAAATGGTTTTTCAATACTTGGCCTATATCATGCATTCAGGATACTATCAGTACAGTACCTTGAATACCAGATAAATGCTGGCTGTTGTCTCCTCTGAGTTCTTTTCACTTTCAGCAGTATAATTTTATGTTAAGGTTTAGTGACACAACAATTGAATTGCATAAATCTGTTCATTATGCCACTTAAACTGTGAATTTCTGTTGTGAGCTCTAGGAAGAAGAGCTTTACAAATGCTGCAATGCACACAGCAAAAAAACCCCCAAGAAAACAAACACACCCACACCCACCCAAGACCAGATGTTTTCATTAAGCATTTGATGTGTAAATATGCACATTAATAATTTCTTTTTTTGTTCATGTATAACTTGCCCTGCAATTTTTAATTTTATTTGATATGGATTTTCTTTTTGAGTTAGGTCCTTCTCTAGATAGGTTTACTAACTAGAATCATAATATTTTGATTTTATCTTTTCATTTACTCCTTAAAAAGAAGATAGATCATTCTGAAACCTAGTTTAGACAATGCACAAATTTTATTCTCTCTCCTCACACACAAAGAGGGATTACGAAGTGTTACAATGAAGTATTCTGCTAAATATTTAAGGTTTCTAAAAAAGAAGAAATATTAGACAGTAAGCCGCCTGAAGCAAATTACAATGGAAAGATGGAATTATGTCCATGAATTGGGAAAAGAGAGGATTTGTGTAAGAATGATCCTTAATTACATGGAAATGACATTGTCCGACCTGCAAATGGTTCTGCCCCCAGATTTCAAGCAATTTTTTCACAGCAAAAGTGGGAGGTTAACACCAGACTTTTCTATCAGCCTGTGTGTGCTACTTCTGCTCATCGGAGTTCTTGGCTCATTTGCATGCTTCTGCCACTCACCCTGGAATTTACTGTGGTAGGACTGCATGTCAGACTTGGCTCACAGCCACAGCCTACTTCTCCATTCTCCCTTTATAGCTAACACAATATGAAAGTCACTAATAAAAAGCCTTTCATGTCAAATTACAGGAAAAAAATCTCACTTGCCTAATAGGATTTTAAATTCTTATCATACTGGTGACTTTCTGTAAGTAATAACATTTGAAAAGAACAACTTAGCTGATGTTTTCTTCAAATACTCTCTATGCATTTTAAGTTTCCTTACAAGCCATGATACACTGCTCCTCTATCACTACAGAGACGATACAGGACAATGGATCACAGTTACACAGCCCTTTTCTTCTGTTCCCATCCCGCTGGGCTTTACATCTTATCACAAGTACTAGCTAAGGTTGTGCATATATTTCTGTTTGGTGTAGATGTCAGGCCTATTCTCTGTACATGCAGGAAGATGGGTTTGCATGTGTGTGTATGTATGATGAGTAGATGTACACATATTCAACTATAACCACAAAGGTGTGTGTCAAGACAGAGAGAGAAAGCTGTATGTATACATACAAATATACTTTTATCTTTGGTAATACTGCCCTTCTAACTGTATTCAGAGCTAAACAATGTTAACGTTATTAAGCTTGCCATTACGTCAGTAATATGGAACTGCAGTTCTGCCCAGACTAGTTTTGTGTCCAACAGCTGTAACCAGTTCCATTACACTTCTATAATGACCTTTTCTTTCCCACCACCTCCATACCTTTCCTTCAAATTCTCTAAAGCAGTCTGGACAGATATTTGGGTAAGGAGATGAAGTCAGGCTTTGATGCCTCTCCCCAAATACTTACAATCTCCCTTGTTCCACCAAAGCTTCAGACAATCTGCAGGTGCTTGTGGAGAACAGTACTGTGGGAAGAGGCGGTATTACAGTGGTGATCCAAACTCACCAGTGCTGAGTCATTCCTGATTATTATCCCCACAAATTATCAGAATTTAATTATGTAGCTTGATAGTTTCTGATAGCATAGTTCTTCTCCTGGTTACAATAGACTTCAGGTAGGATTAGAAAGTCAATAGAAATAAGAAAAAATAATTATCCCTCAGTTCTATAGTTCTCATCTAATGCAGACCCCTGATATAACTTGGCATCTTCTGTGGAGCCTTTGACACAGCACCCCACAACATCCTTTTCTCTAAACTGGTGAAAGATAGATGTAATGAGTGAACTATTAGATGGATAAGAAAGTGGTTGAATGGCTGTATCCAGACGGTAGTGGTCAATGGCTCAGAGTAATGGACATCAGTAACAAGTGGTGTCTCTCAGACCCCTGTATTGGGACCACTGTTATTTAATATTTTCATTAATGACATAGACAGAAGGATTGAGTGCACCTTTGAAGGGATCAAGTGCACCCTCAGCAAATTTACAGATGAAACCAAGCTGAGCAGTGTGGTTGACAAATCTGAAGGACAGGTTGCCATCCAGGGGGACCTGGACAAGCTCAAGAAGTGGGTCCATGGGTATCTCATGAGGTTCAACAAGACCAAGTGCAAGGTGATGCACCTGGGTCAGGGCAACCCCCAGTATCAACACAGGCTGGGGATGGACCTCTCTTTAACCTGGTTTTTACATAAATGAAAGATCTCTTGGCAGTATGCCACACTTGAATTTCAGATTAGCCCTTTGCTTCTGGATTAGCAAGGCTAACTGACATGCACACTGGGACAGCAATTCTGTAGTAGAAAGAAATTTGCCAGAAGAAAAAAATCAAAATTAGATCTTACCTAATTTTATCTAGGCATATCTATTGCATCCTTTAGGACAGGGCTTTCATGGTAAGCTTTTTTAATGAAACTGAGAGACTAAAACCCTTCTCAGATGGATATCACATCCTCTGAGACCCAAAGAAATGAACAGGCTTTTCTTTGGCTATTCCTTACTTGAGAAATCTGAAGCGGTTGTGGACATCTGGAAGAAGAGTTACAAGTGCAACTCAGCTCATATTTTTGAGCACCTCAGTGTTCTGCCCCTCAATCTGCCAACCTTGGATTTTGGCCAACCATATACATGTATTATATTATTTTTAAGGGGTATATCTAGGCTCTAAATTATTTTTAATCCTTACAGAAATACGTGTACAATTGCAAGTTTGAACGGGATTCAGATTGATGGATGAATTCCTTGATGAACAAGGAGCTCCATTTTAAGTAAATAATATCTGGCATTTCAAATAAATTTATTTTCCAAAATAAGCAGCAGTCAAGAAAACAGTATATCTTTGACTCCATAAAGGCACCCATTTGCTCCTAGGAACATGATGAACAATTTAAGGAGCATTACCCCT
The DNA here is from genome assembly GCF_000738735.6 of Corvus cornix cornix. Lineage (NCBI taxonomy): Eukaryota > Metazoa > Chordata > Aves > Passeriformes > Corvidae > Corvus > Corvus cornix. Next base: position 58,549,081 of record NC_046332.1, on the reverse strand, counting down.
TCCGTGTAATCTCGATGTAATTTCTAGTATTGTGTTCAAAGGTTTTAAAGTTTCTATTTTACCACCTTAAATGGAGTTGCTTGAGGTTTAGTAATGACACATTTTGTAGGTAGTCAGTGTCCCCACAACTCATGAAAGCTCACTTAAATTTTTTTTCATCTCCAGCATCCCATCAGTATACTGACATTTGCAGGTCATTGATCTAAACAGTGATTAATTTCAATGAAATTAAAAACTACAGAAAAGCAGGCAAGCAAAAGAAATACCACAGTATAGGAAAGTCTGAATGCATTTAAAAGCTCTGGAGACCCTCAAACTAAAATGACACACACACAAAAGTAAATCCCAGCTGCTGTTGAGAACTAGTAAGAAAAACCAAGTCTAACAGTAAAACCCCTAAAACAGAAGCCACAGTAGAGATAATTGAGTACTATACTTCCCACTCATTTTCCCCTTTAAATTTAACGTGTTTTGCTAGAAAACTGTTACAGCACCATGATGGGCTCAAAATGAAAGCACTATGTTATAGTGATATGTACCTATAATAATATCCAATAAAAGTGTTGAAGTTATATTGCAGCATGATTAGCTTGGGTAAGCATTCTCCTACTGGCAATAAAAGATAAGGCTGTCTTGAACAATTCTGCTTATTTGCCTTCTAATTTTACCATAGAATAATGGAAGCCAAGGATAGAAAAGCTCTGTTGGGCTGCCTAGCTCATGTTGCTGCCAATGAAGAATTCATCATTATATTCTGGCTTTTAGCACTGATTATTCTTTTACAACTTCCCTTTGGAGTCTCTTCTATATTATCAGACATATCAATGTGAGGAGGTTTTTGTTGCTTTTCAGCCTACATATGATTGTTCTTAATTCCAGTCCATTAAACATAGTGACAATCCCTTACACCTCTGTAAACATTTCCCCATTTTCTTGATGTCGGCATCCAGGTACAGGTACAACACTTGCTTTGTGGTCTGCAAAGCCCAATCCTATCCAGTGTTACAATCTCTTTCTGAGGAATTTTAGCTTGTAATACAATAATTTTAAAAATTTAAGTGTTTCCTTTCCCTGATGTGAACAGATACAGTTTTGGTTAGGAAGCTGGGAAGTGTTCAATCTACCCTGCTGTGGTATGAGGCTCCTTCCTGTCTGTTAGGGATGCCTGCTCATCTACTAGCTTCACAACCAAGTCTGATGTGTTTCCTTGCTGGCTTAGCTGTTTTTAGCTACCTTCATTGTTCAACAAATCTCTGAAAGTTCCCTCCTGGGTTTAGCAACCTCTAGGAGCAGAAGTCAAAGCATCTCTACCAGTTGAGTGTGGCAGCCAGAGCAAAACAGAGTCCTAACCACATCTGCCAAAAGAGTCCCTAATTTACAACACCCAGCATACGCCTACAGGGATCTGGTTTGGTTTCTTTTTCTAATAATGCAAGTGCCTTTAAAATAAATAAATTATATTTTAAAAAAAAAAGAAGTGTATGTAGGAATAGTTTTGAAAAATATGGTACTTTTGGCAAAATTGCAGTGAAAGAATCAATCCTTCATAAATATTCAATAGCATCAAGTTCCCAGGCTATGTCTGAGCCAGTTTTGTGCCTTAAACATATTCTACGGAAATTTTTTTCTGCCACAACTTCCCCATTATAGTATCTTGTGTCCTCATTTTTTTATTTTCATTTCCATAAGTTTTGGTTCTCATGAAGGATTAGAACTGTAGGCTCAAGGTCTGTGACCCTGATAAATTTGCTCTTATTTCAGGCTTTGTGCTTGTGAAACATGTAGGCACAGGGCAAAAAAAAAGTCATGAGAGCTATTTTAGAGGCTGAATCACCTCCACGTCTGTAGGGAGACTCTTCTTAGCTACTGACGGCTGGAAAAGTAGTTGCCAAACCGCCACTTGAGCCTCAGATGAAGCATTACAGAAAGCTGGGCCTGTGGAATCTAGGAAATCTAAAATCCTTGTCTATTTCACATTCTGTGACCCTCATATTTCACACTTTTTTATTTAAAAGGGCCATTTTAGAAGACATTCATTAGAAACACAGAGCAGGTGACAGGGTCAGCTTTTGTGTTTTAAAACACAGAACAGCAAAGGAGCATGCCCTACTGTTCTTAAACCCCTGAAAAATATGACCACCCTAGGAAGAAAGAGAGAGAAGGAAAAGATGGAAGTTTGTGATTCTTTTTGTTTACATTTTTCCCCCTTTAATATTGCTGTCTTGAGTGAACATTTCTATTTTCTGTTGGGAAATGGGGGTGTTTCTACCATGTCAACCTCAAGAGTCATCACTCTTTCTGAGCTGGTTATTCCCTTCACCTACGGACTTACCAAAAGCTCCTACTGAAGTATTTTCCAGCTAAGAGGCAGAAAACAGGGCAGATCTAGTCTCTAGCTGATAATCAAGCTCCCAGACTCAGGACAAACATTCAGGGAAGAATGAGCAAAACTGCAAGAGGAAACAAAAGGCAAGGATGGAAAGAGAGACAAGGTGAGAGGGAGGAAGGGTGGAAGGGGAGAAGAAAGACAGAAGGAGACAGAAAAAGTACATAAAGCCAGGTAAGAAGCAAAAGACTTCTAGAAGAATTTGGGGGAGGTAGGTTTAGTACCAAGGTTAAGTTTTATCTGTACATGAAATATTTCATGGTAGTTCTGCTGGGGAAAAAGATAAAGGTGCCATCTCTCAAATATTGCTCTGCTTACAGAGGGAAAACTGTAACTACTCAGTCATTTATATCTTTCCTACCTGAGACACTACCAGATGGTGCCATGTAGTCTCAGGTTAATCATTGTGTGAGAGACCTGGCTGGGAGCCAGACCCACTTCACAGTCAACTGTGAGAACAAGCAGTGCTGAACCTTACATAAGATTCACAAGCAGAGCCCCTGGATTTTAAGCAGACATCTGGTATGACTTTTCATATTTATTTGCTATAAGGGTTCAAATTGAGCCAAAATGTGGCATTACACCATGCCAGTCTTCTCTGGTATATATATAAATTTCTGCAGAATACAAACTTTCATGAGAAAGAATCTTGTGTTCTTACTGTCTGGCATGAGATTTCCAGGCAGGTAGCAATGCAGGGCTGAGTCTCCAAGCAAACAGATTGAAACAGTGCTTTTGGGAAGCAACTGTCCCTTCACTGTGCCACACAAATAAAAAGCATGAAATAGATTGCTGCAATTCTATTTTCCAAGGGCTTGGATAAATGAAGGGACTCCCCACAAATTCATTTTCCGGTACAGAGAAAATTGCTTTTGGGTCTACCACTCTGTGACTGCATTGTCCTACTGCCCCCATGAAAGAGGACTTTGATTTAATCTGCTATTAAAGTGCATAGACAGGTTAGAGGTTATGTGTATGCACTATGAAGGTGTCAGAGTGACAGTGAGATGGTTCAGCATTTAATTCTGTAGAAGGGGGAACATTTTCCTTTCATATCAGTAGGCTGTTGACTATGAAGAACAGTGATGTTTTGGCCAGCTGTATTTGCTGTACGACCGATTACAAAAAGGAAAAAAAAGGCAACTAGGCTTTTCTGAGACTTTGAAATTGGGATTAATGAAGAGCTGAGAAACATAGCAGCAGCTTCTCTCCTACACACGCATGCACACTCTAATAGGAATTTATCCAAGCAAACAAAACAGAGACATTATAATTTAAGGATATTGCCCTTTCCCTAATACTCACACTTGGTGCATAATTATCCAGTGGAATTCCAATACTGAATGAAGTCAGTAAAAGAGTTCTGTATATTTCTGAAATGCAGATGATGTACATAGACATGGAACTCTTAATTTTCTTCACTAAAACATCTTCTGATACTGTTTTTTAGAGGTATACATAATCTTTTTCTTTTTCTTTGGAGTATTTAGGAATAAAGCCTGATTTTGCCTTCTTGCAGATCAGGTTCAAATACTACATTTTCTGTGTATATTATATGAGAATGTCATCAAAATTGAAGGGTACCAAGTGTACTGCAGAAATGACCATTGCTAGCTTTTTCACTTATGCCTCATGCAATAAAATTCTTACACTGTTTCAACAGTATGGCTGTTGGGCAGAACCACATGTTGAGGAGAGTAGAATTACAATACCTTAAAAGAAAGGCTGTCATAGGAATTCTCTATGATATCAGATTTTCATTGCCACACTCCTTGAGCCATGCAATATTTTCCTCTCTCCTCCTTGCTCCTTTTGGGGCGTCTGCTGTGTCAGTTTTATACAAAATAACATTTCTGATGGAGCTCCCAGCCAGGCGGTCATCTGTTGAACTAGCAGATTACAGTCTGACCTAAAGTTTTTACATAAGTATGTATAAATAGAAATGCATATGTATACATATATATATACATATATATGAATATGTGTATGCATTAAAGAAATATAATAAATTATCACTTAAATATTTTTTCCTGTTCTTATCATTTGAATGTTAATAAAATGATCTTAAAATATTGCCATAATTCTTGATAACAGCTACCTGACAGATTCTATAGTGCACACTTTATTCATTCAATGTCTTGCACAGATCAGAACTTTCTAAAAGCAGGTAATTAAAAAAAAATACCCTGAGCACATGGCAGAGATTTACAATAGTTGCATTCACAGAAAAACTCTGCTACTAATGGAGATAATCCAATCAGAATGGATGCCCCATTGTGCTAAGTGCTGTACAATCACAGCGTCAAAGACAGGATCTACTCTGCAATGCTTGCAGGCTAATTAGCTGTAACAATAGAACATGATTTATTTTCACTAATACTGGGACACTCAGTGCCCACTCAGACCCCCACCAAGCTTAGTACGGCTCCAACTAACACTGACAGGCATTGAAGCAGGTGTCTACTGTGATCTGTTCTGTCAACTAGCAAGCCCCAAGCAGGCAAAATGTGAAGTAAATGGAACAGGGGGAAAAAAAAAAAAAAAAAAAGGAAAAGAGTGTGAGAGTATCACAGAACATACTTCGTACATTTATTTTGACAAGGCTAGTTTAAAGAATATATGAAACTTCATAATAACACTAATTAATTTAGCATTCAGGTAATGAAGACTTGTTAATGTGGGGTCTTCATTATAACATTCTTCCACTAAGCCTTTGATTAAAAGATTAAAAGAGTCAAAGCTTCCATTTCATTTATTTCTTTATTTTGATAAGCTCATTTTGTTTGCAGATTAATACATTGAGAATTTCCTATTGTACCTTATTGCCCCTGGCTCTGTAATATGAGACAATTCAGGACTGCATCCAATGTAGTGTTTTACATGCAGTAAATGTTCTTGCAACTCCGCTAAAGTCTGGAAGATAGAATTAGATATCTAAATTTCTATAAAAATTTATGGTTCCAACTTTGTTTTCAGGTGAATAAACTGCACCTTTTTTCACTCTTCTCTTGGTACCCACATCCAGTGTCCCCATATCTTGCTCCCCCATGTGCAGGTACTTGGAAATAGACAGAAAGGGCTATACTGTTGGCTAAATCAATAACCTGGAACTTGTGATGCTTACCTGGAGTGTGAGTATAGAGGGTTTCAGTCTGCTATGGCCAAATAGACTGAAACCATTTCTTCAATAAATGCTAAACCACGTAGGATTTACTGCATGAAAAAGTGTGACAATATATTGCCTGATTCTTTCTATCAGAATATCAGTAATAATCTTTGCTCTACATTACATGCTTTCTAAAAAAAGATTTGAAAAAAAACCCACTTTCCAAACAGGTAAGAAGTAAGCTTCCAACCTTTTACTTTCAAAGAATTCCATTGTTTCTTTAGCCAGTCTTCTTGGATACCTGTTCTCAATATAAACATATTTAAAAGCTAGCACGTATTTGATCCTGTCTAAATCATTGGTACTCCTCTCTGGGTTTGGATGACAACTCAAACATGTTTGCACTGAACAGTCACTACTTCCATGGGAGCTAATGTGTTAACTGGGGTAAGATCCACTCACAAGCACATCTGTAATGATGACTGTAAGCGTCTAAGAAATGAAAGACCTGTAAAAGTAAATGATCCATACATGTTCTTGAAGGAAAACTGCTATCATTAAGATTGTCCTCTGCATGGATACATCAATAGTACAGTTACAGATTCTGTTGCAGATCACTTCATCTTCTAGGTTACGTGATAGAGCAAGACAAAACATATCCTGGAGTGCAGTATAAAATGATTCCACAGAGGAAGCCATCATCCATCTGGATTCCTAAGGGGAAAGATAAATAAATAAATAAATGGATTCCCTGTATTTTTGTAACCCACCATTTTAATAGCTCTGGTTATGTACATACAGAGATGATACTAACAAGATATTTCTGTACATAATCATCAGTGAGACTAGTCTAGTCTCACTAAACAATATACACTGCACATGACTGGTATATTTTCATCACGTGATTAATTTTCAATGGGAAAAATATTTTGAAAATCTAGGCATTTTTTATTACTGAAAAGGACTTAAAGGTTTTATAGAACTTGGACTTTTTTTTTTAATCCTGGGAAAAGATATTAGGACTTCTCATGTATCTTGTAATTTACAATTTGTGGACCTTTTTTCCCATGAAATTTTTTCCTACATTTTTTTCTTATTTAACTACTGTATCTGTTACAGCAATATACTACAGGTCCCGACAGCCAAAATTCAGAGGTTAAAGCACTTCTTTTGTTTTTAAAACATTACAAATCTTCTTTTCACTAAATTCTATTTATCTTTTGGTTCTGTTTTTGTTTTTAGGGAATGGTTGCCATTTGTGATATTTATGCAATTTTAAACAGCTGCTGTTAAATGTGTCAGTATCTTATTATGACCAGAAACTGCTATAGGCAGGCAAAATTAGGACTAACTGCCATAAAATGCAGCTACAGACATAGTGCCAAAGAAAAGGATTTGTCATCTTCATATGGGGCATCAAATTGTAAGTACACTACAACATGCTCTTTCATTAGGCAAGGTCTGATTCTGCAAGTGGTGGAAGAATTAGGAAAATGCTGGTGTAAGCATTCTCCTTGAGTTCATCGGGACTACAGTATTTGCTTTTGATGGGATTCATGTGTCTTGGGGTGACTTTATGATGTGTATCCCATATCGCTGCCCTATGCCCAGAAATTAATTCTTGTGCCTTTCTGTGCCTTTAAACTGAGCCTGAGAGGGGGAAGGAAAAACTGAGCAAAACTTTTTCAAAGCAGTTTGCAGCTTGTTCAAGGTCACACACAGATAGAGACTTGTTTTTTCCCAGCTGTGGCAGGGGAGCGAGGAAGCACCCAGCTTGCTGCTTTCCAGTCAGTTTCTGGCCAGTTGTTCAGTTTCTTTTTCTCCGGAGAGTTGAACTTTTTTTTCCTTCCCTGGAATTTCGGATCTTCTCCCTTTTCTACTGAACTGCTTCAGCCTCAAAGCACATCAGGAGGACTTTCCACCAGAGACAGAGGGCCTGGCCCTGGGCCAAGTCCCAGCTCCAAGGAGACCAAAGGGAGGACTCAAATACTTTCCCAGGTTTTTCTCCACAGCGAGAGATTTTATTATTTAGCATTATTTTCCTTTTCCCGTGTGTTTGCTAAATAAATAGTTTTTATCTCTTTCACTTTCCTTTGAGGAAAATTTATTTTTTCCCAAACCTGGTGGGGGAGGGGTGGTGACCTGCCTTCTCCCAGAGGATATAGTTCTAAATTTGGCCAAACCAGCACATCATGTCACTTAACTGCAAGAACTGAAAAGTTAAATTTTCAGTCTAAGTTACCTAAGCTGCCCCAAATGGCAGTGAAGTGCTGCATGCAGAGGTATGAGGATTCATCACACCCTGAGGGACCTGTGTCCAGTAGGTCAGCTGAATACTTTATTGAGATGTTTTCAGTCACCACTGACTGTTTAGGAAGTCCATAAAACCATGTGTCTGCACTGCATTCCAAAAATGCAGTCAACTAGATTTTTTGTTAATAATACTATGGAAACAGACATATTATGAGAGGGTTTGAGGTGTCAGCTTTGCTATTTGTCCTGGATCTCAAGAGAGAGAGAAGATGCATCATGTACAAACCTTTTTGACATCTACTAATATCTTCATTGATCTTGCTAATTTTACATTGTCAATCATTACATCAATGAAACTAAATTGGATCTGAACTACCATGGATTTTTCTCTAGTTGTGTGAATAAGAGAAGTTCCTTCAGGAAGGAGCATTTCCTGTGACGGTAAGGCATTAAGACCTTTCTTCTGCTTTCTCTTGTATATCGATATACAATGCAAACAATCTTAAGATTGTCTGAAGATCTGAGACTAAGACAAAAAAATATCTAAACAAACGTGCATGTTGCCCTTCACAGCACAATGCCCTAAACAGAACTGGACTAGGAACTGTTCTGCTTTGAAAATCAGAGATTTCAAAAATTTCTGCATGATTTTGAAAAAAGGAGAGAGAGAATGTCCTATGAGAGCAAGTTGCAAAAACACAATTTACTGTAATTACTGCAGAACACTTGCCCTAAATGATGATGAAGATTTGTTTCCCCTTTTGTGAATTAGTGCCTTAACTGTCCCAATACCTCTCATTTTCATTTTTTGAGTTTACACAGACTCCTGTCCCGAGGATCCTAACTGATTTCTGGTGACAGACATTGCATGCAGCATTCCCTCAGCTTCCTGCTCTAAGTGGCTCACCTGCTGTAACAGAGCTGCTGCCAGGCAGACAGGGACACTGAAAAAGGTGTCTCAACCTCCTCGCTACCATCACTGGTTATCACAGCAAAGATGTATGTGAATGTCAAGAAGTTTTCATTTATGAAGCTTCTGGTTCATTTTCAAACATGATAATTAACACTGACAATTTCTATGACGCATGGTGGTGCAAAGAGGTGGACTCGCCTATTTATGTACTGAAGTACCTTCCCTCCTATGTCACATGTAAATGGGAAGGGACAAGCCTGGCATAGCTGGCCCTAAAGATTTATGTAGCCAGTGACCAAGTGGTTGTTGCTTGGCTATTCCCTGCTAAAAGGAAACAGGCCTCTGGAGAAGCAAACCCACTCTCAATTCCAGCTCTAGTTTTTAGCTTGAAACCTGGAGGGGTTTCCAGCCACTGGGAGCTGGCAGAAGGGGGTTTTACCCCTCGCGTGCCGACACAAAGAAGCCCGGAGGTCAACGCTGAAACCCCTCTGGAAGGCGGCACTCAGTGCCCAACACACAATGAAAAAGGGGTAGAGCTCCTCACCCAAAAGGGGCTGTATCCTTCTGTCGCTGATAAGCAGGCACACAGGCGAAGGCAAAGAAGTAAAGAGAGGGGACTCGCCGTATGTGTTCCACGCAGGTTTACTCCAGTGAAAAGACAGGGACGAAGAGGCCAACTGGTGGCAGGGTCCAGGGATCTTATACTGGGTACAGAATAGGTGGGGAAAGGGATCCCAGCCAATGGGATAGAGACAAGCAGGTGGGATTGACAGGAAGGGAACCAATGGGAACAACACATAGGAGGGACTCAGGGAAGGATCCAATGGAGCGTCGAGGAACAAAGAACTTTCTAAAACTGATACATATTAAAGAAGGAAAATGAATATACATAACTTCATACATGAAACAGGGAGACAAAATATTAACCAATCAGGGGAAAACATACAGAAGACAAAACAAGGGACTCATGGGTTCTCACCATGGCTGAAGTTACAAGCTAAACTTGGGTTGCTGACCACCACAGCTGGTTGTCTGAGTTCTTTTCAGGAGAAAGAGTAGCTGCAGCCACGTGCACTGCTACAGAAACCCCAGTCCATTTACTGCCTTCCAAGGACCATTAACCCAGAAGCATGGTACATTTAATAGTTAATTTTTACTTCTGGGTCAGAGGGTGCTGTAAATGGTTAAGTTCAGTCTAATGTGGAATATCTCAGCACAACCAATGTCTTTTAACACTTGCTAACCTTTTTCATTGTACTGGAAATCTACTTGTATCAAGACAATTTTAGGAAAGAAGTATTTGCTTTCCCCTTCATAAGTATGCAGGTATAACTGATAATTACAAACAAGCTATGAGCCTGGATGGTAGAAAATAATACATAAATTTATTTGATAACTTGAAAAAAAACCCTTAACTTCTAAAATACAACCAATTCCATTTCTTTTATTTTAACATTTAAGACATACTTGTTTTTCCTTTCTGGAAAGAACTTCATTTGAGGTCACTTGATTGAAGGGTCTGTTGCCTCTTTCAGCTTTTAAAAAAACGTTTTTCATAAAGGCTGACATCTAAATCTCTAAAATCAAAAAAGGCTTTTTCCATGTAACATATCTCAGAAGAGGTTCTCCTGTAATACAGTGCAGTATGCATTTATAAAGAAGCCATTAGGATCATTTATTTTGTGAAGATGAACCCTCTGCTACAATGACAATTTTTATATATTACTAAAAGGAATAGCCAAAACCAATTTTCCTTTAGGATTCAAAATTATTACGGTAAGTTTATTACAAAGATACTTTTAAAATAATTTTAGGGAAAACTTTGTCTTCCTTCCTTATCCCTAGATGACAACTGCAAGAACTTCACATATGAGAAAACAGTGGGAAGCTCATGTGAATAAAGGAAGACCAAAACTTTTTAATCTGACCAGAGAGAAACTCTCCCAAAGCCATGATGAGAAAAATACTGGAAAATGCAGCTGCTGCAGCCAGTATCCTTTGCCCCTACAAATAAACACTAAGGTGAAATCATCTTTTTCCTCTCCTGACTAGAAATAAAAACAACCCTGCAAGAAGGATTATGAAGTTGTGAATTCCCTTCCATGTATCCCAGGAAATATGAAGGAGGTGTGTAGAAAGGAGGAGGACAGGAGAGAGGAAGAAGTAACAGAGAAAGACACAAAAGGCCATGGAAATCTCTGCAATCTCAGACGTATGATGAATTCCAGTCAAATGATGGAATTTTGCAGATATTTCACTTACATCCACTTGTTGGGAGCTGAACCACTTGACAGAATGATATGGTCTGTATTTATCACACCAGTTCATATGACACCAGTTCATGAACCATGCAGGAAACATACTCAGAACTGAGTTTTGGGGTCCCTGCTGGGTGTTCTGGAGCAGGGCCCTCAACACACCATGCATCAAGTGGCAGAAAGCAGTTTAGGGATATCTCTCTCTCTCTCAGATACAACAGTCTTTTTTTCCTGAGGGTTTAAGGTGTGCAAACTGGGAAGGGAAGATGTGGGTTAGGGGACACAATGACTTTTTATTTCACTTGAAACAAACCAACAGCACTTATTTGGCACATATATACATACATATGCTGAAAAATCACCATACTGCTGAAAAAAATATATTTTTCTTTAGAGACCACCTTCATTTTTGGTGGTACACTTCATTTGCCTTGCAGGCTACTGCAAAAAGTGATCTTGATGTAATAATATAGAGCTAAACACAAAAAAATGCAAATTCATTTTTAGATGCATATATTTATGAAGCAAATACCGGATGTTTAACATCTTCCCCTTTGGCTTTATTTATAAGGCATTCATTCTCTCTCCACAGGTGAATGAAAACCATGAGACTCACACAACTTGTTTACAAGTATGTCCTGTTTTTATCTATGATTACTTCACAGCACTCCCGTGCTTCTCTGATGTGCTGGGCTGTAGTCACAGCCCTGATATAAGCAACATATTACTTTCCCAACCAAAGAAAATGTAATTTCAGCAAGCTTGTCAACAGTAGGGCCCAGCAGGCAGGCAAAATGCAGAATCCAAAAGAGGATCAGGTTTCCTGGTATTTCTTTGCTAGCAGAGAAGATTGGAAGAAATTAAGCAAGTCTGATCTGTGCAATTTATCTTCCGAAGTTTATGGTGAGAGGGTGAGAGGGAGGTTATTCACTCAACAAAAAAGTAGTGCCAGTAATAAAACTGTGTGGAAGTGATGTGCTTCATAGCACAGTACACATGGTGCAGCTCCTCGACCTGAAAGTCAGCCTTAGGCTTTTTGTACAAAACTGATTTTAAATTCTAATAATTCTAATAAACCATAATCCTGTAAAGAATGCTCTTATTTCCTCTCTCACCTGCCTCTTCTCCCTGTCTACTAGTTTCCTTCACTGGATGGGGTGATGTCGCCTGTGTTTCTGCTTCTTGCTGGGATCAAATTATCAATCTACCTGCCATCCACTTGAACACCAGACAGAAGCCACCACATATCAACTCATTATTGCATCCAGAAATAGAATTAATCTAGCTTTTTTTTTTCCCCTCAGAAATAATTTGCCTTGTCAACATAAAAAACAGTAATTAGAGATCCCTTTACTTAGCAGAAACATAAACTTCATGTTCAGGAAATCTACAGTTACAGGCTTCATAAAAAAAACCTTCATGAGATGGTTCACTTGCTTCTCAAGTACTAAGAATTTCTTATTCAAGTTGTCTAAGGTCTCTTTTTACTGTGACCCTGTGTGTCTGAAATCTTCAAATCATCATTCATTTAGCGTCTTAAAGCTGTGTTACCATAAGAAGTATAAAAGAGTGTAATAGTCTCTGTTGAATCAGAAGGACAATTAATGTATTTTGCATTGAGACAATTAATGACATTATAAGCAGGAAAAAATAAGGCTGTCATACTCTCTCCTCTTCACTGCTTCTAAATTTGTTTAATGTAAACTGTTTAACATTAATTATGTCACTCTGGGGTTTTGGCAAAGCCTAAATATTATTAGAGATTTTTTTTTTCTTTTCCTACTATAAAGTCATATATGGGGTGAGTTTTTAGGGAAGAAGTTGTTCAAAAGGATGTTACTGGACCATCCAAATTCAAGAGACCTGATTTTTTCTTTCCTGGGTGCAAATGCCCAGCTGGGTGCACTTGGGGAATTTGGAGGTCCCTCCATCCCACTCTCATGCAGGTTGCAGCCGCTGTTGCTGTTTGCAGGTTCAGGCAGCACCAGTGCTGAGAGTGTAGCCCACAGACACACACACACAGAAGCAGTGTGACCAGGCACACAGAAAAGCACTGCCCTTAGCAACATCCATGTTGCTCCACTACCAAATCTACTACCAAAACTCACACAAGTACCCTGCTCCACAACATCCCAGATCCTGACCTCCAGCAGCAAACCTTCCAGATGACTCCTTGGACTGGTAATCACGTGCCTCTGTCCCCTCAGCAGGTCACCTCTTATGGTGAGTTGCCATGTCTTCCTCGATGTCTTGAAAAGTTTAGAGGTAAGTGAACCAAGTTATTTGTTTGTAAGTACACCAGCCTCCTCTTTACCTTCGAGAGTGGTAAACCTATTTCACTAGTGTAAGCCCTCAGGTGGGGAAGGATCCTTACTCTTAGAATCATCAGAGCCAGTCTTCCCCTACTCTAGAGATTTCTCTTACCTTGGTAATGGGGTTGGACACTGCTTGCTTCTCTGTTGCAGATAAGAGCTTGGGCACTTCAAGCTACTGAGTCTCAGAGCTAATCCTATCTCCTTTTCACCTTTGCAAATGCTGCTCAGCCTGCTCACTTCTTCCCATAACCCCTCCACCTGGCAGCATAGCTCCTCCAGGACAGTTAACCTCCCACAGGACCTCTGTGCGCTCCTTTCCTGTCTTCCTTTCCTGTATCCACCATCTGAGGCTCAGTCTGCATGAAAGCCTCTGTCCTGGTAGGGTCAGCTGCTCCACATCTGCTGAAGACACTGCTCCATGACATGTTCCAGCTGTGTCTGACTGAGACTATTACAGTGGCACCATTTCCACAGAGGCCCCCTTCTGCACACCCTTCTGCAAAAACTGCCCAGCTCTTACACAGGCCCCTCCTGAACACTGACTGAAGATGCACTGACCTTCCCTAATAAAGGGCCAGCTGTAACAGAGCCTCCGGTCTCCCTGGGTCAATCATCTTGAATAGAAGCTCCTAGAGGTTGCTTGTAATTCCCCTTACCTTGTCCTTGCCTGACAGCAGTGGGCGCCCTCGAGTTTGTCAGAAGGTTCCCAGGTGTTTTCCAAGGATCTTGGAGCTTGTCTCTAGAAGCAGAATCCAGGTACTCAACTACAGCATCTGTCAGCTGCCTCTGTTAGCTTCATTCTCAGATATTCACCCAACAATCACAGACACAAGTATTAGGATGGTCTCTAACTCTACCTGATATGCATGCATGGACCCTGAGCCCCTTTCCTAGCCACTGGTCCATACCCTGAGTCTGTCCTGGTGCAGGTCTCCTGCTACTTGCCACCTAGTCAAGCTTAAAAGGTGATAGCAAATGACACATGCACACACATGGACCAAGGGTGGTATTTATGTGGGAAAAATTAATGTACACAGGTCTTTTCATTGACTTCTCACACCCATACATATATATGTGTATATATATGTACATACATCCTTGCCTCTCCAGTTCCTGACACTGAAGTCCTTTCACTTCAGCCCTTTATGCCTCTCCTCTCCATTTTCCTGTGCTTTTTTCTTACCAGTCTACTCTGATCCTTGCCTTTCTCCACTCTTGGCCTGTCCTCTGAACACCCTAAAAAATTACTATAAATTATCCCTCTTTAGTATCTGGTAATAGTAAAGTTAGTCTTGGTTTTTCCTTCTTATCAGTTACAAGTTCTGATGGACCCTCTTCAATGCTCTCTCTGAGCACTTAATGAACAGATGGCCAAAGGATTCCCATCTTTATTGTTGTCTTCATGTTATTTCTTTTATACCGAAGAGTCCTTAAGCAGGTGATTCAGTAAGTGAGATTTTCTCTGACTCCACATACCTTTGCAGTTTTATGTACCTCTGTGTTCTAGAGGAGGCCTGGGCCATCTAGGATGGACAAGACAGTGGTGCTGATTTGAGGAATGCTGCTGACTGTGGGCATGGAAATTTTCCTTAATGTGGCCAAACTCTAAGCAGTTCAGCTGTGTGCAGCAGAGGTTAGACAGGAAGTCTTCTGCCTGTTCCATGAGGGCTGTGCTCTCTGAGCTGCTGCAGATGTTGCATCTTCTTGGCACCCAAAACATGATCTCTCTGTGCGTGGGTTGGTCTCACCTGAAACCCCATGTCTCATGCAGCAGCTATGAGCAGGGACACTGTCTCTGTGATTTCACTGCTCCCTCTTTTGGAGTCTAGCAAGAAAGAAATATTGTGGCAGGAGAGAAGAAATCAAGTAAAGGCAGAGGAAGAGAAAAAGGTGTGAGGAGAGAAGGGGTTAGGTAGCCAAAGCAGGGTCCAGGAATAGAGGAGCATGATCCAGAAACAGAGCCCACTGAAAGGAGACAATCAAACACAGAGATAAAACAAACTAGGGCTTGCAGGCAACATGGAGAGAAAAAGACCGTGACAGTGATGGGAGAGAGATGGGAGGCAAGGCTGTGGCAGAAATAATGGACAGGAGTAGAAGAAAGGGTGAAGTTGAATTACAAGTTGAGGAAGAAACAGAAAAATTTAGAATCGTAACAAGGTAAATTAGGAATTTGAGCAGCAAGGGACTAGAAAGGAGACTAAGAGAATAAGGTCAGGAAAGACTAAAAGCACTAGGATTAATTCCCCACTTTAGTCAGGACTTATATCCCTTATTTTCAGTCTCAACCATACTATCTAGGAAACAGCTGTATAATTCAGCACACTGGTGAAATCTGTATCTCTTTTTATTCTCCTGGTTAGTTGACATGCAATATGACAACCTTGCAGTTATTAATCAACATGAGTCATATGCAAAACTTTCTTAATAATCTTTCAGTTTAACAAAAGAAATATGTCATGAGTCCTAGCTAGAAACTTTTCTTTTGTATATATTTCTTTCTTTCTTGTTTTTAAGTACATGTCTGACAGATCTGGGCTTACTTGCAATAGTTATCTTTTTGTTTGTTTAGTTTGGTTTTCTCTCTTACAATTTCTTCCCCTGATGCCTTACTGACCTTTTGAATTCTCTCCATCTCAGCAGCTTTGTTTCAGGAAGACAATCCTCCCAGACAAATCCCCCTCCCCCTTTCTCCTTCTAACCAAGTACTGGGTAAATAGATCCATATTATCAGCAGCAATGCACTGCTATTCAGTCACTTTTACCAGGAGCTACCTATTAAGTATAATTTTTTCTCAAGACTTTCCAAGGTGCCACAAATAAATACTTGAAGTAAATGTCAAGCTGACATCTAACTTTCCAGAAGGAATGAGGGAAGATTTCAAGGACATTGCAAGGACTATTACCTAATTATATTTCATATGCCATACTACATAATGGCTGAGTTCTGTAAGTGCATTGGTATTTATCAAGAAGGGGGTATAAATTCAGGTATAACTATTCTTACACATTTTCCTTTCACAATTTTTTTTCTTCCTGTAATCTTAAGCCTGGTTTACATAAGGGTTGTTTTGAAATGCAACTGTATTTGTAAATGGCATCATTATTTTTATTTTTAGACAACCAAATTGATGCAGAAAATAAAGTCCTGAAAAACTTACATAACAGAAAATGTATGCATAGAGGTAACATAGTCCTCTGCCCCTCTAGTATTTTAGCTGTATTTTATGGGATTAGGGCTATGGCCAGAAATACTTTATTGTTTCATTATAGGTTAGATGGTAAATTCTTTAGAATAAATATATCTTTTGTGGCGTCTCAGTGAAAGGCAGAGTCCTGAAGACACATCCTGAAGTGTCATTTCATTTCTTAAGGGGAAATAAAAGGCAAGAGCTGTTAACAGAAAAGCCCATCCTTTTCACATTGCTAACGGTATCAAATTCATAGGCTCTACTGAAAAAATCATATTCAAACCTGGAGTTTTTCCTGTATTACTCAAGGTAGATTCTCGTTTTGTAAAGTGAGAACTGTCCATTCTTATTTTCAAAATATACCCTCCCTTTGCGTAATCTAAGATTTAGTCTGCTGCACTGTCTCAAATAGAGTATAGAGATTCTATCACTAGTCAATTGAGAGAGATAACTAACTCTAATAAAGTTAGATTAATCCTACTTATTTTAGGAAGGAGTAAAGATTCTTCTCTCTTTCCATTTACAAAAGAGAGCACCTAAATAATTTGCTCTGATTAGGCAACTGACTTTGAGATGGCTAAAGTTAGATGAGATGAATTCTAACTTTAAACCTCCTACATCTGTTGATTCAACCAAATCTCTTGCTAAGTTACAAGCTAAGGACTAAATTAAATTAAAATACTGTTTAAGCTACCATTACATTACATAGTACAACTTGACTTTTCAGCCATATCCTCTCACAGAAAAACTTTAATTTTCTATTAAATTCTGCTCTGTCATTATCTTCTTTGTATAATGAGGAGAAGGATACAGAGACAATGTGATCTGAAACGTTATTACATTTCCCATTCTGTGACATTTCACGTTAACACCATTACACAACACAAAACAGATTTTTGTTTTCTAGACTTTTTCAAAACACTACACAGATTTAGACCTTAGAATTTTATAGTAGCAAATACTGGGTTTATCTTTGGGATTTGGACATTTTTTATTTTCTAGAAGATTGCAATGTGTTAATAAAACCCTTTACCATGATTTTATTTAAGTCTAATATCTCAAACACTGTACAAAGCATTTTAAGACACAATTAGAATACTATTAATAATAGTAATAAAGTCCCTTCTTAGCTAATCATTTGTTTTCACAGAAATTCATCCCTTTGTTGCTGCTAGATATTTACATTTAAATGTCAGGTTATGTTTTTGCATAGTTTTTGCACTGTTTTCACATTAATATATTTTTGCAAACACATTCCTCTAAGATATGTAAAACTACCAAAAATCACAGTCCTCTTTTAGTTATAAGTTGTTCCCTGTCAAAATGGAAGGAAGTTGATAGTTCATCCTGCACCCAGTTTCACTCCAATATTTAATCAATGACTTAGTTGATGGAGGACAGCCCAAAGCTGAGAGAATCTAGAATGATATTGAAGGTCAGGATTCAAGATTTAAGAATTACCTTGATAAATGGGAGAAACAGTGGGAAAAAGCTGAATAAGGGCAAATACAAACCCAAGATCGACATAACATTTTTCTGGAAAAAGGATTTGGGAATTACCTTTGATCACAAGCTGAAGATAGGATAAGTGCCTGATAGGAGGTGAGGAGCTAAAAGCTTTGTCAATAAAGTAAAGGTAGAAGGAGAACTTGACAGGCGGACATCAAGTTCCAAACAAAAAGACAAATACAGAAAGTGTACTACAAAGAGAAGCAGGAAGAGGTGACCAAGAAGGAACAGAGATACGCTGAGACTGCAGGAATGCGATTAGTAAAATCTCCAAACCCACCTCATACTGAATCTGATGATTGCTTTGGATGGCAACAAGAAGGGTTTCTACAGGTACAGCAGCAGCAAAAGAAAGACTGGAGAATACGTGGGCTGCTGAAGCAGACAGAGGACCTTGTGATAAACCATGTGGAAACACCCTAGGTACTCCATACCTTCTCCACTCTGGTCTTTACCAGTAAAATTTGTTCTCCTCAATCCCAGGTCCCTCTGACTAGTGGGAAAATCTGGAGCAAGAAGGACTTGCCTTGACTGGAGAAGGGTTATTTAAGGGAACATTTAAAAATACTGAACATACACAATTCCATAGTCTCCACTGAGATGTACCCACAAGTGCCTAAGGGACCTGGCTGCTGTTACTGCAGGACCATCTCTAATCACCTTTTAAATATCTTTTGCATAAATACCTGATCGGTGGGAAGAAGGAAGTCAGAGACAGATTCTTCTTAGTGACAGAACAAGAAGAAAAAACAGAAGTATGGGATATTCAGCTTAGACTTAAGGAAACACTTCTTTACTGTAAGGATGGCCAAGCACCAAAACAGGGTTCCCAGAGAGGTTGTGGTCTCCCCATCCTCAAAGATATTCAAAAAGCAACTGGATGTGGTCCTGAGCAATCTGCTCTAAGTCACCCCATCAACTTCAACCACCCTGTGATTCTGTAACTAAATAAATTCAAATGCTGCATTACAAATTGGGTGGGTTGTGTTACATTTCACCTCACACTATACACTGCCCTTCTCCCTGTGAGAGAAAAAATTCTGCACTTTTTCACAGGTATGTCAGGTTTTTGCTTATTAATATTCATTTTGTATTATTTAGTCAGCTGATGATTTTATTGTTACCTAATTTGGGGGAAAGCTTACATGCTGACTTAATCTGTTACTTTAGTTTTAGTCCTGAAACTTTTCTACATTTTTGCTTTCTAATTGATTGAAAAAATTAAGACACCATGGCAAATCAATGAAAAAATTATAACACGGCCCTTTCTTATAAATGCAATTTTTTTGTCTCAATTTTTAAAATTTTAATTTAGTCTAGAGTCCTTAATTATCTATGGCAAAGATATGTTATACTGCCTCTGTGCAAGTACAGAAGCAGGGTATTTACCAAAGCAGGTGGATCTATGTTATTGTAAAGGCTATGTTATTGTAAAAAAGGCAGAACTAGGAACATTAGACTAAAGGAAATCCAGGCTAAATATTGCATAAACATTCTCAAGTGTTTGATTTTCTAGAACTTACTGACCTAAATAATTGCATAGTAGCTCATTAACTTGTGTAGTTTCAGACAATACTGGATATTGTCAAAAATATCAAAATATCAAAAATATGGTTTGGGGAGAAGTTTGTCTAGATGGGATCACAAGTGGTGCTGTATTTACCCACTGCTTTTCTTATTCCACATTGTTCCCCTTTCCCCGGCCCCTAGCCCTGGCCACTCCCTCCGGTTCTCCCTATTGGTTCCAGTACCCCAACTCCACCCATGTACCGCCTCTGCACCCGGAGAAAACCCCCTGCGCCAGGACCCTGTGGCTCTGTCTGGGAAGAGGCCGGTCGGCGTGTAACAGTAAGGGTTCCTTAGAGGTCCACGTGGAGAGACCCTTCTCGCCTCCTTTACTGTCAGCGTGCTGCAGGGCCGACAGCTGGCGGGAGCAAGTACGCGGGGCCGTCCGGAAGGAGTGCGGGAGAGCGGAACTGCCGCTCTGTCCTAAGCAGCCTCGCAGCGCTTTCCGAGAGGGCTGCGGCGTGCTAAACCAAACCAAACAACGCAACAGTCATGAGATTCTTTTCTGTCTGTTAACCACTACTGGAAATTTTTTCAATTTATAGTTGAAAAACTATACCTGTAGTGCCACAATGGTAAAATATACTTGAGTTTGTCATACTTTATTTGTCAAAAGATAGATCCTGTGTTAGGAAGTAATTTCATCCTAGTACTTTAAAACTTCTCCAGTCCATGGAAATATAAATACTTCACATTACACTTCTGTTGTTTCAGAGGACATCATGTTATGTCAGGATCAAAAGCATCTGCAACTTTAAAGGGTTTTATGTAATCTGTGAATTATTGCTTTCCTTCCTGTGTATTAGAATGAGCTACTTGTCTGTATTCTCAACGAGAGGTATAAGTACCGGTTCAATTTTAAGTAGTTGAAAAGATTTATAGATTTCAGTAAGATAAATAATACCTGAAAGTTTCCTTCTAAATGGTACTACAGGTTAATGCTAGTGATAGAACCTTTTAAAATTGTTTTACATCAGTGCTATCTTACTTAAAAAAACAAAACAAAACAAAAAAACCCAACAACATAATTTTAGGAATATTTGGTAGTTCCAGAAAAGATATACTTTGGCTTTATATATTCAGAGGAAAATGAGTTCATAAATTCATGCTGGTTTACATCCTGCAGGTTCAGCTCTCTACATTAAAATGTCTCTGTGACTCTCCATGCACAGGCATCTTCTGCATGTGCTCATTTGGTTCAGATGTTAGCTGCACTGTTATATTTCATTTGACTTGTCAGAACTTTGACACTTAATCAGGAAACACTATTGTTTTCAGATGTTGCTCAAAGGATATGATGACATTATCCTGAAGGTTCTTTTCATTTATGAGTGGGCATCCTATACCTAAATATCTGTAATTACAATTTGAAAAGTGCTTTTGGTCAATATGGCCTCATCGATCCTCTTTTTCTTTATTTAGAATAACAAATGGCCATGAAAACACTGTTATTATTACCTCCTATAGCTTTTACAGGACGGAATGTTGGGTTTTTTAAAATGACGGAAAAAAAAATCCTGAACAGTTACTTCATACCACATTCTCCCTTAACAGGACAAGCTGATCACAAACATTGATAATGTTAGAGAAGTTTAGCCCTAAGACACAGAATACTGATCCCCTTATAAAAGATTTTAAAACAGTACCAATGCAACATCTTCAACACTTAGCCAAGTCTTTTGGTGATTTCTCTTTGAGTCTAAAATACTGCGGTGGTGAGTAATTGGAAGTACATCAGGACAAAGGCTTCTCTAATAACAAAGAGCACATCATTGTGCATGGCTCAAACACCATGGAACACTGTGTCAGTATGTTCTTACATCCTCTCCTCTCACCTAGGACGACCCTCGTGGTTTGTTTCCATATGGCGCAGATAATGACTGTGGTCAATTAAAGAAAGTTACACAATAGTGTTGCTATTTTACTTTTTTTTCAGTCTTAACAGAGCATTGTTGATCTCAATCAGGTCAGACACCCTGTCAGAGCCCAGTCTTGACACATCAATGACGACACATATCAGAACAGTCAAAAGCTTATAACACGTAATAAAAACTGAATTGAAGTCATGTATGCTATGCTCTTGTGGCCTGAGTGGGATTGTAGGCAACCAGTGATTTGTAGGCTCCATTACTTCCCAAATGTTCAGTTCATCTAGCCCTTGGCAGGGTGTCAAGGACAAAGAATAATCAGTCTTCAGATACTGCTTTTGAAATGCTATGCCCTATGCTTCCTTCAGGTGCCTCATTCTTTCCATGTTGTCAAGATCCATTGATGAAAGCTGACTACTTCCGAAGGCCTCTGACAAGTGAAGCATCCTCAATACATGGAGAAAATTATATTGTGCAGTCGGTACTCACAGAATATACCCCAAGTGATGGATGAGTTACTGCTTGGCAACATGATGGTGAACTTCTCTTCTAGACTCGAGACAGACCCTTAGAACAACTAAAGAGATCTTGGACCCAGGAGGAAAATGATCACCCTGGGAAGAGACTTGAGGATTTTTTTAACTGATTTCAGAGTTCTCATAAATCTGGCTGCTGTCTTATGGATGGCAAAAAATATCCTATTCTTATAGCAAAACCATGCATTTAAAATAGGGAAGACATACTGCAGAAGCATGAAAATGATGTGAAAATCGATTGTACTAATGCAGGGCAGTGCTCAAAGAGCAATAGCTATTAAGAAGGCATTTCTATTTTAATACATTTTTTAATCCTTTTTATATAAATAGTCGATGCAGTGTAATAAAACATTACCAACATATAGGGATTTAAGATGTTTCTCTTTATTCCCTTCTTTCTTCATTTTTTATTCATAGCAATAGCTACCCTATTCTTTGAAGGCAATTTGAGTAAAAAATCCAATGATATTGCTCTTAATGCATAAACTTGAATACCAATTCAGAGGCAGCTAAAGTTTCTTGAGTAGGAAGGTTTAAATTTCATACCCTATATTTTTTTTGTTTTCTAACAAAATTTGGTTTTGTTTTTGAACACTTCTAAGCTTCTAGAGTTTTTTAGAGAGTGTGGTTTTGCTATTAAGTTTGACACATTTTCCAACTTCTCTTTTTTTCCAAAAAAAACCCCAAAACCACCGCCAAAACCAAAAACAACAACAAAAACAACAGCAACAAAAAAACCCATAAACATCAGCAACAACAAAAACCCAAACAAACAAAACACCAACAAAAAAAAAAACACAAAAAACCCGAAACCAACAACCAAATAAAACTCCTATCTGGTGAGTTTCTCTCCTGACAATTATATAGTATGATCAGTATAGTGTTCAGAAGTAAAACATAAACAGAGATATGTTCAGATATGAGCAAGGACATAGGTGCAGCTGGTGGGCTTTAGGGAGCCTAAATGATTCTATGAGTCTAAAATCACTGTTCTGAAAACCTTTCTTTTTGAAAATTGGGTGCTGTTTTGTCAGGAATTAACATTGTAAGGCCAGAGGTGAAAGGATGCAGAAGGTAGCACTGGTCTGCTGCACAAAGGTAAAAGCATTCACCTGGAATGGAGTAGAAAAGAAGTGCATGTTGTTTCCTGCTCTTTTTAGTATGTCCATTTTAAAATGAATATTACAGGATCACAGAATCATGAAATGGATTGGTTGGGAAGGCACTCTGAAAATCATCTAGTCCAATGCCCTGACATGGTCAGGGACAACTTCCACTAAGCTGTGTTGCTCTAAGACCCAGTCTGACCTTGAACTCTGCCAGGAATGGGGCATCCACAGCTTCTGTGGACAACTTCTTGTAGTGTTTCACCACCCTCACAGAGGGGAACTCATGAGAGTGGAGTAGAGGGGCAGAATCACAGACCTTGACGCTCTGGCCATGGTTCTTTTGATGCGTCCCAGTATATGGTTGACTTTTGGGGCTGCAAGTGCACACTGATGGGTCTTGTTGAGCTTCTTTTCTACCGACATCTGCAAGTCCTCTTCAGAGTTGCCCTCAATCCATTCTTCATTTAACCTTCATTAAGGGGTTGCCCTGATCCTTATGCAGGAGCATTCACTTGGCCTTGTTGGATTTCATGAGGTTCACACAGGCCCTCCTCTCAAGCCCCCCCAGGTCCCTCTGGATGGCATCCCTTTCCTCCAGCATGTTGACTGCACCACACAGCTCAGTGTTGTCAGCAAACTTGCTGAGGGTGCACTCAATTCCTCTGTCCATGCCACCAACTAAACAGTCCTGATCCCAATACTGACCCCTGAGGAATGCCAGTCATCACTGCTCTCTACTTCATATACTTCACGTAATTCCTATGCTCCACATACTTTGTATACACATCCTAAAACTGCTGTGCACAGTTGCCTGGGGAGGAAATGGGTTTTGGAACTTTTATCACACAAAGAAGGGAAGATTCCTCTTCCTCCTTCACCACTTTCTCTCCATACATGTATTTTATGCGTGTGCAGGGAGCACAAAAAAGGCTGTGGGAAGCCCTAGAGAAAGCAAAGACATGTATCTTAGTATCCTTTAAACTAGGTAAAGTAGCATCCAAGAAACAAACTGTTTTCTCCCAAGCACCTGATCAGTAAATAAACATATGTGAGCTGTTGTTGTTGTTTTAATGTGGTTGTGCACTATATGTTTGCAAATGCAGGACTAAACCATATGTCAACATTTGCCTTTATGTACTCCTGGAGGCTACCTACGCAGGAATCAGTCAAGTAACTTCAAAACGGCTGTAAATACGTGCACCTCCCATTACATTTCACACAGTTACATGCACAGTGGTTGCCTGGTGCATTGGGGTTAATTTACATATCTTACCTTTTGCAAGCAGAACATAATTTGGTACACTGTTTAAAGTTTATTATTCCAGTATCATTTGATGTTCTAATTTACTTTGTGTGCCAGCATTGAATTTACTACTAATCTTTTAAAGACTTGAGTAAGGATCATAGTAGCCTCATTTTGTAAAGACTTCTGTAGTGAACTTGGGTGCTAGCTTAGTTCAACGGGAAGTTAGAGTTGCAGTTCATTACAGAACAGTGAGCTCCAGCTCTATTGAATTACTGCCAGGGAATATTTACAGGCTACAGTCATAGACTTTACCCTTCAATCAATGATGGTCTAAGGGAACATTTCCCGAAGTTTGTTAATGCATTCTGCTAGCCTGACAAGTGGGTATAAAGTAATTCTGCCAACTTCAGTACCTTTCTGAGTGCTGCTTTGAGGCCAACAAAACATCCAAGTATTTTTTCTGAATAAACAACTCATCAAAACATATGAGAACAGAAGGTTTCAAACATAGCAAAGCAATTGGCATAGTCTTTTTAAAGTTAATTAGATGCACAATGGTACTTTATTCAAGCCCCCTAGACCAAGGGCCATCTGCATAACAATATTATATCTCTTATAGCCTCTTTATAACACTATTGAGATGTATATTAATGACTCTCCCTGCACTGTGTCTGCGAACTGGAAAGGGTGCATTTCAATAGATATGAATAACATGATGAAAAATTTTGCAGTCAATAGACTATGCTTTTACATTCTGTTCTATATATGTTTAGCTGTTCTCCACCTTTTTATTCTAACTTCCTTTTATCATTTTGGATGTCACAATTTTTGGTTCTACTGAGGAACTGTACTTAAAAATAAGGGACCAGAACTCCAATGAAGTAGCACCATTGTAGGAAAGAACAAAAATGCGTATTTCCCTAGTCTTTATTCTGTTACATGCCATGGCTTTTTTCTGAGACATAAAGTGTCTTGGACTTCAGGGAGTAAGTGCATCCTATATTTTTCTCTATATCTTGCAAGTAAATATGAAAAATAAATACTATATGCCTATTTATTTCTTTTACTGGTGCTGGCTGGTGGGTGGAGTTTCAGCTCTCTGGGTGTCAGGGGAGAAAGTGTAAGTGGCAGAAAGCTTCTGCTTATGTCTGCCAGCAGTAAATTACTGTCAGCTTGCTCTCCAGTTGCTACAGTAACTGGGCCAAAGACATATAATAAGACCCTGTTCTTTCCTTTAGCTGCCTATGGTGTTGTACAGCTGTGGTGTGATTTCCTTATGGGTTGTCTGCATGAGAGAAATTCCGTCTCACATTGCCAGGGCGAGCTTTAGGCAGAGGCGGGCCATGGTGAAGGGACAAAATGCACCATGACAGAGTCAAGTGCCTCTGTGTATTGTTAAAGACATTTGAGAGTAAGATGGCTGGGAAAGTTGGGTGAAGTTTAGTATAAATGTCATACCAGCATTTGCTCAAAGCCATGCAGTAGATTGAATATGTCATTATTTGTACCATTATTGCAGCAAACAATTTGCTCGAGTGGGAAATGTAGTAATTTACACTTGGGAGGTTTCTTTCTGTCTGGAGTAAGGCACCCTGACATTATAAGGTAAGCCGTTGCATTATTTGCCCCAATTTAATTTTGATTTAGTTCCAGAAACAATTACTGCTATAACTTCAAAAGACAAATCCAATAATCAAATAATATATCATATAGAAGAATTTTGGCTTTTAAAAAGGGTGCAATAAATCTTTCTAGATAACTGAAATAAGCTGCACAGATGGTTAAGTATATTTTAAAAAATGATGGTTTTGACTAGTATTTATTTAACTAGAGTAATTTAGAGATCCTTGGCACTGAAGAAAACCAAACACACAAAGCTGTAATAGCAAAGGTCTAAGATACTAGAAGAAATCATTATTGCTCAGACAGATTAAAAAATCACAGGTAGTTTTCTACATTCATATCCAGAATTCGTTTATCAAAATTAAATTATTTTTCTTCTTAATTAAATATATTAAAAAACTGTTCTTTAGTGTAAATTGTCTTCACATACTTGGCATAACAGCTCTAGTACCATAAGAAGTACTGATGTGCAATAGGAATATTTCTGGTATGCATGAGAACACAGATCTCTATATTGCCCCAAGTCTGCACTGTGCTGTCTGAGCTAGCCTATGACTCCTGCTCTGGAATTGTACTGTCCTCACTGCTGATATTTAGACAAGTAAAATCTCAAATTTTGTGTAGTCTGTGGCAAGCTTAAGTTTCTTTAGGGCCTGAAATGGGGAATTCTGCTTGTATAAGTTATCTATTAACCTGCCCGTTAAGAACACAGGGAACTGGTAGGATGTAATTAGTCCACTTAGGACTCGTGCCATGATTTACATTCAGCAATATAGATCAATAACAGTGAAAGATATGTAGAAAGCAGACTTAACGTGTTCTAATCCTTCTTTCTAGAGAAATCTTTACATTTTCTCTAAAATAAAATATGTAAGTATTATGTGGGCACAATGCTGTACCATAGCCATCACACAATTAGGCGAGAAACACACTTTCTTGAATGTATCTCTGGAGATGAAAGGATTTGTAGTACTAATCAAATGCAAATTTTGTAGTTCCTGTGGTGGACTTTGAAAAAGTGTAGATGATTCTCCATCCAAATTTGGATGTCAAAGGACTGTAGATGGGAGATAGATGTTTCTCTACTTCTATTGACTGTTACTGTTAGGCACAAAAGGAGAGACCAGCTCTGTAGGGAGTTGTATCATTACAGGAATATACAGAGATGTTCAGGGCTACAAGGAAGCGGGTGTAATCATTCTCTGCACTACCTATAAGGTATTCTAAAGCAAATATTTTCTTACCTTCACCAAGGTGTGCATATACATCAAATTAGCTGACTCCCAACCTAAAATCTTAAATTTGTAAATACTTTTCAGAGACATTTAAAAATATCAACCTAAGGAAAGAATGTAGAACCAGAAATCAGTTCTGAATATAAGGTGAACAACAAAGCTTAAGCTTTTCATTTGAATGTGAAATTTATTTTCAATATGAGAAGGAGAAAATGTCCTTACCAATCCAAATAAAAATAAGAGGAAGAGGTTTATACATGTCATCTCTACTTCAGTCATATTTTGGTAACAAAATTGATTTGACATTCACATGGCAAAATGGTATAAAAAATGACTATGAGAAAACATTCTCTGTAAGACACACTAGAACAATTAATAATATGTTCTGTATAAGACAAATGTTACTTTGCACTGGATTTCGTGGAAGGAAACTCTCATTCTTTATAATCGTAGTTCAGAACTGGTCAGGAGAAGGAAAAAAATTGTTTCATCTACTGCCTGGAAACTGTAAAAATAAGCTTATTCATATACAGATGAATGGCAGCAAACTCCTTGTTTTCTTGGATCCTTGTGGACCGTGAAGCCTGTGATCCCTTGTTACTTTGTTAAGATGGTCTTGAGTGACTGGAGTTCCTGCTCCTCCCAAGAGTTATCTGTATATTAGGAGGTTTGAGACTCATGAAATCAGTCCTTAATTGTTTCAATGAATTGCAGCGGTTGGAAAAGCACATTTTTCCCCCAATTTCTATTAAATGGCGCTAGTTCATTAGTACCCAACAGGAATAACAACCAGTCATTTCTCAGCTCTACTGGGGATTTCATATCTCATAAAAAATGTATTCTGTTAAAAAAAAACCCAATAAAACAAAACAACAAAAAAGCTTAGTCTTTGTTGCTAGTTCAATTTTTATATCTCTTCTCAAGTACATTCACCTTCACTGTCCCATTCTCTATTCAGATTTAGCCAGGATGAATAGCAATCACAACCTTCATTTCTTGCTTATCATTTTACCTCAGTGTGTATGTCCTGCTTCACTGCTATCCTACTGTAAACCACATGTCTGTATATTTTATTTGTTCATGTCAATGGACTGAGGGAAAAAATCACAGGAGAGAATAAAGTGACAACTCCATTTCCACATCTGAGGATTCTCAAAAGCACCTACTTGTCTAAGTCACAGGTAATTAAGGGACCAAATCCCACTGCCCTTCACTGTGATTCTAAGTATTCTCAGTACAAAAGGGTCAGATTTACAAAGGTATTTAAGGGCTTTAAGTTTCATGTAGATGTTTGGTTGGATTTTCTGAAAGTGTCTTGCTAGTCCACTCATTGAAATTAATGTCTCTAAAATCAATAAAAGTTAAGTAAACTGACATTTCTAAGGAGAGAAAAATATAGGCTGGTATCTGCATATTTAAGTACCTCACCTTTCTGAGACACATTTGAAGACCTTGATAAGATGCCAGGTCATATACATGCTTTTGAAAATGTTAACTTAGTTCACTAGTTCAGATCCGTTTCAGGATATCCTTGAGCAGCTGCTGTTTTGACTATGTAGTGGCCTTAGCAAAGTGTTATCATGGCCTCAGAGAATATTAGCAAAAGTTTTCTTATTTAATCTGCATCTTAGGAAATTCCAGACCACTCTGTGAGTGGGGAGTGTCCAATGGTTGTTAATAGCACTTATTTCTCAGAGGAAGAGGTCTTTTTGAAAACTGCTGAGCCTTAAACTTAGATCACTGCTTCATCTCTACACTTCCTGTCTTCACCATGCCTGGTATGATCAACTTTACACCCATTGCTGTTTCCTCAAGACTGCTTTCTTTTAGTATGCTCCAGGAACAATAAAATATTCTGTCATTTTCTTTTCGTCCAGATGCCTTAGGTAATCATTAAGCCAAGGAACAGGGGTTGCACCATGCAACATATAGGATATGGGTGTTAATTTCTTTAGTGAGAGAGAATAGCAAAGATGCTGCACTGTGAAAGCATAGACAGAACTATGTTAAAATCTAGTTGCAAATTAAACATAAAGGCCTTTTCAGAGTCTTAACTTTCCTTCTAAATTGTTCACCTGCTCTTTAGACCTGTATATTCACGCATTGATATACAGATGAGCAGAGGAATTGCTGACCACTTCTCAGAAACAAACATTTTCATCACAAACAGAGCTTCCTCATCCACTGATTTCTGTTGGTCAGCATTCACAGAGTGTGCATTTATAAAACCCTATGACAGACTCATAAACCTCCAGGATGATAAGGTAGTTAATTTTGTGCAGTAAAGGATTGCTCTCTCTCCACATGGGGGAACAATACTTCATTTCACAAGTGTGGAGGAGACATCTGTGATTCAAATACACTTCTTTTTGTTTAGGGCTTGAATTGAAAGAAGATGGGGAGAGGAACTTAGTATTTTTCTTCTGTTCTTCATGTTTAATGGGAAACACTTCCCTTTAAAAGGAGTCAGTGATGTACTGCAAGGCAAGAGACTGCCAGGTATACTATCATATAGTGAGACACAAGGATCTCTAATCCCCTGTCCTTTTCCTTTTTTGTTTCTCTAGAATTTGGGTTTCATTTTGTATGCAATAAACAGCAAAAGTGGGGCTTTATGGTTACTAGATTCCAGCCTATTTGTATTTTTAATTTTCCAGTATGTATTGATATGATCCATTGAGATCTTAGATCATCAGAAAAAATTCACAATTGCTGGTAATTGTTGCCTGTTAAAGATGATGAATTTTCCAAAGTAATGGACTAAGTTCTTGTATTGTCTTACTGTGGGGTAAGAATAATGAGTTTATCAAGAAGCCCTCTGTTATTGCCACAGCTCCTACAGTACCTATTGAAAATTAAATGGGTAAAATCAAAATTAAACTCGAATCTCTCTTTAAATATCTGTGACAACCCTATTATGCACCACCAAAGTCATCTTGCTCCATCTGTTCCACCTTTTTCTTGCATTTCTTCTGCAGCATGCTACACTTCTTTTGTCCTTTAGTGTCATTTTTTCTGACTCAGAATGGAGCTATGGAAGCTAGACAGAACTACCACAATTATTTGCACCCTGAATTTTAGATTGACTTAATAATGCAGAATATTCTTCATGGTCCTCTTTTTTTTTTTTTTTTTACTAAGTTGGCAAAGAGAAAAAGTTCAGAAATAATTTTTTCCCCTCACTGCTTTCATGTCTGAATCATGTCATATACTTAATACACTGCCTTATGTTTATGTCCCCTGGGTGTCTGTGTCAGCAGTGGACATGAGCAAACTGTGATCCTAGAGGGACTAAGAGGTAAAGCTAGTAAAATTTACAGTCTGGTAACAGTGACAGTATAGAGATGGTGGTATGTTCTACCTGTCTGGGGCAGCAAATAATTTCTAAAATTTGCATGTAGAGTATAGATAATGAAGAGCATAAAAAATTAGGAGGTTCTTAAAGAGAAACATCCTACAAGAGAAAAGGTCTTGGAGTGTGTAAAGATTTATTACAAAGCAACACAGAATCTGTAAAAGAGAATGGAATTGCAAAATTCTAGTCAGGAAAATATTATTTTTATCATTTTAAACTGAAACATAGTCTCTAAATCATCCCTACTCTTTTGATCACAGTAATGAAAACTTTGACTCAAAATTCTCTTCTCAGGTGCTTCAAAGTGTGTCTATTCTTTTTCACTTAAGTCAGCTGACTCCCTGATGTACACCAGAGTAACTGAAGTCAATATTTCCACACTTTCTTCCAATGTTCTTTCCCCATTTTTTTAATCTAGTTTTATTGCTGAATCTGCTAGTTGGTTACTGTTATTTTTACTGAGGTTGTATGTCCTATTTACTACTCATGAAATCAAATGGCTCTGTCACTTCTGACTCAACAGGAATATCATCTACTATCATTTCTTCATGCTGAACTGCTTAGGAAAACATAATTTTAAAGTGGCAGAGTTTTACAAGTGTTAATTTTGGGTTTTTTCTGGCATATTCCCTGCTTAGAGTTTTCTAACCATTTTTTCTCAGCAGCAATAAATGACTTTAAAAAAGAAGGAAACTTTGTCCCTTCCACAAGCTGTTTTCAGTGAATTGCTATTCTTTCTTGACCTGTTTGTGAAATCTTCATTTATCAGAATTTGTGCTCCTTTGTATATCGTTATTATTCATTTGTGAGAATACATTATGTTTAAAGTATACACTACGTGGGGCTTAATTTTCTGATAATTTCATAGAGTAGAACCAAACATTTCATCATTAACATTCAGCACCAGAGCTCTGGAAAGATAGGCAGCAAAGAAAACAGAAACATGAAGATAGTAGATGAAAAGAGTTGTGAAGGGTGGCAGGTCATGATTCATCAGCTATCATGTATCAAATTCCTTTTTTGGTGCATCTTAACTAAAGCATGCTGGAAAAATGCAATGTCATGTAACCATCTATAATTATGTCTGAAAAGGTTTGATCATTTTTCAGCAAAATACTGTAATGACCTTTCATATATGTGCACACATATTCTGAGGAACGGAATGAGAAAAGAAAAAATTCTAAAGACAAATGAGAGCACCAGCAACTGAGAATAACTTCTTAGCTCATTTAAGATAGCAAAACTCAATTGTCTATTGCCCCGTACCCATTGAGAGAAGGAATCGCAAATATGAATTAAGGATTAGATGTAGTATCAAGATAGCTGGAAACACTGAATAAAAAGCAGAACAAAATCAGAAAAGGAAGATTCATTTGGGAAAAGACCAGAAAGCTGGGGTAAGACAAAGTCATGTAGTTTCTTGATTTTTAATAGCTTTTTCTACAGCAGGGAATAACATAGCCCCACAGTGTTAGAGAATAACAGCAAAATATAACATTTAAATAGCTGGCATTCTAGGTCTATAAAAGGAAAACGTCCTACAGTGAAATATCCAACTTGATTAACAGGTGAAAGCTGTCCATTCAATATTTAAATCATAATAATGTGTCCTGTTCAGAGATGCCACATTGGCTGTTAAGAACTGAACACCCAGTTTGGGGATGAGCATGGTCCAGTAGCACTGGAGGCCTCCACAGACCTTTGCAGCCAGGCTGAGTGCAAAGTTCTCAGGCAGTTCATCAAAAAACTTGGTGTTCTCTCACCAATCAGCTTCATATCTTAGCTTTCAGGGAGCAGCAATGGCCTCCAGGAAAAGGAGCTGAGATCAGGGAGGACAAGAAGACAGGCAGGAGCGGTGACCTGACCATTAGGAGTGGCAGGTCAGGATCAGGGCTTGAGATGGTGATCAACAGTCAGAAACAGCTCAGTGGTCACACAGCACCAGGTCCAGATAGAGTAGGCACAAACCCAAGTGTGGATGTGGCTACAATACTGCTGCAATTTAGCCCAGGTGGGAGCTGGTGGTGTGGCTCCCATGGAAAAGGTGGTGTAGGACCTTGTTTTTAGCTTCTTCACAGCAGCTCTTACCATCAATGAAGTTGACCTTAGACTCTATCAGCTAAACTCCTCAACTCAGCCATCTCCTAGAAGGGTGATACACTCCAGGCCCTGAGAATGCTCATAAGGCAGTGCTCAGGAGCACCGCTGACTAATTTATGCAGTCCTTCAGGAAATTACTTATCCTTTCACAGAGGTTATGAATCAAAGTTATCAGTGCATGGGGTTTGTGTATCCCACCCTGTCCACACCAGTCCACAAACCAGGTCCGAGAGAAGACAGAAAAACTAGAAACAAAGCTGATACTAGAGGGAAGCAACCAGAGCTGCTGCATGGCCTCAGGAAGTGGCAGCACCACATTAAACTGCACTAGGTACAAGTTTATTTGCAAGTGGAAATCAGCAGTTCTAGATGGTAAATTTAACAGCTGTGTCCATTGCACACAGTCACCTAGGGCGGCTGCACAAGGCAGCAAAATTTCAATGGCATATCATGTTAAAATCTAGGCATGCTCCAGCCACCTCACAGTGCCATGAACTAAACATGAATGCTCCTGGCATGAGACATTGTGGTTCCTTTAGCTTGAATCTTCAACTTTTGCCTGCTGCATGCAGATCTTTGGAGAATTTATCTATTTACTGGGTCCTTGCTACTCAAATATATGAGGAACAAAACCCTTTACTCTTAGTAAAGAAATAATCTTACTAGTTGGCATCAGCATAGTTTTTCACATTGGCTAGTAGATATTTAAGCTTTCTATACAATCTTTCCAGACATGCAAATTTTGTGCCTTGTGAAATATTCACAAATAAAATTTAAAAAACCCTAAACAAACCACCAAACCAAACAAAAAAAAAAAAAAATCAAAAAAACAAAAAAAACCCAAAAAAAACGAACAAAAAAACCCCCCAAAAATAAACAAACAAACAAAAAAAACCCACCAGAAGACCAAAAGACCTCACAATTTTGTAAAAGGAAATAAGTTATCGTTTCTATTTTTATAGAAATTTTTTAGATTCTTACAGATTTTGGGATGGCTTAAAAAAAATATGAAATGTCAGCTTCCTAAGTTTCTTCTGCTCATGAGACAAGAATGGGTCTTATTATTAAGATTCATAGGTCTGGTCATTTTGGTCAAATGTCCAGGAGAAAAGTGAAAGTGCAGAACATTGTCAAGATAAAAGACTGTCCCTGAGGTCAGAAAATACTGTGGGTTTATTTGTTTTTTTCCTTTTCTTCTCTCTCATTCTCTACTTGAGCTACATTACAAAAACATGCAATGCTCCAGAGACAGAACTGTGTGAGTGGGTTTAGGTATCCATTCCTTTTGTTTGTTTGCTCATTTCTTCCCTCTGAGCAGGGACTCACTGGGGCTGCTGCAATGTTTGTGTGCACATTTTGAACTAGTACTTGCCTGTTAAAAATACATTCAACAAGGTGAAACCTGTTGAGAAAAGCATATGGAGAGAGACAATCATGAAGTCTGAGGTGATTCACTCATTATCACATCCCAAGATCATTTCAGTATTTTCTTTTTCTTGCTCACATCAAAATTCTGTATTTAAACACTTTGAACCTCTGACTCAGACTGAGGATCAGAAATTCTTACATGTAGTCCTTACTGACCTTCGGGTTCTCATGTTTTCACCCCAGCTGAAACCAGGACAAAGGTCAAGGGGACTGAGGGGAAGAAAAGGTTACTCTATATCAAATTTTATTAAGAAAACTAAAACAAAGAACTGGAGTTTTTCTCAGAGCTTTCAGAGCTGTATTTCATAAAAGCACACAGTAATAAAAAACTGAAAAAGAGAGAAAATATTAGCTCTCTAAACTTCATTTTGCATACTATTTGCTTTTTTCATTTTTCTTAATAAAAAAACAAGATTTATTTTCTCTTATTGAAGGAGTGGGGGAGGGCATTGTGGTTGTCTCTCCACCTTTTAACTGATGAGCTAATATTCAACCAAATTCAAAAGGGGGATTTAAGTCTCAGAGGTAGTTATTAAGTTCCTACAGTTTATCGCAGAAAGCCAGGAAGAGGAGTCCAAGGCAAAGGTCCTAAAATGGTGTACTACTTATCAGACATGAAAAACTTCATGTCTGATAAGTGAAAAGGAAGTCAACAATGTCACAGTTGCTGGTAAAATTTCAAGTGGAGGACACGTGTTACAGATAAATAGAATGGTTTGGATTGGAAGACACCTTAAAAATCACCAAGTTCCAAATCCCCTTGCATGGGCAAGGATGCCACACATTAGATCAGGTTGCTCAAAGTCCCATCCAACCTGGCCTTAAATGCTTCCAGGCATGGGGCATCCAAAACCTCTCTGGGCAACCTGTGCCAGTGTTTCACCACTGTCACAGGAAAGAATTTCTTCCTGATAGCTAATATTAATCTACCCTGTTTTATTTTAAAGCTATTCCCCCTTGTCCCATCATTACATGTCCTTGTCTAAAGTCCTTCTCCAGCTCTCTTGTAGCCCCCTTTTAGGTACTGGAAGGGTGCTATAAGGTCTACTTAAGAGAGCCTTCTTTTCCCCAGGTTGAAAAACCCGAACCTTCTCATCTTGTGTTCATAGGAGAGATGCTCGAGGCCTCTGATCATCTTTGTGGCTTCCTCTGGTTCTGCTCTGACAGGTCCATGTCTTTTTTGTGTTGGAGGCCCCAGAGCTGGATGCAGCACTCCAGGTGGGATCTCACCAGAGAAGAGTAGAGGACCAGAATCCCCTCCCTCACCCTGCTGGCCACGCTGCTTCGGATGCAGCCCAGGACATGGTTGGACTTTCAGTCTGCAAGTGCACATTGCTGGGCCATGTCGAACTTCTTGTCCACCAAAGGTACAAGGTACCAGCAAACTCAGGAAGCACAGAGAAACTGAACCCCTACTTATATGGCTCACTGTCTCATGCATGGGATTGTCACTGTCTCATGTGTGGGGACCTGGTTGTCACACTGCCCTCCTGGGTGCCTTGCCATGTTTCTGGGCACAGCAATATTGCACAAATATGAGCACTATAAAAGCATAATCCAGGAAATAGACATTTTGGCAGCACTAAGAAAGCTGAAATTCAGTGCCCTATTAGCCATCTGTGTTATAGGAGGACTCTCACTGTGAAATACCTGGACATCCCAGCTAAGGGCGTAACAAAAAGGGGTTAAAAACACTTTATGGCAAATTATGACACTCCTCATTTTAACAAAACCTTTATTTTGAATGACAGTCTTTCCAGGGCATTAGCAATTCTTTTTTTGTTTGGATTTTCAAAACTGAAT
Source organism: Corvus cornix cornix (assembly GCF_000738735.6). Taxonomy (NCBI): domain Eukaryota; kingdom Metazoa; phylum Chordata; class Aves; order Passeriformes; family Corvidae; genus Corvus; species Corvus cornix. The sequence goes on along the minus strand of NC_046332.1, from coordinate 58,513,281 downwards.
TACTGCGACATTGTCAGCTTTTCCAATTTTAATACAGCTTTTTAAATTTTTGTTGAAACAGCAATTAAACACAAGCAATTGCACAACAAAATTAACTCAGTTGTAACTTAAAATAAAAAAGTAAGTGTTTAACTCTTGCCGCCTGGAGAAAAGTTTGAAAATGGTACCTGAATTGAAATTTTTCTTTAAAGTATATACAGATAGTCAGACAGGAAATAGAATAATTAAAATTGCATGAAATTATTATATAGATGCACAGTAATACCTGATTAAAATATACTGATATCCATTAAAATCACATTATATCAATGCAGTATCATTATATTCCGGGGCCTGCCTGATGATTTAGTATTGACAATATTTTTATCAATACAAACAACAATTCCTTGCTAAAATGCTGTTCCAAAACTGCATCTGGTTTATATTGACCTCTCTTTATTGATTTACATCTAACAAGGACTCAGCCCAGTATTTTAAAATGTTTGCTTCTAATTTAAGGCACTTTTAGTAATATAAATTGATTACTCATAACTGTACAACCAATTGACTCATTCTGTACTTTATATTAATCCACTATTTGTCGGCTGCCAATGAAGTTCATAAAGATCCTGCTCATAGTCCATTAATATTGACTCTCAGATTTAATGAGTTCATTAGAATAACCATTACTGTATTATTAAAATGCAGAAGGAAATGTAAGCCTGTTTCATGCAAATAAAGACTGATATAATTAATCAAATGATACTTTTATTATTAGCATTATCATCACCATCCAGCATTTAATAGCCCTGTTTTATGTTTCCGGATAACTTTGTATGAGGCACTGTACAAAACCAGTGAGTATATAAGTAAGGTATAAGTAAGTAACAGGACATTAATTAGACAGGAACATTTAAGAATATACTGATACGTTGCAGATTAGTTAAGAAGATATTTGTGTCAGTCCAGTAAAACCTAATTAATATATTTGATTTTAATTTTTTCTTTTAATTTAAGGCTTATTTTGTAAGTAAGATCACTTTAATCTTGTTTTGTGGTAATAGCTGAAGAAAAAAAAGGGTGTCTAAAGCTTTAATCTGCATTCTTAGAATCAATTTTACATTCATCCTTTAGTCACACACCCTTTTGTAATCTTTCCTTTTAGTTCTGCATGCTCATTTCTCCAATAGCACTGTGCAGCAGTTCCTCTTTCTACCATAACTCAGCATAGATCCTAGAGATACACGGGAACAGGGTTTTGTTGAGTGGGTAGAAAATAGACTTTCTTCCAGAGCACTCTGTTATTTATTCTATGGGTTTTGATCAAATAGAAAAGTGTACACTTTTCTCAGTTCTTTTTTTAAAAAAAAGAGAAATGTTCAAGTAGAAATTTTAGTCCAGTATGTTCAGATACTCTGTCAGTGGTTTTGGGCTTTGGCACCAAAACCCATGGTGATACTTAAGAATCACACAACATGAAAACTATAAAAGGAAGGCACTTTGGACCTCTGTCCTCTCAGCTTTCTACCTTGGCTATCTTTGCATGGCTGTGTCAGATGCTGTTCTCCCAATACCTGGGCAACATATTCAGGTTTCTGGAGTCTGGTTTCTGCACTTGCATGTCTAGTCCAGAGAACCTCTCTGACTCTGAGTCCAACCTGTAGCAATATTATATTGTCCAGATCATAGTGATTTGTTTCAAACAAGGAACAGTCCCACCTCCACGCTAAGTCACCAACTATTGCTAGAAATATTTTGGGAGGATGGTATTTGGCACAGTCAATGACTGCATCAGGGACAGTTGTAATGATTTAGCAATACAGATGATGAGCTTTCAATACTCAGGAAAATTCCCATGCAGTGTTTACCACTGCATATGAACTCTGCAAGGATCTGGCCCCTAACCATGGCTTTCAAGCCCATTACCTTTAAGTACTTAACATCTATAGTTGGATCAAGCCCTCAAGTTATTGTAATTACTAAATGTTTCTTATTTTTCTGCTATATGAAACCATTCAAATTAATAACCTAATAGATAAGTTATTTGCATGGCTTGTCAAGGAAGGGTCTGATCCTGCAGGTAAAATTTCAACAGGTATTCTGTAGAAAAGTACCTTTGCTGCCAGATGAAGTAAGTACCACTTGATGGAATTGCATCTCCCTGGCATCCTATACCAATAGTAAATTTATTTGAGTCTGTTAAGAAAAAATCTGTCCTCTGAGCCAAAAGAAGGCATCTCTCAGGTTCGCCAAGAGCTGTGCTAAGCCTTTCTTTCTTGGGAGTCATTAATTGCTTACCTCCGGAAATGGTGCCTGGAAGAGGCACTTGTAAATGTACAAAAAAAATTATTTACTGTGGGAGTCCAAAATATTAAGTCTGTGTTCTAGCTTAGTTTTAATTGCTGTAGAGGTAAACTGAGCAGCAAATATAAGTTTGATGCTGAAAGCAAACTGTGACTTGTAAATACAGACTAACACATTTTTACAAGGCTTGGGGCAGGAATCTGTCACATTGCCCTCTGCGAGAAGTGAATGGGAATAAAATTGGTGCATTTCTGCTGATGTCACAGGGCAATGACTCTGTAAGACCTGTCTTACAGAGTATCAAAGGTATTGAAAGCTTTCTGCTGGATTTACATGTTTACTCAGTTGCTCAATAGTTTGTCATAGACTCTTAACTTTTTCAAAAGCACACATACACATCAGCAAGACCCAATTGTATTCTCATGGTGCAGCTGGATGTCACAGTCCCAGCTGTGCTGGGCAGTCTAAAACTATGGGAAATAAATTATGGCTAAAGATGTTTGCAAACTACTTTATTTTCTCTGCTTCAGGTGAAGCCCTCTGCAGTAAGACCTGTGCAGTTTCCCACTGACAGCTACATCTGTGAACTCCTGTATTCCTGCATGGAGAATGAACTGTAGCTGCTGTTAGTCCATCTTCAACGTCACTTTTCTTTCACATTTCTTGCCTTTTTATCAAGATTCTCATAGAAGCAATCCCCATACTTCAAATTTTGAATCTGCATTGTGGCTTCTGAACCTGAGCATCACCTGTAGCCACTCCCCAAAATCACACATACGTGATGAGATCCAAACACACAGCTGCCCAGGAATGTGGTTGAGTCACCATCCCTGGAGTTATTTTAAAGATATATAGATAAGTCACTTAGGAGTATGGTTTAGTGGTGAACTTGACAGTGCCAGACTAACAGTTGGATTCAATCAAATTAAAGTTGTTTTCCAACTTAAACGATTCTATGATTCCATGCTAATTTTCTGTAAGCCAAACTAGTAAACCAATTAAAAAACTGTTAGCTGATCTGCCTTTATAAATTTTCTCTATGTCTTCACAAAAAAAGTTATCAAACTTGTAAGTAATAGAAATTAGGACTGGTTATTTAGGAATACTTGATGGAATACTGACACAAGAGCAGGGAATTTTTCACAGACTGTACAAAATCCTCTGACCTACATCATTATTCTCCCAGGGATAGCTACAAGTTTCTTGAACCGAAAATTAAATCAGCTTGGGGATAAGCATATTGGAATTGAGTAGCAAAAGTAAAATATACTGGTAATCCTGGCATTATTTACTCTCCAGTATATGAGTAAAGATAGGAACTTTTACTCAGTCTCAATATATTCTAAGCTGCTATTTAGAATTCTCTGCCTCTAAAATAGTGTCAACTACTATATTACTGATATTCAAGAGGAAAGGAATAGCACTTTTAAAATATCACTGCTGTCAATCTCCATATTGTACCAAAGGCACAGTAAAATGCACTTAGATAGGTTTACATAAGCATGTCTATTGCTTGGATAAATAGTTTAGATTGTTTCTGTATGTGACAAAACTGTGTTAAACTATGGTAATAAAATATTAGACTACTTCATAAACTTGTTTAAATATATTTTCAGAGGACAGTCTGCCTGACTTGACTTAACTCTAAGATTGCATCTGGCTGTAACTTTTCTTCTATCCACTATGAACATGGCAAGCAGTATTTTAAATAGTGTAATAAATACTTTGCTAAAATCATTATCCCAAATGTATTCTAGTATGTATAATAATGTTGGATTAACATATGTGTTGTTATTAATTCCTATTAATTGTTTTTCTGATAATAGTTTTTTTTAAATGCAAGAGCCTTCTTTACTTCACTGTTTTGGGAAGAGTGTGGCCAGCAGGTCAAGAGAGGTGATCCTTACCATCTACGCAGCCCTAGTGACACCACATCTGGAGTATTGTGTTCATTTCTAGTCTCCACAGTTCAAGAAAGACAAGGAGCTACTGAAGAGGGTCCAGCAGATAACCACAAAGTGTGGAACATCTCTTATGAGGAAACCCTGCAGGAGGCTGGGCCTGTTTAGTGTGGAGAAGACTGAGAGGGGTCTCATAAGTATCTATAAATACCTCAAAGGCAGGTAACAAGATGGTGCCAGACTCTTCAGTGATGCCCAGCAACAGGATGAGGAGTAATGGACATAAACTAAAACACATAAAGTTCCACCTCAACACAAGGAAAGACTTCTTAACATGGAGGGTGACAGAGCACTGGAATAGGCTGCCCGGGGAGGTAGTGCTGTCTCCCTCAAAATCCACCTGCATGCGTTACTGTGTCACCCATTCTAGGTGACCCTGCCTTGGCAGAGGGGTTGGACTAGAGGGTTTCCAGAGATCCCTTTCAACCATAACTGTTCTGTGATTCTGTGATACTTTCAGTCACTATGTAATTAGTGAGATGAGCCACATTCACTAACAAAAGAAAGATAAGAATCTAATAATATATTTTGTACTAAGGATTGGAATTCACCAGAAATGATCAGGCTAATTTCAATAATATTTCCCAAAGGATCCAGTTCCACATTTGATAGTTTTTAGAAAACTCAGTCTTTTTTTCTCTTTAAAATAAATTGTTGCAGTGACATCTGCCATCCTTTTGTGCTTTTCCACATTTTCACCAATTTGAAAGGCCTGAAAAATAGAATGGAATTCTTTATTTACAGATAAGAACATACTCACTGCTTGTGATCAATAGTGTTATATCTAGAGATTCAAGCAGCTCAGTTAGAACCATAACAGGCAGAGTTTATTACCAGTAAATCAATATGATGTCTCTTAGCCATGCATCTCTTTCAAGAATCTGTATAGTGTAATGATTATCATTATAAAATAAAGTCCAGTCTCTCTTTTTCTATCTTCTGGTTTTGATCTTGTAAAACTGGGAATTGATTTTCCTAAAAATCATTATGTTTCCACCATGTGGCAGATACACCACTTAGCAACAGCTACAGGTGCCAGCCCTTGAGTGGGATTGGGAATGAATACATGCTGAGGGAGAAATTGCTCAAAAATTTCAAGATCAACATCTCCAGGCTAAAGAGCTATTTATTTTCTGTGCCATGGGTACAACACAGCAGCCTTCCCTGAGTAAACATGATGTGCATTTCCGATTGATTTTTCTGTTTTCCTCAGCAGATTTAACCATCAGCAAGAAATATCTTTCATTCGTATGCTGGATTTCCACAGATGTGAATAAATCCTGCTCATCTCACATGAGAGAAAGTCAAGGAAAGCAGAAAGCCAGCTGCTGCCCTAAAGATAAGTTGAAGGTTCATCTACTTTGATAATGACAGTCATACAGAATATCAGACATTTATGCTCTCAGCAATCCTTGTCACAACTTTATTCATTTAGACAGACTTGATACAAGAAGAGATGTAAAGAATCACTTAATTTTGTACAGGTATTAAAGGGCTATGAGCCTTCATTAGATAGATGAAGACTGATAACAAATCTGATTGTCTTTAGGCTATGCTGTGCCTCTGAGATCACATCAGTATCTAAATATGTCATAAAGTATGTTTAACAAAAAGAAAAAGTATTGTCTGTTTGGACAACTTGCCTGCTTCATTAAGATACTGTTACTGATTTTTAACAGAAGTAAGAGCTTTTACCATTGCTATCGTATTTTTTCCTCTAAAAAGCCAAGATACCAGGTCTTTCATGACACTAGCTTTATGAAGAATATTAAACAAACTGTTTATGTCTCCTAGAGAGATCTCTTCCAACTGTTTGTGTCTTCAGGCAAGTCCCAACAGGAAAGCACAATTGTATTCCCAGTAGCTATTTTCTGAGCACGAGCAGTTTAGTTTATTCTCAGAATCCAAAGATCAAGAGTTTTCCTACATATGCACTACACAGGGATTTTTCAACACATCTGGAATTTTTTTTTCCCTTCTTTCCCTCTTTGTTTTTGGGATTTATTTTTTGTAATGTTTTTCAAGAAAGGCTTCACATTTCTGGTAAAATGGTAGTAGCTATAAAACAATAAAAGCCTTTTTTATAGTATTTGAGTATCGAGACATCATCATATAGAGAATGAAATTAAAACAGTGCAGTGTCTTCCCAGTTTTTCCACTAAGATTTTGCCTGTGGCAACAGATTTTCCTGTGGTCCCCAGCTACCACCCAAATAGTCAACATACTTTGCTTCTGCTACATACTTATTTAGCAGATACGAAAACCTGTCCTGTCATACTGAAACATTGGAATTGTTTCGACATCAGTCTTCAAACAGCATTACCTAGTGTATTGCTTTATGACTCTACACATTTGGGTTGCTATGGAAAGAATGAACTGTCCCTATAAATCTCTCTTTATGGGCAGTTAATTCAAACATGATCAAGTTTCTGAGGATGCAAAAGCTTTATTGGCAGAGATCTCATTCTCCATGCTTTTGACCATTATGTCATGCCCCATTACCATCTTCACTGCACAGCTTTATAGCTAGCAGAAAGCTTAATTCAGGATTGCAGTAGTTTGCTAAGATTTTGCCAGGACAAAATTGTTTAGATGAAGGTCTTTAGTTACTGTACTCCATGTTTTAAAATTTCTGTCTTTTGAAAGATTACGTCCTTCTTTTAGGATCCAATGAATTTAAGAATTTCAAAATAGTATTACAATACATAGTTTTCAATATTTTCCTTAACCAAAGCTATTATTTAAAATATTATTTGATAAGGTAAAAAATCATACCCTAAGGTGAATTGTCGTATATTCACGTATTTATCATACCCATTGCTCAATAAGAGTGCTTTTGCCCCAATTCTACAGTGTTTATTTTAAGCTAATGTTCCCAATTTAACAAATCACAGATTTGTCTGGGCCTCACAACTTCATTATTGTCATAAACAGCACACAATTATTCCAGGTACAGGCACACTATTTGTTTCTCAAACAGGAAAAAAAGAAAGAAAAGTCATCTAATACCTGACATCATCTTTATTTGTAGGAAAGCAGCATGTGGCAATCATAACACAAGAGATCAACTATTGTTCAACACCCAAACATTTTTAATCAGAATTTTAAACCAGAGTCCCTCAGCATGGAGCTAGCTGTATTCTTACTTGAGAGGATCAATGCATAAGGTTTCTGGGAAGACATGGAGATGTCTGTTTTATTAATCAGGGTTTGAGTAGCATAATCCCATGCACATAAAGTTACCTCATTCTAAGTCATCATGAAATGTTTACATTTCACAAAGCTGCCTATATTTGCAAAATTAAGGCTAGTTTTTTATCTCTATTATTTTGTCCATTGCAGATCATGCATTTCAAATAAAGGTAATGTATTCCAATACTCACTGAGTTCAAAGCCAAGGCAGATACAGGTAAATTTCCTAAAGAAAACAGAAGATGATTTACATTTCTGTTTGTTTGCTTGTGTTTTGTTTTGGTTTGGTTTTTTTTTTTCCATTTCCATTTACTAAATGGAAATTGCTCGTATGGTTAGCTTCAATCAGTTTTGAGCTCTGATTTTTTCTCAATTAAAAATGAAATTGTTTCTGCACATTTTCTTGTGATTTCTTAGTCATTTAACTCAACAATCTAATGGTTGAATAAGTTGAATGTGATTTTCAAATGAAGAGTGCTTCAGATAATTCTTTTCTATGTTTCTAATAGCTTAGCATCTGTGATAGACCTTTCTAATTTATAAATATATATATATATATGTTCTTCCCACTATATATATATATGTTATTCCCACTATATAGTGATCATAAGCACAGCATTTATTTTTTATTCCAGAGGGTCTGAGCCAATATAGCTAAGTATTGATGCTTTCCTGTCATGATGATCTGACAAATTTTGCATACTGTCTAAAGCTTCACATAACATTTCAATTTTGACATCTTCACAAGCATATGATACCCACTAAATCTCAGTAGAAAATTACTCAGGACATGGTAATAGACATCATATAAGTATAAAAATGCACTTGATAGACATACAAATTTATTTCAGAAAGTTAGGAAACAATATTTTGAACAAATATGAGAAGTTGTTGCCTACTGTACATACAAGTGTACCATGTCTACAGTGAAAATGCATGAAATTTGTGAGTGAGAGATCCCAAAGTCAAAACATTTGTCCAAAGTTTAAAAAAAAAAAAAAACTAAAGAGAAAAAACAGTGATTTTTCTTTCATTCAATATTTTTGTTAACTATAGTGAAAAACCGCTGTTGCAGTATACAGTAGAACAATCAGAGTTTTACTTTCCACTTCCATTCCACTTGCTAGATCATATTATCTCCTCATCAAATAAAATGTGTGGAACTTTAGTGACTTTGGCACAGAATATTTTCTCTTTAGAATACTACAGGAAGGTACTAATAACCTATGAAAATGTGTCATTATCAATTCAATTTGATAGTTCTTCCTATGCAATTTCTATGAAGATCTCTAAATCCATTTAACATTCTGTAATGACTTTACCTCTCTCATATCCTACATAGGTCTTCTGATAGAAGGAAAGATAATTTTATAACAGTACCCTTAAATCACAAAGTAGAAATGATTGAGCAGTGTTGGTGCCTGCTCAACAAACAGAATAACCTGTATGTCCACAAGATGCACCTACCTCCATGAGTATGTGACTGGGAGGCTTGAACAAATGTGTGTAAGAACAAATGTATAGGGAAGATTTTGGTCTTGTACCACTGACTGCTGCAATATCTGTGTGCATTCAAGAGAAGGACTTACCCAAGGACTTAAAGGCTGTATTAACTTAGGAAAACCTAAGTTAATTACTAAAAACATGAAGTACAAAAATATAGATATGTTTCAGATCTTTTACAGATTATAAATATTTTACTCTGGTACTACAGATAATCCTTCTTTTCTTGTGGGATTGACATTCCTAAGACCTTTTTTCCTCTGTGGTTGCCACTTAATCCTTTTCTTAGGAAGAAAATGAATGGGCAAAACTTACCTTCAAAATGAAGGTAGTATGAGGTGCTGCCTCTATTCTTCCATACAGAACTCCACTCATCCTTGACATGGGAATAACACTTGCCCATCACGTCTGCCCAAGATTTGACCACACAGGTCTGATGTTCCAGAAGATTCTCCCAGTCCTCTCAATGTGAATTATTCAGGAATGGGAGGGAGTAAATTATATATATAACTTTTCTTTTTGTCTGATCTATCTAAGAAATTTGTCAATAAATATTTTTTGGTTCAAAGAAAAATAAGAGGCAATTAATATGACTCCGTGAGTTCTGACAGTAACATTTTGGTATTGAGTGCCAGATATATTTTGAAAGTGAATACTGTTGATGGCAGACCAAATGTTTCCTGAAATTAAATTTGGCAGTCTAAATTTAATGTAAAGCATTCACTTCAAAGAAGACTGAAACTGAGACCCCTCCCTTCTACTAAATCTCATGTTCCTTGACTGAAGACTTACTATTTTTCTCTTCATACACAGAAGTACATGACAACATACAGTTTATTGCAGCTGCAGATCAGTCAAGGAACTGAAACTTGCTGTACATCTTATTGTTTTTTGCATTCTATCATTTTGGTTTTTTACCTCTTAGTAAAGAAATGTTGTTGTTTTTTTTTTCAATATTATGCTGATTCTCATTATTAGCATTATATTTTGACATGAAATGTAATGAGTTAATAAATCATTAACAGAAACACTGGAGTTCAAGGAGAGAATTCAACTGAAAATCACATTTAGGCTATGAGTTTTTCATCTATTTATGAGGGGTTTTTGGTTTTTTTTTTAGAAGAGGTCATTACTATTATTTACATTGACTGCATTTCTATTTAAGCCAATGGATATCAGTCAACAATTCATATAATAACTTGATTGCCTAAACAAAGTTGAATATCCTTTTTAGGCTGTTTTGTTTGTTTCTTTATTTGTTGGTTTTGTTGGTTTGGATTTTTTGGTCTTCTTTTCTTTTCCTAGGAAAACAGTGAACCTTCCTAGTGTCTTCTGTCATTATTAATATCCATCAATTTTTGGATCATTCACAAATAAAGGAGTTCATAGAGTCTTCTTTGGGAAAAAAACCTCCAGACCAAGACTCAACTTCATACGTTTTGACTCATTACAGTTCAGATTTCATATTCCATTTGAAGACAGCCATAGAGTGCCCAATGCATCGATAGATGACAATATTGTAATGACACTACTTGAAAGAAAAAGAGAGACTCTCAAGGCTCACAAATTTAAATTATTCAAGAATAAGGTGAAACAAGAAAAGATGAGAGGAATTCACTTTCTTTAAAATTCTAAGTGTTTCAGTACACCAGCCCTGGGCAATTCTTTCAAAGCTAGAAAGAAAGAGGAGATTGGTTTTGCAAAAGAAGACCCAAGGAAAAATTTTAAGTGTGATTCTGTCAGAGACTGACTAGGATGGGCTGTTTGAGTAAATAGCTAAAGATTTTTGACAGTAAACCCCAAATCACAATATTAAATGCATTAGTGGACCAAGGTCTGTCTCACTTTAACTAAACTTTCTTCACATGCAATATCTGTTGGAAAGACAGGAATGATAATTTCCAGACTAAAGTCATTTAAGATCTAGATAGGTGTGTTGGCCACTGTGCCAGTGTGGTACCTGAGTTTCAATAGTTCTTCTTCCTCCACTATATTTACCTCCTAAATATATTCATGAACAATCCCATCTTTCTGGATGGCTCTTCCAGTTCCTTTCTGCCAACATGGCAAGACTTCCTTTTCCATAATTATCATGGCAGTCTGCTCATAACCTTAAACTTTTTATTGTTGCATGCCTTCCTATTATTGCTGCTGAGGTCCCAGAGTTGCCCAATTCTGTCTATAATTTATCTGCACTGACACTACCTTCCAACTGAATGTTTTAATCCATACCAGTACTATACTATACTATACCATACTATACTTAAAGCTTATATTTTCAAAATCACTGTAAAGTCTTGGACATGTAGTGACAAGATGAGGGGGAATGGCTGCAAACTGAAAGAGAATAAGTTTAGCATAGATATTAGGAAAAAGATTTTTACTCTGATGGTGTTGAGACACTGGCACAGATTGCCCAGAGAAGTCAGGGATGCCCCATCCCTGAAAGTGTTTAAGCCCAGGTTAGAGGGAATTCCGAGCAACCTGATCTAGTGAAAGGTGTTCCTGACCATGGCAGGGATTCTGGAACTAGGTGATTTTTAAGGTTCCTTCCAAACCAGGCCATTCTCTGATTCCATGATATTTCAGAATCCATTTAAAACTTCATTCCTCTGTTAGCTGTGTTTGCCTGTTAGTTACTATGTGGGGTGCCAAAGTGTTTTTAAAGGCATTCTGCCTAGTAGAACACATTTATTTATTAAAATATCTTGGAAAATTTACAGGATTCAAATATTTTTATGTCAGTCTTTCTCCTAAATTAATTCTATGGTTTAATTTTTTTTTTAATTTTTTTCTATCCATTTTAGTCCTTATATTTTTCATTCCATGTCTGTTTCCTCTCTGATTTTACCTGCTAGATGTCAAAGATATTAACACTGAGAAATGAAAAAGACAAGTTCTTAAGTTCAGCACCTGAGTCCAAATTTATTATTGAATTTGTTATTTATTATTAAAAATGTATTAAAGAATTGAATGAGCAGAGCACATAAGCAGGAATTACCCAGGGGAAGGCATAAGTCATTTTGTGACAGGTTACATGTACTTAATGCAGCTATTCACTTTTTTATTCATGAAAAACTGTGTGGATTCTACATTAAGTGTTGAACACCTTGACGGCCTTGACTATTTTTGCAATTGAAGGCATCTTCATATATATTTACCCATATGTCATGTGGACCTGTACCCATCTAGAAAGGATTAAAATGAAACACAGAATGTCAACCCTCATTAAAAAGCTGTGCCATATTTTATTTTTAAAAGCAGCTTGAGAGATGATTACTAATTTTATTTATTAGTTATGAAACAAAACCTGAGAGAATGGATGTTGAGAGAGGTTAGCCATGCCCTGTACAATAAGAATGTTAGCATAAAATAACAGCCAGTACATAGAATATTATTTTCAATCACTCTTTATAACATTTTATCCCTTCAATAAAGCTGTAGTAAATGTATCACTATTATTAACTTACTTTTAGAAATGTAATTTCCTGCTATGCGAAACTCTGTTAACCAGTAAGTCCATCACTGAGGTTAAGACAAACACATTTGTATGTGGAAATTTGCAATGAAGTTACTCTTTTCAGAAAGAATGGGAAGGCACATATGCACCCTGCCTAGTTTTAAAATTGAATTTTCATATCTGCATTAAAGAGGTGTTGCTTAAAATTACCTAATTGCTCAAAGGACAGGAAAATCCTCTAGAAGGGCTGTACATCTGAAGAAATCTATGGAGGTAACTACTTCAATTCACTGACTGTAGAGCATCTTTAAGTGTAAGCATCTTTAATTTTGCTAAGTTTGCTTCATGGTCAAGCATTTCAGTTTACTATCTAAATCCTGATAGGATTTAAGATACCTCAGAATGTTTTTTTGTGTGTTTTGTGGATTGGGGGGTTTTTGGTTGGTTGGTTGGGTTAGGGTTTTTTTAACACATGCATGTATTTTTGTATTAGCCTTGAGTTCACTTATGTAAAAAGAGTCAAGATTTCTGTTGATCAGTATTCATTTTCCATAAGTGAAAAGAATCCTGAATATCAGCTTTCCAGAGTCTGCCCAGTGTGGTAGTAGACAGCCTTCTCAAAGTAAAAAGCTGTTTAAAGTACAACTGTTTAAAGAACCACCATGTCTGATCTGTGCATACTATAGCTCTGCAATCAATTCAGCACCTTACTTGCACAATCAAACCTTTTTCTTTTTACCTAATTAACTTTAATTTCTGTTACTGAGACTATCTGAGTGTATGGAGGATACTGTAGATGGGAATGCAGTGCCAGTCTGAACTGTGGTTCTATGAGGTGCAACCATACAGGAAGGTCACAGATTGCAGCACACTGCTTGATGCTAATGATCATGCTCTTAGCTCTGTTTGGTTATCTCCAATTATTACAATAGCTGAAAATCAGAATTTCCAGTTTGTGGTCTTGGCATTCAACTTCTGTCCTTTAGGAACTTCATTGCTGGAGGAGATGTAGTTCAACAGAAATATGTTAAACTTCAGTTCTGCAGTGTTTCAACAGGAACACAGAAACATGACGTTCAAAGATTTCCTATATCTTACTTTGTCTTCCCTTAATCTCAGAATTGTAAACAATAAATTAATGAAGAGCCTTCACATTTTTAACTACAAAATTGCAAATAGCTCTTAAATGTGTGGTGATAAATGCATTGTGCCCCTTGCTGACAGTTGAGAGGTAACTGACAATATTTTCATATGCATACTACTGGGAGTGTTGGTCCTCAGGAGCTTGTGAAGAATTCAATCAACAAATGCCATTAGAGTACAATTACTGGCTCCTATCTTCTACCAATGTGTTTGAGAAACACATAAATGCATGGCCCCTCCATCTGCCCATATTAAAACAGTCTGCCTAAATTTCTCCTGCCTCTGTTGTGCCTGAACAGTTCAACAGTTTATTTACTTCAATCTTTTCAAATTCACCTTTAATGAAACCTCCTACAAGTCTCACTTTACCAGCCATTTGATGGGTTTATCACCCTCTTATACTGTTTTCCCAAGAGTTATCTTTGCACCACACATATATATATATATGTATACACACAGTATTCCATGATGTAACTCATTACAGCATTTTAGAAACAACATATACTTTTATCTATTTTTAAGAGCTGTATAATATTTAATAGTAAATATCTTTTCCTAATGTCTTCATTAGGACAAAAATTTTATCTAACACAATCAGCATTTGGGTTTTGGAAGCATGGACTTTAATATGAAGAATTTGGAAAGCAGAAAGAATGAGAAGGAGAGAGCAGTAGCAACTAAGTTCTTTGCTATGCCAAAGAATCCCCCTCACTGTTCAATGCTCCTAAATTTAAAATTAGAAGTGTTTCACTGCACCTGAATTACTCTGGCTCAGATAAGTAATTCCAATAGATCGGCTTTAGTGATAATCTTCTAACTTTAAATTTAGACTCAGTGAAATGTCTGGTTCCTTCAGAACATAATTTTCCAGGCTGAAGAAGTTGTCCTGTGGAGCTGCAGCTAGCAATAAGGGGAGAGAGATTAGTGATATTATACAGTATATTCAGTTACTCAAACCTTGAGTCATTTTTCATTTTCATTTGAAATATTTATGTACAAAGTTTCATTTTAGGGAATGTGTCATATCACAGTTATTAATGGGAAAAGTGTCTGAAAGTTCAAAGTGCTTTACACAAGCAAAGAGATAATGGAGGCAGGCAAATACAACATTGTATGTGAACAGAGGCTAGTAAAAAAACTCATGATCAAGGCTAAGGAAGAGCCACAGAGCATAAAAACTCACATAATGGAATAAGTTTTAAAAGATTTTTAAACATTCACCTACTTGAGATGAAGTTAATGTGATATGAGAAGCTAGAAAGGTATCACATTTTATGCTTTGCAGGCACATAATAAACTTTGGGGTTATAGATAAAAGATGCTAAGTTCTGCAAAAAGTTGAGTCACTTTTAACATTTTGAAAATAATTTGATTATATCTAAGATATTCAAAAGCAACTAAGGGACTTAAAGGCCTAAGTGTGGATTTGCTTCATCTAATTTTTACTCAAATCTCATTCTAGGTAGACTTAAAGTTTGGAAAACTCCTAAACTATGTTAGCTGCCCGAAAGCTGCTCTCTAGTCTACATGAGTCATTTACAGTCCTTCCACAGTCAATGGAGACAGGCACTCCAGAACTTTAGTATTGGGCACTTCTGGTTTTCTATTAATATGAGTCATACTCTTTCTCTATGAATCATCTGTGCCATTCTCAATGGTAACATTTCATAACCTTTATTCAAAAATACAAATATTTACATAAGGTACAGTGCAGGAGAAAAGAAATACAAGGTTCTGTAAGTCCATACCCCACATCAGTACCCTTTATCCCCTGGTCAGTCTTGTCGTCACCAGAAAAGGATTGGATATTTGTGTTATATAAATCTATGTTCTGTCTTGAAAAGCTTTCTCTACTGTCTTCTGTCTAGAAAAGAGCAAAATTTCATACATCAAGGCTCTTCCTGTTGGAACCACCCCCTTCCATAGAGACAGCAAATGAAATGTCAGTTCATTAAACTGGTGTCTAGTTATATTTGTCTTATGTATCACTTCCACTCCATTTGTCTGTCAGTTTTGCATAAACTGAACTCTTAGTTAATCTGAAACCAGAATACATTATCACATTTTTCCTCAGGGGTCATGGGATTTCAAAAAGTATTATAGACTTAATTGACATCTTAAAACACCCCAGCATACTACAGTACCCTTGGGTGAAAAAGAAAAGAAGTACTTTATGTAAACAAATGTATGGAGTTACAAAAAAAACCCCAAACAACTAATAAAAAACCAACCAATCAAACAAAACCCACAAACAAACAAAAGCCACAAACAAAAGAAACCAAACAAACAACAAAAAAAAGGAAGACAAAAAACACCCCCAAATGATGGAAGTAGAAGCAAGACAGAAAGATTATTACAAATGTGCTGACTTCTGTGGGAGGAACTGTACTTTAACCAGTAGGAAAACCAACCCCAAGCAGCAGTTTTCATTCTTATTCAGACAACAAATGCAGCCCTCTCTGCCATGACACTTAAAAGGGGGATGAAATGAGGCATTGTGTAGAAAAGTGCAAAGACTATGATGATCTTCCTTCAAAATAAACAAGCAAGCCAGCTTTATATGAACTAGGTTTGAGTTTCCTGGACTGTTGGGTATGTGCACATACCCATACAAAGATACTCACTGCTGGGAGAGAGTACTGAAGAGAGAATTAGAGTGGAAAAGTCAGTGTAACCCTGCTTGTAGCCAATTCCAGAAGTGGGACATCAACAGATGAATGTGTTTGGTTTGGGAAGTAGAGAAAAACGGCATAATTTTTAGAAAGCCATGTGGAAAATAAGAAACCTTTAAAAAGAGTAAGTCAAGCTTTTAATGCCTGAGTTAGACCCAAATCACTAGACAATTTTTGTGAAAATTTTGCCTTTGTTGTCTTAGAGTTTGTTTGTTTATTTGTTTGTTTCATTAGCATCTAACTGTTTTCATGAAATGAGTTGTGACATGCACAATCTGTGCTGAACTTTCTGTGGAAAAAGAGGATGTCAATTCAACCCACACATCAGAAATAGTAGAACAGAAGTCAGACAGTGGGGAAAAAAAAGAGCCACATGGAAAGATTCAGGCCATTGTATGTAAATAATAACTTGAGAGAAGGTGCAAAGTGGAAATTCTCAGAACATCTAGTGTAAGGCTGAAGTACCTATGCTAGGAATATAAATGTTTGGGGCTCCTTCTATAGTCAATAAAGACAGAAAGACAGGGAAAAAAAAACTGCCTAAAGCATGATTAAGCCTGTCAGAGTTGTTAGCTATCCTCTGGAGGATCTCCATTCACTGGCGCTCCCCCTGTCCTATCCAGAATCAGACCGACTGGGAGAGTGATTTTTCTTCATCAGTGTCAAGCAAGTGTTTTGGGATGGAGTGAATCACCCTCTTGGAATGCCTTGTTCTCTCAATTAACTAGAAAGGAAGGTGATTTGGACCAGTTTGAGCTTTGACAATGACTTCTTAAACACCTGGATTTGCAGTCCTAAAGTATATATTTTCAGCAACTAAATTTAGATGGAATGAACTTTAAAGTTCTGAACCTTTGTTGCTGAAATCAGTAGGAGGTGTTTTACAGAGTCAGCTGGATGTGTAAATGAGGCAGATATGCTTCATCAGTGATAATATAATTGTCTTTCAAATAGTAGATTTAAAAAAAAGAACAAAACAACAAACACCTGAACCAGTCCAAAATTCAAGAGTAATAATAATCTGATAAGGAGGATGAAACAATATGAACTTCCGATTTAATCACCTGGTCTACCAGATCAAAACCAAAATATTTATTAATGAAAATCAGAAAGACGCAATCAAGGAAAGCTAAATTTTTAGTTAACAATAAATTATTCCATTGTATATATTGTATCTTAGTTCCATTTTATCTCCTTAGACCCAACTTTGCAGATTAATCTGAAAGGCTTTTGCAATATTTCTGGGCTTCTGTAATCTTTTGACAGTACAGTTCTTGTGAAAAGATGTGTTTAAAAGAAAATTAATAACCTACGTACAGGTGGAGAAGGTGAAATCTAGGAAATAGCTCTTAAGTGGTTTCAGTTTGCTTTGAGGGTATAATCTGCCACATATTTTACTGAAAGCTATTGAAACTACAGCATATTTTATTGAAATGGCAGAGGGGCACACACACTAAATAATATCTAAAGGTCCTTTCCAGCCTAACCATTATATGATTCTGTGATTCCATGAAGGTGATTTGACTATCATTACCCAATTTATGGTATTACAGTTTTTGAGTCTATTTTGGTAAACTACCATACTATGTCGCAAATTACTTTTCAATTGCTCGTGTGATTTAGAGAATAAGTATCACTAAACTGGGTGTTAATAAATCATGACTGCCCACCACCTAGAAGTGAATGATAGATGACAAAATATTATCTTATGAAAAAAGCATTATTTTGCACCCGCAATTAAAAGGTAACTTTATTACTTTTATAGTTCATCACTTAAGCCACCAGTTAGATAATGACCTTCAGAAGTATTCTGCAACTGTCGGATGTGTCCAGCTGTATTACCAGAAGTCAGGGGCTTTGGCTCAAGAAGACTGCCAAAGAAGCACACAGTCATTTCACAGGTAAATAGTTGATTAGATGCTGTATTTCTGTCACTGATAACACTTTGTCTCCAACATGTAATTTTTTGTTTGCTTCTTTTACCCTTGTGTAAATATCTATAGAACAAGCAACATTGAAAATATATCAATCACCTTTAGAAAATCCTTTATAAGCAACTCGTGAGAAAAAGGAGATACCAACAAGTAGTGTCCTAATTTATTCCAGATTCATAAAAACAAGCGTGCACAGACATGAACATTAGTTTCTAGTTCCAGGTACTCAAACAGACACAAACTTTTGGATGAATCTGGTTTACCCAGTTCTATTGTCCATCGTAACCCTGCTTTAGTTCCACTTTCATGTAATTTTTGCTTTAGTATGTGGTAAAGTATAACAGTATATCATACCCTAACAGATAAAAGTACTTCTTCTCTCCAAGCAGCTCTATAAAACTAAATGACCCTGCTGAGCTGTGTCCACTCCTTTGCATAACATTTATCTTTTAAGGGGAAGCAGAGTTGAAAAGTAAGACTTGCTTTTAAGATTTATAAGGGTAACAAGCTCCTCTGGAGCAGCAGTTGCAGAAGTTATGAAAATATGTCATAGATATTATTAACTGTCAATGACTCCATCCTGAAGCTATTAGCTAGTAATTTGTAATAGTAATAATGGTTTTGTCAGAAGCCATACTTAATTACATATATAAACTTCAGTTCAATTCTCTTAAATTAAAATGTGTGTCACTCTAATTAGAAATATATGATGATCTTGATAAGTATTCTTAAGCTGATTCCATTCAGTATCTTTCCTTATGAGCCTTTTTTCATGACTATGTTACTTTACAGTGTTCTGGTACTCTATAAGGACTAATTTTGCTTTTCAGAAGTTGAAGCACTTTGCGACAAACTGACATTGTTAGCTAAAAGAAAACTGGCATTTCTTCATTAATCAAATAATGATGGATGGAAATATAATGAATGATCATTATTTCTTCAAGAGCAAAGGCATGTCCTAATGGGCATGAAATAACCACAGTGGTCAATGACTGATTTTAGTGTCATTGCAGTCTTATAATTAAAGATCCAAATTGAGAAGTAAGACATATATCTAAGCTCTTAATCAACCCAGTGACAGAAGCTGTAATGATTTGAGGTTGTACCTATGCATTAGCTATCCATTGTGTGTAATAATGACAATTCTCTCTTTGTAACTGTGTCAGTCAACATGCTTTGTTTTGAAGGTATTGCTTACTTATTTTTCTGATCCCTTTTCTTTCTTTCACTCCACATTCAATATCTGTGTTCTACCTTAGTGATCACCCATCCCCAAAGAAACTCCACTGGAGAAAAATGTAGCTTATCCTAATGATCAAACACAATTTATAGATCTAGCCTAGGGAAGATCATCTAGTTGAGATCTTTATCAGTGAGGCTCTTTTGCAGTCTCCGTGATCTGTGCTCTCCAAGTAGCACCATGCAATTTTGTCTTCCCCATTGCATAAAACTTCAAAAGGAAAACAAAATACCTACTCCAAAAATTTCCCACATAGGACATGTGAATTCCAGGACACTCAGTTAGAATCAGATCTAGAATCGCGTCCTTCCACTTATGAGCAAAAAGCTCTAATTGTAAGGGTATTCTGCAAAATGTGGGACTTGCAATACCGTCTCTCTTTTCTTTTTTTTTTTTAAATTTGTCATCATGGCAGGCTGGGACTCAAGTGAATGACATCTGAACGTCTTCATAAAATATATAAGCAAATACATACATTTGCTTTAGGAGGATCCCACAGAATGAGACGGCTCATAAATTTAGATACATAGATAAGGCATTACACTAATACAGTGCCTCAGGCACTGTATCTCATTCTTTAGATGAAATCTCACAATACATTTGTAGAAATGGCACATTGGTGCTGAACTGGGTGCTTTGCAAAGCTTAATATACATGTAGAACAACCCCCTTAAAATCCATATTTTTTCACTGTCTTATTCCTGTCAATGAACTTAGAAAAAAGAGAAATCAAATAGTGCTGTATAAAATCATTAGCTTACACTTGACAAATCATGACAGGAAAATTAAAAGATAGAAGTCACATTCAATTCCACTAACATAACGTAACAAAAAGGTGAGGAATTCACTTGGTATGTTTGAAACAGGTTCGCAGACGATGTTGAAAATGCAACAGATTTATCTTCTCCTTCTGTGGTGAAGAAATTGTCTTCCAAAGTACCCCTATTAAAAAAAGTGTAGAAATACAAAAGAAGGGAAAGGCTTTCTTATTTGTTTGGGATATTGAAAAAAGAGTAAGAGTTAGTTAAAAAAAGGATTTAGTAAGCAACAGAAGTACTATAAGAGAGAGGTGGGGAGAAGTAGATTTATGATGATGCAATCAAAGCACTTTACAGTCTGAAGGTTAAAGACAAGAAGCAATAATGATGAGAAGTAAAGGGATACAAAAACATTATAAAGGTCATCTGAAAACCTGAGACTGTCTCTGGTAGGTTTTTACTTAAAAGATCACATACAACCAAAAGTACCCTTTAACCTACCTTTTTAACCTTGTAACCATGAGGTGCAATTAAACAAGGTTAAGTGTGACAGGTCCTAGAATATGTAGCATGTGATAATAAAACCTTAGTAAGAAAATTCAAACTGTTATTTAATAGCCTCTAAATATTTTGTTTAAGAGAGCTGATCTGTAATTATAACTGCCAGGTCATGTTTTCTAAATAAAAAAAGAAATAATTATGCAGGTTCCATAGTTGTTGGTGAGCACTGATGCCAGCTAATGTGAGTTTAAAGTCTTGTGGTGTTATTACAACTACGCAACTGTTCTTACTATAAAAAAATTGCTAACATGGAAATTAAATGGATTTGGATATCAAAACAGTTTATTTACAGATATTCAAATAATTTTAAGTATTACATAACCTCCCTGTCTTGCAGACAGGGAAATGGCAAGGTTTGTGAGAAAAGTTGGGTAGGTCAGTTCAGTAGTCCCAGCTGTGCAGTGCACAATCCTAAAATGAATACCCATGAGGATCTCTGGAAGCCACTTTGGTGCTCTCTTCTCTCATCTCTTTCAATCTTCCTCAGGGTTCTCTCTTGGGTATTCCTGTAGTCTCTCATACATTCATGCAATTTCTGTCATCTACCCCTGAAGCCATGCCATCTGTATGTCTCCAAGAGCATCTTTCAGAACGCTTACTGTGTGTCTTGCTGAAAGTCTCTTCCCAAGTGGCCCCCAGGAGCATCTCCCCCATGTGTTTGCCCCAAAATTCTCCCTACGTTTTTCCCCCAAAGCCTCTCACCTGTTTTCCCAAGAACCTATCTTCTATGTATTTTCCTAAGAGTCTCTCCCCTTAAACCTCCTCCAACAGATTCGATCCCTGTCTCCCCAAGCACCTTTCACCATGTCTCCCAAAAAAACATATCACCCATGTCTCTTGCCTCTAACAGCTGCTTCTCTTGTGTAAATATGTGCGAGCTGGACTCCATAGGCTTCTCTATCTGGCTGCAGAAATAGCCTTCTCCATCGCTACCCCTCAATGCTGCCAGCTATTCCCAGTACAAACCTGGGTGATAAAGCCACCAAACCACCACACATAGGTGAAGACTGATCATGAAAGAGGGGGATGGTGCTGCATGGCTGACCAGAGCTTTGTGCCACTGCACAGCCCCAGCAAGGCTAGAAAGGCAATGCCAAGTGACCTATTCAGCACCCAGAGCTGAATAAAGCTGTACAGATCTCACAAGGTGTGTTAGGGGTGTCTGTACAGTACCAGAAGGGTACTGGTTCTGTGTGACATGCAGCATACACTGCTACTGTGCATCAACTGATGTAGCTTTTGGAAGCACAGACGTTGTATGTCTCTGTTCTGCCACTGGACTCCTTGTGTACACCAAAATTTGTTTGACCTACACTCACTGCATATACTCCTTAGCTCTGTGTTTTCCTATCACAGAATAGCATCTATTTTGAAAAAAAGTCCATAAATTCAATGTAGCATGTTTTCTGCATGCAGTATTTGTGAGCAGACTGGCAATATTTAAATGGGATTTGATTTCTGTTGTTATGATTATTATTTTTAGATAGAATCTTTCACTGCATGAATCAGTATTCATGTTTAAAATTCATTCCCTAGCATAGGTCAGATAAAATTGCACATGATTGTTCGTGTTTGGATGAGCGTGGTAGCAATTCTGTAAGAAATCCCTCTGTGTGCCAATCAGTTTTTGAAAATGCTTGTGACTTTGAAATTCACTTGTGTGTGATCCTGCCTGCTGCATTTGATTGCCTGAAGATATGCAAGTAGGTTGAGATGCAAACATGGGTAAAGCAGAATAATCTACAAATGTGAATATTCATGCAATCTGAGAATTCTACCCCCATAATTACAATTTCTAAAATAGATGTTTATTGCATTTCAAGATACACTTATTTTTTATTTAATTATTTATTTATTCATTTATTTGTTAGTAGTGGAGAGAAAACTGGATAGGCATCCTTTTTTTTCTCTTCATATGTCTAGTCATTAATCACGCCTTTCTCACTTCCCCTGAATACAACTCTGATTTCAGTAAATGATGTTGGTTTCTCAGTAACTTTTGCAAATCAGTTTACTTAATTAAATTTCAAAACATAGGCTATTTGGGTGAAATCCAGTCTGAGATTAAGACATTGTCATCTAGATTTAGAGGGTTTATTCTACTGCCTAAACACAAATGTCTATACCATTTCAAACACCCTGTCTAGCCTCTAATGGGTATTTCAGAGGGACGTGAATTTCCGATAGCTCCTGAGTCATTTCTGTCAGACCTGTGCAGATGTCTTTGATACTCTAGGGCTTCCAAAATTGCAGTAGAAACTGAAATGAGGCTTATGGCAGAGCACTAGACTTGAAATATTTTTAGTGGCTTTCCAAGTTAGATTCAGTTACCTAAACAAAGGTATACTGTGCCATATGAAATAGCATAAAACCTGCAAAGAGCTGACAGATGATACAGGACCTGCAGAAGCTCACCATATTCAGAGTGGCATCTAGAGACTAATACCACTGGATTAGACAAGAAGAAAAGAGCTGGGGGTGATTCCCTCAAATGTAGAATCCTGCATAATATTGCTGTTGGCAGGGGTGTGGGTTCTCGAAAAGTAAACTCTGCTCTTATCTGCTCGATCTCACAAGATTTTGTTCTTTACTTGTAAAAGTTTTACTTTTCTGTAAATGTTTCATATCAATTTTTTTAAATATTTAGATTTCGCTCTCATACCATGAATATTTTTTATAAAGAAATATATTTCCAATAAAGGGTTATTCTGTCCTACTGCGTTCTGATAAACTGTGATGGATATCCTCAAGAGAGTACAAAAATTATTCTGTGCACTTTCAGTACCTGTTTCTAAGATGTAGCTGCACCTAGCAATATGCAAGAAGAGCTATTCCAAAGAAATTAATAATTTTGTGTTCATGGGATTACAAAGTGGGACTGGCACTGCCTATTTCCTTATTTGCAAATATATCAACATTTAAAGATTCTTTTGTCTTTAAGAAGGAAAACAAAGAAAATTGGAGACCCCTATCCTTTAAATTCATATACTTAATTATTTATCTGGAAACAGTTTTTCCTCGGACATCAGGCATAGATTTAGTCTCAGGAGGATTTTGCAGGTTTTATTTAAAACAGTTTCACAGGGAATAAAGTGCGTAGTCCTATGCGTTTGATGGGGCCTGCTGTTTCCGTGGCAATGAAACTCGTATGAGGTTAATTCTTCCTCCCAGTAAGGTTACTTTGAGCACCCTCACTGGGAGCTCTGTAGCATGTATTAGCATGTATTCTAGGTAGATTTAGCAATGTAAGGAGTTGTAAAGTAAATGACAGACACCTCTGTGGAAAAGCAATATAATCTGAGATAATAAAGGTTTCATAATCTATAGTGTTCAGGTCAGTCAAGTATCTAAGTGACCTGGATTCTGTATATCCAGTTGATGTAGTTTAACCTCAATAGGTAACTAAGCACCACACAGCCTCTCTCTTGCTCTCCCCTAGTGGGATAGAGGGGAGAATCAGAAGGGTAAAAATAAGAGAAGTCATGGGTTGAGATAAAGACAGTTTAATAACTAAAAAACCATGTTCAAACCAAATCAAACAAAACCAAAGCAAACAAAACAAAACCAATAAAGGGGAGCAGAAACAAAATGTGATAAAAGAGAACCCAGCTGCCCAGCACCAACAGACCAACACCTAGCCATCCCTTGGCAATGTCTGCCACAGCCAACCACTCTCCACCCCCCAAGTTTTATTGTTGAGTGTGATGTCATAGGGTCTGGAATATTCCTTTGGTCAGCTGGGGGCAGCTGTCCTGGCTGTGTTCCCTAACAGCTTGTGCACTCCCAGCCTAGTCACTGGTGGGGCAGTGTGAGAGGCAGAGAAGGCCTTGACTATGTCAGCACTACTCAGAAATAACAGAAATATCTCTGTTTTATCAACAATTTTCATCACAGATCCAAAACACAGCACCATACAAGGTACTGTGGAGAAATTAAACTCTATCCTAGCCAAAACCAGTACAATATTCACCCCTTTTTCCACACCATTTACATCACATTCACTTCCCACACTATAAAACAGATCCCTAAGAACCACTACCTCCCACCCCATCCTTTTACATATACGTACACAGGTATCATTCCCATAGTTTATGGATCACCCCTGTGAAATGTCCCTAAAATGAACACAAAATACAACACTCATACAAATGTCCATTGAGTTTGTTTAGTCCATTGCTTTGGTCTCCATCTGTTATGGTGGCCACTCCAGACAGGAGACTTCTGTGTGTTGTGTGGCATTATTTGGCACCAAAACTAGCTCAGGTGAGATCACTGCCCCTCTTGCACTGCTTCTTGTGAGTCTCACCCTCCCTGTCCAGGTATTTCCTATAACATGCAATTTAAATCGTGGGTTACAACAGTTTAAAGGTATATCCATTACAATATCTGTTCCTGGACCCTTTGCATCAGGCCATAGGGTTTAACATTCCGATTAATTCCTCCCACATCTTCTAACTTGGTTAGCAGCAAGAGTTTCCTTCTGTAATAGCTGTGACATATGGCAACCACAACAATGGTGACATATATCATCATATAATACTGGCATCAAAAATCAGTGGCATTATAAAATTCAAATAATGAGTTATTTTTGCTCAAAAAAAGTATGCACACTAGTTGAAGTCTCTTAACTTGTTGCATCTTGAATCTGAGCACAGGCATAATATACTATAAAATTAAGAATGGCAAGAGCAATTTCAGAAACTGCAGTCAGAAAGAGATTAAATACATGCTCTCTGTGTAGGAATCCAGTAGTCTTTTTCATTAGCAACAACAGTACATGCTTTTTCTTTCACAGTTCTGTTACATTAGTTGAATGCACTGCATTTTTTTTAACATTAAAATGTTGGACAAATTACTACAGATTTTCTGTCCCAAGGGCTGCTGTAGTTGGAAAAGTTTCTTTTATATGTCAGCTAAGACAGGTAGTTCAGTATGGAGACTGAAAATAAGGGAGGGGTCAGTTTGCAGACCTATATATCTTTGTATAAAACCACTTTACTTTTGATCAAAATCTCTAGTGTAGGATTTTCTATTTGTTTTTGTGCAGAAGGATCATAAGATGCTCAAATGTGATTTCTGGGCAAGGCACACTTCCAGAATCCATTGATAGCTTTGCAGCCCACTCCGTTCCTTGTTAGGCTGTTCAGTGAGTAGGCAATGAAAAATCTCCTCTGCAGAGAGATGAATTCCACCAGTAGCCTGGAAAATGTGTTCTCTTCCCTCTGGACTCACAGAAGATTAATGCCCTTCAAGGCTTGCCTGGCCTTAAATAACACTGAAAGAAGAATAGCAGGTTCCCTGTTCTGATTTCCCCTAATCCAGAAAATTAAAATCCATCAGTATATAACTGTCTAAAGAAATTAAATTTGAACTAGTAATACCATTGTCTTTGCTTATATATCCAGAAAGAGTATCTGAACATTCCATAATCCAAATTGTTAAAAGATATCCTGTCACCATGAAAATACATTTCCAGGTGAGAGAGAGAGGAAGGATTAATTTTCTTTAAGTCCTCTTATGGATAAAATGCAGATCCATCTTAAAAATGTAATAAGTTTTCTATTGGATCAGACTAATAGTACATCTAGTCCAGTACACTCAGACAATAGCAATGAGAAAAGCTATTAAAAGAGAGTATGGAAGCCTGCTCATTTTCTGCAGCCCATCCCTGTTGTACTTCTCTTATATCTAAAAATATTGTACTTGGGATTCTAGAGGGAAAATCCTTTCACTAGTCCTTTTAGCATCTGTTTATGGATCTGCTATCTGGGAATTTGTTCAATCCCTCCTTGAGCTTGGTGAGTCTGACTGCCCCCAAAATCTCCTATAGGAGAATGTTCCAGGAATTTACTGCCCACCATGCAAAAATATTCCTTCTCTTATGTTTTTAACTGGTCTCCTACTTCTTTCACTGAATATCCTAGTTTCAGTACTTTGGAACTTGGGGAGTTATAGTACTACATTCACCTGATCACTTCCTTCCTTTTATTTTCTTCTAACTGGACAGAAATTAATGTTTCTAGTACGTCCTACTTCTCTTCTGTCAGCTTTAACCTGCTGTATCTCTAAGCTAAACAACTTGAAATATCACAGTCCATTACACAGCAGCTGATTTCAACAGTTCTGGATATTCATGTCCAAAGAGTGCAGGGAAAACAACATTTTTTGAAGAGTAGCCCAAAACTGGATATAGTTTCCAACTGAAACTTTCCTCAATAAGGCAGAAGGATTCACACATCTTGGAGAGTATTCTTTTATTCACACCTTAAAATATATCTTTATATCATTATGTAAATGAGAACCCCACCCAGTCCTTCTATTTTGAAAATAAAGCACTAATAACTTTTCTCAAGATTTGTTTATTGGAATCACTTTCAGTGTTTTTTTGCTTTCTTTTTTTTTTTTATTTTTTTAATAACGGCAGGTTTCTCTAAACAGCATTTTAAGAAAATCCTTTCTGGTAAAATCCTTGAGATATTTTTCTCTGAGATTCTTCCCAAGGACTCACTCAAGCACTTTCGGAAGTGTGTGCAGATCTGATGATTAATTTAGACCTTCTTATACTGGGGAGACTAGCTTCCTAAGATATGCAGACTGCCTTGACTTCTGGTGAAAATCCGGGACAGGAGTCCAAATTGACTGTGGTTGTGAAGGCCTAATTTTTGTCCTGGAGCTCGAAGATTTAAGATGTTTCTTCCTTTGACTTTTGTCAAGAATAAACTGTGTACCTTGCCTCCTGATTCGTTGTCCTCAAAAAGGCTTTTTACTCTCACTTCTCTTCCTCTCCTGATACATAAACAAAGAATCTATAATCCAATATTTAAGACCAGAAGCTGGAAGTCAAAAGGAAAATTTTCTCAAAGTCCAACCAGACTGGTAGGTTACACATTGACGGCTGTCTCACACAGTGGATGAGCATGAACTTCACACCAAGCAATAGGAATGCACAGGCTAAAGATTCTTTCTCACCCTCTTTCCTCCTCCACCCTCAGCAAATCCGTGCCTGAGCAGAAGAATCACATTCCCTCTTCTCTGACACTATGGAAAGAAAGGACAGGAGAGCACAAAGCATACCTTATTTCCATTATTTGGCCCACATCCAGACACAGTGGTGGCAGGATTTCTTGGTTGCTTGAACTGGGTTAAAAACATCAACCTGCCTTGCGTCTACTCCGTGCATTCTAGCTCTGATGAGCACAGACAAGTTTTTTTTTCTTTAATGAGAATGTATCACCAGTACAGACAACACTTGTGCAGCTGGCATGAATATCTCTGCACCTGATGCCAACTTACCTCAATTAGCAGAACAAGCACATCATCATCCTGCTTAAAATGAAGTCTGCCTAGACAAAAACATTTTAGAACAGTTAAATTTCTAAAAACACAGCCTAAAAATAGCCAAAAGGCTCTCAGGTCTTACTGGTGCACTTTTAGTCATACACTGCCATACCCCTACAACCTGAAGGTGAAAGTACTTGTTAAGGTGCTTTTCTGAAAATATAATAAGCACATAGTGGAGGTGGACAGAAGATGCCAATACATAGACCAAGTCTTAATGCTTTTACTGATATTAAATGAAAGGCAATACACAGAGTAGAGAAATGCAAAAAATAATAATGAAAAAAGGGAAGCGTGGGAAACTAATTTAACTCAGCCAAGCAGGGAGGCACCAGAAAAGGTATGTTAGGGTCATGGCATGATCAAGTGACATGCTAGGAAAATAATCATTGTAAATGAGTATAAATGGGGCAATATTGCATTTGTCAAGACTAGGGAAAATAATGTTATTCATCCTGAAGCAAGAGATAGCCTAGTAAATTTTAGATTTATAAAAGAAATAGGAAAGCCATGCAAGTTTTGAACCTAATCTGGATCTCAGCATCTAAATTGGAAGTTGCCAATCTGTCACTCCTTAGAATTTCAGTCAGACTGTCATGCCAGAAGGGCTGCTGGGAAAACAAATATTTTGCTGTGGCTACACACAGCTGAATATCCACAGCACTGGCATAAGGGCATAAGAGTGATAGAGAAGCAGAAGGAGACATCAAGGGAAGCTACTAAGGCAGCTCTTAAAGTGTGCACCATGGTAGGAAACACATAAGCATGGGTCTTCAGTCACTGCCCTGATTACATCTCTTGCTTCCTCTGAAATAAACCTGATGCCATGGGCTGATAGATTCCATAGGCTGGATCCACTCTGGCCTTTCAAGAGATCAAAATGTTTTTATGAATAATATCCCATCAAGATGTCAGATGGTCACACAATTTATGTTTTGAATTAGAACCTGAAAAGCCAAACTTCAGAGTTTAGATTACTAGTTTGTTCTCTGTGTTCATCAGCTTTCTATGTCTGGATACAATAGGAACAAATCTGCACTACAGACATAACTATAGAGTTTTGCACATAGCTTTTCCTCTGAAAGCATTGATTTAGGTACATATTACCTCAAATATGTTTTGAATGTATTACTGAATACGGTATTTATATTACTTTTGATCATCTTGATATTCGCTATAGATCAATAATTTAATGATTACAAAATTATAATCATCAACTGATGCAACAGGTCTTATTTTTAGCTTTAAACACTACATAAAGTGGTATTTGTATGCCATTTTCCAAAATACTCTTAAAACATATTTTAGATAAGCTGTTTAATATTTACCAGTGACTTTCAATGGCTTAGTTGATGTCATCTAAACACTTGGTCTATACATTTAGGAGTCCAGTAGAGCAGAAATTTTATTTTGTCAGATTCTTTTCCCATTAGTGTCATCAGTCACAAGTTCAAAATTAGCGAAACATGACAAGAAGATTGAATGATAGTATGAGATAGACTTCTCACACCATTTTATGGTCATTATACATCACATCATGATATACAGCACTGTAAATTCTACTTATGTTTGTTTTGTCTGGCTTTTAATCTCACTGAATTCTTTTTTTAATGCTCCCCGAACATTTTACCAGCCCTTCCTTTACCCTTTTTGTCAGTGTACAGAAAATATGTATCTGAAATACCTGTCAGGTCACTGGCGTAAACTTCCATCTACGCGTTCTTCTACAGAGGGTTATATTATGTTATTATGATTCTGTGTATTAACTTTGTTTATACATCAGCATCCTAATTATTGTTGCTATTATTACTAGTATTATTTTAACTATTATTATTTTGTCTGTGAAACAAAGAAGGATATATCTGGAGGCTGAAATCAAACCTCTTGCTGATTCTCTCAAATGAAATTTGTGCACTATTTCCCTTCAGAAGTGTTTACTGTCATATGCAATATTCATAATATGGATAGATACTTCATATGAGAATAATTTAATTGTCTGTTCTGCTCAACCATTGTTTAATGAATTCCTAACAATCTGAGGGCAAGCTGTTGGAGAGCTATTATTAAATTTCATATTTGCTTTGCAGTTTTCTTCACCACTGCTTCATGTATTTAGGCATATAATGGCATTAACTTTTTCTTACAAATAAAAGCTTTGAATATTTGTTATTTGCAAAATGCAAAGTTTAAAGTTTCATTGCAGATGCTTGCTGGTCATAAAAAAGTTAATTAACATTAAGATATATTTTCATTTAAATACAAAAATTTAAATTTTTATTTAAATCCAAGTTTTTCTGTCAGGAAAAATATTGAAACCTACTGGAAATGTGAAATCAATAGCTTTGCATGCTCTAAGAATATTTCAAAAGCTCCAGCAAAATTATTCCAGGCGTGTTAATTTCTTTAGGTATTAACCAGTTCTTAAGTTATGTAAAAGGGAGACAGGAGTATGAACGAATGGGATGTCATTCACTAGACTAATATCATTGTTATTATTCTTATATACATCTCTATCCTTCCACCTTTTATTCATCTCTTCTATAAACTAAATGACCTAATCTTTTTGATCTCTCTTCCAGTAGAAGTTGTCTAAGTATATAAGAATTCTCATTTCCCTTCTTTGGACTGTTTCTTTTCTACTATATTATTTCACATCAAAATGAATGCTGCAGCAATGAATACTGAATTTTCAAAACATGTCATCAGTGTCTTACCCTTCAAACAATCACATGTCTTTCAGGTATCTCTGGTGGTTATAGAGTAGTTCTTAACTTTTTCAGTATTTTCCATCATTACTCAATTAAAACTCTAAGCCACATTAGTATTTGTGTTTAATACATTTATAAATTGACACAAAGTCTATAAGCTGGTCCCAGGAGCAATCATTACATATCAGGAGATTATCAGTGGACAAACTATACAAACTTCTGGAAAGTCTTTGGCATGTTCCCCACAAAATCCTTCTCTCTAAATTTGAGATGGATTTTCAGAGTGAACTGTTTAGATGCAAAAGAAAGTGATAGGACAGACACACCCAGAGGGTGGTGGTTAACAGCTCAGAGTCCCAAAGGACATCAGTGGTGTCCCTCAGGGGTCTGTACAGATGCCAGTGTTATTTAATACCTTCATAGACAGAGGGACTGAGTGCATCCTCAACAAATTTGCGGACGACACCGAGATGAGTGATTCAGTTGCCAAACCTGAAGGACAGGATGCCATCCAGAGGGAACTGGAGAAGCCTGAAAAGTGGGCCCATGGGAATCTTGTGAGCTTCAACAAAGCCAAGTGCAAGGTGCTGCACCTGGGTCAGGGCAATCCCCAGTATCAACACAGGCTGGGGGATGAGCAGATTGAGACCAGCTCTGACAAGGACTTGGGGTGGATGAGGGGTTGGACATGACCAGGCAATGTGAACTTGCAGCCCAAAAGTTCAACCACGTCCTGGGCTGCATCCAAAGCAGAGTGGCCAGCAGGGTGAGGGAGGGGATTCTGCCCCTCTACTCTGGTCTGGTGAGATCCCATCTGGAGTGCTGCATCCAGCTCTGGGACCCTCAGAACAGGAAGGACATGGACCTGTTGGAACAAGTCCAGAGGAGGGCCACCAAGTTGATAAGAAAGATGGAGCACCTCTCCTATGAGGAAAGGCTCAGAGAATTGGTTTTATTTCAGCCTGGTAAAGAGAAGGTTGTGGGGTGACCTAATTGTGGCCTTCCAGTACCTGAAGGGAGCCTACAAGAAAGATGGAGAGAGAATATTTACAAGGGCATGTAGTGACAGGACAAGGGGGAATGGCTTCAAACTGAAAGAGAGTAGGTTACATTGGACATTAGGAGAAAGTTTTTTGCTGTGAGGGTGGTGAGGCACTGGAACAGGTTCCACAGAGAAGTTGTGGATACCCCATCCCTGTAAGTGTTTCAGTTCAGGTTGGATGGGGCTCTGAGGAATGTGGTCTAGTGGAGTTGTCCCTGCCCATGGCAAGGGGGTTGGAATTAGATGATCTTTAAGGGCATTTCCAACCCAGGCCATTCTATAATTCCATGATTATTCCATCAAATCTTGAATCAGTAGTTAAGATGGAATTTTAATTAATTTTCCCTACACCCCTAGGCCAAATTTTCCCTGTTTCAATTTTCCATTTAGCATAGGCTATTTCTAGTAGACAATCCAGGCATGCTGCCACCAAGTATACTTCCTTACTGCAATCTGACTTCAGTGGGGAGACTCTTTGGATGTATATCAGCTTCCTGTACCTTGATTTCAGAGTTGAATAACCTGGTACACATCCCAGATGCCATCAGGGCTTTCCAGTGATGTTGAAGATGGTGGCACCAAGATTCGGGACATACTCTGTAATACACACAGAAGTTAGCAAGCATAAAGGAGTACTTACTTTTCTTGTCTGTCTTCATTTTCTGCAAGGTTCTGGTTGCGTGTACCTAGGAAAGATGGGATGGAAAACCTAAGTTATGTCACAAGAAAAAAATACTTTCAATTAAAATATTAATATTCAATATTTGTCTCTTTTAAAATACATAAACACTTCTGGGAGAAAAACTCAAGCAACTTTTCTTTTACTTAGCATGTTCTAGGCAGGTAGCTCAACAGAAAGAGCAGACAAAAGATCTGACTTATTTATTCTTCTTGGAGTCAGAAATTCTGCATTCTCAAAGACTCATCTTCAACAGGCAGGATATCCATTCATCTTCAACGCTCCACGGCTTTATGACAGATAAAAACGTGATTTAGAGGTTTAAGTCTCTGTGAGCTTAGAGTTTTGCTAACTTTTGGGACTCTTCTTCACTTGGGACTTTTTTCTGAGTGCTCTAAGTTATTATGCAAAAGTAATGTTTAGGTAATTGTAAATAAAACTGCTGATGTCAGCACCAAATAACAAAATACAATTTTTAACTCACAGCTTAACTGGGGCTTCTACATGCCATTTTAAGAGAGGTTTTAAGCCCAGAAAAGCTAGACAGGTTTCTGTTTTTTGGTGTGCCCTAATAGCATCTAAGCATTCAAGTATGTCAGCTGTTAAGATCCTTGATTTTAAAATCTCAAGTCAGAAATTACTCCATTTTAGGTGTTGCAGCACTGAGCCTTACAGCACTTAAGTGGGGGCCTAGATAACCAGACTGTCTGCTCACTACAGTCTGATCACTGAGCATGCCCAACTGTATCGCTGATACAGAAACGTTTTCCAGAATGGCTGTTTTGTCTTTTCAGGAACTCGTATAATTTTGACAGATTTTCCTGAATATAGACACTTATGTTTCATCTAAGTTGTACTTTAGTATTCAGCATTTTTATGAATCAAAGGGAAATAGGTATTTCACTGGCTTTAGGAGCTTAAAATACTTATGAGGATCTAGTTCATGCATAACCAATAGCTCATGAATCATAAAATCTGTAAGGTTGGAAAAGACCTTTAAGATCATCAATTCCAGCTGCTATCCTAACATGGACAAGTCCACCACTAAAGCATAGCACTTTAAGTGAAGAAATCCTTCCTAATATCCAATCTAAACCTCCCCTGGTGCAACCTGAGACCATTTCCACTTGTCCTATCACTTGTTACTTGGAAGAAGACCAGCTACTACTTTGATATAAACTCCTTCAGGCAGTTGTAGAGAGTAATAAAGTCCTCCCTGAGTCTCCTTTTCTTCAGTCTAAACAACCCTAGCTCCCTCAGCCACTCCTCATAAGACTTGTGCTCTGAAGGGCAGCTTCATTGCCCTTCTCTGGACACACTTGAGCACCTCAATGTCTTTCTTGTAGCGAGGGGCTCGAAACTGAACGCAGGGTTTGATGTGCCACCTCATAAGATGTGATGGTTGCATTTGACACTTTAACAAAAATAGCAGCAGTTTGGCACATTCTCCAAAAGATGTAAAGGCTTGAGCTGTTGTATGGCAAAGAGCTCCTCTAGCAAGCCCCAGAGGAGCAGGGAGACACAGTGAGCATTGATGTGCATGAACTCGGAACACCAGTCATGGGATTAGCACATGAATATCAGGTGCTTTTTCCAAGACTCATTTGTCATAGAACCAAGAAAGTTGTGGGTACAAGGAATCTCATGTATACTTTTCTAATTGCATGCAATTTGACTACAAACCAATTGCTTTATCCCTCAATGTGTCAGTCCCAGTGAGTATTCTTTGAGCTTCCCCTTCTGGATTACCTGGCTGCATGGCAGTGGTTTCACATTGAGCTGGGTTATCTCTCAAGGTTGCTCCTTGAGGCATAGACCTTTTACCAATGATCTTTGGTAATTTGAATTCTCAGGTAATTGAGAATTGAACACAATTTGAATTCTCTCTGGAATGAACTCCAGGTGACTCTGCCTTTGAGCAGGGAAGCCTCACAAGGTCTGGGATATCATACCTGAGAACAAGAGATCTTTCCTCACTCTAGGTGGAGAGACCTGTTGTTTAAAACTGATCCTCAGTAAGTGACTGATGGCGTGCTGAATTATTAGAGAGGAATCATTACTAATCACGTAGGTATTCATTATTAATTATTACAAACTTTGCACATATAATCCTTTAGACATAAGCAGCTGACCAAGTCTGGGACTAAGTCTGGATCCAGACACTCTGTGAAAAGGAGTTTAAAAAGCAAGAGGGTCCTTTCAGAATCTTGTGACTCAGCGGGAGGGCCTTCATTGCTTTTTTGCATCTCTGATCTCTGTAAATTATTCTAGCTCAATTCTAGCTCCTTTTTATGTTTGTTTCACATAGTAACTGATAGTGAACCTTGCTATCAAACCTTAAGTCATCCTTTCATAAATTCATATTAAAACCACTTTTGCTAATACCTTTGATGGTGATTCTTTGAGAAATCAAAATCACTCATTCAATAAAAATTGATGTACTCAGTAGGATCCTAAATCAGGACTCACACCACCTGTGCCAAGTACAGGGTGAGTATCACTTCCTTAGTCCTGCTGGACACCTTGTTTCTGATACAATCCAGGATGCCTGTGGCCTTCTTGGCCACCTGGGCAAGTTCCTGGCTCATGTTCAGCTGGCTATTGACCAGTACCCACGGGTCCTTTTCTGCCAGGCAGCTTTCCAGCCATTCTTCCTCAAGTCTGAAGCACTGCATGGAGTTGTTTTAATCCAAGTGCAAGACCCAGCACTTCACCATGTTGAACCTCCTCCAAATGGCCTCATCCCATTGATGCAGCCTGTCCAGATTGCCCTGTAGAGCCTTCCTACCCTCCAGGAGGTCAACACACCTGCCCTACTTGGTGTCCTCTGCAAACTGCCTGAGGATGTATTTAATCCTCTCCTCCCAATCATTGATAAAGATATGAAACACAACTGGCCCCAGTATTGAACCCTGGGGAACTCCAGTAGGGCCTGGCTGCCATCTGGATGTAACTTCATTCACCACCACTCTCTGGGCCTGGCCATTCAGGCAGTTTTTTTATGCAATGAACAGTGAACCCATCCAGGCTAAGAATGCTGTGGAAAATGGTGTCACAGTTTTGCTAAAGTCTAGGGCAACAACACCCACAGGTTTTCCTAATCCACCAAGCAGGTCACCCTGTCTTAGAAGGAGATCAGGTGATTCAAGCAGGACCTGCCTTTCATAAGCACAATGAGCTGAACTTCAACCGAGCAAGAATTCAAGTATTTTCAGATTTGTTGTACACTTTTTGTTAGCCCTAGTGATATCTTTCCAAGTGCCTCCAGGCTAGAGGAGAATGTAGGTAGAGAGAGAAAGGGAAATGCATATTTGAAATATTTTCTATATTTGTGTGTGTGCTTGTCTATATGCACTGCCTCCAAGAACTGTTATATGTTTGTTAAAAATAAAGCAAGCTGGGGTCATAAACACCTGATGAATACATCCATTATTTGCAAGAAATCACTCATATAACTGCATTGTGAAGCTGCTCATGCAGTGTATCAAAAAAAACCTCAGCAAAATAAATACTGTGTTGTATTATATCAATACAAAGCATTGAAATATTTAAAAAAGTACTTCATTAGAATTATGATGCTGGCTCCACATTTCAAAGAAACAAAATTACCTATCAGTGCACTCCATAACTAAAAAAACCCCAATGTTTTACTTTTTGCAAAGAAAACTATTTTCTTTGCAATAATTGACTGACCATTTTTGTGTCTACCTATGTATCTCCCAAAATAAAGATGAGAAATAAAATGCTTCCTAAAATCCTCTGTAAAGGCAGTATTTTTCAACAATCTCTTCTTTATGTTTTTTCTCTTTTTTAGGGTCAATTATGTGAGCAAGAGGAAGACTAGAAACCACAGAAAACTTACTGAGTCCCTTTATGAACTCTGGACATAAAAAGAATCTCAATCTTATCAGAAAGACCTTTTTCAATCAAAAATATGAGACTCCCAAGAGAACACAAAATTTTCAACAAGGCACATGGTTCCCAGCCCTACAGTGATGGGCAACAAGACGGTTCCAATTTAGTACACACTGTGAGTATATTAAAAGGCAGAACAGATACCACTGCATTTGTCTAAGTGACATTCAGGAACAGTTCAGCTTTTTCACTCATGCAATCATAGTTCTCATTAAGAGAGGTCTATCAGACTCAGAAAGTAACAGCAATTAGCACAGTGCACGCTGCTCCCACCCACCACCTGCAGTCCAGCTGTCTCTCTGTCTGTTTCTCTGTCTGGAGCCTCGCTGGCATGCTCAAGTGCTGAGCCTGCTGCACCTTTTGGCCCATGACTTAGCCAGCACATCCAGACTCTAAGAAGACAATATTGGCACTTACAATATATGTCCTGCGGGCTGTACCTACTTATGCACAGAACTTTGGCTTTGTGTCACAGCTCTATTTTAGTCTTGTAGGCCAAGCTTAGCCCTGGTTTAATGACTTGAGCAACTTCAAAGGCGTTGCCTTGATATCAGATGTACTTTGCTGAAGGGCTCATGCTCACCCTTTTTCTTTCAAACTCCTCCTCTTAATCTTTCCATCATTATCTGCTATTCATCCTCATGCCTTCCACTTTCTTAAATTAAACCACCAGCTTTGCCATGTTTCATTTACAACAGCATGAGATTCTCATTATCTTTAAGGACTTACCGCATCTTGCCTTGCGCATTCTTTCATCTCTGCTCCTCATATATTGTCTGATGTAAACTCCAGGGTGGGAAGGTCTGGGGTTTAAATCTCTATGAAGTGCTATTTGAAATTAAAGTGATACATGCATATTTAATTAGAATATGCATAAAAATAATAACCAATATTCTTAAATGACCTGAATAAAAGATGTTCTGCTTTTAGATCTAAACCCCTTTTCTTCTCTAAATATAAGCCCAGACATTTGCATCAATATTTAAAAAGATTTGGAAGAGAATGTCTCTAAAAAGAATCTTCCAAATAGAGTTGTTTATTTGTGGGAAACTATTTTACTCCATTGTGACTCACACTTTGAAGATGAACAAATCCTCTGTGTAACAGAGTAGGCAAGTATAGCAAGTTTATTGAGGGCCATACAACAATCTTGTACCTCACTACTCCAGCTGGAATTGTGTGTCTACAAACTTTTATGGTTAGATATAGCAGATTCTGCTTGACTTCAAGACAACTAGAAGCACTGAAGTCCAAGACAAAATGAAATTTCCTTAATATAAGCCTTGTTGTAAGATGCTAAATCAGACTCAGCACAGGAATACAGAACCTATACAACTGCTGAGTGGTATCAGAGCAGAATGATCTCATGACTCTCTGAAAAAAGAGGAGTCACAGATTTTCTTTTTATATAGAAATATTCAGACACATTCTTGTCACCAGAACACAGAGGCACTAAGTGAATAAAAATTTGGATGGACAAGTCCTCAGATAGATTGTGAGATTGCTGAATTTAGATCCAGATCTAAAAAAACCAGTATTATTTGCTAAATAGCTCCAGGGAGGTTTTGTGGAGTCGTTTCACTTACTCCCCAAAAAAATTTCCCTGGGATAATGTAGAATTAATGGGAAAGGATTCTAGCCATAAGAAGATTTAGTAAAATATAAGCAAAGAGAAATCAATAAAGACAATGAGTATATTAAGGAAGGAAGCCTAAAACTAGTTAAAGTTTTCCTCACAAAAATGAAACTTTCAGAAGAAAGAAGACCATGACCTTTCCCCCACCCCCCAAATAAAAAGAAAAAAAAATGAGAAAAAGAGAAAGACCCCTAATGGGAAACCAGATGAACAGAGAAAAGTAATTAAATAAGAAAAGGTCAGAAAAGGGCACAAGGATGCATATCACAGGTGGATGGATGGCTTCAGCATCTAATCCTGCTCTGCTGCAGTTATGTTCTGCCACTCTGAAACTGAGGGAATAGGGAGAATAAAGGCAGGAAATAATTTGTGTTGGATGTGATTGAAAAGGTACATTTTTGTAGTGGTGTTTTGAGGTGAATGGGCTGAATGGTATTCAGAGGAATGGTTGAGGTGAGCCAGTTTTGCCCAAGGGTTCACCTACCTAGCCCAGTCCCCCATCTTCAGGTGGATCCCAGATGCACGCCTAGGTAAGTCTGAGTATATATTTATATTTCCTTATGATGTTCTTCTACCTTAGGCTATTGATGTCTTTCCAGTAACCCCCTACAGATCCCTCTTCCAAGTATTTGTCCAGTTACCCTTTGAAGCTGGGTAAATTTCTTGCATCCACAATATTTTTTTAACCTCAGTGTTTAAAGAAATACTTCTTGGGTTTTTTTCCTTTGTTGGTTGTTGTTGTTTGAAACTTAATCCTCATAGATGCACTTAATACCTTCTGTATTTTGTGTGGGAAGAGACAAGGAGCAGTTATGGTCTACCAGTCCTCTCTGTGCTTCTCATATCTCTAGCTCATCTCCTTTTCATGCTGAATAGTCATAGCCATATGACTCCCTCTTGCAGATTTTATTCCACACCTTGTTGTCCTTTTCTGCCCCTACTATTTAATTGACCAATCTCTCAGTGTCATAAGTTCTTCTTCAGCTCTTCAGTTTTCTTTCATTTTCATTACCATGTATAAAATAATGTTTTCAGCAGATTTTCATCTCTTTTCAGTAGACTTTAACCTCCACTGTTGTTCTCTGGATGTCATAATTATGTTGCACACACAATTGAAAAAGAGAAAAGCCAGTCCAAAGTAAGAACTCTTCTTAAATTTACAAGAGAAGTGAAAGAGGTGTTTGAGGTTTTTTATGTTAAAAAGCCGAGAAAAATTCTTTCAAGCATGCATCATTTTTCCCCCAACTGCATATTCATCATACTCTCGCATAAACTTCCATTACTCACTGCCCAAGACATTAAGCTAATAACTCATGTACTCTGTCACCCTGGAGGTAGGTCACTCACAGCATTTTTGCTAGGCAGCATCTTTCACAAGCTGGTTTGTTGTTCCATAATAGTGTTTCTTGAAGAACTCTTCTTTACAGTACAATAAAGTACAGAACTAAACAAGGAGTGAAGAAGTAAAGAAGTAAAGAACAATTCTTTATGGTAAGATAAACATTAGTTCTCCAATTGAAGATTTACTAAGATTTCATCTCCTCATATATTCACACCCTAGAAATATGCAGAAAGGTTTAGGAAAGCCAGGTCCTGTTCGATCAACCGGATCTGCTTCTATGACAAGATAGCCCATTCAGTGGATGAGGGATCGGCTCTGGGTGCTGTCTCCGTAGACCGTAGTAAAGTGACATTATTTCCCACAGCATTCTCCTGGAGAAGATGGCAGCCCACAGCTTGGACAAGCACATCCTTTGCTGGGTTAAAAACTGTCTGGATGTCCAGGCCCAAGGAATGGTGGTGAATGGTGCCACATCCAGTTGGTGGCCACTCACGAGAGGTGTTCCCCAGAGATCAGTGCTGGGGCCAGTCCTGTTTAAAATTTTTATTGACAATCTGGGTGAGGTTCACCCTCAGCAAGTTTACCGACAACACCAAGTTGTGCAGGAGTGTTGATCTGCTGAAGGGTAGGAAGGATTTGAAGAAGGATCCGGACAAGCTGGATCAGCAGGCCAAGGCAAGTTGTATGAGGTTCAACAAGGCAAAGTGCCAGGTCCTGCACTTGGGTCGCAAATATTCTACAGGCCTGAGGAAGCATCTTGGAAAAGGACTCAGTAATGTTGGTTGACAGCCAGCTGAACATGAAGGTGGTTATCAGCCCTGGAGGTATTTACAAGATGTGCAGATGTGGTGCTTTGGGACATGGGTTAGCGGTGGACTTGGCAGTTCTGAGTTTGCAGTTGTACTTGATGCTCTTAAAGGTCTTTAGCAACATCAATGACTTTGTGGTTCTGTGATTCTGGTGGAGAGGTGAGAATGTGTTTCATTTGTACTGACAGATCACTTTTGGGCAACAGAAAATGCAGCCAAAATATACCTCCAGTGCGCCAGACAGTAGTTGCATTGAGACCTGACTGGCTGTCATGCCTTGAGATGTGACCAAAAAAATATATTAACAGGGTTGACATTCATCTAAGTGAGTAAATCCTCAAACCTGAAGTTACTTTCCCCATTTAAAGAAATCGAAACAGCCTTCCCAAATCCCAGCATCCAGCCATTTACCAGTCAGAAAACTTTTCTTTCCAGACTTTTTTTTGCCCATATTGACCTTAGGATTGAACACAGCCAGTTTCACAATACACTGTAATAGGTTATGGCAGACATAGATAGATAGATAGATAGATATACTGTATAATTTATTTACATACCAGAACAAAACTTCAATGAAACTTACTTGCTTGCATTTTTTTATGTAATATAAAATGCCTTTTTCCTTCTTTAAATGTGGGAAAATATCTAGTTGGAGATGTTTTAAAGCACCATATTGCCTTGTTTTCATTCTGTGTGCCACAATTTTTTATTGTTTTTCTTTTAATTATGGAAGTGTCACGAAATGTGACTTTAAAATATTTTTAGATTCTCTGATCTGGGCCTTTTACCATCTTAGATAAGCTCAATATATCTGAACTGATAGATCAAGGGAATCTATTTAGTTGGTTTAAATATTTAATGCATTTTTTTTCCTGAACAACACCGCAAGATCCTATGAAGCAATGTTCCATTTAAAGAGAATATGGAATGTGTCTACATTTTCCAGAGAACTGGAATAAAAAGCATTGTTATGGATTTTGTATGATAAACTGATGGTATAAGTGAAACCTAAAGCTGTTACATGCATTCAGAATGTATATGGGGTGGAAAAATAATCCATCAATATCTTCTAATTCCAGTACAGTGTTTTTTTTCTAAACAGACAACACTGACCAGCTCCTGCCTCTCAGATTCCACTTCACAGCTCTACAAAGCACAGACTACTTAATTCACTCTTCTAAAGTGTGTAGTGATTATGCACAAATAAATGTGCTCTTCCATACATTATTACAGTTGACCGTAGTTCTCGGCTTGTAGGGCAGCTTTTTGTTATACATGGCCTCAGACAGTATAACTAATGTGACACATCCCTTTTTCTGCCTGTTTCCCTAAAATCCCTTAAAAATTACATATTTCCTATAGTAAGGAGCCAGACCACATCATGATGATATTCATTTCTCTAGGTAGTGCTTAGCTTAAGGTAGAGGTGTTTAGGTGGATAATTTAGGTAGATTCCTGTGGTGCTGTACAGAAGGCTCCTACATGGCCAAGTCAGAGATCATTAAAATTGCTACTGTGTACTACAGGCATGTGCACGTTGCTACTATGGCTATTACAGCAAGTCCAGCTTCTGTAGTCCATGGATTCAAGGCTGAATGTGGGACATGATTTTCCATACTGTTTAATTGCAATCCAGCTGCCTGCCAAATTTTTGCACATGCCAGCTAACATCCTTACAGGGAACATCTGAGCACATTTTAAGGTGTTAGCATGATACAGGGAATGTTCCCAACGTGTAGAGAAGATAAGGCTCTTCTGTTCAGAGAAAAAAGGATTTTAATTGGAAAAAAATTGTACATTTGTAATTCTCTCTGAGATGTGTTAGATACCTAAGGTGGTTCCGCAGGAATGAGGGTGAGCACAAAAGACAGTGCAAAAGTGCATAAAGCTACTGTGATGATGAAGCTGGCTTGCTTCCACTCCCAGAAACAACTCAGTGACTCAGCA
Source organism: Corvus cornix cornix (assembly GCF_000738735.6). Classification (NCBI taxonomy): domain Eukaryota; kingdom Metazoa; phylum Chordata; class Aves; order Passeriformes; family Corvidae; genus Corvus; species Corvus cornix. Next base: position 58,471,158 of record NC_046332.1, on the reverse strand, counting down.
GTGCTCATTAGAAAGGTCAATAGAAATCTGACCTGTCATTTTCAGAGGGGAAAATGTACAAATCAAGGAAGTTAAAGTTAGGGTCTGTTACAGTGGGGATTCTGTAACACGATGTATCAGACAAGGAGGCCCATGGAAAAGAAATATATAAGGACCGATTCGTGGTAGATGTTTCAGAGATGTTTATTTCTCCAGCCACATGGCCGGAGCTCTGCCCAGGAACTGCTCAATCCCGGGACCCGAGGGTCCTTCTGCCCGCGCAGGGGAACACAAAACAACCAATGGGGAATGAGGCTGACCAGGGGCAGGGAAACCCCGTGTCTCCCGCCCAGGGCCCCTCTCCCAGGATCCCACAGCAGGGGGGAAGGACCCCAACATTTCACCCGTTTATTTTTAACAAAAAGAGATTTAAAACTTAACATTGAATACAACTGGATAAACATAACAAGAACAGTTTCAAAATAAAACAAGCCACCCTCCTGAGTCTTTAAATGTCCAAACAGATTCTCTGGAACATCTTAAGGCTGACAGAAGGGAGACAGGACTCTCCGGGCATGCTTTGTGGGGAAACTGAGGCAGGAGAGGGTTTAATTTCTTCCCTACCCCTTTTCATCTCCCACTCGGCATTGGAAAGGGATTTTTGGGGAAACAATTGGCAAAGGTATGGTTTTGTGAGGGAAACCATGAATGAAAAAACAGATTGGGAATACACTGGGGGTAATAGCATATAGGGTAAAGGGAAAGGTGGGATTAGGAAAGGGAGACTGTAGGGGGGGCCTACAATGGAGACATTGTCTAACATGACTACGATTTTTTGCACATGTACTGCCTTTTACAGAAACACCATCAGGCCCAGTGACCTCCGCTGCCTGCAACCCTTTTCTACCTTTTGAATTCCACCACCTCTCCATCTCCCAAGTTTGGGATGCATTTTTCAGGGTTATTATTTTTAATAGCAGTTCTATGAACGAATATGTCTTGCTGGTGGGTCATATATAAAGCGTCAAAATAAAGACTGACCTGTCTTTAAAGAACATTTGCCTTCCCAATTCTTTCATGAAGCAGACTGATAAATGACCTGTTCAATCCACTACAGTTTAGAGACCTGAGCTAAACTAAACACCTTCTACCCATCGTGCCCATTTATGTATGGCTTATACTGTTCTCCAGATGGATTTCTCATAGAAAACTATTTGTGCATGTATATGGACCTGGAGTGCGCAAAAAAACCAAATTCATTAACTAAACCCATATTTAGACAATAATATAAAAAGTTATTTGATTTTCAGTCATGATAAGCAGCAGTAGCTTGAAAGGATGATACAGACACCTTCACAACTTTTGAAACATTTGGGTTTAAAATTCTCTCTTTTTCTTTCTCTCTGATTTCCTTAATTTCAAGCCCTCTCCACCAGCATGAGTGCTCAGATTATTGCCTCTAGCAATAGTCCTCATGCTCCACTCAAAAACACATTGGCAAGTTTGTTTCATAGCCAAAGCAAAGTATACAGAGTGAGGTGCAAAACCACATCCTGAAAAATTCAGATTCAGAACATAAATCTAGATGTCTGTTGACACAAAGTCAATTCTTGTCTTAAAAATAAACTGTCTGGCTCAAGCTAAGTTATGAAAAATAACACCAGTATTTCTAAACTCACTATCACCTCTATTTGCTTATGAAATTTAGACAGGACATGAAAACACACAAGAGATGAAGAACACACATGTATCTTTATCTGTACTAGTTTCTTAATAGACTATTTGAGTGATTTACATAGTCAAAATCTGTCAGTCTTCATGGGTGCTGCTGCCTTCCCAGTATGAACTGCTGGACAGAAAGACTGCAATATTTTTACAAGAGTTGTAGCTGTAGAAAACAAATTGTTTTATTGGCCCAAACACAAGGTTTCTTTAAGAGCAGACACTTCTGCTTTCCCTATATCTATCTATCTATCTCTCTCTCTCTCTCTCTCTCTCTCTCTCTCTCTATCTCTCTCTATCTCATTTATCCCTAGCTCTTTTTTTCTTTTTAGTCCCCTCTTTTATTAGCTAATACTTTGCTGTCACTCATTTAACTAGGAAACATTTTCCTTTTTGTGGTTCCAGCTGGGAGAAATAAATATATTCCTTTCCCCCTAACTATTCCATCCTGGAGAAGGGGTGGGGGAGGGGAGGGAAAGAATGAAAAATATTTTGCCATACTGTTCCATTCAAGTCAAAACTCCTTAAGGATGCTGTTGACTTCCCTTGGTTTGACTTCATTCTAGATAACTTTTTCCTTGATCCCTTCCCATCTGCTTTTTGCCCTCTCTGCTTCATCAAACTACCCTATTACTTTTTAAAGCAATTTATGACCTTGGTTTTTCATCCATTTTCAATTATAGGAATCAGTATTCTCCTCTGCATTGTACTGAGGTTTTCTGTTCAGGGGTTGCCAACTGACCCTCAGTTTAGCCTAAATCCTTTCAATGTTGGTTTTTTCTTTTGCTTTTTACACTCCTTGATATCAGGATTCACTTCTATCAGATATTAGAACTGTAAAGTCAGCACAGCTCTTTGGGGGAAAAAAAAAAGAACTTTTCAATTTAATTTTAAGACTCGCATCTCAATTTCAAGTTCGGAACATTCCTAAGTTTTTGTTTGAGGCATTTTTAATATAAGGTGTTTTGAGATGTTTTGTATGGACAACATTGTAAAAATTCAATTTATAGGTGTCTCGTAAGGTGAACTTCATCTCTTATAAAGCCCAAAACACAGATTTTGCTTGATCTACCTCTAAAATGATAGATTTCCTACCAATTTTTGCATGACTTGTATAGGCTTGTGCCTTTCACATAAAGAAAACTCATCACAATCCCTTTTTGATTGCATTTAAAGGGTGGCAGTTAACTTAAGAAGCCAATCAAAAGCCTAATGCTTTAACACTTATGGGAGTTTTACATATACAAACATCTGTAAAGACATACAACCCTGAGCTAATATGTAGGGCATTATTGTGTCTTAATTTGTAATTGCTCCTAATTACGGTCTGGTTTAGTGAACACATATTTAAAAATGAAGGAAGAGTTTCATGTAAACTACTTGTCAGATTGACTAAATCCTCCTCTGGCACACACAATTTAAATATCCGTATAACCCTCTATAATACAACTAAGCTATATTTTTTTTTTCATGTAATAGAACATTTGCTTCACATTTCTAATCAGTGTAATATAATACAATAAATTCTGTGTATATAAATGCAAAGTGATGCACATGGGAGAAAACAATTCTAACCTTACATACAGAATGATGGGCTCTGAGATAGCTATTTCTACTCAGGACATACATCTTGAGTAATTATATATGTTCCTATTAGCAGCAGTCAAAAAGCAACTCAAATGGTATGACAATGAGAAAGAAGTCAGAACAAAATAGAGAGCATTGTTATGCCATCGCATAAATCCACTGTGTGCTTTTATCTTGAGTAGAGTGTGCTGTGTGAGTCCCCCATCTTAAAAAAAAGAATATGAGAGAAATAGCAAGTGGAAAAAAGGAACAAGGATAATCAAAATGTGGGATTCATCAGCCTGGAAAATACAACAAAGGGCTGCAAAATTATGCACATCATGAAGATGAACTCGGAATGATTTTTCGTTGTCTCATCTAATATAAGATCCAAAGAATCCTAAACAAAACTAGCTAAGGAGGTTGGAGCAAAGAAGTTTTTCATAGTATGGCTAATTAAACTTTGGAACTGTATTGCACCAGACATTGTGTATGCTAGACATTCACAGGAGTTCAATAAGAGAGCAGACAAATCCATGATTGGAGAGAGAAGGGGGAGGGAGTGAAGAAAACCCAACATCAAGATCTATCAAATATTAAGATACTTCCTCTGGCTCAAAAAATCCCTTAGTAGTAATTGATGGGAGCTGGGGGAATATATTTAAGAAGCTTATCTCTGCTATTCCTATAGTAGAAGACAAGATAATGGACTAAGATCTTTGGATCTGAACCAAATTATGGATTTTATGTTTTGGTTTTAATCATTTCCTTCCCTTTGCCTCAGAATAATCATTTTTGGTATATATTTCTATTAGTGGAGATTTTAGGTTTTTGGGTTTTTTTCTTCCTAGGACTGCTATTGTGTATTTACCATTACAATCTACCAAGTAGAATTTGTCCATGGTCCCTTAATATCTAATTTGTACTAAATTTAATCGAGTTAGCCATCTAATTTATAAACCCCAATTATCATCTCTGTGTAACTTTGATAAATAACATTAAAAATGTTCATGATTTTTGTTTTGTAATATTTTCCTTAAAGTTTATTTGGTCTTCCTGCAATTTGCAAACAAGGAGACTAACAGGTATCTAATTCAAGGTGCAAACATATAAACAGTTTAAGCACAGAGCTGTGAAAACATTAACCAGTCTCACAAGGATGCTTAAGTTAGCTAAATAGTTAATAAAAAGAAGTAGTTGCTTCCAGCAGCCTGCATTTAGTGATCACAGTACTTAAGAAGGAACCTACATTGCTCGTAAATTGCAGGAAAACCTATCACATGTCAGCAGTTTCTAGACTAACTTCAAATGGTTGCAAAAAAGTGTGTACTGGACTAGCTGTCTAGATTCCCTCTACATTTAGTACACCCTTATGAGAGTAATTAAGCTCTTCAACTTTAGACATGTGGATTGGGCACAATCATATGATGGAAATGTCTGTTTCTGTCTGCAAATGACAAAGGGGTTCTGCATTGGCTCAAAACCAGATGAGTGTCCAGCACCCTCTCCCAGTGAACTACACAACCCTTTGGAATCTATTGAAGGTACTTCCACTGACAATATAAGGAAAGACACTGAGTTAGGTCATTGTTTTTCTGTCTACAAACTTCAGTCTCTTGGGGTGTTTGCAAAAGGGTCAAAAGAACCTGACGATTATTTCAAATAACTTGCCAAATTCCAGTTCATCCAGGAGAGCAGGATGAAAATTGGGTGCAGTTCCTGAAAATGTGCAAAGCTGGTCATCTCTCACTCTCTTTCACAGGACTATCAACATTGTGATGCCAGCCCAGAGAGGCAGATGGATACAGGAAAATCAAGTCAAATTCTCAAAGAACTGGAAGAACTTTGCTTTAGATTGATCTCTATTTCCTTATTGCAGGCAGATGTCTCATAACATTTAAGGTATCTAAGTAAGTCAATGAAATTACCCTTTTTAGTGATAGAAATAGGCTCGACATTAACTCTAACTCTTACTTTAAGTGACAGTAGAATATTTTCTGTGAAGACACATTTTTCTTCTCTTTTTTTTTTTTTTTTTTGGTTTTATTTTATTTCTTTAGTTGGGGTTTGAGGGAGGGGGTTGTTGCCTTTGATGGTTTGGTTTTGTTTGGTGGGATGTTTTGGGTTTCTGGTTTCTTCTTTTTCTTTTTTTTTCCCCCGATTAAAAAATTTGCAGTACTGGACAAAAGCTTATATCTCCAGGGCATCATATTGCTTAATCTGGTTAACTGAAGTCAGGACCTAGACTCAGTGAATAATATCTAATAGTTTTGTTTCAGTGTAATTACCAGAGCAAACTGGATAGAGAGTATAGCAGAGGGGCCTCTAGAATGTCATATTATTGCAAAAAAGCCATTTCTATATTATCTTTTTTCAGACATTTCCAAATGATTTTGTCATTGTTCCAAATAGAATTAATTGCTGTGTTTCTACGAAAACTCTGCTAGTTCTCATGGTTCCTGGGACTTGATAATAATTGCTGTGGAAATGTCTTAGGGCAAACTGTTCTTAGTAACCAAGTGGGAATTTAGTATGGAATGGCATGATACATAATAATGACTGAAGAATAGTGCTGTGGTGTGAAAGACAGCAGAATTCTCAGGAAAGGAAAAAAAAAAAGAAGACAAATTGAAATTCAGAATGGGTTTCTGAGTAGCATACCTTCATACCACACTAAATTTTGGCTATATTATATTCTGATGTGTTGGAGCCTGAGCGCTCTTTAAATTTAACAGCAATTTTTAAAGGCCAATGGTTGCACCTGTTTTAGATGAAAAAATATTTTAATTATTTTTTTCCTCATTCTAATCCTCTTTTACCTGTATAGCTCTTCTTTTTATTCCTCTGCATTGACAGAACATGACATTCTCCTTGAGCAGGAAGCATCATCAGAAATCTGGTTACATCATTTTGAGAGGTCTTTGATGTCAGGAAAATCCAAGCCACCAGCACCATTCTCTGAGACAGGAAGGAATCACATTACATTCTATTCACACCAAGGCAAGGAAAATGACCCAGTGTATTAACTTAAATCCATAAGTCAGGGATTTAAGGGCTAGATCCAATAGAAAACAAAAGCCTTTCTGAATTACGTAATTTAGTAGCTAATGTTAGTCACTTACTTTGTGCTACGGTCTGTAGAAAATTAGTTTGTCAATTTATCCTTGGCTTCTTCTATGTGGTGAAAATACACAACCCTGCTGCTATAGAGTGCCACAGCCACAAACCCACCATCTCATGCTTGCCTTAATTTAGTCTCACAGAGATATAGAAATCTAGAAAGAATAGGCAACAGAGGTGGTAGCTGTCCATTTGGACCTTTTCCAAAGGATATTGCAGTTCATGGCTTGTTTCTGAGCATGAGGATCCCTCTTGGCTCATCTACAGTTGGGCAGGAGTTGTTTCCAACTTGAGGTCCTAGTCTGTGATATGCTGAAATAAAATCTTCATTATCCCTGGCCTATAAGCTGTTTAATAACTGTGGCATAAAGGGAGGAAAAAGGACTGAAGTTCAAGGCATATTTGTAGAAGGTTTGTCCCCAGATTCCCTAGGGTTTTTTTGGTTTGTTGTGGGGATTTTGAAGTTTTTCCCTCAGTAGTATTATTTTAATAACATTTTGCTTCATTATTTTAATATTCCTTCCTGCATACAAAATTATTGAGGCATGTGGTAGGATGCAGAATGCAAGGAGTTATTCTGATCAGTAGTGAATGCTGAAGTTACCTACGGCTTCTGATAAGTATACACAAGTGTTGATTTCTTTTCCATTGTGAGAGCAGCTGCATCGGAATTACTGATCTCCTTGCCTAACCCAGACTTATTTAGAAAAATAAAATTGTAATCTGTCTCTTCTAATGAGAGAGTAGAATGCTGTCCACATAGTATAGTAATCCTTTTTAAAGCAGGGACACTGTGTATAATTTTTTACATAAATAGAAAAAAGTAATCTTATCTACTGCATATCCCCCTTTCAAGTGTTGTACTGGTTTAGTCAGACTAATGCTGTTGACAGAAATTTCTCCACTCAGATGAGAAGGAAAGATGAGAAGAAGCATTGCAATGGTGATAGAAAAGCTTTATATAATGAGACAAATCCCACAATCTCTAGGGAACTCATTCAGCACGGAAACCATTTCATGTTTCTTTCATTATGGGAATATTTTAGCTATTAAAAGTACAGAAGTCAGATTGTCCATGATGTTACTTTAATGGGATGATTCTGAGTGGGTTGCCATTTGGTTTTGAAAGCAAGAGGCCAGAAGCTTATTTTTTCGACCATACCATGTTTCAAACAATTCCAATCTATCACAGGCTTTAGAACCTCTGATTGTATAAACCTGTCAAGGCGTCAAGGCATTACAACATAAACAGCACAATCTACCAGAGCTGCAAAGCTATTATTTGGTAGTCTATTTAGTTTCATAGACTTTTTCCAATTCCCTGACACCTTAAACAAAATATGACAAGCATTTATACTATATAGTATACGAGAAGATCACTTTGTGAAAAAAACCCCTTATCTAGGGGCTTCACCAATGAGGAAAGAAAAGACAAAATAATGGAAACCGGGAACCACTTTGTAATATTTTGTATTACTTTTTGGAGTACACAAGTAAGGTCATAATTTCTGTGATCTTTGCAAAGATATCTTTGCTGTCCACACTTTGTTTTACACAGGGAGGGAGGCTGCCTATCAGAGACATATAAAATGACCTATGCTACAATAAAGATGAGACAAATAGAGTTGTTTGTTCTGAAGAGTCAATTTTTTTTTTTTTTTTGAAGACTCTTCTTTTATTCTGGGTTTTGTTTTTCACTTTTGTGTCCTGGCTCTTTTTTAGCTGTTACAGAATATCTTGTTTCAGTACATAGTCTGAAGTGCAGTGTCATATATACTGACATGTCATCCTGTACGAAGAGACAGTACTAGATAATCCTTGGGAAGAAAAAGAAAAAAAAAATTACCCTGAAGCTTAAAGCAAAACTGTCTTTGGCTCAAATATCTATTTTCTATACAGTAATTACCCTATATAAACTGAGCTCTCCTAACAGAAAGATACCCCGAGGTGAGTTTGAAACACAGTATTGTATTTTATAGAACTGGACCAAGTTTCACAAAAATAGACCATTAACAAGTCTCCCCAAGTATTAACTTGAATAGCACAGGCTGATCACACAGGAGAGCATGCCGATATGAAGAGAGACAAGTATACTTTCAAGGGACTGAGATTTGAAATATTGATTCAGTCACATTAATTGAATTTTTGCCTTGAGAAGTGATTACAAAAATGTTTCTCCAATATTAATTTGTATCTGCTTTGGATAAGATTAACATTAATTTCTTCACCAGTCTCCTTTACTCTTTTATTATTCATTAGCATCTCCCTTTGCATGTGTAAAAGACCTTGATGAACCATGTTTATTCATAGACTAACCTTTTTAAATAATTCTAACAGCTCTCTAACAGAAACCTTCCTGGCATGCTGAATATCTCGTCTTTGTTTCATTATTCAATCCTTGTGCTCTATCCTCCACTTGAGATGCTGAACATGAATCATACTGCTCTTCCTACTGCTCTCTTCCTCCCACTGAAATGTCCTCTGCAGCCTGATCCCACAGGATAGCTCTGTTCACAAAATACTGCAGCAAATTGTCTCCTCTCCTCCTAGAATCTAGGACAGTAATTTCCACAGAGCTTGAGTGCATTTATTGATTTATGCTGTCCTTAGTTCATCACATATTTGTTATCATGTTTTGATTCATTGTTCATTTACCTCTCATTAGAATATTTGGTGTGAGCTAGTCTTTGATGAGAGCTCTAGAGGCAACATTTTATTTTTTGCTTTGTATTCACAAACTTGTGACTTTTTTTGAAGCAGGCAACAGGCAAAGAGAAAGGGGAAACATAAGAAAAGGAAAAAATCAATTAATTTCCTCTTTCTTTGCAAAATTTATATACTTATTTCCAGTACTTGCTAGTTTTTAATGAAAATGCATTGCAAAATTCACTACAAAAACCTTATTTTAAAATACATAGCACACACATGCATTCACATTTCTGATAAGCCTTCCTTCCACAGCAATTATATGTAGTTGCCTCCAGCAAAATGCTGTCATCCCTTGCATTATCTTTTTGTATTTATCTTGCTATAATACCCAAAGGCTTTAATAAAGAAGGTGTTACAAATGCAAGATCTGATTCCTGCTGTAAAGAGCTTACACATTTTAATTTTCCACCCTAGAAGTAAATGAGTGGGCTATTTCTTTCCTTTTGCAATTAAGTTTAGGAAGAACTCTGAAAAAAATGCATTGATAGTGCACTCAATTTTCCCATATCCAGAAAAATAATCAATTTCATGGAGGAGAAAAAGTACACATTTATGTAAATTGTGATTTTTTTTTAATAGTCAAGAAGTGTAATTAGATATTGAAGTAGCTACAACTGAAATAGCTTTTATAGAATTCAAAATAATGAGAGTTGGTTACTAATACAAATTTTTAAAAAATGCTGAATTTTTTTTTCTTTTTTTTTTTTTTTTTAATGGGGAAAAGAAGCCTTTATAAGCCTAATTTTATTTTCTTGAGGAGTTAGGATGTGGAGGGTAGGAAAGATATGTTACCTTAGGAGCAAATTCAGTATTTGGAAATTACTAAGTATAATTATTAAGTGCCTAACTATCAGGAAAAGAGGAGGAGAGCTAGCATTTCTAAATAGAAATATTTTAAAACATTAACTTAGAAAAAGTATTTGCAGAATGGAAGAAAAGTCATTTGTGGTGGGTGCTTTGTGGGAAAACACATGGAGAGCTCAGGGGAAATATTATTTTGTCTCTCTCATTAGACTCATTATCTCAATACACAGAAATGTACATCTCTGATTCCCATTAATACTAATATAAACAGTAACTTTGACTACTAACCTCCCACAATCTCCAGAACACATTCATTCTTCCCACTGTTTCTCTACACCATGTCACCCAGCAGACACAGATGAGTGAACCTAGGCATTTTGTTGTTTTAAAAATGAAGTAAATGCAAACTTAAGTAAACAGAAAGCAGAAGCACTTCTCTTGGCTAATGAATTGACCTGAATCCTGCTCATCCTAAAATGTGGTTACTGACACAGCTTTTTCACCAGTTTCGATATGCTGACTTCCGAAGAAGGAATTCATTTATTTCATTAGACCATTTATTTCATTTGCTGTTTATTTTCAACTGAGGACTGAAAGGGGTTTCTACCAGGGGAAAAAAAAAAAAAAGAAAATGGAGGGATTTGATGCCTTGGATAGTCATGTGTAATTCTCTGATAGAACAAGTATTTCACCCATGCCCTACATACCCCAAGGCCTGGGTATTTAATATATGTCTTTATTAATACAGTACCTGACAGCTGTGATGCCTGTGGTGAGAAACTTGAAACCTGTGGGGTTAAATGCAGGGCATCCTTTGTGTTGGGAAACATGAACAAGAAAGGGCTTGGTTTATAGAAACAATTTTTCTGAACTCTTCACAGCCTGAATGGAAGGCCACAGTCCTTACAGGATTTGTGGATGACCCCTACCTGCTTAAACACCCAATACAGAATTTACATTTTGCCATCCTGAGCTATGGATTTCTTGCAACCACTACTTAGAGCTACTGACAGCTGATCTAACTTTCTTCAATTATTTTTTTCCATTCCCAGAAGGGGCTTTTCCAGGGTAGTTCAAGTATACTTTGACTTTTCACAGACTTCCTCAGACTACAACCATTTTTGGAGTTTATTGCTCTTCAGTGTAGAACTAGCTCTATGTCTCAAGCAAGGAGAGCTCACACCATGTAAAGCAGGTGGTTTTGCCTACTGTGTATATTTCTGGCATCAGGTTTGTAGGCAATTGTTTTCTTTGTCAGCTTGCAGACTTTGAACTTCCAAGTTTTTAACCTGTAGGTACACATTACTGAGGGATTCTTTTGGACAAATGTATACTAGAGAGTTAACTTTAATTTTAACCTTTCCTTTTATGAATGGAATTCAGGCACGTAGCACTAAATTTTCAAATCTCTGTGTAGGTTTTTCAGCTACAAGACTCGCATTAAATTCAATCTGCCATATGTTATATTGGTTTGCAGGCTGCAGAGGTTAGTTTCATGATGTAACTTATTGCAAAAATTGTTTCAACAGCTCCATCTTTTGAGGAAGGGCACTGATTTTGGATGCAGGAAAGCTGAATAAAGTCCCCAGCTAATCTACATTCTCATCTCATCTTACGTTCTGTCTTCAATGAACACGTTTTTAAGCCCCTTACCTCACAGTCTTCCGTCCTTGTTGCAGCAGGTGAGAATGAAATAACAGGGCTGCAACAATGGAAGCCGTAGCATCAAGAATGTGAAGAGTTGAAGTAAACATACTAAAAGTGTCAATGGCACTGCATCTAAAACATTGTGAAATAGCATATAAGAATGCATAATGACATGATTGTTGCTTTATTAGAGTGTCATCAATGTTGTTTCAAACACCTTTGAAGACTGTCTCATCTGCAGGTAGAAACTGGGAAGAAGGATTAAGCCATTCCTATAAATGGTACTTTAAGATGAAGATCCAAGCCAAACTGGTTTTTTTTCTAATCAACATACTATGTGACACTTTCTAAATAAATATGATAATAATTCTGGAAAAGGCATTATTCTTCCCTCTGGTGGACCAAGGAGTACTAGGGAATACCACAAAGTATGATAAAATGTATTAATTATACCCATATGTAGATAAAAAGTTCTTGTTCACAAAGTTATTTTAATATTTGTAATTTCCATCTAGAAGCAAATGCTGAAAAAGATTTAAGCTATCTTACTCTATCTTTGTTATCGACATAAAAGATGGTGAAAAAAAAGAATTCCTACCATGGCCTCATACCACTTAAGAAGAGATGACAATTTTTTTTGATTTTCCACTGGATAATCACTGGCTGGATGTTCCTGTGCCTGTAGGAAGAAATCTTCTTACTGACTGTATGCACTGTCACAGAATGGTAAGGAGGAATTAGTATGAAACAGAGAAAAAGATTGTCAAGCTGAAGAGATACTTTGCTACTACATGCATCTCTATAAAATCTCAAGAAAAAACAGCACAGGTTTGAGCAGTGGTGGTAGGACTGTCCTGAACATGAAACCCCTATACCATAAATCCTTACAGAACAGAAAACTCAGGAAAATGGAAAAGAATTTAAAAATACCAACACCTGAATCAAGCAAAAGACCTTACATTACATTAGATATGAATGGACAGGTTATACATATTCAGACTGTCAGAGTGAGGATTACATGTAGTATTTTATCGTTTAATGAACTGGGCTGTTTCTTTCTGTCATAAAGAGGTATTGAGAGGCAATTGTGAGCATGATAACAGCTATTTGCACCACCCAGATGAGTGGATAGTGGTTTGTTAGGCTTTATATTGGGAGAGGGAGCAAAAGGAGATAGATGCCTTTGCTGAAAATAAAAGAAGAGTTATTTTTGGAATGGACAATTACAAAAGTCAGCGGCATTGAAAAATCTCAGAAACAGACCAAACTGGTTTTGGGACCTGAGCATACAGAAGGTTTCCAAGTTCAAAACCAAAAAAAGGGTCAAAAAGGAAAAGGAAGAGAAACAAGAAGAAACGGCAACCAGTGGAGTGGGCACTGCAGAACCATGGAGACTTGCACTTTTGATGCTGCACTTCATTGTTCAGATAATTGTGAAATATCAACTTAGAAGACACACTACATCATGAATCAGGAAAAAAGTCAAACATTTTTTGATTTTATAGGCTACAGAGTGAGAGAGCAGCAGATATTCTTCAACCACTCTTTGGTCTTAGAGCAAATTGGAAAATACAGTAATTTTCCACTGAGGAAATTTTACACTAAATTAATATTTAAACACTAATTAAAAAACAGTGTTAGAGGCGTTGAAGGCATCTTTACAGAATGAGAAAGAGTTTGAGGGTTGTGTACATCCTATATGGACTGTTGGGAATTAAGCAGAAAAAAAGGGGGTTGCTGCCTTCTTTTTCCAAGACCTTTTTTTACAACTGATTTCAATGGTCACTTGGCATTGCAGAGTCTTAAGATGTTGTCATAGCCAGCTAGGGGTTGGAAAATGTATGTACAGGAAGATCTTGAAGGAGATAAAGAAGAAAGCAACTCGCTTTTGAAAGAGAAAGCTGCAATCAGCTACATTTTGTAGAAGTATTTAGGAGGAAAGGCACTACAGTTTTGTCATATGAATTTGCTGAATGTAAGGAAAGGAAAATGCAGTGGTACCTCCTCAGGCTTGTAATCCTCACATCCATGGCGGGTGGGTTCTTTTCCAGGAATATAACAGTTCTTCTAAGGTCTTCCCAGAAGGAAAGAGGGGAGAGCACTAGTGTATAATAAGAATGGAGTTTCAACAAAAAGAAACTCTGACAAGAAAATTTTCTTCCAAGGCCAAACAAAAGACATAAAGGTTTCCACATTTATTTTGCCAATGAAAACCAGACCTTCCCCAGGGGCTGACAAAATGTTTACTAAAATTTATGGATTCCTTCCTTCCAGGCCTGGCAATGACTCAAAGTATGAGTGGTGTCTCCTTCAATGAAGGCTTTCTCTAGAGTCTCTGAAGAGTCATTTCTGTCTTCTCTGTCATTCTTTCTCTTCTCACTTCACTCCTACCTCACTCCCCCTCCTACTTCTCTAAAAAGAATATAACTGAAATAAAATACAAATTAAGTTAAATAAAAAAATACAGCAACACCAAACATGGTGTTCAAATAAAGAATGTTTCAGTCATCATCATCTTAACCGTTTCACATACCTGAGGCAAGCAGGAGTAGGCATTCATTATAATGTGCTGTCAGGCAAAAGACAATTCAAAGCTAATAAACTAATAATGAAAGAAGTATACAAAACTTTTTCATCTTATAACTTTCCTTTTTCAGATAAGAATATTTTTTGTCCTTACTGGTTAAGGAAGCAAGCTGATTGAAAAACACTCCATTTAACTCTGCTCATAATTATTTTACCTTTTTCTAAATGCCTTTGAATTTTTAAGCTTCTTCATAAGAAAACAAGGCTAGTATCAGACTACACACATATAGAGTGATGTCTATAAAGACAAAATTATATGTCTTGCAGCTGCTGTGCAATAAATAAGATATACAGAGGAACAGGGAAATCTGGATTTGGCCCACAAAAAGTAATGCATTGTAAGTTTAAGAGATTAGCTGAGGAGGAAGAGGAGAAGGAGAAGAAGTTTGTTACCAGGATGAGACCTTACATGGGAATTTTTAGCCAGTTGAATATTTTTATGGACAGCTTTTCAATTCCTGAAAGTAGGGGTTGATAATGGAAATGCTGACAAACATTTTGGTGTTCGTTGGATTGTAATATCCTGTTTAATGCAACCAAAATTGCAAGGTATGCTTTTTATCCTTTTCTGCTAAGAAGGCAATTACACAAGCATCTTGTTGAAGTAGTTTATAATATGTTTAAACAGGCAACATTAAATCAACTGGTGATTAAATTCTCAAGAGAGAATGTATTTCAGTTAAACTTGTGAGATACCATACTTCTTTATATTTAAAAGCCCTTTAAGCAGGACACATGATGGTGTGATACCACTCATCCTAGGCTCAGGTTGAAAATTAAAGTGCTCCAAAATATAAATATTCCATTTTTGGTTTTTTCCTGCTATCTTAATTTTAATGCTTGCAGAATGTGATGAAAGCTGGTTGTATTTGCATTTTATTTAATCTTAGGGAAGACTAAACTTCACACATCTGGTGAAGACAATCTTCTAAAGTGTTTGCTTATGTAAATTAAAAATAAGATTTTACCTGCTACATTTCTAAGCAATTTATTTGTGCTCACAACTGTAACTAACAAAGATTACATTTCTGAATCCATATAATTCAATTTATACTCACTTTAATTCACATCCTATTAGTATTTTTTTGTTTCTATCCACATAGTCCTACGTTCATAAATATAAACTAAAAAGAGCTCATTTTGGAAAAAAAAAAAGTGAAATAGCAACTCCCATAAATAATAATTCTCAATTCTGTGTTTCTTCTGTGACTAGAAACTTCAGACAAGAAATTTCCTATGAAATTCCATATTTTTGGAGAAGCTCTTATTTCAGGATTATGATTCCAGCTCAAATATATATTTTTCATTAATCTTCTTCTATGGGTGAAATGGTGAAAACTAAAATATTTAACTTCATGTTTAATGTTTCATCATAAATCAATTCCAGTCACCTTGTCCTAATTGTTGTTGTGTCCCTTTGAATGCTCTTCAACTCATGAATATGTTTGTTAATGCAGCCTCCAGACCTCTAGGCAATGTTCCACATAAACAGCATCAGGCTACCCTTCCAAAGATTTTTCTACCTTTCTGAGCTGTAAAATGAACATGCATCTTGAAATTAATTTAGCCTGATTTATTTATTTGCTGCTCAATTGTGCTGTCAATTTATATTCTTCTGTCCTCAGACTGCCAAATCAACACATCTCCATACATTTCGCAGCCTATCTTGGTTAAATGTCATCTGAGCATTTTGCTATCTGTAGCTGACTTCCCCCTTTGAACTACTGAAGATATGCAGACCCAGGAGGTCTTCTGGCTAGCCTCTAAGAATCCCCCTTGGTGCCCTATTATTTGCTGCTTATCAAAAATCTCCACTGAAAGTTCTTCAGCCTCTTTTCAATCCGTGTATCAGTATTCATACCCAAGCCTCCACAAATTAATCTGAGGGTGAGATTTTGCAAGAGATTTGAAAGCTTTACTAAAATCAAACTATAATGCATCTGCCACTTCACTCGCAAACTTAAAAATTCTGTGCAATACAAAGCAAATAAAGTGAGCCTGGTAAGATTTATTCTTTACAAATCAAGCTGCGTATTGCTCATGGTTATCTTTTAGAAAAATTAATTAGACTAACAGGACAGCTATTGCCAACAGTCAGAATAGTATGTCTCCTGAGGACAGCTGTTCCTGTGAATTGCATCCCAAATTAAGAAAGTAGGCACTTTCTGATTTCAAGAACTGGAGGGAGATGGGAGCAGAGAATGGTTTGCAGCAGGTTTAAATAATAGGATCACTATAGACATAATGTTATGCGACCTTAAAGTTTTTGAACTTAAAAAAAAATCCAAGTTCCTGACTTTGAAAGAGGTACAGGGCAAAACTTACTGCAACTCAGTTCACATGAATAGAGAGTAGAGAAGTGATGATGTATCCTGGCTGAAAGTTAGTTTTTAAACCTGAATTCCAAAGAAATCTCTCCAGTTATCATTGCAGGCACAGAAGTCACTACGTTTGCCTAAAAGTTGCTAATGAACATCATAAGATAGGCAATGAAAAAAAAATATATACACATTTATAGATGTTTAAAAACTGTAAAGTGTTAGAGATGAAAGAGGTCAACCTCTTACACAACTCTGTTTATATATGTGTCTGAGACAGGCAGAATTTGTATATATGGTTATGGAATTTCCAATGAAATTAAATGGAATAATGCATCTCAGATTAAAATTAGGCTATAAATAGTCATATATCAGGTAATAATTAATGTATTTGCTTCCCTTCATGAAGCTTCTGTCAGCCCATTCCTTCAGCTTCTCAGAGTCCCTCACAGTGACAGTCCTGCCATGAGTGCACTGACTACTTGCACCAATTTTGTGTTGCGTAAACCCAATGATGGTGCCTCCATTCCATTGACCACCTAAGGACCACCTAAGCAATGAAAACGTGGAACAGCATTAGCCCTTGAATCGTCCCTTGACAAATGCAAATTATATAGCCATTCATCTGTTCAACACAAAGAAATCAAAGTTACTATTTGAAATTTTACTTTTGCAGTCCATGTCCTGAGGGCTAAGATTAGTTTCATTAATGTTGCAGAGGATTTCAGAGTGAAAAGAAATCCAGATCCAAACTTCACTTGTTCTATCAACATAATTCTGAAGTTTACAATGTCATTGTCAAACATAAATATCAAGTCTGGAGAGAAGAAGTGAAAGACACACTGAAGTAACTCATTATGATTAGATTCAAAGTTAGAGTCATTTGCACATATATAATTAAGCTTGTTTATAAGAATAGTTTCTGGATTTTAAGAAATTAATCAACTGTATAAAAAAGTGGATTCATGAATCTTTGTAGAATTCAAAGCTCTGTTATGTATTTATTTCATCCCTAAATAAATTATTTGCCCATCTGTGACAGGAATATTAAAGCAATTTACTAGAAGAAAGGGGTTTTTTTTTCCCCTTTTTTAAAGTTTTATCCAAGCAGTAGCCCTTGGCTAATATAAATTATCATAGCTCAGTGGTTATAGTAGCTTTTACAATTTACATTAGAAGCCTATCGAAGGCAAAGTTTTACACAGTTGTGGAAATTTTAAAGTCATAATAATCATCCGTTCTTATACTGGCTGTGTGTATAAAAAAATGCAAATAACATAATCCTAAAGTACTACCACAGTAGGAAAATGTGGAATTATTACAGAATCACTGCAGTGCTTAAAGTGGTGAACAGGTTTTGCTTCAGCTCAGGGCAAGAATTAATTTTTCAGGCTTTTCAAAATCTGAACCTCTCTGTATTCAAATGATAGGTAAGGTAATATTTTGTGATCTTCCTAACTTCTCAAAACCAGTCTTGGGGGGAATAAACCCTATTTGCTTTCCTTACTTTCCACCACAAGTAGAATTCTTCCAGGGTCCTTTTTTTTTTTTTTTTTTTTTTTTGGTTCAGATGAATCAGACTTTTTTTTTTTCTGTTTCAAAGACGCAGAAACAAAAGACAGTACAAGACTTATTATTACTTTATCTGTTGAATTGTCCCTGCCAGAATGCTATAACATTGTGGCATAAAGTATCAGCTGTAGTAGAGCAGTCTGCTTTAGAAAATAAGTTTTCAAACATCACACAGTATAAAAGGTGGTAATATATAATCCAGCTCACTTGACAGGTCAAGAAAGCACAGGATGTGATGAGCCCAGGGGTGGCTCATCACATTTCCAGTTGTAACTTACATCATTCACTCATATCTATAAAAAGTATTTCATCACAATAAGCTTGTTCCTGTTAATGAAAGCTTCCATTTTCCTCCTTCTTATTAAATTATAAGCAAAAAGAGATGAAATTTAAAACCCAAGCAGAAAGTATTTGAACACCTACAACAGTCCAGAGCTAACTTTCTGGGGCTTTAAAGCTTTAAAGAAGCTTTGGTAAGCAGTTAGCATATCCTCCTAATCAGCATAATTGTATATGATCAGAAGCTTATTTGAAAACATGAAAATAGCTACATGCCTCTAAAAGAACTGTATGGATGCTAATCACATTAGTTACATTTTCAGTCTCTGGCATACTGGCAGAATCTCTTATTTGTCAAACTTCTGACTTTGGTAGTCTCTTAGATCTCAACTTTGAACCCTGTGAGTTTGCATTAAAAGAGAAAGAACGTTTCACTTCCACAAAGATAGCAATTATTTTCAAATATGTCCATTTCATGCATAACACTTCTTCCCTAATTTGTCTTTTGAACATTGACAAATTACCAAGAATGATAAAGATACTGCACATTCATGACACATAGCCTTGTGATTCTGCTTGATATTTTCATATGTTACAGTGAGAAAAAAATCAGCAGTTTCCCCCTTCTTTTACAGGCAAAAAGAATCATTTATCCTGGTTTCTTGAGAACACATCAAAAATGCCCATAACCTGCTAAACTAAACCATGAAGATCCACAATGGTATTTTATCTTCTGTAAAATATTTTGACATCAATATTCTGCCCAAGTGAACAGACGTCTATCTTTAATTTTCACCTATTGAGCCAAAATATCAAGTAAAATGAGGCAAGTGAAACATCAAAATACTTGCTTACAAATTAAGGCCCACCTATGAGGGGTCATACTCTAATTTTTAAATACCAGTTGCATTTCAACTACAGAAATGTCTAGGGCTTGACCAATGGGCTTTCCTGGATTATCACATGTACGAGAGGACTGCAGTTGCAAGTGGCTTTTAAGAAGGATCCAGTTTAGGCAAAGGGAAAAGAGGATTTATTTTTAACAGAAATGTTGGCTTCAGAATAGTTATAATTTTTTTAAAACCTTTTTGAAATAGATAGAGAGCAGGATTTCTCTGTCCAGTACTTTTCTGCTCTTTTCCTTTCAGCATGTAGGAGAAATTTCTTGCAGAAATTGAGATAGTAGAGCTCAGAGACATGGAAACATTACCTATAGTTCTGTCAAGACATGGGTCTACTTCAATCAATCACCTTTTCTCTGGCTCCTTCTGAAGTGATTCATTCTCTAAGCAGATCATGGCAAGAGTAATAGCAGATATAGGAAATACTTTGAAGTGTTCCATCTGAAGACAAGGAAGAGAAAAAAAGCCTTTAGCTAAGGACTAGTTAGCTCATTTGAAGACATCTGAATACTGTCTGGAAGACCAGAAGGTGATTCCATGAATCAACTGTTGAAGTTTCCCAGGGATATAAGTTTCTCTTCCATCCTACTGTTAGCTTTACTGAACTTAGAAGACATTTATAACCTTCAACTCAATATACATTTCTAACACCATTACTAAGGAATGCACCTTTCCTCTGAAGCTGAAAAGTTACATCACCATATTAGGCATTCATTCCTAGTGACCCCTATTTTTGTTTAAATTTCCTTCTTTGTGAGCATTCAAATTTAATATACAGCAAGAATTAGACTATAACATTGATATTAATACCTAAAAACTCCATGTGTTTAACTCTAGTGTTGCTGGCAGCAGGTTTCTGTGTGCAGCTTTGGTCTGTGCTAGCTAGTGCTCTCCCAGACAGCACCAACACACGGTATGGTGGTAGCACAAACAAAGGGGAATTCCTAAACCAGACATTTGGGCACAGGTACTATGTTTCAGGAGCTGACACGGCTGAAATGGTGAAAGCTCAGGAGGCCATAACACCTGCCCTTAGAGGAAAAAAATGGCACTCTGGTGTTTTTCTGGTACATTAATATATCCTGTGAGTTTATTTATTAGTAGTGGGTAGGTGTGATGGAGAAAAGCAACTGTCAGGATGCAGCATACGCCAGAGTCTCCATGGGGTCAAGTGCTATGGAGACCCCCATGGGTCCAGGTCAGGTCCCAACAGCCAGATCCTGTCCCACTGCCCTGGCCCTGCTGGGGCACTGCTGAGGCAGGGGCTGACAGACTTGGGGGAGCTGACGTGGGGTCCTGCACCGTGACAGGCTCAGGGGAGGCCTCAGGAGGCTGGCAGGTACAATCAGACCATCAGTGCCTCCATGGCCCTGGTAACAGCCAGTAACATCCTGGTAGCAGGATAGTGCCATTGGAGTTTATTCCCACAAATGTTTATTTTCATAAGAAATTCAACATTATGAGATTTGCTTCCTCATAATGTATGAAATTGAAATGGACAGGAAAAGCCACAGCAAAACTGCTGACATTTCTACATGGCTGTGCAGACTTCTATTAAAAAAAAAGCTATTTATTTTGAACATGAAATTCTATGAGTTCAAGTAAAGATCACCCCAAAGGAGGTGACCCACAAGATACTAAAATTGCCTCTTTTCTCTTCTATTAGCAGCTGAAGGCCTCCACCCTGAACAGTTTTAATAATGACAGTGAGTGACCGCAAAATTAGCAAAAAACTGACCTTTCTTTCTATCCTGGTTTTGTCTGGGACAGAGTTAATTTTCTTCCTAGTAGGTGGAACAGTGCTGTGTTTTGGATTTAGTATGAGAAGAACTTGTTGATAACACACTGATGTTTTAGTTGTGGCTCAGTAGTGCTTACTTTAAGTCAAGGACTTTTCAGTTTCCCATGCTCTGACGGTGAGGAGGTGCATTAGAGGCTGGGAGCACAGCCAGGCCAGGTGACCTGAACTGGACAAAGGGGTATTCCATCACATAGACATGGTATCAGAATATAAACTGTGGGGAGTTGGCTGGGATGGGCTGATCACTGCTTCGGAATGGGCTGGGCATCAGGCAGAGGGTGGTGAGTAATTGGACTATGCATCACTTGTTTCTCTGGAGTTTTCTTGTTTTCCTTCTCTCTTTTTGTTGTCTCCTTTTTCATTACAATTATGTTTGCTACAACATTATTATTATTATCATCATCATCATCATCATTATATTCTATTTATTTATATAAATTATTAAACTGTTACCTCAATGGGTTTAACGCTTTTTTCCTATTCTCCTCCCCATCCCACTGGGCAGGGTGGGGAGTGTGAGCTAGAGGCTACATGGTACTTAGTTGGCAAATGTAGCTAAACCACAACAAGTTATGCATATGCCACAAATTTTGATTCAGTTACTGAATCAATACTCTGTGCCAAAGGCAATACTGAAAACTCTTAATCATGGACTAACACTAGTCCTGCAGGTATTGGGGATCTGCATTGTATCTGCATCTAAAATCAAGGATCAGATATTTAGACAAGGAAACATTTGTGAACTATTTTCTACTGTGCTTTTTTTTGATGGACTGATTTGTTTGACTGTTTCTTGTTTGTGTTTTATCAGCTTTTGATGGGCCTCATTTGAAATGTAAGCTATTTTAATAAACACAGAATTGGCTTCTCAATGCAACTTCTCCCCTCCATTTAAAAAAAAGTCACTTGTACAGGCAGGAAGATGATGGCATACATGTCAGTGTCACTTCTCATAAACACAAGGGGAGTGAAGCAGCCATTTAAGCAGAGGTATTAGACAAGGAGGATTAGGGACCGTTCAGGGAACCTTAGAAAACTCTAGCTTGTCCTCTCCTGG
This sequence comes from Corvus cornix cornix, assembly GCF_000738735.6. Classification (NCBI taxonomy): domain Eukaryota; kingdom Metazoa; phylum Chordata; class Aves; order Passeriformes; family Corvidae; genus Corvus; species Corvus cornix. Next base: position 58,449,096 of record NC_046332.1, on the reverse strand, counting down.
GTCAGTAAGACTCTTTCTGAAGTATGGATTTTATTAAAACTCCCACAGATAAGATTTCGGTGCAAGGAGTTTCTTTGATACTTAAGTATTTTTGACATTGCATTCAAACTAAGTGCATGGATATGAATAAAACTACATTGTTAAAAAAAAATAAATAAAAAAGGAAGTATAAGATACCCATAAGTACTTTCAGGCCTACCAACTTATTTTTTTTTCTATGAGTATCCATGGCTGTGAACAGGGATTATTCAGATGATTTTAAGTAGAGTCAGTGCTAAAAGAACATAATCCTGCAAAGTATTTTCAGGGCTTTTAGATTGTATCCACTTGCATATCAAAGTGAATAGTCACACGAAAATGATACTGTTGCTTGACTGTAACTCAAATAATATGTCAAACATTATCATTAACAGCTGAATCATATCTAGGAGATAATTTCTAAGGGCAAAGATAGTTTACAATAGTGTGTTATATCTGGCACTGAAATAGAGAAGGAGCACTGAAAGGCTCTGCTCAAGGTGGTAACATTTGGGTGGGCATAATAATTTGTTAAGCTATCTGAATTACATCACACTTGTTCCTCTGAGCAAACTGAGCATGGATTACAGAGAGTAGCACAGTCTGAGTGACTGCCTACCTATAGCAATATATTCGAAGAATAACGGTTTAATATTTCCACTGACCAGAATTTCAATGTTCACATTACAGCTTCATGAAGCTTTATCAGCTGGCACTGTATAAATCCTTCAAGGATTTTTTCTGCTATCCCCAAGCAAGCAGTGAGAAGTAATTACCTTACCTGAGAGAGGAGAAAATGAAGGCACAATGAAAGTTTGAGGGTTTTGTAGGGTTTTATTTTAGCATAAAAAATAAGCGGTAAAGAGCATTGCTTTTGTTGTTGTTGTGGGGTGAGTTTTTGGGGATTTTTTTCCCACTTATGGTTCACCTGCAAGCTCTATTACCAGTTTAACCCACCTGTCAAATTCCACTCTGAAACACTTCTAATTCCATTTTGCCTTAACTTCAATACTAATTGAAGCTGCTGTTGAGAAATACCTTCAGGTCAGGTAGCTCGGGGTGAAGATGCAGTGCAAGCTGCAGGTTGAGCTCTGGTTGGTCGGAGCCCAAGGCAAGAGGTTATGGACCTCTTTGCAGACCCTTTGCATAACCAAGGGGCCAGGAACGTGTTGCCCAGCCAGCAGAATGGACACTGAAAGGTACAGCAAAAACTGAGTATTCAGTAGGAATACATAACATGCTTGGAATGGGAGGATATAAAAGCCCAGGGGTTCCTTGGGGTCCTCCCTAGGGGCACCAGCTCAGGCTGTTTCTGCATTACTGCACCTTGAATAAAGGCTGGATGGAAAGAGACATCTGACACAGGAAAAGTGGGGCTGAGCTGGTGAGGGAACCTGGTCTGACGGTGGAGTGGGTGTGTGGGGAGCCAAGGAGGACCTGTTGGTCACTGGAGCCGCCCACTGCAAAGGGGCTTCAGTCCCAGCAGTGACAGTCTGGGGCAGTGGGAGTGTGACTGCCAGGGAGTCTCCTGAATGGTCAGACTGGGGAGTTTCCTTAACACTACCACACTTACTTCAGTTGAGGTGAGCTGCTCTACTGACTTTTCTGCAAGGAATTTGCTCAATATTTTCCCAAGGAGACCTGAACTGTGCAGTCTCCCAAAATAACATTGCAATGTTTTTTTGTGTGGAAATTTCAAAACCCACACAGGTCAAAAACCAGAAAATATACTACAGAGAATACTGTGGAGAACATTCCTGTATGGGCAGGAAGATGGACTGCTGGACTTAATGTGCCCTTTGGTTCTGTGACAACTTCTAAGAAATCAGATGAGAAGCTATGTTCAGAGCTGGAAGTGTGATTTTAGTTCTGGATCAGTTTCGGGTCTTCATTGGATACCTCTGCACTCACAGTGAACTGGGGAGATGTGTATTTATGTATTCAAGTATTTATCAGCTGCTAATCTTCACTTGGTCAGTGTCACTACCTGGCGTCCTTGTACTCTTAGGGAAAGTTGCTTCTGGAAATGACATCACAATTGCTGTAAAATTGAAGTCAGTCCTGGAAAACACCTCCAAGTATCTGTGATAACTCAGTCACTCTATAACATGTTAAATTATTTATAGTTTGTAGCATTGCAGGGGGAAAATACAATTTCCATTCCATTCCATTGCAGCAATCCAGTGATTGCTGATCATCAGGGCGATGCATAGAATTGTTGTTCATCTCTGTGGTAGAGATGCATTTTCAAATATTCATAGCTCTGTGCAAGAAATATTTTTAGCCATGAAATTCTACACAAGCATTCAATCTGTAAGTTCTTGTGTAGATACATGAACAAAGCCACCCATTGAAGGTGTTGGAAAAAAAAAAATAAAAGAAAGAAAGGATTTTTAGTGGGAAAATTCTGTTTATTCCTGGCTCCACAGCCCCCAGGGATTTGTACTCAAGTCGTTTTCACTTTGAATATACTGAGTGCAGCTAGTATTTCAGGTCTAGCATTTTGCAAAAGATCATGCTTCTGAAAATGTAGATTTTGGTGTCTGAAGTTGGGGGTTAGATAGTCCAGTTTTAGTCACTAAAATTGGAAATAGGTTTTCCTCATCCACATAGAAGAAAATAAATCTTAGGGTGCTCTTCACAGAATTCAATTTAGAGTCCTGTGCTGATTCTATCTCCCTAATGTGACTATTCTTGGAACAGGTTTACTGAGGGTCTTCAAAGGAGTGCCTTGTCCATATAACCATTTCACTTTTCCACCACACAAACAAAAAATTGCACACATGCACCTAGTCATCAGAGCCACCTCTTCAACTATGCCTTCCTGCTTTTTATTCTGTAGTGATCACTTTGGGAGGGATAACCCTCTATCTTACCCAACCCTTTTTAGGCCTCTTTCCCTATGCCCAGAGGTCTTGGAAAAGACAGACTGGTGACTTAAGTTGTGGACTTTAAAACAGGTGATCAAATGCCTTACTATTATGAAAAGTTAAAAAAAAAGAAAAAAAAAACAACACAAAAACACTCCAACAATACCGTTCAATTTTCTTTGGGAAATTTCTACTCAGTTTCAACTGCAGTGCTATTGACACTAGAGTGGTAATTAGGCTGTGCACATCCACAAATGAGCTCTTTCCTCACTCCTCTGTGTTAAGTCTAAGCCTCTAGCCTTCTAACAGCTCAAAGTTGGCCTGACACATCTTTTCAGTCTCTTTAATATAGCAGGGGAACACAGCAAAAGTATGATAGAGCCCTGGGCTTCTCTAGTAAAAGCAGTGTCCAGGACAAGGACAAATATGAACGGGCCTTGAAGCATCAAAAGATTTAGGGAGAATCTTCACTGATTCAGATTGAATGCTTGTTAACTTTTCCATGCAGCAGTAGCAGCTCAGCTGTCCTGTAAAGCAACTTTATGACAACAATAGCACGATTCACAAAAGGAATTTCTGAGACACATGTCAGCAAGTCTAGCAGTATCTAAATTGCAATGGCATAAGAATCAGGCATCTCTCTGGACTCACTAGGAAAGGAAGGAATTTCCTAGTCCTTGCTGAAGAGCCAAGGAAATGACGAAAGTACAAGCAAAGAGAACATGACAGTGAAAAGGGTGACAAAAACAGCCAGTTCTCCATAATGTATTCAGAAAACTGTAAGATATCCCACTGATGTTTTTCTTTTGAAAATCCGGTTTTAAAACCATGTCTTCAATAGACACATATTTCCTAAACCACAAATGTAAATATATTTTTAACTTCTCCTGAATAGTGAATGTAATCATCCATCTCATCTAGGCAAGTGTAACTGTATTATCAGTTACATCTACCTGAAAAATATAGCAGGTTTCCTAACACCATCAGTGACTCTGAAGGTGTTTTATGACAGTAGCTTTAGCATTTTCCTAAGAATAATGTATTTTAATGTTATACTTTCTTTATTTTTCTGCTATCAGTGAAATCCCCTCTTCCCCTGAGATTCCATGCTTGAAAGTCTATTGAAATTCTCATTTTAGTTAACCAAACATTTTGTGGGTTTTTCATTATCAGTGGATGATGAAAAAAATACTGACAGCACAAGGTTCTTGCTCTATACTTGCAAATGTCAGTATCACAGCACCATAGTTATCATTTCGCCTTCACTTCATGAGCAATGCAGGAGTTCCACTTCAAATATTTTAACACTGCACCAAAGCAGATTAGAAAGATAGATGAACCGAAAGGGATGGGGTCTCTTCTTTGTGGGCCTGCAATCTTAATTTGGCCCACAATTCATCAGAAATAAGATGTTATTCAAAATATATAACTTAGCTATTCAACATAGAATACTATGTACACATTGTTTGATCTGTTTTGTTCTCATGGTCTGTATTCATAGTTAATTCTGATAACTACTGTGTTTTCAATTAAGGAAAAAATGTATGTATGAGTGATAATTCAGAGACCCCTCTCTTCTGGAAACAAGCTCCAATTTATCTCACAGGACTGTATGAGTATCAGCGATGATTCCTTTCTAACACAGGAAACTGAAATGCATTTGAGTAGATGTTGAAATTTTAATTAAGCACAAGCGATATTAATTTGCTGAGACAAATCCTTCTAGGACATACACCCACTCTGAGGCAGTCTTGTGTTTGAATGCTGATCCCTGAATCCAAACACTGACTTGGGAGTCAGTGACTTCCTCTTCCCCTCTCCAGCACCCTACCCCTGTATCTCTCCTGATGTCTCATGACATCCACAGTTCATCCAGGGTTCTGCTTCCCCTGATCCAACCCTGCCAAACTGCATTTCTCTTAGCATGAAACACCGAGATCCTTTTTGCATGTAAAGCAAGACAGGGGAGGAAAAGGAGCTGATGAAGACTGGTGTCAAATCTATCGATGGGAGCAGGGGCAGAGGAGATACGCTCAAGGTAAGTGTGTGGACTAACAAACTGTGATGGTAAACAGCCTCATTTGACTGAGTTGCTGATGTACCATAGTTTCATTTGTTTAGTGCCCTGGCTTTGCATTTATTGCCTTCAGAAAGGCAGAGGACAAACAAGGAATAAAAGCTCAGTAAAGAAATTTTTTGTACATCTTTCCTTAAGAAAAAAATATTTTACCTTGTTTTAATTTGAAAAACAGCAAATCCTAGAGCTGTCTGAGGATGATCTCACCAGTTTGAGATGAACTAGCATATACAGACAGCACCCAAATAAAATTTCTGGTTCGTTAGATACATCCAACAAACACAGTATCATGCAAAGTGGATAACAAAAAGTAAAGGAATAATGAGTGCTTCCTGCTTCCTTCCCTGGCTGCTTGTGCTAAAAAATCTAACCATGATGATCTAAACTACACAGAAATATCATATATTAAAGACAGAATCTTTAATGATTTGCCAAACTTCAGAAGTTCCTCTCCCACTTCATAGTTCATGGAAAGATAAATTTGTTCCTTTTCATGGTCTAGGTAAGCAATCACGATACTACCACAGCCGATGGCTCTCAATTGCTGTCGTGACAGCTTCTAAAAACCAGTTCATCATCACAGTGGTGATCCCCATGTTAGCCAGGTGAATATCCAGAATACTTCAATGTGACTGACCAATAAAACCCTAAAAGGGAAGAAGGCTCAGAGGAGATAGAACAGTGTGCTCACAAAATTCAGGGTATGATGCAGGGTGTGACTGACCACAGCTGTTGCAAAGAACCTGACTTGGATGTCAATACAGAAGGGACTGGAGGGTGGCTTTTGTTTCAGCTATCCAAGATCCAGTGATGGTGTGTTTCTCCCTGAGTTCATTAAAAGGGTTTGAATGTCTCTCTAAGTCATAGAGTTCCCCAGCATGAGGAAAGTGAATAGGTAGCTTAGGCCAACATAAAGTATAAAAAACGGACAACTAGAAAAAGAATTTTGTAGTGGACAGTAGGCTTGAGCTGGCTTCTACCCACATAATCATGTCAGGCAACTGGGGACACCCAGGATCATGACAGTGAAAATATTATAGGAACCAATAATGGAAATTACATTGGTAGCATGATTGAACTATGTCTTGCAATTAGTATATTTTGCTACATGTAACCTACAGTTGTCATTTGTATCATGATTTCCATATATTTAATTTCTGCTAATACATTTTTTTTATTTGTGCAATATATTTTATTTTTGCAAGCTCAGAAATCCCATGTAGTACTAATACCCTACAAGTAAATAAATTTTATGGTAAACATTCATTAAACACCCTGCATCTGTTGAATATCTAAAACAACCTCGTCAGAGTGTTACTCTGACAGCCAGTCATAACTTGACTTTAGGCCCAGTTGGACATAAGTTCTATCCACTTCTTCCAGAGCTGCACAATTCCAAAATTTAGATATGGTAAATTCAGGTGTAGGTAATTTGACCCACATATAACTTTTTTCCATCAAAGAACTCTTGCAACAGAAAGTAACCTGTAAGGATTTTTATTCCTTTAAGGCTGGTTTAGTTCTTATTTAAAGCACTATGGAAAAGGGTACATCAAGGCATTATGTAAAAGGAAATTATTTATTCAGTGCAGGAATGGCAACTAAAAAACATTTTTTTCTGAGACATATTTTCTCTGGTTATCACTTCCTATTCACAGTAGTACAATTTTCTGTTCAAATAAATAGAGGTTATGTAAGAAAAAAAAATTGTAGTGTCCTCTACAGAGGCATGTCTTAATAAAAAACAATGGGTATTGTACAAACCAGCATGCTACTTAAGCAATGTTGGATACTAAATCCATTTGGTATCACACAGATCAAACATGGGTGATTAATTACAGACCTAATAGGAAAAATAAACTATCCATCCTCATTGCAGAACAGTAAGCATATATCTTCTTAATCACAGTGGGATTATAACATCCTGCTCTCCACAGGTGTGTAACTTGGTGTCACCAGCATCTGCCATGAATCATATAGAGTTATTATTCTCATTTTACAGGAAATAGAGATGAAAACAACAATACAGTATTCGATTCCTGATTGCACTAAGAGAAAAAAGCAGTTATGTGCAATTTGGACTGTAATATTTCTTTTTTGTTGTCTTATTTGGCAACTTGTTTTTTACAGCTATTATCATCATTATGCAACACATAAATGCACTTATTACTGGCACCTAAGCTTATTAACTAAACAGCAATTATACTGCTGTTGAAGGACTACAGCAGAGCACACAGGTATCAGGTTTTCTTTTTTTACTCTGCTGTGGTATAGCTGTTAAGAACAAGATGTAAGCTAAGTACATTTTGCCTAAAAATATAAACTGCAAAGTTTTGCTCTGAACTGTTGGGTTTTTGTTGTTTTGTTGGTTTTTTTTAACTTGAAAGCTGGCTTTTTTCTCCCAACCATTTGTAACCATTTTTACTTTACCCTGATAGATGCCACTGCTACACAACAAATTGGAAATTATGTTCTGCTGTAAACATTCAATATATGTTACAAACTAGAGGAAAACTTAAGTTACTTGGGATCCAGGACATCTCTTCTACCATTACCACACTTCAATTTTTGTTGCATTTTGTTAGAGGAAAACACACCTGTTGGATCTGACAGTGAGGGAGGGGAAGCTACTGCAGCTCCATGTCCCCATGCCACCCCATGGCAGAACTTTTCCTGGTAAAGACACACACACACAGAGCCCCATTTGGGCTTCCGCACCTGCCTTTGTCTCTCTCTGCTACTTTGTGGGTGTGTGGTGGAACTTTTCTGACAAAACAGCTCTGTTGTACCCCTGAATTATATTTAAGGAATTTTAAAACCTGGATCCATCCAATGCAAGGCAGTTGGTTTGTGACCTGGTTGCAAAGTTATACTCTATGCAATGTATTTTGTGCTATTCTTGGTAACTCAGTGACTTGGGACCCAATCCAAAATTCAATGAAATGTGTGAAAAAGTCTTCTTAATTTTCTCATCGTATTTGCATATACATGAAGCAGAAGTGGATTTTTCTATGTTTGAGTCTGATCCATGAAGCTAAGGAGATCCAATCCTTTAGGACATCTTGTTTGATTTTGACATAAAGTTTGAGAAAGGTGGTGGTTTCCTTTCTTATTTCTTATTTCTTATTTCTTATTATTTCTTATTTCTTATTTCTTATTTATTTCTTATTTCTTCCAATACAGGATTATCATGGATTGGGGGTAATCAATTTAAGAACCGTATATTTAAAATACATATATAAATATGAAAGAAGAAAGGTCTTGGAGGTGAGAGATGTACTTAAACTGCTTGTGTCTTCAGAACAAATCTTTGTAGAGCAAGAGTTCTTGTCAGTTTGTCTGTCATTTATAACAAATGTGCTTGGTAATTGACTCAGAGGAAGATAAATTCATGTGCTGATTCAGGTAAAAGAAGTGGCAAATGCCAAATCCACCGGCTTTAATAATGGAAAGCCAGCATTCAATTAGGGTTAGCTGGTTATGTTCTGCAGGTTCTGCTCACACAGCAATTATTGTTTCATTTTGTTTTGAGTAGAAGAACATGGTGTCTAGTTGTATTTTAAAATGAATCCTTTCTGTCAATTTTGCTTTTCCTGCTTCATAGATTCCTAATGATGGGTTGTAGTGAAGTGTAGAGAAAGGTATATACTGTGTTTGGGAAGCAGTACTTTTTCATACATTGAGATTCAATATTCAATATGAGGTACATTCAATGATCCAGGCTCTACAAAGCTGGTGTAACTAGAAATGCTCTTTCTTTTCCTTTTCCTTTCCCTTTCTCTTTCTCATACATAACCTAGGCCTGTGCCCCTGCCCTGGCCAATTATATAATAGCAATTTGTGGAAAAGTCATGTCACTAATTGGCTGAAAATCTGATTAAGTGCAGACAGATCCTAAAGCAAGGAAGACACAAGTGATTTTGTGACTATCAGATTACACTTTATTTGGTTCTGATGCTTTTTGTATATTCCATGCCTTCTTGACCAGGAGATTTTTAACTCTGCATCATATTGACTCAGCATTTTTAAACATATGCACCAATAAAAAGAACATCTTTTTATAGGGTTTGCTTGAATGATGACTGAAGTTCTTATATTTATGGAATGGAGGGTCTTTTAACAAGGTTTTGATACTTTGAAGTAGGATGTTACTGCTCATCTCTTACCCTTTATTTCTCTACTGGTAACAACAAAATCAAAACTTAATTGTAAGTACTTACATTGCTCAAAACAGATCAATCTGTTCCTCTAAATGTGTCACATGAGAACAGCAGTCAAGTCCAATTGATTTCAAAATTATGTGGCACAACTACTATCATAGTATTTTCCCTAAGATAGGTTCAGTCAATACATTTACTACTTTTAAAAATAAATAATCACCAAGCTGATTACCTTCTTTTTTTTCACCAGTTGACCCGTGCCTATTACAAATAACCTGCATAGGTATAATTTGGGTCCATTAAAAAGTATAAAAAGCTAAGAACATACTTTTCTTGAACTTGAGGCTTCTGCTTTTGCCTTGAATCTTCTGAGTCTGAGCTCACACTCAGCCCATCAGTCTTACTACCAGATTTAACAGCTCCTGAAGTGTGCTACAGACTTGCAGGTGATTATACAAAAGTTAAAATAAGATGGGTTTAGAAGGATTAAGTGATTCCATATGTTATCTCAAAGACCTGTAGTTCAAGACGGAACAGTTCAAATAATTCATTGCTTTTTTCTTTGATAAAAATGTAGGTTTTAACCTTTTGGGAAGTCTTTTTCTACAGTGTCAGCAGCAGCTCTAACCTGTCAGTTCAGCAGTACTTCACAACTACTGCAGTTCACTTTCTGTGTGATAGGGAAAAGAGAAGCAAGAATGATACTCAAGCTCTTCCAGGACTGTGAAAAATGCAAGATATGAGTGACCATATCTGCTATGAGATATTGAAACTATAAGGTTAGTTTCAAAAAAACAGTTGAATGAGGGCAGCTTCAAGGCTTCAAGGCAGAGTAGGTAATAAATAGAAAAATGATTACAAAATGAAAAAGTTCCTCTGTGGTGTGAGAACTGGTTCAGGGGACATGGACTTAATGACTTCCTCTGTCACAGACTGCCTCAGAGACTTTAGGAAAATTACTTAATCTCTTCTGAACCATGATACAGAGATATTTCATTCCTTTTATTTTGATTTTTTTTCCTTTCCTTTCAATTTAAATTCAAAAAGAAGTTTTTCCTTATGGTGCACCTGCAGAAGTCTTTTAGCATTGTGTCCCATAACTTTCTTATTGACAAAGTACAGACTAGATAAATGGACAGCAGGAATCAAATAAGTATTCTCTTGAGAACAGGCCAGGGCCTTCCCTGTGCTGGACACAGATGGCTGCAGTCAATTTCTGCGAGGTTCCCAAGGGACCCACCACACAGGACACTGCCGAGCCCATCAGCAAAAGTGGTCGTGCCTTTGTAATAATATATTTAAGAACGACAAGGAAGCACTGAGAGAGAGAGAAAGAGGAGGGAATTAGAGGGTTACAATGGGGAAACACGAAGCTCACAGGAGCAGGATGTGCTCCATTGCAGGGCAGGCAAGCCCCAGCACGGACAGCAGCTTGTGGAGGACCACGTAGAAGAAAATTTTCCCTAATGGGAACATGGTATATGGATGATCCCAGGCCAAAAAGTTAGACTTTCGAAGGGATTGTACCCTGTAGAAGAAGAGTGAGAGAGGAGGAGCAGCAGAGGAAAACCCCTATCACACCTTACAATACCAGTTGTCTCACTGAATGGGCTCAGTACAAACTTGGTATAATCAGTAGCAAGGTGAAAGGAGAAGAGTCTGGAGTAAAGTGAAGTTTAGGAAAGACAAAGGAGAGGTGTTTCTGTAAGCTTGTTTGCTTCTTTGTTTTTGTTTTCCGATAACCTAATCGGTACTCATGATATTATAGTATATATTATATATTATATGCCAATAAACTAAGTCACATTCCTCAGAGTCGGGTATCTGCTGCCTGTGTCAGTAACTGCTAAGTGATCTCCCTGTCCCATGAGCTTTCTCATTCTTCCTATTTGCCTGTCAGAGTTAATACAGCATCTGGACAAATACTCTTAACCATCATTTATAAATGTATTTGTTTTATATGTTAAACCAAAAGCATCCCAATAAGAATTATGAGCCAATAAATATGAAAAATACTTTTTATAAAAGGAACCTTTTTTCTTATACTGAAGATGCGGGTAAAAACCTTGCTCATACAGTTAGTGCCTTCAGGTGTGGGAATATCAAAATTAATATATCCTGATCAGATGTCTTCTAGAATATTCATCATACAAAAAAGGTCGATCTTAGGCATGTAGAGGGTAAAATACTACATTCTACAGACTTACTTTATTCATTTTTTCAGTAATGTGACAGACATTTTCTATAGCCATTCTACTCAAAGGATCAAGCCAGCCCCTTTGACAGGATTCATTTTTCCCTATCCTCTGTAGGTATGTTTGGTGTAAAAATAGGCTTATTATTAGATTAATGGTGTAGACTCCGTTCAAATGTTAGAGCTCATACCATTTAGGACTACTGACATACTGCAAAGATTTATAATAGCAGTGTCATTTAGAAACTTGGATTCTTAGCAGAGACCTAACATTTAACTTCCTTGTTAGTTACCACAAGCTCTAGTAATCTCCCTCTATTCAAGCAGAAGATGATGCACCTCTCTAGATCAAATAATACCGCAAAACCCTATAATAAACATGCAAAGTATTAGAATTGTAGGTACAAAAATGCTGTTAGTGAGGATCTTCTTGTTATTTTTCTAAGTCCGTGAGAGACTTTTGTCTCTCACAGAAGAGGTAGCAGGGAATGTAAACAACCAAGCCACCTGCAACCTTGAAAAGTCTTGTTTATGGTATAGTAGAAAATATTTTGATAATGGATGTTTTAGGATTTTGGCCAATCACCCCCAAGGGATGGCTGGTCCTTTGTCCAATTAGACTATGAAGAAAAAAGTCTATGAAAGAGTTTGTAAAATAATTAAATAAATCAATCTTGCTGCACAATTCCTGCCTGCTGGATCTTCTCCTCCTCCTCCTCCCTATAGCTGCAGGACACGGTGATATACCGTAGGAACCAGGCCTGCGGTAATATAGAATAAATACACTGATAATCTGCAGTAATAAGGAATCTATCTGTTTGTTGGGCAGTTGGGTTTTTTTCCTAAAGCTTAAATAGAAGTTGAAGTATTCCCAAGCTACCTGAGAATATAACTTGGAATATTTCAAGTCTGTTTCTCTAAAGCATTTTCTGGTCTTGTACTTTAATTTAAGAAAATTTCTATCTAAAAAAAAAAAAGTGCATAATTGCCCACTCATTTTACCTTTCTAACCAGAAGTGATCAGTCAAAGACAGTAGTTATTCCTCTTGATATTTGTATCTGAATAAATCCAAATTAATTGCCTACCGATTTGAATAATAATAATTTGTACAAGTGATAGCAGAATTGATTCAGTTTTACTTTACAGGAGAAAAGTTCTGACTAGGATAAAGTTAATTTTCTTCAAAAGTTAACCCCTATACTATATTCTGGATATGTGACTAAAATGATGATGACAACACATCAATGTGTTGGCTATTGTCAAACAGAGCAGCATCAAGGCTTCATCTCTTTCTCATGCTGTTGACCCAGCAAGTGAGCTGGGAGTGGAGAAGAGGTTGGGAGGGTAAACAGACAGCACAGCTGACCCAAACTGGCCAAAATTAACTACAGCATATAGTACTGTGTTCAGAAATAAAAACTAAGAGGGAGGAGGGGAGAGACATTTGGAATTATGACAGTTGTCTTCCCAAGCAGCTCTTCTGCATGCTGTGGCCCTGCTTTCCAGGAAGTGCCAAAACATCTGCCTGCCAATGGAAAGTAGTGAAGGAATTCCTTATTTTGGTTTCCTTCTGCATGTAACTTTTCTTCACTTATTAAACTCAATTCATGTCTCAATCGATGACTTTTCAAATTTTGCTCTTCTGATAGTTTTCCCTGTCCTGCTGTAGGAGGTGGGGAGTGAGTGACTGTGAGGGTGCTTAGCTGCTGGTCAGCATCAGCACACAACAAGCACCCGCATCCTCAGAATCATTCCTTGGAAAATACAAAATTACTGAGGATGGTCCAGTAAAAAGTAAGACTTTTCCAAGATACCATCCTAAAGGTTACATGAAGGTGTCATGCTACCACCATAACTAGATGGGAGTAATTTAGTGGAAGTTAAGAGCATAAGAGGCTTTTTCTGAGACGAAAGAAGTAAATGAGAGACATCCTAGTGGCAAATTTCACTGAACCACAACACTAAAATTTGAGTTGGTTTTGAACAGATTATAGGCTGAAATAAAATAAAAATTTAGAATTAGTACAGCACATGCATAAGCAAAACAAGCTCTTCCAGCTGTCCCCAGGCTGTCAAGAAGTGGTAGGTAAGCTTGGGATGCATTCTCATGTGGGGAGAAATTCTTCATATGGCTCTTGATCTATCTGCTACCCATGGCTTTAATATGGACAGTTTCCTACCAGAAACTCAACAGAAAAAAAATGCATTTAGTAAAAAGTATTATGTTTTTTGCAACAATTTAGTTTTCCATTATTTTCTTCCAACCCCAAGTTAATTTCCTTTTTATAGCTCTCATACTTCCTACCCCTATCAGAAATATCAGGAGACGAGACAAAAAAAAAAAGAAAAAAAAAGAAGTAAAGAAAAAATACTTCCTGGGAGTATTGTTACCACTCTGCTTCCTATTCGAATCTTAATCAAAATGTACAATGCATTTTCCCCGAAAACATAAGAAGGATGACCTACTCTCAAATGTATGGCATAAATTGGGCTGAAAATTTGATTTTTTTTTCTATTTTGTCCTCATCACATCACAGCTGCACCTTTTTAATAAGAATGAAGTTTGCAGCCTCTATGTTTTCGCTCTTAATTATTTTCTTATTTCTTGACTGCTCTGTATCTTTTTATTTTCTGAATTCTTTCTATGTCTCAGCAGCATTTCTGCTCTTACCTTCTCTATCCCATTTTCATCTCACTTTATCTTCTTCATCCTATTTGCTCCTCTGTATTTTTAAATAACTCACTGATAGATGTCTATAGATTTATATTCCTTTCTCTCCTTCTCATTTTGATGCTTTCTATCAGTCAGTCATCCTTTGAAGTATTCCCATGTTTGCTTAAACTCAAGGGCAAATATTATATGAGTAAATATAAAACTCTGTCTGCCTCTGTGTTATAAAGCTGCCTTTGACTTTTGTAGCTGTTTTATGTTTTGCATTTAGCTGAGATTTAGGATCTGTGAATATCTCAAAATATTTAAGATCATTGGGAATTTAGGAAAGAGTGTGGATATAAAACACCTAGAAGGAAGATAAAACAAAAGCCTGGATTCTGGGTTATATAGAGAAAGTTTAAGAAAAATAGGCACTGGAGTCCTACATTTCCAGAGAACTCTGAGTGATTTTAGATATGCATCTCCCACTTCCTACTCCTTTGTCCTGCGGCAAAGCTTCTGTGTTGTGAAATACAACCTCCACTAAAGCAAATGAAAAAAATAGCAGGGCATTTGAAATGTGATTCCTGTGTCACACTGAGGGCATTGTGTTTGCCAGCTGGTGGCCAACCAGCTGGATTTAGCTATTTATCCAAGACCAAATCCTCAATGTGGACTAATCATTAGGGCTCAATCAGATGAGAACTATGGTATTTTGCACGGAGTAGCACTTCTCCAGGGAATTTACTTTCTCTACAGGTGAACGATATGTTCTACCCACTACAAGAGGTGGACTAAAGCCTGGCTTTCTGTGCCAGTCTAAATAACAACTCTTTCAAATTCTAATCTAGGTCTGCATATACGCACAATACAGATATATATATATATATATAAAAATCTATTATATAGCATGTTGACATTGACATTTCTATAACAGATCTCAGTATTCATGTTATAGTTAAGATGTGCATTTCAGCCATACATTAAAATTGATATCGTTTGGCTTTTTTTTAATGTATTCAGGACTTTGGGGGCATGCAAACTGGAATAAGGTAATGTGTTTGTTCAAGGCATAAACTGGGAGTTGTGTTAATCATAGTCATGGTTTGCATTGTGGTGCTATGTGTTTAAATGTAAAAAACAAAATTGTTCAGTCCTATTTTCATACCATTTTTTTTCTAACTGACTTCAGTGTATATTTCACTGACCTTAGACACTGAGAGTCAACGTCACACTGAAAACACCTGGGTTTCGAAGTGTGAGTCATAGACTCCAAGACCACTTTTCCACTAAAAAGTGAACTTTAGAGTAGTGAGAGAGCTCTGACCAGTCGTGGGTGGGTATTTTCAGGTAGGTTTAGCTGTTTGGTACACTCCAGCAAGTGTACTGAGTAAAGGCTGACTCCAGAAGTGAGGTAGAGCATTCATATCAGGTGGGAGCTGGGGCAAGATGATGGATAGAGATGTGTATCAGGCTTGTGTCAAAGGAATAATGTCTTATATGAGAGGCTGGGGATATTTAGGTTAAATTTGTATATCTTTATGAGAGAGTCACTGGCTAAAAACTAAAGGTATCACTATGTTGGAATGTGAAACTCTACAGGGAAATGAAAAAAAATTTAGAAGTTAAAATACATTATTTGTGCGTATTGGTATTACTCACATTCAGTGTTTATTGATGGGAAAAAAAGAGAAAGGAGGAAGACAAGAAGGGAATGCATAGTTTGTGGCATGAACTACTAAAGCTAAAGCAGCTGCAGGCTTCAGAAACTAAGTTTCATTCTCTCCAACCTGCACCTACTTTCTCCTAGAAGACCATTTTTGCTCTGTCTTCTATCAACAGATGCAAATTTCAGTGTGTGCTGCAGTTCTGTTGCTCTAGGTGCTGCTGGTTTCCTTGCACCACTGAAAGCTTACAAACCTAACTTGAAAGCTAAGCTCTTTCAGCAACATAATCTCTGATGTTCTTTTTAAACTGTCATATATTTATATTAAATGACTGAAAAATAATCCTAAACAATAAAAGAAACAAAGCCAAATCCTCTTGCAGCAAGAAAGTTATTTTTTGAGAAAGTGAAAATTATTAAAAGCTAATATTCCTCAACTTGAAAAGAAGGACAATTTCAGATTTGGTCTTTGAGTAGAGTTTAACTAGCCTGCTTTCAGTTTCTATTACTGGGTCCAAATCTCTCCTCACACACGTTTCTGTAAGAAGTAGTGTTCCACCTGGACTCCAATTGCTCCTCTAAAAAGATACAAGTCTTACACAGCTCCAGTGAACACCTTGGACCTTAGGGTGTCTCAAAGTCATTTGATGCCTCTGTGAAGAAAACAGAATCAATCCTGCCTGCTTGGTTTTCTTTTTCCTTTCTTATCCTTTTTCTTCCTGAATATAGCCAAGCAAAGATTTGCTTTAAAAGTTCGATGCCCAGCACTTGGCAAACCATTTGATCATATCAATTCAGTGTAAACCAAAAATTTAAGCCCTCCATAGGGAGGGAAAACATTAATCTGAATGCTGATAGGTGAATTGTATTCTTGAGGCAGGGGTTAAAAACTTTGAGCTTTGTGTTTCGCTTTGTTTTGTTTCAGTCCTGAAATCTATTCTTAAACAAATCAGGCAAACACACCTTACCAAGCACCATGGGGAAAAGAATATAGGGATTCATAAATATTCTCCTAGTTTGTATGCATGATTCACTGTCTGGTGGCAAAAATCAATTTGTCTCTTTAAAAAGGCCCCCTTGGGGCTAGAGGAATGCAGAGCTGTAATGGTTTACTGTCTTGAGAGCCTTTGTCTGATGACAAACAGAACTGGAATTGACAACAGAGAGTTATAGTCATGAGTAAAATTATTCATGTGATTTGACTTCTTCCCTCACCTGGCTTTGCAAAACTGCACCTGCAAAACAGTGTATCTATGTCATTCATGTAGTCATCTCGATTGCATGCTTCCCTGGTATTTACAGGCACTGACAGGGCTTGCATTTTTCTATCGATTTATGTGTGCTGATACCCCTTTGCAAATCAAGCACTCTGCCGTCTCTACAAATGTACAGGCGTTGGTAGATATTAGACCATGCACAACAGAGAACCCCACTGAGAATGTTCCAACCTTTATGTCACAAAGTGAAGTATATGAAAGAACAGATGCATGTCTACACACATTTCATTACCTTAGAGGCGGCATCAGAGAGTAGAGACAGCATTAGGCAGAAACTCAGAAAGCACAGGTTTTATTCGCAGTTCAGGCCTTGATCTGCTGTATTATTTTGGACACATACTATTACCTGTCTGTAGCTTCTCCCCTTCTACTAGACCCTATTTTCATTAATTAAAAGGTAAAAATTAAAAGGTAAATTTAAAAATTTTAACTAAAAGGTAAAAATTTGAAATAACATCCATTTGTACTGTAGCTAATGCAGAGGGGCTTCTGCCCCTTACAGTCACCAGCTATTTTTGTGTTACAGTTAAGATTATTCAGTAATACCATCCCAAATTTAATGTCTATCTTAAAAATGTCAGTGGAGCATTGGTAGTTGATACCACACAAAGGTTTGGCCCAGTACCTGAGATTTTTTTAAAGCGTCTTGCTTTTTATCCACAAATAAAATTTATTACTTATTAAATTTTACAGTGAAATTGACTAAGGCTTCAATATATTTAATGTGACATAGGAAATCACAGACTGTGGCAATGAAATGTGGAACTGGTCACAAAACCTTTTGAACTGTTTTTTGTTCTGATTGAAAACCTTTAAGTCACCTGTATGTTTTCTAATAAAGTTGTGGTTTAATCCAGCTAGCAACTAAGCCCCACACAGCTGCTCGCTCACTCCCCATGTGATGGGGGAGCGAACTGAGAGGGTAAAAGTGAGAAAACTCGTGGGTTGAGATACAGTTTAATAGGTAAAGCCAAAGCCACGCCCACAAGCAAAGCAAAACAACAAATCCATTCACCATTTCTTACGGGCAGGCAGGTGTTCAGCCATCCCCAGGAGAGCAGGGCCCCATCACATGTAATAGTGACTTGGGAAGACCAATGCCTTCAGTCCAAACACCCTCTCTTCTTTCTTCTTCCCCACAGCTTTATAATCTGAGCATGATGCCATGTAGTATAGAATGTCCCTTTGGTCAGTTATGATCAGCTGCCTGGGCTGTGTCCCCTCCCAGCTCCCTGCACACCCCCAGCCCTCTCCCTGTTGGGATGGCGTGAGAGGCAGAAAAGGCCCTGACTCAGTGTCAGCACTGCTCAACAGTAACAAACACATGCCTGTGTTATAAGCCCTGCTTTTGTCACAAATACAAAACACAGCCCCCTGGTAGCTACTATGAAGAAAATTCATTCTACTCCAACCAAAACCTGCATGAAAGCATAACTAAAAATAATTTTTGAAAACAAAAGGAAAAAAGAAAGAAAAATAAATTATAAAAAAACTTTTTTTTCCTCTTGAATGTGTTTGGTCAAACTAGAAGTATATCAATTCAATAAAATGGAAACTCTGACTATTGAACCTTGTTTCAGTTGAAAAATGGAGAAAGGTGGTTAAAAACAAGTAAAAAGATGTCTGGACTCTATGAAGGTACTCAGGGAGATAAGAATATACCCCAAGTTCACATTATATGCCGCAATAGACTGTCAGTGTACAGATGATAAGTTCTGTTGGCACTGGATGCAGAAAAACAATACAATACAGACAAAGTTAGTATTATGCATAAGGATATTCTGGATTGATTGTACAACCAGATGTTGTGTGAATTCAATCAAGAAATGATTTTTGTCACCTCTATTCAAACAGACATGCCAGCTTCATTCCCAGTTGAGATGAGAATAGGAATCCATTGCTTACTGTATTAACAATAGACAATTTTTCTAAT
This sequence comes from Corvus cornix cornix, assembly GCF_000738735.6. Classification (NCBI taxonomy): domain Eukaryota; kingdom Metazoa; phylum Chordata; class Aves; order Passeriformes; family Corvidae; genus Corvus; species Corvus cornix. Next base: position 58,430,247 of record NC_046332.1, on the reverse strand, counting down.
AATGAATAGATTTTTTCCAGTCTTCTGATGAGATTGTTGAGTCCCAGATATAGCTGTGAATTTTTTTAAAATTTTCCCTAGAGAGGGATCAAGAATTTAATTTTGGTCTGAGGATCTTATTTTGAATGCAACTGAAACAGAAGTAAACTGCTCAGTAGCATATGCCCACAGGTAATATTATAGCCCACTCTAACAGGAGAAGGCATATACCCCAGGTAAAGGCTAAACAGGAGATAAGTGATAAGAGAAAAAAAAAATCAACATCATACAAGTATACATTAATTAAGTGAAAATCACTTGGTCCAGGTCAGCTCGAAGATGCTACTGGTGAGGTTCAGTGATATCAAAATACATGTATACTCACATTGTTTTCTATGTTTGTATACTAAACAATATGCACTGAAAGCAGGGGGAAAAAGGTTTATAAACCTAGAAATAGTTTTTTCTAAATTAGGCAGTGTTTTCTTCTCAAAATTTAACTTTTTATTTGTGGCCTCAGACCCACTGTGGGTTTTAGAGTTCCCTCTTCCCTAAAGAAGAAACCACCTTCTTTCTTTCTTTTTAAAGAATGTGAGTAAATGAAAAGCATTCTACCGTTACCTACAACCAGAAACAAAAGAGACAGTGTCAGGTATTCCCAGCCTTTCTCCTAATCTTATAGCTTTGCCTTTGCACAAAACTTAATGAACTGGCATTGCATTATTCTACATGCATTTACTGCAAAAACGTTCCCACTAAAGTAGCAAGGTCGGTCAATAAACTTCTTATGAAGGAGCTGAAGAATGGAGGTTTTGTTGCACAACCCCCTACTGCCTCCAAAAACAATTTCTTTTTTTTAAAGACCATTCTGATCATAACCCATTGGCATCTTGCTTAATAGGCACATCCCATGGCCTGCTGGGCCAGCATAACTTAATAGGAAAGGGAGATGCTGCTGGGAAAACGCGCACAAGAGAGATGAGTTGTAAAAGTGTAATTGGCACACACACACAGCAAAATATCCCTGAAGACTCAGAAGACTTCTCAGTCTTGAAAACATTTACAACCAAGCACAGTGATTTATACCCCAATTCCAGTGGATTTACTCATGAGAGCAAGTAATATGCTCAGTAGTAATTAACAAGCTCGAATTTTCTCTGTTATTTTCACTGACTCTCACGCCTCTTCACACTGTCAAAGAGGTGTGAAAGAAGAAGGCCTGAGAACAGCATCTTATTTCATGTTTTTTTCCTCAAAGACTTTTTTGTGCTATCAAATCCGGCTTTGGAGAACAAATGTCACCAAACAAGTAGAATCAACAAATGTGTAAATCCATATGTCCCAATCTCATTTATCTCGTCATGTGTGTCCTGACAGTCCCCCAAAACAGCATTCATCTACATAAGTTGTGAATTTCAGAACCGAAATGGTAAAGTGGTCAATTTGTCTATTTAGTTTTTTCAGTTTTCTTTTGGTCTGTGTTTTTCCCTAAAAACACATCTACACAAGCTGCTGACTAATTTGAATTGCTGCATCAAGTCAGGTACCCAGGTGTGGTCAACAAATTAACATTCATTAAGCACTGGTTGGCTCTAGGAAATTATAAACATCCTTCCTCTTCCAAATTTTAAACCATCAGTTTAAAGTTCCCTGTTCAAAATAGCACTCAAAGACTTGTTGAGCTTTAAAGCTTGTGCTGAAGTTTCAGTAAATGTGACAAATGTGTGCTTAAGTAATGTCTTATTTGATTTCTTAAAATCAAGCTCTCTTTAGCTACTTAAATGTGAATTTAGGGCTAAGGCTGCCATATAAAATGAAATAAGATAAAATTACTTTTTACCTTGCAGAGGGAGTTGTATGACAGAACACACTTAATATTGCACTATGCATACATTCCTAGGAAAAATAAGGGAGGAAGCTTTAGCTGAATTAAGACAATATTTTGTGTGCATTTTTAACTCTAATAGTCAGGAAGGTTTTCTTCTCTGTAACTATTTGAGTTAGAACAATATCCCTTGAAAAAAGTATTTTTCTACATACTTAGTTCCTTCCTAAAAATTTACTTTATTCCCTGTCTTTTCTCAGAAATTTTATCCAACTTTACATCTTAGTTTTCCTTTATTTTCTTTTTCATGTGGTATGAGTTATAATGGTTTTTTCTACTATCATATATACACATAGTTGTGTATTACAGATAGACATATTCGAGGCTCAGGTGTAGGTATACATTCCAAGATTAATCTCTACAGTATAATTTTTGTCTTCAAGATATTTTGGGATTTAAAAAATGGCATATCACAGAACTGTTAGGGTTGGAAGGGACCTCTGGAAGTCAACCAGTCCAACCCCCCTGCCAAGGTAGCATCACCTAGAGCAGGTTACACAGCTACATGTCAGGTTTTGAATGACTCCAGCAAGGGAAACTCCCTTGAAGTCTGCTCCAGTGCACTGCCACCAAGTTCTTCCTCATGCTGATGTGGAACTTCCTGTGCTTTTTATTAAGCCCATGACTACTTGTTCTGTCATTGGGCATCACTGCAAAGAGTCTGGCACCATCCTCATTGCACCCAATTTGAGATATTCATATGCATTGATGACATTACAAGATATTAATTAGGCTTAAGTGACCCTCTGTTCTTTCTAAGCTAAGACAGTAACAGATTTCTCCTGTATTTCTCAGAGATGTTAAATATTGATAAACATCTTTCCTCAAAAATGTTCACTACTTAATTTTCCCTAAAAAATAGTTTCATTAAATCTTCAATTTTGTATATCTCATTATTCAAAATTAGTATTGTTGGTGGAGCAAAATTAACTAAAATTAAGTGGTTTTCAGTAACCAGAGTTAAAACCTGGATTATCATTCGGCTCTATGGCACAATGACCTTTGATTTTATTGCAGGCAGGATCCAAAACCTATTCTCGTATTTATGCTGCTCCAGCCAAGTGCTCATCAAATACTTTAATAAATAAAGAATCTTGGATATTTTCCTGAGAAGAAGGCTGACATGGCAGGTTAGTTGGTTTTGGCTGATACCTTCTTCCTCCTCACAACGGATGACCCTGAAGAGACCAACTGAAGCAGAGGTCTCATTACACCTAGATATGTCAGAACAGTTCTGAGAGAGGGAAAAACTTAGGTTGTAAGCACCCAATAATTCATGAAGTTATCTTTCTCCTTTTCTTCCTACTACTGTGCCCCTGACTCCCTCCTCCCAGACTTGCCAAAGCACTATTGCAACACCAAGTCGTAAGCAAGTAGCTGGAGCACTCGTGCAGAGGTGCAAGGAGGCTACAGGGCAAGGAAGAGCCTTGTGCAAGGCTGCTGAAGGGAGTCCCTGGATCTCAGATACTGCTGTCCTTTCCATTCCTCAGCTGCTTTGTGAAGCCCTTGCCTGAGGAGAGACACCCTTATGTGGAGACCACTGATCCAGAGATTCCAGTGAGAAATGTTGAGGGTAGCACCTTTCATATCAAATAAACTCAGGGTGTATAAGGACCTTCCGGCTGAGCTGTTGTACTGTGTTTGTTCAGTTTCACAAAGGGCCCCATCATGACAAAGGTTTTAGAAAGTGGCCTTTAGGACAACCTGCATCAGGTTACCAAACAGACCCTTGTGAGGATAACACTTCAGTGAGAAACCTGCAGGGAAATACATCTTGGTGCTCTTTTCATTTTGAACAAAACTTCCTCCAGAAAGGACTCCTGGTTAACACATCATCTTTATTCTGCCACAAAGGTAAAAAGAGTCTTCAGCATTGTTGTAACTCGTTCCTGAAGTCAGACACACTGATTTCTCTTCCTGACTTACTGGGAAATTTTTCTGTGTTGCCAGAGAACAACTCCACAATTCTGCCTTTGTGATCTGTGTAGGTACTTCTAAGGGCAGATGTTTTAAAAAAGTGTTTCAAGGTTCCCTTTTCAATGACCTAATATTATTTCACTTGAAATAATCTGAGCATACTTGGTAGCACCAGATTTTGATAAAAAATGCTCTTTGAAAAAAAAATATTTTATGCGTAAGTCACATTGTCACTTTATATTAACTTTCTTATCCATTTCACCTTTATACTGTCCTCTGTATTCATTCATTTTTAACTAGTTATCTTTTTTCACTCCTGAAATAGATTTTTAAAAAGACAGGAGTGCCTGTCTCAGTCTTATAGAAAGCTATTGCTCTGGCAATTAAAAGCTGCTTGAACTCTTCACAAGCAAAGGAAATTTTGTTAGAACCATGTTCATACTGTAAACTAATGAAGTTAATATATAACTCTTTCACATAGCTTTCCATCCTTGAATCTTTGAATGCTTTACAAAAAGACAACTCAGTACTACAATCTAACTCTTTTCAGTGATTTTGGCCTCTTGAGTGGTTTTCTGTTATGGATAATTCCCTAGACAGAAATGCTACTTTATATCAAATTGCACCTGATCAACCAAATACAATACAAATATCAAGTTCTGTAAACTAAATTTTGCGACTTTCTTGCACTGGGTTTTGATTCTGAAGCACTAAATGTGACATTTCTATAAATAGACTGCTTCTGTCCCACATTTCCTCAAACACAGACATGCTCTTAGCTAAAAGGATCTCCAACCTAAAATTAGTAATGGCAGCACTCAGCACCTCTAAATGCCTGTTGTGATTTTTTTTCCCCTAATTGTTCAATTTTGATCTAATATCAGATTATAGAGACAGATCAGTTAAGTGTAGTGCTGCATGATGCCATTTCTTTGGCTTCAGCAAATAGGAAGACTTTTAGCTAATGTCCTTTCTATCTTCAGAATCAGTAGATCTCAGACCCTGCTGCTGTGGTTTATGTCCACGTATAATTACAGCACACTTCACAAAGATTCCTAAATGCACTTCAGAACATAAAGTGTCCTTAAAGGAGATGTTCTCCTTCTGCATGTGACTATGTCAAGGATCACAGTACGTAATGACACAGGTACACTGCAAATGCCTTTTGGGAATGATTTTGAAGCAGCATTTAAACACCTGGTGTCTTAACAGATCATGTTGCCATGTTTGTGGTATGTCAATAGCTCATGAGAAACCACACGAACTTTCCAGTCAAGGTAGAGTAAAAGTCATTTTGTTACAAACTTTTTTTGTAGTACTGCTTCACATTCCTTGTTTTCATGAGTGCCTGTGGTACATGAAATATAAATTGAAAGCATATAACTAAAAAGTCTCCTCTGGTAGTTCTGCACTAATCTCAGCTCAGGTTAAGGAGTACCTTTGTATTCTTGAGATAGCTCTACTCCCTAAGCCACCATATAAAACATTTAACAGGCCCCTGCTAACCCTCCCAAAATTTTCTACTGTGGGATTTTAAACAGCAACATAATAACCCTACCTGCAAGGGCACTACATCCACTTTCATTAGCTGGGAAGAAATTTAACTTTACCAAATGCATCAAAATCCCTGCTGTGAAACATGCCATCTTCTAAGTGCAGTCAAAATAAGCTCTATAGTCTCTTATTAATTTTAAAATCAAAATTATTCAAGACTCTGATTTTTCCCTTTAATTTCGAGCTGTAGACTTGGTGATTTTATAAATCCTGAATAAAAGTAACAGACCATTATTAACAGTCCTTTTAGTCTTCATTAGCATAGACTGACTCACCAGCTTGCTAAATAAACAGAACATATAGGTTGGACATATGTTTTTTCACCTGACTTATTTCATGATGCAGAAAGTACTTCAGTTCTATTTCAGCCCTTTCCTGTGTGAGAACAGAATGCACCAATTAATAATGTCAAATTACAGCCAGAAACCCATGCCTGAATGAACTTGTCAGGACAATGAGACTTTTCTGCTTATTATTTTCTGAAAATTTAAGTGAAAGAGAGAAGCTGTGAGCAGTTGTAAAATTCTCAGTCCTTTATCAGTGCTACAGATAAATATGTGCAAAAAGCTTGCATTTTTAATGCTTTAAAATATAAAATAAAATGTTAAAAGTCAAGCTTTAGGTAAGAAGAATTTTAAAAAATGCCAATTTTTTTGTGCTTTGCAATGACAGTATCAGCTATTTAGTAATTAATTTAAAGGGTTTTTTAATTCCTATTTGTACAAACCCCCTAATCCCTTATTCCACTTTTATTGGCAGTATTATGAAGACAAGTTAACTCTGAAAGACAGCTGAAAGGTCTTGGATTTGATGGTAGGGATCAACAAGATAAAGAATCAAGAGAGGATTTGCCTGCTTTTGGAATAGCGTAGCTGTCCTAGACCCTGCCTGGATGTGACAGGTTTGAAAGGACACCCCATGTCTTACAGCTGCTTATTTATTCCTTATTACTCTCATGCAAAATAAGTAGACTTTGTTGTTATCAAAGACTGAGGGGAACTCCATCTCAGAAAATGGACCAAGCATTATTGTGTTGCTGCTGAGTACCACAGCAATTACATGGCAGACAATTCCCACAGCAAGAGGTGGGTTAAAATAAGTGCAATAATGGAGAGTGAGTACAATAATAAGAAAGCAATCTTCCCCATTGTGCTATGAGCTCTCTTTTCCCAACCAGTCTTCTAACACCTCCCAAAGTCAAACAACTTGTGGGTAGCTTGTTTGGCAGCTGGCTGAGCTGCTGCATGCTTGCTGGAATAACTCACCCACAGATGTCTATGCCTACTATCCTGGCAGTGGCCAGACTTTGGAGCATTTCCCACAGTTTGCAGCAAGAAGCAGCACCACAACAAGGACTGAATCTTCTCCCACAGGCTTGGTGTTTAATTCAGCAGTACTACAGCCATTCTCTTTATACTGGAGGGGTACTTACAGCATTCTTAGAGAAGGTTAAAATGGAAACCAGTTTAGAAGTACTATTATAACTTCAGTGTATTGTGGAGGCAATTAAAACAACTACGTTCCCTGTCCAGTAGGAATGGATGGATTCTTGCTTTGTCTTAGTCTACCAAATGAACCACAATAAAGGAGGAATCACTTCCAGCCAGGACAGCTGATAAATTTTAAATGGGTTGGGTGTAAGCACAGTAAATAAAGTCATCCAGTTACCTGCCATCATCTAAGCAGTAGCGGCTGAACTGGCTGTGGGCAGTGTCTTATGAGGGGATTCAATAGCTCAGCTAAGAGATGAAAAATCAATCTTTCATCTAAATCAAATCAATGAATATCTTCAACTAACACATAATTATAGCAAATTTACTTTTCCTTTGCAGTTATTTCATGCACCATTGTGTTCAAGAGATCTCTGTAGCAATGGCAAAGCCTTCTGGGAAGGCCCCTAGGGTGGACACATCTTTGACTATGTGGAGTCAGGTGGCAGCTCCACATGTGCCTTAGGTCAGATCTGCCAGTGGACAGCTCTACATTTCAATAGTGCCTTTAAATGTCCTCCATGCTCAGATACCAGCTATGAAGCAGTGAATCATTGGGATGTAAAACAAACATTGCATGTGCAAAAGATGCCTAGGCGTTCAGGTGAGATCACAAACCTTCCACCGTGGTTAACGTAATACAGTTATTGCAGTTTCTTTGTTAGTTATCATGTTCATAGCTAAATCCTCCCTGTAAGGTAGAATCATTTACAGAGGAAAGTTAGTAAAAAACTTACAGGGCAGCCAAATACAGCATGACAGTTTCCCTCAGAAAAAATACACCTGTTTTTATGAGAGCTTTCGTGATCAAAAAGCTTTGGAACAAATACATATGGAGGAGGGAAAGAAAAGAATGGACAAACCTGTTAGAAACACTAATCAGAAGATTAAATATCTTCCTTTTTTTTTTTTTTTTGTGCGTGTGCAGTTTATGGTGGTTGACAAAATACGTTGGCTTTATTTATTCTGCTGCTGTATCCATTGTGGAGCAGGTTGGCACCTGCCCTTCTACCCTAAGGAAATGGCTAAGTACAATTGTGCTGCTCCCAGAAAGCCCAGCAGGGAACTAACCTGTACCAGCCCATTTTTGTTGTAACTTATTTTCTCTCACTGGTCAGCAATTTGGAGGTCACTTGCATGGAAAAAGGAGAGAGTAGCTTATTGGCAGCTACTCTGCTGCCATGGTGATTCCTACAGTATAGAGAATAGTGCATGGAGGATCATAGGGGGATATGAGGAGGTAGGAGTCATCGTTTTTATATGGAACAAAATAATAGAGGAAGAAGAGTAATGAAGGTCTGTAACAGCAAAAATGAAACAATATTTTATATATCAAAGTAAAAGATGGCAGCAAAAGAGTTGCAGAGATAGGAAGGACAGGGATGCACTGTAAATTTCATCAAATTAGCTTAGTATAATTTTAAGAAGCTGTAGTGGGATTGGGGAGATTTTGTTTGCTTGTCTTTCTCATAAATTCACAGACAGAAAAATGCTGGCCAGCTCTAAGAAAGGGGCATCACTCATGCAGGCATTTAGCCAACATCACCACTATGGGCCCTATGAATGTCAGGTGCTATTCAAAAAACTAATTAGTTTGTTTTCCTTCAACACTTTGTTGAAAGAGTATTTCATTACCATGCAAATGGTGTTAACTCACAACACAAGACATTTGAATTCTTTCAAAACATCCCATGTAGACCCTTATCATAAACTGCCGAACAATAAATGCTAAGCTCACTTAAGAAGATAGAATTCATATTGGTAGCAGGACGCTGACTGTCAGACTATTTACAGCTTTTATTATTTCAGATACTTTGAGTCCCAAAGTAATTCATCTTGTTACCGCTGTTAAAAATGGATTGGCACTTGCCACTGTAACTAGCTGGACTGATAGCTGAAATGCAAACTACTGCCTTTGTGAAAAAAATATGGTTGAAACGCATCCTACCCCGTGGTTTTTCTGCTGCTGCAGCCCCCCCCCTCTCCTTCCTGCCAGCAGCAACTACAGCAGGGCCTCACAGAATGAACAGTTTCAGGAAAGCTGCAGCTCACTCCTCTGTCATCTTTGCCAGTCCAATCACACATTAATTCAGTCTCTCTGCTGTACTTTCCTGCCCAATGACTTTCTCTGAACACATTGCCGAGTGCTTTCATTCCTTTCTTCTCCTGCCTTCATTTTGGCTGGATCAAGACATTTCAAAAGGCAGTCTGGATCAGCCCCTGCCTGCTCATTAATCATTCATTAAGTCCACTGTATTCCTGGCCTTTCACTTGGCAAGTTCATTGGTTCGAGCCATAGTGAAGCTCAGGTCCCAGAAAGGTGGTGAGAGCTACCATGAGTGCTGTGCACTGAGGGTGCCATTGGCATGAGGTGCTGATATGGGATGAACAGTAGTGTTAATGTCACTATTTTCTCCAGGTGAAAGTATTTCTCCCAGCTTCACAGTAAAATCCAGCTTAAACTTACTCACTGCAAGAATTCAACCATTGTGCAGGCAGGCAGGCAGAAACAGAGATTACCAAAATACAGTATTTTTTAAGTGTTGTGATTTATTATCAAAAAATGTGCTGATAAGCAGATGTGCTTTTAGACAGAAACAGTTTAGAGACCTTTAAAATACTAATATTCACTGCAGAGTTTCTTGTTTTGTTCTTGACTCAAACAATCTCAACAATAGGTTAACAGACTTAACCTTGCCCCTGGAAGGTATGCTCATATATGTGCAAAATAAAAGCTTTCACAGGATTGATAGCATAACTGAGATGAAAGTAGCAATTTCTATCCACAGATATTTTAAAGACATGGACGTAATTTTTAATCTGATATTGTGATTGAAGAATCATCATTCAGAAACCCCTGTAAAAATTAAAATTTGCAGAGGAACATTGTTTTGGGTAAATCAAAGCATTCTATTTTTTTAATTTCTAAAAGTTTCATTGCTATTTAAATAATTTTCTCTTAATGTCCTATGTTTTTTGAAGAACAGTATTTTTATTTCTGGTTCAAAACACTTTTTGATTCAATATTTATTTAATTGAAATGCAACATTTAATGCAATGGATTTTTTACAATGTTTGGGCTTTTACACTGTGATTGGAGGTTGGTTGAACTGATCACTGATTCATCAGTCCTGTAAGCTAATATGTCTTTGGTTTTTCTGTTTCTAATTCATACTATTGAGTCAGTGGCCCTTTCAAGAAATGTCTCCCACTGGTCCATCTAGGTCCAAAGCCTGCCCTCAGATCCTGTTTAGACTACTCTGTAGCTCTCTTGCAGCCCATAATACTTGGTTTTCTTCCACAAGTAATCAAGATTCAGAGGGAATTGGTGCACACCCTAGTCTGCTCAAATACAGAATGAAAACTTGGGAATTGTAGCAACTACTCCCAGGAGGAGATTGACTTCACATCTTCACAAAGAAACAATTATTCACGAAGTTCCATTAAGAAACTTTTATTTGGATCCTCTGACAGACATTTATGGAAATAACTAAAAGTGACCAGCTTTTTTTTTAGTCAAAACTCTTGATTGTTGCAAAACTCTTGACTTTGCAGAACAGTGTATCAAGGACAAAAGGAAGGGCAAGTGGATATTGTGAAAATGGGAAGAGAAGGAGCAGAAAGAGTGTGTAGGATGTGAGAAATGAGATCTGGGGTGATTGTTGCTAGACAAAGCACCTATAAACACACCTTTGCTGCTAAGTGTTTCATACACTGTACCAGCATGAAGTAAAAGAGGGTCAATGCACCAATGATCCTGGATGGAAAAAGAAACAGAGAAAGGTCTACATTTAGCTTAAGTTCTTTTGAAATATTCACTCTGTTCTCTGTCTTTCATACTCTGAAATTCTAAAACAGAAAAACAAAACAAAAACCAAAACAACAACAACAAACAAAAGCAAACCACTAGCTCACCAGAATGAAATTCACCTCACAACTAGAAAGAGTATTTGTTTTGAAATATAATTGAAGTAAGGACAAAGTAAAATTACAGAACAGCAAGGCAAGCACCCACTGCATTTTCTCTGTGCAATACTGTTCCAAAAACTCAGTCATGCAAGATGCTCATACTGTGTAAAATATTAAATTATTCATTTGATTTGTATTTAATGGTTCCAAAAAACCCAAGCTGGTAAAACACACACAACACTTAATGCACCTTTATTTTCATTCTTTTTTTTTTTTTTTTGCTTCAGAAGGCACTTGTCCCAACACCTTCTGCATGAAGGCTAAATTATTTTCCTCAAATTTTTTTCCATCCAACATTAGCAGAAAGGTGTATAGCCTTCCATTCCCATGAGGCACATAAATTTTCACACCTCCCAAGCACATCGCTTTCAACTGCTTGTTAAACAGAGCCAATGAAACTGAGAATTCTTAAACAAAACACACATTATCATGCCTCTTGTTTTCTTAGATTTTCATTGCTCCATTTACTATTTAGAACTTCATCCCACTCCCATTGAAGTGAATAATGAAACTCCCATTGATTTCAATTTGAAAGTCTCTCAAATGCATTAACATCTAACTGTTGAAAAAGGGAAAGCAGAGCTGTGTAATGGTGTCAGCTAAAGTTTTGCTTCTGTTTCTGCTCTACACTTTTGTATTGTGGAAGTTACTCCTTTATCAGGGATAGCTCCTGCTTGTGGCCATGTTTCCTTGTGTTTTGCACGGTGCTTCAAATTTTATCCAAGTCATACTACCGGAAGGGATAAAAGGAAATTTAGAATATACATCCCACCTTTAAAATCTTGCATGTCTAGTAGTTATCAATTATTATTTAAACTTTTGAAGCAGAAGGAGGAGAAGAGATGTTAATCTGGTCCATCTTCTGTTTGATAGTAAGTCTCATGTAACACCAACTACTGCAGAGATAATTGCCCCAAGTAGCAGGGCTGCCCTGTACATACTGGTGAAGTGACTGATAGGCTGGGAATGCTAATGCCACTTCCTCAGCTTCCATCAACTGCACAAGCTATGTCTCTCCTCCCACTTCTAAACACCTCTGTGGCTCTGGAGCTGTCAGCAGAGCGTGTGCCACTACCCATTCCTTCTCTTCCCATCCTTTCAGAGTCCTGTTACCACTTGTTTAATTACCTGCTCCAGTAACCTTCACCATCTCCCTTCTTTTCCATCCTTCACCCCTGAATGATTTTATGGGTTCCAATTCATCTGAAGAAGATGTTGATGCCAGTGAAAATGTAACCATTCAGAAAGGCAGCCTGCACAGTCGCACTAAAACTTTTGCATCAAGCATTCAATCTCTGATGATCTGGCTGAGATGTTTCAGAATAGTGAACAGTTCCACAAAACTGGCTTCCAAAATCCAGTTCTGCTCTCGATCCTTCCCATATTTTATATTATCCCATGCATTTAAACTGTACATATTTATGAAATCCCAACACATATACACCCATCCCTATAACAATTCCTTTGGGGGAAATTCCTTTGAAAGAAACACCTCTATGACAAATTACAGAGTATGGCTTGCCCATGTTAACAGACATTTATTTATAAGCATAATTAGATCTACTTGAATTATGTATTTTATTGTATTTGTTTAAAACAGCCATGGCTAAAATTTACTTTTGCTTCTCCTTTTTGAGAAAATTGCATTTTGAAGCTCAACAACTTTCGTATCCTCCCACCTCCTCAAGATGTATTCAAGTAAATGTAATCAGCTTTGTTCTGAAGAAAAATATTTCACTGACGCTAAATATATTTTAAATTTATGTATGGGTGGTAGGTGCTTTAAGTAGCAGTGACTTTTCTCTTGCCTGGGCCAAGCCTTTCTGGTCTCACTGTCATTGTCAGTTAAAGCCAATAGAACTGTGCTGGAGAGATGCAGCCTCATTTTAGGCAATTCTGAATGATTAAAAAAGAAGAAACTCAGCATTGTAGCTGCTTCTTGCTCAAATTAAAAAGCATTTTAAAAATAATTAAAAGCAAGTAGTGAGTTTTTGAACAAGGATTTGAATTTTTCATTGCAGAACACATCCAGCCACATGTTCCAGTGGAAAGAAAGTATGTTTTTATTCATTTTTTTAAATTTTTATGTCAGAATTCATCATCTCCACAGGAGGTAGGCTTTCTTTCTTTTGAATATAGACAAACCCTCGTCTTCAGTTTCTTGTGGCGACAAGTTCATTGTAGAACAGATTCTTCTTTCTTTTGTTGATATTTTCAAGAACAACTTGCAGAGTGACTTGCTGCTCACCTTCACAGATGGTGGCAAAAAATACCCAAAAGGAGCAATCAAGAAGAAGTTATTCAACTTTTCTAACACTTTAAACCAGGTGGTTTTGAAATATAGATATCGTATACTCCTCAACTGTTTTTATTCATTCCTTTTAATGCTTTTTTTTAACATTAGCACATTACTGGTTGTGGAGCCAAGAGGAGATCGAAAGAAAGATCTCTTCATCTGCTTAGCCCCTCACTTAATGTAGGTTTTCAGTGTATGTTTTTGAAGGATGAACACTTCGAATTTTTAAAAATTTTTAAAATTTTAATCCCAAGAGATCTCATGTAATATTTAATAGGTTCTCAAAGACAGAGCTTTGTCTCCTCCTTTTCAGCTCAGAACAGTTTAGGTCACTTCTGACTTAATTCTAGCAGGTGCCAGCTCCAGTGCCAATACTGCCAGCAAGTCACAGACCTACTTTGACACAAGCAGTCAGATCTAATGACTGCATATTTATGAGACAAGTTCCTTCTAGTCATTGTCCAAGTGTCCTTTCAACAGGATATATATAACTGCTTGCCATCAATATAACCACAGATTTTTCCAAAGAAAGTTGCCTTTTTCTCTTCTCATTATCATAATGACTCTGTTCCCTTCTCTAAATCCTGCTCCCCACTGGAACCAAACCTTCTCTGGAAAAATATAGAAGGACATTTCCAGCAGCAGGGGGTGAAAAAAAAAAAATCTCCTTTCAATGATATATTATTGATTAAGGTGCTGTGAATAAACAGAGATATTTTTCCCTATCTAAACTCAAAAATTTCTTCATGAAGTATCTGATTCTTGATAGCATTTTCCTGTTTGGGATTGAAGATAATGGACTTATTTTATTTTATAGACTTGGGGAAAATAAACATAAGTAAAAGGTGAATAGAAGACTCAAAACTTCATTTCACGTAAGAATTAACACAAATCTAACAGCCATTCTACAATTCCTGACTGTTGGTATATTGCACACAGACCGACAAACTCATGCATTTGAAATCCTTTTGAAGGGAGGACTACTCACAGATGCCTCAGCTGTACTCTTATTATGCAAATGTATGTTGACATAAAGTTGCCCAAATATCTGAGAACTGCATTATCCTAGTGATTCCCACAGCACTGCCTTAGATCCTACCCTTCTCTACTAACAGCATTGTGGTTCCATTGTGGGAAGCTTTAGAGCATACTGATGCAAAAGAGCAGAATTTGCCCCTTAAAGTAACAGAGAGATTGACATATGTTTTCTCCATCCATTTGGCTAGCCTACAATAAAATGCCTGGTGCTCCATCAGAGTTTGTAATAGATTGGCCAGTAAACAGCTTGTTGATAATAACATATTCTCGCCATCTGATGTTTTGAACAATCCAGTAGCAATCTGCAGCAACGCTATTTACACTATGTTCCCTGCACTGGGCAGGGATCCAGCTTTTACCACCACCAAGAACAAAGAAGCAGGAGGTCTGTCATAACCTTCAGAAGTTTTTGTGAGTAATTTTAAGGATTTCAGAGACAGTTTGGCTTCTAGCAGAGGATTGGAACAGGGAAATATTTTTCATGCTCTTTGTTTATGTTTCATATAATAATGGGAAAAAAAAGATATACAGAACAAGTTTTCATAATAGATAAGCATTTAAAGGATATTGTCTTTGACTTCCTGCAAAGACAGAGGTTCAAGCAATACTGAGAACATTCCATTAGTCATGTTAGGCCACCTTGTACTGATCTTCTAGGCTGTGTAATGCAGAGTATTTCAAACATGTGCTCTGCCTATTCAGACTCTCTGCATTATCTCCCTTTGGGATCCTCCTACGGAATTCAGATCACATGGGAGCTTGATGTATGTATATGTTTGTTTACATACATACATACTAATATGCAGGCAGGTTTCTGCCAGACCTGAGCTTGGAATCTAAGAATTTTCTTAGCTGAGTGACCTCTTTTGGTTTATGCTCTCTATAATCAAAAATTTTTAAATTATCTGCAAATAGGGACATTCAAGTAATACTACTGACAGAAGTATTAGTGGAAGCAAGGTCTCTCCCAGGGTCAGAAACATTCCTCAGCTCTTGATAAATGCTTAGTACAGGCACTGAGAGTACAAATGCCAATGGGCTGAACTGTGAGATTGAGGAACATACCAGGAAGGAGATGTGTCCAGAACAGAGCATGAAGCTACTGGGGAACCGTCAATTGCTTTCAGAGTACTATCTAAAGTGAGGCACTTCCATTTCTATACAACAGCAGAGCAGGGGTTGGGAGGATCTAAGCCTTGCACTTCAGTTTCAAACTGCCCATTTCAAACCCTCCTTTTCATTTTAGTAGCTCTTAACTGTGAGTATATTTTCTTTAATAGAAATCTATATTCTGCATGTAATCATAAGGCTTAATAATGATCTCAAGTTGTGTTGTTATCAATCAAGTTCCAGTGAATTTAATAAGATTTATCTGGCTTTTTTATAACACTGAAAATGAGATCTTTTCCCTCCCCAATGGCTATGATAGCTAAATATGTATAGAATAACAAACAGAAAGACAGAACACCTATTCAACACCTCCATTGCTTGTCTTTTAAAATATCCCCAGCTGTACTGTTTCTTGGAGTTCCTGGAAAGAAGATCTACGATCCCAATATCATTGACTATTAGGTTTAAATTCTTTGTTGTAGCAACAACAAGGTCTTCTTGGCTAGAAGGAAATTTGAAGTCTTTCATAAATTTAAAAATATTTTCATGTAAGATTCTTGTACAAAACTATAGTCATGCTGTATTTCAATGTTAAAAAAATGTCAAACTTGCCCACAGTTTTTCTTAATTAAAAATTGTAAGCAAATAAAAAGCATTAGTATTCTACTTAGTAAGTTCTTCTTTGAAGATATCACTTTCATTGTGAAGATTTTTCACATACACAATCTAAGAATTAACTCTTTTTCTTTCAAACTATTTGTTTTATAAATACTTGTCTGAAGTTATCTCACCATTTAATCTCCAATGGAGCTTTTTATTCTTTGACAGCACATTGGCTATATACCAGTTTGGGGTTTTTTTATCCTTTTCAGAGATTCTTCAGCTCAGCTGTTCCTTATAAGCTGCCAGCATTTTAAAATGGCTGCTTTCATTATTATTTAATGTGTGTTGGTTTCAGCAAATATTGTAACTACAACTGTTGCTTATTATGGGTCTTTTTTTTCCCCCTATAGTCAGTTAACTGGCAACATTCCAAACTCCTTTTTAATTTCCTATGACTAGAAAACTGTGTTTGCAAGGTCTACTCACTCCTTCAGATGTTTGACATCATTACTATTTAATATGCTCCTTCAAGAAATGTTGTTGCCACAGCATTTCCTGACAGGCTTACAGTTCTGTTACCTCATTAAATGCAACTGTAATTGTGCTTAAAAAAAAAAAAAAAAAAAAACAGAAACTTTGTACAGAGACCTTAAGAACCTCCTAAATTTCATTTGCTACACAGCTACTTCCCACTCTGTCCAGCAATATTATAGGAGACTGACTTGCTACAAATTTGTTATCTTCCTGGTGTTTCCTAGCAATAACTGCACCCAAAATCTAATGTAGTTCTCAAATTTTCCTAGAAAATTTTAGTATCTACTCACCTAGGCAAAAAATATGGATAATGGAGTGGTTCAGCACCTCTGTTTCATGTTGCCTTTATCAGTTTCAAAAGTGGATGAATGAAGAGGTTTCAAAAGTCACTGGAACCTTGCCTTAGTCATTTTAGCAATCCAAATTTATTTAATGCTTCCAATTCTATTTAGAATACTTAGATCTGCAAAGTCATGATAGAATTTTTGCATGGCCTTTGAACCTTCAGCATTTGTGGTTTTTTTCTCATGATCACATACACAATAAGTAGATGTCCTTATCAATTATGCACCAAGGAAATGCAAATCCTCGTATTTTCTAAACTTTTCTGTTCACTGCCTAGCCCTCTATTTATCCCCCTAGTCAGTTCTGCTCTGTATCTTGAAATTTCCCCATAGGCAATTTCACGAAATTCTACTAGGGCATTCAGTTATGAAAGAAACCCCTTCCTCATTTTCCTCTTCTTTCTCTCCTCTGCCTCAATCTCCTCATCCAGGACTAAACATACACTTCAAAAACAATGAACCTTATTTTTCTAGCATTTTCTTTATAGTGGAAAGAAGGAAAAGGTATTTCTTAGTCTGAGACATTAAAAGCAAGGTGAGCAGGGGGGTAGGAATAGTGATTAAAGGCATGTCAGCAGGAGAAGAGCCTTGAAGACTGATAAAATTGGAGAAGGTCCATCATTAGGTGGTAGAGATGCAGAACTACAAGATATAGGTGTTTCTTTTCAAGCATTTTTTCAACCATAAACAACATGGAATCCTTTTTTCTATGATACTCTAAAGCTGTCTGACAGGTGTAGCTGAAAGCCTGCAGTTCTAATCCCTAAACACAGAAAAACCTTCACCACGGGGTAAAGATTTACCTTATGGGAGAAGAAACTTTCTGAGGGAAGGGTGGCAGTTTGAGACTGTGACCTGCCACAGGAACTGGGGCTCCTTTAAACCCGATAATATACTATTAGAAATGCAGTATCTCGCCTTTTTTATAATAAATATAATGACTTCATTTAAGATAGAACAGTATGTCTTATCAAATGCATTTTTTATCCTGTCTGTTCAGTTACTCCTCCTGGGGAGAGGATATGTGTATGAGAGAGAGAAAACAAACCACATGTAACAGATACTGCCAGTGTTGCTCAATGAAACTCCGAGAAGTTATTCGAACACTGTTATTTGATGGCCATACATGATTTTGTTCAGAAACAGAAAGCAACTCTTGGTAAACTTCAGCAGCACAGACCTTCATGGTATCTCATCCAGGCATTTGCATTTATTACAAAGAAAAATAAGTATTAATTGGCTCCTGCATTTCAAGATATTTTCTTTTCATCTTTATAATTGCACAATAGTTGCAGTTTTGAATTCCATTATGCTGCCTTCAAGTTGAAGTAAGAAATGGGTCATTTTGCATCAGGTATCATCAGAGTCCGAGTCATCAACCATAACCTGCTGTTACAGTTATAGCCTTATGCAAATTAGCACAACAGTCCATGAATTCAAAATTTAAAAAAAAATTTATATCAAGAAGACATATTGAATCTGCATTTCTGTCAGATATTTATCAGACTAGGTATGTTCTGGAAGTGATTATTTGAATTATGCATGAAAATTTCAATTATTTAGTACCTACATATCTCTAATAAAACAATTAAGTTCTATCTGTCTAAAAGAAGCCATTTCAAACTTAATATGAAGATATAGAAGAAGTAGATATTCGCACACTAAGAGCATGTCATCGTTTATTTGTATTTTCCAATTTCAGTTCACTAAACACCATTGTATTTGCAATGAGAACAGAATTTCATACAAATGTTTCTTTCAGCTATGCTGTTTAGTTTTTAAAATCTGTTTTCATCTACAAAATTACCATCAAATTTGTTTACATCAAAACAGGAATTACATAAATTAAATTTCCAATGAGATCTACCTTAAAAGAATATTAAGGTTGAAAAGTTGAGGGCTTGAATGAAGAACTAACAAAATTAAGTATGCCTGTGTTATTCACATGCACATACATCTTCCTTCCCTGGTGAATCTGTGGTGTTTCTAAATACAAGATCCTCTAAAAATAACTTTTCAAATCCATGTCTATTCAATGCTCAGGGATAGCAATTATTATAATGAAGTCATTATAGTTATATATAATATTGCAATTTTAATTCCATATTAATATGCAATGCTTCTATGCTCATCATCCAGTGCTTTACTTGTTTTACAGTACTCATCTTACATCTAACTAAAAAAAAATAAATTTTATCATAAGGTTTAATATAGGAATTTGCTGCATCTATGAGAAGAAGTCAATGGGATAAGGAGGCATCACAGGACCAGGTAACTCAGATAATAAGATTCCACATTACTTTCTTCAATGGTAAAAGTTAAGGCTATGCATAAGTGTTTGGCTGGACTAAGAAGCAGACCTTATTTTTTTGTAAATAAGAGTTAAGTTACAAACAAAAGTGAATGTTTTCTTTTGAGAATATTAATACTGAAATTTAAGTGATCCACTCCAAGTACCAGACCTATAGCTTCTGGTAGATCTAGAATCTGAAGTGTGAAAAATGTCTCTTGCATTTCCCTTCAGATTCTTAATGATTCATTTTACTGATGCATTTTCTCTTGTGTTTATCTTGTCACTGTTTTCATTTTCATTCATATTTACACCAAATATGTAAATGCAGTCCCAACATATTAAATAGCACATATATTTAGAATGTTAAACATACACTGTACATCAAAAAATGCTCCAGAGTTGCTCCCAACAGAGTTTTCCTATCTAAAGTTAATGAGTTTTAATGTACGGTTTCCTTGTACCTTTCCTTTCTCTGCACATCAATCTGTTCATGGCATCTGTCAAGCATGCAATAACAGGGAAATATTCTCTGGGGCTGTCAGTGAAATGACACCTTTCTCCTTTACTGGAGTTTGAAAATAATGCCCATATTTCTCTGAAATTCTCCAGGCAATGTATGTCTGACTTACAAAACCAACACCATCTGCCCAGTCAGATTCTCGGAGCCAATGACACATAAAAGATTTTATCTGATCTCTGATGTCAAAGACATTACATTAGGTTATCAAACTTCCACTTAACTAGATGACTTACTTGCACACCTGACATTCGAATAAAATGGCTAAATAGAACAGTGACTGAGGTTAGTTCGCTGTATTATCACAATCAATTATTATAAGCAAGGAGTCTAATTTATGAAGAACAGTGCAATTATATGTTCAAATAAAGGATGGAACACTTTGGCATTGAATCGCTGCATGTCAGATGACCTTATTGAAACTATATGGATTGTAGCATTCCTAAGATATTTAGAAGCACACATTGTATCTGTAGGCAACATACAGACCTGTGCTTACCCTGCAATTAATCATTGCACAAGCAAGTCCCCACCCCACAGGTTTTCATTTTGAAGCTAGCAAATGCTTTGTGGTTTCCTGAAACAAAAAGCTCAGAAGTGCTCAAAATTAAGAATGTCACCCACTTCAGAAGAAGGCTTAAGTGAGGTGGCCTCTGTTTTTCATTTATTCAAACGGGTGTAGTTCATTTATGTAAAATGGGTGTAGTTTCCCCATCTGCCTTAGTTCATGGAAAGATGTTTATACATATTTATTTGTTTCTTCAGTAAATTGTTCTTGAGGATTTCTTGAAGAGCCATTCTTAATTCTAATAAGCCAAATAAAAAAATTTGAAGAAATATAAGAAATGCAATTCAACCTGCAGACTGTGGATTTGCTTCTGATAATCACACTTACTCTCCAAGCCAATTATAAAAGTACCAAATGTCAAGGCATCACCATTTACAGATGATATCAGACTTTTTACCCAAACAAATCTTCCTTCTTATTTTCATTACCACAGCACCTTCAAGTATGATGACTTCAAATGATTCCTCTCTAACCTGGTGATCTCATCTTCTGTAATTCCATTTCTTCAGCCTGGCTCACCCTTATCCTTTAATGTTAATGACAAAGAAATAACGTATATTGAGTGAGAACTACACTCACACAAAGAGGAAAACTTATTTTTAACAACTATTTTTTTCCCCAAGGGTATATTAGAAATCATAATCAAAAAAATGAGGATGTAACACATATCTCTAGTAGGAAAGAAGATAACCATGTGCTTAAGCAGCATTGTCTCCAATAGGTTTGAAATGCACTGGCTAAGTGTCTTCCTGAAACACTGTGATGGATTCAGCTGGTGCCAGTGTGTCTGAATTTTATTAAAGTCACAGAAATGGGGGTACACTGTTATCACTTTTCCTGAATGTGGCACAACATAATTTCAACATTTCATTTCATTAGTATGAATGTAAAGAGTTGATTATTTTTCTGCAATATGAATTCTTTCCTAGAAACAAAATAATTAAGTTTAATTTGTTGAGCAACTCAAATTAATTGGGGGATTTGGGATGTTTTCTTACTAGATGTCTCTTTTACCCCTTTATATGTTATATGAAAGTCTATTTCTTTTAATATAAATATTTAAGTTAAAAATGTATTTTAATGTTATTGAATATCAAATTAACTAGAAGGGCTAATTTGATGAAAGTCTAGAATGACTATTTTTATCGGTCATTCGTAAATCATTATCAAAATATCATTTATGAACTCACTGCCAAAAAAGGTTTCAGCTTAGAGCATTCCAGCACCTCCTGAGAAAAGTACAACCAGAGAAGATTTTTAATTTTTTTTTACCAAGTGTACATTAGTCTAGAAACAAAGAAATAAAAACAGTTTAATATCTATGCAGCAGGGCTCCTATTATTTCATACAAAAGTAGCTTCTTTTGTTTCTGTAGTTCCTTCTAATCTTTGTTTTACTGCTTTAAAAAATAAAATCTTAATTTTTATGCATCATAGTAGACAAGAAAAATATTAAGTCTGAGTTGCTCTGATTCTCCCAATAGCAGAGAAAGAACCAAATTCTACTGACTGCTTTACAAAATCAGATCTTTATGGCTTATAACTAAACCAAGGAGACCTTGGCCCCAACAGGGTTTAAGCTGCAAAGAAAACTTGTAGGGGATCAGCATTTCACCACTTCCCAAATACTTTATCCAGAGAGTATCAGAGTAGCCCCACCAATTTCTGTAACGCAGAACAGAAAAAAAAAATGTACTGTACATCTAATGCAGTTTCTTTTTACTCCTCCTTTTGCAAATAAGTATCCATTTATTGCTGGTTTGACCAAGGAAAAAGCGTTCAACCTCAGACTAATAGTCTGTAACTGTGAGACGTGAACTCCTCTGTTTACCCACCTTCTAAAACCCCTGCTGTTGGGACCTGGAAGTCACCCCCCTGATTCAACACCCTAAGTAAGAAAGCAAACCATGTCAGCATAAGTCACTTAAAGAGCAACATCTGTGCTTGTCTTTCTTGTCGTCCTCTGGTACTTCAGACACGCTGAATAATTGAGCTTGCTGGACTTCTACAAAGTTATCTATCTCTGGCGACTGGTGTGCCGTAAAATCACATAGAAAATCTATTATATTCCCCTGAACTGCTGCAGCTACCTAGATAAAATGGTACATTTTCAGCAGATCTTCCTGTCAACTTCAACCTGAAGGTAGGATTTAGGAAGGTTACATTTCTCAGCAAACAGGCAGTTGGAAGAAGTTTTTCAGCACCTCTCAGTACTTCCCTTTAGTAAAGCAAGGTGAGGGCTTTTTCAGCCCTTAAAGAAAAATAGAAATTGAACACATTTATTATGGTTACAAGACTTTGCTGTAACAGTTCCAGAAATGTTGTCTTGAGGTCACTGCATTGTCAGAAGACTTGAAGAGTCGCTTCTCTGCATGGAATATAACAGCAATTTCAGGTTTCAGCAGCCTTCCAGCCTGCAGTGGAAGAATTTGGCAGGTATTCCCTTTACAGGCTCGTTACTTAATATTTGTTCTTTCTCTTGCCTATGCTTTCAGTTGAACTCCTTTAAAAAAAATGGACAAAGGAATATCAGTCTCTAAAATTGACGGCTCTGAAGCCAAATACTTTTGGGGTAAAGAGTATCTGTTATGTTTTTTCCTAAAAGTTTAATGGGTGAATATATGTATTCTACTTGGACTCAAGTTGTTTAAAAAAAAAAAAAAATTGATTTTTTTCTATTCCCACTTTTATTTTGTACAACTGTGAGGAGCTCAGTAGATGAAAAATGATACGTAAGGTCTGAAAGGTCCAAAGCCTGTGCTGAGTAAGCGTCATTCCAATCTACTGCTAGAGCTAAGTGGTCAGGCACATGTTATTACAAAGTTCCTGATTCATCTCCTTTCATTAGAAAACTTTCAACAGCAGCAGCAAAAAAAAAGGAGTTCTTTTAATACTTTTTTTCTATTTTTTTTTTTTCTTTTCTTTCCATACTAACACCCACTCTGGTGCTACCAGTTCAGAAACTGCTTTTTCTGACTGTGCTCCAAACAGAAAGCCATTGACTCGCAATTCAGAAAGTGATGTGAATAACTTACAGCATATTGGTTTTGACAACATGAAATAAAGGATTTGCCCCCCTGCTGTTATTGCCTGAAGGTGCTCTTGTAGAAAATAAAAATAACTTCCAGAGGTAAAACTTTGAGGTGTAAAATTACACCATTTGTGTAAAGGGAAAATCTGTGAGAAAAAAATGACATGAACTCTGTATTATCAGGGCTCAGAAATACCACTTTTTTTTTTAATTACATGGCCACCTGTCAAAATTTTGCTTGAGATGTCAGTGAAATGGTAGGAGCCTGTCCTAAAAATGGGATGAGTAGCATTTAAAAGACTTCATCACAGGTGGTCTTCACATCTGCACGTAATATTTTTAGACATAAATACTGTTGAAAAGTCATCAGCTCTCCTTCCTCACTGTCTCATAAAGCAATCTGATAAATATCAAATTTACTTTTCAGTAAAACTATGCATAAATAGCAACCTTTGCTATTTAATCAGAAGCATCATTAAACAATGCACCAGGCACTAATAATCTGCATAAAACCAACAAAATCAGGGTTTGCTTTCAAAGAACACATTTAATCTGGAAGAAACTCTAATTGCATTACAGAGGTTACTCTTTTGTCTACCACTTGTCATAGAAATGGATTTCAATACGCTTTCTTAGCATGCTCTATGGATCATTCAAACAGCATACAATACCCAGAAACGCCTTCATGCATTACTGAACTGCAGCCATCTCTTCAGCAGGATATAGTTATTGTTTAAAAATACACAGCAACACAATGCAAGCCTTACTGAAATGAGCATGAAAATTTAAATAGAAATAATATTTCGGTGGGAGGATCTTGGTTTTCTGTTTTGTCCTGAGTACAACAGCAACCCTTTTTATTTATAGAATTTCCTAGTAGTTAGACCGTTTATCAAAAAATGACACTGCCCAACTCTAGTCCCTTTTTAGCCTGAAGGTTTTTGAGGTGTCTGCTCTTACCTCTTCAGAAAAGATGCTAAACACCAGGTGAAGGTCACAAATTAGACCAACTGCCCTCTAAGATGGCACTCAAATCACCTCCTAAGAGACTGATGTATTCAGTAAGGTATCATGCAAAAAGGGGTACATCTGTCTCCAGTTACATTTATGAATGAAAGTGACCAAGGCCAAATGCTCTCAGCACAGATTAAGCATACTCTGATGATATCTAATGTGCCAGTCAGTCATGCAAAAGGAAGCAAAAATCTTGACTTGGGTGGTTTAGGTCTCATCCTCCTCAGCAGAAACAACAAAGACAACAGTAACAAGAAGAAAAATTACCTAAGTAGTTCCTTTTAATTTGCTCTGGTCTTTCAAATTCTCTTTCCCATCACTTCTGCTTCATGCACATTCTGTCAATGGCAGCAGCTTCAGTTTTAGTTGGTCACTTTGCTCAAATGTGCCTTCTCATTTTCCTTCACACAACCTGCCACAGCCTTGCTACTCTGTAAAACTACCTGTGTTTATTTCCTCATCACATCTGCAGGATTCACTTTTCCTGTTCCTCATAATGTCATCTATGGCTAGGTATACATCACAATAGATCTTCCAAGTTTGTTAATCTGGTTATATACTTCTGGATCCCACTTCAATCTCAGATACAGGTCTGCAGCTCAAATACAAACATCTCCCTTGACCCATTCTCCTTATACCCCTCCTTTACATTTGGCCCAGATAACTTGTCCAAATATGAATTTCGTTACATTTTGAAGACATGCTACATCTGGTTGTCTGAAGAAGTATAAGTCAGAATTGTCAGCCTTTTATGATACTAATGTTTCTAAATCTTTCCCTCCTCATTGCCTTCCAGCTGTGTTGTTCTATGTGTGTAATTATCTCATAAAACCCTAAGTGCAAGGGCTATGAGCCCTCTTCTTGGATGAAATTCCATCCAGAAATAGATATCTATCTGTCCCTCAATTTTACATATTATCACTAAGTAAAGGAAAAGAACAGAAAATAAAAAATATTAAAAATTTGTTTTCCATTCCTTGAATGAACTTCTGATATATGTGGAAGAAACTGGAGGCAGGAGAGTGGCAGGGCGGGGTTTGGGGAAAAACAAGAACTATATCTACCCAACCCCTTACTATAGCATCCAAAAATTATAACTGATATAAAACTATTTGTAATTCTAACTCATCCTTAGCATCTAAATATGCTGAATCCTGAAAGGTAAAAGGAACGAAGAGGGAAACAAGGGATGCAGTGCATTAGTAACACAGATTAAGTGTTGTCTCCACTACTCGTCCTATTTTTCTTTATTGCTTCTGTTTTACAACTTGTTTCCACTTTTTGGCGTCACAGATTATCATGATAACTTCTAAATCATTTTACTTTAATTAGTCAGGCTTTGATCCCAAATAATTTTCAACATGGCCCAGTGCCATTCAGGGTTGAAAATAATTTCTGTCCAGTATCTGTTTCAGAATGTAAAACAGGTCAATCTTTGTACAGTGAAAGATGAGGAAACTGGTGAAAGATGAGGAAAGGTCTTGTTAGAGGTTGATTAGAAAAAGTTCCACCAGTGAATTTTTCCTCATTGAAAACAAGATGAAAGCAAAACAAAACAAATGAAAACAGTTAATGATTTATTTCCTTTGTGGCATGTGGTGCCATTGTAAGATAGTTGTTGCTATATTAATTCCATCAGCTCCTTAGATTTATGCTTTGATGTATATTCAATCTCTTTCCTTAGTACTTTTTTCACTTCCTTTTTTTTGAGTGGATTTGTTTTATTCCTGTACTGGGGGTTTTTTGTTGCTTTTACACTGAGACCAAAGGGGCTTTTACTTTTTCTTTGCTTACAATTTTGATTGTGCAAATTTGAAGTTTGACAATAGTGGAGCAAGATAAGAGGCTTTCCCTAGAGCCTATGCAAATCCTTTGCACAATGCTTTGGAATTTAGACGAAATTGCTGAGCCCTTCAGATTGGTATCTATTTAGCCAACGAGAATTTGTATTATGATCTTTTTATAAAGAGCACCATGGGACAGCAAGAAAAGTACTTATAGATTATACTGAAAAGGTAAGGAGTAGAATTTTAAGATATTTTAAATAACTTTAGGGCAGAACATGAAGCACTAAGTCATATTGGTGAAGTACTAATCACTTGAAAGCACCCATGGAATTAAGTCTAAGAATTTGTATAGGTATTCTTCAACATGACAAAAACCTCTAAAACCCAGACCATAAATTACTTTCTGTTTTGCATCCAAGAGATGATGCATGTAAGGCCCTAAACTTCATCTTGAATACAACACTGAACAATACCTTATTCTTTAAGTGGATAGTCACAGTTTGTGATTTATTTTACCTAACTTAGGATGCTTAGGACACTTGCTGTCTCTTCAGTCAATAGAGAGAGAGATGAACCTTCAGAGGTGACACATTATTTTTGATTTAAACAACAACTGACAGAAAAGTTACCCTACATGCAGAGTATTCCTCCAACTCATGATGTATGGTATCCATCCAATGAATAATTAACATAGTTGTCTTTTTTAAAAAAATCCCTTATTCCTAGCCTGCAAATGGTTAGCTCCCACATGCAGCTGTTGGATATCAATATGTATTTTGCAAAGAATGAAGAAAAATCTATTATCAGAAGTCTATTTCCAATGGACAAGGTGATAAAACCACCATTTTAAACTACTCTGACAAACTGAACAGCTTTAATTTCTGAAACTCTTTCTTTTTCTTCAAGACTTCTGGGAAACATGTAGGTAATTTTTTTCTTTTTCCTTAAATATTTTCATGTTGTTATGAGAATTTGAAAAATACCCCAGAAATGACAGTTAAGATACTGTCCACTTGATGAGCTTTGGCAGCTTTTTAATGACTTTGGATTCATCTAAGGATGGTGAACTTAAAAAAAATTACTCAGGGTTACAGGAGTTATTACTGTTACAGAGAGTCCGAAAATATAGGGCAGTAATTAGATTTGTTCATATAGGTATGAATGCCACCAAAACAAAAAAAAAACCAAACCCACAAAAACAGAATCATTGAAAATATTAATATTTCATCTTTAAAAAATTAAAATGTTAAAAGAGGTAACCACAAATGAAAAGGTGTTTATTCTAAATAAAGTTATTTTTTCAGGATCCAAACACAGAAATGAAACTTCAAATCCATGCACAGGATGATCAATGGATGTCATTATTTGATAGAACTAGAAGGCGATGGAAGTAACAAATAAAAAAACAAAGTTCTACTAGCATCAAAGAAGTGAAAAAAGGAGCTCATGACTGAAATCCTGTTCTCTCCATGAGAGGAATTCAAGTAAAAATTACAAAAATACATATATGTAAATATGATTATATTCATCTATCTAATGAAATCTGACATATTTATATGTGTGGGCACAAATATATATAAAATATACAAAAATCATCCAAAATTCGTATAAAAGTCTACAGCACAGGATATCACGAAACATAAATGTAGTGAAAAGCTCATGTTCCAGTGCATAGGTTTTAACAAATCATTTTATAATATTAAATTTTTTACACACTAAATTAAATTTGAACTTATTTTATGTCATCCATAAGGAATAAAATACAATATCCAAACAAATTTTGAAGCCTGTAATTCCCTTTCCCATTCTCAACTTCTCTAAAAAACACCTTGGTTACAGGGACATAGGATTTACATAATTTTATAGTGATATAATGCCACAATATCTTAGAAAGGCAGGTCCAGCTTAAAAGGTTTTTTTTAAAAAGACCAAAATAACTCTGTTTAAATCTTTACTAAAATACCACTCTGGATAAACAGATGGGCCTTCTACTCTCTATGGGATATCTGTCTCTAACAGACTAAGAAAAATATTATTTTTGCCCCCCAATATTACCCTGTAGATAAGTATCAAAGTTGATAGAATCTTGCTTTAGGTAATCTTAGTTGCTGGAAAGATAAACAACTGTAAACAAAAAAAAGTCTGGACTTATTTTGTTCAGGGCTTTATCCAACACAGAGACCACAACATTTCTTATGAATCTGTAGAGGTGCTAATTCAAAGCAATTCTGTTCCATCTACTGATTCTAAATGCAATTTCATGGCAAGCAGAAAATATGACATTCCCATAATTAATTATACATGAGGGAAAAAAAAAACCCACACAAATTTTCAGCCCCTACAATATGAAAATAAAGATATATGGGAGTCCAGGAAAAGCACAATGAGGGAAGAGCAGGATCTGCACAAAAGAGGAGCTGCAAAAAGAGCAGCACACCAAGCTAAATGGCATAAGTTTGTGACATTTTGAGAGTGAGAAGGCATTCCTGAAGTACAAAAGAGCAGGAAGAATTTGCAGGGATTACTTATTTCTGAAACAGAGCATAGTTTCTCAAAGGTGAGAAAAGTTTGGGAAAGGAAAAGAGCACATCAAAACAAATAAGGTTCAACCACAGCAGGAAGAGCAGAGAAAGTTTTATGTGCAGTAGAGAAGAAAGCAGATGAGAGAAATGAGAGAAAGTAGTTAGTAGCAGTAGAAACAGAAAGGCAAGGTAAAGAATGAGAAAGATGGAAGGAAATGAAAGAAGTAATAGAAGGATGTGATTAGGAGAAAAAGTAGCATGATGAATTAGAAGAAACGTATGCTTAAGATCCAATTTGGGATTGTGGAAAGCTCTTTAGAAGCCCAGAGAGATGAGAATAATCAGTGGAGATAACAAGAGCAGAAAAAAAAAGGTGAATGATCAAATGAGTTGGATTAATTCAAGAGGTAGAAGCAGTTAGATTGAAAGCAGAAAGCACTTCAGAACTGTTCTTCAAGGGATGAATTGCATTAAAGCAGATCCAGAAACTGTGTTTTCATAGGTATAGCCTGGCCCTAAGCATCTCCTTGGATGCAAAGCAGCACTCAGGGCAACAACAAGCCTTGAGGGTCCTTGTCTCACACACTTTTTGTGTGTCATTCCCTAAGTCTTGTAATTGATAGACCTGAGACTCTACATCCAAGCCTCCTTGTTCCTCATCACTCTACCCACCTGGGTAGAGTCATCCACCCTCTCCATAGTGCCAGATCCTGTCTTTCCCAAGGTCCAAGAGTAGACTGGCTGAAGGGAAGACACCTGCTCCTATGATGGCACCAGACACCACCACCATGTACGTCCTTCCCTCCTACATGCCTTCCACCATCTGCTGCTCCCAGAGCCACAGGACCTGAGTAGGAAAGTAGAGGAGGAAGAACCACGGAGGGATGGGACTTGACCTCTACCTTCTAGATGCAAAGTGCCTACAAGTCTAAAGGCTGTGGGAATAAACTTCCCATTCATCAACCACATTGTTATACAAGTCACCGTGCTACCCAGTGACATTTTAAATGAATCAGCTACAGGCTATGCATGTAGGATGATGGATTATGGAGCAGGAGCGGGTAAAACACCTTATAAGAAGAGCACAGAGAAATAGACCAGGGCTCTGAGGAGCATCCCAAGATGCAGAAAGACAGAGCTGCCAGCATTTAAATGCTTTCCACCCAGCCTGTGCAGCAACACCTCCTCTCCTTGATACACCAGCTGCTGACATAGCTGTGTCAAGAGGGACAAAGAGGAAATCAGAACAGCCAAAATCAGAAAAAACGATCAGAAAAAAACATCAAAAAACCCAAACAAGAAGTTAATTAACTCTGTCTGATGATGGCTTCACAGCCTGTTGGAGCACAGGGGAGTCCACTCTGTTGCTGCCTGTAGAGGAACTATTTGAACTTCCCTGAGGGAATAAATACCAACCTGAAAGGACTAAATGCAGCCCTCACCTCCTATATATCCTCTAGAATACATTCTGATTGCATATCCCTGGTACAAAGCAGACACCAATTTGCTTTGAAATTTGTCTGTGACATGTAGCTTCAAGAGCTGGGCCCACAGCCAGACCTGAGCAGCGTGTCCTGTGACAGGAGGGCTGACTGCCTTGCCCAGGACCTTGTTGAGGAGAGGGATAATGGGGTGCCTTGGCAGGAGAGTGTAAGATCTCCTTAAAGTCAGGGATATTCTTTTTGTCATTGATAAGGATGTAAGTGGGAGAACATGGCTGCGGCTCACAATGACAATTGTCATGGGAAGTTAGAGGAAAACCAAGGTCTTTCACTAAGCAAAAGAAAAGGTAGCCTTGCCTGTCTTGTCACATTATCCAACTGGCATCAGATCTAACAACTCGGGCTAAAGCATGAGACACTGGTAATAGAGTTTTGCAACTCTTTTGACAAAGGACTCTGCTCGAAGAGCTTAAGAACAGAGCCTAGATATTCTACAATAAAGTCCTTCTCACTCTAAAACTTTAGCTCAAGAAAAGACAATAATTTGACTTGAGAAAACACCCATCACAAGCTGCTATCAACTGGCACTTTACTGCACTGGGAGTGTGATGCTAACATATAAATGCACCAAGGAACACTTCTGTTCCAACAGGATTCTGTATCTTCGATATAGCTGTAGTAATTAAGTTTAGAAACTGTAAAGAAGAAACAGATCACTAAACTGAACAACACCAAAGAGGAATTCTAATGACAATTTGAAGTTAGTTGAAAAAGGCTTAGGGCAAGGTATTGCTGTGTTCTTTTTTTTTAAATTCTTTAATTCTTTCCGTGTGATAAATGAGGTGACAAAATAAAGCTAATTTCTTTGTCAGAACAGACTTCTGAATAATGAGAAGAATGGGTCTATGTTTACTACATTGCCCATTTTGATTTATCAAAAGAATTTATAAATATTTTGTTTCTATGATCATCCTTTTGAAAGCTATGCATTGTGTCACTCTTCCTTCCCAACAAATTATTAATAAAGGGATATAAAATTAGTTGCTTAACATTTGATTCAAAATTTCATTAACTTTTTCCCAGTATTTCCTTTAGGTAAGTAGCATCTGAGCTAGACTGTCCTTTCAGGTCTTCAGTAGAGCAATGCATTCAAATTAACAATGATATTTCTGTTCTTCAGAAAGCAAGCACAGAATTATCTGTGTGCCTCCATACTTTCAAAAAAATCAACTGCTTATATATCACAAGATTGCATGTGTATATATATAATATGTATATATTATATTATATAAAATATATAATATTTTACACATATATATACACATCCAGCTTAG
The DNA here is from genome assembly GCF_000738735.6 of Corvus cornix cornix. NCBI lineage: Eukaryota > Metazoa > Chordata > Aves > Passeriformes > Corvidae > Corvus > Corvus cornix. The sequence continues at coordinate 58,399,021 of NC_046332.1, read as the reverse complement.
TGTTCAGTGCCTTCCTTCTCCAGTTGCCTCAGCCCAGGAGTCCTTCCTACCCAGGCTGACAATTTCCTGTTTGCAGGTTCAATCAGTTAGCAGAGGTTACCACATAGCCCAGAGACTCATTCACACAGGCACATCCCTTACACACACCCAGCAGTTGTGGGATGATACAGGTGCTCATCAACACCCCCATGACTGACTACAGCAGCAAGCACAAAATTTCACTGTCACTTATGAGGCTCTCAGCAGTAGCTGGCAGTTGCAGCTTGCAGCATGAATATACATGGCATAGAGGGTGAGATCACCAAGGGAGAGAGTTGGGAAATCATCCATTAAGAAGGCATGAGAAAACAGGACAGCTGGGTTCATCAAGTGCAAGTCTCAGCTAGGCAAGAGTACTGACTGAGCCAATTTTACACATGACTGGCCCCTTTTACACTGCTTTCTGTCTACCCACACTTGTTCCTTCTGGCTCCTCCCTCCTCTGCACATAGCCTCAGCAACTGACATAATCCCACCAAACCATTCCAACCCCCAAGACACTCAGGTTTGCATCCTTATCAGTTGTGAAGTCCAAGTTTGTCTGGAGCCCATCGGTTATCTTGACTGACCAGGTTTGTTTCTGACTATTGCCTTTGTTAGTGCTGGTTGGTTAGGTTTTATTTCTATGCCTATTTTCCTACTTTCCTTTCCCTATCCTTCACAAAAAAATAAACATCCTTACACACCAGATATCCATACCAAATAGTATGAATGACCATGTTTGTTCTTATTACAACCTCCCTTAACATGTGTCAGTCAGGTTTGTATCTGTTCTTTTTTTTGGTTCCTTTGCCCAGATATCTTTAAAAGAATAGACACATTCCTTCCACATACCATTAGACTTCAAATGGACAAGGTCCAAGTGGATTCAAACTCAAAAGTATATTTTTTCTATACCTTGAAAACTCAAAGGGAAGAAGAAAGAGAGTCAGATAGATGTGTTCTCTGACTACCTGCACAGCAGAAATCAGTGTATTGAGAAATGTTCAGATACTGAAGGAAGATGAATGGCCTCTTTGCATTTTTTTTGTATTGCTTTCACTCCACCACCTTGGCGTATCAAGCTCTCTCTTTGCACAGAGAAATTTTCTGAAGTACTGACTAAAAAAGCCAATCATCTCCTTCTCTTTAGATTTAAAAAAAAAAAATGGGGAAATTCTTCCCAGTCTGCTTTATGCATAAACCTATTCATAGAGTTCTAGTTAAGGAATTTTTGCAAGTTTACAAAACTCATTATCAGCAATGATTAAACATGGATGGTTAACCCTGGAGATGAATTTGGGAAGAATGCTAAAGCAGTGATATTTGCCTCTAGATAATCAAGCCTGGGAAACACAATTTAATTTGTATCCATTCTAAGCAGCTTCAGATGTAGGGCTTCTCTGCACGTAGTTCTTTCCTCCAATGTTTCACAAGCAACTTATTTTTATCCTAGCAAATTACTTCTAAGGATTCAGCCATGTTTTCCTTGTGCACCCCAAATCAAGTCAGTTCCTTTTCAAGTAAGTGGATGCAAAGGGGATATATTTTTCACCACATTAGTTTTGATACTCTAGAATTCATCAGAATATACTCAAAACCTTTTCTATTTATAAACAAAAAAATTCACCACAATAATATGCAAAGAGTCACAGATGTAGTGTTCATTGGTCACATAGCTTCCTCCTTCACAACCACAAAAGCCTGACTTGTATGTTTTTCAAAAATGGTTTGAAGTAACGTGGTCTTTCATCATGCTCATGACTGAGCAAAGTTACTGTTATGACATTGTAAAAGACTAAACAGACAACACAAGCAATTATGTGCATGCCAGTTTGCGGATGAAATGGTGGAACAGCTGTTTCATGACTCAGGTCATAACTAATAGAAGACATAATTAACACTAGCTAACAGATTTTTAGAAAATGGGTGCTGTTAAACAAGCGTTTGACTATTAAATTGGAACTCTAGTTAGTAAAGAGAAGAGAATTACTACAATGGGCTCAAGAGAAACCCATCCTTCCCATTCCCTTCTTTGATATTGGCATCAAAAAATAGCAGTATAGATGCTTAGTGAACAAAATTCTTTGGCTCATATGTAATTTCAATACAAAACAGCCTTAATTTCTACAATGAAATTGGTTATACCACTGATCTTTGATGCAGCCTCAATAAGATGCATGCATATGTACTGGAGTCAAGATCATGGTTTTGTTCATGCTTTTCCCTTTAAGCCTAATTTAGTTTCCTTTTTCATGGAGAAAAATTAAAAAAAATATTTTAAAAACAGGGTAGCATTAAACTGTCTGTAGGCATGACTACATGAAAATGTACTGGGATCCCATTAAAATAAGAAAGAAAAAAAAATAAACTTTTTAAGCATCAAAGTGCTTTCCTAATTCAGAAATATCACCAGGGTAACTTCTGACATATTTTGGACGTACCACTTCAAGGTGTGCATGCAAGTAGTGCTTGTTTTAATTCCTATCATTTTATGTCAATATAAATAATCACAAAGTTACAGAAGCTACCATGAACCATGTAATATTTCTGCTGATCATGAAGTCTTCTACAGAGAAAAGCAATGAAATGGAGACACCTCTATTGCAGCTCATGTGAAACAGGGCAGATTTCCCCAAATCACATGGTTCTCATTCTAGATATTTTTTAACCTTTTTTTTTTCCCAGTCATGCATGGAAATCAGAAAGGACTGGAAAAAACGTCCTCCAAATTTTGCATAAGATACTCCAACCAGCCTTTGTTGTAACTGTGTTCCCAAAAACTTACTGTATCCTCTGGGTTTTATACTGGTCCTAGAAAACCACACCATGTCTAAACAATATATTTGACTCAGAAACATGCTTACTTTTCTGACACAGATTGTCAGGCTGTGTCACACACCATCCACCTTGCCCAGCTGTAAAGTCAAACTCACAAATTGCACGTGAAGCAAAATAAAATTTAAAAACCTGAGTATGCTTAATTAGGTGGTCAAAAGATCACTTTGTGCTCGCTCTGAATTTCAAAACATCCTCCTTGATATTCTAGGGCTTCAGATGCATTCTGATCTCTAATGTGATATTTTGACTACCATATTAGAAAGATATTTTTCTCTCATAAAACAAACAAACAAAAACCCAAGAAAATTATTTATATTCTAAACAAGAAAAATATTTCTGTCAAAGTATGTGCAGATAATTACTACAGCTAAGAGCACATAGAAAAGCTGACTAACAGCTATTTGTTCATTTTGAAGGAAAATTCTACGGATTCTTCTATGCAGCATAAATGTCCGTGGACCTGCTTGCATCTTGGTTCGAATCAATGTCTCTGCTGAAGCTTCAGTCTACAGGACAAGGTTGGAATGCAGAAGTGTTTAGTGTAGGAAGCTACTCACCAAAAATTGAGTGTTTCAAGTGAAAAGTTTGCTAACTTCTTTCACAAGCATTTTATACATGCACTAAAACAGGAATGCCATAGGAAAAGCAGAAACTGCTTGCATTTCATCCTTGAGGAACAAATTAACAAAGTACAGTAATATTCTTCAAGTCACAGGTGTACAAAAATCTGTGCAGTTTTAATCATAGCTCCAGAAACTGAACACTCTATTCTCACTTTTGTTTTCATCCTTGTTTTTTTTCCCTTGTAAATGTTGTCTAGGTAGTACTGACATGGTCATACTGAAGTGTCATCCTTCCTATCTTGCAGTGACTCAAGAAATTTATACTTGAGATGACTTCCAGGCATAGTTTACTCAAGATGTGAAAGTTGGTCTTTACTCTGAATGCACATCACCAGCAGGAGAAAAGATTCTGAACATGGTGTTGACTGAATAAAACAGATGCACAAACAAAAATAATTGAACTCATTTTCTCACAGTTGTCTTGACTCTACGGTAGTACCATAAACTACTTGTTTAAAAAAAAGATCCTCTTTTTTTATGTGGCAAAAGGAAAGAAGTAGAGCTTCTAAGTATAAGGTGAGTGTGTTTTGCAGTTAAAATTATATATTTTTTTTAATCTTCCCACAGGATACTGTGATCTGAGACTGATCTTGAAAAAGTTTGCAACAAGTAATGCTTACTTCACCTTCTACATCAACCTAGTCCAGATGAATAGGCCAGATATCATTGCTGAACTCAGGTTACAAATATGTTAAAGATGTCAGAAAGGCTTCCTTGTTTCTGAATCGTCTCTTCCTATGTGTGCACGGACTTTATATAAATATAGATATGTACGCACAACATCCTTTTTGTTCCTTATTCCTTTTCACTGAAGGCATACAAAATAAGTGGTCATTTATCTGCAAGATCAGAAGTCCAGAACACCAAGATGTACTTCATGAGGCATCAAAAACTGTTCATGCAGTTTGAAAAACTACCGGTCCTTGTAATGAACTTCATATCCAACCCAAAATTTTCAGTTATGTGTGTTGAAAGGTCAACGTTCACCTTCCTATCTCAGTAACTCTGGGGAAAAAAAAAAGTCAAACTGCTGATAAAAGCCTATGGATATGGATATTCACCAGTACACACCAGTTTTCAAATACCACTGTCAATGATTCATTTAAAATCATTATGCGAGTTAGAATCACATCTAGGTTTGAGTTCCTGTCGGTACCTCTGTATCCATTCCGTGGCTTCAGACCACTGTATGAAAAACAGATGTTTTGGTGGTTTAGGTGGGTTGTTTGGGAGTTGTGGGTTGTTTGGGGTTTTTTTGTTCTTGGTGGGGCTTTTTCAATTCAACCTTCTAGTTCATACTATCTAAAGAAAGATTTTATTTTCCTCAGCATGGCCCTTAAAAGACAATAATTAAAATATTATGGATCTGAACACCCTGGATAACTATTAACCACAGCACTTTGGGGTTTTTGTTCTTCATTATCATATGCTTTACACATGCTTGTACAAAAGGGCTCATAAATGTGGTAGCATCTCTCCTTACAAACTGCTTTAAGGTCATGGTCAAAAAATGCAAGTAAGAGCAAGTGAGAAAGAAGGGGAAGCACATGTTCATACGTAATACTTGCAAAAGTCAGTTCTGCTTGCAGCATCAGATCAGATAGCTTAGAAAGCACTAATTTAATGGCCTGCATCCAATGTGCTCTGTTCCTTATGATCTGGGAAAGTTTGTTCTCTGGTATACCCTAGAGTGTTTTCTCACCATGTGAAGAGAGAAATAAATTTTATAGGCAATACATCCTTCCCATAAAATGCCTGAACTACCTCATTTTTATCTGAGCAATGATGCAAGACAGAATGAGCTGGCCACTTATACCACATATGGTATCACTTCTGAGGAAATCTCTTTTTCAGGTACCATCATTATCCTTAAGTTTCTACATTTAAGAAGCACCTGGTCATTCTGTGTAAATGTTGGTGATAGGCTCAGGTATGGCAGTTCTCAGTATACTGTGAGAAACTGAAGTCTTCAGATGGCCCAAATGAATCTGATTAATATTTCATCTGGAAGATGAAAACCAAAGCTAAAAATAGCAACATTCAAGGATCAAAAATTCCAGAAAATATAGAAGCATTGTTCAAATCACTCTAAATGTAAAATTGTAGAAAAGCATTGAAAAAGCTCTCATTTTTTGTACTTTCAAAGAATCTCAGGAGCTGACTAGGACGCCAATGTATGAGAAACACATAAACCTCACAGAATCCCTTTGGCAAAGAACTTGCATTCAGCCAGCCAGCCAGAAGTGAGAAAAAAAAAAAAGATACTGGGGAATAAAAAACTGTACTTCTGGCACTTCTCTGACCTTAGATCTGTCTGGACATGATCGTAAGGCAGATTTTAATGACATGATTGAAAAAAAGAGAAGTGAGCAAATATGGGAAACGGTTGTGGGAAGTGCATCCCAATCTTAAAGATAATAGGAAAAATCAGGAAGGCACTTGATTAAAAATCTGATTGAGGCTGGTTTTGTGTGTCAATCAATAGCAGGTGTCAACTACTCTTTACTGAAGGTAAAGATCATTTGTGGGGTGGGGAAGGGTTTTGGAGGTGAAGGCAAGCAGCTTGTGTTTGAAGTGTCAGAAAAGCAGTAGCTAGTGAAGGAAGGTGTGGAGAGAGGTAAAATGGTTGAAATGACACACCAGGAAAATGATCTTTACAGAAGCTGAGCAAGATTGCATTTGTCAAAGGGGGAAAGAAAAAAGGGTGTTTCAGAAGCTGAGACGTGAGATATTTCAGCTGTGCAGATAGATAGCAAAAGCCACATCTTAGGGTCTGTAAAAAGAATCTGTGAAAACTAGACATTGAATGAAAGTGAGAATTTATAAAGTGGATTCAGTCAAAGGAGATAATTATCATTCCAGATGTCACCATTACCTAAGGCAAAATTCTTCCAAAACAAAAATGGCTGACTTTTCAATAACAGGTGACTGTTCATGACTATAAAGTCCCTTTGGAATATACTTAACTTTGCTGGGTTTCTGTATTCTGGTTTCCTTTATTTCTATTTCCTCTACCACTATGCTTCCTTCCTTTGTCATCACTTTTAAAGCATAATCAGATTCAAAGTATGAGTGATTTGCAGTTCTGGTGCATGACAAAATGCAGTTTTATGATGAAAAACTTAAGCACTGTCTAGCAAACACATAATTTAGGACTGAGTGCTGATGCCATAGTGTTGCAGCCAGGAGTTCAGTCACTGGCATCTCAAGTCAATAGCTAAGTAAGTTCTATATGCTTCCTCTGTGCAGTAGCATCTGATGTTTAGTGCTTCAGGAGATGCCAAAACCTTTGACAGTCGGTACCGAATTAATTGTGTGGTGTTGTACAAAAGGGTTAGGTAGATAGATTTTTAAACCCAGAGACATATGATCTGAAAATCACCAGGAACCAGCACTGCTGTTTATAATGAGCAGGAAGCTATTTGGATAACAGATCTACTAATTTCATTCAGATACTCAGAATGATCAGAGTATCACAAGAACAAAATCTATCAGCTGATAATACAGTTACTGGTATCTTGGGCACATGTCAGTGAATAAAACACAAAGTAAACCCAAAAAAATTACACGAATTTTCCATAGGGTCTAGAGGGTTTTAGTGACATCTTCAAGAGCCTGAGGTCTCCCTGATACTGGATTTATGTCTTTCTCTACCATGAGCTGTGATGCTATAACAGAACAGCACAGAAGTCCTGGTTAGACTGGATTTTCGTCCAAATTTTCCATACACCTTGCCATACAATATACTTCTGCAGCAATTTGTAACGTTTTTCATTAGCATTTAGAGACATTTGTGGGTTTAATTTTTGAATTTTTAAGTGAAACATACCATACTAATACTTCATGTTCCTCTTCTTCCACAACCCTTTGTGTGCTGGCCATTGACAAAATATGGCAGAGAAAGAAAAGAGATTAATAAGAGGAAGTGTTCAGGATTAGATTCTCTTTCAACTGGCATAAATACCCAGGGAACTTGTTTTAGAAAGGGTTTATTTTTCATCAGAATTTCTAATCATTTTGTTGACCAGCTTTATGTAATATTTAATGTTGAGTTAGGTAGTTTATCAACAATGGGCAAACTGAAATTTTTAGGTCAAACTGTTTGGTGACTACATACTATATAGAGAGATTGATGCATAGCTATTGGTAACAGCGTGTTTTATGAATTATTTCCTTCTGGAAAAAGCTCTTATATTTCATATTGATTGAATGAATACTACTGAGGATATGAGCTTCAAAGCTCAGCACAAAACTCTGAATTCGGACATGCTTTTTGGCAGAGGCCTTGTTCCATTTTACTATTTCTAGCTGGAAATTTTAAGTATTGCAGTGCTTCCTGAAGAATCCTCATACTTTGCAATATTATATGAACAAAATGAATCTCAAATCTTGTTGGGTCTCTGGAAGGAAGACCTATAGACTAAGTCAATAGTCTAGGCTTATATATTCAGTGAAAAAGTGCCTTGAAAAAATGTTTTATTCTGTTCTGGGACATCTGTATAAAACAGCTGAGTTTCTTATAGAGCAGCTCATCTCTGCACAGATTAGATGACTAGCCTAAACCTCAAGTCTGAGAAAGAGCATTCCCACTTTATTTGACTGAAATCTGAAGTCTTGATTCAGATAAATTTCTGAGTTATCTCTCTAAATATCAGTGACAGCTAGAGGAACAAATAAAGTCAAGACTTTATTTCCTGTACAATAGACCAGTCCATATTAAGGAAATAATTTACCTAAATATAAGTTTTATTGGGTAATGGCAAGAGGCAGGAAATTCTTACTCTGTTTTTAGAAAGAGGCAGGAAAAATATTACAGCTTTTCTCCAGGAGGAATAGAGGAATTTGACCCAAATACTTTGAATCTTAATCTGTTCTTTGATCATTGACTAAATTCCTCATTACAAGAGACCATGTCTGCGTTTGTCTGAGGTATGCTTGGGATTCCCTATTCCAGCATTCCACAGAGTGATTTTTATTTCCTTCTGTATTTTTTGTTTTATTAGCACATACATAGGCATCACTAAGTTGTAGCTGAGAATACAAGATTTTTCTATCATCTTCCACTGTAGTTGTTCTAGAAAATGCCCCCAGTTGCCAACATTGCAAAAAGATGAAAGTCAGTCATCCCAGTTCATGCAGTCGTATGTGATATGGCATAATTCAAGGGATATGCTTCTAAAATCCATCCTTTAATTATTTTCTTGGGTGGTTTGGGCAGAAGGAGCAGATTGGTTTGGGGTATGATTTGTGAGGGTTTGGGTTTTTTCTGTATTTTTAAAAATATTTCATGCCAGCATGGTTTCTATACTTTTGAAAAGGATAATGGGGCTGGGATGAGAAATTATATGTATTTCCTTCTCATATTCACAGGTGCTTTGATTCTATCTTCAGTCTTTTATTGATCTTTTGATATGCATCTCTCCTGACTTGCCTGACATCTATTCTAAGCAGTGACATGATTGATCACAAAGATGGCCAAGGATTGATGTAAAAGCTAGTCTTGAAAAAAATTATGTCAAATATATGGTGTTTGGAGAATGTAATATCCAATACTTTCTTAATAAAACCAATACATACAGCACAGGTTTTATCTGACACTAATGCATTTTTAAATCCTTGGACTCATTAATATGATTGTGGCTAAAACACTACTAAAATGTATTTGGCACTCCCTCATCATGTAGCTGGCAGGAGTAGGCTGTACACAGACCCCTTGGCCTACATTTTCCTCTGCCTATTTTTGCAGATGAGTCAACCTTTGATGCTGTCTGAGAGTAGAGCTGGCAATTGCTGGGCCCAGATGCCACACTCGGGGCTCCAAGTCCTGAACAGAAGGATTTGTAGCTGGCTGCTGCCATGTGCTACTTTAGATTCACTGTCCATAACCTGGAGGGTTTATATATAATTTGCCTGCTGCTGCCTTGGTCATTGGTATCCATGAGATGTTCAGTGTTGCCTGGCTAAGGTCGAGCCTACAGTCCACAGTCTGTGCATGTCCAGCTTTGTTCTCTACATTTGCCACTCCTGTCACACAGCAAATGTGTGCACTGGGTGGAAGGGTAATTCTCATGCCAAACATGCATGCAAGCACTGGACAGAAAGTTTCTGAGGAAACACAGAGTAAATTCTGTGAAGTCTTTCCATAAAGTCACACATTTTAAATGTCTGAATGCAAGTCACATCTTCTAAGAGAAATCTTTGTGCTGGTACAGTAATTCAAGTTGAGGATCTATAAATATCCTTGAGAAAAATATTTTTTAAAAAAGGGTTGCTATTCAACTGTCTGAAGTACTACATAAAAAAATTAAAAAGAAGGCACTTTCTTCATAATCAAAAAAAGTTATTGATTTTGAAATAGGAAAACTGGAAAAATAGCCAAAGGTTTCTCTAATATAATCTTACAAGCACTTCAAAATACAGAACATCTCTTTGACTCAACTGAGTATCTAATAATTTCTCCACATGTGGATCATTTACTTGTAGCAACCATTTATACAAAAATTACTGCAGAAATAAACCTTGATTTTACAGAGATTATACAATTTTATTATCAGGGAGATTAGGGACAAGGAGGTCATATGTTTTATCATTAGCATGTTCAATGCACTCCTTTACGCAGTACAACAGAAGTCCTTTTTTTTTGTTTTTAGTCTCTTAATCAGGCACTTTTAGTGGAGTTGTTTGTGCAAATAATATTCCCAATTATGTTTGTAGTAAGAAGTAGACACCTGAGTAAAAGACAGAGAAGCAGGCCCTAGGTTTGTGAAATTGAGTGTTCTATAGAGGAAAGAGGCAGCCCAGGAAAAGAAGTATTATCAAGTGAAAATCTGCAAGAACTGACTTATAAGTTAAATAATGCCCTATTAGATGAAAGCCAAAGGAATACTAAGTTTTCCAATGACACCAAACTGGGAGTTGCAGATGCCCTCAAGGGCAAAGAGGCCCTGCAGAGAGATGTTCACAAATTAGAGGGCTTGGCAATCACCAACCATGTGAAGTTTAATGAGGGCAGTGCCCTGGCAACCAGGAGGGCCAACCCTATCCTGGGGAGCATCAGGCACAGCATCACCAGCCTGGCAAGGGTGGGGATTGTCCCGCTCTGCTCTGCACTGGGGCAGCCTCACCTCAAGCCCTGTGTGCAGTTTTAGGTGCCACAATATAAAAAAGACATTAAGCTGTTAGAGAGTGTCCAATGGAGAGCAGTGAGCATGGTGAAGGGCCTTAAGGGGAAGCTGTATGAGGAGCAGCTGAGGTCACTTGTTTTCTTCAGCCTGGAGGAGACTGAGGGGAGACCTCGTTGCAGTTACAACTTCCTTGTGAGGGGAAGAAAAAGGGCAAGTACTTATCTCCTCACTCTCATGACCAGTGCCAGGACTCAAGTCCAAAAAGTGTCTGGACAATATTCTCAGGTACATGGTGTGATTCCTGGGGCTGTCCTGTGTAGGGCCAGGAGTTGGACTTGACAATCCTGATGGGTGCCTTCCAACTCAGCATATTCTATGACTTTATGATTCTGTGATATCTGTTCCTTGGCAGAAAACTGCAAAATTCTGAGATGTCTGGCTCCACAAAAAAATGGTCCAAAAAGCTTGTGCATTCATTCCCTCATATTCATGACACAGTGTCTGATACATTTTCCATAGAACACTAGAGGCAACTAAAATACTACTCAGTGATATGAACAACATAGGACCAAAATTTCTATGCTGAGACAATATTTTCCATGCTGTACATTTTTTGAATAAAAAATACTTCGAAGAAAATGTTCAATATAAATTTGACAGCAGGTATAATACTTTTTCTGGTTCAGACAAAGAATAGTTATTTAACAATTTTGACCAAATTCAGTGACATCCCTAAGGAGGAGTCCATAAGAAGGCTTATTTGCATGCATTAGATTAGCTGTCTTTGCTTTGTATGATAATGTTAAAGAAATCACATTCTTTTCTTCAGCATGCCACAAAATCTAAATTGATATTATATCATATATTCTCTTATTAGCTATTTCTTTATTTGTAGATCAAGACCCCAAAAATAGATAGGGTTTAAACACAGAACTGAATGGTCACCTTATTTTTATATGTTTTTCAACTGGATAATCTGCATCAGGTATAGAGATAGAGAAAGACATGGAAGGAATATGAGGAGTATGATAGGCAGCCTGGAATTTCAGTGCTGCAGCTGGTATTTTGTAAGCATCGCAGCAAAAAAGGAGATTTAAAGGAGGTATTAAAGAAGAATAGCAAAGAAGCTTATCTGATTGATTTTGTCTTTTTCTTTCCTCTTTCACTTCAGATAACATGAGGCACAATAACATTAAGATCTGTGAAAGGGAGTTTTCAGAACCATTACACATAATACATGCGTATGGAAAAGCTGAAAAATGAATACTTGTGAATAGTAACAATACACAGGCTGTTAGTGCTTGTCTTGCCTGTGCACGTCCGACAGCTGTACTGCAAAGCAGCACTAATTTATTCAGAATCATTCAATGTATCTTCAACTGCTATAACTAACACGAATGTTAGTCATTCTTCCTGAAGGCAATGGTGAGGGTTAATTATTGCTGTCTGAAATATATCTATCTGTCCAGAAATAATTTAGTTGTGTAATGGTTAGAATGTAAAACTAGTTTTTTGTCAGATGAGTTGTTTGGTGAGTCAGCACTGTCCGAAAAATACAAACTTTCTAACATAAACAAGCACAAGAGCCTTTTTCAAGAATTGTCCATTTATTCTCATGTCCCTATTCTTAGGTGTCTCTTTTTCTAATTTTGAAACTTCGGGTTATTTTGTAGTTCTGTTTTTTAAGGGTGTAGGTTTTCTCTGCAAGCTACAGAGAAAATTCTGGAGTCCATTCATTCTTGTTTCTTATGACTCATCATGGTTGTGGATATGGATTAGCAGAATGCAATTTGAAATCATAGTTTTTTGGTTATTGTACAACAGAAATGCTATACTTCCAAAATGTAAGGATTGAAGAATTTTGCAGAATTATTCCAGGATCAGATATATGAAATTAAATATAATATAAAGGGAATGCAACCTCAGTCCTTTGCAGAATTACTTCAAATAGCAGTAATCCACGATTTTTTTCACAGAATTTAATTTTAACCTTTAAGGTAAAGGATATATAAGTGGCCTGTATTTAGATACATATATGCTGGTATGTCTACATAATTGTGTGTGTGTGTCTGTGTGCATGCACATCTATATATATATACACGTGTGTGTATACATACATGCATACATTCATATGTGTATAGATTTGCATACCTTCAGGTGTACTCCTCTGATTCATGAGGGGATAGATATTCCCTGTCAACCTTGCCCTACTTATTTCTGGTGCACAATAAACATGTCAAAAAATAAGTGTTCCTCATTAAAAAGAAACCAAAAAGAAACAAAAAGCTGGTGGAGCTTAGCAGAGTATCCCCAAACACAACCTACTGTGTATAAGGAAACTTCAACTTGTTGCAATTTAACAGATTACCTGGTCTGACTCCTACAAGCGAGGAAGACATACAGATACAAATCCAAGAGTATGTATGAAATCATATTAAGTCCTCTCAGACTGAAATATGTGCAAAATATTATCTTGAAATGCAAAAAGTAGGCCATCAAGTTTTCTTTCTTTTATTATTGAGTTGTCAACTTGTCAACATTTCTGGGGAGATTTCTGCTGCTTTCTCTTTAAAAACCTCTTCTTTCCTTTTTATAGGCCAATCCTTTTAATGCAGTTAATATAACAAAAAGTCCAGTTTTCATTTATAGTAAGAGTAAACTGCCTTCAAAGTCAGATTGTGTTAAATCAAGTTTGGACAAGAACACTACCAATTTAGGTGTACTTACAGGATTCTTAAGAACTGGTGAATATGAACCCAGGACTAAATCTGTCTCATGAGGAAGTCTTGTGAAATGTTTTTGAACTTTGTAGAATCCTGAAGGACAGGCCTTTGCACACCTGAGAACTTTGCCTTGGTGACTAGCCCATGCTTTCATGAAGATGCTTTCAACATATTCAAGTTCTATGCTTACAAAGGAGTTTAACTGAGAAGAAGAGATGTCCAAAATGTAAACAAAATGAATAGTGGTGTAGAACATTTCATGCTGTCATTCCTATTCCAATAAAAAGCTGAGCCACAGGATAAATCAGTTCTACTGCAAGAAAATAATTTTTCGAAAGTCCTGAATGAAAATAACAACAAAAAGGCAAAACAAACAAACAAAAAGTCCTGGAATAACTCATGTCTCAAACAGTTAGGGTTTTTTAAAAGAAATATTCCAAAATTTAAGGGAAAATGAAAAGAAATTCAGATGAGGATTGATGAAAGTAGTTGATTAGATTAACTAATGGTGGAGGCTCTCTGCGGACATGAAATACAGAGGTATACTGAGAAGTGTCACATAAGAATGTCAAAAGCAGCAAAACTGTGTGAATTAGAAGAGACCCAGGATAAAGCAGGGCAATATTAGAGCCCATCCATCCAGTTGCTTTAAGAGAGCCTTTCAGAAATGCTCTCAGCTACCACTCAGGGCTGGAGGTGAGACAGAATATTTCATGAGAAACCAATGGAGACAAGAATAGTTCAGGACTATTGTTTTAATATTTTAAGTGCATTTTAATAAGCACTTAAAACATATCTAAGACAATGTTGCCAGCTGATCCATAACTGCCATCTGAATGTTTGTCAAAGGACTACACAAGGCAAAATAATTGTTTAATTTTCAAGTCACTACTTCTACGCTGCTTGAAGATTCCCTAAATCTCCAGATCATACAACTAGTGCAAGAGAGAGGGGTGAAACAGATGCCAATTCCTTGCTACTGATGCTTCTGGGAAAAGAATCTTGTTCCATTTCTTGTATTAAAGGTGGCAGAAACTACCAGAAGTCCATGCTGATTATTTTGTATGGGCTCTGACTAAGAGTTTGATTGCTGAGTGAAAACAGGGGAATTATCAAGTGGATTAAATTTTGGAATAGATATTAATGTTTGCACTTTAATGCAGCTGAATATTGCAGCCACCATTTCATACATAATCAGAGTTGGTTAAATCAAAACCTGTGATAAGGAGACAATTTACTAATTAATTGTTTAAATCATATAATTACTTCAGGATAATAGTTGAAAACAAAATGCTTAATACTGTGCAAAGAAAGATGTAATTTAAATCTTTCTGTGAGGAAGTCATAGAAATCATAGAAAGGGTTTCATTGAAAGGGACCTTAAAGTTCCTCTATTTCCAACCCCCTCACAATGGAGAGGGACATCACCTGCCAGATCATGTTGCTCAGAGTCCTATCCAACTTGGCCTGGAACACTTCCAGTGATGGAGCATTCAGAACATTTACAAATGAGGTTTTTGCTGCATAGAAATTGCATTTTTATTTTGAGAATTGAGTGTGCAGGTAAATTAACATAGTAGAGTTTCCATATTTTTTGTGAAAACATACCAAACCAAAACAAAAACAGAGAAGTTTATGAAATTCAGTATTACTTTTTTGTCCAAATTTAAAAACAGTGTGATGAGTCTCTGCTAAACTTATTTATAAATCACCATGCAGTGAATCAAGGAGGTGTGTATCCTGGTGTATGATGAAGTTTTACAAGTATCTTGAAATCAAACTCTAATAATTATCTCCTCTTGGAGTTGCATTTTAATAGGTAGCATCATTGACACTAACAGGAATTGATGTCTAGCTGGTCAGATAGTACCAAACAGACATAGGAGGTGACCAAAATCTTGCTTGGATTAACTTATTTTTCCCAGCTTCAGTGTGGTTACCATTAATAATCTTAGTATAATTCTAATGATATTTAATCTTTTTTAGCTTTTTAAAACTCCATCTCCTAAAGTCACATAAAAATTCAGCTTTAAAATAATAAGAAAAGTATCTTCTAATTTTTGTATTTGAGAAGAAGGCATTAAAAACTCAAATAAATCCTGAAGATCTGCAGGACAATTGATTTCCAAAATTATTCTTTAAACACTTTGTGATAATAAACATATCTTAAAATCTTTTTCATCCAATTCATGATTTTAATAACATTATATTTGGTAATATTATTAGTTCAATCATAAATTGCCCGTTGCTGATATTAGCAACTAGCAGGCTGAAAATCAGCATATCTATGGCATTAAAAATTTCAGGGCCTTAGATAAGGAACAAGATACTTTTGAGACTCTATATGAAAGCCAATATCTTCAAAAAGATATATTTGAAAAGTTTCAAGCAGTAGTTTGAAGCTTTTTTCAGAAGAGAACAAAAGACACTTTGATCTCCAGATGATGCTTCTATCAGTAGTAGCTACAAAAAAAATGATTATACAAATAGCATATTTCATTATTGTGACATAGCAGTAGCGGAAGTATTTTATATGTGTGTTATAACTAAAGACAAATTGTAAAAAGAGAATGCAAAATGTAATTTTTGAAACTTTCAGAAGAATTTTTATGGAATTTTAGAATAGTTATTTCTTCTCAGGCAGAATTTTCTCCATTGGTTTCGCAGAATTTTCTCCATTGGTTTCACAGAATTTCTCTGGGAAGACAGCTTTTTCTTTCACTGGACAACTATCTTGGGAAAAAGGTCTGGACTATTTCATCTCACAACCAATTTATAAGGTGCAGGAGACTACCATAGATAACACTTAAAGGTAGCTGAGGGTCTCTCTTAAGATCAGTATTTAAGAACCAAGACAGACTTAAGTTCATTATTACCTCTTTTTATAGATGGAAAAAACCCAACCTAAATTGTTCTCATACTGCTTCAAGAATTAAGTGAAATTCTTCTACTAATAAAAAGATTTAGGGATATAACTGTCTGCATGCTGAGATGAAGATTTGCCACTAAAGTCTGATTTGATTTATCAATCAGCCAATTAGTGTATTATTAAAAATTCACTGCAGGGCCGATCTCTTGTTGATTTAGATAATTAAGTTATCTGTTTTCTAAGTTAGGGTGCTTGGTAATCAGTAAAGTCTGTAGGCCAAATTCCACCTTCCCCTTTCTATCTAACTTTACAGCAAGGAGCTGTCTCATAGACATTGGCAGAAATACTCACATAAGTAACGTGCCTTGTGAGCATCATTGTCTATGAAACAAGAACAGCACACTAGAATGATTCTAGAAAGACCTTAATTTCCATAAAGGCACTAAATGAAGGGTGTGAACACAAAGGAGGAAGGGTCTTGACTTTCTCCAAGTAGATTCAATATGTAATGATATGCAAAAATGTCAGTTTGTAATATTAAATTCTAGCTACTGTTCATGACACTTAATGTGAAATTTAACTTGAAATTCTTGGCCAGAAATGAGACTTTCACAAAGGTGAAGGTATAAAGGTATGATGGAGAAATGACATAAAATGTGAATCATGCAGAATTTAATGCAAGTAATTAAAGACGTATGGGACTAAGAGAGGAGACCAATAAGAGAGGGACTATTTTGAGAGCCCTGGACCTCCTTTTTAATCTTGAAATACTGTTTTTGCTCTGTCCCATGTCAACTGAAACCACAATGGAAGCTTCCATGAAGTGCAACAAAATTTCAAGTGATCAGAAACATCATTGCCATGGGATTTTCTAGAGCTTAAAATACCAGTTCCAGCAAATTCATTGTTCCATATGTTCCAGTGCTTTCAGTGGAAACAAAGTATGGTAAACACTAAACACTTTAGAAAACTCCTCCCCACAATTGCTATGTCAGGTCTTTGCTAGTGGATCTCACCTGCTAAAGATGAACAAAAGATACTGATATCAAGAAGATGTGGGTATGCTGAAAAAATACCATAAAACAGGTGTAAGCTCATCAGAAACTTATGAAATTATGGTAAGGACTTCTAAATTATTTTTTTTACTACATACAGACTTTTGCAAACCTTGTTGTTCAGATGGTTCTTTAATCACAAGATGTACTACAAATACTCATTAATTGGGGTCATAAATTGAAAACAAGCATGTTTCTTTGCTTTTGTGCTTCTTGTAGATGAGATACTTGAGGAAATAAACTTTTCCTGAGAAATCTCTTTCAAAGACCGAGATATTCAGGAAACGATGGTTAGCTTCTCAAAGAAGCATATAAAAGAGCCACCTTTGGTTAATGGTTGGACTCAATGATCTTTTCTAATGCAAGAAATTCTATGATTCCAGAATTCTATATAAAGGATCCTTTTTTGTGCATTTCACACTTCCAAGAGACCTGCCTTCAGAAAAAAATCCAGCTCAGTAAAAGATAAACAGAATTTGAGTATTTGAACTAGTCATAGATACTGATGAAAAAAAACCAAAACCAACAAAAAACAAGAAAATGATTTTTCATTGCAAGTTACTTCCTAAAAATCATCTTAAAGTTACCTATAAAGTTAGTTTCATCCTTTTTGTTTATTGTGTGTTTTCTGTAGGATGTGACTAAATTAATATTTTGCCATGACTCTCCCTTATGCTGAGGTTTCTGTTAGTTCTTTAATAATGTTCTTTATTTTGAACTTAAAAGGCTAAGGTGACTCTGTTGAAAAATCAAGGAAGTTCTGCTCATTTAAAAAGGACAGAGAGGAAAAAAGTCAAATTGCACTATAAATTTATAAGGTGGTGAATAATAGTAAAAAAATCTGTATAGCTGTTCAGGTCTTTATTTCAAATATACTGTTGTTTCAATCTTTTTGAGTTCAAACCATTAAGATCCACTAGATGAGATAGAGAAATAAGCAATTTTTAATGAAAAGTCTGGGGCATCCCTTAAAGGTGTGCCTAGATGTCTATGTATTTCAAATGGAAAAGAATAAATGATTGACACTCATCATAAATACATTGAAATACAAGACTTTGACCTGTCATTAGTTAGAAATGATATTATGATAAGTGGCATCCACAGCTAGCTCATATACCACCCAGAGAGGCCAATTTTTTACCCTAAAAATTCCCACTGGGGTGAATTTTAATATGCAATCTATGAAGAAAGAATCAGAAAATCATAAGAAACTGATAATTCTTGCTGCTGTAGCTGACAAGAATGGGATTATGAGTATTTTACTCAAAAACTTAAAAAAACCAAAATTGTCAGCAGCTGTAAGCAAAATATGTCCATTTTAAAGTGACATATGAAACTGAAAAAAGGAAACTTGAACAGTACAAAGGAATGAAAGTTGTGAACACTAGCATTTCCATTATACGTATTAACAACTGATACATAAGCACACATAGGAACTGATTCAATGCTTTGAAATTAATACTTCTTTTTCTTTTACGGTAGCAGAAAAGATGTTGTTTTCCTTCTCAGTAGTTTAGAGATTCATCCAAAGGATTCTGCTCAGGACTGCACGTATTAGCAGGTTGATTATTTTCCTTGTGCAGAAATACATTATGTGGTTTATAGCTAGAGTTATTGTATCATGCCTGTAAGAATAGAGGACACATTCTCATTTAGAACATTGGAGTTTAACTTATTTAAAAGCAGGGAACTGTCCTTACTTGTTAGTCTGATAGAGCTTAATACTATTTAACTGAACACTATCAGTGACAGAATTATGCACCTATTGTTGTATCTGTAATTTGCTGCATAAAGCGTTTTCTAGATAGTCCAGAAGGAATAATTGTCACAAGAAATTTGTTGTTAAAGACCAAACAAATATGTAAAAAGTGAACATGAAAGTCATCTACCACATGTAAGTTTACTGTGAGCAGCACAGCTGAGAGTATAATGTCCTCAGCCAAATAAAAATTCCTTCTAAACAAGTATCCTGTCCTCACTAATGGGCAATCTTGAAAGCTTAGGCAAAAGCATAAAACAGGGCAAACTACAGGGCAATTATTCAGCATCTTTCAGCGATCTATAATGTCACTAATTCTGTGAGACAGAGATACCATCATGCTCAAGTAGCACTAACAATATCATCTGACGAATGAGGCACAAGAGAGACAATAGTGCAAGTGAGTCCTAGATTTGGCTTAACATCCAGAGCTCTTTGGCTGAAGTCTTTTGAAAGTGTCCTCTAATTGTAAATGCTCACCTCAAAGGCTGCCAAGAACAGAAGCACTCCACACTAGCCAACAATAAAAAAAGTCCACCTCCTTGCACTTTTCTCATCTGATGAAAGGAGAATAAGAGTCTTAATTTCTGTGGTTTTTTACTGGGAAGTAGAAAGACATGATTAAACTTTGTGAAAATATGACATTTAAATACATCTAAAGAGCTATCAATATAATAAATGGCTACAGTTCATTACCATTTGAGTTAATTAAGTTAATTTATTTCAAATCCCAGTGCCCTCTCTAACTCATTCTCTGGTGTTCCGGTTTGGCCAAATTTAGAAATGCATACTTTGAGAGAAGGCACAACTACCCCTCCCCCCACCAGGTTCGGGAAAAAATAAATTTTCCTCAAAGGAAAGTGAAAGAGATAAAAACTATTTATTTAACAAACACACGGGAAAAGGACAATAATGCTAAATAATAAAATCTCTCACTGTGGAGAAAAAACGTGGGAAAGTGTTCGAGTCCTCCCTTTGGTCTCCTCGGAGCTGGGGCTTGGGCCGGGGCCAGGCCCTCTGTGCCCGGTGAAAAGTCCTCCCGATGTGCTCTGATGTTACAGCAATCAAGCAGTCCAGTAGAAAAGGGGAAAAATCCGAAATTCCAGGGAAGGAAAAATTCAACTCTCAGTCTCTCTCCGGAGAAAAAACAGCTGAACAACTGGCCAAAAAAACTGTCTTGGGCGCAGCAAGCTGGATGCTTCCTCCTCTCCCCTGCCACCACTGGGAAACCAATTGCTATCTGTGTGTGACCTTGAACAAGCTGCAAACTGCTTTGAAAAAGCTTTGCTCACTTTTTCCTTCCCCCTCTCAGGCTCAGTTTAGAGGCATAGAAAGGCACAAAAATTAATTTCTGGGCATAGGCAGCAATATGGGATACACATCATAAGGTCACCCCAAGACATCTGGGAAGTAGGTCCTATAGTGATAGGACAAGGGGTTGTGGTTTTAAACTAAAAGATGGTAGATTCAGACTAGATATGTAGAAGAAATTTTTCCACTGGGGAAACACAGGACTAGTGAGGAGGGCTGGGAGCCCTTGGCACAAGAGAACTCTGCACTCCCTTGGAGGAGAGAGGCCTGAGGCCAAGACTATCTTCCCCAGAGATAAGCAACTTCCCTCGGGTCATGGTGAGAAAGTGAACCACCCCCAGCATGCCTTGTTTCTGTATGGTAATACCCAGTACCCAGTTGGCTAGTTGGTTTCTACCCCACCCCCTGCCTACCCCGTATAACCTCTGCCCCCTGGCCCTGGTGTAGGGAGCCTTGTCCCTGGCCTTCCCTTCACAGAGGCTGCTGGACAATAAAGGCTGCCTCTGTGGAACTGTTATACGAGGCTTCTGTCTCCCTATCCCCGAGTTGCCTTGGGTGATTTCACAAAGGGCTGAATCACTTGTAGCTGAGAAATCGCTACCCTTGCTGAAATCACCTGCTGCCCAGGGAAGCCGGCCACTGCCCCTGGAAGAGCTGTTCCTTGCAGGACACTCTGTCTAGGAAGATCATGGCACACCGGGTTGTCCACCCCCGGCCCCCTGTTACAGCAACAGACTAGGTTTTCCAGAGGGGTTCTACATGTCCCGTCCATGGAAACATTCAGGATCAGATCAAATGGGACTCTGAGCAACCTGATCAAGTTGAAGATGTCCCTGCCCATTGCAGTGTGTTGGGGACTAGATTAACTGTAAAAGTCCCTTCTAACCCAAACCACTCTGATTCTATGAAATGTAGCCCGTACTAATGGATGTGAAACTATGAGACTCTGTGCAGTTACTTAAAATGATCATCACAGCTATGACCTAACTCCCCAAAGGCTGAAGACTCTTGCAATACATGTACTGCCTGGATGGTTTGAAGTGTATTTTAGCTTCTGTAGTATATGAAGAGAGTGTTTCCATACATGACTGCTTATAATGAGTCCCTACAGTATGTCCACCAACACATGGATTCAGCTAAAATTCAAACAGTATATGTATGTCAAAATAGTCTTCCAGTATTTATTTAACCTCCCTAGAAGGAATGATTTAAAATATACCAAACTTTTTGACTTCAAAAGTTATTCATAGCAGAATAGCATTCACAGGAGCTATCCAATCTTAAAACTTCAGTATGTACCTCCAAGTTAATCATCGGACTGCAATTAGTGCAACTAGACTCTACTGTGTCCATAGCTGATGCTAATTTATGCTGCTTTAGAGAATATAAAACTGTGTCACTGATGTTTAATTAGAAGGGAAGGGTAGGTAGATGGAGATGCTGAAGAATTACAGTGCCATTAAGAGAACAGACATATATTAAAGTATGGTAAAAAAGACCATCTGCCACATCAGTGAGCACGCTCCAGAGGCAGCACTTCACTGTACCTTAGAAATCCTGCCGAAAACTCCAGACAGTGGGTCTGAAAAACACATGCCAAGGGGACCAGAGCAGACTACCAATATTGCTGCCTCCACACCTTTCGGACTTGGGCCATGCATGGTGATGGGGACCTCAGCACCAAGGTGCCATTAGGGTTAGGGTTATGATTCAGAGAGCCACAGAGCCTAGAGCTCCAGGGACAATGGGGCTGGAAAATGTATAGCAAGGGGATCATGGCGGGGTTCCGACACTGCTATCTTCACACCTAATATAGATCACCAGTGGTGGTGGCATTAGCTGAAACTATATGTAGATAGGGGGAGATCACTTGACTAGTTTACCATAGACAGAGACTGAAGGGAGACATTTTTGCAGTCTGCAGTTTCCTCACAAGGGCAATCTCTCCTCTCCAATGACCAGTAAGAAAACATGAGTGAATGGCCTGAATCTGTGTAAGGGGAGATTTAAGGAAAGGTTCTTCGCCCACAGGGTAGTTGGGTGCTGGGAGAGGCTCCCCAGGGAAATGATCATGGCACCAGACCTGCAAGATTTCACAAAGTATAAAATTCGGATAGTGCTTTCAAGCATGTAGCATCTTTCTTAGAGTGATTCTTCACAGGGCCAAGAGTTGGACTTTGATGATCCTGGTGTTTCTCTTCCCACTCAGTTATTCTTTGATTCTATGGTTCTAAATAAATCCCACTCTGTTTTTGATGGATGTTAGGTGGGTAAGGTTTTCCCTTCCCAGTTAATAGTATCAGAAGATCCAGATTGCAAATCTGTAGCACATAATTTGGTTCAGATTTAGGCTACTCTTTTTAAAATCATTTTCCTAGTAGCAAAGTATTTTTATAGAACATAAGCAGCATCTTATTACTCAGTTCAATCTCAGGTATATATTTTTTATAGGTTGTTAATATATATCAACAAGATTTTCTTTCTGTACATATATCCTAGATTTGCTGTATTCCTCGGCTGAAACAAAAACTCCAAATATGTTGATTTCTGCAAGTTGCAGCAGTGTTATTTCTAATCTTCCATATTTACAGCTGCGGCTCCTCTTTTATAGCAGTATCAATTCCTCACGGAGCAACCCCCAATAACTAACTAGATTTGCAAGCTAACCAATGTATTTATGTAAGCGGAGAGAGCCAACTGTCTGTAGTCTGACAAATCATAAAAGGAACTGTGGCATGCTCTTATATTACAATAAAAAACTTATCTATCAAATGGGAAATTGTAATGCTTGCTGATATTTTCAGCCAAAAGATACAGTAGCACACCCCTTTGATCTCAGCAACCATTTTCTCTAAGTACCTACGAAGCAAAATTATACAGCAATCTAAGGAAGTACAGAACAGTTTGTATGTCAAATACTGCAATCAAGTCTTCTATGCATACATACCACCTTTTAGAAAACGCCCTTTTGCAAATCACTGATTTTCAGTCAAAACAGAGCTGTAATCTAAGGGACCTAAGTTTGTTACCAGCTGAATGAAAGTTTCCAACATATATAAGTGACAGAAATGCCATTTGAATAAAAGAAGTTACGGTCTGAGAGAGGGAAGGGGAGAGAAGAGAAGGGGAGGGGAAAGGAGGGGAGGGGAGGGGAGGCGAAGGGAAAGGGAAAGGAGAAGGAGAAGGAGAAGAAGAAGGAGAAGGAGAAGGAGAAGGAGAAGGAGAAGGAGAAGGAGAAGGAGAAGGAGGAGAAGTCATGCATAGGCTCTCAATCTTCTGTTGTGAGAGGACAACAGTCCAAGCATTTATTTGGGATTTTAAGCCCTAGATTTCATCTCTTCAGCAGCCATTCAATCTTGGTTTTTTGCATTTTTTAATATCCAGATGTTACAATTTTAATTTTAGATTAAATTAATGAAGGGATTTCACTCTGCAAAATTAATTGACAACAAAAAAAATGAAAATACAATTTTGTTTTCAGAAGCCATACTAAATTTCATGGTTTATTTTTTTTATGCTTTCATTTAAATCAATCACAATGCTTTAAAATATCTTTTAGGTAAAATATTCTCAACTGAAATTGTGCCATATGGGCATATGGAGAAAAATAATTCTTTTCACAACAGATCTTAATAAAGAGAAAAATAAAAGATTTTTTTTTCCCTATGTAAAAGACATCAAATTGTGTACTTTGAACCTTGTCTTTTTTTGCCAAAAAATGAATTGTTCAGTGAAAAGATATTAATCCCACCAATCACCTTTTGTCCCCTATGCATATATATGAGTTTCTGTGTAAAGGGACATTATTTAAACATAAATCTTACTCATACTATAACAAAAATTCTAAAAAAAATTATTAGAGTTTATTTTTATTTTTATTTTCTTATTTTAATTTAAGCAATTTTTTTTTCTAACTTTTGGCATTTAATCCTGAGTGCTGAAAACATGTTCTATTACTTCCCATTTTCAAATCACACACTCTACCAGCTTTAGAAAGGAAGACTTATGGTTTCTGGTCAACTAAGGAAAAGTATGCACAACTGTGTTCCTTACTGGAAAGAACCCTAAATTTAACTCTAAAACCTGTCAGTGTGTTTCCTTCTGTAACTGGACGAGCATTGATGACTGGCAAAATTACAAATCTCCCACCTCTGTGTTATTGCATGCGCCATTCTCTTACTCGGAGGTGGTTTTTCTTCCTGGAATGACTGCACAGACCCATGGTACATCATATATGCAGTAAGACTCATGTCTTAATCCTGCTGGATGTGCACTTTACTTCTGATATATGATGCAATAAATCTATAATTCCTTTTTAATTTGCTGTATTTGCTATGTTTGGTTCAAACAGGTGTTTCATAGCCTCCCATTTTCTGATTGAGGTCTAAGATTTCCTGAGTTTGCTATCTTCCCAAAGACAATGAGGAACAGGAAATTTAATTTGCCAGTGTAGAGCAAAACACTTTGGGGTGGCTCAACTATCTTAACAGAACTTCTTTGTCCAGAGGATTGATTAATTTTTGTCAATGGCATAGCATGTTCTGTGCATGGTGGCCATTTAAATGACAGTCTGGAACTACATATGGCATACCTGGCGCTGGCTTCAACTTGAAATAATGAGTTACAGTAGGATTTATCTCCTAAATTTCTCTGCCTAAAAGTTGAGCATAAAGCCCAAGATAATTTTCAATATTTCTTCTAATGTTAATGAAAGAGACAGATGCCTTCATGGGACACTTATTCCCACCATCATTTAGGTTGGGTATGCAGCACTCTTGGAAATGGTGGTCTGTCAGTTGCCTGTGGATGGCTAGTTTGCCATTGGCTGGCTAACTTAACATATGCAGTGAATTGTTCTTTACTTTAAAAATTCATTATACATATCTCAAGACAGGATGTCTTAGCTCTGGCTTGTTCCTAGGCAGAAAGTGTTGAAATGTTCAAGTGCCCTAGGTGAGGTGTTTTGAGGTTTGCTTGTGTTTTTTGATCCTGGCTTTAAATCAGCAGGAGAGTACACCTGGTACACGCCCAGCTGTGTGGGTATGTGTGTGCCCTTTATGTATGAGTGACTGTTTTGTTCTAATGCTTCTGAAGCTAGTTGAAGGACAAAACAAACACTGAAAAATTAAATAAACATGAGACTAGATATTGGGTTGTATCAGGGCTGAGTTGGCACCAAAAGGCTCCAACAACTAGTTCAACCAAATGCTGTGCTTTCATACAGGAGCAATCCCAGGAAATATAAAGCTGTCATGAAGACTCTTTCATCATCCCCAGTCTCTAGAAAAGGAGAAGGTCTAAAACTGTCCATAACCACAGTGTTTTCAATTACCATAACTGTCCACTGAAGCCATGCACAGGCAAAGTCTGCTCTGAGTTGCCTGCATATGTGCTGGGAGCTTGGATTGTGCAGCTGGTTATATGTGATGAAAAACAATATTGTATAAATGCCTAAATTCTAAATGAGCATTTTATCTACTCTTGCAAAATAAATTTGATTTGCATTCAATTAATGACATAAGTGTGCTTCACTGAAAAGTATCCTAATCCAGTAAGTGTTGTGCTATCTTCCATAAAAGTAAAATAAATACATTTTCCTTGAGATGCTGAAGTAATAAAAAGCAGCATATTTTCCAGTCAAATAATTTAAGTCTTTTAGGTCTTTTCTTGTCTCCCATGAGTTCTCTACTACTTTATCAAATGAAAGAACAGAGAGAAAAAATAACTCCAAGGAAAAGAAGAAAAGAATCATTGCTTACAAGCTTAGCAATTATAAAGCAAAGGGAAAAAAAAAGAGAGTATCAGATAAATTTTCTTATTGCTAACAGTAGCAAAAATCCCTGGAGGAAAGGATTTTAATGCCATCCCTAGAAGAGAAAAAAAGCCTGAGCCAGCAGCTTGGTATTACAATATTTTTTAAGGTTTCTCCAGGGATGCTAAGGAAGAGAAAATAGATATATATGTAGTGGTGGTAAAGAAGGCCTAGACTTTGATCTAATGCAAATTCCAGTTCAAGTTAACTAGTTAAGTCTCCGCAGATACTTTCATCCTGGAAACTTACTGAATACAGGTGTGCAAGATTAAAATATAGAAAAATACAGAACAATACATGTCACACAAAAATGTTGTCCCATCAGGAACTTTAGGAAGCCCTTGTTTTTCCAGAAGCTGAGCCTCTCCTGTGACTCCAGATGCTAAAGGAGGAAGGAAACACTATGAGCCCTTTATTTTTGAAGAATGTAACCTGCTTTCTGGTATGTTCTGGCAACTGCATGTTCCCTTTGAGAAAAAAAGCAAAGCAAAATGCCCCTTAATACACGGTACATAAATTGCAAAATTGCATCATCTGTCACCTTACTGTAAGCAAAAATGCTATGATTATTGCCAGATAAAATTTATAGTAGACAAACTGTATTACCTCACAGCGGAACATCAAATTACTTAATACTCAAAGTCTGTTTCTCTTCCTTGATAATAAAAAGATGACCATATTAATGGAACTTGTTCTGGTTCTGGTTCATAATAATTGAGGTGCAACACTTTTCAAATTCAGGGGCCAGAGGTTAGGCATGTCTGGGAATTTGACTCTTCAAGTTTAAATATTTGGCATGCCAGATGTTAAGGACAATAACCCCACAGTAAAGGCATTAACAATTAGAAATTTGCAGCTCTGGAGTACAGAGAGATTAAATCAAAAGCTAATTTCTCAAATACTTTTGGGATGGGATGAAAAAAAAAGAAACAGCAATCTGCAAGAAAGGAAGAAAACTTATGAAATTTAGCTATTCAGTTGAATTTTAGAGATGTAGAAAGTATTAAATACACTGAAAGGCTTTATGGGATATTAGAGGATTATTTAGGTGCTTGCTTCCTGATGATAACATTGGTTATGACACTGAATCATTACAGATATATCGATGCAATAATATCACAAGATTGCCTGATAAACACTGCAGAAATACTGTTTATGCTGTTGTATGCTGTGCAAGCAGCTTTCTGGTTAGCTGGAAATTAAAGCAAACTCCTCAGAATACAGGATCTTGAAAAAATTTGGGTGGAGATAAGCAATGTTAAGATAAAGGAAATGAAAGAACCTAATTTAAGTTCAGAGTACAAACAAGCACATCCATATATAAACACAAGTAGGCATGCAGTCACGCTCAAGAGACTTAATAGATGAAAGACAGAGGAGGGAAAATAGAAGGCCGCAGTTCAGTGGAGATCCTTAATTGATTAGAATGCCCACAGCAGTTAAGAGACAACTGGAGGAATCAATTAAATATTACAGATGAGTTATAGCAAGCATAAAACTCTTAAATAATCAAGTGAAGGCAAAAAAAATAGACAAGTAAAAAAGAACCAAGAAACTGAGATATGCTAAAGGTCCACTTTTTGTGTCATGCACAGTCAAATATTTTCTTTCTCCACACGTTGCACTTCTTGTATATAATACTTCACTTCTTCGTGGAAATTAAAAGAGCACATTAAAATAACTTTGAATATTCAACATGACCGTCACGTTCAAGTGTGTCAGGAAGGGGTGTACCATGTCTCTAGCTCAGTCTGCTGGTCATGAGAGGAGGAAAAATCTTTCCAGTGAAATATGGTTTAACAAATTTGCATAATAAGATTCTGTATCACCCCCTCACACAGAAGCCATAAATTTCTTCAAGCTGGCTATGAGTTATCCTAACACAGTTATACAATAACCACTGACATTTTGGTTAGAAGTAACTTGTTGCAAGCTTTAATAAACTCTTATGAATCTCAAAAGGGACTGGCAGGCATTTGTAACTGAAGTAGAGAATCAGCAGAGCTCGTAAGCAAGTTTTTTAGAGACCCTATACGCACTTGGTAATTTCATCATATTGCAAAAGATTTCTTAGGACTTGTGGAAGCCTATTTCAAAGAATATTGATTCACATAAACTGCAGCAGGTATGTTTGGGTTTAACAGAATCTTGGAATGTTTTGGATTGGAAGGGATTTCTGAAGTAAAACACAGCAAACACAGGAATATATGTCCAGTTATACTGACTCTATTCTAATACAATAATCAAATAGTTTAACCTGCAATACATGCAGAAGGTTTTAACTTCACTTAGAGCATTTCAAATGCCACAGTGAAATTACAAGGCACCTCCTCTTACATGTTGCAATAACTTACATTCATATATGGTTTTGCTGGGATTTTTTACCTGAGAGGATTGAAGACTACTTTTAGCTTTCTGTGGGTATTTACTTGTCTGAGGAGAATACTTGAAAATGTTTTTAATATCATATAGCTGTTTAATCTTTAGCTGCAGTCAATCTGTATCTATCTTCTGTTTGCAAAGGATACCACCAAAGACAACATGAAAAGTCATACTGATCTTGATCTGTGTGAAGGTTCACCTCATTTCCAGCAATTTTAAATGAACACAAGTTAAGGGGAAAGTAATTTTTAAGTGTATGAAAGAAACCCTTAAATTACACACACACAGTTTCTCAGGATGGTCAAATGCACCACCTGAACACTGACCCCCAATCTTAATGTATAAACAGCTTTTTACAGAATTTCAGCTGTCATTTTATAGAAGCAATTGCCTTATACTGGAAGGTGAGTATGAAACTTTGCCCTTTTACTTTTGTGACTGTGATTATGCTGCTTTCTCTGAGTAGGCAGAACAAGAATTAAATATTATTTATAATTTACTACTCCTCTGTGCACACAAACACATGCACCATACAAACACACACAGCAGTCTATACAATTTGATGATTTGAATAGATATAAGTGGGAGGAAAAAACATCACTGTAAGGGTGATCAAACACTGGAAAAAGTTGCTTGGAAAGGCTAGTTGTAGGAAAACTTTCCTCAGACAAAAAGCCTCCTCAACCAGAAAGGCCCCCTGATCAACCAAGCCTAGTTGAACCTGCTACCTGCTTTGGAACGAGGGTGAGTGTAGAACTCTTTTGGTCCTTTCCAAACTAAATGATTCTGTAATCCTATGATTATGTTAGCCATTAATCCTACTTACTATGGTAATCTCTTCTGTACAGGGAAAAAACCCAGCCCATTTTAAAAAATCATTCCTCTGAAAACCTGCAAGAAGATACAGCTTTCCAGATGATCTTTCAGGTGTGACTCCTCAGGTGTGATTTCTTCCAAGTCCTGAAATAGTACTAAAAGGAAAAGTTGTGACCCTTTTATGAGTGACAACCATGCATTATATATGTATTCTGTCCTAAGGAGATGTTGTGAACAGCTGTCAATACCTTTCATAAGTCTGTTTTAGACAGGCATTAGGATCTTTGGTAACCTGTCATTGGAATTATTTACCTGTCCCTTTATAATCAGTTGTTTTCACCTTCTTGACCCCAACAACTTTCTCCCTTGTACAAGACTCAGTAAAAACCTAAAAAAATAACTAAAACCCCTCTATTTTCTATACTTATAACTCACAGCAGCACTATTCACACAAAAATGTAGGAAAAGATGACTACTTTCATGGATTTATGTCCTCATCTGAGAGTGAATAATGTTTCTTGATAATCAGTAAATTCAGTTAATTCAGGCATTTCCAGCTACTGAAGTAATTGTTGATCAAACAGTTTTCTGAGGGTTTCTTTAGGAGAACCCAGATATTAAGGAGAAGGAAACCAAAAAGAAGGAAGATGTTAGAACTACTGGAGCATAATGAATAGGTTGTGGTATTCTGATTGCATTTTTCCCAGCCTGCAGAAAAATGGCAATGCCAAGGCTGTACTTAAAAAAGCACAAGTGTGAAGAAATTGCCAAAACAGAATCCATCTATGGTAGCAAAACATTTTTTGAAGCTCTAGAGCAAATATCACATCATGGTAGAAATTTTCATATTGTTGCTCCAGTGAGTGAAGGAACAAACATATGGCAATGAATTATTGCAAGACAGACTTACAAAGGTAAATAGGAAATATGGTTTCTACTGGAAACTAATGTTCATTGTTCCAATCAATCCTACCATGTACCTACTAGCACCATCAAACACCTAGGTGGTATAATTAAATATATATGCACACACACAAATACATTTATATAGTCATTGCTACTCACAAATTTTGTAGAAATTGGTCTGAAGTTAAACAAAAAGTTAAAGGTACTTGCCATGATACAAACATACTCATATGTATGAAGTCAATAGGACACACATATGTACTTAGAGACATAGGATTTGCCTCCTTGATAAGCCGAGAATGGAGTAAAGTGCCTCCTTCCAACAGAGCTGCCTGAATAACAAGAGGTGCTTACAAGTTGGATACACCAATAAACCAGGAAAGGCTAATCCACTGGACTCTTACTGCAAATCCACAGGTTATAAACAGTCTGCAAGGGGTTCCTCTCACCTAACTAAGTGCATCAAAATTAAATAGCTTCTCAGTAAAGAACGGTAATTTCAGTCTGTCATCTTAGTGGTCAGCAACCACTCATGAATTTAGGGCTGATTCCAGGCACCAAAAAAATAGTAGAAGCTGTATTTCCAAGATATTGCAGCCATTGCCAAGGGCCACGTATGAGAAGAGGGAACATAAATATCTGCTTACACCAAACACCCATTTTACCCTCCTTAAAGTGTACTAAAGAAAGTGGATATTATCCACTTTACCTCACTCCTTTTCTTTTGGTCTCTTTCTTTCTGCACATGCAAACGTATCAACAAGAAGGATATCAAGAAAGAGAAAAGGACGCATATTTAGTTTCCATTTTCTTGTCTTCAAAGCTTTCCAGGAAAAAAAAAATTCTGTTACATTTCATTTTCTTTTCAATCTTTTCCTCAGCTGGGTAGCTGGGATTCCTGCTTATGTAATGAGCAGCAGTATAAATTCCACTTCATACTGATAGTCTTCTGTTAAAATTTCCCTGTTTCCTGATTTATGGGTGTGTTCAAACATCCTACTCTTAGGATTGTCTTGTTATGTATAGGAAGAAATGATCCCTCATTTGCTGGAGTCATCAATGTAAAATCATTTGGTGACATTTGAATATGTTAATTTATGGGGGGAATGGATAATTTAATTATAATACACAAGCATTTACATACTCTGCTATATTTGCATAAAAAATTGTCAAAACCCACTGCAACTAGTAAAAATAGAAATAAATCTTTAATTTCCCAAAGAAATCTTCAAACATTATGTAGGGAAAACACACTAAGCATCGCAATTCAGGTTAATCATAGTTTATCACTTCTGCAGGCTCATGAATGTAGTGAAAATGTGTATCTTTTCCATGCAATATTGTGGGGTGGTGTTTGATTTTTTTTCTTTCAGAAAGGAAACCAAAGAAAATGAATAATAAAATAAAATAGACAATGTGACAAAACAGAAATATATTTAAACCCCAAATATTTATACAAGAGCAACTGCAGAACCCTCAAATCCCTGAATGTTATTTCAACTAGTATGCATTCCTTCTGGTATAAGGAAAGTGTTATTATTGGTTTGAAAACCTTTGAATCAATCCACATTACTGCTCTAGGCATTGCCAGCCTAGTTTAGAAGTCCTAAATAATGAAGTCTAGGCTTTCCTTTGTAGTTTTAACTTTTTTCATTACCTTTCAGACATACTTAAATTCTGCATTTCTTGGAAATGAACCAAGGAATCTATGAAAAGAACGTGTGCTTAAAACTAGAAAACTCACCTCGGTTTTTTTCCCCCCAAAAACACTCAGCAGCCTACTTTCCATGGCCTTTCCCTGCAGACAATTCCAATAATGAGCACATTTGCCTTCAAACCCAGGCAAGGTGTTTTTCACATCAACACTGTGTATATACATACTTTTGTGCTTTAGTTGTCCATTATAAAATAAAGGGAAGAACATTTGGTTTTTTCATAGGGGTTCTTGAAGATACAGATTTAAGATAGTGAGACACTTTAGAGATCTCAAATAGCAAGCAGCAACACACTGGTAACTACAGATTTAATCCATTAGAGTGCCTCTTTTCATCTTACTTATTCTGATTACCTTGTGAAGTCACACTCCTTTTACTTCCCATCCCTTAGATGCCTTTAAATTCTTCTAATGATTTTTTTCTCATGTTGAATTTGAATGATAATAATAATCACTCAAGAGAGTATTAATTATCTCAGTTTCCTCCTAAGTCAATCCAAGATGTCTGGTACAAACTGTTGTTATTAAAAGGGGATTTAGATGTCAGAGCTTTGGAAGAAAGCCTAGAGAACTTGAGCTTGATGATTTTTCCATGAGGAAATTTTTCAAGACAAGCTAAAACAGAGCTCTTGGTGAGATGTTTCAGGCCACGTGTGTGAACTGAGCTGTGAGGCTGCCACAGTCATGATTCACTGGAATTTTTGAAAGTAACCACTGATTCCAGAGTTTGGAATTCTATCCTCCAGATAAACTAAGCTGGTTACCAGGAGTTCGGCATGTGATAATACTGAGAGGAAAGAAATGTAATTATGTCTTTTTCTGGCAGATAATTCCCTGTATATTCAATGAATGGGAATGTGTGTGTTCATGTGTTCCCCAAGCTAAAAAGAGTAACAAAAAATATTTTACAAGTTTTGGAGGAATATATTCTAGATTAATGACAAATTCATACAGTGCACACTATAAACAAACCATGTATTTTCTCCTTTTATTTCAAATTTTTTGCTTACAGTTTTTATAGTAATTAACTGAGAACACAAGTTCTAACTAAAGAAGAAGAAGACCTCAAGGTGTGTAAGAATCAACTTTTGCAAAGCTCTGAGTGTCACTATAAATGACTTGCTCCCTTTCTGTTTTCTAAATAACTTGATTACTACTCCCAGACCATAGCAGGAATACAATTCTTTTGCTTGTCTGAATTTACAAGTCTCTCCCACATAAGCTCAAAATTTATGGTAAGAATTAGATAATATGAAACTTTGTTCTTGTCTTTTGACAATACTTTCCAGAATATTTTCCCTCAGCTACTATTCATTATGGCAGCTGGTGTGGGGTCAGTAGCTCTGACCGAGGAAGCTGTGACCGGTCCGGAGAGATGGTCCCATGGAGGATTGTCTTCCCGAGGCCCTGTGTCTTCCCTCAGCTGCTGGCCAGGAGGGCCTGTGCAGAAGCTGTCAGCTCTTTAGTGATTATCAGCTCGTGATTCCAGCTCAGCTCTGCAGGGCAGCCTCCAGGCCAGACCAGGGAGAGAGAGACAAGAGGCTCGTGTAGCTGTTCCGCACGAGGCAGCTTTATTGGTCCGTACTCCGGCGAAGGGGAGCCAGGGACGAGCATCTCTCTGCCCTCGCAGGGGGAGGGGGCTAGCTTTATAGGGATACAGGGGGTGGGTGTCAGAGGGCAAAGGCCAATGGGTTACAAAGGATCTGCACAGGGTCTCCCAGAGGATTCTGGGTTTGTCTTCTTCTCGCCGTAACTGCAGAGTAGCTGCCTTCCCAGGGGGGGTCCTGCTGGGAGATTGAGCACTCTCCTTATCTCAGCAGACATCCCTCCAGGGCAGGGGCTGGGCATACCCCACAATTCATGACTGTATGGTTTTAACCTACCTGAAAAATTTGGTAACCTTAGACATTGTCAGAAACAATAGACAGTTTAATCTTACCAGGGAGATACATACATTGCATCAATCTGTTTTCACTGTACTGTTAAAAGGCCACTAAAAGGCTGTTCCTTCAGGACAAGAGGCCATGAGCACAAGCTGAAACCTTCAGTCTGAACAGAAGAAAGCGCCGTTTTACTGTGAGAGCGGCTGAGCACTGTCAGAGAGGTTGCAGGATCTTCTTGGGGATGTTCCAAAACCTACTGGAAATGGTTCTGCACAGCCTGTCCTAGGTGACCCTGCTTTAGCAGGAGGATTGGACTGGACGGCTTCCACAGGTGTCTTCCAACACCAGGTGTTCTGTAATTCTGTGAAAGTCTTCCAACTTTCACTAACCATGATACAGTATCAATGTGTAGATGGAAAAATAACTTCTTCTGGAGAAATAACAACCTATCAGAATCGTCATCACAGATTAAACTCTTAAAGGCTATGTCCTTGTCCTCTGCTCTTGAGAAGCTGTGATGGATGCCATTCCCTACAAATTATCTCTATCCCTCTTTAGATGTAACATTCTCAGGCTCTTTGGTGTCACTTCAAATATTCTTCAAGATTTAGTACAATTTCAGTAGCTTCCTCATCTGGACAATGTGGATGAGGGTACTCAACTGCGTATTTAAAAGTGCTCAAATATTTGTGGATGAAAAGCAAAAGAAAAAGGGAGATATCTTTCTTGCTAGAAATCAAAAACTAGGGGAGGCTTTTCATTCTTTATTTGCAACTTTAATTCTAAAACTTCCTGCACTTATATTACAGAAATTAAATCACACCTATCAGAAACTTCAAAGTTACATATATTTTATTTTAGCCATTAGCCTGGTAAGCAATATTCTGCAGAGTTAGCTCTGATTCCATTCCAGACTGCAAACCTCGTTAGCTACAATGTTTTGATGTGCTTTTATCCTTCATTAGTATTTTGGAGCTTTTTCCCTCTTCACTTTACCTCTTTATTGCAAAGCATCTCACTCTCTTCTAATTTATGTACAGTTGTGCCCAGCCTCAAAATGTCATTAAGTTGATAGGTCACACTTTAAATTAAGTTTGTCATATAAAAGTGTAATTTAGATCCAATAAAACAGTTATTACCACTTTTAATTAGGAAAAGTAGGAGTTGGGTCTGTCTGAGAGACATTCTTAAGACATAACCGTGCAGAGAGCCAAGCTGCAGGTTTTTTCATTCAAGTACAATCGCTGATTATTGCAGCAGCCCTATTCAAATTCAGCTGAGGGTGCATTCATTTGTCAGCAGAACAAAACTCAATTAAGAAAAGAAAGATATTTGGAAATTACAGTTTCACGTGTTCATTGGATCTCAAGTTTTACTTGATTGCAATGGTGCTGTCTCAGATTTAATAAATGTGCACTGTTCCTTTTTCAAGTGGTTACAGAGGCATTCTTGCAACATCCAAGATCATGCAATTGGGATGAAGTCTGATATTGATGCATCTAAAAGCAATGGATTTTTTTTCCCCTGGTTCATTAGCAACACTTGTCACACCCTGAGCAACAACTCATTATCTGTTTATACCTGTCAGTTTGAAAAGTAAACACAGCAATAATTTACAGTCATTTTCGAAGGGAGATACATCTGGAACAGCAAACTGAAGTTCTGTGTGGTATGAAGCTGGATATGTAGGATATAACACAGGACATAAATGTGCTATTTGCAAAATGTCTGCACTTGACAAGTCTGCTTCTGCTGAATGTTACTACTCCTCTCCATTTTATCAGCAGTGAATAAATTGCCTGTTTACCAAGGAAGCTAATAAAATACCTTTGAAAGCACAATAATCATAAAGGGACACTGGTTTTATTTGAGAGACTAGTTGTAGTCACAAGCGCAGAGATTTTAGGTTAGTGGAGCTGTACTGAATTTAAGACTTTTAGGGCAGTGGCACAGAGGAATCAGGCCTGTGGCACGGACTCATCTGCAGTTTTAATCCCTCACTAAGATGGGGTTTTTTACCTGCAATGTCTTTTGCACAAAAATACAGATGTGCTTGTGGCTGCAGAACAAGGATACTTTCATCAGAAAACTAAACGGCTAAATATTTAACATCAATAAGAAAATAAACAGTCCTCGATCCAAAAGCGAATACATATCAAACATGAAAAAATGTGACATTTACCTTAAAATATAGAGGTTAACTCTTTTATTTAATAATGCTGTCTGGAGTTGTCTTTGCAGTTCCAAAGGATGCACAGTATCCCATCTTTTCACAACACATTATACTACATCAATTCACTTTTTTTGTTTTGGATGCAAATGTAATACATAGAGAGACAGATAGGTAGCTACATACATACATATATACACATATATATACACACATATGTATACATGTGAGTATACAGTCAGATGGACTTTCCAAGAGTGCATTTTCCAAAGTTTTTAGATTTTCAAAGGACCAATTGAGTGTTAAATGTCAGTATTTTGAAAAACTAGGTATATTTTGTGTATCTTTAGTCACCAGATTTTTTTTTTTATCTCATATTTTCCATACAGCTGTTCCTTAAAGTATTAGAGTGGCAAGGTTATGTGCTATAGTAGTTCCTCTGTAAGGGGAAGTGATCAGCTCACCTCTATAATTGCTTTTCTAGAGCTCCAGGCATAGATTTGCCATGAACCTTTAATTCCCTCTCATACACCACCTACTACATCTTGTCTCCTGCTCCATTCCTATGGCATAGGTACGATTCATTTTCCCAGCATTTTGTTGCAACATCTGCCTGGCTCCCCAGTCTTACGTGCTGGATGCAATAAATCAACCACAAGCAGAATTTCCCAAGAGTCTAGGATAGATTGCTTTTTTCAAAGTTAAACCTCATGTTGTCCTCTTGCCTAATATATGCCCTGATGTTGAGAAAGTCCCCTTTCACAGAACCACCTTAAGTTCAACCATTTGCAGCTATACACTATTTGCATCTGCCTCCGTATTTGCTGAACAAAATGCCAAAAGTTTACCTCTTCTAAGGCACCCTAATACCCTGGTATTGAGAATAGCCAAGAAATGATCCCCAGGGAAAAATGTAAGACAAAAGCAAGCATTTAGTGATATCCTTCTAGTCTTCATCTCTTTGTGGCTTAAAAAGAATTCCTTCCTGGATTTGTGGATAATATGTACTCCTTACTTTATTTATATCTTTGTATCTTTTACTATTTGTTGAATTTTTTTTTTTTAACTATTTGTGTTTTCAGCATCTCTAGGCTATGTCAGTGGTTTGAAACTAAACAGAGCCAGGAAATATTCCCAAACTGGAACTA
The DNA here is from genome assembly GCF_000738735.6 of Corvus cornix cornix. NCBI lineage: Eukaryota > Metazoa > Chordata > Aves > Passeriformes > Corvidae > Corvus > Corvus cornix. The sequence goes on along the minus strand of NC_046332.1, from coordinate 58,361,867 downwards.
GATCATCTGCTAAGCTGTTACAACAGTTGCTAGCACAGTTTTGGCTTGTACCAATTAGAGCTCTTTCAAATAATTCCCAGGCACAATTTGGGAGTTAGGCACAAGCCAACCATTCCAAAGCTAGACCATTCCCAATAAGTAGTTTGGATGCAGTCATTCTGTCTTGGAGGCTACAAGAGTTTAGTGCAAATACTAGCTGTTCCTTGCCAGTTATCCTCAGTGCCAGAAAATTATGGTCTTAGTGTATCTACATCTAGCATATCTAGTCTGAACTTCCAAATATAGCAAGAAATTATCCAGTTTACTTCTGATTTGTACTAAAACCAATGTTTTCAGATCATTTCTAATCTACTACTACACAATTTTTTCCTTTCACTTTCCCTAATTCTTGTTTATTTACCTTGTTCATGTAATTGCTAAGGCACATAACCAGAAGCATAAAATAGCTGCAGTATTAAGAAATAATCTAAGGGCCAGATCTGAGGCTAATGTAGCAGAAAACTAAAGCCAGATGAGGTGTCTTACTTAAATGTGGTGATTTACTAAATTATTATTTTTAGCAAAAACGTACTGATAAATGGTTCAGATGTGTAGCATTTAAGTATGTATATACTATATCAGGATAAACAATTAAATTTATTAATAGAAAATGTAATTGCCTGAGAAGTGGAGTGCCTGTGTCTTTAAAAGCATGCTAGCATACTGCTATATCAGGTAACTCAGTTAGGAAATATTTGGGATATTGTATTAAAAATATGCTCTCTGAAATTCAGCCGTCAGATATATCAATTTGGAGGACAGCCAGGCTCTCTGATCCTATTAACCATATTTGAAAACCCTCATATGGCTGGAAAAATATAAGATCCATACCATGTTTCAGAATAGTAATAAGGGAACTCTGCGAGTAATTCACAATCAAAGAACTGCAAAGTCTTCTATCACTGGACCAGCACGTGCCAGGGGACAGGGGTAACCTGGTAACTTTGGCCTGATATGTCTGAGGACCCCACACTCTCCCACAGCTGGGACTTTGATTCACTCAGAAGCTTTGAGCAAAGGCCTCTCTGTAGATAGCTATGTGATGAATCCCCAGCATGGGAATTCTTCTTGAACTGCCGAGGAGTCACCAGTTGCCCACCATGCTCAAAATTCACACTTCACATTATAATAAAAAACTAAAAAAGCCTGTCTACAGTCTGGATGAGAATGTTAACAAACCCACATTCTTATCACAGGGTCTTTCTTTGTGCTGCTCTGGTCTGTATGGAGAAAAGGCATGATATTTTTAGACACAAGTTATAGAATGAAACAAGGATGAATGTTTCTAAGTATAATAATTTTTAATGTACTTCTCATCACTTTTCAGTTCCACTATGGTGAGGTCAAAGTTTATTCCAGCCTTTTCTAATGCCAGAAATGGCCAATAGATAATTAGCTAACTGTACATTAAAAATAATCCCTTCACCTCTCTATTGAGTCCAGTAGCACATATGTAGCTTGAGTTAATAGAGACACATCTAAAAAGCATCCAGTATTTATATGTGGGTAAAAAGAGAGAGAGAGGATTCACTGATTCTCAGAGGATTTTTTTCTGAGAGTACATCACCTTTATTGTTCACACTTTTGATTTATCTTATTTCTAGGTTGAATATGGCTGGGTCTAGGATGGCTTCAGATTCAAACATTTATTTGACTCCTTCCATTTGAGTGTGATGACATTGCTTCTGGTCTGACTGTATTGTGTTTGTATGGCAAGGCTTTGGTAGCAAGGGAGCTACAGGGGTGGATTCTGTGAGAAATTCCCGTAAGCTTCCTCCATGTCTGACAGAGACAATGCGGGCCAGCTCCAAGGCAGGTGTGTCCCTGGCCAAGGCCATGCCCATCAGAAAGTGTGGTAGTGCCTCTGGAACAGCACATTGAAGAAGGAGGAGAAAAAACTGTGCAACAGCAACTGGAGAGTGAGAATATGTGAGAGGAATAGCCCTGCAGGCACCAAGGTAAGGAAGTGAGGGAGAGGAGGTGCTCCAGGGGCCTCAGCTCAGATTCCTGTGCAGCCTGTGGTGCAGACCATGGTGAGACAGGAGGTGCCCATGCAGACTGTGGTGGTCCAGGTGGAGCAGATATGCATCTGCAGTCTGTGAAGGACCCCACACTGGAGCAGCCTGAAAGAGGCTGTGACTCCATGGGAGTCTGGGCTGGAGCAGTATCCTGGGAGGGTTTTCGTCCTGTGGAGAGAGAAGCTGATGCTGGAGCAAGTCTGTTGGCAGGACTTGTGACTCCAGTCCAGAATCCCGGCAGGAGGGATGACACCCCATGGGAAGGGCTCTCATTGAAACATTTTGCAGAAGACCATCTCCCACACTGGAGTGGAGGAAGAGTGTGAGAAGCCCTGTCACTGAGGAGGAAGGGGCAGCAGAAACAACATGAACTGATCACAGCAGCCATTCCCCATCCCTCTGCACCACTGAGGGGAGGAGGTAGACAATTCATGAGTGAAGTTGAGCCCAGGAAAAAGGGAGGGGTGGGATAAGGTGTTTTAAGATTTGGGGTTATTTTTTATTACCCTACTCTGATTAGATTGATAACAAAATAAATTTATTTTCTCCAAGCCAAGTCTGTTTTTACCATGACAGTAACTAGTGAGTGATTTCTCCCTGTCCTTATCTTGACCCATAACCCTTTCTGTTATATTATCTCTTCCCTATACAGCTGAGGAGGGAATGATAGAGTGGATTTGGTGGGTAACTGATGTCCAGACAAGGTCACTCCACTACACTGACACAGATAAACCAAAACACGAAAAAAAGACTGTCCCTCTGATTTCAGCAGGATTGAGTGAAAGTAGAAACAGAGTTGTTCAAAATTTAAAAAAAAGAAGTTCACACATTCAAGCACAAATATCTTCAATAATTAGCAATAACAGCAAGGGGAACACAATTACAGGCAGACTAAATTGCTTTTTATTTAAATGTTCTCTTTTTAAAATGTATCCCAGTGTGAAAGTCCCTCTTTAAATTAGTGAGAGCATGCATAATCTCAATGTCTCCACTGGGGGTTGTAAGAATATATGTTCTCTCACTTGCTTAGTTGCGCATTTAGGGGATTAGAAGAAAATTATACAGCCCTGGGTACTTTATAATGACAGATATCAATAGTAATTTAGCTAATTGAGTGTATTCCAGCTTTATTTTAATTTACTGGTGTTTTCCACTTTATTTTTTGTTATTTAGTTCTGCCTGAGTATTCCACTATAACTATAAGCCTTGACCCTGCAAACTCTTGCTCATAGAAATAGACTTTTCTTCCCATATCAGGAAGGAGTTTTACAAGTAAATCTGTAACCATTAGAGGACAGTTTAAAAACTAGGGCAAAGAAATGCCTATCTCAGTTTCTAAAACTTTTTTAATCTACCAAGAAAATAAATCCAAGAAATGCTTCAGTAAAAAAGTGAAAGTTTTTTAAAACATAAGCAGTTTTAGTTTTGTTCATATCATTCAACTTTGTGCTCTATTTTTCTGTAAAATACAAAATTAAACATGAGTGAAAATATCATTGAACTTCCAAATTTGATAGAATGCACTGAAATTTACTGGTTTTGCCAAGCTCTGATAAAAACAAAGAAATGACCCTTCATGAAGAAAATTTTTGATGCTTTACTGAATATTCTGAATGTGCTACAAATTCACCTGAAGATAATAATAAAATCCAAGCAAAATTACTACCTGTTTGTAGGACAAGAAGAAGATTAAAAAAATGAAGCATGATCTTTATAGAGTATTTTCTGGAAGGAATAACTCCTGTAATTTTCATAGAGCATGAGAAAGACTTCGTCTCTTGCTATAGCTATCCTTACTGCAACACCACTGTACTTCACAACTGTTACAGTATGGAACACAGTGATGTACTATTTTGACTTGGATAGAGTTCATTTTCTTCATGGAAGCTTATATCACGCTGTTTTGGATTTGTGTTGAAAAGAGTGTTGTTAACATAGTTAAAACATCCCTATCATTGAGCATTGCTTGTACAGCACCAAGGTCTTTGTGGTTTCTCCACCTTCCCTGACAGTGGGGAGGCCAGGAGTGCACAAGAAGCTGGGAGGGGACCCAGTCAGGACAGCTGACCCCAGCTGACCAAAAGGACATTCCAAATCATATGACATCATGCTCAGCAAGAAAAACTGCAGGAAAGAAGGAGAAAGGGGGAGAAATTTGGAGCAATAGCATTTCTCTTCCCAGTTCGTAACATGTGAACATGATGGAGCCCAGCTATCCTAGAGATGGACAAACACCTATCTGCCCATGGGAAGTGGTGAATGAATTCCTTACTTTGCTTTGTTTCTGCACACATCTTTGCTTTACCTATTAAACCACTTTTATCTCAATTCACAGATTTTCATGATTTTGCTGTTCTGATTCTCTCCCCCATCCCATTTTTGGGGAGTGAGCAAGTGACCCTGTGGGGTAAGCTACGCACCAAGGTTAAATGACAACACGGCTCTCTGAATTAGCAGCTTCACTTAAGAGATGGGGAAAATAGAGCAAACAGAGCAAGAAGACCTATTGAATACCACTGAGCAAGTCTATAATTCTGTAGTGAACAGAAGATCTCTTGCCATGTCCTAGAAAGCAACCCATTGTCCATTTTTCTGTAATCTCTGTTACTTCTGTTTGGAATGTACACCCAGAGAAAACAGCCCATACACAAATGAGAGAATTTTCTTTAATAGCTGAAAAGGATGTAGGTCAATCTCCTCACAGATAATACTATACCAAAGAACTAAATTGCATTGGGGGTTTTGGATGTACCCTCTGCAATCAATATTTTTAGCTATTTCTTTTACAAGGTGGAAGACATACTTCTTATTGTGATTAAACTCCTTCCCAAAAGTATTCCAAAACTAGAATTGCGAATATGTTTTTGTGGTGCTTCAGTTTGCTTGTTTTGTTTGGAAGGCCTGACCTCCTGGTCATAGCAGTCACCGTTCCCTGAGACTACATAAAATCATGTCTTTTCAGCCTGGGAGTGCTGGAGCAGAGGACGCTGAATGCATCCTTGATGTGGTCCCCAGTGGTCATGTTCATAGAAAACGCAGAACCCTTTGGCAGGTCAAAAAATCTTGCTACTCCCTAACACTGCAAAATCGCTTTACTGAAACTCTTTATCTGAAATAATATACACTGCACTTTTAGTTCTACTAAAAGACTGACTAGGACTGAATTTTAGAAGTGTGCTTATAGTTTAAATTAGACCATGTCCAAACATATCTTTGCTAATAGACATTAGCAATTAAAATAACTTTATAGATATGTAATGCCTATAGAAAACAATGGGTGGAACCCACACATTCTACATCTTTTTAGTACAATGATAAAGACAAATCCCATGGGATAGAAACATGCAAAATGGAAATTTTCACAATAGAACCATAAAACTGGCAATATTAAAAATAGGAGTAATTTTGCCTTGGCAAATCCAGGGCATAACTTGGAATTTAACCAAAGTTTTTAAAAAGTCCTTTAAATACTCTTTTTCCTGAGTTTTACTGAACTTTGGAGGATCAGTTGTTCGAGTTGATGCAGAATTTTTAAAATATGAACAATATGAATAACCTGACACTACAATACATTTCACCAATCTAACATTGTAGGCGTCAAGAGAAAAAAATAAAAAGCAATAACTTTGAGGATAACATTTCTCCTTCTGGGAACTATTCTGAAGGGGAAAACAGCAGGTGAGTGCATGTTGAGACCCAGGGAGACTTTTGTTGCAGGGTGAAAAGTTGATGTAGCCTTCTAGACCATAGTCCTGTTACATACTGAGCAGCCTGGCCCTCAAATCAGTGAGAACTGTGCAATGTAGGCATGTAGTTCATCCATCTAGAAGCAGTAATAAGTCAGTACATGATTGTTTCCTACAGTGTATTCTCGAGTGCTTTATCCAGTACATTATTAAATTATTCACGTGGTGGGCTCCCAGTACTTCCTCTGGGACATTGCTATGGACAAATAGACCTCACAGGAAGTTTTAGTGATGTGAAGTCTGCATTTTTCTTGATTCATTTTCATTCAGTTGTTTCTAGTCATGTTCCCTTGGACCTCTCTAAGAAAAGCCTGTGCATCCGAGGTGTTTACCCAATTCAATTGCTTGCAGATAGATATTGCATCCTCTCGTAAAAAGTGTCTGGCCAATGGTACCCACTCTCTTATTTTTCACTCTTTCTTCATAATGTGCCTTCCTTAGTGTATTTTTCTGTTGAGTTTCTTGACATGATAATTAGTTGCAAGTTGGTGGATTAACAGCTATCTCGAAATCACCTGCTTTAATATGAAAAATATATGGGCTAAGGACTAACATAAAAATTTTGGCTGGTACTTCCTTGTATACTTATTTTATCATCCAGCACCAAGGATGTTTCAAAAAATTTATGTCCTTAGTGAAAACACACCAACAGTTGAAAACTGAAGTCCCAGTTGAGAGTACATGATCTAATGACTTTCTCTCTCAGCATCAATCTTATATCACTAATTTTCTGAAACGAACCGTATTTGACAAGCATGTCCACAAGATATTTAGCCGTGACCGGCCACTAGTTTTCAGTTGTTCATGCCAAATGGGAGCATACAATGTGACTAGAAGTCCCCCGAAATATTGTTGGAGGTTGTTCTCTGAGGCAGATGCTTGTACTTGACTGCCTTACATATTCAATCTTGTGCACGATGGAATTCCAGTGATTCCTTCCTTATTTTTAAGAGCTTGTTGAGATGAAAATTCAAACCAAAATTCAAATGCTTTGTGAGTAATGCAAAACAACAATAATCTTACAACTCTGAACACATAACTTGCAGGTGTACTGTAATTAATAGGAATATTTAGGAATAATTACATGTGATTTTCATTTTCTTTTAGTGTAAGCTTTTATAAGTTATGCAATTAAGTCTCTAACAGCACCTTCCAGCTTAGTGACTTAGATGAACTTAAGAGGGAGAATTTTATTATTTAAATCATTATAAAGATTAATTATTCCTTTTATTAACAAGCAATACAGAATTTTTAAGGAAATACTGCAATGAGTTTTCACCTGTCTTTTTAGAGTTCTCTATCTTTCCACCAAGTTTCAATTTACAGCATTTAGTTATAATCTTTACTAATGTTTTGTCCCAGCAATTAAGAATGCACTGAAAATAAAGCATGTAGATAGTTAGAATCAACCTAGATTTTCTGTATTTCTAATTTGGATGCAAATTTTAATGAAAATATATTTCCAGGGACAACGGAGGACATTCAAATCACTCAGTTTTAGACCCCTGGAACAGACTTTTAAACTAGTATAAGTGTGCAGGTTGCTGGCAGAGTGAATGGAGACTTTCAGCTATCAAAGACCTCAGTTATTCTTTGGTTACATGCAATGAAGAAAACTGGTCTCAATTAGGTACTTCTTCTAAATCACTTATAAATAACTATTAATTCTGAGCATCATATTTAGGACTGCTTTATTAGTCTAAAACCAGTGTACATGACCTCTAGGTGGTATAACCTGAAGTCAGTTTGAACAATGCATTTAACCACCACTATGGCCAGGGCATCAGAAGTGAAAAAATTTTAGGATTCTATGACCTTCATTGGGCCACTCCTGAAGTACACCCTAAGTTTTCAAAATTTAGTGGGTCAAGGTCTATGGCAGCATGAGCTACCTTTTAAATCCACTTGCTGTATTCCTTTAAAGGTAATAAGAGTAGAAAAGTTTGAAGGGAAGATTATAGTACTGAGCCACAGAGAAAGAGGTATGAGACAAGAAACCTTTGATGCCCAGCTCTACTCTGGCAGTACTTTCTTATGGAAGCATTTGCTGTTATCCATCATTTTAAACATTTCTCTTTCTTCCTTGAAACACTTACTTCTCTTTCTTTAGGGAAGTCCACACTGTAATTATAGAAATGGTTAAGCTAAACCTTCTTTTGATTTTTCTGACAAATATACTGGCCAGACAACTAACTGCATATAGCCAAAATTAAAACACAAACTGCCATTTAACCATGCACAAGAAATAAATTATTCGTGTCTAACTCCAATAAAAAAATATTATATATGCTGTACTTTGGAAATTATGTGGTGACAGATTCATCATGTCTGTGGGCCCCACCTAACTAAAGATCATTTATCATGATTGAAAGAAGGGAAAAATGCCAAGTCAAAGCACCATTTTATGAAAAGTTTAACAGGTTGCATTCCCTCCAATTAACTGAAAGGAGTATCAGCACCACACACTGCTTTGTGCACCCACATCCTTCTGTGAGCACCTGCCACCTCATGGGGGTTTTTCCCACTTAGGTTTGACTGTAGAGGAGAAAGCTAGCAACGTTAAAAGGTTTTTTGAGAACAACTGTCTTGTTTTATTATTTGTCACTTTTGTTACAACAGCTGAAATAAAATAGTTGCTCTTAAAAGCTTCTGTGAAACATGAGAATGACACTTTATTTAAACCAGTCGATCTTTTCCAACCTCTAGAAGCAGTTGCTTCAGAGGTGAGTGCCAAAAGGTTTTGTGTAGATTATGGGACAGATTTCATGGAGTTGTTTCTATATCACAAAAATATCAGTGTTTTATAGGATTGAAATGTGGGGTATGTATGCCCCTCATGTGCATAACTGTTTAATAATCTATATTAATATTCCTCTATATATTCCTCTTTCTTTTTTCCTTCCTTTCTCCCTTTCTTCCTTTCTCCCTTCCTTTTTCCTTTCTTTCCTTTCTTTCTTTCTTTTTCTTTCTTTCTTTCCTTTTCTTTCTTTCTTTCCATTATAGCTATTAGATAAATTGTGCTATCATATCAAGAACACAAGACTACTGTATGTAGTGTCAAAAATTCAGCATATGACAGTAACTAGTGGTACCTAAGGACTCTGTTCACAGAGATGCTTATGACTGCATGTCACTCTTCTAACCTCAGCCTCACTTTGGAAGCCATATAACCTTGTTACAATGAGTCCTTTGGAGAGGCAAGATTTACTGATTCAGCCAGAAGACCAGAGTTCAAAGGTTTTTTTACTTGCAACTCGGAGCATGAACAAAGGTTCCTGCACTTACCTGAACCCAGGAGTGTAAACATATGCTAAATGACAAAATTTGTTCCTACATGTATGATGAATGTTGACCTCTGATGACTTTTGCAGTAAGCAGCAGCAAAAAATATGTAACTCTCTCTGCTCCTACCTACTAGAGCACCAATATTTTCTCCCATCAGGATGATGGTTTTTAAAAGCATATCTCAAACCCTGTACTCATTTTTAAAAGCAGAAAAAAAAGCAGAATTGAAGGATGAAGGTAAGAAGGCATTTCTCAATACAGATTCAGACCTCTTGCATTCTGGAGTACAGGCTGTTCTCAGATAATAAATAAATAAATATATCCCAACCAATATAACTTCCATATTTGACTCGATATTTAAAACAAACGAGCAAGACAAAACAAAACAAAACCAAAAGACCCCACACCTTTCTGAACAGGACCCAGTGACTAGTCAGGGAGGAAGCCCCTGTGATAGCCAGAATTCTGCCTGTGTAGGTCACAGATTCTAAGTAGATGTTGAATATAGCTAATGTAGGATAGAGCTAGCTGTAGAAGATATGGAGAGGCAAATCAACAAGAGGAAAGACCTGAGAGCTAAAGCCACCAAAGATCATGATAAAGTGCTGCAAATGAGAATTTAAACCACATATTTGGGGGGTTTTGTATATATTGACTTCATGAGATGAAGCACTTTTACACTAGGAATTGGAAAAAAATTATACCATATGAAGGTATAAACAGCTGTAGGAGCTGTTCATTCATGACTAGCTACTGTCACATTACGATGCATTATCTCCATTAGGGCAGTGTGGCATGCTCCACCTGGCAGTCAACATTATTGACTGATGGACAATGTACATCTGTTCCCAACATCTGTAACTGATGGACAACATACATCTGTTCCCAACACCTGCAGCTACACAACATGTGGGGTTTTAAAAGGATCCAAGGATGAGCTCCACCAATTTATTAAATATGCAGATCTTGTGGCATCCACGTAAAGCTGAAGCAGGCATTTCACCATCACCCTAACCTTAATTTCTATTCTATAAAAAGGACAGGCTATGCCAGAGTGTGATTTAGTACAGCTAAGGTCTGGATTGTCTTCTAGAAGTGCCCGTCTCTGTTGCCCACAGACAGAGCAAAAGACAACACTCTTCTGACTTACTTGTCTTGGTTATATATGTGAAGTACACAGGATGAATGTGGCCTCTGTACTGTGCTCAATCAAGTCCAGCAACACAAAGTCTTTAAAATGTAATGAGGTATGAGGCCGTAGAAAAGAGTTGAAGAGGGGATGTTATTTAATGGTACTGTTCTGGTCTGCTTATTTAGGAGGAATTTTTCTGCCAAACATTCACCTAAGTTCATCTGGAATGACGCTTTAGTGCTGTGAATGCTTTTATATACACCAATAAATGAAATATTCCCATGAGTCACAAGTTCTGTAGATTCTCACACTCTCATAATTAGAAAGCAGGTCAATTTGATGGATGAGAAGGCAAAATCCTATTTGGTCTCACCACCCACCATCAGAAAAAATGAGAACTGAAGATTCAAAGTTCAGATTTAAGTATTAAGATTCAAAATACATCTTTATTTAATTGCATTTCACATCCAAATAACATAAAACTGTTGGCTAGCAACAGATCCTCTTAAATCACTTATAACTTTGTGTGCTCCAACAAAATTCTTGCACAGGTAAAGCCACTGTGGACATGAATAAAGATTTATAGATTAGGCCGAAAGAGCATAAAGAAAGAGAAAGCTCATGAACCCTCTCCCAGACAGAATCTGAACCGTTCAGCTGCACACCATAGTCTATATCCATCTGATAGTCTCGTGTCTATCCATTTGCAGAATAATGGTACTCAGTAGCACCAAACACTGACATTGTCCAAGGACAGGAAAAAAGTCAGTCAAGGAGTCAGGATCTAATTTGGGAAACAATGCAAGTAGTCAGAGATCATACAGAGGGAAGGTGAGGGTCGTAGGGCCAGAGACATTAAATCACAGGCGAGTAGTATGTATAGATCCAATTTCAATGAGACCTTGCACTTAAGCATATATTTTCTCTTGGTCATGATTAATTATAAACATCAAGCCTGCGATGAGAGATGTGAATGATTTTGCATCAGACTGTGTGGATTAGTCCAGAAGGGACTTTTGTCATTATTGTATCTATATCTGTACTACAAGTAAAATGGGGTGGGAGATAATAAATTCAAGATTATAGCAAAATCCAGTCCTTAGGCATGATCTTAGGCATTTACATACCAACCAGTGTTGCAGTAAAAAACTCCTGTGCCACAGCTGACAATCATAGAATCACAGAGTGTCCCGAGTTAGAAGGGACCCAAAAGGACCATTTAGTCCAGCTCCTGGCCCTGCACAGAACAACCCCAGAAATGACACCATGTGCCTGAGAGTGTTGTTCAAGTGTTTCTTGAACTCCGTCAGGCTTGGCAATGTGACCACTTGTTATGATCCAGTTTTAAGGTTCTTAGAAATGCCTCTTCCTGAATTAAGGTGCAAATAAGACCATATGCCAGTGACAATAGTAAGGGTTTTATTTGATGGTAAATATGAGAGAGAGAGAGGGAAAGAAAGGAAGAAGTAGAAAATAGGTGGGGGGACAGAAAGAGTGACAGGGACAGAATAAGGAAAGTATCACCGCTCCATGGATCCCAGCGATGTTCGCTGATCCTCCCTAGCCGGTCTTCTTGGTGGTGAAGGTCCCCCAGAAGGCACAGAGGCCGATGGGTTTATATGCTCAGGCTAGGTGGGCATTTCCGGGGCAGTCTCTCGCAGCAGACTCTGGGTCTGTTGCACCACGTGCAGCTCTGTGGGGCCAAGCCTCTCATGGGAATGTCCCGTGGATGTGCCCTGTGGGGCTGGGGGTTCCACAGCTGGGCCAGTTTGTGTAATCGGAGGATGGGTGTTTATTGCCTCTGACCAGAGGTTGCACCATGCACCCCAAACCTCCTCCTCCCCACTCAGCTGGGGGGAGTCTGTGCGAACCTGGCTTCTGTGAGCTGGGCTCTCCCCCACCCCAAACTCAGCTGGGGATAGTTGCAGCTGGTGGCTTTGGCTTTTGTGGATCCATACCTTTTCCTCAGCCTGAGATGATTGAACAATGGGTTTCCCTTTATCTAATCAATAGTTTGACTTTCAGTTCAAAGTCCCAGTCTTCAGGGAAGCTTCTTCGGTTGTAGCTTCTTTTTAATGAGCAAAACTTTATATCAATGTTTGAGGCATGAACTATTTTCAGTCTCTGACACCAATTCTCCGGAGAGCCTGTTCCAGTGCCCAACCACCCTCTGTGAGAAGAGCCTTTTCCTAATATCCTACCTAAACCTCCCCTGACACAGTTTCAGACCATTCCCTTGGCCATTCCCTCTGGTCTGTCACTGGCCACCAGAGAGAAGAGATCAGAGCCTCTTCTTCCTTCCTCACTTCAATCCTTGTGAGGAAGCATCCATCCTTGTAAGGAATCTGTAAGTCTCCTCTCTGTCTTCTCTTTTCTAGGCTGTGTTTGTTAATAGTAGCAGCCATGCATTTGTACATGCCACGATGCCAACTTTTGTGTTCCAATCTTATATATAAAAAGCAAACTCAGTAAAATATGCAATTCTGCTTCACTAGAAACAAATTTGACAGAATTTTGTCCAGACTACCACTTACGCCTCGACATATGTAACATGTTCTGAATAAGACATGCACAACTCAAAAGATCTATTTCCACATCATTAATAACAGCTGTAAATCATGTCCATCATATGTCTGCTCTTCTAGCAGAAGACATGAGCCCAAATTCAAAGCACTATGTGCATCAATAACTATTCAATAATATCTCAAGTATCAGAAAATTAAAATAACACAAGTATTCTAAGTGGTGTTGCACAAACCACCCTGCACAAATCATTTGTGATGTTTGCTCTGACACCACAACTTCAGGAACTTTGTAATAATCTGAACTGAAACAAAAGTTAAATCTCCAAATACCACTAATGTATGATAATTTATGGTCTTCATGGCAACTGAAGTATTACAAGTATTACATTTAATAAATCCTGTTCCAATTTTGCAGAATGACAGAATGGTTGAGGTTCACACAGCTCACTGCAGATCATCTAATCCAATCCCCAGCATATTCAAAGACCAGGTTGCACAGGACCACAACTAAAAAGGTTTTCAACATCCTTAAAGATGGAAACTATACAAGCTCTCTAGGCTTGAGCATTGTCACAGTAAAAACAAGTGTTTTCTTGTGTTCAGAAGGAATTTCATGTGTTTTGACTTGTGATTATTGCTTCTTGCCCTGTCACTGTGTACCCCTGACTAAAGTCTGGCTGTCTTCTTCTTCCCCTCACATTATGTGTTTATACATTTTGATAAGATCCCCTGAGCCTTCTTATCTCTAGGCTGCTCAGTCTTAGCTCTCTCAGCCTCTCCTCATATGACAGAGGCTTCAGTCCCTGTCACCTCAATATGTCCTTATCGTTCTTGTACAGGGTAGCACCAAACTGGACCAATCACTCCACATGTGTCTCACCTGTGCTGAGTGGAGGGGAAGACTCAACACCTTTGGTCTGCTGGCAGCACTCCTAATGCATCTGTTTGCCTTTGACTGTTGGCTCATGGGCAGCCTGTTCCCCACCAGGACCCCCAGGCCCTATTCTGCAAAACTGCTCTCTAGGCTGTGGTCCCACAGCATATATTGATGCATGGAGATTTTCCTCCCCCCACACAGGACTGCTGAACTGCATAAGATTCCCATCTGCCCATTCCTTCAGCATGTGGAAGTCTGTAGGGTATGCCCAGCCACTGCCCTGGAGGGACATCTGCTGAGATATGGAGATCAAGCAATCTCCCAGCAGGACTCCCTGGAAAGGCAACCACTTCTTGGTCACGGCGAGAAAAGACAGACCCACAATCCTTTGGGAGACACTATGCAGATCATTCTGTAACCCACTGGTCTGTCCCAGATCCTCTGTAATCCATTGGTCCCTTACTGATCCCCTGTATCCCTATAAAAGCAAGATCAATGGGCCCCTGCGGCTCAGAGAGAGCTCCCGTCCCTGGCTCCCTCCTTTGCTGGAGGGGACCCACAACAAAGCTACCTTCGTGCGGAACCAGCCACACGGGCCTTCTTGTCTCTCTCTCTGGTCTGGCTTGGCCTGGAGGCTGCCCTGCAGAGCTGAGCTGGAATCACGAGCTGATAATCACTAAAGAGCTGACAGCCTCTGCAAGGGCCCTCCTGCCAGCAGCTGAGGGAAGACACTGGGCCTCAGGAAGGCGATTCCTTTTGGGACCATCTCCCCAGACCGGTTATCTCTTCTTGGGTCAGAGCTGCTGACCCCCCTTCACCAGCTGTAATAGAAGTCCTTCTGAATAACAGTACAAGCATATTGTCTATCAGCCACTCCTCCCAGCTTTGTGTCCTCTGCAAAATTGCTGGCAGGATACTTGATCCCATCATCCAGGTCATTAATGAAGGTGTTGAACAGTATCAGAATTGGTCCTGAGCCCTGGGATACAATGCTGGTGAGTGGCCTCCAGCTGGACTTTGTGTCAGGGATCTTTGAACCAGGTAGTTCAGCCAGTTTTCTCTCCACATCCCTGGCCACCCAACTGCTCAGAACAGCCTATAATTTTAATAGGTTATGTTAATATTAGTATGCATTATATCTTGCTTTAATTTATCACTGCAAAATAGCAAAACAATTTGCCTGTTGTCAACCACACAGAGTCTGCTCTGACAAATCATAGCTGCCCAGATATCAAAGGCCCAGGGTAAGCCCAGGGGATGAAAGATATTATTGACTGGTTATGTCTTTCACCTATCTGAACTCATGTCATCACCCTATCCATGGCAACACATAATTCTGGCACATCTATGGTCAAGGAGTCAAAATCAGAGGATGCACTGTTGAAAGAAATCTAACAGCAAAAAAGATCATCCCATGGTTACAGAAAAGGGATTGTTGTGCTGAGGTGGGACAGCAACAATATTGCTAACCTGGAACAAATATATTTACCATAACTTGTAGCAGTGTAGCAGTATATCAGTGGATAATGTCGGCCAGCAATTTACTGAGCAAAATTCCAACAGGAGTAGGAATGCTATAAATCTAGAAATCTGAGATTTCCAAGTCTGAACAGATCACCTAATACTCCCTGAAAGCATATGGAGAGGAATACATGCTACTTGTGACTTGTGGTTAATTAATCTAAACCTAAAATAGACATTTAAGATAGAAGTGAGTCAATTTCTGCATATGCCTTTTGTCTCAATGATTATAAAAAGTCCTTAGGGTGACTAGGATACTGCCTTAGATGTGCAATTCTTCAATTCCTACAGGAAGAAATAATAGAATCCATATTCTGAAAATGCTGTGAGTGAGGAAAACAGAGACCTTTGGAAGTAGTGCACCTGTACATATCCACAGAGAAAGAAGTCTTAAAGAGAATAAATGGGTTATTTATGGAGCTTAGTGATCAAGAGTGTGATGATGAAGGTGACAGTGACAGAAGAAAAAGAGGAGGGGTGAAAGCAGTCACAGAGCAGGACAGTAGATCACACATGGACTTGTAAAGTTGAAATTGGCAGCAATCTAACAAGAAGAAGTCAGAATTCTGCATCACCTTGCTAAACCAAGCAGAGGGAGGCAAACCAAGAGTAGAACTTAGGTCAAGATCAAGGAGTCACAGTCATTAAGCATGTGAGTGGGTAAAACCAGTTTAAAAGGTACATATAAAATGTGATAATGAAATATGTATTAACTTAATTAGGATCATCAGAGACAAATCATTCTCTTTTTATGTATTTAACTAATCCAAGTGAATAAAAAATGACTGGAAAAGAATTTAAAATGTAGACTAAGGACAGAAAAAAGACATTCATGTTCCAGACAGATGTCAAATTCACCAGCCAGCCTTTGATGATAGTGTTCAAGAAACTTAAAAATGTTACGGTATGAAGGTTACAATGGTTAACACAAAGGTAGGAAGTATTTGTTCCTGGCAAAAGTGCCCCAAATGTATTTGAGAGAGTTACAGATATTTTCCAGGAATTAATATTTAGAAATGAAAAGATGAGTCTATTTTTCACATTTTCTGTGATTTGTAAGGTTTACTCTGCTAGATTAAGAGCTCCTCTCTTTACCCTTAGCACCAACATTCCCATGATAATATCAGCATCCCCATAATGCTGATATTCAGGTCTTGTGGACAGTGAGTTCTTTGCAAATTTGCTCAAACCTTCTTTGTCCTAAGGATTATGCCTATCCATGTGGAAATACTCAACTCAGAGTGGTCCCAGTCATGCTGCTCCTGGATTTTTGACTGGTTTCTGTGACATTTTAGTCTGCATCTGAGTCTTAATATTTCCCCTTCTCTTTCCCTTCCACCCCGAGGAAGTAAAGCGTTGTCTTGGCCTTGACTTGTTCTGGGAATGTTACCCCAGAGTCTTGAAAAGATTCTTGGTTTAGGATGATACTTTATGGTTCTTTTGGTTCTTTGTATTGGGAATCAAAGGAACTGCTCTATCTGTGGGATAACAACTTTGAGGAAGGCAAGAAAATAAGTTGTAAGAAACTTATGTGTAAACTGCTTTGCATGGAAGTTGGAAAAGCCCAGAGGTGAGTACTGTCGCATTTTGCTTCATATTGTCCATTTAAAAAGTCTTCACTGTAAGCTTTTATCAATATAATCATTTATTAATATAACCATTTATCAATATAAACAATTGTATATATTGATAAAAAAACTATTCCTGTTTAAGGTAACACAGTATTTAATCACTGTGTTAATAAAAAAACACTTATTAAATCCAATATTCTGTACCCAACAATAGGTAACACTGTAGAATCCAGGGTAAATGACCAGTGCACTGATTTGTAACACTCTGTACCTCAAGCAGAGATTTATGCTTCATGTTTCAAGTGTAATTCTATTACAACTGAAAATTTAAAGCACTGCATGCATTTCCTACTTATTTGCTGAATTCACTACAAACTGTTTATTATTCTTTGACGATTTTTTTCATCATGGGAAAGAAGATGCCCCGAAGGGTTGAGGAGAATGAGTATACGTATGTAGAACCCAGAAACATTCGATCTCATTAAGCAATGAAAATTGTCAGTGTAGCACAGGAATGAAAGAATATGACATTGCTAGTCTTACTTACACAGATGATTAGAAAGAGATAAAATAGCTGACCCAGACAGCTAATAAATACAGCATTAAAAACACAGCATTTTCTGCCTTCTTTTTCTGACCTACTTTTCTTTCCCATAATTGTCTTACAGTTATGTCTGAAGTTCACGTATTGGTTGCATCCATTATTCTGGCTTCCTAGATATTTGTTAAATTTAGTAAGAATTTGTTTGATTAGCTTTTATTAAGTTCCTCTTGGGAGCCCTGAAGGACTGAGAAAGATAAGCAAATCCTACGAGTAGGACCTATACATGTACACTACCTCATTAAGGAATGAAAAGTGCTGGGTTAAGAGAAGAAAGAAGAAGGGTTATTCATATTTACACTGATCTTTTCAAAAGCCAAGGCATGATTCTCTATATTGTTAAATTGGTTTCATTCTGGTTTAGCTAGGTAACCAAGGTAACTACTTTCAACAAACTTTGGAGTTCATTCAAACCCAAGGGAATTGGATACTTCTCAGTATATGAGGTTTGCATCCTTAACAAAATTTTTTAAATTACTGTACAAAATCTTACTTTTTCCCTATAACTCTTCTTTTTCACATCATTTTGTCAGAATAAGAGTGCCTCACTAATGTGCATTTCAGGTCTGGATCTTCAAAATATTAGGAGCTGGCTTTAAAAATCTTATACATTTATTTAAGAAACAAAGGGACTATTTCAACCATTAACAAAAAAAGTAGTATTCTGTCCCCAGTCTGCTTATTATAGTTAGCTAGGACTCTTGCAAGAAGTAAAGCAGAAAGAAATTGATTCAAAATGTTAAGCCTTTATTTTTTGTTACCATTGTCAAACTGGAGTGTCTGATTTATTAGATTTTCTATGTACTCTTTGTGCAAAGTTGACTATTTCCACACTGTGTGTCACACCACCCTTTCCAAACTGGTGAAGTCTTCTTCTACCAGCTCATTCACGTTTCTGTTGCATTTTTTAAAAGTTTTAATTATATTTGCAATTACAGTATTTGCCCTTGAGAAAGGCAAATTAGAAGGCATTCTTTTCAACATTATGATTATTTCCTTTTTTAATTTTTTCCAAACCTTTTTCTGCTTTCCCATACTGACATGATTAGCTACATAAACACATAGAGAGGTACAGAAGGAACACATTCCCTTTAACAATTTTTCCTCTTTAGAGTGCAAGTATTTTATCTTCATTGTGAATTTAAAATAAAATTCCTACAATACATTAACTTTGAAAGGTTTAATTCACCTGGATGCATATTCAGATATAGGATTAGTTCCTAATAGGCCTCTACCTCACTGAACTTATGACCTCCCTAAAGCAAGGACTGTCAAAACTACAACTCCAGATCATGGAATCATAGAACCATAGAATGGTTTGGGTTGGAAGGGATCCTAAAGATCATCCAGTTCCAATGCCCCTGCAAAGGGCAGGGACACTTCCACTAGACCAGGTTGTTCAGAGCCCCATCCAGCCCGCCCTTAAACACTTCCAGGGATGGGGCATCCACAACTTCTTTGGGCAACCTGTTCCAGTTCCTCACCACCCTCACATTAAAGAATTTCTTCCTGGCATCCAATCTGAACCTACCTTCCATCTGTTTAAAGCCATTCCCCCTTGTCTTATCACTACATGCCCATCATAGTGACTTTTCCTTTCATGGACAGGGGCAGAGGTACAGAAGACTGTGCAGCATCTTCTGAATTGCTGCCTCACTTTTACGAAAACAGAAAGGGCAGAGATAACTCTTTTACAAATTAATTTTTATTTTTGATGAAAAATGAGGTTCTCATGTAACCTCTTGATAAAAACAGTTTTACCTATCTGGAAAGTAATCATCACTTGTGAAAGTGGATATGAAAACCCAGAAATTGATAATGTTGGGGTTTTTTATCATATCCCATCCTTCCCCAGTGCAGGACTTACTGGTAATAATGTTATCAGCTTATGAATGCATGACAATCTTACTTTATTCAGTAACACACTGAAGGATTACAGAAGCATAAAATGAAATTTTCTTTAAAGGAAGCCCAGTCCCTGAAGCCAAGTCTAAATATCCCAACAGAATTATGAAGATTTTTGCAGGGAACTGGGGGAAAATCACCACTTAATACCACCACTTTAGAGACTGGTCAGAGGAGACCAGACTGAGACAGGTGACAATGTAAGTATCTAATCATATGTACTCAATGAAACCTGTACTCAATTAAATAATTAATGAATTTAAAATTAGACACTCATCTCAGCAAGCAGTCAAAAAGATGACAGGACCTTGTCCTTTAGGAACAGCAAAGAGAATAGCTTTCATGATTTCAAAGAATTCCCTACCAAGGTGTTGGAAAAGCCGTAAAGCCTCATCAGAGCTAGTGGTTTGAATCCTGGCCCTGTCTCCTTTCCCAAAAATGCCTCACATCTCAGACCCGTGATGATCACCTACACTGTGAGCCCCACAGAGGGCTGGGATCAGCGCAGAGCAGCTGCCCAGCAGCCAGGTGTTCTTCACAGCATGGTGGCCAGGGACAGGATTTTTCCCTTAGTTACAGGTTGACACTTGTCCAGGTGTTGTTTTCTGCTGAGACGTACTAAGATATTCTAACTTGTGCCTTTTACAGTTACTGTGAAGCAGCTTGTTTGTTAAAACAAACAAACAAACAAAAGATAAATAGGGGCACACTGTTAAAAACTAACCCTGTGTCTGTGTTGTATGATTACTACAATGTTCGAGACCCAATTTAGTGAAGGCTATCTTGCCCAAGAAATGAAAACATTAAATTGGTTTTGTTTTTAAAAAGGCACTGCCTTTATTTTTTTTATTTTTGTCTCTAGGAATTGGCTTTCACTTGTCCTTATTACTGCCTGGCATGTGCTGTAATATCATCCTATCCCTTTAGTTTTGTTCCCTTTCCTTTCATACTACCTCCTAATTATCCCTTTTGTACCTCTAGTCTGTGGTCTCTGAGCCTCTAATACATGGCTGCACCAATTCCACCAACCCCAAGGCTAGTCAGGTTAAAAATTAATGAGTAGATTTTACCCAGAGGCTTTACAAAGGTTGCACATAATTACAAATGGGTCTTTTATGCAGTGTTGAATATGTGGAAGCTACTTTAAAAAAAAAAAAGGTAAAGGGAAAAAATAAAAAAAACTTATGGGATTTAAGTCAGCTATTTAAATCTTCTCAAAAAAAACCAAACAAGAAGTTCTACCCTTTGTTCCAAAGATGGTGATAAAAACAAAAACACCATATGGTGGAAATTAGACTGCATCTCAATCTTGCAATATCACTGCCTCCTAATACTCCTTTCAGGTTAAGTAAAATGTTTTACACTAAGAAGATGTAAAGACGAAAAAAGGTCTAAAATTGTTGGTAACTCTCCAGTTAACTAAATTCTAATGTTTGACAATTTTTTAAAGGAAAAAAACCCAAAACATTTCTCCTGTAGGCAAAACCTTGAAAGATTGCTTAAACTAGCTGCTTGGTGAGAAAGACATATGCTGGCTAATTATCTTAATCTTGTGTTTTCTCAATTTACAGAAATATCTTAAAATGCAAACTCAATATCTGGGACAAGACTTTCATAAGTGCAAGTTTAAATTTAGGTTCATAGAACCATGGTATCATACTAATGAAATAGTCTGACTTTAAGTTCTAAATTTCACCAAATCCCATTTAAGCTAATGGAAACTACTTTGGAATCTGTCTTCAGGCACTACTTGTTTGCTCTGTTGCTTTAAAACTTTGAGAATAGCAGATAAATGGAGATTAATAGAAAAAAAAATTAAAAAGGCAAAACCACAAAACCAACAACAAAACCCCCCTCTACCTTTTATATTGCATTATTAGTGTTTAAATAATGGGCTGAACCCGTCAGAAATGTCCAAGAAATTTGGTACTTTAGGATTTCCTTCCAATTCTGGATTGTAAGACTATGTTTTCAGAGGTGCTTTGTCTCCTTGTTTTCAGTTAAGCTTAGTGGTGACTGAAGCTCTACAGAAACATTGTAAATTTTAGTATCATTATTTTTTTTCAAATCCGTACTGGTGAAAAGACAAAACTTGATTCCTCAAGAATTCTTTTGTGCAAAAAGTGGCCCCACTCACTAGTGATACCACTCTTCAAGAGTAAGAGCATAACAAAGAGAACCCATAAAACCACTGAAGTCCTAGACTTGTCTCTGAAAACGATCTAAGCCCGGATGTTTTGTAGGTTTATTTGGATTTCTCATTTAAGCATTTGCAATACAGGTGCTCTGTTTTCTTCTGCTGCTTTCTTTTTCTTTTGCCTGTTCTTCTCTTTTGCCTACGGGCACTATCTGTCTAGCCTTTATTGTAGTCATATATGAGTTTAACTCTTTCAGCAAGAGGCTGTTGAAAAGACAAAATTTAAAACTTTGCATTTGATCACTAAGCAACTTGAGTTCTTATTTGAAACACAAGATAAATTGTTGGATTTCATTATAATTCTGATTACTAAATATAACACTTTAGCATTGCATGGTTAGGGACCAGGTCCCTAAGTAATTAGATACGCATTATGCAAACAGTAAAACAGTCTTTGGATTACTTCAAAAATTATAATTATTAACTCATGGCTCTTAAGTGGTTTATGATTAGTTTATTAAATGTGAATGTCAGAATTTGACGTAAAGCTCAGACTTTTTTTTCCCCACAAGTGAATTACTGCAACTCAAAGAAAACATTATCACTTAAAGTTTAAAATTTTCATTTCCAGAATTGTTCTTTCTATTCAATAATAACATTCTTTTATAGCTGATCACAAAGCAAATTTAGGATCACAATATTTTTGAGAAGGAAGCAAATATTGAGAACCAAAAAGAATGTATAACTGCCCAGGCACTTACATAGGAGAGCAGCATTTTTCACTGCAAGACTTGTCTTAAAAGTGAGACAGGTTTATTTAAGCTTTTTTATTAAAAAGTGTTGAAACTCTGCATGATATGTAGGGTACTTCTACATATATAACTAGTTTCTAGCTCTTTGTGGACAAAGTTGAGCTACTCTGCAAGCAAGGAAGCAGTGCTCTAAAGGCAAAAAACAAAAGATGTGAAGAAAGACTCTGACTCAAATCTTAGAGTGTTTAAGCTGGAGGAGGGCTAATTCTTAAATTTTTGATTTATTGTAGTTTTTTGACTACAGAATTATTGCTTAGTGTAAAAGAAGCCATGCTTTTGAGAGCAACTGACACTGCCCTACCAGTAAAAGGGAGTCACGTTCCCTTTTGCAGTATAACCAGAATCTCTTGACTTTCTTTTTTTATATTGGACTTTGAAGTAAAATTTTTGACAAAGTATTTCTTTCTTTTCCTAGCAATGAATAAGAATTTCTTTTTTTAGGAAGGGTATTTCCAGCAGATAAGGGAGGTGATCCTGCCCCTCTGCTCAGCCCTGGTGAGGACTATCTGGAGTGCTAGGTCCAGTTCTGGGCTCCTTCGTACAAGAAAGACATGGAGCTTCTGGAGCAAGTCCAGTGGAGGGCTACAAAGATGACTGAGGGACTGGAGCATCTCTCTTTTGAGAAAAGGATGAGGGAGCTGGGCCTGTTCAGCCTTGAGAAGAGATGACTGAGAGGGGGATCTCGTCAATATCTATCAGTATCTGAAGGGAAGATGTCCAGAGGATGAAGGCAGGCTTTTCTTGGTGGTGCCAAGCAATAGGACAAGAGGCAACAGGCAGAAACTGAAGCAGAGGAAGTTCCATCTGAATATGAGGAAGAACTTCTTCACTGTGCAGGTGACCATGCAATGAAAAAATTTCCAAGAGAGGTTGAGGAGTCTCCCTCACTGGAGATATTCAGGAACCATCTGGATGCAATCCCATGCCATGTGCTCTGGGATGGTCCTGCTTGAGCAGGGAGGTTGGACCAGATGACCTCCTGTGGTCCCTTCCAACCTGATCCATTCTGCAGTGGGTACAGAAGCAGGAAATGACCTCTATGTCCAGATTCTAAATATTCTTTTTTGTGGTGCACCAAATTAAGATTTCTCCTGCTGCTTTGGAAACAAGGGAAAGATTTAAAGAAAAGAAGAAAAGAAAGTAGAAAAGAAAGTAGAAAAGAAATTTGGTGTTGGCTATTGATAGATTCTGCTTTTCTTCCAAAGCCTATTTTAAAATTACAAAGACATCTCATAGTTCCCATCAATAAAAGATACAGCACAATTCTTCCTTCCTGGACCTGCAGAGCTGAACCTCAGTCACACAAATAGATCCACACTGGCTTCAGTGAAGCAGCTTGTATATTTGATACAACCACAGACATATATTCATATACAATTCTGTAATTATCGATGTGCATAATAATCTGCAGGACAGCCACCTCATGTTTATGTCTGACCTGCTATAATTACATTAAGCACAGCTAAAAATTCTTGTCCTCCTGCCAGGCTGCCACACTTTTAACTCTGTAGGATGCTTCTAGGAAGGAAAACAAACCTGTGTGCAATCTTTCAGATTCATGGACTTCTGTTGTTTATTTTACTTCCATGTAAGCTTGAAGTAAACAGGTACATCAGGTAGCAATATGAAAACAGAGAATTTTGTATAGATTACAGTTTGCATGAAAGCAAAGGACAGCACAGCATGCATGCTGGTGCAAAGTAGGAGAGTAAAGGCATAAATCATATCCTTATATTGTGAAGAAATCATTCTGCTGCCACTTTTGGTGTGCATGAGAGGCAGGTTTGAATGTCCAGCTGCATTTTCCACTCTGGCTTTTGAAGGCAAAGTCTAGAAACTGGAAATGTTTTGACTCCTAAGCAGCATACTGAAAAATATTTTGAGAAAATGTGGAAAGAATGAATATAACATATTCCTTTCTCTAAAGGGAACAGTCAAAATTACTGACAAAGCAATTTCACTGCATGACTGTGGCTTCTACTGCTGTGTTAAGACTTCTCTTTGTGTCAGTGCTCACATCTGGGTAGCTACAGATCCATGGTGACGTTACACTCTTACATCAGTATGTCTGAGTACTAAAGGTGTTATTGCAAGCCAATAGTATGGACTGCAAAGGACTCATGAGATAGTGACTGTGCTACATTTCCTTTAAAGTGTGCTCTATTGATTTGGTGTTTTTTCCTGCTAAGTGTGTTTGTATCTTGATGTCTTGGATATCACCAACCAAGTGACGTAGAAAACAGAAGATAGATTATTTGTTTTATTCCATTTTAAATCTATTTAAATTATACTAAATTTGCTTCAGTTTTCAGATGACTATAGCACAAGAACAGTGAACTCTATCAGATGGGCCTACTGCTACTGGGAAAAAAACAAAAAACAACCAGCCAAGTTGAAGACTTTCTTCATCTGACTCTTATCAAAGTCTGTTATTTGGTGACTTGAATTTCATGAAAATTGTCTCACTAGGTGGCACACAGAAGTGCTCTCAAGCCTTGGGCCTAAGGGTATCAGTGCACTCATATATACATCCACCAGCAAGTAATTTAAACTGAACAAAACCATAGATTTTGAAGCATGGTAAAAGCAGTATAATAAGTACTACCACTTTTAACTCCATAGCATACGTTTTATTCAGGTTGCATTCTAACAAACTTAACAGCTAATGATACATTCCATTAATATAAATTAATACCTTCTATAATTTCTTTCTACCTTTTATGTTGTTCTTTTTTTCCCAAAACAACTTTGTTGTTCTCTGAAAATATACATATGGAACAAATGACAGCCATTCTGCATGCCAGAAACATGAAGAGAATTTGAGTGTATTTGAGGTTAGATGGATTTCTGAAACATACAATATAAAAACAGGGTGTTTCTGTATTTAATGAACACTGCATCTGTAGCAACAGAAAAAGGGAAAACATGCAACATGAAGCCATTTACCTTAGTGATGTAGTGCTGTGTTTAGCATGAATGGTCAAGGTTTAAAATCTTATACAGCAAATTTGAAGTTAATATGCTAGTATCTGTAAAGAATATATATTAATTATTGGAGCAATGGAGACCACAAGAACAATAAACTGGGTTAAGCCGAGTACCCAACAGTCCATCTCCAACAATGGCCAGCAACAGATGCCAATAGAAAGGAGTAAAACAGGTCAAGCATACAATGATGCTTTCTCAGACTCCAGCAATATGTGACTCTTGGCTTTCCTAAGCCAAAAACATTATTTTGAGGTGCTGTCTGGGGCCAGATTATCAAGAGTTGGGAGGATGGGGGGGAGGGGGAAGGGAAGAAAAAGTCTTTAAAACTGAGTGTTTGTACTGAGCCAACAGTGTAAGGAGCTTTGGGGTGTGGGTTTGGTCGGTCGGGGATGGACGGTGACGAGAGATCTCTATAGTCAGATCTTGGAACATGCGGTTTATTGCAAAGGGCGTGGGTATAGGGGCACTGCTTAGAGCTGCAGCTGGCAGCTCTGAGCAGGCCCAAGAGAGCAAGAGAGTAAGCGGGTAAGTAAGGAGAGAGAGAGAGAGAGAGAGTGTAAGAGTGTGCGAAGAGTAAGAGAGGAATGGTGAAGTGAAGTCCTGGTTACAATACAATAAATCATCTTCTGTACTGAATATTCTAATTGTCACTAACCAATCTAATACAAGATACAAATCCTATAGCATTTACATACAGACTATAAGAGTTCTTATATTACCATAGAGTGTTACATCTTAACTTCTAAAAACTACTCTTTGGACCCCTTCTGCTGAGCTAGTAGGGTCTGCTCTGACCCTTGGACCTGCCTGCAAGCAGAGGGTATTGTTCAGTCAAGAGGGGATTACCTTCAGTCGGCCATACCATTGTTTTCCAGTTGTTCAGTAACTAAGACTTGGTATTTCAAAAGTGGCTTTCATTTCGATGTCGCCTGTAGTTTTCATATTCCCAAAATCTTTTGTCAGGCAATCATATTTATAAAGCTTTCCTGTTTCATCTTCCCCAACACAACAGTAAAGCATCTATAATAAATTTCTAAAATATTACTCTAATTCAGTCTTCTTGTAGATTCTTTACTACAAAAAACCTACAGGAGCCTGTAATATTTAGTGCTAATTGGGGGTGGGGAGGTGTAAAAATTATGCAGAAACATTAAATGCTTTCACTAAGCTACGAAACCTCTATGATATAGCTCACAGTAGTACCTCAAAAAAATTACTCCCTTATATGCTGGTTACTATTCACATATACTAATGTACCTACACTTGTGGGATACTGAAAATTAGAAAAATTATTGAAAAAAATCCTGAAATGCCACAGATGTCCCAGTTTTAGTGCACCAGAGCCACAAAGCATTTAACAAGGGAAAAAATTCCCACCAACCAAAGAAATCCATAACAAAGCAAACAAACAAAACAACTCACCAAGGAGTGAAACTAAAATAAAGCAGAGTGCTGGATACACTGTCATGTAACCCTTCTACCCAGTTCTTACTTCCCCTCACACTCTATTTCTCCCCTGAAATTTTGTTCCACGTTACAGCTTGATCCCCGAAAACTTACTTAAGGGGAAGTGATATCAACCTAGAATCAGCTTCTTGGAGCTGAGGCATAACCCCAAAAAGACATACTGGGGCACATTAATAGATGGGTGAATATACTGTACACACAGGATGGAAAAGAAATCATAGTATCTTTAATGCTAATCAGTAGGCCTTAATTGGAAACAGATCTCACCGATAGGAGCTGTGTCCTGTTGAGATCACAAATATGGCTGCCAAAGCCATCTATGAGTACATCATCTGACCCAGAAGTTCATCACATTTTGAATAATAAATTTGGTATATTAAAAAAAAATTCTTTGTGGTATATATTCAATGAATTAAAATTGTCTGATAATCATCACCTAGTAGGAATGATTTTAGTGAGATTTCACCATGATCTCTTCTTGCCTCCACACCAGTCAATATTGTTATCAATGATCTGGAAGAAAATATCATTAATGGTAAGGTCTATAGATTACACAAAACCAGTAAAGTGGTATATTAGGATAAGGACAGGTCAATTCGACAGAACAATCAAGTTCACTTAGCAAGATGAGACCATCTGAGCATCATGCTTTCTAAAACAATTACATTTAAGGACAAGCATCTTTGGAAATGGAATTTAGGTCAGAGTTGAAGGAAGGAATGTTTTTTTGAAAAAGTGCTGCTTTCGAAGTGATAGATAGGCAGTGTTTCCAGCATGACCTCCTGGTATGACAGAATACATAAAAAGTCAAGATGTAGTTATATTCAGAAATAAAAAGTAATACTGAGAGGAGGTACAAACTATTTATTCCACTGTATATAACCAACAACAATAATAATTATAATAGTATAGCAAAAAAAATTTATAAAAACTTTCTTGTCTGCAAAAGAGGATGTTTATAAATTGGAAATGTTCAGTGAAAATATAAAAGAGTTACCTAAGACCTGGAAAATCTCACTTTTTCTAGGAGCCTAGTGCTGAGTCCTGTTAATGTACATGGGAAACATTATGAGTTGGTTTGATCACTGTGTATGTCAGGGAAAAACTTCTGGCTAGCAAACAATGATAAAACATCTTCCACTGGTGAGAAATTAATCTAGACAAATTTAGAGTAGTAATAAATGATTTTTAACAGATAAAGCTATCAATTGGTAATTTATTTTGCAGCATGTTGGAACCTCTGTTACTTGAAGGCCGTACCTTTCGTAAAATATATTCTTCTCTCCACCCAAACTCGTAGATGCAGGAAAAAGTATTTACAGAAGAGATGCTCACACAAGTCTGTACCTCAGTGATCGAAGATGCTGTTATAGATGAAAAAAATAAAAAAAGAGGGAGGAAAGATGCATACAATGAACCAAGAGGAAAGTACTTCCCGTGAAATATAAAATAAGATTACCTCACTGATGCTGATGATGCACCCTAGGATAACCATTTAAACATTTCTCGACTTTTTGCACCTCAGCGTTCATCTTTGCAGTTCTAAACAAGGCTAGTAGCAGAGGAAATAGTTTTAAGCACAACCTGGCCACAGAAGGAGGGAAGGGGACACATGTGTTGGAAAATGGATTGCTGTACAGTTTTGGACAAGCTTTGCTGTTGTTGAGGCACTGAGAAAATTAATGTCCAACCTGTGGTAAAGGACCTTCAGCCAGCAGTGCAAGTGAAAAGCAAGTGACACAGGTCAGAGCACAAGGGGAAAGAATCACGTGCAGGACTGAGTCTACACAGGGTTGATATAGGGTTGGATAAACATTTTGCACAGGAAGTGCAGCATTGTCACTTCCAAGCACTTCATCCAAAACACATTGAGCTCAGCCAAGCGAGAGAAAATATGCATAGGTATTGAAGGGATCCCCATAAGAGGTGGCCCCCTACAAGATGTGTAGCAATGCCCACCTGTAATAGGTGAGCAGCTTCTGATGATTGGGTCTTCTCAATCAACAGGCAGTCATCAAGTAAAAGTGGCACCATCACAAAGAGACAAGTCAGAGGCTTGTGTATCTGATGCATCTCTCAACTTCCATGTTGTTGCAGTGTTTCTGGTTACAACTTGTGAAAAAATGTAAATACTTTCATATTCCACAGAGAGATTAAATCATCATTTTATTGTGGGAATGTTATCTTGTTTCCTTTTATTTCCTAAATCAGAGTATCATGCCCAGATATAGGCAATCTAATGATCTCTAAAGTTTTATTTTTCTGTTATTATCTCCAAATCAAGAAGATTTGGACTATCCACATAGTAGTCTACAAGAATATTTCAATTGGATTATCTTTGATGATATTTACTAACGTACCTAATATGGGTCAAAAGCTCATAATAACAAAACAACCTGACTCCAAATCATACTCCAGACAGCAGAACCCTGCACACTGCAGGCTGCACCATGGATTTGCAAGCACTTTCCCTGAAAGCATGTATCAGCCAAACCATGTTTTCAGCAGCTGCTAATTAGCACCATTCCAGACTGGACTGCATTATGAGTCAGTACCACAGAACAACTCAGGACAGCCTGTTTGTGTGACAGAAATGTGTTCTCAGTAGAAGTGCATATTCTGCCTGATGAAAGTTTTCTAAGTATTTGAGCATCAGTGTACCCATGGCAAATAAAGCCAGGTGAAGCTCTGTCCTGTTTATAGCTGCAATATATAAAGGTCAGGGAGGAAAAGTCTTAGAGAAACCAGTTTGCTCATAACTGGACAAATACTTCTCAAAGCAGGTGTTTTAGACAGACAATAAAACTCTCTGAGCATGACCCCATCTCTCAATGCAATAATACTTTTGAGAGCACTGTTCCAACTCCTGACTTAGTATATACTGAGGCAGCTGGTACATGCTACCTTACTAGAGTGTGCAAAGCTTTTCAAACCTGCTAATGACTATTAGTGTCATAACACGGAGAGAAAGAACTTTCTTTTAGATACTCATATAAATATGTCTTTATTTTTAGGACCAAGAAAAAGAGCTTTCATTAACAGCACCCTCCTGGAGGTTTTCAGCACAGTCAGAGTACATGCTCAGCACCCAGAAAGGGAGTATCTTCCATGACTGTGAGCCTGCAACTCAACTTCACAGATCTCCCAGCAGAAAAATATCTAATACATGTTTTCTCTTTGTGCTGTGTAAATGCACACTCACCCTTTCACTCCATTTTGCTGTGTTCAACTTTTATTTCAGAGACACATAAAGGCCATCACTGGTAAGAGTTTTTATAAAGGAGTAAGAGAAAATATCCTTGATTCGTCACATAATTTCTATATATGACTACTGAGGATTTCTAGGTGGTCTCTCTTTTTAGCAAAAACCTGCCTTGAGTATCTCACTGGTATCTCTGGTAACACAATGTGAAAAACAGTGTCTGCCTCTATAACACAATAAAGGTGACCTATAGCTCAGTCTGTTTCTGCTAGCTGAAGGTTATTTTGCTTTGACATATCCTTGCAGTGTCCTCTGCTTTAATTAATAATGTTGCTGCCATGTATTATGAAAATCACTCTTTTGCACATACTGGTATCTTTCCAAATTAGGCATTTTAAAGTTTAAGCCTTAAGAAATGCATAGACTATTTTCAATCAAAAGTCCAATCTATTTGCATGCACAAGAGCTGAAAGATTTTTCTTGCAAGTGGTTGTACTCTTAGGCTTTTATTATTTCTGCTTGAGCAGAAAGCAATAAATATGTCTTGAGACAAGGGAGAAAGTTAATAAAAAACTGTCCTTTCCTCTTTGTGCTAGACCCTGTTTTAAAACCAGCTTGTCTTTCATGAACAAATTAATTGGATTAGCTCTGCTTCAGCCACAAAGGACAACACTCTGTGTCACAAGCATATTTGTATAATGAACCATCACTGCACGGGTATAGTAGGGGACTGATCCTGAAATTGTATTCAAACAAGTACTATTACTAGCATTAATATTACAATTCAGTTTGTGGGATGCAAATAAGAAGAGACACAAATTTTAAAAAGTCCCTGCACGAGTGAACGAGTGATTGAAATGAAAAAAAACCTGTAGGGTGAATGAGGGTATAGAAGGGATGCTTATCCTACATAAGCCAGCTAGTCAGAGGGAAGGTCCTCACTGTCAAAAGATATTAAAATGGTGTCCCTAGAGATATTGTCAATGAAAATTTTACTCTGGTTTGAGAAGATGTCAACAAAAGGAATAAGACTTTATAAAAAATTGTGACTACTTTCCCAAGGTAGAAATCAGACTGTATTTTTGAAAAATAAGTATTTACTATTTTGAAAAGGAAAAAAAAGCCATCTTTTTATCCTACTCCCCTTTATCATGTTAATAAAATTTTAAGCTGAAATTATTATACAATTAGTTTTTACCCAACATTGTTAATTTTTTTTTAATGTAGATGGTTTTACCCATCTCGGAATGGTATGTGCTCCAACCTCTATCCTTTACAGCTTTCATTGATCCTCATTCATGTTTCACAAAAATAATCTTGGGGGGTTTCTGAGTGTTTTGGAAATAGCTCAGAATGGGTCTCTGACTGCTACTGTAACAAATAAATTAATAAGAAATAGAATTGTCATGAAGGAACCTAACCTATGAAATTGAAACAGCTGTAGTTTATACAGAAAAAGGAATTTCTCCTTTAAAATTAAAGTGATCTTTTGTTTCTGTTGCTGGCTATTCTAGGGCTGGCTATTGATACTGAAACACATATACAAATGAGTACTTTCCAGGGTATTATTTTTATGTAATGTTCTATATGGACCATTTATCACAGAACCTTATTTGATGGTTTGCTTAAATGTTCAATAATAATAACGCTCAATAAGAAACAATTGGAATTTGTTCTTAATTGAGTTCCTAGTAAAATTTTTTAAAGAGGACTGACTTGTCCCTTAGTGGTCAATGAAAAATTGCCTGTGAATTAGACCACAAGGACAAATGTCCTCTCCTAAATATATAGAACATCTAGTCATGGCAGACACCCTGTTGTTTGAAAAGTTGATTTCACGGTGTTATTGCTATCAATTACTGCTATTTTACCTTCTTCCATTACACAAGGGCAGCAGCTTAAAATAAAACCATAATTTCTCATTCTGGGTGTTGTACAAACATCCACCAAGAACTAATGAGGGTCCCAAGAAACTTCCAGAGGCAGATTAAGGAGGAGCATTTATCACTAGTCAGCACATCCTGAAGTTATAGCTTTGCAGCTGCTGCTAGGTGGGAGGGAGGTTGTTACACCTACACCTGCCCTGAATAACTATTCACACAGGGCACCATGTATGATGGAGGGTACTGTATTGTAGGCTTTTGTATCCAAAGCAACAGCTCCAGAGATGTCTCGAGCTGGGCCTAGAAGATTGGGCATTCTTTAAAGAGTCCTTCTATCTAGTCACAAATATGTGGCTTGCAAAGACTCTTTCTTTCTTCTTCCTTCTTTCTATATTGTTTGTGAACAAAGTATGGGTGATGAATTTCTAGCATCTGCATATACCCACTTGTAGAAACTAGATACACCTTTCAGTTATGAGAGGCATAAATCCTTATTAACTATTAACTACTGTTATAGGTAGCATAGAATTATTCAAGCAATAAAATAGTTTATTTTTTCCCTTGGTTAGCTGTAAATGAGCCTAGAGGGAACCCAGGAGTTCTAAGTTAAGCTCATTTCATACCTGTAGCAATAGCTTTAAAACCTAATCCTGGATATGTTTATACATTTTTAATAGGACCCCAATTTTACATACTTTATCCTCCAGTGGCTTCTGCTGCTGCAGAATTCTGGAGAACAGTTTTTTACTGTTAGGCTTAGCAGGTTCAATGCTTGATTATCTTTCCTCCAGTTCAATATCTTCCCTTTTCCCTTTGTTATATACCAACAAGGGGACTATATGCAGGTTCTCTGTGGAGGATGCCTTGTACGTGAACATGCAAGCAATGTGGAATCGATCTGAGCTGAATCCAGTATTCAGGGAATTTAATTGAATTATTGAAATTCAGGGTTGAACCCCGGGGACATTGATCCTGTATTGTCAGCTTCAAATCCAAGGTGCACTGGCCGCTTGATAATGTGTTCATACGATTTGCAGTAGAAGGGACGGTGAATCAAAGCAGTGACAGTATCGCTAACTGACAGAAAACAGAGGAACTAATGCTGAATACATTTTAAAATAAATCAATATAGACTGGCCTGACTGAACAATTCTGGCAATGTGTTGTGCTGGCATGGCTGCTGACTTACCAGTTTAAGAGTAGGCTCAGGATTCATGGGAGCTGGAAAGCTGGAGAGGCCTGTTGCTGCAGCAATGCATTTAACTTCAAGACAGAGAATATTTGCTCATCTGTTTTCCTTGCCAGAAGCTAGAAAGTATTGCTGCAGCTGCCAAGTGAAACAAAGCAGGATTAAAAGAGAAATTAAATTATAAAATAATACTTACAAAAAAGAAACAAAAATCCAAAGAAATGGCTTTCATTTATACTGATATAAGTGTAAGTGCTTTGCTTATTTTCCTCAGATATTAAAAAGATCATTGAGAATTTGAGGCTCAGGTCAACTAAAAAAATAAAAAAAAAGAGAGAAAGGAGTTTAAAAACATTAATGCAAAGTAATGCTCAGCCTTTACCATCTCTACTGAGACCTAAGTCCCATCCTTCCTCAAGTGCAGCTGCTGGAAAAAGGAGACAAAGCAGAGACAGCTGCAGGACTATTCTGCCCCACTGCATGTTGTTTCTACGATCACTCTCTCTCACCAATTCACCTGCTTCATTCAATTTATCATTGTCTGTTTCCCTTGAAATGGGACCTGAGAACACTTGTCTGAGCTGGATTGCACAGCTGTTGCTTTAGCTGCTGCAAGAGGATGGCAGCTTTACAACCTTTCTGCAGCCTTATTCCCTTTGGGGGGAATAGGCAATAGACAGTCCTTTCTTCTATCACCAGGATGTTCTGAAGCCCTGAGCCATCCTTCCTTCCTTCCTTCCTTCCTTCCTTCCTTCCTTCCTTCCTTCCTTCCGAATTCCTTCCTTCCGAATTCCTTCCTTCCTTCCGAATTCCTTCCTTCCGAATTCCTTCCTTCCTTCCGAATTCCTTCCGAATTCCTTCTGAATTCCTTCCGAATTCCTTCCTTCCCTCCCTTCCTTTCTCCTTCCTTCCTTCCCTCCCTTCCTGTCTCCTTCCTTCCTTCCTTCCCTTCCTCCCTCCCTCCCTTCCTTCCTTCCTCCCTCCCTCCCTCCCTTCCTTCCTCCCTTCCTCCCTTTCTCCCTTCCTTTCCTCAGTATAGCCAGAGTATGTCAGTGGCAATATGAACAATTCCAGGTCTTCAGGGCTGATTCCTCCAAGGGACCCAATGCTCTCTATCCCTGTGGAGTCAAGGGGCTCTGTGGGGCTGATGCCATCGTCTGTGTATTTCTCTGTAATCAGACTACTCATGGGCATTAGTGCCGTGCTGTATGTACAGGACCCCTGACTCCCATGGGAGCCAAGGTCATCCAGCAGTGCCCTGGATCAATGCCTTACAAAACTGCAGTGTGTATTTATCTACCTAAAGCCAAGGTTTTGAGGAATAGGGTTAAGTCAAGAAGACAAAAGTAGGTGCTTGGCACCTTTCACCCTCCGAATGTTTTTGAATGGGAGCAGGCTGCTGAAATGTGGACTTAGTGAGCACCATTCAGAATTCCTATAACATTTACTGATTAGTTGGCTATGATACTAAGGTACCCATTCCTTATAGCTTAATTCTAAAATACAGAGTGTACAACACACACTGGAATTAGTCTCATTACCTCTGGGAGACCCTAAAAAATCTAAACTTCTTTTTCAACAACCTTAAAATAAAAGAAATAATATTAATTATTTCCAAATTTAATAACTAAATCAGGTATCACCTATCTGGTAACCCACCCACGCCTCTTTTTCTTACTCCACCTAGAAACACATTATCTTGACATCTGCAGTCTAAATTACAGGTAACAGGCAACATCGGACCCACACTCTCAAAGCAGGACAGTTGCTGGAGTTCAGCCTTGCAGAGGTTTTTGTATGGGGAATCTCAGCTCAACTCCAAAAGCTGCATGGCAATGCTTCTTTCTCCCCAGCATTTGATGTTCACTTCTCACTTAATCAAAGGAATATGTGGATGCTGTAGCCAAAGACAAAGGGAAAATTACTCTAAAGCCAGAAGAAATCCTTGTCTCTGAGGTCTTCATGTTGTAAACCTCAAGCCAAAAGCCAAGTAGTTACACTCTCTACATTTTGACATCTCACCATGTAATCTGGGTCATAATATCAGGTCAGAGTCCCTCTCTCCACACCCTGAAACTTCTCATCATGCAGATCCCCCTTTCACCCATGAATCTAGAAGATGTAAAAACTCCACTATTATTTTGCAGCATGAATTGTTCTGTATTTTTTGAGATATTGGGGTTGTCACTCCTTTCCAAGCAACACTACAAGCAAGAGGGTATTTTAAAATCCACTTACTTCAAAATGTATTCCCAAACAATTTTCAATTTTCATCCTTTCTTGGTTGTTTGTTTGTCTGCTTCATTCTACCTTATTCATATTTTACTTCTGTGAATTCAAAATAATAAATTAATTTATTAGAAAAATGACACTGTAAAGGGCTGACATAACAGAAGACAGAAGAAGAGATGCTGAAAAAGGTTTAAAATAAATAATCAGTGCTGTGTCAGGGGACACTACCTTCAGTCCTGGCAAAGCATTTGCTATGTTGAAATGATTAATGTTATGCCAATTTAAAAACAGGCAGGAGTTTTGGCAGCAAGAATGCAGAAAAGCCAACTAAGTGGTAAAACATTTAGTTTTCAGAACTCACAGGGCATGTCTATACTAGTGTATGAAATGAGTCAAGCTGTCTTTCCTCTGGCCATGAGGGGAAGTGACAACTCAAAGTCGGCATCCCTGCAGCTAAGCTCTCTTCCTGCAAATGGAACGGCTCATCTGTCCTCTGCACTCAGGGCCGCTCCAGATCATACCCACACCCATGTTCATCATGAAGGAATGTGTCAGGGAACATATTAACTATGAAGCCAGGTCCAGGAGATTGAAACAGGATTTTGTGCCTTTCCTTCAGCTCATGGGAACTTCATAGCCTCTTTTTCTGACCCAGGTAAATAAACCTTCCACACCAGAGGCATTCCTGCAATTCTGACGAAAAAGAGCTTTGGTTTCAAAGTATTTGCATTAAAACAAATCAAAACAAAACAAACATGCAAATAACCAATCAAAGAAACAAATAAACAAAACAAACAAACAAAAAAAACAAAAACAAAAAACCCACCCAACAAACAAAATCCCAAACAACAAAAACCCCCCAACAACCTTTAAGTAATACCTGTCTTCTCTTTCCACATAGCTCTTTGGAAGGTGGGACTGTACTTTTTATGGTAACAAGTCTTATTTAATAAAAGCTGCTAATGAACCTCACTATCTTTTTTTCCACTAAGGACAAGAGCTAAACTCAGTGAAATCAGTGGAAATGCTCCTGAAGAACTTAACAGGAAATTGATCCAACTCTCTTGATCTTTTGTTTCCCCTGCAGCGTTTTTCTTTTTATGTTGGTTCCTCTTTTCCTTTTTCACTATCATCCAAATACCATCTTTATTAACATAAACCAAATATTAACATATGATCTGTGCATTCAAGTAAAAACAGAAAAATACACTCAGCTGTTAAACAAGTGTGAATTCAGAAAAAATAAATATATTGATTTGTAAAAGTTATTTTGTTGAGACCTTAGTAACTTTCTATTTAGAAGAGACTTTGCTTTTGGAGAATTCACTAAAATATTTCCTGCATACTTAGAATTTTCTTTGGTTTATGTCGAACCCATTACTGTAGTCCACATACAGGAATTCTGAGGGGGTCTCTAATACACCCGAATAATCCTGTAGATCTTCACAGGGGGAAAAAAAAGCACTCTGAGAAAAAGCTTTGAACTGGGAAAATGTTATAGCAATATGCTGTTTATTTGCACAAATACGATTTCTTTTATTACACTACAGGAGGGAAAAGAGAGAAAGAGAAGAAGCAAAAAATATCTTTGTTTTAAGTTCATTGGTCTCAGGCATTGGTAGCTGCAAAGGAAAATGAATTCCCCTTCCCTCTTTTGTGCAACAGCACAGAGGGAAATTACCCAGGAATGTGAATCATTTCTGTACTGCTTTTGCTGAAATAAGAGTGCTACTGCAGGGGAGCCTGTACCAAATAGAGCTATGTGGAATATTCAAAGCAAAATTTAAAACACACAGGACACATGCCATCACAGCTCCTGGGACTGTAGAGGAATTGCAGTGCTCTCTGCTAACCCTGATATATCCACCAGCACTTTATCAGCACTCGGATTGTTTTCAGCTCTTCTGCGTACCAGGGAGAGCTTTAGCATATTGTGTTGTGAAGTGCTTGTGTCTTCAGTGATCCTAACTGGTTCAGGTTGCATGCTCAGAAGAAACCATCTGGATTTCACGTGCTTAGATATTTTCTGGGTTGCTATTGACAGACGACATCAAGTATTGACCTGACAGGCAGCTGCCAAAGAGAGTTCCAGAGCGCTTCCCAGCTCCCAGGCTTCTCTGCACATCCTACCCACATCCAGACTCCTTGCTCACCTACCCTTTTGATGCCCCTCAACACTGAGCAAAACTGGATTTACAGATTAAAAAGGAACAACAGAAAAATCTTTGATGGTCCCCAGACAGGAAAATATCTTTCCCGTGAAAGAAGTAATACTAGATTATGAAAGTCTGTCAGGGTTGCTAATGTCAGGGCCACTTGCAGGTGAAGGGATTCCAGGAGGCTGGGTGGTGGCAGGGCAGTCAGAGGACAGTGTCCTGCCTGGCATGGTCACAGAGCAGTGCTGCCTCGACCATGCTAGAAAAGTTTGTCTCATTACTCATTATTTGCTGCTTTGTCCAGTTAAACATTACTTTGATTTCAACAGACCAGTCTATATGCATAAGGACAAGGCAGGTCTTATTAAAACCAGATCTTTTTTGGCTTCATTTTTCCAACTTCGACATGAATTCTCTTGCTCTGGGATACTTCTCCACCTCCAGCTTTCCTTCACCATAATCAATCTCATTATCAAATCCTTCTCACTGATAACATTACTGATAACATTAAGCATTTAAACTAATTCAGGTTTTTTTTGCCACCACTACTTCTATTATAAGATTTTTGTAGAACATCTTTTTTTTCTAATTTTGATACCATATTTATTATGTCCTATTTAGGTCAAAGTTGTCCCTTGGCTTTAATGGGCCTTCTTTTACTTTTATCTGCTTTTATCATATCTTTATGCAAATAGACCAAAAGTACTCTTGTTTTTGTTACGTTAAAAATTTTTCATAAGCTTTGGTCACAAAATAGGCTTCCTGCTCCTACAGCAGTGCTATTAACTCTTTTCCTCTCTCCACCTGCTCCATTAGGAGTTTAACTTGTTGAGATTTTATGACTGGAATTCTAAACTCCATACCAGATAATGTCTCAACAGTGCAACTTATAATTAATACTTAATGCTTTCGTTTTGCAAAAGCCTCGCTGGATACATCTGAGAATTGTATTTCCATTTTTTACTGCTACATGCACCTAGGTGGTGCATAATAATTCTTCGACTGACTAATACCCCTAAGTCTTCCTGTTCCAACCAGGGGGCCTTCTGATTGAAGAAATTCTCATTGCTCCCTATGTTCATTAGCTCGCATTTCAAACTAATTAAATGACATACCTTGTCCCAGTTCTAAAGCCTATCCATTTCTTCCCATGTGATATTCTGATCATCTTCCATATTGTTAATGTCTCCTACATTTGTATTTCTTGAAAAAAATATTAACACTTTCCTATATCTTGTATACAAGGCATTGCTGATATTTTTCATAGCATTGTGTCTGATTCTGATTCTTGAGGAATTACAGCCAACTATTTATTTTTACTTTAGCATAAATTTTTGTAGTTCACACACTATGATCTTGTGCTAATCTACCTTTTATTGCCAGTATGCAATGATTTTCCATGCGCACTTGTCATGGTTTAGCATAGTTTGGGTTTTTAGTTAAAGAGGGCTCCATCAGTCACGGAAGTGATTCTTCACAAAGAGGTGCTTACAGCTTCCTCCAGACCCAATAGAACCAATCAACTGGCTAGTTTGAATATTGGCAACTTTTTTAAGCCACTTAAGAAGCTTGACACGCCTCTGTGATCCACATTTAAGAACGAACAAACCCCGGGAAAAGCTCTCTTGCTTCCAGCTTTCGGACAGGTAACTGGGGGACCATGGCGTGGCCCAGCGGGGCCAGGCCCTGCTCTGCGCAGCCCGGCCAGGTCAGCCGTGGTGTGGCTTGGCTGAAGATCTCAGCCTCTTCTGCTCGCTGGACACCCGGCACAGCCCCCTCAGTGCGGCCCGGGCTGGCCGGGAGACAGCCACCCTGGAGCCGCGTGGCCCTGTTCCACCCGCGGCCCTGGTCCTGCAGGCGGCCCCGCAGCGCGGCCAGGCCAGGCCGGCCCTCACCCAGTGCGGCCAAAATTCATCTGAGGCCACTGCCCAGCAAAGATCGTGTGACCAACAGCGATAAGCGAATTCCAGCTGCAAGGCCTGGGTGAGATTAACACTTTTAGTGCCGTAAGATTCTCCAGCACAGATGAAGCCTGCAGACATCAATCCTCTCCCGAGTCAGAGGAAGAGGAAAGGTGAAGGCACATGAAGAAAACACCATAAAGACACCAAGGTCAGTGAAGAAGGAAGAGCTGAAACCCCGAGAGAGGAGAAAGAGGAGATGCCTCAAACCTAGAAGCTGAAATTCTGTTGTAAAGCTATGGTGATGGACTATGATACATCAGAGTACCCATTGTAATTTCATGAAAGCATGGGGGGGTGGAGCATTCAAACTGCAATTGTGAGCAAAAGTACCTGTGCTGGAATAAGCAAATGTTGAAGTAGTTGTGATTTGATGAGAAGCTTGAAGAGAGAGAGATGAAAGTGA
Source organism: Corvus cornix cornix (assembly GCF_000738735.6). NCBI lineage: Eukaryota > Metazoa > Chordata > Aves > Passeriformes > Corvidae > Corvus > Corvus cornix. Next base: position 58,322,214 of record NC_046332.1, on the reverse strand, counting down.
TGAAGACCCTTGCTCCCAGGGAAGAAGAAGACCTCTGTTCCTAGAGATGAAGATGCTCCCAGAGATAGGTGAAGAGAACCTTTGTTTCTGAACAGCTCAACCTTAAAATGGTACCCCAGTAGCTCAAGATTGGACCCTCAAAAACAGTTGTGGGGAAAGCTGTAAGACAAGGGAAGGGACTTTCGCATTTGAGCAGAGAACCAACCCGGGCGGCTGTCTTGCTGTGACGTTGAAGCCATGAGGGAACTGTTTCTTGTGGAGATGTCTCCACAGCATGAACAAAAGAGACTCCTCTCCCTAAGTGAACTGAAAAAGAGATTATTATAGAGGTGGTAAACTGACTGAAAATCTCACGGGTTGTCTTTTTACATTGCCAGTGGGAGAAGGGAGAAAGGTGAGTAGAAGTGTTCTGAAGGTTTAGTCTGACTTCTTTTCTTTCTTTTAGGTCAGTTAATAAACTTCTTTATATTCTTTTAAGTTTTGTGCCTGCTTTGCTTTCTCCTAATTCTTATCTCACAGAAGGAAAATAAGTAAGTAATGGATATTTTGAACCAAACCACTACAGCACTGAATCCAAATACATTAAGTGCTAAAATGATCTTTTTAGACAAGCACAGTTATCAAAGTTCAGTTAGATGCAATCCACTTGCTAATTCACAGGCCATTCTATCCTCTTTTTCATTCATCTCCATATATTTAAATATAATACAAAAGGTGTGCTTAAGCTTCATATAAAACTAGTGTAAGATTAGCAGGTTTTATTGGGCCATTTCTAATACCTTTCTCAGACAGACCAAGTATGGCTTCTCTCTATCTGTATCTGTACCATAAGCTAGAGTCACTGCTTCTAGCTTCTTCTGGAATTTGTGTGCCGTTCTCTCTCCTCAGTAGTCCCTGGTCCATGCCTGAGGAGTTCAGTTGTCTCAGCAGGATACACTGAGGACCAAGGCATCCCCTTAAGGCAGCCCCAGCAGTGCCAGGCTTGCTAACTGGGAGCTGTGCATGAGCAGGTCTTGCTGGTTCAACCAGGGACCAGGATTTCCAAAGAGGTTCAGCAGCCCTTATTACTCTAGACCGAATCTCCTAGGAAACAGCAAACTGAAGCTGTATTATCTTTCCTCTGAATCCAGTGGATCTCCAGTCCTACAAATAGGCACAAACAGGCAGACAAAAAAATATAGACCCTTGCATGGACCACCCCACCAGAAGAGATGCTGGGAGCACTGTGCAGGGTGACCCCAGCTAGACATTCATGCTATAGATGTTGGGTTTGCCTCTGGAGGGGATGATCTAGCTCTCTTGCCAGTACAGACAGAAAGGATACATGCAGAGTGGAGAACAACTGATTCAGGCATGTCCTGAGAGCAAAGCTCTGTAGGAGGTAACACGGCTTTGTGGAAATTGTGTGCACTGAGTGGAGACTGCAAACTCTGAAAACTTCTATCCTATTTGCACAGAAAGGAAATTCTATGAAGCTTTTACTTCATTGTTTAGATAAAAAACATCTTTTTCAAAGCAGTTACTGAAAATATGTGACTATTTATTAATGAATATGGTTTTTCAGTTCAGGGATGTCATCTTATCGTGGTTGATAGAATGAAATAAAACAGAAAAAAACCATTTAAATCATATTTTTGTAGATTACATCAAATCCAAAACATAATTTACATATACCATAAAAACTAGATAGAATTGATGTGATTTTATGAACTGGAAATGTCGTTTTTTAATCTTTGTTTTAAAAACGTTTGCCTTGCTGATAAGCACCAATGCAATTGTAACAAACATATCTTTTCTCTCTGCTCATGAATAATAACAACAGGGCCAAACAAGAATTTTCCAACTCTTTCATTTTCCTTGTCCACCAATAGTTTCTGAATTTGTTCTAATTGCACGTGGGCTCATTAGGTGTTCCGTAATCCAAAGACTTCTGGTACCACATTCACTTGGCTCCTGAGTGAGGTGTATCCATCACTGTGCCAGGTGAACATTTATAAACTGGGGCAAGTAGGATGTTAAATAAAATGGAGGGCATGTGCAGAGAACCATAAAAAAGCATCCATTATACATCATCCCGGCCAGAAAGTCTTAAAGGCTAAAGCCTTCTTGCTGCAAACAGCTTGGCATTTATGTAGCTTAACTGTCAGTGTCTCTACCCATTCAAGGATATAGCCCAGTCCATAATATTATCCATGTGCATAACTGCTGATGGATTTAGAACAGCAGAGGTAAATGACTTATAAATGGATCTCACAGATGGCAAAACTGTTTGAAGAAGATTCTTCTCCACTGGTGTGAAGTTGACTCTGAGGTACATAACTGCTGAAGCCTGAGAGAGGGCCAGAGAGCAGGTAAAAAAAAAAAAAAAAAAAAAGAGGTAGTGTGCATTTTTGCCATGCAGCCTGAGCCCTTCTGGTGGCCCACAGCAAACCCACCAGCCAGAGTTTATGCAGCAGGTGTAGGCTCCCAAACTGAAAATATACAGAATTTGGAGGTGTTCAAAGTTGGAGTAGTGGCTTTTATAGCAAGGTGGTCCATCTTCTGCATTTAATTTCAGGAGCTGAATGCCACTTTGAGAGTGAGTTCTGCTTAAGAAAGGCCATTATGGGATCCTACAAAATAAGCAATCAATATTGTTCAGAAAGTGTGAACAGGAAGGAAGGAGAGACAGAGAGGGAGTACATATGCATATGTAGTATACCTTGTTGGAGAAAAAGGAATAACTGTTTTTAGTTTTGCAACAGAGTACCACAACTTTTTTTCTTGAAAATATGGTTACCACAAAGAAGAATAACATGAAGATGCACTGAGATTTACAAATGCTTCTATACCTGATTAGATTTACTATAAATTCCCCAAGGCTCCTCTTTGCTTTCAGGTCTCTTTAGTTTCAACAATAAACCAATTGCATTGATAATTTAACAATCTACATGCTCTCCTTTTCAGAAGAAGTAATGTCATATACAGCAAACTGAGGCTTCATGACATTTTAAAACTATTAATAAATAAAATCAGGTTTGGAAAACAGAGAAAGAAATGTCCATGAACTCCTCTCATTACCATAAAACGTTATGTTAAAAAATAAAAAATAAATAGCACTGTGCAACACTGGAAATATTTCTGCACTTTCAGTTCAAGTCACAAACTATATATTTCCTCATTTATCCTCACTATCTTAACAAACAAAAGCTCAGTAATATGGGAAGAGCATTCATGCATGAGCTTGCAAACATAGCACAAAATAGCAAGATTTGCAATGTTCCAGGCAAGCATTTTGTCAGCTTCTTCAGTTTGCATGTTGTTTAGAGTGTTAGGTGTTTAGATTCCGTGATAATATGCTCTACACTGGAAAAAAAAAAAAACGACAAAACAAAACCTAAGAAACTGTCTAGCTAACTTTCTGCTAGATAGATAGATATGGGTTTATTGAGGGTTTCAAATACATTTTTACTTTTGAGTCCTTTGCTGACCACTCAGCTACAAGTAGAACTTATCAGCTTTCCCTATTTCCAGTATGTGTTATGTTATGTTATGGATTTCTTATTTTGATAACTTGTAGATATTTTAAAGACAGGTCATATCCCTAGATCCTGGTACAACAGCCAAGAGTTAAGAGAACTGAATATGACTTCTGGAATAATTTTGGCTTGAAATTATTCAAGGGAAGAAACTGGACTTTTTTAAGTCTGGAAATTCTTTTTTCTGCAAATGTTGGCAATAACCAAGTGTACATGGGAAAAATATTAAAAATAACCAGAAAACTCAATGGTATGATTTCTCATACATCTCTAAATACATCTAAATTTGATTTTGTTTCTAGACTGGATCTTAAACACTGGTTATTAAGCAGTAGTAACTAATCTATAGTAATTATCCTATAAAAACAAGACCTCTTCTTGTTGAGATTACAAAAATCAGGCAACAGGCTGTTATGAATAGGTCCTGCTGCACGTCAGCAGTTTTGGACTGTATCTTTGTTCAAAAATGATGGGTATTTCTGTCAGCAGGATATCTGCTAACAAGGGTAGCCACCCTACTCTCAAATCTATCAGGCAAGACGAGTCTCTTGCATTTTTACACTGTTCTCATGTGAGATAGCTAAATGAGGCCACCCCCTGGCCATGGTTCACCTTTTGATAAAAACATCAGTGATTTTTGTGCTTGACTTGTATTTTACTGAGACATAACTAAGATAGGACAATCTATGCCTTTGGTCAGTCTGCTTAAGGCAGCCATTGGGGCGGCATACATAGTAATCACAGTGTCCTAAGGACACAAACAAAGCAATTTTTGTATGGACCAAAATATTTTATTATTAACTGATACACTTTTAAAAAAATCCAAACCCCCAAGCAAGAGATAGGCTCATGAGCCTGAAATGATCTAGGAAGACTATTGTGCCTGGAAAGCTGCCTGTTTTTTTCATCTGATAAAAGACATTTTCTCTTCCTAACACCTTTGCATTAGCTAGAAAGATTCCAGTTAGTTCATGAGTCTTCCCAATCTTTCCAATAGCTAGAAAGTGGTACTAGGTTTCATTTGTACCAAACGTGCTGCCTTATCTTTTGTCTAATACACAGTGCATCTTTCTTCCAGCCTAGGCAAGATGGTTTTGTATCTTTTCTGGAAATTGCTCATATCCAAAAACACGGATATAATATCCTTCTTGTGATATAAGCTTATGCTAAGCAATGTCTCCACGCTTCCCCAAATTACATGTGCCTGTATCTTTATGTATTCTTTGATCATGTTGAAAGGATGAATCCATTGTGCTTGTTTATTAGCCCCAACAACTGTGTTCAGTACATGGGTGGAAACATTCCCTTCAGCGTGTTAATTACAAATTCACACTAGGGGTTCCTTTGTGTTCTGAGAGAATACAGTTCTTTGATTACACAAGACCTAAGTGGCATTTCAGAGTATCAGCATTAATAACTCATTCCTACAGATCTACCAGGTAGAATTAAAATTAGGAAGAAGGGTTATAACTTGTCAAACTATGTTTCTAATTAATGGAGTTGTGTTACAACTACTTGCTCCTTCACAGACTGCACTGTTTTCCTAAATAGTGTTGTTCTGATGTCACATGATGAAAATCTGCAGTTTTGAAAATCTACCATTATGAATTTATAGGTTAACTTAAGCAAATATATTAAAAATATACAAAATCTGTTAAAAAAGGGGTTAATACAGAAATATTTTGAATATCATTGTGCAGAATGTTTATAGATGAGTGATTTCAGATTATTTAGTTGGTATAATGTAGGAGAAATAACACTCTTCTTATATGGAATTAATAATGATTTCTCTAAAAGCCTTTTTTTTATAAATTTTGTGATTCTTATGGAGAAGAAGCATCTTCTCATGGAGACAGAACAGTGAGCTGAATCTTTCAGCGCTCCAGTAGTACAGCTGTGTTTTGCTTGGAAACTATTAAAAAACCCCACTCCCTTTCATTGTATTTTACCCTATTTTATTAGTGAAGGTGGGTAATATAAACTATCTATGGGTGGGATTTATCTCTTGCAAATTAGGCATCTAAACTCCTATTGTCTAAGTACAGTCTAACTCTTGCTTTCCTTGGAGTTTACGGAGAGCAGTAAACACCTCCCAGGAAGTACTCAGCCTCAGACAGAAATCTAGCAAAGACCAGATGAATTCCTCTTTACAGATGTTTGTGTCTTTCTATTAACTATAAAAAGACCTTTGGGTGATGAGCTCAGGTTTTAACTTGCCACCTTCAATATGCATGGCAAACATTCCTTCACAAATCCACATAATTACTGTCAAATCACTATTTACAACATGACTCCCTGGTGAAACCTACAGAGCTTACAGACAATGGACAAGCTGTTAGCAAGCTCAGACTTCTTCTGTGATAATTTGTTTATTTTGTGGTTATCTTATCCACCCTTTTCTCCCTGGTGGGTGTTTTACACACCTGTGTGTATCTTGTCAATCCAAAAGCAAATCCTGGCTCTGTGGAAAAAGGCAGGGCCAGGATCTCTTATTCTCCCTCAAATATCATAAGATGTACAGAACAGTTAGGTCTCAGTCCTGAAAATGGTTCACTGGCTTCCACAAATTATTGCTCAAGCCAAAAGTCTACAAAGCACATATAAATAGACTGATCAAATAAAATTACTGTGACAGTAAGATCAGCTTGTTCTGCTCCTAGGGGAAAAAAAGAAACAAAAAACCCCACAAGCCAACACAGAAGCCATACAGTGTAAAATGATCCTTTCAATGAAAATTGAGTTTTTATGGTTCCTTATTAGAGACTTCCCTTACAACTAATTATATTAAACTTCTACATTCTATGCTTTTTCTCATCAGTAATCTCACAATCTCTAAATCTGGGAAAGTAAATGCTTAGTCAGTGTGTAAATTGAGGACAATTATCATGATGACCACACAGTAATACAAAAATAATTAGACCATTGCTAACAGCAAAAATATAAATCAAATCAGTTTGTAATAGGAACATTAATAATTTGTTAAAGATACAATCTATTGCACATGAAGATGGGAAAGCAGCTGAGCTGAGCTGCTGTGCTGAAGACAGTTCTTGTTTTGAAATAAAGGGCACAAAGTTCAGTGTTCTGTGCATCAGTGATAATCTAGGGGTGATTGTGTTCAAGAGAATTTACAACCTATTCTAAATGCATGAACTCAGTGGAACTGGGAAATCAAATGGCTGAATGGTATTTATTATGCTATCCTTATCTTTGCCAAGGTGGAGAGAAAGACTGGAACAGTTTGCTTTGCCTCCAGGCATCCAGTAATGAGCCAACCGGTGGTGCATTAGGAAGTAGTGGGCAAGTGGCACTATCATCAGGTGCATTTTTAGTAGCAGAGTCAAGTAGCACTGGGAGCATTATAAGTAGTGCAGGCGAGTGCTAGAGCATTGGTTATTATAGCACAGAATGCACAATGGCTGGAAAGCTTTGGGAAATATAACAAGCAGAGTTAGGCCTGAAACACCCACTTTAAATACTGTCAAACTTTGAACAGCAGCAGCTCTAAACTCAGACTTTCCCTTTGGCACCTAGGGGCCACTCTAACAGGCAAAACCTGAGTCTCAAATTCGAACTCTCCCAAATCCTAGAAAATCCTGGATGCATTTCTGATGAAAAGTAACATGGTCCAGATTCTTTCAGACCACAAGAGAGAGTACAGCTGAATGCCACAACAAACGTTTCAGAAAGGAGCTATTTGGCATAGTAAGCATTAGTAGTCAGGGAGCCAAGGAAATACTAAATGTGCAATCTAACAATTATGAAAGAATTACTTAATTACTAAAGTCTTTCCAGACAACATTACCCAAAAAAACTCTTCACAATATCAGGCATAAGAGTAAACCTTTAGGCAAAGGGGTCTGTAGGGTATAATAAGGCTTTGAGTGGGAGGAGGGTCTACTGCATCTCAGTAACTCTATATTATCAGGCTGTCAAGACCTGTTCTGAGAGAAATGTATGCCAGGTGGAAGTTATAGCACAAGGACTACTTCCCAGTCCATGTTTTTCTGTTTCCTTTGCCCAGAGTCTCTTCCCCACAGGTTCTCCTCCAGGGACCAACTGACCTAAAATACACAGTGGGTCTGCTCCAGCATTTCCCTGGCATGGCATAAATTTTGTGAATCAGGAAGTGGGTGAAGAGCTGTGTCCAACACTAATCTATCTTTCTCTCCAGAGTGATTATGAAAGGTACTGGAAGAAGGGGATAAACACATGGCACACAGCAAAGCTGGTGTAATAATCAGAGAACAGAGAAAAACAGGGAATAAGTGTGGTATCTTGAATGTTGTTACAATACTGATATATATTTAGAGCAGGTAGCTACCTCACAGAGAATCGGAGAATCATTAAGGTTAGAAGAGACCTTTAAGATCATCACGTCCAACCTTTAACCTAACACCATCCAGTGCACCATTAAACCATGTCTCTAAGTGCCACATCTACACATCACATCACCCTCCAGGGATGGTGACTCATCCAAATTGCATCAGCTTGAACAGCACATATTTGGACTCAGGATATTTGTGCACTGGGACTGTATTATCAACAGAAGTGACTGTTGATTGATAGGAGATCTGGACTCTGGTCTTCCAGCTGTATACCACCAGTGAGATCATAGTAATGCTGGAAATTGCTGATATGTTCTGAATGTGAGACATGGCAAAGTCTCTGCATCTTCTGCTGTCCTAATTTCTAAATCCACACAAAGCTGTAAACCTTCAGAATGTTTCTGGTTCTGCAGCCCTAACCTGTCTAGATTGGCTGGCAGTTTAAGGTCAGAGGGCAGGGTAGATCAAACATCTGCATAAAGCTGAAGTCCTCCACAGAAAAGACTGTAAAGACTGCGAGGAGTACAGTGTCTTCTCTCTGAGGTGATACAGCAGGGAGCAGCAGGAAGGCTAACCAGGGCTAAGGAGTCAGGAAATACTACTAAAGGGTATGTGGGAACTGTTTTTCTCCATGTCCTCTTGGACTGAGTACAGCTTATACCTGCATTAAATCCTGCAAACAGGAATGAAAACTGTGCACAGTGATAAATTCAGAGCAAGTAATTGAGAGTCCACTATTTATTAAGACTTTCCCCAGCATTTGGTGATAATAAAAGGCTTTGGTGATAGTATTAATTATGATAGACAAGGAAAATGTGGCTAGCATCTTCAGTTAGCCTCATGGGGGGGTTTGTTTTATCTGATGCACAAAAGCATATGCTAGCCACACAATCTATGCTCACAGAACATGGGAATATTTCTCTGTGGATAGCCAAGAGGTGACTCCCACATAAGAAAACCAAAGAGGATGAAAAGCTAGACACTGAAATCTTAGCCATTTAAGCGGGAACTAGAGACTGAAATCTGAAAATGCTAGTAAATTAGTGCAATTATGTTGATTCAAATCAGAAAAGCAGCTCATAACACATTAATAGAATTACTGTAATTGCTTAAGGAATACAAGGAATCCAAGGGACATTTTCTTCTTTTTTCCTAATACAGTAATATTTGAAATCTGTCAGAAATAATTTCTCTTTTAAAGAAAACGAAAACCTTCACTGTTGCGGCAATTACTGCATTTCCCACTTTTCTTAATGTTCAGTCACTTTCAGCTAAAAAGAAAAGGTAGAGAAAAACAAGCATGTCATTGGAGATTTTCTTGGTATTAATGAAAATTTATGTATTAGTATGCATTACATTACAAACAAACAGCTCTTTTGCTCTCTGTGCTCTCTTTTAAAGAAAACTCATAAGCAGAGATTCATAAGAAAGTTGCAGTTTAGTATGATGCTCTTCTTCTGTTTTGCTTTTGTAGTGTCTTATATAAACACATTCACTCTTGAAAAAGGATTTCTGCAAGGCTGCTTCAGGGAGGGACCAGTGCTTTTGCAGTGCCTGGACTGATACAAAAATCCAGACTGTCTGGATCTGTAACTGGTAACAAATTGAGCTGGTCCAACAACAAATGTAGAAAGAAATGCCAAGGTAACTTACGTTTTTCTCATGTGGAACTATCATTTATGGGGTATGCTTCTTCTTCTTCAGGTGTAGGTCAAAACCAATAATGTGCTGCAGCTCTTGTAAAAGAGGTACACAGAAGCAGTGTCTGTGCAGATTCATGTCTGAGCTTGGTGGGTGCATCTCCTCATATATCTTACATCAATTTTTATGAGATATTTTTTCTCTCCTGGAATTCTGGATGTTGTTCCTATTATTCAGCTATTTTCCACATTTGTCCTGTCTGCCTACCTGTTTCTGCTGACAGCAATCGATTATGACTAGTCCTTTGCTATGCAAAATGGAGATCTTTCTCCTCTGAACTTTAAAGGATGTCACTCAGAACACTTTCTCCTTACAGTACCTTTAACTGTCTGCAGAGCTCTGCTCCTATTTATGGTGTGTTTTGACTGATGGGTTTGGTGATGGGCATCCCCATAGTAAAATAGACCAGATAACTGACTTGCAGGCATTTCTCTCTCTGTTACTTGGGCCCCCTTTCTCTACATAGCTGTCTATGTTCATGAAATATGAAGGGATTTAATTTTTACTCTTTATTTTTTGCCATGTTAAGATCAACATTGCCAAAAAAAAAAAAGGAATGGGTAGACAGATAATAAGCACAATCACAAAAGATATGTTTTCTTGAGAACAAAGTCTAAAATATTCCACCTTAACACCCCTAAATGAGCTATTTCTCTCTGAGTGATGCAGACAAACCTGCATATGTCTGGGCTTCTGCTATCCCTCATGAGATTTTTAGTGTGTTGATGTCCTGTTTCTTTTATTGTCCTCCACTAAGCTTTATTCTCTCAGGAGCAGAGGGAGTGGAGAAGACACCACTCAAAGCAACAGCCAGAGAAAGGCCTGTCAGTGCATTGGGAAGTCTTGCCCAGGGGGGGGAATTACATTCTGACTATTAGTCATGCAGATTAGCCCTTCTCAGGGGGAACTCCAGGGAGACTAGCTTATAGCACTCTAACAAATGCTTTCTGGTAGTTCCATCACTAAAAATAATGTTGCCCTTTCAACTTGCAAGGCACAGTTTGAAATTAAAAAGTTTCCCTGTTTTGACCAGGGCTAAAGAACATGAGAACTTTATGTACACCTCAGTGTTTCAGCGTAAGCAACCTTCTCCCAAATTCGGACATATGTCCTCAGTGAACGTATCTACAATTCATCTGAGATTTTACGCGTAGTTTTAGAAGTTTACCCAGTTTTTCCTTTCTGATTAGAAATATTTTTGATATTTGTATCTTTTAATTCAAAAAGACTATCATCAGATTTTATTTTATTTCTTGCTATTACCTGCATAGTAAAGAAAAATGCTCAAGAATGGTTCTGGAGAAGAAGAGGAAAGAGCAATATTTTCTGTACTTATTAACAGTAATGTGCAAATAGTAGAGAATACCTAAGTGTCTTTATACACGGCTTTTATTTACACAGATAGGTGGTAAAAAACCACAGATTGCAAAAACAAAAAATAACACTACATTCTCAGTACATAAACCAATTCATAAACTTCAATTATACCCTTAAAATTAAACATCTTAAGGACTTGAGAGGTGTAATTGCTTAGAGAGAAATTTTATGTTAGTGAAATAGAAATACTTACACTTATTTTAATAAATTTCTAATCCAAACCCATTATAACCTGAGTCACTTCATTAACTTCAGTGAGATTTGGTGATCAGGCCATTTGAGCACAAGGATGAATAAACAGACTTTGATATTTCTCCTAAAGTCCAGGGTATGTGAGTTTTTGGCCGGGTCTTCCACTATAAATGCCCTTTTGTGAAACCCTGAGATGCAATTCAGGGACTAACATCTTTAGTGCTTTGTTTGATCTCCATTGCCATGCCATGATTTAAGAAGAGGCAGTTTCTAAAGTGCACTTGCAGCTGACTCAGACAGGCCTTTATAGTATTGATTGCAGGTAATGTTTGCTTTATGTACTGTTCAGTACGATAATCCTAGATATATTGAAAGTGGGATCAGGGATCAGCATAAAATGATGTGACAATGTTTAGAAAAAGGATATACCCCTACCATATCTTTGTAATTACAATACAGGGAAGTTTGATGATGCCATTACTGTATTAATTCAATCTCTATATATGTTAAAGTTAAAAGCAGCAACAAGATCATAGTTTTTAACAGGAAAGACTTATATTTGGATCATAAGAAGTTTCTTTGGTAAAGATCACCAAGATTTCTCATTGATTTGTTTAGACAGATGGCTCGAGTAGTTCAGAACTGTTCCACTGGTTCATATATAATGAGGTCCATAGCATCAATTATGTATGTAATTTCATTGGAAGAAACGTTCTTTTGCAGCTATATGCAGTATGCTACATTTATTCACACAACAAAAAATGCCACTTTTAAATCTATCAACATATATCACTACCATAGCTGAATTCTGCACTGTGAGAACCTTAAACTCCAGCATAAATCTGCACTTTTTCCGTCAGCGCCTGGTCTCTTTCATACTGGCAACATTCCTGATGTACCTATTTGTGCTCAAGTTGTAGATAGTATAAATTACCAGCTGTCAATATATGGTGGAAGTATTTTATTTTCCTCCAAGATTATGCTTAGAGCAAGGACTCAGTGTTAAAAAGAAAAGATTGCAATAAGGCAGAAAAGTTGAATTCTCAGGAGGCAGAAAACCAACAATATGTTTATAAAAAACTGATGCCTATACTCCCCATCAGAGCTGGAACAGAAACCTCCCAGTTCCTTCCTCCAGTGTGCACAGCTGGGTCCCTACACAAAAATTTAGTACCTGGTCCATGAACAGAGTGGGACAGTCGCAGCTTCCCTTCCTGTGAGCCTGCCAGTGGACAAAGCAATAATAGATGGCAATTCTCTGTTAGAGCTATTAAATAAGCTAATACAGCTGGAAAAATGCACAATGGCATGTATAACATTTACAGAGTTGGTTTAAGTATAGGATTACTCAACTATTCTGGGATTTATAGCTGTTGAACTACAAATATTCCCCACTGTGGACAGAGTTGTGTCAATATACCAATTCATTTGGGAGGTTTTAAAATCATTAGGGAAGGTTTGCAAATGATATACCCTCAAGATTTGCTGTGTTTTACCACTGTGATTTACAACTTGAGATGCTTTAGCATAGGAAAATCCAAATGCTGTTCAAAGCTCAATCACTTGAAATTAACTAGCCTGTTAATTCCTGACTGATCTATGTCTAACCTCTTTGCACTGCCCAGGATGATTTATCTTCAGGATCAAGAAATACAGGCTGAAATCCTATAGTTATAGGAACAAAATACTAGTGTGGCTGCTAAATAAAATGAAAAAGAAAAGAAAAGAAAAGGTGCCTTAATTACAAAGCTCTAAGCTGTGCAGTGAAATCATGGAGCTATTCACAGTAAAATAAAACTACTTTTTAGTGGTATTCTTACAAGCAAAACTCCAGTGTCCAAGTGAGAGCATGAAATGTGTATTTTCTGAGTTCAAATACATTGAAATGATTGATTGTGATATAGTCTGATGTTTGGTTTTATTTCTGCTTAGTCTCAGTAATTTTTTAACCCCCAATCTTCCTGTTAAAAAACCTTTATGTGACTGATTTTCCTGTGCAAGTTCCAAAAGTTGTTCAAAATTCAGGTTATGACTGCAAGTATTTTGATTACCATTTCAGCATTTGGGAGGGAGTGCAAACCAAGCACAACAGGTTACAAATGGTATTTTATGAAGGGGGTCTTTTCTCTGCCAGCAGCTCTGGCCAATAGTCTTGCTTCCACACTGATGCAAGTTTTGGTGTGGTTTTCAGCTTCTGATGTCATTCATGCTCCATCTGAACATTGCTGTGCTATTCCTGCCAGGGAATGCCTGTTGAACACTTGCTGTGTTGTCACAAATGTCCATGATAGAGTATGAAAAATTGAATAAATACTCAATATGAAACAGTGACTAAAAAAAAAAAAGGTCACCAAACCCCTAAAGAATGTATGTTAAACCTTGGGCCATACTAAATTAATTGTGTTGCTGTCCCATTGGATCTTGTCACCTTTAGCAGCCCAGTAACAGAGCATCAGCAGTGGATTGAACTCACTTCAGGGTGCCTCACACCCTGGAAATGGGAGGTTTATTTAGGGTCTAGGTGCACATGTGCCAGTCACAGTCCTTGGGCTGCAATCATCTGCATATTTGATGCCTGTGGGGATGTTGGAATGGTGTCAGCAGCTGCACTGTAGATGCACACAAGCTCTGAGCTCATCTTTTCTCCCAAGTCTCTGAGGAAGAAGAAGAAGAAAGAGCTTGATTTCAGGTTTCTGTCGTGCTACTTGTACCTGAATGACCAAACCCACCTGCAATACAGGATCAGAAAATGCAGGATGAAATGCTGTACTGATGGAACAAGAAGCAATGGGACTGTTATACCCTATTTCTTCTTTTGGGAAAGACAGCTATACACACACTGGCTGTTCAATCTGGCGCTAAGCCCCAGGCCCCCAGGGAAGACAACCAGTTTATCAGTGCCTCAATCACTATTCCAATTTGCCATGCAGAAGCTCTCTCAGAGCTGCTGTCTGACAGCTCCTTCATGGTGGTTCTGTGCAAGCTCCAACCAGGAACACTGTAATTGCTACAGGAGACCAGAGCTTTGCCTTGATCACTCCTTTCTTCCAAACTACCCACTGTATTGTGATAAGGCAGCACAGAGATGCAGTGGTGTCTAGAAAATCCCTGTATTTGAGGAGAAAGGAGATTCCTTGCATCCCTTGCAAGGGACATTTCACAGAGGACCTGGCACTCACAGGCAGCAGTCCCCTTACACATCAGGGAATCTGGTCTTTCCCATCAGTTCACTTGCCAAGTTCCTTTCTATGCTTTGAAAGGATATTTTTTGTTTAAATGGGTAATCGAACAAGTGTATTTGCCGTCCCCTCCTCTCTTCAAATGCTTGTTGCTTCGGAAAATGTATTTTATCACAAGCTACAGGGTATAATTTGGTGGGATCCCCCAAGCTAATCTATTGGCAGTGTATCAGTGAAGTGTACTTAAAATTAGGCTCCACTATGAAATGCCACGTGTTGTTTAAGCACTGCCAGCACACTTGCCACTGCCTTGAACACAAACAAAGCCAATCTCTGCCCCAAATTTGTTACAGAAAGGGCATTCCAGAATCAATCCCTGTATGACTGGTACTACTTTGCTGCAATCTGCAGTATGCCAAAGAAGGTGTATGCTGTGCACTACTGATTGGGGGTGGGTGGGAGGAGGGGGGGGGGGTGTTGTGCTCCACATTTCTCACCCAGAAACTTATCAACCCTACAGTATCTCTAACGAAGCTGCAAAGGGGGCTGCAGGCAGAGAGGCAGGCAGTGACTGAACACTGCATTCCCAGTCACACACACGCCAGATGTAATACGCTGGGACAGTGGTGAGAGATCATACAGACACCTTCTCCCTTCATCCCTTCTCCTAACACCACCACTTACAAGAACCTTTTATTTCTCTACATCGAGCAATTTTCCTCCTAGGTTTGTGAGTGGGAGCCATGAACGCCGCCCAGCACCGTACCTGAAGGGGTCTTCTTGCCTCCATCACCATTTTTCACGCTGGCCATTTCTCCTGCTTGTTTTTACACCACTCTCCGCCCCGGCTGCAGCGACCCCGAGCCAAGCCCCGGTCTCGGCCCACGCCCGTCTCCATTCCACTCCCCATCCCGATCCCCAGCCCCACCGCCGGCCCCGGCGCGGCTCGGGGCGATCTGCGGGCGGGCTCTGCCACCTCGTGGCTGTTAGGGGAAAAAAACCAACCCGCTGCTCGCGTTACAAATTAAAATCTCCTCTCTCATAAATATCAACTTGTTAAACTCTGACTTCAGTTTTAAAAGGCAGAAAATTAAAATGTATACCTCTGTCTCAAAAATTCGGTAATTAGACATAATCCACAGGTGTTATTTTAATGATGCCAGCTCTTCAGACACACGGGCTGAGCAAACGCAGTGTGTTGTTAACTAATTATGTTGTCTTAATTTGCCAATTTAAAAAACTTAAATGTCCTGAACAAATAAAATCATTATCTCGGGTTTCTTCACCGTACCTGCTGCCTGGCATCATCTGATGCCTGGCAGTCTGGGTTTGGCTGCATGGAGCAGCATTTGGAGGGTTCTGGGAGGCTCTAGCAGCCCTCCGGCACCAGACAGCAACTGGGTTTGTAAACCAGGGATGCTCACACCATCCTCACTATCTGATAGAGGCTTTGAAAGTCAGCTTGTCTCCCTCTATTACCTTTCCAACGCGTATCTTAATTGACCCGGGAGAAAGCGTCGCTCAGGCAGCGTCTCCTATTGAACGGAGCTGAGCCGATTCCCCCACCCTCCCTGCTTTAAGACAGCAAGCAGGCATGGGTGGCATCTTCTCTTTCAAGGAAACATTTTGCATCTCTCAGTGCCACTGTGGCCAATGAGAAACTTCCATCTAACTTTTTCCTCTCGAAAATGTAAAGTAAGAAAACAAAATCTATGCATCATTTAAAGATGCCCCAGGATAGCTTTGAATTATGCAATCCACAGTTATGTGAGCTGCTGTTTAAGGGATTCTTTGGCTCTTTTGTGACACTGATCAATCCCCTCTTGGTTTTATTTAAAAGACCCAGTCACTGAAGCATTCAAACCACATTATTCACATCTTTCATTCACATGCCTGGAAAATAATGCAAATAAACACATAAGGAAGAATGAAATATATGCTAACTAGCTACACTTTTCACAGGTTGGCCCCTCTGTAGAAATCATTCTGAGAGAAAATAATGGGAGAATCAAAACCAGCTTTCAGTCTATTTTAATCCAGGTTCAGGTCATTGGCCTTGTCATTCAAAGGGTTTGTTCCTAAGGTGCAATCAAATTGCACAGGTTGAGGCTGTTGTGCAGAAAGGTCTGTTGCTCTGTGAAAGGCATTCCCTTGGCCTGTGTCTGAGCGCTCCACAGGCTGTTCTAAATTACCCTGGCCTTTAACATCACAAGGTGCCCAGAAAAGAGATCAAGCACCTGTTTAACAGAGCATATCAGCCACTACACCATTTCCTCTCTCATATCTCTGCTTACCAGTGGCCAGAAGCAGGATCCAGGAGTGGTGTGGAATGCCAAGACCAACTCTGTGTGATAAAGGTGTGCCTGGCCCTCTGGGGGCTAATTATCTGGGTACAATTTAAAGTAATCCCCAGAGAATCTGCTCCCAACTATCCTGTGTGTCAAGGACTGACAGTTAGAGCAATTTTCAAACATCCACAGCTGGGGTACTTATACAGGAAGATTTCAGAGCCATATTAAATTACCTGCCTTGAAAATCCTGGTGCTGAATACAGACTTGGGTTATTGATTTTGGAGGACTCCAAACACAAATTCTACAGCCCGCCTTCAGTTAGCCTCCTCCCCTGGGATCAGACATGGAAAATGATGCTGTCAACCTGCTGCCCACCATTTCCAGAAGCAAGTTTAGCCCTTTGTCTCCCTCCTCTCCCAGCAGCAATCTGACTTTTCCATAGCTCATCCTGCAAGGTTATTTACCAATGTTGGAAGGACAACTGGGAAAAATTCCTAAGAGGGGGACTATGTCCTAAAATCCAGATTCAGCTCCCCATGCAGCAAATTTTAACCATCCCAAAAAGACAAATGCCCTCTCACAAACATAACCAAGGCAAATATATGGCAGTGTACCCTAGAGGATGCTGTCCTGGACTGATATTCTGTGGACCTGGACTGCAGCCTTGTTCTGCCTCTGGCTTACTTTGTATGCATTTTCTCCACCTTGCAGTCAATTTTACAGTAGCTTCTAGCTCAGGCACTTAGGCATTTGAACTGCCAAATGAGGTTTTGAAAGGTGTGCTCACATTTGCATATATTTTCCAACAACACGTCTTTATTTATGCCTCTCCCTAGTAGTAAATTTTAATCCTGCTAACAGCAGGAATAAATGTAGTGGGCAGAATAAAGTAGACTCTAGGAGCCTAACTTTTTTTCTTATTCTCTTCAGACAATATATAGCCTTTCAAGCTTGCCTTTAAAGGACAAAAAAACCTAAAAACCTCTACATTGAAAAAGGCTTGCTTTTTTTTTTTTTTTTTTTTTTTTGCTAAGCCATAGACAAACTTACGTCCCCCTGTAGAAAGGGAAAAGGAGATTGAAACAGCCTTAAGACAACTGAAGTATCTTTTATTTCCTATACTATTTAACAGTGGTTGCTATTACTTTCAGAATCTAGTATTTTGCAGGTAATAAAAAGAGTGAAAAATCAATCAAAACAACAGAGCTCATTCCTAGAGGACAAAAAATCTTCAATATATAACTGACTGCCAGAAAGCAAGTGTTAAAACATCCTGCGCCAGGTAGAAGTGCTGCAATAAGGAATGGAGACAAAGCACAGAACTATAAAAGAGACAGCTCACATTTTAATTGAAGAACTGAACAGCGGCTGACAAGGCACTGTGCTCTGTTTCCGGGGACGCTTTCAAAAGGCCGAGCTGCAATGCATAACACCCAGTTCAGGCTGCAACGCTCCTGAGAGGGTTCAGGGACACAAACTGCTTTTATTATTGTTAGTTAGGCATCAGCAAACCACTGGAAGTGAAAATCAGGCTTTCCCCACTAGGCACACTTGGGAAGCTGACACAGAAATCTTACGGGAAAAGGTGGAGAAAGGAAAAATAAGCAGGAGGTTTTACAGAGTCTTAGTGAGAAATTATTGTCATTGCTTCTCAAAGAGAATGAGGCTGTCTTTAAAGCCTCAATTCTAATGCCATTAAAGTCGGTGGAAGTTTTAGAGGTACTTGAATAGCAGAGGGATTTTTTTCCCTTCTTCAGTTTTCTTTGCACATCCAATTAATACAAAAAGAAATTGACTGATTCACCTATTGTTCAGGTCTCACTTGCCTTGTCGTATGTAAAGCTTGCTCCTAAGGTCTGCAGAGCCATAAAGCATCTATCACACTTCTGAGCACTCCATAAATAAGTAGTATTAACTGTAATGAGAATACTAATGAAATTTTTAGGTTTTTGATTGAAAAATCTCCTTTCTTGAGTTGTATTTTTAAGGAAAATTAAAGGGATGATTTGTAGCACCTGATGTCACAAAACCTCTGAAGCTAATATATTGGTTGCCAAGCCACAATATTATGGAAACATTGATATTTTATATGTGGTGCAGTCTTGTTATTTGAGAGGTATTCCACTGCCAATTAAAGATCCAATAGCTGCCACTGGCTAGGCAAAATTTATTAAAAAACAAAAAAGAGAGAAAATATGTGAAAAGGAGAAAGGTAGCACACAGTCAGAGATACTTTCAACTTGATTCAGAAGAGCATAGAGGGGATCCAGCAGGGATCATGCTGCTGACAGAGGAGGCTAACAGAGGGGGGGAAGGCAGAGAGCTAAAAAAGCTGCTGATCCCAAATGTTACATTCAAACTGAAAACAGGAATTACCATGTGGCATATCTAATAAATGAGGCTCAGAGGATTAAAACATCACATCTAAGGCTCTACAAAGAATTGCACTGGATGGAATTAACGCCAGTGCTTCTGATTCCTCTTGGTGCTCTGCTGTATGTGTGTCTCATGTAGCAAAGAAAAGGGTTAAATGAAACCATAGAAGCAAGTGACTTCAGCAGATGTCTGACCTACTGCAGAGATTGCTGTGGAGATCTGCCATGGGAAACTGTATCAGGGCACACAGATGAGGCTAATTGCTCCATGAGGGACAGAAGCTAAAAAATACACACACATTACCAAAAAAATAAAAAAAATTATTACTTTTTCATATTCTAAATTTGGACAGACCCAAGGGCCAGAGTTTTCCCAGGAAGAAGGAAAGGGAGTCTGTAGAAAATCCTTTTGCCTTGCATTTGTTTGAACTCTGATTTCAAGAAGCTTTTTGCCTCTCTTTGAATTCAGGCTGCATTAACAAGCACTTTGACTAGCATTTAGGCAGGTAGCCAGTAGGGATCCTGACATATTTAGTGTCCCTTGTTCCTTATGTACTTCTCACTTCTTAAACATAAGCCTATGAAACCAGGTGTGTAAATATTTTGTGCAATAAGCCCTGTAAGGTCTTATTATCTCCGCCTTCCATTGCAGAGCCTCTTCATTTCATGATGATGCTGTGGTTTTGGATTATATCATAGTGGAAAAGTCTTTGGAGCAGAGACACCTTTGCTATGTGTTGCTAGGCTCCCCAGCACAGTGGATCTGTAATTCCACTGCTATCTCTATTTTTGTATTTTTGGGACAGCTTTCGGCATACACGTGTTGACAGGTGCTGCTTTTGTCTTCCACCCTGTTGAGTCATAACCATAAAAGAGTTACTCAGCTCTAAAGCAGCTGGATGCTGATGGGAAACCATGTTTTCACAAAGTGTTTTTGGAGCACAGGTTTAAATTATGAGTTTAATAATATATAATGGCATAGAACTTCTGTTAGTTAAACAACACAGGAGAGGAATTAAATGTATCCTTCTCAATCAGCCCTACAGCAGCAGAAAGCAGTTTATATTCAAGTTTTAAACAACCTACAGAAATTATCAGGAGATTCTATTAGACTCGGTCAGGGAAAGCTTTGGCACTTGATAAAAAGTTAGCAAAGCCAAACTAAACTGATTTAATATTATTACAGTTCTTTCTCTAAAACATATGTTGTTTAACAACTTCTGATGCCAAATTTTACAAAAACAAGCCACTTTTATTTTCATGAAAACATGAAAAATTTCATTGCCACATTTTTCTGTGAAAATTTTCACTTTGATAGAAAAGCAGCTTTTAGTTCAATGAATATTGTGAATGCCTCAAAACAGATGTTTGCTGATAAATTAATCTCTATATCTGAATAACCCTTCTGTAAAGTTGTTGACATAACAATTAAAATAAATGAAATCCTATTTTAAACTGTTCGTACATGGACGATCCTTCCTCTAGTACAATCTGTATATTGTTTTAAAAGATTTACCAGTAAAGAGGGTGGGTGAGATAAAGCAGCCTTCACTGTCATTGTTTTCCATTATTTCCCTTTAAGATTGAATGAGCATGTTCCTTCCATGCCAGTGCAAAAGTTTCCTGTCGCCAGTCTCTTGATAGCATCCATACTGTCAGTTCAGTGACTTTAACACTAATTTTGTGGTTGCTTCATTTCTGGGAATACCTCTATTCAGTAAAGCTTCTAGGACTGTGACTGCAAGAAACAAATAAATTACTATAAAATTACCAGTAAATAATTAAAACTAAACCTGTACTTAATACAACTAGAATACCGTCTTCTGAATACATCTATAAGCCACAGTTAAGAAAAAGATGTTTCTCATAAACATCATGCAAAGGAAAGTAAGAAACTATTTAAATGTCCAAGTTCTCTACTGGAACTATGTGTGTATGGGATTACAGCTGTGTAAAATTATTCACAGGTGTAAATTTTATTCAGGTTGAAGCTTCATATTATTCTTGATCATGTCTCATTCTTTCTTTCATTTAGAAATCTCTTTATGAAACTCATTTCAATGATCAATCTTTTTATTATAAAAATTAAAGTATTTGTTGTAGTATTAATTAATTTTTCCCTGCTGTAATTATTAGAACTGAGCAAATAATTCACAATGAATAATTCATCTGCTGAATGTGAGCTCATTTTCTGCTTGCTGAATAACTGGTAGCAAACCTACTTTCCAGTTTATTTGTTAATCAAAATCATCTGATCATTTTGGTAAATATTTTTTTTCATGGATTGAGCCTGAACATTTCCCTTTGAGCCTTTGACACACAGTGCTTGGTGCCTGATCTGCATTGGTACATCATAATTGGTTTGGTGAAGCATGTGACTTTATTTAATTTTCTCAGTTTGGTGAGTATTACACTCTGGTCATGAGTACATCTGTATGTGAATTTAAGTATTGTTTTCCTTCCAGTAGAACTCAATTATTAAAATGTCTTTGGGGGAAAGACTAACTAAAGGAAATGTGAATATGTGAATCCATCAAATGCTGAGCCAGCATTTCCAACAATTTCCTTACATTTTGTACTCAGTTTTAAGCAACTATCATGTTATTGAAACTGAAAATCAGTAGTATCAAATTCTGCAGCCATATTTTCTGACCTCCAGTTAAAATGTAAAGTGTTTCCATGTTGTGGTGGATATTAGGGAACACTTTGTGTGTCAGAGAAGTCCTTGGTTGTCATAATTAAAGAAATTGTGCAAATTATGACTAGTACATCTCTAAAGACTTATTGCCTAAATAGGAGAAACTGAATAAAATTTCACCCGAAGTGACCACATAGGAAAAATATTAAGAGGTGAATTCTACTTAAAGCAATCTATTCCTGACTGAAAGCCAATGGGCTTGAAAGCCCTGTAGGTACTTTTGAATATCCTTATTTTTCAGTTATGGTTTTAAGGTGACACTCCTTACCTGAACAATGAACCTGATGAACCTTGCCTGTACAGTAGTGGAGGTCCATCTCCTGTGTACCTGTAGGCATGAAAAATATCACCCTTCCAACATATGCACCATCCTCAGCCACACCCTGCTGCCCAGAATAGCTGGGTGGCTGATAGATGAGGAGACATTTCTTCTCCTCCCCTCTCTGCATCTTTTCTCCTTTTATGTGTTTTATTGTTTTTTCTTTTCTTGAAAGACACATTACAGAAATATTGTCTGTGCCCACAGAATTCAGAGACACTATGTGAAATTGTCCAAAGGAAATTTTCTTCACTGTTGCATAACAGGAAAGGATTTTATTACATTAATTCAAGAAAATATTTTAACAAGCAGAGTTATAAGCTCTTCACAGGAAAAGGCAGAGGATATTGGTCTAATGGGCAATGTGTAGCAGAGTTCTGCCTACTTGATTCCACAAGAAAAACTGTTGTTATGCTTGTTAACTGGATTAATGAGTTTTTCTTGATTGGCATAGGGTTCTGGTAATGCAAGAATTAAAAAAGAAGTTGAAATTAACATTACCATTGCTTTAATGCAATTGAAACAATTGCCTTCTCATTCTCCCAATAACCTCTGAATATTAGCTTTAATAAAATAAGATTCCAAAATTTTAAATAGTGTTGTATTACATTCTCAGTTTAATAAAATAACTTGGCATATAACAGTACAGAAACAAGGGAGTGAATATAACACCAGCAGGGTTTCTTGTTCATTAAAGAATTGACTTTTTAAACTCTCAAGCAGATAAATTTGCAGCTCCTGAGCAATAAAGCAAAATGGTACATTTTGTGCTTCAAGATTATTATTATTATTTCTCAATAATCTTAAGTCACATAATAGGACATTTTACACAGCTGAACATTTATTTCCCATTCTATTTTCTTCTCTTTATCCTCAGTTTTTTTGTTTTTCCATTACCCTAGAGTTTCTCGGAATCAATGCTCCGTAAAGCAAACCCTTCCATTGCCTTGTAACCTTCTGTGCTCTGAACAGGCAACAATAAAGCTGATGAAGATAGGACACTTATAATTCAAAGAAGTTTTAAGAATGATGTCTCAGTCGTGTCAGGCAGAAAACTTAGGTGGGCATTCTGGCATAAAATAAGTTTAATTAAAATGTTTGGAGTACACCTGTGGTACTGATGCCTACATTTGAGCCAAGAGCAAATGTTTCCTTCAGAGTCACTTCCAATGCACAACCCATGCCAACATAAGTTAGATATCAAACCACCAAAAGTCTTCCAGAAATGTTCATTTTTGTACATTTACTTTTAAGGTAGTCTCTATGACTCACTCAAATGTAGGATTTTGTATAGTAGATTTATAAAATAAGGTGTTGTAAAACAAGGTCCAGGTAGGTAAGCGTTGTGCTTTCTAGATCTCTAGTCCTATTCTCAGGCATAAACTGACCATGGGCTTTTTTTCTCAGGTTAAATTTCTAGGAACCACTGCTGTTTCTCCCTTATTCTGAAGCATGGGCAGTAATGCCAAGATGTAGCTGTCCTGATGTCCCTAAAGAGCAAAACACTGAAAAAGGACTGTGGAATGTTATACCTATAATCTGGGTCTTTAATTAACATGGGGTTGTTGGAAGGCATTTTTGGATGACAGGTATAAAGATGTGTGAGCACGTGTTCTCTGGACCAGGCTTCAACAGTATAATTTCATTATTTGATATGACTGATAGTGAGTGGACTCAGTCACCCATATAGTCTTTTTCAGTCTTCAGGGTGTTGAACATGTGTTCTCCTAAAAATATTTTGCACTGAGTTATTTATTGCAAAATAATTTTTCAGAAGCTTGTTATCTGTCAACTTTAAAGACCTTTTCTTATTTTAAATAAATTCACTGGTATACATACTCAGCATTTGCTTGGTCTGCCTTTAAAAGGAAGTCTGGAATACCATTCACAGGAGCACCTGATGCCTTTTCCTGGTCCTAAAATCAAGAGGCATACACGGTTAGAAGGGGAAAAGGGATTTTACCTTGGTATTTATTTTAAGGATCCTTAGGTGTACACGTCCAGGTCATATGCATCGAGATGTACCCCACCGAGTCTTTCCCTGTCTCTGTGTCTCTCTCCTCCCGTGTGTTCCCGTGTCCCCCCCAACATTGGGTATAACATTATAGGCTTTACTAATTAGCATATCTATCAAAGATTCCCCAATGAGAGGCTCAAGTGAGCCCCCCTCCCCAAGGAACCTTCCCCTGGATGGTTCTATCTTGGTTTACAGAATATGTTCTGGAGAGGACCTTGGGGTCTGGGGCACACTGATGCCTAGCTATGAAGCTTCTAAAATGTTTAGTCTCTTAGCTTGACAAACAAGTCCAAGAATGTAGGCAAAAAGCACTAGGAATACAGAAGTTGTAAAGAGGTATAACAGGGGTATAAAAGAAAAGGCAAAAGTCTTCATGGCGTCACGCCCAGAATGGAAAATGACTGTCAAACTGTGAAAATTTTGGAGACTTTTCCTTTGACATGAACTTAGAACTTCTTTCTGTTTTTTCTTTGTTTTTTAGCACTTTACATCTTCAAAGTTCTTATAAGCATTTTGTGATCACATTTATTATTTCTATTTATGAAATATGACTGTCTCAAGGACTTACAAGACTGAAATTGGATTTTTTTTAGTTCACACATGGTTATTCACTCATACAGAAAACAACATCTTCAAGCTTAAAATTTCCTTATATAGCCTCTTCTTCACTCCACTAGTACCTTAAAAAATCATATCAAGTTAAAACTAAGAGCTTTGAATTAACACTAGACATTGCTTTGATGTCTCTTTACACCAAAAGACAGATTTGGGAACATCTGAAACCAGCCATGGTTTCAGCTCAGCTTAGACAATCACTGTTGATTGGACAAAGTAGCATAACATTTCATAAATTTCACCAAAACACTACAGCAGCCCCATGAGAACCACGCAGTGCAGACTGGCACTGCCCCTCATGGAAGCACTTGCAGCTGGAAGGCAGGAAGTTTTTTTCTACTTCTCCTCAGCCCTGTGTGCATCAGAGCCTGATGAGCCTCCCTTATTACCAAAAAAGTACTCTTACAATCAGGCAATCCAATATTTCTAGGAATGAGCTCTCTTTCCAAAGCCCTGTAGCCAGCAGAAGTGGTTCAACCATTGCTAAAGCAAGAACTTCAACTGACTTCCATACCTCCAAGCTAAAATGTCATAACCCACAAACTAAAGAACCAGGCTTTCATATTTATTTCCCTGTCTGTCAAAATGAATACTCAATTATTTACAAAAAGTGGAGCAGCTTCAGCAAGCAAGACTGAAATGCACCAATAGGCGTGCTAGAGAGATAAAAAATCTATATTTAAAATCACAGAGAGGGGGGAGTTGAACCTGCAGTTTGCACTTCCCAAAAGCTGCTGCAAACATTAGGATTGAAGAGACAAGAAAAAGATGGCAAACAGAAGAATATAGCATGATAAATTCACTGTTGTGAACTAATTTCCCTTGTCAATTCAATACTTGCTCCAAAATTTCCTCTGCATTACTGTAGTGGCAAAAAATTTATCCAAAATTTTCTGGGGTCAACCAAGATATTCCCTTCAATCTAAAATAATTTTTAGTTTTGATTCTCAGGAGCTGGGAGAGAAGCAACCAAACAAATTTTCTTTTCAGGTTGACCCAAAATGCCTTTTTTTGTTGTTGTTTGAATGCTGAACCAAAAAAAATCAGTGATACATCTCTGTTTTGAAGGTCAACAAGATTCTGCAAGGCCACTAGAAAGAAACAAGGAGTGCTTCTAAGAAGCAAAGGATATTTTTCCATACATTTTGTGATTCAATCCCAGGAAAACAGCTGTGAGAATTATAAACTTGAGCAAGTAACTTATTCTCAAACTGCCAAGCTAAAGAAATGTAGAGAAGGTGACCTGTAGGATCCTTGTAGTCTAAATAGTTAAAGGTGTCATGGAGAAACACTAGCACCATGAACTTCTTCTACAACTAAACTTAAAGATGCTACACAGTTTGGAGTACTCACTACTTAATCTTAATTAGGAAAAGCTCATCTTTCTAACCAGTCTCATTATTAGCCCTAAAATAAGGTCACTTTGGACCACCTCAGATCACCTAAGACTCTACCTGGAAGAAGGGACAAGAGAAGAATAGTACATGTATGGGGAATAGATGGCAGCTTCAGAGCCAAAGATAAGTGGGGGAAATAAAGTCCCAGCCCCTAGTCTTTCCTGACAGAGTATTTGCAGCCCAATAGGCTGATTCCAGAAATAAGAGGCTGAGATCCAACAAAGCACTGAGCTTGTCTACTGTAGTAATTTTGCTGTCAAAAGTAACTGGTTTGGGAGGATAAATATCCCTTCATATTATCTTCTTGCAGGTTCTTTTCCCTGGCCCACTAATATTGTTTCCTACAGAAGCTGAATTTCCCTCATATATTTCTCATTCAAGTCTTAATTTCTGCTGTACACAGCCAGGAATTGCAGCTGTCTCAGTAGGAAATGATTGTGAAGTCAATGGAGCAACAGTATTTACACCATATGGATATCCAACACGCAGACTGCAGTATCACACAAAAGACAAGCTATTCTACCCTGTCCCTAGCAAAATTTACAGGCATAATACAGATCTGAAGGATCCCAAAGGAAAATATTTAACATATGTCCCAGGACACTCATACAATTCCAAATTACTAAAGTTGCTGCTAAAGGTCCGTACAGATAAGGAGACCTGGCTAGCTGTTCCAGCCACTGGCTTCATTGAAACAGTCCAGGAAATGGCAATGCTATTATGTTATCAGATTTGGGAGGCAAGGAGCAGATTAAGAAAATGGGCTGCAGCAGGAATGCAAATAACCCCATGGTGGCCTTTTTCAACATCCTTTATCCCTTTGTATTGGGAAAGCCCCATTTAGAGACACGAAATTTGGATGTCCCTGGAGGGAGCAACGGCTCTGCTCTTCCATGAGCCTGTGCCAGTCAAAGGCAATCTGCCTTTCAGCGTGAGGCAGTGTTTTCACAGAGCTCAGCAGCAGCTCAGTGATTATTGAACTCGACGTGTTTCACATGCTTAGCCATGGGTTATTCCTGAGGCTCTCTGGAACTAAAAGTCTGGCCTCCCCAGGTCACTCTGGCTGTCAGATCAATCACACCAGTGTGCCTGCACCAGCAAAGGCAACCTAGGGACTGTCTCCTAGGGCTAGAAGGACAACATGCAGAGCACAAGAAAGGCACAAGAGTTACATGCCATGCGTGTATCCAGTTCGGAAAACCTCTAATACACCCAAACTTGTACAAACTTGGGGTATAAACAGGAAACCACACTGGGAAGCAACTACACATCTGCAGTGCATAATTCTTTCAAATGGATCCAGGAGCCAGCAGGAGGCTCAGTCAGTGATGAGCAGCTGTAATTCAGCTGGAAGAACTGACTTCCCTCTGCCCCCCACAAGCTCATAAAATGGCCATCCCAGAATTATGAAAGATAGACTTGAAGTGAACCTGACAGATCATCTTTCCACACTGATCCAATTGCTATACTATATCTCTTTTTTCCCCACAGGTATTTTTCATATTTTGTTGGGGTTTCTGCAATTCCCAAGCTGGGGACTCCAAATCTGCTCTAGACACTCAATTCCATTGTTTCTCGTCCCTTAAAGACAGAGTCCTTCCTATTGTGGAAATACCCTGTGTTGCCAGCGAAGTGCAGTCTTGGACATGGACACTGGATTATTCCTTTCCTCTTTATTGCAGCTTTGCATCCTTTGAGTTAAGATATCTTTCCTATGTAGAAGACCACTTAATCTCACTGTGCATTTTTGCACAACATTCCCAGGATACAGGTGTTCTGCAGATTACACAGGAACAAAGAAATGCCAAAACTGTGATCTACTGGAAGCCCTTCTTCAAAATTCTCCTTTTCCTGGCAGAAAAGAGTTGATAGTGATTAAGGTACACGAGCCAACCCTGCTGCTAATAGCAAAGTGGAATTTTATCCTTGTGTTCCTCATCTGGCTGAAAGGTCTTGGGGACAGAGGCTGCACTTGCTCTGCACTCCTGCCACACGCAGCTCACGGCTACCTGCCTGCAGTGGCAGCAGCACAAACAACAGCGAGTAGTTTGAGGGGACAGTAGGGTGAGAGGCAAGACCAAAAAAAAAAAAATCATAATTAAGCAGTGATGAAAATTCCCTCTTAGGAACTGGTGGTGTCCTATAGGGGTATCACAAGGACATTTGTGACAGAGTAAGGATCACTACTTTAATTATTTTCAGTACTCCACCCCTACCAGTTCAATCCTCTGCAATTGTCAAGGAAATGAAAAAGTTAAACAGCAAAGCCATACATTTCCTAAAAAGATAAAACTGAAATATTCAGAATATACCTACGTGAATGAGAAATTTGTGGCTTTTATTGTGTTAGAATGACTTGAAGTACAGCTTATAATGAATCAAAGTAACCACTTTATTTTTCCTCTTTATAATCTCTTCTCCCCTTTGTGATATATTGCAGAGACAGAATGGGTAATTTTATTTATTTATTTATTTATTTTCTTTTTTATTTTTAATGAACTGACTGGTCTTACAGCTAATTTCTTGGCAGGTATTTTTTTTCCTCCTTCTACTAACTGACTTAATTAGAATAAAAACTAAAGTCAATCCATGTTTCAAAGGATAAAACTGTTCCCTGGTGGGAGTGAGAGAAATTCCCAGCATCCTTCAACAGAACAGTTAATTTTCTATTGCCATAGTTTTGAAAAGCTTGCAGATCTGCAAATAAAAAAATGTAAACTGCATGTCAATATAGTGTTCCATCCTGGTTTTTTATTCCTTGATTAGTTTCACTTCAGCCATAAAACAGGAAAGTAAACAAACGAAATCATGAATCTAAAGATCAGTGTGTTATAAAGGAAGCACAGTAATTCAATTCAGTAGACATTACCTGTTCAGCAAATGTTTCACGGATAAACTCATTACCAGAGCTGCTCAGGGACATTCCCAATGAGCCATTTTCCATCAGAATACGCAGTACCTTCAAAACTCTTGTAAAATCAGGGCACTTTTCCCAAAATTTCATTTTGGAAATAAAAAAGAAAGGAAATTCTCCAGAGGGTTGAATTCCCTTTGACAGTGTATGCAGATCAAAGTATTTTATTTTTTTAGAAAATCTATCATAATTTGAATATTTTATTTGTGTATTACTATATTTTGTAGTGCAAAAATGGTCAACCTCAGAATTAAATGCCTCAATATTCTTGAAACAAACTGTTTCTAGCCACCTAAAACAACTTCAAAGTAAACTTCCTTCAGAGAATTTTAAAATCTTTTGTTTCAATTCTCATATAGAATGCAGACCAATTGTAAAACTTCAGAACACATCACATAGTGGCACTTCCTTTCAAATTCCACTTGCAGTGCTCAGGAATATGGTTTAGTAGTGGACATGGCAGTGTAAGGTTAACAGCTGGATCCAATGGTCATAGGAGTCTTTTCCAGCCTAAAAGATTCTATGATTCTAACTCTTCTACTCACTACGGGATATAAATCAAAACCCTCCTTGCACCACTTAACATCTATTTTTGTTCAGGAGAATGGTTTCCTCTGGAGGACAGTGTGAGAGCTGTCACATCCACTTCAAGATAGTGCAGGTCCAGCGAGCAGTTTTAGGAACTGATTTTTGAGGCGCTAAAAAAAGGCCTGAAATCCCAGATTCTGCCAATGTTCTGCTACAATTTCCTGTCTTGTTTTATGTAAAATCAGGATAATTTTTCATAAAGAATACAGCCAGGCTAAAAGGAAAAAAATTCAAAAATAACACAACCCAGCATTTCTTTAAATGGTGTTTTACACATTTACCTTGCTCCCATCAGTGTCTGTTTCCTAGGAGCCAACACTGCAAATCAAGTTTAGAAATGTGATTCTCATTTGAGTTTGAAGATCCAGTAGTCAGAATCAGACCATACCAGTCAAAATACAAGCATCCTAATTCAATGTGTTACTTGTGCCCTAATAATGCTTGTCATAAGGATGCATTAAATAAGCACATGTGGTGTTTCTTTGTTCTGTCTTTGCTACTGTCACTCCATTTTGAGGATAAAGTAGTCTTTTATAGATTTGCTCAAGAGACTCCAATCTTTTTTAAGCCTCAATCTTCATTACTTCTGTCTTCCCTATGGATTTTTCAAAACAAGGTCCCCACATTTCCCATCTGTTGCTTCAGGGAAAATCCACATTGAAAACTTTAAATAAGGTTCACTTCTTTTTACACAGCCATGATGCACGAAGCAAGTATTGTTTGGTTTCATATGAAGAAGAGAATATGGAAATAAACATAAATATTCTGGTTTCTGGAAAGGGCTGTTAGCAACCTCTGTAGACTGAGTGTAGCAAAGGTGTTTAATGTTGAGATAAGAAAATGAAAAATATTTCAATTAAAGAGAGCATTTACTTGAGAATACTTTGAGGACTACACAATCAGATGAAGCAATCTAAGTCTGGGATTGAGGAAACATTTTGCTAATGCAAATGAAAGAAAAAGGCATGACCAGGAAAAGATTATTCTTTTCAAAATAATGCATGAATTTCTTTTTTTGGTGCTTTAAAAACACAAAAAATGTCTCTACCATG
This sequence comes from Corvus cornix cornix, assembly GCF_000738735.6. NCBI lineage: Eukaryota > Metazoa > Chordata > Aves > Passeriformes > Corvidae > Corvus > Corvus cornix. Next base: position 58,291,652 of record NC_046332.1, on the reverse strand, counting down.
AGTTTTTTATAAAATTGATCAGAATTCACAGTCTGTACACAGCAGATTTCCCAAATCACATTTCACATGCTCTAAACACTAATTAAAATCTGCCATTTAAAACTGAGAGGTAAAGAAACTCTATATTGCAACATTTATTCTATTTTAAGATAATTTTGTGGGTTCCTCTCCTACAAAAAAAAAGTTATTCTGCTTTAAAAATGAATGCTTATTACTTAGCTGTTCTTTTTTATTTTAAAACATGACAATGTAACTCTTCATCTATATTCATACTCAACAGGTGTGGATATGTTCCCTGTAGATGTCTAGGGCTGATCATATTCTCCAGCACATAAGGCAGTTGAACACATACCACACAGACTTTGCCAAATTCTGTAAAACTGATCACTTCAAATCACAGACAGTTTAGGAAATATGTGCATATGTTTTTACTTCCAGACACAGCAGTAAATATCTTATTCCTCAGTCCATACATCAGCTTCCTGAAAAATCCTGCGTAAATTTCAGATTTTTATAAATATGCTTTCAAGTTCAAAGGTGTAACTTCCTGCATCTTTCACCTTATAACTTCTCTGGAGTACTGGTTCATTTACATGCATTCCCCAGCCTAGTCAGCTTTCCCATGGTATTGAATCTGACCTTGTCTCTGTGTGATCAGATCTGTGTCCGGATATGAAGTACTGAAACAAGATTTGGATGTAACTGCTGGAAAAAAAAAACAAACAGACAAAACAAAACACACCTCTCATATTTTATTTTAGCATAAATCATTGATACCATCCAGGTGGGTTTTTTTCTCTTGAATAAATCATAGAGTGATGAGCTGCATCATACATGTTGTAGGACATCCTTTTCAGGGTAGCTGGAAGTCTGTATATTGAGTTTGAAGTGGGCTAGTAAAAATCCTGTGATTTTTTGCCTTTATCCTTTGAAACTTACTTTTGCCCCTTTGGTCCTTGTTCTTGTGTAGAGTTTCAAAGTATACTTCCATTCACATTCCCTCCAACAGCATTGTTGAATCAGATTTTTCTAACTCTTTTCCCTAGCATGAGCACTATTTTACCACTTCGCATTCCCTAATCCTAGCAACCTTGCTGCAGAAGATCTGTGATATCTTTCAGACAAGACAGGCAATATGTGTCAGGCACGTCGCCAGCTCTAGGTGACTCATCACATATGGTGGCACCAAATGAAACAGTTTTTTATAAAATTAATCAGAATTTGTAATCCATACACAACAGATTCCCCAAGTCACATTTCACATGCTCTAAACACTAATTACAATCTGCCATTCAAAGCTGAGATGCAAAGAAACTTTGTATTGCAACATTTGTGTTATTTGAAGAAGAGATTCTCAAAGGCAAAAGGGCTGTGATATGCTTGTCTCACTAACATGCAGGAGGTATTAGGTGCTGCCTGGATGAAAATTGCTTCTGAAAGTGAGGAGTTTTACTGTGTTTCATATTGCATCACGAATTTTTCATCATGTCATTGCAAAGCCATAACTATGTTCAAGTTCATTCAAAAGGCCCACGAACTCTGGCAAACCTTTTGATAAATATCTGAGTTTTAAGGCAAATTTTATGTTACACCATCAACATTACCAACGGTTTTAATACACCTCAGTATGTTGAGTCTGTATGTGGCAGCATATGTAATCCAGGCAACTGCACAAATCATTGCAGCCATTAATTCAGGTCTGTGAGCCATTGTTATTAATGCAATAATTTTGTACTCTTTATTGGAATAATTTAGTACTATTATCACCAAAATGTACGTTTCTTCTGTTTTTCACTTTCATGCATTCATCAGTTCTAGTCACACAAAGATTATATTTTTTCTTTCCATTCCTCTTCTTCTCACCTCTTCTCTCCCTTAAATAAGTTGGAGAACTTCTTTCAGAAAAACAGTGATATAGACCGGCTCACCTCCATCTCTGGTCCTGGCAAATATATTAAAAACTCTAAGCAATTACTGGGTTTGCATCTAGTTTTGGATGCACGACACTGCACACCACCCTTATCTCTCTTGTCAAAATTGAAGTCATTCTTCTAACCTCTTCTGCCCTTCATGCCCACATAGCACAAGTGTAATCAATTCTGTTAATTCTCTGATTACTTTTGAATTTTATATATATAAATATACATATATATATATAAATATATATGATCTATTCATGTGGATAGAGCTTATATAGGTATATAACTTATATTTGTTAAAATAAATATACTGGAAGAGAAAGACAAGAGGGAGCTTAGCATTGTCCTGTGTTGTTATTTATGATAAGTTACATGACAGCTGTGTGAACAGAGCTGATCATGAGAGAAAGGGCTGGCCCACAGAGCTCCCAGATTCCAGTTCAGGCCACCAGTGGGTTTCTAATATGCATCATGCCCACAGCATTAAATTGTCTGAGTGAAAGGAGAAAAATGCTGCTCTCTGCACAGAAGGAACAACCACATATAAGCAATAAAATCAGTTTACCCTCAAAGCAGAGTTCATAGCCACTTCTGTCAAAAACAGTGCTGAAATCCAGTAAAAATCAACACCTATGGTTGAGAAGTTCGTATGTTTCACAAGGAATATTCTCAATCTCACTAATACATCCACAAAATTCCTTAGACTGATTGTTGTTTACCAGCAGGATTGGTAGTGGTTAAATAGGGACAATAACATTAAGTCTAAGAAGATGAATTTTTCTACTGGAAATATTTTATTTTTAGGAATACCTTCTGTACACCTTAGACTTACCATGGTTACCTGGATACCTGTATCTTTTAAATTTTGTTCTGAATTTTTCAAGCACACCTTATTGAGGATAAAACATCTCACCCAGGAGACAACACTAACACTGTATGCTGTACAAAAGATGACTAGGGAAGAAGGCCAAGCACTGCACCCACCATCACTTACAGTGCTCCTCTGTTAGCTTTCTCTCCTGCTCAGCTCTTCAAAGCTTCTTCCCAAGACAAGGGAAGACCTGGGATATCCTGGATCAGATCCAGGGAGACAGCATGGATCATATTGTACCAGCCTTGGTTTCCTCCATCTCTGTTCCCCTGGAAGTAACACAGTCCCCACAGCATATGAGGTCCTTTATGGACAGTCATCAGCAAAAATGTGGAGGTTCCCAGATTTCTCTCACTGATCTGTTGGCCACTGAGGTACTGAGACTTGAAATGTGGTTTGTAAATTAAGTGTAACTAAACAAAAAGGCAGCTCTAACTAAAATAGCTCAGCAGGCTTTGCACTCTTAGGTACAGTGTGCTGTACAGTGAAACCCTAGGTGTGCAGCAAGTACCTATTTCATGCTATTGTAAAAAAGCACTCTGCTGAGTGACAGCACAGTCTTCACATCATTTGAGTACCTTTGAACTGAAAAAACCCAAACAAATTCACACAACATAGCTTTTATTTCCTAAGGGCATCACATGGTCTACAGACAAGGCCAAAACTGAGTGCCACTCCATGTGGAGAGTCTGCTTGGAGGAGATTGAACTTCATCAGTGAGGGGATGAGCCAGGCCATGCTGACCCTCTCTCACTTAGCAGAAAGAAGGCAGCTGGGGGATTTTACTGCCTGCTACCACAGCTGATCACAGCAGATAATCTGATTCATAAATTCATCATTTTCTGTTTTTAAACCTCTGGACAAGGACAGAAGGGAGTTTTGATGTCACTAGTCCACTTGGCAACCACTTGGAGGGATGATCTGAAAAATCATTACTCTGATCAAAAAAACAGTCATTTAGCTTAGAGTTCAGTTATTCCTAGCCAATTTACATACGCTTGTACTTAGGCCAAAATTGTTCCTTAGGTTAAGTAGCTCTTCTTTTTTTCCCAGCTGCTTACTCCTGTTTGATGCATTTGTCTGAGCTGAACAAGTCTTACACTTTCTCTTACAGGTGACGAGTGCTTTGCCTCCTTGGTCATCCTGGCAGCCCTTCTCCAAACCTATTCTATTTTCTATTTATCATCACTTTAAAAAATGGTTGTTTAATGCAAAACACGCTCTAGAGTCTTCCACCTGCTGCAATTATATTAATGGCACAGCAGAAGCTTGATTTACAGCTCTTACAGTGAGCATCCTTCCTTAATTGGTCCATACAGTAAGAAGTCAGACATGACAGATGCCTCTAAAATCTGGATTTCTAGGCTTGCAGTTTTGTATATTAAAAATCTTGTTTCATTTTAGACATGGGAAGCTGTATTGGGCACCATTCCTTTCATTTTTTGGGGGGGTTCAGTTTAGCAGCCTCAACATAGGTGGCATAGAGTCAGGGTTTATGCAGCTGTCATCAGTCTCCTGTAGTTCCTGTGTTGAATATGCCATTTCTTTGCTGTTCTATTGGGTTTGTGTGTCAAGATTTTTGTAATGGGGGCTACAGGGGTGGCTTCTGTGAAAAGATGTCCACTTGTGTCTGACAGGGCCAATGCCAGGTGGGTCCAAGATGGACACTCCACTGGCCCAGGCCAAGCCCACCAGTGATGTGTCTTTGGAGTAACAGTTACAAAGGAGAAGAAAAACCTGCACAATAGCAATTTCAACCAGAGAGAGGAGTAACATATGAGAGGAACAGCCCTTCAGACTCCCAGGTCAGTGCAGAAGGAGGGGGAGGAAATGCTCCAGCACCAAAGCAGAGATTCCCCTGCAGCCCTGGTGCAGACCATGGTGAAGCAGCTGTGCCCCTGCAGCCCATGGAGGTCCATGGAGAGCAGAGATCCAGACAAGAGTAGGTGGAGGCCCAAAGCAGGCTGTGACCCTGTGGGAAGCCTATGCTGGAACAGGCTCCTGAAAAGACCCGTGTCCCCAGGTGAGAGGAGCCCAGGCTAGTGCAGGTTGGTGGCAGGATGTAAGACCTCATGGGGGACCCATGCTGGAGCAGTCTCTTCCTGGGAGGCTGTATCCTGTGGAATGGACCCACACTGGAGTAATTTATGAATGACTGCAGCCTGTGGAAAGGACTCACATTGGAGAAGTTCATGGAGGATCATCTCCCATGGGAGGGACCCCACACTGGAGCAGAGGAAGAGTGTAAGGAGTCCTCCCCCTGAGGAGGAAGGAGCAGCAGAGACAACATGTGATGAACGGAGCATGGCACCCTTTCCCCATCCCCCTGTGCCACTTGCAACAAAGAAATAGAGAAATCATGAGTGAATTTAAGCCTAGTGATTTAAACTTTGCTTTTATTTTCTCATTATCTTACTCTGATTTGTTTGGTAATAAATTAAATTAATTTACCCAAGCCAAGTCTCTTTTGCTCATGACAGTGATTGGTGAGTGATCTCCCCCTGCCCTCACTTTGACCCACGAGCCTTTCATTATATTTTCTCTCCCCTGCCCAGCTGAAGAGGAGAATGATGGAGCAACTTTAGTGGGCACCTGGCATCCATCCCATGGGTCAACCCATAGGTACCTCACAGCACATCATATGGCACTAGAAGCTTATGTTTAGGCAGCTGAACCACATTGTAGATACCTCTACTGGAGATATTCTCATCTGAACCAGACGTCCTATGTAATATATAAACCTTTCCCTTTGGTGAGATGAATTCCATAATCCAGTATTCAAACAGATGTGTGTGTCCAAAGTGTAGTTTTGCCTTCTGGTGAACTTTTCTGGAGATATTTCTTTAAAATATTTTTCTAAGTTTATTTTGAAACAAATTTAATGGCAAGTCAGCTTTTTAATTTATTCACATATTTCATGGTACAAACAGAAACATGAAATACAGAATATATATTTTCAGTCATATAAGTAATGACATGACAATCTACATTTCTGCTAACATGCATTAACATGAATAATATGATAATTAAAATGTTCTAATTTTTGAAGTGTTATTATGAACCATTACCCAAGACCGATGGAAACATCTTATCTTTATAAATTAATCTATGTTGTAATTAAAAAACATCATACTTTTGACCTAGAAAGTTAGATGATTGTTTATGAATCTAAGGAATAGCTTTTTGCAGTATCCTAGAAAAGTGTTTCTCAGCCAACACCAACATTTTGGAAAGACCTTCCGCACTGGTGAGTACATTGGCCCAGATTCATCCTGCTCCACTTTAGGCACCAAACTGAAATTCCTAAATTGCAATCTGTATTAATTTTTAATTTCTTTCACAGATCTTTTAACTGGCTAGAGCCATAGACAGAAAGGACTGCAGGGGTAAAATAGGATTCTTTAAAACTATATTCTCTTTGAAGACAACAGGAAAATAAATGAAATGTCTGAACACCTGCAGGGAAAGATCCCTTAATTACAGCAGGTCTTTCTTCCTACAAATCTGGAATTTTCTGCAGTTCAGCTTATGAAAGTTGTCAACGTCTTTACTATGAATATAAGGAACCCATAGAAAATAGTAACTAGTCCAATCTGCCTGTATCTCTTTTTTTTCACCGTAACACATAGATGAGAGCAAGACTCCCTCCTTCCAGCTAATTTTCTCTGACTGTTGCTTTGCTGGCAGCCTAGGGACTCTGTTTCAAAGGCTGTGCATGTACACTTGTGAAGGCTACTTCCATGGTTGTTACACACCTTCCTACAATGGGAATGATGGCTTAAGGAGAGACTGTTTTGAGACTCTTACTTCCATGATGAATGGTCTAACTGCTCAACAGTCGAGCAAAAATTGATAGTAAACTTATCTAACACTCCAGATTTCTCTAGCAAGTTACTTCTGCAATATGGGCAGTGCTTAGGTGTCTCAATAAAGCTTGAAGAGCTTGCGTGGGAAATAAGAAATAAGAGCTTGCATGGGAACTTCCTCAACTCCCAAGTATGACCATGTATAGGTGCCTGGAGTGAGAAGGCCAAGGTTCAAGCTAAGTACAGAGCTAACTAGTAAATGCAGATGGCATTAAGCTTAGACAGTCCTGAAAAACTGGACATTAAATTGATGCCTGGGACTTTAAAAAGTTTCAAGAAACTAGGTTCTTATATGCAGGGGGTTCAGCTGATGTTTCTTATTATTTTGTGCTACCTGAAAGTCACTAGAAAAAGAGGTACCTCCAGAGGATTATTCAGCCAGCTCGGTGAATTGTGAATTGTGAATGTGACTCTGGAGATGCCTGACACCATTGATTACAGAGTCAATTAAGGTTTTAAGTTAACTATTCAGTTAAGCTATAAATTAGATGAGATGCACATGAGCCTGATTGCTTCCATTATTTTCATAATCCAGGTCTTGGAAGAGGATGCTCAAAATAAGAAATTATGCTTTATACATATGGATCAAGTACCACCAAATATATAAAGTAGTAACCACTTCACATTTATATGTAAATACTTTGGCCATTCATTATATGATGTCATAGTTGGACATCTAAGGGGCAATGTCTCTCACCTCACCTTGACACCTACAATAATTACAATATTTACCCATTGTCCAGATTCCCTTTAGAGTCAAAAGGGTGAGGTAGGTGTTTCATGATTCATCTGGCATATTGAAGTTGTCTAGCTTCAGTTGAGAGGTGTTGCACACTAGAAGTGCCTATCTCCTTTGCTGGTTTCAAAGGAATTTTAAATGACTAGAATTCTAAATGTCTACAACTCAAATGCAGGAGAAATTAACCTCTCCCCAGTTCTACTTGGTATACAACAGCATACTATGCAATTCGGTTTGTGTGTTATGAAATAATAAAAAGATACAAAAGGAAAAGCATGTTTCTGATGGTAATTTTAATTTCAAACTGAAATTTTGTAAAATATTATCATTTTCTTTACAAATGGCTTTGGGGGAAATGAACTTTTGAACAATCGAGCTCAGAGACAAATTGAAAATCTGGACATCTCCTGTGAAGTAGAAATGCTCAGTTTTAAACAACGTTTTTCACTTAACTTAGTATTTGCATAGATTATACTAGGGAGTGATAGAAATACTTGTTCCAGTCCCTTAAAATCAATCAGCTGATGATGTCTAGGTACAAAACAGACTCTTTATGTGTGGTTTGGAATAAAAGAGACCATGTAATTTTGTATTTTACACTTAAAGACACTCAACTGAGAATGCCATGCACACATTACCATCCATAATTTAATTTTGCATGTAATTTCATGCACACTGTGAATCCATCTCAAGCCTACTGTGTCTACAGAAATCTCATATTTTGTAAGCAAATATCACTTAGGCTGCACACCTCAAGTTATTGTTCAGATAACCAATCAAAAGAATGCAGCCCAAAGACACATGTACTAATTTGATAAATTACTTCCACAGATGTATTTATCCCTTGACTAATGAAGACTTTAAACCCCTAAATAAGTGAACAAAGGAGTAATGTTCCCAGAGGCATTTACCTAAAGTAATTTGAGGTTATTTAGCAACCAGCACAATGCATGAAGTCACCGTAAATTCAAGACTGCATGCTGCATTCTGTTCAGATTTTACAGAACTGGCAGGGAACTGAAAGAGCAGTTCATCCCCTGCTTCAGTGATTTCTTATGAGGTAGTTTGCCATAGAGCTTGCTGGATTTTTAAAAAAGGTTTTAAACCAGAAAAAAGTTAACCTAGCGGGTGACATATATTGAGGAAAGAAAGTACTGAAAAACATTGTGCAGTATCCCCCTTTTCCTTCCATTTATTTTCACTTACAACTCTAACACAAGACTCAGATTTTTTAGTAGATTGCTCTGTAATGTATCACCTGCCTTGAGACTCCAGTGCAAGCTTACTCTGCTTCCAGCTCCCACTCTCTGCATAGATGGAGTTTAGAAGTGTTTAGAAGAGAACTGCTGGTTAATCTGTGCAGATCCATTGGAGTGGCCCAGCACGTCAGGACCAGATTCTACCACAGGAATCACACCTGCCCCTGCACCCAGTACCATATGCAGCCTTGGACTCCACGTGGAAATCCACTGAGTTGCTAGATGAACGTTCATTGCACTGATGTACCCAGCCTATGCTTCTCTTACTGCATGTGCATGGCTGCCTTGCAGCCACCACGTTTGTCAAGGTGAGTGGAACTTCACTGAAGACAAAACAAATCATCAGAAGTCCTTGATATAAGAGCAAGAGGCAGAGAAGACAGTTTGGGGTTTCTGGTAGTTAAGAGGTGAGGTGGTTTCCCCTCAGAAACACCCCCACTTTGAAGACTGACCATCAGCTTCACTGCAGTTGGGAAAAGATTTGAAATGTTCAGAGAACTGGAACTCAATAAATACTACGTTCTTTTTCATATGTTAATTAGACATGCTTAGGGAAACTACTTAGATGGACTAATTATAAATTAAATACTGCTTCACCAAGATGTTTTTTTGTAATAAGGGTGGAAGTTGTGATGCAGTCTGAAGTTATTATCAAGCATAATTGCAACATTAAGAAGACTACAGAGAATCATCAATTGTGAAGGTTGGAAGCTACAGTGTTGTGTCACTTGAGCAAAATAGCCTCTTCAAACATCTTCACATAGAGAACTTTTTAAAAGGACTGACCTTTAGCTGAGAGGAAGCGAAAAAGACCAGTAGATTATAAGACTGAAAAACATACATGAAGAAATCTGTGAAAAAAAAATAGTAAGAAAAGAATATTTGTGGAAACCTATCCAGTGAATAACAACTAAATAATAGAATTTATTTAAACAAAACATAAAACAAATATTTTCTTTTTACATAACAGTATTCTTGTGGCATGATAATTTGAAAATTGTTATCAGTGTGTGAATTTCCTGTGAAGCCAGTTTAAGCTCTCATCACATGTATAAAAAGATTATGTGCTCAAAGTAGGCAAATACACACTTTCTTCAGCAATCAAAAACCATTTCCAGGTTCACAGTTTTACAGACCTATTTTAAAAGGCTCATAATCTAGTGTAAAAAAAGTGTGAAAGTAGGTAATTGTCTTTTTTCCTCTTTCCCATATTTATACAAAATCTATTCTGTTGGGTGCAAAATTCAACTAAAAATTAGCTAAATATAATTATAAGTAGAAGTAAAGCTGCAAGAATGTCAATAACACATTTTAAATACACAAAATACTTAATAACATAGGGAATATGTTTCACTTGGCAGATGCTGCCAGTTCATATGCAGCATTACTGCTTCCAATGAAACAAACTTGCCAAGCAGACCTGATCTCTTGTTTAGATATCTAACTATAGTATTTTCAGGGAAGAAAATATTTCTTCATCTTTTGGGATGGAAACATCACCCTTAACTTAAGAAAACCAGGATGTACAAACTTGCGGATTTCACCTCTAGATTTGACTGGCATTCAAGCTCAGAGTCTGCTGCTCTGAACCCCAAAGAAGGCAAATTAACTGTGCAACATTTTAATGAATGAGAAAACAAGGCAAAAAAAAAAAGAAAAAATAATAACAATCAAAAAATATTTTTTAAAAAAGCAAAAAACCCCAAACAAATAATATTAAAAAACACAACAAAACCAAAAACAAACAAAAGACCCTCACAAAAAACCAAAACAAACAAACAAACAAAAAAAAGAGTGCTACTTTGGAAAAAATAGGAATCCATGGTTGCCCAGAGAAACTGTGGATGTCCCATCCTTGGAAGTGTCCTAGGCCAGGATAAAGGGGACCCCAAGCAACCTGATCTAGTGGGTGGCATCTCTGCCCATGGCAGGGGGATTGGAACCAGATGATCTTTACGGTCCTTTCCAACACAAGCCTTTGTATGATTCTATGAAGGACCAAATAGAGATAATTAAAAACTCTCTCCATGGGCTAAGCCTTCTTCAGCACCTTGTTCTGGTGGGAGGGTGGTGTCAGTCCCTCTTGATTCTCCTGCCAATGAAATACTTCCCCTATGAAGAAAATGTTGTGATAGAGGTACCTGGCACAGAGCTAATGAAGAAGGCCATGTGTGGCTGCAGGACAGCTTCAGTTTTACTGACTTGCTCACTACTCTTTGGGTGCCTTGAGAGCCAGAACCCCTGAAGTACCCCATTCCTTCATCAGTGCTGGAGAGAGGCAGGGAGCTTTGAAGGCACAGTAAGTCAAGACATCTAGCTTGGAATCTTCCTCTAGAGGCTTTTAAAGGCCCTTACTCCATGAGAAGTACTTCTCTAGATGTCTAAAAATTTTTACTAAAGCTCAAAGCTGATGTTAAATGAGCTGGTTTTCCCTCTGGCCTCTTCCCAAGACCCCTCATTAGCAACAGACACAAAAGTATGGATAATATCTATTGTATGTATGTGTTGGAGATACTGTCTGTTAAAATCAAGAGAAGACCTTGAGAGCTGAAGGAAAGCTATAGAAAAAATATACATAAATAATGTATCAGAGAAAGTGAGGATTTAATAAGTAGAAAAAGTCTCAGATAATAAATTTGACTTTTAAACAGGAACAAAAAATGTCACTCTTACTTGAGCTGTATTTTAATGCAATCTTCAAGGTGTAAGAAGTGTGGAAAATCAATAGCAAATCCCAGTGTCCTTATGCTGAGATATTCAAAATGTTAGCTCTAATGGGAGTCATATAAAAGCAGCCATAAACCAGTGCTGATCAGTTCACACATGTGCTGTAAAGAGATAGAGTTCAGAATTTAAATACCTCATATATCTTTTGTAAAAAGCTTTCCCCCCCTACAATAATAAGTTTAAAAAACATTGCCGTCTTTCTCAAAACTGAGGCCACAGATGTGAAGATAGATAATTTTTGAGAAATTATTTTCTCTTCTTGGGTAATTATCATTAATGAAAGAAAAAAAATTCTTGAATCCTAATAAATCAGAGACAGAATTGACTGACCATGCATCCAAATTGCTGCATTATTCACACTGGAATTACTCCAAAGATTAGCTACAAATTGAATTTATGGTTTCATTTTTCATAACTACTGTGTTGTGACAGATGAGAGGAATCTCTGAGAAAAATGACAGTGATGGACCCAGATTCTTAGTGCTCTATCTTCAAGACAGAACTAAACTATCTCTATTTACTGTTAGGTTTTGTACAATCTATTTTGGCAAGCATAAAAAGCTTTTATGAAATACAATATATCCTACTTTATACATCAGTCAGTAAAAAAAAAATCACAGAAAACCTCAACATTTCATTTGAAAAAGCAGGCAAATCAAATTAAAGTGAATTTTCACAGACACTGTACAGACAAAAATACCACTTTATACCTATTTAAAAACTTGCACTCTATCATCACTGTGCATCTTACTCTCTTCCAAGGGATCCTCAATGTCTCTGTGATATGTAGAATATGGAAGAAAATTAACATACCAGTGTATCATGAAGTGGCCACACCACACCAAGGTTTGGGATCTCTGTTGGGGGGTTGGTTTTTGCTTTTCTTGCATTGTACATAACAGAAATGGAGCTGGACTGTCCAGGGTATTGTGGTAATACAAGCTATAAATAATAATTACAACAATAATCTCCAAGTTCAACAAACCTTCTGGGCTAGTTCATAAAAACTGAAATACTAGAGTACCAGATATTAGAGACAAATGGTTTGCCCTGAAATGGCTTTTATGTATAAGTTGTATCAAACAGGAAAAATAAAAACATGGGGTTTTTTGAAGTTTTCAAACTCGGTTTGTATAGTCCAGGCCTCTTGGGCTAGAAATAATTGAAAGCAAGTTTGAGATTACACTTAGGTCACAAACAGAGTTGGTGCCTGAAGCTTTTCAGGGACAAAAAATACAGGAACATTCATAATGTAAGTTAGATAAAGTCAACACAAGTGTAACAGAAAACTGCAGTTTAGGTATTTCTAGCACACTAACTGAGAACCTGAATTTTTCTTTCATATTAGAAAAATATGGTTTAATAACTGCACTAACAATGAAAGGCCAGAATCTTTCACACTTATTCATATTAACACTGAAAATCCTTTCCAAGCAATATCATTATCTCTGGTGCAATCTCCTAAGTCTGAAAAACAAGAGAATCTATCCCACAGCACCCACAGTTTATGGTGCAGGGTATGTTTTTGGTGAATTTTACTTTTCTTTTGCAGTGCAGAGACCCATCTAATGACTCCACGATGAGCAGAGGAATTCCAGCAGATCTCCTAGCTCTCAGAATCTCTAGCTCTTCTCCCAGAATTCAACTAATAACAACACCAATAACAGCGACATTAATGATAATTGATAAGAGTTTTCATTATTCAGTTCTCCAGCTGGATTGGTATTTGTCCATTTTACAGATACCAAAAGCCAGGCATAGAAAATATTTTGCTCAGAGTAGTTCAGCCAGACAGAACCCACATCTCCAAAGTCTCAGTCTACCACCATTCACCAGGGTTCTCTAAAAGTAGATATGAGTATTTTATCCAGAAATTCATCCTAAACCATGGGAGTGATGCAATGCATCTGTTGAGGTTTGCCATGGTTTACTTCATACCATGCAGTCATATTTCCTCATAAGATGGGACAGAAACCTGGCAGGGGAAGACAGAAGAAAGTGCCTGTTCAGGCTTTGCTTGGATGTGCAGCGAGTCCATGGTGTGCACCCTAGTCCAGGAGCAGGGTAATTCTCCCTCCCCCTGAATACCCCAAATCTTCGTTATGAACTCCATATACACAAAAAAAATTCCATTTGCTGTCCTGATATCATGATAAAAACAATGGCATAAATATGCAGCAGGATAGATCAAGGAAGAAAAATTACCTGCCTTTGATGATAATTATATATAACTGTCAAAAAACGGTGCAGTTTTCAAAGCACTGCACAAAGTTAAACTAATGAATCAACACAACGCCATCCTAGTTATTACAAAGCAAATTAGGTGATGTTAACCTTATTTTACATAAGAAGAATAGAAAAGGAAGGACCTTATGTTTTAAACTTGGCATAATTAGGGCGGCAGCACATTTATGATTGCACACACATATTTTCTCTATGGAAAAAGAGTCCTAAATTGTTTATTCAAGGTCACAAAGAAAGTTTAAGGCAAAACAAAGAATAGACCAGTGCTCCACCTAATTTTTAGGCCTGTATTTTAAATGAAAGGCTCTCCCTCAATATGCACACAAGAAATTGCTAGTCTTACTCTTTTAAGTTTTTCACTTTGGCAGATACACAATCTATATGCAAATAGTTATGCTCTTATTTTTCTGTAACCGCATAAGCAATGATTTGAACTGGCTGCTTTAGGGAGCAGCATGAATTTGGCAATGGAAATTATAGTTGTGAACATTTTCATGTCCACTCTGTCACAGTCTTAAGACCCTGGTTTGGCGCAATTAAACCAATAGATGCTGAATCCCAGTCAAACAGAGTATGAGAAGGACTGTCTCCTACTTTTCAATCTGCTTTCATAATAGAGCATTTTTCATGGGAGAAACATGACCAATTTGAAGCAGAGATAACATTAAGTACTTCTAACAAGTATCTTATTTGACCTGACTGCTGTTTTCTTTGAACTTTGAAAATGTGGTTGTCTTTAAACTGAACTCTTTTATGGGAGCCCATTTTGCAAAGAAACTCATAGGAAAACTTACAGACCGCTTTCTAACTTTCTCAGTTAATTTCTACCGTATATAAAAAATTGGTAACTTCATTAACCATTTTATTCAGACATTTACTTTACATTCATTTAATTTTCTATAATATTTTTTTAAATATTGAATATTAAACTGTTATTAAAGCATGTCATAAGTTACATCATTATGACTGTACACAGTATATTGTCTGCTGTGGTATGTTTCTCTATGCTTACTAACAGGATTACTTTCTATTATTATTTGAAGCTACATATCTTCATATCCCAAAAAAAAAGATGTAATGCTCAACAGTTCAGAAGAATACCTGCTTTTGTTATCGTTTTATGAGAAATGTACAAATTTAAGCCTTTTTATTTAGTTTAGAGGTGAAAATAATATGAAAGGATCAATATGACTAGAAGAATGGAATACCTTTCTCCTGTTCTCTAGCCACCTCCCTTTCAAAGTGCACCTAAGAGTGCTCTTTCTCACTTTGCAAGTTCAACCTAGTAAGAGCATCTGTGGTGCATGACACTGAGGATGATATGCATCACCCCATTCCTGAACATTATGCTAGAACACAATATCCTTCGTTAGGGAAAAAAAAATAAAAATAGAATTATCTAAATGGAAAAGTAAGCATTCAATGGTAGTCCCATTACAAGTAGGAGAGGGAAAATAGACACAAGTAACTTAACCACTGCATTTACAGTGTCTAGACACTGCAGCATTTCAAATGTCTTATTTAGAATTATGCTCAGTTAGAGGCAGACTGCTCTCATGACTCTCTGTTTCTTGAGCTGTGTCCCTAATGGTTTTTGCAGTTTCTAGCATTAGACTTTGCTGTTTTGTTTTGTTTGCAAGTTGGTGTGTTTTTGCTGTATTTGTTCCTGTTCACAACAATAAACACCAAAATATCATGACAGTGGTTCCCAAGGTGACAACACTTGGAGCTATCAGTTAACAATGTAACAAAATCTTAGATTAAAGCCCGTACCATCCAATTTTTGAAATTCAGAGGATCTGCACACTGAGATAAATCACACAGACATCTCAAGTCTCTGTCTGTGTGTGTCAAAAACAAATGTGAATTGCAAAGCTTTTTCAAAAAGTTACTCAACCAAGAGGTTCAAATAGTTTTGTAAACTGGCACATTACATCCCCCAAAATTACAGTCACTGAAACTGCCTAATTCTGAAGGTCACATGCCTTCTTTAGAGCTGAGTAGTTTGCTGTAAACACCAATAATGAGTCTGGATCATTCTGTAGTTCTGGAGTTTCCCCAATTAAACCTCCATTATCAGTCAAAGTAGCAGTCACCACAATAACAGGATTATTTCCATTGGTTTCAATCTCTTAATTTTGAGGTGATTTGTTCTTCCAGACCATTTTCCATTTCCTCTTCCTTTAGCTTCAGAGTTATACATGACAAAAAAAAAAAAAATCCATCTCCACTCAGAAAGTTCTCAAAATTGTTTTGTACATCTCTGGATAAGTCCCTGTGTGGAACATAAACAACATATGAAGCCTTGAGTGAGCCATCTTCTTTGGAGGAAATTCACAGTGAGAACAATGTTCTGGGACAATTCTCATAAGAATAAAAGTTTCTGACTTTTATGTGGCTCTCATTTTCGAATATCCTGTCTTGCTTCAATATATCACAGCATGGAACTCCACTGTGTAAAATACTTTTCTAGTCAGTGTACACACAGTTGTTCTTTAATTAGGAGCACAGGATCTTCTTTGCCCCAACAGAATACAATTTAAGAATTTTGTACTATGGAAATGTGCTAATGAGAATTATAAAACAGCAAATACAGTGATACTCACTCTGCTTTCAATTGTCTTGCATTTATTGTGAACTAAAAAGATATTTTAGTCCATAAGAGCCTGCTTTTACTTTTATTAGGCCAAGGAGAGATTGGAGATTGACTTCAGTGACATCAGACATATTGTCAAATGTGAAAAAAGGAAAGATTAACGTACTGAACTTTACTGATGGGAATTCACCAGTAGAGAATTAAATATAGTGCATTTTATGCATGAATATACATTTTAAATTCATTAGAACATGTACAGTTTAATTAATAGACTACATACATATAGACCATTTTTTCTTTTTGCAGGGATAACCAACCTCTTAATCTCACCATCTCAAGTAGTTTTGGTTTTTTTCATCTAAGAAGAACTGGAAAAAAATGAAGTCCTTTTCTATTAAGATCCAACATGCTCTGCTATAGTTGTCCTATAATTGAAACTAATGCTGAGTGAGGGCAGCACTCCTAGTTTTTGCTGCACAGTGTTATTCATGGATCAATTAAAGTTAGCAGCAGAGTATTTGTCAAAAATGTATCCAGACCAGTAGAGATTATGTGTGGGGCAGAGGAAAAAAAAAGCAGTTCTCCATTTTTTAGGGAATTAATAATCAATTTTTATATCTTCAGTTAAATTAGGAAACTAATTTTTTCCAATATGTGTAGAAGTCATTTTGACATATAGAAGCATGGCAAAGTAAGACATATTGTAATAATTAGCTGAATTATTCCTGGCATGCCATGAACAATTACAGGATTAATAACTACCCAACCAAATAGTGTTATGTTGGAATAAATTGACCGACAAGGGTTTTCAGTTAGGAAATGAAGCTCAGATGGATCATCAATAAAAACTACTGCAGAGAACAGACTTTTGAGAACTTCAGTGTTTTAAATTTACAAAATATGGATGTGATAACTGTGCTTAATGACTGGAAGAAGCTATTTAAAAATTCATTTAGATTATTTTGCTCCCGTTAATTGCCTGGTCAAAGCCACCGTCTTTGACAGGCACACTAATGTGCCATGCAACCTATATTTAATTTTGTGTCCTGATCAAAATAAAAACCTGATGCAGCACTTAATTAACTCCCTGCCTTCTGTACAGATTTTTACATTCGCAATTCTGCTCAGCTTAATGCATGTGACAACAGGTTACCTATGGCATGCAACACCCTGACATAGAATACAATACTGTTTATTAGGAAGAGTGCAATATGCAAACTCAGGCTGAAATTCAGCAAGGTATTTAAGTACATTTCTAATTTAGTGCTTGCAAGAAATCCCATTTGCTACAACATAACTACTACTACTTCCAATTAAGCCCACAGTTTACTACATAACAGTATCAGGATGTTAATTCACAGTATTGGAGCTTTTCCACCCTTTTTGTAAGCATTAAGATTCACATCGACAGAAGAGGAGGTTAAAACACATATTAAAGCATGGATATTGGCACAGCATAAAAACTAGAGCAATACAGTTATACTGGAATGCTTGTATGGACTTAGAGCTGTTTTAATTGTTTCACTGAAGCTAGCAGCAGGAGTCTTGTGCCAGGTGAGCATCAGCCCAACCCTATAATTTTATAGGCCTTCCCAAAAGAGGACAGCAATTAGTTTTTCTGACCATGGCTTTTTCGTTTTTTAGCCTATGAAAGAACACCCTTCACTTTTTATGCTATTTTCAAAGTGCACTCTTTCAGAAATGAACAGAAAAGAAAGACTTCCATTAACTCTCAATAGAAGGTAATATTGGCCCATTATGTCAATGAGGAGTCTCTGATAATGCTGCATTTTGTGGGCTCAGAAAGCTGACACACAGCAGGCTCTTCCAACCCTTGAAGCTTGTTACTACACATCCTGTTAAACACAAAACAATTGGTGAGGAGAATGCAACAGGGTCACAAGACATGACATTAGGGGGCTAGGCAGAGCCTAAGGACTTGCTGATCCAGACTTTTGGTAGAGGTGGGACCAGGCAGACAGCAATGTGGTCCACAGAGAAAGGAGGCTGCTGGACTGTGAGGCTGACTTGGGAAAGTTTCCCTGATGGCTGATCCGTTAGGGATGATAAAAGGCCTACAGAAGGTGGTAGTACAGCTGCACTTCATGACAGGAGTTCCCAGCAAGCAGGGCAGCAAAGTCAATCTGCAGGAAAAGCAGTATTGTCAATAACTACATGCAAGGACAGCTTACTTACATCTCTACTTTTTTTTCTACATTTTAGATCTTGAGGAAAGACGTGCAGTCATAGATCCATTTTTCCTTGAATGTGTCCTTTTTCCCTCTTCTTAGGGTTCTGCCCTGACTCCCTACCTATGGTTCAGGCAAAAGTTAAGCATCCTCATTAGTCAGATCAGACTGAACATTAAGTGCTTAATCACATGTTGTCTTATGCCTGTCAGAGCAAACTGTCAGGCTATGCCGTACAAATGTATTTGGATACTTTTCAACTTACTCAAACAAGACTTCCATAGGCAGCTGCATTGCTTGTTTGTTTTTCTAAGCCCACCTGCTATCCCAGCACTGTGTAAATTTGAAGTCTTTATGAGTTTGATTCTTCATGTTTTCTACGTTCTTTGGAACCATGTGTTGCCAAGATAAATACACCTTCTAATTTACAATGTGACTTTCCTGCAGCTCAAAGCTTCCCCTGTGAGCCTCCTATGCACTCTTGCACATAATGGACAACAGGTAAGAAACTAATACCAAAAAAAAAAAAACAAAACCACCCCCCAACACACACGGAAAAAAAAAACCACCAAACATGAAAAAAAAACCAAAAAAAACCCTTAGTTTCCAATTTGAGTAGGGAAGAGGCTGGAAGATTTTTTGAAAAAGATATGACCCCCATATTGCATCTGCATGCTGCTATCATCATGCAAATAAAAATGAAATACTACACAATTCAGCTAAGAACCCATTTACTGCAACAAAGGTCAAGCTCACAATACCCTGCAGACCAGATATATATAAAGCTGCTATCAGATTTATTTCCCTTCTAGATCAGTCCATTGAATTTACATACTTAAACAAACTAGCATCTAAAATTTGTCTCCTCGTCATTGCTTCTTTTATAGTCCTCAAAGGAAATTATTTTAGTTTCACATTTTTATCCTGCATATCCAAGCATATCCTCACCTTGTTGCCGTAGATTTAGAGACCATTATCATGCATGGTTATATACCTGCTAAATTGACTTTAGTCTTTCAATGTGATCTAAATTGTGTTTAATCTGCTCCCTTAATACTAATGGTGCTCTGAGAGGTGAGCACTTCACAAGCCGAGGAACTTTAACTTGATGCCTTTTGTATAGCCCAAATCTTCAAACACATCTTTATATGGGTAAAGGCTCTGTACTTTCTGCATCAATATTTTCAATGCATGTATAACCTTTAGAGCAAGCTTCCTGCAAAATTATTATTTTCCCCATAGGAAAGACAAATCACTCATTTAATTATGCATTTACCCCCTCAGAATTGTCTTAAGCTGTGGCTATATGACACAGCAGTTTTGCCATCCCTAGTATACTCACTGGTGGGGTTTTTGGGGAGGAAGTCCTTGCTCAAATTTTTTTGCCTGTGGGGTATTTCTACTCTGACAGATTTGAGAATATTGTTCCCAAGTTTTCCAGTTGTAATCTATTTTCCTGTGACCTTAAAGGGGGTAATTTTCTTTCCTCATTATTATTTCTGTCCTCTTTTGTCATTTATAGCATTTGATGAAACTTCAAAATGTCCATGCGTAACACCTAAAAACCACATACTTAACACAAACTACTGACACCCAGGCAAAACAGAAAAACTGGAGAATACTGGGATAAAAGCTAACTGTCAATCAAGTTATCTTTTGCTCTGCAACTCCACAAGACCACACTAATTGTTTTCATATCCCCTGCTTTTGTGCACTTTATTGATTGTAGGACAGCTGTACGAAGAGCTCTTAACCAACAAGAATCTACTGCATACGTATGTACCAGGAGGGACTCTTTTGTCGGAGTCTTTTCCAATAGAAGGGAAAAACAAAGAAAAATTTAAAAACACAAATATGGAAAATTAACCCTGGTTAAAAAAAAATAATAATGTCTTATCTTCATTCTTTTCCACTCTATAACTTATATATATAAATATTTATATTTATCTAAAGCACTCATTGGTGAGAATTGTGGTGTCAGAGAAATACAGTTTTCCTTTCCTAGAAAGAAAGGACTGATCATCAGTGGGGTGGTGGTGAGCTGTACGTGACTTTGGAGGTGGTGGGAGGTTGCAACTGAAATACATATCACTGGTACTGTGACACCCCAGGGAAGATGAAATCTAGGTCCTAAGACTGGAACACCATTGCTTTAAGCCGGTAAGCCACCGTGCCTGGTACACCCTGAAACATGAAGGGAGAACATATCTGGTCCAG
Source organism: Corvus cornix cornix (assembly GCF_000738735.6). NCBI lineage: Eukaryota > Metazoa > Chordata > Aves > Passeriformes > Corvidae > Corvus > Corvus cornix. The sequence goes on along the minus strand of NC_046332.1, from coordinate 58,271,025 downwards.
CCACAGAAAATCTCTGGAAGCAATTTGGTTCCTTGTACTCTTAGCACAGTTTTTGCCATAAAATAGCGACCCTTAAATAGTTACCTAAAATTTTGAAAAGCTCACTGCCATTATTCTTCTTTGAACTACATGCCTGGCTTTGACTAAACAGAAGGAAGTTCCATTGGCCTCTTTTTTTTTTTTTTGCACTCTGAGCCTGGAAACTTAAATTCTCAATACTTTCTGCTGTTGCCATATCTAATGAGTATCACCTGCCTTAGCATTCACCACACTGTCAGCAGTTGTTAACCCCCCTTGGCAGATTTTTGTTTGTTAACTTAGCTTGTCATTGCCAGCCTTGAGGTTATGCACACACAGATGGCTTATAGGCCTCGGTTTTCCTTTGTGTTTATTTGTAATAGGAGCTAAAGAAGAAACTCTTAACAAGCAATTTATTTTACGAATTTCATTTTTTTCCCATTCCTTCTCACTGCCTATCCACTGACCTGAGTTTTAGGGTGAGCATGAGTAGAGGAAATTCATGCACAAAAAGTCACTTGCACTGTTGGCCGAGTCTACTCTTCCCTTTTTTATTACTAGCAAATTATTTTAGAAGACTGATCCCTTCTGCACAAAGAAATGAGAGATATTCACAAGCCAGACTTTTAAAAAAAAACACATTAAAAAACACATTAAAAAACACCAAAACCAACAAGCAGAGAAACAAACACACACTACCACAGTCAGCCCGCAGTAAAGCCCACAGACAGCTTTATTTGCTGCAGCAACACCGAAATGATTGTCAGAGGACTTCCAGAGTGGAAGAAACATAACTTTATTGAGAAGGAATCCATTTCAGAAATAGGAAAAAGTAACCAGCTTATTTGTCCTGGAAGATCCCAACAGAGTGCCCAGTGGGAGGTGAGGGAGTCACTGCGAGTAGCTGTCACCCTCTTCACAGAAGGCTTACTTTCACTGGTGAAAAACCTTCTCTTATCCATGTGCAGCTGGCAATAATGGCTCTTGTAATGTGTTAGAACAGCAGTTCTCCCTCAGAGCTACAAAGTGCTGTTAGCGTTTTCTTCCCCCCTCCTAACATATCAATGCACAAGCAGCATAATTAGTAGACTTGACACAATAAAACTCAGTAAACATTTTGTGATTTGCCACATATCTATAGCTATACATACATATATTCGTGTGTGCAAGTATGCTGGGGTTTATTTTAAAAAAGCTTTTCTCTTTTTTTCTCCCCCTCTATTCAGAATGTACTCTGGACTCCCCATGTGTCCACATGCCCCTCAGAGTACTAAAGAAATACACAAAGGGTTTTGAAATAAAAGTCAGCTTTTCCTCCTTCCTGCTGAAGCCACTGCCCCTACAGTTTGGAAGCCTTTCCTAGAAGTCTCTCTCTCTTTCACTTTTTCATTGAAACATTTTTTTCATTGAAGCTCTCTAGATTTTTTGTGTGTGTTCTCATGCTAGAGGCTGCTGATGGCGAGTAGCCAGGATCTCTAGGCTATTACAGGTCATCCTGAGATCAGCGGACATGCTAATGACCCTTTGCTTAAGACAGACGTCAAAAGAAATTAAATTTTTTAGTGGCTTAAACAGTAGAAAACACCAGAAAATACAGTCACACCTCTGGAACTACAGGGAAGGGGGCAAACAAGCTGAATGGATATTTTACTCCTACTGTGTTCCAGTGCTCCAGTCCTTTCCATTTCATTAAATCACCTGCTAACTGACACCCACTCCCACAAGTTTCTGTAAGACTAATATGACATTTCATGTCTCTTCTCAAAATGACAGAGACAGAAAGAGACATGCATTTCACCACAGGCAGAGGCCACAGGCTCTACCTTCTTTATAGTCTTGCTATATATACCAGTCTCTGACCCCAATGTACCAGAATCTGGCCCCAGTTTTAACATAAACAGGATTTGCCACTGAATACAGGATTGCCTTTTTCTCAAAGCTTATGACATTATTTTGTATACATCTGATAAGCCCAGAGAGGTATAGAACTGATTTTTATATCTGACCACAAATTCTACCTGTTTCTAACTAGTGTTTTTTCACAGTAATGAAGGTATGTATAATCTCAGGAAAAAAAAAAAAAAGAACCATACTTCTCACATGTGCAAAAAAAGGCATCTCTTGCTGTAGCCCTGCTCCAATGGTCGAAACTAGCCATCAGCTCTGCATAAAGTAATTTGAGTTCTAAGTAATCATTACATTAATTATCTTATATTCACCCAGATGACATCAGCTATCAAAATGAACTTCTGCTTGCAGCTCCAATCAAAGTCTGAACATAGCAGCAGATGTTGATGCATATTAATACACGAACAGGTGATGCAGACACTAATTCTGGAAGCCATTTCCAGACACATGAAGGACAAGGAGGTGCTCAAGAACAGTCATCATGGATTTATGAATGTGTCCAACCTGACAGCCTTCTACAGCCATGTTACCAGCTTGGCTGGTTAGAGAAAAGCAATGGAAGTTACTTATCTTGACGTCAGTAAGGCTTTTGATGCTGTCTCCTGTAACACACTCATAGACAAGTAGATGCAATAGATTAGGTAGGCAGACAGTGATGTGGATCAAAACTTAGCAGCCAGGTTAAGCAGGTTGTGAACAGTGGCACAAAGCCTGGCCACGGGTTAGTCACTAACAGCCCCATGGGTCAGCTGTGGGTCAAATAGTGTCTAACTTCTTCATTAATGACATCAGTGATGGGATCAAGTGTGCACTCAGCCAGTTTGCAGACAACATGGTACTGTGGATGATACATCAGGCTTGGTTGGGCTGCTTATTTGAAAAGACCTCCCTAGGCTGGAGAAATGGGCAAACAGGAACCTCGTAGAGTTCAACAAAGGAAAATGCCAAATCCTAGAGGAGTAAATGCAGGCACCAGTATATGATGGTGAACAACGGGCTTGAAAGCAGCTCTCCAGAGAAGGAATGGCTGTCCTGGTGGTCAAGTTGAATGTGTCATTGATAACTGCTTGCAGCAAAGGCAGGCAATAGCATACTGAGGTGCATGAGGAAGAGCACTGCCAACAGGTCGAGGAAGGTGATCCTTTCCCTCCATTCAGTTCTATGGAGGCCACACTTGAAATTCCAGGTCTATTTCTAGGCTTGTCAGTACAAGAGAAACATGGACACACCTGAAAGAGTCCAACAAAGCACCAAAAGGTGTCGAAGGGACTGCATGGAACACCTCTGATAAAAGGAGAGGCTGAGAGAACTGGGAGGACAAAGGCAGGCTCTTCTCAGTGGCATCCAATTACAGGTCAATAGACAACAGGAAAAAGGTAAAACACAGAAGTTTCCATCTGAACATCAGAAGAACATTTCTACTGTGAGCATGACCGAGCACTGTAACAGATTTCACAGTGAGGTTGTGGAGTCTCCATCTATGGAGACTCATCCTGAGCTACCTGTTTTAGCTTACATTGCTTGAGCAGGAGAGCTGGACTGCGTGACCTCTAGAGGTACCTGCCAACCTCACTTGTGTGATTATGATTCAGTAAGACTGGTTATCAAAGGAAGGAGGTATTGCAGAAGAGTTGTAGCTCTTTACACAGCTTTTCTTAATGTTCCACACAGTTTTCTAAAACCTGTGAGTGCTTTTGAGAACATGGTTTTAAGGCATTAATAAAAGAGTCCCCAGCACTACATTTTTACTTCAGATTCATTCTTGACCTGACCAGTCCCTAAGCAGATGAGAGGTGCAAGGAATCCCTGTGAATGGCAGACAAGCCTTGCAGTGAAGTTTCCCCTCCTCCCTGCCAGTCCCTGAATTCAGACACTGAAGATGATCATATCAGCAAAAAAACCTCACTCTGGCCAGTGCTACCTTGGCTACAGCAGAATCTCCATGATGGGTGCTAATATCTGCTCTGATGTCTCACCGCTCCCCTTGACAATCAAGAGGGAAAACAGTCAAAACTTTTCCTTGGAGACAAGGTGCATCTCCAAACTGTGGGAACCCAGAGGAAGAAAGTAAAACCATCTCCTCCCACTTAGGGAATGGGGTGAGCTGTAGGTAGAGCCACAGTCTGTCCTCCAACTATTAAAGCTATTTTGTGGGTCAAACTAGGTACATCCTGTACTCTGCCTGGCAATTTTGGAAGGCTTATTGTCAGCAAGCCCTTGCCAGACTATTTTAGCAACAGGGCAGCATCCTTGTGCAAGTTCTTATTTATCTTGCACATTTTAATTAAATCACTTCACTTTCATATCAGCACTAATTCTGAAAGAGGACTCAACCAGTATTTGTTTATAAAAAGCTTGTTATAAGCACAGCACTCATTAAGCTTTGCCTGATAATCTCCACTGTTCATTATCGCAGGGCAATTGCTATTGCTGTATCATTAAGCTTTAAATACTTTGCTCTCTTTATCTTCGTTAGTGATACATGCTTTAAATTATCACAAATGTGCCACATTTTATCCCCCTTAGCTGACACCAATGCCATTTCAGAGACTTCTCCTATAATAGTAAATATCCTCCAAAAAGCCTCTCTAAAGATCATTTCTTTCTTTCAAAAGCCTTTTCTCCACATACTCATTAGCTGAGTGAACTCAAACACAAACCACATCTGTTCTCCAATGGGAAGCCACAAATCTCTGCTGTCAATGAGAATCATAAACTTTCTTAACCAACCACTTATATTTATTGATTTAAGGAATTCTCTTTATTTTGAAAACAGTCTCCGTAATATACATCAGGAGTCATTTTGGAAAAGAAATGGAACAAACTGATTCTTTCCACCTCCACACAGTATATCCATATTAAGAAAACGACAGGCTTCATAGTACCTTTTCCAAGTGGGAAGTCCCCAACAAAATGTGCTTTAAAGACACTATGGAACTGTGATTTTTCTTGGAAAGCTTCTATGTTTCTCTTAGTGTACTGGAACAGGAGTGAGTTTATCTGAATGACACAGATAGGTGTAAAAATCGTTTAGGAGGCTGCTCTGGCATCTAAGTTCAAAGAAGCAATGAGTGATTCAGAATGGCTGTCATCCATGGCTGTCAGACCTTGGATCCTGACACACCCAGTGCACAAAGAGTTAGGATACTTGAACATTATGCTTCCACCTGAATACAGTCCCTATTTCTCTTTTTTGTATAATACCCCTCCAGGCAGAGTAGTTGCAAAGCAGCCTCCATGTCAACACTGTGTGTATGTAGCTTAGCAGAGAGTATTAGAGAAATTTCCATAAAAAGCATGGGTGAAAAATACGGGGAAGTAGAACAACTCAAAGTTACCTTCCTCAACTGATCATATATTTTACATTCAACAAAATCTTTAGGTAAAACCAGGAATGCTCACCAGCATAATGCCTAGAAATGCCTCATCACGCCTTATCTCTCCTCACCTTATTTAACCTTGTCATATCTCAGTATGCCCCTTTTCTGCCTCAACAGGCTGTCCACTGCAACCTTCTCTTTGCTGCATTGCTTCTCATTGGGGATGTTTTGCCATTATTAAGAACTTGAAGGCAAAAATACACACAGTTCAGTGAGCTAACAATAAATATTGGTTAATAGAATCCAGCCAGGAGGGATCAGTCATATATTTGTCACCCCTGCCACATGTTACCAGGTGAGTTTCCTCAAGGCAGTTGGTAACATGGGGAAGCATAAAACCTATTGCCCTGCAGAACAGGCAGATCCTCAATCCTGCTGATGCAATCTTCCACCTCACTACATTTCCTCTCAGATTTTTAGATCTTTTCAAGTCAGTATTCTTCTGAGTCCTTGACTTACTGCTAGCACAACAATTTTACTTCTCTCCATTTTTTTTTTCTTATTTTGAGTGGTTTTAGCGTATGTATTTTTTTCACAGCTGAACAACATTTTTTTGCCTGTAAATCTGAGCCAAGGTCACACAGCTGTGTTTCACAAACCCAACCCCTGGAGCACAAACAGCTGAACCTCTGGGCTACTCCACACAGTTACAAGCTTATATTTTTTCTTGGCTGTTTACTGAACCAAAAGCATAGCTGGAGCAAGCTGAAGATTATTTGTTCCATACAGACATCAACACAGCCTCCACACTAACCAAGAGCTGATTATCCAGGGAAGAAAACAAGCAAATAAAAAGCCAAAACAAGGAAAGAAGGTCACTGCTCAGCAAATTTAGCCTAATAGGCATCACAGAGTTATACTGGAAGGCTCATAAAAAATAAAGACAGATACACAATCAATGGTATGACTCAGTAATTGCTTTATGCATGTGAACAATGTTTTCAAATGTTGAAAACAATGTCTGCAACAGAGATGTTAGCAAGATGCGATGCTAAATTCCTCATATTCATTAGTGAATGTCATAGTCCTGGGTAATGAATTATTCTTGACTCTGCTAAAGTCTTCTGTTGTCTGAAACCTTTTATCTTTGGCAGTCTAAAGTAAATGGCAGAATGGAAACGTGTGCTTCTCAAATGTATCCTGGCATCATCTTGCAGGATAGAAATTGGCATTTTGTTGACAATTTTCATACAGCATTTCATACTGCGCTGTCAATACTCCATCTAGTGAAATGTCCTGCATCCAGAAATGACCTAACCTGAAAGAAAGTTAATAACCAATCATAATGCATCTTGTTGATTTTGTTCCCAGATGACACCATCTCCACCCTAAAGAGATTTTGATTTTGCAGCAAAGGATAAGGTAAACAGGTGCAGCAGCCAGGCATTTACAGTATCAGAGGTTCTCAAACTGCCATCTGTACAAATGGCCATGTGGCTTTGGCCCTTTTGTCTTATTTTTTCAGCCACTCAAGCTCTTTAAGAGACAACTAAAAATAAATATTCTAGCATTGGACAAAAAAGCATGTTTCCTAAAATTGCATTTACACTTGTGCTACTGCCTGTTCCGAGCTTCCCTTCCCCCTCCCCAAGACAAGCCAGGACTTGCCTCTGCCATATGCTCTGAACTCCTTTATTCCAAGTGCAGGCAAAACCAAATGTAACTCAAACTCTTTAGCAGTGTCTGATTGGCCACTCACCCCGGGTCCGCCCCCAGTCCTCCCCTTTCCCTTTCTCCGAATAAAAGAAGGGCCCGCAAGGGGATGCACCCTCTTTTGGCTTTGCACCCCTTCTGTGAACATCTGTGTCTGTCTCTGTTTGAAAGCTTCTAATTGCAGGAATTCGGCAAACCAAAAGCTGTATTTCTTCCTCTTTGCTTCGGCTGGTGGTATCAGCTTTGCAGCTACCCTTTGCTGCTTTCAGAGCTACTGAAATGCTGGATTGCCCGTGCTACCTCTCTAGGCTGCCCGAGGCTTTCTAAGGCATTGAACTATGATACTAGCCGGTAAAAAGCTGTGAGTATTTCCACACACTTGCAAAACAATTACTTGCAAGCTGAAATACAAAGTGGGAAAGGAGTGGCCTCTGGATGTATGAGTGAAACGTGTCTCACAAGACAATCTTAGCGTGATTTCATTTACCTCTGATTGCTGCTATGAGTTTGTTTCTTACCAGCTTCCTATAAATAAAGCTGCAGATAATTCTATGCTTTAATATGTTTTCTCATGTAGGTATCTATACTGTGCCACAGTCCATGCTACTCCAATCAGTTTTACTGCCCATCTGCACAGACTTCTAATGGCAAGATCACATAAGCTGGATGCAACATTCATGATGATGAGGTGCCAGATGCATATTCTCTTGTTGTTTGATGCTGCTTTATGTGAAAAGCCCATTTATATGAAATCCTAGTCTACCTCCCTTACTCCCAGTGAGTAGAGGAGTAGTTATTCCATTGATTCCATGGGACTAGTGCACACAAACATTTGTCTTTGAATATGTACAGCTCAGTGTGACTTAGTGGCAGGATCTGGCATGAGGAAGAAGTCAGCTGTGACTAGGAAAGGCTAGAAAACATAACGCCAGTGATATATAAAGAAGGGAAAAAGACTTAGTGGCAGAATCCTGAGGGAAGCATTTCATCTTTCTATACCCATTCACAAGTAAAGTAAGTAATTAATTTCATGTGTCTAATGTGGTATGGGAAGTCTCCTGGAGTGGTTTTCACTTAAACAGTTTCAGCTGATACAGGTGAACATTTGTTTTACTGCTTGATTTTCAGTGACCACTTTTTTCTTTTTTAAGTTACCAAAAACATGTTCATGACATTGCTAGCCATTTGTTTTAAGGAATTCTGTTTGAGTATGTGTAGCATTCAGTGAAAAAGTGCTTTAAGTACATTCTTTCTGACACCGCATACCTTAGCAAGATAACTATGTAAAAATACCTCACCATTCAGAAAATCAGCTCTGAGTTAACTCTCCTTCATAAAGAAAATGCTTAATTCTTCTGCAGATACCTCTCTTAGATTTTCTTTTGATATTTATTGAATTCTTATGTTGTGTCTTTCTCTATTCTTTTGCAGGTGAAAGTGTTAAGGTAGTAAATACATCTAAATGCGTACATACCTATCTAAGCACACATTAGGGAACTGTTTGTATTTTAGCTTCATTTGTGTTTTATAAAGTTTTTTATGGAAAATGCTATGATAACTTTGTTTCTTGACATTTTCCAATCAGGATTGAAATCCTTATTGTGTATTTCCCATCTCAGTTTGAAAAGGGATTTAATGCTGTCCAAAGGTAATGTAATCACACCACTGTCCTACAGCCTAATCAGTTATGTCAGTGGAAAAACTTATTTCTATTGACTTGGTGGGCTTTGAATTATGTGTCTACAAATAAAACCCCAACAGACCAGCAACTGTGACTTATGAACATGTCTGATACCACCAGTAGGGTGATCTTTGTAGTTCAAGACCTTATGCTGTGTATGATATATTCAGCTGTATGTGCCAGAAGTTATTCAGTTAATTATATACCTCAAAACCTTTATGGTCACAGTTGCCGCCATTAAGCTCAATATAAGATGTAGGTAGTGATCCCTCTCACAGAGGAGATATTTTTACAGAAATGCTTAGTTTGCATATAAAATAAAAGTGTACTTTTAGCCATCATTGTTTCAACCAATGCAGAATAAGATGAAGTTGAGCGTTGATGCTGTGAGCATTGATATAAGTCATGATCATGTATTAAATGTCCTGGAGGCCAGTGTGGAATGATGATGGCTGTCAATTACTTGCCTTTTGAATCTTGCTTCATCATATGCAAATACAATAGGTCCTACACTGCTGTCTTCTTCATGTTAAAGGCATCAAGCTCATGCTGCATGGACACCTTCATGATAATCTTATCTCAGGGAAAAATCCTTAGAAAACTTAATGAATACAAATAATGTTTTCTTTTTCTCTGTAAAATATTTTATAACTAATTTTGTGATTAAATCATGTTAAAGCTATATGAAACTGAAACCAGAACACATATAAACACATGTCAAGTGACTAGAAGGAAGCCCTCTGTGGCAGCAGAGTAAACAGAACAAAGAAGAGTAAACAGGGACAGGTGACAAATATGTACAACTGTTTCTGTAGCACTTTTCGATTTTCAGCGTTTTTATAGTTATTACTGAGCTATCCTTCTTGGCACTGTAAGGTGTTAATGGCTGCTAACAAGCCTGTCTTTGAACTGCAGACAATCATAGACATCATTAAAGCTGTTCAGAGTGCTAGGCATTTAGGCTAAGTGTAAGAAACCACTCATGTACTAAAAGTGCTGAAACTGTAGAAGTGAGTGTCCAGAGCCAGACAGAAACCTGTGATTGAGCTAACTCAGGGAAAACAAGAAAGCTTCCTTTCTCCCATAATTTTAAATCTAAAGGCTGGCCAGCTCCTTCCCTCAAGCTTTGAGCAGCACAACCATAAAAGGTATGTCAGGAGACACTGAGATAAACATCTCAAAGCACGGCCACTAATGGAGGCAGAAGATGAATTTCTGGGAGAACAGGACTCCCCAAGAAACATGGGCAAAAAAAACCATCTCACATCACCTTGAAAAAAGTTGGAGGTAGAACTTGAAAAAAGGAATTAAGTCTTCCAATAAATCCCTTTTCTAGCACATCAGAACAGGAAGGTTGCCGCAGAGTCTGTGCCTACATCTATTTCAATCAATGAGAGTGAGAGCAGGGAACAAGGTCAAACACCAGACTACTGTAGTCTCTACTCTTTAATTCCTTGTTCATTCTTTGATTCTATTTATATTTGCCCCAAACTCCTATCCCTGGGACTAGTTTTCCCTAGGGCCCCAAGCAAGTTGGATCTAAGGTAGTTGGTACAACTTGGCCTTGGAACAAGGATTCACCTGCTAAGTTTCCTTTTCTTAACAAAAGGCAGAGTCCAGAGTGTCAACATAATCAAGGAGTGCACAATGAAGAAAAGTCCAGAGCAGAAAACAGTTAAGGAATTTTCTGTATCTGCATTGCAGTGTAAAGGAATCCAAGAAAGTTTGCATTTCATACCACTTTTCATTCAGAAGTTCTGTCTTTGATCAAGCAATTTGCTGATTTTATTAAGAAGGTTATTAATCAAATGGATCAATTGAATAGTCACATATCATCAGTTCTAAAGGAATTTAAGTTGAAATAGCTGAACAACTCACCACTGCATGTCAATTCTCACTTAAAACTGCTTTGTTATCAAGAGTCTTGGTAAGTAGTTATTGTGGCATCAGTCTTAAAAAGTTACAGAAAAAACCTGAAAACTACCAACCAAAAAAAGATCTAGCATATTCACTGAGTGCATATGAATACAGAGCAATTAGAATGGTTTATGGGTACATATGACATGCTGAAAAACAGAGGAGTCTTTTTATACAGAGACTTCTATGTCACTTGTCATGATGATAAAATCCACAGGAATCCACTGATGGTGTCCTAAAGCAAGTAGACAATAGTCTATTGCAATTCCCAAAACACGTGTCAGAGTCCTTTGCCAAAGGTTGTTTAGGAGCCCAGATTCCTATGGTATATCAGGGAAGGTCCTCACCTATAAAAACAAGTGGTAGAAAGGAAGAAAACAATATGGGAGTAAATAGTCAGCTTTCACAGTAAGAAGGAGCCATGAATTGTTTCCCACAGGAATTTGAACAGGTGCCTGGACTGTTTAAAATATCCATAAACAGTGAGGGAAAAGGATGAAAGAACTAGGATCACTCACAATATTAGGTATTCTAGATTGACTGTGGAGAGTAACAGAAGTGCTGCATGGATATTTTAATACTCCTAAATAAAACAGAGTGAGGTACTTTTTCCAGCCCTAACCCAAACGGTACAGGCTGGTAGTATCCACATTATACAGTACTTTCAACTGGCTTTGTTTGATCTTCATGTAGCTACCTTGAAAAGTATGAATTGGGTTTGTTTCTTTTTACATTTATGTTCAAAGGGAATAGAAAAATGTGAGGGCAGCACTACTTTATCAGAGTGGCATTTCTCTAGCAAGAAAGCAGATACTGATTGTACATTTGCATTTGACTTGAAGGTAGGTGTGGATGTTGCATAGTAAAAAGTCTGTATTATATACTGCTGGAAAACTATGTGGGATGGAGTGGGCCAAAACTAGAGCATTCTCACCCAGCACATACTGTCTCCAAACCTTGAATGGGCCTTAGTTTGGACAGTACTGGTTGTACCAGTTGGCAGGAACCATCATCTAACATGCTGGAAGTTAAACAGTGGCTTAATTAAGGGCTCTCATGGCCTCAGACTCTGGCACATGCTTGCCTGTTTTGTCATTTTTCAGCACAGTGTGGAGCTCCCTGACACTCTTTCAGATAAAGCCTGGTTACGGTTTGGGAGGGAAGAAAATTGAACAGGGATGCTTTCTAGAAGCAATAAACCAGAAAACATATGCTGTGAAGACAATAAGGAAAAGGACAGTAAGGAGAAGGCCACCCTCTTTTTTTTTTTTTTTTTTTTCCCTTTTTTTCTTCATTTTTTTCAGGAGAAAAAGAGCTTAGTGCTATTTTTGTAAGGAATGGTAACCATCTTCAGGGACAAGCGATCATATTGGATCTATTAAGTTTTCCAGCATAGATGCTAATCCCAAGGGCATGGTGTTTGAAAGCTTTTTGTTGCCCTGACTGATTTACTAGGATAAAACCAGAAGGACTACATGACAAGGCAAGGAAATAGTAAAATTCAATATAGGTGAATTTAAAGGGAGGATCATGGGAGGAGGAAAAGGTCCTAACTTTATGTACAAAAGAATGAGCTCAGATATGGATAATAATTACAGAGGTGTGAGATCCTAGTCTTACAGACCTAGGACAAACTCACCTTGGTGTTCAGTAGTGGGTGGAGGTAAGGAAAAAAAAATAAAGTGAAAATTAGGAATTGTTAGAAAGGCTCATAGCAGTCCAAAAAACACATTCAAAGGTATGAAACAACTTCTGTACAGCACTGGAAAAGAGAGTGTGATATGACATATGTCTGTAAAACCACACATAGTACAGGAGGATGTCTAGGATAGCTACAGCCAACTATTCCAGTACCAAATCTATGGGTCATCAAATGAAACTAGCAACTGGTACCTTCAAAACAAAGGAAACAGAGTGATACCAGTCAATCTATGGGTTTTAACTGCCAAAACCTTGCCCCACAGCCCTCACCAAAGATAGGTTCAGGGAGCAGCTGGGCAACCTCACTGAAATCTCTGAAGTAAATCTTGTCTCTAAGCCACAAATTACTGGTTGGTAGGAGAGCATAGAGGGAAGTATCAAATACACTTGTTCTGTTCGTAATCTCTTTTGCAGGCCTCTGGTTTTGGCTACCATCAGGCACTGTGACAGATGGACCTCTGGTGCAGCTTGGAACAACCATTGCTACATTCTTGTGCTCTACCTGGGTTTTACTACTGTGTTCAGAGGTGTAGGATTTTCCCCAGCCTCTTTTCAAATAAATAAGATTGCTTTTTTGTATAAACACACAAGACTGATGCTCGCAATTGATTTCAGAGCATCCTGACAAAGGTTAAAATATTGACTAACTCCTTGAAGCCAAGCAATTGTACACACTTTACTTTGCCCATATGCACAGATATACACAGGCGCTTGCTCAAATGAACACACTGTAAATCTGTGTATCTTTGCTACAATGCAGGGAGCTAATAAAAAAAAAAAAACAAAGACTGGCATGTTCCAACAATAGGTTTAAAAACACGAGTTTCAGTATCCCATGAATCTGTTTGCAAATATCTTGCAGGAATGTTTAGCCAAAGGGACTGGGTTTTTATCAGAGACAGGGCGTGAAGCCAGAACGTCTGCCAGTGTGACAATCTGATGGTTGGACAATTTTTGTCATCCAAATGTGTGTGAAGTGAATTTGAAATGTACAAATTCAGGCCCTGGCAAGAGTTTGAAGTCATGTAACTGTCACCACTTCCAGTAAAACCTGAGCTGCTCACATTCGGCTGCCAGACACTTTGAATCAGCTGCTGCCAGACAACCAGCTATCTGAGACACCTTTCCATGCAAACACTGGATCACAGATTTCTAAAACAACACGATTATTCCTGAGTCTCTGCAACTTGAAGGTAAGAGACATGGACCATAACATATATTGCATTAGAAATAAAACAGCTCCAGATAACAAGTATGGCAAAAGAAGTTTACACCTTGCAGTAGATTCAGCTCTGATTCAGTGCCTCTGCTGCATGCTGTAATGGTGCCTGTGTGGGGGCAGAGAGTTCGCTTACTTGTTTACACAGGATTCCTTTCAGTTCAAAGCTTGTTTTCTAAAGATGTTTTGCTACTTTTCATGCATTGTAGATATGAGAAGAACTCAGTGAGGAGAAGAAAAAAAGGGAGCTCAGGAAATAAGAGCCGGTAGCTGGTAAGTATCACAGTTTAGCATTATAAGTGTATCAACAAAAGACCTTCATGCTTAAGTAGGTGGAAAAAGGAATTTCAGGAATATGGAATCCTTCACATTTTAGCACAATAATGTGATGACAAAAAGACCTGTGACAAATAACTTTGTGCTCTTCTAATGTGAAGTCACTTGGATTAATAGCCTTTAAAACCTTCCATTTCTCTTACATTTGATAGGGGTACCTTTAGGGGTTGGTTTTAGGTTAAACCATAGAGTGACACTGACTCATTTGAGGTCTCTTAATGCCTGTCTAGGAACTGCTGGGTCTGGAGCACATACTGCTGATGCTTAATGTGCTTTGCATTAGCACTTCATGTCAGGAGAACCTGACACTGGCAGATAAATGGATGTTTTACAGCGCAATGTTCCCTTCTGCTTCTTAACTAATCAGCAATAGCAGGAAAGGCAGTAGAGGGGATTTGACGAGGTTTAATCACAATTCTATTTGAAAACAAATAAGTATAACTTGAAACCTCACTGGCACAGTTTTTACAATAACTTCTAAGCCTCCTAGCCTATGGAAAACAAAACAAGGCAATCCAAAACGAGTAAACTAATGATGATAGAGCAGCTGGTATGTGAAGATTAGAGAACACGTCACAACTTCATAACCATTACTGTTGATACTTTGTTGAAGTGGGAGTTATTCATGGTTTATATATAAGAAAACTGAAGCACAGTGGAGTTGGAATCATTTTTTCAAAGGAGATCCCGAGTGCTAGACTGCATACAATCACACACATATGTGGTGGTCAAATGGCTTACTAAGGTAAAATTGTCACTTTTCCACTTACCATGTCCTCAACCGAGCAAAAAATAGGCTTCACTACAGCTTTCCTTTCCTCTACTGGCTATGTGAGTTGCTGAATGCAGCCTAGAGAGATGGATATCCTAAAAATACATAAAGGGAAAGAATACAAAATGATGCAAGTGTCACCTTCAGGGCACTCTAGCGTCACTGCCAAGCTGGACAGCCTGAGCACTGGCTGAAAGTACCAAGCTATGATTTGTTCAGAAGGCCATGGGTTGGATGGGGCTTTTAGGCCTATTTTAGGGAAGTTCAATGTTAAAATCTAACATTAGAATGAGGTAAAACAGAGTTTGTTGTTACAGAGTTTGAATTTTCTGGCTGTCACTATCCCACTTCATCCTGTACAATGATCTCCCACCCTTTTTTCTTGGTTCAGCAGAGGAAACAAGTACCCTCAACAGCAAGTATAGCTATAATGACAAGTGATTTTGCTTCCAGGGGCACCTTGGAAGCTTTATCTACCATCAAAGATGTACCTATGCCATGCTTAAACCATGACAAATAATGTTACTGAGGTGGTATTGCATAAAAGTCAGGAAATTATGCTCTCATGAAGATTTAATGGGATTCCTGTCTATGTTGTAATTAGGATACAGCATTTTAAATGTTGTAAACAACTCCTTTGCTGTTATTTTGTAGCAGTGTACTTACATGGGCAACTTAAGTGTATTTTCTAACTTTCAAGAATTTAACATTGCTTTAAAATTTTATGCAAAATCTACATTAAAGTATCAACCAACCAACAAAAATGCTTTTTCTGATGTTGTTTAAAGAAAAAGGCAAGAAATAAACTTGATAATGCATAACTTCAACAACCCACAGATATATACATACATATATATATATATATATATATATATATATATAGCATACTTTGACCTCTGGGACTACAGCACAGCAGCATAGACTGTTTTCATGGTGACCTACTAGATGGCTCCTACAGAGCTGTACAACCAAAGCAGTGATGTAGAGATGCATTCATGCACTGAATGAAAAAGGTAGTCATGAGGGAGAAGTGAGTTCAGGTCTTTCACTCTTCTTTTGTTTCCCACAGGCCTAGAGAACTCGGCTATTATGGGAGCCGTGGGACTTACCTTTCCTCAGCAACAGAAGTACTCTTCTAAGTTCATGTACATGGACCAAAAGCTACCTGGAAGGAGCAAAAGCTGACAGGAATTTCATGTAACAGACAAAATACATTTCTGTTGCCCTAAAGTATTCCTCCTTCAAACTCTTTTAAACAAGAGAAACTTCTCAAGGACATTTGCAATAGAATGCTGTGAACAGACTAACTGCTGTTAAAACTACTAGTTTTTTCTCTAGGGTAAGGCTTTCACGGTATTCCTTCTTACAGAGTCTCAAATCTTCTTCATTAGGGGAAAGAAACCCAACCTTACCCAATTGAGTCGGGGAGATTTAATGTAGTAGTGGTATGTATTGGTACGAGTGATGCTTCATGTGTCTTCTTACCAGCCATGAATGATTTCAGAGAGTTCAGAAAGCTGATGTAGTATGAAAATACACAAATGAGTTTTTAGGAGACTGCTCCTGTCCCAGAAATGAACGCATGAATCAGGACTTTTTACAAATAAACTGCAAATTAGAGAGGTGTAAGAGGGAGAGGGGATTTTAGTTTGGTGGACTGAAGAGCCATTTTCTAACTGAAGAGTTATGTGGCTTGCACTGCCTCCAGCTCATTAAAGGGGAAATCAATTTTACAGGGGACAAGCTGACTAGACTAGTAATAATGGCATTAAACTTACAACAAAAGGGGAGATTAAAAAGGGGCAGCAAATAAACACTCATTTAGCACAGTCAAGTTGTCAAGAACAAAATTAATCAAGACACTGAATGACAGAAAGAAAATAAATTCTTTAATTGCCTATTCATGAATGGCAGGAGCTTGTGTGGTAAACAGGAAGAGTAGGAAACACTTGTACTATGAGAATGAATTTGACCTGCTCCATATTACTGGAACTTGAAGGAAGATTTCTGTGATAGTAATGTTAAATTCACTTGCTATAAGCAATTTAGGAAAAACACAGTGGCAAGAGAAGAGGAGAAGAGGCAGTATGTGACAATAACTGATTTCAACCCACTGACAACTATGCAGTAAATGCCTTTGTGTTTACAGATCAATCTCTCTTGTCACAGAGACTGTGACAAGGACAATTATATGCAGGCAGCTACTTACCATGAAACTACCCTATGGAGCAGGATGATTACTCCCTTAAACCCCTACTTAAAAGGTCTACGAAGAAGAAGAAGAAGAGAAAAGACTTTTTGTACTGTATGAGCTTTAAAAAAAGGTTTTTTCACAGGTGGGTATCTGGTTGAAAGATGTAGCTCTACAAGTTTGACATTTCCAGTAATAATACACCTTTGAAATTCTGAAAAATGATTGATAAAAATTTCCTAAATCAAAAAGTTTTGTGTCTCTCCTTAGAGAATTCTGTACAAGATATCCTGACAGCTAAATCAAAATTGATTCCAGGACAAAAGTTAGTTATTCCTTAAACGAAAGTGAGAACTTGATTACATTTGTTGCATGCAAATAGGATGCAACACAACATCCACTACTTTAAAATAGCCACATTTAAACAGAACGAGTATGTGCCTAATAAATAAGAGGAAGAATTTAAAAGGAAAAAAATATGCAAACAATAATAAAGATATTTAAAAGCACTTTAAGATATGATTTAAGAATTGCTATGAAGGCACAATCTATTCTATACCAGTCTAGCTGAAAAGATGAAGACAATGTGAAATTTTAGATATAAACAGGTTGGGCAGGGAGCCAAGAGAGAAAATGGATTAGATCATTTGAATTTAGGATATGAATGGCTACTGAAGACAGAAGAATATAGAAGGAATTCTATGGCTATCTGAGTATAGTATGCTAAAAGGAACATTAATATATCTGGTGTAAAAGCAACTTTACAGTAGTGTTTGTCCAATGTTAAATGGAAAGGATGCAGTTGTCAAAAATAACACAGAGGAGACTGACATGCAGAATAAATATTTCAGCTCTGTGACTGCGAAAAAGCCAGATGTAGTCATATCATTTGAAGACAGAGATGAAATGTTACACTTAAAACAACAAAGGCAGTGTGTTCCAAGTATCAGCTATCTAGGCTGTGTCTTTTATTTAAAAATGCATGTAGGTATGTTAGGAAAAAAAAAAAAAAGAGCCTAATAAACTTTTTTAGGCCATTTATTATTATTTGTAAATATCTTAGTTGGCTGAGATAGACCCTGAGCATTGGATGGAAGTCAAAGTTATGTCCATATTTTGCTTTCAAGTGGACATCCTCTACTTGGATTTCTCCAAGGCTTTTTATACAGTCTCCCACAGCCTCCTCTTCGAAGAAACTTAGGCATGGCAGTCTAAACAACAATTCTGTGTGGTGGGTGGGAACTGGCTGAGCAGCAGCACACAGAGAGTGGTGATAAATAGCTCCTTTCCAAACTGGCAACCTGTCACAAGTGGGGTCTCCTTGGGATCAATACTGCATCTAATGCTGTTTAATATCCTCAAACTGATCTGGATGATGGGATGAGGTGCACCCTGATGAAGTTTGCCAAGTATACCAAACTGAGAGGGAGTTCTCTCCTTTGTAAGGGAGAGCTGTCCCACAGGAAGATCTGGGTAGGGTGGAAGAGTGGGCCAACAAGAGCCTTATGAAGCTCAACAAAGACAAATGTAAGGTCTTGTACATGGGAAAACATAATCCAGGAGTCTCTCACAGACTGGAATCCACCCAGCCACGGAACAGCTCTGTGGAAAGGGGCCTGGGGGTCCTGGTGGACAAGCAGCTGAGTATAGATAAATGATGTGCTGTTGTGGCAAAGCAAGCCAACAGATTGCTGGATTGCATCAACAAGGGCATCCCCAGCAGAGATAAAGAAGTCATTTTTCCACTCTGCTCAGCACTTGTCAGGCCATATCTGGAATACTGTGTTCAGTTCTGGTCTCTGCTATACAAAAAAAAAAAAAAAAAAAGATGTGCATAGGCTGGGGGAGGCCCAGAGAGGGGCTCCAAAGATGGTGAAAGGACAGGGAAGCCTGGCATGCAAGAAAAGAATGAAAGAATTGGGTTTGTTCAGTCTCAGGAATAGAAGGCTAAGACCATCTTCCAGTATTTAAAGGGTGGCTACAGCAAAGATGGAGACGCTCCTTTTACATGGAGTCACATGGAAAAGAAGTGGGTTGATGGATACAAGCTGCTACTGGGTGGATTCCAGCTGGACACAATTGGAACAATTTTCACAATGAGAACAGTCAGCCATTGGAATGTTCTTCCCCAGAAGTGGTGGATTCCCCTAAACTGGACACTTACGATTCAGCTGGACAAGAGTGTCTTTCGGCTTTTGCCAAAGGGTGGCTTTTGCAAAGAGTGGTTGGACCAGATGATCCTTGAGGTCCCTTCCAACCTGGTATTATTCTATGAATTCTATGATAAATGGGGTAGTCTAGGTAAATATATGCCTGTCCATCTGACATCAATCTTGGGAAAAGTAATGGAACATCAGATGGAGAAATTGATTAATAAAAAATAGAGGGTAGCATATTTAATGTCATGCAACATGGTTTATGGACAAAAGAATTTGTCAAATTACTGAGATACCCATTTTTTATGGGTACAGAGGTACGAGATTAAAGCTGCTAGATTTCAAAGAGAATTACACAAAATCAGGATGCCAAACATTAAATTAATTAAAAAACAGCTAAAAGACAAGACTGATAGGCAATTTTAAACTGAGAATATTAGGAGCATGTGCATTTTATTTGATGCTTTTCCAAAATTATGTTCCGGATTCCATGCTGCTAATATATTTTGACAATAACTGAGAAAAAAATTAAAACTCATGAAATGTGCATATGGAAAATTCTGAGAAACTAGTAAAGGGAAATATCATTCAAGCAAAGCCATTCTAAACCTCTGGGTAAACTTGACAAGGAAATTTTTATTGGGCAATGGACAAGGCAGGCTCCACTGAAGGTATATGAGACTATTCCTGAAAGCAGCTTCTGTGCATGAGACTAGGTTTGCAGTCAGGTGACATTGGAATATCTATAGAGCAATGACTAAAAGTGTTTGATTGGTTTGTTGGTTTTTGTATGAAAAGTAAGCTATTGGAGGTAGATTGTACTTCATATATTAAAAAAAGCTGAAATTCCAGTTTACAAACCAGGTACATATAAATCCTCAATCTTCTGCTTCATGTGTAGTCCAGACCTTCTAATATAGCTCTTGGGAGAGGGAGAGCAAGATGGGAACAGAGAAAAATGCCACAGCTACAATTAGATGGTCAATTTTATTCAGATCTTGGCCCATCATCATCCAAACTAGGCAGAAGTTAGAACACACACTGGATTTCCCTTGGATTTTTTTCATATACATGTTCTCCTTATGAAAATTCAGCGAAAATCAGGGAGGAGAAGGATGCAGGGGAGACAGATGGGAAGTGGAGACTGAGTGCTGCACAGGTGTGCAGCAACACAACTTTTACAGCACAGCCAATGAGACAGTGATCAAGACCTTCATCTGTATTGAAGAGAATTTGCCTCAAATTTATTTCGAGTTTCCCTACCTGGATTACTTATTTATTCACTGCATAACTTACTACAAATTGTTAAATCCTGAATTTCCATACCTCTGGTGGTTCTGTGTCCATACTCCTTTGTTGCTATTTAAGTTTGCAATTTGATTGGCTCAAGAAAGAGAGCTGAATAAGGAAGAACTGACCCAGAGAAATGAAATACATAATATTATACTGAATGGTTGATTAACAAAAGGCAAGTTTATCATCTGGGGGTTTGCACATATAAATTCTGGAGGTTCATCATGTCAGAATTCTCCTATCACCAAGCTAACTTGATTCTTCACTGTGGGTGTATTTACATTTTTTTAATTTTCCCAAGAGGTATGTTTTCTTAACAGAATAATGTCACCATGCACAAGAAATGCAGCTGGTTTGTGGACCCACCTCAGTGTTAAACATTATGAATCCTTTTATTATTCCCATTAACCATCCAGTAGTGATGCACTAGATCATACTGAATTACAGAGAACTCAGACAGCTTTTTCTTGTGTGTCTCTCCCAAAAAAAAAAAAAAAAAAAAAAAAAAAAAAAAAAAAAATCTGTGTGTTGCTCTCTTCATATTTCTCACCTGCCTCCTCTTATCTGTGGTTGAAAGCTCTTTATGTCTTCTGATCTCAGAAACAGACAGAGGTACCATCTTGCAAACACATAGGACTGAGAAGGACGTGCTGGGTCTGTGTGTCCAGTTTTCTACTATTGAAAACATGACATTAAATCATGTGCTTATAAAATTTTCACAATTAAAATTAAAATACTTCTGTTTTCTCCATTTTGACCCTATAATTGCTATTGAAAACCTGTTCTTACATGCCATGTGTTAGTTTTCTCTCTATTTTCCAGGCTAAATGTAGTCATGTTTCATTTATATCCGTTTTCCTGCTGATGACATCTCCTGAGTTAAATAATGGTTTTTTATGGACAGTAACGTGTTTTATGGACAGTAACGTGTCCTTCCTTCCCTTTCAGTTCAATAGGGGCAGCAGTCTAAACCAACCTAGCTCTATTCATAACATCCCTTAAAACAAAACTCCCACTAATTCCAATACATTTCTAGGACTTCTGTGTCCCCACACCACATTAATTGCACCTTTCTTTGAGGCAGGTGGCCAGAACTGAACATTGTTTTTCAAACAAGGTCCCTTAAGTGCGGAGCATCACGGCCTTAGATCTCTCTGGTCTCTGTTTCATATCCCAAAACTGACTTACCTTTTTAAACAAATACATCAAACCAACTCAAATTTATACCATTTTGTTAGTATACAAAAATTTTTCTCATCTGCTTCTGATTTATGACAAGCCCCCATGTTATTATTAGTCCCTAAAATCGGTTCATATTCCATTCTATTAAAATTAATCTCATTTCTATTGTTCCTGTTCCCAAGACAGTGCAATTCTTCATTACATAAAATCCCGGTTCCCTGCTGTACTGAAAATGCCTCCCAACTTTGAGTTATTGTTAAATCTTGTTAGGAAACTGTAACTTTATGTGACACCCACTTTTCCACAACAATTAAAGTGTTCTACTTTCTTTACAGCTGGTGTTGCTCTGTGCTGAACTACAGCAGTCGTGCCTTTCTGTAAGAAAAAGCATACCAATCAGAAAATATGCAGGTTCTTAATGACTCATATCTGGGTGAAATTCCAAGTTCCAGTGCATGATCACAAGTTAAGCTTGCACTAGCATGTTACTGTAAATGTAAAACACACAATATTGTCGTTTCAGTTTCAGCACAAAAAATAGGTTTACAATGCTATAAAACTCGAACACTTGATTTTTTTTTATCCTACCAATGCACTGAAGCAAAAAATAACCTTTTCAATATCTTTTATCACTAAAGAATGCTGACTGCTCCAGGGAATTAACCCACCTAATGCATTCAGAATCTTTTCTTGCAAATTCTATTTCAGAAAGTTTGCTTATATTTTAGAAAATGCAAGTAAGGGAAAGATGGAGGAGATGGAGATAATGTTTCCACTTGGTTGCCACATCTAAGTTGCCTCTTTCTTTTCTCATGAGCTCAAATATCTCCCTCTTGAGCATTAATACTCATTATTACATTTGTTGTGAATTTCCAAATGCATGTGACATTTGGTTTGAGTTTGTTCTTTCTGCTGATAAAGAAAGCACATACCCTTGAAGTTAAGGATGAATAAGATTTTAAGTCCTTGTGCTAAAGAACAAAACCTAAACAAAGGGATAGTTGTGGTGCAGCTCGACAGTGTGATACCAGGATCTAATTCTTATTCATCACAAGACAAAACATCTTTCAGTTATTCTTGTCTTTGACTTTACCTCTTGGACTTCCTTATAAAAGATGAAATACATCTTCCTCTTTATACCCCACTATACAATAGGTGTCCTAGTTTAAAAGAGAACAGGCAATGAACCAAGGGAACTGGGAGACTGACAGCAGGGAAGTCCATCCCTCTGAAGGCAAAACACACTGCTTTTTTATTAAAGTGTGTCATGGACATGCTAAAAGGTATTTACAGCCCTCAGTCACAGTGTTTTAAAAACACCTGCTGTGTCAAAATGTTTCTGAAGAGATATGGACTACACTAAGATGTGGAAAATCGATCTACTGCTCCTCTTTCCTTTGTCTATTCCTGTCAATCATGTGTTTCAGAAACCAATTATGCTTATGATAGCAGAATACACTTAGCCTTGCAGTCTTTGTGGGCATATGTTGTAACTGACAGTCAGTGTTGTGGACTTCATATGCACATATTTAAATATCTGAGTGGCTGGTTTTGCCACACCCCAAGATCATCGAAGCTTAACCAAGTAAAAATCCTTCTTTTTGAGAAAATTTTCATTTTCCAGAAAGGACCTATTCAAAGGCTTCATCCCAGGAAACTGTGAGGACACTGTATCACAAAGACTAAATATGTCCCGGGCTCAAACGGTTATACTTGTAATATACCACGGGAAACACTTGAGCTAGCAGCATGGCTTGTGAATCATTATTGTCAAGGTATTGCTAGGAAACCCATGAGACTTAAGTATTTGCTTTCGCCTAAAAGTACCGAGGGACAGTTTTTGAAAGATTATCTATCTTTTAAGATTGTTCTTTTTGTTTTCTTTTTTTTAACTTATTATCTGTTCTAACTTTTTGTATACCTTTTAACTGTTGTTGGACTATCCTCAGCATGGAGCAGCTGACCACATCTAGTGGCAAGAGGACAGATTACACACCAGGTCAAAGGGAGTACAAAAAAATTTTTTTTATAAATTCAGACAGTTTTGTCTGTTCAGGTGGCAGGGCTTTCTTGGCTGACTGATGAACTATGAAGAGGACACTGCATGGTTGATATACAGCTGCCAAGTTATCCACACATGTTCAATAGTTACACAAAAAACTACAAATTTTTTTCCACAGGTATGCAGAGCATCAGCTGTGTGAAGTGGGGTACACTGGCCATATTTTGTATAATGCTTCTGTGAATATTGGTTCACTGCCAACTAAGAGGATCACCATGGGAAACAAAGAACAAACCCGTCTGGAATACAGCTACTCATTTTGAAATAGTGCATCTAAAAGATGATTATTCCTTTCTTGCAAGACAACCTCTCCAAAAGCACCTTTTGCCATACAGCATGAACATCAACGTTTTATTTTTCCAATTTTCAAAGACCACAATTGCTTTTTACTGATACAAATGTGAATAGAATATTTTGGTGTGCCTCGACATGCTGTACTAACCCACAAATAAATAAGCAGTCACAACAAATTTTCTCCTGCATCATATCAACATTTGATGTGGCACAAATATAGCAATATGCCTGAGGAAACTGCATGCTTAAAGAGAATATATGTTTCAAATAAAAAGTGTAATCTCGTTTATATTTTAGTGGGAAACAATATATGCACAGGTAAAATAAATAACTAAAAAGCAGGGGTGAACAAATTCAAAGACAGAACAGAAATAGAAATAAAACTATATATTTTTTCACTACCAAAATTTTAATCCATAACATACTTAGCAGTTTTGCTATTCCACTATTTCTTGAATAAACTTGCCATTAGATAGCTTGGACATTATACAGCTGCCTAAATTTAGGTGCCAGGTGCCATCCTGGATTATCCAATTTCACTTTCATCTGCCCTTCTTGAAGAACATGAATCTCCTGTAAATTCTGTGCCACATCTTCCTGCTCCAGGCTGACATCTCAGATACTCTTGCATGTACACAGTAACCCTAAGTATCCACATTAGCCAACAAAATCCCATTCTGCACCTCTGTCCCACAACTGGACATCTAAATTTAGGGACCCACAAACTTAACATGAATTGTACCTGTTTTGAACCATTGGGGATGTAGTAGGATACCAGAGACATGGTACTGATTGACATAACATGGGGCTTGAGGGAGATCTGTGCCCTCCTGGAGCAACAACACTTAAATAGTACTCAACACCTATTTGTTGACAATCAGATCAGACCCATTAATTTCTCCAGGCTTTTCCAATGTATCCAAGTGGTTTTCTTCAGGACTGTAATTTGCATTTATTTACAAACAACAACAAATATGTAAAGCTTATAATAGTACAGAAATAAGATCATATTAGTTCAGCAACAGCCTGGCCCTTTCTAACTTATTTGCAGAGGATTTAGCTGATTTTGTCATTTTCTGGTGTGCACAGACCATACAAACAAAGAGTTTAAAGTTCAAATGCAGAAATTTGGCCACAGCTACAAACAACAAATTGAGTAGTCTTAGCAATGAAATGTTAATTGGTGTCTGAGAGATTCAGTTCACAATAAAAGAGCATACAGTGCTTAATCCTTGCCAATTTAGAAATTTTTAGCATATATGATTATCAAAAGAATGAGTGTATGGGGCATTTTCATATGTAATATGTAATCAGTCACCAACAGCCTCGTCTGCAGGGAGGGATCTGTGAACACAGAGCTGCCATACCTAGTTGTTGTTATGGGTTTCTCTTACTCTGAGGCAGAGACCCAACAGCTGTATTTGGTAAAAACATAATCCTTCTTCTTCAGCTTCAGTTCTCTATATCATTTATTAATTTTTCAAATGCCCTGCCTAGAAATGTTTGCCATTACACACCACTATGAGCAGTAGCCTGGTAAGAATGGTCCACTTGCAACTTATACTTGATCTTCCATACTGATTCAATATAAAAATCGAAACACTGAGATTAAAATGCCAAACTTAAAGACTTTATCCTGTGAGCTGAAGTTACTTAAAGGAAAAAAATGGGTGGCTAGACCAGTTTCTCAACCTTTGTAGGGAGAAGGAGGCAGGATGCAAGGAAGGGGAAGCACATGCAGCCCCTGCCTTTTATGAACTCTGCCTTAAGCCAGATTCAAGTTCCACAGAAAACACTTGACACGGAGGGGAGAAAGTAGCAACTCTTTTAAATAAGTTAGAAAATGGAAATGAGAAGTAAAAATACTGTGACAGTCCTGCTGTTGTTCATCTGAGACCTTATACCACACCTGCCCTCCTGAAACACCTAATCCAAGTAATCTAAAGCTTAAAAGGTCCCTATGCCCAGAAGAGTTCCCACAGGCATCTTGGACATAGTTTTTGTGTGTGTACATATCTGTACATTTGTTTGTCCACAATAAGGGAAGACACATCTCAGACTTGACACCTGGAGACAGTGGTGTTTGCAATCTGACACTGCACACCCAGATCAGCAGCCCTGGACATGGAGCCCCTTCATAGCTGGGGCTGGACCCCTGGGGGAAGGTAATATGCTACAGAACTGAGCAATCTTGTGGGTTTAATGTGTGCTCCTACACATGTGACTGAGGTTCATCACTCCCCACTGACACCGTGTTGTCTCTGCAGAACAATTACAGCCCAATACCAAGTGCAGGACTAACCTACAGACAACCAGCAGAAAACCCTGAGCGTCAGGTTCCATCCATCACCCTGTGTTCACTGCATTCACAAAGCTGAGCCTGCTCTAAACAGGGCTGCATTGCAGAGAGTGAAGCAGTCTCTTGCCACGAAGAAGCTTGAAAACTTGTGAAATGAGCTGATTGTGTGACTGTTTCAGCCCAAACACCCTGACCACCCCTCTGCATAATAACTATGCTGGGAACCATTTTCTATCATAAATGCTTAAGTTGATACATTGCTGTCATCTGAGGGTAAAAGCAAATAATTTTATTGCATTATGAATGACTTTTCATTTTGCTAGCATGAGGGCAAGATTTGGGGTTGGCCATATGAAAAATGATTTAAATCTGATGGATAAAAAGATGTTTTCAGATAATTGGCAATTAAATTATTCCTAATGTTGACACGTTGCCATCAAATTTCCAGATTAAGAGGAGTACTTTTTCCTACTCAACCAATACTAACCACTCTGGCAGCTTCTGTTTGGGAACAGTTAATACAAAAGGATGTGCTCTTCTGCCCTTCACACATGAAAAAAAAATTAGTAAAAAAACCCTTAATGCCCCAGTTGACCATGATTACGAGGTGTGCATAAATATGCTTCCCCTTGCGACATCTGTACTGCTCACCACACTGGTTTTCAAGTGCATGCAACATGGTGCTAAGGGGCAGGAAAGCTGGTGAACTGTTACTCCATACCTGTTCACTACCAGTGAAAACACACAGTATCTCAAACTTACATTTTGTGGCCTATATTTTGTGAGTAAATCAGAAAACAGTGAAACCCAAAGATGCTTACATTTCCTGCATAACAGCTCATTAAGATTCTTTTCCACCTCAGTGGCAGAGCTGTGACACTTGCACCAGAGCTCTATCAGATCCTCCAGACTGATATAATTTCAATCAGAATGTGAATTTCATGACTGCAGAAGGTCGTCAAGTCAAATACTGTGTCTGATTTTTAAAAGGGTTGGATAATTTTATGACCATTAATAACACTTGCAGTTCTGCATGTTAAGACAAGGTAATCAAATGTCACGCTTTGAAGTGTAGGCTGATTGCTACATAGGTCAGGAAGAATATTTTCGCCAATGTACACCATTGCATAAAATAAACTCGCAAATAAAGTTCAACAAGTGAAAATCTTAATATCAAAAGCTTTAGCTTCTCTATTAAGTCTTGGTTATATTTGGGTACTACATAAAACAAAGGAGGTGTGAAGGACCAAGCAGCTTCAAAAAAGCATTCAAGCAAATGCGATATCTAAAAAGAATCAGATGTGAATCTACTTCACAGTGTTTTCAGGTGTCATGCAAGTTCCAAAGATTAGATTTCTATCCCTCTTTGGAAATGTTTCTTAGCATAGAATCACAGAAAATTAAGTTTGAATGAGATTTCGGGAGGTCACTGAGTACATCTCTGTTATCCAAGGTTGGATCAATTAAGTTTGTACCAAACAGATATTTATCTAATCTCTCTTTAGACTTCCAGCAATGGGCATTCTACAGACTTTTTTTTTTTACCCAGAATTAGAATTTCTATGTTATTCTCAATTCATAACTTGAATCAGGCAAATTATAAATACAACATATATGTAATTCAATATAAGCACAGAATGCTGTTAAAACTATATTTTGTCAATTTTTTAAATTTAGCTGCTAAGTTTTTACTCTTTCTGAAAATACCAAGGGCGTTATCACACCTGAGCACACACTACCTGAAACTAGTACTTTGTGGCTAAAGGAGTGCATTCTCAGAAGCTCAATTTGCTAAAGTACATCTGCAGATATTATCATAATATCAGTAATTTATTTTATTTATACAGTCTCCACAGTCTGTCCATTTCTCGACATTTTCAAAGTCACCTCCCCAAATCTACAGACTTTCTTTGAAATCTACTAATCTGCCCCAAAAAGGCATTTTGTTGTGATGCATCACACAGGAATCATAAAAATACCTTTTTTTCTTCAGTTAATAAAAATAACATATAAAAGATTCAGCATTAAACTAACTGGTATGGAAATTAGATTTCCACATCAAGGAATTCAGAGAGCTTTTTCAAAGAAGCACGAGGGAGACACGTTCTGCGCACAATGATGAAAGCTTTCACAGTTTAATCTGCCAACAAGTTTAAAAGACCTTCAGAAACGAAGGCAGGTAGAAAGGGTTAAGTTTAGTTCTTGACCAAAGAGTTATGTCTACCTTTCTAAGAGTTCTGCATCTGACAGTGACTTAGACTCTGACAGGTTGTCTATCCAAATATATGACTTGTTGATATACGCTATTTTTTACCTTTTACGTTTAGTCCACAGATTCATGAAGGTCACTTTAACCACGGCAATAAAAATTAATATCATTATCATTATAATTTCAAAAGTAGTTTAGGAAATTAGTTTCTTTATTTCCAACTGGTTTTCCCCTAAATTTGTCAGAAAGGAAATTTAATTTTTGAGAAATTAAAACTTGTTGGTGTATTACCGTAAGGGTTTTAAATTAGATGTCACACATATGTTTTCTTTTTACAAACAGAAGAAATTTTTCTTTTAAAGCATTAATTTTGTTTAGATATTATTGTAGAGGTAGATGAACTGAATGACAAAATGGATAAAACTGTTGGCCAGATTTTTTAATTATTATTGTTATATATTTTCTTATTTATTTATTTGGTCTCTTTAGAACATCAAAAATGGGAAAATAAGTTTCAGAATTTTTTTTTAAAGAATTTAAAACTTACAACAATATATTTATGAAACTATAGAATACAGACTGTTATTTTAAGATGAGTAACAGACAGACAAGCCACTCAAGCATCAATAATTCTAATGTGCGGTGACTGTACACTCCAATTCTTTGGTTTACCTGGTTCTGCTCTTTATAATGAATCTCTTATCCGCAGTTTATGCAAGAGGCATAGGGTGGGGGCTGTTACCTGCCTGACAAAAGCCTGAAAGTCTTCAGTCAATACTGGAGGGCCTCTCAAAACAGCATAACAGCACAACATGGGGAGCTCAGAATCGTGTGGTCCTACAACTAGCAGAAGCAGTCACAGCGAAATTAAGGCAGGGGTTTGAGCTTGGGTCTAGGAATATGGCAGCAAGCTCACATGAGTTTTGATTCCAGGGCACCCAGCTTCTGCCCACTTGATACAGCAGAAAATTATCTCTGCTGCCTACTCTTTTTAACAAGATAATCAGCAGATTTTGAATGCACAGAACCAGGTTCTTCATTGTTCTTTGAGAACAAGAGACAGGCAAACAGTTTATGCTCAGTCATTTCAAAGTTTAAAGAATGCTCTTTTATGTTTTCTTCTGAATTGATGTTAATTTAAATATAAACACTGAAACCTGCCTGGAAAGTATCTTAATCCTTAGCATTTGGTTGCCTTTATTTTATCCCTTTGTAGGTCTAGACATGTTTATTTGTGAATTATTTCATTTGAAAGTATCTGTGAAGCTCAGCATATATATAATGGAACATATAAAATGTGAAATGTTCCTGGCTATCAAGCTGAGCACATTATAAAATACTTTTTGTATATGGGTGTTTCAGTTAGCTGGGCTACTAGAAGATCAGACAGCCAAATTAGAGCAACTGGTTGATTTTCTTGTGAAGATTGATGGGAATTAATAGAGGACATGCAGTTAGACGCAAAGGGAGTCACAACATCAAGAAAGGTGCACAGGCTGTGAATTCACAGCAAAAAGTTTATTTCTAAGGCGTGGCATAAAAAAAAGGGAAGTCAAAAGAAAAGGAACTAAGTAAAAGTCTGCAAAAGAAGCAAAGGTAAGGTGAGTACTTAGAACTGAGTGAGTGGATTAATAGTCTTGGAGAACTGAGTCACTCAATATCAGAAAACCTGAGAAAGGCTGAGGAGAGGAGGGAGATTGTGACTTAACATGCGAGGAAGCTGTTGAACATAAAAATAGAGATGTATTCATACTAAAAGGATCAATGAAGCACTTTATAGATAGCCATTTCTGCCAGATAAGCTGAGATAAAGGAGAAGTATCAGTCTACAAAAGCTGAAAATATGACTAAAACTTTTGTAAAAGGTTAGAAAATTAGGAATTATCCGATATGTCTATTCTGCATGTTCTGCTGGTGATATAAGGTAAAAAGGTACCACAACCAAAAGAGACTAGGTGTTACCTAGAAACAGAAATATTACTGCAGCTTTCACTTGACAGCGTGTGGCCAAACACCTTATCATTTGCAGCTGTGATTAGGGCACTGAAATGTCTTGGTGGCTGCACTCCAGACGTCACTTCTCATTCATTGTAATTGCCAGGATGCAGAGAGGGATTTAGATGAGCACGCAAATGAAAGGAGTAAGACAAGGACCCCAAAGACGATACTTTGGGATCATGACATCAAGCTGATTCTGTGAGCCTGCAGAGTCCATGGATGGGATCCATCCCACATAATCAAGTGTTGTTGATGTCAGGTTTCCAGAGGATGAATCTTCCCCATTTTGCTAAGAGGATGTGGTCGCTATCTCTATGGAAGTGGGTATCTCCCTGCACTGACAAGAAAGGGAGCTTCGGGTGCTTGGATCACCCTTTTGTGTCTAAATTTTAGATTTCCAAGTTAAATCAGATGAGTTCCATGCAGGCCTTTGGCACAAGTGTACAGCTTGGTAAAGACACTCAAATCAAGCCAGAATTATTCAGGTTCTGTAGTGGCTGAAAGGCTGTGTTTTATCTCCTGTCAGAACTCACAGCATGCATTAAGCCAAACACTTGCTGGTAGGGATGGTAAGTACAAAGCAGGTGGTTAAAAACATATGAAAAAAGTAAAAGTCTACCTAAGGTTGGAGGACAGATATTACATTCAGGATAATAAAAGTACCTGATAAAAAGTTAAAATATTCTTGCAGTGAAAATACCATGCAGTGCATAGGAAAATTAAGTTACATAGTGATTATAGGTAGCATGAAACAAAAACCTGCAATTTTATCTGACAATTAAGGCAGTTAAGTGTAATTTATAGCCAAATAGGAAGTCAAATGATTTTCAGCAGAGAACCTTTAGTGAGGTTAGAAAAAGTAGATCATGGAAACCTTTTAAAGATAAGAGACACCTCCTGAACATGGCAGAAACATTGATCATGAG
This sequence comes from Corvus cornix cornix, assembly GCF_000738735.6. Lineage (NCBI taxonomy): Eukaryota > Metazoa > Chordata > Aves > Passeriformes > Corvidae > Corvus > Corvus cornix. The sequence continues at coordinate 58,239,830 of NC_046332.1, read as the reverse complement.
GCATTTTAATTACACTGATATTGATTAGGATAACAGGAATGCAATTATAAAGAAGAACACATTCTTAATTGTTACATATTCTTAGTGCAGATGTTTTGTTTCAAGTAATTCCTTGAGCAGGTTTTATAGTCCAAGGCTATTTCATGTCTAATACTAAGAAATCAGCTAAATATAAGAAATCACATTTAAGACATAGAGTCTCCTGGATCTACTTATCAGCTTATCATTGAGTTTGAAATACTCATGAGAGAATGCTGTGTACTAGAAGTGTTTTGACTTTGAGAAAGAGGACGGTTAAAGAAAGCTGGATGCTCTGAGGAATGTTGATTGGAATTCTATAATGTATGAGAAATCTCCTAAAGAAGGGGAGGAAATATAATATTTAAGAAACAACTGATGAGAAGGTAATTGAAATTCATCTCAAGCAAATAGCTGTTCTGCTGAATACAGAGTAGAATGTCAAGCAAATTAAATGAAAATATAACAGAATAATAAGTCTAACTCAAAACTGAAAATTGGGGTATGTTTCTTCTCAAACCTTCCAGTTCAATTACACACCTAAAAGTGACTGCATTTTTCTACCATTAAGAGAGAAAGACTAAGATAAACAGAACTAGGATATAAGAACACATTGCCAACAACTAAAAGCCAATTAAATCAATCACACCTCTTGCACATCATTTAATTGAGAAAATGTCATCAGTGAATTGTCTAATATTCCAATCTTGTTTATGCTACTGTTAAAATTCTTGATCTTCAATAAAAGCAAATCAAGCAAACAATTCAGCCATGAAATGGCTGAAGCTTTACAATTTATATTTGTTCTTTCCTCTTCTCAGACTGTGCAGCAGTTCACAGTAGGTGACCTCCCTACTCTCTAGGTCAGAGACAAAAAATCCTTGGCTGAATAGAACAAGAATTTCTGTGCTTGAGCATATCCTGGAGAACAGCATCCAACAGATATTCTGTATGGACATTTTCTCTTCAAGTTTAGAAACCTGAGAAAGGTTCATCTGCATCCTGTATTCTAATACTTTGAAGACCTGGCCAAATGCTGGTTCAAGGTCAACCTTAGCATCCTTGTCTTAATTCATCTGACATGTCCTAGGTCAGAAAAGTTATATTCAACCATGACATCCAGAAACGATTCATTGTGCTTTTGCTTGAGCAAAATCACTGACATCCTGCAGACCAGATTTACTAGGAAGTCATAAGAGATTAAGTCTTTTCAACTTAAAAAAGATGGGCTGTTTTGTCAGAGAGCAGTGGTCTCCAGCATGCTAATGCTTTCTTGCTTTTGCAGAAGCAGGAAATGCTGTTCCCAGGACAAAGCCCAAGTACATGTATTATACACAAATGCTTACTTTGAATAAAATGATTGCTGTGTTTTTACCCACCAGTATTAGTAGGACTCCTCATCTGAAAGACATCACAGATCCCATAAAATCTGGGGTCTCTCCGGAGTCATGTAAGCTCCAGCTCTGGCTGTAATTGCACTTTATGCTACAAAGCCCTTACATCTGAAAAGCCTGCAGCTGTTTAATTCAACCAATATGGATCATTCTAGGAAAAAAATGCTAAGGAATAGAATAGATGAGGACAGTTTTCTTCTTACAGCAACTATAACTACTGAGATTTCAATTATATGAGCCCTTGCTTCATAATTAAAACATAATCCCAGTCAGTTGGTATACATACATCTTGGTCAGCTCACAGCTGGGTGTGGATGTCTGTGGAAATGAAATCTCTGCCAGTAAAAAGGAATCTGTAAAATTTAAGATCTGTAATACTGTCAGATCAAATGTGAGACTGAGGTCTTTAAGAGAGGTAACATGAGCTGGACACACCTTTACCTTCCCACTGTCTTCACTGTGAAGTGGCAGAGGACTGGTCAGCTGTATGGCATTATTTGGTCCTGATGGCTTCTCCTGTAGCAAATCAGATGCAAAAGGTTAACCCATAAAGTTAACTTCATTATTTTGGTAGCTTTCTTTACAGATGATCCTGTTCAGAATAGTAACCTTCCCACAATGTGGAAGCATGGGGGCTTTTCTTACTATTATACTGTACAACTATTATTTCAGTGCTTTCTCTATGATTTCCAACATTTTTCTATCATATTTACTTTTTCACAACATCTCATTCATAGCTCTGAGGCACCCTTATAGTATTAAATCAAATAAGATACCATTTCCAGGTGGTAAATTTACACCTGATAGTGTTTACATGCATGACCTTGCATGAGATGCATTAGATTTCATCCCACTTTGTAATTCCATCCTCTAAGACAACTAGCTCTTCCTGTGTTAATAGATCAGACTTTTGAATTACGGTGCCTCCCAGCTTGCATCTTCACATTCCTCCCCACAATGTTCAAGTGAAAAATTAACATTTACATCAGTTCTTAAATCCCTTTGAGGATCTCTATTGAAAATTTCCTTTTAAACCAGGAGTCTCACTTCCTAACATAATCCCTTGTTGTTTAACTTTTGGCCAATTTGTTAATTTTCACATAATTACAGCTGTCTTCTCCATATGATTTAATAGTTTCCCATGTGGCATATCTGTTTCTTTTAGAAGATCAAAGAGATTCTTTTGGTTTTTTACCCCCACTGGGAACATACACTATCTTATCAAAAAGTGTTTTAAGTTTGCTTGGCATTCTCATTTTCTCAATTTTAATATCCTTCACAACTTGTTTTGGCATATTGTGGAGAAGAGTACCTTTACTCTCTAAATAGACTCATTACCTGAATCCTTATTATCTAATTTTATGTGCTAGTTTTCACAGTTAATCTGTTACTTAGACTGCCCAATTGATTACAGTAATTTACTTGAATTAAATGTTGCTATTCCTATTTCCATACCTCATTTTCACAGGCCATCCTGGGTTGACCCTAGAGATTTATCATGTGTTAGTAGTCAGACAAAGTAGGTCACAGGTTGTTTTAATGTTAGCTAGATGGTGTGCACCCAGTACAAATATTGCCTTTCTTGCCCCACACCCTCTTTATTTTAAACAGCTAGTAAATGTTTCTTTTAATTTCCTTCATGACCACAAAATAAACTTGCGTTTTGGCACACCTCACATTTCAGGATTTGTAAGCTGTAGCTTTCTTTACTGATTATATTCTTTTTTCATTCTTTCTTAACTCTTAGCTAATCACCAAAGTCCTGTCAGTAGTGCTATTTTACATGCTTATGTCTGAAAATAATGTCAAAAATCTGTATTAAAAGAATAGATGAAGAGCCATTACAATTTGAATTCATATTGGGACTACTGTTATTTACAAAAAAGCTTTTTCTGAGGTCAGGTGTGCTTTAGTGTAGCTGACTTCACCAAATATTTTCCTGAATTCACAAAGGCTGATTCTTTGGAACAGAAATGGCCCAATTTTGCTTTTCAAATTACTTTGAAATTTCATATCAATTTTTTTATATGAACTGAGACTTCTCTAGGTCCAAATTTATTTTCTATAGCTAAAGGTGTTTATGATTGAAACTCAACTCTATATTATTATATGAATTTTGAATCTGAGCATAGCCATCCATATTTTATTTCTAACAACTTCTCAATATAATTTGTTTTGAAATTCATCCAGGTCACATTTTGATACTTTAGCAGTTTATGTTTTCTCAAATCTTTCCCCTTTCTGGTCTTTGCAGACATCAGAACTCAATATTGCTACATGACTTCCCTCCTTAATTCTGTTTTCTTCCTTTGAAACACGTAATTTAATTTTAGTTGGATAATTGCACTGTATTTCTAACAACAGTTATTTATTATTATCTACCCAGCATGCCAGTAATGCCTGCCTTGGCTTTTTGCCTAAGGCTAAGCTCTTTGCATTGTACTTCAAGCAAGTGCATTGTTTCTTGTTTCCACCTGCACTTTAACTCCTTTGGAAAAAAAAAAAAAATTTGTGAGTAAATACCTTGAATTTGCTAACAGAGAGGTAACATTTGAGGAAATCTTGGAGCCCTCCAGGCACCAGAAATGTTCCCAAGTTCTAATTGGAAAAAGATTAATGTGGAGCTGTGCCATCCTCCTGCAATACCACATCATCTTGGAACACTTTGCTTCTGCGAGTAATTTTCTTCAGAAAAAAAAAAAAATCACATTAAACAGTAGGTGTCCAAACTAATGGCAATATTTCAGTTCAGATTTTGTGTTAGGTTTTGCATCATGTTCCATCACACAGCACACGTAGTAAGATTCATCATATTCCATCAACCAGTTTTGCTAAATGTCAGGCTTTTAATAAAGGGAAAGGGCAAAAAGTTTTAAAGGGTTTGCATTGCCTTGTTAATCAGCACTTGAAAAAGTTTTGAAGAACTCTGGCTCATTAATTTAAGAGTGAGTTTCTGGAAGCTATAATATATCTGAAATCCAAATTTTCTTTTAACAATCAGGGGACTTCAGCTGCTAGATTTCAAATGTTAAAATGTAATACTTATATGTGCTGCAAATCTGGTTTGCCTAGAAAATATATGCAGGCGGCAAAGTAATTTGTCAATAGTGACTAGAAGAAGCTATCACAAGAACAGACTCTGAGAAGTGTCAGTGCTTCCCATAAAACCATCTCTCCACCTGCTCTACAGGACAGACAAAGTTCAGTAGCAGCCATTACCAGCTATTAAAAAGTATGTCCTCATTCGTAAAGAGATGAGCAGGACTGACAGTTCAGCATCACTAGGCAAGTACAGTTATTGCTTGCCAACCATTGCATGACAAACATAAAAAGTCTAAGAAAACTAACAGATGAAAACTTTTACTGTCATTCTTTGAAATTAAAAATAACCTCACCACTTCTTTTTGCTGTAATTCATAATTCTTTGTGAGTTCCCTCACAGCATCTAGCATACAGAATTGAACTCCCCAATGCCTGTACACAGTGGGTAGCATTATTTCAACTGAATATTTCAATTATCCTCTGTGAGGGTGCTTCAGTAACAGCTGCTCAATGGAAGCATGGGTGGCAGAATCAGACCCTCAGCTTATGTGGAGTTCAGCATCCCTTCACTGTTTACTTTGATTAACTACATCACTACACATTTTCGAGAGGAAATGCAATTTTTGCTAGCAGTAACTCAGCAACTTACAGTAAAGGGGTAAAAGCTTTGAGCAGACAATTCTGGATGTTGGAGATAGTGCAAGTGATAAAATGATGTATAAAATGACATGATAACAAACACTGACCATATCTCTGATTTTTCTTTAGTAGCAGACAATATCATCATTCACACAGCTGTGAGCCATTCAAGAAGGTATTATCCTGTGAGTTCTGACATCAAAAAACTTATCGCTTCCAGCCCTACAGTAAAGCAGTTTAGTAGGTAATAAAAATGAGCAGGAAATTTCCAGAGTGGTCTGAGTTGACAGCAGAGACCAAATTTCCACAAAGTGGTACAGTTATATATAATTTATATCTCTCTGCACCATCTAATCCTCCTGAGAAGATTAATTCTGGCAGAAGGCATGCCATGGAAAGACTAAATACTTTGCCTCAGGGTCTGCAGTTTTTATTTCTTCCAGAGGTTCCTCAGGAATACTGTTGACAAAGGCCCAAAAAAACCCATATTTTTTTCTTTATGTCATTTTGTAAATCTTCTAGAAGCCCATCTCTATTCCTAATTAAGATGAAGCCCCTGGTTTTGTTCTGTCCTTGTTTTTCAATGAGCTTTAAGCTAGACTTCCTGATTGTCACTGGAGGACAGGCTAATAGCTAATAAAGAGAAAAAACTCAGCAGTAGTCTGTAGTGTAGTGAAAAGCATAGCACATCTACTATGACCAAGGTTCAGTTCTAACTCTTCCCACTGCTGTTATCCTAACACTGCAAGAAGTCAATTAATTAATGGGTAGCTATGAGCTGAAAAATCAATACTCAATACTCAAATAAACAATATTCTAGAGTTCTGTTTAAATAGCACCATCATGCAAACTGCTGTGCCAGAGGTGTCCTTTGTGAACTCTGTCCCCAGATCCCCATATTTTAATATGCTCTCTTTTCATTTCACATTGACAAAGGAAATAAATCACAGAAGATATGGCATGTGTTGGAAACAGAGCCAAAAAAAACCACCAAAACCCAAGAGCAGGATTCAGTTCTGGACTGTAGACACCTACACATAGGTATGGACCATCTGCTAGGTTTGTGAGCTCCTATTTTAATCAGAGAGTTCCAGTCCTCTATTTAGCATAAACTTGGAGTGGTATTTGAAGCACATGTGAGAGTCATGTCTGGCCTCCAGCTCCTCTCCCCTTTCCTGTAAGGTGCTGTATTATATGTGGATATTCTGGATGCTCTGTGGCATCTGAAAGATGCCTGCATTCAGGAAGCTGAAGTGAAATCCTGGTTGGCGTGGTTAGTGGCACCTGCTGAGCCAAATCCCCAGGTTCAACCGACCTTATTGATTAAATTTCCCTTATCTATAATGAAGCTTTAGTCACCCAGGGTACTTGCAAGAATACACATGTGCATTTGAAATGTTCTGTGCGCATCTGGACTGGCAGATGGAGGACAGGGTGCAGCATGAGATGTTTATATTTAGGCACTTGCATCAAGCCTCCTAATTATGTTGATATCTGCATTTGGATATCTTAATCTAAGGGCAAAGTCCTACCCAGGATAGCTTTAGTTTCCTGAGATACTTTAGCCACATACCTAAGCTAATAAATTGCTAACTTCATTAAAACTGTCTTTTCAAGGGTCTATCTCCTTTTCAGTCATCTTTGAAGGGACAGGTTTTCTTGAAAATCTGTTTCTCCATTCTAAAGTAGCTTCAATATTAACTTCATCATCTCTCTACTGTCCCTCACTGTACAATGGACATGTTTTTATATGCCTTTTGCCACCACAGTCTTGTTTATCTTTCAAATCTTGAGCTCTTTCAAGGGATCAATATATCCCCTGGCTCTCAATTTCAACTGGAAAAATAATGGAAAAATATTTCAAGTAATACATTGCTTGGAAACAAATTGTTAAAAAAACTCTGTTTGCAAATATTAGGTGACTGATTCACTCTGACAGCCCTTCTTTTTTTTTTGTCCATTTAAATTTTTCTTTCTCTCATACACTAGTAGACATTTGACAGTACAGCACAAAAAAATTCAGCTCTGAAGCACAGCTCCATAAACCTTGGAGTTAGAGCTTTCAATACAGTCTCCATACAGCTATAGTGTTCTCAGCTAGCATGTCTTTTAATGAGATGTGTTTGGTCTGGTTTACAATTGCTGAAATACGATCTGTCACAGGTACACAGATAGCCCTCTTCACTCATAGATCATTCCTCACTCCATGATTATTTAATGTCATTATTCCCTATGAGGAAAGTGTATGCAGCATACTCAGAGCTCAGTACAGGGTGGGTGATTTTTTCATGAAACAGGTTGCATTTCCTGACTTTCACAGAAAGAAGGAAACAATCTTTGTAGCAAAATATCTTTTCACACAAGTAAGCAGGGAGGCTAAACTGCAGAAAATTTCTGTGCTAGTTTATTTCTGATATGTACGTGTGCTTTTTCTTGCCTTACTATTGATTTTCCCTGTACTTTGAAACTGTTTACAACTGTGAGTGCTAGCAGACATTTTTGGGTTTTCTTTACTCTGAAAAGAAAAATTCAGTCTTATCCACCACCTGCCCAACATCTCTGGGCACAGCAGTGTCCCATCCTTTGGATGACTCTGGGAAGTACTACAGTTACAGCAACTACCTAGGGTGCTTCCCTGCCTTAATCTTTTCCTGCCTTTTCTGAGAAATATGTCTGATAGAAACTCAGTTTCTTGTTTCCTGACTGCATTTTTTTTTATAATTATGTAATCATCAGCCCTACTGGGAGCTGTGAGGTGGTGGGCTTCTCACAGAGGGATGGTAGGTAGAACTGGGAAGTGAAGTATTTTAATTGTAACATTACACCTGCTTTTCTGTTAATGACACTGCCAGTCTGTTTCACTGTGGGTAATTTAGGACTGGAGTCACACTCACCTACAGAGAGATCCTTTTCCTCACTGAATCCCGCATTTTGAATGTTCCATCAAGTTCATCTTATTCAAGAGCAATCCACATGGAGACAGGTTTTCGACTTCAGTTGTTACCCAACACAAAAACTGGTAAGGACAAATCTGTAGGATTTTTGCGTGCAGCAAATTTCAGCAGTCATGGGAAGAGTTGCACACATATGGGTGACTCATGGGAGCAAGCGCTTACCAGGCTGGACCCAAAGTACTTCATTACCTGCTAACTGGTATCTGCCAGCTGACCCAGTGGCACACAAGAAACATTGGACTGCTTAGTTATCATGCCTAGGATCAGTGAGCATGGAGAAGACTGCATTTTAAATGTCATCCTCCCTATATATAACATATATACCCTTATAATAGAGAAACTCCGATTTTTTTAATTTATTTTTTAAAATAGCTTTAGGTAATACTTCTGGTCTACATAAATAGACAGGAAGGTTGTAATTTTGTTTAAAAAAATGATACAATAACATATCCTTGAGAAATTTGATAAGGCCTGTCTATGCCACCATAAACCTACTAAGTAAAGCCTTTGTATTAACTTCATTTGAAAGAGCTTGCTAAGAGCTAAGGCACATAATAGTGGAATTGAATTACAGTGGCCTAATAAATTATCAGCCATTAGCTGAATTTCCTTAATTGCCTGTGGGCATGCTTTTAGTCCACCCCAATTGTGAGGTAATAAACGTCAGTGAAAAGGATTTTAGAACATTCAAAGCCTATATGACAGTAAGGAGTCTAAATACTTTGGACTGGTGCCCATGTTCTCATATGATATTGGATAGATCAGCAACTGAGTTTTCAATTCATGTTTATAATATTATTTGTAATATTTTACTTGAACCACAGGCAAAGAGAAAAAGGTAGAAAAGCTGAGGCACATGGGGGGAAAGAAAGAGATATTGATGAGTCTCAGATTTGGAAGGCATGAAAATCCTTCTCAAAACAGGTTTGAAATTGCCAAAACATATTAAAGGGAATAAAAGGAGGGGAAAAAACAACCAACCAACCAACAAAAACAACAACAAAACCAAACAAAACCAAACAAAAGGCTTGCAAAGATAGAAGGCAGAGGGTTTTCAAAACTGCACTATCTAAAAATACAGATTAAATGCCTTTATTGAAGAACTGCTATGGTGTTTAAGTCCCACTTTGTGTTTACCTGATGGTATTTGTCGTTGGCTAGCAATGGGAATACGATTCAATTTATTTAAATAAGTTTATCTATTTTTAAATCTATGTGGATATCTTTATTGTTTCAGCACATTTCAAAATTGCAAAGTTAACATAAATAAAAATTCTATTGTGAACATTTAATTAATAATTAAATCTCCAGAGAATTTCTGACTAGATACAATTCTCATTTAATTAATTCATGTGACTCTATAAAGACAAGTTGATTATCATTTGGATTTCTATTCACAACTTTTAAACACTGAGCATTCCCATCACTCATGTCCTACGATGTCATGTAAAAATACATTTAGCAGTACCCAGTAATACTACATCTTTGGTCTTTACAGTCTTATAATGAAGTGTGACTTTGTAGTAATTTTTTATATGTAGAAATGGATTTTGACGTAATTACTGTGTAGGAATCAAAGGGTGTGTGATTAATTGTTACTGTTTCTGAAGTTGGACAAATATTGCAAAACTAAAAATTAACTTCTCATGGTCTTACTTATCTGGATTCTTTCAGACTTCTGACATCTGCTTTCTGTAAGAAACTTTACTGGAAAATTATTAGTTCACATGCTTGGATAGTCATGAAAATGTGAATGATAAACATGGACATGCAAATATTCACATAAGAATATGGCATTTATATGTGAAGGGGAATACCATTTGACACAGATAAAAGAGCTATTTAATGAGCCATAAAAAAAATTTCAATCATATTATTTGCAGCTAGAGTAAACCCTACACATATTACTGAGTTACAATCACAGCATCACTGTATATGCTACATCAAATATACCTTTTTAAGAAATAAATGCTCTTTGGTATAGCAGGATTAGATACTGAGTCACTCAGCCAGAGCTCTGCTAAATGAAAATTTGGCTAGATATTTACCAACTAACACTCCATTTATGCCCCTTCATTCACTTATCTTTTCAGTCCCTCTTTCACATCCATTTCACTTCTCATTGCATGAAGCCTTTCTCGAACTTTCTAAATAGCCATCACTTAAAACATCCAAGTAAATGCATGCACTTATACACACACACACTGTACACACATTTCATTTGCACACAGGTTCATAGTGCCTGTAAATAGGTACCACTACTGGAACAGCATATATGAAACAGAAATAGATATTCAGTAGACATAGAAGTAAAACACAAGCAAATTATTAGAAATGTGATGTTAAAATTTGTTGGAGGCAAGAACAGTATTAAAATGTTTCAGCCTAGAAATTTAATACAGATTTGAATTTACTACTTGAAAAACAGACCTTTCCATTAGTGAGGTTCATTTTTGTTTGACCTCCCAACCTCTCCACAGAGCTATAGTCTCCTTTCATCTGTTACCCCAGTGTGACAGGCCAATAGGTTACTATCAAAATACCTCTGCTCTCTTTCCCTTTCTTCTGTTTCTCAGCCCATTTCTCTTGAAAAATAAAAGTATTTTAAAAATGAAATTCATTATTTAAATTTCATGTCTTGAAATTTAAGATTTCAAACTGAAGCAATGCACAGTGTTAAAATGTAGTACTCAAAATGTATGTAATTTAATTGCCAAGGAAAAATGCCCCACAAAATGTGAAAGAATTATCTTTCAAGCATACAAATGCCTGTAATCAGTATTTCAGTGAACCATAGAAAGACTTGGGTTGGGAGGAACCTAAAGACCACCTAGTTCCACACGCCTTGCCATGGCAGGGAAACCTTCCACTATACCACCTTTCTCAAAGCCCCCTCCAACCTGGCCTCGAGCACTTCCAGGGATGGGGGAATCACAATTTCTCTGAGCAACCTGATCCAGTGCATCAACATCCTCACAGTGGAGAATTTCTTCCTAATATCCAATCTAAATATACCCTCTTTCAGTTTAAGGCCATTCTCCCTTGACCCATCATACATGCCCTTGTCAAAAGTCCCTCTCCAGCTGTCTTGTAGCTCTCTTTAGGAACTGGAAGGCTGCTATAAGGTGTCTCTGGAGCTGTATCTTCTCCAGTCTGTATTTACAGTAATCAAATGCAAAAAGCCATGAAGAAGTTTTTTAGCACTAAGATTCTCCTTACTTGTATTCCCTTTGAACTAAATTTTCATTGCAAGGTAAGTTCCGTACTGCCATTTTTTTGTATGGATATGGACAGGCAAAGGAATGGATAACAAAGGGATACAAGGAAGGGAGCAATAGCAGGAAGGAGGGAAGGAAGAGAGAACTGGGGAAGATGGGAGGCAGAGAGGAAGGGAGAGAAAATCTATTACAAAAATCTAACAATCTAAAAAAAAAATCGAAAAGAAAGATTATATATACTGGAATCAACAATTAGTATTTCCACAGAACGATGAAACCAAATGCTTGCAAATGACCTAAAAGTAGGTAGGGGGTGCAAAATAGTCAATCACACAATGTCCAGCGTGTCTCCAATTCAATGCAAATGTGTAAAGGCAACCGATGCAAACACATATTGGCTAAAACAGGTTCACTGTTGATGAGGATGTAGCTCTGTGTTTAAATGAGCTCACCCCCATTGAACCTTGCTGACACTTTTTCAAAGCAAGTAAATTTAAGAGGCACAGAGAACTACTAGAATGCTGACCAGAAACTGGGCACTATCTCAAGAGGGAAGAATAAAAGAGCTTTGCTTGTTCGGTAGAGTAAAACAAGACTGAGAAGGGATATGACCATAAACATATCATGAAGGGACAGATGTCAGTGGGTGAAGGGACAGATGTCAGTGGGTGAAGGCACCTGAAAAGTGTCAGTGTGTGAAAGACCAGTCAGTGGATGAAAGACCTGAAAAGGCTCAAAAATTATGTCAGCACAAAAATTAAAAAGTGTAAACTGAGTATGATACATACTTAAGCGCTAAGTTACAAGGCTGTGTTATGTGTATTTTGCATTAGCAAGATAATGGATTCATGGCCCCAAGGGGCCTGGTGTGAATTCCACATTCCTAACCAAATTTTACTTTTAGGAATTTGCCCACAGCTACTGAAAGTGTTACTCCTGGGACAGGCAGTCATCACATCTCAGTTAAACGAAGCTGTCATGGTGAGTTACAGAGAAAAAGGTAGCATGTCAATTAAGCATAATGATGTGGCAATTAGCTTTTCATTTCAACTTTCTAAATATGTGCCATGGAATAACTAAAAGGATGCAAGAAATTTAATCTCTTCATCCTCTATTAAAAAATGGGGTATGTGAAGAAATGAAAAATATTTGACTACTCAGAAAATCTATTTGTCTTCTTTGTTCAGCATCGCCTTCTATTGATCACTATCAGTGCTGACAAATAGCTTGAAGCTGTGATCGTGAATTGATATTTAATTAAAATGAAGATCTATTCTAATTGTATGGTAAACGCATCAGAGTTCTGTATGTAAATAATGTCAACAGATGTGGGATAAGAGAGGAATTTTAAATAAGTGTTAGAAAGTTTGCAAAGGGGCTGAGGAGCAAATCATGCAGAGAAAAGCAATAATTAAATTCTGTCTCTAATTCATTTTTACACTGGATTCCACTCTTATTACACTGAAGTTTAAAGACTGATTTCTTATTCTCCTTGCTAGAATGAATAAATTGCATGTACGATATGGGGTAGAGGGGTTAAATCACAAAAGTAATGTTTTCTTCATCAAAGTGTGAAACCTATTTGTAGTATGAGTAGAGCATGTGTCTTCCTGCCTTTGGAACTTACAAAATGAAATTACTGAAGTGCCCTATAAGAGAATGGTGTTTTTCACAGAACATTTTGTCTCTCAAGTCTAGTCAGCAACTTTCTGTCACTGCTCCCTTTCTTCAAACTCATATATGTCCTTAATGGGGAGCACTGAACTGGTCTGTTGCCTACTCAAAAGTCTCAGTCAGTTCTCATTTATCAGATCCTCTACAAGCAGATAGAAACTGCCTCACATTTACAAGCCCTGGTTTTCATGGCCTTAGACACCCTGATATCTTCTGGAGGGACAGCACAGAGGAATTTAAGCAATTGAGAAAGTTCCTGTAGTGCACTGATGGTAACTTCCTCTTCTAAGAGATAGAAGAGTCAATGAGAAGAGGTGGTGTGCTGGACTTTGTGATCACAATGAGCAGCTGGTTGAGAATCTGAAGGTCAAAGGCAGCCATGGCTACAGCAACCATGAGATGGTGGTGGAGTTCAGGGCAGAGAGGAGAGTAAAAAGCAAGCACACACCACTTGAGAGGGGAAATGAGGAAGACTGCATCAGACTTTTCTCAGTGATGCCCTGTAACAGGACCAGAGGCAAAGGGCAGAAAGTGAAGTACAGAAGGTTCCTCCTGAAGATCAGGAAGTACTTTTTCCTGTGAAGGTGACTGAGCACTGGCAGAGATTGCCCAGGAAGATTATGGAGTCTCCATACTTGGAGATACTCAAAAGTTGACCTAGGCAACTGCCTTTAGGTGGTCCTGCTTGAGCAGGCGTGTTGGACCAGATGATGTACAGACCTATTCTCTTCCCTACTGATACAAGAAATACCTGCAGCATCTTCCAAACCAACAGGTTTTGGTAGTACCCATTTGAACAAATATTTTGTGAATAGTTCTCATACATGAGTGAAGAAAAAAGTGCTCAAGAGTAGAGTATATGGATACACTCATCTCAGCTTTTATGTGTTTTGTCATTATTTAGGGAAGAGATCAAAGAGAAAAAAAGTTTGAAGAAAAATATCTCTGTAATTATATGGTCTGTGTGTCAGTTTTTCTCCTCAGCTGGAATTCTAGGATTCAAATTATATTCAGTAGGAAGCCTTCACTGTTTTTTCTGGCACCGAAAAAGTGCTTGAGAAAAATATGTGTTTATTAAATCACAGTTTTTCAATTTTATTAGTTTTAGTAAGTGGTTTTAAGTAATTTTTTTTAATTTTCATTTTAAGACTTTTTATTTACATACCGCTTTCTGTTGCAATTTTTACTTTGAAATGACAAATCTTTCCAATGCAATCAGGCTTAAGCAGAATTTTTTATTCTTCTTTCTTATCATAAGTGTGCTTAACCATAGTGTAATTACATTAACTGCTCTGTCATGTTTATCTTTGCAAGGATAAAAGCCATCAAAGGTAATCATGTCTGTATGCAATGCCAGCATATTACTAACCTGTGAATTATTTCTTCTACTGTGGGATAGCAAAATAGATCTGACTTCAGCCCAGTAACCTCAGTTAATGTCTGTGGGAGTTACTTTTCCACTTTGTGTCTCAAAGCAGAGAAATGAGATTGCCTGGGCTAAAAAGTAAGGTGTGAAAGCTCCACTAACTTCAGTCATAGTTTAAACAGGAAGAAGGTATCAGTCTAAATTCCAGAATGAAAAGGTTTTAGCATCAAAAGCCTTGGTCAGGTAGTACAGACATGGTTAAATTACTACAAGGAGCTAAGCCATGGGAAGTAAATGTACCTTTTAGTGAAAGAGCTTATTTTTCTGTGTTTTACCTCAGTTGGAGACATGCAAAGAATAAGAAAGCAGTCAGGCACTGTGTCTTAGGTGAAACACATTCAGCTGAATAGCTGGTGCATATCTCAGCCTTAGGGAGTGGTTCCTGCATAGAAAGATGAGGTTTGGGGGTGCATCTTCAGGGGTGTGTATGTGTGTGCCTGCAAGTGTCCTCACCCACACCCCTGAACGGCCAGACTGTCTCTCATCAGCAATCTGACTGATAATTTAGTAATCATTAATATAACAACACCAGCTTTTTTCTTTTACTTCTACTGTAAAAGCTTTGCTGGATTCCTGCTTCCATATGCATTAATTTACCCTCCTTCCTAATGATAAATATATAGCACATTCAATTTGGCTCATACACTTTTTTACTTTCCTTTTTTTACTCAAAATATATTTTGTCTCATCTGTTGAAGAGTGTAAATATATTTCACTCAATTATAGGAAAGTCCATGGTAATTCACTGTTGCCTGAGGCTCTCTGAGTTATACCTCTTTCACTCTCATGACAAAAACATAGTAAGAGTGCTTCAGGGGTAGTATTTTCTTTGGCAAGATGTACCTAGAAAACCATACAGTGCTAAAAAATAGAAGGATCCTCTCATAGGCTGGTTTCCTTCCTGAGATTTCAAAAATTCCCATGATAGTCCACACTGAAAATGTTCTTTCTTCAGGTGAAATTTTGTTTGGTTGTGAAACACAGCCCAGTACAGGTAAAGTTTGACTTCCAAATTTGAAAGAATAGAAACACAATAGTTAATACCATCTCATTTTCAAATCAGTAGAAATAAGGCAAAAGTTTATCTGGGGATTTGTGCTCATTCCTTCACTCCTTAAATGTCTACACAGGTAAAAGTTTTCTGGAAATCTAGTGGTACAATTGTTTTTCATCAGAAAATGCCTGCTGGAAAACAGGAAAAATGCTTTGTGAAAACACAAAAATTGTCATTACCTTTCCTTATAAATTGACATATGGAAAGCCTTCAAATAAGACCAAAACAGAAATTCTTACCATTTCAAATATAATACCTATTTCTGTTTCAAAATTAGCTGTCCTGCAATGTTAATTTTAGATGCTAGGCTAAACTAGTATCAGTAAACAGGAAGTTAGTTTGTTTAGCAAACTAAACTGGACTGCAAAGCAAAATACACTTGAAGCACTATATATGAATTTAAAGAGTTAAAATTATGATATATCCTAAAACTGTTAATTTCACTTTCTTGCAGTTCTTGTGGGTCTTTAGATGGGCAGGACCACTTGGCTTTCTAGCAGTTAATGCTCTTTATAAGTGAAAATTAATAATCCGTTTCTTCTATAATTCTGGTCATGTTAAAGCTTGTTTCCATTCTCTGATATTATAAATTATTTTCTAATATTTGTTAGTATCATAAGGTGTCAGGCATTACTCAGAAAGAATTAAGACAGTCCCTGATTCAATGAATTTGCAATCTATGTAAAATATTGTAACAGCAATATTTATAATTATTTTCCCTATGTACTATCTCATTAATGATCTGTTTTCTGTTTGATCAAGACCAGTATGTTGTGTTAATACAAGATCTGTGGAAATTCACTGTAAAGGGTTTAATTCTGTCTCTTTTCATTTTTTTTCTTCCATAATTTGTTGTCATATTGAAGGAAAAGGCATCAGTATCTCAATTTCTTAATTTTGTATAATGCAATAACATGGCATAGCTGCTGATTGTTCTTCAGTTGTAGCAGAAGCACTGTAGAGACAGAATAAAATGTGCTGGATAATGTAGAAAGAGGGAAACAAAAGAGTCTGGTAGAATTAGGTTAGTAAGTAGTAGTTAATTCCAGTAGTGATACATTTTAATTTCCAAACCGAACAGACCTAGTAAAGAAATACAGTATATTTTGAAGAAGGCAATAGTAAATCTACAGATATAGACCTAGACACTATGAGCTCTTAGTTATATTTGAGGAGCCACATCGAGCCATTATCCAAACTGATGGAGGTTCCATAAAAAAAAAGAGGCTGGGAATCTTAGGTTCCTTACTTTCAAACACATCCATGAGGATTCCAGAAACAATCAATACAGAGCCCAACCACTAGTTGACAGCCAAAATACATACACATAGATCAAAAAAGAATTTTTTAAAAATTGGGCTGCAAATAGTTTTATAGAGTGAATTAATTTAGTCCTTAATTACTACTCCTTTTACAATGGTTTTTGGCATACCTTCAGCTAGTAGCTAATAAAAAAATAGGAAAACCAAAGAGATTCAGAAGAATTATTTGTGAAGTATCCATGGAGAGTATGTTTTTTTTGCACTGTGCATCTCATTCTAATTGCTACTTTCAATGTAAGGAAAAAAAACATTCATGGTGATGCATTCATCATTTCAGAGGTTCTGCTTCAATTACCACATATTCACAGCTCTTTACAAACCACTAAATATTAAAAAATGACAGAACAGTGAATAAACAAAGAGGGAAGGGAAGAAGAAAGACACAACAAAAAGTTATAACCTTTTTAAAGATTATTATCAGAAAGAAAGTCAAATCTTCCCCAAGAAAGATAATAACCACAAGTTATTTGTCCATCTCCAGGAATCCCAATAGTAATAAGTTTGGTTTTCAGCTTCAGAGGATCATTTCCCAGCATTTTAAAGGTAGGTATAAGAAAAAATATTCTTCCCATCAATTTCTATGATCTGACTATGAGCAGCACAAATTCTTATACAGCAGCTAAGTATTTCCCAATGGTATAAACAAATTAATAGCTCTGAAAAATGTGTCTCTTGTTTTAAATTATTATTGTGGATACAAAAAGCCAGGGACTAAAAATATTTTCTTTTAAATGAAAGAACATCAGGAAAAAAAATTAATAAAAAGTTCAGTCCATCTATGGAATATCTAGTCCCAGATGTTCACCACCAGATGCTGCCTCTTTTCCCTGTTTTGCCATGCCCTTTATACTTGCTACTAACCAGATATAAATTCCTTCTTCATCTTTACGCTTTCCATCCTTGTTTTCCCCCCTGGAACCCCTAAAGAAATGGACATTTCCTGCCCTCCCTGCTGCCAGGGCCCTGCAGAAGGCTGCAATCCTGACACAGGCTCTAACACTGGCAGGCAGCAAGAGAACAGAGGATATAATGTCTTGGGGAGCTCAAACTCACCGTGGAGTGGCAGGAGAACAGCTCAACAGCAGGAAAAGTACATTTCCTTGTATTTATTTAAGCTCTGCAATAGCAATGAGGAATAAATCTGAGATCAGGAGGCAGTTGCCCCTTCTGCTGCCCTGTAAATTATATTCTTGCCAGGCCATTGTGTAAACTCTTTCAGTTTCCTGAGATTTCCTGATGGGTCACAGTACTGCAAGTGACACCTACAGCTATTGGAAATAATGGCCCATAGCTGCAGCAAAAGAGAATTAACGGCAGCACTTTTTATTCAGGATAACAGCCTCGTAATCTGTATCATCACTTCAGAGCGAATTCATACAACAAAACCAAAGAAGAAGATAGACAGGTTGTTTGCGCTGTGAGTAAAATGAAAATACCATTTCTTTCCCCCCACATTCTATCACCATTATTTTCCTTTTTTTTCTCTCCTTTTGAGAAAGCAAAATAGTACAGATAAACCTAAATGGATCTGAATAAGAATCACGGTGTTGTACTACTGTAGGCACAGCTTAGAGAAAACCCATTTCTGTCACCAGTGGGTAGTTGAGGGATACATTGCTGAAGACCTGAGCTTTTTTTTTCTACAGAAGTGATATCAATATGTTTTTTACAGAATCCTAACTGCGATTTCAGTCTTGATCTAAAAATAAGAAAATAATTCTCCATGACACTTTTTCAATATTGCTGTAGATCTCTTTTTGTATCTCTTCTACAGGATGTGTCAGCTAATGCAGTAACGTTTTATCTCTCATGTAATGCTCTGACTCTGATGCACCAGACTAAGCTGTGTTCCCATGGACACTTTGGGTGAAGGAAAAGTCTGGTTAAAATGGAGACAAGGGAACCCTGAATATTGCCCCTATCAGGAAATTCCAACAGTATAGATCCCATCACTGTTGTTGTCTTATGTCATGCCCATGAAGATACAGAATATATAGCACGAGTGGCATTTGGCTTCAAATGAAGTTGTCTCTAGCAGGTGTGTCATCTCGCTCCCATATGTATAAGTTCCCATCATGCTGAGCAGAGATCAAGGGCTCCAGTCAGTATCACAGTTCATAAAGGTTTCCAATTCCCTTTAAAATTGCTTAGGGTACCTGTGATAGCTTCAAAGACTTGGTAAATATGTCAGGACATACACAGGAGAAAAACACTTTGTGAGACCAGCAGCTGAAGGATGAGACACCCAAAGAAGGCTTCTTAAACCTCTCTAACTGACCATATTCAAGCAGTTAAATTGCAACTCATGTTGACAGTGAGTTGAACCATTTTCTAGGCTCCATTAACTCTATGGATTAAATTTCTATTGATGACGGTTCAAATCTCCAAGCAAAGCCCTCTCTCTTTCTCTAGACTCATGAAGAGTCCTGTGGCGACAGCTGAACTAGCTCTGTATAGGAAACAGTTTTGACAGGAAAAGATCAGGCTCAGGTTCTGGGTTTATTTCAGCCTTGGGGAATGCCCCGCAGCATGGCCATCCTGCTTGCCCCTTCAGCAGCTCTGTCCATGGATCTCTAGGGAGATATGGGCATAGGAAGCTTTGTGCTAATGTACCTTCCTGGTGCTGCCAATTATTTCTCTCTCATTCCCAGTAACACACGTCATTATTCTCTGACATTTTTTCTGCCATCTGAATTTTAAAAGTTTTTTTATTTCATGGGTACTTTGCAACATTTAACTTAAATAACTTGTAAACCATAACAACTAGTGAGTAAAGAAAAGAATATCTGCATAACTTCTTTGTTCCTCATTAAACAGTAGAATCCTTCAGAATTTGTTATTATTATTAAAACTAAAATGATCCAAATATACCAAGTTCATTTGGGGTTATAAACTCTTTCAGTCAAATACTAGCAGAAATGTCCTAGACTATAAATCAGATAAAAGAAAGCTAATAAAAGAATTTCTCAGAGATCCTTTGTAAAATAGAGACTTTCTAATGAAGGAAGAAAATTATTCAAAAGAGATGTGAAAATTAATGACAACTACCTGATGCTATTTAAACAGACAATAATCATCAATAAAAAGGAAGGTTTAACAACTGTGTTTCATCACAAAGAATATATTACCCACTTTTCACAGTCTGAAACCTTCATCAATCAATAATAGATAATATTTACTCTCTCCTGCTGGGGAGCCTTTTTTATATTTTTAATGGAATACATTGAATGTAGGTTACCATAGTTACAGCAGAATTTCAGAATTAGTTTTGTTTTATCATAATTGCTGCATATTAGTATATAAACAGCTGAACTCTGTCTTCCCCTGGTAGCACTAATTTGTGCCTAGAGACAATTCTCTCCCCTCAGAAAATCGAACAACAGCTTAAAATATGCTGTAAGTTTGTGGTCTTTCCCAGAGGGAGTGGAAAGTTTCTGCAAGTCAAGCTGTTTGTTGTTTAGAGCCTGGGACTGCCGGGATCGGCAGCACAGAAAGGTGAAGCTGCAAAAATCCATCACCAGCAGTAAAGGGAAATTAAAAGTGTTCCCTACCCCACCCCAGACATGTTGAATTATAACCATAATACTTCCCATCACTATTGTTTCTGAGCAGACCTGAACACTAATGAATTTGTCTGGGATTTTTACAGAACCATAAGAGAGTTCAGAAACTAACAAGGAATGCAGCATAAGCTCTATAAAGATTCCAGTTTTATCATCATGGTATTTTCTAACATAGAAAACTATTGTTCCCAGCTTGCAGAGGTCAGGAAGAAAGAGCTTCTTCACCATGCATTCCTTATTAATCCCCATAAAGACTAATACTCATCAGATACCTCCTTTATTCTTTAGAGAGTGGAGTTGTGCAAGTAATTTTTTCCAGTGGGAGTAATTGGATTTTTAATCACTCCCAGAAATATTGAAAAGCAGGAGTATACAGTATCATGGAAAATTTATGTATGAGGTAAAAGGTAAAAAGCTTAGCTGAGATCTCAGCTATCAGGTGAAGTGCTTCCTTCAAGGAGTTACATGTACAGAACTTCCACTGCACTCCCATATTGCTCCATGTTGAGAAGTCAAACAAAACTTCATATAATATGCTGAGGTACTTGAAAAGCCAACATGTCTGAAATGGTGGCTATCATGTTTCCCTGAGCAAAAGAAAAGTCTTCCAAAACTGGTCAATGACTGACAGCCCAACAAGATTTTGTTCTGTTTCTTTTAAAATGCCATGATCCTGCAAGTAAAATGCAAAGGGAAGATAGTATGTCATATACAATAAGGAAGGACAAGAAATGAATGTCAAATCAAAGATTGCCTTCTCCAGTGTGACAGCAATTGTATGGATCAGTGGATTGCAGGAGATAGTGGTCTTAAACACGCTACACTTTAATGACTACAGTTTTGTAACAGAAGATGACTCAAGTGCCACATTGCATAATGAGGCACTGGAAATAAAGCACCTTATCTTAGTAACGCCTATTGTTTCCCTCAGAATCAAAAAAGAAAATCTTTTAATTAACATTGTACATGACAAATTATTTTATAAAATTAATTTAAATATGTCCAGTAGTATTTACTCTTTTTTGCATATTATATTTTAAAGCTTATGCTTTGAGGATTGTTGTTATCAAGACAAGGAGTTAAGGTTTCACATTCTTGGGTTTATTCCTGCTCCAGTCTAGAAGGGCCATATCTTCATAATCTTCACCCTTGTGATTTTATGGACAGGAATGTTCAAGAAAATATCTATTTTCCTTTTGAACATGAACTTAGATGTTTACACGTTAATATTCTTACCTAAAATCCTTCCTCCTCCTTAACAGAACAAGGTGATTTACTCAAGCCTAGTAGGTAGAAAGGGTCCCACACACAAAATAACTTCTCTCACACAATTAGAAAAGCTGAGTACTTTGACTTAAATCCAGAGCTGTCCACAGATCATCCAGGAAGAGAAAGTAGGTGACATCTATTGGATAAAATGCTATTTCTATCTCATCCAGCTCCAGTCTGGGGCCCATTTACTTTGTGTTTAGAGTTACAGCTGGCAGAATAAGTGGGTTTTGTCATGCTCTGGAGAAGAAGCAGGTGCTTGTGCCCACCAAGGGTGCCTGTTTATTGCTTTTAATGCATCTTTTGATGTTTAGTTCATTTTTCTCCCATTATCCATTCTCAGATCTTTCATCTAGCAATATACAATACTGACTGCAAAAGTGCATCATGAGACCAGTAAGATTTATGTATAATAGTGAACAAGCACACAGAAAGTCAGTCTTTATCCTCAAATATTTTATCACAAATAGACAAGTTCAAGACAAAGGATGGGGGAAAAAAGCAGCAGAGTGTCTTGTCCAAAATTACATAAGAACAGAGACCAATCTCCTTCATCCTGTATACTCTTTATGGACAGCTTTATGGTGAATTTTTTACTAGTGCCTTTGATTAATGTATTTGTACCAGTTTTCTATTTTTCATTCCATACCAAAAAACTCAGAGTATTTTAATGCCTGAGTTGCATGAAACAGAGCCTGAAATTTTCAATATCACTCAGCAGTTAGCATCCTGCTCTCTAAACTCTTGGCTTTTTTTTTTTGAGACACAAACGAGACACAGAGTACCATGAAATAAGTCTAGAACATAAGGCTTAATTTTGGCCAGTAATGTCCAGGGAATTGGTGTCTCCCACAAACTTCATGAAGAATCAGGGCTCTCACTCACAGCATGGGACTTCCAAGTTTCCCTGGACTGAGCTCCTATTTCATAGTAATTATTTTAACATTCTTCATACATTTGTTCTCTCCTATAAATTCTCTCTTCCATATAGCACCTGTACGTGTAAATGTAGACTAAAGCAGTAACTAATCTGCTACTTATTTCCTTTCTTCCTCACAAGAAAAATAGAGAGATGAAGAAATAGACGCTGCTAAACAAAGAATCACAAGTGTGTAGAGAAGGCACTATAAGTAAGAAAGGATGGGGGAGGGGGAAGGGAAGGAGAAGGTTGTACTTTAAGAGATATTGAACCATTGACCTTAAGAGCTTTTTATTCTGGTCCAGAGAGAAGTTGCTAAAGTACCTCACCACAGGAAAGAGATGAGAAATTTTGAGGGCTATTGAGCACTGAATTCTCATGGTGGCTCAGCAAAATGTTACTTAGAACAGGTGTTTCTGTAATTGTGATACATTGAGGAAGTTTGCAGTGTTCAATATCCCCTCAAGAGTTGCTAATACCTCTCTAATGTCTCTAGAAATAGTATGCTGGACTGCCAAAAAGTATGGAATAAAATGTCTCTCAAGCCTGGTTGAAGATATTTACAATTCAGCGTATGTTTGTTGTAGAGCTGCCTTTTTACAGAAATGAGGCGAGTTTTGGAACAGGCCCTAATAGAACCCACCTTAGTGCAAGTGACTTTCATTATTTAAAAATGTTTGAGGCTACTATGCTGGACCTTCAACCTTTCTCATCTCAAACAGAAAGGGAGAGCTTTTTATTTCTCAAGCAGGACCTTGACTGTTTAAGAGATCAACCTGAAGGGCAGGAAATTCCCCATAGGACAGGTGCAATTTTAAGGCACTAGGCCCATACATCGTGAGAACAGTTGGGAAGCAATCTTTCCCACAGTTTTAAATCCAGACACTATTATTATAGCATAAATGTAATATGGCCAATTTGCAATTTCAATTAACAATTAAACTATAACTATTTAATAAAAATGGAAAACAGATGGTAAAAATAAAATAAAATGCCTATGGCTATCAAATTTGCTTAGATTAAATGGAGGAGCAGGAAAGAAAAACACATTCAATAAAAAATAAAAGATTTACCACCCCTGAGGAGGTTTGGGAGGACTAGAAGAGAGAAATGACCAGAATGCATTCTCCCAAAGTAACTTAAGCATTTTTTTATGCTTAGATTCAGTACTTCTGTACTGGAACTTTGACAAATACTGTAAATAGGAGCAAATATATAGAATACGAGAAAGGTTTGGTGCAACAATGTGGCAAGTGATACTGTTAGGTATCATTAAGAGTTTAGCACCGTAGAAGGTACATAAAACATTGAATGGGCTAGGATATTTTCTTATGTTAAGAAGAAAAATTGTCTAAATTAGGAGAAAAAGGATATGGTTGGGTTTTTCACATTGTCAAATATGTAGGCTTCTTTTTTTGTACTTCAAGTACAGCAGGAACTTGAAGCCCTGACAACCTGCAGTGGGAGTGAACTGTAAATAGGTATGGAACACAACAAGGTCACAGTTTCTGACCTCTGTGATTATCCAGGGATATTTTACTAGCCGCAAGCCACTTTATCTCAAATGAAAGATTCAGAATGGAATTGAATGCAGTATGTCATTTCACGCTTAGACCTGGGCAAACTATTCTTGGGAAATATTTTATCTAATAAATTATACCCTTTTTCTGTTGTCAGATTATTAGTAAAAGTATTATAATCCCTATAAATGTGTTCATTTTCTTTAAACCATTGAAGTTCTTTGTACAAACATTTTTCAATCAGCTTGCCTGTTGTAAACTTTTCATTTAATTATGTCTTTGACTATTCAGCATGCATTATTTCTTATTCAAAGGGTGAGATTGGCAACCTCAGTTTCCTGGCAGTTGCCCTCACTATTTGCCTGAATTTCTAAATGTTCATAAATGGAGTAGAAGAATAGCTGGGGTAAATAAGAGATATCTGCATTCATAAGCAGATGAGTTTGGGTTTGCAGGATTATTGGTTAATGAATGGAGAAGACCCATTCCCAAATTATCCTGCTAACAGGAACACTGACCAAATGTTCAGTGCAGGTTTGACATGTGTCGTTTTAGCAGGTTTTACATGAGTCCCTTTAGTCCAGTGAGGCACCTGAATCCCACATTGTCATGGATCTACAGCCCTTCTTCCTATGCATAAGACAAGTCAGGATATTTTGCTGCTAATCATGTCTCCCCTCAAGGACTACTGCCTTTGGCTGTAAATACAGCAGAATTGAAAAGCAATTCAAGACTTGCCAGAGTGCCTGACAGTTTCTTCCGCATTTTCCAAGCTCAATTTCAGACAAACAGTACCATGATGATATAGCAAGTACTCAATACCAACATTTCAAGCCTCAGCAGAGAGAACAGAACTGACGGTAAGGTCCTTAATCAGGATGCATGAACAAGCAACAATTCAGTTTACTCTTGCAAAGCTGTGCTGGGAAAAATAAATCTTCCCTTAAAGCTACAGGAGCTGAACTAAAAAAAAAAACAAACCAAAAAACAAAACCAAAAGCAAACAAAAAAGGAAAAAAAACAAAAAAAACCCCACACAAAACCCAAACCTGACCCCTTTTGAGCCCATTAGTTCAGATAAACCAAACCTGAAGGCTTTTCTGCAAAACTCAAAACCTCACATTCTCACATTTTCCAAGTAATTGGAAAGTACATTGCACCTTCTAAGCTTTTTTTATATTGTAGTGGTTATGACTTTCGTTGCTGTTTCAGATAATCCCTAAATATCACACCTAAACTGGTGACAAAATTGACAGAGGCAATTCTAGCCAGTGCCATCACAAGGGATTACATGACCAGCCATTATTTTACCCTTTCACTCCATGCACTAGTACTACAGAGCCCAGAGAGGAGCTCTGCTGTTATACAGCTCTGAAAACCACCTGTCCTGAAAAGGAAGGTATCCTGTACTGAACAGTGCTCTCATCTGAGTGCGTCCCCTGTCAGCAGAGGAGATGGAGGAGATGTGGCCAGAGCTTGTAGATGGGGAGACATGTGCCTAGGCCTCAGTGCTGGACAGATCCCTTGTGTGAGCTGGGTAGTTGTGTCCTGTAAAATGCAGTCTGCAAGCCATGAGACATGGTGCAAGCTGACACACGACTTGTGTTCAGAACATGAGTTTTAAGAATTCTATATACGTGCTACAACACTCCCTATTGGAACAGATACCACTGGTTTAGGGATTCCAGTTTTCCAAGTTTTCTCTCACTCTATCCATCAGTTCAAACCTCAGCTACAGCCAGCTGGCAATTTTAAACATTGGCAAAGACAGATGCTGCCAGAGTGCATAATGCTGCAAAATTCTATCACCGTGTTTCTGCATAGAATTTTCCACTGCCTTGTTCCTAAGTGAGACTTTTAAAAAGAAAAGGTACTAACTCTTGGTGTCTGGACTAGCAGAGCTTCTCTTTCTGTTCTACACTCTCTGTGCAGGATACTTGGCTAGATGGGAGCAAGGCAAACTCATTTCAATGATGGTAATTTAAGCTGGGAAAAGCCAAATTATAAAGTAATGTAATAAGACCATAATTGCCCTAGAACTGTGCCTCATGTTTAACAATAGCTGTCTGCAGTGCCATTAAAATAATGACTTTCAGATTTGCCAGGACTTTTATTATGAGAAATCCTGGCCACAAAATCTTACAGACCATTTTTTCAATTGGTTTAAATTGGTGTATATCCACTGAAGTCACTTCATGAAGATATGACCTTTATACTCAAAAGACCCGAAACATTCAGCAATTAGGTAAGCAGATAGAGCTCTGGTAACACTGGATATTATGACACATGGCTCAAATTTGCCCAGAGAAGCTGACGTTATTTAAGCTGATATACTTAAAAGTACAGAATATTTTGAATGTATATCATTTATGGGGTCATAGTCACACTTGTTTACACCTGTCACAGAAGAACAAGTCAACAATATGCTGTCAAATGTCTGAATATATTCAATTTTAAAGATGCTGACTCAGAGAACAAATCTAGTCTTCCTTTCTACAGCCGCCCCTAACAGCCTCTCGTATAGTGACAGCCTGATGACCATACCACGCTGTTAACATCTTCCTTCTGTTGAAAAAATGCCTAAACAAGTTAAAAAAATACTAATTTGATCATCAGAACTTGTCATACTTTTTTGATACAGTGTCAGCAATATGTATGTCTTTGTTTTCATCAGGTTGCTACCACAGAGCAAATGCTACTAATTCAACACTCACTCTCCTAGAGACGCTGTCCTGACTTTGATATATTCACATATCTAATATCAGAGGCAGAGCAGTGATATGGCACTGAATGCTGACTCTTCACTGAATTCTACAATAGCTCAGATAACACCTGATTTTTCTTCATGCTTTTTTCCTGGGGCCATAGGAGAACCACCCAATCCAGCCTCCTGACTATGTGCTGTCTTTGAATTGCTGCCTTATCCCTAATTGACTTTTTAAATTCATTGCATTATGGACACAGCCTGAGTGCACACACTAATAGGCATCAGAGTGAAGGAAAGGGAAAGGGAAAGGGAAAGGGAAAGGGAAAGGGAAAGGGAAAGGGAAAGGGAAAGGGAAGGGAAAGGGAAAGGGAAAGGGGAAAGGGAAAGGAAAGGGAAGGGGAAAGGGAAAGGGAAGGGGGAAAGGGAAGGGGAAAGGGAAGGGGAAGGGAAAGGGGAAAGGGAAAGGGAAAGGGAAAGGGAAAGGGAAAGGGAAAGGGAAAGGGAAAGGAAAGGGAAAGGGAAAGGGAAAGGGAAAGGGAAAGGGAAAGGAAGGGAAGGGGAAAGGGAAAGGGAAGGGAGGGAAGGGGAAAGGGAAGGGAAAGGGAAAGGGAAAGGGAAAGGGAAGGGAAAGGGAAAGGGAAAGGGAAAGGGAAAGGGAAAGGGAAGGGGAAAGGGAAAGGGAAAGGGAAAGGGAAAGGGAAAGGGAAAGGGAAAGGGAAAGGGAAGGGAAAGGAAAGGAGGAAAGGAAAAGGGAAAGGGAAAGGGAAAGGGAAAGGGGAAAGGAAAGGAAAAGGAAAAGGAAAGGAAAAGGAAAAGGAAAAGGAAAAGGAAAAAGGAAAAGAAAGGAAAAGGAAAAGGAAAAGGAAAAGGAAAAGGAAAAGGAAAAGGAAAAGGAAAAGGAAAAGGAAAAGGAAAAGGAAAGGGGAGAGGAAAGGGGAGAGGAAAGGGGAGAGGAAAGGGGAGAGGAAAGGGGAGAGGAAAGGGGAGAGGAAAGGGGAAAGGAAAGAGGAAAGGAAAGGGAAAGGGAAAGGGAAAGGGAAAGGGAAAGGGAAAGGGAAAGGGAAAGGGAAAGGGAAAGGGAAAGGGAAAGGGAAAAGGGAAAAGGAAAGGGAAAGGGAAAGGGAAAGGGAAAGGGAAAGGGAAAGGGAAAGGGAAAGGGAAAGGGAAAGAGAAGCTGAGAAATAGCTTAAGAATGCCACATGGAAATCTTCACATGGACATGGACAGTTACAAAGTATTTGCACAAAAAAACACCTCTGTCCAAGATATGCTGGTATCCAGCTAAACTCCCCATTACTTCACAAAACTTTTGTTTCAATTGATATTGATTATTAACTAATATTGCTTATTCTCAGTGTGGGACATTCACAATGCAGACTTTCTTCTGCAAAATTAGTGTATGCACTGTCCTCTGCTCAGTCCCATTACCATTAAACCAGCTGGTGCCACTTGTGGTGAAAGCATGGATCTGCCTAGTTCTTCTTTTATTTACTATTAGTCATTAAACCTCCTCATCTCTTTGCTTGAAACTAAATAATGGATTCAATAGATACTGACAAACTGGTGCAGACACAAGGACCCATTTTCTTCAAATGTTAAGCTGAAAATCATTCTCTTGCTTCTATTCTTTTTTTCCTCTGTTGAGTCAACCAAGGAATTGAACTCAAGTGTGTTGGGTGGTTGCTCCATTGTTGGGGATTTTCTGAAAGAATTTAAGTTAGACTTTCACAAGCTTAGACATTAGATTCTGTATTTTAATTTTAAATATTCCTAATTAGGTAAAACTTGTTCGGCACCTAATTTTAGTATAAAAATGTCCATACAGAGTGATAGCCAAAGTCCATCTAACTGGAAGTCTTCAGTGCAACCTGTAAAACTTTGCTTTTATTTTGTTTATTCAGTCTTCCATTTGTAAATAGAGGCCATTTGTTACACCAGCATACATTTTTGTAAGGTTTAAACATCACACCAGCAATGTAGTTCACAGTTGGTTTGTATGTACCATCTGGGCTTTGTATATAAAATGAGGCACCTAGCCTTAATTTTGGAATCACTTGCAGGAGGATCTATTATATGCTGTGCTGGTTTAGTCTGCTTCATGTTTGGAAGGTAATAATTCAGTAGTATTTCTAGGACTTGGCATTTGGTGTACCATCTGGGGTGGTAAAGGCTCTGCATATGGGAGATGGTATAGTCCCAAATATTTTATCTCTCTAACACCCTTCCCACTAAAGGAGACTTTTGCTTAAAGAAGCAAAATTCGCTGCAAGTGAAGCATGCTGCCACGAAAAGGAAAGCCAAAGAAATATATATAGTGTATTTCTACTTGTGCAGTATTGCTCCCTCATGATACACTTCGAATATGACAAATAAATGTGTTGTAATCACTTAATAGTATTTTTCTCAACTTTCTCCCTTCGTTCTTGCTTCTACTTTTCTGCATCACACAAAACTCCTCTCCATTCTTGAGATTTGTACTTTTTTGACGTTTGGAGACTAACAGGTACCCTTCTACTTGTTAATTAAGCATATGTGGAGAGCTATATTTTCAGGTAGTCTAAGCTTTTTCATATTGATTACTAAATTCATGGCAGAAAGGTATTTCAATACTTGTACAGATCCAATGCTTTTAATCTACCGCAGCGCAGTTTATCCATTTTAATCTTTCTTCACTGCATCTGACCATTTGGCTATCACTTCAGTTTCTTATAGTTCCTTTCATTAATCATTCCAAAAATTCAATTGTATGCTTTGAGTGCCAGAGCTGTATAGACTAGGATTGTTTCTGTGCTCAAAATTAAACTACTAGTCTCACATATGACTATTCTCCTTATTCCATGAGGCAATAGTACATATGCACCTATAACATCACTTGCCCTTTTTCCTGCCCTTTTAAGTTGTGCCCATTATCTGCAACAGTTATATTTTATTCTCTCATCTTTTACAGATTGTTAAATCCTCATTCAATATTTGCTTCAAATTATACCATCAGTGGTGCCTTGCACTTTTATAATTTATTTATTATTTTATTGCATCAATCTCTGACCCACTGTATTTTTCTTTCTTCACAAGGGCATTTAAACCTCCTCCCAATTTATGCCATGAGTAAATGTTGCCAATGAGCTGATGAATTCTTCTTTCCAAATCAGGAATGAAGATGTTAAACAAGCCCTGATTTACTACCAGCATTGCAACAAATGACTATGTATCTCCCTTCAATTTGATCCATCAATATTCTTTGTTTATGGCCTTTGAGCTGATCTTCAATCCATGTGACAGTCCCCATATTTGTCAATTCGAATTAATTGCATGAGATTTCATGGAAGCTATACCAAATGCTTTACTCAAGTCAAACTATATTAGGTCTGCCATTTCCTTCCCATTTGCTTATTTGGTAATGCTATCAGAAGAAGCAATCAAATTTGTCTGATAAGATTTATTGTCATAAATCATACTGCTTATTTCTCATGGTTCTCTTATCCTCCGTTGGCTGTTCTGTGCCTGTAAGGGCTGGTTCTTCTACACATTGATTCTGATTTTACTATTTATCCCCCAAACAGCAAATTCATTGATCAGCATGTTATTCTTGCGGCTCAACATTAGGTTGGAGATCTATTTCAGCACTAATCAACAACAGCCTTTTATATTTATTTCAGTGAACTTAAGGTTACATCATTGCACCAAAGGTTGGGTTATTTCTCCCATGTATTATGTGGGGTTTACTGTGGGTTAAAGAAAACCAACAAAACTAGTAGAATCAAGAGTCAAAGCACAACATGCCCCTTTTGTGAATTACAGAAAAAACATCAGCCATTTCCAGCTAACAGACTCCTAGCATTTGAAAGGTTCATTGCCCAGCAAATAGAATCACAATCATTTAAAATACCGGGGGTTGTTCGCAACCACTGCTGTTGCAGTTGCCTCCCTTTTGCCTGACATAGCAGAGATTAAACAACAGACCTCCAACATGGAAATAAATTAAACAAGATACTTTATAAAGCCAAACTCCATAGTTAGAACTGTTAACATGATTACAACTTGTGCATTTTGATTTTCAATACACCGCACATTTACAGGGAGACATCTTCACAGTTACTTTGGGATTGCTACAACTGTCCTATTTCTAAGACAACAGAGGAACAGAAAGTCACAACTAATCTCCCAGTAAAATTTTATGTTCTCTGCACAAAATTCATGTGGTCACTGGTCTGGTTGAATAAGTCATGTGGGCATTCTGGGTTATTTCTGCTGAATTTCATTTTATGCTTTGTGTCAGAATAGCAGTCACCAGACAGGGCCCTTCAGTTACCCACCAGCTTCACAGGTTCTTAAAACATATCTGTCCCCAGTGCCCCACTTCTGCCCCCACCATGCACCTTCCAGATACTGTCCTTCACAAATATATATTTATTTCTAAAATGAGTTTCCAGTTCTCGCTGGTTTTCAATTTTCCTGTTAGGTGAGACAGATGACAAAAGAGGCAGGTATTCTGGCAATCATCTTATCTAGCTTCAGACACCTAAAGGACAGATGATGAAGCCCAAATTTCCACTCTAAGCTACCCTTATTACCAGAAGTCCTTCTAGTTTCTAGCAGACAATGTGATCTGTCCCAGAGGCCTATTTTGTAATAAAATAATCTCTGTCTAGAATTCAACATCTCCAAAAGATGATATCTATCTCACTGAAGTGATGCAAAGGAACTTAGAACAATGAACTACATTTTAGATGCCAAAGTTATGGTGCATGAATCCTACACAGTGCCTCATAAAGGCACATAAAAATAATGTCATAAGATAAACTGATAAAGGTCTTTGTGTCTCAGAAGAGCAACTCCAAGTAAATGATCTCAGCTGAGTATAAGTCTCAAATGACAACATTTGCCAGCTGCACAAATTCTGCGGATATGTCATTAAGGGATGATGCTATCAAGTTATCTATCTTGTGGTATAAATAGTCTTACCTTTATCTATTCCACTAGGTCTCCATTGATTAATACTTGCTGTGAAGTGATTTGCATGTTTCAGACATGGTAATGGTCTTTATTAATAACATTACTTCTTGTGTAGGAACACAGGTGTTTCCTTTTTTTGTTGGCACAAAATCAATGCCATGATTTACCCTAAAATTGCATTAAATGACCAGCTACTTAAAGATTTTTTTAAAATAATTTATAAATCTGTGGGGTTTCTTCCTCTCTAGAGCCTAAACATACACACTGAAACAGTTTGTACACAATTTATCCTGAAAGTGGGTTTGTAGAACTACAAAATTTCTCACCCTTCCTTTCTCTGTCGCCTTCCCTGGTTTTCTTTTCTATCAAAACGGAACTTATTGTACCTGTCTAGCTTTAGCTCTGAAAATGTATGGGCCAATCTAAAATATATTGCCCTTTCCCCCGAAACAACAATTGACACAATGTAGTCCAGTTCTACTTACACAGGAGTGAGAGTTTCGTAGTGATCCATGACCTTGTAAGGCTCATTATTAGATAGATACCAATTTGTCATGCTGCGCCTAGCTATCAGCTTTTCTAGTCACTCACTTCATGCTTCTAGTGGCAAATTATATTTGACTTTCAATTTAAAATCCAGGGTACTTTAATGTAAAACCTCAGTATAATAATGGTGATGAAGCAGCAGGGCATGCAATTTGACAGAATGGATTTTTCTAGTTTATTGTGGCACATTCCCCTCCCCCAATCCCAAAGATAAGAAAAGAAGGAAAGAAAGAAGAAAGTGAAGAAAGAAAGAGAAAAGAAAGCCAGCAACACTGTCTTGAAACCCTGGTGGAAGCTGGGAAGACTGTAGATACAGCAGCAGGTTGTCATTTAAAAATGGAGGCTCTACTGTTGCTCCCTGAGCACAACTTAAAATACATTAGATACATCATGGCAAGCTATAATTCATGAATTCACGAATGAAGATTTAATTCCTTTTTAATGAAAAAAAAATGCTCCAACTTCTTTGGCTGAGTTAATGAACTTAATATATGTTACACAGTTCCTGTCAGACATAAGTAATGCTGATCTCTTTTGTCTTGATGCCAAGCACCCACTACTAAAGGTGTCATAGGCATGAAAACCCTGATACAAGTGATGCATTATTTCAGTACTTTTCAATGAGGATTTTTTTTTTTTAACAATGCTTAGTACAGGACACTGGGCAGGGGAAATTTCCCACTTCAAGCAAAATTACTGTGTTTTGGGGATTTAATTTTTAGTACAGGAATATATAATGACATTAATTCTGACTGGACAGTAT
The DNA here is from genome assembly GCF_000738735.6 of Corvus cornix cornix. Classification (NCBI taxonomy): domain Eukaryota; kingdom Metazoa; phylum Chordata; class Aves; order Passeriformes; family Corvidae; genus Corvus; species Corvus cornix. Next base: position 58,206,849 of record NC_046332.1, on the reverse strand, counting down.
AGAACATTCTGGAACATGTCTAATTTTTTTTTCGCCTTTCTTCTTCTACATGTAGCAAAGATCATGCATGCATTTAAAATCTGAGCTTCATTTTGAAAATAATTCAGTTCATCAAATTTGGTCACCTAGACATTAAGTAACTCTGTAAAGCTATTTCTCTAAACCCTTTGAAGGGTCAACAGAAAAACAATAAGAATAACTCAGCCTATGTATTTTAGAGTGGGATTCATCTCAACCAACTTCAGGTTTTTAATAGTTATGTATTGAAGCTCTAGGAGTACCTTTAAACATCCTTCTTAGTAAACAGATAGAAATACTCATTTTTAGAAGATGACTCATCTGATTTATCTTAGAGACATACTTTGGGATAAAATTATTTGCCCTCTAGGCATATTTATTGCTCTCTAACAAGAAAAATATTGAGTCCTTTGATCAGACTTGCACATCCAGATTCAAGTCATACAAGTTACCATAGGTATTTCCTTACACTTCAGCTCTCAAAATCCGGATAAACTGAATGATCTTGCAGAGAAGCCATGTCTCTCCTGTGAATATCAAAAATTTACTCAGGATGATTAAGTTTCAGACTTAAGAAGATAGTAGACAGCAAGATTTCATTCTAAAAACTCACCGATGTAATTTCTGGCCATACAACAGCATACAGTAAAGATTTTGCCAAGCCTCAGACTTTAACTGCTAGACTCAAGCATATTCACACTGAAGTAGTAAAACTTTAGTTTGTCTATGAGTTTTTGTTTCTGAGCTACTGTGTAGTACACCAGACTGACATATGTCATTAAGGTTGGAAAGGACCTTAAAGATCATTGAGTCAACTATAAACCTATCACTGCAAAGTCCAATACTAAGCCACATCCCTAAGTACCACATCTACCTGTCTTTTAAGCACCTCCAGGGATGGTGATTCCACCACTTTCCTGGGGAGCCTGTTCCAATGCTTTCTGTGAAGAAGTTTTTCCCAATATCGAATATAAATCTCCCATGATGTAATTTGCTGACTCTGAGGTCATTTCCTCTTGTACTATCATTTGTTACTTGGGAGAAGAGACTGACTCCCACCTGGCTACAGCCTCATGTCAGTTAGTTGTAGAGAATGATAAGGTCCCTTATAAGCCTCCTTTTCTCCAGGCTAAATACCCCCAGCTCCCTCAGCCACTCCTCATAAGCCTTGTGCTCCAGACCCTCCCCAGCTCCATTGCCCTTCTCTGGACACGCCCCAGCACCTCAATGTATTTCTTGTAGTGAGGGGCCCAGAACTGGACGCAGGATTTGAAGTGTGGCCTCACCAGTGCTGAGTACAGGGGACAGTCACTGCCCTGGTCCTGCTGGCTGCACTATTGCTGATGCAGGCCAGATGTTTTTGGCCACCTGGGCACACGCTGGCTCATGTTCAGCTGGTGGTGACCAGCACCCCCAGGTCCTTTTCTGCTGGGCAGCTTTCCAGACTGCGGAGCTGCCTGGGGTTGTTGTGACCCAAATACAGGACCCAGCAACTTCATGCCATTGGCCTTGGCCCATTGATCCAGCCTGTTCAGATTGCTCTGCAAAGCTGTCCTGACCTCCACCAGATCAACAGTCCCACCCAGGTCTGTGTCCTCGGCAGAATGACTGAGGGTGCACTCTATCCGCTCATCCAGCTAATCGATGTAGATATTAAAAAGGACTGGCACCAAGACCGAGCCCTGAGGAACACGCTTCTGACTGGGCACCAGGTGGGTGTAACTCCATTCCCCACCACTCTCTGGGCTTAGCCATCCATCCAGATTTTACCCAGCAAAATGTGCACCTGGCCAAGCCATGAACAGCCAATTTCTCCAGGAGAATGCTGTGGGAAAGGTTTTACTAAAGTCCAGGTAAACAACATTCACAGCCTTTCCCTCATCCACTAAGTATGTCACCTGGTCAGAGAAGATGAGGTTGGTCAGGCAGGACCTGCCTCTCACAAACCCATGCCAACTGAGCCCGATCCCCTGGTTGTCCTGCATGTGCTGCATAATGGCACTCAAGATGATCTGCTCCATAATCTTCACCAGCACAGAGATCAGGCTGATGGCCATTTAGTTCCTTGGATCCTCTTTCCATCCCTTCTTGTAGATGGGCTTCACATTTTTAGCCTCCAGCCTACTGGGACCATCCTGTTTAGCCAGGACTGCCAGCAAATGATGGAAAGTGTCTTGGCAAGATCTTCCACCAGCTCTCTCAGTACTCTTGAGTATTCTCTGCATAACCTCTCAACATCCTTGCAGCCCTCCTGAGGGGCCTGCACTTTCTTTCACAGGTCATAAACTCTTCTTTCTTTCCTGAGTTCCAAACAATGCTCTTTCTTCATCCAGACTGGTCTTATTCCCTGACAACTCACTTTTCAGCACATTGGGACAGCTTGCTCCTTCTCTTTCTCCTTTAAGATTTCCATCTTGAAGAATGTCCAGGCTTCCTGGACCCCTTCCAAGGGACTCTCTCTCCTAGTGTCCTAAACAGGCCAGAGTCTGCCCTCTGAAACTCCAAGGCGGCAGTTCTGCTGGTCCCCTCCTTATTTCTCCAGGAATCAAAAACTCTTATCATCTCATGAATCTCATTCCCAAGAATGCTTCCAACCACCACACCAGCCCTTCTCTGTTCACAAACAACAGATCCAGAGAGGCACCTCTCTTGGTTGGCTCCTTCACCAGCTGTGTCAGGAAGTTAACTTCCATACACTCCAGGAACCCCTTGGACTGTTGCCTCTGACTCATCGAATTTCCAGAAGATATATGGTAAGATGAAAGCCCCAATTTACAGAATATTTCATCTGCCTCTTCATCCTTGTTGGGTGGGCTATAACAGACTCCCACCAGGATATCTGCCTTGTTGGCACTACCCCTGATTATGACACCTAAACACTTGACCCTATCATCACCATTATCAAGCCCTAGACAGTCAAAACACTCCCCCACACACAAGGCTACCCCATGGCCTCTCCCTCCTTGCCTATCCTTTCTGAAGAATTAACAGCCTTCCAATTAACATCATTCCAGTTGTCTGAGTCATCCCTTCATGATTCTGTGATCATGATTATATCATAGTCTTCCTGCTGCACAGTGGCTTCCATTTCCTCCTGTTTGCTGTCTGCTTTGGTGTATATGTACTTCAGTAAAGCTATTGATCCTACCACAATTTTGGGGAGAAAAATCTTAATTCCTATGTGACCATTCTCAGGTGTTTCCATGGTTTCTAACACACCAATAAAATAAATGAAGCAAAAAGTTGGATTCTAGGTAGTAAAAGCACCTCTTTCCTAGAAAATAGTAACACTGACACTCCGGAAGAGCAGACAAAATAGCTTTATTTTTTAATCGGGCAGCTGCAGCTGAAAGGAAAGGAGACAGTAAAAGCAAAATTCAGAAGTAGCACACTAAATGTACAATTTAATCATCTAAACAGGGCTATTTTCTGTTGCTTTAAGTTCCAAAAAGTATCATTTCCACCCTTTAGCTTCCATCAAAGAGATATGGAACTGCCATCTGTGACAAATTTACAGCCTATGTGGGTATTCTGGATAATAAAAACTGTCAGTGGTATTAAGAGCCTACATATGAGCAACTGAATCCCATCCTGTATGTCTACATCTCAGCTAGTCATCCTATGTTTCCTTTACAGTTATGAGGCACTCATAGAGAATAATTCATTTGAGCAATTTCAAGTGTCAAGTGTGGAACGAAATGAGTTGCTTCATACAGTACGCAACCAGGAGTTGCTAGTTTTCTTCACTGACTCTAAATGAAGTCCAGGGTTTCTATTTAAAGCATCTCCACTATAGATACAGCCATTTAATCAGACAACTCTTGTCCTCAATACAACATATCGCGCTCTTCTGACTTTTCAGAAAGTAGAAACACAGGATGGCAAACATCACAGCTTCAGTTTGTTTGCATACAAAATGCCCCAAACCACCACAGCTAAGGACTTTGAGTAAAAGGGATCAAAAGCCTTGAATCTAGTGTATGCTACAGGGAGACAAAGTGAACGTTATATGTGCCGCTAATATCACAGGCCCTTCCTGTGACAGAGAGTGCCATAGATGACAATATCCAGGTGACAGGCATGGAGCACAGTCCACCCTACAGAGGAGAGTGAAAATCTCCTAAGCTCTGCCTGGAACTAGGATAAATTTTCCTCTTGACTTAAAATGTGAGAAAATATTTGACATGAAGTGTGGGGCAGGAAAACAAAGAATGCTTACTAATAAGAGAACAAAGACCGTTTGCTTAATAGAACAAGGACTATCCAGTTGAGGCAGAAGAGATGTAACAAAGTTTCTAAAATGTAACAGGTAGCAGGAACACAGTAGTTTGCAGGAAAAAAATTTTATACAAGCACTTGTTTTGGGGAAAAAAGAAAGCTGATGTGAATATTAAAAATGTGATGACATATTATTGGTTAGCAGACATATGAACAGTTATAATATTGGCTATCCAGGCTCGTGTTACTCTAACTGTTGCCTTTTGGGACTACCTAAAAACAGAGGCTAGACAAAATTAAGAGAATAAAAAGCGGTTATATTTATTGAAGGGCCTTCAGGTACATTTAGGGCAGTCAAAGCCCTGCAGGGGCTACACCCAAAAAAATGGACCACAAGTCACAGGTTTTCATACCTTGATAAGTTTGGTCCATTTGCATATCAGGGGTTAATCCTCCAATTACAGCTTCAGGTAATGAAGTCACATACACCAAGTTTGCTCCCCCCCAACTCACTTTTGTTTACATTTCTCGGGGCCTGAGACAGTAAGGTGTTCTTGGTTTCCAGGCCTAGAAAGGAACTGTTTTGTCTGACCAAAATGGGAGAACAGTAGCTAACACTGTACACGGAGTTTAGAGTTATACACTAAAGAATTACAGGATTACAGATATATAAAAAATATAGAAGCTAAAATCCTAAGGAATCATAACCTGATAGTGAAAATATTATAAAAGCTATATACACTTACAATAAGTGTTTCCAGTTATACCACGACTAGGGACCATGCATCATTCATACGCTGCAATGAAGGTGGTAATCAAAACTGTAAAACTGAAAGATGTCTTTCTTGTAATAGGGATGGCCGCCATCTGTCTGTAGAAATGTCCAGTTTCAGGTCTTCCTGAGAAAGAAGGTGAGAGAAGAGCTCTTCGTCTCAACCCTTGCAGGGAGACAGCTGAAGCCTGGATATACTTGTGTTGTTCCGCTATTATACAAATCAGGTACAACATATTTCTGGTATTGAAGCTAATTTTTCCTCCCCATGGGCATACAACTTAGTTTGCGTGAGGATGCTATCTTTTATTTTCAGTCTGTCCCTTGTCTCTCTGACAAAGGGTTGGATGGCTATAAATGTTGTGGAAAATTCTCTGAACTGAAAGACACTTGCGTCATAGTAGTAAAAAACCAAACAATCAAAACAAAACAAATGAAACCCCCACCTTAAATTAAATATATAAAAAAAGATTATAATAAATAAAAATAAATTAGGGAATAATAAATTGATGCCTTAAGAGGCCTCCTAGACACAGAGACTAGACAGGAGTAGGGAATAAAAGTAGGTATTTATTTGAAAGGCCTTCAAAGGTACTCCCTGGGGGGCCAGAGGCTACTGCCAAGATGGACCCCAAGATGGATGACGGGTTATGAGTTCTTCACACTTTTATAGGTTCTGTTCATTTGCATATCAGGGTTAACGCTCCAATTAAAGCTTCAGTTAATGATGTAGCTTCCCCAAGCTTGCCCCTCCCTTTAGAGGCTTTTGGTTTATACTTTTTGGGCCTAGGACAGTCTGAGTGTCCTTGGAGAGCAGGCCTGGAGAGGCTTTGTTATGTCTACCTAGCATGAGAGAGCAGAAGTTAACAGGCTACAAGAAACTTCAGAGTTACACACTCAGGATTTGAAAAATAGGAAAGTTAAAACCTAAGGCATCAAATTAGAAAGTAGTTGGGTTTCCAGATCAAAGACAGTCCAGACTGGGATTGTAACTGGGGTAAAGCAAAAGACCTTAAAGATTAAAAAATACAGAAACCTGCTATTAGCTTATAAGGTATAATCCACGTGCCATGATAATGCCTAGAAAGTTGAGACACAGTCAGGTTGTTGCATATGACAAGTACATGGAGTCACAACTTACTTTGACACATCTACCCCATTCTGTAGAGGTTTTTCTGAAAGAGAAAATTTTACAACATGCCATTCTTACAGTTTTCTACAAGAATTCTTAACAGTCTATGTTTACAGATGAAGAAATCCCAGTCTAAGTAATAGAGAGGTAAGTGGATCTAAGTTAATGTAAATCTATGCCAGTGGAGCCAGGAATACAAATGGATTACGACAATATGAGCAATTTGAGATAGAACCCTTCCTTGACAAAAAAAAGGTAACTAGAAAAGGTTGGAGTTTCTTTGGTTTTGGTGTTTTGGTTTTTTGCAGGTAACAGCTCACAAACTTGTGTGACATATTTTGAACCAACTAGTTCTGCTCCCAAATTAGGCTATTATATTTACACATGCAAGTTAAATAGAAATGCTATTGCGGAAACAAGTCAAGTAACAGACGGCAAGACTTGAAAACTTAGACATGAGATTTCTAGAAGAAAACTTACTGTTTTAAATAAAATTGATTGTTTGGTGATCTCCAAGTAGTAGTCCACGCTACAGGTCTGGATAGGGTTGCCACACTTTTGAACTCACTCTTCGGTCTGAGCAGCAAGACTGTACAAAAATTTTGTCTGAAATTTGTTAGGTATGAAGTGCTATTGGATCAAATACCTCTTATTACATAGGGGATACTTTCATAAAATTATTTGTCCATTCCAGTTCCACACAGGCACACTTTGTCATGTTCTTTCCCATATGCTATGTAGTAAGACTGCTAAAGATTACAGACCTAAATATGAATTGATGTTTCTTTCATGTTTATTTTGGATTAGTATGCAAAACATTTTCTGTGTTACATCTACTCTCCTAGTAGCTCAAAATTTTTCACAATGCCGCCTGGTGAGTTGCCTGGTTACATTTTGTTCCTGTTGTCTTTTTTTCCAAGCATTAGCTGAGCAATTAATGAAAAAATCAAATAAATTGGAGCTGCTGTATTTTCCTCTAGATGCAAATGTGAAGGATAATTTTTAAAGTACTTTTATATATCTCCCACATCCTCTGGGGAGGAAGCACAGGCTTCAAGTTCTAAATTACTCATTCCTGCTGGCATCAGATGTATGCCCCAAGGAGTTCATTTTCTGCTCAACAGACAAGGATTTAACTATGTAAATTCATTTCTAAATAGAAAATAATATAATATAACACTTTCCAGACAATCTCTCACAGGTACTTTAGCACCCATAAGGCAAAGAGCTAAAAAGGCTCAAAGAATTGATACCTTCTTTTCCATGCAGATTATCTATGGGGATGAAATTTCCCCCACCGGCTTAAGAATCTTACTAGTGAAGGATGCTTAATCCTAAATTAGATCAAACAAGTTTTGGCACGAATCAAGACATTCATATAAAGTTCTTCTCCAATTTACTTCACCTCTTCCCATCTCCATGTTGCAGTAGTGCTTCAAATTCTAGCCATGCTCGTAACAACAGGTTTCATCATAAGATCTAGGGGTCTTAGTTTTGGAATTGAATAGGAAAATTTCATAATTTTAAAATATGTTGCTATCCTGTTTGTAGATAACAATTTAGAAATATAAACCAACTATGTTATAAAAATCAAGTCATTAAAAGTAACTCAGATGTGTTTTCATAAACAGTCTCCAACCACATATTCCCCAAGCCATGCTCTTAATACCGGATTTCCTTTTCTTCCAAAAACTGAACTTGTAAGAGCACCCCAGGTGGAGAGCCCCAGGTTGTCTGGGAATTTCTGCTTATCTCATCTGCTGTAATTACCAAATTAGGTGACTATACCATGAGACGCATCAGAATACAAACAAACAACAAAATCTGTCAACTCCGATGGGTTCATGAAGACATACTGGAAGAGAAAAGGAAAAAGAGAAAAAAAGGTCAGATCCACCCTGTACTTCCATGCTCCTGAGACTGCTGTTGAAGAAATTAATAGATGCAGCCAATGAGATGAATCCTGCTGCTCTACATAAAGCAGATGTTTAGCTATTTTCTTGGTGTTAGAACGTGTGCACCCATTTCACTGCAATGATGATTAAATTCATCCTGAATTATTCTGTCACAGGAGGACAATTGCGTCTTATGATTAGTTTTTACCTCCATTTAGTGCAGTGAGAAGCTTGTAAACTAACATGATGGGCCCCAGTCTTGTAATAACCCAACTATGAGGATAACTGGCTGCAGGTAACCAAGAGTGTCAGCTTAAGTGTGAATTCACTCCACGTCTACATGATTTCCCTCAGCATGATTTCCTGCAAGCAGGGAAATGTTGACATTTAGTTAAAATTCTGCAATCTATAAAATACTATGTTCTTTGGTTTTGTTACAGGAACCCTCAATTTTGCCAATATCATCATCATTTTTAAATATTTTCAATAAATATTTCATTCTTCCTCTTTGTAATTTCTTCCACAAGGAAGAAAGACTTCCTTAACTGGGCTAACTGAGAAAAAAAATGGATCTTGATTGCAATAATCTTGCACTTGCACTTTGCCAGAGCTGAACCAAATTCAACATTTCAAAAGATTTTTTTATGCTCTGGATCAAGAACTAACTATATTTTCCATCTATAATTCCCAGGGAATAAAAGAAAGATCAAGATTAGACCTAAACATGAGAGTGGCAAGACTTTTGGGCTTGGGAAAAACCCAAAAAGTGAAATTTTTCACGTTGTATATGTACAGTGCTGACTGGAGTGGGACTTTAAACATCTGGCTGACATATATATAAAAAAAGGGCAACTGAGTCCAGGTGACTATCTCTGGAGTGAATCACACCCTGAAAGCTAGACAAGATGATTCGCACTACTAAATTTAACTGCAGCTCATTTTCTCCTTTTTTTCTGTATTTAAAGCCAAGCTAGCTAATACAAGATTAGTTAATATAAAGTAACTTCCCAGCATTTATGACTTTTTTACTGCATTGTATTCAAATTCCAGGCTAGCTAATCTTCTTTAGTCTAACTTTCTCAGAATAGTATACTTCCAGCACTCCCTCAGTTTCTCCAACTGACAGTATTTTCAGTCCCTCTGACTGCAGCATCAGTTCCAAGACAGACTCTGACAGAGCAAGAATTCAACAAATACTACCTCTACTAATTTCATACAGTCCATTGAGTGGCTACATGAAACCAACAGATTTCATCATTAATATTACCATTATAGTGTGATCAGACTCAAAGGGCTAGGCAGATATTCTCTACTTGTAGTATAAACACTTACCCAAAGACCAATCTACTGTCCAGAGTACTTTAATGACCACTGCCACAACATGATATTTTAATCCACCCTCAGATCCTCAGTGGAAATCTTGCTTCTGGCATTGCTTTTCTGTATGTGGGGCATTGCTACCATAATGTTATTTCAAATCATTGGAATAAACAAGTGACCAGAATGACCAGTGTTCAAGTCATGTCTCAAAGCCACCTGATTACACAGAAAATATATTCAAAATAAAATGAAACTTTTAAATGGACTGTATATTCTGGCAGAAAGGAAGGAAAAAAACTAAAAGCTGCAGCCAAACCTGTCACTCCTGAAAATTTTATTTTCTTATTCCCAAATAAGATATGGTTTAGTAGCAGCTAGCTTTTATCAAAAACTTTGCCTCATGGCTCTTTATATGGATTCACACACTGTTAAACGATTCAGTGCAAAGCAAATGGAAAGATTAATTTTGTGATGTGGCACCAAAAGAAACAATTTAGAGCAAGGATTAAGGATTGGGCCATCACAGCAAAACTTTTGGAACAAGTCCATTATAACTACAGAACTGTATCAGTGATCACAAGAAAGATGGACTTTTTTAGCAGAATGGAGAAAATTCATACAAACAGACTTTCCTCCCCTTATTTTTCCAAAAGGAATGAGAAGGAGGGAGGTTTTATAGAACAGAAAAAAAAATGTTGAAAATATAATAACTGGAAATTTTGAGTCAATTACTACTAATGAGACATCAGACTGGTAGATTGGTATTTATACATAAATACAGAGCACAGCTAACAACCCAGTGGTCATAATATAGCAACCAGGGCAGGGTATTTTGGCAGCATGAGTGTCATTCTATGACACCTCTAAATCTGGTTTATTTTCTTTCTTATTAAAAACAATTTTATGAGTAAGAAATCCATTTCCCCTTTTTCTTCATGCTCATGCATATGTTGCGAAGCTTATTGTTATTAAAGCAGAATAGAGCTAAAAAAATCAGCTGAAAACAGCAATGATAATTTCTACCTCAATTCATTCTCTTTCAGATACACATTCACAGAGGAACTTGTTCAACTAATTCAACAGCTACTTACGTCCTGTGCCCCCTTATACATCAACTGTTAAAAAAACGTTATCAGCTGCATAGCTCCATTGCAGCCTTTTCCCTCCCTTCTGCTACTTCCTTTCTGCCTTCCTTAGCTGCCTACTGATCAGCTGAGATTTGCTTATTCAGATTTAGTGGTGTGGTGTGAGCATGAAATTTCGGCACAATCAACAATGATGCAACCAGGTTACAAACCTGGACATCCAGCTCTGAACACAGAGTTTTGAATTAAAGAAAACCTCTTACAGCTGGTCCCTTTTTTCTTTCTAACATGCAAATGCCATGTAAGACAGCCCTGACCTTAACAGTAAAAACACCATGCAAATGATTTCACCACCCATTAGGTCCCGGATTAATCGGTCTCAGTTTTTCGTGGTATTCACCATACAGTGTCTAGTCACCATTATGTTGTTGTATCATGGCAGGATGTTACCCAAAATAACAGTCCTAAGTTTCATGTACTCAAAAGACACAAACATTCTAAATTATCATTACAGTACAGGCCCATGAGATTAAGGTCACCCTCAACTTTCTTAAGAGAAGATGTGAAATCCCCCCAAATATTAGACTATATTAGCAACTGCAGCGGAGAAATGCCTGAGAGTGATTATTTCATATTATTTCCCATTCAATTTTATTCTATTACTAAGATAAAACAAAAGGATAATAATTAAAAAACAAAACAAACATCAAAGCCTTGCAAATTAATGCTATGAATTAAAAGTCCCCCTGGTTCTTCACAGCATGCCTTCATATTTTTTGATGACTTAATTTCCATGCCTTCATGCTGATTGCTCCTAAAACACCTGGTAAACAGGATGTAGCATATTCTATTCCCTTTTACAAGAACTTAAAGTCTGAGCAATTTAATCTCAGAGCAGAAGAATCACCCCAGTACTGCTCATTGCTGTTGAAGATTAATTTTTACTAGCCACTTAGAGGGCTAAGGAGTGCATTACAACGAACACTATTATTCAAGTTCAGCAGAACAAAATCCATCATTTCTGAGCAGGGGAAAATTATTTTTATTAGAGCCATTCACACAGCTCTATAATTCAGTGACATACACCATCTCTACTTATTCATTTTCCATTGTAAATTTTATCTTGTCCAAGAAGCAAAAAGTTCATTAGTTTGCTCAAAATGGTTCTTAATAAGTGTGCTAATTGAGAGTGTATAATTGCATTTCAGTAACTTCCAGTGTTTGTTTCTTGAGAAGTGACACGAATTTGTCTCCTTTGTATGTTTAATGCTAGCAAGACTTTGTTTACAGGAGAGCAACTGTGGTACCTATTATGCTCAGAGAGGTTAAAAATAGTAATAAGCACATCACAAAGTAAAAAACACTTTGTGAAGGGTCTTGAAAAATTAGACTGAGGGGTGTTAACACTTCCTCTGTCTTTAATGGGTGAATGAGGGGAAGAAGGGTTCAATCCTATTATGAAACATTCTCAGTTGTGCCACAGACCCTAAAGATACTTAATACAACACATGGCAACCCACTTTCGGTTTCTTACCCTGATTCAGCAGGTTCCACAAGTACCAGCCTCATTCTAAATGTCTGGATAGCACCACAGTAGACATATTAAATTATCTTCCTAAAGTGGAAGCTTTCATTCACATATAGAATAGCCAAACAAATTTGACTAAGTTTGAATTTTTAAAAAGCCATTTGCTTCTAAAACGTCCATATTGTCATTCTAATGGTTAAATCTATCTTCACAGACTTATGCTGCAGTTTGTCCATTATTAAAAATGAAGAGCATTGCTTTTCAGTCAGGCATAACATACCCTCTCCTTATTAGCAAGTCTTTTTAACAAAGCAGGTTTTGAAACACCAACTTCTCCCTGGAAGTCTGCTTTGAAAATAGAGTCAAAGATGCATGATGAAATGTATGTGTCTTTTCACAGACCCTGCTTGGGAAAACAATGTTTCTTAGATCTGAGGTAGGAATGGAAGGAACCTCAGTCCATAAGTAAATTACTTCAAATTTTTATGAAAATGAAGCAGAGGAAAGGAATAAAGATTTCCTTCACATAATGGGAAATATTTTAGTAAGCACCAAAAAAAATGCCTCATGCCCCCTTGATTTAAGAATAAATTTCTCCCCCAGTAGAAATAGCTGATACCAAATTAATTCTGACCTTAGATGCATCAGACTGATCCCTTAGAAACTTCTGAGTTTTAAACAGAATTCTCCAAACACCAAAAAGATGTGAAAAATTTATATCTCTGATATAAATATAGCAGCAGAAAGCAAGGTCCTAATTTCTTTCCACTCAGGATAGCTGCTATGTCCAAAGAGTGAAAGGGAAGCTGTTTTACACTGGCCTTTACCAGAAAATTCTCACGGAGATGTCGCTGTTCAGAATCCAGCTTTGAATCACAGCAGCTGATAGGGAAAGCCCCTGCAGACAAGCCTTGGAACAAGGAAAATGCTGCTGAGACAAAGTGGCCCAGAGCTGTACACTTTGAAGTTGTACCCATTTATCTTTCAAATCACTTTGGTTAATCTCCATTCTGTCACGTTGTTTTTAATTCAATTTCCACTTACATGTCAGTCTCTAAATGTAAAGAATATATATACCAGGCCAGTGCAAGCTCTCAAGGAAAGCAGGGGCCAAGGAGGCACAACAGCCTTCTAGAACAGATTCATCTAAATAACTGTGTGTGGAAAATAAAGAAGTAAAGAAAAAGAAGTATTAACAATCACTTTCCCACCCACTGATTCTATACCAAATTAGTGATTAACAGGCAATTTTCAATTTCAATCAAACATTCAGTGCTAGATTCTCATTTCTATCTCATGAGCAAAACAGCTCTCTTTATGTTTTACAAATTTGTTCTTGAAATGTCATGAAGACCTTCTGACTCCACTTAGATTAGGAGTAGTTTCAGTAGGCCAGATTCTGATAATTTCACTATTGCTGAGAAATGCTCAGCAATAAATCCTGCCAAAACTTGCATTCAAATAGAAGGAAAACAAAGGTAATAAAATTCAGCCTATGCTCTTACAGTCAGCATTAGAAATATGAAAATGCTGGTATTTAAGTTTTATCCCAAATGTAATGGTTTTAATCTATTCGAGTTGGGTTTTGTTGTTGGGGTTATATTTTGTTTTGGAGGTCTTTTCTTTAGAGCAGAGTCTCAAGTTGAGGCATATGTTCATTACTCTCTAAGATTATACAGGAAATATATTCCTAAATAATTTTTATTCCCTCCTGCACTCTGCCACATCATACTTTCTATATTTAGAAGTGATTAGATTTATTTACTTTGCACAGCAACTCAACTCAAATGAGTACAGAGCTGAACCTACTCTTCCAAGTGTCTGTTTACATACCCTGATTTCCATTTAAGTAGTGGCCAATTAAACCTTTGTGAGTAGAAGGAAGCACCCATAGCCTTTGAAATTTGAAGGTAAATATGCCACATACATGAGCATTTCAGGTTATTGCTCTCCAATTAGAGCTCAGAGCACACCGTCATTTTCCTTTTGACAGTGAAACCTGCCAGTCACGTTTGCAAGTACACACATGAATTAAACATATCATCTAAGCATAATGTTTTTGCATCTTAGAATTGGGTCTTAGAGCTGTTCAGTCTAATGCATTATAATCATGAAAAGAACAGCTAACACGCTGCTTCAGAACTCGCCGGTACCGCGGCCGTCATGCAGAGGAATCACCCAAGCTGATGGGGCTCCTCCAGTGGCATACAACAGGGAGGTCAGTTCTTGTTCGGTGGCATCCAAGGCAATGTCCAGCTGCCCTTGCTGCCGTTGGTATCTGCTGCAAGTTAGTTAAGGCTGTTTGCCTGCAGGCCACTCTCATATACCCAAGGGTACCAGCCAGGCACTCACCCAACCACAGATCAGGGAGAGATTCGCTCGATTCCTCCTTTTCGGTCCAAATCCTCAGATGCACTTTGTCGTTTCTGGCCATGGCAGAAGTACCGAGCCAGAAGCTGAAACTCAAGGGCAGTGTAAGCACTGTTCTAAACCTGTGTGTGGGAGTAGGTGACTGTGGGTCAGTGGGAAACAAAGGCCAGGGATGAGAAAAGGAAAAGGGAACAGAAAAAGAACTGAAGGGACTGTGCATAATACAATGTTTTTGGGCAAAAGCATGCTGTTGCTTCTCCAAAGCGGCAGTTTTGCTGCTGGAGACAGGGAACACACATTGTCCTCAGAGCCCCACTGTCAGACTGCTCTCTGGAGTTCAAGAGCATCGGTGCTGGTTTGAATGACAGTACATTGCCTCCTGCTGGGCTGCACACCTCAGCACTACTTCAGAGCCAAAGCAGTGACGTTATGCACTATCTAGCCCAGAGATGTTTTTAATTTGGTTTGATTTCTCTCAGACAGGATAAGAAAGATGGAGTTCAAGGCCCCCTGCCTCGTGTCGACACCACTGTACCTCACCTCCCTCTTGCTGCTGTGTCACAGAGGTTGAAGATCTCTGGCAATGGGACAAAGAGACAGTAAAACAGGAAGCCCATATGCTTTTCTTTCAAAGCCATCGCTTGCAGAAAAATATGTTTCAGACTTTGCCTGCTGTGTTCCAAAGACACGAAACTTAGTTCACATTTGCAAGTTGTTCAGCGTGGCTTTATAAAAACTTCTCCAGCAGAATGAACTCACTCAAAATCAGCTCCTCTTTTGAAAATATAATGCTTTTCATCTGGGATGAAACAAGCATAGGCTACTTTCAGTCAAAAAGCTGATATAATGCAACACGTAGAGCGTGCACTGCCTTTCTCTGTAAAGTTGTATTTCTGAACAATTACAAAGGAGACATGTAAAACCAAATGTGGAAAGCTGTCCAACTGCTGAATGGATTTAATTTTTCCCTCACCCTTTGGTGAGGGTCATCTCTTCCTGCTATTATTAGGATGCCCACTGGGTGCAGGGTACCTCTATGGAAAATGGTATTCGTTAGAATTAACCAGCAACGTTTTAGGTGCACTCTGCTTCCTTGTCAAAAAATCTAGGAATCAACATTGCTGCCTATTTCCAAATGTCTCCCATGTCCTTATTAAATGTAGCTGTGGCAGCAGAAAGAATATCTCTCTTAAACAGAATATTGCAGCATTAAAAAGAGCACAGATGTGCTGAGAGTATCAGTCATAAAATTCAGTTTGAACAAACAAGTCTTCATAAGGGGAAGCAAGGGAAAGATCTGGTGGATTCACTGGCAGTTTTCTTATGGCAGGGAAAGAACTCAACTAGCAGTGTCCAAACAAGAGGAAATTTGTGTTTTCAAATAGTTTTGTAAAACCCATTAGAAAAATAGTTCCCAATGAACAGGATAAACCAAATCCTGTAGAAGGTATCCTTTAGCAGCACTAGGACAGGCAAGGAGTTAAAATCTTTCATTTAGGCAACAAGACCATAAAGCATTCTTCACTACCTGAGATAATTAACTATCTTGATTAAAATTTTGCCCCACAAAGCAGGACGGATGTTACCAGCATTGTTTCCTCAGGTCCAAAGGCTATTTTTTGCATGTTTATAGCTGTCCTGGGTTGCAGTGTATTCTATTGCCATCCTCATAAGCTGTTGAAATCAGGTGGGGCAGTGTTTCCTTGCCTCCTCTTCCTCCAGACCATCTTCTGTTAATCAACACCTGGCCTCCTGACTCATCATCCCATCGTGAGATGCTCCACCCAGAAGGAGGAACCAAGCATTCCATCCTGGATATAATCTGAGATTCTGAGCACCCCAGACACTTTCCACTGGATTCCCAGAGGACAGGAGCTGCACAGCCACCACTGGCCCTTCCAAGGAAGAGCAGACCCTTTCTATAGGATCACTGCTTTGACAGAACCACATCCACCACTTCAGGAGGACGGCAGCCACCATTTTATAGGACTGCTACTGCCACCCCGACTCACAGGGTGTCAGGTTATATCCTGACTCTGTCAGTTTAAACCAGTGTTTTCTGCCTTTATCTTTTTGATTTCCCTATTAAATTTTTATTCTGACTTGGTGCCTCCCACTGGTTTGATTTCAAACTAGTACAATAGCATTCTCATGAACAAAAGTTGTGTGAAGGCTGATGACTGGAGCAGAGATGCTATGGTGTCCTATGGTAATAGTTATCTTTCCTGGAGGGAAAGGAACATTTTTGCAACAAGATGTAAGCTACTCTGAATCCTACTAGCAATGGTGGTCTGACAACTCTTTTCATAGGTCAGCTGAGCCCCAGAAAGCCTGCTGCCTGGCTTGGTAGCTCATTGCCTCCTCCTTGAACCTCAGCCCTAGCTTGACAGGTATGTAAGACCAACCCCAGAAGGCCCCAGACTGGTGCTGCCCCAGTAGGGCTGTGCATGCTCAATGCCACATGTGAGCATAACCACCATCTAGCAGCATTCAGACAATACAGCAAGGCTTAGTCTCCTCCAGAGCTCTCACAGCTTCTGATTCTCAGTTAAGTTCCTTTCTGCTCTGCTAAAATCAGTGTATCTCTCTGCTGCTTCTCTCCTCTTACAGGCTGCATCCATATGGTCTGAGCACATTTGAGTAGTCAGGACTGGGCAGCAGCTGAGCCCAGGTGGCAGGTGAAGGGTCCCAGGAGGGTCATGGTGACATTACTAGGTCGGTGCTTTTTCTCACCAGCCAGAAGAAAGCCAGTCATGCAGCTTGGATAGGGATGCCCATATTCTTCAAAGGCTTTCTGGATGGCAAGGAGACAAAGACCTTGGTGCTAGCAAAATACACAGTGAGAAGAAGAATGAGTTGAAACCACTAAGAATGTAAGCCAAATCCAAAGTGATACATAACTAGAAATTAGAAACATGATGGAGGCACCAGCTCTTCAGCATGCCACGAAACCCATAAGGACACATGTACCTAACAGTGGAGAAATTGTAAGGAGTTGGGTGTAAAGGAATCTAAATTGCTTTACCTAATATGCATATTTTAGGCCTCACTTTTTTCTTTTAGCTTTCAGTTTTTAATAGCCTTGTTCCCTCCAAGGCTTTCATGCAGGCCTTCCTGCATTTCTTTGCTGAAGGCATGTCTCCAAGGAGATTCAAAATGTAGCCTGAATCTGTCTTTAATTTATGGTGTTGGACCTTAGTTCCCCAAAGGTACTAGTTTAAACATACTGTCAACTTCATCTTTACATTTCACCTCCTGTGCAATGTGATCTACCTTTAACACAGCTCCGATAGCTGTATATTTGGGATATGGAAATATCTCAGAGGAAACCAAATGTTTACAGAAGTTCACTTAGCTACTGCATAAAGTAACTCTCATTTCTCTCTGCCAAATAATACGTGAGGTGAGAATGGAGTTGTTTATTGTACAAATGCAAACCCAAGGCATACAAGAGGAAACAATAGTGGAAGAAAATTCAGACCTGAGTACTGCTGGAAGTCACACGGTGATATATAAGCAAGTTAATAAAATTTGTGGTCTAAAGGAAAGAAAACTCTTTTTAGTGACTTGTAAATGTAGAAAATAAAACAACCGATGGTTATTCCAAAACACTTTTTCTGTGTATCTGTGCCCTGTGCAAGAGCTCTGCCAAAGCTTTTATTTGAGACATTGGCAGATTAGTAAAACTGTAGTGTGTGTTAGCACTGCAGATCCCTGGCACCCTCAGAAGTTGTTTCCAGTTCACGTGCACAATGTCATGCTGTGCTGCATGCACATGGAGAATATTGGGCATATTTTGGGGTCTCCATTTCCTTCAATCTTCACTCTTGAGCACATGCATATAGGTTGTTCTGTTGTGAAAATATTATATACTTAATTACCTATTTGAATTTTACTAAGGTGTCTTGGGGATTTGTAATTAATTCTAATAATTCTAATTTTAAAGCAATTCTAGGCAATATTTCAGTCATTCTCTACAGACAGATTCTGTATGGATGGCAGATGTGAGATCATTCGTGTGCTCAAACCCAGATCTCAGCAGGTCAAAAGTGGAGGGAAATCAAAAAATGTAACATTAGTTATTATGCTCAGTACAGTTTTATCCTTTTATTCAAATGTAAAAATAATTTACACACATAGCAGGAGCTTAAAGTGCTGTTAGTCTAATAATGCTCCACAATTTCTCTTTTTTATTACCCCAGTAAGAGTTCATGTTCTTCACTGGTCCCTTGCCTATCTGTAGGTTTACTAAGTTTCAGAAGTGTCCCTTGGAGGGTACCAGATGGTGATGGCACTGAGTGGAACAGAACAGCTAATATTGTATCATCATTGATGAGAATCCAGTAAAAGCATGGACATATCGCTGTTGATCTGTCAAAGAAAAAACCAGCAGAAGACTTGAACCTGAGGTAAACTGCATCTTAAACAGAAGCAGCTTGTTTTCTTCCTACTTCTAAGGTAAGACAAGCAGCTGGTTTTATTGTATCAGCTTTAGGAATACTTAAGAAAATAATTTTGAAATTTAGTAGAAAAAAATCCTAGGTGAGCTTCTTTTTCAGACAGGTAGGCCTTTCATTATAAAATTGAATGGAATTTCTGTATCAGATTTACAATGGAGTTCACATTGCAGTTTCAATTCTGGAATGACTATGGTTCTCCATATTTTATTTCCCCTACCAATTCATAAAACATGTCAATGATCTGCCTATAAGGTGGTGCCAATTGCATAAATACATCACACAGTATATAAGGGAAAATTACATTGGGTCACTTTGTGAACTCCATGAAGGATATGTGTATGCTCATAATAGTGGCCAGTTTATGCTAGGGTACATGGTGAACTTCAAAGTGAAGTTTCACTGCAAAATGAAGTTGCACAAGACAAATTGTATAACAAGTTCTTTGCATGCACATGAACTGCTAAACAGTCTATTCATACTAGGGCTCATCACATTTGTAATCCATCCTGTAGGGGGTCAGTGCTAAAATTAAATTATACCTGCCTACCATTCTCAATCAAATCAGGCTGTGAACTGAAAAATAAAACAATTAAAATTAGAGGAAGGACAGCCTCCCACTGTTTATGATCTCATTCTATTTGTGAAAAGTAGGTGGAAATTCACCCATGGTGAGCATTTGGTTTATGTCAATTTTTTCTTGTTATTACAGCTGGGGCTTATTTCATGAACTGTTTGCAGCTATTTCTGCTAAAAATAGGTGGATACCAATTTAAACTTCCTGGCGATACTTCAAGTCAAAGTATCATTAGTAGATAGTTATTATGCTGCATTTTATTGTAAGAGATCCTGCCATGAAGCCAATCTATACAAATATAAATAAAGACAGTTAGAATTACCTTCCAAATGACTCTATTGGAGGTTATTCATGTTTCGTTTAGCAAAACAAGCTAAGCTATTTACAAGAAAATTTATTAGTTGCAGGAACACTGAGTTAATGAGACTTTCTAAACTCCTTATCAGGTTAGACTGTGACACTTGGAGAGAGATTGGGGATCAATTTTGCCTTTTTGCCTCAGTCCTAAGTAAGAGAAACTTGTAGTTCTCCCTTGGTTTCCAAGGAATATAATTTCTTTTTAGCACTACTCCCTCTTCTACTATTCAGTCTTGTAACAAAACAATCTTCCCAAAACACATTGTCTCGCAAACAAACACCAAAAAAAAGTGACAATTAGATACAAAATTCCTTACCTTCTAATGATAGCAATAGCTGACACGTGAGGTCACATAATGATGATTTGGTCATCCTTCTCCATGTATTTTCCTAGTTACCCATCACAGGTATCTTGGCCTGTGAAAATTGTCAGACCCAGTTGCCATAAAAGTTTTCAATAGGAGTCCCAGAGTCTCAGGGAAACTGCTTATACCATTTCCATGTTCTCCACCTCAAACTTATGAGCTGATAGTGTGGCAGCAGCTGTTACACAGCTGGTATTTCATTCCCATATTAGGAAACATTTCATCACTGAAAGCATTGTCAAGTTCTGGAACAGGCTGCCCAGGGAAGTGGTTGGGTCACCAGCCTTGGAGGTATTTAAAAGATAATGTTAATGTGGCATTTAGGGACATGACATGGCTTAGTAGTAGATTTGGCAGTTGCTGGATTTGCCTGGATGATCTTAGAGGTCTTTTGCAACTTACACAATTCTGTGATTCTATGATCCTATCTGCTGTTATGTTATGTGACTTCTGACACCAGTGCAGGAATACCAAGATCTTGTTTTTGCTGTGAATCTCAATGATAAATGTATCTATCTATTGTCAAAGTCAGTAACGTGTTCAGGAGTGCCCAGCAGTGAAATTTTACAAGGCTACTAAAGTGTGACCTTTGAATACTATGCTGCAAAGGGTTAGCTAGGCTATCGTCAGAGTTCAAGGTGTATCATTAAGGAAATTACATCCAGTCACGTTTTCAGATACAGCAGTGTCTGAAAGGAACAACACCCTCTTTGGCTGTTGTCTAGGAAATGCTAACTGCCCCAAGCCAAAGCCTGTTAAACAGTATAGAGATTCATTTCCCAGTGCTTGTGCCTTGTGCACTGGTCCAGTCTAGTCTGCTTGCAGAGCCATAGCCAGAAAGTTTCTATATTCACATGGCATAGCAGCGTTACCCCCAGGCTCACTGACCTCATGGAGAAAAAGAACACATCAGTGGAGTTGGAACCATTACCATAATAACAGAGTTGTATTTCTTCTTGGTTATAGTTTTTTAGGCAATACCCTGTTGAAATAATTGTAGTGTGTCATAGTGATGTTCTTCTAACTCACTTGACTAACTAGACAGCCAACTGTCTAGAATACAGGGGTTTGGTCTAAACTAATTGTCAATTTTACTTTGTCTCTCTATCAATTCTTCCTGCCTAATTTAACTACCACTTTTTAGTCTGGAAAGCATCTCTGGATGTCTGTGTCCATCTCTGGTGAGTATCTAGACACTGACTTTCAGGCAATTAAAAGTAGCTGAAATGGGAAGAGACATGGGGGAAAAAATGGTTCTGAAAAGATGAGAGGGAGATAATGGAATCAGTGTGGTTGCACAGCTCCAAAATCTGTGCTGTTAGGCTGGTTTCCAAGAAAGTTCTTTAAGGGTACAAATGTTTCTTTCTAAAGATCTTAAGGTTAAGAATGCAGATCTAGCATGATTAACTCCAACATTTAAGCAGAATGGTTTCAACATCTTGTTCTGGCAGTGTAACACATAAAGCCAAAATAGATGCCTGGGGTTTGAATACATAAAATGGAGGAAATTTACTTATCCAGTTGGGAATTAGAGGATTAATTCAGTAAGAAAACTTACTGAAGTAGAGTGAGAAAACTGCAGTTTACATTAGATTTGCTCCTTTAGTTAACTATCTGGTTTTAAAAATAACACCTCTGCAAAAATGACATTCAAAATGTATCTTATTCTCTCAATGCTTGCTTTCTTTCATCAGGTGCTCACACCACCCACCCTTTAGCTGGGACACACGGGTGCTAGGATCTCAGCTACGCGTGCAAAGCTAATACTTCTGTAGACAAACAATGAGTTTACTCATTCTCCACCATTCACCTAAAAGTTGGGATGAGATTAGATTCAGGAAGTATTAGAACAGACATCTGAAGCAGACAGAGAAGCACAGAACCAATTATGTGAATCAATAGGACCCAAACAAAGAAAATTGTTGAGGAAAATGCTGTGATTGCATGTTTTGCAGAGAAAAAAATTATATACTTCCTCAGGAATATAGCAAGAAAGATATAACAAGAGCACAAACTGTTTAAAGTGTGTGAATATAGGAGTGTTTCAATGTCTGTTTGGAAAGAGAAGGTTCATAGACATTTTTTAGAGGCAGTGAAACAGTGGTATCGATACACAGAGAGAATGCTTTCTCATGTGCAAAGCAAAAACAAGAGAAAAGGAGGGTCTAAAATGACCTCCACAGCTACAGAATCTTTCAATGAGTTTTGTTAATAGCACTAGCAGGGACTTAGAAGCTGACAGGGTTTCAGAAAAAGGGTAAGGAATTTGCTTTTATTTCTATTACACTTCAGGGGAGAGGGAAAATACAGAAAATCTTAAGACAATGCAGGCAAGTTTGATGAAAGGAGAGATGGTAATGAAGATGTTGATATGAGAGGGGCTGATGTAAAAATAGCAAATGAAATTTTGTCTTCAGCTGGTTTCTTAAAGAGGTATTAGACCCTAACAAAATCCTGCATCTAACAAAGGAAGGTGGTGGAAAAGCAGCAAGAGAAAGTAAGTGGGAAACCAACAGTGAATATCAAAATATCCTACTAAAGGATAGAAAACCACAAAGGAAAATGTGATCTGAAATACAATGAAGTTTTAGAAAGAGTGTGAGAGGAATGGGGAGAAAAAAGGGAGGTCAAAGCAGTCATACTTAATCTTCCTTTTTGAAAGAGTAATTAAGATATTGCATGGAGAAGGTGAAAGGCTGGAAAACAGGAGTGTTTTAAGAAGGTGTCAAAGGCTGTAATTAAACTAAGGACAAAGGTAGGTATATAATTTGATTTCCTGATATTCTGGTTACAGGGAGTGGCAAGGCAATTGAATTTTTTTTTTATTACTATACTACTACTATTTAGTTTTTAAATTTAAGAACTAGTAGTAGCTCCATTAAATTTATTCTGCTCTTTCCACTGCAGAGCACATCATATTTACATAAGTATATTCAGATTATTTAGCCAAATCTGTCATGCAGATGATATGCTAATACTTCAGTCTTCTAAAACTTTGTATGATTTTTCTGCTATAGCTTACATGCCTACAGTTATCATTTAATACTGATAAAATTGAGTATAAGAACTACCAAACTGGATTTTTTTACTCTTTTTACTTCACTGAGTGACTGCGCACAACTGAAAGTTACCATACAAGGTAAGAAACAGAAGGGACTCATGACATTTGTACCAAAATGAGACTTCAAAAGATTATGTGTGAGTCAACACAGGCAGGTGGCCAGAACACCCCCAAACCTATGGCTGAAATGCAAAGAATAAATTTATTTTATTACCTTGCTAACAGGAGGATACCCAAAGAAACACCCAGGCAGCAGAGACACATGAGGGCAGCACAGGCACCATCAGGCTCAGTCCATCCTGGCAGACTCTGGGGCTGCGTTTGCACCCTTTTAGCAAGGGCCTGCACAAGTGCAAGTTTGCCACCATGCTCTGATCTCCTCTGTGCTTTTTATGATCTTTGATCACTCTCCCAACAGGGAGCTCAAACATGTCCGTGAGAGCACCTCCAAGTCTCTGTAAACACCAGTGTTATCTGTACACAGAGATTCCACTTCACAAAACAGAGGATAAGCAGCAGTAGGCATAATACATGGGATTTCCCCTCACTCTTACACTCCAGGCTTCAGCATTCCCAGATGCAAGGTCACCTGAGCTAATCTACCATCCTCCTCACCATTTCTGCTTTTAGCCATTTCCTCCCAACAGCTGAAGTATATTTTTAAGAGGATGGAAAAGGCCTGAAGAATACTGAAAATTTATTTCATTTTGCAGATGATTGACACAAGCCAAAAGAATATGTCCCATAAGATAAGGATTCCCCCAGACATGCTATTATGAGCAAATCATATTCTTGCAAGAGGTTGCAAGAGAAACTTAGTTGTTCAGCTCCATCCTGCTTCTTACAGACTTCAGTCACTGGAAACAGATTCCAACTGACAGATGTGAAGATGTGACAGCTTTGCCTGGGTATGCTTTACATGTTACCTGCCTGAACCCTTTGAAATCTGGTATGAGGAGGCCAAATTTTGCAAGAGACTAAAGCAAAACAAAAACACAGCACTCTCCAACTTAACACCCTGCTAATTTCAGACAGATGTTACACCTTAATGACTTCCACATACTTCTTGTCTTAGAGTTTCAATAGCTGGGTGATCATCCCTCCAGGAATACTGCTTGCTATCCCTCAGTTTTGTCAAAATGAAATCACCCAGATTAATGCCTTTTTCCCCTTTTTCTTTTCTTTCTGCAAGCGCCTGTCATTAATGACTTTTTCAATCTTGACAAAGTTGATAAGTAAGTTACTTTTAAGGAACTTCAAATCTGCATGTAGTTATTTGGCAACATAATCAAGTTGTGTTTATATTTTAGAGAGCAAAATAATGGGCAATGAATTCCACTGCCGCCGGCAGTCAAAAGTTCTCTAATGCACCTCTACTTCTGCATTAGTTTAGGGTGAAACACGACCAAATCTCTTCCAAACAAAAGGCATTTCTGTCAGCGGACTGTTTCACTGAGATAAGAATAAAGGAAAAATAACTCTTTATGCTTTTAGCACAGATTGTTTACCTTGTGATAGATGTAGGCAAGTCTATCATTGGGGAAAGTTGCATTTCAGTTGACATGATTGAAAAGTATATTAAATCTCTTTTTTTCTTTTTTTTTTCTTTTTTTCTTTTAAGGAAAGTATGACCAGAATTAACTCTTTCAGTTAAGACCCATTTTAATGAATTGGCCTGGCTTTTTCTGTTGCTTGCCTGGGTTTTCACAAAAAAAAAAAAAACATATCTGTGCCTGTAAAATGCAGTCTCTCTGCTACCAGCTTAGTATCAGATTTTAGCAATTACACAGTCATTTCTCTTCACTGACAGTTAAAGTCACAGGGCATAGCTGTCATTTACTTTATTGAGACCAGGATTTGAACTGCTTTGTCTGGACTGATCCAGCCTGGAGTCTTCTGTGTTGTCTCTGTTATTCACCTTTCAAAACCAAATGCCACAATTCCATCCCAAGGAGACCAGCACACTCATAGGAAGCTTCTGTTATTCCTAAGCACAAGCAGTATGTTTAGAATCATTTCTGTAGAAAATAAGGATAATCCATGCTTGGAAGGTCATGAAACTCTTAGACTTCCAAATTCAGAGATCTCAGACTTAAAGGTTAGTGCTAAATCCTGCAAATGTACTTAGAATTTTACATCCGTCAGTTCTGTTGGCTTCAGTGGTTTTACTGTTCTTAAGTTAAGCATATGAATGTGGCTTTGCACAGCCAGGGTTTAAAGAGATGAAATAAAATTGAAAAATTTGGGATGATGAAAGGAAGCATAAGTTCTTAGCAGAATGTCTAAGTACATAGGTGTCCATTCGGATTTTTTGAGTGAGCATGCACAAGAGTACAAGTGCTGGATGAATTATGTCACTCCGTGATCCAACCGCAATAGCCAGTCTGCCTCCTCTAACTGCTAACAAGAGCAATTTCAGGAAAAATCCAACTCATCCTCTGTGCATCTTGACCAGTAATGCTTACAAGCTGCAGACACTTCAGAGAATGTAGCTTTCAAAACCTACCAAGTCTCTCTTGATTTTTCTCAGGGATGTAGAAGCAAGCAGATGGCATGTTCCCAACATTTGCTCAAATACAGCACTAGAATTCACCTGATAAACTCTAGGAGAATTTAAAAATAATATCACAATGTATTTTCCTAACCCTTTGCAGAGGTTTTACTCTTGCTGATGATGATTCCTCAAAAACAACAGTCTGACGTACGCACTAGTAATGGAAATATTGGCGTCAAGCAGTAAGAGCTTGGTGAACTTGCAAGGAAAAAATAACAGTGTTTTACAAAGTGTAGGACATATGTCCATCATATAACAATATTATATTTCTCTTTGATTTCACAGAAGACTCAAATATCAGACTGCAACAGCTTTAAGGAAATTCCTGTCTTTTATAGGACATTTGACAAAGCTTGGATTAATGGAGCTAGGAACCCATCCAGTGATTTACAACTACAGCTAGAATAGAGATAAAGAGAAGAAAGACAAAAGGTTTGCATTAAAACCTTTACTATCAGACTGAAAGCAAGTCTGGAAGTTTTAGCAATACAAGGAGTTTTTTCTCTCACTGTAAGCAAATTCTCTATTATGATTTGGAGAGTTCTTTGCAAAGTCAACACAGAAAGTCAATTTAGCTTTCTATTTCCAGGTTTTACGTGAAGTACTTATTCAATAAGGCAAAACTTCCACTGATTTTTGCAGACAGTTTGTCTTGACTAAGGCACTAGATACTGTGTTACACTAATTACTTGGAGCCTAAATCATCATCCCACTAAGCACTAGAGCTACTATATCACTAGACTTGTTTTGTGGCTCTCTGACACCATTACATTACAGATTGATTCATTTTCATGTGGATTTAATATTGTGTCATATTTAATACAATTTAATGCATTTTAGTTCACTTTAAATATGTTTAACATCATTAAAAATGAAAAGGGAGGCAGTTTGCCACAGAGGTTTCTCATGTTTGTGGCCTGCCAGGACAGTTCTTCCAGTATCTTGCAGTTGCCCATATTGTGGTGTGTAGGCTGTACAGTATATATATTTCTTCAGCAGAACATGGGCCAGAGAAAATCCTGTCTCTAATAAAATATCTGGTCCCCATGCAAAATGATGGAAGAGAAAGCTTCTGTGTATAGAGAAAATATTGGCTTCCCAATCAACCATCTGGTGTATAGTGGGAATGGTCTGAGTATCTTTCTCAGTTGGAACATTTGGAAAATGAATACACTGTTGCTACAGCTCAGGCTGCTGGCCATGATGTTTGTGATAATGTTGTTGATTTACCAGATGTCCTGCAAATTCCTGGTGTGGTAGTGTTTCCTGCTCCTACTGAAGTCTTCATTACGTGATGGGTTTATGATTGCAGTCATTTCTCACAGAGTAGGAGGGAGCTGGGAAATGTGTCCAAGCACAGCATGGAATCCGTCATCCACTCACCATTCAGTTTGCAAATCAAAATCTATACCAACGTGTTGCTTCTAGATCTCTAAAAATTACATGGGAATACATGTAAAAACTTGAGTAATACCACTGGCATATTTTGCCATTTTTCTAAACCACTCAATGCCTAATACATGTGCTTAAACATCTGTCTTCACGTATGCACATCCATTCCTTTTCCCTACTTTCCAGCTAGCAGGCAGGAACACAAATGGGAGCACTAAATGCTGTGTTTGCTTATCATGCTCAAGAAGTGTATCTGAGGTTTGAATAAGGATGCTTTGCCACTCCACTGCTGCTCTGTTACAGTAGATTAATGAAGATAATATATGATGTACAGCTGAGCACCTAGGCTTTGACTTCAGAAATTAACTCATCTCTTTTACTTTCAAAATGAATAACCACGCGCTGCTTTCTCTTTTTTGTTTCATGTTGCCAATTCATAGACAAGATACCTATTGGCATTATCTATGTGTTGATGGGGCTCTGAGTGACCTAGCCTAATGGAAGGTGTTGGAGCCAGATGATCTATGGTTTAAGGTTCCTTCCACACCAAACCATTCTATCATTCTATATAGGTACCTGTAGAGGAAAAGCATAATGGAGGCCAAGGCACATGCACACAGGAAAAAAAGTCTATTTCACAAGCAAAATGTATATATAGCAAATGTATCGGGCTATTTTTATCTAGATCCTAATATCCTCACCATTCTGTTTTTCCTGGTGTGAACATTGCTTAGCATACTTTGGACATAAAGATGCCTTATAGACCTGAAGTAAAAGTCATTGTCACTGGCTGAGAAAAAGCCAGAAAATGCACAAGGACTTAAAAATCCCATGTTGGCTCCGTAACAAGAAATAAACAAGAAATTTAAACAAGCATGAAAAAAATATAAACACTATTTTCAAATTCAAATAGACAACACTTTCTTCATCCTTCACTTTATTTTGTATGAATGTTTACATGTTAAAATACTCATTTCAACTCAAGGAATCCATATTGCCTAAGAGATCCCAAACTACCTAACGGATATTTAAAAGATGGATGTACCTTTCTCACAGGCATCTCAAGGTATACAACACCCAGCTTGGCTGAGTGTCAGAATAAGCAGGAATTTTTGGCGGCAGTGTGTAAAAAGCCAAGGAGCTGCTGCAGTGAAATGCAGTTCAGGCAGCACAGTCCTCTGCACACCACAGAACTGTGTTCCATCAAGAGAGCAGATAAGTCTCGTTTTAGTGGGTATTTATGGAAATTAATAGAGAAGATACCAACATATCTGTGATTAGGTAGATCCAAAGTCCACAAAATCTGATGTGGGAGTCTTGATATCCCAGACTTAGTATGGCACAGCATTAATAACAAATTTGCTTCATGGCTCAATTTCTTTTTACAGCTAGGAATGGGAATTCTATGGCAAAAAAAAAATCTCAATTTGAAGCAAGATTTTTCATGCCTCATGCTTCATGCAAGAGGGCATCGTTTTCTGTGTGTGAAAATGGGTCCTAGACTACATGTTGACTGTGGGCTATTAATCTCAAACCAGGAAATGGTAGAGTATATATTACTTGTGTCATTTCCACATTCAGAAGCAGGCAGTCTTTCTGAGATATATACAAATTTCTTATAAAGGAGCATATGTTTTCTCATGAAAGTTTCACCAGTGCTTTATTCAGATAGATTGGAAAACCTCCTTTCTTTCATATAATGTTTATCTCCAGGCTATCCAGATCCAGCTACAGTGAGAAACTATAAACCAAGTTCTGCCAGTGAGAGGAAATTTTACAAAGGCTCTCTTGTAAAGGAAAATGAAGACAGTAAATATTCAATTTGTACTGAAGAGATGGTCATTCCACATGCCTGATCCCACTGACTTTGCCCTGTGTGAGATCTGTCATTCCTCATCTCAATGCCAAGAGCTGTCTCTTAGCATACATAATTTCCCCCAATATTCTGGCTTCTTCCCAGGTGATCTTCACACACAAATATGAGAGGCATAGTACAGCTGGTCCCTGATTAGGTAGCTAGCAACATTCAGGTAGGAAACGTGAAAACAATTATGTGTTTTATTAAGGTTCATTGTATTATCACTCTTGAAGGTTGTTGCTTCAGCTCAGAGAATCAGTGATAGCACAAAGAAATGGTCACTTGAAGACCTGTCCCAGGTGATTTGGACAAGCATTTGCACCCGCACAAAACTCTCTGAAGTAATGTTTACAAGACTGTTATGATCAGCAATTTCCAAGCTGTTTCCAATTGTGACTACACTTCCAGTTGAGACACACTTGCAGAAACCATTTAATTTCTTTCAGATTAATGCTCCTTCTCACAATGATTATCTACAGAATTGCTGCCTCTGCTGCATCTCACTCCACAACATTGTCAGTAGGCAAGACTAAGGCAAAAACAAAAATAACAAAGCCAAAAACAACAACAAAAAAAGCTCAGGGTTGTTATGTGCTACCTCTTATAAGTCTGGCTGTGTTTAAAATGTTGTTGACTCAAATAACTCCAACACCTACATCTCTGCTGGCAGATAGCATCTCAGTAATAGTCTGCAAAAGGCACAGCTTAAGAATCCTAGCCTGACTGGTTTTAGCTCTCTCTGATGGTGAAGGTGGATTTAACTAACATGCCAGAACGTAAAGCAGTGTAGGTGGAGTGCTGGTAATTCCTTTATACCAACTGCCATGAGGGCAGTGGTATCCTCTGGAAGGGGATAGGACAAACAACTGAGGATTGTAACATCTTAGGTTATCCCAGAAAGACTTGCCAGAGATTTTGTGCCACTGTTCATACAGCACAGCAGTTTCTATTCAAAAATGATGCCATTTAAAAGTTAAACATTCATATTCTCAGGGGTGAATCTGTTAACCCTTAACCTGTCTCCTGAAGGAAAAAAAGACAAAGAGGAAGTGAAAATTTCAGTAGGCACCAAAAATTGATTTGATCTAGTTTTATAAACAGAAGTTGCTCCCTTAATCTGCTGCTGTTTGCCAAAAATTTGTCTTACCTTGCCTCATCCCTAGTTTTGGGTTAGGTCCTTTTCTTTCTGAATTAGCACTGCCATTCCTAATGCTTTCTTCAAAAGTAGTGAATTTCATGCTTATTTCCCAAAGGGATTTCTTTTTCCCTGGAAGCTGTGTGTACAGCAAATGGACCATAATACACTTATGAATTCTGTCCTTTGTAGTTCTTGAGTTAGTAAAGCATTTAAAAGCATTAAGACTAATCATTCTGGGTAATTGTAGGTTGTATGTTGCCTTTTGGGAATCTGGACTTTCAGATATATGGTAAATGTTTCTCTGGATATTGCAGTTGGTTGTATTTTTCTCTTCATCATTAAGTGATGGGGCTGATGGAGATCAGCTGCTTCACTTTGTAAGTGGTTAGCATTCTCTCACCTGCTCTGCATGACTACTGAACTGAGTTATTTTGTGACAGTCTGCCCACTCTTCCCTGTTCAGATTAATGAATACAGCTTTAACTGTTAATTCAAAGGCAGTCAAGCTTATATCCAACAATTAGAGTACAACTTCCCTATCCAGATAGCCTATATGTAATTTGGCACAGTCTTTTATACCAATTTGGGGTTAAAGTGTGTTTCTGCACTAAAACTAACTTTGGAAAAACAACTTCAGGCTTCAGGGGGCTCTGTGCTTATTCTTCCTCAGAAACACCCAAGGGAGATTCACTATTTTCTCACACAAAGATGTTTTTTTTCCAACTGCCAATATGCAGATTCAACCTGTGCTACAAAAAAAAATTGTCTTCTTTTCACGATACGCATAATTTCCAGTAATAAAAATACTGCAGCCCAATTTTTGCCCTTAGGTAACATCTGAGAAACCCAACTGAAAGCAAGACAAAAAAGATATTGTCCTGTGAGGGTTGCACAGGTGGATCCCAAGAGACAGCAAATGTTCAGCCCTACATCAGGCAGGGCCTTGACCAATCACTGCTGGCCGGAATGAAGCTCTCACTAACCTCTTCATCCTGAGTACATGTAGGAAACTGCTCATTTCACCATATGCTGTGATACAAATAGGCTTCCCAACATTTGCCTAAAATGTAAATTCATTCAGTCATGACAGCATTTGAGTCAGATACAGGTTCCACAAAAGTCAGAGGTAAACTCTTCCAGTTAATATGACATGTTTTTTCCTGCTCTTCCCACTTCTTTATCACACATTCGTGATGAAATGTGGAATTTGACTTTGAAATATCAAGTTTTTTAAGGTTCTCAGGAAATTTACACATCAACTGTAAAGTGTCTATTTATACAGCTGAACGAGATTATTTCTGCAAAGCAAAACTCCAAAGATCTGAATTCAGTGCCTAGTTCTACATCTAACTTCCATGGGCTTAGTATTTTGCTATGACACGGTAACAATAACACTTAAGCTTCATCAAAAAACTTTAATAATTAAAACTTGTCTCTTCCAACAGATGGATAGATGAGCTGTCACTGCAGATCCCTAATTCAGATGATGTCTCCAGGGGGAAATATAAATATTAAAGTTAACAAGTGAATACTTTCTTATAGACTTATCTCCAAAGCTCCATTGAACTACTCCAAAATATACAGTGGGAAATATACTCCTCATAAAATGTGATTAAATCCTGGCAAATTAGAGACCCCTTTTAAATTCCAGAGACACAATCCAAAACAGCAAGTGACACTTAAGCAAGAAAGAAAAGGTAATTCCAGTATAAGTATCTGAAAAGCCAGGAACTTTGCTATGTGTCTGTCACCTTCAGCCATCTCTTACTTGGTGGACCTTAGATTATGAGGATGGCTTGGGTTGGAGACTTACGAGAACATTTCTATGACAGGAAAATTAATCACAATTTTTTTTTCTTCAAACTTTTCTACTCTTTTAAATAGCACTCAGAGCAATTTCATTCATATGTTTCAGGTGCTAGGAAACTTTGTATTTCAAAATGCATGTCCCAAATGAGCACAGTTGACCTCAGAGTTTGGCATGTGAGTCAAAATTGCTGTTCAGAAGTGCCACCAGAGACAGGTGCTTAAAGTCTGATGAAGTTTGCACTTGTTGAATAAGTAGTCCAACATAAATCCAGTGTTTTAAGGATGGCTTTGCTGTGGTCATTAATGCTCCCTCCATCACCCTCTTGGCAGACATTACCACTTGAATCAGTACAATGAAATATCTAAGAAATTAAAAAGGAAGGGACCATTTGAGGAACCAATCCTACGAACTCTTCAGGTTTTTGCCAAATTCAGAAGTGGTTACCCAAACAAAATCCAAAGGCACAAACATTAAAATGCAATCAGTGACAAGCGCTTATTAGAAGACCAAGCTACCCCAGACTAAGATTTAAGCAGCCCCAGACCGAGCGTGCTAGAAGTTCAAGTCCTTGTAGCATTGATGTTTCCTAATTAGCCAGATGCCATCATAAACAGCCAAAAGAAAAACATATGATGCCAGAATGTCAGCACTATCACCTGGATTTATTTTAGAAACCACCTTTTTTCTCTCTCCCCACTTGCTAGCACACAGAACTAGACTCACAACAGGGTACATATGTGTCTGAGTGAGAGGAGCCCCTACAGCATTAGCATTAAAAGGTGGAGAAGGACAGAGGGCAGCAGCTGCCAACTCCAGAGGGAAGGCTGCACTCACAGCACAACACCCCGACCTGAGACCTCGCCAACCTGCCCCTGCTTGCTCTAGCTTTCTCTGACACTCACAGGTTTAATGCCATGTCTCTGTAGCTTTCCCAAAGAAAAAAAGGGCTGTATTAGAAGTTAATAGTCCACTTTCACAGCTACACTGCAACTAAATGTAATCTTTCTCCTCTTGTGTGACAGCCTTTTTGTGCATTAGATTGGAATAGACTGTTACTGCTACTGTCCAACATCACGCTGACTTCAATGACTTTGTAAACACAGCCCACGACATCAGCAGTGCGCAGGCACGCCTGTGCACAGGGGCAGCACTTAGGGCGTCTGTTGTTGGTAGCGAGGCGCTGTCAGGGTTTAATCGGGTCAGGTCACTCTCTATTTCATCCCTGAACTGCTGCAATAGATCTGAGTTAGGCAGCAGGCCATTCACAACGGGAATATCTCCCAAATAGTTTTCATTACACACCCCCAGAGGAGTCTCTGAAAAGACCTGTCGTTTTCACCTGAAACGGCCATAATGCTGCCAGCCTATTTGCTCTGACTTTGTCTTTCATAAGGTTTTAAAAACTCCTGTCTTTGAGGCTCTATAGAAAGAGTAATGCTAGCAGAGAGCACAGCTGTTTTTCAGGGGAAAATCCCCTTGCAACCCATGATTTGGTTAATTGTAGGAGCCAGGAGGAGTGGGGGATGGAAGAGATATACACATTTTTAATATGATAACATGTTTCCAATCAAGCTTTACAAGATCCTACGCAGCATGGTTTGCAGCAGAGTGCTGAGTGCTGCTGCCTGAAAAGAAGCATGCTTTTTGATCATCATTTATTCTTCCCTTTCTTTTTCTTTTCCCTTTCAGAGAATAACAAGATTTGTGCAGAGTGGAAGAGAAGACAGAGTCTGCAAAATATATTCCCCCAAACACACCAGCTAGTTAAAGTGTATGAATGTGTAGACAATAAAGTTCACACTAGACAGTTAATGAAGCTGGGGAAAAAAATGTGAATTGGAACGTAATGAAAAATTCATACTTTCAGTGCATGAAAAATAAGTGAATGCCCTTTAATTGTTCAGTTTACTTGCAGAGAGGACAACTTGAATAAATTGAAAAAAATATTCCAGGTTGTTAAAAAGAATAATGCTCAGTCCTCTGCATCTTGCGCTAAATTCTTCAACCCTACTAGACATGTGAATATGTGAGGGTGTGAGTCACTGTAGTCCATCCGGTAGCCTACAGACCCAGGAACCAAATGAGGAGCAGCTGTGTAAGTATCAAATTGCACTCATCCTCCGCCACCCACTCATGGACTGCAACAGGAAGAGAGGTGGCTTCTGGAGAGCTGGGAAGCAAGATACTGGGTTTTGCAGCCAGCGGGAGGAAAGTTGTCACCACCACTGGAGGGACAGTGAGGAAAAGTTGTCACTGAGGAGAGGTCTCTTGGTCCATTTTCCAGTAGCATAGCACCTCTCTCCCTGTTGTCCCTATTCTTCTGCCAAAAGCATAAATCTCTCGGAATGTTTTTCCAAACAGGCTGGAGAAAGAGGTATGGAATTATGGAGGAGCCAATGCCGGCTGTAAGCCTGCTGTCTGAGAAAAGCTGCAGCTGTACTGGTTAGTGGGACCCTGGTTAACAGAGAGGGTGAGGTGGGAGAAAAGGGGTAGGAGGAAGGTGGGAAGGTCTGATGAGATGCTGATACCAAAGGGGGAACTGGGAGTAGCTGCATAAGGGGTCTGTCCTTACTTTCTTTGTGCACAGATGCCTCCCAAATGGCTCCTTGCACTGCTGAGCAGATTTCAATACCTATGCTCTTGTCCCTGTCTTACATCTGTATCCTTAAAGACTGTTTCTTGTTAAACGTTTATTTCTGTGGATCTGCGCACGCTTCAGAGAGCATTTATATTGTCTTTCATCAATAAAGCACTTGACAAATGCTTGATTAAACCCCAAAATAGCATCACTTACGTTGAAAAGAGAAAATTTACAAGCATAAATTAATTACATTCAAAAAAAAAAACAAAAAACAAGAACAAAGGAGAAAAAAGAAAGAAAAGGGATGCAGGAGAAATTACCTTTAAAAGCTCACAAATGAAACCCGTGTCAGGGTCAGGACCTGCGGGTCCTTTCTCTACTGCTCTGTTCAGCTCCCCAAGCACACCTTCACAACATAGGACACCCCAGTGCTATTCAGTGTTCACATTGCATCAGTTGAGTTTCTCGCTGTGGGAACTGTCAATTCATTGCTTTTTAAAGAAATGTGACAGGGGCCCTATGAGTTCAAGTATAATCCCCTTGAACAAGAAACCTTCACTGATGTTAAGATTAAAGATTTTGTCTGATATCCTCAAAACCAACTAATCATGGAGTGGCAGAAATGAATTTACCTTGGTTTTGTACTCTGAGTACAATAATTTGTTGCAAGAGGGCTTTATTGGCTTTTCACTGTGAATAGTGCAGCAAAGAAACTCTTAAGCAGCTTGCAGTGACATAAACAGGCAAGAAATGTGTCCATTCTGGCATTCTTGGGCATTTTTTTAATGACAGTCTAAAATGCAAAGTGAATTGTTTCAATTTCACAGCCATTAGAGGAAGAAAAGACCAAGTAGGTCAAGACTGTCACGTTAGAACCACTTAAATAAATAATAGTAATAGTCTGACACCTGACCAAAGGAGGATTTCTCCCTTTAGCACAACTACTAGTTCTTTGTTGAGTCTGGTCTGAATGTGTTATAATTAAAACACAGTGCAGCCTGAAGTCAGAGAAGTTATAGCAAGGGAAATTTGCCCATTATTCTCCAAGAAGATAATCATCAGTAATCATTAGTCAACCTATTCAGGCAGCAGGCAATATAGATGGATTACTTGTAGATCATGTACATGCATTTGATCTTTTTTTTTCTACTGAAGTGAAAAAGAAAGTAAATTCTATGAACTGCTAGAATTGAATTTCAGTTGTGTACACGACAGCAAAGCAGATAAAAGCTTTTTTTGTAAAAGCTGATATGTTGGCATGAGAGGACTTTCTTCTAGAAAAATCTCAACATTTTGCTGATAACAACATAACAGTGCTCCCTTAATTTCACTCAAGCCTCTGCAGGAACTAAAACTACACAGGCTCATCAAGAGAATATGCAAGATACACTGAACTAGCAATAAAAAGAAAAATGTGACTCTACATGTAGGCTTTTTCACACACTATTATATCTTTCAACTGTCACCATTAACTGCAATTCTAGAAATGTCTTGTTGTTCTGTTGCCTTTGAAAATAGATACAGTGATTTCAATAGATTTTACTTGGATATACTGAAAAAAATTTCCCTGACGGGTATATTCTGCTTTTAGTATGTTTCTTCAACACATGTTCATCATTATAATGATTGAATTTGAAAATTTACACATTCCTAGAGGAAAAAAGAAGCTAAAATCTGTAAATTGTTTTCCTGTGGCAATTAGAATGAAAGGTAAAGCTGGAAGACTAGTGGCAACAGAGCTTTACATATTTGTATAAAAGATGAACCCTTCTGTCTGTTCACTGTTTATCAGTAAAGGAAAGAGAGAGAGATACAGCACTGCAGCCTAAGAAAGCTGATAATGAGTTTTGGTTCATGATATCTGGTGGTTCTTGTAAAAATAACAACAGCAACAACAAAACCATGGTAGGACATCATGGCAACAACAATCTGTACAGTAGAAATAGGATGATATTGTTGGTACTAAAGGATAGCTATCCTTTGCAAACTGACTGATGTAACTGTGTCAAACGAAAGCAAACTTTGCACTGATTTCCTTGTCATATAAAAGGCAATGGCTCAGTGACTGTCACTTAATGTGCATCTGTTTTGAATGAATAGTAGCATTCATCCACTTCATAATAAGGATCCCGTTGTGAATAATATAATAAGCATGTGCAAGATAAAACCCATCAGAAGTGAATGTGTCAGTCAGAATGATAAATATGCTGATTTGTTGATTCCTCCTCACCTCTACCCAAAACAAGATAAAGCAAATATAGAAAAATGAAAATGTTTCCACACAAGGTAAAAAATTTTGAGATCACAATAAAATGTACAAGAACAATTTCCAGCTGAAAGTAAAAGTGTTATATGTACAATGTGGCATCAGTGTTAATTGGCTGAACTTTGGAGTGGGATGTCATAAGAAGTCATGACAACTGCAAAGTGCTTGTCAAAGCCTAAATGGGATGAACCTACTCACTGGCAGGGAATTCCACCTGAGATACGCATTGAAGCAATTTTGTTTTCTTTTAGTTGTAATCTAACTTTTTCAATGCAGTCTGTAACTAACATTTTTGGCCCCACTGGGTCGATGTATGCTGCCTGCAAATGCTCCAGAAGAAGAGTGATTAGTGACCTGTAAATTGAAGAGAAGCCATGAATGCTATCACTCTTTGTGATGCCAAACGGTGGCATTTGACTGCGTAGATGGGATTCACTTGCATAATCATAGTCAGCCAATGCCCCCTGAAACATCCTAACATCTTCTAGCATCCACTCAGGCAAGACTGGCAGACCAATGCTCTCCTGAGCTTTTAACTGGTGCTCTGGAAGGGCACATGTCCCTCATGGAGCTTGCACCATATCTGCTAGCCCAGGCCCAGATAAAGAATTTCAAATGGCAGCAGATGTCCGTGTTTAGGCACCTGACTTCACCCTTGCAGATTAAAATTGTCCCCTAACTGCAAACTCTCAGAAAGCTGCTGAGTCCCAAGCCAGTGAATTTCTTTCAAATTCCTCTCATATGATCTCTTTGGATACCATATGTAAGACATTGTGTCATTTTATGGTGGTATTATGGGACTAATGCTACTGACCCAGCTGAAGTTCTAAAGTAGTTTTGCTATTTATGACCTTTCCTTGCAAAATAACTCTGACAAGATGAACAGCTCACTAAGAAAGATTATATAATGTCATAATGTCACCTATCCCTTACTCAGTACTATCCATAATCAACAGGCATGAATGTGTTTAACTTTATTCACATGAATTTAATGAATCCATTTTCTTCCTGTTGTAATAGTCAGAATACAGGCCTAAATGCACAGGTCTCCTGTGCTCCCCTGTGATACTTTCCTTCTTCATTCCCAGGATTACATGGTGAAGTCACCATGAAAATTCATCCATCCTATTTAAGAGGAGCTAGAAGATTGGATAGTAGCAAGCACCTGACTCCTCATCACTGGATGGTAGTAAAAGCCAGGTGCTTTTTCAAGGGTTGGCACTGTTTCTTTTGCTCCCCACAGCAATTTAGGGGGATTATACTTGCTCCCATCCTTCGCAGAAGTAATTACCTTCAAGCACTGCTGCTTGTATGTTGTACTTCCCACCTGCTGCCCCACTGTTTCACCTGTGAAAGCCTTAATTTGGTGCTTTAAGCATTTATATATCGCTTTACATCTTCAAAGCAGCGTACATGTGTTAATTAAATTACATGCCTAGGAGATAACAAAGTACAAGATACAAAGGCATTTTAAGCACACAGACAGTCTATCAAGTTCTAGCACAACAGGAATAAATTAATAATGACCTTTTATAATGACTGAATTGCATAGCTTTGTTTTTCTTGCAAACAGTAAGTCAAATAAACCTATTAGGAATGGAAACATAACAACTTTGATGTCAAAATTCTGATGGACCTGGAGACCTTGAATCCAAGCTATATGCCACTGGGAAAAAGAAAAATTATTGCATTTGTGCCCTTGGTTCCACAGGAAAAACTTTTTTATGGAAAAGAGCTATTTGTCACAGATGGCTATATTTACCCCACATTAAAATACAGATTGAATGATCAGTATTTTCACATATGAAGGTGTCTTTCTATAGAGTCTTGGGGTCATTTTTGACCAGGTAGTAGCTCCATGAAGAAATTTAGGAAAGGTATAATCATGTCATGGCCACTGGCATGATTCCTGTCCAAATATCCACGTAGTCCTCCAGCCTTCACCTAGTTGCTCCCTAGACAGGGATGTGCACACAGTGTTCAGGCTTTTGAACCATCCATGATTTCACACACAGAGGTCCTCTGACACATGCAGTTCTGCTTTTGAGCAAGCCCAGCACAACTTGGCCTCAACCACACTGAAGAGTTTTCTGCCTGCCTCCCTTGCCAGCTTTTCAGTGATCCATCAACTCTACCATGATCACTCCTTCAGGCATAGGAGATTTTAATTCAATTTCTGCCCCCACCTAAGAATATCTGAATCTATTCCAAAAGTTGATTGGGATGATCACACTGTCCTTTTGGAACACAGAAATAAAGTGGCATCTCTTTCTTTTCCTGCACTGCAGCTGTAAAGGCATGTGCGGAAGGTATCTTTTCAGCTTTATACCGGCTAGCGCTTGTATTTCAATGCTTAGAAAGCCTCGAGCAGCCTTGAAGGTAGCACAGGGCGATCTAGCACTTTAGTAGCTCTAAATCGGTACCTGAATCAGCTGCAGAGCAAATACATCAGCAGAAGCAAAGAGGGAGAAATATAGCTCCCTGCCCGCTCAATTCCCTGCAGTTAGAAGCCTTCAAATGAGACAGACGACCAGAGATGTTTACAAGGAAAGTAGCTGAGCTTGAGAGAGAGCGTTTGCTTCCCCTCGACCATCTTTATTAGGAGAGGGGGAAAGGGGAGGGACTGGGGGCGGACCCGGGTGAGCGGCCAATCAGACACTGCTGAAGAGTCTGAGTTACATTTGGCTTTGCCCGCGCTTGGAACAAAGGAGCTCAGAGCACATGTCTTTGGGAGGGGGGGGGGGAAGCTCGGAAACAGGCAGCAACAGGCATGAATTACTTTTAGTCCTTCAAAGATATGCTGTCAAACTCACAAGCAGAATAAAGACCTGGGCATCCTCCACAGTAGGAAAGCAGCTTGGTAAATGTAAGCAAGGCTTAAAACTGTTTGGTGGGGGGTTTTTTTCCAGGTGAGGCTAATGAAGCTGTAATAAATATCTGCGTTTTCTAGTAACTAACTGAGTTTTCTAGGAACAAGTCATGCTGGCTTTGGTGCAACCCATGCTTAGTTGATCATTCTTCTTCATTGCCTAAGGGATCTAATGTGGGTGATGCAGATTCTGGGTGGATGAATAAGTACAGGTTAGTTAAGTCAACATTCAGCCATTTTAGTAGCGAGGCAACAGCTCCATCAGAGATTTTTTACAAAATAATTACAAGTTACATTTTCTCTCTCTGACCTCTGCAAATAGGACCTTTCGTAGCTAAGACATCTGGTTTTGCTGAGGCTGACCTATATAATTCATACATTGCCACATAAAAACACCCAAACTAGGTCATTAAAATCCTTCCAATACACCACACTATTCACTGTATAGAACTCCTTCAGTCATATCAGAAGATTAGTCTTGACTCATGGGAGAACAGTCTGTTGTTAGTCTTTTTAAATTGATTTCACTCTCCTCAGAAATATGGAAAATGAGGAGCTGAGAGATTATTCACAGTGATGTCCATATTCATTTCAGTTTGCAAAACTAATGTATGTATCTGTGTGTCATGCATGTGTGCATTTTTGTGAGTATGAGAGAGAAAAAAGGAAAGAAAAAAATGTTTCCAATTCTTCTCTTTCTGTCCTCCTCCTCATTTAGAAATATGTATTAGTTTTGTGAAGTCAAACATGCATAAAGCAAAAATAAACCCTTACAGGTTACCTGTGATTTCATAGTATCTTTTCCAGATTTTGAGTAGGAATTCTAATCTCTTTAAGATGAAGTAACTGTAACTTTTCTCTTACCCTGAAAAGAAGTAGGGGCAGGAGATAAAAGGTAAAAAAAAAAAAAAAAAGGACAATGTCATGGGCTGAGCTATGCCATCCTTTCCTTGTACTGATCAATATGTGAAGCCCATTGTAGTACACTTACAACTTTGCCTTTGAAACACAGATCAAGTTGGGTCAATGAGACAATCTTTTTGTATTAAAACTTCTTTCTTCTGTAGTCTACAGACAACTTGTGAACTGAGTCTTCTGCTGGATAACTACAACAGCACATGCTTTCAAATGAGATTTTCTCATAATCGGTTCTATCGGTTCTTTGTGTCTTTTTTTTTTGCATGTGTGTGCTACTCGACTTCCATCAGTGACTTAACAAGCACAGAATATTTTAAAGCCTTTGATCCTAAGAGCTCTTACTCATGCAAGTTGTCCTCAGTCACTCCACAAACCTCACTGAAGCACTGGGTAAGAAAAATTATATAGCATTTTGTGTATAAATGTCTGAAACACAAGAGAATGTAGCATACCACAATCAGATCTACTTTCTTTCAAGGACAACAGCATTTTGGGAGAAGAATAAAGCAGTTCAGAAACACAAAAATGTAATTCAGTAATATTTCATGGGAAAATACTTCAGTTTCAGAGCCACGGGTTTAGAGGACAACCTTTTGTATAATCCCAGAAGATAAGGGGCTAATGTGTACATCCCAAACATGTATAGCTGAACCTCTGTAGAGCCAACCAAGGATTGTTGGTAATCACAGACAGGAACTGTGGGTAATAACCAAGGATTATTTGTAATAACAGACAATGGGAAAGAACAAGATATGACTGGAGAAAGGAGCCATGCAGAAGGCAGAACAAGTGTTCTTGTACTAGTTCCTGAAGGTAAACACAGCACAGCACAAGTGCAGGAAGGAGGCCAGAAAGTGGGCATGGACTGTAGGGAGTGATCAAGACCATCAAAGATTCCCAAAGCCCTCTGACCCATTTCCAGAAAGATCTGAAAGAAAGGACCCTACATGAGAACTAATTTCCATAGAAAGCGAGAAACCTGTCTTCAGGACAGGGAGCCCTGTTTATAAAAAGGTACTCCCACCAAGCCCAGGTGGTATCCCAGGACATCCCATTAGCTGGACAATGCTGGAACCAGGACACTGGTGACCTCTTTTTTCTTTTTTTTTCTTTTTTCTTTCTTTCTTTTTTCTTTTCTCTTTTTTCTTTTTTCCTTTTTTTCCCTTTTTCCTTTCCTTTCCTTTTCCTTCCTTTACTTCCTTTCCTTGTCTTCTTTCCTTTCCTTTCCTTTCCTTTCCTTTCCTTTCCTTTCCTTTCCTTTCCTTTCCTTTCCTTTCCTTTCCTTTCTTCATTTCTTCCTCTATTCCTCTCTCTTCCCCTCTTTAATTCATCTCTTTCTTTATCCCTACCATTTCATCTTACCCCTTTATGCAAAACATACTGCTGTGTGCTTATATAGTAAGTCAGGGACTAACATCAATTTCCATGCCAAGTGGGTAATTTACTGATAAAACTCTGTGATTATTTTTGTGGATGAGTATTTGTTAATCTTGAGTGCTCCCTTCCCTTTAAGGGTGGGAAGTCACACCTTTGCCCTGGGGAGGGATGTATTCTGTAACAAAGTCTCTGGAAAAAGTCACAAATTCTGGTATTGTCCTTAATCTAACTGGTCTGCCCCTGTACCCTATATCCAGTATAATCTGGAAGGCAGTGCAGGTTTCACAGCTCACTTGTGATGTGCCTACAAGATACTCAAAGACCATCTTAACACCAGTGACAACTATCTTCTTCCAGCAGTGACACTGGCAGCAGCACACAAGAGAGGGTTGAAGCTTTTTACTGTCTGTCTCTATTGGTAGAAGCGAGACAGGTACGATCTCATTCAGGGAAACAGATTTACAGCTGAGGCAAATGGCAACATAGGAAATCACAATAGCCAAATTGTTACAAAAGATCCATTGGAAAAAAATAAGAATTATATTTATAATTTCTCCCATCTTTATATTAAGCTACTTCGGTCTTTGCCTCCTCTAAAAATCTACACAACCAATAGTGTATACAAGTAGCTGACTCTTGAGAATGAGTCTGCTTGTGGAGTTCAAAGATACATCATTCAATAGCACCCTAAAATAGACCCCTACTGATAAATCATGCCAGGATAGACATCCCTGGAGATGCTGCTGTTGGGGATGTTATGGTGACGCTGATTATGAATTTTCATCTCATATCTACTGAAAATATGTACCAGAGGGTAAGAAACAGTTCTCCCACAGTGAACACTATAGCCCCTTTAAAACATGATGAAGTAAGTGTAATAAAATAAATTATAAAAATATAATTTCAAAATTAAATTGGTTTTCTGTTTACTAGTGTAGCTTAAGATGTGTGGACATTTATTTTTTAATGTATTCTACAATACTGACACTCTCTTGAAGAAATTCAAAGAACAAATCTTCTTCTCAGTTATAAAAAGCAATACTCCAAAGGCAGGAGTTTAAAACTCTTTCTCAGAAGTAAGCCTTGTCTAAGCCCTATAAAGAGTAGATGACCTAAGGAAAGATCCAAGCTTTGCTGGGTTGAATTGAATTATTTGAGGGACACGTAGATGGAGTTCTGCCTCCCACTCCAAGAGATGTCTACACCTCCAATCAATACTTGCTTAATATAAAATGTAAAAATTCAAACTTTTGCTATATGAAAAAATTCTCTGAGAACTGCAATAGTCAGACACCTTTTCTGAACTCTCAAATAGCACCTTGAGCAAGTGGGGAAAAAAAATATAAGCAAACCATAATTAAGAAAGATTGAGCTGGCAGAGTCCTAAATTTATGTGAGAATTTAATTTTTCTGCTGGGTTAAAATTTGTGACTGTTTATGTGGGACCAACATAAGGTTCACAAGTTTTCTCAAATATGTCTTAAATTAATCAATTTCAGCCCACAACTGCTGTCAATAACTGTAGACTTTCATGCTGTTAGAAAGTAATTAAAAGCTTTAAGCCAACATTTCTGTTCTGCAAGCAAATTATTCCAGGTACTTACATGATGTTTCAGCATCCTCATGCTAAAGAACATAAAAAGCAAAAAACATAACTTCTGTTTTAAATAGAAACTCTGTATGTGTACCCTCAGCTCAAGTTGTGCAATGGAGTTTCCAGTTTAGCATGTGACATCTGCAAACACAGGGCTGTAACAACGGCCACAAAACACATTGGCCTTTCTAAAATATCTAATGCACCCACAGAGTCACTCCTGTATCTAGAACTCACACACATCCCAAAAATTATGTCACATCCCTGATCCATGAAAATTTGTCTTGAAATTGAAATTACATTATTTCTTGATTGAAGTGCCATGAAAAAAGCATAAGACTTTCTTCTAGATAAAATGGTTTGCCATTCCTCTTGAAACGCCTGTTGTAACCAAGAAGGCAATAAGGTAATATAGGACTTACCAGAGCTTCAGGGCCACAGGGAATGCAGCAAGGGATGAGGAAATATCTGAAGTGACAATAGGTGTCTGTGTTTAGGCATTCCAATTGAGCCTAGCTACCACAGAAAATACATGCTGCTTAAAAAACTCTAATTTTTTTCCTTCCTCTTTCAAAGATGCAGCACTCCGACTTTGAAGTAAATTAATTTGGATTTAATTCTGTATTGCTAACAAGAATAAGCATGGCTCCCATCATATTTTCCCTTCTCTGTGTGACTTGGTGCTGCTGTCTCTGCCTTGCTTCTCCTCTGAATGCCAGGCTATTAATTTAGTGGCCTTGCTGCACAATAGAATGCAACAAAAGCAGCATAAGGCACAACAGAACCCAAAATTTCATGCAGTAGATGTAATTGTAATCTGTTCTTTCTAATATATATGGCTATCTCTTGTTCTCTCTTTCTTTATTTTTCTCAGAATTGTGCTCATTAATGTCATGGTAAAAAAATGTTAATTATTCTAAAAAGTAAAGCAAAAGAGACCTCATCCACACGTGTTTATAAACAATATGCAGAGATCTCCCAGGATTTTAGACAGTTTGGCAATATCTATATATATATATATGTGTGTATACATGCATAAATACTGCTAGACAGCAGAGAAACCATTGTGCAGTTTCCCTGTTTTGTGTTTTATCGGCTAGCATTGCAGAAATTGATGAGCTGAAGAAACAAAGGCAGATCAACCAGGGATACTGGTGAAAGCATTGTCTACTAGGATTGAAAACGAAGTGAAGAAAAATGCTGTAACTACAAGTAACACAGCCCTCGGAGATTCCAGCAACGTTAAAAATCAAGTGATTACCATTTAACTCCTTTCAATCAACTTTGATGTAATAACACAGCATGAGGGACTCAGAAAAACAGAAGTTAAGAAAAGAGGAGGATTATGTGAATAATAACCCCTTCATTACA
Source organism: Corvus cornix cornix (assembly GCF_000738735.6). NCBI lineage: Eukaryota > Metazoa > Chordata > Aves > Passeriformes > Corvidae > Corvus > Corvus cornix. The sequence continues at coordinate 58,161,966 of NC_046332.1, read as the reverse complement.
AAAGTGTATTTTCTGCCTGAAAGATGATTGATTGACAGCCTCAAATGAAGTCCTCTGTGTAGCAGCAGAGAAAGTTCACTGTGGCCAGCAGTGAAACAAATACTCTCCCTGTGACACCAGTGCCTTAGATTAGGTTGCAAGGTTATCTGTAGGCAGGCTGGATGCACAGGTTTTCCAGGGGGAAGTTCTATGGCAGATAAAAGTAGGCAAATTCTAACAAAAGAGAAAAGATAGTGGTGGTAGAGATATTAGTTTATTTGAGATTTAAATGAAATGTGTTTTAAAATAAATCTAATTTGCTTATTAAAAATGTAATTTATTTATAGTAATATGATCTTATTTATAATAAAAATTGTCACTATTATAATGATTATTACCCACCTTTATAATAATATTTATTCACCATTGATCAACCTATACCAAATGTGATACCGAACATGAATGTTGAAAAGGACAGAAAATCCTAGAAAATCCTCAGCTTGTCCCAATCTAACAATCACCTTTATCTGCAATCCCAGTAAAGCAATGTGTCATTAGATGAGTGCATGTGAAGGCAGCAGAAGAGGCTTAGTTTGGCCCATCATAAGACCCTTGTTTAACAGACTTACTGAGGAAAAGCTGGCATGTCACAGACTAAGCTTCCCTCTTGTCCATGGGAGTTTTGCAGTTCTGTAGTATAAATACCAGACTGGATTTTGGAACTTTTGTTGTAGGAACATTTGGGGATTTTTAAAATTTGCACAAAGAGACTGGCAGGGCTGGATAATGCAAATACTGATGTCCTTAATTTTATATGGATTGATGAATTGCACAGCACTCTTCCAAATGCCGGTCAAAGGATGTGTATTTCACAAGTAGTGTTGCCTTGGCAGACACCTTTTAAATGCCAGCAGACACAGCACTGCACAAACTGGAGGACCCCTCTACAAAATCACAGCAGGGGCATTTCCTCAGATTCAGGTGTTTAGATGTGGTGATAGGGACATGGTTTAATGGTGGACCTGGCAGTGTTAGGTTTACGGTTGGACTCAGTGAGCTCCAGGGTCTCCCCCAACCGAAATTACTCTACATTCCTATGATCCTATGTAGTGAGCTATGCGTTTAACTAACCTTCATATCACTGCTTTGCAGGACACTTGGAGTTCTGGTCCCTCAGATATACTGCTTTCAGGCTGTGGAGATTCCAAATTTCCCGAAGATGCCAAACAGCTGAAGGCAGCCCAGAGCCTGTGTAGGGCAGCCAGCTGGTGTGACTACAGACATGTGTCCTACATGTAACCAGATCTATATGCACAGTTAGCAAATGGAAAGAAATATTTGATCATCACAGCACTGAGAAAAAACAGAATGTGATATTATTATTTTCCTGCTATTATTTATTATTAATGACTTGATTCCTCTGAGAGGGGTCGACATCAATGTCAGTTGCCAGTTCTTGACACTTCTAAGGAAGAGGGCCATTATTAATTAATTATTATTATTATTGTATCACTGCACCAGCTGTGTGATAGGTGATTTACAGACATATTCAGGCAGGGTCCCTACATGAAATGTTTAAAATCTAAAACATGAAAATTACAAACAGCATTACAGACAAACAAGCGTGGGAGAGAGACAAAATGACAGAAGTGATTATGTTTGTCGCAGGGTCACTGAGAAAAACCCTGGGCACAGGGGAGTCCCTGGGAACTTTGCTGTTGAGCCCACAGGCTCCGGAGTTTTGCTTCTCTTGTTGCTGATTTGGGGGAAGAGTTGGGGGTTTCAAGTCTATTTTCAGATGCCACTGCAGCACCAGCTCAGTTATGGGTCAGTGAAATGAGATTAAATGTATCAGGGTATCTGGGTCCCAGGCATAAAGTTCTGAAGAAATAAACTATTGGAAGGATATGAAGATGAGCTTGAGGAAGTAGCTGACAGTTAATTAGTGGAAAACACAAATTATTATGTCCAGTTTACGTGTCATTTTTCCCCTCTGTCCAGCCCCTAGTAGCTAAAAGGAGCAACTTTTTCACGGTTATATCCACTTCCTAAAACGGAGCTATTTTTCTCTCACTTACGTGTATTTTAACTCAGTGCAAACTCTGTGACTTTAGAGAACTTACTTATTTCACCACATGAGAAAAATGCTGCCTCCAGTTTGATCCAGCCTAGCTGAGGCTCCTAACAGAAGGCCAGCTTTGCCCAAAGCTCTCTCTGCAGAAAATAGAGGACAATGAACTCCAGGGCATAATTCTGCCCACTTAGGAGATGCACTGCCCTCTGGAGGTTTCTGTCTTTCTCCATTCAGTATGAAGTTTACAGTGACCAGATTCCTAACTCCTGCATCACAGTGAGATGCCTAAATTGAGTAGAATGAATCCACGCCTCTATGCCTATGCATAATTTAAATCTACACCTCCTTGTAGCTCTGCTGCAGACCAAGTAATTACTGAGATATGTGACAGCAAGAGATAGTCAATAGATAGGAAGACCATTAAGGACTGCTTGGATTACTTGTACTTTGCTGGGCTCTTCAAGTGTGCTTTCTGCCTGTTAACACATCACTTAGGCTCTTCTTAAATGTCAGAACCTGACTGGACTTTTCTCTTCATGAGAGGCATATAGGCAAGGTTTTCGCCCTGTACCGTGTTTATTTATTTACAGCCTATTTTGAAAAAAGATTAGTTCAGTCAATCAAGGATTTTAATACATTTATATGGCACAATGGTGTATAAGTTTATTGACTGTGATTTCATGATGTGGAATAGGGAGAAAGCTGCCTTGGAAAAATGTATTGTTATTTTATATGAAATTCATGATGCTATTAAGTTTTTGGTCTCGTATACTGTGGAGTGCAGCATTTCAGAGATAAACTATCTTGATGTTTTCATTTCAAAGACAGGTAATAAGTGGAATACAACAATTTCCTGGAAACCCCAGACAGGCATAATCTGCTTTATGCAACCAGTCACCATCCTGAGGCTCTTAAAAAAGTTTTACTTTATAGCCATTTTGAGAACCTGTAGGATTTGCAATCATGGCAGTGGCTATAGGGCAAAGATGGATTATCTGGTTAATAAATACAGGGAGTGGGACTAAAAACAGGAATATATCATGAAAGCAAACAGCACTTGGATTAAGGGAGACAGTACAAAATTGCTGTAAATTGAAGCAGATAAAAAAAAGAAATTTTGCTTTTCAACGATACTTTATGGATCATTCATAATGACACCACTCAGTCTTCCTTCTCTGCCAGCATGTTTCTTTTCTCCCACAGTCTCACAGAGGTGGGGAGCAACCTTTGGCTTCTGTGCTGAGTGCTTTTGCATTATTGTACCTGCCTCTTATTATGGGTACAAAGATCCAGTGTCTTTTGCCCATGCTCCAAACTGGCAGGATGCCGTAAGAGATACGAGCATGTTCGGACAGCACTGTGTCCAAAGGACTATGCTCCATCAATACATCCCCAGGCACAGAGTCATTTTAGCATTGTTATGTATTTCTGAGACAGTGTTACATTAAACCAGTTCAAAGGGTGAAAACAGAAAATTATGTCCCTACCTGTGACTAACTTCTACAGACATAGAAATTTCACCAATTTTTAGCCTCAAGCAATATACTTTTCACAGCAGCAGATCTGTTGTGTGCTTGTAGAGTGTCTAGCACTGGACACAGTGGTCTATAAAGCAATCTTCTGGAAAATAATCCCATGCTAATAACAATAAAGAAGAAATTAGTCAGTAAAGAATGATTTAAGCAAAGGGAATATGATATCAAAATCTAATTACATGGTCATTCAACCCCCAACATGGACATGACTTCACAATATACTTCTTCATCTTTCTCTGTCTAAAACGTACATACAACATCAGTTCCTGAAACACAGGCTCAAATTAGTTTCAACTAAACCATCTACAGTAATGCCAGAAAAATCACTATCAAAACCCTCCTGATTTACCCTGAAAAAACAGGAAGCAGAAGTAGACTGTAATCTCATTTGGAAACACTATGATTGATTATCACCATTTCATTTTTCAATTATGATAACATAAATCTGAATTAATTTCAGTGTAAATGAGCTCAGGATTAGGATTTTTGACATGGTTTTTTTGCATGGTGAAGGAAGGAAGATAACTCCAGGGAAGAATTTAACTCCAAAATGAACTTGAAGGGATATTTACCTACCTTCACAGAATATGCAGTTTTTTGGGAGCAACTTGATTTCCATCTTACAGACCTTCAGGTTCTTCCTCAAAAGTCCTTCCTCCTACTATAACCTACAATGAACGCAGAAATCTTCAGTGAATTTTCCCAGATATAGGTCTGAACAATATTTTTGAATGAGAGGTTTGGATAGGCAGTTCAGAGACAATCTTCCATGTGTAGAAAATGCCATTTAGAGGAATATGAATAGGATCTGCAAATGCACAGATTGTAGGGGATAGCTAAAGATGGATTTCAGACACACTAGAATAGAAATTATGCAGTTAAAAACAAAAATACAAAGAGAAACCAAAAAGGCTGTCTTTCAAAACTTGCGCATTGGATTTTGCTAAGCATCTTTCCGTTCTCTCCTGTTTTCACAGGGACCAGGCATGTCTCAGCATTCACCACTGTCCAGTTCTGCTGTAATCCTAGAATAACTGCTTATTTCTTCCAGAACTGGACATCTGTATCTAGTCTGCAGGTGAGATGAAGCTGAGCAGTGCAGTTGACACAACAGAAGAAAGGGATATCATCCAGAGGAACCTGGACATACTTGAGAAGTAAACCCACGAGAATCTTGTGAAGTTCAACAAGTCCAAATGCAAGGTGCTGCATCCATGTGGGAAGCATAGATATGAGTTCTGACTGAGATAAGGGCTTGGGGGTCTCGTGGATGAAAAGCTCAGCTTGAGCCAACAGTGAGCACTCACAGCCCAGAGAGCCTGGGCTGCATCAAAAAAAGTGCAGCAAACAGGTCAAGGGAGGTGATTCTCCTCCTCCACTCTGCCAAGAGATCTTGCCTGGAATGCCCTCCTGGTTCAGGAATGACACTCCCTCATTTAGTGCTCTCTCACCTGGCACCAAGACTCTCCCAAACCAGATGCCACTCACTCGCTCCCCCCAACTTCCACCCCCCCTTCCTGCTCGAGGGATGGATTTGAGAATTGGAGGCACAAAAAGGTGAAAATTACAGTTTGACATAAGAACAATTTACTGTGAACAGCAATGAGATAAGAAAACGAACAGTAACAGCAACAATATTAATAACAAAAGTATACAAAAAGAGAGAATGATTCACAGGCAAAAATGCTCACCACAGAGCCTGACCCAACTGCAGCCTTTCTTCCCAACCAGAAAAAGGAAAGCCTTTCTTCCTGGAAACAAGAGAAAGAGTCCCTTCCTCCCAGTCCCTGGCAATGACCTAAGATGGTATCAAATAACATTGGGGGTTTGGCCAGACCCACTGGGCTCTGCAGCCTAGAACTCCCGGGCTCAAGCTTTCCTGCAGACAGCCTCGTGCAAAGGTGGGACTACAGGTGTATAGGTGCTACTCTAAAAAACATAACTCTGTCCTGGCCACGACTAGGACAAGTACTGGGTCCAGGTCTGGGGTCCTCCAACACAAGAGAGATGTGGACCTGTTAGAGGGAATCCAGAGGAATACCACAAAGATGATCAGAGGGATGGAGCACCTCTCCTACAAAGACAGGCATGGGGTTTTTCAGCATGTAGAATTGAAGGCTCTAGGGAGACTTTGTAGCTGTCCTCCAATACCTTAGGGGTTCTTACAAAAAAGGAGGAGGACGAACTTTTTATACAGGCAGAGAGTGACAGGACAAGGGGTAATGGTTTTAAACTAAAAGAGGGCAGGTTTAGATTAGGTATCAGGATGAAATTTTTTACTGTGAGGGTGGTGAAGCACTGGAACAGGTTGCCCAGAGAAGTCATGGGTGTCCCATACCTGGAAGTGTTGAAGGACAACTTGGACAAAACTTTGAGCAGCCTGAACTGGTAGGAAGTGTCCCTGCCCACAGCAGCAAGCTTGGAACCAGATGATTTTTAACATTCCTTCCAATCCAAACCATTCTATGTTTCTATTTCACCAAGTAATCTAGTCGGCAGAGGGGGCTTTTGATTTTCAAGAATTCATACAAACTTCAGTGGTAAAACTTCCCACATGCATTTTCTACTCAGATAAAATACAAGTTAGAATTTTTTTATTCCCCCTAGAAACTGTTCTGACAACCTTTTGCAGTAAGATGCACTTACAATTCTCAGTATGGCAAACGTGTTTCATACCATCTGTTCCATATTTATAATTCTTTAGTTTATATTAAAGAAAACAGTAAACTACAGGGATATTATGCATGCATTCGAGGATTTTATAAGGTTCAATAAATTCCCTCTTAACAATCAGAGTTAAGGCTACATAAATTCTAATCTTTCTCCTGCTCTACATTTTACTTTCTCAGTTCCTCAATCAGTTTTGTTGCTCTGTTCTCTACTTTAAGATGAGACATCAATTTTACAACAGGATAACAGGCTAAAATCCCTTTTCAAAGAGACTCTGTGTGGAAGAATTGTAGCACCTAACCAAAACTAAAGCCATGGAAATCACACATTTTTCAATTTGGCAAGTTTAAGAGTTGGAAAGAATAGTCCAGAAGAAAGAGACTTAAAATGCTTTGATTTTTCTGGACAAATTGTTGTTTTGCTGACACCATGCATCTCATTCCCAGAGCTTGAAAGAAACAAATGTGATAATGACCTAGATTTAGAAAATTTTCAGAAAAGGCAACCATCTCTCTTGTACCCAAACTTAAGTTCTGTGGGCACAGGTCAAGAGTGTGGGTGTTTCAGACTTAGCTCCGTTAGGACTGGAAACTCCATAATCCACCATCCATGAGACTGGACAAATGGGCTGCCTTGGTATCCTTGCAGATCCAAGTATGCAGGGAGTAGGGACTGTCACCCCCACACCCACCAGGTGAATGTCTTCCTATCCTGACTAGAAAGTTATACCAAATAACTGGGGCAGTATTTTATAGAGTTATGTCTTCAGGACCCAGCAATAAAGACCTCTCTTTGGTCCAGAATATCTTCCTGAATGGAGAAGATCCAGGTCAGGCTTTTCCAAAGGGAAGTCCTTGACTACTAGAATGAACTATTCTTTGAAAAAAGGTTTCAGCTTTCTCTCTTATTGGAGCTTTTCTGCTTCATATACCACATATAGACACTTACTAAGAGAAATAGCAGAGCAATGAGTCTGAATCTCCAGTCAGAGAGCAGCTCACAGCACAGGAGACAGAGTCCCATCTTTACTCCACTTGTATCTAAATATTTTTACAGAATGAAGCAGTATGAGGAAATCCCTAGTGGAGTGGCATTTATGAACTTCTGGTAAGGATTTAAACACTCCAGATAGAAGAAGGAAGGGATAGCACTTTCTTCTGCATTTTAACCACCTGCTCTGACTCCTGCAGTCCTGGTAAATGAGAGTTTGTAATTCATTTATAATTTTGACACATGAAGTCAAAACAGTTTTACAAGTTTTCTGTGTCATTAGGACAATGTTGCATCAGATTCTTTTTGAAATGTGGGGTTTTGTCTCATCAGGTTGTATACCATTTTCCTAACATTTCTGTGTTCATTGTAAATCTAAAATAAGTTTCTATTCTTGATCTCCTTTTGAAGAATTCCTCTGACTTTACTCGTTTTTTTCCTCAGATTTATGACAGATTATAACTCACTGCTCTTCCTGTCATCTAGAAAGACAAGTGAAAAGGGTTAGTTTCAAATTAACATATGAAGTCTTTCAGCTTCATTCTATTTCTGGTGACACATTCCTTGTCCTCTGGAACTTATACTGAGATTCCCCACGAAAAAGAGTTGGTATCCAAGGAAAGCCTCAATGACATTAACGATGACATCCTTTGGCAAAGTCTTAAACATGCACTGTTTTTGTTGCAAGCTTAAAGCCTAAGTCAGCAGTATGTTCATTGCAGCAAATGGAGAAGCTTGGGGTTTACATCATCACATTGAGAGCAGGATTGGTTCCTACACATTTTTATGTTCTCATTTCCCCTGGTAGCTGTGTTGTCATATTGCCTGATTCATTTGAGCACACAAATAAAAAGCCAGAAGGAGTGATGTCTATACTGCACAAGAAAATTTCTGTAGAAGGGATGTAGGCAGAGAACAGGAAAGAGGTGCACATGTTTTCTTGCAGATTACCAAAGCACCTAGGAGCTTTAATATATGTCTCCAGAAAAAAAAATATTTTACAGAGAGATTGCTGGTCTATAAAAAGAGCTAGATATTGCTTACAACTACTGAATACTCTCAAAAATTTTAGACAGTGATAAAAATACTGTTCCTCAGTAAACCAAAGGTACTGCAATTATTACAGATCAAAGATAGCTCACAACTGACATGTATTTTAAAGACACAGAAGTTTCGGATTGAAGAGAAAGTTCTGCAAGTGGCTGAAAGCATAACACAGACTTTTGTTTTCTTGGAATTTCTAGAAATAAAATCTATGAGAAGATTTTTTTTACTAAATAAAATAGCATATTTCTCCATTTTTCTTCAAAAATAGCAGATTTGAATATATGGGTTTGTTGGAAACATTAATTAACTATGTAAGTTAACTGTCTCTGTAAGCACAAAGGAAGTTCTGGAAAGGCGAAATTAGTGTTTTAGTGGGGGCTTTGGAGGAAACAAGGGGATGAGGGAAAGCAAGTGATAGTTCTGCTAGTATCTGCTCAGTAAGTTTTCCCAAAACAAGTCCAGTGAGCCAAAAGGTTCATTTGTGTTGCGCTTTCTGCCCTCTTGGACCTCACCTGGAACGCTCCTTTGCTGGGTGTCACGTTATGCCACGGTGACCACCACTACTGGAGCAGGTCAGCTGACCGAAGGAGGAAAGTCATGGAATTTCCCTTTCCGTGTGTGGAAACTTTCTCATGAGTTAGAACACAGACAGGGGCCAAATAATTTGCAGGTTTTATTCATATGGATACCTGCAGTTACCGAATATGCTCAAATCCCAAGTCTTTTTTGTGCAGTTGTCGTGCCTCCCACAAGTTATTACAGGGACATGAGCATGCACCTCATCCTCTTTGATAAAAACAAGGACAGGTTTCTGTCCTTTGCTTGCCTTGGGTAAACAGCACCCTCAAAAATTCTCAATCAGTGTTGTGAGAGCTCCCTCTCCTGTTACAAACGGCTTTATCAGCTGATTTAAAGTCTCTGTTCTGGTTTACAGGGCTGAATCAGAGCTGAGCTGGCAGAGAACGAGAAGGCGGGCAGACAAAGAGATGGTGCTAGGATCAGCTACAGAAATCGTCTCCCAGAAAAGTGTCAAGCAATGGAATGTCCCTTTGTCTTTTCAGAAAATGCCCTGGAAGCAAGAATGAACAACTCATATTGTTACTTGATCCATTTTAAGGTGTAGCTGGTTGCAGGGCCATATTTAAAGAGCTTGAGTAGGGATTTAGGCTGTTTACTGCCTGATTTTTATTCAATAATCTGTTATTGCTTGTTTCATTTAATTACTTGATACCAAATAGCAAGCTGAAACGGGCCCCTTTCCATGCTAGGTAACATTCCAATGACTCAAAAAGATGAAAAACCATGCAGACAAGGGGAAAACACAGCTTCCATCTTGTCCAGACATCTTTTGCTAGCCTCACAGGAAAAGGAAGCAGGAAGCCCACTGGCCCTAAATAGCCCTTTCCTCCCTGGAACACATGCCTGTAATAGTCAACCCAAAAGTGGAGGTTTCAGTGTCAGCTTTTCCAACACATACAGATGAAGCCATGAGTGAACTACTGAGATATCCTCTCCAAAAAGTCTCCATTTAGTTTGACAGAGGGAACTTGAGGTCAAAGGCACCTGCAGTAATATGGCACTGCAAGAAGAAGGATCTTCCATACAGACTGTTTTAAATGGCCTCTCAAAATGAATTAGGCACCAAATGCAAGTAAACGTTATCAAGCATCCCTCTCTCTTCATTTATCATTGATTTCAACTTTCAGCCTTACACTCAAAATGAGAATTTGGTATCTTAAATGGGTTTTCAGACGTATCTGAGTGCTGGAGATAAGATACCAAGAACTTCTGTACTCCCTTCAGGGGTGAGGGAAGAAGGTGAGCTTGAACTGCTTTAGCCGGGGAAGTGAGTTGAATCTGTGTCTCCCATAGCTATGTGAATACTCAGACGTGAGGCCATTCTGTGCACATTTTCAAGGAAAGCAGCAGCCACTGCTGCACATTTGTCACAGATATCTCTGAGGTATGCCGTAAGCAGTTTCTAAGAATGCCTGATCAGGCTGAGCCTCTTGGCAGGAGGGACTGTCTGTGTGGACTTCGGTGAGAATGAAGCACTTTTCATCTGTCCTCCCTAGGCTGAGCACTTCTGGGTAGGCACAGAAGCAGAACAGGAGGTTTGCAGGGATTTTAAAGGTTAAAAACTGAGGCATCTCTAGAGGCAGTATGTGAGGCTTTTCAAGGTTTGGATGAGAGCTGAGCAGGGATTTTCAGGTTGCACATTTTGATGTCTGAATTCTTCATAGTTCTCCTTGGAGGTACCAGCATCTTTTTGATTTGCAGCGTGTAGGAGCAGGGAGCTTCACTGCCCGTGGTGGGACTTCACACCCAAACACCTGCCTAAATACTTTAGAAAATGTGATTTATAGGTCATGACAGCACTCTTCCACACATTTCTTCTCTCCTACACAAAGCTTTCAATTAAGTAGCAGATAATGAGTATTATAAAACCTGTTTCTGATGTTTTTGAAGGATTTTTTTAGATGCAGTCCCTCAGTAGTCTAATCCATTTGTTGGTGGAGACGAAATAAACAAGCAAATTTGCAAGAGGTAGGCTACCTTTGCCTCATGTTTGCTTTGTAGGGGAAAAAAATAATAAAAATACTTTTTTGCCACTTGATCATTTTTGTGGGTAATTGTCAAGTTAAACTGAGGCTGTTCTGTCTTTTCCAGATAGTTAATATAATAGCACAGTTCCTTACCCACAGCAGTTAATTATCAAACACAACCAGTTGCAAGGCTATTAAATAATTATAACATATTTTATAACTGCTAAAAACGTATATGAATTTTAGATGGTGATATTATCATATCCCTTGTTAATATTCCTCAGCAGTTTAATAGAATGGCTTATGACAATTAAGTGCAGTAAACACCTTTTATTACAGTTTTAACATAATTTTGCACTATATTTTCTACATACTAAATCACATCTTCAAAGGAATCAAAGCAAAACATTAAAATGTCAATTATCTTGGGATCCTGAAGGGGCAAAGGTGGGAAGTGTACTTAGTACAAGTAAAACGAGACTGATTGATCTTTGGGGATGGTCCCTCCTTAGCTCAGGATGCTGATGCTCTGCAGGGTTTGAAACAAGCCTTAAAGTTCTGAGGATAAATTCTTAGTGCAAGCAAATTGAGTTAGCTATAGAAAATACTAACATAGATCAAATTCATTGCTTTAAAGTCACTCCTACAGAATGGAATCTGATCTCCCCATTTTATACCACAGCAACAATTCCCCCAGTGTCATGGGATCCCCAGAGCATGCACGTAGATTTTAACCTTTTGGACCTTTTCCCTTATTTGTGCTGTACTTTCTGAACTGCAGAACATCAATCTCGAGTTCCAGATTTCTGTAACTTTTTTATTCTGCAGGCAAGCCATGCAACTTGTCAGCAACTCCTTGATGTCAGCAAGTCTTGTTCTGAGGGCTTGCAGCAGTTGTCATGAGTTGGTGCTAGTTAGCAGAGCTGTTAGCGTAAGTCCACGAGCTTTAGTTTACAGTCTCAGAAATAGATTAATCTTCTGCTCCAAAAACAAACAAAAAGAACTTTTAACAGCTTTTGTACATTCAATGAAAATAAATAGTCAAGCTGCACATACAACCTTTTGAAAATCAAGAAGGTTCAAATGTGTCCAGAAGTGTCCAAACAGTACCAACAGCAGCAGCTGATTGTGAGCACCAACCAAAGTCAGAAAAAGACAATGGGATTTATAAGGATGAGTCACGAGGCATGTATTTTTTGCCCATTCCTGTACCTAAGGAAAATAAAGAATTTACAGAGGAACTCCAGGACCACAGACCTCAGGGGGAATCCAGGTAAAAGAAGAACCAAGTGACTTCTGGGGAATCCTGGGGATACCACAACCCAGGTCCAGGACTATGCACCATACAGCTGCACCATTGCACTGACCCACCTGTCATTTGTCCCAGCCCACTTCATTGCTGCCATGAAGCAGGGAAGCTATGCAACTCATAAAAATTCATATATCTGTGATTTAATAGTCTCCATGCTGTCATTTGGTCTATAAATGTGCCAGGGTTCATTGGAAAAATGTGTGTAGCAGTGCAAAAGGGCTACAAACTACTGGTTAAAGCCACACGTGTATAAAATCCCACTGCAGAAACATCCAAGAGTTCCAAGAAATCAAAAGAAAGGGTGGATATAATTAGAAATTTATATAACATTAACAAGTGGTATTCAGTCATATTCTGCAAACTGAGAAGTATCAGTGTGAGTGACCGAGACACGGACCCAGACCAGCAGGGGATCTGAATCGTTTATTCAAAGGAATGAGCTGGTTTTATACACTTTTCCAAGGCACAGTATTTCCTTACATGGTGATCCTCACTACGTGACCTATCCCATGTTGCCACATCAGCAGCACACTTTCTCAATGTCCTTCTATGGGGTGGTCACTCGCTGTTCACCCATCAGCTCCCGGCAGGCTCCTCTCCGTAGGGCTCTGCCGTGTGACACCTCCTCCCCCCAGGGTCCAGTGGAGACAAGCCTCTCTGTGCCACCATGTGCTCCTTTGTGCTGCCATGTGCCTCTGCAGGTGCATCCCACAGCCTGCAACCCAATTCTATCTTATGTCTCCCCACATATCATGAAAAAGGAGAAATCTACTGTCCTGTCAAATCATGAACAATGTATTATTCAGGTCCCAAATACAGGAGCCTAAGATCCTTGACCACAGTGGCCACCATTAGTTAAGGAGTTTAACAGTGATGGGAAAAAGAGGAAAGGAGCAGCAATTAAAATAATAAGATTCTCTAGAAATGTAATAAGATTCCATAGGAGCTGTCCCGGAAACATCTCTCATTTAACAATGATAATCAATAATTAAATGAATTATTCCTTATTTTGAAATGGCCATTTCAGGGACATACTCATCTCTTAAATGCCACTGTATGGTTTAAAAACAATGGTAATTTTTTTTTTTTAAGGAACAGCTGGGTGATTTTCACCCATCTTACAAAGAGAAATCAGAAAGGCTATTGCAGGAGTCCCAATGAACTACAGCTTTATGCTACTAAACAACAAAAATCCACTAGTACATAGAAAAATGCTTAATCAGATGATTCTGCATTTGATCATCCCAGATATATGCCACCTCCACAGAAACAGATGTCTGCATGACAAAGTGTTGAAATAAATCAGTGTAGACCAGAGCTACAATTCCTATGGAGGATGAATTTCTCTCAGAAGTTCAAGCCATCCTCCAGCTTGCAACATTCGTTGTCCTCAATTTCTAGGAAAATATTTGGGATTGCTAGAAAGAGATGGATTTCAGTAGGATTCAGTAGAATTCAGCTAAAGCTGTTACAAACGAGATCTGGGATGCAGACTGAGCACAGGCTGTGTGGTCACTCCCAAGTTGTTAGTTTGTCCCACCAATTGGTTTTGTAGCTTTCCAACCAAGGCTTTCCAAGGAGCCTATGAAGAGCATTAGCACTAAGCAGTGGGATGGGAAGCAGTCACTGTCAGCTGGCCTCGGGGGCCCGGCTTCCTTCCACCAGTAGTGTTGCCATATAGGCCAAGAGTCCATATTTTTGGTGAATTTTCTACATATCTCGCTTTGACTCAACCACCAAGGAAGTTGTTGAGTCACCGTCACCATCAATGATCTTGGAGGTCTATTTCAACCTAAATGATTCTATGATTCTATGTTTACCCTCTTCATTTTCAATGCCTACAAGAAACAGTGTATATTGAGCTCACTTTGCCTAGCTGTACCTGCAAAGCTGTACTGACCCTCTCTAGATCTTCTAGACACCCAAATTACATTTTCCGCACGCAAGATGCTCACATGGTTGCTCTAAGGCTGATGGGTACCTCCCCATGGACACTTCCACAAATGTCTTAGCACAGACACTTACAATGACAGCATGCTGACTGCCAGCTTCCAAAAGATGATTCCTTACAGATTTGCCTGAGGAAAGCAGGAAACAAAGCTGTCCAGACAACCAGCAAGGCTCAGCAGAAGGGCATCTCCTGCTGTACTCCTGGGTGGCCCAGCAGTTACATTCAGTCTACCCCCACTGCATGCTAGAGAATTGCAAAGACACATCCCAAATCTGGCAGTCAGTTCCCCACGGTGGGCAAGTTGGACCAATCTGTCAAATGACTGATATGCATCTATTAAATTGTCTTTTGTAATTCCCAGTAACACAGACTAACAAGATAACGCTTTGAATAATGCATCTCAGGATAAGAAAACTATGCACCACAGATGCCTCACTGTCTTGCAGTCATATGTCATTCTTCTGTCCTACTGCCTTTGACAAATTGAGTGGTATGATAGTTATATGGGTCTTTTGTTTCCTCATCTGCTTCTTCTCAAACCCAAGACTGAAAATTAACATGGCTTTCAATCAATTTTGCAAGTTATTAAATCTCTTTGCACCTACAGCAGGCACATGCCAAAAAGCGGTGGATTCACCAAACCTAGCTCTTCTACTGAGAGACTTGGTACACCTGTGGTATGTTCCAGGATCCTTTTCAGTATAATCTTGACATCTGATCTTTGATGTAATTAGCACAATCCCAAATTTTCACAAGGGATTCTCTGTTCTTGTCAAAATCTTTACCATAACAACCTTTGAATTACAATACAGCAGTAAGTGTACTACAGCATTCAGCAGAGGAAAAGGTACAGTAGGAACAACTCTAAATGAAATTAATTAGAATGGTTAATGTTCGTGAAGCATTTTGAAGATGGAAAGAGCTATAGTAGTGCTAAATTATAATCATTAGCATGCCAGATTCTGAAGGTCTTACTCATTTATTACCCATTTGTTACACAGACTAAACTTATATTCACTTCAGCTGAAGATTTATCTGAATGAGAAATACAGATTTCAAAATTCATAAAATAATAATAGTAAATATGGATTAATAAACCTGTAAAAAGTCTGTGTTCATAGCCCCTGGTACTCAAGTCTGCTTAGGAAAGACTCACTTGGAAATGTCCTGGGGCTAAATAGATCCATTGTTCATTTAGTTTGAAAAAAATTATATAAGCAAAAATAAATATAATAAATATAACTGTTTATAATAAAACAGTGTTCTACATTGGATTAAATAGGAGCGCTGTACTGGGGAAAGGGAAAGGGAAAGGGAAAGGGAAAGGGAAAGGGAAAAGAAAAGGGAAAAGGAAAGGGAAAGGGCAAGGGAAAAATTCAAATGACCCATTGAGATGTCCAAGACGATCCAGGGAGCTAAAGACCAGTCAGCCTGGCCTCAATTCTTGTTAAGGTGATAGACCAAATAATCCCAGAAACCATTTCCAAAAAATATCAAGGTGATTTGAAGTAATCAGCATGGATTTTTGAAGGGTAATTCATGTCTGATAAACCTGGTAGCCTTGTGCGAAGAAATGGTCCATCTGGTGCCTGAGTGGAGAGCAAAAGTAGACCTTAGCAAGGCATTTAACAGACTTTCATAATATCATCATTGGCAAACTGATAATGCATAGGGAAGATAAATGGACAGGGAGGCAGACTGAAAACTGGCTGATCCTTCCCCTCTGCTCAGCATTGATGAGACACATCTGGATTTCTGGATCCAGTCCTGGGTTCCCCACAACAGAAAAGACGTGGACATACTGGAGAGAGACCAGAAAAGAGTTGCAAATGTGACTAAGGGCCTGGACCATCTCTAATATAACGAGAGACTGAGAGAGATGGGACAGTTCAACCTGGAGAAAAGAAGGCTCTGGAGGAATCTTACCAACGTCTGTAAGTACCTGAAGGGCAGATGTAGAGAAAACAAAGCCAGGCTTTTCTCAGGGGTGCCCTGTAGCAGGACCAATGGCAATGGGGACAAACTGAGATACAGGAAAGTCCATCAGAACACAAGAAGACAATTTTATTTTGTGAGGATGGTCAAATACTGGTGTTCAGAGAGGTTTTGAAGTCTCCATTTTCAGAAAAGGAAGAAGAACAAGTGGGAAGGAAATGCCCTTTACAGTTAGCTGTGATATGGTATAAGAATTCAAACATTTGAGTTTAGAAAAATGAAATTCTTTGTGAAAGATTACCAACCTGACAGCCATGGAAGGTGTGAATGTACCTGCATCTCATTCCCCAAGAATAGTCATTTACTAACCCTCTTTTAATTCCCTTGTGTCTCCTTATTTTCATCAGTGCTTCAGACTATTCTGGCCAAAGGATTGTGACAGAATCAAAGATCAGCAGTAATGTACATCACATATTGTCTCCCAACACCCTCATTCAGTGGTGAAGAAAGTTCTTTTATGGGTGAGATGAGTTAATCTATGTTGATTCAGTATTTCTTTTCACTGCAAAAGTAGCATCCATACCTGGTAGTTATTTGAAAATGATTTACTTAAGAAAAAAATTTTGGTATACTTTAGTAATGCAACTTATTCCTAGTGAAGCTAACAAAATGTCTTTTTAAAGGTAATCAGGGAGACTTTAATTCACATCTTATAAACCTCATTTTTTTGCTTATGGTATGGTTTCTGCAAATAGCACATATCTCACCCAAAATTTATTTGGTGATCAGCCACCCATAGGAAGCACACATTAAGTTCTGAGTTGCAATAATGTCCAACTTTTCCAGCTCTTGCTGGAGAACTCAGCAGCTCCTCCAGTACTCCAAGAGTTTGTCAAGCAGTAAACAGAAGCAGCAGCTGTCCAGGATGCTAGGAGAAGAAAACAAATTTGAAATAAGGTACTTTTTTGTTCTTGTTTAAAGCCATGCTATTAGAGAAGATGCATGTGACAGGAATGGGGGTGCCTGTGAGAAGAAGCTACATGCAGACTTCCAACAGAGACTTTAAAGTACTGGTTAGCAGTATCAATGTATTTTGGCTGCATGCAAATCCTTGCATACTATCATAGTGCCAGGAAAGTACACGGCACCTCTGAGTCATATAAAAGTTCTGGTTCCTGCACATAATCTGCATTTCGGCAGAAAGTAATAACTCATAGAGTGGAGAAGAGCAGATAATAGTTCCCCCTCTAGTATCACATGACAACTTGAGATGATTTTAACTCTGTTGTTGCTCTGTACATATATATAGAGCAAAACTGTCTTGTAAGCACATTGCAATCCCAAATTCCTGTAGAATTGTATAACTTCAGCACAGCATGCTTCTTGTGAATCCTGATAGGACAAATAAGTGCTTTGATCACATAGGTATCCACATTAAATGTGACCATTTAAATTACTCTGTCTCATATAAGTGCTTACGTGAGACTGGCGAATTCCCTACACAGCTGAAGGAGAGACACCACCTCCTAACTTAGACTTTTGTCTCCTGCCTCCTCATTGTGCAGCAAGCTTGAGATCCTACAGTGGGATTTATCTCACATAATTTTAGCAATCCAAATCTTTAGCTTTTGGCTAAGCTAGTCTCCAAGCTCCTTCTACATTCAATGCTGAGATGGGTATTTCCAGTTAAATGTCAGTGTTCTTAGACAGATATTTTGGGGTGGGATTGCTTGCTTTGCCTCAAGGGATCCTTGACAATACATTATAGCAGTGGCCCATGTGAGCAGCTCACAAGAGATGCCTGTAATCTATATTATAGACATAAAGTGACACAGAAGAACTTAAAAACATGGCAATCACCAAGCAGTGTGAAAATTGATTTGCAACCCTCAAAGCTGCAGCACACTTCTAACTACCTTCAGCAACAAGGAAGAATCATCAGTAATGGAATTAGATGTCTATTTTATTCTAATACACTATTAAAGCGCTCGGAGGTTTAAACCTTCTGAAAATTAAGGTAGTGTTGAGTTCAGTGGTATAATACAGATGAGGGTTCAAAGATATTTCAAAGATGATTAGCAACTTCTCTTATCTGTTTCTGACTCTCAGTACTTTATTAAATTAAGGAGGAAGTTTCATTTAAAAGAGGAAGACTAGCCCATCAGAGGGTCTGATCCATGCTAATTTACTGAGGGCAAAACTTGGCAATTTGTAACATTTGTGAAATATTATTAAAATAGTTTGTTGGGAAATGTTAAACTTTTCCAATAAGCTGAACTAGCAAAAAGGGACCAAAAATACACACACTGATATATCTTCCTTTAATAATTTAATATAAAAAGAGAATACAATGAAATGAACTGTCAAGTATAAAAATCCTTTTAGTATTCTCTTTTCATGTTCAAAATCTTTGTTGTGTTTGAGCATCCATAATTGCTTTGCGTCAAGTTCCCTAAGACATTTCCATCTGTCTTTCAGCAAACTTGAAAATGTTTTTTGTACTTTTGGCTTTAGTGAAAATCATATGTTTGTTTCAGCCAGCAAGGTTACTTCTGGTGATTGTTTATCCTCTGCCATTCTGTTGTGATCACTGGGGTCATCTTTCATTTTGCCATGATACATGTATATCACTGTTTGCACCATCACACACAGCTCATAACTTGGGATAATCCAGAAGGGCATTGCATCCATCATTCCTTCTGTTTAGCCATTGAAATAACTTTACTCAGAATCAAAAGCTGAATGAAACAGCTGAGCCCAGCAAACAGAGCAGCTAACATGGGAGTTTCTGGAGGGTTAGCTGCAAACCCTGTGCTCAGAGGTAGAGCAGTTGCAGAAGGTGAGTTGGGAGAGGATTTGCATGCATGTGTGTGTGTGTGTCTGCATTATCTATTCAAGTTTTGTCCTTTGGGAAAGCTGTGGGGACAGTCTCTCAATCTCCTATCAGGCCGTACTGATCAGCTTGACAGAGTTTCTGTGAGACCCATCTGGCCATGACTAGCAGGTCTTTGATCAGAATCAGTGCTTGAAATCATCAAATAGCTAATCCCTCCCAGATTACTGAGGGAATGAGACTCTGCAGCAAGAATTTATATATAAATCATTTGCCTGGCGGCCTTTGGAACCAAGCAGATGAAGGAAGAACGAAAAGAAAGACAGTGACTTCACATACGGGAGGGTTATTTGGAAAAAACACATCTGGAAAGCATCACTGTTGAAGATTCAAGGCAGCAGGGACCCATCACTAAGGAACAAGCTATATGACAAATCAGGGTTTATAGAACAAGAGACAAGGGTACCATTTTATATACCTGCTCAAATTCCACAGAATACTCATGTCTGAGCCACTGACACAGCCCTCTGCAAGTGAACTTGAAGGTTTATGGATTAATTTTCTAGCCAATATAGTGCAAGCTGGGGCACAAGCCACCAGCAGCTCCTACCATCATATCACATTTCAGAACAGCATCAACAGCTCCTTAAAACCTGCCTGTCCTATATTAAGGAAAAAAGCCGAGAAGTTGACATCTTGATGTGAGTGATATATATCAGAGATCTGTCAGCACAAAAACTACCTTGGAATTTCTAAAAAAAATACTGACAATTTCATAACTCAAAAAATAGTGTCATGGAACAATAAATTTGATTTCATCTTGGCAGATAAAAGGGCACTGATCTAAGAACTAAAAACAAAGATTTTTTAGGAGCAAGTCATCATGACTTAATTACATTCATTATGTGCAGACTGCAAAAAGAGCTCAAATCAGTAATAAATATGGTTGGTGATTTAAAAGAGACAGGATCATAAAGCTGAAAACAACTATAGGCTGATAGAACTGGAAGAAGGTACGAATAATTTCAGAGAACTGATTAAATATTTTATTTGATGGTCAAAACACCATCCCACAGCTGAAAAATTAGGTGACATTAGTTATAAAAAACCTGGATTTTAGCAAAGAGAATAAAAGCAACTCCAAAAGCTAAAATATACTTATGTATAATATATATACATAATATATCTCTGTGTGTGTGCATCAGCAGGGAGGGTTGGGGTGAGGGGAATTAAAAAAAGGGCAACATGACAGAAATGTATATAAATTTAGGAGCTAGAAAGTTTGGGAAACTGATTAAGGAAACAAGAAAGAATAAAGTAAAAAGCAAGGGATGATGCAGCTGTATGTAATAAAATATCCAAACATAAGGAATTCTGCCAGAGGTGCTGTTTTTTTCCTAAATTAATAAAGTAGGGCTGTCAGTAATAATGCAGAAAAGTGTTCAAAAATATTCTGGTTTTTATTTGGAAAAAAGACTATATATTCAGATTACATGAAGATGATGAGTACATTAACAAGAAATTTTCAGAGGCTTTCTTTATGTTCAAAGGACCATGACAAAGAACAATACAATCTTTGTTATTTTTGCTTAGAAATAAAGAGGGGTTTGAATGAGATTTAATCCAAGTTACCTGGATCTATATTTCGATCTATATTTAGAAATGTTATAAACAAGTCATTTGTTAGCCAGAGGGGTCCAGAAGAAGTGTTAGGCTGGGAGTCTACATTTTTTAAGGAAGTCACTTTAAACTCCTAAAGTAGCTTCAAACTCCTAAAGCACTGAACAGATTTACTTCTTCATCTTGAAATGCCGATGCTTTCTTCAGTAGAATGCCTGCTATTTGTTAGGCACTTCACAAAGTCTCATATAAATTCTTTCTGAGCATCTGATGAGATGTTGTGTTTCTGGCAAGACAGGATGTCAGTGCCTGCTGCTTTTGAAGGCAGATTTTTTGTGGAAGGTTGTATATAAATACATATTAAGGAAGAATGTTTTAACATAACATTTGAGACATAAATATTCATTTCCTGCTGCAAACTATAGATGAACAAGGTATAATAATTCCTTCTGATTCTTGAGCACTTATTTTTGGAATGTTTGCTACTTCTTCCATCTGTTGCTTCTTGATCCCATGTTTTCTGTACAAAGTAAAATATCTCACCATGGACTTCCTAGATTTCAGGAAGGAAGACATGCGATGGTGAAGCTGACCAGAACAGCGGCTACTGCTCTTCTGTTTCCTATATATGAATGATGCTGAGAATATGATATTTCAATGGTGGTTCCCACTACCAGCCTGAAATTCTTCCTGAATGCCTACAGTTTATAAAAGCCAACAAGCAAAGACCATCACTGGACAAGAACCAATTCCCTTAAGGATTTATTTGTGCAGGGTGGGCAATGTAGCGGGACTCTCACCTGAAGTGTTGCACGTGGATGACACTGTGGTACTGATGGTGCCAGGCAAGCCCAAGCTGAGGCCAGACGATCTGACAAAAGGCTGAGCTCTATGCACAAGCACAAGTCACTGCATCCATTTGAGGTAATATCAAGGTCCCTGTTCACGGCAGCTGGCAGGAAAATGGTATTTTCTGTGGGAGTATTTTATGTCTCACATCAAACCCACATGGGTATTTTCGTTTCTCATCTAATTTAAATAATCAAAATTGAAACCTTTTCCTCCTATTTTTAGTATTTAAAACACAGACAAAAATGTGTTTTCTCACACATAAGCAGAGGAAGAAAATATTTGCCTCCAAACTTTCCATCTAAAAGAAAAACTGCAGAAGCATTTACATGTTAATAAAAGCAACTCCTTCTACTGGTTATTATCCTCCTTTCTCACTCATGCATATTACAGTGATCCAAGCAGAGAATGAGCAGGCTTTCAGACCTTCCTTAGCATGCAAATGAAGCATTGGCTTATGCATCACCCCTTGCATCTGAAAGCAACTTGTGTGTTGCTGCATAACATCGTTCAGAAATTTGGGGGATCTTCCTTTATTCCTTCAGTCCAGCCAGGCAACATTTTCCATGTCTGATGTGTAGAACTAAACCTATTCCAAACAGCAATAAAACTGAGATAGAATAGCAGGTGAAGATAAGGAAGGAAATTAAAATTGATGGGGTTTTTATGGACACGTTTCAGAAAGGAGGAATTGCAGCATTTCCCTCCAGCTGTACTCTCAAAATCAGATATGAAGGACTATCTGATTACTTCCTAAAGTGTTGCCTGGGAGGATTAAGCACAGGCCATGGAGCAGATCCTCTGCATAGGCAAATCACTGTATGCTTTTACACCAGCTGAAAGACTGGTCCTTCTGCATCCCATCTGCCAAATACACAGAGATGCAGAATGAGTGACTGCAATCCTCCAGAGCAGGTACATCCCCTTTCTACCAGTGTTTTTTTATGCACCCACTGGATTTCAGTACTCAGTTTAGCTCTTTTCCAACTTCATTTCATAGAGAACAGAAGATGGTTTTTGGCAGTGACACTTAGCTGAACTCCGCTTTGTGTGCAGTTAGATTCACTTCTAGCGCTTCTGAATGTCGTTACCCGCACTGTTGCTTTTGTCCCAAACTCTCTTTTTGTTGGTTGGTTTTGTATTGAAATCACAGCTAAGCCATTCAGCATGGTATTTTCTCTACAGAGTGAAAAGTGTGTGAAAGCAGTTGAAGGTCACATGTATTATAACAAAACAAAAGAGAGAAATAATAGGGCATCCATTCTGAAGTCCTTAGACGTCCAACATATTATTGCCCTGGTGATTTCAGTGTGGATAAGAAGAGCTGCAAAGGGAAGGAGGCATCTTAATCCAGCTGCTCCTTTCAGCGTACACAATGGGAGGGATGCAGGGGTCTTGTTCCCCAGCCTCTTCCTGCCACTCGGTGTCATGTGCCTGGAGTGGTCTCTAGAGACTACACCTCTGTGCCAGGGTACCACAGAGGAAAATGTTCAGTTTGTGGGTGTCTGCAGTAGCACCCCTGAACTCCTCAGCTCATTTGCTCCCCAGGCCGAGCTCTGGGCACTGCAGTCCCCCAGATCCCATTTCAGTTATGCAAATATTCCTACATGGGACCTGTGACCAGATACATATTAGCTGGCTGACCAAGGAGATTTCTCTAGTAAAGGTACAGCTTGTTCCTCCATCCCAAAAAATGAGGTGTCTGGGAATATAGTATAAAACAGAAGAAAAAGAGAGTAGGGATGTATTTCATTGCAGTTCCTTCCTCTCTCCAGGTCCCCAACATCTGAGTCAGGAAGAACCAACCTGCATTATTTGAAGTGTGATTAATTTATATCTGTGCGGCTCTTGCCAGCCTGCCAGTGTACCCAAACCACTCTCTTTTAGCAGATATTAGCTCTTCTTTATTGTGTTTGTCCTTCAGTAGTATAGAACAAGGCCTAATGATTTTAAACTAAGAAAGTGTAGAATTTGGCTAGGTATAAGGAAAAAGTTTTTACAATGCAGGTGGTGAGACACTGGAACAGGTTGACCAGAGAGGCGGTGGATGTCCCATCCCTGGAAACATTTAAAGTCAGGCTGGACAGGGCTCTGAAAGACCAGACTAGTTGAGGGATGACCCTGCTCAATAGAGCAGGGCCGGACTTGATGACCTCTAAGGAAGTCCTTTCCAACCCAAACTATTCTATGATTCTATTATTCTGTTATTTGGAAACAGACATCTAACACCTTTGAAGGTGGGAGCAACACAGCTATTTAAACATTGTTTCTACACTTTTTTGTAATGATGGTGGTTTCTGTTCCACGCCAAGTCACTGGTGCTGGCACAGTCAAGCAAAGAACAGCCTGCTGAGGTCTTATTGTTCGGGCTGGTGGGTAGCCTATCCAAAGCAGCTGTGCACACTCCCTAGGCATCCCTAAAGACACTGGGGTTTCACAGCTCTAAGAGATAAGAAGTTCTCACTAAGTTCAGACACCCTGCTGCAGCATATCCCTACAGTTCCGAACAGAAGGGGAAGGGAAGGTTGAGTCCCCCTTTGCTCCAGCTGACACAGGGAGGGGGCAAAGCATTTGTCAGTCACAGTGGCTGTTTTAGCAGCAGTAAGTTCCCAAAAAATCCCTTGCTTTCTGATTCCTTGTCTGTGTCCATCTCTCATGGACACCAGTTTTGTCCTCTGCCTGAAGGTCTGAACACTTGGCAACAAAGCCCTAACTCAACACCCAAACAGTTGAGCACAGCCATTAGTCCCAGGCTCCTTTTCCCCCAGGCCAGATGGTCCCTCAGATGAAGAATATTATTCCTTCAGAATATAAAACACAATGCAGAGCTGTGAGCTGCCTTGCAGACCAAAAGAATTAAAGCCACTTCCTCATCTATACAGCATCATATATATTACATTAGCACAGTACTATACCCAGGCTAATAAAACCAGTTCTGCATTGGAGATAATAAACCTGCTGGTTGGACTGCAGCCAGTCTCATATTGTAGCTAACCTAAAAGAAGTACCAAAGCTAACTAGTGACAGACCAGATTAAGCATTTGGGTGCTTAGCCTCTATTGAACTCTGTGCTGCAGGAGTTCCATTGCTCTCAACACCTGAGTTAGTGAGTTTAAAGCTTGCTCAGATATGTATTATCAGCTACTTGGGGGGAATATTAAGTGTGACCTGGTGCAAAGCAGGAGAGAAGATTCTCCTCCTTTTTCCTTCCAGAAGTGGAGTTATATATGAGAGCAATTGTCTAAGTATATAAGGTCTTGTTGTCAGGGCTGTCTGGCAGAGTGACTTTGTTCTTCCACACAGGGCCCCAAATCATCAATCCTCGGTCCATACAACAAGGATATTTCAAACAGGGAGTGTCAATATTAATATCTCATTTCATTGTTTCTAATCAGCTGAAATTATGCAGTCAGAGCAAACTCTGCTCTCTATTATCCTGGTGCAATTCATTGATTTCCACAATGGCCAAGTGTAATTGTGTGCAGAATTTGGCTATTAATGTAATTTTAATAAAAGTTTCTTCATGTATATTTCATAAATCTATTATTTTGCAGTGAGAACTTTCTAATCAGCAAGAAGGTATCTCTAGGTACTCTTGCTCATTTGGTAAGGTAGGCAATAAGTAATAAATACTACTGCATTAGAAATGTAAGTGAAAGAGAAAATTGGAAGTTGCTTTAGGATGAAAGTAGATTAAATATAGTGCATTTGCTTAAGTATCTTTATAATGTAGCTTGGCTTTTCATCTTGATCTTTGGTTAAAATTACTTTCTCTGAATTTAACTTTTCGTACATGCTAGAACACCCCTGCACTATTGGAATAAACAAGACTGTTAAATTAAATGCATATTGTGCCAAAACCTTCCCTCAGCAATATATGTGCATAGAAATTTATAGCAGGATTTAAAATCAAAGCTGAAGGTCACCTCTTTTGTATCACAGGCCATTACATTTCTCCCCTGTAAGGAAATCCAGTAACTTTTACTCAAATTAGAACATTTCAGCTCCCTTGAGACCTTACTGTAATGTGCTTCAGACAGACATCAGCTGAAACAGAGCCACCACAAATGCCCACGGCCTTTGCAATGCCGGATAACAAAGAGGCACAGTGCTCTTTTATAGCAGGAAAAAAACAGTGTCCCTGATGCTCTGAGTCAGGATGAAGCCACCTTTGCTTCTGAATGTTTGAACCTGGCATAGTGGGCAAGGACCAAACCAGAGAGTTGTCTGTACCACATAGGAGCAGTGCCTAGTTCTGCCCTGGGGGAGAGTTTTCCTCATCTTGAAGACAAAAACCTATCTGCTTATTAACTCTGTCTTAGTGGAAACACCCAGCTTCTTCTACAGCCTCAGCAGAGAAGGAATGACTGGGGAATTTGTATGTGCTTTGTGGTATTTTTCTAGCTTGTTGTCTCCAAATGCTAGTAATCTGTGGAACTACTCTAGTAGTCCTGATTCCCTGTGTTTAGTCATAAATTTCCAGAATCTTATTCAAAACTCATTGCTACAAAGTAACATTTGGTATTTATGGAAGGCTTTTCTACCTTTGGCATTCAGATACAACACTTCATTTAGTGTGGGTCAACAAACTGGAGCCCTTCTCTGTGTCTCCCACCTAGCTATTAGGACTCCTCTCCATAAAGAACTAACTAAATCCAGTGAAAAGTAAAGTCAAGTGACTGCCCCTCACCCACTTCTTCAGCAGATAGGAGAGGGTAAGTTCTGATCTTATCCCTATTAGATTTTCCACATTCTCCTGGAGATGAGGGCATCTTTTCATAGTACCTCTAACAATGCTGTACACAGAGGAATGATCACTCCACTATTTGTGCTCAGTTATCCCTTTTGCATATAGAAACCCGTCTTTTTTTAGCCCACAGCAACCCCTTGCATCCAATGCTGATGACTTAGGCTCATGTACCCCTAATGCAATTTATTTTTCAGGAGTCAGTGTTTCATCTCACAGATTTTGCGTGCTTTCTGAAAGGCAGGAGTCTAAATCCAGATGTGAAAGAAGCAAGGAAAATGGCTTTGAGGACAGAAATCCTCAAAGGCTTTGAGACTGAATCTTTGACTGAAAGATTGCAATTACTTTCCTGGAGCTGCTAAGAACTGCAGGGATGACCTTGCTTAGTGTAATTTGGGATTTGAAAAAGGTTCCTTAGCTCAGAAGAGTTTGCATTCTCTTCAGCTGCTTATTGTTGCCAAAGGGCTACAAATAAGGGCTCAGGGAAAAAATGCTGTTTGAATACTCACAGTTGCAATGCTGAGACATTTAGGGCATTTGCAACCTAGGTACTTTACATCATCCATGTGATAGATATGCAGGACTCTTTTCAGGTATCATCTAGAAAAGCCTGTGTTTTTGTTTCCTATGAAAATAGCAACAGTTTACCTTATCAAATTGTCATACAAATAGATCAATTAGGAAAACAGAACTTGCATGCTTAGAGAGTGAAGGATATGTGAGCATAAGAAAAACCTTGAAAAAGGGGCATTTGTACTGGATCTAGCGGCATGACTTATCACAATTAGTTCAGCAGAGTAGCATGTATCATATAAAATGCCATACTGATAGGAAAAAAATACTCAAATGTGTCATGTACCACACAAAAAGGGTGGAACCAAACTGTGAAGTGCTGTGAGATAAAATGTTCAAGGTGCAATACAAGATGAGCCAGAATAGAAAGAGATGACAGCAACCAGACAGCAGACCAAAATAAAATAAAAAAAAAAATGACACGCTGCCTTTGATCCTGTTTACAAGAGGGAAGCAGCCGCACAGTAAAGCTTTCATATTATCACAGAATCTGCAAGTGTAGGAGAGTTTGCTTCTGAGAGAGGGCTTGAACCTGGAAGTTTGCATGCAGTTCTGCCATTAACTTCAGCAAGAGCTCAGTGTGCAGGGCGCCAGGAAGATTAGAGTCAGGATAACTCCATAAGTGGCTTGAGGACAAGAAAGACATATGCAAAGAGAATTACCATTGATCAATATCACCCTGCACTGTCCTTCTTTACACTGTATTAGCTCACAAGCTTGGGAGCTAAAGTGCATTTTTAATGAAGCTTCAGTATTATATAAGGCTTTACCACCCTCCAGAAGTAGCTACATCTTTGCAAAAGGGTTTTAGGGTTGCTAGGGAGGCATCAGTCCAGGTGTCTGCAAGAGGCAGAGGAAGGGAAGCAGTAATCATGTATGTGGAAAGCAAGTTTTAGAGGGATCTGCACTCCTATTTGCTCCTTGAAAGAGAAACTCTTTTTCAAAAACTAAGTGGTATTAAACAACACATTATCTCTCAAAGTCTTTTACTAGTCAGAGGTTTTGCAGGACCTATATGGGGGCAGGGAAGGAGAAAGAAGGACAAACATTAAAATACACGTTTTCTGATATTTTGCAGCCTCTTCTGTAGCTGAGCTAGTGACCCACATTTTTGCTAGTGCTACTATAAAGGAGTAATTCTGTCCAACAAATCAAAAACAAAAAAAAGTAAGCATTGTACTGAAACCTGTGAACATTATATGTAAGAGTCATATGTAAAGGTAAACCTCATGCTCTGCTTAGTGCAAAGTAAAGAAAGTCTCAATGTAATGCCATGTCAGCCACCAGACCTTCATCGTTCAAGACAATGGCTGACTAACATGAAAGACTCCAGACAATAATGAAGACCAAAGGTCTAAAAATCACAGTCCAGCTGGAAAATGGGAAGAATTGGTTCCATTTACTCATGGGACTAAAAGGCCACCATTTTCAAACATGCAAAATTTGCTGCCAAAAAGGAAAGGGATTAATTGATCTTCCTGTTTAATATAGGCAAGACAAGAGGTTAAAAAAGTTTAAACTATTTCAAAGAAGCTTTAGACAAGCCATTAGGAAAAACTTCTTAATGTTAAGGATTTGATGGTGTATAAGGATAATGTATAAGGATTGGATGGGGTAGTCTCACCACCAGATTTTTTAAAAGGGTTACATGAAAGGCAGAAATGTTTACTCAACAGCTATTCTGTTTTCAGACTGAGGGTGGCCAAAACGGCCTGTCTAAATCATTTGAGTCTAGATTTATGAGCCAAGCTGCTGACTCTGAAATGAATTACAATATATTTATTTTAAAATCATACTGCAAAGTTAAGGAGAAAAACTTTAATTAAAATTGCGGGAGCAGCATGAGCAGGAAACATATTTGGAGATTTGGCGTATGTTAACTTCTCTAGTGCAGCCTTTGAGGGGCATATTAATGTTTATCAGCAGTAAATATTTTGGCCACT
Organism: Corvus cornix cornix; assembly: GCF_000738735.6. Classification (NCBI taxonomy): domain Eukaryota; kingdom Metazoa; phylum Chordata; class Aves; order Passeriformes; family Corvidae; genus Corvus; species Corvus cornix. The sequence goes on along the minus strand of NC_046332.1, from coordinate 58,133,362 downwards.
GTCTCTCTTCTGAATGTGGAAGACGCAGAAAATCTCTTTCTCCTTGAGGCATTTATGGGGCACAGTTTCATTCCTGTTTCCTGGACAGATGGCCATGTGTTGACTCTCTAGATGAAGTAGTTCATTCTGCTGTATTCGTTGATTAGCTTTGAAAAACAGTTCTTTGGAGAGGGGGGAGAAATTGTTCTAAAGCTTTTTTTCTTTTTAGAGGGACTTACTGTTCCAAATTGCTTACAGCTTTTCTCTCCATATAATGATTATGGAGTTAAACATTACTGAGTCTGTATAAGTAGAATAATGACAACAACTAGAGCAAGGAATGAAAATGTTAAACTAACAAATAAAGTGTTCGATTACTGAAACAGATGAGAAGACAGAGGGCAAATTCTAATACCAAGACATAGCTGGCACAATGATTAGACCACAGGCAAAGCTTACTGAGTTTGGATTCAGAATGCTAAAGCATCAACAGTGGAATACACAGGACTCACAACACAGAAAAAGCACAAAAAATAACTGGAGGATATATATGAAAGCAGAAGGGAAAATGGTGCAAGTGAAAAATATTATGAGACAGAAAGTCCAAAAAGGACAAGTTTGCCTGAGGATGAGGAATTGAAATGAGAAGCAGCATTCCTGCAGTACTGTGTGGTTCTTTCTAAGGCAGGATCCCCCTCAACCCTCTCAACCAGCTCCTACTGACCCTAGTCCCTGAAGCACAAGCATGACAGCAGTGCTGTGATTCCTCAAATTGCCCAGCAAAATGAAACTCTCTGCAGCTACATTTCCTTCAGATAGGATGACAATTTGTGTGCAGCATGCATGTTGCTGATAGGGCTTTGAGACCACCCTCTGGCCTCACTTATGAGGAAGGAATCTGGGTATCCTACCCCTCTCTAAGGCATAGTCTCATACAGTCAGAGGAAAACCAGCTGCTGTTGATAATGACATGGCAAGGCTTATGCTGTGCAGGGTTGATTGATCTGAATTCAGGTGGTGATGGAGGGGAGCTTCATGGACTAAATCATTCCATGACTATAAGTGATCGCCGCGTTGTGCTAGCAGCAATAAAGTGAAGTCCTTTCGTTTTATTTAGGTTAGAAAAAGCAAGGCAGAGAAGGACTGAAGGGCTTGAGTAGGAAGGCAAATCTTGTTAGTTTCTATTTATTTTTACCATCTAATATCTAATGCTTCATAGCTCCTGTGACATTTCAGACACACGCGACAATTGCACTAAAATCTAAGTCCACAGAAGTAGGCCAATTTACAGCAACTGAGGAGCTCATTCTTCTAGGGACTACTACTGAGACAAATCATTTTGATTTTTAGGCTTTCCTCCAGCAATCAATATTTTTATTGCTTTACTTGAGATAGAAAACAATGATATAATAACAAAAGTTGCCGGGTTTTGCTTTAGATTGTTTGTTTTACTTTTTACTGGCTTGTTTTGAGCACAGTGGGATAGCCTCTTTTCAAAGAAAATATGAAAAAGGGGTGAAAAAAAATTGTACTCTACTTTGAAGGAAAAGAAGGGAAAAGGCTTCAGTGCACTGCGAATAGGCTAAGGCTCATACTGACTGTTTATTCAGCTTTCAGAGGCTGCATTCTCATCCATGCTGCTGTTTACATGTAAGGACTTGAATTCCTGCATAGTCATATGCTGTTGCTCGGTTGTTTCATTTTGTTTTCTGTTTCTGCTCTTCATTCATCCCATATCAGAATTTGTGTTTCAAATGGATTGCATTGAAATATCTATGTCTGTTACAGACTACGCTGCTTTCCATCACAAAATTCATATAAGCCATCCAACAGGAATAAAAAGCACAGTGGCAAGCTGACCAGAGTCAGCTACCCAAACTGCTCTGCCCATAAATATACGGCTTTGCACTTCTTATGTCGCAAGTGGGTGAGGGGTAGCAGTCAGAGGATACTGTAGAATCATGATGCTCTGGCCTGGTGACCACAGCCCAATCTTAAACTTTTTTTTTGTGCTTTTTGTCACCATTTGTCATGATTTAACCTCAGCCAGCAATCAAGTCCCTCGCACCTACTCACTCAATCCCCCACCAGAGGGATCAGGGAGAGAATGGGAAGCATAAAAGCCAAAAAAATCAATGAGTTGAGATAAAGACTATTTAATAGGGAAAGCAAGAGCTGCACACACAAGCAAAATAAAACAAGGATTTAATTCACTGCTCCCCATGGCAGGCAGGTGTTCAGCCATCTCCAGGAGAGCAGGGCCTCATCACGTGTAATGGGTACTTGGGAAGACAAACGCCATCACTCCAAATGTTCTTCCCTTCCTTCTTCTTCTCCCCACTTTATATACTGAGCATGATTTTACATGGTCTGGAATATCCCCTTGGTCAGTTTGGGTCACCTGTCCTGGCTGTGTCGCCTCCCAGCCTCCCATGTAGCCCCAACTTCCTTGCCAGTCTGGCAGTCCAAAAGCAGAAAAGGCCTTGGCTTTGTGTAAGCCCTGCCCAGCAATAACAAAATCATCTCTGTATTATCAGCCCTGTGTTCAGCACAAATCCAAAATACAGCCCCATACCAGCCACTGTGAAGAAAGTTAACTCTACTCCAGCTGAAACCAGCATATCAAACTAAAATTATTCTCTCCGTCAGACCTGTTCTTTGAGGAGATTTTCAACATATCCTCAAGGTGGGAAATACTTCTTTTTCTGAATAGTACTCATATTTCTAGCATCACAGGCATCAATACCTGTTTCTCAGCATTTGAGGGAAGATTTTGTTCATTTATCAATTCTACTATAGAATTCTTTGAAAGGGAACAGATCTTTGTGTTCAGAAGCATAGAAAAATCTTCCTAAGTATCGCTCCATTTGTTTTGCAATTTGTGGCAAGAAAAGACTAGCACAAAAGAATGGATTAGTTGCTGGCTGGAAGCTTCTCTGACATTTATAATGGTTAGCCAAACTAGCTTTACCTACATGTTCAACAAATCTGGTTTATATTGTGCAGTTAAATAATTGTAAACATAATGAGTTGGATCTGTTGCTGGTGTTCTTCCTTATAATTTCACTTTACTAGTCCAATTTTTTTTAAAATGTGAAATCTGCAGACATTTCTGTAAATTTTGCAAGGACTTTTAAAGTCTGGAATATGCCAACAAAGGAGTCCTAGAGTAAAGTTCCGAGGCAGAAGCATCTATACAGAATTACCAGAAAAAGAGTAAGGTAGCACAAGACAAATCACAATCAAAGAAAGTACAGAAAACCACAGTGCTGTCAATAAAATGCAGGGTTTGCCAATCTCAGTCCTGGTTCAAACTGCTTGTCTTACCCTGAGCATCTCTGTCCTCCATTTCCCTAATTATAAAATTATAAACTGCCAGGATTAGCTGTTGTGTACAGAAGGCCAGTAGTGTACTAAGTGTTTACACACTTTTCTGTTGAGAGAAAAAAAAAAAAAAAAAAAAAGGAGTTCAATTGTATTTGTGAAGGACTGAAAAAAAAGAAGCATTACAAGTATTCTATTGGTTTGTACTTACTTCTTATGAAATATTTCATCTCCTAAGATATTGCTCTGACAGCCTTAGCCATTTACCAGTTTGATGCCTCTTTGCAAGGACTGTCCTATTGACACAGAATCATTTCTCCCCTCATAATAATATTTTCATGCCTCATGGCATTCCCACCTGTGGCTTTTTAGTAATTAATGATGTTACAATGCAAATTCTACTCAAGCTGCATATGTATTTTGTTCATTTGTTTCCTTATGGGAAACATTTTAATTTCCCCTGGCCTTTATGCAGCAGCTGCATGTCCTTCTGATTATTTCTTCTGTTGAAAAGCGGTCAAAATGTTGTTCAGGACAAAATTCAGTCCAGCTGTAAACATGTGAAAATCTTTTGGCCCAGAGTGTCGCAATCCACATGCTATCTAGTTTTATTAAAAGCTAGACAAATCATAGAATCCTTCAGACATAAAGTAGCAGAAAGAAAGACAGAGAAAAGATAATTTTGAGGCTATCGAAGCAGACAGCTGTAGTGGGGGTTTGGAAGATTGCATCAGCTCTAAGACATAGAAAATAAACTTTCCTGCTACACAATGCTGTCTGTTAAGAGCATACCTATAAATATCATCCCCTTCTTCTTTATGTCTACAAAGTAGATGAAAGAATTTGAAATAGAATTTTCTCATTAACATGCAATTTAATGTATTTTGAAAGGAATTTTAACATGTATATAGCAACTTGTCTATTATTTTAAACCTCTGTTTTGCTGCAGGCAAACATAAAGACAGCCGTGCAGCTGAAGCATAAGCCTGGGAGTGGGGTGGTATACTAAAATCTGTCATGGCCTTTACATTTATTTTACCTCAGTCTTATGAATCTTTCGAGAACTCATTTTAATCTTCTGTGAAATGGAAACAACAGCTCAAACACACATTGCAGGGGCTCAGGAAGGTCTATGTCTTCAAAGGTCTTTGATGATCTCTGCTACAAAACATTATAACACTCTGACTATTGCTTTTACACATACCTTCTCTTCAAGGAGATCTGAAGTTGTATGTTCATTACACCTTAATAGCCTGTATTATTTTTTCTGTTGTAGCTGGAAGCAGTGTTTTAAATTAAGTTCAAAACACTGGGGAAAAAAGACATCGTCCTTGTTCTTCCTGAGTTGTCCACACTGCCTTTATCTGTTTTCTCAACTTCACAGTTTTCACATGTGAGGTTTCAGCTGAAGGGAAAAACACCTGAACAGTTCTTGAAAAATAGTGACCTATCATGGGCTGTCACCTGTTCTGCAGACATTTTGCATCTGAAAGATGTTTATGAAATGAAATCACTGTAGCTGGGAAACCTCAGGTATTAAATTTAACTGAATAGGGGGAGAGTAATTGGAAAATTCTTTCAAGTGGGCATTTTTTAATGAATAAACAAATATTTTGCAATATTGAAAATATATTATTTGAACCTATAGTTTTCTCCTAGAAAAAAAATTACTGCCTTCAGATCCTGATTGTCTAATCAGTTTTAACCTTCATGCTCTGTTCTCCACTTGACTATGGTGCTACATTGTGATCACTCCTGGGCCCTGAAATAGAAATACTGTATCAAGATTCAGACCTATTCAGTTTTCACAGACAGCTAAGAGAGAGGGGCTCAACTATGGAGGTTCCAAAGGCAGTATGGGAGCTGGAATAGATTCAAAATTGAACAGGCGTATCCAAATATATAGTGCTTCATAGACTGGCAAATGCTTTGTTGCTTCTGCAGCCTAGGTTTACTAGACACATTCTGGAGACATTTACACACCTTTCCAGAAAGCTTCTGTGCTCTATTTTCTGCTTACCCTTTGTTTTAGGGACTTGTTGCAGTCCTCCTTCCTGTATATTAAGGATCTGTAATTCTTTCCTTCTGGTGAGTAATGGCTTTTTTCTGCTTCTATATCCATTCTGAGCACCAAGATACTCCATTCTCCTTCCATGTCTGTGTTCACCTCCTCCATCTTCTCCAATTTCAGTGCCTCTATGTCTCTCTTCATTACTCTGCTTCCTTCCAGCAAACCATTGTGGCTTCTGCAATCCATATGGGGTTATTTGCCTCTAATTTCCACCTAGGTCTTAATCTCTTGTTATCCTTTTCCTCTCTATAAAGTTAGAAGAGTTTTGGTTGGAACACACCTTGCTTTAACACAAGAAGGTGCTTTTTCATAGACTTGCTTTATCATCTGGAGAGAACACCATGTTTGATAATAGTGGGTGGATTTATGCAGTAGATGCCAGGTGGAGGGTGTGCCCCTCATCATGTTTTCCAGTTGTCTGTCATTGAAATCTATTGAGTTCTGCTCCATACAGCTTGCTCCTGAACTTTTGCAGTCAGTGGGATGCGACTCTCAAGGAATGTCATGACACCTCCAAACAGAAAAACAACGTTAGTCTGAAGGCCAGTCCTCACAAGCTCGGCCAGCTCTCCCACCTCTGTGAGTGCAGGAATAGTCGTGTTGCGCTACGGGCAGGCAATGATTAGGAGTGCCAAGCACCTCCGTAAAGTAAGTAAAGCTTGTGAAGAGCTCTGTGTGTAGCTGAGCTCTCCACAGCAATATTAATGAACACTGACCTTGCTTTGAAAAAACACAGTGTGTGTTTCTTCACTGCTTCTCTACAGTCTCTGCTGATTTCTACAGTGTTCGGCATTCTTGGAAAATTCTGCCCTGCTGTGAGACCTAGAGGATTTAAACTTTAGTTTAGTAGCTCTAAACTCCAAAAAGTGCACTCAAACAGGCACACATGCACTTACAGACACAAAGGCTCACAATATAAAAGTTTTTATTCATTTTTCAGCAGAGGTCTGTCATCATAAATGATCACTAGCACTTTAGAGCACCACTTGCTTTGTGTATGGATACACAGGAAGAGTCTTTGGGACAGCAAGATCAATTAAATTAAAATAATACAATGACATTTTTTTCAAATTTTAACCTCTTTTTTAACTGAAATAAAACTTTAAGAAAAGCACTTCATTTCTGTGTCATCATTTCTCCCAGCTGTACAATGGGATAATAACAATGCTTTATTTCACTAGGATTCTGTGAAGAAAATTCATTATTCTTGTGAGAGCCTCTACTACTAGAGATAAAGGGTTGTGGAAAAGTCTCTCAAAAATTAGTTGTGTTTGGGCTTATCATTGGTCATGAGTAAAGTTAAATACATTCATAAGTGCTTTCTGTCTTTGGACCAAGTTCAAGATTTGTGCAATTATGCAAAAATACTGAGTTAGGAATTCTGAAATTGAAAATGTGATGTTCCAATTCAAGAAATCAATAATTTTGAGGTTAAGAAACAATGCCTACATTTTCTGAATCTTTCTGTCTCTGAGCATCAAAGTGGCATTTGCTGGCACAAAGGGAGAAAGCACATTCAAAAAACTCAGCCAATGGCATTTCCATGGTTCTGGGTAGACTTATTAGCTTATTGTAAGGAATTTTGTTAACACTAGAGTGAGGAAGTCTGTTCAGTGCTCTACTACTTCGTTTTGATACATACAGGCAAGGATACATCCTGCCCCAGGCTGCTTCAGAGATACAGAGCCCTTCAATGGATGTTGCAGTTAAAGGTTCAGCCTGACCTGCTGGGAAGTATACAGTTTCTTCTTCCTCTGTTTTTTCCCCACATAAGTAGGGATGGTATCAAAGTTCTACAGCAATCTTCATCACACAGCTTTTCACAGGAAGAAGAACAAAAGGTAGAACAAAATGTACAGGTTGTCAAAGATGCTGTCACTTGGAACATAGTTCTCCTGAGCTGTATCTTAAAGGGGAGATAAAAGAAAAGAAACTAAAATATTTTATGTGTGTTTGAGATGAGCTCAACGCGATTGCTGTTTTTTCTCTGCTAAAACACATCACTGACTAAAGCAACATAAAGCTCAAAATGCTGTCTTTGAAAATAGTTAGACAAACACTACTTAGAGGCTTGGTTGTTTTGTTGTTTTTTAACTTTGCTTTAGCCTGTCAAACTCAAGAACTGTCTCTCTGCCATTTGCAGATTCTGCCTCTGCCCCCTTGCCATTTACAAGGGTTTAGACAGCTATTGCGAGTCCTTTCCCCCCTTAGTTCTTCTGCCATAAATATCAAGGCGTGAAGCAATGAACATACATAAGTGCAGCTGCACCACAACGCAGTAATGCATGAGGACTGCATGGCTTACAGAAAAATAGAGCCAGACATCTTAAAAACTCATCAATACTAAGTGTCTGTGCAGCTGATGGGCAAGTCAAGCCACAGTCACTGTTGCTCACTCCTGATTTCACCCAGACGGCATTTGATCTGTGGGCTGAAGTCTGACATTATAATAGATAGTCACAGTGCCTGAGAGGGGCATGGTGACCACCGCAGGAGACACTGCTGGTTACAAGCTGCTGCATCTGTGTTTTGTGTCTGCAGCTGACTCTGTGTTCTACTCCACACCAAGCTACTGCTACACAGTTAAGGATTGTATTTTTAAAACAGTAAGGGGCAAATTCACTTCAAAACATCGATTTCCTTTTTAATCACAAAGAGCAAGAGAGCAGGAATCCTCCAGGAGTTTGTACCCACACTCCACAGGCATGAAACCATGCAGATAACAAGCAACCTGTTCACCTCCCTAACTGGAAATGTCTGGTCTGAGCTGGTTGTCTGGCATCTACCTGTAGTCAGCAAAGAATGAAAAACACTGAAGGGGCTGATTTATCCAGTGCTAAAGCAGATGTCTCAGAAAAACAGCATGAATTGCCCTCTGGAGCTTATCTCCTCTTGCTAATTATAAGGGTACCCCAGAAAACTGGCTTAGAGTAGATACTGGACTTCCAGGCAGCTTAAGTTAGATGAGCTGACTTCCAGTGCTGGTTGAAAGGAGACTACATCAGAATCCTCTCCATTCCTCCTATAGCAGGCTTTCTGCCTTCCAGAAACTTCAGGCAAAGCCCTGGCTTAATTTAAGTCCTTGGCAACTCTCTAACCAGACTAGGATTTTCCCCCTCATACCTACGTCTGATTCCTGCACTATTACAGCCTCACAAAACTACCAAGTGGGAATCGCTGCAGTAAAACCCTTGTCCAAATATTTCATAGTTTAAGGAGTCATGCATTTTTGAACAGTTCAAAAATTCTGTTTCAAAGCTTTCAGCAACCTTGCCTTTATTTTGTAAAATATTATCTTGCTTGCCATAAAATAATGCCTTGATTGTTAAAGTGGCTCTTTTTTCACTAGACAACATAAAAAATGGAGTGAGTATTCACCAAAAACCCAAAGACTATTTGTAATTTTGAAACAGGCTGTGGCAGAAATGGAGCAGCTCTGGGTTAATTCTCAAATACCAAGTTTTCATCCAGTTAATCTACGGTTTACTGGAGAAATATGTTGTGTAAGATCAACACAGAAACAGGGAAACAATGAAGAAAGGCAGCCTCAGACAAGATACCTCTCAACAAACACGTGGAAGATTTACAAATACAGGAGGGGGAGATGACTAAAGATTTCTCCATTAAAATACGACTCCTTCCGCAGAAGGGGGTAGGCTTTTCCCAGGCAGGTAATGGAGACAGAGGCTACAGCTCTAACTGCAGGCATTAGGGCTGACAATGAACAGGAAGCCTATTTAGTAGCTCTGTCAGCATTTGGCAGTGACCCAAGTAAGACAGACAGGCAAATTGGCCTGTGTTGTTTTAAACCCCTCGTTCCTTTATCTTACCTGCCGTCTTTGCTGACTTGCTCACCCCCAGTGAGCCGCCAGTCCTTTCCCAGTCATGGCCCTTCTACACATCCTATACCTTTGCAAGTCAGTGGAAGTTGCACCAGAGCTGCAGGTGGGATGCACGTCTCCAGAGGGGCCTCCAGTGGGTACTTATCACTAGCACGCTGCAGCGCACTCCTCTGACCACCCAGATTTTGGCCAGCTCGAGGCATGAGCACAGTTTGCATTGATCCTCAATATGCTGTGCAGGGCACAGCTCAGAGAAAAAGGGATGAGAGATTCAGCTGTCTACCAAGAAATTAATTGGAAATATATAGGAGTACATATAAATACATAAAATACATATTCCTGTCTATCTGGTAGTATCAGAAAAGAATACATTTACCCAATATTTTATGAAGGGTAAATATCAACATTTCCTTCATTCTCAACACATACTTTGCCCACGAATTTCAACCTGCCTCTACCTTCCACCCCATTCATTATAATCAAATGCACTTCAAACAATAATGAGTGAATGCTCAGAACAGCCTTGCCAAGGGCACAATAATATCAGTTCTATCTTGTTATGGCAGTAATGAAGTTACAAAAGGGTTGTCAGAAGCTATCAAGACAAGCTTGAGGATATCTGTGGTTTGAACCTCATTCCATCTGTTGCCCAAGCCTGTATGGCCAAAGTGCCCTTTATCCAGTAGAAAAGCCGCTGCTCAGAATATGTGACCGGGACTTTGCTGAGCTTTGAGCACACACCAGTTGGAGGCATGCTTTACTGCACTATGCACAGCTAACCTGTGCATTCAAAAGTCACAAATTATCTCTACATCAGTCTCCAAGGAATAACACTGTCCAAAAAAACCATGAAGTTTTAAGCAGTCTCATGAATGCTTGTTTCTTTTAATTAATTCTGTGTTTCTGAGACCATAGGGTGAGCTCGGGTCAAGTTGTCAAGGGTTTCTGAGGTACCACAAGAACAATAAACCTGTTCTTTTTTTAAAATGAAATATGAGATATGCCCCCAGAATCTGGGACTTCTGGGGGGAAAAAAAAAAAAAAACAAAAAAAAAACCAACAAATACCATGAGACTCCATTAAAAGCAGAAACTGACAACACTGTGACCCAGAAGTGACATGGAAAAGTCAGCACTATTTCTAGGTACAGCGAGACTCACATTGTTAACTTTTGAAATGCCTTCTAGAACAATATCAGACCAAATTAATTGCTGACATAAGTAATTTCACCAGAATAAGGTGAAAAGTCACCTGGATAAGGAATTTTACCAGGCTTGTCTAAGAAAAACTTTGCTACTGAATGTTTTTTCTCTGTACATTTGAGTGGAGCACAGACAATTTTCATATCAGCGTGGTATCTTTTCTGAAAAAAAAAGAAGGACATGACAGATTTTGGAAACAAAATTATTACTTGCAACTGTGACAGATACCATGGTGACACTTACAAGATTTTTTTCCTATTAAGCTTTAGCAAGTGCTAGTGCCACAATAAATAACCTTTCATACTTGGAGGCTTCAGAAGGAACAAATAAGGAATAGTACAAGTAATTCTAGAAGTTTAAAAAAGGATTTTATTACTTCAAACTTAAACCAATAATGCAGTAGAAAAAGAAAGTGGATGAACTATATGAAATTACTTACCAGGGTGTCCTCATTCTTAATCTATAATTTATATGCACATTTATTTTACATTTTTGTAAAAATAATTAGATGTATTTGGACTCCAAATGAAAAATATCAGATTATAGATAAGGCAGCACAGAAGCATCTGAGCTTAGATAACACTCCCAGTGAGATGCCTATGAAACTTTTTCGTACCTGGTAGTCAATAGGGGATTTTCCTCCCAATTTCCCGTTCTACTGAGGCTTCAATCCCTCTTCCCCTGAGAAATTTAGCTTCACATGGACGGAAACAAAGAATTTTGAAGGTGGAAAAACATATGAAGTCAACTTAAATGCTTTCTGCATAGATGAAATGTGCATGCAGCTGAGTTTACAGAAGGATTTCATAATATCAAGGCTCACAGAGATCAAAAGTAATAATAAGGAGTCTCTCAGAGTCTGTGGTGGCATGAAAGAATCATGCATTCGGGAGAAAATTTACATTTTGTTTGTTGACGTCTTGTAGAGTGAGCTATGCCAGAGGGATATAAATCAATGAAGATGCTGCTTTAGTGTTTGAGTCCATTATTAATATAGTCCAATATGTTTTTATCAGAATAAGTTTAAATAAAAGAGAGAGAAACATATTTAATTTTTTAAATTTTTTGAGACAAGTTCCATTCCCTACTGTACACATACATATATAATCTGAATGTTTTCCATTTTCAGCTGGTACTATTCAGTCACAGACATGTAAATAAGGTAAATTCTTACCAGTGAATACAAAGAAATCCTGTTAGGATGGCAACTGTATAACCAGAATCTATAATTATAACTAGAATTTCCCTACATAAAAACACAGATTCCTTGGGTATCTCCCTGGCAGTCCTTTAATCTCTCTTCTAAGAAGTCATTTCAGTCTAAGCACAGCATTCAAGATTGAGACAGAAAAACAATGAGAAACCATGTGCTTTTATGGTCCAGGAAAATATTCACTGTCTCAACAAGCTATAGCTCCACAGTGAGCTCCACAAGTTGGGATTCAAATAGAAAAGGAAGGCACAGTGAAAACATGCAAAAGGAAAAATATAAAATATTTCTGAGCTAACATGCTAGGTTGCTATATTTTTGGAGTATGCTGATATATGTACAGAAACAAATGTTTAAATCCTTTTGAAGTTAACTTTAGGATTCATGAAGCAACTACCAAAGTCAGCAGCTAAGATATCCTCAGCCTATAGTAAAGTTTACAGATAGAACAGAAGTAGAAAGAAAAAAGATAGATAAACCTGAAAATAGTGACTACTGAATGCTTGTATCCAACAGAGTAAAAAATGAGTTCATGTGATAAAGGAGTGTAAAGGTTTTCAGTTCAGAAAGGAGCACTTGGAGGATTTAAGTAAACAAGAGTTCAGTCCTAAAGGCAGAACTTTAATGGAAATCAAGAAGAACCTGACATGTATAAGGCTTACAAAAACAAGAATCTGCTAGGAAAAGTTGGAAGAAAGTGTTAAAATCCACCATGTTTTCCAACTCCATTGTGATTTATATTCTCTAGACTAAGACGTAAAGGAAAGAAGAAATATGGAGAATAAAACATCAAATGAAGTAAACAATTATAGGAGGTTTTTAAAAATATATTAAATCCATAAAAGATGGGAAAGTAAACTGACAAAAATATAGTCATTTAGTCTATAGCTATGTAGAACAAAAAAAAAAACAGAGAAGTAATAGAGGAGGATTGATCAAAAAAAAATTTAAAATACCTTTACAAATACTTTAGGTGAGAGAAAGTGGCCCACAAATCCAGAAGGCTGAACACCACATGTAGAAACGCACAAGAACATATAGCTTTAAAAAGAAAAATAAATAATTATTAAAATGTATTCAAAGATTTCTGAGCACCACCGCATTATATGAAAGAGAGGTGGGAGTGCAGCAGGACTAAGACAATAAAAGGAAGGATCCAGACAAGATAGCAGGGAAAAATAGGGTGATTTCCTACTCATATGTAGAAGAGGAATAGGCATGTGGAACACAAAACACTGTATTACCTGCACTCCCTCCTTTTGTTTAAAAGACATGGCTCTGTTAAATGTCAACAGAACTGTAGCAGTTTACAACAACAGAATTTTTCTCACTGTGTAGCAGTATGTTTGAAGGGTTCCCTTATGTTAAAGGAAAACACATTTTTCCCTCCTAGTCCATTGAAGAAACATTTCCAGCATAACCCATCTTTATAAAAATACCTCCGTGGAAAGTGGAGTAACTTAGTCACCACTGATGAAAAGAGATTCTCCCTTCAGGGGAATACCTGTGCATGCACGTGAAGGTGTTTCTCTTCTGCTCTTTTACTTTTGAGACATCTCTTTTTAGGATTTTTAGGGTCAGACATAAGTGTATCACAGGTAGGCCACATCCTCAAGCCCTGTGCAGTAGCTTAGCTAACTCCAGAAGACCCTGTGAAGCACAAACTGTGCCAGATACATAAAGCAACGATCAGTTACAAAAAGATAGGGGACCATGGCTCTGATCAATATTTTTTTCCCTGGATTTTGCTTGGCAGAGACAAACTTGTATTTACCTGCTGGGTAAATAAGAGAAAAAATGTCCCATGAAAGTGGCATAAAACTTCCACAAAAATAACTCACTGGGTAAAAGTATTCCAAAATCGAATCTAATAACGCTGCATAGAAAAATCTATTCCACCAGTCTCGAATTCAAAGTATCATAAAGCTAGGGAACTGTGCAAGCAACATTAAACAAGACAAACAAAATGTAATCCAGAGCACTTGTAACAAAAGCACAGAATAAGGAATGGGAGAATAAAAGTGAGAAGGCAGCCTAATGCTTCCACAATTAATAGACTCTACTTAAAAAAAAAAAAAATCAATTCAGTGCAAAGTTAGAAAGATGTCAGAAAGGAGCAATTATTCATGGCTAATTACTTTTTAGGGGATGATGACAATGGGTTAGTTTTCTCTGGTATTGATGAAGAAAAACCTCTGGGGAAATCATTTGCAAACGTTACCAAGGATATGAATTATTCTCTGGTATGTATGAAGTACAAGAATATGAAAGAATGAGTAAAATACTAGTGTAGTGAAGGTCATCAAGACAACTCAGCTAATAGCATAAATTACCACTTTAGAGATTCAAACATGCCATCAATATGTCTAATAATGAATGATCTCCTGGAAGGGATGATTTGTTATGAACTGTTCAGATACTTACTAGAAAGAAGACTTTAGAAAAATTCGCTTCAAGAGAATATAGCAAAAGACAAAATTACAGAATTCAGCCTGTAGTTGTCCCTGTCAGTGAATTAATAAAAAACCAAAACCCCTTAACAGAGGACTGTATTGTACTGAGGTCCATTCTCTTCCTGCAATGTGGGGTGATGTAGCACATCCCCTTGTCTTACAGCCACTTCCCCATTCCTCTACAGAATATCTACCATAGTCTTCTCCATTTTATCTTCTCTCTCTTACTTGTGGGTTCATTATCAGCTTTCTCTTCAGCATATCTATTCACAGCCATCTTGCCTATGCTAGTCTCTCAGACAGACAGCAACAGCTTTATCTCCTGGAAAATTAGCTTGTCTCACAGTCCCTCTATCCCAGTGGGGTCTCCATCCTAATTTGCTCACAGTTGTTCACATCTCTGCTCCAAGGGCCCTATAACATTTGAAAATCTGATTATAGAGTCCATAGCACTCATTATAAACTCTTCTTCTCATCCCTCTCTCCTGCCTTTAAGCTGCCACATCACCACCCCTGCCATTTAGCCTGTCCATTACACTGCTTTTCACCCATTTCTGTGGAGCTGTCCCTTCATGTTCCCATTTGCTCCCATCTTGACTTTAGTAAGTAGGATAGACACACACACTGCTGGCACATTTACATGCAACCTTTGTAACAGCTGAGGGGCTTGACAGTAGCTGTGTTAGCTACCAGTTCCTCTTTAACTGCTTGCCTGATTGTGCAATTAGGCAGCAGTTCTTGGACTCCCAGTAGTGAACGTACATGAAACCTGCATGTGTTACGAGATATTACCAAATTGCCAGATCTTCTACTAGAAGACAACAAGAAATTGGGTTCTTTCAACTTCAGCATGGAATTATTTAAAAACCACTAGGCTTTATAGCAATTGTGTAGATTTCTGCTATAAGACTGCCATTTTCATGTGTTTTGGTGTTCAGTGCTATTTAGCTCGCAGTAAGCAACTCCTTCAGACATGACTTGAATATGTCACCCACTGTTTTCAAAACTTCTTTGTTACAAGGGAGGTCTCATCCCTCCCATGTACGCAGAAAAGGAAGAATAGTTTGTGAGCAAAAACAGGCCATCAATAAAGCCAGAAAAAGTCTGAGCTACCTTTGAGATCTACCACTATGGCGAAGTCTGAGAGCAAGGAGGCTGCAACTGCCTGCCAGGCAGTGCAGGAAAAGGAAAGTGTTTCCCAAAGAGGTCACCTGCCTTAGCAGCTAATAAAATCTGTATAGCTAAACTGACATAAAAGTAGCATGGGGGGAACCAGACCTTTATAGTAGAAATAGAATTGTGTTCAATCGTATACATTTCTTTTCACCTTAAATCATAGCCTCCTTAGGGCTAGGATGGGTGCAAAGGGCAGGAAAGTTTTAATGTAAATAATTCTGGTACAAACAATCAGATTCAAACACAGATGAGTGAAAAGGTTGATATTCAAGCATAATTTCAAAGGTGAAACCTGCTTTTCTGCAAGCAGGGATACAATACTGCATTTTCCTGTCTCTTGAATCTGGTCTGATCGCTGGGCAAACAACTCTGCATGCCCAAAATGATGCAAAGAGGAACCAGGCTTGGAGAGCAGTCATTATCTGAATGCTTTTGAAGACATCTAGCATATATGATTGTAAATACACTGAGAACTAGTAGGAAGATAAATAATAAATCAGGCAGGAAGTACAGAACTGATCCCTTTTTTATGCAATTACAATTTTAAATAATCTCATTTGTACTTTTTTTTTCATTTCCTCTGAGCCATGGAACCATTAATCTCTAAAAATATTGTTTGTTCTCTTTTGATTAGCAGTCATTTAAAAGAAAGAAAAGAAGGAACGGAAGAGAGAGGAAGAGGAAGAGGAAGAGGAAGAGGAAGAGGAAGAGGAAGAGGAAGAGGAAGAGGAAGAGGAAGAGGAAGAGGAAGAGGGAGAAAGAGAGGAAGAGGAAGAGGAAGAGGAAGAGGAAGAGGAAGAGGAAGAGGAAGAGGAAGAGGAAGAGGAAGGGAAAGGGAAAGGGAAAGGGAAAGGGAAAGGGAAAGGGAAAGGGAAAGGGAAAGGGAAAGGGAAAGGGAAAGAAAGAGAAAAAGAAAGAAAGAAAGAAAGAAAGAAAGAAAGAAAGAAAGAAAGAAAGAAAGAAAGAAAGAAAGAAAGAAAGAAAGAAAGAAAGAAAGAAAGAAAGAAAGAAAGAAAGAAAGAAAGAAAGAGAGAAAGAGAGAAAGAGGAGGGAGAGAGACAAAAAGAAGGAAAAGAGAAAATCCTCCTTGTCTGCAGGGGCATGTGTTTGCAGAGACATTTGGACTTTATTCGGCATGTTCATTAGGTTCATTAGGTGAAAGTGTCACACTCCTAAAAAGAAAATGAATAGATTTTAGCATATCCAGACCATGTATTAAAATGGTATCACAAGTTATAAATTCTAAAGCATAATGTTTGACAGGAAGCTGTCATGGAAGCAATAGATTCATTATAAAAATTCCAGAAGTGCATACATCTCGTTGACTGTTTATCATTAACTGCATGGCATGCTGATAGGAAATGTCTAGCTATAATTTATATTTCTGATGACTCTCAAATCTATTACTCACCTCTCTCTAGTTTTATAGCTCCTCTGGACAGAATAGAAATTGAACAGGCAGAGTAGGTTTGGGAGGGGAATTTTCTGCTCTTGCTGTCCTCTATTTTCTCATCCCTCCAGCCTGATCTGTCCCTGACATGTGATCAGACCCATACTGCCCAAGTGTTTCTCAGAAAATGAGGTTTGAAAATAAAAAATAAAAGGGAAAGAGAGATATTTAACTACACCTCCATTTTAAGTCTTGCAGCAATCATACTCTAAAAAACACATTATGGGTAAAATCTTAAAGGTGCAGTCAGGTGTGGCATGAAGAAAAACTCTGTTAAGGATAACATGAGTTTGAAGACTATAAAGACCTGAAAAAGAGTCTCCAGGAAAACAAAGAAAATAAATTTGGGAAATGTTCAATAAACCAAATATTCATTTGTGCCAAGGTATGGGTCCAAGAAATCTGATTTTGTAAAGAAATCCTTATGTGTGCAGAAACACCTAACAGAATCAAAGCTAAGACTTGTAATTGAATCCATTTCAATTATCAACTAGAGTTAAAAATTCATATAATTTCGTACTGAGAATTATCTTTGTTTTTTAAAGTCCTGTAGCTGTTAGATCAATTACCTACCCATTAATTGCCAAATACTTCATTGAACTTACAAAAGGAAGCGTTAATTCTGTTCTCTTTAGAGCTAGTATACATGTTTGTACCGATGAGCTTTAGAATGCTATGCAGTTTCTCACTGCAGACTTTATTTCTTTTTTATTGACTACACCTATTGCATTTCTTCCTTTTACACCACAAACTTTAGAAGAGAACAGGCAGTAATAGCAGAGCTTAGAGGCATATTTTTCACGTGAATACCAAGTTCTCATGTAGCAAAACTTTGCTAGAGAAATCTGCATTCTCTGTTTCTTTCCCAGAGGGAGAAGGGGAAACAATTCTTCTTGCTTCAGACCCCCACATAATCTAATCTGACAATTAATCCCTGAAAGAAAACACAGAATTCTTGTTACAGGATCAACATTCAATAATGCATTTTTATTCAAGCAGAGGTTCATAATAGTCCATGTAAAAGAAATGTATGATGAAAGCAGATATCTACTGTAAAGTGTGCCCCTTTTCTGTGAAGGTCTGTGTGAGTGCAGTTCTGCTTCTGTACAAGATTTGAGCTATATTTTGAATATTTCTTTTAAGAAATGATTATTTATATAAATATCTCGTGGCAAGTCTAATCCAGATTTTACCTTGGAGACAATCAAACAAGTCTAGAACGGAAGCTCAAGCTCCTACACTCATTCATAGAAAATCTATCTATGAAAAAGATTGTCCCTTCTCTCTGCAATAAAATGATGTTTTCAAATCTAGCAAAAGATCTGATGTAGTCAAGCAAATTTTTTTTACAGAGTCACTAAGATCAGTCGCTTTTTTATACCTAATATTGTTATCCAAAGATTTTTTTTTTTTTTTTTTTTTTTGGTAAGATAGCAAGTTATACTGAAAAACCTCTACCCATAACTAGAATTATAAGTTAAATTTTCACTGATACAGGTATCTTTACTGTGACCTGATGGATGGGAAGGAGGGTTCAGGTTTTTAAGCAAGACATGTTATACAACTGAAATGCCCAAATAATGAAGATGTAAACGTTAAATTACCATCTAATTGTCTACATCAAAGCTATTTTCTTTACAATATAAGAAGGGTTTAAGTGAATGTCAAATGTGAAAATAGATAGGCAATAAAATTATTATTCAAAATCTGTGTGATGGCAGCCTAAATCACATACCAAAGTTAAAAAGAAATTAATTATCAGGAGATGGTGTCCAGGTTGCCAGCACCACTATTAAAGGTTTGAAAGATTTGTTACACCTGGAGCTGAGACATATAAAAGTGATATGAGTATTTCCCTGTCTCCTGTAACTTATGGACATTTGAAAACAGCCTTATTATTTGTAGTCCCAGAATATGTTGACTATAAAATTTCTGCTGTTGTTTCCATCTCAGCTTACTTGAATACCAAAAAAGCCCACAGTTTAAGGCCCGCACACAGAAGATTATCATAAAGTCGTGTCATAAAATCATAGAATGGTTTGGGTTGGAAGGGACCTTGAAGATCATCTAGTTCCAATCCCCCTTCCATGAGCAAGGTCACCTTCACTAGACCAGGTTGCTCAGGGCCTCATCCAACCTGGCATTGAACACTTTCAGGGATGAGGCATCCGCAGCTTCACTGAGCAACCTGTTCCAGTGCCTCACAGTGGAGAATTTCTTCGTAATACTTCATCTAAACCTACCTTGTCCTATGACTACATGTCCATGTAAAAAGTCCATTTCCAGCTCTTTTTCATCCCCCTTTAGGTACTGGAAGATGCTGTAAGGTCTCCCTGGAGCCTGTTCTTCTCCAGGCTGACCTCAACTCTCTCAGCCTGTCTTCATAGGAGAGGTATTCCAGTCCTCAGATCACCTTCGTGGTCTCCTCTGGGCTCACTCTAGTAGGTCCATGTCCTCCTTATGTTGGGGGCCCCAGAGATGGAAGCAACACTCCAGGTGGGGTCTCATGAACAAGAACAATCCCCTCCCTTGACCTGCTGGCCACGGTTCTTTCAATGTAGCCCAGGGTGTGTCTGCCTTTCTGGGCTGCCAGCACACATGGCTGGGTCATGTTGAATTTCTTATCCACCAATACCCCAAAGTCCCTCTCCTTGGGGCTGCTCTCAAGCCGTTCTCCACCCAGCCTGTACTTACCCCTGGGATTGCCCTGATCTAGGGGCAGGAACTTCCACTTGGCCTTGTAGAACTTCATAAAGTTCACAATGAATCCTGTCAAGGGGAATCCTTTCCTTCCAGTGTGTTGACTGCACCACACAGTGGTGTCATTGGTAAACTTGCTGAGGACACACTCAATCTCACTGTCCATGTCACCAACAAAGACGTTAAACATATATAAGAATGTAAAAGTAAAATGCAAAAGACTGTGCAAGAAATTGCAGCAGAACTTTACAGCATGAAACACAAATGCCTAATATGCACAAACATTTTATGCAGAAATCTAAAAGAGGACATTGGCCATGAAAAGAGAGAGTCTTTTTCCCATTAGAAAAAGACTTTAAATAAATTGAAGTGAGGAAGGATGAAAATAGAAAAGGTGCAGGAGAAACCCATCCAGGATGGGATGAAGAGGTCCATCCAGATGCATAAGGGACTTGTCATACCTGATAGGAAAAATTAATTGTCTTGTGTCATTAAGCGGGACCGAAACACATGGAATGAAAAAGATGCAGAGGAAAATGAAGATACTGCAATGTCCAGCATGGTGAGGAGTTTTGCTGCTGGCTGGAGCCGCACCTGCAGAGCTTCAGGTACAGAAAGAGATAGCAGTGCTTCAACCCAGCAGGTCTGATGGTCTAAGAACTTCTCTAGGTGTGGGTAGGATTGGGCAGAAGTTTTTTAAGTGAGGCACCTTTACCTTTATGGTTATTGCATCAGCCTGTCAATACCATACCCTAACCTCCAAGGGGTATCCCAGTCAGGTGAGACACTACCAGAAGCATTAACGTCCTTTTCAACACCCTCACTTGGTCCAAGAAAACTGGTGACTCAGATTTACTTTTGCTTCTCTCTGCCTTACTTATATACATGTCTTGCCTATTTATTTCATACCACTTCAGAGGATAAGGGATTGGTCTTTCTCATAAAATATGTTTAAAAGTCTGATTTTTATTTTGATACAAAAAGAAAACAAGTTTTTTTCTCAACACTGACATTTTTCACAAAACAGTACGCAGGGAATTTTTGTCAGCCTGGAACCTCTGTGCTGAAGAGAAAAGTTCTGTTTATCAGTGCTGCTGGGAAAAAGAGAAGATGGCTTCAGGTGCAAGACAGAATTGGGTGTCATTCCTGGAGGCCTGGCTTGAGTTTCATCTTGGGTAATTGGACATTTTCTGAGGAGGTATTTTCTTCTTTTCATCAAAACAGATCCTATTACAATGATAGCCAGGCAAAAAAAAAAAAAAAAAGAAGAAGAAAAGAAAAAGAAAATCTGTCCTGGTGACTGCATTTTGCAGGACTAACCATTACAAATCATCACCATCCCTGTATCCGGGCTGCATATGAATACATGCCACCGAGCCCAGTGCAATGCCATTGTAAATTCACCCCCTCTGCAAAACATAGTTTTCCTCTCTAACCTTCAGGGAAATAGCAGAATTGCCAGACAATCAAAATACATGTTTTTGAAAAGGTCAAAGGATTCCAGCAAAATATTATATTTCATGTAGTGTACAAACCATGAAAATGTTGATATTTCATTACAGAGAAAAAAAATTGTAGCAAAAACAGAATCTGACTTTTTTTATATATATATTTGGGACAAAGAAGGTGGCAAAAATAGATATGGGCAGATGGCTACCATCATCTGAATATAGATTTTTGGTTTATAGTCATTTTGTCTTATGTAAAAGCCTTTCAACCACCTGAATCTTTAGTTATCTAGCAGAACTTACTCTGTTTCATGGCAGGGCTACCTCATAAAGCCAATACTCTAGGAAAAAATGCAGCTTGCTGTCTCTGACCCCATTCAAGCACAAATGAACCCAATTAACTTTTTTTTTCCCTTTATTTTAAATCATCTCCTTCATATTGCTGGGGCACCAAGGCTACCAAGCTTCTTTATTCCCATATATATAGTTCTCACCATAGCAGTAATGCACTCTACAAGGCATAAAGCCTGTTAATCAGGAAAGCTTTCAGAGCCTCCTTAGTTCCAACAATTTTATTGCAGATAAGTAAGCAGCTGAAACTGCATAAGTTCAGGAGCTGCAGTAACTCAAATAGCCAGTCTGGAATAGAAGAAAATTGAATGCACTGTTCTCGGCAGCTTTGTCTCAATTGGGAGAATGGAATTATTCTTCAAGTATTACCCTGTGCCAGAAGAAAGCATTACTTAGAACTGACTATCGACTGTCTAATTGCAGCACTGAACCGAATAATTTGAAATGATAGCTATCTAAAGCCAAATTGTAAAGTGAATAGTGAACAAAGCAATAAATAATAGAATTACACATACTATATGTGATTGCTCATTGAATCAGATTGCCGGTCATAATAAAAGTCAAAAGTAACAATCAGCCTCATTACTTCACAAAAGAGGAAATGCCACTAACTATTTCTAACTCCTGTCATCAACATATACTGTGAAAACAACCTGGTAAATCTTTTTTGATCATACTGGACCTAACCTTAACCTTACTCCTTTCTTATTCCTAAGGGTGGGCTGTCTCATACTTTTGGGATGGTCTCATTACTATATGTAAACTGTGCATGTAATTCTTTGGTGTCTCACAATACAGGCTGTTTTCACTCAGAAAATGAGCTGCAAAGCACATCCAAAAGGAAGGAGTGAAGGTACTGGGAAAGAGGAGCATCACTGAGGATGGTCAGGGAAGGTGCTCTCAATTTGTTCGGGTAGATGAGACTGCATGTCTCCAGTGAGATTCACCCCGGGGATTTGGGTGAGCTACAGATATTGGGCTGATATTTGTAATATATATATGTCTCTCTATATATATATGTGTGTGTGTATACACATAAGGAACCCAAATACTGTCTCAGTTTGAGGGTCATCCTTCATTTGCATTAGGTTTGAAAATGCCCAATTCAAATGCAACACAAATAATCTAGAGATACAGTTCCCACTTTGCAGCATGTGCAAATGGAATGCAAGTTTATTTAAGTCTTTCCAGTACAGCAGCAGGGTTGTAAGAGGATAATTTTGCATTTTGCTGTCTGAGAGCTTTTTCTGTATAATTGTTAGTATGTGTGGCAACTGACATTCCAGGCACTGCAAGTCTATTCCTTTCCAGTGTTACAAGCAATGTCAGAGGAGCTTCATATGTACCTTTTTCTGTTCTCACTGCATTATTTATCAAATGAATATGAAATCAAAATGTTGACGCACAGAACAATATGTTAAATACTCCAATGTGCAATGCCAACTTAACCTTGTCGACCTTCCACCATGAGTCAAAGGTCAGTTTCCTACTGTTTTAACCAGTATTTACCAGTCTTCCTTGCCCTATTATATTCTCCTTTTTTAAACTTTCCCATTTTTTTTCCTACACTTCATGTTCAGGCAAAAAAAAAAGGAATATCCACATAAGCCCTTGGTGGTACATTTTATTTTATAGCAGATGACAACCCTACCCAAGAGATTTCAGAACATACACCCTTGCTCCCAATAAACCTAGAGGCAGGTTGAATCTATAATTTACTTGTAACCTTGCCTGAATACTGAGTTTTTAATGAAGTGCTTTCTCTAACTCCCTAATATTTACCTATTTATTTCTTGACATCTCATATCTACTGCTGATTAGGTTTCACATCCAGGTTACTTTCTGAGCAGGTCAGCACCAATTACCTGTCAGGACTTGGATATGCAGATTACAAAAACTTAATGGACAGCTTAACTAAATAAATCACATTCTCACTACACTAAGCATATCCTACAACCAGGTAGGATAAACCTATATGGTATAGGTTTAAAAATCCCAATCTTGAAGCACAAGTCCAGCAACATGGATTTCTCTAGTGGTTGTTGCTCAATTCCTCTTTCTCATCAGACCTTGCTTTACTGATTCCTTGTACCATCAGTATGGAAATTCATGAGGACTCACTTTTACAGCTCTTGGGGGGGGAAGTAGAAAAAGCAATCACTGACCCAAAGACCACATTGCAGATGGCACCTGCATTCAAAGCCCCACAAGAGGGCAAGGAAAACATGGGAGAGAATTGATTGTCATTGTAGGCAATGATTTCAGATGATTTACCTTAACAATATTTGGTAGGTTGACTTGCCTGGACACCAGGTGCCCACCAAGCCACTCTATCACTACCCCTTCCCTGCTGGACAGGGGAGAGAAAATAAGCTGGAAAACAACTCATAGGTCGAGATAAGGCAGTTTACTGAAGCAAAAGCAGAAGTTTGTGCATGCACAAGCAAAGAGAAAAACCAACAATTTAATTCTCTACTTCCCATCAGCAAGTGTTGTTCAGCCATTTCCCAGGAAGCAGAGCTTCCGTGCGTGTGGTGGTTGGCTGGGGAAGGCAAACACTGTAAATAACAAATGCCTCCATTCCTACTCCTTTTCTTAGCTTCTGTATCTGAGCTGATGTCATATGGTATGGAATATACCTGTGGTTAATTTGGGGCAGCTGGCCTAGATATGTCCCCTCACAGCATCTTGCTCAACTCCAGACTACTGATGGGGGGGGAATGTTGGGGAAACAGCACTGGTGCTGGGCCAGCCCTGCTCAGCAGGAGCCAAAGGTGTGTTATCAACACCTTTCCAGCTACCAATGCAAGGCACAGCACTGTGAGGGCTGCTACGGGAAAATGAACTCCTTCTCAGCCAGACACAATACAAAATGTCATGTGGTTTTGGGGGCTTCAAAGCAAATTAAGGATAAACAGGATAAAAAAATGCCCGCTATATATTTCTCTGCAAAGTACCCAGTCCCCACTACATCTGTTAGTTTTAGTCCAAAGTTACTTCCTCCACATAAGTTGTACAAGCACTTGTGTATAGACTTTCCCAAATTCCAGGGTTTGTTATTGGTTGGGGTTTTTTTTGTTCTACTCCAATAGAGAATGAGTGAGTTGCCACCGTCATTTTACCTTCAGCTTGCACAGCTAAATTTGGGTTATCTGGTTTTGGCTGATTTTAAGGTAATGTAAATAAGCTTCTATTTTCTCCATAATGTTTGGACACCAAAGACTACCTGATAACATGCCATTGGCACTCACATAATACTGAAAAATTCAGATAATACTACTGTTATCTTCACTATGTGAACCTATTTCTCTTTAAATCCTGGGCCTCAGTGATGTCTAATTATTACTGGCATTAATTTTGCGTATGAAATCCCAAGATGCATGTCATTGAAAATTGCCAGAGCCACAAAAAGGCACTGACAAAAAGGAAATTAGGATAAACCAATTACAACTGAATGCTACATTGCAAAATATTTGGGAGAAGGAACAAAGAAAGCTTTGATCATTTACTGCTTTGATAGGGACCTAAGGAGGATACAGGCTCAGCTTGGACATATTAGCACTATGCCTGTGACTTTCATGGAGTTATGTTCTCTGACAGCAGCTAAGGAGCTGATACTACATACTTCCTAACCAAAATTTTGGGTAGATTTGCATTTTAGATGCTTTTAAATGTGCTGCTTCCTGTGTATGCTAAAGGCAGTCCTTTCATCATCCAACTACAGATAAAAGCAAACAAATGCAGGAAAATATAGCTACATACAAATGGCCTTAGAAAACGTGGATTGAAAAAAACCCAAGGGGAATTCATTGCACTAGCCAGGTTTCAAAATAATTCATTAAACAGCTACCACTTGTCCTGTCACTGTCTATCAGTCTGGAAATGGATAATGTTCTAAATGTGTCTGCTTTCATCACATATTCTCCCACTATCACAGTTGGTAACATTAGCTATGTTCAGGAAGCACTTTGCAGTCTCCATTGCTTTCTTATCAATACTACCACAAAACGAAGGAAATACATGTGGGAAAAAATAATCATAACAGTCTATGGTTATAGTTGAAAGCATAATGCTTCTGTCTAGCAGACAAAAAAAAAAGCTTGCCCTATAATCCTACATGACTGTGGAAAACAGAACTTTAATAATCAGGTTGAGACTTGCCATTTAAGTTTACAGCAGCAAGTCTGTCATATTTGTTGTTAACATTCTGAATAATCCTTAAAAATAGTAATCTGCTTATCATTTATCTTTTAATATAGCATTATTATTTCAGGAAAGCGTGCAACAACGTTGAAATGGCCTTATTCCAACAACAACAACAACAAAATCAATCCCTTTCTACAAATTTGATATAGGCAGGCTGTGTACTATTTGAAAAAGTTCAGTGAACCATGAAGACTGGCATATGCACCATAAAATTCAAGCTTTATTTGATGAAATTATTGAGCATTGCATTTACCTCAACTAAGGCTTAAAGCAATCATCCATATTTTTACTGTCATCTCAAGTAGGAAGCTTTGAATACGAAGCAAATCAGATTGCTACTTCTGGGAGTTTCAAAGGCATCTGAGGAGGGGCACAGAAAAGATCCTTGGTGTTTAATGCAAAATATCTGCTCAGTTTAATTATGATACCAGAGGCTCAGCACAGTGCAAAAAAAAGGGGGGATGAAAAAAGATAAAAAAAGACATAGTGCAATAATAACATGAAAGAATTTTGTTCTCTATCTTTCTGATTAAAAGTGTATTTTCATGTCAACTTTAGGAGAAATTATGTTCAAAGCCTGTTTGCAACAGAGTCTGTTTTAATTTGTCAAAGGTTTACACTGTATAACTCGATCACATTAATTGCAAAGATTGTCTTCTCTATTGTTTCACTGCACTCTTATAGACAAACAAGAGGAATCCAGCTCCTGTGGTATCACCAGGTGTGACAAGCTATTTTCTTTAGACCAGTGCTTGGTCATCCCAACTTAGGGGTAACTAGTCTAACTGGGAGCTTGCTAGAGTCCAATATTTCATTATTGTTAATGTCAGTCAAAAATATCAGAGGCATCAGTTTAGGGATCAAATTCAAAAGCTCAGGAGATATGTCTTCCTCATGTGACCACTTGACATTGACACCAACATAAGTAGAGAGAGCAGGTAAATGTTTTAGAGGTTATATTCCCCTGGATCAAACACAATGTCATATAAAAGACTCATCTCTCAGATGGTTACAAATAAGCTTATATTAATTGAGTCTTGCATTGGTTTAGATTCAACACTACAACAGGGCACAACAAGGTCAATGTGCCTTCCAACACACTGCTCAATAGCAAATTAAGCTTATTTAGAGGGTACATGCCTAACACTCTCTGACAGCCCGGAACAAACATCATTAGTTCTGTGGCAAACTTTTCTTCAATAATCTGGTCATTTTAGCAATAGCACAAAAGCCTAGCTTTAATTGGCTGCTCTGCCAGAGGAGATTCTGAGTCACCTCCTCCTTCTACCTTCTACAAGAGTGTCCAAACCACCAAGTGATACAACAGGCTGAAAAGAGCTGGGACCGCTTGCCTTTAACCTCGCCCATGACAGTGTCATAAAGTTGAGGACTACAGAGATCTAAATGGAGTAAAACACAGGAGACTAAAACTCTCTCAGTATAGAGGCTAGAGACATGTAATAGGTAGAAACTGCTTGTGTCCACTTCCTCTAATGTGTCATACTAAATAAAATGTTGAGTTTTTCAGCAGAGCCCAGAACTCAGGACTTCCTCACTGCATTCAAAGCAGTGAAGTAGGTATTTGAGTGCTAGCAAGATCTCAGTATTCCAGTTAATAACTGGGCCTCTTGGAGTTAGGACAGTATCACAGCAAAAATAAACATTGTGCAGCAGTGCATGTTACTTTTAAGGGTGATAGAAGCTTTGAAGTGATTTTTATGAACAGAGAAGGAACAGGTGAGGATTTTGGCAATGCAGTAGCCCCTAAGGCTCAGACTTCACTAGAAGCCACTGTAGTTCTAAAACAATTTTCATAGACAATATGTTTCTGTGGTAGAGACCCCAGCAGGCAGACAGAAACATCACTCTGACTCAGAGGCTTTGTCTACTCTACTGAGAAAAAGAGGATTGAGCCTGAGTGCTCACCTCATTGTCCACATGACTCAACTGTCAGTCCTTAGTGTCACACCACAGCAACTAACTCCAAGAATTTTCTGGAAAGAAGGTTGTTCTAAGTAATGTTGACAGGAGCTGGTCAGTGACACTTGTGTTCTGGTCCAGAAGTCAGTCCTTGGCCCTCATCTGTGCCTGTTGGTGCACTCGGGAAATGCCCATCAGTGATTGTGAGAGCAGGGTTCTGTGTCCCTTGAATAGTGCAGCAATGGGAACTTCCCAGGTGAGTGAGGGAGTGTGTATGAGCAGACTCCAGAAAACTAACAAGAATGAATTAGGTGGCAGAAGAACGTTCGATACAAAAATCAGTAAGTAAATAAATGGAGCTGCCTGGAAACAAAGCTGTATATCTGATGGCCTACATTGTAAAGCATCAAACCTGTATCGAAACCTCCCCCGGATCCTAAACACTGAATAAAGTGTTCCTTCTAGCTCAAATCACCAATTTATCAGCTAACAGAAGCAAGCAAAGGCACACACAGCTCATGACCATATGTACTTTGAGACTGAGCTAATTTTCTATACTGAAGGATTGCAGAATATGGCAATGTCCTCAAAAACAAAAAACAGGTTTATTTCCTGACTGCAGCCTGTTGGAGAAACAGTTCTTTGATGTTGCTGTCCCACCATGAATTTAAAGGATATGGATAATTTACAGCCTTGATTAACAATCTCAGAGGTGCAATAGCTCATCCTCTGCACATCCCATCCTTTTTATTGAATGTGCTTAAGTATTCATGAACACATGATGGTAATCTTGTTAACACTATGAAAAGCAATGACATCCTCATTATAAACTGCTTGAAAATGCTCATGATCCTTTCACCAGAATGAGCTTTGTACAATTAGAAGCCTGAAAAAGTCACAGGTGCTCAACACAGGGTGATAAAATTGTAATTGTAAGATACAATGGCATTGTAATGTCCAGGACAGTAGATTTTGCAGATACAGACAGAGGGCAGGAAAACCGGTGCTCCTTGTAATACTAATTTCTCTTTGGTGCTGTGCAATTTTGCCCTGGTTGTATATTCAGGCTGAGAAAATCCCATAGATTTCAGGGGGCAGGTAGGTAATTCCATCCAAATCCAATGAAAGGGAGCTATTTAGGACTCCCTGTCTTTCTCATCATGGTGAAAATAAGTTTGTTTTCTGGGATCAAAACTGACCTTAGGATGTTTGACCAATGACTCTCTTTGTTTCTCTAGAGACATAATATACCATTTGTGATCTTTTTATCTTTTCTAATAGATTAGCCATTGTTGCAGCGGGGATTACTGCAACAAGCATATTTCAAACCAGGAGTCCCATGGAAACGAAGTATATATGGACAGATTCGTGGTAGATATTTCAGAGTTGTTTATTTCTCCAGCCACATGGCCGGGGCTCTCCTCAGGAACTCCCCAGTCATGGGACCCGAGGGTCCTTCCCACACAGGAGAGCACAAACCAACCAATGGGGAACGAGGCTGACCAGGGGCAGGGAAACCTCATGTCTCCCCCCCAGGGCCCCTCTCCCAGGGCTACATGGCAGGGGAGGAGACCCCAACATCTCACCCGTTTTATTTTAATAAAAGGAGAATGAAAACACCTGGATAAACATAACAAGAACAGTTTCAAGACAAAACAAGCCACCCTCCTGAGTCTTTAAATGTCCAAACAGATTCTCTGGAACATCTTAGGCTGATAGAAGGGAGACAGAACTCTCTGGACATGCTTTGTGGGGAAACTGAGGCAGGAGAGGGTTTAATTTCTTCCCTCCCCCTTTTCATCCCCCCCTCAGCATTGGAGAGGAATTGTAGGGAAATGGAATTGTATAGGGAAGCCATGGGGTGAAAAACAGATTAGGAATAAACTGGGGATGGGGTAAACTTAGGAAAGGGTTCATATTGGGTATAGGGTAAAAGGGGAAAGTAGGCTGTGGGTAGGGAAATTGCTGGGATGGATATTGTTTATGATTTTGTGCATAACGGCTGCCTTTGACTTGAATACCTCCAGGCCCAGTAACATTTGCTGCTTGTAAACCCTTCTTTCCTTGCACTATATCAAATTGTACAACTTCCCCATCTCCTACACTTTGCGGGTAATTTTTAGGGTTATTCCATTTAATGGCAGTTCTATGGATGAATAGATCTTCCCCTGTATCATCTCGTGTTATAAATCCATAGTTGTTTCTCACATTGTACCATTTCACAGTTCCTGTGACTTTCGTGGCTACAACTCCTCCTATCACGTGCTTGCGTGTTCGTCGTGGCTGCTGGTCCCGCGTGGCCGCCGCCTCGCCGACTCCGACATCTCGGTCAGGCCCCCGTGTTGTGGCTGCTCCACACCCTCTGAGCAGCGCTGCTCCGGCGCGTGTCTGGGCTCTGTGCGGCCCCGCGTTGCCATCGCCGCTGGCCCCGTGCCCTGTGAGCGGTTCCGCTCCGCAAACTCCACGCTGCTTTGAGAGCGGCCCCGTTCCGGCTCGGCGCTGTGCTGCGCGGCTTCTCGTGTCGCTGTGGAAGCCGCCGCTTCTCCCTCCGCAGGGCTCTCCGAGCCGTGTGCTCAGAGCGGCCTGCCACGCCGATGCCCGGTTCCTGGCTGCTCGTGGCCCACGGCACCCGCGGCGCCTGCGGCATCGCTCCCTCACTCGCAGTCGTGCGGCCGGGGACCCCGAGACAGGGATGGGGTCCGCGATAAGGCGCGGGCTCCCGAGGGGGCCGGGCACATCCAGCACAGGCACCTCCGCTGGCACGGCTGCAGTCACATGCTCCTGGGATGGCGGCCGCGTGGTCTCGGCCGCGGGACTATGGCCATCCTTTGCTTTAGGGGTAATAGGACCATATAAATGCTCCTGAATAGCTTCACTGACCACGAGGGATCCACGCAAAGGTTCAATCACTAATGCATTTTCTGTTTGATCTTTCATCTCCCACAAGATCTCGTCCCAAAAACACCCATGACTAGTTCCAGGAGGTTCGATATCAAAAAGTAAGTCTCGAGAAGTATAGGAGAAATTTTTGAAAAGCCAGTTAAAAAAAAGTTCTAGATCTCCCAGTTCCATTACTTTCTTGTTTTGTTGTTCAAGGATTCCTTTAACTTCTAGGTACATTTCTTTCTGTGGCTCAGAGAGCCCCATTTCCAACGATTCTTCCATAGTCCAGAGAGAATATTCAAACCAAGATGAGAAGAGAGAGGTCTAGAGTGGTTATTTTACTCACGAATCTTCCTCAGGGATCGGTGTCTTGCCGGCATTCCTCATCCAGTTTGTTGCAGTGGGGATTACTGCAACAAGCATATTTCAAACCAGGAGTCCCGTGGAAACGAAGTATATATGGACAGATTCGTGGTAGATGTTTCAGAGATGTTTATTTCTCCAGCCGCATGGCCGGGGCTCTCCTCAGGAACTCCCCAGTCATGGGACCCGAGGGTCCTTGGCCACACCGGGGAACACAAACCAACCAATGGGAGATGAGACTGACCAGGGGCAGGGAAACCCCGTGTCTCCCCCCCAGGGCCCCTCTCCCAGGGCTACATGTCAGGGGAGGAGACCCCAACAAGCCATTTGCTGTGGAAATGGGCGTGGAGGAAGTTTTAGTTATGGAAATGGCTTTTGGGCAACTGTCAACAGGAGGTTCAAGTTGGAGTTGACATCCTGTCAGACCTGCATCTCTCTTGTATAATTTGTTCTGGAATTTCAAAATATATTCCTTTCCTTTTCATTCCTTTCATTTTCTTATCTTTGTGCATCAGATCTCTGAATTCCCAGATATTGGCAAGTAGAAGGGGCCAAAGACGCATATTAAAATCTTCTATGTGCCCTGTACCTACGACTCAAGACAAGCAGAGGCTGTCCTTAAAAAAACAAAGGTGACTGTCACATGCACCTCCACAGGTGCAGAGGAAGATAGAGACAGCAGGCATGTATTAGAATTTAAGAAACATTGAACCCATGCAGTAGTTGGTTTGACATTTTGTGATGCAAGTGAGGCTCTGAGATCTGAATCCCATTTATCATTTTGCCCTTTCAAGAACTGATAGGAAAAGAAAGAATTTCAGCTGCAGTACAGCATTTCCACTTAGTCAGTTAATCAAGCCAGTGTTAAGTGGGATAAGTGGCAATGAAGGAAGAAAAGGTACAGCAGATGTGTCACACACTCAGTCTGGAAGAGTCATATTTGACTTAAATACCTTCACTGTCCTGGACAGTTAGCAAAAGATTTCATTTACCTCACTGGAGACTTTCTGTTTAACAATCTCTGCAGGCAAATCAAATGAGACAGAGTGATATAAAATACCACAGAATCACAGAATATGCTGAGTTGGAAGGGACCCAAAAGCATCATGGACAGGACATCCCCAAGAGTCACACCAGGTGCCTGAGAGTATTGTCCAAATGCTTTAACTATGTCAGGCTTGGTGCTGTGACCACTTCCCTGGGGAGCCTGTTCCAGTGCCCAACCACCCTCTGGATGAAGAACCTTTTCCTGATATCCAACCTAATCCCCTGACACAACTTCAGGTCATTCCCTCGGGTCCTGTCAGTGGTCACCAGAAAGAAGAGATCAGTGTCTGCCCCTCATCCTCCCCTCATGAGGAAGTTATAGACTGGAATGGGGTCTCCCCTTCAGGCTGAACAGATCAAGTGACCTCAGCTGCTCCTCATATGGTTTCCCCTCAAGGCCCTTCACCACCCTTGTGGCTCTCCTTTGGACACTCTCTAATAGTTTAATGTCTTATATTGTGGCACCCAAAACTGCTCACAGGTCTCAAGGTGAGTCTGCCCCAGTGCAGAACAGAGCAGGACAATCTGCTCCCTTGACTGCTGACTCATATTCAATGTGGTTTTTTAGAAAACTGGACCTGCTTCTCTGCTGTCAAAGAAACCTACATAAGCATAAACACTTCTGGAAATAGGTGGAGATGTAGCAAATACTTCTGCAAAAGTGTTGCATATTGCATTTTTTTGGCACTTAGCCTGCTGGATGTACATGAGCACATAAAGCAGCACAGAATTCAGCCCTGCACTTCCAGTAACGAGAGTATACTTTGCATTCAGGAAAGCTTTTAAGCACATTTTTAAGGTTAAGTGTGGTATTCATCACTCTTCTTCATCCTGGAAGTCATTTCTAGCAACATTTGGGTGCATTCCTGCCAATATAATCCGCCAGAGCTGGGCACATTTTTCTTCCTGTGAATGAACTATTCATATCCCCAAAAAGCAATTTCATCCATTCCAAAACAATTTTATGAATTCAACATTAATTTGACAAATAGTTTCAGCTGGGAAGGGTTTCTAAAACTTAGACTGGCATAAAAAAATACCTGAAAGAACCACTTCTTTCCTCCAGTTGTCACCAACCCAGACACAGGAGCTCTTCTTAAAATGGACTCAAACCCCTATCTTCTGCCTCTAAGGAAAGGTTCCTGCGCAGCACAGGGTACATTATCTAAAGTTATCAGCTCAATATCTCTCCTTCATACTGTTCAGCTTTGCATAAACTGCTTGTGGAATTCACTGGAACAGGGGCTGGAAGCCAGGTGTCAGATCTGTTTGCTAGCCCAAAGATCCTGCCAAGTGGTCTTCTGCAAACCAACATCCAAGGAAGGAAATTAAAAAAGAAGAATGAATGCTTCAATGAACTACCACCCTTGTTCCTAAAATTGGCCTTCCTAAATACGTAGATGTTTCATGCCTTCTGTCAGGACCATCTCCAAATAGCATAATTGAATTCTATTGTCTCCTTTGTTTCTCACATCTGATTTATTATTATTATTTATTTATTTATTTATATTCATTTTATCCAAGCTGGTAAGCTTGGATCCTAAAGCAAATTCTGATGTCACTGACATCATGAGATGAGAGGAGGATCTATTTGATCAAGCAGAACTAAACAGAGATAATTTTGTGAAGTTGTCATTAGCCATTAAATGGCTGCCTACTTCCCTCCTGAGGTACTTGTCTTAACAGTCACTAATACAGTGACATACCTGAGGTCTTTACTGGAGGAACACCTGGATTTGTTTTCCTCAGTGGTTAAATACTGATACAGAGTGATTGCATTAGGAAACCGTTTTGAGTGTGGAGCTGGAATGCAATGTGTAATACTTACAGCTAATCAGTCACAAGGAAGAGAATTTGTATTTAAAGCGTCTACTGAAAAAGAAAATATTAATGTATTTGAGTAACTATTTTAAAAGGAAACCTTTCATGGGGATTGTTTTGTTGGTTGGTTTTGAGGTTTGGGGTTGTTTGGGGGATTTTATTCACAAATTTTAACTTAACCTGAAAGAATTGAGAAAAATGGGTTTTCCAGAGAAAAATGGGTTGAAGACATAAAAATGTCTCTCTGACATGTAGAAGAGAGAGGGAAATATTTCTTCTTAGCTAATTCAGGGTTGCATTATGCCTAGCACTCACAACAGCTGCTGTGGAGAATAAACCCTGTTAACTTGGCGTGCTGTGTCCAGAGCAGAACCTCCTCTGATCATTTTTTTAGCATTGGCCCTAAAATCTTCTGAAGCAACCACACCTCATCTTAGACTGAAAGTCAGACTTCATAGGATGATTCATTCCTGGAAGCGCTGTTAAAAGAAAGTGTTATAAATATGTGTGTCCACTGACTTTTGTCTTTTCCTTTTTAAATCAAGCACCTTATTCTACGCAAATTTGGAGTCAAAGGCAAGATGCATTTCAGATGTAATAAAGCCAGCAGGCCCATGATCAAGAAGTTTCTCAGGTGAAGAAACCAAATCTGCTTATACAAGGAAAAAAAGTCTCATCCTGCAGTGCCAGAGTAATATGTTCTTCAAGTCCTGACCATTATGCATTCCATTTATACCACTTCTTTAATCAAAGCTGAACTCGGTGAATTGCAAATAGGAACGAAAACATTAAATGTGAAAGGCCAACTTGCTCATCTATATTTTTTGACAAAGTGACAGTTTTAAAATTACATAGGTAAAATACTTCACTAAATAGGGTTATAAATGTGCAATTCATCATGGCAGAACATTTTTATGCGGTTTTAAACTACTCTTTTATTTTAAGAAGTGAGGACGCAAAATGGTAGGCTTATTCTTCATCTTTTCCTTTTGCAGTTTATTTTTGACATAGCAAAGATGCAGCATGGTTGGAAAAGCTCTTGGAATGGTATTTGTACCCTTCTCTTTCTAAGCTGTTGCTTACCAGTGAGCATATTTCAAAGGTGAGCCTGGTTAGTATGTGTGCATACGTAGTACAAGACTGTTACTGGATAAGACCATCTTTGCTTCACAAAGCCCTTGTTCTGGTAAAATAGGGACACCATTCTCCACACCAGCCCCTCTGCCCACTCCCACCACGCCCCACACACACACCACACTCCCCACACCCCCCTTACCTCCTTCCCCAATCCTCTAGTAAGGTACTGTGTTGCTGAAACAAGAGAATCAGATTTGTTATCCCACTCTTAATGGGAATTCCTGAGTAATCATTCTGCAGCATAAAGCTGGGTATATGGGTCCCCAGTGGCAATGGATTTGTTACTCTTTTAAACATGTATCACTGGGAAAACTTAGGGGAAAAGGTAAGAATTAAAGCTGAAGAAATAAGGCAAATGCTTTACTGGAAACTCTCATTTTTTTGCTGTAATTTACCTGGAATCCTTGTTTTTCATTGCAAGTGTGAATTCGCATGCTGAGGTTGCAACAAAGGATTAAGATAAAACTCCTGGTTCTGAGTTGGGGAAGAAAAACATCATTGCAAGGTCATATAGAGAAGAACATCACTGCATCCAGGTAGTCTGCTGCATGTGATGTTTTTGAGAGGCTGGCAAGTACAGAGCTTGAGGCAGGTTGAGGAACTGTCACAGAGAGGAAGAAAGAAGAAAGGAAAATGTGATCTGACTCCTGTTACATCCTGGGAGATTGTCTCCAAATGCCACACCAGTACTAGGTCAACCACAAAGACAATGACCCAGAATAATATACCTCAGGTCTGACATTAACCCCAGTGCCTCGTGTGTTGAGGTTCAGAGCATTTCACCCGTGTGATTGCGAACATCTGTCAAGGAACTAATTTCTTCCTCCCATTAAGTTCCCTGGGTGTGAGATTGAGGCCACCATGGAGACCTGAGCAATAAAGTCAACCAACAGCTGCCCTTTGATTTCGAGAGCTTTCAGATGCACACTCATTCCCTATATGGCCCCAGTCCCAGAGGGCATTCACCAAAAAAATCCCTGGTATAAGAAGACTGTGAATCTCTGAGCACTTTGACGTGCATTTAGGGGCAGATGATCTCAGTGCTGCTGCTTTGAACCCTCTGCACAAAGGTGTGATGCCCAGGTCCTTGAGAAACCTGCTGCCATTCCCGAGTCACCCAATAGTTTGCTGCTGACCGTGCACCTTGCCTCAGTTTCCCTTTAGTTAGGATTTAATCACAGGAGTCTTTCCCATTTCCCTGTGGCTGGACAGGCAACCTCAGGTGGACAAGATTTTCACTGTAGGTAGCATGAACTTTCAAAGTAAATGGGTTGACATCGCATGTTTTATTATGAAAGGAAAACAAAAATATTTTTTGTGTTTTCTGATGCTTTTTTACTTACCTCTGGTAAAAAGCAAAACAAGCTGTGATGAGGGAGTTGCATAAACCCATAATTTGGCAGCCAATTAGTCTTTGATTTAGACAGTTGCTTTTTGAATATACTTTTTTTTTAATGTGATTCCTTGCAGCTGAGAAATTTACATTTTAAAAAGTGCTTAATGCCAAGGCAGTAATGGAATCCCACATTTGTCAAAGAAGTAAACTGAGACAAAATCCAGCCCTTGTTAACATCCTAGTCTGGGACTGCTCTAACAGCAAATGAAAGAGAGGACAGGGAGAAATTTTCCTCTGCTGGTACGGGGCCTGTGGGGACAAGCAGGGGAGCCAGATTCCTTGTTGCCTCTTCACCCCAACTAGGATGCAGCATAAGCAGATGTGCACAGCAGACAGAAATACCTCCCACATAGCTTAGAGATACTGAACAAATTTGTCACCAGAGGTAGAGATTGGACAGTCTAAAGCAGAATAGAAAGGAGGACACTGTGACTGTGACCTCCTCCTGGTGACTGTCCAGAGAGGCTGCAGACGCAGGTGTGACACTTGAGCAAAAAACCAAGGCAGCCTCTAAATTTAAACAATTCCAGTTCAGGCATCTTGTTTGCAGTCAGCTCTTTAGGCTGTGTATAGATCTAGTGGCAAGAACAAACTGCAGCTTCTGTCATAAATGCAAATGCTAGGGTTTGCTTCATTTTAAACTCAGTCATGTCAAAACCACACTTCTTTGTACTGAATACAAAAGGAGAGAAAAAATACTCCGTTCACTCTAATGAGACCCACTGTTGGAAGAAACACTAGCCTTGCTGAAACAGGAGAAACACCATGAGCGTCGAACCCTGCTAGAAATAACTGTTTCTGAGTATACAAAGCTAGCCAAACAAAGATATGGCAACTTCCATATGGGTGTACATTTTGGTGAAGAATGTAGTTAGGAGTCAGCTGAGTTATAGTGGATGTGGATCAAGTATTGATATCCCTTGAAAATCTCTCAAGACACATTTCTATCTTCTTTTTCAGTTTTCTAACTGGATGCCTGACACTAGAACACTCACAAAGCTTAGTCTTGATCAAGGCCAAAGTCTTGGCTCCTTACAACTGGGCCACACAGCACAGAGAGAGCACCTGATCCTGTTTCTCATGCTTGAAAATTTTAGGGAGAAAAACCCTAAGTCTAACAGACCTAGAGATACTTCCCTTAATAATTAGCCTGTCAGCTGCTGCTCTTGCACTAGTCCTCCGGGAGACCAAGGGGAGGGAGACCTGTGGTCCTTACAGCATCCTGGATGGGGTTAGTGGGAATCCAGCTCCTGTTGCTGTGTGAGAAATAGATATCTTGCAGGCTGGGTGTGGGAACCACTGGCGCCTGCTCTGGTACAGCAAGTTCAGCAAAGGCTGCCATGATGGTTGGGGCTGGAGTACTTGCCCTGTGTGGAGAGGCCAAGGGAGTGGGGCTTGCTCAGCCTGGAGAAGAGAGAGCATCAGAGGGACTATGCAGCAAACCCCAGTATCTGTGAGGAGATCATCAAGAAGATGGAGACAGGCTGTTCACAACAGTACATGGTAGGAGAGAAGGAATTTCTGAGCAGGTATCAGGAATGCTTTTCTCGTTCTCAGGCAAGTCAACCAATGGAACAAGTTGCCCAGAGAAGGTTTTCTAGACCCAGCTAGATAAAGCCCTGTGCAACCTAATATGACCCCACAGCTGGCCTTGACTTGGCACTATGTTTGAGTGGAGACCTTCTGAGGTCCATCCCAATCTGAAAGATTTTATAACCTACCCAGCAAATTCCAGAAGGATTTGCTCTTGTGGTGATTTAGGAAGCAGAGGGTAGCACCTCAGAAGTGCCTATAACCCTGGAGTAGGGATAACAGCTAGGGGATTCTTTTTGTTTTCACATTTCTTTGCAGAGACAGTATGGGACTCACCTCAGCTAGCAGACAGACCCTCAAAGTTAAATTTCCTGTCTCAGCCAGGAGAATAACCAAGGGGAATAAATGGAAATTCATGTTGTCATAACAGAGGGTCTGAAATGAGAAACTGGACAGGCACCATCACTTTGGAGGTGAAAATGTCACTTGTCTAGAGAGATGATGCTCAGGTGAATAGCTTGAGC
The DNA here is from genome assembly GCF_000738735.6 of Corvus cornix cornix. Lineage (NCBI taxonomy): Eukaryota > Metazoa > Chordata > Aves > Passeriformes > Corvidae > Corvus > Corvus cornix. Next base: position 58,095,326 of record NC_046332.1, on the reverse strand, counting down.
ATGTATCTTTTGCACAACAAAACCTGAAAGAAATGAGTCCTGTCCTAAAACTGAGGGAGATGCTGGCTAATCTCACACTTGTGTTTGATCAGGGTACTGAGTTGGCTCTGACAGGAATTGTGGGAGCTCAGAGACACTCAGGGACAGGGACATCATTTGCTAGAAGTCTGAAAAGCAGAACATGTGAGGGCATAACTCCTGCTATGATCCTCTCCAGCAACTCTGTGCAGAGTGATGCTCTGGTTAAGCCCCCAGAATTAGGCATGGGAATGTCTACACAACAAGTGCAGGGAGAGCAGGAAAATGCAATTTCAGTGAATTGGCTGGGATGGGATTTGCCAGATTAGCTCAGCACGTATAACTAATTGTGTTTATCCTGCCCAAGCAGCAGGCATCAGTGTAATATGCCTGGAGTTGTTATGCACTGTGTGTTTCTCATCCAGGTTTCCCTAATCCGTCCTACACACACATCCCTTAGGGAATCTGCCTGCTCTAGGTGTAATACACTGGTCTAATCTCTGCTATCCTTCTGCCAGACCATGCAACTCAAGCCCCACTGGAGTGTCCCGTGTCTTTATGAGCTTCCAGGTGTGTAGGAGAGAAAGAATTATATCTGCTCCGTTCTGGTTAGTCATATACATCAGTTTCTTCCAAGTTCTTATGCTGACTATTTAGGACCAATCCAAAAGAGCTGTTGGGTGTCTGCAAGAATCAGCATGTGGGCTGTAGGATGCAAAGACAAAACCTTTCCTTAGTTTCTCCTGTATTCTCCTAGTTACAAAAGCACCCACATACTTTTTACATCAAACTTCCCTCGGTGCCTAAAGATCTTCTGGGTGTGCACAGATAAACCTTCAGTTCTGACAGCACCGATGAGCTCCATCTCACGCCCAAGCCCAATTAACATTCAGAAACCCACTCTAACTCCCTCTCAGTTTCATGTTTTTCACCTAACACACCTACACAATTAGGGTCTTTATCAAACACTGTGGTTTCCACAGCTTGCTTTGAAAAGGCACCCAGAAGAGGAGGTTTCTGTTCCTGCCTATGCACAGTAGTTACAGCAGGTCTAGATCACAGGGGGGACCTGCATTCAATCTCCACCTTTACCTGATAGGGTTAAGCCTACCACAACATCCCAAAGGAGGGTCTGAGAAACACAGGCTCTTACATTCAGGCAGCTGGCTTCTCTTAGTTCTCAGCCCCTTTCTGAAGGTTTTCCACTACATAGGAAACAGTTAACTTCATAGGTGCCGGAAGCAGAAGGAAAGAGTGTTATCCACCCACTTAACAGAGCACCAGAACCCACATCCCTCAGAGAATGCACTCGTGTTCCTGCTCTGACACCAATGATGTTTTTAATGTGCACTATCCATAGAACAAGTGAAAAAGACCTTCCACACTCCAGCACCCCACAGTCAGGTGTTCACAGTACCTCCAAGGAGCAGGGAGACATGGATTGTGGCCTCCCCAAGGAAATGTGGGAGCTGAGCGTGGGCTGTTGCTTCTTGGGTGACTGCACTGGGCTGTTACATAAGAAGGTGACACAGCTTCAGCAGCATATCTGGATCTGAAAAAAATAAAACTTAAAAAAGAGTGTGAGACCTCTATACCACTTTGGAAATAAAGGTAAAAATACTCTGAGAGTAAAATAACAAGTTGTGGAGTCCAAGTAGATGAAGGCATTTGCTGCCATAGTAGTGTATTAGAGGGGACAAGACCGATTCCTGTGCTCAGATCAGCTCCGTTGGCTGGTTTGCAGTGCGCTGATTGCAGAGGTAATAGCTCAGGTCTTGGGAGCAACTTCACCACCCAAGCCTTTGAAAGCTAATTTACATGGGCAAAGCAGCACAAGAACTGTGACCATTCTCCTATTGCCCCAGAGCTAACCCAGCTCTCTCTAGCTGGAACTTCACCCGCACCAGGTAGACACACTGCTTCCTGCCACATAAGTTCTGGGTGTGATTGTTAGGATCCTCAAGACAGCTAGGCTGAAAAATGTTGCTCCATGAAAAACACTTTTCATTGATTTCAGGGAAGCCAAGCCTACTTTCCTGATTTCTTGCTCTAGAGAGAGAACAAGCATCCAAAAATTGAATTGATGTTATGAGGCAAAAATTTTCTTTGCATGCCTTTTTACTCACCTCTGTAAATATATTTAAAAGGGTTCACAGAGACAAGAAAAATGACAGGTTTATGATCTTTGGCTGAAAGTATCACAGAATTGAGAAGTATACTTGTCATATATTTTTAAATCAAAGCACATTTCTCTATTTTTGCCTTTTAAATATTCTTATATGTTTGAACATTTTTTTTATTGCCACTACTTGGAAATAGTTTTTAGAAGTGTGCTCTTACTCATTTATATTTTGCTTCCCTTTTTATTAATGGTTTTAATGGACTCCTACTTTCCTGTATATTTCTGCTTGTAATTTAAAAAGATGAAACAAATGCTTTAAACAAAAGTCCTTTTTTCAGCCAGCAATTTTTATTTTTGTATAATATTTTACATATAGAAGGCTTAAGAAAAAATAAATGAAAATGCTTTTGCAAGAAGCAGCACAGAGCATTAAAGCCTTTGTTTTTTTCCATAAATAGCCCAAATCTGCCATCTACTGATAAAACGTAGAATTTAATGGAACCAGCCACTTCGATTTTTCTCTGGAAAAACTTTGCTTACTTTCCAGCCGTGCAAAAACAGTGCCATCTAGTGGCTAGTCCCAAGACTACGCAGGCAAAAAGGAAAAAAAAAAAAAAAAAAATATATATATATATATATATTTATCAAAATATCTATTGCTGCCGGCTGCACAAGCTACTTAGCCATTTTGGAATGGATTCAATAGGCTTAGTGTCCTGTGACTCCATATAAATCTTTGCAGCTATCCTCTGAGGTGACATATAAAGCTCTACACTTATTTGTAGTTTATTTTAACAGCAGCAAAAAAAAAGACACTGTGCAAATTGCTTTTCAGGTTAAATGCACCCTTTATTCTTGCTTATTTTGTACTTTTGGTTTGTTGATACTTTTATATTCCCCTTATTGGATCATCTAAACTTTCAGGGATTTTGGAAGGATAAAAAATATTGATTGTTTTTAAGCTTGCTTTAAAAGGAGAGAGATCTAGCTCTTTTGTAACAAAAGCAAATATAATTTTGAAGTCAAATGATCTATACTTTGTAGTATGCCACAATAATAAACAAAAGACAAAAAAAGTACCTACAGTTTTGCTGAGTTTCATATTTCTTCCACCATTTGCTGAGTAGTGCTTCCAAATCACAAATGCTTCCTGTCGAGCTCAGTAAACATGAAGAGAGTAATTTTTATTTGTACACTTACCACGTGCCAGGCTTTCAGATACATTGTTAAAAACAGGCAAAAGGGGCATTGCCAAAGACAAGGACTGCCCCTGGGACTAAGTACCTGAAGAATCAGGCAGTCAATCACTGGGATTTTCAGATACTTACCTTCAAAATTACTTTTAACATTTAGGCCATCTTGCTTAAGGGCGAACAAATTCAGATTCAGGTCTGATGATACAGATCTTTTAAATGTACTTTGGTAACGATTCCTCCTGGAATCCAATGTGCAGGCAGCCTTCTATGCATGTGTTGACTTAGAGGCAGATGAAGATTTCACATTGTTCCCTAGTGTGCCTCTGATCAGAAGGAGAGTCTCACTGCTCACAAAAGAGTCCTGTGAGCTCCATTCTATATTTGAGACAAGAAACGACCTTTCTTCTCTGGGTTAACTTTCCTTAGCTTCAGGTTTGCAAAGATTACCAGATGCTCACATCTCGTCCAACTGCCTGAGGGTTCTTCTAATAGTTAAGAAAATAAATGGGGAGCTTTGACACATTTTTCTTCTAGAATTTAGATACCTTCTACTTCCTGTCAAAGTGAATTGAGCCACAAAGGCACTTTCTACCTCTCCTCAACTACAAAAGAGTGTAGAAGTAGTACTCAGAGGTAAACAGCTCCAGACAGTCACAACTGATTAGGTGAAGCTCTGTTTCTGGATTGAACTGGGCTTAGACCTAATTCTTGTCAGGAAATAGTGATACTAGTTTTGCTCTTAACAAGTTGTCATCATTAGCCTGGGCTAGTTCCACTGTTTCCCAAAATCTTTCAGTGTTGTACATGAGGGACAGTCCAGTTAGATGCTAGACAGATAAGCTGGAGTGTTTATTTTAGTAATCCATTTACCTGGATACAGAAAGTTAAAAACAGATAGGTCCTTTGGTAGGAACCACCCAACATGTTGAATGTCCCTGAGATCTCAGTGGGAAAGTCAGAGGCATATAAAAAAACTAAAAAGGCATTTTATCTTAACATTAAAAATAACCTTCATGAAATATAAAGCAAAAATGCATCTTTAATTCCAGCATCAAAAAGACTTTGCAAGCTCACAGGAACTGATAAAACTGTGTCATTTAAACAAGCGTGACACATCAGTAATACAGATGGAGGTATGTGGAGCAAGAGATTATGTGGCCATGGGCCTTCACTCCCATGGAAAGCCCATCAGCATTTGCAGAATCCAAGAAAACAATTCTGCACTGAGCACACCAGGAAGGCAAACTAATACAGCTGCAGTATGGGGGTGAGGGGTCTTCTCATCCATCTCATGGTCCTCATCCTAGGAAATACTTTCACTCTCAGCAGTAGACACTCACTAAGAATTTGTCGTGCATTTGTTGGCACTGGTGACAATAGCATCAAAGCCATTTAAAATGTGGTCTCTCAAAGGCACAGCCTGTTCAAAATGAATTTGTGGAACATGCTGGTCAAGAAATAGTAGAGGTGAGCTCCATCAGCAATCAGTTGTTCGAGGTGGAGGGATGTTTTTAAATGTAATAGCAATACCAAAAGTGGGAGGGAAAAAGACCATTCATGGTTACACTCAAGAGTACTCACACAATGTTCCATCAGAAGATCGTTGTACAGAACACACACCACTAAGACACTGGCATGAGTTATGGCTGTGTCCAATATCAAGTGCTTAGCCCTGGAATATAAAAAAAATCTGACCAGAGCCCCAGCCCTTCCAAATTACTTGCCTGCTGCTGTGGACAGTGCAGCAAGTCACCCACCTGATAGACCCTTTCAGGTAGCCAAGACCATGCAGCTAGGTTCCAGCCTCTCTTCAGTGACCCTCAGGGACTGACAATTTGTTTTAATCCAATGTGCCAACAGAAGCACAAGTTTGGAGGGAAAACAGCCTCAGCCTGGGAGATCTTAAACCCTACAGCCTTAGAGGGCATTCCAAGCACTGTGGACTGCCCAGCAGTGAGCACAAAGGGCTGGCCTCCCTCACCGTTGACATTGCACCACTGGATGGGTAAGAATGCAAGTCTTTGGACCAGAAGGAGAACAAGAAATGAAGACTCTGAGCCTCATCCGAGAGGAGGCATAATCTGAGTAAAACAGTGCTTTTCATCCCTTACTTCCTTTTTCATCAGCCACCACCATCATCCTATCCTGTCTAATGCTCAGTCTCAGAGCCAACTTTGCTGCATTTTCAAGTACCTGCCATCACACTCTCACCTGTGCCTCCCCCATGACTGTGAAATGACTCCTATAAACTTTAGGAAGAGACCTCTTTGCAGTTTATTTTCAAGATTCCCTCAGTCTTATCTTACTGTCCCTTTGTACTTCCCACTTGTCTTTAACCACCTCTTCTTTTTATACAGAATAGTATTTGGGAAAGGGCTGCCTTTCTGTTCTGTGCTTGTATTGCAGGCAGCATGTGTGAATTTATGTTTCTGAGCAGAGCTCCCAGGAGTATTTGATGAATCTGTAGATATAAAATTATCATTCTGGACATTATGGAAGCATCAAGTTAGTCCATATCTGTTGGAGACTCTGAGATGAAAATAAAGTTAGTCCAGAACCAAAGATGTAGATAGTCTTCTTTCAAAAACTGATGTTATCTCCTCTCTTGTCTTCAAAGTACTTTTGCATGCGAGAAAGAGGAACGGCAACAGACTCCACACAATTTTGCTTGGGGCCAGCTTACAAAATAAAAAGCTGAAGCAGTACAAAGCTGAGCAAGTCAGAGTAAAGACAAATCATTCCTGTGGTGAGTAGCTCCTTGCAGAATCAAAATTCATTTGGAAGCATCTTAGCATTGAGTTTTCAGGGCCCTGTATTGACAAATGAGACTACCACCAGCAGATCCAGGGCAGGAGTTTTATAAATGTTCACTGTTCCTCTTGTTTATTGAAGCTTTGCTCATGCATCTAAATGACAGAACTAGAACCTGCTTGCCATTTTAGGACATTGCTCCTGTATTTCAAAAAATACTTATACAGTGACCTTGATCAATCTGTTTGCCCCAACTCAGTGCTTTTATCTAATGATAAGTATCACAGAGAAAATATAATGGTACTGAATCAGTGACAAAACTACCACTTCCTTGCAGTGCCTTTGGATTTTTTCACACACATCTGCTAAAATCACAAGGAAAAGCAGTATTGGCAAACAAAAGGGACTGTGATTAATCTTTTGTTTTCCAGTATCAACATGTTGCACTGTTGCTACTTTGCCTGTGTTAATTGTAATTAAAATCCCTTCCTTTTTCAGCTTTCTTACTTGAAAAACATGTTCGTACATAAGGGAATACTTGGACGATGCATGTACAAAACGTGTTAAATGTATAGTAAATGCAATTGGGTGTTTTGAAAGAAATTTGGCATGTCAAATATTTTTAACTGATTATTTTTTCTCCTGTGTAAAGAGTTAGGTGTTGTACCATACATCACTTTCCATGATTCACTGAGTTTATATAATATCCATTTGCCTAGCACTGCTTATTTGAATACCAGTTCCACCCCTGCAGCAAAAACTGCAACCTTCAAAAATATCTGTTCCCACATTCATTTTTCACCAAATTCACCTGATATAAGTAGGACTGCATGAAGACCATGGCAGCCTAATAAAAATATTTGTAAGAACTAGTGATCACAAAATAATAGTTTAAGGCATGTTGAATTTTAATTTTGCCAAATCTTACAGTAGGCAAAGATATACAGTGAGTCTACATCAAAACTTTTAGTTCCAGACACATTTTGCACGAAAAGAGAAGCATGAAAATTTATTTCTTCTGCTTTCCCTGCCAAAAAAAACCCACAACACTGAAAGTCTTTTTCAAACCTATCTTGATTAAAATAGTGTCTTACACATTTTCAGTTAAATCATAGCATAGTCAAAGTGTGATTCCTTTAAATTTGGATTATAATATACGGTTCATAAACCAAAAAAAAAAAAAGGAATCCCTGTTCTATTTTTAAATCTCAGTGCAAAAGTAATAGTGAAAATACTGAAGAATCTCTGCTATACCAGAAGTTGAGATGACGGACTTGGACATGCTTTTTTTAGACATCTTCATTCAGGTTCTGTGTCATCTTCAGAAGATGCAACTGCTATTGTGTAATTGCCTTCTCACATCCCTCTGGTGCAGGTGTGGTGCAGTGAGCAAGTGGTGGAGGCCCCAAACAGAAAGTCAATGCTTTCGCTGCCTCTGCCTGACTTCTACTGATTGATATGGTACATGCAACTGAAAGTCCATATAGACCATCAGCCCTGAGAGTGATGTATTGTTTCTGAGTCTTGAGCCTGCATCTCTCTCCAGCACTGATTCCCAATCTTCAGGTACCCAAGGCCATTTGAAGTTATCCTGGAGATTTCTACTTCTGATCATTTTTGTATATTCCTAATCCAGTGCTAAAACTGGTGAGAGAACTGGGAAAGTCCCATGAAGAATCTGGACAATTCTGTCTATATCAAGAAATTGCTAGGGACACTCTCTAGGACCGTACAGAGTTCAAACTCTGTTCCCTGGCAGGGAGCCCCTGCACACCACTTTACCAGGTGTAATGAACAGGCCGTTCCTACCAGTGCCTATAAGAAATCCTTGCTCTGGAAGAATTTGGTAAGAACTCTAAACTGTGTCTGTAATAACCAACTAAAAAGGAACAGGAAGCACTCCTGACCCCAAGATCAAGGATGAAGTTCGCAATGCTTCTGATTACCCTCTTACAGATCAGTCCTTCAGAGAACTGACTGAAGCACTCTCAGACAGAGCCAGGCAGGAAGCTAATAAATGTGGATAATCAAGGTTCACTTCCTTAATTAGTTTTCAGGCACTCTTTTTTGTGCCACCCCTACAAGTTGTCCTTTTATCAAGGAAAAGTGGAAAAAGAATAAGCATCTTACCCAAATTAATATGAGGGTCAAGTTGCATTCCCACTCATTGGATTAGAAAAAGCATGCCAGAAGTACATGTGTTTGTTGACATGTAGGACTATGTTCAGAAGTGGTTTGAAGCAGCCACAAGATCAGGGCTAAGCCTCACGTGTGATATTAGCAGAATCTGCCTCCTTGCCAAGTTTATGGCATGTAGTATGTGCCAAGACATACAGAGCTGTCAAGACTTGAGCACTTCCACAAATGCTCACCAGCAAAAATTTACACAACACCAGATTTCAGCAGAGGAAGAAAAGATCTAAACTACAGATTTGAGTACATGCATCCCCTCTGTGAATCTGTCCCTCTGCTTTCAGATTGCAAGTACAGTAACCTTCCTCCCTCTCTGCCTGTTAAGATCCCTAATTACATTAAGGCCTATCATCACTTATTCATGAAAGCATCTCTTTAGCACATCCAAAGTGACTGATCCCCAAGGTTAGAGTTACAATGACAGAGAGGAACATGTGTATTTTCACAGAAGCACTCTTTTCTTTTCTAACTTTTTCAGTGAGCAAGGTCAGTTCTGTCGGTTTTGTTCAGCCGGAACTCTTTAACAGTAGAAAATTAGATTGTGTAATGTATATAGTTTGCCACCTGATCTCCAACCTGAGTATGGTACCTAGCTCCAGTGATTTTCTTTAATGAGGTGGAAATGTATATAACAGTTTTAAATATGCAGGCTAACATTTTCCTCCACCTACAATTATGCAAATCATTATATAGTTGTCTCTGCATGACAGAAGTAATAACTCTCATATAGAGACCCTGTTAAAATTCACTGAAATCACCTACACAGATGGATATGATTTTAGAGCAAATACAACACAGACTCATTAATTAGTTACAAACCACCACCACCATCTCCTAGGAAGCTAGGTGACGTGGACTGAGGCGTGTACTGTGTAATGATATAACTTTCTGTTTGCAGTAGATGACTGAAACATTCTCGAACAGTTAATAAGACCAAAAGTAACAAGAAAAGTTACAAGCTGTTATTTTTCAAAACTTAGAGGAAATACCATATTTTTTTCACATACACTTGATTCTAAGACAAGCAGGACCATAACCATCCTTTAGCATTTTATGGGATGTTTTCTTTTAAATTCCACTTCATTTAACTTTAATTGTGACATTTTAGAAGGAATTTAATTGATATAAACATTTTTATAAACACTGGCATTTAAAAAATAACATTCAGAATTTTTAAATAGGTTCCATGAGTTCCATTTAGAGCTCACAAAGGTGTGAATCAGTGTTTCACACCTCCTCTTCTAGCTCTTGCTTCATTTTTCTCTATGTGACAACTCACAGTCCTACACAGGCTTTAGAAAAGTCCTAAAGCAAAGTCCCCTGATGTCAATGTGAAGGAAGAAGATACCTGCAATGGCTCTTTCCCAGCAATGAAAGAAACAGCACCTTACAAGAAGCGGGGACTCTCGCTGATGGCAGAAAAACTAGCCACACGAGAACCCCTTTTCACCATGCCCTCAGTAATTATGTTTTCTACTTTACCCTTTTTGGACATGTTGGTCACCTTTTCCCATTAAGGGAGGATATACTCACAAGGGTTTCTGGAGGGAAGAGTAGCTGGCCTATGATTTATACTTACTGTGGCTCCATGTCTTATCTGTGTGCTCTGCCACCTGGGCAGGCCATAAAGAGGAGCCATAGCTTCTTCTTCACCTGGGCCTTCAACTCATTTCTGTTATGAAAAGATAAATTCACAGATTTTCTCACCCTACCCCTTGGCCCCTTGACTCCCTGACTCCTTTGCCCTTCATAAAGTTCACAAGCTTTATTCATTACCATACAAACGTACATGTTTTAGAGACCCGATCCTTCTCTTTTCCCTATTTTCCCTGACCTGCTTCTAGCCAGGACAGGGTTAATTTTTGCAGTAGCTGGAAGGGGGCATGGCTAAGACAGGGAGCTTGTTGTATACCACCTCATGTCATTGCCGGGGGCAGGGAGAAGAGACTCTTGTTTCCCAGGAGAAAGAGTTCCTTGCGGCTGAGCAAGTGGGGCAGAAGGACTGATTGGGGTGGGATGGCTCCAGCTGTGGTCTTGTCAGGTTGGTCTTGATGAGTGTTTTGCACGTGAATCACTCTCTTTTTCATACACTTTTGTTGTTAATATTGTGGCTGCTACTGTTCATTTTTCTCATCTCTTTGGTGTTTCCAGTAAATTGTTCTTATCTCAACCAGTGACCTTTGCTTTTGTGCCTCCAGTTGGAAGGGTGGGGGGAAGCGGCACATGATTTTGCAGGAGTATTAAACTGGAGAATACCATTCCTAAACCACAACATTCCCATTTCAGGTTCTCTTATTCCTGCACACACCTCCTCTAGCCTACCCCTAGCGAGTCTGGTGAACTTTAAGGGCCATTAATTTCACAGCCACCTTCAACAGAAGTGCTATTTGAATGAACATGACATGCCTATCCATGCGACAAACATTCGCACAAGCACAAATACACATCAAGCATGTAAATGCCCTCAAAATGCATGCAAATAATTTCTACATTGGCTAAATTTTATCTGCACAGTTTTCGGGGCCATTCAGCAAGCTCCAGGCTGTGAGGAAATATGCACGCTTGGAAGGAGGGACGTGCTCCTTGTACACCCACCAATTCAACAGGAAACATGAGCAGAGGGAGGAGGTAGGACACTAATATCTGGGGACAGGCTGTTTCTGAGGATGAGATGCAAGAAAACACAGGAAACTGAGAGAGTCTGCACATGGGGCACTTACCCTGTTCCTCATACCACATAAAAGAGCCCAAATATTCAATGGATGAGTCTTGAACCTGAGTCATCTTGATCCCTAAATTAACAGGGCAACTGAATCCATTTCTCTGGTTTACTAAAAAAAAAAAAAAAATCTGACTATTTTTAAAATTTTTAGGAGCCTTTTCCCTGGGAAAACAAGAAAGAGAAATGCCTATGTCACAGACCTATATTAAAAAAAAAAGCACAGATTCTTATCTCCAAATTACGTAATATCTCATAGTCCAATAACACAGTTGGGATGTGAAAATCACACATTTATAAAAAAAAAAGAAAATCACTGTGGAAAGAAAAGAGAAATCTGTTTGGATTTTAAGGCACAAAATTTCATGGGACAGGAAAATCGCTTCTCACAAAGATGTATTAATGCTGCCCTTTGTGGAGAAAAGAAAAATCCCAGAGGTCAAGTAGAAGAGAATATGCCTCTAGCTTCAAGAGAAAGAACACTAACTAAATGGAGATCTATTGGAGGATGCTGGAGTCTGCTTCAGAGAGACAAAAGCTACAAAGAAAGAGCAGTCTTTATAATGAGAAACCTCTGCTCATTCTCCGAGTGTCAGAGACTTTGCCATTGACGTGCGACTGCTCTTCCTTCTGCTCATTCAGGTCAGGTCCATTGTGCTACTGTTCACAGCTTTATTAGCTATCTGCTCTGGACATCATTAAAAGTGCTGTGGCTTGAGGCAGTAATAAGTCTCATATCTGTTTATTAATGACAGTAATGCACAAACAAATAAGTTGCATTTTGCTTGGAGACTTGCTGTGTCTTAAAAACATATCTGAGGATCATTTCTGCTTTAAGTTTCTGATTGTGACTAGTCCCATTAAGTCACAGGAAAATATAACTTGATCATTGCAGTGGTTATTCAGTGGTTAATGGGTCCCCTACTGTTCATGAAAAGTCTCTGTATAAGTGCCCTCTACACTGTAAAACTTACATAGCTCCAAAGCTACAGATGCAGCCAGCTGGAGTAACAGGCTTCTCAAAAGTGAGAGATTTAAAGGAAGAAATAGTAGCGGCTTGCTAGAGGCAAGTTATTTTATGTAATGCAGCAATGACAGCTCTCTACGTTTAATCATTAAGCTCCTGATTTTCTCCTCAGCACTTGAATTTCACATGAGTTAGGGATTTGGGTAGATGCTATTTAACATTCCCCCTCCTGGCTGTTGAGTGTACCTGCCAGGTTCATGTTGGGAGCTCTGTTTATAACTTTCCCAGCTATTTTAAACAAAACCCTAAATAATTGCATGCATGAGAGACAGGTCTCAGAAGAGTAACTGATACAGTTTTTCCAGGACATTTGTCTGTTCTGGCATTTTCAGCATGGTTGAGACACACTGATTGCACATTCTCATCATTTCCTGCCCCAAAAAGAATTTTAACTCTTTTAAATATTTCTGTGGTGCCTCTCAAATATAAGCACAGCTATTTATTTAACTAACAGCCCCTATGGTCAAAGAGACAGAAGAGTCCGGGGCTTTGGTCCTTGAGTTTCACAGATTTATACAACCAATCACTGGACTTCACCATGATTTGTTTTGCCAAGCAGACTACAAGAATACCTTGGCTTGCACACCAGAGTATGTATGTTTGGGAATCTCTGCACATAGGGCACGCATGTAAGGTCATGAAAAATTGTTTACTTCCCCGACATTTGAGTGGCTATTCAGAAAGAAAACAACCTGTATTAAAAAAATAAATCATTGTAGCTTCCTCCTCCTGCAGCTCTTAGAAACAATTTTTGATAAGTGATAGTATGTTTGAGATGTAGCACTTCCAGACAAATCAGGAAGCACTCCTTTCTCAGCAAGCCAGCCTCTGGACTTCTATGTGTGTGTTCTACCAGACTCTCTGGTTTCAAGGGAGCCAGTCCTTTGTTTCCGTAGCCATTCAGAATTCTCTTTAACTAATTACTTTCCTCAGAAGCATCCTCACATCTCTTCCTCTCAACTCCTTCATAAAAACCGAATTAGACTCATTGTTCCAGGTGTCTTCCCTCTACACCCAATGCAAAAAGAGAAAAACAAATGGACTAGAAGTCCTACAAGTTACAAAGGTAGAGTCCATACTGCCTTTCCTTTGATTTCTGCAATACAGACCTGTTCATCTGAGCCTGTCACTCTGGGCTTTCTTATTAAACTATTCCAAGAAAACTTTGTTTGCAGAGCAAGATTCATCTGACTCATTTTTTTCTGCCAGATTTAAGACAAGATGCAGTTTGTATTTCTCCCCATTTTTTTGAAATGCTGCAGATGCTGACTAGCTCCATTATCCACATGTACTTTGTAGAAGGCAACGGCTGGTTAGACAAATCCTAAACTGGATGATCAGAATATCCAGGGTCAAATATGGGGCTTCAAGCTGGAGTACAACACTGGCAACACAATGAATTCACTGGCAGGGAGACAGGAGAGAATAGAGGGGTTGAACAAAGTTTGCCTGGGCATATGATTCCCAGTAGACAGAGTATGAGGCAGAGGATATAAGGACAGAATCAGCGTGACTGGGAGAGGTGAATGTGAGCATGAGATAGTAAGCGAACTCAAGCTGGAAGTTGGACACTGACCTTTGTCCAGAAATTTAGAAGACTGGATGATATTCTGAGCATTAAAAATAAATCACAAGTCAATACAATAATATAATAGAATGCAGCAAAACACAATAAGAGTACAATGGAAGGCTTTTATCTTTACAAATTCTTGTGGCTTTTGAAGTCTGACTTGCAAATTACTCTTTATAATTTTTTGAGGCTGATAATACCACAGCTCTATTACTGCAACCCTAGGGTATTTTACCATATCCTGCAGCCATAGGGAGGAGGAGAGAAGATCTAGCAGGCAGGAATTGTGCAGCAAGATTGATTTATTTAATTATTTTACAAACTCTTTTATAGACATTTTTCTTCATAGTCTAATTGGACAAAGGATCAGCCACCCCTTGGGGTGATTGGCTAAAATCCTAAAACATCCATTGTCAAAATATTTTTCTACTGTACCATAAACAAGACTTTTCAAGGCTGCAGGTGTTTGGTTGCTTACAGAACTCAGCTACCTCTTCTGTGAGAGAGAAAAGTCTCTCACGGGCTCAGAAAATAGCAAGAAAATCCTTGCTAGCAGAATTTTTGTATCTACACAGCTCTAAAAGAAAACTCAGTTTAAATCAAACAATATGTTATTGGCAGTTGTTGAGAAATGGGAGGGGAAAATTACACTAACGGCAAACACAGAAAAAAAGAAAAAATGAAAAGAAAATCCGCATGCTGAGAAGGAAGCTATGCAAAACATTGCTTGGCTGTCACTGAGCTCAGATTGCAAAATATCAATGAGAAAGGTCTAAGCTCTCTCTGCTTCTGGCCCTCTGTGTTCCATCACATAACAGAGAAAGCTGTCCATATCTCGGCAGGGGACTCAGCAAATTTGACACAAGATCATGTAAGCCTGTAAGTTTCTATCTTCACTTCCATCTCAGATGAGATATTGCTTTGCACTGGTGCCCTTAAAAATGGAGAAAGCACACAGATTACCATTTCCAGTCACCATGGTCTTTTTTCATCACATTTCAGGCTTGTATATCTGGTGCTAAATCCATTTTAAGGAATAGAATAGGAGGGAGACTGTAGACTGCAATTGTAAGACATTGATTTGTCTCTCGTCTCCTCTTGTTCTAAAACCTGACAACAAGGAAAATAACGTTCTTTCATTCAGTCCTGCATTCCAACATCCTAAGGTGCCTGGCTACTCTTTGTCTTGCTCCTGTATGAGAATAATGGCAATTAAATTTGTATATCCTGGGTTAGTATCTAGTCATCATGTGAACCTAGTCCTCAAATTAATACCCAGCAGAACAGCAGCCTCCAAAATGTTTATATACTGTAAACAATAAATAGATGTTAATGTATCAGACTCTAAATAATCAACCTTAAAGTCAATAATTCTTTTTTATTTATTACTTAATCTGATTCCTTTCCAACCAAACAGGTTGACACAGAAAGCATCCATTCCTTTATGTTACTGGAGGTTAATATCACACATGGGACTCACTTCACCTGACTTGTCTGTCTAAAAGTTAGGCAGCCAGTCTCAGATAGCTGCCTAAGTTTCATCATTTGAGAATCTGGAATATTCATCTGATCTGTGTTCACTATTTATGTACTGCTTTATTGAAGAATCTCTACTCCTTTGAGAAGGAACATGAGTGACTAGATAAAATTAAGGTAATCACAAGGGGGCTAATGTTACCTGAGATTAATCCCTCTATACTTATGACAATTTGCCCAATACCAATCAAATTCTTTCATATCCAGTTTCTCCCTTCAAACATAGTGCACCATTGGACATTTCAGTCTCACCAACCACAGGATGTTGAACTAGAGTTGTCCAGAGATGTCTGCAAAGCTGAATTATGCTGTGATCCTGTGCTTTCCTGACACTGGCAGATTCTGATCTCTTGACCTAAGACTGAAGTCATCACCACATTTTAGAAAATCCTGTGTCCTTGACACCTCTCCCTTATTGGTTCTATGCTTAGCAGTCGAATGAATGCTTTAAAATTCATCTATTTGTCGATAGAGAGACATTCAGAATTACTAAACCTTGCAAAAATCAAACTATGTCATTAAAAATCTCTTTCATGACCACGACCAACTGTTTCTGTTCATTGTACTGCAGCCCAATGTGCAACCAGAAGACTCCCTCACCAAATGAAGAGTTGTGAGAGGTAATAATACATTTGAAGTCTCCACATGCTTCCAAGACAAAGTTATTTAGCATAGATGCCTCTGTAATTTTGATGCATTAGGAAAAGTCATTGTTCGGTAGAGCTCAGACTCTTGCCTTCACCTGTGGAGAAAGGTGGCCAGCTGCCAATTTCCATCTGCTGCTTCTTGAATGGTACAGAAAGACTGGCTGACTCACAATCTCTTTTTTTTTTTTTTTTACCTTGCCTTTTCTTCTTTATTTAGCTAAATGCTTTCTTTAATTGTTCTTTTCACTTGAAAATAAAGATAAAAAGGAAGCTAACAAAGGTTCTCTACATGGCTAACTTTGTAAGAAAGTGCTGGGGCACATTCGTCAATTGCTTTAAATAAATTCATACAGTCTGGCTGTGCTTTTAACTCATGGCATGGATTAATGCTTTTTTATTCACATGCTGTAGTGTCTCCCTGGACTTCTGAAACATTATTTAAATGTATATTGCTAAGTAGATGAGGTTTGTAAGTTTTCAGCAAAAGCTGTGTAATACACATTAATTATGCAATTACTGTCTGGGGTCTGAATTTGTATAAGCAATCAATTTACTTACTTCTTTCTGCACCATTATTGACCAATATGCAGGTATACATTACACATGCATGCAAAATAGTATTATAGATAAATTAAAGGCAGATCTTGCAGAATTTCCCATTCTGCTTGCACAAAACTTTCAAACATTAAAACTTACTTCACTCAACCTGGAATTTTTTGTTTAAAATTTTATCTATTGTCTTAGCATCAAATATTCCAGAAAATCTGACCAAAAAAAGATTCAGCTTAGAATAAAAATAGTGAAAAAGGGGGGGTGGGGGAGGGGGGGTTTCACTGTAGTCCCAGGACAGAATTTGTCTTCTAACAACCATCACTAGGATGCTATTTTAATCATAGTTTATATCCAAGATATTGAAATTTCTTTTGATGCCTTAGGTTTTAACTTTCATATTTTTCCAATCCTGTCATGCCTAGTTTGTAACTCTTGAAGTTTCTTGTAGCCTGTTAGCTGCTGTTCTCTCATGCTAGGTAGACATAACAAAGCCTCTCCAAGCCTGCTCTCCAAGGACACCCAGGTTGTCCTAGGCCCAAAATGTGTAAATCAGCATCATGGGAAGGGGGGTAAACTTGCGTAAATTACATCATTAACTGAAGCTTTATTTGGAGAATTAACCCTGATATGCAAATGAACCAAACTTATAAAAGTATGAAGAACTCTTGACTCAGGGTCTATCTTGGGTGTAGCCTTTGGCCTGCCCAGGGTGTACCTGTGAAGGCCCTTCAAATAAATACCTACCTTTATTCTCTTATTCTTGTCTAGTCTCTGGTTTTAGGTGGCCACTTCAGGCATCACTGTGACTTTTTTCTCAAGCCATAACCCTTTAAATGTGGACAATTTCAATGCTACGACAAAAGTACATAAAGACCTCAGTAACAACCAGTGCTCCCCAGTGCGTTACAAAGCCCAAGTCTCTGCCTTGTGAAGAGGCAGAGTGGAATTTCTCACTCCTGCTTTGTTCTGCATGAACACACTGGGACACGTCCTCCCTCATGTAACCCTACGCATAAGTCATGCCCCATACATGCCTCTTATTCCAAACAAAAATCTGATCAACTCACTCCCGAGACCACTAACTCTGAGGCTAGACCTTATCTGTCTTATCCCCTTTTGTTCATCAGTGAATGCTCACCCTTTAATGATTACTAAATGCTTAAATTTTGGGGGGCTTACTTGAATTAGAAGCATCTTACTGGGTGGTGGGACATGGGGTTTCAATTTCTTCCTAGCAGAGGAGCCACTGAACTCACAGGTAGCCAATGCTCATCCTATGCTTTCAGCTAAATCTGTATGTTAGGCATCTCAGGAACAACATAGGATTAAGCTCTGGCCAGAAGCAAAAGGGATGATGACAAAAACTCATCAGCCCTACCAAGACTGCAATAGTCACAAGAAGTACCACCTTATGCAACTGAAGTGGCAGCTGGAAGTCTAACAGAGTACCTAACCTACCTGAAGTAGCATTACAGACCAATGTTCAGGCAAGTGGATCAACCCATGTGTCCTCTACCTGGAACCCTACCAGCCTGGTAGGTGCGTAAGCTTCTGTTAAATATCCATCTAGAAGACCTATTGCCATAAAGCCAAATGGCAGTGATCAGTATAGTCAAGAGGTCCTGTTAACCAAGAGAAGACCATTTCTCAATGGTGCTGCTTTGAATGGGAAGGGCCTGCATGCCTACAGCACTATGATCTACTTCCTTCAGACCTACAGTCTGCTTTTTTCCCACTTTGGTGCCTTCTCCTTTTCAGAAATGTGGGCATATCAACAGGAACCAGCAGACTTCTGAAAAACTTGTTATAGAAAATGTGGGAGCCAAGCTCATTCTAAAGGGTGGAGAAAGGGCGTGGTGGTACGGATAGAAGAGCATTTTTGCACAGACATGGTGTCAGAGACTGAAATATTATAGTTTATGACAAATATTTTCATGAAGGGCTTTTAAAACTGTATTACAAAAGCTGCAGAGAAGATTACCGCACCCTGAATGGGGCCCTGACTAAGGCCTTACACTGCTCGCTGATGAAGATAAGATAAAGTAACAAACTCAGGGCTGGGCACATTCACTGAGCACAAGCCTAACACCTCCAAGGTAGAGACCACAGCCCCAGGGCTATCAGCTGCCAGGCTCGAACAGACCCCCTGCACCAAAGGGTGGGGGGACAAGAGGCTTTAGGTATCTTGGAAAAGCCTCTGGTCAGAGGTGCAGTGACCGCCCATCCTCCACTGTGCAGAGGAGCCCAGGAGAACTGTGAGGGGTCCTCAGCAGGGGGGGGGAAGCTTATCCACAACAGAAGGGGTGACATGGCCCATCACAGGGGCCCCCATAAAGGGGGCCCCAGACCCTGCACCAGAGCACCAGAGATGATGCAACAGACCCTCAATGTTGCAAGGGACGGTGTCAAGCCAGCCCCTGCAAGAGGAGACACACGGGCATTCCCACCTGGCCCAAAGAGTGTATTAATCCACGGGATTCTGCACTCTTTGGCGTGTGACAGCGTGTAGCGGCGTGTGGTGCCATGGCCACGGCGGCGACGGGGGACCCTCACCACCAGCAGACCGGATGGAGGGGAGCAACGAGGCGTCATTGGGACCATCGGATGGGTGATATGCTTCCACCTAACCCCTGTCACGTCTCCCTGTGCCCCCAACCCCCAAGCACACTTCTTTCTCTATTTCGTTCTTTATCTTCCCTTCTCTTTGCCTCTTTTACTATTAAATAAAATACATCAATTTTTTGGCATTATCATTTAGCTTCATTTGCTTTTAGTCTCATTTCTCAGAATACTTTGAACCTTCTAAGTTCTTTCCAGTTTATGCACAGAGACTTAGCTTGCTTTGCTTTCCTGGGTTTAAACCGGATCGTAACACATGGGTACTGGGATTGAATTTCATGTAAATAAAACATGACCTACAGATGAGCTGGTTTAGGACTGGAGCCCTGGAGGGTTTTTCATCTACAGAAAAACTCTGACAGAGGAATGAATTCAAGGCTTGACACCAACCCAAGTTTTCCCAGAGGGCCAGAGTCATGGAATCATAGAATTAAAGAATATCTCATGTTAGAAGAGACCCATAAGGATAGAGTCCAACTACTTGCTCCTCACACGACTATCTAAAGATAATCACATGACTAAGAGCATCGTCTAGATGCTCCATTAACTCTGACAGGGTTTGTGCCACGATTCCTAGCTCTGGCTTTAAATTTTAACTGAGCAAAAGTGCCTGGGGGCAAGGATTGGGGCATGGGAGCATTGACTAAGTCTTTTCAAGAAACTTTTCGGAGTTCAGTAATGAGTTAAGCTGCCAACACAGATATAGCCCTGAGAGAAGGGCAGAGAAACAGAGAGAAAGAGAAGGAATATATTTGCAAATAAAATTCATGTTTTAGCCATTCCATTGTGGCTAATTTTTTTCTCTTTTTTGATGAAAGTAGAAAGAGAGAGAACAGGTAGGGATATCTGAGAACTAACAACTTCCAGTGTGAATGGAATGCTAATATAGTTGGCTTTATATTAAGATAATGTTCAGGATCTGAATATCTAAGAATCATTTAAAAAATTCTCTGCTAGAGAAGATCTTTGCCTCCTATCCAGCACACAGTGTAACAAGGCCCTTGCTCACAGAGTCACACTTCCTAAAACTAGATTACTTGTAAAATCTATTGCTCCCTCGGGTAAGGAAAATTTTAAAGCTTTTCAAGTGGCAGAATTAGCAAGGCTACTTGGTAATGTTTCTCCTCCTAGGAGACTTCTCAGCTGTTGCTTCAGCCTGGCAGCCCACATGAAAGAACAGATGAGGAGAGAACAGATGAGGAGAGAACAGATGAGGGACTCTACAGGCAGGGGTAAAAGGATCATTTTCACATCATTCAAAAGAATTGCATCTCTCCACTGCACAGGGAGCTAAAATTAGCCTAGTCTACAGGCCTTCAACTTTTCAAGCATTTCTAACAACTCACAGACTCGAATCATGCTTTACAGAGCTGCAAGAACCACCCTTACTGAAATTCTACTTGCATTGCTAAAGAAAGAAGTAGAAGGGTGTTAGGATGTTAGCTCTTCCTCTGCTTTTTTCTTTTTCCCACTAGCTCCTTGCAAAAGTTCCCTCACAGCAAGGTAAAGCTTTGATTTTTTTTTTCCTCCCTCCCTGCTTTTTATTGTTCTGGTTCTCTGTCTCCCTCTCCAAGTGAGATATCAAAAAATCATGAAAATTTATTGGTGTAAGTTGTGATCAAACAATCACATTTCAGATCACAGGAAAGATGAACTGAAAGCCCTATTCAAAAAGACATTTGACCAGTTTTAAAAGAACCTTAATGAGAAATTTTATTAATCAACAATTAATGAACATTATCATAAATATTTTTGACAAAATGGCATGCATGAAAGTTCATTTGTTCTAGCAGCAGAAGCAAAATCAGATTAAAATCTTAATTAAAATATGAAGAGGCTTGTCATGATCTTCAACACACTGAAAGATTCCTTTTTTTGAAAATCAGGCTCTCTCTTGCTGTCACATTACACTACGTTGTTAATGAGCCCCTTCGTTTCTCTGTGCACAGCAATACATTTAATCTTAGCTGCATATTTTAAATGATTGATGTTCCCCTAATTACATTTTATGATATATTGTGCTGTGTCACCTCTAATGAGTAGCAAACATGACATTACCTCACTAGTACTGAACCACAGAAATCAATAACTGACATTTATTCAATGAACTGCAGATTGTGATTCACTAGCTTCTCTTTGTGTTGAGTAAATTTGAAGTGTAATTAATTTTCATGCATATTACAAACAGAAAATGCCTGTATGGGCTAACTTTAAAAGTGATTTGCTCCTTCCTTGGCTAATTACGGCACAGGAAAAACTCTCAAGCCATCATTCAAAAGGCTGAGAAAAATCAATGGCTAGACAGAAGTCATCTCCTTAGATGGGTAGAGAGCACAGTCATGGTTTACACTTCTGAGAACACTTCAGAGCCATTTTCTAAGACATGTCTTATTGAGTGAAGGTGATATCATTCACAAACAATCTTGCCTACATATATTTTTTTGTGTACAAGAATGAGAAAGAAACCCCTTGTTGGTTTTCCTAACAGGGAACAAACATCCAACAGTAAGAAATATGTAAGTGCTTTTTTCAAAGGAAAAACATTGTCAGGTGTCATACAGAACTTGTAAGAGAGCTGACTCACCGCAATTCACAGGTGGTGGGTTTTCCTGTAAGCAAAATCAAAGTTTAAAAAACTAGTTCTTGTTGCACCTTTCAAAACTTCTTGCTGTGTCTTTAGTTAGCTTGTGATTTCTTTACTGAAAATGTCCACTCAAATCAGGGGAGAGTAACAGGAGACTTTATAGCTAATGCCCTGTTTGCACACCAGTTCAAGAGCAGAGGTGTAGAAATCAATCAAGTGTTAAAGCTAAAGGCTCTGAAATTCATAGCAAAAGTCTGTGGGTCGCTTTAGGATCAGTGCTGTCCTTTGCACTAAAGCAGAGACCTTTTTATTTGGGCATATAGTGATAGGACAAGGGGGACTAAACTTGATTTAGAGTGAAATAGGATAGAATTAGATTGGATATTAAGAAGAAATTCTTCACTGAAAGAGTGGTGAGGCACTGTCACAGGTTGCCCAGAGAAGCTGTGGATGCCTCATCCCTGAAAGTGTTCAAGGGCAGGGTGGGTGGAGCTTGGAGCAACCTGGTCCAGTGGAAGATGTCCCTGCCCATGGCAGAGGTGGAACTAGGCAGTGTTTAAAGCCCATTTCAACCCAAACCATTTTATGAATTTATGATCTATGATCTGTCAATTTATTTTTCAATTAACCCTATGAACAAACTTCATTTATATAATGAAGTAGCCACTGCTCATTCCTCAGATTTGCATCAAGTTTAGGGATTTAGAGGAGTGATTTAGCTTCATCCTCAGGTCTACATCTGCTAATAAACCAGAATTTTCTTCCTCAGCCCATACAGCACAGGGCTACTCTTACCTTCAAGAAAGATACTCCTGGTCCTCTTGGCTTCCTTTGGGAGGAAAGGAATCAAGACAGATGGGTGAAGTAGAGTTATGACCATGATTTTAAACTAACTGATTGAAGTTTCTTTTGAACCTTACCTCCATTTTTATCTTCTTTTATAAGTGTCTCAAAGACACAGGGTTGGCTCCAGAGTAATTGCCAGAACTCAACTTTACATCTGAGAAATGTCAGAATAACAGTCATCTTAGACACATTTCCAGACTGTCATTGGACCTTCCACCAATATTTAAGGACAAAAGAGCAAAACTACCAAACCTGCAATCCTGACTTCTTTTAGAGAAAAATCTACCTTGATGCCAGTTTTGACACACTAATTAAGCCACAATAAAACCCCTTCTTGGCTTCTAAAACCTGGTTGAGCTGTGATAGAAGAAAATTACAGAAATGTATTTCCAAAGATCCTTCAGCTTCTGTTAAAGATAAAAATAATGTGAATGTATGGAGTTGATTTAACCTACCCTGGGCAAATGCAATCTCTATCAGTCTTGAATGGTTAATCCATAGACAAGCCTGCTAATGAGTCTGCTATTCTGCTGAGGTTAATGAGCCCTTGAGCAGCTGGTGAAAGCACAGACACTTAGCAATTACTGTCTTTTATTCAAACCAGTTCACAGGCTAGACAGCAGCTGATTCTCCCATTTTTACTATATTGCTGCCATAGTACCTTGCATGCCACCTCTGAGCCTGCATGTGCTGGTTGTGTTGGTTAAGAATGGATTCCTTCACCTGCATGCTGAGCTCAGTGAGAAGGCCTTATGGACTGGACTTGAACCACAATGTGTTCTTTCAGGGCTTTATGGCTTATTAATGTACGCATGCATGTATGCATGGTCCACAAATCTCAGAAATCAGTTCTTCCTCAAGCAAGATCAATTCAGTTCAATCATCAGAGGTCGAACAGGGCAGTCAATGTAGCAATAGAATAGGCTGTAGAAAACTATTTTCTATTCCCCATTAGCAATACCAAGATAGCCAAAGACAGGCATACTAGAGCAGTATTCCTTCCTAGCATTCACTGCTTGCAGGGTATGTTTGCTCCTAGAACACAAAGTACATATGGGAAATGCAGGATTTAAAATTACCTTTGTGCCACTGGAGGAAGCTGTACCTGAAAAATAATTAGTATATAATGAAAGAGTAGGGGGAGAGGAAAAAGAAAAGTAAAGAAATACTTTTGCTCCTCCTTAATGGATGATGAAAATG
The DNA here is from genome assembly GCF_000738735.6 of Corvus cornix cornix. Classification (NCBI taxonomy): domain Eukaryota; kingdom Metazoa; phylum Chordata; class Aves; order Passeriformes; family Corvidae; genus Corvus; species Corvus cornix. The sequence continues at coordinate 58,071,746 of NC_046332.1, read as the reverse complement.
AAGTACAGAAGGAAGCACATCATCCATTTTCAGCTACTTTAGCATCTAACTTGCATGCTCTGAATTGCCCCCTGGAGGATCCTACTTCTAGTCATTGGCTGTATGTGGAAATTACCTGCCTTACTTATTACCTTTAGACTCTAAATTGTAGCTAAGATAAATCACTACAGCAGCCTAAAATAAATGTTATATACATACACTTCAAACAAGTCAAGGATTCTGTTCCAGATTGACAGCTGCTTCCCCTGGGACAATTCTAGTGACTCTTAATCCTAGTTACTCATCCCACCCTTCTCTCAACGTATAGATGCCTCAGCTGGGACATTGCAACTGCAAATGAGGCAGCAACTATGCTGTCATACTTCACAGACTTTTTCAGGTAAATAGGCTTCCCTTAATAAACTAGGCTGGCACCTATGACAATCAAGTCTTATTTAATAATGATATTGTGGTAGAACACATGTATCAACCAAACCACATTATCCTTGCCCTGGTTTCTGTTGTACCATACAGGCTGCTGGCATTCACATAGCCTATCTAGGATAGTTCATATACTCACACTTGGAAAAAGACGGAAAACACTAAAAAAATTTATCACATTTAACAGCAGTCTAATTTTCAATGTAACTTAGACAAATATGTTTAGTGGAGCACACGGATCAAAATTCTAACCCTAGACTAAGATTCAGGTATGTATCACATATCTAAGCACATCTGAAGTTAAGAACCATCATTTAACTCTTTTTAATTCAAGAATCACCTCAGTTTTCAAAAAAGCATATATTAAGTTCCTAAGTAAGTACACAATGTAACTAAAAGCTAAAAAAAGAGCATCATTTAGAAGAATATGCAGCAAAAAAGTAGCTATGACCTGGCATGATTTAAGCTATACAAGTGGTGTGTAAAGAGTGTCCTAACTCATCCAATAAAATCGCTTACTGGTCCCAGATCATCGATCATTTATATTCTACTTCAGATATTTTTTGCTTTTTTTTGATATTGTGAAGTGCTTGAGTTATGTCTTTCTGCAGGGAAAATCAACTCCTTATAAAATGATCCAGGAAACTATCAGGATAATGTGCGCATTTCCAAATAGGAAATCTTTGCTCTATTCCTTCTTTATTTAGCTTGAGTGTAGAGATCCCCAAGCCTGTCCTCAAATTGTCTTCCTCTGGGTCAGTTGGCCTAATAACAGCAGTTGTTATTCACTACCCAATTTTAATTTATCTTCTTTAACTAAAATCACTATTAAACTGCTCTAAAATACTGTTTTTCATTGAAAATTGAGTTAGCCTTATCTAAAATGACCAGAAACAGGTGGTAAATTAGCTCTTCAGCATTTTCTGAGAGCAAACATTTTGAGATGGAACTGATACGGTATGAAATATAGCTTTGGGAATTCCCTTTGGAGAGTTCCTGTCCTGGCTGTGTCTACTCCCAAATTCTTGCAGACCACTGTCTTAATCACTTTGGGGACAGAGTGAAAAAATAGAAATCTTTAAGGATGTGCACACATTGTTCACTAATAGACAAAGCATTGCTGTATTATCAACAGTAATAAATTACTGATTTATCCACAAATCCAAAACATGGAACCATAAGGGCTGCTACAAAGAATGTTAACTCCATCCCAGCCAGATCCCTTACAATCATGAAAAGAAATACTGAAAGATTTATACATATATATACAGAAAGATGTATTTAATTATGTCTGTGTGTGATAGTTTCCTAAATAACCTACATTCCTCATCCCTCAAGCACAGCTATTTTTATGATTTTCTTAGTGATCTAATGCTTTTGCTCATACAGTAGCATAGAACTCACCCAGCCATGTGGGCATAAAAATCTACCTGCACTGTTACAGATGCAGACCTACGGCCAGTTTGATGTTATTTTTAAATAGCAAAAAAATATAAATAGGCCGTCTGATATATCACACAGTAAGTACTTCAGGATGTGTTTAACTGTAGATGTACACTTAGTTTTTTTTATTTTTTTATATAATCATTTCAGAATAAAGACATGGCTCGGTTTCATTTACTTTTTAATTCCTAGCAGCAGTAATTGCAGGATTTTGCATAGTTTTAACTTAGATTCATTGACAAAATATAGAAGATGATTTTAAGAAGATTATTTATCTAGACACTGATTGATTTTGCCATAACTTAAAGTAACATTTGATCCTGCTGGGATTTTATTTACACATCTCAGTTGGTAACACTTTCTCATAAACATGGACAAAAGTACCCAAAACGTTTTTATGATAGTCTGTGTTATCTTTCCATTGCTCTTTCAGAATGATGTCCCTATTTCAGAGGTACTTATGGGTAAAGTGTTCTGTGAAGGCTGATTTAATCCTCTGTGCTGTCTTGACAGGCCAGTACCTGGGCTGTTCTGACTATCATTTAGAAACCTTTCAGATATACTCTGCAGTCTTTAGGGTATGGGAATATGCTCTTGATAGTAACATTTTTTCCGCTTTGGCTACTGGGGATGAAAACTAGAGTTTCCACGCTGCAGTATGTCCCAATAAATTGGCATTGTAGAATTGTCATCATTTTCATAATGCAGAGGAAGTGTTTTCCTTGTTTTCAGCTGTTAGGAATAAGAACCTTTTTGTCCTCATAAGTGTTTTCCTTTGAAGGGGATACAGTACCTGGAAAGGAAGAAATATTTTTGAGTCCTTCAAATTAATACAAGATACTTTTCTAGAATTCAACAATCTAATATGTTTTACTAAATCACAATTTATTATCACAGCAAAGGCTGACTTTTAGCAATCTTATCCTTGGGACAACAATATCACATTTACAATAGGAAAATCTTAGGTGTTTCTATTCTATCAAAACAAAGCCATTTATTATATTTACAGATAAGTATACCTACATTTCTTTGTGCTGATTTTGAAGGAGATATCTCTTAAATTATGCTAGGATACTAAATAGTGTGCTAGGATCCTAGAAGCACCTGTGTGCAGTGAGCTGTAATAAACATACACCTCTGTAATACATGTGTTTCAACACTCAGCAGTTCAATTGTTCATATATCTCATTCTTTTTTTTAGAGTGTACATACATATGACATGCACTTTGCAACACACAGGGACAGACATGGACCAAACGTTTCAGGCGTACCTGGTGATTTTAGTATCTGCATTTTCTGCTGCTCAGATTCAAGAAGCATTTATGCTCCTCACTTACTCACTCTCAAGCCTCTCTGCAGTCTACCAAACTGAGCACCCAAAAAAAAGCACTCAGAGGCCAGTCATATTGGGGTTTGACAGTGTCATGGCACTGAGCCTCATGAGTACTTACATCATGTGGCTGTGTGTAACATCACTGAGGTGTTTCACTGGTGAGTCAGGGACACTGGTGACTAGGGGTCAGATACCTCTACTTTTCAATCTGTCCCTGCCTTTCTTTATCCAGGACCTTTGTAAAGGAGAATTATAAGGTTTGTTTCAGTTCATTGCCTCCACCTATGTCTTGCACTCCAAAACTGAGATGTTAAATTTTTTTACTTTCCAACCTGATTTTCCATCATCTCTGAAGGTGTCTTCTTTAGCCTTCTTCCGCTGAAAACAGAATGACTGTCATTAAATTCACTGTCTCCTCTCCTGCTGTCCTTCATGGTCAATTGATCTGGATCTGAATGGGCACTAAAAACAAAGGGAAATTATTAAAACTTTCTTTTCCAGGCACCACAAAAAAATGAAGTACAGTAGTTCCAACTGTTAATTTGGCAAAATACACAAATTTACCTTGAATTGGAAGTAAAATTTTCTTCCTGCTGAAGGGCAGAAGGATGAAAAGAAGAACTTGACTCTCCTAAAGTAAAAAATATCTTTGCTTATTTCTTTACATAGATTTAAATATCAATGTGGCACAAATATTTCAGATTAAAAAGAACTGAAGTGCAAGAACTAAAGAAAAGTTCAATAGTAATATAAGTACAGCACAAACTTCTGCATAATACTTAGATGTAATATAACCTGCATATTTACAGAATATTTATTATGCATATTTACAGTTTTCTCTCTTTAAGATAAAGAAGTTGAAGGACATGGGAATCAGTCATTTGGGTATCCCATCTCTAGGGGTCTTCTCAGAGCTGGAAATATTCAAGTCAAGCAGCAGGGAGAGGAGCAACATATCTTCCATGGAAAAAGCGCAAAAAAAACTGCAGAGAAGCTTTAGCCTACTCTAAATCAGAGAGGACTTTCCTGCTTGTACACAAATGGCCAATGAGACTGAAGAGATTGGTTACAGCTAGAAAGTGACAGAAACGTAGTTTCATGAAGTGATGCCAAATGGAGATGTGTAGCCCCTCTGTACTTGTCTGGCTGTTTCTGAGTTCATGTCATTTTATGCAGTAGTGCACTCAGTGGGAAGCAGTTACTCCGCTATACTTATTGGCCTCTGGTCCTAGCAACAGTGGCAAAATTATCTTTGAACAAGATCTTTTTATAGGAATCATGAATATTTCTTTATCCTATAAGCTCTATACAGAAAAATCTCCCATCTGTGAATGATTTGATTTTCCAATACGTCTTTTTTACTTGATAAAGGCAGGAGGTTTCTTTTAGCCCACCAGAGCTGACAACTACTGTAGCATTTCAAGATATGCATTTGACAACGATATTTTAGCAATTAGGGGGCAACAGTGCGTGACTTATCTCTTGGTCTTACTTTTTCATAATCAAGCCTGAGGTGGCAAAGTTTTCTGTTAGCTCTTCTGGGACTTGATTCTCTCCAGGATCACACTTGCTCTGGGCTTCATGCCCCTGCAGGCTGACTGCCATGGGTGCATGGTCATCCTGTTATTTTCTTGCCTGTGCTGTGACCAACCATTTCCAAACAAAGCAGTGTGTGCTAATGAAGGACATCTGCAGTTTATAAAAAGACATTTTGTGAGGCAAGATCAATGCTACACCCCTGAAGTGACAGGCAGGTTAGAGCAGACACTGTAGATGTGTCCCCTGGGGCATCAAGCATTGACCTGATGTGGATCACACACTCTACAGCTTAATCATAGCATCATAGAGCAGTATGGATCAGAAGGGACATTTAAATTTCATCTAGTGACATCCCACCCAATGATAAGGGACATCTTCCACTAAATCAGGTTGCCCAGAACCCCATCCAACCTGACATTGAATGTTTCCATGAATGGGGCATTCACCACCTCTTTGGGCTACCTGTGCCAGTGTTTCACCACCCTAATTGTAAAAAAATGTCTTCCTTATATCTAATCTGAATCAACACTCTTTTAGTTTAAAACCCTTTCCCCTTATCCTATCACTTATCCCTTGTAAAATGTCCCTCTCTGACTCTCTTGCTGCCCTCTTCAGGTACTGGGAAGCTGCTCTAAGTTCTCCCCAGAACCTTCTCCTCTGCAGGCTGAACAACTTCAACTCTCTCAGCCTGCCTTAACAGGGGAGTAGCTCCAGCCTTCTCGTCATCTTCGTGGCCTTCCTGTGGGTTTGCCCCAACAGGTCCATGTCTTTCCTGTGCTGAGTATTCGGCAGGCCTGCTTTGGTCCCCGGGGTAGTCCTGCCCATCAGAGTGATCAGAGTCCCGGAGAAGACGGACCTGGTGCCTCCCCACGCCAGGTGGGATGGGGAGCTCCCCAGACACCCACACCCCCGTCCCCCCATTCCCAGGCTATTGCCCCGCTTGCCACACGCACGCACAGACAAAGGACTCCGTTTTTTTAGGACGAATCAGCTGCTGGAGGTACCTAGAATTCCCCACTTGAACTACAGAGGGAGCCCGGGGCTCTGCTTTGGAGCGCAGGAGGCCGGCGGCGGCGGGGGCTCGGTGCCCGTCCCCCGCCGCGGGGCCGCGCGGCCGCCAGCGCTCAGAACCGCGACCCAGGTGCGACCTAAGCGAGCTTCCCTCTCCTCCCTGGGAAAACAGGACAGGGCAACACCCCCGGGCAGACCCTGCCACGGGGCAGAGACAGCTGTGAATATGCAGGGTGGTACACGCGGATTTAGTTGCCCTCTCGAGTCTGCTCCCGGTCTCATCGTGCGCGTTGCACATTCGCCAGCTCTAATCATTAAACTGTCATTAGCATGTTTTGAGAACAAATGAAACCGCGGGGGTGCTGCTTCCAGCACCCTGAACGTAACGCGGTGAGATGGCTGGTCTTAATGGAAGCATAAACTTCTGCCATACCTTGGAAACTTCTGCTCTTTTTCTCCTTTGTTTTCCCTGTGAGGTAAACTATTTCTGTCTGATTTTATCCCTGGTGCAGATTCCTGTAAAACCTGAATTCAATTTGCATTGCTCATCTGTCTGCACATTTTGTAGCTTTTATGGCTGTATGCTATCATGTGCAAAAGCTTCAAGATTTAAACACCAGGAATGGAAACAATAAGAAGAAAGAGATATGTGTGAGAAATTAATCTGAAGCATAGAGTTTGTGGAGTTTTGTTTTAATTTTATGAGCATTCCTTGAAACTGAACCAGGGTTAATAATCTAAACCAAAAGCATACAAGTTAGGTATTTCTCGATGTCATATTATCTCATATTCCTATTAAAATCTTCGATATTACATTCTTTTGTGGCTAGGACCAGAGGGTTCAGCCTGCTAAAAAAGAAAGATATCAGTAAAAATACTCATCTCCTTAACAAAGTGCATTCCAAGAAGATAATTCAGGTTCACACAGAGCTAAATATGCCTTATATTCAGTACCGTCGTGGCAGGTTAAAATATAGTTGAGATTTCTAAAGCGCAGCAGAGTAGGAACAAATCGACTTTATCAAATCAAAGCCATCTTTTCTTTAACTTGGTGGAAATTAAGGAAGAATCAGAATTAATTGGTATCTGGACCAGATGCAGATGACAATTTCTTGAATTACATCACCTCCATCTTATCTCTAATCTTTTAAGCCTTTTTTTACCCAAAGGGCCTTTTCAGACATGCTAAACTGGCAGCATTATAAGGCTGCAGCAGGACAATATTGCTATTCTAATGATTTATAACCAAATACTTTACTTATTAGCAAAGGCTAATACTGGATCCATCAGTCCAGACTCAAGTAAATTAGCCATTAACTTTCTGACACCTAGCATAAAACAACCAGTTAAGTCTGGCCATCCAAGCAATTAATTTGGGTTCTCTTTGTGGACACTGTGGGGATTTTAAAGTGGGCTGAAACTACTTGTGTATCTCTGTTGACTAATTTATATTAAATTCCCATTATTTAGACTGTTGAAGCTAGGAGAAAATTAACTCCTGTATCTTAGCTCTAGTAGGAGCCACTTCCACACAGGTACTTAAGTGTCTGCTCCTTCTGGTTCCAGTGGGAGATACTTCAAGGTCTATGCTCCTACACTTTTCACCTTTAGATTATAAATTATTTCACGGAGGAAAACATCAACTTTGTTTCCAATTTTTATATGGGGAAACTAAGGCACAAAGAAAAATTAATTCTGTAAAATCCCGTGAAGATTGGATTGACGATTCCTGTGAAGGGAAATTAATTAATCACTCTCTTTTCCAAGACTAAGAGCATCCAGGGGAACTGGTATACAAGAGATCCAAAATGAGAGTGGGAGCTGCACCCTGGCAAGTGGAACACTGCCGGGGGGCAGCCAGGACTGCTTCACAGCAGGAGGGGAGCTGAAAGTGGAGGGTAACAGCAAGCCAGGAAGAGGCAGTGTCCTCACTGGCAGGGCGACAGTCCCTTCCCTTGGTACCCAAGCAGAGCCGCTCTGGGGAAGCCAGGGTCACCTCAGAGTGCAGAGACTACCAGACAGGTGTGCAGAGGTGAAGCAAATCTGAGGATATTCAAGGCAGCAAGCCAGGGCCAGTGAAGAAGTTCTGATGATCCACTGACAAATATTCCTTTGCACCATACATAAGTAAACTGAGGACTTGTCCCTATCACTTGATAGTACAGATGCTGAAAGTTTAGCAAGCTTAAAAAACTGACAGGAAAAATTCATGGGGTTAAAAAAACCTAACCAGAGCTGTTACATACAGCTGTCCCATCTTCAGTGGAGGAAGTCTTGGCACATTGACTTATTGGAGCCTAAGTGGATTCATTCAGGAATATCAGTGATACATTTATCCCAATCTTGTAATCTTCCCTAGGCTCCTGCCATCAGAACACCACTGAAGGCAGGTAGAGCTGTGGCACAGCACAGCCGGGTGTATGCCCTTGGCACAGCTCAGTGGTGGCTACCAACACTTCCTCACCTGGCCCACAGGTTATGATCCATTGTACTCAACTCCTTCATTGTCTTAAGGAGAGATGCTTCAGAAATACCTACTCTACAACTGGGCTTCATATTCTGTGTTTGGAGGATTTAATCTATTCTAACCACTGGGGTTTTTTTCTTGTGTCTGAGCCTGTTTTGTCTGCCTGGGGTGATGACAATTGCACAGCCAAACTGAAATGTTGATATATCTACATAAAGAAAGTGTATGCATCTCTTTTTTTACCCGATTAGACCAATTCTTTTTATAGTTGTGATCCCACAATATTACCTGTCTATGAAAATGAATGTAAACTTATCATGATTTTAGTTTTTGTTTATTTGGTCTATACTTTTTTTTTGTTTTTTGAGGGGGGACACAGTAGTGTTCTTTTGTCCCCTCCCAATTCCTTCCAAGTCCATTCACCAGATAAAACTACATCTGAAAGTCAAGAAGTCCAAAAACATTGCATTTTTACAATAAATAGGGACTGAAAAGACAGTTTGAAAACAGGGGAAAGGCTGCAGTGGCAATTGCTTCACTGCTTTTCTGGTGGCTCCATATTCTGGATTTTTGCCATCTAGAAAAAGTGATCAGGTTGGATTTTTTTCATACCTTGGCTGATCAAAGAAGATTATGTATTTGTAAAGAGAGATTATAGAAATTGTAAATGGATATTCTGCTCCATTTTCCACCCAACTAATTTTTAAAAAGGTCAAAGCTGTCTTCATCAAGAGAGGCATCATTTACAGAAGTATCACAGATTTAAGTGTTTTATGTATGGTTTCTTTCTGAAATCAGAGGAAGAGATCTTAAAAGATACTCTATATACTCTCATCTATTTTGCTGCCAAGGCACGTTTACTTCTACCACATATTTGCTAGTGCAGTGGTACTCAAATCACAGTGCTTGGAGCTGCTTCTGTCACAAGCGTGAATCATCACTCACTCTTTCAGCAGTGACACCTTCTGCTCCCTATAGCCTAGAACAAGATTCTTCGAGGATTCCTACTAGATAGTTGAACCAAGTAAATTCAGAACAACAAATATTTCTCTGCAATCCACACAGCTGCTTCTTGTCTTTTTCTGTTGTTTTTTTCTTTCTCTTTTGGTATAGCTCCAGCCAGGACCAAAACTGGGGATTACCACAAATTGTGTAGGACCAGACGCCAGGAGGTCCTCAAAGACTGTATCTAAGAGTACTGCAGGCCACAGGAGAAAAAGTGATGCTAATAAAATCCTTCACCTGGAAAGAGATCAAATACAACATGGATCACCGAACTACTTCAGTGCTATCCCAAAATTACTTTTGCATGTAGCATGAACTTTTAGGAAAAAAACCTGGAGGACATGCATGTTTCACCAATGAACTTATTAAGTTAGTCATTTTCATACTCATAGGAAACTGGTATTGATTCCCTGTGTGTCTTTGAGTGCTTGTTGGTTTATTTAAAAATGTTTGTGAGTCTTGAACTTAACATTATTCTTGTTTCTCATTATCAGTTAATTGCCATCATTAATCATTGTTTTCTTGATTAAAAAGTAACAGTCAGTTCAATACCATGTGATATGGATGACTAATCACAACTCAGGAGAAACAAAGAGTTGAAATAAGTGTTCACGAACAAGTTGTCATCTGTAATTTGTCCTCATAAACTAGTTGGCAAATACTTATGTGCAATGAATACTTCCATACAAATTAAGATGAGCTTGAATATGATTTATAAACAGGGAAAAATAGTTGAATTCATTTCATATTCATTTGCAATAAATAATTTGGACAAATACAGTTATCAGAGGGGGGAGCAGAAGGCCTTTATGGAAAGTATCTACAATGCAAATTAGTTGAAAATCACTTTTGTTATTGCCTTATGCTATCAACTTTTTTAAGTGCCAGGTGCCAATGTAATTTAGCAAGACTGTTCCATAACCCTAATAGCACTCCCTCTTCAGAAAGTTTTGTCAGATTTTTTTCTCTCTGAATTATTTCATTGCTCCTTTTGCCACTTGATCTTCTCTTGTAGTCATAGGGTGGTAGATGGACTCCTTCATGCAGGCTGTCCCGCCTCTTGCTTCAGTGCACTTGGTCCCACCAGTATTAAATACTTTTTGAGCAGGATTCAGTTATCTGTATTAATGGATATTAATATGTGGCAATCTGAGATCTTTAGGTGGGTAAAGAAAATGAGACAGAGCCTGTGGAGAGCCCATTGCCTATTGGAGAGGAGCTGAAGACCAACCACAATACCTTAAGCTTCTCAAGTAGTAGTAGAAACCTGCACAGGGGCAGTTGATTAGAAGAAGAAACCTTCATTGCCTGTAATGAATCTCAGGAAACCTCACCTGCATGTGGAAGGCATACTTACAAACCTGATCTTAAATGGCCTAATCTGGATCAGTACTCAGCCCCCAGAGAGACTCCTACTTCCATGCCATAGCATTTTTACATGCCACCTAAAAAAGCATTCTATCTTTGTATTTTCAAATTGATGTGATTTTTTTGCATTCATTCACACCTAAGTTAGGCATCTAAATTCATTGATTACATGGGGTTTTTGCTTTTCCCCAAATGCATCACTCTTTATTCCATTTTATCTTTTTCTTTACTATATTGACAGCATTTTTCCTCTATCCACTTGCAGCCTGGACACATTTCCCTTCCCATCATGGCATAGCAAGGTACTGTGGAAACAAGCTATGTGGTCTCTTAAAAAACTAATTAAGCTATTAGATAAGAGCATGGGTAGTGATGTACCAGATAATACATCATACACATCTCTGAATTAGAAAAGGACTCCTCCAAAAGCTTCCACAATTTAATTGGGCAAAAGGAAGTACTTTTGCTTGTATGGATCCTTACAATAGCCAAGTCAAGAACTCACCTGAGTATTTTGGTTTTAGAAAAGAGCGTGATCTAATCCACCTAACTTGGATACCTTACTTGTACCCCCATTTAAATTGCCAGGTGAAGCAGTTTTTCTATAAGAAGTTTCTGTATTCTCTAGAGAGAGGTAGATGCATGTTAAGACCTCTTGAGGAAGAAAACTGCTTTCCCAGGAGCAGGCGACTTAGCTTGCTGGAACTGTTCTGCCCCTGAAACCTTCAGGGTCATCTACTTCTGCCCTGTGAGTATCCAGCACTCTTCAGAAACCTACTGAAGCATGAATGGGATAATCACCCAAAGAGTCCGTGTCAGTCAGTGCCTGAAACAAGCAAGCTGTGTCTCACCTTTCAGATGTGTTCAAAAATGCTTGTTCTTATATAGAGGCGGCTGTTACCATCTAGGTAGCTAGTGATAAATTTCTCTTAAGACACTGGTTCCATTTTTTTCACTGTGGAAGCAGCAGTTAGATTCTGACAGCAGCAGCTACCAATTTGTGATATTTTTTTCCTTTTGAGCACAAGCACATTTGCTTTGTACATTTACCATTGCAAAAGTGCAAAAGTGATGTGATATCTAGACATTTTTTAAAAAAATCCTTGCTCTGATATGTTCTGTTCTATAAAGTTGAAATTATTATCACAAAAAAATTGATTTTCTAGTGTGAGCTTTAAGAGAAGAAAAGTATGTGAGTGAATGTGGGCACAAGTGAGAACCTCTGAGTGTGTATGTGTAATTTTTCTAGTTAGAGATATCCTGTTCAAAGCTACCTCCAGCACAGTGATTAGTAATACTATCCAAACTGTAAATCAAGAGATACAAATAGAAAGAAAACATCTTGCCCACTTTGAATAGCTGCTACAGCAGATTTTTTTGTTGGCCTACAAATTACTCTAGTGTTTCTGCGGGAGTGAAATACATCATCTTTTACTATTAGCTATTATTGTTAAATGCCTGAAGGGACAGAGTTGTGTGCTTCTATTTCAATTACTCAAGCTACTTTACTGGATATGGATTGAGCTGATTTTACCCTATAAGAACAAATGCTGTTATTACAGTTAATGATTAAAATCCTGCTTGTACTCAGCTAAAATATAAATTAGCAGTTTGGAAGAACAGGCTTCAAGCTAAATAAAATTGCTTTGGGAGGCCAGATAATTCAGGGAATTACCAGTGGGCTATTCAGGCTTTCACCTCTATAGCAGGTCACTAATTGGATTTAGACCAGTTTCATAGTGGTAATGTGAATTTGGAAGTAAAATTATTATGTCTGCTGTGCAGCCTTCAGTGCCTAGTGGTCTCCATCAAATTCCTGGAAAGTTACTGTATCAGGATGGGCATGACAGAAAATTACTGACCCAGCCACGGTAGGTAGCATAGTCTGAGATGTGTCATATTTTGGAGCTGCCAACTTCTCTCCATTAAATAGAAGTATCTAGATTACTAGCTCAGAGCTAGACTTTTTGGTTTTAGATATATGAAATTATAGAAAGGTACAGAGTAGCTGGTTGATGAGAGAAATTTTGTCATATGCAGAAGTTGGATAAATGCTTTTTTCTTGAGTTTCTAGAGCTCAAAATTCAGAAGTTCTTTTCATAATATGAAAAAACAACAAAAGAAGTGCACACATAAAACAAGAGTAATACTGATATCTTCCTTGTCTCACCATGAAATACTGGATACTAGTAGGATGCTAATAATTTCAGACATCGCCTTTGTTTTCATTTTACTTTCAGGCTAAATTTCAAAAATCCACAGTGATTCAGGATGGAGGGCAGAATATAACCCTTCAATATATGGAACACATTTACAGCAGAAGGCGGGCTGGTCCATAATACTAAGAATTTATTACTTCTTTATCTGTTCTATCAGCTGATATGTCCTACTTTCCTCCTTCAATTTAGTACAGACTCATGAGTCAGGAAGGGCCCTGCAGGACTATTTTATCCCAGGGGAATGCCAGGATTTCATATCATATCTCTTCAAGCTCCTTTTGATTATAATTGCTTTGTGATTTCGTGCAAAACTTCAGCTCTAGTCTGTATTGTTCATGATATGAAGCTTTACTGAAACTAACCAAGCGGTTTGCTGTGGGGTTGGGTGGGTTTGGTTCAGCTAGTGGTAGCTTTGCTTGAAAGCTTACATCTTGGACACACTTTGGTACTGTGGCAAAGGGGCTCACTGGGTAGTCTGAGCTGTCAAGGTGTGAATGGGGAAAACATCCACTGAATGATACTTAAGTGGGAAACATTTGGTCAGTTCTCATTTCCTCTCCACCGTCCGAGTCTGCTACTTTTCCCTGCCATATGGTGTGTGAGAATTATTTCTGAGCTTCTAGACAGGGACAAAGCATTTGAACTGTTCTGAGGCCACATCTTTTCTCCAAAACACTTCTAAACAAGGCTTTCAGAAGTCTCTGTTGTAAAGGTTGAAGTGGGAATCTCTTAGAATTCAGTTTGCTCCACATTGGCAGAGGCGTTTTTCCGTTCTTTCCAAGCAAAGCAGTTTAAAGGAACAAAACCAAAAAATACCTTGCACAGTACAAGCAAGAGCACATGAACATACTCAGAACATGGTACCTGCATGGTAGGTAGACATTCACTGCTGATTGAAGAGGTCCAGCTATAGGCAGCAGCCTATTCTAAATAAAAACAGCATGACAATGCAGCTCTGTACAAACATGCCAAACATTCCTCAGGACTTCTGACAGCAGGCAGCCAATTACTTTGAAAAGAATGGGTTCTGTCTTATGACTGCAGCAGCAACACAAATGCATCTCCCTTGATCCCAACATCAAGGTAGAGCTTTGCATTTCCAATATTTTAATTCAATACAAAGCAAAGGTTTCAATGTTTTTGTGGGTTTTTTTTATGGTGAGTGGCAGCTTGTTGGATTTTTCTGCAATCAGATGTAACAGCGGCAGGGTTAAAAGAGGTATATAAATAATAGATGGCTTCTCTCACCTAAAGAGAGATCTGCCAATTCTTGCCCTCCTTTTAATTTTGGGAAGGGAATATAATTTAAAAGATGACATATTTTTTCCCATCAAGTCAGAGAAGAAGGAAGCCTCCAGAAGAACAATGGTTGATGCCATAGCATGACTATCTGACAGGCTTGAAAAGCGACTGTAAAGTTGCCAACACAACAAGCCTTTTATCTTTGATGGTAGTATTTGAAGCATGTGGATTTCATCCAAGGAATAGGAGGAGATATATGATGTCGTCCCACCACCCCTTTTCTTACTGTTTTAATTATCATTATTTTTAAAAAATATATAAATACTCACAAAATAGACATCCCTGAGTTTTTTAATTCCTCTAAATGAGTTACAGGAGTATCATCACTACACTGCTGAACTTGGCTCTATTCCTAACATAAAAATACATTACTCTTTTCAAATGTCTTTGCCTTTCTACCTATTTTCTGAGTAAATGGATAGCCCTACATGCAATTAAATTTCTTTGGAAGTTTACTCACAGACCCATTCAATTAATGGGAAAGCTTGCCCCACATACTAATACAGCTAAGGTCTTCTTTCTATGTGAGTTCCAATCACCGGGCTTTGTTGAGCAGGCTGTAGCTTTCAGTACTCAAAGAGACACACCCAAGACCCAATTACAGCCTGGATTTGTGTGTTAAAGTAAGTGGAATGTGGTTAATTAAAAGTTTCCCCCTGCTCCTGTGTGAGCACGGAGCCCGTGTTGGCAGCCCGCATCTGCGCACATTCCGCTCTGGTGGTGTCACGGGCGAGGCGAGGCTGCGACATTCTCCGGGGTGCCTCGCTCCATTCAGATGCAGCAGGGCTTCCCTCTGAGTACAGCCAGGTGATTTGGTTCTTACACTGCAGCCTGCCAGGACAAAGGTGACGGTGCACCTGAAACATGGTGCCCTGCTAAGACCAGAGCACTCTGACAGCTGCCAGTGTGCAATTCGGAGACAGAAACCTGATCCTGGCTTAAGCTTTGGATTTCCCTTGAGGAGAAGGCCTCCACAACAGCTCTCTTCTGCTCAACATCTTACCCAGGAAATGGTAAAGCTGAATTCAGTGTCTTTCTCAGGCTAACAAGGTTTGAATTTATACCTCCCAGAAGTACTGGAGGGTACATGAATCTGCAGGCTCACCTGGGTAGAAAGATGCCTTCACATCTGTTCAAGCTGAATTTTTGTGCAGCTAGGCATGCAGAATTCATGGCACTCAAAGGAAGAACAGCAGAAGAGCCCAATTCTGTACCTGGGAATAAAAACAACTGTGTATCCAGATGTGTTAACAGGATGCTCTGTTCACATTCTACCCTACATTGGCACTGAAGGGAAAAAGTCATCCAGCAAAAAGAAAGAGGCTTTTTCTTCCCCTGGTGAGGCACCTAATACCTAAGGTGGATATCTGCTCTGTCTCACCTCTTCTGTCTCTGTAAATTTTTCACACCTGCTTTAGAGAGGAAGGATGTAGGGGATCTTCTTAAGATTATATCTGACTTATAGCAAGGATATCCTTCTCAACTGTACAATCCCTTATCTTAATCTGAACAATGTGAACCTTAATTTAAATCCTTGGTCTTCTACTTCCTGACCAAATGCCCCACATTTGGTGGAGTCAATCGTCATTTGTAGATTAAATTCCACAAGTTCTTAGCTGAGGTCAGTGTCATCCAAACAACTTAATCTTGGAGCCAGCAAACTTAGTAATTAGATCTTATGAGAGAGGATATAGAAGCTTCCACAAGTGGTCTAAGCCAATATAAAGTCTTATTGCTCTCAAAAGACTGGTTTCAGCCTGTGCTCCTCATGCCTGCTTCTCAGCATGCAGGTGGCCGTATGGTTGTCATCTTGGTGATCTAGCTGACCACATACAGCCACAGAAGTGCCTGTGCTCACACCAACATTTCATGGGTCCGTGTGCCCATGATAGGAGGGACAACAAGCAGGAATGGGCTTCCTTTTGTGGCACACAGACTGGCTTAAACTGCCTGTGTCCCATCATTTAATATAAACCAGCAATTATAACTACTGGACCTCCATCATAAGAAGCACACACCAAGAGAGTTTGCTCCAAAATGTCAGTGACATTCTGGGACATAAGCAGGAGTTTTCAATCAAGTCCAAGCAGCTTAGAAAGAGTTTTCTGTGATCACTGCCTCTATTTGGCCTTCCTACATGATACTTTAAGTGCCTGGAGCTGTTATCTTGAATTTGAATCCTCTATGGAATAAGGAGAGTTAAAATGGGATTATTGGCACACTTCATGCATGGCAGCAGTATGCTGAGCTATCCAGGCAGCAGGAAAATATGTGAAATATTCCCTTTACAGCTTTAAAAGTAAAAGTTCTCAGGATAATCTGTGATTTCTTTCACAAGAACTTAAAGAGTGCATCACTGAGACCAAAGGCATGTTTAACCCAGTTCTTGTTTTTGACAGCAACCAATAGCAGAGGCATCAAGAAGACATTAGGAAAGAAAGAAAAAGCACATCAATAGCAAACCTTCCCTGTTTCCTTCTGTCAACAGCTTAGGGTCTTCTTCAGCCACAGGTTATAACAGGTGCTCATGTTTGACATTCATGTTTGACATATTACAAGGCAGCAAGAAATATTTCCACCCCAAATCTGCCCTCTGCCCATTAGTGTTTGGCTCTGGGATCTCCCAGTATCCCTATTGATGAGTTTCATTGTTTAATGATGTGAAAATACAGAATTTGTTTGTTATAAGTTTCCCAGGCAACTTCAGTGGATGTTACACTAATTATTGTCACTTCTCTTTTTCTACAGATTTCACTTTTTTTCTATACCCTTTTCCCCTGTAGGTCCTTCCCCAGACTTCAGTCTACAGACTGGGCCAGATTTTCAGCTACCATTGATAGTGCCTGGGAATATTTTCTACCTCTTTTTTTTGTCCGGGTGTGATGATGAACATTATGTATGAGAAGGAACTGTAAATTATCTGTAACCGAATCCTCACAATCAAGAGCCCTACTGACTCAGCTGCAAATTCAGGCACTCTTTTCTTCTCTCACTTCTAGTCCTGTAGCTGTTAGACACAAGTGTCATAAATGCCAAAAGATTTACCTCTTCACTTCTCTCCAATGCCCCATCTGTTTACTTGGTTTTGCCTGGGATCCTCCTTTGGAGTGAAACAACTTACTTGCTGCTAAATTTGTTTCTTCCTGCTCTTACCCTCCTCATTAAGGTCTCAGCAATGGCACAGGTGCAACTGCATCCAGTTCAGTCCTCCTCTGGTGTTTTAGACAGCAACAGCTATCTCCAGATTTTTATTTCAGATGCTTGAAATACTAGAGCTACAATGAGCCCAGAAGAGCCTGAAGGCCAGCACAGAGAGGCTTAGCACCGAACAATATGATTGCAGGACATTGACTTTGGCTTTGACTGCAGGCACTCCTGTATGTGGATGCTGCTGTGATGTCAGAGCAGGAGCAGAAAGAGCCCTCCAGGAGTGTCTGCTACTGCTTTTTTTCTGTGAGGCAACCTTGATGTGAGTCTCTGAAACAGAAGACTGAATCCAAGCCTATTGATTCCCGGATCAGTGCTCCAGTCTCGAGGTTATTTCTACCTCTCTGAGCTCTGTATTTTGTGCAAAGTCCATCCTGCCAGCTAGGTGGCTCAGATCATGTCTGACAGACCTGACACGAGGATGCAACTGCCTTTACAAGTTGTAGATAGACTGAGACCCACAGCCTCTAGGCATCTGTGCAAGCAGAATTTAAACCACGGAGGAAAAGGGGTACTTGCAACTGCTAAGAGAGGTAAAAAAACTCAGAAACTGAATCCCTCAGTTAAGAGCTCAGTGTTTAAAATACCAGTGGCAAGTGGTGTCAAACTACCATTTATTTTTTTTCTAAAAACTCTCATCAATTTAGGATCGTACGTATATAAAGGGGAGGGAGGTGATCTGTCTATATATGTGTACCAAATTTCTGTGCACATAAATCTATTACATATACATTTTATATTTGTGTGCATGCAATACATATACATGTGTAAGTATATATGTATGCATATACACGTGTGGGCTTATGTGCATATATACATTAATGTATATGTACATTAACAGAATAGACTTTCTCACTTGGCTATTTAAGGCAAGATTTCTGAAAGAAAATTAGTGACAAAACCCCATTAAATTTTCTGACTTACTCTCTCTGACTTCTCTTAAAACTCAAGATTCAGCCAACAAATATGGTCACAAAACCCTCTACATTCCATTCACAGAACATCCAGCCTCATCTTCCTGAAGTCTTCATCTGAGCCTTTTAATTTTTCTTTTATTTTATTTCTTTTTCCCACTTTTTCTTCAATTTCTCTTCAGATATTTTAATCAGTTATTATTAGATATCATTTTTTATCTAGGCTATTCTTCATGTGTTTTCCATAATATTTGCATTTGTAGTTCTGATTTCCATCCATCCGTGGCAATTTGGGTATAAACTCTGCAGAAGTGACAGGAGATACTACATCATCTCTGGATGTCTCATTCCAGTTTTCTAAGCTGTGGACTTCATCTCCTTATGTCCTGGAGTCAATGGAAAGTATTAAACCCCTTCCCAAGGGAACAGGGGACATTAGTTCTGGAAGTGCCTACCTGTTTTCCATATGCACAGTACCTGCAGAGCTGTGTCATTTCACTTAGACCCCTACAGTGGGATGCATAAAGCAGAGCTTGACAATTTTTAGCTGTCTTGATGACAGTAACTTTTATTCTGAACTGAAATCTTAGACTGAAAACAGGTTTAATTAAAACAGTGAGAGCTTGTGTGTAAACCAGCCCTTAGGCACCTTCACAGAGTCATATAAATCAGAGCCAAACAAGACACGTTATGTTTCTGAATGCATCTGCCTGTCAGAGGCAGCCCACCCGTGCAGGATATCTTGTAGCATTTTATTCAGCCTGGTTTTAAAAGCCCAAATCATTCCGCCATTTATTCCAACTTGCACAATACACTCAGAGCAAATGCCCTGACTGCTTAAGGTCATTTAAAAACCCTGCAACACTGTACATAAAAATTGCTACCAGCAGTGTCCTGCTCAATTTACAGACAAGAAATTGCAACACTAAATAAATTCTTTTTACAGTTTCAGCTTGTTGCGGTGCTTTTATTTATTATGACTGCTACGATTTTATAATAACACTTTTATTGTAGTTGTGTCTGTTTGTCACAGAAGTCTAAATACATTGCATAGGGAAGTAGGTAATATCATTCCTTTGTAAAGGACTGGGGCACTGCTGCCATGGCAGTGCAGAGCTAGAACTGAATACCAAGTCAGCAGCACAGTTAGGATCATATTTGCTCTACTTGAACTTCAAGATTCAGCCGTGTTATAATGGATATTTTGAAGTAGCAACCATGTTCTACTACTGCCATGAATAAACTTAAATGTTCCCACAGAAAAACTAATAACATGGAACAGATGAGAGAGGACAGACATGATTTATTTCTTTAAAATAGTTTGGGGGAACACATCGGAAATGACCTCCCCATCCCTGAAGAACCAGTACAATCCACTCTCTGCCATCACAGACCTAACAGCCATTTGGCTTCCAGGAGATCTGCCAGAGACTGGAGTCATGCCTCAGGTGGGTTTAGGTTCCTCTGCAGCTTTGTGGCATCCCTTACCTTTCAAAGACACTCAGACACAGAAAGGGGAAAAAAAATACAGAAACTAAGAGAGGTAAAAATGACATAAGATACCTCATCAGGTGCAAGGTCTGCAGGAAAGAAAGAATCTCTGCCTAGGAACTGGTGTAAACTCATGCAACTCACACCATAAGTCTGCTGGGTGGACCCCAAACACTTCTCTACATCCCATTTTCTGGCACAGACTGTAAACTTAGAGATTTTACTGGTGGACACGTTTGTAGCTGTATATCAAAACAGATCTACAGGGCCAAACTACACCATAACACATTACTTCTCTCACAAGATTGCCACAAGTTTTAACTCATTTCCTCTTGTAAAGGAAAATTTTGGAAAAGCAGCAGTAAAAAAAAAAAAAGCCATTGATACAACTAGAAAAGAAAAAGAGTGCTCTGAAAACACATGGATGTGAAAAGAGCTGTTTCCAGCAATCATGCAGTGCCTCTGCCATTTATCCACTTCTCTGTCTTCCTCTCTTTCAAGAAGCAGGTGCCCAGATAGATTTGCTCATGCATTCAGATTCCATGTTTCTTTTCAAAACTCTCATCATCAGGCACCAAAAAAAAAAAAAAAAAGAAAAAGGAGAAAAGAAACCACACCTAGACTTCACAAGGCACTGATGAAAGGCTTTTCCTTGATAGTCAGAGAGGTATAATGAAGGGGGTAATTAAAAAAAAAGAGGTAGGATGTACTTCACAGTAGGGCTCCAAATAAAAATGGAGGCTGCAAAACCCGAAAGGGATGAGAGGTTGCCATTTTAGTGCATCCTGCAGCACTGAATGAGCACAGAAGCTGTTTATCCTTGCAAATGCTCAGAGAGGAAATTATTCTTGCAAATAAACAGTCTCCGAGCCATGGCTTAAGACAGCGTGTAAGGGTGCATATGTTTGAGTGCAGTCATTCCAGATTTTGCATTACTTGCGTTGTAGCATATTGTGACCTACATTAAATGGTTTCCATACACTGGCCACAGAACAAGCAGGCTCCAGTGACAGAGCCCAGCATGCAGACAGCTCCATTTCATTAAGAAAGCAGTGCAGAATGCTACAGCTTTGCTGTTTGCCATTTAAAACAGCAATGTACATCTGCTGCAGTACAGACATCACTGGGGAATATCAGCTGGGTACTGCAGCACCGTGAGAGGGGTTAGAGGAGTCTGTGCTCCTGCCTAAGGTCCCCATCTCAGCTGACTTCCATCCCAAAGATGACAGTGCACCTCATAGTGCCATGTGGCAGATCAGATGCTAGTGCCCTGCTGATGTATCTGCAGTGTTTCCGTTTTCCACGGAAGCTCACCAGTGGAGGTCAAATACCAAAGGCCACAAGGACCCTCCATGTATTTATAGTCACACATTCACAATACCATACAAGAGGCAATAAACCTCTGCACCTAAGCTGGCTTACATGGTTCCAGCTCGAAAATGTATGGGCAAAAAACCTACTAACCCCTTAAAGAGATAACAGGGAGTACATGGCAATAGTAACAACCTCCACGTGCTAGTCCACAGACCTTGTCCATGGGAGGGACTGCGAAGAATTCTAAATCCAAGTTTTACAGAAAAGAAACTGGGATGGCTAAAGCTAATTGATTTTCCTGCACTGTAGCACAGATATACTAAAAATGAAATATAGTCCTTACTATGTTTCTTTATATTGGAAAGAAATAAAAAATAAGTGGATGTGGACATGAATATATACAGAATAAAGTGCATATATATCTCTCAGACATACACAAACAAATGAGTAGAAAATAAGCCTGTATAAGAAGAAATAACTGTGTAAATTTAGAAAATGCCAGCTCTAAAATTCCTCCTGTGACCTTCTATCACTTTAAAGATGCAGCCTTCCATTGCCACAGAAAATGCTAGATTTTTCTCAGGTGTCAATAACGGCTGTAACTAGGAGTAAATATGGCTATAAATGCCATTTATATGCAAAGGGTCAGAAGTGATATTGCATGAGTAAGTTTAATAATAACTCTATTTATTCCTAAATACTGACCTTGCAATCTTATTGTTCATTGAATGTGTATGTTAAATGCAAAAAGGGTCACTTTCTGTATTTACACAAATGTGCTTACCACTTTAATGGAATAAGTACCTTTTGGACAGACTGGAAATACAAGGTCACCATCAGCTATGTGTTATACAGCTGTTCAGCTGTGTTATTTATCTGTGTATAGATCCAAAGCCTCCTAAGTGTGGTCTGTGGGATAGTTTGAGTCACTTTCTTTGTCCAAATGGTCCATCTGACATGTCCCTCATCACACAGGGTACCGTATGCTGGGGTATGCTCTGAGGATTTGGATCAGATGTTATCAAGCCCTCACATTCAGTTTGCTTCTGCAAAGTGAAAACAAACACCAGCATGTCCATTTGGACTCAGCTGTGGTATTTCTATTTACCACATCAACTCCAGGCAGCCATCATAATTAGCAACCTCGTGAAGCTTATGCAGCATTTGGCTTCCTCCTGCCTGTTTGAGCAAATGGAAGGACATTTGGTGTGAGTGGAGCAGGCGGGGAGCAGCTGGGGAGGTGTCTGCGTTCCCACCTTCATGCAGGGGTTCAGAGCTGCCTTTCTCCACCCCACCAGCTCAGTGCCTCTGATGACCCTGGACCAGACACAGGGCATCTCTGTGAATACGACAGTCATAACCCGCTCCTCTCTCCAGTATCCAGACTCCTACACTACCACGCTTTGGACACTGTCTGCAATGCCAGACATTTGATTTTACAGTTTTGTCATTTCTGACCCTCAAAAAAAAAGATTGGTCTGAGCTCACTTTAACCCAGGGAAAATTCCCTTTTCTCTGCTGACGCTTTTTGTTAGCCACCGTAGACGGACAGCAGAGATCTGTGATGTGCACAGTGTTGTCCTTCAGGCTGGGAAGGTGTGAAAGGTGCCAGGATGCGCTACACAATCAAAACCTTTGGAAGCAGATTGTCCTGTTCCAATGGTCCAGTCTTTCTGCTGCTCCTTATAGTGATTGACTGTACTCCTTGTTCACCAAGGAGACCGTAAAAAGAAAGACTTTTAATTTTCAGCAAAGACTATTTAATTTTGCTTTTAAGAAGGCATTGCAAATGGAAGAGAAGTTGCACGTCAGAGTTTGCTGCAAGGAGCAGTTGTGAAATCTAGGATTCATAATGGCTGAGCAATGGAGGGTTTGTAATTGTTGCACAGACAACACTGTCACCGAAGGTTGAGGTACACCTGATACTGCCTTATTGCAGATAGTGGCAATAAGCAATTTTTGAGGACCTTTGCAGTCAAACATTTCTAACATTTTGTTATCTTCCTGTCTGTAAGCTTTGTTTAGCTGATCCTGATGAATTTAGCAGAAAGTTTCATCCATGACACCACCCGCCCCTTGTTCCACAGTACACTTGAAAACAGAATGCCACCCAATTCAAACTCATCACTAAAATAATGCATCTATCTCCTACGCAATGTCAGTGTGAGGAGGAGAAATTCCTAATGAATGTCTCCAGATCCTCAAAGGATGTCAGAAACAACACTAGCCCATTTTTCTTCCAAGCCCACATAAAACTGAGAGGCTATGGTTCTGCAGGGAAGTGGGATGGATATATATCTGTTTAACAAGGACAAGCAGACAGTAGAAGGTAAAAAGTAGGGAACAAAATAACCTTTCAGCAGTGCAATTTCTGAGAAGTCTGTTCTGTCAGGAACTTGAAGAACAACATACGGGGACAGTTTCTCCATGGTGCTCTGAGAATGGAGTGTTAATCAGAAGACTACTTGCAGCTTGTCAGCTAGTCACTGAGCATTGCATGTATGAGAGTTTGGGACAGTTTTTGTGATTACAAAATCCACTGTTAGCTTTCACCACATAATTTTACAGCAGCATCCCAAATACCACACAGAGCAAGTCCAGCATGGCCATACGAAAATATTTTGTTGCATATAAAACCTTCATCACCTTCATAAATTTCTTTCCATCACCACCCACACCCTGCAACTCCTGATTCTAGAGGGATATAGAAGAAATTGCAATCAACTGACTGTGGGTATGCTTGGTCTTGTTTGGCACAACATACTCAAGGGTGAGCATTCTTGCTAGGATGCTGACCTTGAACTACAGAAAAAAAATCGTATTTTAGTATTTACATAGACAGATCCTTGCTGGATAAGGTGAGCAGAACACTGAGACTATATGCCTCCTGTCTCTAGCAGTAACATGAGAATATGGATAATCCTGCAACATGTCTTCAAAGTACAGTGGAGTTAAAATTTAATAGCTGTACATCACTCTTTACATAAATCACAGGAGTAAATAAACCAGATCTTTCTCCCTTTCTATCTCAAAAGCCAAACAACTATCCTATCACCTATACCTACCCCTTCTTTGCAAATCCCATATGCCTTCTCTCCGCCCAGAGTGCGTTTCCTCAGGAATGTCTCTTTTCCCATATTTCTTCAACATTGCCCCAAAGTAGAATAATAATTTTTCCTCAAAACAGATAAAGATATAATGATGGCTTTACTATACACAGAAGTGATGCTGCAATTTCTCTATCATTTTCAGGATGTTAATAATAAAAATACATGCTTCTACTGCAACCATTATGCCACTGCCTCTTGCCTGTGCTGTGATGACAGGCTGATTTAGACACTATTCCCAGGAAGATGAAAGAGTGAGGGGAAGTTGTAAAATGCAGGTATGAAATCTGAAATTTCAGAAATACTTATGGTGACAGTGAGTCCTTGCAGTCTTAGGAAGAGTGAGGTTTCTAGCAGCTGGGATTGCCAGGCAAAGGTGGGTTGGGTGCAGGAATCAACTGCACCATGGGTTTGTTGGTCACTGCACATCAAGCCCATCACATTGAAGCCAAGGTCAAACCAGGACTTCAAGCCAGAAAAGCAAGGTCAGCGTCAGCAAACTTAGGGACTGCAATTTAGCTAAGGCAAGGATACAGGACAAGGACTGAGCTTAAATCACAGGATCACGGGATAATTCTGTTTGGGAGCAACCTCAGGAGGTTGTTAGTCCTACCTCCTGCTCCACGCAGGGTCAGCTATGGTGTCAGAGAAAGTTGCTTGGGATTTTATCCAGCCAGATCTTGAAAATTTACAGGGATGAAAACTGTAGGGTCTTCCAGGAAACCTCTTCCACTGCTGGACTGTCTTTATTGATTCTCCTCACATGCACTCTGAACCTGTCATTTTTCACCAAAAGCCTGTTTTCTCTCATCCTATCTCACACACTACTACAAAGAGCCTGGCTCTGTCTTATCAGTGCTTCTCATAGGTGCTGGGGCCTTCTGTAAGGTCCCCCCACATCCACCTCATCTCCAAGCTGAACAAGTCCAGCTCCCCCAGCCTCTCCTCACAGGGCACGTGCTTCAACCCCTGACGATCGTAGTGGCCCTGCTAAACTTGCTCCAGTTTTTCAATTACTTTCCTGTACTGGGATCACAAAACGGGTTGCTGTACCTAGATGTGGTCTATTGAGTGCAGAGTAGGGGAGAAGGTCACTTCCCTCAGTTTACTGACTGTGCTCCTGTTCATACAGTCAAGGAGGCTTTTTCCCTCTGTGCTGCAGGGCTCGTGTGCAGCCTGCCGTCTGTCAGGTCCTCATTTCATAAGGCTCCTGTCAGCCCATTCCACCAGCCTGTCTTGGTGCATCTCTCTGGCTCTCCCCTTGAGTATATTGACAGGTGCCTCCCAGTCAGGCTTGATGAGGTCATTGATAAACATGTTACACAGGTCAGGTCTCAGGACAGAGAACTGATAAACCTCCCTGAAGATGTGGTGGTACAAAGGAAAAACACATAGCTCAAGGAACTCCAAGCATCCCCTGCAGATGATCCACATCTTGGAAAATTGAGGAATTGCCTGACAACGAAATGACAAGCAAAAGAGAAAAACAGGGAAAAAGTAAGATGGAAGAAGGAAAAAGGAAAAATAAGAGAGGCAACAACAGCCAAACTTCTGAGTGAAGAGGTCTGAAATAAAGAAGCAGAATGTGTGGTTGAAGAGATAGTCAAACCAAACAAATAGAAACCTACCACCATGCCCAGGGGGTTTTGTACCACACCTGATTCAGGTAGCATTAACTCAGTGCATATTCTGGCTGTCACCATGGCTTAAGTATAGATGTGATTGCCAAGCAGACTTTATCACATTTTCCTGAAAACACTGATGACTTTCATTTGAAGGTCACTTTTTGAATATTTAAAAAGTAGCATGACAGTAAAAGGCTTATGAACATAAAAATAATGGTCTTGTATATACAACTTCATGTATTCACATTCATGACAGAACATTTAATCTTGAAGAACAGGAGGAAATCCTCCACTGGTCTCAGATATATATAAGATATTTTTATTTCATTGACTTTATAAATGTCTGAGTTCGGGTGAGCTCATGATTTGAGACTCCTTTTATAGTCAGTAGACAGAAATGAGCACATCCAGAGAGTGATTTATTAGAGCAGTCTTAAATGCAAATCTCCTCTGGAGACTTCAATTTCTCTCTTCAATTTCAGTGAAGGGAAGGTCGTGTGACTATCTCAGACTTGGTTACCTGACTTAGAGCAGAAAGTAAGGATCCTTCCCCCTGTAATTACACAGACCATTGGGAATCCCACCTGAGCCTTCCTGAGAACAGCTGATTCTTGTGGGAGCAAGATTTTTATTGCATAAGACTATAACAGGATCTAAATCCTCCTGTCTGCTTTTTTTCATTAGCTTTGGTTTACAGACACTGCTCTAAGATATTAAGTCTTAGAGATAGTGGGGAAAAACTTGAGGAAAGATGTTGTGCAAGCAGCACATTTCAAAAATTAATACCAGAGATTTCACTAAGGCAAAAAAAAATATCCCTGGCTCTTCATATCATAGCACCAACTTGCATCCCATGGTTGTAGAGCAGCAAAAGGAAGGCAAAAGCATTAAAATCACTCATGAACAACTTCAACATGATTTTCACTTATTTTTGATTCTGTGTCAGAATACACCTGTCCAGACACATGTAGACATCCTGTAGATGCTCCAGAGAAACGACGATTGTACTGCCACCTTGGAAAAAGTAGGAATCCCGAGTGTCTTTGAGATGCATGTGCCCAGAAAAACAGAAATGGAATTCACTTGATCACAGCTAGAGATCTACCACAGATGTCTCAACATCTGAACTAGGCTTGTTTTGTACTCAGTGGAGAAAAAGAGATATTTTCTGGGGAACTTCTGAGCTCGCAAAAAAGCAGACATCTAATGCTCAAGTCTGTTGCACATACGCAGGTATCTAGTGCCATTTCAGGTGTCCTAGAGGGACTGCAGTATCCAATGGGGTTGTCACATATGACAAAGGACCTATGTCCTCCTGGAATAGGAGCTAGTAGCCAAGTGGGAGTATCTTAAACTGCAGCAGGTGCCACAATAATGTAGGCACATTGAACTGGACTTTTACATAGCGGGGATGGAATTCAGGTCCAGAATGTAGAAGCATGTTAGACACTTGAAATCAGCTGGTCACCTGTAGGTATTACTTTTAGACTGAGACTATTAGCTCTCAAGACTCTACTGTATTGACTAGATCTTCATCCATTGTAATGGAGGCTTAGACACCTCACTTGCATGCAAACACATGCCTCAATGTGCATCCACTCTTAGAGTGACATCGAGTTGTCTAAATGCCATAAAAGATGCCATAGGACTTCCAGCTGCTCCAGGAGAACTTGCAACTTTCATTGTCTTTTGTAAGTCAGACCCATATGGGTGTCTGAGATTCCTTCAGGCACCTCAGATTGAATTAAGCACCTGTATTTTAATGACTGAATTGAACTTGCAAGTTAATGTGACCGTTTCCAAGCCCAGGGTTCACAGCAGGAGAATACCAACACATCCCTCAGCAGGTGATGTACCTGTACTACAAAAACAGTCTGGCACCTCCTCCCATGCATGCACACAGGTGAGACATTAATGATGAGCTGCAACAGCAGCAATGGTTGGACAGCAGCAAAAGAACCTTAGGTACTCCTCACCCTTCCACATGCAAGGTAACCTGGAAGAGGAAGGGTTTGTCCCATCCCATTTCAGAAAACACCAGTATCAATTTGATACAGATGTGAACGGGGCACTGGAGAGAAATGGATGCTATTAGGGCGGAGTTCACCCAACATTTTCTTTGGCATAGCGTCCTTTTTGCTCTGCAAGTGCCAGCTTCCCTTCCCTGACTTCCAATGCAGACTACATGACCTGTTCAAATGTAGATATCTGTACTGTGAATATCAAGATCTGGTCACATCCCACACTGGAGGACACAAGAATCTCTGCAGCAAGGTTGCCTCATGCTTTGTCCATCTCCTAGGAAAATGGATAAACTGGCTCAAAGAAACTGTTTGGAAAGTCTCCAATAGATAATATTACCTACACTTCTCCCAGTGCTGGACTGCCCCATGAAGCAGATCTGCTTCTGCCTCTCACTGAAGTGCTTTTACTTCAATTTTTTCAAGAAATGTTATAGAGGATGACAGCTTTTGAGGAAGGACTTTGAGAGACAGAAATACATACATATAATCTCTGTGCGTATATGTATATGCTTTTTCCCCACCACTCCACAATTCTGCCCAATTGTTTTTAATGGTCCAAAGTTACAGGAGTTTCATCATTTCCATAGGAAAGCTATTCTAACATTTATTACTTTACAAGTTCACTCGATAGTTACTCTGTGCTTAGCCTATATTTTATTTCTGTGAGAACTGAAAATGTATCAAAAGCCAACAGTAAAATAGAAGGAGAGAAAAAAGGAAAAAATGTGTAGAGGCATACAAGAAAGAGCTTGTGGCATATGCATGAGTGTAAAACTTCAAGAAAAAGTTAAATTAATGAAGGTAGTTCACAGTTTAAAATTAATTTTTTTCGCATTTCCTTTTCTCAAAGGTTCCTCTTCTGTATTCCAAATATAAATGGTGGTGGGATTATTTAGAAACCAAGTACATTATAACTAAGGCCTATAGCAACCTCACTGAGCAGTGAAATTTGTTGTCTCCCTCTGATCCTCAGATTATGGAGATGAGGGGAAGAATGTACATCAGTAAGATTCCCTACCGAGATAGCTTTTCACTCTTTTCAGTAAGAAAAAGATCAAAGGGAAAATAGCTAATTAACATACCAAAGGAGACAAAACCCCTAGAGCTTTATCGTTGTTGCAATCCAATAATAAACAGCCAAGTACAAAAAAGATTATTTGATAGTGACACACAGAATTGAAAGCCTTTGAAATGTCAGCTTCTCAAAAAAATATTTTTGGAACAAAAAAAATATCCATAATTATACAGAATAATGCTTAAGCATTGGGGAGTAGCTCTTCACTCCTATGAGAGCTTGCTTGTAAAACTACTGTGCTTAAGAACAACAGCTTGGGTTGCCTTTATTTAAAGTAAAATAAATTTTAAAAAATACCACACAAAAGGCTTCAAATCCCTTCCTAAGCAAACACTCAATTCTTTCATAAATTAAAAATTAAGTACAGTTGTACTTGTTCTATTAAGAAATAGCATCAATCTCCATTCCCAGACAATCTTCCTGCTTTTACAGGCTTGAGGGCAGTGGGACACCAAGATTTCAAATGATGGCTGTATAGGCTGGTGAACTCCTATTCCACGCTGTAAGTTGTAGGTAGTTTTAGAAAGCCAGAGGCAAAAAAGACAAATTCATGTAGCTGTAAATCATGTGAAACTCTTCTCTGGGGAAAGCAACTGCTCAGACTACATGGATGCATCAATACCAATAAAAGAAAAAGGACTGGGGCATGGGCCCAAGCATATTAATTTGCAGGTGGTTTCTGTGGCACACTTCTGGCTCAGAGCAGCTTTCTTTTCACAGCACTATTAAAAAATTAACACCACTCTGAGGCCATTCACAACAGATACTTGGGCACAAACAGCCTGAGTTTGGGGATAATTTTAGCTGCATGGACAGGAACAGTTACAGAATCACAGAATGATTTAGGTTGTAAAAGACCTCCAACATCGAGTCCAACCTTTGACTGATCACTGACTCATCAGCTAGACCAGAGCACTGATGGGATGTGCCTACAAGTGTTGAGGCATCTGGCTAATGTCATTACTTTCAATTACCTTTAAATTATCATGGCAATAGGTACAGGTACCCGAGGAAGGAAGGAAAGTGCACATCATTCCTGTCTTCAAAAAGGGCAAGAGGGGTTATCCAGGGAACTATAGGCCAGTCACATTGATCTCTGGGAAGGTGATGGAGCCACTAATCCTGGAAACTACATACGGGCACAATAAGGACAAGAAAACCATCAGGAATAGGCAGCATGGATCCATCAAAAGGAAGTCATACTTGACCAACCTGATAGGCTTCTATGATGAAATAACTGTTCCAGTAGATGAGGGAAGAGCAGCAGATGTTGTCTACCTGGATCTCAGCAAGACTTTTAATGGTGTCTCCCTTAAGATCCTCCTAGAGAAGCTGATGAAGTATAGGCTGGATGAGCAGACTGTGAGGTGGGTTGAAAACTGGTCGCATAACTGGGCCCAGAGGTGGTGGTCAGTGGCGCAAAGTCTAGTCAGTCCAGGCATTAATTGGCACTGTACCCCATCTTGTCACTCTGGGCTACAGGCTCCAATCCTGTTCAGCATCTTCATCAATGATCAGGATGATGGGACAAGGTGTGCTCTCAGCATATTTCCCAATAACACAAAACCAGGAGTGGCTGATACACCAGAGGGTTGTGCTGCCACACAGAAACTTCAACACGCTGGAGAAATGGGTTAACAGGAACCTCATGAAGTTCAACAAGAAATGCGAAATCTTGCATGTGGGGAGGAACAACCCCAGGCAGGAGCACATCCTGGAGGTCCACTCAGCTGGAAAGCAAATTTGAATGTGGACACCAGGTTGAGTATGAGCCAAGTGAGACCTGGTTTCAAAGAAGACTAACAGCATCCTAGGCTGCATTACACGAAATACCATTATCGGATGGAGAGAGCTGATCCTTACCCTCTATCCACCACTGATGAGTCCACACTTGGAGTACTGTATCCAGCTCTGGGCTCCTCAGTATGAGAGAGACATGGGCATACTGGTGAGGAGAGTCCAACAAAGGGCTGTGGGGATGACTGAGGAACAAGAGCACCTCATGTACAAGGAGAGGGTGACAGAGCTAGGACTCTTTAGCCTGGAGAAGAGAAGCCTCAGGGGGATCTTATCAAGGGATATGAATAACTGAAGGGAAGGTGCAAAGAAGATGGAGCCAGATTCTTCTCAATGATGTCCAGTGACAGAACAAGAAGTAATGTGCACAAACCGAAATACAGGAAGGTGCTCCTAAACATAAGGAAACACTTTTTCACTGTGAGGGTGACTGAGCACCAGAGCAGGTTGCCCATGGAGGTTGCAGAGTCTCCTTCCATGGAGGTATTCAAAGCCATCTGGACATTGTCCTGAGAAGCTGCCTTTAAGTGATCCTGCTTGAGCTGGGGATTAGACCCAATAACCTCTTTCAAACTCAGTTGCTCTGGGGTTCTGCAATATTATCTCACATCAAAGGTATTCTCCCTTTATTAGGGCTGCTATTGTAGGAGAAAAATTAATTTCCTTTGCTTTTACTCCTCCTACTCTCTGAATAAAGGTAAGTTTCAGTTTCTAGTGGAACCAGTCATTACAATAAAAAAATTTCTTCATTTCACACTGCAATTCCTTAACTTATTCAGCATATTTGTGACTCAATACTGAAGTGCCAATCTATAGTCCTCATTGACAGCAAAACAACATTTCTTGAACCCTTTTTATGCAAGGCAGGGATGCACAGGAGATGCAAGGAAACACTCAGAACTTGCTGCCTGACTCAGCCATTGAAAGCAGAATCCTTACTAGTTAATATACAGTAAATACTGTGTTTTACCTTTTAGGTCCTAAAACAGGCACCTCCATACCACTGGCACTAGAGGATCAAGAAGCAAGAGTGAATGGAGGACCCTAGCTTTTCAATAGGGCCTGGCTCAGTCTGGGCTATTTCAAAACTCAATCTGCTAGAGAGGAGCTAGCCCTCATGTGAACACAAGCCACATTGTGCTACACAAATCTTGGACCATGGACTGACCTCTGGCTGCCTTTCTACAGCAAAGTGGCAAATTGGTCACAGTCATAAATTATGTCCTTGGGCGAAAAAGCTGCATCTGTATTCCCAGTTAAAACATGACAGTCACCAGCTTGATGCAGAGAATATTCTAAATTAAACCATTTGGATCCAAAACTGAAAAAAAAAGCCTCTTTCAGAGGGCCAGTCTTCCACTTCGGTCGTGCCAAGCTTAACGAGTCAGCTATTATATATAGAGAGAAAAAGCTTCCCATTGAAAAGACACAATTATCATAAATAAATCCCTGAAAGATGCCCAGGATATGACATTTGAGAGGCTAAACATGACTACATTGTGTTTTAGCAATGCTCATTGGTTCCTAAGTGCAGTGCAGGTTGGTCTGAAGAGCCCAAAATAACCACCTGTAGCTGCAGCTGACAGGATTGTCACTGTCACTGTCACTGACAGTGACACAGGTCAAAAGAATCCAAAGTCCACACCTCTGAGTCTGCCCTGATAGTCCAGCAGCAAAGCCTGCCTTTCACCTTGCTAGTGGTACACCCAAGCTCACAACATAATTTGGCCTGAAATCCCAGAATAGCTGAGAACTCATTCTACTCTTCAATGAAGAAAACATCCTCATGTAGCCAGCATAAGTGCTAAACCCAAACTGATCTGGAACTGTACAAACTGGGTTTCAACAAATCCCCTCTAGTTGTGACTGAGTTACACCCCCTATTAAAAAAGTCAGTCTAGAAAGAAATGAGGAGAAACTTAGCAGTCAGCTAATAAACAAAATACTTCTATGGGTTCTTTGTATAGATGCTTTGGGCAGGCTGTGAGTGCACCTCTGCTCTTCCAGAGTTAGTCATTTCAGTGTGAGATGATAAAAGTACCCAGTTTTAACCTCTATTGTTTTTCCACTTCAAAAAGACTCCAAAGACTCTCAGAACTTCTGCAGGACTGCAAAAATTCTTAATGATATTTGCTTGTGTGTCTCAACTCACCTAAATATCACATTTAGAAGTGCTTTTGCTAAAGCGGAAACAAATGTATATTACAGACTAGGAGAGATATTATGCCATAATGACTCTTTGGCAAGCTACCAAAATATAAAAGGCTTCTGACAAATCAATATAAGAAGTGTTTTCTACAACATAATAATTGCTTTAGCTATCTACAAGACACAATTTTTATGTGTCCATTATCTTTTCACTATAAAAGCATTAGAGAATTTAGAAACATCATGTGTGTATTTTCATGTCTGCCTAGTCTCATGTGCTTTACTAAAAATAGTCCTTTCATCAGTCATTAGTCATTAGTACTAGGCAAATGCGGCCCTCTTCCCAAATAAGAATCACACATATTCTTGTAGATGGCAAAATTAATTCATTTCAGTCCCTATTGTGCTCACTTTCTCCCATTGTTTTAGGGAAATGTTTTCAGGGGAAGGGGGAGAACTGTTAAGAAGGGCAACTATCTATGAATATCAGAAAACAATCAGAGAACTTAACTTACAACAGAATATAACCAAATATTTTTACTACAAACCCAGTTCAGTGTGTTGTGACACATTGTAACGACACATTACTTAAAAGATCAGTCAAAACCATCCACATTCTGAATAAAAAACACACACAAAGAGTCACTTATGAAATGGAGAATTATTTCCATAAATTAATTGGGAACAGATTTCCTCACATCTATTCCCACCCAGAAGCAGCTTGTTCCACAGACAGGTTTTTCTTGCTTCAGTATGAGTAACCAGGAAAGTATTTGACCCTTAACAAACGATTTTGAATAACGAACACGTTTTTAAAATATTCCAATCTGCTCATGGGCAAATTCATCAGCAGAACAGCAGGCAAAATATTCTACCTTCATTACTTTTTATTATTTAGCCATCTATTCTAATGTCTCTTCAAAACCTCACCCTTTATAATGCCCCTGCCCCCTCCCTCTTTAACTCCAACTGTAGCAGTAGAGGCTTTTGTAAAAACCTCCTGTTGATAGCATTCATTGCGTGTTAGTCTGCAAAGTGATGAGGTAGAGAATGCTTGGAATTAAAATAGGAAAATGATTACTACAGAGGAAATGCAATGGCAATAATCATCAAGTACACTAAGTTTTCACTGTTTGATTGCGAATCTCAACCAGCTGCCATAATTTCATATTCAGAGACGATTGGGGTGGAGGAAAAAGGAGTATGTTTTTTAAGGCTTTGTGAGGCTCCCTCACTTCCTCTTTATGTCAGGCTTATCTACACAAAAATATACACTAAATTAATATTGCTCAGATTGTAAAGTCAAGCATTCCAGTGCTAGTAAATGCCAAAATTAAGATTTCCTGAAAACATTAATTCAGTCCCTTATACATACGCATTGTGCCACACTCTTTAATTGCTTGATGACATACTGTTTTTTCCACATAGTCCTTGCCTCGTTCTGTACTCATGCTTGATGGTGCTCACTTAATGAGTAAGCTATTCAACCTTTTCTTTTATCCTTCGTCTTCAGTGTGGCCCCAATGCTTTATTTACAGCACACTATTTAAACCCTCCTATGAAGATGGAATTTATTTTCTCATGGGTTTTTCCATGGCTGTCATCACTATCATATCTTAAATATTCATTAGGCCAGAGATAGAGGGAGAGATATGCTGTAGTTTGGCGGTTGGAAATCTCACCTGGGAGAGACCTCCAACACAGACTCTGCTCCAATGAATACT
Source organism: Corvus cornix cornix (assembly GCF_000738735.6). Classification (NCBI taxonomy): domain Eukaryota; kingdom Metazoa; phylum Chordata; class Aves; order Passeriformes; family Corvidae; genus Corvus; species Corvus cornix. The sequence continues at coordinate 58,037,213 of NC_046332.1, read as the reverse complement.
TAAATAGCCTGTGTCAAACAGAATAGCTCCAAAAGGAGACACTAACCTGGTACTTGCAAACTCCTGGTTATAGCAGTCATCAGAAGGGTGGGAAACTTGGGTTGGAGACCTTCCTAACCAGGTAAAAACTGCCCCTAAGCTTTTGGAGGGCTAAATATGACATACCAGACTGGTGCTTGCTTTTCCAACAGAAGATTACTGTGGATAACACACTTAACTACAGGAGATGGCTTACCACTATGTGAAGAAATTAAAAGTTGGCTTTCTTCTAGATGAAGGCAACTCTCCATGACCTCAGGAATCTTCTTACCAAACTTTCTGTCTTCTTCAGACTCTTCTTGAACATCCAGTTCTCTCCATGTCCCCTACAAGTGCCCAGCATATAAGACTGTAAGCCTTCAACTGTAGGGTAAGTCTAAAGTACCAGTGAAAGGACCTAAGCCTAGCCTAGTCCATAAGGACCCTAAAACTGGGCAATCGTTCTTTAGCCCCACGTTTCCTAGCATTTGGTGCACGTGGTGTTTCACCACTGCATAAGGTGAAAAGGTATCTGCCCCAAGCAGCTCAGCACCCACAGCTCAGCACTCACCTCTTTCTCCATGAGGTTTTTAACAAACACTGGCTGTGTTAAACAGCCTCAGAGTGTGGACAGAAGCTTGAGGCTGAAATACACAACTCTTTTCTTTAGGCAAAGAACCAAACTAGGTCCCAGCATCTCAGTGCTTCTTTCCTCCTATGCTTAATCATAAACCTGCCAAGTCAGTAGCAGTTTCAGAAGGAGGAAACAATAACACCACTCCAAAATATTTAGAGTCTCTTGACTAAGGTGACTTCCTGCTAGGCATAGTACTGGGTCGCATAAGCAGCTTTTTAGCTGGAAGATAGATTAGCAGCTCGTTAGACTGCCTGTAGATGAATGCAGCTGTCTTTGCCTTTTAAATTTGTTCTCAACTATGACAGTGGTAAACACCAGTTTTGCAAAGTGAGAGTCAACCTCCACCCACTTTAATTTAACTTCTTTCTAATTTAAATAAAATTTATTTGTGTAATGCCTCCTTTACACTTTCTTACTCATTTGAGGGCTTGGTTTCTTAGTTGCTGAGGATTGAAATACTTCAACTGATTTTCTTTTGCTGACAAAGATTTCTTATCAGCAGGTTTCAGCTAGTTGTCTGTTCTTTTTTTCAACCTTCCATGTCTGCCTATGCTCCATATAAAACATCTTTGTAGATTTCACACTTTTTTCCATGGGATTTTCCCCCTTTCCCTTAAAATCATCCATTTTGGAATTTCATCTTCTCTTTTAATTGTCAAAACATACATTTAATTTGTCATAGAAACACGAGCTTTCCCACATCTAACACATCCTAATTTAAATTTAAATGAACACTGATGGAGACAAAAATAATCTAAAATTTCATCTTCCTGCTGGGGATCTACTGGAAAGGTGACAGGAATATGAAAATCTTTTCTGCAGAATTAGTCATAAACACAAAAGCAATCCCTGACTCATTTCACCTAGGTCTCCCAGGTAGTCATCAGGTGATAGTAATGCCTAATCACCTTCAACAAGGGTCAGATTTTAACTGGTGACCTTAACTCTCAACATTTTATCTGAAAATTACCAATTCTTTGAACTGTCCAGATGGTTTAATAGGTTCTTTTATTCACTCACATTTAATTACTTGTCTCCTCTAAATATTTGGTTAGATTCATTAGAACACTGTGTGCCCAGGAAGCACCAGTCAATTCATAAAACCTTTATTGAAGGTTACAGTTTAAACAACATATTGCCACCTTGCCCTATTTATCATTCACGGGTCCAGATTCCCTCAGCAGGCCATGGGCCAGCATCATTGAAGGGTAAAGTCTTAGACTATGCAGACTTAAAAGTCCAGTTACTGTAACTCTGTCACCAAAGGGCATCTGAGAATTGGTACTGTTTAGCAGCTAGACAGTAGTCTAATGAGCAGCACGTCTGAGTTTCATCTCAGGGCTCCACAAAACATATGTGGCACTATATAAATAGTGCATAGGGACCAGAAAGCAACCAAAAATAGAGCTTCAAGAGATATAATTTGAAATGAACATGTGGTGCTGGTAATGATTGGCATTCGACTGCACACTGAGCACAGGGTTAAAGGAAAAAACAGATTACACTGTAGTGGCATGGAAAAGTATCATAAGGAGAACACATGACACAACATATAATGAAGTAATTATTTATATGGCAAGGTGAGCCACTCTTTGGATGTGCTCTGTGGGCCTCTTCACCAAGAGGAGACAGACCTATACTTCTAGGTGGCCTAAAAAAAGGAACTTGTCTTACCCTTCCAGTGCTAAGCCAAGCTGTGCCAGAGGCCTCATGGTGTCCACAGGAAATACCAAGCTTGGAGCAGGTTTTTTCTCTGAAAAAAAAAAAAAAAAAAGCAGATGATAGCAGAAGCAGCCCAGGAAATAGTAAGTAGCTCTAATTGATCTTTCTTTCTCCCCATCTGTGGCCATACCAAGAACCTTGAGTTTGTTCTAAGTCACTCATATTAATCCTCCCCCACTCCATTCCTACTTACTGGAAAATCAGAAAATATTTTGTATTGGGCTGGGTACAAATAATTTCTTAAGGACATACAGGTTATCTACATGAAAACTGTAATCAAAATAATAAGCAAAATTGTCCATTTACCTGTGTCAAGGGCTTGGAGTTAGGTGACAACTCCATCCAGCTCCTGGGGACCATCACTCTTTCCATGGCTTCATTTTATCACTAGCAGCCACAGCAGTTCCCTGCCCAGCCCCGGAGGTCCTTGTCACCTCCTGCAGCCCTGCTTCCATCACCATGAGGCAGCCAGGTCTGCACTCACCAACACTGACTAACAGGCAAGCCTGTGGACAGGGAGGGGAAAGACAAAGACCTTCTCTTGCTACTTGGGCAGCCACAACAGAAGCAACTGCAACTGAGGATTTGTCTCCCCTTCTTCTCCGAGGCTGGTAACTGGCTCACACCGCCCTCGTATCTCTAATGCGACACACACTTAATGGGATGGAGAGTAAGGAGAGGGTTGACCCCTGAAGCACATTCCAGCTGTCTTCTCCACGATTCTCTGGTGTTATCCTTAGTACCTGAGTGGGCATTTCTTCCAAATAGCTTGGGGACAACATCCTCTGGGAATTTCATACAGGCAAAGAATTCAGCATAGACTTACTCGTTAATGTCAAGGCTACATCTCCTTCCATCCTTAAAATGTCCAAGCTCCAGACCACATACTTGTCAGAATGATGGGTAAGTATCCCAGGGAGTAGAACCTCTTCACCCTGCAGCATTCAGAAAGAAATGAAACCTTTATGGAAGGTCGAGGAGAGGAAGAGGGAAGAAAGTGAGATATGAACTTAGTAACCCGGCTGGTAGGTAGCTCACCTCTGTTCAGACTGTGCTCTGGGCTCTCAGGACTAGTCCTTCTTCATTTACACCCAGGATGTGTTTAAATGGTGTTTATTCCCTGACTGTGGATTCACAAACATTACTGGAGGCAATTATCACAACCGGCAGCTCAGGTTACACTCTTCAGAATGATGGAAGGTGTGAGTAGGATTCTGTTGTGGTAAGGAGAACCCTGAAAAAAAACCTTTTCCCCAAAGTGAGTGCTTCAACCACTACATTATTACACAGAAAACTGGCAGAGATACTGCCTTTTTTGACTGTGGGATTGTGGTTTTTTTCCTCCCAACACAAGAATAACGTTTTTACAGCTGCAGGGATTCCAGCTCAGTGCACTGCAAAGGGGGCACAGGGTAATCCCCTGAAATCTGCAGAGCTGCTGCAGGAGCATGGGGAAGGGCAGGGGTTCATTCATCTCTCTTTGCTCAGTGTTCCCCCACTCAGTCAGTCCATGGGTGGGTTTGGATTCCAGCCCAAGGCATTTTGTCTCCCTCACACATAGAGGAGGGAGCATGTGTGTCTGCTTGGGGATTGTGTAGTACATAAAGAGAACCAAACACTTCATTTCTAATAACATCTGGCTTCTCCTGTTTAAGCCATAGTCTTTCAGTCCCTGATACTAACATATCATCCAGTCTTTCTGAATACTGTATCATTTGGGGATCGTGATTAGTAATGTTACTATTTTTATTTCTTTTCTGCTATACATCTAGATCTTTCACAAAGATCCCTTATTTGTCATTTATCTGACTAGCTCCTTTGTTAATTTATATGTGTCTATGAACCTCTCTATTTCTCATTCATTTTGAAAATATCTAAAATATATTGATGCCTTCTTTTTCTATCTGGCAGAACATCTTGATTTTAGGGGGAGGAGGGGAACACCTACAGAAGCATTCATTAAAAACTTGCAATTCTCAGATATATATTCTTATGTTTAAATGTTTTCTCTCACTACTTCATTTGTAGTTATTTTTATCTTTAGTAAACTGGCATTCTTAGGGACCAAGCTCAATTTAATGATGTTCATGTTTTGTTCAGAAAAACAAGATCTACCATGCTACAGAGCTGCTACAAGTCTCAGGTCCCTGAATGCACAAGTGGTCTGAGATGCACTGAGCAGATTGGCTTCATCTCGGACCCGCCATGTCACTGAGCACCTGTCCAGAAGCCACTGGGCTCTTGGACAATCATCAGTCCCTGTCCCCACTCTGCTGGCCTCACTGGAGCACCACAACTTCAAGGGGAGGACACTGTCCCTGCTTGCCTCGACACCAACTGTGCTCCCTTCTCCTGTCAAGAAGCCCTGTCTGTGCACTGACACCAAGAATTTTATCAAGCCTTTGTGCTCTGGCATGTTATTTTATATAATAATTCGATCCTCTGAACTATTTTCTCTTAGTATATCTTAGCATGGGTCCAAGTGACAAGAGTGCACCAAAAACATGAAGAAATGTTTCATGAAGGAAGTGCAGCAACACCACTGACCTTAGGCATGGTGGGGTTTTCACAGCAGTTGTATGTCCTGGGATGCCCATGACTTTCTCTATTGGGACTGCTCATCTATGTCTCTGCACTGCTCGGAGTTGGGGCAGCCCACACAAAACAGAGTGAATAATTGATTTCTCAGGTCTGCCAGCAAAGGGAAAAAAAAAACCCCAAGCATCACTTCAGACCCTTTGGAATTTCTTTCATCTCTTTATCTCCAGAAGAATAAAAAAAATTTAAATTATAATTATTTTTTTAGTGCATATCATTATATTCTACTGTTAAAATCAACAAAGAATGAGAGTGTTTTGGACACCAAAAATGAGCAAACACCCATTCCCCTGAAGAGAGACAGACAAATTCACAAAACTTACTGGTGACATGATTTCCCCTCCAACTTGTTAGCAGAATAGGGGCCAGGATTCTGCAGTCCTGGATTTAAAAGTCTGCCCTTCTTCATATGGCCTTTGAACCCATATTTCACAGACCCACAGTGTGGGCCAGCCTGGGTCTGAGAGCACCCCTGACAGCCTTTCTCCATATGTTCTAAGCAGGATCATCCTTAATGTCTGCTTCATAAGGTGGAACAGCTCTGGGAAGGACACTCAACAGCACATGCCTCCCCAAAACCTGCTGCTCAGGGCTATCTAATCAACTGGACACACAGGCTCAAGGTCACCTTCTGACCAGTTTGTCACAGGCAAAAGATCCAAGGTTGCATGTCTTCACTGAACAACCCAATCACCATGTGTTGGAGTCTCCTGCATGGCTTCCTCTCAAGGTGCTAGAGGAATCATCCTGTGTCCTAAAATTTGCAGCACTTGAATTCTTGGGTGATGATACGAAAATGAGGCATTAGCCACAGCAGGTGAGAACTACCTAGCCCTGGATAGCTCAACAGGAGGGGCCTTCCCTGGACAGATCAGGAGAAATGAAAATTGTTTCACTACAGCTGAAGATGTCAGTTCCAAACCACCCAGAAACTGAGCAAATGCTGCACCACCCTACACTGCTGAGTAAAAGTTGTTTCCTGAATTAAACCTCTCACATTATTCTGTCTCCCACATTATTCTGCCAGATTTACACTGTTAACCCAAATTTATGACTAGCTTTAGGAAAACTAAGATCATATTTTCCAAAGATTTCAACTAGTCACAAAAATAAATACCAGTTATCACCTAGGTTTTCTATTTGTTCTACTTAAATAAGTATGGAAAATCATACCATGTAAAACAGATTACAGAGATTCTTTGAAACCAGTCCACCACCCAAAATCACTTGCACAAGCTCAAAACTTGTGCCAAATGTTAATAATTTAACTTAACAGAATTTTGCAGCCAATTTATATTGGCAATATGTATTGTAAGAGAGAAAGGCTTCAGACTTATTTATGTCTGTGAAACTGTCTGGATGAGAAAGTACTCACTGCCCTCTTCTCTTTTTCTTGTCATCTCTCTCAGTCACCATCCTAATCATAAGCCATCTCTTCAGATTTCCCTCATGTAATGATCGCTACGTCTATCTGTCATCCAGCCTTGAGTGAAGTGGCTCTTTCACTCATCTGACAGAAGAGTTGGTTTGCCAAATTTCCATCACTATCACTGCATGGCACAACTCTGAGATATTAATAAATAGTTTGTTACCTAGGGCCACCCAACATGGATTACTTTGGAAGCATCTCTATCTTAGTGCAACAATTATAGCATTTATTAGGTTAAGGGATATAGTGTATGTAGGATTTCAGGAAATCCTTTCGCGATGTTTTCATTCCTTAGTTGAGATGTAGGGCGCAACTGTATAAGGATTACCTCTTCCTTCTCCCAACACATGCTTCTTTGATGATACCACATCCTTCTATCTTCCTCTGTGGAACAGAAACGGAGAATAGTCATGCTGGGGGAATTATTAGTCTCAGCCTCCTTTATACCTTTAAGGCAATTACATTCCAAGACAAGAGTATCTAATGTGCAGCACTTTCAGCATGTGTAACTTAGGCAGTTTTACAAAGTCATGAAAACCTCCAGATATATTCCTCTTTTAAAGACTGTCATATGCTATAAACCTTAGCCAGGTTTAACGCAAGCGTTGATTTTTTTTTATGTTTTGAAGGTGGAATATGTTTTCAAATAAAATATATGGGTATTTTTCACTCTGGAAAAAACTCCGTGAACCCTTTTTTCTAAAAGGAGTGTTGGGGTCTCCTCCCCCTGCCGTGTAGCCCTGGGAGAGGGGCCCTGAGGGGAGGCACTGGGTTTCCCTGCCCCTGGTCAGCCTCGTTCCCATTGGTTGGTTTGTGTTCCCCTGTGGGGGAAGGACCCTCGGGTCCCGTGACTGAGGGAGTTCCTGAGCTGAGCCCCGGCCATGTGGCTGGAGAAATAAACATCTCTGAAACATCTACCATGAATCTGTCCATATATATTTCCTTTCCACGGGACTCCTGGTTTGAAATATGTGTGTTACAGTAATCCCCGCTGTAGCAAAGGAGAACTAAAGGTAGAATTTTATAATAACCAAGGATAATTAATTTGTTTGTTTGCATGTTTTAATTTGACACTCACCATCATGGTATCTGAATGGAATATTGCTGCAATGAAGGAGCATACAACTTTCAGCCCAGTACTGTAAAGAATGAATACTTATATACAGGCATCTTTGGCACAGTACCCTGGACTGGGCAGATAATATGTGTGTGATTTGTGCCAGAGATGTCCCAGGAAAAGCCACTCCAAATGTATCAGTCTTAGTCAAGATGTATGGAAGAAACCAGTTCACATATTTCTGAGCAGACATCTCTGGCATCTCTGCCTAAAGTGATAGAAGACTGGGCAAAATAACAAGCACAGAAGGTGCCAATATTCCTCTGTGTTAATCAGGCAGAGCTACTTGAAAATTTCCCATCAGCAGGATTTTCTGAAGGAAAAGCTTGTTAGATAGTTATAAACAAAAGAACACCTATCTGTATGTATTTTCCTGCCTGAATAATCCTGATCTTTGACTGTTCATCTGCTCAGAACTGCTCTTCTCTCTCATAGGCAGAGTTTCTCAGAATCACACCTCCACTGCCACAGTCAAACTTCTTCTTTCTTGACACCTTTGTTATGAAGTATTTCTCCCCACTCCCTGTACCCATTCACAGGCTTTCTTTTTGTCTGTCAGTCCTTCTGACTTCAACTTTGTTGAGAAATTTCCCCCTAAATTTCACCAGGTTAAGTCCACTTTTTACCTAGTAATCCACCACTTGGTTACCCCTCCTTGAAGTGCAGAACTGAAAAATTGTTTTGTCCAATGACACTCAGCCTTTGCTGGCAGTCATTCAAGGGTGCTAGAGTTCGGTTGTTATTCATCCACTAGATGCAATAATTTTTCCTATTACAAACCATGGATTTCATTCTAATAGATGAAAAAAAGCATAGAAGAGAACAAAGCCATATCCCCAAAATGTATTTTTTAGCTGAACACTTGCATACGTGGCAAATTCCCATTATCAGCCTTTGTACACAGGTAGGATGTCTCCACTGGACAAAAACTGTCTCTATGGGAAAACATCTGTCTTACACACAAACAGACAAACAAACCCACAGTTTCCATCAGGAAAACAAAACCAAAACCCTTAATTTTCCTCCTCACAAATAAACATGTTCTCAGCTACAACTTTCTGTTCCATCAGGACTTTTCACAACAAAAAGACTTGTTTCTCTAACTGTTGTATCCAAGGGGCTTGCAAGGCCATAGCTGACTGAGTTTCACCTGGCAGCAAACTGGAAGAGATATTAGAATGCAGGGAGAGCAATATTGCAATGGTGTTTAGTGACCAGCCCACTTCTATTTCTAGCAGATATTTATAAATCCTTTTAAAGCAGAACATGTTGCAGAAATCTTGCTTGGAATGACAAAGACATGAGTAAATATGACAAGATCCTTGTCAAAGAAAAAGAATGTTTCAGTCCTCTGTCCAAATAGATTTCAAAAGACACAATAAGATACCAGTTTTGTCTGGAAATGGACACGGAGTGACGGGTCAAGTATGGCTTTTAACTGATGACCACATAGTAAATAGGAAGAAAATTACTCCAACAGACAATTTAGACACCAACATTATCCATCTTTCCTGATTCTTCCGTAACCTTTTCTATCTTGCCTAATCCTAGTCAGCTAGTGTCAGGAAACATGAAATTCTACAACAAAATATAAAACCAAAGCAGCACTTCCATTAGCAGTGCTGCCATCCCTGATGGCTCACAGCCTAACGTGGTGGACCAGCTAAGTCTCTGAAGGGAATGAAACACATCTGACCTTCCAGAGTCTAAGAAGGAGAAGTACACACAGACACATGTACCTATGCAGTCTGCATTGGCAGATGGTCGTGTTCCTCCAGCCACCCTGGCTCTGCCTGGGTTGTGAGCAGGGTGCACATCTTACCCAGCCTGTGTGGAAGCTGTACCCAGCAGGGCAGCACTGTCCTTATTCTCCACGAGACATTGAGGGCACCTCTCCAGCTGCCACTCCAACACCACACAAGTCTATAAATCCAGCAGCATCTCTTATACCTTTGCAGGTGTCAGAGGTGCATTCATGTATCTAATACAGAAAAAAAACCATGTTTCAGGCACCTGTATCACTCCCTTGGCATAATACTCAGTCTAAGACATCTAAATTTAGGAGCAGTATTCAGCTGACTAAACAAAGCCATTCAATATCTAGGACAGTCGGGTGGAGCATCCTGAGGCGCCTCTAGTGGCAGGAGACTCTATCATTTAGGTAGCTCAGATGTTTACCTGTGACCTGTATAATTCCCACCCATTATTGTCAATGCAGATCCTAACTCAAGCCAGTTGCACACACATACGCTTGGAGTTACATTTAAGATGTCCTGTAATGTGGAAGACAGTCATGTGAGGAGGATGGATATGACAGGAGGCCTACAACAAGCAATAACTTTCCATAGCAGCAAGTGAAAACCAGGGAGGGTATCTCAGGGAATCTAAAACATCAAGGAGTCCACGTGTAGGCATCTGAATTCAGTTGCCAGTCAGCACTTTCAGCAGGGCCTAGAAAGTGACTCAGAAAATGCTGAAAACCTGCAACAGGGCTTTGGTAAGATTATAGTAAATACCTTCATTTAGACACCTACATTTAAGCAACTCTATCTGGAGCTGAATCCCATCTTACTGATCAGACAGATGCTGCCAGAGCAGACACAGGATCAAGCTTGTCAACCATTTAACACCAAGTCTGCAAGCCTTGGTTCAGAATGGCAGGAGAAATTCTGGGTCGCTACATCACTCAGAACATTTGGACAGCTGTAAAATCATCGTAAAAAGGAAATAATAGGATGATAGTTCTTCCAAGACTACATCTGTCAAAGTGGTGTGGATACAGACACTGAAGTCCCACTCACTGAAATAGCTCTATACAGAGCTAGTAATTAAAATGATCCTAGCAATTGCATTGTTCTTACCACCTATGTGGTGGCCACATCACTTACCTCAGCTGACCACACAGTTGAGAGTAACTAATAAATCAAATTATTCCATAGTTTCTGGGGGTAAAAGTAACTGGTTCACTATCATTTCCATCTCTACTGTTTAAAAAAGATTCAGTTTATCACCAAACTACCAGGAGAACATAGTTTCCTTTCCTGTTCTCATTTTACTATTAAACTGCATAAATTGGAAGTCACTAAATGGGTAATGAATGCCCCCATTCTATAATAGTCCCCACCATGACCTGCAGGTGTGCTTTTAATCTTGGAGAAATGGAACAGACTAATCAGAGAAGATACTAGGTCTGCTTACTTTCCATAGATTCTGCTGAGATTCAGGTCAAATCAAAATATGTCAAATATTTAGGCTCACTTCTACAAGAGGGGAAACCAGACAATTCCACCTGATACTTTTTTGTCAAGCAGAGAGAAGTTCTTCCATTATGGCAGTGAATATAGTGAATATCAGCAGGGGCAAGAGAGCACTACTACAGCTGCACTAGAGTTTTTACATGACTAACAAACTGCCCATGGTCAGGTATATATAGGGAAACATCACCATTCATAGCATCAAACCAACAGTAACACTCCAGTTATTTTTAAGTTTTGTGTTGTTCTTCCTTGTGACCTAAATTTACAAGAAGTCTGAGGTTAATTTTCATCTTGCTGGAGTTCACTGCTTTTGGGAACATTAAATGTTTCATTGCTTTGTGGAACTCTGGCTTCTGCAGACTCTACTGTCATTCTGTCACTGTTGCCTCTATGCATCCCCTTTAGGTGATGTTAGATCTATAATCTATTACATTCTGCAAATAAACTGCCAGTATGCTGGCACTCGCTGGTCTACTTTAGAAACCTTTCTTTCAACAGTAGCTGACAAGGACTGGGCAACTAGTCAAAGCCATTCCCCTTTGGGGACCAGGAAGGCTATGCCTAGGAGATGTGAAAGGAAAAGCCAAATTGTGTTAAACTCTAGTATTAAGAGGGCCAGGAAAGGAAGGAAAGCAAAAAAGAAGAATTAGTTGGAATTAGTGCAGTAATTGTGTTGTTGTTGTTGTTATTATTTATAACTAATGTTTATTCCCAAAATCATAAGCATGAAGAATAAATGTGCATCTATCCAGATTAGACCAATTCTTTTAAAGTAGCTAAGCTGTGCATATTACTATAAAGGAACTAAAAAAATTAAACTTTACTTGCACTGAATATTCTGAAAAACCAGAAACAGACATTGCTGTGTCAGTAAACTTTTTTCACTCTTTGTTCATTATTAAATGAGTATATTTATTATTTACAAGAAGACATTATCTGCCTTACTGTCTTGGAACTTTAGGACCTTCAGAGTTAGCTTAACGTCTTTCAGGACTAACCTTGATAAAAGACACTGGGGTTTTTCCCACAAAAGCCTGGGAGTTTGCCAGCACTGAGAAAGGCCATCACAAATGTACAGATAAACACAGGTTAACTGATGGGGCACTGCATGTTAAAATCCAAGGTAGACAAGGATTGTCTTGCATCCACTCGCAGCTCAGCAGCGATTAGCCGGCACACACCTAAGCACTGCATTGTTGCCAGCTGAAGCAAACAGTGAGCATTGTGTTACATAGCGAGAAAGAAATTAAATTATATTCGAGCAAAAGGCCTGCCAAAGGGACTTGTGACGGTGCTACCCCTCCTGTGAGCTGCCAGCCCCAAGAGGCTCAGTGGCAGCGGCAGCAAGGCAGGAAGCAGCCTCGGGAAGGCAGCCGGTGCCCCGCTGTTTGACAGAGAGTTGCGAGCAGCCAGTAGATGGTAGCAGCTGTCGGTCACTACTAACCTGAGCTGGATTCCTGCCACAGCCAGCATGCAGAAACACTCCGCCTTCCACTGTCAACCGCATGAGCCTCTCAGTCTCACAACAAATACCCTTTGCTGTAGTTGATAGGGGAAAACGTTTGCAGAAATAATGCTGACCTATATGTGGGCTTCTTAAGCTGCACTGTTCACTTATGTCAATATTCAAGGGGAAAGGAACACTGGGGCAGAACTGCGTTGTCAGAGTGCGTGAAAATGTTCTGAACAGATGGAAAGACAAGAAGAAAAAGACTGTCTTGTCTATCCATGGCTTTGAAAGAAGGAAAGTTAATAGAATAAGAACAAAAGGGTTATTACATATGTGCAGAACTTTCAAAAATCTGTATCCCCATGTTTTCGAAAACCTGTCAAGTGTCTTAAACATTAATTATCTTTATGAGGAAAATATAAAAAATGCAATCATCACGCTATGGGGAATACATGAAAGGAGAGAATATCTCACTGTTGGAGAAAATAATGCCAAGATTTCTTTTACAGGAATACTCTCTGGTCCATGATGACTGTTACTGATCGAAAATTATTAGCTTGAAACTACAGGATGTGTCTTATAAAAAGAATTTGTAAATTTAATAACATAATTTCTGCATAAATTAAAATATTTTAATATAATCTACTTGCTAAATAGTTGAATAAATGCTAATTGAGGGAAACATCTGCTCTGAACAAGAGCATTTACCACAGGCAAAGTGCTTGTCTGCAGTGGCAGTTTGCATGAGGAATAACAGGATGCAAAGCCTCAAACTGCATTTTTACTCTGACAGGGAGTTTAGGGATATAGCATGTCGGGTTTAACACACATTGTGTCCCGGATTTCCATACCATACTTGCTTAGTTTTCACAGGAAAAACTGAAGGAGGTGGGAGGAAGTGGGAAGGAGATGTTGCAAATGATAAGAGATGACACTCAAAAGCTTAAACTGGGCTGCTTAAGTCAAACTAGTTTTCTGCTCTCCATTTTCTTTATTGTCTCCACTAATAAAGGATATTAGGCATATCTGTACATCCTCAGAAACACCTGTGTCATGCTCACCTGCTGACTGTGAAGCAGGTACAACTTTTAGAGGTCCTGCAAACAGCTTTCTATCAAAAAAGAGGGCACATGATGCAAATGCAACCTAAAGAGCCTCTGTCAGCCTTCCCAGTTTTTCAGAGCTGCCAAGTTACATGGCTTTGGAATCTTTTTTTTTTTTTCCTTGCTTTTAGAAAAGCAGCATCTCTGTCCCTGAATAGACCCAGAGAGCAGAGCTGCTGAGTAAGAGGACTGGGCGCTGGTGTAGATAATAGCAAAGCTCTGCCTGCCATTTTCACATCCCTGCTAAGCTGTCTTTAATGAGCATTACAATTAGCTTCTGATAGCTGCTCGGAGGCCTGCACTGAGCAGGCTGCCTGGCTGAGTGTGGGTCTTATTAGTGAGTTGCCTCTTCACAAAACTGCCTTCACAAGTGACACCCTTCTCAGCAGCCTCCGTGGAAGCGAAGGACTGAACCCATTCAGAGACTGAACAGCCTGCAAAGCCCGTACCCTAAAGAACACAATAACAAGAAAATAATGTAAAGGAGAATGAAGGAGCAAGGACAGGATTGCATAGGAGAAGCTGTGATGATGCCAAACAGAACATGATTGTCATAAGGGTGTTTTTTTGACCTCTAAACTATCAACCTGATCATTTTCTCTTGGGCTAAATATGCTTACAGCTAGTTTCAGCGACAAGCAATTCTTGTGCCAACATCTGTATCTTTTAGATATGAAAAAAAAATAGCCTCCTTTTAAAACATTGATTTATTCCCCACAATAAAATGAAATTATGGTGTAGCTGAAAATAACAGCAGCCCACAGCTCTCAAATACCTGGTAAAAACAATTTGGCTGGCTGACCTCTCGCCTGTGTTTCCTGATTATGCTGTCACTAAAATCTAGTTATAATGATATTTTCTTTATTAAATTATGTGCTCCTGGCAGGTATGCTTGCTTTTGTAAAGGACAAAGAGTATAATGCATGATCTCAATGCAGTTAAACATCTAAGTCCTCTTTAAAATACACTTTGTGTAGAACAAAAACAATGCCAAAATGAAAAATGTACATGCATTGAATGAAATAAGTTTAAAGCAGGGGTTGGGGTTTTTGTTTTATCATTATTATGTTATGATGTATGTAATGTTATTCCAGACATCATCAAGGACTTCTCACAAAATTCTGCATTTATGGAATCATTTTTTTTCTAACCTCCAGCTGAGAAAATGTCTTTTAGTTTCATTTAAATTTGATCATTATTTTCCTTCCCCTTCTGCATACATACTCCCTGACACAAAAACTCTCAACAGAAAAGTGAATATACAGGTAATTGCACTGTTTTGTTTGAACACTTACACCACATAATTCAAGATTTAATTCTAGTAAAAGGCAAAACTGACCAATTTCCAATCTTTGTGTGAAAAGTCAAACTTGTTCTCCAGAGTGGTCTCTATCACAGAAGCATCAAAGTGAATATAAAGCAGAATTTTTCCTACCAATGTCGTATATTCTATAATACTTCTCTGTTGGATCTATGTATACAGGCATGAACATGCATATAGCCAGATTCATACCTACTAGAAATGCTTTCAGCAAATTTAGGAGGGTTACATCAGCTAAGATCTTGACCAAGAGTTTTGTGTAATGCAAATTCAATATTCTGAAATTGCAATGATACAGGCACTTCTAATAGGAATAACTTTGTTGGCAAGCCCTCCCTGAATGGTAATGTAATAATAGTCTCATTCTGAAATCGGTAAGAACAGTTCTCAGGGGAAGATCAAGGATTCATAGCACCACAGACAAAGTCAAATTTTACTGTCCCAGGAATGAGGACAAATTCTTGCAGTCTCAGTACTGGATAGGGAAATGCAGTGTCACAGTAGCTCCGAGCTCCACCCTGCTGCAGCCAGTTGCTGAGGATGCAAAGGAGCTGGCTCAGTGGAGGGTTGATAGTCAGGGTGGCCATGCAGCAGTGGGATCATGGCTAGCTACTGATGGGGACATGGAGGTCCACCAGTCATGGCATTCTGAGTTGCTCAGGAAGGACTATACCAACAGGAGAAATCTGCCCTGCCTCAGGTGAGCCAGTATAAGCTGAGTTCAGCAGTGCAATAGCCATTATGATACCAAGAACATACTTCTCATTTTTTCCCTTGCTTTCCTGGCATGATTTTTTGGCTGCCATGCCAGTCCTGGACATGTCTGATCATGCTGAAAAGTGCCCCAGAGCAGTTGTGTAGAACAGCTCTCTGGCATACCAAAGCATCTTGATCAAGACTACAGTAAGCTCCACTTCAGATGAGAGCAAAATGTGTAAGCATGAGGCTTTAGCAGCCAAGCAAGACAATCAGACAATGCCATCTGACAGAAGTGACCAAAACCAAAGCACACACTAACCCTGGAGGAATTTATTTCTGCACTGAATCATCTCACTTGCTTATCTCCAACAATGACATAAACCAGAGCCATGAAAACAAGCTTTCTTAGGCCTTCTGAAATGTTTGAATCTCAGGGTTTCGGCTCAGTCTGACCCTTGGTGAAATCTTGACATCTGCAAATACAGGCCTTTCACATGCAAATAGAAGGATGTAAATAGGGAGCACAAGCATTTTGGAAATGCTTTGACATACTGGGCCCTTAGACCAACTTTTTCTGTGGTCACTTTTTTCTCAGAAGTTAAGAAATGTTAAGACATATGCCATGCAACATTGTCAGGGATTCTTCCCCTCACTACCCATGTGCTTAATGATTTAGATGGAAACATATTCAAAAGGGTCATTCACCAATCTCCCTGCAGGCTTAAATATTTTCAACTCAGTGTCAAAGGGTACTAGAATGGGAGTGATACTCTGTCCAGTCCTTTTCACAATACAAATCATCCAAGCCATACAAACAGAGAGTGTGTGAAAAAACACAGACAAGCCTGATGTTATTGTAAGGTTTCAGTGTTAGCACCCTTGTGCTGGGAAAGGGCTCTGCTCAAGTTCTCCTGTGGTGATGAGATTTGCCTGTGCATGCAGCACGTTTCCAGACCCTGTAAAGGCAGCTGCATGCCTTCACCAGATAACTAAGATTTTCCCTGCACAGAATCCTCTGCTGCAGCACTCACACCCCACTCTCTCTTCAGGTGATAATATGAGTGTTAGTACAACCCCCAGTGCTTTGGGTTTACTTTAATTTTTGCTACTTTAATTTTTATTATTTTAAATATGAAATTGTCAAAGAGCAGGTTCTTTTAGAGTCTTGCTAAAATCTCATGAGCAATTACGATTTTTCCAAATAACCTTGGCCCTCCCTTTGGGATACTGGCTTAAGTTACTTTCCATCTCATTCCAGCTGATTTCCTTGGTCAGCACACAGATCTTGTTATTGAATAACTCCTACTATCTAGTTAATTTAATATTATTGAAATTCTGGGATTAGCCCAGAAAACATGATAGAGTCTGATTTTTACCTAGATTCTAATTTCCTCTTTCATGGAACTCACAGCACTTACAGTTTCACCAGTTGAAGAGCCTTTAGTGAGTCAGTTTATTTCTATGCTCTTGATATCAGATTTATAGTCAGGTCACTAAGGACTTAAATGACTAGAAGATCTTCTCCAGGGAAAGTCTTTCAGTAAGAAAAATTTCTTGGAAGAGTTTTAACCTTTCTTAACCACAAAAGTGTTGTAAAATTCCATCTTAAGGCAATATGTGACTGACAGTTTTTTCCATTTTATTGCAATAATCTTGCAATCCTGCTTTACAATACATCTTAATCTTCCACTTTCTTCTGCACTATTGGATTGAGATCACCAACATCAATAAAGAAGCAGAAACAGCATCTACTTATATTTATCAGGAGGAAAGAATTTCTATTGACAGTGATGAAGAAAGATTAAATTCTTGTTCACTTTCAGCCTGTTCCTGGGGATTTTCTGATGTATTTTAATCTGATGGATTTTCACAGGACCTATAAACAAACTAAACTAAAAATCAAAACAAAAAAGCCCTACAAGATCCTCCTTAGCAAAGTTTTTTCTTCCATTCAGTGTGACAATCTTTCTCATACACTTTTCCTTACTTTCTCATTTCCAGATTAGAAATCAGTGCCTGCATTCCAGACACAAATGTTCTTAAATAACACAGTAAAATATGGAGGCATCCAAGACACTTATTACATGTATGTAGTGATAAGTGACAGAGTTGTTTTTGCTGTTATAGCATATCTATGTAAAGGGGATCGTTTTGGGTTTGATTTAGGAGGGGATGGAAAGAAGGAGGGAGGGAAGGGAAGGGAAGGGAAGGGAAGGGAAGGGAAGGGAAGGGAAGGGAAGGGAAGGGAAGGGAAGGGAAGGGAAGGGAAGGGAAGGGAAGGAATTTGAAAATATGCCCACATGTCCCCAAAAGGTTTAAATTTGGCTTGTTCTTCCCATGCCAACAGGTCATAAGTCTGAAGAACTAGACAGCATTAGCTTCAGGTCTTTATGAACAAACCATTTATTGGGTGCAGCAAGGACAAGTACATTTAGGAATGTCTACTCCAGTTTCAGCTTGGCATGATCTGACCCTTTATTCTTCCTGCCAGCTCTGCTGTGAATTTGTAGAGCTGGTCAAAACATAGCACCCAATTTTATAGCGCCCAAGTTCAGAAAACAGCATGAAAATTTCTTAAAAGTACTTTCTTGCTTTGCTTTTCTTTTCTTCTTTCCTTCTCCATTTGACCACATTTTCATTTTCTGTGGAAAGCTTCTGCACTTCAAGTTGGTTTTCCTCTCGGCAGACTAATGTAATCAGGCCTTTTGTCAAAATCTCAATGTATTTCCAGGAAGAGGCTATGTATTTCCCCTGGTGTGCATGATCCCACAAGGATGGACTGGCCCAATAATTTTATGTTCTTATGTTACAGAGCGCTTACCACTGAGGTAAAGGGGCAAAGTAGAGGGGAAATGTAATTTTACTGTTTCAATCTTGCAGAAGGGGAATTTAGGCCAGTATCAAATATCATCTTAGAATATCATACTGTTTTAGCAGCGTGAAGAAAAGTGCAGTACTTGGCTTCACAGTCAAGCCTTAAGACAGCAATAATTCTGTTGGTTTCACTGGTGCAATGAGCAGTAGATACAGCTGAATTCAGGAGTTAACAAAGTCAGAGAAAACTCAGTCTGAGATTCAGTGGAAAAAAAATGTGAGCTTGGCTCACTGCAACTTGCTACCTCGTGTAATCATTGTCATTTCTACAGGACACTGTGTAAATAGGAACATGTGGCAATGGAATGTTCTGACCCAGAAACATTTTGTACTCACATTATGTAAATGTCAGACAGAAGAGACCGTGGCTCCTGCATGGCCAAAGTTTGTGTTCAGGTCCAGAGGACCTCTCCAAGGGCTTTAGCAAGCCTTTTGGACCACTAGAAGTGGATCTACAGGCCTCAGGGGTTGGTACAGAGGGGTTCTGGCACCCCAATAAGCATATTTCTGAGTGCTTCACTTGCAAACAGTTCTAGTCTGGTTATATGGACTAAGTGCCTGTCTGCAGCTCATGTATAATATCCTCAGTCATCACTTCCATTTCAGTTCCAGCCTAAAAGAATCATGAATTGATCATGAATGCTGAGATCACTTCATGATAGAAATCAAAGCACAGCATGTGATGGAGAGTTAGCTTTTAAGGTTATGGAGAATTGTTGGAGGTTCATAAGCAGTAGAAACGCATTCAACTTACTAATTCCAATAATGCACTTATAGTAGGTAGTGCCTATCACACCGATGACTCCTTCAGTTGTATTAATTGCAATTTGTTATGCATGCATTCATTAGGCCCATTCCTCCAGATCTGGCTGTGCTCTGCTTGATTCAGCACCTGGGTGCAGCATAATTTTCCTTGCACTTTCCGGTGCCTGTGCTCATCATTTCAGCCCCTGGCATAATTAGATTCCCTGTTGGGAATTACTGATTCAGTCAGAGATTGCTCAAAGCAGCAATGATCCACCAGTGCTCTTTCCTTTAGGAAAATTTATCTTGGGGTAAGCTTGGTTCTGCACCAGCCAGGGATTACTCCCAGCTTGGGCAACCTCACAGCAGCATGAGGAGGACAGGATCAGTTCGATAGCATATTTCCAGATTATCATACATAATATGTAGCTTGCTGTTGTTCTGATTTGTTAATCAGTGTATATCAGCAGCAGGTATTAGGCTTGTGTTCATCATTCCAGATTAAATCTAGCAACACTCAAAGTTTAGTTTTCACTTTTTCCCTACAGCTTGATAAATGTCACAACCCTGTGTGAAATTCTCCCCTCCTAGATTTATTAATTTTTTTAGATATGTCTCTATTCTGTGCATAGGACAATTTCTGTAGGAATGTAAAGATGCAGCTCCAACAGAAAAATTGCCTAGGAAGCTCAGAGTTTCTGAAATCAGAAGATGAGAAAAGAAACCATTCTGCAGACTTAATTAAGGCTTTTGCTAGCAGCAAAAACTATAATGCAACATGACAGTTATTTGAATGATTTTTCTTAAGTTGACTATTGCTTTTCATTATCTAATTTGACATTAAGGTTGGTGCTGTGCATCTAGCCTGCAAAACAAAAATAAAAGTTAATAAAACACATGCTAGAAATAGAATACAAATTCAGAGGGAATGCTCTGGGGGTTAGGCCTTTCTCATGCTTTGGGGAGAAATATACTACCATACCCTTGTCCTAATTTTTTCAGTGTAGTTTAGAAAAGGCCTTATGGCGAATATGTCACATCTAATATAATTTGCTATTTCTGCCTTGCATATTATTGAACCTTACTTTTTCATATTATAACTGCTCTGCTAGAAGGGCTATAGATAAAGTTGTGTCAGCATTTCATTATTAACACTGGCTTTTCAGTGCTTTTCAAGTCAGACATTAACATAATTCTCATCCCTGGCTTTAGACTGGTAGATATTTAAAGCTTAGGTGAGAATCATTTGGAATCATTTTTAAAGAAACATTCTGGCCCACTTTTTATTTGAAGATCCATTTTTTCTTCTGAACAGGGAAACAAAGCAGGATTTCTACTGAGTGCTGGAGCTGAAACCACAGCAAAGGTGATTTCTCACCGAACATGGCAGTTTAACTTTCCAGGATCTCTTCTTCCCAGCTCTCCTCCAAAGTATGCCAAAAGTCTAGTGAATGATAAAGTCTGACCATTGCAGGTGCTGAGTGCACCTTACACAAACTGAGGATCTAGTGGATCACTCAGACTCAAGACTGTGCTTTCGTGGGACAGGGAGTTGTCTCTGCAGCATCAGTAGATCCACATGGTTGCCACACTGTTCAGTTGCAGGCTTTAAATCAGAGATTAAATGCAATGTTGTCTTAATGACAATATTTTTAAATAAAAGTACATTGCTTGTGAAGGTTTCACTGCATAGGAATAAATGACCAGATCTTCTGGGACTTTTACTTAAAACACAGCAAGAAATAAATAAATAAACACAGTAATTCTGCCTTGAATTATTGAACAATTGAATTGGTTAATACCCTCAATGCCAGCTGAACAAAGAAAATAAATGAAGAAGTATTTTTCATGAAAAGAAAAGCTTTTGTCTCAACTGTGTGCCCGTCTCTCGAGCAGCGTAGATGCCGAACTGGAATATTGATTGATAGGTAATTAACAAAACATATCTAATTTAGATGATGATTAAAGATCTAAGTATCTCTTTCAAGTGGATTAAAAGAAATTCAAATATAAGTATTTCATTTGCAAAACTGTATTGCTTAAGTAATTCTGTATTAATTGCTTGCAAATGAGGTATTTTTGTTTCCTATGCTTTAAACCTCAACAAACACCCTTAATGAATTAACTGATAATGAGTGTCTTTTTAAAGCAGATCAGATACTAATTTGAAGTAGCTTAATAGGATCTTAAGGCTGATATTGTCATTACCTACTGCAAACATCAGCAAAATAAAATGTTTTCCTTTTTGTACTGTCTTCTTTTGCTATTCTCTACTAACGCATGAATGTTAACCCTACAGTAAAGATTTCCGTAGTTTGTCTTCAGTATGGTATTTTGCAGGATAATAGCAGGAGGCCTTTGTGCACTTAATGCCAATGAAAAGAATTTGTGCCCCTTACTGATGGACAAATTAAAGAAAAAAACCCATGTTTCTATAACTGAAGTTGGGGAAAATGGTACAAAATACTAGAGCAGCTGAAGTTGGAAGGCACCTCTGAAATAATCTCATGTGACACCCTGATGAAGCCAGGGTTGACCTAGCTCAGGGCTTGAGATTTTCTCAGGGCTTGAGATCTGAACACCTCCAAAAACAGAGAATCCTCAAGTTCCCATGTAGCATTGCAAGAATTTCACCCTCTCTGCCTTTCTCTGTGTATTCTCTCGGTCTTCCTTTGATGGCTTTCACTAGCCATCCTGCACCTTCTGAGGCAGACCCAGAGCATTCAAGTGCCCAGACTCTTCAAATGTTCCATTCACCAGCACTTCCAGCTCACCTTTCTCTCATCACAGTATTCCCCCTCCAAATTTCACTGTTCGTTTCTTGCTTTCTGTATCACTTATAAGTAGATAGTATTACAATTTCCTTAACTAGAAGTAATGGTTTTCCAACATCTTTCACACCCTTTAGACCAAGATCAGCATACTTCTATTCTGTAATCAGATGTTATTGGAGTCCTCTTCTGTTGTTAAAGTACCACATATTTATATCAGCCTTTCTTAATCTCAAAGTTACATTCTAATTTGCAATTAGATGTTGATTTAAAATTCCTATGATGTTATGAAAAAAAAAAAGAAAACAAACACAAGAAACCCCAAACCTTCTGGCTAAAGAAACAAACCCTGAATACTGTTAACCAAAAAATGTAAATATTTTGGTGAAACTGAGTGATGCTGGCACTTGGAATTTAAAACCCCAATGTCTTGTGCTCCAGTTCACAGCCATACTCTACTTCTCCTTACATAAACATGTATTTTGAGACAGCTATTTAGCCAACCCTGATAGTTAATAGAAAGGTATAATTGCTCCAGACAGCTATCCAGCCATTTTACCATGATGCCTGTCCCAAGGTACTATTACTGCATAAGCTTTTCTCTCCTTGTCTCAACCCATGGGGATCTCCACCCTTTTCAAGATGCTACTGTCTGTCCCTGTACTTTGAGTTTAATAGTCATTGACTTCCAAAGATGTTGAGAGGGTATTTCTAACAAGAAATATTTTGTATCATCAATTCCCTTGGACCGTGCTGTTGGCTATAGTTCCTAGACACAGTAAATGCAATCTGTGAAACTGGTTTGGCGGAGCAAATATCTGTGAATGATGACTGAAAATTCATTATGCCCAGTCACTGAAACATAGAGAAGACAGAATCAAGGCTAAGACAGGAGAGAAAGGAAAGGTGAAAATGCTGAAGGCAAAAGAGAAGTATAGTTGATACAAGAAAAGCAGAATGATCTGAGCAAAGAAAAACATGGCAACATACAAGTCTGAAGTGTGCAGAACGGCTTTAGATAGAAAGAATAAAACAAAACTCATCCATCAACAGATGACATGACAACTACACATGGAGAGAAGGATGCACAGCCAGAACAATGAAAAAATTAAGCTGAATATGTCTAGCAATTATTGCTAATTATCAGTATATCACTCCTAAGAGCACCAGAGTGATTGCACACAAAAATGTGTTAAATTGTTTAGCACAAAGGGAAAGAGATGAAGCAAAACTATTCATAACTGATCCTGTAAATATAAATTCAGCATGTCTCAGTCTGTGTCCACTGACAGACTCAGCCAGAAGATGCATTCAGAGCAGACAATCTCCAAGTGCCATCAGACAGGCGAGATACACTGGTTGGAGGTAAAATGGGACCACCTGCCCAAGACCACTGCCTGGTACAATGTGCATCCACCCACTTTCCACACGAAAGGGAATATAAATCTGCTGGCAATAGACTGCTTCTCACCTTCCATGCATTCCTTCACAGGCAGGATACAAACCTCTGGGATCTGGGACACAAAGCTACTGATTAAACACCTTTATTAGGTAGCTCACAGGCACCCCCTGGAGAGCAGCACTTAATTGCATGGTGCAAGAGAAAGAGGACAGAACAGGCTAACAAATAATTTTGGGAAGTTTGTCTCTTGCCCCCCATTCACTCCAGTGTGATTCACAAAGGCACCTCCCCACTGCCATGGAGTTCCTACTCTGAAGGACAGGACTGTACCCTGCATCCTTTTATATGGAAAACTGGACTGCGCTGAAAGAACAGAGTAAAAGGGAAAGAAAGTATTCCATTTGCCCCTCATTTAATACAGTTTAACACACATGCTGTCTCTCTTTTGTTTACTATCTGTATCTTCTCCTGCAGGAGAATATTCACTTCCAGAAAACTACCTAGCTAAAAATATGATACTTTTGAAGGGGAGATATTAACTGCACTTCTGATAGGAACATATATAAAAACCCCTTTTAGACTGATCTTCCTGATTTCACTGACGCCTTGAGTGTTTTATTTGAAATGTTAGACATTCCTCAGAACTATGAGGTTTGGCTTTTAGCAAGACAATCAAGGTTTATTCTTTTAATCACCATCTGTTGTTCAATAAATGTCAAATTGTTCCTAATGCTATCTTCTAGCATACGGTGTTTTAATTTGATTTTGTATTCTGCGTTCATTACTGCAACTCAGAGCTTGTCATGTAAGATTTTCATTCCTTACACTGTCTTGATTCCAGTAGGAAATAAATATACACATGCATTCATACGTAGACAGACACACCTACAAAAGATGGGCATGCTTTTCAAAGCAGAAAGCATGTAAAATTGTTCTTGCAGTGGTCACTGTGACTGAGAACCCCACAAACAATATTAAAAGAACTAGATAACAATAAATCCCTGTAACACTTTTGAGAAACAGAATTGCTGGACTGCATTTTTCAATCAGAAAGATAAAAAAGACAATTTAAATGAATATACTCTGTATGTTACAGTGAGGTTCAGGGTGCAGCCAGAGGACTGTGTCCGAGCCACTTACAGAAAATAAATCTCAGAAGGTGGTTTGGAAGTCACAGTGAAAAGTCAATACACCCTGAAACACTGTGCAAATCCAGACTGGTTGGGCTGTGATATTCAATATGAGAAGGTTTTAATCTCATCACAGCAGAGAAAGCAGAAATGAACTGCCTTTGATGAGCTTCTTCAAATGTCAACAGAGAAAGCAGAAATTCTGTGCTGCTCCCTGATGTGGGATATCAGGTCATCTGACAGTGACTGGTTAAATAATAGGAACACACTGTTTTCCTAAAGAGTTTTACAAATACTTCAGGACTCCCTTTCTGGAGAATTTTCTTTGCAGTCATCAAGGAGAGGTGAAATACCTTTCACCTGTCAATGTGCTGTTAACAATTTGAGCTCTACGTGACACACCTGATTGCTTAGGTCAATTTTGAAATACCCTAAAAAGCCTTGGGAAACTGCATCTAAAGCCAGTTGGGATGGATTCAAGGATAGAAATACAGAACGCCAAGGTAGGTCACTGTAAAAAGCATCATAACTATTCAGGCTACTACTGTTTAGATCCTTGAGAGGTATAAACTGATGAAAAAAGCAAACCAAGATGTCTTGTGAACATATGTAACACAGTAAGTTGCAATTAGCAAAATTCAGGAACGAAGATGGAGCTCAGTGTTAAATCTAATTCTGGAACTGATGTAAGTCAGAAAAAGGAAAAACTTTTTGCTGAGCTACATGACATAAGATGGACTCACAAACAGGACAAGAACAGGACCACTGGCATGACAAGAGGCTGTTCAGACTAGAACCAGCAGGACAGCACAACCAACCAAGTTTGTGTTATTCTTCACAATATTTGTCCAGCCTTAAAGACGCTTTTATCCCCAGTCATTCTCTTAGGTGTTTGTCTGTCCTTCCAGTTAGAAAATCTTTCTAAATCTTGATCCTACTGTTCACTTGCTGTAACTGGAGGCTGCGGCTTCTTGTCCTATGTCCTGCTGACATGTAAAACAGCTCATTCCTTTCCTTGGCAGAGCCCTTTGCCTATTTATTTCTCCTCTCAGCACCATCACCAGAAAGAAAAGCACTGATAGAATAGGGGGGTTTCACGCATTTTCACAGTTAAGTCATTCTGAAGCTGGCCAGGTGGGCCATGATAAGCAGCGCTTCTGCATGGTGAAGTGGAAACAAGCACCAAGCATAGAGCTAAGAAAATAATAGCAAAGCAGTTTCTCAAAGATAGCCAATCACCCCAGATATTTTTTTCTTTCCAAACATACAACTGGTCATCAGTGTAAAAGGAAAGGGATTTGATATGCCACAAACCACAGCCAGGTGACAACAGCCTTTGCACATGGCAATAGCAGCAATAAGGTGACAAGTATATTGTACACACAATAAAAAGCACCATAGAAACAGATAACACCACCGGATAAGATTTCATTCTTTTCCCTGCCTTTGTAGATGAAGTGCAACCACAAACTAGACCAGACTCCTTTTGTACTGCTGCAGGAGCCTGCTCCAAGGACCTGGCTGGTGTATTCAGGATGTAGCAACGTCCACGTTGCCTCACCTCTCTGCAGCCACAAACTGTTGCTGATTCCAACTCAGGTCAGTTGGTGGGCAGAAGCCAAGTCCTACAGCATTCCAGAAATGCTGCTAATTCGATGTGCACAGCTGCAGACTGGGACCATGGCTAAGGTCTTCCTGAAAATGTGACCCAAAATTCCAATCCAGCACCTATTTTACACTAAATTTTCAGAAATCATCCTGAGGTGTCTAAGCACAATGATGGTTTGTGAAATGAGAGGTGACTAGGGCATGGGTGGGAAATAATTAGTGTCAGGGAGGAGGGGAAAGGACCACTATTACTTTACAGAAAGAAGCAGAAAGATTTTAAAATGACCTGTATATTGGGATTTGGAGAAAGGATCCAGGTGAGAAAAGTCTGATGCCCAGTGGCAGAGGAAGGGAAGAGGGCTTTAGGGGTGGCACCAAGAGCTCCATTTTGTCTGCATTAAGCTTACACTGATGGCTTCAAATGCATAATTGCTTCTAAAATAGTCAAATAATGCGTTATGAATACATTATCTCATGCATTTTGATCGCTTTTTCTGCTGACAAATACTTCCCAAACAATCCAGATTTCTGCAAATATACCCACTCGAAGCTTAGCAAGTGGTCTAAAAACAGATCTTTACAGCACAGGGAGAAACCCCTCAGCCATCTATCAGATGGATAGATCTTCCATTAGACAGTCATTCTCTCTCTCACACATACATGCACGCAAGTCAGGACATACTATCCAGCTTCTATATTATGGCAGCCTCCTAAACGTTTCTCAGCTTACAAGAGCAATTGCCATGGAAATGTTGTGACAATCCCCTCAAGGCAAGTGAGTGGTCTACACAACAGCATTTCTGAGCTCAAGAGGTCCCTTTTCAAGGCTATGTTGAATTGAGTAAGTCACACCATTACTGAGGCAGTCTCAAGACTGGCAGTGCAAAACTATACAGTGATCTGCCAGCCTTAATCGCTTTTCAGCTCTATGCAGCAGCTCTCTGGAAGTCCTGAGACATGCTTTTCCAACACTTCCACACTATAACTGAAGCATCCATTGTTAAGGAGCTGTTTTCAATTTTTCTTAGCAGTCCCTTTTGTGGCAGGGTCAGCGCTTTTTAAGGACGGCTAGCACTCCTTTAGTGTCAAAAGGACCCCAGTTTCCAAGAAAAAGATCCCACAAATTAAAAAGAATTAAACAGATTATTTAAATAACCTAATACTGTATTATCACAGCTCAGATTATTTCTGTCCTCATTCTTCAGCACAGCTAACCTCCTATATCATTTCATATAGCTTTCAGGTATGAGCCTTTTAGGGGTTTAGGATTTGCTTTATTCTTTCCATTCTTTACCTCTTTACATCTTTTCTTCACTCAAGGTTTCTCTCTCCTGTCATTTGTGACACATAGGTGTTAAAAATTAGTGCATATCATGACCTGCTGTGCACCATCATCTTCCCACTGCCCTAGAGTTGTGGTAACCTACCCCAGATCAGAATATTTTCTTATGTCTTTTATAGAAGAGAGACTTCAGTTTTCAGTTGTTGCTTCTAACTGATACTTCTTCCAGATCAAAGGTCAGGAGCACTTGAACTGAGGAAGGGGAGCTTGCCAGATATATAGACCCAATTGCAAGCTCTAAGGTCCTGTTTGCTTACGCTCCTATCTGGGGTCTGGTTCAGTGCCATCTCTCTCTGTAAGGGGAGTAACTGCTCACTAGAATTGCAAGAATGACAATCTGGGGATTTAGGAGGCTTGCTCAGGGACAGAAATGACGTAGCATAAGTAAGAACAGGACAAGGACTTTAGTTTATGGTGTGTGTCAACACTGAGTTTGAGGGAACATACCCATAGGAGTAATAGACATTCGCTCTTCCCTGATGTGTTTGCTGATGTGCTCAACAGTGCAAAGCATTACAGGGACAATGCTGATGTGGAGATAACCTTTCTTCTAAGAGCCAGGCTGAAAAATAATTCATTTCCCATAAGCTGCCAAATGGCCTTTTCCACAGTCACAGCCCATGGTATGTAGATGGAGGCTTCTGTATTCAATCTGCCCTTACAGACATCCTGCTCAGCCCTGTTAGAAATACATACTCTCTTAAGGAGAGGAATAATGATGATGACAACAAATGTGAGTAACCTACCCACAAGGAATTGGTTCTCATAATTCACTCCTTGAACCTGCCTCCTGCACTGTCACCAGATCAGTCCCTCCTCACCAAAGGGCAATGACTTTCAAAGTCACCGCCCAAGCAGAAGCTGCCTCCCTCTTCACACTCAACAGAGTTATGCTCACCCCTCCAGTGTCTACAAAGCTTGTGTTTACCCACCTCGAGATGGGCAGACCTGATCACAAGCTCCGTGATCCGTGTGCCCTCCACCCCCACACACAGAGATGGTCTCAGCTCAGCATGTCCACCAGCACCCAAATCCAAGCATCCCTTATTTCTCCAAGCTGTCATATGCCTGGTCCCACTGTAGCCATACTCATGAGGAAGGTGCGGGCCCATCTTAAAGTCAGGAGCCTGCTCAGCTGTGCCTTCGCAGAGAAATGTATAGCTCTGCTTCCTAATTATAAATAACAGGCATGGAAAGGGAAGTGGAAACTTTTGTGACCAAACTTGGACCTGTTTCAAATTTGCCTTGCCTGCCCAAATGCAGTACTGTTTTTCTTGAAAGACTCATTGCTAATATTATAATTCACACTGGCAAATAAATGTACACATCTCATTGATTCTAGAATGAGTGAAATGAAATTACTTCCTCACGTCTTTCTGTCGTCTTTCTTATCTCTGCACATGTAATTTTCCACTCTATTGTACTTGCTCTGAACTCTGCTTTGAAGAGTTTTTCCATTTACTGAAATACTAAACAGTCACAACAATTTATTTGCACTTCTATTGTGCCTGCCTCCCCTCAGAGAATATCAACACAAATTACAAACATCAGTGATTTTAGCCTCCATCCAGCAATATAATCCCCAGCCTACAGATGAGGAAACTAAAGCGTAACTTGTCCAAAGTCATATAGGAAACTCACTCCAGAAATCCGTGGTGTCTTAAGGATGCTGGAGGCCATGGGTACTGTGAGCATGTGCATCAGAGACACTCTCTGTACGTGCAGTGAGACCAGCTCCCTGAGCAGGAGGTGTGGATTCCCTCCATCTGAGTCTCCAGTCTTGCAGTGCTACTCCCCAGATAATCTGACCTTTTTGGGAGTCAGGCTGCTTTTGAAGGAGAGACACAAAATCTGAGCTTTATGGTGTCATAATTTAAGAAATCACTGCTAAAAATAAGAACCTAATTCCTGCACAGGTCCCTGCCTGCTGAAGTTTTAGGCCACACTTAAGAAAGTGATGTGCACATCAGCAGAAACGTCATTCCAGTTTCTTTTCCTCCTGTAGGTGTCTATAGTCCTTCTATCCCTAACCCTCACCAGTGGTCTGGAAATAATGTCATTCGACAATTAGAACAGAATCCAGCTCAATGATCTTGGCTCCTGTGTTGAGCTTTATGAGGCTTATGATGAGGCAGATCTCCTAACTTAATTGTTTCAGTCCCTAAATAGCAAATATGGAAAAGTGAAGACTTCAATAGAGAGGTTTTGTTCCCAAATCAAGTGACCAAATATAGATGGACTACACAACTTTTTAGAGTTTTTCAAAAACATTTATCATTCCCAAACATCTACGTAGAAGACAGCCTTATAAATACTACAGCAGTTTAAAATATAATCTAAAGTTAAATACATAAAGTAGGAAAACTAGACCTTATCTTCATCTTGTATGAGAAGTTCAGTTTGTTTTTGTTTCCAATTCAAGCAAAAACACAGACAAAAATTATTTCCTTAGAAGTCAAAATTATTTCCTTAGAAATCAAAATTATTTTCCATTCATAATCTATTCAGTAAAAATCATTATATAGCCAACCTTTTTAACACAAATACCATGGGAGTTGAATTTTCAGTCATTCTTTTACAGCATAGAGAGTCACAGGGAATAAGTTGTCATCTTCCTCTTACAAGTGAATTCACACTGTGCTAGTTTTTAAGTTGCCTGCTCACACATCAGACATGAATCTATCCTGAAAATATAGGTGAATAATAGATTTGATAAAATATGTTGTTTTCACATGATAGAAACTGTGTAAATTTGATTTGCATTTATTTGACATTTCATTTGAAAAAAACAGGAATCAAACTTTCAAAATGGCACATTTCATTTCAACACTTTCAAAAGGAATCTTTTGCATTTTTTATTTCAAAATGGCTTTTTCGTATCAAAATTGACCTCATTTAAAAATAAGAGGATTCAACTATATAGGAAGTTGGTGGTTTTAGTTAGCTACACATTTTCGTTATGCCACTATGAAGCAAATCATACTGGTTTTGGGTCCTGCATCTCCCCCCCAAAAAAGGAGACATGCTCCAGTTTCATGTGAGTTGAGCTAGCTTTTTTTTTCTCACAGTTTTTTGTCTCAACCTTGGGTCATATTCATCTCATTCAACTTAATTTCCCCCAAATGCAAGAGTGGAATGCAGATATTTACGTGTAGGTGTCCAGGGTGCAGGTCTCTGCATATGAGATGAGTTTCATCCAGGAGCTAAGGAGAGTAGAACCAACAGAAACTATGAAGGTACTGAGCACAACCCAGAGTAAACATAGCTAGGAAGGAAATCTCCAACTTCATTGACCATGACAGCTGAGGGACATTTGTTCAGGTGTACAGTTGCCCCACCCTGTAAGAACCTAGGGTAGTTTGAGGTGCCCTGAAAGAGGCATCTGTGACAGGGCCTATGGGAAATGCATCTCACTAGGCCAGATAGAGGCAAGGCAATATACCCTAGGGCACTTCAAACAGCCCTAAAAATAACAGGGTGGGACGCAGAATTAAACCCCACATGTTCAATCTAACCCACCTAACATGGAAAAACACCCCAGAGTGTTATCTGGCCTACCTATTTTGGCTATTTCATGTTTTCCTCAAGGAGAAGGTCAATCAGTTGGGCAGTGTCTAACTCTTTCTATGGATAGGGCCTATTCAACTAGCTTAGAGCAATACATGTTTTAGATTGATAAAGGTGTATAAAATAAATTTCATTCCATTCGATTCATGTGGCTTTGCAGTACAATAACAAGTGTGAACTTTGAATATTCACAGCAAACTCATCACACTGAGAGGACCATGAATGTTGCTCTACTGGTCACAACAAGCACTTCATGAACTATTCATTAATATTTTGCAAAGAGGAAAAGTGGGTTCGGTTTTATAATTAAAGCATCCATGCCAAACCATTTGCTGTATTGTAAGAAAACTACTCATTATAGAGTCATAACAGCACTTAGTTTCATTTGTGGAAGCCTAGGCACTGTTCTAAGTGGCACTTGGGGGATTCATATTGCCAGCTTTAGGCATCCCAGTGAAGCACCTAAATTAGGAGGCCAGTTTCCCTGGGCTCCTTGCATAATCCACAGAGAAAAAACAAATGGAACCAATCTCCCTGTAGGACCTCAGTCTCAAACACCAATCCATTCTGCAGGCTTTAGAGCCCTCCTAGCCCTATAGATGATTAAAATCATTAATAAATTAGTTTGTGGTTGCTCTCACATGGGTATTTAGGACCTTGCAACATACCCTGGGGTGTCATGGCTCTCAGATAGGAAGCACAGACCCCTCTGGAATGGCTGTGGGGGCCAGGCACAGCACCTCAGACATCTCTAGACCTAAACTACATTAAAGTCTAAGTGACTTCCCACTTCACCTCAAAATTCCAAGTTTATCCTTAATTACCCATGCACACTAAAAAGGAACTCTGTTATGAGACTAAGTATTTATTGACTGCCTAAAGTTCTATTGCAGTCCAGGATTAGGCAGACAGGTGACGTCCAGACTAAGTCTCTTGGAAAAGCTCAGTGTATTCTGGTCTGGCAGAAATTCTATGGGAAGCCAAATGTCCCTCTTGCTGAAAAGGCTCTTTGGTGGCAGATGAAAAAGTAAATGTAACGATTTAACGGTAATATTTGAAATTCACTTCACTGTGTTTAGACTTGTTCCCTCCACAATTGCCTCCCCCTTGTCTGGGCTGAACAATCCCCGTGATGTAACTATGGAGGTCCTTGAGATGTGCACCACATTTGGGACAAAACAATGCTATTATCATACAAATGATGCTGAGGAGCTGCCTCTTGTGCAGGCTACACTTAAAAATGAATGAAAAAAAGATTAGATTCTGTGAGATCCTTCCTTGTAGGAACAATGTATTGTAAAGCAGATCTGCTTCATTTCCTTCAAAATCCCTCCGATAATGCAGGACAACGCTTTTCAATGGTTCCCACTATAAGCACTGCGTGTCTGAGTAAATGAGAACATGGTACACTTCAGAAATCATTGTAAAGAATTACTGTTTATCTGGATAAGGAAGGGTAGTCTTAAGACCTGATTATGCCTACTGATCCAAATGCATTGAAAACTGTTCTCATTTTCACATTCCTCAAGTAGCAAAACTTGACATCTGTGCAAAAACTGTCCCGCCAAACAAAAAATATGGCTGCTAGCGCAGCTAAAAGGGCTAGAGTTTGTTGCTAATGAAACTTTCACCACATTTCTATTTGTCCTTCAGAGGAGTTTGTGGTTATTGTTTTTTTAAAGTTCCCACAGGAAATCTCTGCGGTTTTATCTGCACTTTGAGGGTCATGTAAAAGGTTGGTGCATGTTTGAATGCTGAAGAAATTATTTAGAATGCAGATTTGTAAACGAGGGTGGTTATTTACTCAGAACAATTGAGCCTGGGCATAAAAGCCAGGAAGCACATATACAGTGAGAGGGCTAGATGCCAGCTCTATGTGCTCAGTGTGGTTCTGAGCAGCACTGAGTATCTCTCAGTCAGTGACACTAATAAGGGATGAGGATTTTCAGCATCTCACAGGCTCTGACTGCTCCAGGGCTGTTTGCATGGACCATTCCAGGGTTTGCATGCCTGCTACTGTTCATGGAAATATGGCAGTGGGGAGATATCAGCTTGCACCTGGACTTCTGCTCTAGCTTTAAACACATGGCACTGGTTCTGAATGCTGGTATTTGTTCATCTCTTTAACACTAGAACTGCCACAGTCACAGTTATCCTCTGTAACTTGATAGTATCCTGGCAACAGTTTTAATTAAAGTACATCACCAAATATTCCTAAACAGTCTTTCCATCCTGTAAAACACAGCTGATATATCCCTGAAAGATTTGTATCTGTTTCATGGAGAGAAATGCTGAAGTCAATCATTTGATCATTTGTGTAGTGAAATCATTTGTCTACTGTAGTAGGGAAGTAGGCTGCAAACGGTGCTGATTTCATTATGCACAAAGAGCAGGTATTGAAATGATGCAGCATTCAGGCTCTCCCTCCTAAAGATTGCCCACCACACAAAGCAGAGTAATATAATTGTTAAGAACGGAGGGGTACATTTTCAGAGTGCTTTGCTCAGCAGTTTATTCTCCTGACTCTGATGAAAATTAATGGGAGTCATGCAGCTGAAACCCCATGGATTGCTCATGGTTTGATGACACAATACAGTTGCAAACGAAGGCAGGATTGTGAAGAGTCAGGTACAAAATGGCAATTTTTGCTCCATTTAACCATAATCTCTTTTCCAGCTCTCAGCACATTAACCACTTTTCTGCTGATCATGTCTAAACCAAGCACTGCTCTTTAGAGTGACCTATTTCAGCAGTAAAACTGAGACCTTGTCAATACAGCCACTAGTACCTATGGTAACACCTATCTTGTAATTTGTTCCCCAAAGTAGAAGGAATTTTACTATGTGGATTGATGCAGGATGCTTTTCACCCAGTTGCAGTCTGCTAATAATTCCTTACCAAGATACATGAAGGATTAACTCCTGGGAATGCTCCACAGGTGCTACTGCCTAATCCTGTTTAGTGCACTGCTCAATTAACAAACAGGATTTTTCACTTTATGAAATAAACTTGTGTGATTTGTGGATACAAAATAATTCTTGGCCAAAAGTACATTGTGAATGTTGTGAACAAGCTATAAACACACACTATTTAAAGGTGAAATATGTGAAGACCTACTTGATAAAGTACTTAACTGCCAGGAAATTTTGGTTAAGCATTCTCTTGAAAACTGAAAGTCCAGAAACCTTGTGGTCTCTTCTTGTAATTTGTTCACCCCCAAAACTTTTTCAAAGCCAAATCATTCAAAGCCCTTCTTCCCATTTTGATAACAAACCTGTATCTTCCACTTTCACTTTTGTCCTGCAAATATCATTTTCAGGCTACCTTGGACACACCACTTAGGACACTCAGCCCAAACCCCACCATAGACTGGCAGTGGAAAAATTTCTTGCTCATGTTTTACAGACACTTTTCATATGGAACTCTGTATCCCAAGCTGGGGGAAAAAAAGAAAGAAAAAAAAGGAAAAAAAAAGAAAAAAAAGAAAAAAAATGTATCCATATGATATCCTGTGAGTCATAGAACTCCCAATGCTGGAAGCTGAAGCTATACACTAACAGAAAATCTGTACTTGTAAATATCCAAGGATGAGGAACCATGCTGCACTGCTGATTATCCACACAGTGTTTCCTCATTCACTGCTCTCCAAGCAGACTTCTTCAAAAATTAGCTATGAAAGAGTTGGGATCTCTCACCAGTATATCAGTCTGTGTCACTGGGATTCAGCCCTATTCTTCTTGCAATATACATAGTGCCAATTTTTTTTCTGAGGGTTGCAAAAATGGATTTCTGTGATCTGCCTATGAATCCACCTCCATTCCCAGGAGGAATAAGTGCACTTAAAAAGCCATCTATTTATGAATATAACTATACTCAAATGCTTTTAGGAAGGTGGTTTGCAACACAAAGAAGTTCCTTGCTCATATTTCTCCATATAGAAACATGAAGGACTAACACTGGATAAAAATAAAAATAAAAATCAAGAGATGATTCTTTTGTCTTGAGGCTCTTATCTGGACCATCACTCCAGATTCCAGACATCACTCCAGGGATCAGAATAAGAAAAACTATTGCCAACCTCCTTGAGCCTTTTTCTGTGCTACAGATGCACATCTGAATCTCTCTGGGCCACTTCTCTTACAGCTGATACAAAGGGAAAAGCAGGAATTATTCTGAGCTACGGAAAAGAGAAAATACTTCCCATCTCCAGCAGAGAACAGACACACAGCTAAAGCCCCCGGGCCCTCAATAAGAAGACATCAAAGAATCATTTCCAAAACATAATCTGGTTGCCAAAGATTTGCGCTAAGAAATCCCTGCAGGAGCTGGTGATGCCAGAAACAGTACCATTCCCCATCCTGGTTCCTGTCCTGCGTGGCAGAACATAGTGTGAAGCTGCACAGTCTGCACCCCCAAGTTTTTAAGGGAGTCATATTGGTCGAAGGGAAAAAAATCTCAGTTGTCTGCAGACAAAAGCCCAGGTGCACACACTTCTTTTGTCCTGCAGAAACCTGGCTATCCTCCATTCTCAGAAGCTGCAGATTCTTCAAAGGAAGAAAAGCTATAAAAGGAATGTTTTTCAGATAAAGAGATCTTTCACAACTTCCAGCTGACTATTCCCTCCTTCCCCATTTTTAAAGGCATGGAATTTTGAATTAATATGAGGATTATTATTATATCTTCCCTTCCTCACATTGAGGTTTCCAAGTTAAATTACTGTTAGTGAAAGACTGGGTGGCCCACAGAGAAAAACCACTATATAAAGAGCTAACCATTATTATTCCCATTTAAAAATCCAAACTAATATTTTCCTTTTTCCTAATCTTTAAAATAGACCAAAATGGAGATGCAGAAAATCTTAAATCAAGGTGCATTTTATCACTCCAAACTTTCCTGAGTTCCAAAGACTCGGCATCTTTAACGTCACTGTTTCTTGGGGGTATTTTTCATCACAATAAAACAATTCAGCAGAGAATGTTTCCGTTCAAAATGTTTCAAATTGCATTCCTGTCAAATGTATAAAATGTCCTGCATTATGCATAAGAAGGATTTGTACCTCAGCTTTGCTAACATAAAAAAGTATTTCCAGCATAGGCAACTAATAGAACAGGTTAATGCTCTGGGGTCTATTCATAATACAGATGGTAATGATTTGAGCAGCTCGTGTATGTGCTTCCCACATAAACATCAAGAACCTGAGTTCTTTTTGTCAGTCTTTCCAACAATGATCTTCCATCACACGGGCAATGGCAGCAATCTTCCATCACCTTGGTCTTTCCAGAGTATTCTTTGGCCCTCCCTGATTACAGATCAGGAGCTAATTAATTCACATAGATGCATGTAAAATTAGCCAAGAACCCAGTAGGTTGACAAAACTACAGCTCGCTAGGTAAAGGTACAAAA
The DNA here is from genome assembly GCF_000738735.6 of Corvus cornix cornix. Classification (NCBI taxonomy): domain Eukaryota; kingdom Metazoa; phylum Chordata; class Aves; order Passeriformes; family Corvidae; genus Corvus; species Corvus cornix. The sequence goes on along the minus strand of NC_046332.1, from coordinate 58,001,021 downwards.
TCCATTCCCACACCCAGTTGCAGAGAGTCCGAGGCTGAAGAAGCCTCCTGTCAATGTACCCATGGCACACTGCACTGAGGGGCTCGTCAGGAATTTCTAAACAAGCTGGGTCATTTCCTTGGCAGAGTGCTTGCACTCTGGAAGCCAGTTAGCCACATTAGCATAGCCTGCTAGCCAAGTGCTCATGTTAGCATCTGCTAAAACAGCTATCCTGTTTTTCAGCTTCAAGAATATGTCTATACTGCCAAGTGAAAGACAGCAAAGAGGATTCTGTCCTTGGTCCAAGAGGCACTGGCAACTTCGCATCATCACAGCTTAGTGACTCAAGTGTCACTGTAAGGACTTGCACTGCAGGGTACAGACAGATCCACAGTTCCCCACGTAATACTGTGAGAGACCTGAGCTTCTCAGAGGAGGATGCAGAACAACCAGCACACTGAGCCAGCCAGAAGGAAATGCCACAGAATGAAATCTCCCAGTAAGCTGGCACTGCAACACTAGGAGTCAGAGCCAAACCCCATACAAATCTACATATCCTTCAACTCTCATCACAGCACAGCAGGGAATAATATAGGGGCTGGGGTTTGGGTGCAAATTCTCCATTCCCCCTCTGAAAACTGTATAACCATGCGAGCAGGAGTGCAATATCCCTGGGCCCTAAGGGAGCATGACTGCCCAATTCCTCTGCGCTTCTCTGAGGAAGAAGCGCTAGGGCTGGTTCCTCTACAGGGCAGCTTCTGTGTATCTCATGCACACCATTCACGAGCATCCAGTGCAGGAGGCAGGCCATGGGACTCTCCACGTTCAGGATGTTGCTTGGGCTAGGCTATTAGCCCTAACTTCTTGTTTCTTCTCTTCGTGGCTCCTTAGTCCTTTCCTTTCAAACCAGATTGGGCTAAAACTCATCAGCAATAGAAAAGATTGTGCCAGTTCAAAGTGTTGTACACTATGAAATTTACAGCTAACCAGTCCCTCCTCCTGAAAGATGATTAAAGGAGTTGTAGGTCAACTGAAATGAGAGATCAACACAAATTTTATAAGGATTAGAAAACTTGACCAAGGAGGAAGGGGCAGGAATATGAACTTTCTTTATCTAGAAAAGAGAAGGCATTGTAGCTGTATGAAAAGCATTATCCACTACACAAATGGTTCTTACACAGAAGAGAGTTAACTGTGCTTTGAGTCCCTTGCAGACAGACCAACAAAACATTCCCAAACTTAAAGCTACAGAAGTCCAGTGGCAGGATTATCACTACATTGTTGTCCTGCTGCTATGTGTTTCTGTGAAGCCCCCGCTATCAGCCACAGCTATGTAGAGATGCTGGGGCACCTGAGCCTTTGGTCTCAGCAACATAGTCGTGCTTATCTTCTTAAATCCACTTAATTTTCAGCAGAGAAGGTTTATGAAAAATTTTCTACTTGTGCGGGTAGTTAAGTGCCAAAAGAGGCCACTAGGGAGACCGTGAAATCTCCATCATTAAAGATTTTAAAGAACAGATTACACTAACAGCTGTCAAAGGCAGCTCAGACATACATATTCCTGCCTTCAAGAAGAGGGGTGGACAAGGAGACCTCCTGGGATCTGAGTCTAGGATTCTACCCCTCTTTTACACAGCTCCAGCCAAAAGCAGTATGCTTGGATATCTTCTTCCAGTGAGAGTTCCCATCATTGGTGGTTCCACCAGCTGTATAGCACTGCTGTCCAACGCCTCCCTCCAGCATAACACATGACCCAAGGCAGAGAGATGTATGTGAGATATGGCCGTGTCCAGTCACTCTGTAGCAATCACACTCAGCAGGCTGAAGTTAAAGAAGTTTAGGAGCTGCTGAGCTGAATACTGGGCCACCAATTTCCAGCCTCATTGCTGAGGAAGAGCAATGGTTTAAAGCCAGATTTGCCTTCACATATGTTCCAAGGACAAGTACAGCTGACCTGGCCGAACATACTGGAAAATGTAGGCCAGTGAAAGGACCCATTCCCTGAAGGCCTGAAAGAAGGGTTGCCCATGCAGCTTCCTTCACCTCATTTGCTTCCCTGTACATGGCTGACAGCTTGCAAACTGGCAGCAACCCAGACAGCAGAGGGGAAGACGCACATTCACCCTCGCACGTGCTCACTTTTACAAACCGTCATGTTGTGAGTCCTTAATTCTCATCTCTCCAAACCCAACTCACCAACAAAGCAAGCATTTTGTACTATTAGGAGAACTCCTAGTCCTGCAGGATGACAGGTTGTTTGGCAGCATGAAACAAGTTGTGGCTGCAGACTGTACACATGGCTCGCATTTGTGCCATTGGTCTGTGGCTTTCAGGGAGCAACTGTTCTGCAGTGACAAAAACGCAAAGAAAGAAGGGAAAGAAACCAAATATTTACAGGAGAAAAAGTGATTCTACCCCACATGGTACAAATTTAGGGATGCATTGTAGCTACATTATGTGCGTATAGCTACTGAAACAGTTTCCAACAGAATGTTTACACTGTTGTCTGGAAGCATATTGTTTGCCTACTTTTCAAAGCCAATTTATATGCAGCACACATCGCAGCATGCACGAAAATTCAGACAAAAACACAGATGCATGCAACAATCCGTGGCCAGCTCTTGTTGTTCCTTATTGTTTGTTTCTCAGAAGTACCTAGGAAAGAGGAGGAAGACAGCAGCCCATTATGCTGGGTGCTGTACTACCCTAGACTTAAAGACAGGTATTTCATTTGAGGAACATGCAGTCTCTGTTTAAGACAAGATATAACAAGTGAATGTAACAGAGAGTGAGGGAGTGACATACGGGAATGAATAATAAGAGAGTTTATGTGTGCCAGCTTCATGTGCTCATGTGCCAGCTAATTGAATACACGAAGAATATAAATACCAGTCTCCTGCTGAAGGCAACAACTTAACTGTAGCCAGCTAGCAATTTATCAGGAGCTTCACAGAGAAATTAGTGAGAAATCTGAAGGAGTCCAGGGAAGGGCATCCCAGAGAAAAGTGTCAGGTGGGATAAATAGAAGGGCATGTAACAAGGCAGCAGGAGGATGAAGGAGGTTGGCATTGTTGCATTGTTTAGGCAGCAAAGCAAGGAGGCTTGGGTAACTTGGTTGCTGAGAGGAAAGGATGTGAAAGTCCTGGATCAAAGAATAGAGGGTTTATATCTAACTTATCAAGGAAATAGTGGGACCAAGGAGGACTGCAAAAGGTGAAAGAGGATGTCACTGCACTTTGCATAGACCAGGCAGAACAAGGTCAATGTGTGTAGGAATGTCTGAGTGAAAAGAGTCAGAGTGCAACTTACGTCACTGCAGGCAAAAGCCCTCTCAAGAAACAGTGTAGAGCCACCAAACTAGTAAGAGTCCATGCTGGGAAGTATAGGGTAAGGTCTTCTCCACATCCAAGGAGGAAAGAAAGGAGGGAACACTCCCCAGACAAAGCAGAGGTAGCACCAGCAGTAGGAGAGGGGACAGCAGGGACAGCAAGTGAAGCCTGCCCAAGGTTGTGTGCCATGGCCAGCTCAAGAACATGCTTTAATTTTAACAGACAGCTCTACTGAACCACCTTCAGCAAAGGCCTGAAAGGACAAGTCTGAGAAGTGAAAAGATGTATTACTCCCACTTCTTGAAGTGCTCCTTTGCAGAAGATCCCTCTCTCCCTACATGCCATCAATGCATGGATCAGAGCCAAGTCTCCCACCTTAGGTGTCTTGAGATAGGTGGTGTGAAAACCACTCATCAGCAAAATTGCCTCAAAGTCCCTGTAAGGCAGTTCCCTGTGTCACCACGCAGACAGATGTCCTCTCCACCTACCTCTGTGGCAGGAACTATTTATGTTCAATATTGTTTATAGACCCCAAAACCTCCATGGGGAGATGCCAAGTCAATAGGCTAAGAGCTGAAATAAAGTCATTTTGTGCCTTTATTTTTTCTGGTTTTAAAAGGACAGTGATCTTTTTTACAGCTCTGCAACCTCTTATTAACAGAACTGCCAGTGCCCCAGGGGCATTTATGTACCTCATTGCCCACTGTGCCCACCTGCTGTGGCTCCCCCCATTCTGCCCAGGACCCCATGTCAGCCCCCAGGGCCATCAGCCCCTAACCAGTGATGCCACATCCAACTCCCCACAGCCCTGCCCTGACCAGCCATGAACCCCATGGAACCTGGCCCACTCATGGGGCCATGTCCCAACCCAGCCTTGGACTGTCCCCAGGGGTGTGCCCAATGCCTGGGGCTGCCCTGGTGCCCTCTGGCTGCCCTGATCCCAGCAGGGGCAGTGGGATGGTCTCTGGCTGCCAGGCCTGCCCTGACAGATCCATGGGGAGTCTCCCCTGCGCTCTGGCATCTGCTGCCTGAGAAATATTAGCACAGGATAAAAATCAAAGGACAAGCTCAGCCTTGCCATCACTGAAACATCCTGACCCAGCCCCTCTACACAAGATATTTAAAAGCCTTGAAACTGCAGAGATGTTTCTGCTTTCCTTCTGGTACTGAGCTACCAAGGTCCAAACCGGTTGTGCTTTATCTTCTCTGCAGTGGCATTGAGTCATTGACTGAAGAGATGGCCGCTGTCGCGATCTTCCCACCTCAGTGGTCACAGCTGGAGCCTGGTGCCAAGCGACACAGGGTTTGGGCCACACCGCAATTGAACATGGTGGGCAGCCAGAGCATCCCCACCTCCCCTTCACCATAGAAGCCTCCAGTCCAGGACAAATGTGGTTTCCAAAGGGGAGAAATCTGTCCCCAGGAATCATAGAACTGTAGAACCATAGAATGGTTTGGGTTGGAAGGGACATTAAGATCCTCTAGTTCCAACCTCCCTGCCATGGGCAAGGACACCTTCTACTGGACAAGGTTGCTCAAAGCCCCATCCAACCTGGCCTGGAACACTGCCACGGATGGGGCATCCACAGCTTCTCTCAACAACCTGTACCAGTGTCTCAGCACCCTCACATAAAGAATTTCTTCCTAATACCTAACCTCAATCTATGCTTCATCAGCTTAAAGCCATTGAAACATTAAAGACGCTGAAGGAAGGACTCAAGAACCGCAGGCAATTCACCAGAATCTGTTACTTTCATGCTAACATCAACTCCCTCCCTAAAAGGTGGTGAGCTGAGGAGCCTCAAGGCCCATGCTGATGGCATTTCTTGATAACAAGTGGAGAGCTGCTCACCTTCCTTGACACACACACAGATGAAGAGGGAAAAAAAACTTTTGCAGTGTTTTCTTCTTCCTTTCTCAGCCAAATCCTTATTTGGTCTGTTGCAAATTATTCACACAACAGCCCCCTGCCTGTACTGCTTGATCTGATTACTGCACCGACACCTCCATGGGTTTCAAATTCATTTCACAGGTTTCCAAGAAACAGATGCTGATACCTGATAAGTGGCAGCACCTGGATTCAAAACATGTTATCAGTTCATCTGCCTCCAATATCTTGAGTAGCATCTCAGCTTGGTGGAGAAGTGTTGCCCTAACCAGCTAACACATTTCCATGCAGGGAAATAAAGCTCCCCTTCTGTACTTGTTGACATACAGATTCACACCTTTGTGTTGTTCCTACTTAAGCACACAGAGTCCAAGTGAGTGCAGTGATCCTGTTTCAAATATTTGGTGCCCAGGCTTCCCATTGCATCCCAGAAGTTACCTATTTGACACAAGCAGCTTTAAATGGCTCTATAGAACAGCTGAGATTCTTTCAAACTTTTTTATTAAAACAAAAGCAATCATTTGCATACATGTTGATTTTGATTATCAGAGGACACAGACACAGTTGCATATGTAACAGAAGAAAATGAACCACATGAACTGCTTTCTTCGTCATTTCAGAGCTCTGAATTTCAGTGGTTTAGCTTGCTTTCTGACATGATGAAAATAAGGCATTGTTACAGTGCACATATTCAGAAACTATCACATAATACCCATTAAAAAAAAATCAAAACCATATCATATATTCAACTAGTCTGACTAGACTCATGTTTTCCACAAGACCTCTTACCTTGCTGTAAGACAGAATTACCCAAGGAACAAATTGGAGCCTAGACTAACAAGGCTCCCAGGAATCTAATTACAGGATGGCAAAAATGTTGAAAAGAGGCACATCAAATAACAGGTCTGTTATTCTATGGCTATGCATTATATACACCAAGAGCCACTCGTAGCCAAAAAAGTCAATGGGAGGATTTGCATAAACTTAGAAGAGCATAAAGAAAAGGAAAACAGTGTTCTTTGCACTGCACTGGCTGGAAAATGGAGCACCTAGCTAGATTGTAGTAAGACCATTCCTAAGGCCAGGTTTAGGCACACAGAATTAATAGGGGAAGCAGAGTGGGACAGCAGGGAAAATTGATGAAAACCATACTGCCAGTTTTGTCCCCACAGGCACTCCAGTAAGGCAGCCTGGTACTGTGGCAGCTTGGGAGAGGGTTGAACTGATTAGAGGCAGCTACGGGTGGGGACCAGGGGCCACTGTCCCACTGGATCACTGCTGTCGAGGGCAGTGAACCCTCTCCCTTCCACAATGCCTTCTCTTCCCTTCCTGTGGTAGGACTTACACAGCAAAGTGCATTTTTACCCTTCCTCCTGAAGCCTTGAGCCAGATACCACTGTTTCCAACTAACAAATGGATTGCTGTCTTCCAACCAAGTCTACTTCCTAATCTATTTTAATCCTTGAATTAATTTCTCTGAGGCCTCATTTCACTCTGATGAAGATCAGTGGAAATTCATTCTGTTTCTGAGTGCCTTGCCTGTGTTTCTCTGACAAATGCAAATCAGTGGGTAATTAGCTTCTCAGTCACTAGATAGTCTGTGCCCAGCTATTTCTGCAAACAAAATGCACTAAATCTATGCACTGAATCTACCCCCAGAGACAGGACAACTGTAAAGCATTGAGCACCAATAAACACCAAGCAAAACCTAAAAAAAACCCATAGTGCCAACTGCTGCCAGCAACATTAGTGGTCAGAGTGGGCAATCCCTTTGAAGAGTGTAAGTATCTGTATGACAGCCCTACATACAGTACATCAGACCAGATGAACTCTGAACTGGCAGTAGCACTGTCTCAAGGCCTATTGAATCACTCATATTGGCTGCAGTCAGTTTTATCATATCTATATGTCCCTGAGGTACTAAGGCTGAAAGATCACATCATATCTTACAAGGTAACTATCACTGTAAACATACAGTTTCTGATCTGTGGGGCTATAATCAATACTCTGGATTGTATCTAACTTTTTATCCATAATGATACTGATCCTACCTTCTTGGCCAGTACTTGTGTCATACATGTAGAAGATCTCCTCTTTCTTAGTGTTCAATGGCCTTGTGGCGTAAAGAACACCACATAACATGAAAGCATTGGAAACAGATGGCTTGTACTGTCTCGTCTGCCAAGTATTTAGCACATCAAGTGTGGTCTCATTGAGTTTGCTAATCACAATGTTGCCCACGTTATTTTCAGTTGAATATATTACCCATAACCCACTTTCATCCACGGCAAAATCTATGTCCTGCCATGCTACGCCCGCGTAAGAGAAGCGGTTACCAATAGCAGCACCTGGAAGCCCCTTCCTCAAAACCTCCGTGTTTGTGTTTATATCATGCTTCACCATATATCTCGAACCATAAGCATGATAGTACAAATAATTTTTATAAAGGGCAGCACCACCTCCTTCCCCATATGTTATCCTCCTTTCATACTTGTATTTAAACAGCAGCAAATCATCAAAGGAACTATAAATTCTGAAGTATTCTAAGTATCTCCCATCTGTGTTCAATGGTGCAACCCAATAGACTTCCTTCTCTGGGTTAGAGGGATAATAATCTCTACCCCAGGAACCATATTTGAAGGAAAATCCTCTCCAGTTCAGCTTGGCAACATAGGGCTGGCTAACATTCATCAGTCCACGGTGAATGCAGGTACCTGTAATTAAAGAGAAAAAAACCAAAACAAACAGGTTTTCCAAATGTCATTACTAGGAGAGAGGTTTTGCAGACTGTAGCCTCTAGGCTGTATTTAGTGAGGAACAGCTTCATGACCAAGCACAGACATAAATGCATAGCTTCAAGTGTAAAAGGCCCATTTAGGGCTAAGGCTAGCAACTGGATGGCACCAAGTGGTCCAAGCTGACTCAAAAACATAGCAAAAAAAAAATAGGATACATATTATTACAGTTATTTGAAAGGGGAGGTGGGGGATTAATTCACAGAAAATAAGTACTCATTGTTCTGTTCCATACAAGGGACAGATTTCTGTTTCTACCCATTTGAGGCAGGCCAGCCTAATGCATTAGGAAATCCCTTGGAAAACACAATTTCAGAAGCATTTTAGGTTATTTTCTACCTCAGTGGAACTGAAAGCATGGGACATGGGGGAAAAAAGAACGAGGAGCATCTGATTTCTGTGTATTTCACTGTGGAGGGGAAGAAAGGAGCAGCAGCAGCAGTAATTCCAGAGTCACATTTCAGATTAGCATTCTGCTGTCAGAATCACAGCTTTACAACTGTGTGTCACAGCCACATGGTGCCTTCCACCTCTGGCCCTCAAAGAAATCTGCAGACAGTAACAATCACAGCCCAGGAAATGTAGACTGATATTACTCTGACTTTTCATGTGGGATGACTCTTTAGAAAATATGACTTCAAGCTGAATCAGAACAGCTCTGTTTTACACATATTCACAGCAAAACCATTTTCAGTATCATGGAAAAAATAATTTAAATACAATAAACAGTTTCCTTTTACTCATGCTGAATTAGTGATATTCCTGTTTCCTGATAAATTCTCAATATTGTAAGTCACTGGTAGGAAAAAACTTTCACTCAAAAATGTCCCTGGGCTTCTGATGAGTCTGAAGCTGCCACTAGCAAAAACCAGCATGCACTTTTCTAAGTGTTAACATGAGCTTTTTGTATTACTGCCACACAGTGTCCCAGATTTTTTTCTGTAGGGTTATCTTCACCTGGGGTAATGGAGACACAGATACCAAGTGGCTGGCACCAGCTCACAAGCTTAGTGGTACTCCAATGCTTCCCAGTTCACTGGGGTGTTCTAGCCACTGGATAGTCTTCCTTATTAAAGATGGAGTATAGTATGAATAGACCCAAGTCTCATACATCAATTAGTGAATAAATTAATGGCCACAAAAGTTGGTTGCTAATAATGCCTCCCTAAACACAGGAACTCCATGCACTGACAGCTATGGTGCTGATGAATGTCAAGATTATCTTTCGAGGTTTTAATAATTTGAGTGGGAACCATGTCATGATTTCTTGCAGCTTCTGTGACAAGAATGGATCATATGCTCAGTCATAGGAAAGGATGTCTGGCATATAAATAACCTCTGTCTTAGCACAAAGAAGAAAGGAAATAACAGAGAAGGAATTTATCTTTTTCCCTCAAAGTTGGCCATCCCTAAGCATAGGCAGACAGTACTTATGGACATGAATTGGAAACTCCTGAAACCACTGACAGAAAAGTCTAGGAGACATTTTGTTCTCAAAGGCTTTGCAGTCTATCCCAGAGAAAGAAGGAAAATTAGAGGCAGACCAATCTGAAGTATTGTATTTGGAAAAAGACTGGGGAAAAAAGATAATTGGTAAAAAAAATGCACTGTTGTAAATGCAGAGAAATCTTTTTCTGATCTGCTTTGCCCAGGAGAAAGGTGCAGTACGTGTGGGGCTAGAAACCTGTGTCCCAAATGTTAGTAGTGTACAAGCACTGACATTTGGGCCAATGTCTAAAGTCAATTTGGACAGTGAAGCTCTGCATGTCTCCCCCTTTCTCAAAATGTATTATTTCTCTGCTTCTACTACACCACAGCTTCACTCCTCAAAGTTTTGCACTGTCTTACACTAGTGACTGTGACCTGAGGGACATGTGATTCACCTGCAGCCTCCTCTCAACATATGTGAGGAAGGCGGGGAGCAGTTTTATATTTAATATAAATCACTACACTGAGATAAATCCCTATGTCCCCAGGCCATGTTGGCAACTTCCTTGAGGTCAGTATTGCCCATGGCAGCAGCTCCTCATCACTGAGTCTCCATCTGATGGCAGACAAGGTGGCACGAATTGTAAACAATCCCATCTCCTCCCCCAGACCTTTTTGTGGCCTGGGTTTCTTGCCGCTGAAACATGGCATGACCGTGGTTGAATGCTGCTTTCCTTCGTGCCACCAAGAATCCATTCGAATCAGCATTCCTGGCTCGGAGCAGATGAGCATTTAAGCATGCACTTAAGTGCTTTACAAAGGACGAGGCCCCGGAGCAGAAACCTCATTTCCAAATATAGCACACAAGGCAGGCACTGCTGTATGGCTGGCCAGGCTGCATCTCTGGAAATGGCACGTAGCATGTCTAGTAACACGGCCTCAGCACTTGGCACAGCTACCAGTATTTGGAGGTGCTTACACCTCAGCTCATGCAAAGGAAGAATGCTAAGGCAGCCAGTGCAAAATGGCTTGCAGCCTGCCAACTTCATAAATCAATTTGAACTGGTTTTTTCATATATCTCTATTATGTATTGCTACCTATGGCATGAGGACTTCTTTAAAGCTGGTGACATATTGGATATATTACTGTGCTTAAATCACAATAAACTTATCTCAGAATTAAATGGTTATTAAATGCTCTAAAACTCTTCATTTGTTTAAAAAAATACAGCACCAAAGCTTGCAGGTAGTGAAGCACTGCTAAGCTCATCTATATGCGACCTCAAATAATTTTTCATGTCATTAAGCAGAACACAATTCCAGATTTATTTTAATAATTCATACATTGTTTCATAAATAAAAAACAAACGTGTGTTCAGCAGAGAGACCTTTTTTTACAAAAGAAATAATAAATTATTATTTCTTCCCTTAAAGAGATCTCTCTGCTGAACACTTGTTTGGTTTTTATTTATGAAACAATGAATTATTAAAATAAAGTTACAAGTGTGTTCCGTTTTAATGACATCAAAAATTGTCTGAGGTTTCTATAGAGTATGTGCTTGATTTTTATTTCCTTGAAAACTCTCCCATAATTATTATTTTTTTTTACAAAAAACCCTCTGTGGTAGTCGGGGGTGATCTGTCTTTTGCACAGGTTCAGAAGAATTCATTGTTGTTTATTTAATCTAAACTTGCCTCCCTGTCTAGATCTTGTGGGAAAAAGAATTCACGAAGGAAGCAAAGTGTCATGTAATTTTGTAAATATTAGAAGGTACTTGAAATAAATCCAAATGCATTATTCAAACTTTCAAGTTTTTAACTCCTTTCTCCATTGTTTTGGGCCACTGATAAATGATGTCCTGATATTTCTGCCTTCCTTTGTCTCGTGCTTATGTAGCAAACAGACAAGGGAAGGTCTAGCACAGGTCCATACACACATACTTGTCCCCCCATAAAGAATCAGTATCTCAGCTCAATTGTATACTAATCCTTCTGATTCACCAGAAAAAGAGCTGACACCTAATTGTCAGGACTGAAAGGAGCCGGACTTGCTTGGCTAACGGGCTGCAGAACTGAGCATGAGACACATCCTGCTGGATCTCCCTTTACCCACTTCACTCTGAAGCACTGGCAGAGCACATCAGCTTCTTACTCCAACAATAAAAAGAAACATTCCAGCAGCCTCCTCCCACCAAGCAGCTGCATCTGATTGCAGAAGACAAGGGACCACCCTTGGCCTATGCAGCCAAAGGTCACAAGACAAGGTGGGACCCACACTGAAAGGAACTCCCACGAGGGGCACAGACGCCAGAAGCAGGCTGGTGCTACATTCTCACACGTGCTCCCAAGCACCAGATGTGCATCTTCCCCTTCCATCCAGATGTGGGAGCTGTTACCAGCCTTACTAGGGCTTGAGATACCGAAGACAGAGCTTTAAAGGAAAGGCTCATCCTGGCTTCTACTATCTCACTGACACAGGAAGACCCACAAAGACACTCCAGTCTTCCACCAGTATCATGGGGGACTGACACAGGCTTAGAGCAGCATAAAAGACGACCTATGCTGGCAACATTTAACAGGGCATGAGGTGGAGGGAGGGCTGATTTTCATCTGACATGCCTTAAGGCAACTAAGCCACTGAGGTCCTTCAGCTCAGCTCCCTCCAATGCCACTAAATAGATGCATGTGTCTCCAGGGGCAGTTCAGGAAGTCCTGGGGAGGACAACTGGACAGTTCTTTTCAGGTGCCTCTAGACATATCTCTCTCCTTGTGTATGGATGCATTCAGTTCAAAACACAACCCAAAATATTCAGAAAACACAGACACCTTGGGTCCATTGGAGGTAAAATATAGGCTGAGAGTGAAATCACTATAAGACTCCAATAAGATTGCCTGAGTTTCAGAATTAGGCTACTCCAGGTATTCCTCCTGCTGAGACCTACTCACTAGTAGCTTGAAATTCTTAATTTCTGAGTGTATAAAATCCAGGGGAAAAAAAAACAACAACATTGCTCCTTTTTTTCTTCCTTTCTATTTTGCCTTTGAATTTCATCAGACTCACTTCTCCCTGCTTCCTCTCACAGATCATTTCAGTGAGATGTAACACAGAATCTGCTGCAGAAACCTCAAAGGACCATCCTAAGGTCTTTTTTCTCTATACCTACCCTATGCAGCCACATGAAATCAGCCCAAAAGAAAATGAATGAATAAATATTTCTTCCCACTGGAGTGGTAAGGAGAGAGATGCCGTGAACCACTGCAGATAGGAAAGCCAGTGACAATGATGGGAATGACTACCTATATATCAGACACTCAGACACCCACCACTCCAGTCAGAGGAAATGGAAACCAGTGATTTCTTTCTGCTATGTTGTTTGAGAACAGGCCTGCTCACTCTGAGAAATACAGCAGCAAAAGCCTTGGGGGACAGAGTCAGAGGGGCTGCATACTACGGCAGTGCAAAGCAAGAAGCTTTAATTAAACTTGCATTTAGACTCATGATCTTAGACAGCTTGGGGATTAGCCAAGCTCTCTCTAGTTCATGCTGCCTACCCAAAATATTCAGGAGAGAGGATGAAGGGGGAAAGAAAAAGCAATCTGAAAGCAGGACAAAGAGTCAGTTTAATACAAACATTATAAATATAATATGAACTAAAATTAGGGCAAGGCCAAGAGGTTTGGCAGGAATTCAAGGCATTCAAGCTTGCAGAGAAAACATACGGAAATTGTATTCAAACACACAAATGGGTGCTAGAAAGCTCCAGAGGCCTAGGTGTGAGCGTCCATGCAGCACCTCCAAAATGACCAGCTAGGAAATGCAGCTCTCTCAAATACTTGCTCCATCTTCCCAAGCAAAAATTGCTCCATCTTACTGCTTCTGTGTGTTTTCAGGTACAGTCTGCAGGACGTCTAATTGCTCTACAAAATCCTCTGCACAGGGGATAGTTGCTCCCCGCCAGTCACGCAAAGTCACAATATGCTAGTCCAGTGTGGATTAGCAGGGATCTGAGCCTAAGTAACACTTGTGTTATCTGTAGAGCTGGCATCTCCCAACACAACAGTTTCTCTGCCAGTCCTTTGTGCCTTCCTCAGAGACCACATTCACCCTGAAGGAGACCATGTGATAATACACTCACAGACATCCTCCAACCCCTCCCACATTCCTACCTCTGGACAGAAAAACTCACAAACACAAGAGGTTGTCCTCAGCTGATATCAGTGCTGGTAACTCTCTGGAAGTTGTTATATCAGGTAGGGTTTTGACCTGCTCCATTCCTTTCTGTTACAATGAAGTGTTGCCATATGCAAAGGTGCCTGAGCTAGCTGGCATACCAGTCTGGAATAAGGCAATGCTAAAGCAATACCATTTTGGTACCAGATAAAGTCTATCCATCTCCTTACTGTGCCCTGAGAAACAATGCTGAATAAGTCTATTACAGTCACAATTCCATGCAATTACATTTACCCATCCCAGAGCTACCATCCTGCTCTAGACATGACTTGCCTATCCCTGCACAGAGCTGCACTGTGTAGTCTCCCCTTTCCTACACACTGAAAGCTGCTATGTCACACAGACACACCAGCCACCCAGATGTAAAAGCAGCCCTCTCCTCCATCCCTCATGGAAGGACACAGTACTTGTTCTGGAGCTCAGTACTTTCTCACCAAAACAAAAGCTTGCTGTAGGTTTGAAGAGAACGAGATTGCTCCTTTCCACACACCATTGCCCTCAATAAATCAGTGAGATGCCCATCAAGTACTTCTAAAACACTGTGCAGTTTTTTTCATTGAAACATTTTAAGCCTTTCCTTAAGCAGCAGAGAAAGGCCTTGAGATTTTTTACTGCAGGTTTTTGTTTCAGATTTCTCTCCTGTCTGATTCCCAGACAAGGTGTTACTCATGCATTCTGTCAGAGAAACGCAGCAATTGCTTGCAGTGCCATGAAGCCCTAAGGAGGGACTGCTCACCCTAAGGGAAGTTTGTGTTTCTGCCTCTCACCTTTCCAATGAGATGTTTGAATTAGCTGACCCCAAGGTGATGAGAGGTAAACGCTGGTAGGTGCAAATTTGTGGTCCTTGAAAGCAGGACACCACTCCTCCTTTATTATAGGCTCCTCTAGCTGATTGTTAACCAGCTTATGTGAAAAAGTAAGATTCTTCCCCTGGGTATTGTGTACAACACAGCACTTTTGCTCTTGCAATACTCTGCCTAAAGGTACCCCCTGTGTATAAAACACTCAGAGGACCAACACAGTTTTAGAAATCTTCCTGTCTGTTAGCAAGTAGGATTCTTGACCTGGCATATCTAGTCTAGAGTTTTCTAAATGTTTTGCTCCAGTATATCATATCTGACTCTCAGAATTTCTCAGACTATGATTCACTCACAATATGATTTTTCAAACTGAACACAAAGACAAAAGTTCTTTCAGTTATAAACTAATTACCACACACCCCATAACTCTTATCACCATTATATGAACTGCACTCTGGGAGCCACTGATCCAGGCACCAGAATATAACCTTTCCCAGTTAAGAAAACTATAAAATCTTAGTTCCACTGAAATCAGTAATACAGCTTCCCCTTATTTCCCTAAGACCAGAATTTTTCCCCAAGTCTCTTGACCACCTGTTTTAGAAGCATCTTTTGCCTGTGAAGCAAAAGTAATCTTCACACAAAGATCCCTTCTGGAGCTTGCATATCAACAGCTTTAGTACATCAACAGTTGCTCATACATTTTTCAAGCAGCATTAGAGCAATATTGCCGTGACACAGGTCACTTTCACAGGAACTACTAAAAATTGAAACTAGTCAGTAAAAAAACATACTTTCCCATATTTCATTGTTATGAAAAAAAAAAAAAGAGAAGAGGGATAGAGATTCACTTTTCACACTATAGGTAAGAGGAAGACTGCGACTTCTTCCAGCTGAAAACAGCTACTGTTTTTGCAAGAATTTGATTCCTGCCTTCCTTTTCCTTTTGAATCATTGATGAAACTTTAGGAACTGTCTGCTCAATTTTTCAAGAGCTAAGGAGTATCATTACAATTGTATTTAATAGTAACAAAAGGAAATCTCTGCATTTACAGTTCTAACAATGTATTGTATTATTTCTTATGTGTTATCCAACAGAAATACTTACCTGGTGAGAAATAAGGGGGTGGTGTAGTTTTGGTTGCATTCTCTTCACACTCTTTCAATCGATTCTGCAGAGACACAATTTGTCGACGAATTGCAAGGACATTGTTTTTGTCCAGTGATTCCAGTTCATTTACCAATATGGTCAGATTGGTGATCTAGAGGGGAAAAAAAGACAGCAAGTTTTAATGTCAATGTTGTTTTACAGATATTTGCAGGCAGCTTGATCAGGTCACAGAAGACTCTACAGAGGAGGTTCTAAGAAATATCCCTAAGAGTAGGCCTTATCTTCCTGGCCTCAGCTTGATATTTCCAGCAGAGTATGTGACCACAAGGATATGCTTTAAGACTAAGTCGTATAACAGGATGCAAAAAATACAGTGTTATTTCATACATAGTGTAAAAATATCCAGTAGGTCTTAGGCAAGTACTAACTGTTAAATACAAAAAGTACTTATTCCAGCCTTACAAAAGTATCTGCAAATTTTATTTGCAAAGATAAAGAGTGTTTTTAATCACCTGCTTGATGATCTAGAGGACAATGGAGCAAATGATATTTCAGGTTCCATCTGAAGTAATTATTCTCTCTAGGTGAGTGATTAACTACAATTTTGAAAATGTGATTTATAGTCTGCTGGGAAGGTGATAATCTTTCCTACTTCTTGATTTCATATTGATTGGGCCACTGCCTTAGCAACCAGCAGCTAATTTTTTAATTATCTAAATTAAAGCATAGAGGCTTTCAAGCATGGGGGTCTGTAAATTAATATTTATTATAATAATTTAATCAGCTTGTGTGCTTAACACTATGAAAAACTTTTAACTTTCAGGCAGATATTTGTCAAAACCAGAGTGGTCTCCATTTGCTTTGGGGTTTCTTTGCTTTTCTGTGCTCTATATCAAGGAATAAGTTGTTAATGCATTTAAGGTCAAACTTTCTTTTAATTTATGCTGATGAAATGCTAAAATAGTTCCACTGGCTGCAGTAGAGACAGACTGCATTTCCTCAGCCTAAACACTAAAGAGAGAATAGACTATCTGTGTATTTGAACCCTCTGTGGCTAATTAAGACCTTGGCAATACCTCCAAATATATTTGCT
Source organism: Corvus cornix cornix (assembly GCF_000738735.6). NCBI lineage: Eukaryota > Metazoa > Chordata > Aves > Passeriformes > Corvidae > Corvus > Corvus cornix. The sequence goes on along the minus strand of NC_046332.1, from coordinate 57,984,367 downwards.
CAACGATGGCATTGCTTCCAACAAGGCTGGGTTTCAGCTGAGTGACCAGTTTCTCTAGGTCACGGATTTCCACTTTCAGTAACTGGAAGTCCAATTCTGTGTAAGATACACCACCCGTCTCCACTTGCTGCACTCTGATGGTTAGATTGAGGATTTGCTGCTGATACAGTTCAATTCTTTTTGAGTACTCCCTAACCTGAAAGAAAGAAAAAAGAAATACATATTCAAGTCCAGGTTAGCAAATAAGACAAGCCTGTTTGACATCCTTGTTATATTTCTGAGTACCCTATGCATAGCTTCCACATACTTGCCATATATATTCTTCACATAAACAGCATAAATGAAATTCTCATCACATACATTAAAAAATATGAAATTTAACCTTCATTTATTGTTAGCAGTTTTGCAAAATCCCCTCAGGAATGCCTGGGGATAACTGAAGGCAGAATTTTACTCACAGTCATCAATTTTTTTATTCTTTTCTAATATTGTCTCTGTGAGCTAATTTTATCCTCAGTATGCCAAAAACTTACATTGGTAAAAATTGTATTAGGAAATCTGCAGTATAATATCTCTCAAAAGCAACCAGAGAAGGCTGCAAAATGCAATAAAGAATTCCCAAGTTTTTCAACTTCATTTCCTACTAACTCTGAATCCAAATAGGACTTTACCTTGTGTACATTTGAATTGTGTCAAATGTTGGCAGAAGTGATTTGATGCTTGTCTTTGGGCAGGGGGAAAATATTTAAACAGAGTGTTAAAAATGAAATCTGGTTTAAGTGAAAGTGTTAAATAGATGGCAGGCTTTAGCTGGAGTAATTTATATAGCAGCCTTTTCAGTCTTTGAGCCATTAAATAGTTGTCCAGATAAATATATTTTCACACATATATCTGCTGAGGTAAAGGTCACAGTACAAGCACTGTGATGCTGAATGTTAAGAATATTATAAGGATTTGGGACTTCCCTTAGAAATGTTAGTTCCTTGAAATTTAATGCTTTGGTAAAGGGGCATAATTTCTCTCCCATATGCTTCATAGAAGTCATGTCTCTTTTCCCTTAAATCAATATCATTATATCACAAAAGATAAGTAGGAATAAATATAAATAGTTTGTTGCACTATTAACTTCATATTTATACCCTCAGATGGTATTTGTGCCTCTATCTGCAGCTCTGTAATTTTCATAACTATTACTTCTTCAGCTGAAAGTCTTAGCCTACATCTTCTCAAGCATCCTTGCATTATCTTAACATTAAATAAAAGTCAGTACTTTTTCCCATTGTGTCTGAAATCCTGCCATGGTTTGAAGACCATGGACTCCCTGTTTTTCTGTTTTGACAGCAGCCCTTGAGACAGGGACCTAACAACACCCCACATTTATCAAATAATTCAATCTTGATTGAATCCCTTGTGTACTAAAGAGGAGGTGTGGGAGCTCATGGCATGGAAATTCATGAAGAGGATCCTTTAAGATCATAAGTTATTTAGTGATGTGGATTAAGGAGGAGAAGCATAAGAGTAGATCCTCTGTTCAGAAGTATAATTATCAATAATGGCACAAGTACACTGTAAGTCTTAACCCACTACAAAAACCCTGCATGGAAATACGTAGTATACACCAAAACCAGGATGCTCAGTTCCATGTATATAAATCTGAGTTTAAAACAGATCTTCTGTTCTAAATGTGTGCAGCCAGGCTTCGAGCTGCTCAGAACTGTCAAGTTTCCACAAGCTGTAGCAGAAGCACCCTGGCTCACAGCACTGGATGCTCTAGATCTCCCAGGTCAAGCCAGGATAACTTCAAGTTATTGATTACAGTTAAGAATCAAAAAATAACAGCCTACAAAGACTTAGACCTAGTTCCTTGTAACTGGCTGGCAACAGTGATTGCTGGGATCCCTTGCCCTGATGCCTTAGGTTTTAACTTTTGTATTTTTTCGAATCCTGTCCTGCTTGGTGTATATCTCTGAAGTTTCTTGTAGCCTGTTAAATTCTGCTCTCTCATGCTAGGCAGACATAACAGAGCCTCTTCAGGCTTTGTCTTCAAGGACACCCAGACCATCCTAGGCCCAAAAAGTATAAACCAAAAGCCTTTGAGAGGGGGGTCAGCTGAGGGGAAATTACATCATTAACTGAAGCTTTAACTGGAGAATTAACCCTGATATGCAAATGAACAGAACCTATAAAAGTGTGAAGAACTCATAACCCGTCATCCATCTTGGGATCCATCTTGGCAGTAGCCTCTGGCTCCCCAGGGGGTACTTTTGAAGGCCCTTTGAATAAATACCTACCTTTGTTCCCTTACTCCTGTCTAGTCAGTGTTTTTAGGTGGCCTCTCAAGGCGCCAGTCCTAACTGCCACCACCATCTGCTAGGGAATAGTAGGAAGAACCAAACAGTGCTTTGGGAAAAGCCAGAGGTAGATGGACCTCACACCTACACTGATCACCAAAATCAGTTTGGAGTTGAAAGAGAATCTCAGAAAAAAACCCATCTGGAAAAATTATTCAAAGGTAAATGTTTAAACTGTGTGTCTAGAGTTGGCACAACAACAAAAAAAGAAAGAATATGTGATTACAGCCTGAGAAGTATGAAGCAAGTCCATTTTTGAGCAAAATTGCACTGCTGTGTGAAGCTATGTCTATCACAGAGGTATCTGGAAATCTGTCTACTTATTAATAATCTTTCTCACAGTAATACTGGTAATAATAATGCAATACAGACCAAATCTACAGATTTGGTAGAAATAAACAGGCTGCTGGAATTAGTGATGGCTACTCATTAGTGAGAAACCTGTGAATTTGAAGTTTTCTCCAGGGTTTTCAGAGCCTGGACAAAATGCTGAGGGCTGGAACAAGGCATGCATAGTTATTCCAGCCCTGACTGCAGAATGCTGCAAGACACAGCCCTGAAATTCTCCTCCCATATTAGAGAATTTTCACTCAGTCAACCATCTAGGTCATTTAAGGACATGTCAACACCATCCAGCAGAGCATAGCTGAGCCTGAACTAGCACCATCACTCTGCAGTGCTCTGCACAGCCACACCAGCATCGCAGTGAACTTAAGCTAATAGCTCCCCTGGCAAATTATTGGACAAATAAAATTTTCTCAGCAGTACTGCACTAACAGGCCTATACTGCTCTTGCAGATAAATCCAGTACACATGTTAAGCATTACAATGCTCTATGTGGAGATTCCCACCTGCTCAGTTCTGGTTTAGGAGTTTCTGTGGATTAGAAATATCAGTTGAAAGAACACGATGTTGCTCTGTTGATCGGCAGATAGATTTAAGCAGCTTGTAATCCCTGCTCTTCTACTGCGTCTCCCTGCTAGGGACTGGCTGTAGTCTTTTGACAGGCTGGCACAGAAATTCTGTGCATTTCCTATATTTAGAGATACAGACCAATAACTAGTACTGATTGCTGCTGCATTTTTCATAAAAGCCTGAAGTAGGGTATCATGAGTGCATAGGGCCTGGATTAGCCCTTTATGGGAAGAAAATGGAACCACGTGAAGTATATGTAAGGAAAAAATCCTCAGTTTCAGTTTTTCCTCCTTTCCAAGCATTGTCACCTTTGTTTAATGAAAAGGGCAGGAAAAATATGCAATGCTCATTTATTGTGTCGTTTACCTGCAGCTGGTATTTACCAAAACAGGTTTTGCAGCATGCAAGCAGACACTTCTCCAGCACACATTTGGAGAGTACAGAAGGGGGAACAAAGGCGCAAGATGAAGATGTAAAATAAAAAATATGGGAGGAGCGAGGGAAGATAAGAAAGAAATTACAAAACCAGCAACTTTATAAAATCACAAAGCCAGGGCACTGGCTTTGGGCAGGCTTGACCTCTACAGAGCCATAAGGAGCAAGACTGGCAGTCTGCCTTCTGAGATGGAGAAGAATTACATTACAGGTTAACCTGTTTTGAAAACCAGTGGGCTTTTTCACTCCTGTTTCTGTTACATGAGAATGTTGTGGCCATCGTGAGCCATGTTCTGAAAGGCACTTTCTCTCCTTGTGATCATGTGCTGATCCACCCCCACCATGGAAGTGTCCTCTCCCCTTTCCTATTGATAGGAACAGCAAATTCCCACTTTGCTTTAAAAGGTTAATTTTCTTCTGTAGTCATAATTATGCTGGCAAAGGTTGATGTGACAGAGGAAAAATTAGTCTGGTATTTTCAGCCTACAGTTTGTACTCAGTTGGCACATGAGAGCATCTCTTTATCTGCAAGCTTCCTTGCCTGCTGATTCTATAAAAGGACCCCCTTGCTTTTTGAATTAGCCAACAATCAGGCAAAAGGTTAATGATTCAATCAGGTTGTTTATCTGGCACTTCTAGCACATGGAAAGCATCCTTAAGAGGGTCCAATCCTGCAGCTCTTATCCAGGAAATGTTACCATGATCTTCAAAGGGTGTTTTAGAAGAGCAACAAAAGCATGGATTCCGAGAGTCAAAAAAGGAAGCATTCAGTAGAAATTCCTACTTCCATGTTGAGACTAGGTTATGTCTGAATGCAATTACCTAGGAATTTGCTCAGGATCATCTCTAGTAATGATCAGTATTGAAAGCTTGGGTTTCCTCCACTTCATTATTTCCTTGTCCCTGCAAGTATCATTATGACTGAAGTAATATACAGGATTGCATTAGGATTTTTTCCACAATTGGAAAGGTAAAGAATTTTTGAGCATGGAGATTTATGCATCACAGGATCTCAGACTACTTAAGTTCAGATATCAATAGAGAAATGCTCAATAACTCTGTTCCTTCTACAAAAAAAAAATAGAACATTAGAAATGAGAAATCTTACACACATAAATTTACACCAAAATTCAATCTGTTCATTTCAATTTCTGACCTAAAGTGTCTCTTTTCCCATATCACACCAAAGTATATGTCACACTTCAACTAGATGCATTGTAACACTGCTTGGCTGATTGGTCTCGACAGGATGAAATTCAGTGAAGCCTGAGTTAGGTCAAGAATTTTCACTGTCTGAAGCAAGAGTTGCAAGTCGAGGTCAGTGTCTACACTGTGGTACACTGCTGGGCACGGGTGACAACAGTCACAGCGGCTCACACCAGCTGGCAACCTAGACATTAAAGTCTAGGGTGGGGACTCAGCTTGCCCTGAATTTAGAGGTGAGTTTCAGGGACAAATCTGGACACCTAATTTTAGGTATTTATAGTAACCTGTGTCTTTATATGAGCAAGATGTCTGAACTCATTGGAGATCAGAGGTTGTCCACACAGACAGGTCAAGCAGCACTTGAGATGCTCCACACATCTGCCTGGCACTAGCTTAAAGGAAACATGCACCATTCTAAGGAAAACACCAGTAAGAGATAGGTTGTGCCAGGGCAAGTGACTGGGAAAGGTGATACACAAACACCTTGAAGAATCATGCCAATTTTTGGCTGGGACTCATGCCCCTCACCCTGTCCCAGTGCAGTGACCTTCAAATGCTGGCACTGACCACAGTGGGAACAGCATGGGGGCCTGAAATCTCAGTGATTTTCATGGCTTACTAACCCTGAGCTGCACTTCCATGCTCCAAGGGATCAGGTAACTCCTGTGCTTGGAGGCAGCAGGACTTATGTCAGTTTGCCTTTCATATGCCTGCTGACAGCTGAATGTGTTTCACTGTTAGCTCCAGTTCTTTCAAAACAAACTATTTGAACTGAGAGATCTTGCCACAAGATCCTACGCCTGTTGTTGTGGGTTTTATGCACAACTTCTTATCTGTTCTTGATTATACCAGAGGAGGGCTATGAATATTTATGATTACAATTTATAATTTAATGCTTTGCCTTTTCTGCTGATTAATTCAAGGACACTTCATTTCTTAAGATGCTTGGTTTCCAAAGAAAACACTTTCTGCTGGACACCAAATCTGAATCCTGAATATTTATCCACTATAAAAAGTCAAAGGCAGATTCCTGTCTTCACAAGCAGCTTCACCCAGTGCACTTCAGCATGTGTAGGTTTGCCCCAGTTCCTTAAAAAATGGAGCTCAATTCATGCAACAAGCAGCCAAAGCAATGTAAGGTGTATTTGTCTTCAACAGAAATGCATAATTCAGCAGTCTCACTGCCACAGCTTCAGATGTTGACAAGAAAGATTTTTTTATTATTATTTATTTATTTTTCCTCTGTGAGAGCAGAAGCAGTGAAGGGGCAAATATTCACCTACTTCTTCACTCTGGGCTTTGGTGACCTTTCTCCTCTTTCCCTTCACTGCCTTCTCGAAATCTGACTGGTTTGATACAAATAATAACACATGAAAGAGCAGGAGGCTTGGCTTCCTGTAGCATCATGTAGCAATCCCAAACTAATAAAACTGAACCAAAAGAGGAAAACCATAACCATTCTTCCAAAACGTACCATATGCCTCTAGCTGAAAAGGCCTAGAAAAGAGACCTGAGAATATTCAAATGTATGATATGCTATTACAATGTCAAAGATCAGAGATTTAATCACCTTTCTCCTTGTTCTTACAGAGCCCTCTTTCCAACTGTTTGAAAGAGAGACCACAGATAAATGCTAATTGCTGCACTTTTTCATAGGCAACCATTTATCCGAAAAGATGCAAGTGTTGTTTTTAAGACAAAAGAACACCTTACTTTAGAAAGCTCTGTCTCAAACTTCTCCGAGAGTGTTGTCACTAGAATTTCCAATTGCTCAGCCTTCTGCACTGGAAAGGTGGTATCCGGCAAGTACACGGAGCACTGACAGGTTCCCTCATCATTCACAGAGCCAGACACATTGGCAAAGAGCTGCAAAAATAAATTGGTAAGAAAAAAAGTGTTAACATTCTTCTCTAGAATCAGCACCTAATAATTTCTGGAAATAATAGGAGTTGTGCCAATCACAAAATCAACAATTTCTTTACTAGTCATCTTCCACCTTCTTCCAAGGAAGTCAAAATATCTAGCAATTTCTATGACTCATCCTTACAAATCTCTCTAAAAATAGTTAAATATTGCTTTAAAGATTTTACCATTGGAAAAACAGAGGCGTATAATAGTCCTTACTTTCCCAGTCTTGTGGACAATGTTCCTAAGATAATGAAATACCTTTTCCAGCAGATAGAAAAGCAGGCAATAGCAGGAAAATAATAATGTAGTAAGTTAGGTCTTACAGCTACTATTCTGTTCATCTAAATTGGTCAAATCATTTAGTCATTTACATCCAAAGAGAGGAAAGCACTGAAATAGAACTAGTAACAGGGAAGGTTTTGAAAAGAAAAATCTTTCATTTGAAGATTTGCAGCCAGCCACAGCAAACAGACATGTGCATTTAATTATACACCACTGAAAGGTGATAAATTTAATAGGCAGGTTTGGCCTAGGGTAGAGATTCTTATTTTGCTACAAAATATTGCTCATAAGACCCACACATCACAGCCCGCCCATCCATCCTTGTGGATAGTTGGCAAAGCTCTTGCCCATGAATTGCCTGTCCCAGTTGTCTGCATGCTCACAGCACCATCACTGAGCAATGTGCATGAGGTACAGAAAGGTCAGGGCTGGCACCTCCTGATCTCACCATAATTTACAGCCAAGGCACACTGCATTCTATAAACACCAGGCTGAATACTGAGTGTGTTCGGAGCAGTTCTTTTCTGTTTGTACACAAAATCTTTCCAATTCATAAACCTATCAGGAATTTATTAATAAAGATATTTGGTGTTACTTTAAAATATTCTGGCACACACTTCAATGCAGCTGCATATTTTAAAACTGCAGACTTGCTCTTTAAACTCACTTCTTTCTATAATCTCTTTTCCTGCCTTGCAGAAATCCCAGTGTTATTCATGTGTTCTCTCTTTTTCTCCCCCTCTTGAAAATAAACAAGCAAATAACAAAACAATGTCCTGAGAGCTGGCATTTCAGCACTTCTTCCCTTGCTTTTCCACAGTGGATTCAACTAATGTCCTCACTGAAAAACCAGCCCAGGACACACAGTGATGGCCAGCAGCAAAACTGTCTTAATCTGTGAGCCCAAAAAAAGGAGCAGCAAGCAGGAATGATCCCAGTTCACACTTCTGGCAACCTCTTTACTGCAGCCACAACAAACAGCATGCATCTCATTTTGGAAGAAAGCGTGGAAAGTCATTTTATCTGTGTTGTTCAAGTACCATGGGCCTTAAAACTTCACTCAGACTGCTGAAGACATTTAACATGAAAGGAAGCAGAGAAGTATCTCATGGCATTCCAGAACGTCCCAGCACATAACTTCCATTGATTTCTCTGCCAGGCAGGTTACCAAAGCACTTTTGAAAATCCCACTGAGAACACATTATGTCTAAGTTTCCCAGTATTTTTGAAGATATGGCTATCAGTATGTAAATTACTATGAAAAATAAGTTCCTAAGTCACCTAGATATTTTCTACACCTCCGAGTCCTCAGCACATGGACATGGTTGGGATGGCAAGTCAAGTTGCTCAGTAATAACATACAAATGGATGGGAGAGACCAAAAGAATAAATAAATGTGGCTTAATGAGTATATGGGAGCTTCTCTGAGACTGTTGCACACTGGCATGCTAATTTTTGTGTGGAAGGTATTGTGTTCTGTTCTTTCTGTGCATAACACAAATATGAGTACATGTATACAAGAGAGAGTATGCTATACATTGTACAGCATAGTGTCTGCTATACCTTTGTATGCATTATACACTCTGCTGTAAGCTACAGTCTTGACTGTATATACCAATCAGTTTTCTAGACTTACCATGCCTATTGTGCTAAAAAAAAATTCATAAATGTATTCAGGTATCTCCCAAAAAACCTGCAACTCGTGCTTTTAACCTCCCTATGAAAAACAATCATTATATTTTAACATTTGAGTTAGGAAGGAGCTTTGAGTTGAAGGAAGAGATTCACTGCAGTAACCGCAGCTGATATTGAAGCCAACAGACAGTTTCCCCAAAAGAGTAGACAGCCTGGGCAGACAGGACTGCTTCCATTCTTCCATTGACATTACAAGCATTGGGATCAGGATGTTGACAAGACCAATAAGCATTGTTTAGTTAAAAGCCCCTTGGGTCAATAAGTGCTTCAATCAAAATATAATACCAGCCAAATTACAACCATGTAACAAAAATGTCTTCTGTCATCCTGTAGAAAAATGCATGAGATGGACTGCTACTTTTGATGGAGTTGTATGGTTCTTAAAGTTTAATAATTTATACAGAATGCTTAAAAGAGAGCAAACTGTCCTAGCCTACAGCAAGGACTTGACAGCAACATTTCACTCTGCAAAATTAAGCTGTTACATATACATATTTGAAGCTATGAGAAATGCTCTTTTTCCACATCCCTTCAAATTAAGAAAGGGAGTAGGAGCAAGCAGTTACTCAATTTTCTGAAAACCAGGAAATTTGTCACTGTAGCCTAGTGACATTCACAGGTCTGAATCAGCTATTTGCTCATCCTAAGACAGAGATCCACAGAAAGCACACGACAGGGCCACAGCAGGGGCAGAAGCTACCTCAGCTGGGCAAGGAGATGGATAAAGTTTGGGTCCTGCTCATCAGACTCTCAGAAAGAGAATCTTGACTCCATTTCACTTTTGAAATGCTCTACTGGAGCCAGAGACTCAACTCTGTTTCAGAAGAGGTCCCTTCACACATCCCATATGCCCCACTGGGCTTGCCTGGACACACAAAAGATCTGCTGTGAAGCTGTCTACCACTGCCAACCGAATCTGGACCTGTGCTTTGGATGAACTCTGTTTTTGACTATAATTTGGAAGACCATACAGAGCAAGTGTGACCCGTTGAATCTGCTCCAAAGCAAATATGTTATTAAACAGTCACTGATAGAGAGAGGGAAGGAAACCAAACCCTAAAATCTGCAGACTATGGACTTAAGCACTCTACCAGAAGGCACAGAAATAAGATTCATGTCCTTCTACCATCAAATAGCTGATAATGTTTTAACTAGGTAGAACAGGGAGAATCAAGATATTCTCACTCCCAGCAGCCACAAGTGGACTCTCCTCAGAAGATACTTTCAAGGCCCTGGTATAGTTTATGACAGAAGACTTCCTCCAGGAAGACTGGAATCACCAAACTGTTTGTCATACTGGCAACAAATCCCCAGGGTCCCATCTGTTTCATGTCTGGGGTCCAGTTCAGTAGTTACAAGGTTAATGCTAAAGTTTTGGATCTGACTTAAGGCACTGAATGACATGGTAACAGTAGTGATGAATTTGGAGATTCACTACTTCCTAAAGTACCGGATACACAACACATAAATGCTTTTTCCAGGGAGCACAACTGGTTTACCTGTGTCAGAGTCAAGTCACTAAGTGACTGTGTAGCATCTAAAGAATGGGACAGAAGTTCCTAAATTTGATCTTTTCTGGACAATATTGAAGGCTAGTAATGTTTATACCTTTGGGGTAGTCTGCAGTTTGCCATTCGTATTCCTAGGTTGTGTCAGATACGGAAGCATTGTACTGAGATAAGCAGTCTGAAAAACAAAGGAAAGACTTTTTTAGTGTGATTTCCTGCATAAGGCACCATCCCTTCCCCACCAGTTAGCCCTCATCCTGCAGCTCCAAAGCACTTTGATTTTATTATGGGAGCAATCCTGAGCAACTGTAAAATTTCTGGTCTGCTGCTGAGGTGACAGTTTCCCTGGGCACAATGTCACTTCACAGACACCTCTTCTTGAAGAAAGGCTCTGTGTGACCAGAGCAAGGCAGGGGACACTCAGCCTGTCCAGGAGGTGTGAGCTGAGGCTGTGACAGGCAGCCCTGGCAGATTGCACGGCATTCTAAAAGGACAGTGCCATGCCCCTCTGCCCTAAATCCAGAGAATACTGTCCTCCCAGCAGGGATGTCCCCTCCTCACCACCCAGCTCATGCTCCAGCCTCTAAGCAGAGGACTCGCTGCCCCTTTCACACCAAGCTGTCAGGCTGTGAGCTGTGATGGCTGGGGAACATGTCCCACTCTGCTACTAGCACCATGGAAGTGACAGCATCCAACTGTGGAGAGGGAGCACTGGGAGAAGACGCCACACTGCCAAGGATACAGCCAGATCCACCGTGGGAGCCTTTTATGTAGTAAGACTATATACACCCCTTTAACTTCCATCTGTGGCTGCCACCTGCCTTCCTGCCACAGCAAGGACAGTGACTGTAACCCTGGCACCGTACTGGGGGTTACCACATTCCCACACAGTGTGAAGAGCACGGTGCTTTCCCATGATGCAGCACAGTCACCCATAATGGGATCTCACCAAAACCAGTGGCAAACTGGGAACTGGAGCAAGACACCCTCAATGTCAAATGGTGCAGCAGACGGAGCATCAAATGGACTTCCCCTGCAACAGGACACTCACAGCTGGGTCTTCCTGCATTTCCCAAATCCCAGCTGGAATCCTATTCCTGAGCCAGGGAATGGTGGGGAAATCCAAATGGCCAGCAAAGGGCAGGTCTGTTAAGTGGCACAGTATAAACAAGCTTTGTGGGACAATTTGTCAAATAAACCCTCTTGAACAGGCACTTGTGTGCTCATACAATTACACTGATCGTGATGGGCAGCTGGTAGCAATTAACAGTGTTAGGGCAGAGAGCATCACAAATTGTGCAAATTACACAGACTGAAGACTAGCTTAAAGCTAAGCAGACTAAGGAGGAATTTCTCCCCTATTGAGCTTTCTACCCTCAGCTTATCAATACATATTTACACCTCCATCTTGAATTTTGCAACTTTTCATTCCTTGAGCAGATAAAGGCAGCTTCCCAGGAGGTGTTAACTTCACTGCCTGCATCCACAACACTCCTAAACTCCAAAAAATGTAACTAGGGGCACACAGGAATTCTCTGGTTGGTGACTAAACCAGATAAATCAGAAAGAATTATTGGGAGCCAAAATGGTTTTTTCCCAAATTTTAATTAATAAATACCAAAAGGCAGTCATTTTCAGCCAAACAAAACCAAAATGCTTTGCTTCATTTGAAAAAGCTCTTAACCTATTAACAAACTTTTTTTCTAAAAATTTGAACCCCCATTTTTAATTTAAAAAAAATTTTAAAAGACAGTACAAAATCAAAACTATCTTTTACTAATAAAATTTTTTGCTTAAAAAAAGTATTTTTCAAAGTTTTCTCCCTTCCCCCCTGAATTTGATGTAGCTTTTGTTTGGGCGTTATTGTGGGTTTTCTTCTGATTGATTTGTTATGCTTTGAATTTCTCTCTTGCCCAACCAGATACAGTTTTTTAGGGAAGAGGGAGAGCATCCAACAATAACCAACCAATGTGGCTTTCATGTGCCTAGTCACAGAGTATGACAGCAATCATGCAGCTGGGAAAGCTCCCACCTCCCAACTCCTTCCACATCAAAGATGTGGATCTGTTCCTGCTATAAGCCCTTGCTAATTAATTAGAAGCTACACAGAGCATTTAATATCCACTCAGATCCTCACTGGGAGTTGCACTCATCTAACCAAAGGCAGAATTTGACTCTGACTTTAAACCTGTGCCTCAATTTTACATTTATTACCCAGTCCCTATACATTAGTTGGGGGGAGGATGGAGGAATTCTTTAAACTTTCTCCATGCAGAGATCTCAACATTTGTCTAATCATTTTCCAGTAACCTTAAAAGAATTTTCAGCAATCTAAACTATGTGAGATGACAAGAAGGCACCAAAGCTCAGGTTATGAGACCCCCATCTTACCTCTTCTGCAGCTGTTGTCGTCGTCCCAGCCACAGCACTCATGCTCTGCATGAGGAGAAGCACAGCCACCTGTGTGTGCTTCATCTTCTCAGCCAGCAGATGTGACAGCAAAGGGAGAAAGGATGTATTTTATAGTAGAGTCTGGGGATTTCCCCAACCAACCCTTAAGGAACTTGCATGATATTTTTACAGGTTTTGGGTAAGTGATGTCATAAACTCATACAATAACCAAATTACTAATGCACAAAGAAAACATAAGTTACCATCATAAATTAACTGTGTCCAGTTTTCTAACAGGAAACCTTTCCCATGGGGTACAGTATCTGATCTTAATCTTGGTTCTACAGAACATCAGGTGCTTATTTGCTATGAGAGGCAAACAGGCATTTTCCTTACAGCAACTCAATCATAAAAATTCTTGTAGATTCTTTGAAGATTCCATCAAAGTTATGCAGACAATACAGGTCTTTGTGGTATTTATTACTTCTTATACATACAGAGAAGAGCAGATGAGGCTAGACTGCTCACACACCAGAACCACGTTTCCCTTTTCCCAAAGGCCAGTGGACCTTTGCCAGTGAGAAAAATACACAGAGGTCTCTACAGTTTTTCAGTTCCCTTGATTCTCACATAGCACAGGTGGGACACAGACTACCTCCCATTTCATTCCCAGCAGCTTTGTGTGTCATATATTAATACTATGTGCCCATTAATGCTTACTTGTGCATTAACACTGTGTACCCATCAAGGCTTACTCACCTGCTCTCTTTTCATGGAGCTGCATTCCACCTGACCACAATGATTGACTGTCCTGTCTCTAGAGCACTGATCCAGAGAAATGAAAAAAGGTCACATGTAATTAGTGTGGCCCCCACACTCCCCAGCTGTGCCACCCCACCATGTGAGAGGCAGTGAGCTGCCTGCAGTTCCCACAGCACCCAACCCACCATGGGAATTCTCTACTCCCAACAAGCAACTGCCTTGGTAGAGTCAGCTGCAAGCCTCCACTTGTGCAGAAGAAATTAAAATTCTCTCCCAAGTTCTTTGGATCACTGGGAAAATGAGCTTGGTGTTTGGAAGGAAGGTTCTGGTAGGGACTAAGGGAATGGCTATATCTATGCACTTGTAAAAGTCAAGAAGTCCCTAGACCAAAACATGACCATGATGAAAACATTCTTTTCCTTTTTCTCCTTCATTCTGTCAGGCTTAATTCTTCTACTGAGTCAGCAACAAAAGGCTGTCGCTGTGCCTAAGTGAAGAAAGCGGTCAGGAGACCCTTATTCCTTTCTGGTGTTGGTGGGCAGAGGTCAGGGCAGGAGCAGCAGTACTTCTGAGCAGCAGTGCTGCCTCATATGAAACTCATCTCCCTGGTGAGGAACTCTTAAGGCTTCCTTGTATTACCATAGCACTGTCAGCTCCAGGTGGCAAAGGGAAAGCCAAGGCTTAGGGCAAATCCAAACTAGAAAACTCTTGAGAGAAGTCATGTCCATTGGGGTAACATATTTTTAACCACAGCTTTGCATAAGCATAAGCTTCCAGACATATTCACAAGGCTGGCAGCAGCATCTTGCAGGGTAAGGATATAATAATTTCTTGCAAAGATATTTTTTCACAGCAGAAGCTGCATCTCTACTGGAGGATTTCATGGCTAATAATTCAATGTAAGATAGACAAGACCTGGAAGGCATGTGATAATGTGTAAGCAAAAAGAACCAGAGCCATGCTGGTACAGCAAGAAAATGAATCCAGGCTTCTTCCTCTCAGGTTACAGTGGTGTGCTTTCCCGGGTAAACCACAGTGCTGTCAAGGGAAAGGAGAGACTGATGCTGTTAAGTACAGCCAGGGCTAAAGCTCTGAGCTCCAAGAGAAGCAGACTGGCCCCTGTCAGAGCAGCTGACAGCTGTGAAATATCCTTTGCACTATAAGAAAAACTCTTTGGCCACACCAGAGCAGACTTCAGGTACAAACCAGCACATACATGTTGCAGACAACTGGTAAGCCTATGCTGGCCAAGTGATCTCTACTCTCAGTCTGTGATATCCTGATATTGCATAATTGTCACTTCCTTCCCAGACTTTTTTTTTTTTTTTTGAGTGAACCAAATGATCTCCATACAAAACCGAGGGAAATCCTGGAAACAAATCACTCCCAAAATATGTCATGGATGAGGGTTTGTTCCTTATCAGCCCAGCCTAGTCCTAACTAGCCCTCCAATTCCAGACATAAGCCCTTCTATCACATCTCTTGTTATGGTAATACCACTCTGGTAGGCTTCAATCCATGCCTCAGGTTATTTCTGATGCTCCAAACAAAAAGAAAGCCAAACACCAAAAAGACCTACACAAACTTACATAGAAAAGTAATGGTCACATCTTAGCACCAAAGGCCCCAGAAGACATCTAAAAGGACAAGTGTTTCATCATGTGAATACATGGGAAACCACCAGGCTGTTTTAAGGGAACAAGCTCCGAGCAGCATACAAACAGGCCCCTTTTCCTGAGGACCAGGCATTATTCCCAGGGGGAATGCATTTAGCTGGATGGATGAAGCAGCAAGGGAAAGCATGACACAGAGATACAGGTAAATTGAGCTGACAGCACAGATGCATCTGTATATCTGAAGACTCCAGATGAGTAGCATGCTCCATGCCCCATGCATGCAACAACTCCTTGGCAGCCTGAAAACTGCCAGAAGGCAGCTGCCCAGGGCACCTACAGACCCACTGGCCTTGCTAAGGCACCACGAGTCCTGCTGGCTACAGAGAGGGCAACTCTGCAGCACATGTGGCCACACTCGCATGCTCCCCTGTGTAGCAAGAAAGTGAAATTTTGTAGGCAGCTTTGTGCTGTCAGCACAGACAGCCTCTGAGTTTGGAGCCTGATGTCTAATCAGAAGAAAAACCTGTTTTCTGAGCATAACAGTGAGTCTCTGTTCCTTCCAGAGGCTGGGTTTGCAAATCACCCACGAAGCATAAAAGTTTCTCAACAGTTTTTCTTTTATGTTTAAAAAGCAGTTCCGAGATAGGAAGCAAATATTAGCCAAGTAAGGATAGTTAATCACTTGCTTTGGCATAGCTCAGTAATCATAGTTGATCAGTTGCTTTGGCATTTTCCGCAGTATTTGTGTTTGCACATGACCTCACAGAGACAATGGGGATCTATATTTTTGTTCCTAATCGAAGCGTAATTAATGCCAAATAAAAGTACTTTCTCTGGATCTATGTAGAACCCTTAATCTGAAAAAATAAAATAGATGCATTTTCTACATTTTAGAGGCGAGAAACTTTATTTATATGTCATACAGGAAAGTTGCACTTACTTAAGAATTTCCTCTTGGGAAAACAGGGAAATACAAGGATTCTTTTTGTAGAGCTTCACTTTCATCAGTACTTCCTCGTTTGCAACAGTCCTAGTGGGCAATTCAGGGCAAAGTCCCTTCTTTTGCAACAGACCTTGTCTTTGATTTCAGTGGGACCTATACAACAAAGTGCCTTTGCAAAAAGCACACTAATGTCTCTCAGACACCTGTTCAGCAGAGCCCTTCTCAAACCCAGCCTAACTTAATGACTGGTTTTATCACAGCAGAGATTATCATGATTATTATTCAACAGAGAGATAGGTGATTCATATAATCTACTCTCTAAAGCTAGTGGTTTGATCCAAAGTCACGGGAGTCAAATATAACTTGATCATGCATGGTGGTATGAATATAACCTTTTACATCTCAGTTTCCCACCAACATTTGGAAAATATAGTATTGCACTGTCTCAGAGCCATGTTTTGCAATTGTGTGCATTAACAAGAATAAGAGGCATTCAACTATAGGAGAACAGGGACCACATCAAATGTGCAAAAATACAAACAAAAAAAAATATAGAACTTGTCTCAGTTTAGTAGGCGAACAACAGGATGAATGTAGGTTATGTGGTTCTATCTATCAAGTAATCATACACAAATATATTTATCCTAGCTGATGTCACAATCTCAAATTCTCTCTGAATCGTTCCATACAGTCCCAGGACAGGTGTATAACCTGCACTTTCTTACAAGAAGAAAATAAAAATCAGTGGATCCAAAGTGGGATATAGTACCTCACCATGCTAACTTGACAGAATGGTTCAGACAGAAAGTACTGCACTGCACACTACATTTTGCAAGTCTAATGTAAAAGCATTTCTGCTGTTTGCCTGCAGACGCGATAAGACTCCGAGCCTGGTGGAATCAGCATTTCAGTGCATGTCGTCCAGTACCCTCTATACTGTGGATTTAGCAAAGCTTGCCTAAAGCTTGTTAAATCCCTCCTCCCACCAAACTACATATTCCTGAAGTAAAGCCAAAAATATGGAGAAAACATTAATGCATATTCATCCTATGATACAAGAACATAGCAGCTAATATTCCTTTTTATTTTCTGAAGATGTTTCTTTCTGAAAATAATGAGTCTGGTCTTCTTTGATTATAGGATCATCCTGTAGTGAAATAAGGAGGTTAGGAGGGTCAGCTTTCTTTGGTAAGGTGCTGTGGAACAACTGTCATCATGAAATCCATCTATTTCATGATACCAATGTTCAACATAGACCTGTTCTACTCTGCTAATCCCTTTACAAATTGCTTGCGCTTTTTCCCTCTCCAAGTGATTCACATTCTTATGCAATATATTTTGGTGTCATCTATCATAAAGCTCATCTATTTGGAAGATATTATGCAAATACTTTCATTTAATCCCTTTATCAGTAGAATGTCAGGTTAGTGTTTTAAAAAACATCCCTCTGGGCCATGTTCAAAATAAGAAAGTGTATGGGAAATATTAACACCTAGTTTAAAAATTATGTTAGTAAGGGTGAGCCTCAATTTTCTGAGACTGTAGGAAAGTGGCATCTTCCTGGAGTAGAATGAGAAACTGAGTAGAATTTGCAGAAAGGGTGAAATTTCCTTTACACCTTTAAAAATGCCACTAACTCGACTGATTCAGCCACCAAAAATGAAAGAAAAAAAAATTATCTGTAATGTCAGAAAAGAAAGACCTTCACTAAGGAAGACATAAGACCAAGATGACAGCAGCTGATGTACCACCAGCCAGAAGGATGAGAGATTATTAGTCACAGGTTCCATGGCTTGGCAGAAGAGCTTGTTAGAGAGACTCTTGGATAAATCCAGAGATTTATCCAGAGACTCTTGGATAAATGAATTGAGTCTAACCATAATCTGCCTGAGTTCAAAGCCAAAAGATATCAAGAAAGAATAGTCCTGGTCTGGAAGAACAGGAAGAAAACAGGTGGAAGGGAGAGTGGATGGCAAAATGATAACAGCATACATGAAAACTGGAACATTTTGTTAGAGAACATCAAAATGCACAAAAAGCAAGATCTAGAAGAGAAGCACAAGGGTGTATATATGAAACACTGACAGCACTATGAAAATATGCTGGGGTGGTGAGTGAGAATCAATTCCCATTCAAGGACACTTAAGAAATAACTACTTCCTTAAAAGAAACAAGAGCAAACACAGAGAACAGCATATATTCATACAGCATGGCAAAGGAAGGCAGAAGAAAACATCCAGGAGAAGGAGTGTTAGAGGACAGTTTGGTTACGAAAGAAGTACACTGCTGCCTTGGGATTATGACAGATTTTCATGGACAGCTAGCCACATGTATAAAGGCAGGAGAAACCTGCATGCAATTTTTTTTAAAGAAGAAGGAATAATTGCTTAACAATAACCTGGGGCAATGACAAGGCAGGGGACATGTTATTGCTGACAAGAGAAAACTTCTCCTTCAAAAGGCATCTTGGAAACCAAGCCAGCATGACATTGAAAGAAATTATTTACTTGGGTACTATATTGTGGATAAATAATTTTCAGAAGTAAAAGTTGATGCACAATTAGGAAAGACCTCAAACTAATAATGGGTGTCTTCTCATCTGAGCAGCTATTTGTTTAGCACTTCAGTACACTGCAGTTTGAACTCTCAGAGTCTTGCATTTATTTCTGTCCCTTCCCCCTAAAAGTGTATCCAATGATGAGAATACTTACTTCCTCAGAAAAACTTGTCCTTCATACACATGTCCCAGTCCCAAGGAACAGAGGAACATGGCCTGGATATGGTCTGAGTCATTAATATGAACACAAACACTTACAGACACCTGTATAATAAACACTTAATACAAAAAGGTCCTTGAAACATCTGTTCCACATACCACCATATCACAAGTCCCAACAAAAATAAGATCTTTATTAAAATAGCAAAAACCATTTCTCTAATGCCTGCACATGCCTGTGGCTGGTGAATATAAATGCAGCCACTTGGCCAGAGGGAAAAGGCTCCCAGATGCTTTTTATGGCTTTGTACATTGCAGACAAACTGCTTGCTGCCTCTCTCAAGTTGCAGAGAAGCAGCCTTATGCACCAGCAGTGCTGGCTGCTCTGTGAACAAATACTGTGGCTAGCCCAGCCTATAGATAGCAAGTGTTTACTAATCCCTTGATTAAAAGTGCACACACCTCGATGTGCAGAGTTAAGGGACAAGAAAGAAAAAGGATCTTCTTCCCCACAATAATGCCACGTTGGAAAGTTGTGGCCCTCTCCTTCTTCCTCTTTCTACACGTTTTGAATCTCAGATCAGGGTTGTCTTGACCAGCTTAAGGAGGTAATGAGAGAAATATGTTTTCATGGTAGTTTTATGAATACTTTCCTTCTCACAGATGCAAAGAGAACCTCTTCCCTCTTTGTGGACCAAACAATGTAAAGTGTTCAATCACACCAAAAACACTGATGACCACTTTCTCTTCAATTGACAAAATTTTCTGGGCTTGGCACAGATGCAAAAAAAGGTCCTCCTCCAGGTGTTCATCTTCAACCACATGTCACAGTGAAGAGCACATGGAAAATCTCTGAGCTGGAATAAGAGATGAGGAAACCTATAGACTATCAGCAGGATACAGCTGCAGCTTTATTTAGCCTTCAGCATTGTGAATATTTTCACATTAATATTAGATATCCCTAAAGAGGCCTGTAGCCTGTATTTCAAAGGCCTCATTGATCCCAGGCAAGGAGAATATTCTCGTCCCTTTCCTGTGGCATGCACACAAAAGTTAAACCTATCCTACACCTACTCACTCAGCCTCCTTGGAGCATTGCATCATCACAGCATTATTACATCCAGGATCAAAGTGTGGCCATTGTATCTTTGAACTGCCCAACACTGTGTGGCATAGGCCTGATCCACTCATGTCACACAGGCTGTACAAGGGCTTGGCTGTGATCAAATAGACCAGACCAGCAGCTATTCACTTGAGTAGTCCCTTCATTTCAACCACATTCATCACTCAGGGAAAAGAAAGCTCACACCCAGATAACACTTGACCCTGGAAAAGAAAGTCATCATTTGGTTTTATAACCTATTCAAATGTTCTATTTTGCAGTACCTGTAGACATGGACAGGTGTGCTTTGGGCTTTGCAATGGACACAATGATCCATTCTGACCAGATACATAATTTGCATAATGGTAACTGCCAGCAATACCAAAGCAGCCCTGGTCTCCCACAAATAAATAGATGGACCACACAAGAATGTGCTTATTGGGCAGCAGAGAGGGGAGTCATGCTCAGAGACATTCTCTGCAGCTGATTGACCTGAACTGTAAATATAGTGGCATGCCAGATTTCTGCAAACCTCAGGATGGGATAGGCACTGCATCACCTGCAGCTGCTATTATGCAGCTCAGACTGCTTCTCAGAACAAATTAACATACCAGCTCTCAACTTTTCAGACAACTGAAGTAAATAGAGTTGCCCAAGCAGCCCTGGGGACCCTTGAGCAAGGCAAGCTCTCCTCCAATAATGCTCACACTATAACACGCACCCTGATTGCTTTCTCCACTGTTGACTTCTGCAGACTTTCTATAGGCTCCAGAGTTTATTAGTCCAATCCATCCTCAGCTGCAGTGGGCTTTATCCAGTCACAGAGAGAGTACAGGTAATGACCCCTCTATTAAAACATTTACTAGGGCAAATGTCTCATTTTCAGTCCTTTGTAATACAGCCAAATTTCAAGTGTCTGAGCTCAGTGCCGGTCTTAATGTTTTTTTAAGACTCCAGGGGACCAGAACAATTTTTTGTTGCTGTTGCTTTGAGAACAAGGTTAAAGGAGAACAGGCAGTTCTTCTGAAAGCTATTTTTTTGGCAGAATTCTGAACAGCCTCACTGGCATTCAGAGGAATCTGATATTCAAATGAACCTAGAGGAGGGGCTGAAAAACCTTGCTTGTTGACCCCAAGAAAAACGTGATTCCTTTATAGAAAAATATCAAAGACACTGTGAAAGATCACTTCTACAAGGATGGGGAAAAGAACATGAGTCTATAATGCCCAGACCCCACGTGAGGTGTCGAGCCGCACCACCACTCAGGCATCTTCTGACAAAGCACTGCACCTTGTTAATCTCACTCCAGCAGTGCTATGTTGCTTCCATCTGCTGCAACAGCTTAGCAACCCCAAAACAAGAGCCAAAGAAACAGAACTGCACCCTTAATCACATTCCAGTTCACAGTCCAGTGCAACTCATGAGTGAATCCAGGTTTGTGCTAAGACAATGCACTTCTCACTGGAACTTGAATGAGCTGATGTTCCAGTCTGCTATCTGCCACCCTGGCAGGAACTTCTAACAGACCGACTGTGATAAATAGCAGAGAAGGTGGGGAAGTGATAACATCTTGAATTGCTGTAGGTTGAATTGCACATGAACATGAGTTGGAGTACTCACAAGAGCTTGCAAATGTAATTCAAAACACATGGTATGCTCTCCCGGGCTTGTTTACACCACAAAGTGTGTTTAAACTGAGATAGTGTCAACTTTAAAGAAAAATGAGGTTTTCCTCAATTTTTGGATACGCTCTCTTATTTCAAAATAGGCTTAGTCTGAAATAGTTTAAATCCACACCGACTGGAGTTAAGCTAACTCAAAAAGAAGACACTCAATCAGTGCATCTGCTGAGAAAATGAATCGCTGTTAAGAGATCCCTATGTAGACAAGTCCAAAAAAATTTCTCAAAACACGTATCAAAAACAGGTAAGAGTGTAGCACCAGATGAAGCTATGGCCAAAAGGAAAGGGAAGTAGGGAGAAAATCCAAATTTAAAAAAAAATAAAGAAGTAAAAAGTAATTATAATGTTCACTTATTTAGCCATTAGGTTCTGGAAATGCACTTCTTCACATATATTTCTGAATAGTCAAGAGCAATATCTGCAAAAAAAAATGCTGGGGTTTTTTCCACAGATCCTGCCTCTGGAACCTGTTTTTCTTTACAGTCTGGATTTCCGCTTCTCCCTGAAGGTAAATGAGTGTCACATCATAAACTTGACAAGGACCCATCTGCATGTCTATGTATTAAAAACTCAGTCCTCTTCTCATAAGACTCCCAGTGACTGTTTTAGCAACTAATTTCCAATAGCCTGTGGAAGTTTGCCATTGGGTTTGAAATTTCCTGCCAGGCTGGTTTCTGCCAGTTTGTGACAGTATTTGTGAAGCTTTATCATTATGATCTCACCAGGAGTCTGAAGCAATGGTAAAATGTATTTACACACAAACAGACTTTACCTTGTTTCCTCAAAATTACACAATGTTATATCAGAATAGTTCCATTTGCCCACAAGAAAATTATTAAATCCTCTATCATTAATGACTCTGTGCATTCCTTTAAAATAATCATAAATTAATCCTCTATATTTTTCATTAGCAGTTTTTAAAGAACAGCATTAGCATCCTAGTCAACTAGGATCTCAGTTCTGATCTCTTCAGTTGTTTAATTAAAAAGTAGATCTTCACCCTTCTTATATATTACGTTATAGACTCAAAATGAAAGTAGAAAGACTGCCCCTCCTTTAAAATGCAATTAAATTTTCTCAACTCATTAGATTTCATTTTAATTGAAGTAACATTGCTCCCTGGGTTGCTGAAAAACTGGAGTGAAACATCCATCCATCTTCTTATACCACTTGTTCAGTTTCTGCCCATCTGGACTCTATTCTCATTATCAGAGACATATCAAAAGAGCTTCCTCAGTGCAAGTCTGAGGAGAAAGACAAAAAACTCTGCCATCTTTACACACCAAGACAACCTGAAATCTCTGAGAGGCGAGTTGTGGCCATTCTTGGCATGACACTTTTAGAGGTTTCTGCCTCCAACTGTCCCCCGCACCACTGTGCTGGCAGTACCACATGGTAACGCAGCAGAAGGTGTGACACTCTCCAAGCCTTCTCTGCTCACACCTCAGCACCTCAGCTTAAGTGGCTGGAGGAGGCAAAGTCTGCATGCAGGATGTATTATCCTTTTCTTGCTGCCTCTTTGGCTGGGAGGGGCAAAGGAGAACATGAGGCAGGATCAGCAGTGAAGGACTGGCGAGGACTGCAACACCTCCCACATGGCTGAAAGCAACGGCTTTTCAAGAAACAGGGTGTGCGAGATGGAACGGAAGCACCTGAGGCAACACAGCTCTCAGAAGAACAAAGCATGGTGTGAAATGAGTCTCAGAAGGGGACTCACTTCCCCATCTGGTTCAGCTGAACACAGCTGCCCAACCTGAGCCAGGGTGAGGTCACCTCTCCAAGCCCAGTAACACTGCTATCTGATGGCAGAGCAAGTGACAGGTCTCAGACCACAACATGGGAAAACCATAGCTGAGAGATGCTTCCTGTTTCCCTGCTACACTCACACCAAATGTGCTATAGATATTATACAAGCAGCCTCCCTTCTGTTGGATTTGCTTGCACCTGTTATAATCTAATTAGGAGGAAATTGGACTTCCTGTGCTAGCATCATAAACAGAGGCAACATAAATATATAAATCTTTCTCTTAAATTCCTTTTTCTTCTTTTTTGAAATGCCAGAAGACTGCCCTGCAAACCCAATGTGCAATTCTCTTTTGCATAGCATGTTGAATAATGGATCAAGCTTATGTCTACCACAGATGAAAATCATGCTTTTTCTGAAATCCATTCACTGCTTCACGGACCCCAAATCCTCTAGGTGCTATACATTTCAGCTGTCATTAATCCATGTAATGTTCCTGTGTATGACACTATTCATTTAGACCACCAATTTAGTTAAATTGACAGATGTGAAAAAAACACATGTAACCAAACAACTCCCCAGTGATCACACAGCTGCTGATGCTGAAGGGACTGTGTGTTTTATTCAGTGATAGTCAGGCGCTTCCATCCACATTTGCCACCTGCTGTCAATATAACATCAGGTGGAGCTGTGCAGCTCTCACTAAGCTTACTTCTATTCAAGACATTGTCCTTAAGGCTTTTGCAAGCAAATTAAGTGCAGTAGCTGGGATCCTGCACCCACTTCCCCTGTGGCTTGTAAGAACCTCCCTACTGGTTTGATCAGGGCCCAAAGACCAGCTCTTAAAGATGAGGAAAACTAGCATCTGGTCCTCATTTCACTTTCTTTGCAAAACGCTCTTGTGCACATCAAGAAATAATTCAATGAAAAAACAGATAACACGCTGAACAAAGGGTATTTTTTACCTTTATCTTTGAAGTCTAGATCCTGCCACTCACACTGCAGTTCAACAGTGCTTACTCTCTATGGAGTCCTGGGCATTCTCAAAGTAGTTTGGGGACCTTCTCAAACTCAGGCAGACAAGATACAGCAAATCAGGCTATTATACCCCTATTCAGCAATGTGTTTAAGCAAATCCTTATGACCTCTTAATGTAAGTAGCCAAGAGCTTTGGTGATTCACATCTTCAAACAGCAAGGAAGCCACATTTCAAAGGGGCACCAAGTACCTCTAAAATGAGCATATGTCTCCTAATGTTTTCTGAAAGGTTTTTGCTTTACAATATGCATCAATTTATTGTGCAGTATCCAGTTTTCCACAATTTTTAGCATAATGAAAGTCATCAGGAAAAACTAAGTTTGCTTTTCTATAGAATGAGCAAAATGTGTTCAGATTATATTTCTCTTTGGCATACAACAAAGAACAACCAGAGGATGCGCTTTCTTCACATAGAATTCACCATTGTCTCAATATGAAATGGGAGAAATGCATGCTTTTCTGTTCAAATCACTATAAATCAGCTTTCATAGTGAACTTTCTACATAAAATTAGCCTGCCCAACCATGTAAACAAATAAATGAATCAATGTAACATTGTTTGTATATGGCATACTGTCATCGTTCATTAGTAATCTAATTCTGCATGTGTTCTGCAGTTTGATAGACAAGTTGTGCATGGGAAAAAAAACAACATTCTTAAGACTTTGGCACCTACAGCAAAGCTATTAAATTCATACTAATGCGTCAAAATAACTAATCAGCAACTCTGAAAATCAGGTCACTCATTTTTGTGCCTAAATATAGACCTAGATTATTAACTTTAGGCATTCACAGTTGAAAAATGTTCATCCAAATGTGTCATCAGGGAGGGTTGAATAGATTTCTAGAAGAAACACTTGAGAAAAAAATTCTAAACGATAACAATTTAGATGATAAACAGCATTATAATTTATTATTCATATAGTTCTATTGGTGTGCCTGGCATTCTAAAGGCAAGAGAAGAAATACAGCTAAATATGTTATTCTAAATATACTTTAAAGGCTAGAACTAAGGCTATAAAGATTTAGAACACAATTGCTGGTGTTCAGCTGATTGTATTATTTTTCAAAGGAAAGGATTTAAACAGAGATTTTTCTCCTCTGCCCTGTGAAAAGGTAAGATAATACTTGTGAACTTAAACTTCATAAAACAAAATTTTCCAGCTTTGACCTATATCCATTAAGATATTTAGATGCTTAATTTCTAGTCAGCATCCAGTTTCACATTGATATCAAGGAATAAACAATGGGAAACAGGGATGGGATTCATCTCTAAAATAAGTAGACAGCAAAGTAATTCCAAGGAATGGCATACATCACACCAAGCTAAGTATCTTGGAAAGATTTATGATATTGCTCTCCTTCTGTTAATTAGAGAGGAAGACAGCTAGTTTCAACTGGACATCTGACTTTCAGAGGTGAAATAAATCCTTTTATTGGTGCCTACATCAAAGTTGGTTTTCTTTTACAAAGATTTATTTCTTTTGGATTGAAGCATGCAAAAATCCCAGCATTGCTAGATGCCAACATTTAGGAACATTCAGCATTTAAAAATCCTATGGCTTTGTGTAAAAATTCATGATCTCTCATGGCCAAGAATGAAGTATTTTAGCAGAGACTTTAAAAGTGCCAACAAACTTTTTCAGAGCGAGCAGTCACACTCTTGACAAAGCAAAAAGCAAGTGTTCACTTGAACAGAGGGGAACAGGTATGAGCACCAAGAAAAGATCTGCTCCTTCTCAAAGATGTGTTAAACCACTCATGCTTTCCTGCTGAATCCTACTCCTGGCAGGCAGTGCAGTAAGCAGATAGTGACCATTTGAGTTTCACTCTGTGCCAGGTTCTGAGTCTGGCACCCCAGCCAGTGAGTACAGTGGATTGCTCTTCCTAAGGATCTAACAGCACTAATGAAGAGGTACTGAACATGACTAAATGCAAAAGAAAATGCATTGTAGCAGGGGCATTCACATAAATAACTCAATAATAACTGCCCATTTTGCAAAGAGGAAGATGGATGTTGTTTAACGGGGTCCTTTTGTCAGTAAAACATTTCATTTCTATCCTTCTAGTGAAACGTGTCACCATAAGTTACAGAGAACTCATTCCTTTTGTGTCTGGGGACAAAACAGCTGCCATGTAAAAATTTCCCGTGAAGACAGTAATGAGGCCAGAACCTGGAAAGCACTTTAAATGTGCTCACCTGGATTACAGATAAGAAGAAATGTTTACAGATTCAAGTTCACCCGTGTTACCACTCCCTGAGATGACAATGGCAGCAAACCACCTCCTAAGTCTACCTTCAGCAGTGACACTCGATTTCTTGTGGAGTGTTGCAGTGATGGACAGTACGCACTTTCAGTCAGGACATATGGCAAAGCTGAGGCTCAGGAATCTGTTAACTATCAATGATGTAGCCACCAAATCCTTTCATAAAGGGTGGAAGCATGAGCTGGTTCAGAGAGGGTCAAGTCTGTACAAAACAGGATAGCTAGATCAACTCTCTCGCTCCCCCCACTGGCAGTGGAGTCTAGAGCCAAGCCATCTAATTATAGGCTAGACGCCTAATTTTTAGACATTAATATTTAGGTAAGACCAATGCAGGAAATAGCCTACAGCATCTTTAAGTTGAAGATTAGGGTATATTAAGGGTATGTTTTGCTGAAACAAAAGTAATTCTTATAATCTGCTTCCCGAAGCAAGGAAAGTGATAAAACTACAAGCAAACCTCAAGCAGTAGCAGAGCAAACCAGAAGCACACACTTAGTACACCACCACAAAACAGCATGTAAAGGCCTGCTACCCTCAGAGTACAGCTAAACAAGCCATGCATCTGCTGGTTACCAAATCTGAAAAGCACAAGCTGTCAGTGCTTTCCTGACAACTCTCAGCTTCTGCACGACTCCTCCCATGCCTGCAGTGCCTGTCTTTGTACAGTGCATTTCCCACCAGCAGGTCATACAGCAGTACAGTTGGGAGGGTGCAATGGATACAATGCCAGCTCCTGATCACCCCTGTCACCAAAAAAATTGACTACCTTTCCAGTGCTCCCAAGCAGTCTCTGATGAGGACCTCCTACTGGGAGTTGTCATTTTGATAGAAGGCATCAATGACCCACTTTCTCCAACTGACACCTCTGGCAGAGGTCCCACTCTTCCTTCCATTGTCTTGCACATCTTTGATGAGAATTATTAAACTCTCACAACCTCAGAGTCTTTCCCACTCAGGCCCTTCTTGCAGCAGGGTGAAATAGCAGTAGTGAGACTGAATAAATCTGATGCAGTGAATATCACTTTTCTTAGGTCTGGTGTGGAGCAAACATAAAAAATAGTTTTGCATCTGTCATCTCCATAAATCTCATTATTTGGGTCCAGCTAATCTAGGCCTAGGACAAATATTTTGTGTCGGATTAGGCAAAGCATCCTCTCCACAATAAAATCAATGTGATAAACAACTGATCTTACAAACAGAAAACATTGTTCCAAAATTGTATTATATTTTTACAGTAACTCTATGACAGAGAGCATAGAGAAGTCATATTTAAATATTCTATATGTTTTAAACAATTTTTATTAACTTTGTCATTTTTATGGACTTGAAAAATTTTGGCCATTTACAAAGGCAAATATTCTTCTTTAATCTAGCCAGTGTTGATGGGAAAACAAAATAAAGAGGATGTTTGCAGTTTATGGGTACATCTGGTAATGCTGCAGCTCATGAGCCAAATTGGTATTGTTTAACTGAGTGTCATCTACCACCAGTTAAATATAATCCTTACAGTTCCCATGTTAAAGAGCTTGAAACTGGGCATATTTGAATCAGGGTTTTAAATTTTGTCCTTCTTGTCTTTCCAGACATTTAAAAAGGAAACTGTAATTTATAATCATAATGGGTTATTCTGCTGCCAAGCCACTAGGATGAAAAGGAAGAAGTCTTCCTACTCGCAGGGCCTTCACATAGTTAAGAGCATGTAACCCCAGTGACCTGCAACAACAAATGAGAAAACATGAGCTCAGTCTTTCAGCTTTTAGCTTTATGCACTTTGAATCTACAATTAACTCAGTTCTGAGCATCTGGTCTTTTTAACCTCTAACATTCAAAGGTCATTTGATCTTTTAGCAGTCAAGATTTGCTGATATGACAAACATCATTTCATACTTATTAAAAATGGAGACAAGTTAGTGACATGTAAAATTGGCTATAGCAGAGTTATATGTTTTTCTGATCTTTCCAGTTATTTGCAATTACATTGAAATTCTAAAAATAAAAAATAAAAAAATTAATTCTGTCCATTTGCATGACACCACTTCTAGCAAACATGCAATGGTGCATGACAGAGTTTACACACTGATCAGAGTTACCAATTTACAAGTAGCTCCAGCTGCCTTTTGTCTTTCTCTCAAGCATCTATCATGGAGGTTAGCTTGGAGTGACTGGTTTGGTTTGAGCCACTGCTGCTTTTCTAACTCCATTAGGTTCTGGCAGAGATAAAGTAGGTCTCTGCTGCCACTGGAGGCAGTAGCAGAGTCCTGAGGTCTGTACTACAAATAATTGGCTGAGAGATAGTCATGGTTCTATATTTTCATCCTAATATTCAACCAGTATCAGGTATATTGCAACTGCTTGGATCTCAGCTCAATATGAGTGAAAAAAAAAAAAAACCCAGGTTTCTCTCCCAGAATTTTCAAATACAATGCTTTTAAAACGAAGTCTGAGAGCCTTAGTGTTTGAGATTTGAGACATATCCTTAATTCTCCAGTAGTATGAAAATATTTTTGTGACTGCTTCAAACAGTAAATGAGTCAATTTGAACATCCATTCATCTTGCTCAGAAACGAACTCTTCATTTTGTATTATACAGCTGGTAACTAAAAGATCCATCACTCTTACAAATATTAAGGTTTTGTCAAACTAGCTCATTGAAGTCAATCAGACTATTAGGTGCACACCTTGAAGCACTTGAGTTCAGCACCTTATTTAGAAGGCTGTGAAAGAGATGAGGAAAAAAGAATCAATTTCACTTAATTTGAGACAACTCACTGAGGTAAAAACGTAATAAATAAGGAATTCAATAATCTTAAATGATTTTATGCAATGGATAAAGCAAAGACAGTATCTCCATAGAACAATTCTTGTTAAATCACTCTTAACTGGCATTGTAACACCCCCAGCCCAATACTTCAATGCAGGATTCATAAATAATACCAGAATCAAGCCATCTTTTTCAGCTGCTTCTAGATTACCATTCATACCAGAATTAGCATATCAAGGTAGGAAGAAATGCATGAATATTTATTATCTCCATTTCTACATGGAAGCTTAAATGAAGAATTTGCAAGAATATGAGGGGCAGACCTACGAATATTATTTATATGCTTAAGCAAAACCTTTGAGCTAAAATTCTGATGGCACAGTAATGACTTTGAAGGAGTGAAAAAGCTGTGTCTGTGAGCATGTTATTTCTGTGAGATATCACTGAAATAATGACAACAATTACTCTAATTGGCTGTACTAACAATGAGTGCAATTCATGGAGCCCTGGAAAATAGGCAGCTAGGAAACAAGGGGAAGAGCACAGCTGAAGGCAGCTGAACTATGGCAGTGCACATAAGCCAGGCGACGTTTTGGCACAATGAGAGCACATGAACTCCCGGTCCTTTCTCCTTTTCACCCTTCAAACTTCCAGTGGCAAAATTTCCAACCACTGCCCAGCAGCTCCTTCTCATTGCCAAGGCCTCCTTCCCCCTCGTCAGTCACTGCCCTGAGGACCACAGGGAAGGCTCTACCAGGGTCCAACCTGCTGTCAACAACCATCAGACTTTCCATGGAGAGGTTTAGGGTAGAAACCATCCTGTCTCCATTTTTTCCCCTGCTATATGTCAGACAGCCATAGATAACCATACACACTGTCTCAATATCATGTGGCCCTTCTCAGCCATTCTTGTATCTTAGAAAAGACTGGGAAATCTGATGTACCACCGTGAGACTCCATTCATTTTCTTGAACAAAGAGAGGAGCATCTATAATCCAGGGGGGTTACAGATGTGCCCACCTTTCTCAGGTATCCTCATTTCTACATTGATTAGAAAGAAGATGTCCCCTGCAGGGAGACAGGATTATCCCTTCCTCCCAGGTATAGGTGGCAAAAACATAGAAACATTTGCACTCAGGTTAGGCAAATACCATAGTAATAGTAAATCCCACCTCTCAATACTACACAGGGGTACAATAATGTTTTATTGCATCATTTATGATTGTCCCATCACAGAAAATCCCCAGCTGATTCCCACATTTTGCCTAGTAACCTGTCAGTGGACTAAAAATAATGCTCTGTATTCTTCATATCAGAGCAGCTGGTCCACCTCAGACCAAGCAGCATCTGTTTTGGTTTCAGTAGTGGAGAGAGCATGAGAAAAGGGAGCTTTGCAGGAAGGAGAAAGGAGGGGAGGATAGGGAACATAGACAGGAAAAACAGAACAAGGAGAGGGAGATGAGAAAGAACATCACTGAAAGCAACTTTTACTGCAGTTTAAGATTAATGACTGCTCATCCACAAGCACTCTACAATCTGAAGTAAGTGGAAGAAACTGGAGCTGCTACTCAATAGCCAGTGTAGCCCTTTACAGACATAAAAAGCGTACGCTGATGTTCCCACTCAGACATATAAAACCAATGTGATGTATGTAGCTTTTAAGTGTTGGTGCAGCATAAAAGTTTTATTGCTGCTTTGG
This sequence comes from Corvus cornix cornix, assembly GCF_000738735.6. Classification (NCBI taxonomy): domain Eukaryota; kingdom Metazoa; phylum Chordata; class Aves; order Passeriformes; family Corvidae; genus Corvus; species Corvus cornix. Next base: position 57,953,346 of record NC_046332.1, on the reverse strand, counting down.
CTTGAAGAAAGCTTCAAACCTCAGTTTAGGCATTGCAAGCCCCTGTAAAAATGGTTATGAAAGGCATTTTTCCTAATCACGTTAGCAAACCCTTCTCTCCATTTTCTTTCTCATTAAAAAGCTTAAATATTTTACAGCTATAGTGTGCAGGCTTATGTCCAGATTACCCTTCATTAAATGACTTTTACAGTAACTGGATACAAGCCTTTTCTATTATTACACAGCAGCTAATTATGTCTCCTTTGTTTTCATTTCATCATTTTAAACAAAGCTTTTAGGGACCCAGCTACTCTGTGAGAGGTGTTGCCAAGCTGAACACATTTCCAGCAAATCCCAGCTGGGCTGCATTCATTTCATCTGATGATCTTTGCAACATGAAGTAGCTTTTTGGAAAAGAGAAAAAAGAAAAAAGTAAAAAAAAAAAAAGAAGAGGTAGACAGGAAGGAAGGAGAAGAAAAATATCAACATCCAACCTATAGTGCTCTTGCATTGCTTTAGTGCAAAGACAACTTCTCACTGGGGAAAAATCCATCAGGGTGTTAGTGAGGAATGAAATATGATGTACAGCAATTCCAAACATCACAGCTAAGCTATGTGAATGATCAGTTCTATCGGGCATTTTCTGAATTCTGACAGCATTGCTGTTTTCAGATTGCCGCAGTAATGTTTCCAAAGTGTATTATTACATTCACGGCAAGAAAAGAAGGGGAGGAGGCCTGAAAATTACTTCCCTTCTGGCAATGAATTGTCATTTATGTCCCACATTGAGCCAGCTCCTCGCATTGCCTGGGAAGCCAAGGGAACCAACAAAAAGATATGATTTCCCCAGAGCTAGGGAGCCAAGGGAAATGATCAGGCGTCTGAAAACTCCCCAGGGTGCAAAGAGCAATAGCAAAAGGCTTTGCTAAAGAGAGATACTTTTCAGGATCTATGCAAATAAAATCTACATTTAGATTTTATTTTAATTGCTCATTCTCATCTATGATACATTGGATAATCAAAGTAATCATATAAGAAATGATAGCAAGATTTGTTATGTGTGTTTCCACGTACAAGGCAGTATATTGTGCCTTCTGAACAGTGTGCAAGATGGCTGGCCCTTGCTCCACAGAGCCTTAAAAGCCCACAAGTGTACGAGCCTTCTTTTCTCCTCCTTTCCCCATGGGCATTTCACTGCACTCCTTTAACTTTTTTTGCATTCTTCTTCCATCCTTTTAAGTCTTCCTTGACCTGGTAGCTTTCTAGCCCTTCTTGAGCCTACAGTACTCAACTAGCCCTAGAGGGGAAGTCTTGCATCTTCCTGCTATCAGTATTCTTTGGGCTTGTGAGTCCCACCATTTACTTGCTATATGTTTGCAGTTTGGGTCACATGTAAAGCTTTCTAGGATTTGGGGGTATAAAATCCCAAAAGACAGTAAATCTGAAGATCTTCTATTGTTATGAGTCTAGAAGTTTATAGGACTCTTAAGGGACTGTTAACCTTTCTAAAAGATTTCAAAAAGATGTCACTGTAAGGAATTCAGTTGGAAACTGAAAAGACTGAACACTTGACCTTATCTCTACAGAGCAGAGTAGATGGTTCACAAAATATGTGATGCTTTTCAGTGACTTACAGTGCCACCATGTATTCTCACTACGTACCAACAGGGAACCAATCCTTTGCCTCCTGAACACTTTCTCATGTCGACAGGGGAGGAAATGAGTTGCCAAAGGCAGTAGATATGACAGCCTTTCTTCAACATTCACAACTTGTAAAGAGGGTACGCATGGATGGTTTTGTTCATGTTTTCCCATCTCAGTTCTAGGTCTTTCTTCAGCTAAATAGGAGCCAGGCTAGCCACTTTTCCCAAAAATCAGCTCTAGCTGCCTAAATAGTCCATTATTGCCCTTTGTCCCAAATATTGCCAGACCAGTATGACCAGTACGTTCTCCACCCTCTTGACCCACTCTTCTTATTGACACCAAACTTCATGGATTCTTTCAGAAAGACCCGTGAAGTGAGAAGGCACCTTTATCTCTCACTGACAGACGGCAGGAAGCCTCCTCCTATTCTGTTAACCACAGACCTCCAGCCCCATTTGCCTTATACAAAAGCAAAAAGTAAAGCACAATTCCCTCCCCTTGTTTCGGGTGCAGGAAATGAAATAGGAAAATGAAAAATGGTTTAGCAAAAATGTAGCTCTGCAAGACCCTTAGCCAAGTTACCTTTCCAAATCATGCTTGTTTTTCAGAGATATTTGTTCATGGAATAGAAAAATACAGAAAACAACCCATCTGCTCACGTAGGTGTGGCCTTCATTTTCCTCTTAAAAAACCTTAACATTTCTCTCCCTTTTCTGCCCAAGAGGAGAGGGCTAATCACATAAGTGGACCCCCAAAAGCCTGTCTCCTTGTCGCTGTTCCATAGCACGGGCTTTGGCAGAAACACAGCAGGGGTCCAATGCAGCTGTTGGAGAGTCTGCCCTGCCTGCCCGGCTTTGCCTCTGCTCCTGCTATTTTGCTACTATATATGCAATATAAATACCAAAAAGAAAAGCCTGTCAGGCAGACCGTTTCCCATTATTTGGAAATTAGCAAGCTTTGTGCTGTTTCTAAAACTAATTGTTTCCATTATCAGAACACTGCAATGTTGTATGCATCCACAAGAAATCATCACACAAATGTATTTCTTTCTTTAATATACTGGGCTTTTTTCTTTTTCTGTGAACAGTTTTCCTCCCTTTTTTTCTGATATTCCGTTCAAGAGAAATATAATAAAAACTCAGGTACAAACAGACTGTTGGCAATTATTTTCTTGTGCCTTTCAGTACCAGAAAATTTGTTCTCCTTAATTTCAAAAGGGAGCAACAATTAATTTAGCTAATGAGAATTACAGGGGAAAAAAAACCAAACAAAAACAAACAAGTACTTCAAACGATTTCTAACCTGTGAAAAAAAATTCTTATTTTGGTCCTGATCCAAAAAAAAATCTTTGCATAAATAGTCTTACTGAAGCTTTATCCTTTAAAACTTATTCCCAGGATTGTGGATTTGGCAAATGCAGGCTTCAAATTGCTGTTGTGTTGATGAATCGATTTGCTTGCAAAGTCCTTTCTTAAGGGAGGATATTATTACCAAGCTGGAAGCTAAGACATAAACCCAGGACGCTACCCAGGAGCAAATGGGGCAAACGTTTGTATTTTTTGACAACAGCACACATACTTAGACTTTTTGACTGTCACTTTACTAAAGAGAAGAAGAAAAAAGAAGTGCATTCACTGGTTCAAACATCCCCCTTAGCAGAAAAAGGCCTGCAGGGAAAAGAAAACATATAAAAATGCACTGAAGCAAAGTAATGCTCCTTGAAGCTGGCTGTGCCCCTAAACTATGCTCCTGAGATTATATCCCGAGGCGGCAGGGGGCATGGTTAAGAGCAATTCTACCCGGCTCCGAAAGAATGAAAGCAAGTGTCAGCACTGCCATAAAATCAATGCATGGATGATTGCTCCCAGGATGACTCAAAGCAGCAGTGACATGAGTCTGGACATGGTGCTGGTGAGGAATCAGCTCTAATGGCTTTCCATCTGATCCCTGGCTGCAGGGGTCAGTTCAGCCGCACAGGGCTGAAAAGCGAGGTCACAGATCTGACGTGTCAGCGTGCAGCCAGCTCGTGACACTTGTTGCGCTGTAAAGAGGAGATTGCCAAATGGGATGGTGGAGCTTAGGATACAACACAAATCTGGCAGGCTTCCTTGTACCCTGTTAATCCACTGTTCCTGTACCTTATAGAGCTCTATTTAGTGGGTTTTTCCCGGTTTTGAGGTCTGAATTACAGCTTGTTCATCAGTTAGGTGCTGTTAAGAAGGGACAGATTAACATGTACCATCATAATATAAGGGGGACTTTTAACCTTTATATTATGGTAATTATATTATGGTGTCTGATACTCTTTCCAGGACGTGCTAGCCTGGTCTAGAAAGCATGGACCAGAGTTACACACCACTAATGACATCTCTCTCCTTACCACCAAGGTGACTGTGTGCTTGCTCACAAAATTTGCACTGGTGTAATTAAAATTGGTTTTCAAATTGACTCAGCCTTTAGCTAGCACAGCATCTTTGCACAGGGGCACTTTCATCAGCTTACCATCAGGTTAGAGTAGATTGCACAGGCTTCAGTCCCATGAAGCATTCAAGACTGCCCTGCTCACCAGTTGCCATCTGTCAGCTGAACCATGACAACAGATTATAAACCCGTTCATGGCCTGCCTCTGGTGTCTAATAAAATGCTGTTAAAAGCCCCACTCTCACTCCTCTGACCGGCTTTTCAAGACCACACAACACCCTGGGGATGTCAAGCATAGCTGGGTCTTTTCAGAGCAGCTCCCCTCATTCCACCAACAAGCTTAGTGTCTTCAGCTCTTTTTCTCTTCATTGCACTATGCAACACACCTGGACATCAAGCCTTTGATGGATACCAGTGACTATTAGGAGTGAATGAGAGTTCTAATTACAAGCACTCACATTGTGAATGGGGTTAATTTCCCTATACTCCCTGAAGGACATCAGGAGGTGAAAGACGGGAGACATATGTCCTGAAATCCCAAACCGGCAAAACAATTCCCTTTCTTCATTGTATTCTGCCACTACTCATGAAAGAGATGACAAGAATAGTATGATCACTGGTCCAAACAAACTTCTGCACTCGGCAGCACAAGAAGGATAGTGAGAGATGGATATTTACACCAGATGTGTAAGCAGATGTCCTATGGCTGGGTAACAAGGCTTCTAGCCTTCTGGTACTGCCATATTTTGGTATGTTTTCACTCTTCAGCTTCTTGCAGGTTCCTCTGGCCACTCAGAGCAGTCACTGATGGCAGTTCAATCACAGGCAGCAGCAGAAGCAACAGGAGTCCAAAGGGGAGTATCAGAGACAAGGGCGAGGTTGTTTGGGACAGGCAGTTTGCACCATTTCTTTGTCATATATCAAAATTTGCAGCACCTGGAGCCACCTCTGGCATCTCAGCCTGCTGCCCACACAGCAGCAGGAGCCAGAGGGAGTGCTGGACAGCAGACAGGAGCAGGCAGCAATAGGACAGTGGCAGCAGTACTCAGCAAGAAGAAGCACAGCCCATGTGTGTGCAGGCTGAAGCAGATCTCAAATTTCAGCCACAGCAGCCCACAGCAGTGCAGCCCCCAGCTGCACAGAGAGCACCTGCCACAGGATGATGCCACACAGGTACTGCAAGGCTATCTGCTGTCTACCAGCCACACTCCATGGCTGCAATGGAGACTTCGGAATCTTCCCGAAAGTGCTCTGAAAAGTACCAACACCAAACTAGAAAGTTCATCCTGCTACACAAGGGATTATACTGAGGAAGGATCTATAGTGGGATCATAACATGATATCAGTGAAAATCAACTGAGACTTATTTTTACTTAAGCAGTAGTAAGCATGGCTTAGATGCTGCGAGGAGTGAAACAGTCCAATGGGTTTTAGTCACACTGGACCCCCAGTCCCATGGGGCTGGAAGGTCACATTTCCCATGCAAATCAGCAGCAACTTTTCCATTAATTTTATCTGTAATTTTTAAATAGCAGTACCTACAGACTAAGAACAGAATTCCTCCCACTTAATGCTGAATGTCTAAACCCAAGGTGTCTAGTCTGAGCTCACTGCTCCAGGCTAGCCTATTCAGTGGGAAGAGTTAAGCACTTGCAGTTGGGCGAGTCATCTCTCATGGAGCAGGTGTTGAAGACATGCCCTTTAGTAGTGCTAGCTCACAAATAGACATCATTTAAACTGCACACCTCTAGAGGCAGGGATGATGAATCCTATGCCATACTTTGAAATAACTGGGCCTGAATTCTTTGAAAGCTACCCCTGTAGTATCAAACCTTTCTGTTTTGATTCTCCAAAAGGACAATCTAAATATTAATGCTAATTTACCTGGGGAATTAGGTCAAGGTGTTCAACATTTTTGAAATGAAACAGGTTTGCAGAGCAGCCACATCTACAGTATGTCCCACCTCAGTCCTACCCAAATGGCTTCTCTCAGAGATGCTGCAAGCCTCTACCTTTGGCAAGCAGGACAGCATACCACATTTCCTTGCTTGTGACAGTAGGGTGCCTTAGGTGCCCTAGACTGTACTTACAGGATCACAGCTCCTCTTAGCAGCCAACCACCCCTGAACCCATTTCTGATATCACGTCCAGACGTGACACATGAATGCTGAACAACAAATTACTGTGATGCACCATGACCACTCCCTAAAAGGGATAAACATTTTCTTCCAGGAATGCCAGAGACAGCACTCACCTTACCAAATCTAGATCTAACAACCTACATCTGATCTACTAAAACCACCAGCTGAAGTATTTTTCCCTTTCACAGACATGCAACAGCACCATAATGGGAGAGCTTTAACTCAGCTAACTCTAGCCGCCAAAGAATGAATCATCTCATGTAAGCCAGTTGCTTCCTGGGCTTCCTCCTCCACAGACACTGTGGAGATATATTTCTTGGTGCTCACCAAAGGTCAGCTGGGTGAAATGAATCTCACCTGAAATTTGCAAAGCAATTCAGCAAGATCTACTAGAAGACCAGGAATAAATATGACATTTATTATACTGTGTTCACTCACCTCCACATTAAAAGGACAAACCAACGTCCTCTCAAGGTCACAGAAAGTGGAGACCTTAAATAGGAATATAAAATGTTACATGAATACTTAAGACTACTATGTTTCTGCCTTTCTGTTACTTAGTCACTTATCATAAGATGTAATACTCAGAAATTCTCACTCTATTCCCTGCATATGTCTGTGTTTGTTTTCATAGCCTTTCAGGAACAGGAGGCTTTTCCAAGCAAATGATTACTACAGGAAAAAAAAAAAAAGGTTCTTGCTAGGATGCTAGATTAAATTTTCAGAGGCGATCTAATGTACTTAAGAGAAATAATGCTTTTACCATGTTGGAGGGGAAATTCTGATGCGAGTTCCTTTTTAGGTCACAGTTTAAAGATCTGCAAGAGAAGGAAAGTTACATCAGGCAAGACACAACCCAGCCTACCTGAATTTGCATTCTCTTCCTGTCACCTAACCCCTTTCTCCTCAGAGAGAGAATCTGCAGATCTGAGCCAGCCTGCAGTGCTACTAGCCTAACTGCAGAAGTTGGTCTCCTTCAGTATGAGATGAACCAAGCCACACCGAGCCCAGTGCTGCTGCCACTAGGCCAACACAAATCAGCCATTTCAAAGGCAACGTAGGTCAAATTAGATGTTTCAAAGGTAACTTAGGTATATCAAAGGTACTTATTTGATGCCAACAAGCAATAAGAACATTGTTGGTGTTGCATTAAAAATCTTATTCCTCACAGTTACCTTTCCAGCTGGAGCTCACTAGCCAGAATCTAGCCTCTGATTAATTAATCCAATTAATTCCTTAAAATTGTTGAATTGTTTCTGGCTTTACCAAGTTTGAGGACTTTCAAAGGACATCAAGCTCCCGCTTGCCTTCTATTTTTAATTAGATTAGAGGTAATTTTTGCATTCAAATGAAGAGCAACAGATGTAGATCTGCATGGTAATGCTGAATCAGAAAGTAATCTTCTAGTAAACAGTTAGGCTTTTTACCAGTGTTGACTGTTCAAATCAAATAACAATACGTGCATTACTAAATTTCATTGCCTAGTCCTCTTCTCTTTCACTTGAATATAAATATTGATCATGGATACTTAGACCATTTAGCTTTTGATATTTTGGCTGATTTTAAAATCTCCTAATGGAACTAGAAAAATTCACCTTTTAACGCGATGAGTAATATTTTCTTTATTTTTCATTGAATTTTTGGATAATGGTTGTAATTAGGTGTTTGCACCTCAGCTGTGATTTTATTCAATCTTGGACCCAGTCCACTTCCAGGGTATTTAATTCCACGCCAAGTTCTCTCCCAAGAAACCTGCAACTGGAGTTTGGCAAGTTTTTGCCTGAAAAATACATATAAACAAAGGAATTTGAATCCTGCTGCGTATGCATGTTGAAGCACCAGACATTTAAATGGCACCCAGAATAGACAGCACAATCTGCAGGAAGAAATGCATTGTCCTACTTTGTTTTCTGAGAGTAATAAGTTTGTAGACAGTACCATGAGTATGCTCTGAAAGGGACTTTGATCAAATTCCATGAGTTAATTGAAGCAAATGGAATTGCATAGATGGCGATTGAGGAGCAACCACAGTTTTGCTCCCAAGTCTCCTTAAAACTCTTACCAAGTTTCTTCTATTTATGGACTTGTTCCAAAGCTTGTTATAGCCAGTCAAAAAACTTCCACTTTCAGAGAATTCAAGAGAGAACCTAAATACACAGGTTACCATCTGCAAGGGATGTAAGGACACGCTTGACTTTAAGTAAGAAAGTAGTGCCACTGCAGTCAGTAGCATTACTGAGAAACTTGAAGACTGACTTGTATTTTATGCCTGACTGAATCAGGTCATCATTTCTAATTATGATCCTGATTATATTCTGAACTGAAGTCAGTGGGAATAAGAGCAGGAAAGTATGTCTCTGAAGGGTCACATCGACATAAGAATTAAATCAATACCAGCTCCATTCCAATGAAATCACTGGAGTTAACACCAGTAAAGACTGAAAGTGTACACCGGTAAATCAGATCCAGAGCTCGTTACGTGGTTTTGACACATCTTTCAGTTTTATCAGAAATCCAAACACAAAACTTAGACCTCTGAAACTTCAGTGGATTTTAGACACTCCCTGAAGGGCTTTGAGTACTGAAATCAATGAACGAATTGAAAAGGACTGACCTATAAATGTAGTTTTTCAGCTGTGACAAATGAAATATTGATAATGGTCTTCATTTTGCTTAACTCTTTCTCACTCTTTCAAAACCTCATGTGTAATAGACCATAGCAGAATGGAAATTACTTATAAAAATGTGGCAGGGTTTCACAGAAAGCAACAATGATTTTTATTTCCCGGAGAATCATGTCACATACCAAGAAATGCAAAAATACATACTGCAAGAGACGGCAGCAATGATTGGGCCAGGATACGGAATACTGATGGGCTGTATTGATGCTAGCATATCTAATTAGGTTAAATTTAATGAATTTGGGGATTCATTATTGTGAAAAACGAGGTTCACTCTCCTGTTAGAATTTAAAGAGTTTAATATAAAGACAATAAGAGACACATAAAATAAAGCAAAGGGATAATGGCCGGGTGCCTTGGCGCTCTGCCAAGAGCACACCTGATGCTAGAGGTGAGTCCTTTTTATACCATTTTTACTGTCTGTTCTCTATTCATATTAAAACTTTTCCAGGAGCTGTTCTGCATGGCCACTCCTTGGTTCCGCCTTTTTAGAGCATGCGTAGTCTTCTGCCTTGTGGTTTTATTTCTTTTGATTCTTGGGGTTGGGCCCGCTAGGTAAGAGTCGATGGTAGGGTGGATCTCTTAATTCTCCAGACAGTCAGGGCTGATTGCAGCTTTGGGCCTCTTTGCCCCCCAGGCAGAGCGGTGATAGCGGCTCTCGGACTCTCCTGGCCGCCCGTTCTCCGGGCGGAGCAGCCTTTGGGCCCTTTTGTTCTCTGGACAAAGTGTTGATTAGCAGCTCCTTGGGCCTCCTCCTCTGTTCACTTGGAGGTTATCTTACTTGCTCACACTTGCTAACATTCTTCCTAAAACGAGAGAAAACTACATCCACACAGCAAAAAGCATTTCTAACATTATATAATATCTACCTTAATACTTTGCGAGAAGCCAATACTATAATATATGTTTATAACAATTATGATGGTGATTATATGAGCCTTGTCTAGCCATAAGAGTTCTCTTACCTGGATGCCCCCCAGGGTCAGCATGGCTTTACAGAGGGACGCTCACAAAACAATGGGGGCCTTCCAGAAACATAAGTGCTATCAGTTGAGCCACTAAGGACTTGCCTAACTCCCAAATAATCTAATATCCTTAAGCATTCAAAGCCTTGTCATAAACAACTCCATATGTGTGCAAATGAACCTTTTCCAGGCATCGGCTTCACAGCTGAATGGCCGAACTCAAGCTTTTTTGATCCCAAAGTCCCGCTGCTGCTGAACATGACAACAGTACATCTTTGCAGACATCCTCCTGAGGGATCTGTCCAAGACCATTCTTACTAGATTCCAGAGGCATCTGGAGGATGAAGGAAAACTCATGTTTCTCAGAAGAGAAATAACCATAAAAATCCATCACACCAGGTATTAGGAAGTGCACTCTGGATTATTTAGTCCACCCAAAATATAAGGTAAGAAACACCTAACCACATCTAGACACTGTAGGCAAGATGTAGAGACAAGTCCATAACCACAGATTCAGAGGGAAAGAATAGCAAGTCTGGGGCATTGCCAAAATGCTGGTATCTGAGAAAAATAAGGCTGAATTTACAAGTTAACCAGGCAGACCTTCAAAATCATAAAATGGAATCCGTCATTACAAATTACCAGGCTATCTCACACAACTATAACTCTCCTTCCACAGTCCATATCTCTAATTCTTTCAAAACTGGGCTAAGAAATCAGGAAATTTGAATAAAATAAATAAAAACCTTTGAAAACTCATTCCAATCATTTTCAAATGTATTCCATACACCTCTCCTTAACCCTTCATAATAAAGTTTCATTGCTATCTCTCCACAATATAAAAAGAATCACCAGACATAAAGCAGCATAAGTGAAGTGGACAATTAGTGAAGAGCTGGCATGTTCTGAACCCCTATTCATCTTTTCCTTTTTCCTTTTTTTTTTTTCTTTTCTGGAATTGGCTTTCAAAACGTTTCCATGGAAAACGGAGAGGAAGGCAGCTATCACAAGCAACAACAGAGCCTACCCAGCAATGTGCTTTTTGGGCCCTCCTTTTTCTCCCCCTCTTTTTTTTTTTTTTTTTTTCCCTCCTTTTCTTAAACTCGTCCAGGCTTAAGTTGAACAGTTTGCACCAGCATATGGCAAAGGTTGAGGTCAGACAGATAAAACGTTTCATTGCACCAAAGAATGGTTAACAACACGTGAATGTAAATTCTAACACATCGTAAAACTGTTGCAGAGCAGGCTGAAAGGGGTCTTTAGTTATGGCAGGAAATCTGCTTCCCAGCCCCACCCCATCCCTTCCAGTTCATTTCAGGTATTGTGGAGCCCGGAGGGGCTTTGGAGTCCCCTCCGCTGGCAATCTGCGCCCGGCCCCGCCAACAGATTTCTAATGACTTTCTGATGAAGATTTAGGAGGTTTTGTGTCCTGGAGCTGTGAAGGATTTCAGCCGGGCACCCCTCTCCGGCAACCAGCCCCAGCCACCTCTTTTGTCCCCTCCTCGCTCCACTGCACCCCTGGCCCCGTGGCTTCCCTTCCGACCGTCCAAGCGGGAGGGGACCCCTCCCCACAGCCCCGCGCTCTCCCTCTCCGGGCCCGCAGCCACGGCAATTTGTAGCCATGCTGGTGGCAGGACCACCCCGCCAGGGGCCCGGGCCCCGCCAGGGCCGTGGACACAGCCTCGCCCCCTCAGCGGCCGCCGCAGGGCCCCCGGGCTTCCCCCGCTCCCTCAGTCTCCCCTCCTGGCCAGGACCCGAAATGCCCTCTCGGCCTTGCTCCCCTCGGATGTGGGGCGCAGCCCGCTCCCCAGCTCGGTTTTCCTCACTTCAACCAAAAACAAGGAGGGCAGCGACGGCCCCACCTCTGCGGGGACCGTTCCTCCGTCTCCGCTGCTTTCTTTTTTCCCTTGCGTTTATGTTCATTCTTCCCCCCCGCACCCCCGCCCCATTCCCACATTTTGTCACCATTATTACAATAAATACAAAGGTTCTGCGCCTAAGAAGAGACTACAAAAACATAAATGAATAAATAAATACTTAAATATCGAATGACATGTTTATGTCAGACATTAGCGCAGGCTCTGGCTTGATGTTTTCGTTTATCATTTGCTCTAAGTTCCTGCAGCTGAAAGAGATAAACCCCGGCTATTCAAAAAAGAAATGTATAAATCAGAACAAAGCACCCAGTTTAAAAGCGCTTTTCAAATTTTTTTTTATTTTACTTCTCCGGAGATAAGCCACAGAAGCACGGTGCTCAATTTTGTGAAACTATTGAGGTGGTGGTAGATCATATATATTGCCGCAATTATTACAGAGTTTGTTGTTTGTTTGTGATACAGACAGGGACCACACTAACACGTGCACAGAGACACTGGTCACCTTAATTCTCCAGGCTTCTCTAAACTGCACCGGGTGTCCTACTTCCCTCTTCAGAGCTGCTCCAAAGCGAGAGTGATTAATGCTCTTTTTTAATCTAGGAAGATGTTAAAAGTGTGAGGGACATTGAGTTCAATTATGAAATACGAAATGCTGAGAGGGTCAAGTCTACTCAAGTCCCGCAATGGAAGAAACACTCCCAAGAGACTTTGATATTTGGTCGGATGACTGATCATCATGTCCTCAGAAAGAATTAAATTTTATTACTGGCTTTTTGGCAGCATTTAGAGTTTAACGTGGCTAGAATTAAAGAGTGCTTTGTCTGATTTTGATTTCTTCCCCTTCCCTTTTTGTTCAAAAGCTACTCTATTTTTCTCACTGACTTGGAGGTGCCTGTTAGAGAAATGCAGGTGGCAAGTTATCTCTGGAGGGGTTGTACTGCCAGGATGTTATTCACAGCTCATATTTGCATAATCTCTTGTCTCCTCTTAAATCTTCTGTTTTATTCTCCTTCCCTTCTTATTCCCTCAAGAAGCTCTCACAACAATCTGGCTTAGATTTCTTTCCTTCCACATGCCTCAGTAACACTGATTGTTCTTATCGAGGGGTTGCAAGACAGTGATCAGTCACACCTTCCTTCCATTCAGAGAGGCAACAAACACTGCAGATTTTGTTTACATTTAACATCTGCCAAGACTTTTAATGTCACACTGCAAGGAAAGCCCCAAAGACAAATCCAAAAATGAGCATATTAATAATGGTTGGCAACCAGGATCCTGCAGGGAACCATTGCTTTACCTTTTGGTGCTGTTTGCCCTTCCTTAAAGTTCTTTCTTGCCCTACCTTATGAAAAGACTTCTGCTGGCTAAGAAGAAACTCACTGGTGTCATTGAGAAACCTGGTAGTAAATGTTAAAATGCTCTGTTTACAGAGAACATTAGTGAAAAATCAGCAGAAGGTTTGGGGCTAAGCAGAAGGAATTCACATGCCCATTGCACAGGGAAGCCTTTACTTGGCAAGGAAAGTTACACTCTTAGTTGATTTCTTTTTAGTTTAAATATGCGTAATTCTGTTTGCTTTTCAAGATTCTGGAGTCTGTTCTAAAGTATGTGACTGCAGTAACAAAATTAAACAAATGCAGCAGAAAATCAGAGAAAGACAAGAGGGGAAAAAGAAAGGAGAGGAGAGAAAATTATCAAGGTTATGACTTTGGATTCACTGCTCTCCTTGCCTGGGATCCAATCCAGTTGCCAAAATATAGGCAGCCTGTGCTTTCTAAGTTACCCTCATGTCTGCTGAAACCCCAGCTGCTCCTTCAGAAGAGAGCAGGTTTTCCGCAAGTCCTATGCCCTATCTGCCTGCCCCTGCAGATTTCCCACTGGCCTCTCAAATGGGACAAGACACTTCTCTGAGCCATCTGAGTCAAACCCTCATGGGCTATGCAATTAATTAACTCAGAGTACAGTGAGATTCCAGTGTTAACATCTAACTTGAGGTGTCTAAAAGTAGGTGTCTATTCATTACAGTTAGTGGAGACTGATCAAATGCTCATATTTACATTTGGCTGAGCTGGATTCTCTGTGGAATATAACGTGAGACAAAACACTTAACACTCTTCTAGAAATCCAAACCTACAGTCTAGACCTGGGAGTCCCAGACAGAGAAACTGTAATTAATATGTGAATTCACTCACTTTGATCCTTTACTACCTCAGGCACCACATCGTACTTTATTCCTTCATAACCATCCTGGAAGCAGTTAGCCCTTCCCCTCTCTTATGGAAAGACCACTGCAGAACCTCACTGTGTCAGCCATTAGGAACATTCTCATAACTCCAAGTCTTTGTACATCCATAGCAAGTGTATACCCATGTGGTTTTTTATTAAAAAAAAATGCCCTAAGGTATATTACCATGTCCCACAGCCATACGGAGGAGGAGAGAAGATCTAGCAGGCAGGAATTGTGCAGCATGATTGATTTATTTAATTATTTTACAAACTCTTTTATAGACATTTTTCTTCATAGTCTAATTGGACAAAGGATCAGCCACCCCTTGGGGTGATTGGCTAAAATCCTAAAACATCCATTGTCAAAATATTTTCCTACTATACTATAAACAAGACTTTTCAAGGCTGCAGGTGTTTGGTTGCTTACAGAACTCTGATACCTCTTCTGTGAGAGAGAAAAGTCTCTCACGGCTCAGAAAATAGCAAGAAAATCCTTGCTACAGCATTTTTGTATCCAGAGTTCTTATGCCAACATCAGCCTTTGCATGAGAAATTCTTTCTTCATTGTGGTGTTTAACCCCCTGCTCTGCATAGAGCAGTTATATCCTCCCTCAGTCTTCAGGTTTTGAAGGAAAACAATCCAGGATATTCTACTTTTCTCTTGTATGATAATCTCCTCTCTTTGCCCAACCACTCATGCATGAGTCTGTCAGTTCCCAACCAGAAGTTACATGAGGTACTCCAGATGAGGTCTCACAGGAGCCTTGTACAACCTTGTCAGTGCTTTGCTGTATCACTAAGACTGTTTAAAGTAGAGGAAAAGCTGTAAAAAGAAGGTAGAAAATATGAAGGAAGTTTAATTCAGGGAGGAAATTAATAAGAAATGACACATATAAAAATATAAAACAATGAAGGATATAGGGAAACATTAACTGTGAGTTAATCGTCCACCATAACTAAAACAGACACTGCATATCAGAAGACAACTATCAAAGACATCTCAGAAGACAGTAGTTGGCTGATTTTTGAAACCCTAGACTTGTCCAAATAGTACCAGCCCCTGCAATTAGAAGAGATAAAATTAGGAAAGAGGCTTAAAATCACTGTTGGTTCATGATATAGGCTAGACATTTACTGAGAGACATACAAATAGGAAAGAATTTCTATGATTAAGTTTTGTTTGTATAGCAGAGCCTCCCAGCACTCAGAGCACCATGGTGATACCAGACAATGACCAAAAAGGACTGTGGATATAACTGCACTGCCGGCCTGAGTTGGAAATTTCTGCCTGTGATTCTGATCTGTAAAAATTTTATGATTCTTCTGTAAGCCACTCACAGGGCTGCTGTTCTAAAAAGCTACAGACTTATATAAACAAAAAATCTAGTGCATATTAATGGACAACTAAGTAGGATTTACTTAAAATGGAAGGAAAAGTCCATCCATTGACTACCAGAGTCATAGTTTACCGTGGCAATTTTTTGTGGGACAAGGCTGACTTCCCCCATCAATTTCACTTTTGTAAAGAACCCATAAAGATGTATACAGCAGCAAGGGAATGTGGAGCAGCAGCGGCATTGTACAAAATGCTGTCACCCCCATTTTCACAAAGCTGGCAATTGTTCAGTGAGATCAAAGATTTACTTGCATATGATGGGTCCTCATTTTCATTGAAAAACACTCTTATTGGGCCAGGTGAGGCAAGAAGATCAAGAACATTGTCATTTTCTTTGCTGCTTCCTACCAAAATCCTGACATTCCAGGTTCCTTTATTCAAACATATTCAAACTTATGAATCTACCAAATTCCTTTCCATCGTAACTCAGCTTTACTATCTTCATCCAATATCAGGTTTTGTCTCTACTTTATAAGAATGTGGCTCAGACAAAGCAGAAAATGTTTGGCATGATAGTTACTTTCCATAACAGTATGAAAGACATGCCAAGCTGCCAGAACTTCATAGTCTCCAATGTTACATTTTTGGTGATGCTCATTTTCCTTTAAAAAACAACAACGAATGAAATTTAAATAAATCTCTATGCTCCCACTTAACACTTCAGTGAGTAAATCCAATGTTAGGAAATTTTCAAGCAAGGATTGTTGGGGTGGGTTTTGGGTGGGCTTTGTTTCAGGAGAAAGAAAAAAATGCTTTGTACAAATAAAAAGATACTGATGTGTTAAAATGGAGGGTTTGTTTATTTTTTTGAGATTCAAAAATGTGTTGCTCCACTGGCTGGAAATGCAAAAGGTGAGCAAGCACCATGTATTCCATCCTTGTTGTTGGTAAGAACTTGTATTGCCCTGTGAGCAATAAGACACAGTGACACAGGTTTACAGCAGAGGATGAGACAGCCCTGATTTCCAGTCATGCCGTGCCTATGAGAATTCAGCTTCTCTGAATACCTTGCAACTTTGAACCACAACCACCAGATCAGGATGACCTTACCACATGGAATGCAGTATAACACTTGACACCATATTGGTCATGAAATGTAATGATAATTAAATGTTTGTGAGGGTCCTCAGATTCACGTGATGCTATTTTGTTAAAAAAAAAAAGAAACAAAAAAGGCTATATGAAAATTCGTGGCTATGGAGATAAACCTCTATTCTCCTAGATTATTCCTATGTAAATCTTTCACCTACTGGACTTCAGTGCTATTCATGGGTAACAGGCTCTTCTGGGTTAGTTCCAACACTCAACATGCACTTCTCAACTACTACCAACCTCCTCTGTGGAAATGAAATTGTCCTTGAGACATGTTCATATCCACAGATGACAGCATATTGATTTTGCATAACTTAAATGGTTGGGTCTTCTAATGCAATTCATTTACAGAAATCACGTGAAAGTTTGGAATATGTTTGGCATGAGTGATGTATTTTCCTTTTTTTTTTCCCATCCAGCCTCTAAGAATTCAGTACTGAGAACATCTCCACTGTCTTCTCCCTCCTTTGCAACCTTTCTTCTCTCAAAGTTCAGGGGCAGACAACAGGGGGTAGCAAATTTTACTCTCAAGAGCTTGAGGTTTCACCTGAATTCATGTAATTCCCCCAACATTGTTTCAAACCAAAAGGAAACATGATTGGATTGTAGATATTAACATACACACTTTAAAGGTGAGAAGTAAACTTTCAAACCACATTTACTAAAAGACTGTAAAGAAAAAAACAGGCATACATCTTTCCTTGGCAGAAAGAACATAATTTGATTTATGGATAAAGATTATTAAGTCATATGTATAGTTTATGTTTGTGCCCTTCCTTATAAATCCCCACTCACTCACTCACTGGCCTGTGTCCCATCACTATATAACCTCACCAGCATCACTAATTCATAAATGTTTCCATTTACTTGAGTTAAAACTGCAGTTTGGGATTCAGGAAACATGAAACCAGTTCCTGGCTCAGACACAGACTTTCTTTGTAACCTTTGAAAGCCCGTTATCTCTCTTGTGTCCAATTCCTCATCTCGGGAAAAAATAAAGTGACCCAAACCTATCCTTTGTCTGCTTCTCTAGAAAGATAATTACTTGGGACAGGAAGTATTCATGTGCAGGGTGCTTCATCAGCAGGCCATCAATCTTCAGAATCATAGTTGCAGAAATGATCAAATACAAGAATATCAAATGCTTAGTCAGCCTATGAAGGGGCTGTGGCCATAGAGAAGGTACACTGGGCTCAGCAAAGGTACAAATACCAATCAATCTAAGAATAACTAAACCCAAACTCTTCATGAGTGGCTTTCTCAAGGTGTCTGAACAGTCTTTTTTTCTCTCTCTGTCTCTCCCAACCATCAAATGGAGTAAATGGTTTGTGCCTCCTTCACAATCAAAGAGGAAAAAGGTCCCTTTACAGTTTTCTGTGGCATGTTTTCATGTGCTGCTCTGAGATCTGCTGACACACTCACATCGACAAGTGGCACTCCAAATGAATAGATGATACAGACCTGAGTGATACATACCTTACTTACATTTATTACCATTTACATATCTGCTAAGTGCTCAGCAGAAGTGGCAGGACTTACTTCCCTAGGCTGTTTTCCAGGAAAGCAATGGAGGTCTCATGTGAGAACAGGCTTATCTGTGCAAGACTACACAGCCTTTCCCTTATGAGACTGACTGTCCAAGAGAATAAAATCCAGAAAAAAGAACTAGAGCTTTTCTTAGCAAACAGGGTTGAAAACAATTTGCACTCTGCAGTAATTCACTATTTTTCGTCAAATAGACGCAAAAACATTCATTGTTTTCCTTTGCTAGATTTGGTTGTGCACGCTTTGTCTGTCTTAGGGAAGTTTCTTAAGATCCTGAAAGTCATCAGGGATATGTTATTCTTAGGATGAATAACCTAGCAAAGGCACAGCCTGAATCTGGAATGTTTAAATCAAAGTAAGACAAAGCTGTACAAAACATGCAGAAGGAATAAGTGACTTTGGGCAGTATTGATTGGAAGTTTCATAACACTGATGAAAAAGCAATGTGATATCACCAAGTACTGTAATGTAATACAACCATGACACATTGCTAGCACTGGCAAGATGAAGAGAGTTTGAGGGGACAAGCATTAAAAGCTGAACAATTCTTTCTACCTCAGCTCACCTGATCCTGCTGGGCAATGGAAGGAAAGTCTCTCGGACACAGTGGTAGAGTTTGAAACACGAAGTAGCATCACAGGAACTTCCATGCCTCTGTGTGGGTTTATAAGGCCCTCTTCCAAGCATGTCCTGAACACAGGCATAGTTCTGCACTGGTTTCACATACAGAGCAGCTCTGCTCTGCTGCACCTCTTTGCTCTGAGATGGGATGCAGAGAAGTAGGAGAAAGAGTCCATCTCCTGTTCTCAAAGTGGGGTTTATGGGAGCCTGCAGTCAAGTGCCATTTCAGCTCTAAGAAAGACAGCAGAGGATTAAGTGGACAGAGACAACAGCAGAGCACAGACATTGCAGCAGAGAGCCTGGCTGGTGCTAGGAGTGTGCATTGCAAAGCAGCAGCACTGAATGATGTTACAGCTGTCTGGTGCCACACAGAACAGCAGTGTTACCTTGATACCTGCAGGCCAGCCCTGGTAAGATGAGACCTGCTAATACAAGAACCGTCAGCGCTTATGCCTGGTAGCATAAATGAAGTGCACTGTCAGCAAGTTTCAAGGTTTCAAGTGCAGGTTAGCTCAAGATTTACGGCATTTCTAGCTTTCAGATGGCATGGGAGTACCTTGAGAATAGTTTTTTTTTTGCTGTATTCAGCAATCTGTTTCCATTCTGGCTACAGTCCAGAAATACACAAGAAAAAAATGTGAAAAAAAAAAAAGGATAGGCAGTAACTAAATATTTCAGAGCCTTCACAAAGATTCAATTTGAGCAAGGCTTTAGAAAAGGGCAAAGGCCAGTGGAGAAGTGGGGTGGGTTTTTTCTTCCAAAAACAATTTGCCCTTTCCCTATCATTTCAGTTAACCAAATTAAACAAGCACCTTCTTGCGCAAGGGTGCTTACAGTTTGAGTGACTTCTTTGTTTTATAAACTGGGATCCTTGCCCACAGCTTTTCCAATGGCCATGTTCTCTTTCCTAAGTGGATTCTCTAGTGCCTGCTACTTGGCTCTGCTGTCACTGAGGGTTTTCCTTTGGTGGCAGCGCTAATCTGCTTGTCTTTCCTCTACTTACCTGCCTGTTTTCACAGAAGTTGACCACAATGTCCTAGAGACTTTACTGCTCTGTTGAATTTGCTTAAAATGGACATTTAAATTGTTCAACAGAGTTCAACAGTATGGTAAACACAGCCTGTGGGATCATGGGAATCTAATTTCCTTAGGAAGACTGGCTAAGAGTAACCACTAGCATTTCTTTGGAGCATGAAATCTTCCTGGTCCTGTATGAATATCAGTTATTGAGTCCACATAGCAGTTCATTTGGGTAGGTTACACACACATAATCTTCACTCTGCAAAGGTGAATGAAACAACAAAGGGAATTAACTCCCTAAGAATGCAGTGCATCAATGGCAGGCAAGCACCAAGATTTCTCAGATGCCTTTGGGGATGAAATCCCAGCCCCGTTGATACCCAGGCAGGTCAGCACTTAGAAGGGTTTCCTGCACAGTCTCATATGCATCCTCCACAGACACAGACACAGCCACCATACCCCTCTGCACAAAACCATTGTCCGTACAAGAATCACATCAGACTCAAAATGTACACAAAGCCCTCCAGCTCTGTGAGGCACAGTGATCCAGGGACACAAAGAAATGCAACTGAGTAGAGCCTGGATGGGGAGTCTGATGTGTTTGCAATGCGCGTACCAGTGGTCAAATTACAGAAAGGAAATCTTTGTAAGCTGACATCCAGAACTTATTTATTAATATAGTCTGAATGACTAATTTATGGCCACATATTTTTAGCCTTTTACAGAGCATCTATTTCATTATTTAAGATGTTTAATTATGCACCTGTATAATTAGTATCTGAAGAAAATAGGTTTCTTTATTACCCTATGTCTTTAGTGAAGAGCAATAAATACTCATATCAACCAAAAACTCTTCTAATAGTGACAGGCTTTAAGTTGAAAATATTTAACACCCTTCATGCCATGTCAAATAAGGGAGGCCTGATAGAAGAGTTATAGCTGCAAAAAACAAAATAAAGTAATGAAGCTGACCAGCAAAACCACAAAAATTAATGGAAGCCATTTCATTTCAGATTTTTAATTGTTCAGTTCAGGCCAGAAGACTGATTTCAATCGGAGTTGCTTTTATACAAGTGGAACAATTTTGTTCACTCACTGCAGATGTGTCAGGTAAAATCAATATTTTCACACAAAGAATCTGTTCTCAAAGCCTGTGGTTCTCTCTTTGGTGTGTCTTCTCAAAGAGTTTTAGTATAACACTGAGCTTTAAAAAAGAACAAAATGTTCCTGAGCTGGAAAAATTCAGTTTCATCTTTAAAATGACAGATCAAATAGAATGAAATATGTTTTTTAAATACAGCATTTTATCATATCTAAAAAAAAGGGGTTGTGCTTTGTCTTGAATAAATGAGGCAAGCAATATGGGGCAGGATAGGGCTGTAAACCACATCTGTGGCTCTTTGAAGGTCTTCATTGGAGAGAGCCACAGCACAATGCAGAGAGCCCTACCTTGGTCAGAGCAGCCTCCTCAGGCTACTCTGCAAGGCACCACCTGCTTGAAGCCCCCAGGAAACAATGAGGTACAATCTCATCCCAGATATGTGCGCCTGGTCATAACCTCAAAGGCTTTATTGTCTTCCTTTGAACAAGAAGTGCACGTGAAGGAATCAGGAATACTGAACTGCCCAAAAGGAGAGAAGGTAGGTTGGAATTTAGGTGGAGAAAAACAAGTACAAACAAGCAGTAATTTTCTGCTATTTTCATGTTCATACTGCAGAAGGAGAGCCACTGCATTTGCCTGCATACATTCACATGATAGAGATGAATCCTGTCCTGAAAAGTTAGACCAGATTTTTCAACTGGCTAGATGTCAAGCTTTTCATCACAATTTTCACTCCAAACAGATGTAGCTGTTCATCCTTTTGTGGATGAAAACAAATGATGAGCTCACAGCCACCTCTACTGCACATGATTTGAAGGGCTACTGTTTATTCCCCACATCACACACATTATTTTTGCCAGGTGCCTGAGCTGAAAACACTCATCTCCTTTTTATTTCAGAACACCTTTTATGAGCCATTCACGAAGCCATTGTGTATCCAGGTGTGTGTATAGTTCTATGAAAGGAAAAGTCATTTCTGCTGATGCTTTTCATTTTGTGATTCTCTGTAAATGGTGTGAGTGCAACAGCCTACCCTCAGTGCCAAGGTCTGGGAACTCACTGCATGAAGCATCTCCCGTAGAATCAGCACCAGAACAGAAGTGGCTTCAGCAAAGAATGCCAGTTGCTCAGCATCTTGGCAACTGAGGTTTTACGTTCATTTTGTTTCAAAATAATTTTTTAGAAGGCTGGACCAGTCAATGTCACTGTTCAGCCCTTGTACAAAAAGTCCCTTCTCACTCATCCGGTTTGTTACTTAAAGGGTCCCTGTAGAAGCTGAACTAACTCATGAAAATGTCAGAAAAGAAATTCAAAAGAAAATTAAGAGGGTTTGATAATTTCAGTGGTTTAAACTGACTATGGGAAGGGTCTGGCAAACAGGAGTAGATGAGGGAAAAAGGCATGAGAGCAGAGGAGCAACAGAAACTTCCCCATTTGGCAACAGCAAGTTGCTGCATGAGAATATTGTATGTTACATGATACCACAGCCTCAGTTTCTTTGTAAGCATCCTGGAAATATCCCATAGCATGAACAGGATATTTTGTGGCAAGTGGGTCACTAAAAAGGGAAGGGATGCAGAAGGTGAGGGGAAGAACATAGTCATCTGTACTGGAAAGGAGAAGGCAGTGCAGGGAAGGGCATAAATTTTTTGTTAATATGACGGCTGTAATCCCAAACCTGTCTTCCCTTAGGCATGCCACTGGAAATATTGTGCTTTCACTCCTACCTCAGAGGGCAGAGTCTGCTGATGCAGACTGGTTGAAATTGCTGTTTCACTAGAAAAGGCACACGTGATCTTTATCAGACCTTGTGGTCTCAGTCTGAGTTCTTACAGAAAAGGATTTGTTGGTCTGTGCCAAGTCACTCCCTGGCATGTTTGTTGCTTAGTGGGACAGTAATTGTGGGAGATCAGCCTTGTTTTCTGGTAACTGTGAGACCACAGAGACAACTTTCCACAGTCACGTCTCTCAATCACTATCCCTCCACCCAGGTACATCCCAGAATCAGCTTGTCCAGCTGCCAAGATTCAGTGCCTCTGCTAGCTCTCTCTTAGCAGAGGCTTGAATGCCACATGTGATAGTGCACTGTCCCTGGTGACAATTCTCCTGCCCTTGGGGAGCTTCAGCATCTCCTGCTGCAGCCAGTTATGATGCAGTGAAAAACAGACCCTTCAGTGCAGGGGTGCCTGAAAGTCTCAGTGCTGTGCGTGCATTCCCCGAGTAGCAGCACATGTTGGGTGGAGGAACCTGTGTACTTAAACACTGAAACATGATTCACATTGTGATAAGTATCAACTGCAAACTTTCCAGTGTGCAAATAATCTATTTTGGCCTTGGACAAGTAAAAACAAAGTATCCAGCATTTACCTGTTTACATTTGGGTTGTTCCACAACTCATAGAATACTAATGACCAGTTACTGGGTTGCTGGCTGAGATTACTTTAAATATTTCATAGGCTATGGATGAATTCTGAAGCAACAGTCTTTATGCAAAGCACATCTTGACTGTTATACACGGAGATTTGCAACTAGAAATTAATTTTTTGCTTGCCTTACTTGAAAACCTGTTCTTTATGGTATCTTAAAGTTGCTCATTCCAGTGGTTTTTTGTTTTATTTAATGATAAAAGGTACATTATTTCATCATAAACCGGGTACCTTCTATCTTCCTTATTGTATCTTTACACATGCACTCTCTTAAGAAAGGCCAAACAGAGGGAGAAGGACTCTGAGAGAACAGACAAGAGTTTATTTTTTTCTGATGAGGCACTTGCACAGGTTGCCTAGACAAGTTGTCACTGCCCCATCCCTGGAAATGTTCAAGGCCAGGTTAGATGGGGTTTTCCACTAAAGCAGCAACCTGGTTTAATGGAAGGTGCCCCTGCCCACGACAGAGGGTTTGAAACCAGATTATCTTTAAGGTTGCTTCCAAGCCAAACCATTCTATAATTCTACAATTCTTTAATAATTTTTATCCCAGCTGAACTGCAAAGACATGACAGGCCTCAATTTCATTTTTGTTCCCTCTCACTCTCTGGCTTCAGCAAGTTTTTTGTTGGTTTGTGCTTTGAAAAGTCCTTCTTCCACTGCTTTCCAGGACAACAGTGAAGTCCCTGCCAAAGACATTGTGCCCCTGACTAATCCCATTCCACCCTTTGTCCCTGTTTTGGACCAAGGTTCTTCAGCTGTATGAGAGACCCAAGAGAATATAAACCTTCAGAAAATAAAGATTTCTCTTTCCTTGTGTCAAACAGCATGCAGACTGTACTAAACTCTCTGTTGGCCTTCTCTGTGCTCAGGGCTGCCACAGCTCCTTCCTCCTGCCTGGCCTTTCTCAGCTTCTATCTGTTGTGTCCCCAGAGGCAACTTCAGTCTCTCAGTGACTCAAAGTTTTCATGGTCCCATTCCTCCTGTCCTCCTTCTCACTCTCCCATACAAACACAGCCCAGTCTCCTCTGCCTGCACAAGGACACCAGCGTCAGAGTAGCTTTCTGGGGATCCATGCACAAATATAATCAAAGCCAAGAGAAGAGGCATCTCTACAACAGCACTGTAGAGTCTAAAAGTAGGTCAGGCAGCATCTGGGCACTGGGATAACTGGGCAGCAGAGCTCAGGTCTGTGCCCCGAGCTGTTACAGCCAGCAAGCAGTGGGGGGTTGCTGCTGGAAGTGTGTTTGGACCAGTAGAGGAAATGCAGCATCCGTGTGGGCACTGGGCCATCTAACCAGCTAGTTTAAACTGGCTGAGCTGAACTCCAGCTTATAGCTGGGCACATGTCAGCAGCCCTGCAGAGCACAAACCGGTGCTAGGTGTGTTTCCCCAAAGGGCATGGTCCCTGCCCTGTGGAAATCAGGTGGAGGTTTGTCATCAACTCCAGCTGGAGCAGAGCTGTACCCTTTGCCACTACAATTATTTCAGGTCTACTTCATATGGATTTTAGCGATAAAAATCCCCTCAGGAATGCTCCTTGTTTACAAAATCGCCTCCTACTCTGACTGAAACATTTGTATCTCAGTTGTTAGCCGCAATAATGAGTTGACAATTTCCTCCAATTGGCACATTTCATTCAAGACACATTATTGTAACCACAGCTGCCTAAGATATACAAAGCCAGGTTCACCAGAAGTGCTGTTTACTGACACATGAACAGAAAAGCCTAGAAGTCCACTGTTGTCTTCTTGCCTTTTGACTGGGAATGATATTTCCTAGGCAGGTGGGGGGAAAAAAAATCTTTAAATACACAGGAGGAAGCAATGTTATGGGCTCTCTGGTGTGAGTTTCTGCTTATGTTTCCATCCCAGCTTCAAAGCAGTTTCAGCAGTTGGCACAGACTAGTGTGAGATGTCCCACAACCCTTACAGAGCACTCTTAGCTCAGAGGAATGCTGGATCCCCAGCAGAACAGGAGAGCCAGCTTCCCCGTGAAAGAAAAGAAACAAAATCACTTGACTCCGTCTCATCTTCCCAAAGGGTCAGGGAAGGTGAAAGAGGAGGGGGGAAGAACTCCAACTGCCGTGGCTTAAATCTATTTTAATAATGTCTCATGGCCTTGCAGTGTACATGAAAGACAATGGGCGGGTACAATTAATAATGATTGGTTTGCCATTACAGTGATAAATTACTTTAAATAGCTCTTTAGAGCAATGTTTAGGGCCTTCCTTTCCCTCTTTTTTATCTTTTTTTTTTTTTGGTGGCAGATGGTGTAAAATCCCTGGGCCCTTTAGACCTTGACCTCCTGCAGATGTTGGGATGGGACAAAATGGTCCTCAGGATGGTAGAAAGGGAAAGAAAATGAAAACCCTTCTAATGTACCGTATCAGGGCTACCAGTGGGGTGGACCACTAACTGCTTTTTTATTACTGTCACTTACCAGTCCCAATTCTTCTGTACTTAAAGAGTTATGTCAGCAATTGTGAGGCAGCTGAAAAGGAGAGTGGATGCATGTGGTGGTGAAGTATTATTGGAAATCAGACCAAAAGAGGATGAATGAAAGATTATGAGAGGGGCAAACTACCATAGTTAGTAATGCTGCAACAAACTAGACATTGATATATTGTCCTCTTGGAAATATTCTGACAGCCTATTATAGTTCCCTTAATGAGGTTGTCATGCATTTCTCTTTTTGTAGCTATTAAAATCTTGTCTACATCTGCTGAGGTTTGTTTCAGAGAGGTGGAGGAGGGGACCCTTGATATTTTGTAGTCTGCCCTTGTTTAGCCAGGGTCATACCTGACCTAGCAGCAGAGAGGGATATTTAAGTTGTCCAAGATGCAAAAGTTCAGTGGATTTTCAAAGGAAAATAACCTCCACAGTGAAAGAAACATTTCCATGGTTGTATCCTCACAGTGAGCTGAAAAGCATGATGGATGTTAATATGACTAATGGGAACTTTCTACAACAATTCCCAGATCCATGCAGATAGTAAGATAATGTGGTATGTGAGTCTCATTAAGTATAAAAATCCTGCACATCACCTCTGAATTACAATGTTAGCAAGCTGCACTGCTATGAATACTAGCAAGGGTAATCTGACTCTCCAAAATAAGGAATGAAAATACTCTCTTAATGGTTTTCTTCAAAATAATCAATGATTCCCATTAGTAATATGCATGAAGATAAGTAAGTAGCTGGATAGGTAGGTGAGTAGATATGGCAGATGTGTGAGCATCATGTGAGTAGTAGGAAGCAAAACTTCCACTTCTTGAACAGCTTTCGTTCACAAGGAAAATAAATAGAATTTGGAACATGAACTTTCCCCCTCTAAGGCACTGACTGTTTTGCCTTTGGGTCTAACTGGCTCTAACTTCTGGCTGTCTCAGGAGAGTGTGATGTACATGAGAGGCCTCCAAGCAGAGTTTTAACTCAGATCCTTGCATGTGTTTTGCTAATTCAGTTCTCTGACACAAGGTCAGTATGTAGGAGTGAATAGGGGAAGGGCATCTACGGCTGATATATGCAACTGGGGAATCACCAAGGGCTCAGAAATTTGCCTGCATCTGGATAAGGCTGGTTTAGGGCCACCAGCTTCCAACTGCAGGGCATAAAGCAGCCATTCCTTCTTGTAGTCTCTGAACCTTGATATTTAACATTTAAGGACTTTCATTTTGAATGAAAACTCTCTGTCTAATAAACATTTCCTACTAAAACATGATATACTAGGAAATTTAATACATCAAATCAGATGCAGCAAGTTAATTTCTTGCAATTAGAAATTATACAGTTGGGTAATTGCTCCGCAGGGCCAACTGATTTATTCTAAAGCGTCTTGGAAAATGTTCTAATACATCCAGTTTGTACATCTTTATTGTAGTTTAATAAACAGAAAGCACACAATATGTGCTGTAATGGCAAATCAGACAGCCAGGATATAAAATCATTTGGGATTTGATGTCTAAGTCATCATTAAACTAGGATTTGCAATGAATATGTCAGGTGTCTTAACACTGCTCCACAAGCGGTATAGAAAACAAGTTCCCCCTGCTCTAATGAGGCAGAGCGAAATGGGTGAATACATTTTGATACACAATGCATCAGTGTCTGGTTTGTTTTAGTGAAACAGTAACCTCTCTCCCTTTTTCTGGGTAAATGCAGTACAATAGACTAACGCCACATGAATCTATTATGTCTTATAGGGCTTTTAGCGGGAGTATGACTGTTTAACCAGGCAGTGACACGAGAAGAATTACTATCTGACACTCCAGCTGAAAGTAGAGATTTTATTGATTCACTGCACTGGCCTGCCATTTTAGCTTTGATTGAGAGTCTTTCATGAATCCAAAAAGGTAACACTCCTTCATTGAAAACAACAGCAGGCAGTCCAGCCCGGACTCAAACCATCTGCCAGCTTAAAAGAAAGATGAAGGTGTTTCCCAAAGCATCTACGAGCCTAGATCTATCCAGTAGATCTATCACTCCAACTAGCACATATCCAGGCTGACATACAAGAAATGCTTGTGAAGTCTTTGACTGGAGGTTTCATGTAGATCTAATTATCAAAAGTGATATAATCTGGAAACTAATTACACCCAGCAGCACAGTAGCTACAACTTCCCTCATTCAATCTTGCCCATCTGAAATCTTCACATCCCAGAAATTAAGGGATATCCTTTTCTTTCCCTTTTTTTTCCAAAACCTCTTTTGAAAAATTTTGTCTTTCTTTGTTGTAGGTCAGCTGTTTCAATTAAAATATTTTCCTAAAAGCAGAATGTTCTATTTTAAACAAAAGAGATTTGCATTCCCAAGCAAGTCTGAGTCCAGAGTGGCACGTGAACAGTGTGCTTGTTTACATTTCAGTAGATATACATGTAGTCCTGGTTCCATGTGTGCTGCCATTCCAGGCAATCCCTAACTCACAGTGAAGACACCACTTGATACCTGTAGCTTTCCCTTTTCAGACCTTACTCTTCCATAGTTTTTTAAGATCATGACTAAAAGCATTGTAATACAATGTAAAAAAAAAATAATCCTAGAAAATATAATGTAAAGTCAGTACAAAGAAATCTAAAGTTAAGTACAGTAACATACAGGATTTTGGAGTCCCACTGTCACCTGACAGAAGCCTGAAGCACATTCCATATAAAAGCTACCAAAAATAAGTGTGTCCAGCAGCACTTACTCAGAAACTTCTCTTTTAAAGGGAACAGTTCTTTTCAAATCAGTACAGGACACTGAGGAATTTCAAATCCTGAACATGAACAATTTGGCTATTTGTCATTTATTATCAGACAAAAATATGTCTGTCTCTATTTTCAGAAAAATGGGAATTTAAAATATCAAAAGCCATGGAGAAAGTTTGGAAAATACACATTCTGGAGAAGAAAGCATGGAGAAACCCTGTGTGATTCCCTGGGAAAACCAGGACCTGGCACAGACCCAGAGCTAGTGAGCCTCACTGTTCCTGGAGTATCTCCCTACGCCCTTCCCCAAGGTGCAGAATTTCTGGACAGTTTGTTAACTCAGGTGAAATTTGCCATCCCAGCAAACTGGTGCAGTGGGTGGCACAGGATGTATTTCCTGTGGCACTTTGACCCCAGGTATCAGATGTTATGAGGACCAAGTTTACTTATGGACAAAATGAAGTTTTGGTAACACCTTCGCCCAGCCCTGAGCTGAAAGTAATAAATCCTGGAACTCTGCAGAGTTTATGCAGCCAAAGCAGCATGCTAGCATGGTCACAAGGCTTGCTCTCGGCTCTCAGTAGAGGCAGAATGAGACTGAGTCCACTCAAAATGCAGGCAGAGCAAGCTCACCTCATTGCAAAGCACTGCCAAGTGTGAGCTCACCTCTGCAGAGTAGAAGCAAATCTGGAGATTTTTCAGGAGCCACCCTGGTTCCAGCAGATTGTACAGGAAAATAAACCAAAGCCAGGGTGGGGGCTTGAGCCCTGCTCTGCAGTTGTGTATACTGGTTAATTCTTAGCACATTCCCTGGCATGTGGGTTTGCCCCATAACAATTTACTGTCTCCCACACAATGCCTCGGCACCCTTAACAGACTAGCACAGACCTTGGACTTTGCTAAGTATGCAGTTTGCACGAGGCTACTTTGTTTTGGAGAGAAGACTTTGTTTTGGGACTCAAGCCAGGTTGTGTCACTTCTCCTCAGAGCCTGCACCCTGTCCTTGGGTTCTGTCTAATTTAATAGCAGAGCTGGGATGACCATTTTTGTATGGGGCTTAGCTCCATGAAGAGCCCAACACAGGCTCCCGCCATTCCCAGGTCATGGACACACAGTGCCCACAGGCCTGGGCTGCCTGCAGTGTACAGGCACCTCAGTGGTGCAAGAGTGACTAAAATGCTTCCCTGTCCCTGCAGGGCAAGGAAAGGATATAGCCTTGCTCTGCCAGTGCTGTCTCTGAAAGAATAAGCCACAGAAACCAAACTAGTTATGCTCAGAGTCAGCCATGGTGGATCTGCACCCACACTGGATCTGCACTGAGGACTAATTGTGCGGCTCTGCAGCAATTAGCCTCAAGAGCTTACAACAAATGCAAGACAATTTAGAATGACAGAAAAATGTTCCAGGAGACACGATAGTTGCACAAAATTTGAAGGCTCCAGAAGGATCTCAGGAATCAGAAATAGCAGAAAATTACACTACGCTTTCACCCTTTTTTCCTCTCAGCCAAGTTTCAGACCAGGGTAATTACAGCAGGTTTATTTCTTAGACACAAAAAAAAAAAGAAAATCCAGGTTTGAAATAACATTAGCTCTTTGGGTTCAGTCCTGCAAATCTGCACGCAGACAAAAATCAAGTAATACTTTGGAAGTTGGATAGCAAACATGGGGACAATTGTGCCTGGCTGGAGGCACCAGTGGATCCAGGCTCTCTAGGCCCTTTGTTCACAGAGGCTCAGTGTTTCAGGGTTCTGAGAATAGCCCACTGTGGATGTGTTACTAGACTTCCAGGGATGCATGTCATTCCCTTGCATTCCACTTGCTGAAAATCACAAGCTACTGTCAGATACAGAGTATGTAATCTGAGAAAATGCCACAAATAGCAAACTGTCAGCTCAGGAAAGATTAAGCCAAATGCTCTTCTGTGCCTCGCTGCAGAAATGGAAGCAGCGACATGAGTGGAGATCTCAGCATCACAGACAGGACAGAGAAGTCTCCCCAGTATATGTTCATAACTGATTGGGCTCCTCAGAGGGTGTAAGTGCTGGTAAATGGAAAGCAATAGCTTTATATTCACACGAGTGACATGCTGTGTTGTATTTCAGTTGTGGTGTCTTATGGAGAGGAAACTTCTTTGAGATAGAAGCCTCTTGTCCCGTTTCTGTTCCTCAGGTTCTTATGGAGATGCAGTTCCTCTGTTTGTTTGTTCCATATGGTCTGCCTTCAAGCTGTTTCAAACATCACAGAGGAACAGCTGACTCGAAGTTCCTGTACATTTCCTGAAAATAGGGGGCATAGTAGAGACATTAATGGCACTATGTAGGAAAGTCTGCTGAGTGAGGGTCAGCTCTTATTAGACCCCAGATATGCAGCACATGTGGGTTTATGAATATCCAAATCAAAAAGTCATGGTAAGGTTTGCACTACAGCATAAAAAACCACACTTGGGAATCCTTGAGAAATCCAGTGGCAGTCAAGGCAGGTGGGTCTTCTGGTGTCACACCACAGTTCCCCTTAAAAAGTCAACCAACCACAAAGCAGTATGCAACAAACCACCACAAACTGGGGCTGTGCCACATCCTGGGCTCACGCATCTCTTATTTCTTTTGTAATGTAGGTAAGCAGACAGGGAAATAGACTGGAGCAGTTTTCTGCAGCATGACAGATATTCCAGGTGACATTTCCCACTGAAGGCTGGCAGGTAGAGTGTGACACACATTTCAGTCTTGGGCAGTTATCCTCCCTCCATGTAAATACACTGTCACAGCCTTGACCAAGTGCTGTACGGGAGCACCAATAGGCCTCCACAGGCTCAGCCTCCCAAAACCCTGAGAAGTGCCCAGGTCTCAGCTTCTTCTATTATGTGCTAAGGAGAGTTTCAGTTAATGGTACACAACAATGAGAAGAAATACCTCTGAGTTTGTCATTGCAATCAAGCTAATGAAGCTCTACAGAAAGTACACGTGTGACACAGTATCACAGACTGTACAAAAGACGTGCACTTTATCAGGCTCCATTGTGTGCTGCTGCCTGCTCCGAGCTTCCGCTTCCCCTTCCCCTCCCCCTCCCCAAGCTGAACCCCTTTGTTCCAAGCACGGGCAAAACCAAATGTAACTCAAACTCTTTAGCAGTGTCTCACTGGCCGGTCACCCCGGGTCCGCCCCCAGTCCGCCCCTTTCCCCTTCTCTGAGTATAAGAGAGGACCAAGGCAGGGCCTACCCTCTTTTGGCTTTGCAACTCTTTCTGCGAACATCTGTGTGCTTCTGTTTCTTTTGAAAGCTTCTAATTGCGGGAAATTAGGCAAGCTGGGAGCTGTATTTCTCCCTCTTTGCTTCTGCTGGTGTTATTAGATTCGCAGCTACCATTTTACCGCTTTTAGAGCTACTGAAATGCTGGATTGCCCGTGCTACCTCTAGGCTGCTCGAGGCTTTCTAAGGCATTAAACTACTAGCCTAGCCGGTAAAAGCTGTAAGTATACCCCCACAATTGTGGTGGATTTTGCTGTGCTGTTATCTGAGTTCAATGTTCAGTCATTCTGCAACAGCGAATGCTCACAATGCCAAAAGCCAGCAACGGACTTAGGGGGAGGCTGCTACCACCAGCTGGATGAGAGATTCACAGCTATCCAGACTATGCTAAAATACTCTGAGAAAAGCTCAACACCAGCCATTCTTCCTGTCATCCCTTCACCTCCTTGTTTATTTCTTATTCTTATATTTCAGACCATGCCCTTCAGGGACAAGAGCTTCAATTTCCTCTGTATTCCTCCTGTGCCAGTGGTAATGCAGGTCCCCACCCCAGCAGAGCATCTACGCACTGCCACAATGTAAGTGTTGGTGTGAGACAACAAAACTGTCTTGTTACTTCACTGTTTTCAAACATCCAGCTCATAAGTATTCCAGTCTCACAGCAATACCTAAAAGGGATCCTGTTACTGCAGCTAAATTTGTTCAAATTCATTTCACTTAAAAAAGGTACTAAGACTTCGTTCAGCTATAGCCTCACTTTCATTAATCACTATCTTGTTCAGGCTGTGTTTTATACACTCAATTATTCAGTTTTGCCCTGGTAATAACTAATGTACCATTTTAGGCAAGAAGTAAAATGCTTCAGTGCAACCCCTCCATTCCTAATGGATTCTCTGTTTGTTTACATTATACTGTAATAGCTATTGATCTTCACACGATTATGGAATCCAGACAGCATTAGAAAATTCATTAATGATGACTATAGAAGCTTTAACCCCATTTAAAATGTTCTTCACTTTCAGGCTATTCTACATGAATGACAACATCTATTATGGACAAAGGCACTGTAACCACCCCTAATTTGCAAAGCATATTATCTGTGATCAATACTGAATGATAAAGCACAGCTGACTGAAAAGGCCAATTTTGGAATTCAAGTGACATATGGTTTAAATCCCACAGTAACCACCCCGCACTAACTAAACAATGGGGACATACAATACCCAGGATTTCTAACGCAGTGCTCCACAGTTAACACAGATCTTCCCTTGGGACTAATGTCACTATTTACATTTTTGGTTTTCAAGGACAGAGAAAGGCTTTGCTGTTTCCTTCATCGCATGTGACAAGGTGTAATGCATAATGAACAAAATGCCATAATTGCTTAGTAAAGGAACTTTATTAGGCCTACAGAGTAACTTTATTAAAAAAAAGAATAAGAAAAACATTTCAATGAACATTTTGTTCTAAGAAGATACTGTTTTCAGGTTTTTTTCTGAAAGAAATAAACATTATCAACAAAATTACACTATATACAATTGTTTCACAGGGCTCCTTCCTACAGCACTAGTGTTGTATGTCTTAATAATACTTTCCAGGAAGTCTGTTTGTTTTAGCACTAGCCTACTTTGAAAGATAGATAATGAGGAAGACTAAAAAGTGCCAAGTACACTGCTTCATTTAGATTCCACAGCTGTTGTCCCAGCTCTTTCAAGTTATGTATTAATGACAAAGGGTTATGAAAGGATTTTATTAAACATTAAGTACCTTGGCAATGTAACTAAAGGCATAAACTACAGCAACCTACATGACAATTACATATTGCAGCTCTAAAAAAAGGAAGCATTTAATAATTATGGCTTTATATAATTCTGATACCTATAAAAATTCTGGATGAAACTCACCCCAAGTGTAACTCACTGGGCATATAACAAAGATTAATTTAGTGTTGTGCATTCATGGGAATAGCTTTGCCTGTAAGAAACCAATACATTTTTCAGCAAACCGCATAATACAGACTGACCTGAGCCAAATAATTCACATTTTCATTCCCATGCAAACTTCCACAGAAGGAACTAAATGCACAGTTCTTCTTTGGAGAGTACACAGTACAGCACCACATCTCCCAGTAAAACCTCTCCATACAAAGCTGCTGAGTTTATACAGCTTGTCTGCCGAACTGTAGGAATGGTCTTTCAATACGTTTGCACAGCAATGAGCCCAACACAGTGTCTAGCGGTGTGTTGAGTTTTCCCCACCCTGAGGTATCTATGACATAGGTATGAACTAAGTCCATGAGCCACGGTTACATGTTGTGGTTTTCCTTGTGATCAGGTATTGTGCCCTGTCACTATCTGGTCAGCAGAGCCTGGAGAGCTGTTGTGCCTACATCTGGAATAACAGGAGCTCAGACACTGAGCACAAACCTGGTGTGGTGCTGAAGCTAGGCCAGCTGAACCCCATCCAACCGAGAATATAGGTGTTAAATACATTATATGTACTATGGTAGCTCTTTCTATATCAAGACCCATTCATAAGACGGGTGGTCAGTGAAGAGGTAGGTGCAGGAGGCAGGGGGTGGCTGCCACTATACAGGAATTGGGACACAGAAGGGGCTGCTCCACATCAAGTGTTCAGCCCACCTCAACAGGCAGAACATGGCCATGCTCTGTAACCAGAACCAGCAGCCAGGAGGAACTACCAGGTCCCACCACTTGTATATAACCATTGTACATCAAGAGATCAGTGTTTACGCCCCTCACCTGCTAAATTACATGGTGCATGCAAAAAGTGTCACTCACTCCAGCTGGCAGCCCTGGCCTCAGTTTGCCCACATGAGCCTGGGGATGTAAGATGAGAAGCACTGGGAGTTTTGGAAGGTGAAGCCACAGGTGCTGAGAGACAGCAATAATGAGAGCTGCTCTGACAGATACCCATATCTATGTGTTTCTACAGCTAAAGATACGTGTATCAATTGCAATTTACATGCATGCAATTTCTGAATTAAAAACAAACGCCCACATTATACACAAACACATGCATGTGAACAAAGAGCACTGTCTCTCTCTCCCACATCACTGTCTTTAGCAAAGACATCATTTTACCCCTTATATACAACCAAAGCAGCTCAAGTTCAAAATTATGAACCTAAAGTAAAATTTTTTTGAAAACAGCCAGTGAGCAATCCAAGGGCTGAAATATATTAGCTTATATATAAGCTTGTAGTTCACAGAAATTATATAAAGTCTCCAGTCTGCTTAAGAATCACAGATTTACAGAAGAAAGCACAAATTCCACTCAATCAAAAGGAAAGCACAGAAAAACCTAAGGGAAGAAGAAAATACCATAAAAAGAGTGGTCAAAAGTGATCAAAGCTGAACTGATCTGAACTGAAAAAATCTTTCCAGGAAAACCTCAGCTCCTACAAGACATGTCTAGAAGCTCTAGGAGTAGGAAAATGTTTCCTAGACAAATTTTTGTCCAATCTAAGTGACATTGCCATGTAAAGCAATCTAAGCAACTTCATGAGTCCAGGAGGATAGCAGAAAAAAGATAAGTCCTTAGCAATTTCAGCCTTAATGTAACATCGACCACACTAGCAGTCGCAGCCTTCAACTACCTTGATATGGCAAGGTAAGCCACTAAGAAGAGAAATTCATACATGGCACAGATAATGAGGTTAATTTTTCTGTGAGCTGTCATGGACATTATTATAGTACGCTATCAGTACTTCGCTAAAATTTTTCTCATTATGGAAATCAATCTTCCCTTCTTGGCTAGAGCATAAAGGCTGAGATTTATAAAGCCTTTTAAGGTGCCTCTAAAATTAATGGGAATTGGATGTCCTCATTACCCACATGCTTTGAAAAACTCAGCCAAAATGCATAAAATGCATAGACAGTGGCTATCATTAAAACCTCTCCAATTCTGCCTTTGAAAGTGGGTAAGGATATCATCATGTTCAAATGATTCCCTGTAAAGAATTTAGCACCAGGAATACTTAGCGAACTCTACAGTGCTCACCATAAATTACTTTCAAAGGCATGTGCAAAGACTTTATTGCTGCCTACACAAACAACTGCATGAAGTAATTCAGTGAAGTGAATCTCTGGGGATGAGTTGCCAGCACCACAGTCCTGAAGGAATGGGATTTACTGTATATTCTAAGTAGCCATTTTGTTGCTCCAGTTGGGAAAGGTCTGGTGACATGAGCCTATTCATCCTCAGAACTAATTGTGTGTTGGTGTACAGACTGCCGTCCAGAGACATGAGTGCAATGGACCTGTTCCAGCTGGTTCTGTTGAGCCTGTTGTCAAAATCATGCCTAGTTCCCCTCCACCTGAAAACCTCAATAAACCATCTCCATTTCAGCATTGTCACCCTTGTGGGCAAAAGCCATGTTGTGCTAGATCAGCTCTCCTTCTTAGTCCTTTTTTATCATTTTTCCCTATATTCTGAGTAAAAGGGGCATCCTTGCCAACTGCCTTCTTCCCCAGTTTTGACCATGCCTCCTTTCTCACCCCAGCTGGCTGGTAAATAAAAATGGAACTAAATCCTGTGTCTGTAATGTTACAGTGATGGTCATGCAAACCTTGGGTGAAGTTTTTTGCTGCCGTTGCTACCTCGCTAGCAGAACCCAGATGGACTAGTTTACATCAAGCTCTGGCACTGATATCATAAACATAAGTAGTGCAATCACATTCCACAGTGGAGTGCAGATGAGAAAAACCAAAGGAGAAAAGCTTCAGCCTTGTGTAATTTCCATGATTAAAATCAACAGCAATGTTTGACTAATTGGCCCACCAAGGCCCTTGCATTGGCATAATTTAAATAAGCTTAAAAACAGAACAAGGTTAAAAAAACAGCACCATTTACCTACCAACAGGGCTGCATAGTCTCTTCTCTGAGTCTGTGTTACACAAGGCTTGTTTCTCTCTTCAGGAACCCCACAAAACCTCTCAGGCTTTCTGGTGGAGTGCCCCACTGAAAAATGAGACTGACCAATGTGTTCACTGTCAGCATCACCAGCCATTTCTCCTCTGAGCAGGGGTCCTGCATCATTAAGGGACTGCAAGAAAAGGATGGAAACACACATTCTCCCCCTCCTGCTCCATGGCGCTGCCTTATCTTCATGCATGTCCTGAAGGTTTACATGGAGGCAGGAAAACCAGCAGTTTCTCTGTTACAATCACCAAGAGAGATGTGTGTTATATGACCTCATGTGTCATGGAAAAGTGGTTTTATCTCATGCACAGGGCAGATGGAGCTTGTCCTGTGTCTGCTTTCAAATTAGTTTCAAAGTATTCGGAAGAAGTCATGGGAAGGCTGAGATAGAAGAGGACCAGGTAGGGTTCTAGACATTTCTTTCAAAACCATTGGTGACGTCTCTATTGAGAAGGTCCTGGGCCATAAGGTAGGTGCTAGCATCCCCAAAAGACCCCTGTGAGGCCTTGCCTGCATCTGCCCAGCTCTATCTGATTGAAATAATGATCCAGAAAACCGAGGTTTAGGTGAACTTTGTTATATAACTGTCATTAAGCTCACATTTGGGGCGGCAGGCCAGTGGGTGACAGAACCACTCTGGCAACTGCTAATTGGCCTTAGTAAGGAGTAAGTCAGAGAGACTGGCCTGGGGCAATGTAATTAGCAAAGTCATTGGCAGCTTATGCCAACAGTCTAATTTAGAAAGTAATAAATAGTTAAAAACAGCAGTCTCCTGGGGGCAGGAGAACGTGTGTACTAGGACAGCTGACACAGTGAAGCAGCTATTGCCCCAGGTGGAACTACCCCGTGGAGGGGCCCAGCTGCCACCAAGGACCTGACATGTCCCTCTGTCAGAGCAAGCATCTGCCCCCCAGGGTCTGGGGTGCTGGTCTAGACTGCAGTGAGGGTGGGGGTCTGATTAATGTGTGTTGTGCATCTGTATGTGATAGAGCAGAATTCTTGGAATAAAAAAATCACTATCCAGCCAGTAAACTCACCTTGCTAAGTAAAAAAAGTTTGATGGTACATCACTGAGTGGTGTGGGTCTGTTCCTGCGGCCATCCCACCCTGTGCCCTCACAACAGAGGATTCAAGTGCAGCTTAAGGAGAGGAGCTGCACAAGAGAAGAGGAACTTCCAGGCTGTGCCTTGCCCAGGCTCATTTCACCATGCATCCAACAGAATGAAAACCAGTGGGCATGGGCCCATCTGTCAGCTCACAGAGTTGGGGGCTACAGGGAGGGGGAAGCAGCAGTGAGGGTATAAAGAGAAGTGGGGAATGGGCTCTGCTCCCAAACACCTTGCTCAGCACAAGACTTGATGTAATTTGCTGCCCATAGATTAACAGTGAATTATTGTCCCCTGCAGCAAAGCTGAAGTTGGGAGGTGTGCAAGAGGCACAGTGTTTCCCAGAGCAGTTCCTGAGATGAGGCAGCTACCCAGCTTCTGCATTGCTCAGAGCAAAGCCTTGAGATGCACAGTAGCCCAAAGTAATGAGCCTGGCTCTGGCAATAAAGTGATTGTGGCAGTAAAGTGAAACAGCCATTATGTACTTGGCAACAGCTCTAGCCTTGAGATAACCTGCTTTTTAATTGAGCTGAGGAATGTTTTCATTCTTTCTCAAGTTGCATATTATTTATGGGTACAATGTGTAATAATAAAAATTACATATCTTGGAAAAAACAATGAGCAGAGAGTCAGCTGGAAGAACACTACACAGCAGGCGTATATTTTCTGGAGAGGTAGTCATCTATTTTAAGTACCATTGTGCTCTGTTTCGCTGTGGTAAACCCACACAGAAAGCAGCAGAACACTAGCAATGTTTTTGCATGTACAAAGAAACCCTGTTTAAAAGCACAACCTCTAGGCGTGTGCTATAAAGTACCTCACCTCTGAGTTCCATGCACTCATCTCTTCACAGACCTCTCCCAGTCTGTATTCCAGCAAAGATGCCGGTGGAGGGAATGGTCACAAAAGGTGCACCCCATGCCGCTGCTCTGAAGTGTTCATTCTCAGCAGAGCATCTTCCCTCTCCTCCATAAAGGGAGCAGCAAAAATTGCTCCCAATTTCCTTCCATGCTTCAATGTGCTGAGCACCAGCACCACTGACAACTGGGGGAAGGGGGAAGAATGCTCTGCCTTTATCCATTTTTAATTGCTGGAGACTGTAAAGTTGATCTTCGGGAAATAAATACTTTACTATTTTCCTCTCCCCCTCTCAGCAGGCCAGCACATTTGGTTTATCGATGGGCATTTAATAATAACTTTCAATACCGGAATTTTCTCAATTGCTTCTTCAGGTTTTTGCTCCAAACCACTGTGGTTGGATTACTCATGGGAAAAGCTGAGCAAATGGATTTTATGTAGTGTGCATCTGCACGGAGAGAGAGTGAGAGAGCACAGAACCACTTAAATGATAAATCAAATATATTTTTTTTAAGTATTTTCCTTTGTGCAATAACCTTTTATTACAACCCTGCTGTCACAAATAGGCTGTTTAACGCTTTGTGCCCTGTCATCCTCCGTGAACAGTAGAAGCAGGACTGTGCTGCACATGTTATCTTAAAAATGTTTGCAGCCAATAGGTCTTGAATTTTAAATGGCAACAGGGCTGCCTACAGGTTTGTTAGCCTGACATCTACTTGTCTTTGGGCATAGAAACCAAACATGGGGAGAACTGACTGAGGAAAAGAAAAATGAACGCTGAGAAAGAGAAAGAAAAGGAAAGAATGCTGTACCTATAATGTAAATCTCGTGTTTAATTAGGAGGGCTGAAGAATTGTGGCCAGGAAAAACATGTTTCTCTGTAAGTGGTTTTGAATAGCTCCGAAGATTAATATAATAAGGCTGACAAATACACCTTGGAGGGTGACTGCAAAAATAAAATCGATTTATTTAATAATTTAGAAATTGCTTCCAGCCATATCTCCCATTAAAATCTGAAGGCCATTGTATTCTGTATTTCTTTGGTCTTTTTTCTCCATTTTAGTTATGCTCCACCAGCTTTAATAAATAAGTAATACATGGGGAAAAAACACTTATCTCAAGTGCTTTGCCACAACCCTGTAGGGCTCTTTGAGTCTTTCTAACTCTAAATAGATCAAGTCAGGAGCAATCCTGTCCCTGGAGAAGAATGATGTTTCAGGGTTAATACTTTAAATATAAGCACAGAAGTCCAAAAATTAAAATTAAAATTGTATTAGTGACTGTCAAAGATCAAAGCAGGTAAGCAACATATTAAATGCATATTCTACTTCCTAAAACCAAAGGAAAAATCACCTGGATATGTAAACAACAGTCAGTAGCTACATGTTCTTGTGTAGGACAAGTTAAGGGAAAATGAGGCATAATGAGAGTAAAAATTAATCCAGAGACAACATTTTTTTATTCTATCACCCATTTTGAAGTTTTCTCTTTATAAATGTTTCTGCAGCTCAAGCTTCCTGAGATTTTTCTCCTGGTGGTGTTTTGACCTTTATTGTTACAGATTCTCGTTTTATACTGTGCATTTTAGAAAGAAAATGTATTGGACAGTCCTGCTTGTTAATCAATTAAACATTAAGTACTCACCATCTTACTCATGGAAAAGCAAATATAGTCCAGGCACAATTCTTCTGCAACTATTTTATGCAAAATTCATGGTGTGAATTCTATAAACAATTTATAAAGTCAAGTATGAGTTTGATATAGGTGCATATCAGCAACGTAGGCCAACTTCATTTACACTGGGAAGTTAAACAAAAGCACAGAAAATGCCTTTCTGCCCACTTGAGTTTGATGGTAAAGCCAGCTGCATGGTCAGAGGGACCTTCCTTGTCTGCTCTGACTGTTTGATGCTTTCACTTGCAAGACCAATAGAAAAGCTGAACTCGGCTGTAGCAATAGCTATAACAATATTCATTAATTCTTTTCAGTCAAGTACTTCCATTTTCCCCTAATACTGTTCATTTTAACCATTCTAAAACTAAATAAAATGGAGAAAGGAACGAGAAAAGAGCACACACTAAAAGCCACTATAAAAGAACGGGCTGAATGGATGTCTTTCAATTGATGTCATCAGACTTCAGATAAATAAATGGGAAATTTTGTTAATGTGCTCTTACTTTTCCCAACATACCAACAAAAAGTAGCTTTAGAAAGGGCTTACATAATAGCCCATGTAGTTTTCCTTCAGCAGCTCAGGCGAGGCAGCACTCCCCACCCCAAACTGCTATTTGGCAAGCCATGAGCGGACCATGGGAGCAGAGCCAGTGGTTCTGATCCATGACGAAACCGTGATTCGGATGGGATCCAGACCCGATTATACCCCATCTCCCAACAGCTTAGCTTCTCATTTCCATACCTTGGCATTCTCAGACCCTCTTCCCGTGGCCTTGGTAGCGCATGGCTTTTTCCACACATGGTTTGGGGGAGAAGCAAGCCCATCTAGCTGCTTGCCAGCGTGGCCTGGTGAGTTTAAGAAAGAAGCTGACTCCAGAGATCCCACACCAAAACACTTACAGCTTTTTTGGTTGCACATGGACAAAACCCTGCTGACTGGATGAAATGATGCCTGAGTTTCTCTGGCAATTTCCAGAGCATGGGGGAGATTTTCCCACATCATGAACTTGTGGGTGAGAAGAACAACATGAGGGAATAAAACCAAACACAGCTCCTTTGGGCCCTCATCACCCATAAAGAGGCAGGCATGAATCCCTTAGGCACTGGATGTTTTAAGCTTCTTTTCTTAAAGTTATGGGCAGTTCTCATCATTCCGGCAGACCTAAGGAGAAGATAGTC
The DNA here is from genome assembly GCF_000738735.6 of Corvus cornix cornix. Lineage (NCBI taxonomy): Eukaryota > Metazoa > Chordata > Aves > Passeriformes > Corvidae > Corvus > Corvus cornix. The sequence goes on along the minus strand of NC_046332.1, from coordinate 57,912,014 downwards.
AAGGCTGTATCATGACCTTAGTGGTTTAGAGGGCAGGGCAAGGACAAGGATCCAGAGCACTGCTGTGTGGGTAGATGTGACACTCACCCTCAAGGACAGTCCCTTTGAACAGTCTCACGGTGCTCCTTGCAAGAACTTTTTTCAGATCTTTAGGGGCTCTCTTCAGCCATCTCCAAGAGGACCCCCATAGCCACTAGCAGGTCTTGCAGACAGCAACCATTTTAAGGATTTTTTCCATTAGGGGGCCCCTGAGAACTGGTGCTTAGGGCAGGCCCTGCAGAGTGGTAAGCAAACACAAACACTATCTACTTCTTGGTTTTGTGCTAAGGTCTCATCAGGGAATATAGAGAACTGATTGCTGGGCAGAGAAACAAAAGCAGGTGATGGGTGGCTTGTGAGCTTCCCTCACTTCCTATTTTCCATCTCAGGTAGCTTGCTCCCTTGTCAGGCTTAGCCCAGATAAGCAGTGCAGTAGCTGTGGCCAGCATGGCCAGTGAACCATATTCCAACAGCCAGCTTTCCCTATAATCCTTATTATTCCTTACTGCTGAAATGGGGGAGGGGAAGGAGGAGGATTTTGCTGCTTCTTGTGCCTGTACGGGCTGTGAGTTCTCTCTTGTCTGTACAGGGGCAGGCTCACTGCTCCTGTGTGTGACCTGCAAGAAACCTAGCAAAAGGGAGGAGGCATTGCTGAAGCAAGCAAGGGACAAAAGTGACTTGGTTGCTACTGCTGCTGCTGCAGATTTGCTAAGAGGAGGCACAAAGGCCCCTGGACATAATCACGGGAAAGTCACTAGGAAGTTCACAGCCACATCCCTGGCACAGATTGCAAGTCCTCCTCTCCAAAGGCATACACAAGGGCACGGGGGCTCAGGAGGAGGAGGGAGGGGGCTCGGGAAGTAAAGAAGGGGACCAGTCCCTTCCCCAAAAGGATGGGAAGGAACTGGAAAGGGGTGGGTGGAGATCAGCTTGGGCAGACTGTGGGTTTTTTGGGGTGTGTTTCTTTATTGTTATAAAGTTTGCCCCTCCCCTCAGGATAGTCTCTTTTTTTTTAAGTTTTATTCATGAGTTGTTAACCGTTTTGTTTAGCAAATCGGTTTATCCCAATGACCTTTCCCTGCTTTAATTTTCGAGATGGCAGATGGCTCTAAAGAAATCCCCCTTAAATGCAGAACCAGACCCAGCCTGTTTTTTCACACACTGGACCTGCATCAACATGCCAAGCACAGCTCCAGAAAAAAGGACAAAGTCCCCAAGAAAGAAGCAGGGAGGGAGAAGGAGGGGGAAGGGAAGAGAGAGAGAGAGACTAGACAGAGCCCAGGTTGACTATTTTTTGCATTGTTAATTGTCTGGGATTTCTCTCTGGTGCTGTTTGCAACTCTCCACCACTACTCTCTGCACAGAGGCAACAAACTCCATGGAGGATGGCCTATAGGATTGATATCCCAAGGTGTATGTTACAAGAGGCTGATGTAAGAGGGAGGAGAAACAGATGGGAGTGAAGGACCTGTGCAGGAACGAAGGGCAGGAATGCAGAAAACAGAGGCAATGCTGAACCAAGCTGAGCAGCTGCACTGGTATGAAAATAAAAAATGGGAGCAGAGGGCTGGAAAGAAGTACAGAAAAAAGCAGCCTGAAGCCCTAGCACCCTGAACTGCCAGCTCAGCCTCCTGGTGACTCCTCATCTGACACCCATGTGAAGGCAAAGTGGCTTTCCAAAGGTAATTTATCACAACCTTTGGAGAAGTTCTTAGTCCCACTCACCCTTGCTGAACACATTTCAGGTTTTAACCCATTCAGTTGTCATGGATGAATAAGTGAAGCATGTTCAAGAGCCATCACTTGTCTCTTCCCCATCTCTTTTTGGGAAAAACTGATACGAATTCTGCCATCTGATGTTTTTCTCAACTGGTAGTAATACCACCTGGAGATGACAAATTCCAAGAAGTGATTCTGCTCATTTTTGCTCAGCATCAGATGGCTCTGGTTGAAAATGTGGTCAGAACAGCAACTGTTTGGAAAAAAAAAATAAGCTAATGATGAAATGCATTCAGGTTCTGCAACACTGGATTCCTCCCTAACCATTTTAAGCTTATGCTTAAAATGAGAGATTCTGAGCAGGACTTGCAAATGGCAGTGTGAGCTCCTGACTCAAACCAATTCATTCCAGTCTCCAGAGGGGCTGTACAAATACAGTTCTGCTAACCATTTAATCCTGTGTTTCATTTCAAGTATTTAAGTGAGCACTGTTGCCTTTCCTGGCTGGCTTCAGTCATTTTGAGGGGGAAAATTGAAGAGTGGATGCAACCACAGCATGTGACATGTCATAGTCCATCGCACCAAAAAAAGACAGGGAGAAAGGCACAACCCCCTACCTCCTCCCTCTCTTTCATTCAACCCTAGGGAATTCCATGGCAGAAACACATATAAGTGCTTTCCTGACCCAAGTCCTACCAACAATAACTTCAGCCCATAGCCAAGGTATAATCATTGGACTACATCACAGGATACTACTTTTATGTGTTGCACTAGTAGGAATAGATTGCATAAGATACCAAGAGCAGCAGACAGGATCCTTTTTACCTCAAGAAAGGTGTAAGTCATGCCCGGAAAAATGCAAATTGCTGCAATCCTAAGCTTCGCCATGGAGTCTCTCAGCTTCTTTTCATTCTGCATGGTTTGTTTTTCACTTGTTTTTTCAAAGTTCTGTCCTGAGACCAGAGAGATGGTTGAGGAAGACAAAAGGGCCCCAACTGCATCAAAATCTAAAAGCTGCCCTAAGTCAGTCTTGATGATGGATGAATCTGTAAGTGCCACTGTCACACAGATCAGTCCTAACACACACTCAACAAGGGAATTATTTCTGTTTCAGGGGATGCAAGGTACTCCTCCAGCATAACAAATCCAACTGCCCCCCAATGGCTTGCAGCAAGTGGTGCCTAACAGGCCTAAATAAAGTGGCCACAGTAATGTCCCCTCAAAAATTCAAAGTTCTAACACTACTGAAGAACAGAGCCAGGCTGTTGACTTCACTGTTTTATCTCAGGTCTACCTTCACGTGAGCTGTTTGCTTAGCTCAAAACACACCCCAGCCCTGCTACTATTAGAGACAAGTGACCAATTTCCCTTAAATGACTTACCTGCAGGGCACAGGGTGGGGTTTTTAAGATTTTGCTTATTCTCCAAATGGATTGTGATTTCCTCAAATGTTTTCACTCAAACCACTTTTCCCCAGTGTTTGGTTTCTGTGTAATGTCAGTTAACTGAGATGGTCCATGATTGTTTCTGTTCCCTGATGCTGTTCAGAGTCTGGAGGTCTATCAAACCACTGTGGCTTCCATTCACTCAAGGAGAGGTAGCAGCAAAACAGCATTTGGAAATTTTATAAAATATTAAACCTCCTGTTTTCTAGGCCACACAGTCCTTGCCTGAGGCAGCATCCATATAAAAAGTTAAGCTATTACAAGATTTATTGCCTGGATGCAAAGGAGCACACAAAATTGAAGTCTATGTCTCAGCCAGTTGGAACACAAACAGATATTCCTTCTAAGGTGCCCTGAACTGGGCTGGAGACAGGCAACAAGACACGTGCCGTCGGCCCAGCGCAGACCAGCCTGTGCTAAAATAAAAGCACCAGCCTGGAAGTATTTGTGCCCTATAAAATCATTTGATTAAAGAGGACATAGCCAGACAGAGCCCACGTACACTGTGCAGCTTCATCAGAGCAAGGATTTGTCATCGCCAGCACGCCATCCGTCACTAGCATGAGGGATCCTGACAGTGGATGCAAACAGCTGGCCAAGGAGGAACCTTCAGTACATTCATTTAGATTCATTCATAGAGCCTTCAGTCACCATAGGTTTAACCATGCCGTGCTCCAGATGGGCTGAAGATGTGTGGTGTTTGGGAAGGGGAATCATTGCTCTGCCCTCATATGCCAACTGTACTCAACACTGATACACAGACCAAGCTTCCCGGGGGTGCCTCAGAAAGATGTGCATTTCTAAAACCTAAGGCACATTTCTAAAACCTAATGCACATAACCTAATTTCTAAAACCTTATTTCTTCCCTGTGCCACTCAGTGTCTCCAGACTGACAGATGATTTTTTTCACCTACATTCATGTAAGGAATATGGTTTTACAGGAGCTCAGAATCAAGAGGACCATTTTCAAGTGGTTTTATGAAGACATATGGAAGCCACGTACCTCTATATCCCTGGTGAGACTTCTTCTATCCTAACTATTGCACATTAGCTTTCTGCCTCCAAAGTGGCAATTCTCCAGTGCTTGACAAAGCTTTCAACTCAACACTGCCGGGAAGCAGCAGCATGGTGAATCTGCTATGCCACCTGTCTCAAACTGAATATTGTAAGATGAACTGTGTGTTCTGAAGAACAGAAGTAGTCTTCATTGGTCATACCACACTTCCCCCACTGGAAAGCCTTTGCCTCCAGCAGAGATTTGGTATGCATCCTGGAGCAAGTTTTATCCATCGCAGGTGTCATGGTCCCTCATGTACACAGAGCCAAAACATTCACTAGCAGCAAGAAGAGGATTCCCATTTTTACATGTGCACCCATACTCACACATACAACAGTGGCAGTACTTTTTCAAGACAAAGAAACATCTAATGCCATTTCCAACCTTGACTGAGCAATAAATCCCCACAGAATCATAGGCTTAGGCTGGAAGGCACCTCTGGGGTCACCTCGTCCAACCAACATCCCAGAGCTTAATGCTGAAAACAATCACCAGCTTCAACCTTCACTGTAACCAGGCTGTTTCCCCTGGCATTGAGATGACAAGCCACTAACTCCACTGAGAGTGAGTGGATCTGACTGAGAGGATCTGTTCTAACTCCAACACCTTCAAATGTTTACTGCTATGCTCTCTGAAGAAAAAAACAAGCTCTTTGTTCTTCCTTTCTTACCCTGTTGTAGAACATACCTTTTCTCTTTTTGCATTGTCAGCCAATATAACTGGGTACTATGACCTCAGAAATGCTATGTTCTACAGGAATGACCCAAAATTCAACAGTATCACATAAGGTTGACATCTGTGTTGGCCCATTGGTGACCAGAGAATCCTAGAATAGTTTAGGTTTGAAGGGGCTTCTAAAGTTCATCTAGTCCAACCCCCATTATCAAAGACAACTTCAACTAGATCAGGTTGCTCAGAGCCACATCCAGCCTGATCTCTTGTGGTTCCAGAGATGGGAACCTACCCATCTACCATTTCTCCTGTTCCAGTGTTTCACCACTCCCATTGTAAATTTCTTCCTTACATCTCCTCTAAATCCACCCTCTAATAATTTAAAGCCATTACCCCTTGTCCTATTGCAGCAGTCCCTGCTAAAACGTTTGTCCCTGTTGTTCTTATAAGCTCCCTTTAGGTCCTGAAAGGCCACAATAAGGTGTCCTCAGAGCCTTCTCTTCTCCAGGCTGAACAGCCTCAATTCTTCCAGCCTGTCTTCATAGCAGAGGTACTCCATCCCTGTGATCATTTTTGTGACCCTCCTCCAGACCCACTCCAGTCCATGTCCTTCCTCTGTTGAGGACCCCAGAGCTGGATGCAGCACTGCACATGGGGTCTCACCAGAGCAGGCAGAGGGGCAGAATCCCCTCCCTCAACCTGGTGCCCGCACTGCTTTGGTTGTAGCCCAGGATGTGTTTGGCTTTCTGGGCTGCAAGCTCACATTACCAGGTCACATCCAGTTTTTCAGCAGCATCTCCAAGTCCTTGTCAGCAAGGCTGATCTCAATCCATTCATTCCCAAGCCTGTGCTCCTACCAGGGATTGCCCTGACCCACGTGCAGCACCTTGGACTTGATCTTGTTAAAATTCATGAGATTTCCATGGCTCCACTTCTCCAGCCTGTCCAGCTCCTTCTGGATGGCATCCCATCCCTCAGGCATGTCAGCTGCGCCGTTCAGCTTGGTGTCATCTGCAAACTTGCTGAGGGTGCACTCAATCCCAGTGTCTATGCCATTGATAAAGATATTAACAGTACTGGTCCCACTACGAACCCTGGGAGACACCATTCGTCACCAATGTCCATCTGGACATTGAACTGGTGACCTCTATCCTCTGGATGAGACCATGCAACTAATTCCTCGTCCACTCACCAGTGCCCCCATCAAATCCATATGACTCAAGTTTGGAGAGAAGGATGTTGTGGGGGATCGTGTCAAAGACCTTACAGAAGTCCAGATAGAACACACAACAAAGTACAGATAAAGGTTTAAAATGGTTTCTGGAACACGAAAGTAAGGTGTTCCTCACTTACCTTAAAGTATTTTTAAGGAAGTGTACACAGTGCACAATACAGAAGTGTAGTTCATGAAAATCAATTAAAAACTAGGAAAAAAATGCCCAGAATTAAGATTAATAACAAAACTCACATGTACGAAGGAAAAATGTTACTGCTGCCTTGGCAGCATGTATTTAAATTCACTGCTGCAGTCCTCTCTGTCACATCAGTTGGCTGCCTTCTTGGGAAATATTTATGTGACTAAGGGTCAGGATCAGGCCCAATATAAATAATAATATGATCACTTAGAGGGAGCTTTACATCTGTACAAACACTGTCTAATGAATTCCTGATGGAGTTCTGCTGTTGACTGAGGAAATCATGTGAGAACCTCCACAATAAGTGAAGCAGCAACACATTTTGTATCAAAGAAAATCATACAGAAAAGCAAACTAATATACAAAGGGCTGCAGTCATTCTTGTCATATTTCCTCCTAAGTCATTTAGGCCCTCTTTAGGCACTGCCGCTTTTTAGTTTAGAGAAAAATATCCTGGCTTTGGGATTGTAAGACCTTCAGTCTTTGATGTCGGAGCTCTCATGTTTAACCAAGAGCATAGTCTTGGGGGGAAAAAGGTGGTATGTGCAAACTTCATCTCCATACAGTGTGAACTCTTTACTGCAGAGCTGAGCTTTGCATTTTGCTATTGTGCAGTGTGGTCCAGATCCATGACAAAGATTCCAAGGCACTCAGGAACACAAATAAATAGCAACAGTCCATATTTAACCAGGATATGACCACACTGAAACTAACACCAAATGTTGTAGCTGGGTGCTCTGCTTGAAGTGAATCTCTTTGGAAAGTGCCTGTGTTTCTACATGGCTTTTAGGAACTACAGTATTCCCTGTAATTGCAGAAGCTGTACTTGTTGAGAATCTCCAGCAGACTCTATTCTATCTGTCCTCACCCCAAGCCACATGCACAAGACCAGATAAAGGCACAAATAGTATTTTCAGAGTCAGAGCATAAAGGACAATTGTCTAGATGTCATCAAATACTTCGCTCTGCTTTTTTATATCCTCCCATGTTCTCTAACTTAGGTTCCAACAACTACCTTATCATAGTCTAAAATCCAACTGAAAAATAATTTGCTAAAATTACCCATACTGTTCACATACTGTGGCTTTTAGACCCACAACTGATGTTTAGACACCCAAACATAGGGTGGTATAAACTGGAGTTCAGTCTATCTTAATTCCCTGAGACTGGATGCCAACCTTCAATGCTGACCAGTTTTTGATGCTCCAGTGTACAAGGCCATTCAATCCGTAACTCTGGCATGCAGAAGGAGTCTCACCAGTTGGCATGGGGACCTCTTGGCTGTTCTGCTGGGCACCAAACAGCAACGTGCCTTCTAACATGCAAACACACAAATCCTTCACTGGAGCAGGCTCCCCATCAGGGATGAACCCTGAAAATGCCACAATGTGAATGAGATCAATCCAAAAGCAAAGGTTTAGACCTGCAGAAGAGCGCACTGCAGAAATGGCAAGAGGAAGAGTGGAGATCCATAATGCCAGAGTCAGCATGCACCAAAAAAGCAGGTGAGGGTAAACACATGGAGGAGTTGTGCCGTAATCAAATGAAACCTGCACCCCAGTGATGCAAAAATGTTGAGTGATGAGATCTAAACAGCAGAGACCATCCAATACAGATCCCAGCCCATAAGGATATAAATATATGGATGAACTGCTAGCCTTGGAACAAGTTAAAGGGAAGTAGATGCTGCAGTTACAGATCAAAGCAGAAGAAAACTCCTAATATTTTTTTTAAACAGAGAATTTCAACCACTGTCCAGTAAACCGGTTTAACTGCCTGTAGGGAGAAATTTTCGAGAAATGATTTCTCACAATTTTAATGCTCTAAAATTAGCATTTCCAGGAAATAAGCAAGTCAAGAGGAGAGATTATTCTTGGCATAGAGTTAAAACACAGCAGATAATGTTACCTGAACCACTTTTACTGAGTGCGAAATAACTAAAATATGTCCAAGGGGTTAGTTGGGCACCAAAAAAGGACCTGCTAACAGCATATTTGAAAACAAAAGACATGTCAGCAAATGAGCAGGAAAATATCCTGAAGGTTTAAAGGAAGGAAATTAAATCCTGGGAGGTAGCAAGAATACATCTTTTCATGAGATTGATAAGAAAATCTCCAAGGCATGTATATTGCTGAACATAAAAATAAAATTTAAATAAAAGGATGAAACACAAAAACAAGAAACTAATGAACACAGCTGCCTGGCTTGGCTCGAGGGCCTCTTTGAACCAGTTAGAAGCCCTTCAGCACTTGGAAATCTGACCAAACTGATGCAAATAACAAGAAGGATAAAGTACAGCAAGGGAGAGGTAAGGAGTGAAAGAGAAGAGGCTGAAAGGTTTTCCCAGAGAAGCTATACCTAAAAGTCATAGAAGCTGCTTATAAACAAGAACTCAGTGGGGGAAAATGCAGTGTCTGTTGGATTGTTAGGGATTAAAAGAAGTGGTTGTTAGGCAGAGACAGAGAAAACAGGAGCTATACAATGGATCTCTAAGTTATAACGTGACTGTTTTTCTTCATAGGTGAATACTTCTAACATTTCAAGGAACAATCTTTTATTGTCATGTTTTAAATGGCTTTACAGATTACATGCCCATCTCCAAGCACCTGGGCAAAGTTTACAGAAACCAGTTATTAGTTATTATTGTTATGATTGTTACATGCACATATTTACAAGCAACTAAATAATTACCATCATGTTTCAATGCAGAGTATTTTTTTGCAATCTGACAACATAATGGCACCAGACACACTGAATAGAGAAATGTATTTTTGATTATGTCTTGGTAATAATTGCCTTCACTGCTTCATAGGAATTGAATATTTAAAATATCCTCATAAAAATAGCAATCCTTTAATAAGTATTATCCTCTTCCATAATGCAAGTACAGGTCATAGAACACCTTCCTTTCCCCATTATTGATGCTGCTAGAAACCAGGTTCATAACTTCATTGTCACTGCAACATTTCTGAAAGATTTTACAGGTGTCTAAAAATGCAGATATTAACCCCTGCTTTAAGTATTTGCTCACCAGCATATGATTGAAAACCCGCTCTCTAAGAACTCCAGATAAGGTGTTTGGCCTGAAATAAAAGAGCTTTTCCAGTTTCTTGGTAAGAGAGAAAAAGAGAGTTCTTTATCGAAAGCATATTAGCATATTTTGCCTCATTAATAACTTCACTGCAGCATTAATTTGCTTAATTATTGCACTTAGAATTCAACATGGTAGCTAATTAATTCAAAGGCTGGGGAAAAAAACTGAATCATAACATATACACACACAGCGCTGTTTTGGGAGCACACTTTTTGGGAAAATCTTTTTTTTTTTTTTTCTGTTTCATGAAACACTAAGTCTGTGAATACAGTAAGTTAAAAGTTATCTTTTTAATTATTTATTTTAATACGTTTTCCCAGGTTTGCCCATTTAGTCTTCTCTCCTGATGGATCTTCCTATAATAAATGGAGTTAATGCATCTCAACAGTCTGCTATTGGGACTTCCAACTCCATTACCCACTATTAAAATCTTGTTCTCTTCCTCTGCAAATCTTTCTGTCTATTTTACTGACAAAGGTCAAAAGGCACACTAAATTCTTAAGGTAATTTAAGAACAGGAGTTCACTTCTCTCCAAACCACCCCAAAATTACATTGTCATAGCCCAAAGGGACAAAAATTTAAAAAAAAAATCCAACACCAAAACACCACTTTCCGTTTCCTTAAGTCTTTCATTGTAGCTGACAATTAAAATCTTGTGATATTTGGGTCATGTGTAAAATTCTCACCATCAGAATCAGGAATGATATTCCAGTTAAGTATCTCCTTAACTGCTTGCTTATCAGTTTTACATTTCCACAGGACAAAACCATCAGAAACCAGTTAATGCTCCAGGGCTACTCTGAGCTGACTGTCTCTCAGATGATGCTACAAAAGCTGCCCAGTAACTCAGGGGATTCTCACTGCGATGCTACAGTGATGCTCACAGAGGCATATTGTCCATAGCTGTGTTAACAGAGAATCTCAACTGAATACAGCTACAGCAGAAAATAACTATTTCCATCCCTGCTACTCTACCTGAATAGTTCTATATTGAGAACAAGCTGGTATAGCTGGACTGATCACCATGCCACTCTTTTGTTGCTGGGGCAGCTCACCTCCCGCTACAGGCACTTTTCTGCTTTAATCTCTTGCCATCCTCATCCATTTATACTTTGTCACATACCAGCTTGGTGACACAACAGAGTATTTCAAGGTGCTGGCCTCAACTGTCCATGTTTTCATTCTCTTGGGTTGTTTTCATTTGTATAACAAGCTTGCCTACCATCAGCTGTACTTTTTAAAGAGAGATAAAAGGAATGGGGATTGACAGAATCTGCTGAAGGTAGCTTGGACCTTTTGAAGCCTGGTGTTGTAGCTCACGTTAGGTTGCAAAAGTGTTGTGTTTAATGAGTCTCTCTGCTTTTACTGGCAGTATTTACACAAGGACCAGAGCAATCCAGTAGTGTAGGGGTAATTTTATTAGGGGTTTTGGTGCCCCAAAAGTTATTTAGTCCTGAAAGTACCTAAATTCAATAGTCATTCTCTTTCCAGTTGAAAACATTCTCTTTCCAATGGATAACATTCTAAAAATTTAGAGTTCTGGTTCCTGGCAAGCCTAGATCTGCTCCAGCTGCAGGGAGCTCAGCCATACAGACTAACAAGATGCAGGCAAAATATACAAAAACCTAAGTTCCCTGTGCAGCCCTCTCCCAAACTTATTGTCAAAGTACACCTAACACTGACACAGTCCCCATGCTCACAAAATGCACCCTGAGGCATTCTACTTTTAAAAAGCATCTGGAAAAGGAGATGCTGAGGATGGTACCCTTCATCTATGTAATAGCTTGAAGGGGCTTTTACAGAGGTTCACACAATTATCTTGTCTCTTGCAATTCCTATTCCCTCTTCTATCCCATCTCCCTGGAATCATCTCTAAGTGGTGGTTTTTTCCCCACCTCCTAAGCCCATCACCTGGTCATTGTGACCTACAGATTCAAACCCTCTCCACAAGAGCAGAGAACAAACCCTGGTTATGGATAACTGCCATAACCAGAGGCCACCCTGCAAGAGACAGACCCTTCATCACGCTCCAGATGTCTCTTGCAGAAAAATAATGAGCCTTGTTCATCCTTCAAGAAAAAAAAAAATTGTTGGTTTTAGGAAGGTAGGAAAGGTCCTACTATGAGGTGAGACCTGTCCCTTTATTGGAGCCAGGAGGTGGGCATTTGGGGCTGCAGGCTGGGAGGGTTTTGAGCTCTGCACCCCTCAGCCTTCCGGTTCCAGCTCACGGGTCTGGTCAGCCCTCCAAGCCATGGAAATCCCTCTGAGTAGCCAAGCCCATAGCCATGTTTGAGAGCTTCAGCTTGGCAAGGGAAAGATGGGCAGGAGACAACCCACAGGGACTGGAAGGCTTCTTCCAGATCTTGCCTCTGGTTTTTGGGTACTGCAGTGCCCTGGGCTGGAAATTCTGTAGCATTCAGTGTCACATTCATCACAAAAATGAAGGATGTCCTTAAATTAAGCATGAGGATGAATAATGAGAGCACACACTCTGTTATTTATCAGACTTTTAAAATCATTTTACATATTTTATATATCAGACCACTTCAAGAACAGAATGAACCATAAATTTTTGTGGCACCTAATTCAGTGTCTGCATCACCAGATTTTCCAATACACCTTCTGTGGGATAATCTGGTATCCAGGAAAGAATGGGGTACATTTGGTACTACCTGGATGTCCCTGCTATGAAGTAAGCAGCAAAAAGAGATAGTTTTGCCATTGAAATGTTAACTTTCATTTGCTGCATTGATCCAGTTTATGTATGAAGCCGATCAAATCCCTTTAGAGGAAAACTATGGCTTGAGGCTATCTACAGTCACTTGTGGATAGTCTACTTTTTGGGACCCTTTCTTTTCTGCTGTTTATGAGGGAAGCTAAAGTCCCTGGTCACAGTTCTGTGCCAAGCTATAGCATCCCCAGCATGTTCTTTATCAGGGGAATTACGGACTGGACACCCAGAGCAAGCAGAGAACCAAAGCTGAGCTGAATTAGCAAAAGATCTATTTAAGGAAACATGCCTAGCATCTGTTTTATCGAGCATATGTACTCTGCTCGTTGCTGTGCACCATTAAGACTCCATGCAGAGATCATGAGGCACACATGAGCACTGCAGAAGCTCTGAGATCGCTATATTTTTCCTTCTTTATTTTGCCTCATCAAAATTTCATTGAGGACCACTCTAGCCTAAAATTACCCCAGTAATAAAACTAAAATCCCCCTGCCAATGATTTGAAGGACAAGGGGGCATCAAATACAGAGGGAATTTTCAGAGTCACTAATACACATTGGGGACGTGACCTTTTTTCAGCTACAGGAGTCTGGATAACTGAGGACAGATGCACTATGTTATACATGAAAACACACGTTTAACCACTGTTACTAATGACAGGATCTAACAAGACAGGATGCTCTATCCTCTGGCTGTGTTGATCCCAGCAGGAGAATGCCCCAAGTAAGCTTGCCTTCCCACAGACTGAGGGAGGACATCCAGTGGGAGAACAGTCACCCCTTCCACCATCCCATGTTCCCTGGATATACATACCCAGGAGCACCTTCACCAAACACAGAGCCTCCTCCCCACCCTACCATTCATGATGGATGGGACAGAGGAAAACCTGTGGAACATCCTCTGCCCTATGCTCCTGGTTCCTGGGTCTGCACACTGGGAGGACCTGGCAAGGAGCCTTTCTCCAGACAATTCCTAGACTAAAGCATCCCAGCTGCATTATGTGGAGTCTGAACCAGAAGAGAAGAAACAACCCTGCTCGAGCACTGAGCTGTCTCACTGCCTTATTTCTGGTCTCGACTCCCCAAAAGGCACACAGGCCAGGAGGTTAATCTAAAATAACAAGAATGTTCAGAAGCTGGCAGCTGGATCTCCTCGGGGTTCACGAGGGGCAGATCAGCCACTCGTTGCTTTCATTATCTGGATTACAATAAAAAGAGAGAAAAGAGGGTAAGAGGCATTCACTTCCCTGCAGACTCCTTGCCCAGATGTTAAACCAGCTGGCTACAAAACCCACACAGAGGCTTTGCTGTCAAAGACAGGGTTGACAACAGAAGATGGAAATATGGCTTCTACCTTTCTCTCTCCTGACAAAACAGATTGAATTATCTGTACCACAGCCTGAATCTGCCACAGCAGATGCCACCTGGGATACTGCTCTGCAGAGTCACACGTCCCCGTTGGTACCATGTCCCTCAGGGTTTGGAGAAGGTCTTTGCCACCTGCACCACCTCTTGACAGTGGGCCTGGAAGGGCAGTTCCATGAGGATCACAAGGTGTGGGACCATGGGGCCCACACTTTGCATTGCATTTGCCCTGAACTGCTGCAGCTCCATCCCCATATGGCTTCACAATGTCTTACACTCCACACCGCTGCTTCGAGCTGTTGTAGTGACCCCCCCTCCAAAGACTTTTCATCCTCCTTCTGTTAAATATTCACCTTCCCATTTGTCCAGGACACATTTCAAGTTTGTTTTTATAGCACACTTCTCATGAGAAATTCACTTAGTCCACCAGGCAGGGCAGGAGAGGTAGCTCAAACAGACACCTGCATTAGAGAGAGAATAGTTCTGCCTTCTGGTAATTCATCATATCCTGGGCCATATGCAGGGAATTCAGCAAATACTCCTTAGGAAAACTCCCTTGTGTCCCTAAACTGAAGGGCTGGCACTCTGCACCCTGTTCAGCCACAAAATGCTGGCTTTCATAACAGGTAAATAAAAACATTATTGCCAAATGCTTCTCCCTTCTTGTTTCCAAAAAAAATCAGCAGTCTGTTGATAAAAAATTTTGATTTACATAACTATCAACAATCAACCTGATAACAGAGAGCAGTCAACACCGATAAAGAGAAATTGGGACATTTACAAGCTTCAGCATGCTTGAAATCCTGTGTTGTCTCTTTAAAAACAATGAAAAACCATTCTGGATAAAATCTTTAAGAATGTTTTATTTCCTCAAGAGAACAGATCTCTGTTCTTGAAAAAAAAGTCTCTCTAATATTAAAATATACTTAACCTGATAGAACAGAACGTCTCCTTTGAAGTTGCTTCAATCTTTTTAAATATCTAAAGGACCTAACCCACACAGGGCTTGCACGTTTTCAGCTTGAAAAAAAAATCAAAGCTTTCTCCCCTTTTTTCCCCCATGTACACTTGCTTGCCAATTATGGGAATTAGAAAAAAAAATCAGTGTTTGAAAGAGGTAGAGCTTTTTACACTTTTGTAATTATGCACAGGATTTAATGATTTGGGGAGAGGGACTGCTTGCGGGGAGAGGAGAGTTTTATTCCAAGGCACTTTCATCCTGGACCAAGTGTCAGCCACCAGGTGATTTTTCACAGGGATCACCACGCTCCTCTGCTTAACAGCTCATCTCTGATTTGCTCGAACGATCAACAGCTCCTCATCTTCTTTATTAGTCTCTCTGTTTATCTGCCCAGCAATGAGCTCCAGCTCCCGCAGCCAGAGAACAAGCCAAGAATAGCCAGATCCAGAGCTGTGAAAGATATTCTTCCAGCATCATCTGGCTCCTTGGCAGAGTCTGCGGGCAGCTGTACTCACAGCCCTGTGCCTGCCGCTGGGTATGTCATGTGGCCATGCCATAGTGGCACTGGCTGAGCATCTCTGTCCTCCTGGACACAATTTTCCTTTGATTCACCTTGAATTCGAGAAACCCGTTATATGACCATTGTCTCAGATTTGATAAATAAGGGGGTTTTTTTTGTTTTTTTTTTTTTTTTAATGGCTGCCCATAAAAAATAACCCACACCTCTTGTTTCTGCTGTCATACTTTATAAATCTACATGCTGCCTTTAAGGACCATTCCCTTTGCCGTACAGGACATACTCCAGCGGCACTTTTTCACAGCACACGAGCAGGATCTTTTCCAGTTGATTTGTAGCACAGGGGCTGGACTTCTTCACTGAGGGATAAACAAAAATCCTGAAAAAAGAGGCATGGAGCAGACAACAAGAGGGCTACCTCTCTGCTGCTCTGGAGATTAGAGCTACATTAGTCAGTCCATAATTTTCAAAACATCTTTACCTTTTGGTTTTTTTTCAGGAAAAACACACCAAAAACTTAAAGTAAGCAAAATGTTATCCCTGATTTAAAGGATGCAATCCTACACGGCTATTGCCTTGTGCTTTTCACTTCTTTCCTTCTTCCTCCTTTTCTTCCTTTCACAAGAAAGACCAGTAAAAGCTCTGTGTATATTAGCTACAAGCTTCATCTATAAAAATCCTGTCTTAAAATATTACTCATATCACACTGTTACACAATCAAATTTCATAGGAAACAGAGAACTAAATACAACATAAATTACCTCAGCATTACAATTTGGGCATAAATTATCTGAACTAAACAAAATCTGACCTTGTTTCTACTAGTTTGGTCAGTGTCTCCATTTTAGATGCTGCAGGTCATCCTTAAGCATAAGTTTGTCCTTTCAGTTGATTTTTACATTTAGATTGGTTTAATAAATCATGACATAACAAGCATTAAAATATAAGCATTTTCTACCTAAGGAACTAGCAGTCTGTCATCTTCGGCAGTAGATGTGACACAGCTGAACAGTTGAATCAAAAAAAAGATGATATTTCCATGGACTACAACTGATGCAATTGTATACAGGCATTTGTCTGCTTAAAGTTTCAACCCCGATAGTTTTTTCCTTTCTTATTGAATTTGTCTAAATCCAATTGTGAGCTCTTCAGGGCAGCAATCTGTCTGCTCATATGTTCATAAAGCACCATATACACCTATGGAAGTCTGTGATAAGTAATTTCTGATCTGTTTATGATTAAAGAGGGTTTCAGGTGAAATATTATTAATTGAAATAGACAGGCTACGAGGACAGCTTACATTGCCAACATGCTTAAGTCAGACATGATGCTTCAACACAGGATGGCAGCCAACGTGCTATGCACAGTCTGAGCTTGCTCATGTGCAGCTCTAAATGCATTTTGAGAGCCACCCTACAACCATCCCCCATGCCCCGACACCATGCCCTTAAACAACACATTCTGCAGCATGGGAGCACTCTCTGTGAAATGCTTGGTGCTGCGCTACACATCTGTTTATAAGGATACCTACTGTTTTTTCCAGGGTTACTCTCTGAGAGCAAGCCAGACATGCTGCAGAGTGACTGGAAAGACAGGAGTGCACTGTCTCGATAGGAGGTGGAAAGAAAGTGGGACAAGCCACAGAAGGGGGAGCAGAGGGAGAAGGCAAGAATTTATTATATTAATGGGATCACCCCGTGACTTGCTGGAGGGATGAACATAACCAGACCAGTCTGTTCCCCACTTAAAGGCAGTTGATTTGTGCAGGTGATACATCCAACGTGAGAGTCCAGCTGCATGATGCATGCATGGATGAAGCTCCTGGCATGCTTAGGATTACCGTATTTATGATAGCAAGAAGGCATGTGATAGCCTTCTGGGAACAAACATCAGATCAGGCCTTTGCCTGCACCCCAGAACATGATGATGCCTATTAGTGGCCATCCTAAAGTCCCCCATCTTCCAGAAAATCAGCCATACACATGCCCTTGCTGTCCCCCAAAGACAAGGGCTTTTCCTCAGCCCTTCCCAGTCCAGATTCCTTAGCTTCCCACGAAGTGCCTATACCCAACATTTGTGGCCCCAGACCTCTTAAACGACCTCAGAGCTCAAATTCTCCAGCGACTTCCAGACCACAGCTCCTAGCCTCTCCCCCACTCCAGCTGCCATCCCCAAAGCCAGCATTCTCACCATATCTCTCCCATCACTTTCCCCACCAAGACCTCAGCTCCCCAGGGTTTCCCAAACACCATAGCTTTCCCCAACCCTACACCACAGACTTGCCATCTCACAGCTTCCTTTCCTCCCTCCAGGGTCTACCCATACTTCCCCCTTTCAAATAGTCCCACCAAGTCCCTTTACCACCCAATCCCCCCACCTGGTCCTCCCTCTCCCACCTTTGCTCACAGCCCAAATTTTCCCATCACCCCATCTCCCTCCTATGTCCCCTCTATACAGAGAGTCCTACCTGCCTGCATCCCTGCCATTCATATCTGCCATGCTGCTGACAGGCCTGACATCCCAATGGAAGCAGACCACCAGCTTCCCTCACCAGATGAAACTCCACAGCTCCCTTTCCCTGCCCACTTCCTCTACAAAAGAGTCAGTCTGGAGGAAATTCCCATCCATGAAGACTTCTCTGAGATTTTAGGTGTCTGGAAGGGTTTTAGAAAAATCAAATCAATAGCTTTGATTTGTTTCATTTCAGCATTTCAGGCTGAACCCACTGCCCTCTGTGGAGTGCTATTTTAATGGCAACACAAGGAGATTTCTTGCCCAAAAACACACACAGAGCCCAAGGCCTGAACCTTCAAACACACAAGGCACACCTTAACCAAACTGTGCCTGTGCATTTTTGGCCACCCAAAATGAGTTCTGCACAGCTCTGCTTTAAGGCTCACCTGGGTCTTCAGCCTTTGACCACCTTAGAAGGCTTTTTTCTTCCTCAAAAAGCTGCAGCCTCTGTATAAAGCTTTGCTGCTATTTATTCTCTAAAGCCACATTCCCCAGGCAGCAAAACAAGAAAGTCCCATGCAGAGGTTTCTTCCTCAAGGCGGGAAGAGCAAAGAAGGTTTACAGCTGCAGGGAAAAGGAGACCAAGAAGGTCACTGTGTACCTGGAGGACAGTGACAAAAGAAGTCACCACCTGGGCAGCCAAAGTTTGTAGCTTAATGAGCAATCACTGATCTAAACCCCCATCAAGCCAACTTGCGCTATTACAGGGCAAACAGGACAGGGTTTTCCCTCCACAGACCTGTATATTTCCATGGCTATGGCACCCAAGAGAACTGCGCTGGAAGTACATTGGTAAGACTGCAAAGTCAGGCACTTACACTAGGAAATATGGAGCCTAAGGTGGTCTGGGCATCCCCAGTCACACTGTGATGCAATCCTTATTTGCACAGAGACGTGACACTTCTCCACCATCCTCCTACTCTGTTCTGCAGACCCAAGAGCTTCAGTGGTATATTCTGGGTCCTTGCTCCTTGGTCAAAATTTCCTCATATCACTCAAGCCCTGCTCAGGATGAAAGCAATAATTTACTCATAGACTTTTCTTTGGCCTTCCCTGCTCTTAAATTAGAGTGATTCACAGATGTTAATTATCTTATTTCCATAATGAACCTGTGGAAGGAAGGTGTACCATTAACTCCAAATTACAGCTGCTGAGCTGAGACACAGAGCTGCAAGTTAGTAGATTAATATCTGCTCATTTTGCACACCTAAGGTGAAATACTCAAGGCTAGCTTTCATTCACTCTGTAGGGCCTGACATTGCAAAATCCATGATGCTTTATTCACATCTCCTTGGACTTTAAGGTACAGATCCTGGAAAAGCATAACTTCACCAGCAGGTCTCCAGCAGTTGTCCCCAGGATTGCAAGCCTTAGGTCCATTGTACAGACCATGTCCTGTTTGAGGAAGCACGGAACCAAGACCAGCATTAGGCTATCATGGCCAACCATTCTAGAAATCAAGAGAGTTAGGGATGTTTTGCTAGAGGGTTTTGATGGCTCTTTCCTGACACCAGACAAGTAGTTGTCTCTGTCTCTCAAGCAGCCAGAATACTGATCCAAATTTGCAGCAGACCAGGAAAAAAGAGGGAATGGTTACCTGCTTAATCTCTATTCTACTTAACTCCTGCAGGCTGCACCATTTAAAATGTGTAGTCCAATTTGGCTGACTGCTTACCAAAATGGCACAAGTCACCTGCCTTCATCTTCTTGCAAAATGTCAAGTCCTCAAATGAAACCATGAGAACTCCATGATTTAGGAAAAAAAAAATACACAAAAAAGCCAGAAGAGAAAAAGAAGAGCCTGGATATTTATCCCCCAGGCAAAACAACCATTAAAAAGCCTAGGATAAATTTACCTAGCTACTTTTCTGGAGATAACTAACCTGCTTCAGCTGAAACTTTCTCTTAGAAAGAACCAACAGTCTGAAGTCAACCCCCGGGATGGAAAATTTCAGCTTAAACAGTTAATACATGGTGAAGAATAAGCTCCTCTAGACAGACATCTGTCCAGTGTAAGTACTGTTGTTACAGGACATAGTGAGCCCTGAGTGCCTTTCCCCAACGGTGCCTGCTGTCGTCTCTGCCTCCACTACCTTTGCCTGGCTCTCTGCTGCCCCTTCCCAGCCCGGCTCTCCCAAGGCAAGTCTTACATTGCCATCTACACGACCCAACCTGACACCAATTTCTCACCCTGGCTGTTTTATCTGGGGTAAGATAGCACAGCAAACCCAGTTCTGGGGAGTCACTAATCCAGAGCCTTCAATCCCAGCTACTGCTCTCCTACACATACTTACAGTTCTATATACTTTTGTACTTTTTACTGTCCTTATCTCCTGTGGGTCTGCCACAGGATTTTACTGGTTAATGGCTTTATCCCCAAGCTGAGCATACAATCTCCAGTCATTAGTAAGCTGCATTTGGATGTGGTATATCGTCCTCTTTGCAATGCCAGGGGTGTCTTGCACAAGCCTCCCTCACTCTTTTGATGGACTGTAGACAGCTTGCTCATTAGTCTAGTATCTAATTGCATATCAGTCACACTCTCAAGCTCCTCATTACTTCACTTACACAGCTACAGTAATTAGATTTCACATTTCTTTACACTCTCATGGCATTGTTTTAGCCTACTGAGGAGGCACTCATATATAATACACATATATTATAAATTATCTCCTGTAATTATCATATTCATTATAATATATAACACATGCATATACATACATAAGGTTGCTGAGGCAAACTCGAATCTCTTCAGTTCTAAATGTTCAGGATGCTCCAAGAGCATCTCCAACTGCTTGTTTGTTAGTTTTAACTTCTGCAAGGCTTCACCCATCTGTGACCCTTCACTTACAAACCGTGCCTGATTGCATAATTTCCTACTTTTCCCCCACCACCACGTACCTGTCTGGAAAAACAAAGCCTTCAGATCTGCTCACTGCAGAGATGCAAATTCTTTTAGGCAGAAAAACGAATCTGATGTTTAGTACAGAAGCAAACAGAAAAGTCGCTTGAGCCGTCAGCCCTTATCTTTTGGGATAACATAGATTTTATGCCTTTTTTTTGGTCTAATTTGATGCATTTCTTTAGCACCTACTCTCTAAGCCTCCAGCTTTTACGTGAGATCATTCCATACATTTATTATGACACTTAAAAAGCAACAACAATTTATTTAGCTTTTCAGAACAGAATTCTGCAGACTTTGGGGGCAGATGATTTTTTCCCAGGAATCATGTGTGAAATATGTGATGGTGTCTGTATTTCCAGATGCAAAAACCACAGACATGGGGTAGCAATGTGTGCCTCTTTTTAAAGTGAGTTAAATAAGTGAAGGCACCAAATGGCTAAATTTGAAAAGGCAAACAGGTAATACCCCACAAACTGTAAAAGGGCTGTATCTTCATAGAATATGTCTGCAGAAGTAAACTAAGCAGAGCCAGAGTATGGAGCATTTTATTCGGCATTGTAGATGTAGCCATAGAGACTGCAGTGTTTTCCAAATCGCTGCCTTGTCCTGCTGTGATGCACATTTACAGGTGCAGGAGGGACGAGTGACATTAGGGGTCTGACTGGCTAATTACTAAAGATGGGCAAACATGCCCTTCAGGGCTGTGGTACAGATGCATCCTTCAGCCACGGGAAACAACTCTACTTCACTCTGCCACCAACTCCAATCCCAGGTCACATCACCCAGGGCCAACATTCTGCCTCCTCAGCCAGACCCCTTCAGTGAAGTGTATGTGGAGAATGAGTAAATGCCATGCATGAAAGATGAACAGTGAGTACAGGAATGTTTCATAGGTCTGGAGGTGCTGCAGAGGTCAAAGAATGGCAGATATGGTAAAAAAAGTCTACCAGTGGCCTCGAAAAGCAGTCTGATCTATCCTGAGCAACACCCTAAACTCATGAAATGCAGCACAGTGCAGTAGCAGAAAACCTTAAAGCAAAAATCCTGGGTGAAACACTCAAGAGCACCCAAATGATTTAAGAACCAGATTTGCCAAGCTTCTGAAAAGTTTACTTCTTGCCAACTCAGTACTAATATCTAAAGCCTTTCCATCTGTCTTGCAATGGGATGTGTTTGTTCTCCATCCTCCTCTGTACAGCTGTGTGCTCTTTTCCTGCCCTGCTCTGCCTGGAGCTGGCAGCATGTCAGGCAGCAACACCCTGGCAGACATCGAAGATAAAATCTGTCACCCAACACATTAAAGGTGGGGGCAGAGAGGGACATTTAACTCTGAGCTCTCCTGAAGATTGGAAAGGGAGATGATCCTAAAACCAGGATGAAGGAGAGCAGCCTGATGGAACTCGCCGCCACTCCCCCACATCCTTCAGTTGCAGGGTGCTCCTCACTATGCCAAAATAAAACCTGGTGCTGGGCAGACTCCCAGCCCTAGAAGCGGCCGGCTGAGGGAGGATGCTCACAGAGCGTGCTCCTGCCCTGGCAGGCGGCCAAGTGTGGCAGCCGCCTGCGTCTGAGTTCTTCCCCTGCTCTCACAGCCTCTTCAACAGAAGTGACACGAGGCACACTCTTGCTCACAGCCTGCTGCCGCTCAGGAGCTTGGGAGAAGAAGAGACTTAGTCCTTCACAGCTGGGGGCTCTGACTTTGCAAACTGAGGCGCGATTAAGATGGAGGACAAGGGAGGAAGCAGGGGGGAGAAGGAAAGGCGAGATGGAGGAAGGGACTCATGGCACATGTCTGAGTCCCTGATTCTCTGTCGCATTTTTCCCCCATGCTGCCTCTCACTCTCACTGTAATCCTCTGGGAAACAACCAGGAGCAGACCAGGGCCAGAACTTGCAAGCCCCCTCAGCCTGGGAATCAGAAGCTGTGGCACTGTGCCCAAGTTCATTAACTGTGCTGCAATATTGGGCTAATTAGCTCCAGCATGGCATCACGCTAATGCAACTTCTCGGTTTCCAGGACCTCAACAAGGATTGCTTCCCAATGTCCCCTCCTATGTCACAGATGTGTCAGTGGAGGGTCAAGAAATCACATGCACAGGGTAATACTGAAAACATATAGACAGCAGAGAAATTGAAAGGCTATTTTTATGGGCATAGTAAAAATATATTAGCATGTGTGTAACTATCCTTGTGCTTATATTAGAATATGATCTTACTGGGAAGGACTTCCAAAACTGTAGGAAGGAGACAAAGCCCAAAGAGTGACTGGGCCATACTTGTTCAGTGTGGCACTGGGTGGCTGACACTCTCTGGCCAGGGGCAGCAGAAGGACATGCAGAAAAGGACTTTGCACACCAAATAGCCGGGGAGCTGTTTCTCAGATAAATCAGTGGAGCCCATCACAACCACCACACATAAGTATTCGCAGAGGACTGTACATCTTTCTGGGATCTAAGAGGTGTATTTCTTCCACCCATTCATCATTTGTAAGAGTCTAAAATTCCAAACAGTCCTTCAAGGAGGAGAGTGTGAATGAGACCCAGGAGGAAACAAGGAGCTGCTGGAGGAAAGCCAAATACATCAGTCCAGACACCTTCAAAGTGCTGTGAAAGACATCCCAGCCAGGCATGTAGCAGCAGCCATGGAGCAGGAGCACCAATTTGCGACAGCCAGGGAGAGGAGCTGTGCAACTCCCCTCTTTAATATCCCAGTGATCTGACCAGACCTCAAGCTATGGAGAAGGTAAGCACTTCTTCTAAAGGTCCAGATTGGAGACTGACATGAATAACTCTGTTACCTGCACTCCCTAAAACCAAAGGCACAAAGGCAAAACAGCCAGAAAGGACCTGTATAATAAAGGTAGTTACTTCTAAGGGCACCTCTGATCTCCTAACAGTCCTCGTAGCAGGCAAACAGCAGGACCTGGGCTGTCACCTGTCCAATGCACCCACAGTCTTTAGACATGAGCGGTTGAATCTGAGAGAGCCTTAAGTCCTCAGTCAAGCTAAAATATGTCCAACTTCCACAGCATTCAATGACAATTGAATACCTAAATCCCAGACCTTGGTGGGACTGAGCCCTGCTCCAGATGAGAGAGAAGAGAACTGAATGTGAGAACCTGCCTCCCGGTTTAACAGCTAAAAAGCCTCATTTATCTCTTCTGGGGCAGAACAGGTAGAGGGTAAAGACAGTTGGAAAAGGGGCAGGAGGTGGGGGAGTGGGCGGAAGAGCGGAAAAGGAAAGGGACACCAAGGAATAAGGTTATGTGGGAACATAAGCTGGGTGAAGAGGCAAAAACTCATATTCAGATACCTTGCAGGCAAGACAGACTAGGAAACGCCCCCAAAAACCTGCAGTAGACCCTGGCTGAAGATGACATGGGGAAACCTTTAGGAATGCACCGCCACAGGGATACCTCCGGGCAGCTCGCACGAGGCCCACGCTGTGTGGGGAATGCAGAAAACTGGTCTTTTGTTTCATGCCCCTTTGTTTTAACCTCTTGAATCAAAGACCCCAGCTGCTACTCCGGGAGAAGCTAGAAATTAATCCAATTAAAAAATAAATTCCCTGTGGAATCAAAACTGCTTGCCGGGTGGGAGGTATGGGCACACAATTTCTTTCTTCTGCAAAACAAACTCCTTCTTCTAACCCACATTTCACAGAGGGGAGATGCAGGCAGGGAAGCATTTGAAGCAAATAAACAAATGATCAGAATGATTTATAACCACAGTACCAACCCACAGCTCACGGGAAGGTTTGCAGCCGTGTCTTCTGTAGCCCGCATGGCGTGAGACAGAAGCACAATGCCATGTGCCACCCTCCAACACAAACAGTCAGAGAGCAACAAAACCCTTCACTGCTTCGTTCCACTCTTTTGTTTTCCAGGGGTTTTGGGCAGCCCAGGCTTGTGGAGCTTGACAGGTTAACCCACACTTCCTTGGTTTCAGCAGAAATGATTAAACAGGGGGGATTGTTTAGGCCCTGAAGCAGAAGGAATTCCTTTGTTTTTGTAGATCACTCCAAGACAGCCAAGCCCGTTGGGATGCCCAAGAAGAAAGAGGCAGGGCCTGAGCATGGAGATGAGTTTCCAGGAAGGGAGGTCCATGCCACCACTCTGCAGGCTGAGACAAGGGGTGGGGGGCATGGACCTCGACTTTACATCTGGAGAGGGGGTCAAACAGACCCTCTGGGTGTGTGGGTGAGCAGGACCAGCTGGAGACCATGCCCAGGTAGCCTGGCTTCTCCTGAGACGCAAAGTCATACGTAGGGCTTGTGCTACAAGGGGAGCCCACTCCACCACCCTGAGGGCATGCACTCACCATTCAGCCTGTGTTGAGAGGGCCAGAGGGGGGCACTTTCAATAGCCAAGGCTTGATGCCCTTAAGATTTCCTGGGAACAGGGAAGCACATATAACACAGCAACCTCTCCTTAAAGCCTGGCTTGCTTCCACTGCCCCATGCTTCCATGAAGCTGCACACTCTCCCTCAAGGTACATATGGTCCTGAGATACTAAACGGGAATTCTGTGGGAGCTTTACCTTCTCTCACACTTCTGAAACATAAAACCTTCTAGCTTGTCTCCATGAACAGAGATCCCTGGGTAGAATCCCAGGTACCTGTTGAGAGGAGGGAAGTCTTGCCCTGTTGCACTGGGGACACTTAACACCTTGAGATGTAGGCAAACCGACTGTGCTGTAAGTGATGAGAAAAAGGGCCACAGCAGCTGTCAGTGCTCAGCTGGACGAGAGAAGAACAGGATGAGATCCCGGGGTTTTGCCACCCCTTGTAAGGCAATAACTCCCTGGAGACAGGGAAAACCACCCACAAACTTTATTTCTAAGAGCTGAACTGGGGGGGAAAGAAGTAAGTTTAAAGCTGAAAAAGGGAACCTGGAGTGATTTGCTAGTGATCACTTACTTGATTGATGTTGGCAACAGGCTGGTGGTCTAGGAGTGCTCCCCCTCCTTAGGAACAACACATTACCCAAGAACCCAGGTTCACAGAGATGCATGGGGAAGCCTTGCTTTTTCCTTTGCCTGGCACCCATCTCTCAAAGCAGCTTTGATTTCTGTGTCTAATAGGTACAGAATGGAGCTTGGCAGCAGAGCTCAGACCTCTGGACACCGCAAAACACCTCCTTCTTTGCACGTTCTGAGTCTCCGCAACAACACTAAGTGCAAGAGAGCTGGTAAATTATTAAAACAACCTTGCAACAGCTCCAGAGAAACCACCAGTGCCTCAGATTCAAAGGAAAGGCTGTGGTGTGAGAATCCCCATTAGTAACAATACGCACAGTTTGCAAGAACATATGTCCCCGCATGGAGCAATCGACCAATCTGGGCTGTTTAACCACAATATTTCAAAGAAGTGCTTTTAATGCAGCTGATCCGTATGTTTATTTTGAGCTGTGAAACAAGATTCTTCACTAGCCTTTCAGAACATTTCTGTGGTGGACTCTATCCAAACTATTGGGGAGAAGGCTTTGCTCCAGCAGAGACTGATACATTGGAGGGTTTTTTTAAATCAAAGTCACAATAGCAGAAAAGGAATAACCCAAGCAGACAGAAAGTGCATTTGTCTCTAAAACAAAACACACACCAAAAAAAAAAAAAAAAAAAAAAAAAAAAAAATAGAAAAAGGCGTGAGGAGCAAGACCCGACTGTGACCTGTTGCAGGATCCCCACCTCTTAAAAATGGGTTTGGATCGAAAGGATGTGAGAGGGGGACTGGGTGGATGGGAAAGAGGAAGGATTTCCAAGCCTCTTTCTGATTCAGATACTTGAGCACACATTGAAAATACAGCCCTTTGCACCCTTTTCTCCTGCAAAGTGTGTGGGAGGTGAACACAGGTCCTGGTTTATCGATTGATTGGTTTTTTTGTAAAGAATAAGAGCTCCTCGTGAAATAGCCATGCCTTTGCAGGGAGGGGGAGGTGGGGGAAAGGTCTGGTCTCCTTCCCTGCTCGATCTAATCCTAATTAAAAATAAATTACATGCTGTATGGAACTTGAAATGGCAAAGATAATCCTGTTACACACGAGGGGCCGCCCCGCTGCCCACTGCCCGCTCCCGGCCAGCGGCCCCGTTCCCAGGCAGCCCGGTCCCAGTCTCTACACCTCGGACCTCCGCCCGGTCCGGACACCGGCCCGGCTCTGGGCGGCCCGGCCCGAACGCTCTCCGCCCAGCCGGGCGGCCGCCTGCGGAGCTCCCGCGGGCAGGAGAAAAGAGCTCCGCGGAGGTTTGTTCGTATGGAAACCGGGAGCTTTTGTTGGCGGCGGAGCGTGCCCCCCTCCCCGCGCCCCCGCAGCCAGGGCCGAGGAGCGATTTAAATCCCATTTCCATAAGCCGGCGCTGCGGGCAGCCCGCCGCCCCCCGCTCGCGTGCCGCCCCGCGCAGCGCCCCGCGCACCCCGGGATGGAGCCCCGGGATGCTACCGCGCTCCGTGTGCCGAGCCCAGCGCCTTTATCCCAGGTTTTCCAAGGAAACCGGAGCGGGGTTGGATCGGACCGCATTCTGTCACCCTCTTCCTTTAAAATGCATCTCTTGGGTTCCCTGAGACATGGGAAGAGGGAAGGGAAGGGAAGGGAAGGGAAGGGAAGGGAAGGGAAGGGAAGGAAGGGAAGGGAAGGAAGGGAAGGGAAGGGAAGGGAAGGGAAGGGAAGGGAAGGGAAGGGAAGGGAAGGGAAGGAAGGGAAGGGAAGGGAAGGGAAGGAAGGGAAGGGAAGGGAAGGGAAGGGAAGGGAAGGGAAGGGAAGGGAAGGGAAGGGAAGGGAAGGAAGGGAAGGGAAGGGAAGGGAAGGGAAGGAAGGGAAGGGAAGGGAAGGGAAGGGAAGGGAAGGGAAGGGAAGGGAAGGGAAGGGAAGGGAAGGGAAGGAAGGGAAGGGAAGGGAAGGGGAGGAAGGGAAGGGAAGGGAAGGGAAGGGAAGGGAAGGGAAGGGAAGGGAAGGGAAGGGAAGGGAAGGGAAGGGACATGCAGTTTCCTGGGGAAGCAGTTGCCCCTTAGGACCCCCATCTTCCCTCCCTGTCAGGTCTTCTCCCTGCGGGCCGAGGCCGGCAGCCGCCCTCCCCATGGCTGCTGAGGCACTGCGGGGCTGGGAGCGGGCTCCGCGCAGGGCCTTGGTGCCTTGCGGGGCAGATGGTTTCGTTCCCCCCGGTTCGTGCCAGGTTTCAGCCTCATGCTGTTATTTTGTTCTTCTGGAACGAGACTGGTGTTGCTTCCCAGAGAGGCCCTATTAGGACAAAAAGAAAATCCTGTGAATAGGCGTAACAGGGCACCAGGAGGGATAGGTCTTAAATGTATTTTAATATGAGCAGGGCATTGTGTGTAATTCAGCGCTCATCATCGTTTAGTCAAAGAGTTATGGCAGTGATTGGGAATGAATAGAGCGACATAATGGATACATGTGGCGTTTGCTCATTATATTCAACTTAGTCCAACTCCTCTGTGGAAACTGTTCAACTTTCTCTCCCTTTAGCCTGTCATAGTGAAATAATACAGACATTGGTTCCTCGAATGGGATAGCCTGCCATGCTATTATATTTCTACAGCTAACGAGGGCTTCATAAGCCTTTGATACAGCCTGATCTTTGAAACCTTTCCAAATCTCCTCAAGCTTATGCTAAATCCTATTTGGAACTTTTTTTTTTTCTTTTTTTCCTCCTCGCCTGCTAGTGCCCCAGGCTTAAGAAACCCGGGCGGTGACATGCATACTAAAGCATGCGGGGACACCTCCTGAAAGGCGACTTACGGCGCTGATCACAGGCTCTCACGCGAGTGACACACCACTCCGGGCGCAGCTGAATGCCGCCCCCCCCTCCCCCGCACCCCGCTAATGCGCGCCCGCCCCGCGCCCCCGTCCGCGCCCGCGCGGCACGCCGCGACACAGCGCGACATGCCACGACACGGCACGACATGCCACGGCACGGCACGACATGCCACGGCACCTGTGTCAGGATTAACAAACCCCACCGCGCATTGCACTCCGTGTTCCCCGCGCCAGCTCCGCTGCCGCTCCACCGGAGAGAGGGGAGAGACGGGAGGGGCAGGAAAGGAGGGGAAAAAAAGAAAGAAATAAATTGGGAAAAAGAAATAGCGACAGTGCGGGGGAAGAAAAAAAGAAAAGGAAAAAAGAGAAAAGAAAATAAAATAAAAGAAGACCCCCAGACCCCGCAGAGTTAAAGAAAACAAAGGCGAGCGCTCCGCGACCCCTCTCCCTCTCCCGCTCCCGCTCCCGCGCCCGGCCCGGCTCGGCCCGGGGAGCGCCGGGGGCCGCCCGCCGCCCGCGCCGCGCCGCCTCCCATTGGCTCGGCCGCCCGCTCATTTGCATAGCGCCCTCTATGAAAGGCGGCGCGGCGGCGCGGGGGGCGCAGACGGCGGTGGTGCCACTTCAGACCCTCGCGCGTCCCGCCCGCACCGCGCACATCCCGCCCGCACCGCGCACATCCCGCCCGCACCGCGCCGTCGGGCTGAGCCCGCGCCGCTGCCATGAGTCCCCTGCGGCTGCTGGCCGCCGCCAGCCTGCTGGCCCTGTCCCGCTGCAAGACGGTGAGGTATCGCACCGACGAGGAGGGCGCGCCGGGCACGGTGATCGGTACGCTGGCCGACGAGATGCCGGTGAAGGCGCCGGGGGAGATGAGCTTTCGCCTGATGCGGCAGTTCAGCAACAGTTCGCTGGTACGGGTGCGGGAGGAGGACGGGCAGCTGAGCATCGGTGAAGCGGGGCTGGACCGGGAGCGGCTGTGCGGCCAAGCCCCACAGTGTGTCCTAGCCTTCGATGTGGTGAGCTGCTGGCGGGAGCGCTACCGCCTGGTGCACGTGGAGCTGGAGGTGCGTGATATCAATGACAATGCTCCACGCTTCCCCCATGCCCAGATGGCGCTGGAGGTGTCGGAGAGTGCTGCACCCGGAACTCGCCTCCCACTGGAGGTGGCTGTGGATGAGGATGTGGGCTCCAACTCTATCCAGAGCTTCCAGGTCTCCCTCAACAGCCACTTCGGTGTGGAGGCGCAGACACGGGCGGATGGGGCACGCTGCGCTGACCTGGTGCTGCTCCAGGAGCTGGACCGCGAGCGCCAGCCCTCCTACACCCTGGAGCTGGTGGCCAAGGATGGTGGCAGTCCAGCACGCTCAGGCACAGCCACCGTGCATGTTCGTGTCCTTGATGCCAATGACAACAGTCCAACCTTTGCCCAGAGCTCAGTCACGGTGGAATTGCCCGAGGATGCACCGCCCGGCTCCCTGCTGCTCGATCTGGATGCTGCTGACCCTGATGAGGGCCCCAATGGGGAGGTGGTCTATGCCTTTAGCAGCCAGGTGCCCCCTGAGGCACGGCGGCTCTTCCGCCTTGACCCACGCTCAGGCCGCCTCACATTGGAGGCTGCCGTGGACTACGAGCGCACCCGCACCTACGAGCTGGATGTGCGTGCCCAGGACCGCGGAGCCAGCCCTCGTGCCGCCACCTGCACCGTCATCGTGCGCCTCACCGACGTCAATGACAACGCTCCACGCATCAGCATCAGCGCCCTCCGTGGTGCTGCCAGCACCACCGGCGTGGCCTATGTCAGTGAGGCAGCAGCCAGTGAGAGCTTTGTGGCCCTTGTCAGCGCCACAGACCGCGACTCGGGTGCCAATGGGCAGGTGCGCTGCAGCCTCCGTGGCCACGACCACTTCGCCCTGCAGCGAGCCTACGAGGACAGCTACATGATTGTCACCACAGCAGCACTGGACCGCGAGCGCATCCCTGAGTACAACCTCACCGTGGTGGCTGAGGACCTGGGCTCGCCGCCCTTCAAGACCGTCCGCCAGTATACAGTGCGGGTGAGCGATGAGAACGACAACGCGCCACTCTTCGCCAAGCCCCTCTACGAGGTGGCTGTACCAGAGAACAACCCCCCAGGCGCCTACATCACCACGGTGGTGGCTCGTGACCCTGATCTTGGCCACAATGGTAAGGTCACCTACCGGCTCCTGGAGATGCAGGTCATGGGGGCCCCCATCTCCACATACGTCTCGGTGGACCCCGCCACCGGGGCCATCTATGCCCTCAGGACATTCAACTATGAGATCCTCAAGCAGTTGGACCTGAGGATCCAGGCCACTGATGGTGGCTCCCCGCAGCTCTCCAGCAGCACCCTTGTAAAAGTAAGAATGGTGGACCAGAACGACAACCCTCCCGTCATCATCCACCCAGTGCTCACCAATGGGACTGTGGAAATTGGTGTGTCCAGCAAGACATCCCGTGACTCCCTGGTTGCCCAAATCAAAGCTCGAGATGCAGATGATGGGGCCAATGCTGAGCTCACCTTTGCCTTCCTGGAAGAGTCCCAGCAGGACCTTTTCACCATCAACCCAAGTACTGGGGACATTGTGCTGAGGGGTGACCTCTCTGAAGAGCTGGGACAGCTATTCAAGGTCATCCTCACTGTGACAGACAATGGCAGACCTCCCCTGGCCACAACCGCCACAGTCAACTTCCTGGTGACCGCCACTGCTCCATCCAGTATCCAGGACATAGCCAAGCCCAGCTCCTGGGAAGGAAAGGCTTTGCAGTGGGACATTCCTCTGATCGTGATCATTGTCCTGGCAGGCAGCTGCACTCTCCTCCTGGTGGCTATAATCACCATTGCCACCACCTGTAACAGGCGCAAGAAGGGGAACGACATCAAAAACAGCACTGCCTTGAAGGACCAAATAGACATCTCCCACCTGGAGAAGGGCTGTCAGGAGGAGAGCAGCCAGAGGGGGAACATGTTTGAGGTACGAACCTTTCCCAGCAAAACCTCTTTCACCAGCCCCGACCCCTCTCCAGCTGCTGAAGAGATCTCCGCCACTGAGAGTGGCAGCGACAGCACTTGCCTCTACGAGGGTCAGAAGAGGCTGAGGGGACAGAGTGGGGAGGTAAGGTCCCACCACGGGGAAGTGGGGCAAAAGGTGGGGGGTGTCTTGGGGGATGTGAGTTGCAGAGGTGCAGTTAATGTTGGTTTACCCTTCAGTGCTTCCCTTTCTCATGTCTCCTTTGATTTCCCTCCCCACCAGCAGGGTTTTGCTGCCACTCCGAGCTACAAGGAGCCTGCTCCCCCTGTGGCCATTTGGAAGGGACACTCCTTCAACACTATCTCCGGCCGGGAGGCAGAGAAGTTCAGTGGCAAAGACAGTGGCAAAGGCGACAGTGATTTTAACGACAGTGACTCAGATATCAGCGGAGATGCCCTGAAGAAAGACCTCATCACACACATGCAGAACGGTAAGGGCTCTGCCCCTGCTCCCCACTGGCCCTCAGACAGAAAGATGGGTGGGTGGGGAGGTGGGTGAAAGGACCTGTCCATGGGACACAGATCAGGCAGGGCAGCTGGAAGGGGAGCCACACACTGCGTGGCTCAAACTGCCCATCTCTTTGCAGCAGGCTGTTAGATGTTGGTTCCTCTCTGCACTGAGAGCCCAGCACAAATTAGCAGATGCTGGAAGTACTGTAGGATTTGGGTTTTCTTCCCAAAAAAAGGTTCCCTTAAAGTTAGAATTGTGAGGAGTGTCCCTATCAAACAACATTACCTAACCAAGCATGGCTTTTTGTTGTGCTGTGGAGCATCGCCTCCCCACTCCTGCTGTCAGTGCAGTGAATCATCCTGTAACTGGTAACTCTGAGGATTGTGAATGGATTTATTTCTGCAGTAACAAGAGGTTTCTCCTCCCCTATCTCTCTAGGTCTGTGGGCATGCACAGCTGAATGCAAGATCCTGGGGCACTCAGACCGCTGCTGGAGCCCCTCCTGTGGCCGAGCCAACCCTCACCCCTCTCCACATCCTTCAGCACCCCTCTCCACCTTCTGCAAGAGCACGTCCTTGCCCAGGGATCCACTTCGCAGGGACAACTTTTATCAAGCCCAGCTGCCCAAAACAGTTGGGCTTCAGAGTGTCTATGAGAAGGTGCTGCACAGGGACTTTGACCGGACGATCACGCTCCTCTCCCCGCCGCACCCTGCACGGCTCCCCGACCTTCAGGAGATCGGGGTGCCCCTCTTCCCAGCCCCCTCGGCGAGATACCTGGGCCCCCAGACTGAGACGACTGAGAAGGCGTAGCCCAGCGTGCTCTCCCTCAAGTGCACCCATCCCTGCGCACACAACTAGGTCACTCCCGAGAGCCTTTAAGTTATTGACCAGATCCGGTGTCGTATGTGTAAATATGCAAGATGTGCCTTAAAAATGAAGTCATTTGGGAAAGATTTCCAATCAGATCAGTACTGTTTGATATTTGCAAACAAAAAAGATTGTTTGTAGTTAATGTAATTTTTATGAAATGTGCAGTATTTAAATTTCTTTTCATGTTTTCTACATTGGGGTTTTTTTTTTTTGCTTTTGGTTTACCCATGGCCTGCCATTTTTTGTAGTGTTTTTAACCTGTACATTGTGTAATGTAATGTTTGTACATAATGAAAATTTGTTATATTTTTATATAATAAATACTTAAAAATGGGAATTCTTGCCAAAGGAACTGTCTGAAAGACACAATAATAACAATTAATACAATTAATAATAATAATAATATCCTGCATATGTAGAATCTTGTAAGGGAAATTCCTCTTTCACGGTGTAATAATAACCTGAGCAACCCAGTGTACTGAGAAGTTTGCCTTGCCAAATGTGACTTGTATTTCTTGAGTCTGTGGTCAACTTAAGTGTTATTTAATTGCCTTTGGTTCCTGTAATCTGTATCACTGATAAACACTAATAAAGGTTTTGTGATGTGTCAGAGGGATCTGTTCATGGATTTCCTGCTTCAGAGCATAGAGGTCTTCATAGATCAACAACAGTATTTTGTGCCAGGAAGTGCAGTGGGAAGGAGCTACTTTTAGTCTGGCCCAGCCTTGGTCTCCGGCAATACCTCTGGAGGTTTAGCTCTAGAGATTTTGATGCTGGGTGGGAGGGAGGGCTGGGTGACAGAGGCAGCCTTTTCTTGTCTGCTCTGAGCTCTTCCAGCTTTACCCTTCACGGGGGGGGAGTGGTGTAATTTTAGTGAAGCAAGTGAAGCTCCGTTCATCAGCGGGAACGTTTGTGCTGTGCCGATGTCTTTGCATCAGCAGCCACCAGAGCACTTTGCTTTCTGTTCTGGCTGAGACATTGAGTCGGGCTCCATGGGTGTGTGCTCAAATGTTTACCCCTTGTTAAAGCAGCCTTACTAAAGGACAGTAGCTTGTGTTTGTGTATATATATTTATACATCAAGGGGAAGGTGCATAAAATGGGAATTTAAAATGTTGATTATGTTGACATTTTCTATGATACATATTTTGCTTCTCCCTGAAATGACCGTCCTGGAAAAAAAAAAATCATACAGAGCTTTGAAATTTGTTCCTGTAGGGGTTTCAAGCTAAAAGCGGATCTCAAATCCTTCTGCTGAAATCAGGTATAGAACAGCATTTAATGAAACAAGCTGAAGCATGAGTGTTTCTTCCTGTGTTCAAAAAAATGCTTACATCAGAGGTAACACTTTTACTGGAATTTTAATATTTGATTTAAGTTTTCCAAAAGGGAGAACTGCTCCTTACATGGATCATATTATTTCACATTTTGTACAAATCAATAATCCAAAAATCTGTATATGGCAAAGCTTTGGGGTTTTATCATGAATTCTTTAACTATATATCTAATTAATATGGTACATATATATAGAGTATGACTCACCAAGAAAATATAAAACCTTCTTAGACATAAATGAGGATCTATTTGGCTTTGTGTCTCAAAATGTAAGTAGAAAACATTATCCCACCTGCATGTCCCTTAACCAGCAAAAATCCCCTTTGTCCCCCAACTTCCAGCTTTCTCAAGCCCACGTAGCAAGAGTGCCAGAACCCAATCAAGTTTTTATGTACACAGGGTCTGAGTTTTAACTGGGGTATCATAAAAGCCACGGTGTGGAGATTTGTGGTGGGCAGAGAGCTTCAGAGATTGTACTTCAAGGGAATTGAAATCAGGTTAATGCAAGACTCAGTTGGGAAGCAACGTCTGTGATACACCTCCTGCGGTCAGGAAAACAGGTGAGTATTTCTGGTGATTCATCTAAAGTCTGGTAGTAAAAATCATGATGCATCTAATGAACTTAGAGAGTCATCTTGGTTAAATTTAGAGCTGAAGTTGGGGCTGAAGGATGGGTGCTGAGAAGGAAAGTTGGTAGCCTCCTTTCTGGCTAATCACCGGTGATGCAGAGCAGCAACACCTGCGTGGGAAGTAATTAGTCATAACTGAACTCAGGGAGAGAAAGGCTTTCTGTCAAAAGAAGCAGGGCTGTATGATAAAGTGGTTCTTCCTCATCTAGTTCAAAAGCCTGGGTTACATACCCCAACACCTTCACAGCAGGTCCCGAGGCTCCCCTGGCAGGACCGACAGGAGGTAGTCACAGATGAAGGACGGTTCATCGCACCAGCCTTTGGCGTCAAATTCACGCTGTCTCCTGCAACAGAGCTTGTGCCCTTCTATGAGTGGATGGGTGCTCCTCACTGCCTGACCAGGAGTTTCAGCCACCCCAATGCAAGGCAACCTTGAAATGCTAGGAAAATAAAGTCACCTGTTCCTGGGGTTTGGGATCTGTCTGTTCTGGCATCCCACATGCTGTATAATGTGGGATTCATCCACTTGGTATTTAGATCTGAGCCCATCATTTCACAGGGACTCTCCGGTTAGTGGAAAGATACAGACTTCTGAGAGCTTCTCATCTAGGCCTGGCCAGGCAATGGGACAGTTCAGGTGCATCATTGAAGCTCTTGATCTCCCCTTTTCTTTTAAAGGCAAGGGGCAGCAGCCTAGACTCCTTTAACTTTTAGATGCCTAAAATTAGATGAGGAAAGTCACCAAGCTTCATCAGATAAGAGCACACACCATCCAAAGAGCAGCTGAGTGCAGAGGGAAGCCCGAGGCTTAGCTCCTGGGCTAAGTCCCTTGGATCAAACATTTGCTTCATTGATGCTATTTCACTGTGTATGGCCTAGTTTTTTTCTTTTAGTTTTTGATTACCATAACTGAGATTTTTGCTAACATACTTCAGAAATTAATGCAGTATGCCTATCAGATAAATTCCATTTATTTGCCAAGCATGGTGTGGCATCAGCCCTATGTTGCATGGTGAGACCATACGACCACAGAACCTCTTGCTCACAAAGAGCTACCTTCTCCTGTCTGCCTTTCCCTGGCTCTAGGGGCAGAGGTGAGGAGGGGGTGCCAAGACACAGGGCTGGAGACAGCACTCCTTCACTGAGCCATCATTAAATCCATGGCCCAAACTGGCTACAGCAGCAGGACATCACAAAAGCTCTGACACTGAGCTTGAGCCTTCTCCTGCTGGAATCTCTGGTAGTCACCTACAATGGAGCCAAGCACCCTCGACACCCTCCACAGTCAGTGGGGAGAAACAGGCACTTTTAGGACACAAAACACAGAAGTGGGTAATTCCTACAGGCATGGGAATTCCCAGGTGTACCTTCACAGCCATTAAGGCATAACTGCAGTATGTCTCCTGAGTGCCCCATTGATATTCTGGAACTGTGGGCTTGCATCTTACACCCTGGAGACCTTGGGCAGACCCCCAAATCTGTTTTAACTCTCAATAATTTAAATTAATTTCCCCAAAGTCAAGTCTGTTTCACCTGTGACAGTAATAGGTAAGTGATATCTCTCTATCTATCTTGGCCCATGAGCTTTTTTCATCTGATTTTCCATTCCTGTTCTGCTGAGGACAGGGAGGGAGTGAGAAATGGGGAGGGGGTCTGGCTGCTGACCAAGGTCTACCCACCACACACACCAAGGAGACAAGATCCCAGGGATGCCTGTGGTGCTTCAGCCAAAAAATTAGTCAAATTCCCACTGACCTGCTCTACTGTCCTGTGCCTCTTGAATGCCTTCAAGGATGCTTTATGTATAGAGATGTGTGATGGAGTCAAACACCACTGAGGTGCCTGATTCTGGTTCCTGCAGTGCGTGCTGTAGGTGCAGGACTCCTCCTAAAATGGAGTGGCAGCACTCACACTCATAACTGGATGTGGCTGTGACCTCTGGGATGGGGACATAATCCTGTGACCTCAACACATGCAAGTGGTACTCAGAAACTGCTGCCTGGACCAGATCCTGAACTCAGAGACACCAGGTGGGATTTAGCTGAAGATTCAGACAGATGTGACTTCTGTAGCCAATGTGTAGGGTCTACATGAATGACAGGCATCTGTGCTCCTGTGGCAGACAAGGAGGGCTGGTCAGGGGGGTCTAGAGGGGCTGTCTGACTTATTTCACAGTAGGCACCTGCATTCTCTTAGCGCAATTGCTCTCTAGTTTCCCGTAACTGTGTTGACTACCTCACCATTGTGTATGACAGCAGACTAAGCACCTGCCCTACACACAGGCACAGACCTTGTGGGTGTAGAAATTCAGGGGGGTGCACTGTCCCTGAAGGGGATCATCCATCCTCTCCAGCTCCAGTTTCATTTTCCCCTGACTCCTTTGACACCAACACCCAGGAAAGTCATCTGCTCATGGACAGATGTACCAAAGTACCAAAATCAGGTAGATTGCTGCACATTTAGCTCACTCAGATGTCAAGCAAATCTTAGGGAGGGGGCAGAGAGGGAAGAGGGCCCCAGGGCCTGGAAAGAAGGCAGGACTGTGTTTTTGAGCAGCAGCCAACAAAGTAGATCAGCCTATATGTGATGTAAAACCTCTGGAGGTTTCTAATCCATTTCAAGGCTGGTCAAGGAGAAAACATTGGATAACTTGAAGGCTTAGCATCCCTGTGGTAATGCCCACTGACTTTTTAACTGTCACCTAAGCCAAAATTTAAATTGAAGGACGTGGACTAGTAACTGAAGAGAAGTGTTACTTCCCACCATATACACCAAGGTCTTCAAGTATTCCTTATTTAAGTGGATGCTTTGGAGAAGCTTCCTGGAGTTGGGTTTCCCGTTCAGCAGTGATACAGGTCCCTCCTGCTGGACACACAAAGCTGATTTCACACTCGTGCCCGTGATGCCCATGGAAAGGAAGCAGATGGCCACCAAGCTGAGAAAAGCAGTGACTTAGACTGGCTGTGAGAAGCCAGTGGGTTCATTTAGTTGATAATTATTAATTATTTTTGAGTGGGCATTAGAATCCTCAGGGTCACAGGCATGAGCACTCAGCCTGCAGCAGGCAAACCCCACTTGCCTGTCAGCTTCTGCTGCAGTCGAGAGCCAGCTGCTATGCCTTCAGGGTACTTTTTGAGTAAGGAGGACCCACCAGCCTCACATCTGAGGTAAGGAAGCAATCCTGTGTGGTGCTATAGTCAAATGCTGCTAAAGAATGCAGACTATTTTTGGCAGCTTCATCTTTCTGATCTGAAAACTGTTCCAGGTTGTGCACCTTTGCCTTAACTGATGTAGGATGAATGTGCTGGAGGCCAGAGGTAGAGGCTGCCTTCTACCTATTCTCCTAAGTGGATGGCCCAATGCTGGGTGCCAAGAATTGCATTTGTCCCTGCAGATGTCTGCCGGGCAGCCCCATCTTTGCAGCTCAGCTCCCAGGACCTTTTACCTACCTGACTGCTGGCTGCAGCCTTCTGCCAGGGCGATGAGTCCTAGCCCTGTCTGGGTTGGCTGCTCTGTGGATGGCCACTGTAACCCTAGCCATGTGCTCCAACCCCTTGGGATGGGGCAACTCACTGAAGAACAACCAGTCCTAAGGTGCCTGCAGACAAGTTCTCCCTTTTTTCCACCAGTTCATGCTTTGTGTAGAAATACTCCTTTGTGGTTAAGGCAACATGGCTTCGGCATAACTTAAATTTGCTCCTGCAAGAAGAGAGGAGCTGTGCAGCAGGTCAGCAGAGGTCATGATGATAGAGAGCTCTGTAAAACTCCGTCAGAGGGACAGAGAGACACAAAGAGAAGAATAAAGGGCAACAACTTCCTCCCTTCACCTGAAAAACTCTTCTCCCACTCATAGTGAGAAGACAAAAGAAGCAGGGAGTTCGGGAAGACAGGAGAGAGGGACCCACATGATGTGGGACTAAGCTGTCTAGAGGCTGCAAACACACAAAGGTTTGAGAGGATGTTCCCCAGTTAAATAAGCAATTTCATTATGTACAGAGGATCCTCAGCTTAATTCATCCTCTTTCTCTATGCAAAACATGTCCACTGGATTTGGAAGAAATTCAAGGACCTTGACTTTCCAAAAGTCCTACAGCAGACACTAAGAGCAGGTTCAGTGGACAACTAGCTAGAGAATAGCAAGAGCCACCTCTGCAAATCAAGATCTTAACATTGCTTTTGTCTACAAATTTCCTACCTGAATCTCTGTGTGTGGGATAACAGTACACAGTGTATTTGGTGTGTGACCCCTAAGTGAGATCATCCCATCCCCAGCTCCTAGAAAATAATTTACCAAGGTCTCCTCCCTCCCTAGAGTTTCATTTCACTTCTGTGCCAAAGATTTTCCTCCTCCCTCCCTTGGGGGCTAGATCACTTCAGAAACAGGATCCAGCCAGGGCTGGCAGCCTGCTGTGACCTTTGTCTGTTGGGGTATAATGTACAATAACGAGACCCAAGATACTTCTGAACACACAGCTTGACGGGATGTTAATTAAAACAGAGTAACCCTACCTCTACCCTTTGCAAGGCCGTAGCTGAGAACGTTTTATGAACCCCTAGGAGGTAAAGGAACACAGATACACAACGTATCTGTGAGAGAGATGGGAGGAAATCCAAATGCGTTTTGTTTACATATCAGCATACAACCTGACACATGCAATGAATCCAGCACAGGACCAGATGGATGCACCAGAGACCAGTGGCATGAGAAGGTAGAAAAAATTTCTTCCAGTCACTTCACTTGAAAGGGAAAGAGAGTCTTGCCTCCGTCCTCTCTCACCCACACCAGCAGCAAGCCATCACTGTCCAAATCGCCTTTGTAAAGGTCCCCACGATCCCCTGTCAGAGGATAACAAAGAGGTTCAGTCTGTCGCTTCCAAATTCATGGCTCCTTTGGGCCCCAGGATGGCCGAGGTACTGCTTTGTTTTACCACCCTGGCATGACCTGGGTTTTCTTAGCAGTTATTTATTTTTATTTATTTAACTGCATAAATTGATTATCCATGTAACAACTTTAATCAATTATCTGTGGCAAAGAACTTCTCCGCAACTTAATTAGCAAAGTTCTTCACTGACCTGGCAATATCTGATTGCATCATATAAGAGCTTAACTTTGAAATGGCAACACATTTCATTAAAAATAACTAATAGCTTCAGGGTTTAAAGATGTAAATGTTAATTTTCTTAATGAGAAAAAAAAGGGCATGCAGACTCTACCTGTCTATATTCATTATACTGTGTCCACATGGGATGACTCACATTTGCAAAACTCAGGTTTAATTAACATGCTTATTTTTACAATGATATTTCTCATTATAATAAATTAAATGTTTAAACAGCCAGTGCAAACATTTTGATCCAAGACAAAAATGCTTGCACAGTGCTAGTTTAAGCATTTAATTTATTATAATCCTTTCCATAACAAATGCCTTAGAAGTTGATTTCTTCACTGCGAAAGGCTATTAGTATTATTTCCTCTGGTAATGTTTAATCCAAGACAATCAGAAGTGTAAGGCGTGAACTGAAGAGGGCTGGAAGCGATGATGCTGGATGCGATAGCGAAGGAACCTGCCCCGGCCGCAGCAGCACCGGAGCCCGCAGCGGGTGCCAGCCCTTCGCCCGGGCACCCGCGCTGCCCCCGGCCGCACACACACGGACCCATCCAAGCGCATCCATGACCCAGAGCGCCTTTGGCACCCGAGGGCGCTTACCCCATCCACCCCCATCCACCGCCCCGCCGGCGCACCCAGGGAGGGCAGCGTCTCCGAGCAGGACCTTCCAGTCCTCTCTTTTTAAGCCCCGCTCCGCCGTGCCGCGCCGGGGCCAGGGGGGCCGGCGGTGCCGGAGGCCGGGACGGAGCCCCGGGGCAGCGGCGCCGCCGGGCGCTGCCGGCGGGTCCCGCCAGGGGGCGGTGCAGGCCCGGCCCCGCCGCTGGGGCCGTGGGGGGAACGGCGGGGCCGGGAGACGCCGCCCTCCCCACACAGAAAGCCGAGGCAGCGGGATGTGCTACAATCACGGTCTGTGGTAAGACTGAGGAGCTCTCTGGTGACGGAGCTCCTTATTTCCTTGGGATTCCCAGCCTGGCGCGGGGTAGGAGGCTCAGCCCTGAGCTCGGCAGCTGCGTTACTCCCGCTGCCACAGGGTTCGGCTGCAGAGGGAGCGCTGGAGCACCTCTGCTGTGAGGGCAGGCTGAGAGAGCCGGGCGTCCTCAGCCTGGAGAAGAGAAGGCTGTGAAAGGCTGTGACCTTACAGCACCTTCTTATAGCCCCTTCTTATAGCCCCTTATAGCCCTTCTGAAGGGACAACAGGAGAGCTGGGGAGGGACTTCTGACAAGGACGTGTATCGTCAGGACAAGTGGGAACGGCTTTAAACTGAAAGAGGATGGGTACAGATTACATATCAGGAAGAAATGAGGGTGGCGAGGCACTGGAACAGCCCCATTCCATGAAGAAGGCCAGGCTGGATGGAGCTCTGAGCAACCTGGTCTAGAGGAAGGTATTCCTTCCCGTGGCAGGGGAGCTGGAACTAGATGATCTTTAAAGTCCCTTCTGACTACAACCATTTTATGATTCTATGATTTCTAAAAAGCTTCTGACCCAGCTCCTTCATGGCCAGCATCCTGGGAGCAAGCTGGGTCAGGGAATGTGTCCTTCTCCCCTCAGTGTAAATTCGCCAAAGGCAGTATTTTCCCCCAAACAGATGCCAGCTGACTGGGCTCCATCTACTCCCATGTGGGACTGGGACTGGGACATGAGGCCCTGTGTGTAGTAGGGAAAGCAGACCATGGCAGGGCAGAACAGGGATTCTCCTGGGGCATGGGAAGGAACAGGGGGGGTTGCTCAGCCTGGCTGGGAGCAGTAAGACAGTCTCCATCTGACTTTCCTAGGGTCTGTGCTCCCAGAAGACATCTCCTTCACCTCCTCAGGGGAAATTTCCACCTCTGAGCTGGAGCAGTGTCTGCAGAAAGAAATGGGCCAGGAGGCAAATTCCTCTTGAAGTAATCCGAGAAGAAAAGTCTTTCGAGAGGTGAAGCCAAGGCAGGGTCATGCAATCAGGTGAGAAAAGCCCATGTGTTCAACCCCCCCAGCAGCCGGAGAAACACAAGGCAGGGAGCTGCCTGGGCTGGGGATAGGCACGCAAGGACCCACCGTGGGTCCCCAGTGTAAAGCCACCGGCATCCCCTGTCACCATCCCACCCTTGCACCTGGGAAAGCTCCCACCCCACCTCGGGAGCCTGGAACCAGTGTCAAATAACCATGGCTGTACAGGGTATTTTGATGATACTAAAAAGTTTGTCGGCAAGTCACTCCAGTTTACTTCGTAATTCAACAGTATTTAATTTGAATTCATAAATAAAGCCCTTTAGGGGATCTCATTACTCTGTGAAAAGCATTAGCAAAACACAAGTTGTCAATCACTTTAGCCAGCTGACAAGCTAGAAACCAGAGGATGATCCGGGCTGAGCCAAATCAGCAAAGGGGAAGAAAAATCTCTCCTGGATTTACCTCTGATGAATGACCATTGACGAATGACTGGTGATTTTTTAAAGAAATGGGCATTAAAACATTCATGGGCAAATCACCAAATCTCCTCATACCACTGAATTGAGTTTAGGGGTTGCTCAGGTCTGAAAAACGTCCGGCCAGAAGGCACCCATTTATTTTTCATTGCTTGCTGCCAGCCAAATCACTGGGCTCACAAAAATTCAGCAGATTAATAAACTGATCCCACTGCTTAACTAATTGCAAAAAGCAAAAAAGTGATTTGAGTAGTAGTGCAATGGTCATTACAAAAATATCCACTGACTTTGGAAAATTGCAGGCACAACATTTTTACCTCAGAGGGCAGATTTATGTAGGCCACAAAGTGCCTTGGGTATTTCTTAGAGTCCTCAAGTTTATTCATGTATTATTTCCTCCGAGATTCAGTATATTTTTCCAGCAGGCAAGAAACTGGGGCTTCTGCGTACAAGTTTCATCTGCTCAAAATGTGAAAAAATATAGATCCCCTTAGCACATTC
Organism: Corvus cornix cornix; assembly: GCF_000738735.6. NCBI lineage: Eukaryota > Metazoa > Chordata > Aves > Passeriformes > Corvidae > Corvus > Corvus cornix. The sequence goes on along the minus strand of NC_046332.1, from coordinate 57,869,465 downwards.
TGCTACAGTAGAAGCAAAGTGTAAAAGAAAAGTTCCAAATATGTAGATTTAAAAATAAAAACACAGAACTCTCTCCTCCCTAAAAGGGATTTGAAGGAAAAAAAAATCCCTCAGCTACAGATAGGTCTAGACTTTAATTGTGGAGCTGCCTAAGAAGAATTGTTGGCCTGAGGTCATTTTAATCAGGTTGCATGTCAGCTTGCAAAATCTCCAAATTAGCTTAGCTTGGGGAGAGAAAGATGTTTTTCTTTCCTGAAGAACGCAAACAGATTGTTGTGACATGTTCTCAGTCATCATGACAGATCAGATCCCTGCTTTGTGCTGCAAGCCTGGAAAGAAGGCAGCCACTTCTCCGGCTCCTTCAGAGATTTGGGCATCTCCCAGTTTGTCAGAGCTGGGGATGGAGTTTACAGAAATCCTTATGAAAGTGAGGTTTATATGCAAAGACTCTGATAAAAGAGATTGACCTTAATTGGGAAGCAAGTTTCTTTCACATTTTTTAACAACCTCCAGGCCTTCCTAGCAGTCTGATGAAAGGGAAGTTGTGAAAAGAAACAATCTGTATTTATGCAGCAGAAACTATCATATCCTGAGCCACGCAGAGAATGACAAGGAACCGACTCATCCTTTTAAAAAAGGGATTAATTTGCCATTTTCTTCCTGAGGTTGTAAAAAGCAAGGATGTGGGTGGATTTCAAAACAGTACTTTAGTTGGATTTACAGTGAGCTCTGAGTCTGTGTAAGACTCTGTGTTGGTGTGGAGTAGCTGACCTGGTGTCTTGTTTGAAAGACAGGTGTCTGCTAAGGAAGGTAGGAGCCTCCCTTGGAATGGAAAATGTAACCCCCTTCCCTCCAAATTATTACAACTTTGAAATTAAGGGGCTTTCAGGCAAAGATATGAGAAATGGGAATAACAGTTCTTTACTAGTGTATATAACAAGGCAATAACACAGAAACACTGGCTTAACCTGACAGAGTCAGGATACGACCTGACACCCTGCTGGGGAGGGTGGTGGTAGCAGCCCAATTAAGGAGTGGCTGGAGTCCTCTTTGAAGTGATAGATGTGGTTCTGTTGAAGCGGTGATCCTGTAGAAAGGTCAGGTCCTCCTCTGAAGGTCCAGTGGTGATTATGTAGCTCTTGTCCTCTGGGAATCCAATAGGTAAGGGCTGCCTGTGGCATTCCAAACCTCAGATTATACCCAGGTAGGAATGCTTGGTTCCTCCCCCTGGGCGGAGCATCTCACAGTGGGATGATGTAACTTTGTGAGTCAGGCAGTGAGGTTAGATGGTCCATTAACAGAAGATATCTCCCAGAAAGAGTTACCAGGGATGTGTCACGGAAGAGATAAAGAACACTGACCCACCTGGTTTCAACAGATGATGATAGAACACATACTTTTGGTTACATCTTACATCGTAACCTAATACACCTGGGGTGATGGCCCTCCCAAGATGTCCATAGCTTATGTGTCTGATTCAGTTCCTCAGCTGTAGCACATTTGGATACTCTTTTTAATTTTTTTTTTTCTCCATGTTCAGTTTTTCATCAGCATCAGTAGATGGTTCCAATGGGATCACAGGGGAAAGAGAAGCAGGAGAACAGGAGCTGGGGTGGTGACTTGGTTTCATCTGGAAAGACTCCCAGAGAGAGAGGCAAGTGCCTCTCTCATGAAAACGGGCTGGTAGTGGGACACATCTCACCTGTTTGGTGGCCCCCAAAGGTCTGCATCTGAGCTAGGAACCAGCAGTGCCTCATTCATGGGAGGAGTGAAAGAAATGGGTGGCTCTAAATGGCGATTCCTCCAACTTCTAGCTGCTACCTCCTTCTCTTAACTAGTTCAGGCACCTTATCTAGGGAAAAGGAATCTGTCCTTGGTAGTGGCCAAGGGCTCAGTTCTGCCTGCAGCTGAGAAAGGCTGCAGACAGAAGCCTGAGTCCTGCCTTGAGACCCTGGCATGCCGCGAACAGGCGCATGCCTGGGTGAAGATGGACTTGGGACCATTTTGCCAAACCAGGAGAGGATGCCATGTGCAACAGGCACCCATGTATTTGCCAAGAAGGCGTTCATCCTGAGTAGCTGACATAGAATCACAGAATCATTTAGAGTGGAAAAGACCTTTAAGATCATCAAGTCCAACCCTTAACCCAGCACTGCCAAGTGCACCACTAAACTATGTCCCTAAGTGGCACATATACGTCTTTAAATACCCCCAGGCTGCCCACCTCCCTGGACAGCTTTTTCCAATATCTGACAACCCTTTCAGTGCAGACATTTTTCCTAATGTCCAGTCTAAACCTCTCCTGGCACAGCTTGAAGCCATTTTCCCTTGTCCTATTTCTTGTTCCTCAGGAAAGGAAATCATCCCCCACCTTGCTCCATCCTCCTTTCAGGGAGTTGTAGAAAGTGATAAGGTCTCCCCTGAGCCTCCTTTTCTCCAGGCTAAACACCCCCAGCTCCCTCAGCCACTCCTCATAAGCCTTGTGCTCCAGCTCCATTGCCCTTCTCTGGACACGCCCCAGCACCTCAATGTATTTCTTGTAGTGAGGGGCCCAGAACTGGACGCAGGATTTGAGGTGTGGCCTCACCAGTGCTGAGTACAGGGGACAGTCACTGCCCTGGTCCTTCTGGCTGCACTATTGCTGATGCAGGCCAGATGTTTTTGGCCACCTGGGCACACGCTGGCTCATGTTCAGCTGGTGTTGACCAGCACCCCCAGGTCCTTTTCCGCCAGACAGGTTTCCAGCCACTCTGCCCCCAGCCTGTAGCACTGCCTGGGGTTGTTGTGACCCAAGTGCAGGACTCAGCATTTGGCCTTATTGAACCTCATACTACTGGCCTTGGCCCATCGATCTGGCCTGTCCAGATCCCTGTGTAGAGCCTAAGACATAAGACTCTCAGGCCTTTAAAACTGCATGGGACAAGACAGTGGGATTATTTCTGTTGGGACAAACCCTGGCATCAGGAGAAGAGACTGTATTTCCCTGTTCCCGCTCTTTCCTTAGATGGCTTTGCAAGCCAAGAGAAGTCACAACCATCTCCGGGTAGAAGCTGCCAGTTTATTTCTCTCAACAGCCTCCACATTTACAGCATAAAAATCTTCATCTTCCCTGTGGTAAGAGTTTGGGGAGTTATTTTTTTGTTTTCTGGCTCCCTGCCATCAGCCCTGGTGGGACCCAGGGCAAGGCAGCAGTGCCACACAACCCAGATGTCAGCAAACCGTTAATCCCAAGGGACAGACCCCTGGGGTGAGAATCCCGCTACAACTTCTCCAATTAGACATCTTACCTCCTGCTTTGCCTCTGCTTTAGCCATTTCAGGCATATTTTATTGTTCAGACTCCTAGTTAAACAGCTGGGAAGCTCTGGATGTAAGCACACGGAGATTACTGGTTCAATAATAGAGTCAGGCACATTGGCTTTACATCGTTTTGCTAATAAAGCTGCAAAATAAAGCTGTTGACTCTTCTTTCATCAGCATCAGCCCCATAAGGCTCTCCCATGTCTCGCCTGGTGATTAGAGCAGAGGACTGGGAACGTGGGTCTGGAGTTCAGCCCTTAATGAGCCGCCTGTTCGGCATGTTTCACTCGGGGCTCTTGACCTCTTTGCACTTCAGCCAACTCAGCTGTAAAACTGGCTGAAGGATGGACCTCGTGGAAGCCATCCACCATGCCCCAGTTGAGTCTTGAGTCCAGATTCCATGGGTAAATACAAAATAAAAATCAACAACAATTTAAATTTGCAGTGACCCAGCTCAAATGCCATGAGGACGTCAGGTCTTGCCAGTGTAAACAGTGCTTGGTCTCTGGGGTTCCCCATTACAATGTCAGACCCAATTTAAGAGCTATCCCTGCAGTCTGTGCTGCAGTGAAAGAAAGCAGTGCTGCAGCCTCCAGCACAGACAAGGCAACGTGGTGCCAGCTCCGGTATCCAGGTACACCAGCTCCTGCAGCACCAAGCAGTGCTAGGAAAACTGGGTGCCACTTGCAGTCCCAGGTGAGGGAAGCAACATCCCCCTTACTCTCAAATCTCTGAGCTGCCAGACAGCCAACATCTCTTCCCTATCTGCGAAGGCCCCTCGTGGAGAAGTTGGCATGAATCATGCCAAGCACAGGAAAGCCTTAGTGCTCTCTCACACCATGTCCAAAACGTTTCCAAACTGTCCCTCAGGCAGGATGGCACCTCTGTCAGTACCCATCGCTCAGTGCAACAGAAGGAGGTGAAAGGAGGTGCTGGCACAGCTTGTTTGCTGTGTAACACCTTCCAGGTACGATGGTGATGCTGAAGAGAAGTTCTGCCTCACCACCTCACCCTGTCCAGTACACACAATCTACTCACATGAAACACAGTGATTTCTCTCAAAGTTGAGAACAATTGAGAGCTTTTTCCCTCTCAACTGGGAGGTTGCAGGTCAGGCTTCTAGGTGACATAGAGAAGCCAGAGCTTCCAAGCTGGCACTTAAGGGTGGGGAGCAATGAAGAAGAGAGAGGCACCATTCCTTGGGATTTCAGCAGTGTGGAGTCAGCTTTGCATGTGCTGTTTGTCACAGCAGGCATAGCAAAACTGAGCAAGAAACTGTTTTCAGACAGAGCAAGAGCACCAGTTAATCCAGGCCTGTGACAAGGCCATTTGTTCCCAAACCTGCTCTGCACCTTCTCATACAGTCCTGCACTGTGCAGCTATGTGGAGATGAGACTCCTGAACCAAAAAGCTCTTCCTTGGGGATCAGCAAGAATTCCAGGTGTACTTCTCTGTCTGTCTTAGCATTATCCCACCTTGCACCATGCAGACATACCCAGCCAAGCATAGGCTTGGAAAAGGCTGAGGTTGAGAACTGTTTCAAAGCCTTCTCCATAACAAGTGCCTATCCCTCCATAACAAGTACTTACCCCTTAGCTGCCCCACAACGTGCCCTTTAGTGACTGGTGACTTGTAGGTGTGGAGAAGAGGCTGGAATAAAGCATCCTATGGAGTTGGGAAGGTGAGTATTTGCACAGCATGATGGGATCAGTGCAGGTGGCTGGGTGTGAGCGCAGACCTTCAGCGCACAATGGCAATCTCTGTTCTGGTGTAAGGATCCTTTTGCTGAGGATTTTCCATCCCTTGAGGAAAATATGCTAACAGGCTTTAAATAATTAAACAAATCACATTGCAGGCAAACCCAAGTTGATCTTTAAAATGCATTATCCTCAGAAGGCACTTGAAATGCTCAGTGCTTTATACCCTCCTCAGAGCTCTTCACACAGTAACTAATTCATCACACAAGGGACCACCCAGCTGCATCTCAACCACAGAGCAAATGCTGTGCCAGTCACCTCTGCCTTTAAAACTGTGTTACCACAGCTGGAGGCCAGGTTTCTTCAGCACCAACAAGCAGAGGCAGTGAGACAACAAAGCTCTTTTCATCAGGCCAAGTTTGTGTGGAGGACGTATCTCCCAAAAAGCCAGTTGCTGATCCCAGATGGAAGGCGGGTTTCCCTTGTGGCCACGAGATGCTCTGGGGCAGCTGCAACCACCTCCTTGCAGGAAAGGGGAGTCATGTGTGGTAAGGACCACAAGTTTGGCTTTCCATGGGCAGAGGCCAGGAAATCAGCTACCTTGAGCATCTCCTCTGGGCCACCAAGGCCATGGATGGTGGAGGGACATTTGCAGGAGAAAGAAGACAGGAAGGCAGAGCAGCTGTGAGGCCATTCTGTCCACCTATTGTGATGCTACAGAACGTATTTATCTGGCTCTCTGCAAGCTAATTGTTCTTATCCCCCAAACCAGCCCCAAAACTGCCTGATGACAAGCCCTTGCTGTCCCTGACACACTGTGAAAGGACAGGTGTACAGCTTGAGGCAGCAACCAGAAGGTCTGTCAGCCACAAGAAAGCCTGGCTGGCGAGGAGCAGGGAAAGTCCATGCTCATCCTCAGCTCCCCCCAGTGTCACCACAGCCAGGTGTGCTGGGCATTGCCCTTGCACTCACAGGACCCTGTCGAGGACAACTGGTGGACAAAGGGCACTGCCACCCCTTCTGCAGTTAGCTTTCCTGTGGTGGTGTTTGCCACCCTCAACTTTCCCCCATGCTGGGCATGGCCCAGAGCAGATGGGCTATATCACGTGGAGTTTAAATTATTTGACAGTTTCCCTTTTGGGATTAGGGAGCACCATGGAAATGGCTGCTCGTGGCACTGTGGGGCAAGCCCTGAGAATGTGCTGGGTGTCCTGGGGGCAGCTGCAGCTGTGAGCCTCAGAGCAGTCAGCTCTTCCCAGCAGCTCACAATTCCTTCTCCAAACTCACCTGGCCTCCAGGGCCACACGCTGCCATTCCTCCCTCCATCCCTCGCTCTTCCAAGCTGTCCAAGGTGAAAGGTCCACAGCTTTTTTCATGCTATTTCCCAAGCATTTGTTCCCCTCAGCAGTCCACACTGGACACACATGATGACCTTGCTGCCCCAGGCTTACCAAATAACATCTTTGAGATAGGAGATTTGGCCCCAGCCAGGCCAAAATTATTGTTGCTAGAGCTTGATTTCATAGCGAAAGCTGAGTCACAGCACTGTCTGCTGGACTTTCCAGCAGGAACTCACCCCTTTTCTTGTCCATGTTCCAACCTGAGCCCAGAGGCAATGCAGCTCTTACAGCCTTCAGTGGGGAGCAGAGGCCCTGGTACACCTTGATGGACGTATTGGAATCTCCATGGTCATTTCTGAGGGCCAGCAGGCTCAAGAAAAGGGTTGTGAAGACAAAAAGCCCCGCAGCACTAAAATTTCTCATGGTTGTTTATTGATTCTTTCACTCTCCTAGGCTTAGTTTATGAAATCTGATGTGAGGGAGGGTATTTTGGAAAAAACCTTTTTTTTAAAAAAAAGATCTAATCTGGGGGAACAAGTATTGTAGATTGGCTAAAAAAAAATCCTGATGTAAGAGGCAAAATAATAGAACAGAGAATAGGTGAATAAGGATTAAATCTGCTGGAATGTACTACTGCAAAAGTCTTACACAGGTGATGGAAGCAAAAAAAAATGTTTAAAGTGTTGTCAGAAGGGTGAGTAAAACACACAGTTCAAGAGATTGGATTTGTAAAAAACATTCTAGTGCTGCAGACGCCTGTGGGACAATCTCATTGGAAATATTCTCTAAAGTCAGGTCATGAAATTATTAGGAGAGCAGCCCATAGATCGAAAAAGAGAAATAGAGTTGATTCATGGGTGCTTTTGGGTGAGGGGAAAAAAAAAAAAGAAAGCTAGGCTCAGCCTTTGCCACAAAGCAAAAAGAGACTTGGCAGATTTCTCATCAAAGTGTAAAGAAGCCTCTGGGAAAGAAACAGATTGATGCTACCAAGTTGTTTAAGATAATAACTACCTCCAAAGCACAAAGCTGTGGTTGGAGGTTAAGAAAGAAAGTAGCCTATGAGCAATTTGCACAGAACAGCTACAAAAGAGACCACATCGTTAAAGGTAGGGATGAAAGCATGTAATGACAGCTAGTTATCTTATTTCTTTAACTCAAGAAAACAGAAGGCACAGCCACTAGCTAAATTAAGAAGAATAAGATGAAGACATATGGATAGATGGGAGCCAGCCCTGAGGAAAAACAAATCAGCCTTTAGTGTCCTGGGGTGAGGAAGAGCAAACTGTGATGGGCCATATGTCCTCACCCCACCACCGGAGAGAAGAGGGAGGATCGGGATGAGCGGCATCCTGCACCAAGCACACTCAAGGCCATCCTGGGGCCAGCTCAGCTGCACTGGGATGTCCTGCTGGGGATGCATCCCAAGCAGGGCAAACAGGGGTGCCAGTCTTCTCCAGAGAATAGCATTAGAGCATGGACCTTGCAGGGCTTTCCAGGGAGAATTTTACAGCCTACCAGGAAAAGCAATGGTTTTGGTGTTTGAAATTTCATGAGTTGCTGGTCAGAGAAGGGAGGACTGTGTCAGTGGGGGAAGAGAGGAGGAAAAGCAAGCATCCCAGGAGCACCAGAGTGCCCAGGGACACCACTGAGATGAGAGCCGTGGTGATGACAAACGTATGTGGGTGTTCATCCTTTGGCCTCACTGCCAGCAAGAATCTTTAGAGTTTATCAGAATTCTTAGGCCATCACAAGTTAAATAACTGGTTTGAGGAGCAGAGGAGCTGTGGGGGTGGCTTCTGTGAAAAGCTGCCAGAAGCTTCCCCAGTGTCCAACAGAGCTGATGCCAGCTGGCTCCAAGACAGAAGTGCCGCTGGCCTTGTCCGAGCCCATCAGGGACAGCGGTAGCACCTCTGGGGTAACAGAGTTAGGAAAGGGGAGGAAAAACTGAAAAATCAGCAAATGGAGACAAGAGTGAGAATATGTGAAAGAAACAACCCTGCAGACACCAAGGTCAATGAAGGAGTGGGAGGGGGTGCTCCAGGAGCAGATGGATGCCAAAAGGAGGCTGTGACCATGTGGGAAGCCCACACTGGAGCAGGTTCCTGGCAGCACCTGTGGCCCCCATGGAGAAAGAAGCCCAGCTGGAGCAGGTTTGCTGGCAGGACTTGTGATCCCGTGGGGGACCCAGCCTGTTCCTGAAGAACTGCACCCCATAGAAGGGACCCAGGCTGGAGCAGTTTGAGCAAAACTGCAGCCATGGGAAGTTCTCATGCTGGAGAAGTTAATGGAGTCCTGTCTCCTGTGGGAGGGACCCCACACTGGAGCAGGGGCAGAGTCTGAGGAGTCCTTTCCCTGAGGTGGAAGCAGCAACGAAGACAACATGTGATGAACTGACCACAGCCCCCATTCCCTGTCCCCCTGTGCCACTGCAGGGGAGAAGGGAGAGAAAATCAGGAGTATGGCTGAGCCTGGGAAGAAGGATGGGGTGGGGGGGGAAATGTTTTTAGCATTTGGTTTGACTTCTCATTATCCTACTTTGATTTAATTTGTAGTAAATGAAACTAATCTCACCCTGTCCTTATCTTGACCCATAAGCCTTTTGTTATATTTTCTTTCCCCTGTCCAGCCAAGGAGAGGAGTGATGGAGCTTTGGCAGGCACCTGGCATCCAGCCAGGTCAGCTCACCACAATACCAAAGCCAACATTTTCATTTTCTGTAGGACTTTTTCTCCCCAAGGACTTCGGTTATTATTGAAGAGACATCAAGTATATGGAACCTGAATTGGCAACGTGTTATGGTGGTGTAAAGCCATGGAAAAGCAGAGCAGTGACTCAGGTGCCCAGTCTCAGTAATCCTCACAAATTTTCATTCAGGCCATAATGTAGTTCAAACAACTATTTGGAACACTTAGAAAATGAAGATGAAATGCATAAGGAACCACAAGAGACTTACAGAAAGGCACACAGCATGACCAAATCCTTCTCATTTTTAATATTTCTATTTCTCCTTCTAAACTTTTTCTTCAAACTTGAAAATAATGAGAAAATGTGCTTCCTTGTGACAAGCCAGTACTATCAGCTAAACAACCTCACATTCATCGTAGCACTCCAAGTGCTCTGGAATGCTTTTCAGCCCAGAGGATAATAGTATTAGACGACCAGAAAGGCTGTCCTGTAAAAGACTGTTATTATGATTTCCAGTCTCAGAAGTTGGCTTAATCCAGCTGAGCACACACATGTTATTTAGAGAGGAGACTGAGCTCAGACACTGCTATCATCGTCATCTTTATTGCAAATGAAGGGTTCAGCCAGTGAAAGGCAAGTCACGTTTTTTTTTTGTCCTAAACCCTGCAAACCCTGGCTGTTGCACTTGTCTTTGCACTCTACAGCGAGAGTCTGGAGCTGCTGAATGCGGAGCTGTTTGCACAGATTTGCATCTGTCTAAAAACTCCTGTTTTCCCTCTTGTCACCTAATCAATCAAATGGCAAAAGATACACTCCCTGCACCCTCCTCTGTGCCCACACAAAAGGCAAAGCATGAGCATAGGTGGTAAGCTGTGAACCCTGTAACAAGAGCATTTTTTTTCACTGTCTCCTTGAAATTTCATGTTGTTCTTTCTCTGTCTGTGGAACAAAAGAAGAAGAGGCAATGATGCTCTGAATTGGGAAAAAAATAATCTGAGATTGTTCCCTGCATGAGAAAAATATGTTTGGAGGATTACTTGGGGAATTTGAACCTTAACTTGAGGAGAAAATGCTGCACAGCTTCTCTCCCAGGGTTTAGGCAGAACAGCTTCTTCCCAAAGGACTTGTTCTCCCACCCACATCTCCCCAGGCGAGCAGGACCCCACTCACATCCCAGCCTTTCAGGGGCCAATCCCTGTGGATCAGCTTGCAGCTGGCACCACTGCTTGGAATTGCTCGAATCTGCCCATGCCAAAACCTGCGTGGGCCACTGCTGCCCCATCAGTAGGGTCCTTCAGGTCCCATCAGATGGGGCCTTCTGACCCCATCCTTTTTGCTCCGGAGAGGATACTGCATTTCACCACACAGCACTGGAGTGAAGGTCCCTCCGTGAATATCCAGCGCAGAATTCCACCTATTCATTCTTGTGCTGATAGTTTCTTTGCTAATGCTCTTCCTTGTCAGGGCAGCCTGAGCCACACTTTTGCAAGACAAAACAGCTCGGCCTCCCTCTGTCCTTCCAGTCACCTTGCAAGAAAGGAGCCGCTGCGGACGCAGATTCATGCCAGGATGGGAGGGACAGAAGCTTCCTCTCCTTAGTCTCAGGGAAGCAGCTCAAACAAGATGAACCCCAGTGAGCAGCAGCTCTTCCTGGGCAAGCACTCCTTCCCTGGCACATTTTCCCATGGGAGACAAGCACAGGGGCCTTAAAATAAATCTGTCTTTTTAAAGCAGTGATGCTAAATGAAGGTTTGAGATCAAAGGCTGGGATTCTCACATTTTGCCAAGATAGACATATCCATTCACGAGATTTTTGGTGTAACAAAATACTTGCTAATGAAGAGGATCATAATCTTATTATTAGCCCCAACCTACCACAGTATGTCATTCAAGAGCGGGTTGGAATATGTCCTAGTTTAGGAAGTTGCACAGTGGGCTTTGCTTTTGATTTAATGAGCTGTGATTGTGTTTATTTTCAGCAGCAACTATGCCCGTTAAATTTTGGTTGAAGGTCTGATCGTTAAAGACAGTAATCGATGGAAAGGATGAATTTAGGTTGAAGGGGAGGAAAATGGGAATCATATGTCTCTGGGATTCAGTCCTCAAGCAAGCAGACACAAGGTGGTCAGGAGAGCTTTCTCTGCTTTTGCAGTGCTTGATGATGGGTTTTCAACTACTGGTTAAATCAGTTAAGGGGATTCAGACATGAAAAAACAAAAATTTTCACTGTTATGGAGTGGGGCACAGAGGAGAGGCAGGTGTAGGAAATCAACAGCGGGGCCAAACTTTCCTTTTGTGGGATGAGCCGTGGTGGGACAAGGTCATCAGCTGGCTTCCATTATCAAGATCCCAGAAATTCTAAGATGGGGGGGACATGTCAGTAGTGTGTAACAACAGAACAACCAGTCAGCCAAACAAAATGGAGAAGAAAGGGGAAGCGAAATATAAATGGAGACATATACTTCGAAAAAAAATTGCTACGGCAGAGCTGGTAATTGTCGGCACTGCTCTGGAGTGAGACAGGGCCCCACATGGCACGGTCTGCCCAGATTAAATCCCCCCTCACTGCTGCCTGTCTGGATAACTGGAGCTGGGCCACTGAGCAAGAAGGGCAGGGCAGGGCAGGCCACAACTCAGACACCCCCCCATCACACTCCTTTTGCAGCTGGTGTTCGTGTCTCGGTTTCCAGCCTTACGAAGGATGCTGTGATTTGTGTTTGACACCATCAGCCCCAAAGGAGTCCAGTACAGTTTCTTTTCCAGCATCAAAGGGTGCAACACAGACACATGCTTGTGCATATAGGTACAGGCAGGATATCCATAAGGGGCCTGAAGGAAACATAGACATGGACAGACATGGATAGACACACATAGGCAGTTGTAGCCCTTAAAAGCTTGCTATGCACAATATTAGAATGAGCAAACAGATGTAGATGAACATTCCTTCCACCCAACGTTTATGATCCTACCAGACCTCAGGTACTCAAAAAAAAAAAAAGCCCATCTGAGCATGGTGAGAGTGATGGGAAACAAGAAATCCTGGGGATACATCTATTTCAGGTATAAAGGCACAAGGTATCCTTATTAAACGAAAAGATTAAATTAGCCCCTCACTTTACCCCCACTTAGGCTGCAGCAGGCCTGGGCTCGCTGCTCCCTTTCCCAGGCTGTGCCCAGCCCGGACACAGGGCTCAGCCAGAGGCTGCTGGCTTGTGCCAGTCAGAAAGGTGTTTTGCGGAGCAGTCACCGACCAGCAGCTTGTCAGCTCCGGCGCCTGTGAATTCCTGTGGCAAGTGTAAAAAAGCAGTTAACACGTTGTTCTATTTTAAAAGCTGTTTTTTTTTATGACGGCCGTCTGTCTGACCGGGCACCCCTCCTCTTCGCCACCGCGTGCGGGGGTTGCTTGTCCCCTACACCCCCGCCCCCTGCTCGGAAGCTGGAGACGAGACCCAGGGGTTGGTTGGAAGGGACGGGGCCGGGGCAGGAGGTCACAGCCCCGGGGAGCTCCGCCGGCTGCTGGGCCGCTTAAGGGGCTCATTGTGCCCGGGACTGGGCGGTGCTGCCCTCCCCGCGGGCCGAGGCCGGGGCTGGGAGCGGGGCGGGCCGGGGCGGTGCAGCCCCGCCGGGGCCGGGACCGAGCCCGAGCAGGTCTCCCTCCCGCGGCAGCCATGGCAGAGGGCTCCGAGAAGGTGCCCATCGCCCGGAGCGGGGCCCGACGATATGGAGCTGTGCCTGCCCCCCGTGAGTGCTGCCGGCAGGCACCGGGCGGGACAGGGTGGGATCGGGACAAACGTGTGGGCATGAGCTGGGATGGAACGGGACCGAGCGGGTCGGGACGGGACGGGACGGGTCGGGTCGGGTCGGTAGGTAACGGGTGGGCTCGGGACAGGTCGCGACGTAACGGGAGGGATGGGGACAAAACGGGCCAGGTCGGATCGGGTGCCGGGCTCAGGACGGGACGCTGCGCTCCTTCACGGCCGGGCCGGGCCGGGCCCCGCCGGGGTCCGTGCCCGCTCCCACCCGCGCTCTCCGCAGGCGTACGCGGCGGCCGCGCCCCCGGGCCGGGGCGGCTGCTGAAGGCTGGGGCCGCGGTGCTGATCGCCGGGGCCCTCCTGCTGCTGGCCGGGGCCATCGGCGCCTTCTACTTCTGGAAAGCCACGGAGCGGCAGGTGAGCGCGGCGGGCCGGGCCCCCAGCACGTCCGCACCCGGGGCCGCGCGGGCGGGGAGCTCTCGCACGTATGGAGAGGCACGGGCTGGAAGCACTTCTTGCGACGCCTATGAAGTGGTCTTTAAGCAGACCTGTAGGGTTTTTTCCATGCTTTCAAAAATCCCAAGCACCTAAAAACCCAAACCTACAATCACTGTCTTTGGTGGCTGTGTGGATGGAGCTTCCTGGAAGCACATTTATTAGCGAACACGAAACACATCTTTGAGAGCACAGACTCTACATTGATTTCTGCTCACAAATCCTCAGTGAACTCAAACCCCAACAAGTCCCCAGGGATTCACATCCTGGGCAAACTCCAGCTCTCAGGACAAAAAAAGCATTGAAATGTGCAAATTCTTTTTTCACAGTATCTGCATTCTTGGTCCAGATTCTACCTGGACCCTCAAGTATGTAAAATGCTATAATTAACCCATAAACAGACACCTTTAGTTCACGCTGGTGCTTTGTATGACTGTGCATACACTTAGGTTTGCAGCTGTGGATCAATTTTAAAAGTTAAGTTTTATTATTTATAGTTTCTGGGGTATGTGAAAAACACTTTATGCAAAGAATGAAACTGAGAAGTTGGTGAGCAGTTAAAGAACCAAACTTCAGAGCATTAGAACATGTTTACAGATTAACTTTTCTTTCTGTTTATATAGAATTTGTGTTTAAAACATCTTTGAAACATGATGGTACACACATGAATGTAACTTTCTCCATAAATTAAATTAGTACCCTTGAATTTACTTTGGAAGAAGTTCTGTACTGCCTCCAGCCACATGCCAGCCTTCATCAAGGAGAGCCTTGTGTGAATTCCAGCAGCCAGAGCAAAGGTGCCCCTGTAAGATACACCCATGTGACTTCATGTATCTCAGCTTATATGTAGGGATAATTCAGATAATCAGAAAGAAAAGTACAAGGTTTTACAGCAAAAAGAGAGGACACATTGCTGACCTCCAAGACGTGCTGCAAGAACCATGTGCTTCTCTAGGCTTTTGAAAAGGGAGAGGAATGCAAATGGTGCCATAGGCAGGGGACAGTGCTTTCAGCTCTGAGCAGGTAGGTGCATTTGTGGAGTACAGGACAATGTTTCCCTTTTTTAATGCTCCTATCATCTAAATTTAGCCATACAAGATATGTCACATTCACAGTTTTCATTAAGCTTCAAAGTTGATCGCTAGGTGAAGACACTGGGAAAGCTGAGCGTTGTTTTTCTAAGCTGCCTTCAAACTCAGAAAGCTGCACTTGACTTGCAAATGCCTAGAAAGCAGCTGCAAAAATTATATTCAGAGTCATTCATTTAAAAACTAAGGCGATTTTTAAATTCTTGGTTTTATTTTATAGCTTTAAATTCTTCCCTAACTGACAAGGGTATCCAAGTCTCAGCTCTAGCTCAGCCCCTACCAGGGGAGACCACATACACTGGTCTGGTTTTATGGACCATGTTGGACCATGTTCAACAGGAGTCCTCGAAAGCAGAGAATACGGGAGCGGCTCTGTTTAGCTGAGTAACCATAAATCTTCAGCACCTTAGACTTTCCTGAGCGAAGGTGAGAGAAGAAGAAATTTGTCTCTAGCTGTCCGTGTAAATTTTTTATTAAAATGCTGTAAAGGCTTTTTTAAGACCTAAAATAAACTGCTTGCACAGCACTTTTAGCAGAGCTGCACAAGAGAATCACAAAACCCCTCCACAGATTGTGGTCCTCCAGCAAATACAAACCACGCTGTAGCTTTCCTCATTGAAAATAGGATAAGGGCAAATATGCTGACAAGGAAAATACGAGAGTATACAACTTCACATCCAATTTAAACAAAGTTCACATCCATTACAAGCTGGGAAGTATGTTCGTATTCAAGAGGAACCTGTTTTCCTGTGCATCAGCAGAACATCCCAAGAGATAAATAGGGGTTGGCCTTCTTCAGAGTAGGACATTCATGCCTGCTGTCCTTTGGGAATCATCCCAGCATAACAAGCAATTCCTAAAATGTCCTAGAAGACGTTTTTTAGGTCAGAGTGAACATGGGTGTGGACTCACCCCACACTGTTTATGAAGTAAAACTATAAGCACTCCCTGGAAGGGGGTCCTCAGGAGGTCTCTAGTCCTACCTGATGCTCAGAGCAGGGACAGCTGCGAGGTCAGAGATGGTTGCTCAGGGCTTTATCTAGTGAGGCCTTGAAAACTTCCAAGGATGGAGACTGAACAACCTCTCAGGGCTGGCTGCCCCGTGGCCAGCCTGCCCCAACAGTGAAGTAGTGCAGTGTTGGTTGTTGGAGGGTTATCAGACACCTGCAGAAGCAAGATTCAGGAGCTAAATAGGGATATGAGAGTCAGATTGACCCATTGCCTGATGTAGGAGGAAGGCAGTAAGTAATTACTGGCATGTGCTACCACTCTTTTATTGATTCCAGGTGTACAACATTCACTATACTATGAGCATTAATGGAAAAGTACAAGATGGATCAATGGAAATAGATGCTGGAAACAACTTAGAGACATTCAAAACAGGAAGTGGGAGTGAAGAGGTTGTTGAAGTCCATGATTTTCAGATCGTAAGTAGTGCCACCCTTGTCCTTCATGTAACACGCTCCAGCGCTGGACTCTTAAGGACACTTTGCTCTGCCTTGACTACTCTGTTCCAGTCAGTCTCAGGTTCCAGCCTCCAACCATCCACTCAAACATTTTTGTTCTCCTGGCTTGCTTTCACAGGGAGACAGGCAGTTTCCTCCAAAACAAAAATCTAAGTGCTTTTAGGAGAGAGATCATGGCAGGTACCACTCTGGGAAGTGGTGTGGATTAGGCTGCATCGGTTTTAGCTCCATGTAAGCACTTTGCATTTTCAAACCACTGAGCAGAACTATGACATGTGACCTTGGGGTCTTACTAGAAAAACATTCTGTCAGGCTGCAACAAAACCCTCACATGATTTCATGTGGTTTGAACTGGAAAAAACACCTCCTCTGAACATCCCTGTTTGAGGAGCATAGGGTCAACACAATAAGCCAGGGAGACACCAAGGAGAGATCCCCATACAGTGCTTGACCTGGGGAGCTTCCTGTGCCCTGAGGTCAAGGATGGGAGCTGCTCTCCATGGCTTGGCCTGGGTTCATCCGCATGGCAGAGGATGGAGGCATTTAGCACAGTTTATGCATCCGTGCACCAAACACAAGGTGCTGGGCCACTTGGGCTGACAGCAAACACACTTGGGCACCCCAGCAACTCGTGGCTGCTCGGCACGGAGCCTGGACTTACAGCTGCCAACCCTCAGCAGAGCTCAGCAGCTCAGATAGAGTGGTTCTCTGAGCTGTACCACCCCTGTGCTACTAAAGGCACGTCTATGTGATGTTGCAGAAACCCATTTACAGGGCCCAGACCCTGCAGTTAAATGTTCTCAGGTGCAAAACATTCAACTTCAGAGTTAAGCCCTCTGTAAGTCAAAGCAGCACCTAAAATAAAGATGCTGCTGCTAGGAAGCATCTCTGCTTCTGGAGCAGCCACCTTCCCCTTGCTGGATCTAGAAAGGCAAGGAAATTCAGCTCCTTGGCTTCTCAGCAAGAACAAATAAATCCATGCCAGGAGACTCTGGACCCCAACTTTCCCAACAGCTGTGGTTCTGCCTTTATGAAACACTCATTAGCATCACCATAGCAACATTATTAGCAGCTGAGTAAGACCATCTACAGCGAGCTCTTCTCATTTGCCTTTGCCATTTCACATTTGCACAAAAGCACCAGTCCACCAGAGAGGTGCTGAACTCATTTTGCCTCCACATGTGTTGCTGGTGAGCTACTGCCTGTCACAACCAGGTCAGAAATCAGCTCCTAACACCAACCAGCTAAAGGGACCTCCCAGGGACGGTGCCTGCTTGAAATTACAGAGGGCCAGGGACAAGCCCAGTGAGAGCAAAGGGATAAGGCCACTTGGGTTTTCAGCCAAGAATGCACACAAAGGAGAAAGCAATTGAACAGATGTGCTTCCAACAGACTGGTATTTACATTAGTAGTTTTGGATTGACTGGCACTGCTGGAATGACTGCATGGTCAGAGAAGGCTTGGATTTGGCAATATAAGGGTATTCCTAGCACACTTGGCACACCACAAAGCCTTATGTCCTAGTGCACCCATCCTTGCATAGCCATCCCCTCTCTCACTGCTTTACAGGTAGTCATTTTGCTTTGATGGGGGTGTGTCTGGCTACACAGGACCTGCAGACACACAGGACATGGCTCAAGTGCCCAGTACCATCCATCTCAGTGGTGCGATTTCAAAGAGACCCACAAGTATTGAGTCCAACTCCTGGCCCTGCACAACACCATCCCCAAGAGGTGCCTGAGAGCCATTGTGGAAATGCCTCTTGGTCTCTGTCAGGCTGGTGCTGTGACCACTTCCCTGGAGAGCCTGTTCCAGTGCCCAGCCACCCTCTGGATGAAGAAGCTTTTCCTGATATCCAACCTAAACCTCCCCTGACACAGCTTCAGGCCATTCCCTCGGGTCCTGTCACTGGGTACCACAGAGAGGAGATCAGTGACTGCCCCTCCTCTTCCCATCACGAGGAAGTTGTAACTGCAATGAGGTCTCCCCTCAATCTCCTCCAGGCTGATCAGACCCAGTGACCTCAGCTGCTCCTCATACAGCTTCCCCTCCAGACTCTTCACCGTCCTTGTTGCCCTCCTCAGGACACTCTCTAACAGTTAATGTCTTTCTTACATTGTGGCACTCAAAACTGCACATGAAGGCATCCATGATGCCCCTTCAGGGCAGATAAGAGGGGTCGTGTGTGCCTTCTCCTGGCAGCTAGAGGCCAGGCAGAAAACCAGCACACCTCAAAGGGCCCTAGGTAATTGCATTTAGGTGGTTCACTGGAGCTTGTGCAACCACATGAAAAACACAGAAGTTTTGCCATTTACAATGAGGTATCTAAATTTATAATGTAGAAGAGAGCTCTTTTATGGGTACCCAAAAACCTACAGTAGAAACATAGGAACTACAGACAAGGTTCCTGTGGCAAAATGTGGATGCCCGAGGTTCTGGCACAGCGCTGGAAGGGGCATCCCAGGACTTGCAGGAGACATGCTCCTTCTCTTGATTAAAACTAAGCATCCATGGTTTATGCAATTGCTTTTCACCCTGGTAGGCCAGACAAAGTCCCACACACAGATTTCTGCACCAAATTGCCCATCACAAACTTCCCATTGCTGTCACAGTCACTCTTTGCACAAACTGAACGAAGCTGCCCCCGCATTTTTGTAAAACTGTGTCACAAGGGTGCCGTGCCACCAGCTAACACAATCTCAGGACTGCCTACGTTAGGTGCTAAGTTACAGTTCAAATCATGTCAACTAATTCCTTAACAGAGCTACTCCAAGTAGCCTACAGCCTGCATGGAAGCACTTACATAAAACACCCCCCCACTTTAAGAAATCAAGCAAAAACTTCTAGACCCATTTGACCAAAATTGTGAAGCTAAAATGATGAGGGAAGAGCATTTTATTGCTTCTGGTTTTAAATAAGATTAACCTTCAGACTGAAAATTCAGTGGCAATTTTAGCAGAGCTGAGGCACTTTCTAGGGGGTGGTGAGGAGCTGGAGGGCTGTGCACAACCCCCTGCCTTCTGCTTTTGCAGGGCATAACTGGGATCCGTTTTGCTGAAGGAGAAAAGTGTTACATCAAAGCTCAGCCAAAAGCTCACATCCCTGAAGTTGATGCTATGGCTAAAGCGAGCCTCTCATCTGAGCTGGTAAGGGGGAGTTTATTTTTTTTTAACTAATCTTTGTATAGAGAGAGCCTTAAAGAGGTATTTAAGTACAAATAAAAAGGGCATTTGAAAGACACTCTGGCTCATGGTAGGGTTGTTTGAAGGTAGGGTAGGATAGCTGAGCATTCATTGACTGGGTGCAAGGAGTCCCTGAAAGATAAGCAAAGCAAGGTTGGTGTCAGACATGTCACTGTGTCCAGGGACATCATGAGAGGCAGCAGATTAGTGAGTGGGGAAGCCACAGACCAATTTCTACCAGATCCACAGGAGACCTCTGTGACAAGAGCACCTGCCTGAGACCAGGCTGTGCACAAGGCTGGAAGGGAAAGCGTGGAAGAAGCAGCTGCTTTAGTCAATGCAAAGAAGCACCGTGGTAGATCCCAGGAGATTTCTATCAATTCTCTTGAGCAGAAGCATGGACTCCATCACTCTAGTCAGTAAAAGGGAATTGTGGAAAACATGGCAAAAATTCAGATAACTCAGAAGAAATAATAACTTTTAAAAAAAAATATGACTTTGCCTTCTTAGCATAAAACTTAATTTTACAACATGTTAACTAAATTTCATAGAATTTGCATCACAACCAGCACAGAAGCTGCAGTTCTCACCCAGATACCGCCAACCCTCCTCACATTTGCACAAAAATCTGATTACTTTATGTACTCAAAGGCTGAGTTTCCCAGAGCTCAGACTCCCAAATCCATTGCTCACACAGGAGTGGCTCCAGTGACTTGAGTCCTGCTGAGCCTGGACACTGCTGGGGGCTCAGCCACTGGCAGGAGAGCACAGGAGATCCACAGCCCCTTTCCTTGGGTTTGCTCCACTCCTGGGAGGATAAAAGCCAGATACAATTAGCTGGGAGAGAGGCGCTGTTAAGGTTGGACCTCCCTGCAGTGGTGTTGTGACTGCTGAACATCTGCTTTAAAATGAAGGGGGAAAAGGTCTCTTCAAATAGAGTCAGAAAGGCTGACAAATGTTACAAAGCCTCCTGAAGATGGCAGGATTTCCCCCATGATGGGAAAGAGAACTTGCACGAATTCCAGAGAGAGAGCTCCATCTTTCCTGCCTTGCCTTATTTTAAAGGCAGCTGGCCTTGACCTCATGAGCACTATTGCTTGAAGTTCAAATTTTTCATGTTTTTTAAGAACAAAGTCACAGACCTGAGGACATTTTCCTAATGATAGCCTTTTCCTGGTCTTCAAATCAAGAATCAAACAGGGTTAGAAGGGAAAAAGGGATTTTACCTCTATATTTATTTTAAGGATCCTTAGGTGCACCACATCCAGGTGGAATGTGCCGAAATGCACACCCTCAAAAGATCAGGTATAACATTATAGGTCTTACTAATTAGCATATCTATCAAAGATTCCCCAATGAGAGGCTTGAGTGAGCCCCCCTCCCCAAGGAACCCTCCCCTGGATGGTTCTATCTTAATTTACAGAATGTAAATTAAAAACCTTGGGGTCTGGGGCCTTCTGATCCCTACCTATGAAGCTTCTAAAATGTTTAGTCTCCTAGCTTGACAAACAAGTCCAAGAATGTAGGCAAAAAACCACTAAGAATGCAAAAGCTATAAAAAGGTATAAAAGAAAAGGCAAAAAATGATCATGGCATCACTAAAGTAATCAAAAAGTTATTTCTAATCTTCTACCTGGTGAAAGTAAAACTATTTCCTTGTCCTGCTTTTTGTGCATCTTCTCCGAAGATTAATCACCTACGTGACTGATGCAATGAATTGCATGTGCAAAGCAGCCGACTTCATGCTACCACTGAGACATTAACTTTTTCCTGTCACTCAACTTTCCAGGCCAGATGTACTACAGGAATGGCAAAGTGGTATTTAGTTTTCTAGGCCAAGTCCTCTCTCTGATATGGAAGTATTTAAGGGAAAGTATGCATATGCTGTTTTCCTACAATGGGCATCATAACAACACTACCTACAAAAATTGTTGAGTAAAATGAGCTTTTATAGATACCCAGGTTCTGGTTGCTCACAAGTCAGGATCATTTCAAACAGAAACAAAGGATATTTTTATTTCTGAAGATTAGATTCAGATATTTCTGATGTTGATAAAAGCTTAAGTGGGAGAATATAAATAAAGAGCAGTAGACAGATTGGATAGCAAACTTAAATGACTTGAGACCTACAAAAGAAATCAATAAACACACTAAAGAAACAACAACTCAAGGGAATAAATTGATCTAGTCAGTTATATAACAAGTTTTGATGACTTTTATGAAAGCAATTTATAATTTTAACTTTGAAATCATGCTTGTTTTCATGATTCAAAAGTTAGTTTTCTTTTAATATTTCACCGTTGCTATAAAATACTTACACATTTTATGTAAAATAATACTTTGAACTAACAACTTTAAAGAATCAATCACTGGCATTTTCCTACATTACTTTGAAGATATGAACCAAAAACCTGCAGGGTACACTTCAAAAAGGCAGGCTCCTTTAACTTCCACTTCAAGCTTTTGGTCAATTGAATTGCTTTTACCAAACAAGACCTTTAATCAGGCCGATCACATTGACTTAGAACTGGGAGCTGGAGCAGTTCTCAAGCTATAATCCTCTCTAAAACTTTTGAACAAGATTCCACCCCTCACCCCCCTTACACACATTGTAAATACAGTTAGATAGTGGGAGTACATCAAATGAGAACAGGGCGTAAGGAAAGATGAGGGGCTTGAGTTTTGCTGGTATTTCATTGCTGCTTTGCTGAAGGTGGTAGATCTTCGGTTTCTACCACCTGAAATTCTGATGCTTTGGGCTGAAAGATCTTTGACACCCAGCCCTCTTGCATGGCGCAGAAGCCTTCCAGGGTGAGATGGGTGAAATCATAGCCCCAGCAAAGCTGACAGTGGCTTTGCCCTTTGTTTCAGTGATGACAGCCTTTCCCCAGGCTTTGGCTCAGCACAATCTGTTCATATTCATGACATAGAAGGATGCTCGGTATTAGTTGCAGCAGATAATTACAGTTTGGCGCTCAAGAATTAGCAGCGAGCAGGCACATGACTGCTCACTGAGCAGCAAAGGATTTATGCTCTTCTATTTGCAGGAAGATGAAATCATGCCTGTGAGATTTGACAAAAACTCCCTTATCTGGGTGGCTGCAGATGAACCTATCAAGCATAACAGCTTCCTAAGCCCCAAAATTTTAGAGCTTTGCAGGGATCTTCCAATCTTCTGGCTGAGACCAACATATCCCAAAGGTAACATTTCTTTTATTTGAAAAGTATGTTATACTTCCCTTCATCGAAATGCCTTCCCCTACATCAGGTTTGCTATCAAAACTAGCACATCTGGGAAACCAGACTCCTTTCCTCCCTTGCCCATGGCTTCCTGGGCTTCTGCCAGGATTGTGGGTTTAGAGTTTATCCCCATGACATTTTCCATACCTGTATTTACTCAGACAATTTGTGTAGCCCAAGTGTGTGACTTGCTAGGAGATGAAACATTTCCAGAGAGGTCGGCCTCCTTCTACAGAAGGACAACAGCTTAAACTTGCCCCCAAATGTGTAGGCAGCTGACACCAGGTCGCAGGAACACTGGCCAGGAACTGGGGACCATAGCCTGTCCTGTTTTCTACCCTGCTTCCCCAGAGGAATTCAGTGAAGTGGAAGGAAGATACTTTAAGCCAGGCAGCTAGTGGATGGTTTATGAGATCCTGGGGGCAATCCCAGCTCTGAAGTTGGGGCCCATGGGCAAGCTTAGCAAAGGTGTTCAGGAGTCACCAGGGAGATGGCAACTCTTCCAGGTGTCTTCCAGGCCTAGGAGAAGGCTCAGAAGATATTTATTCCTCTTTGGTCCAGTTAATAGCAGAACACTTGGGTGGGACAACACATGTGAAAAAAAATTTACCACATTTTAGAGCACCTGTGGATTCAAGCTACCAGTATTTTCTACTTTCCTCATGATCTTACATATCCCACTGGGCAACAAAAGAGCAGTATCAAAGCTGTCCAGAACCAGATGTCCTTGAGAGGAGGGTACCATCCTGCCATAAAATAATTTTAAGAAAGTGAGATGTGCACAGCTGGTCTTGCTAGTGCTGGCAACTGCTGCTGAGTTAGTATCAGTGACTACAGGCTGGGTCAAAAACCCCCCAAAGCTCCTCACACACATTTTGCCTCAAGGAGAGGAAGGAGGGAGGGAAAGGCGAATCACATTGCTTTGGACTGGTATTGGCTGCAGACACAACATAGGAAGGCAAGCAGCTCCAATGGGGATGCTCATCAAGTTTGCCAAGGCACAATTTCAGCTTTCTCTCTGCCCTCCACCCTCTCCTTTTTTTAATATTTAAAGAAATCACTGAAATATTAGGGAACTACAAGGACACACTCAAGGTAGGTTTGTCCTCTGGTGATTATTTCTTCAGATAACCAGAGGAGAGAAATTAAGAGAAACAAGCGCCAATCAGAATCAAACTTTGATGAGGAAGACTTGGAAGCTGCTTCTGAAGTAAACCCCAGGTCACACACTGTGCAGCTGACTCAAGAGCTTGGTCACCAGTCTAATGAAACCAGGCCAATGGGACAAGAGACCGATCAAACACTTAATCCAGACAACCCATACAATGTAAGTATTTGCACTGTAATCTTTCAGAGCCCGGGACTGTGTTGGACAGGTAACGCTGGTAATGTGGGGTGCATTGCATCTTTTCTTGTTTTTTTTTAAATCTGCACAATCTTTGCTTGTTCAGCTTTTCTAGGAAATAACAGACTGGTAAAACACCTAAGAAGCTCAAAAACGTCTTCCCCCTGTCCTCCCAGTTTTCATTAGATTTCAGTCTGAAACAAGCACAAGTGCTTGAGGTCACAAGGTTAACACAAGTTGATGCCAAGTTGCTTTTTGAGGTTTCTAGGTCCATATGGAAACAGCACTGGAGATCTGACAAGGGTAGCACCTTCTAAAAACAAACCAAAGCTGGTCTTGCTCAGACAGCTGAGCCCCATCATTTACCATGTGAAGAGAGTCCAGTAGCTAGAAACATGCTTTGCTCTCAAACAGAAATTAGTACCAGATGTGACTGCTACAGGCGAACACAGCAGAAGTGTCTGGGTGCAAAGAGATTAAGGTCCAGCCAAATAAATTTCTTTCTCAGCCTCTTCTCTACGAGGGTAAGCAAACCTAGAGTAGCAAACAACTGACAGGGAAGAATCTGTTTTGAGACAGCAGCAGTGGGTGGAGGATGCCTGTCGTAAAACTTGTTCTCACCCTTCAAGAAGCAGCAGCCCCCAGAAAGAGCAGAGGAGCCACCCCGCTGTGTCCCAACACCTCTGCCACGCTGCAGGAAAGCTGGCTGTGCAGAAGGCACCTTCCAGTCTGCTGCACCAGCGCCAGACAATTTACACCCACCATTTGGTGCAGCAGGAGTAAGTCATTTTAATACAACACTGTCACAAGATAAATGCCTCCTGCTTTGGAAGTAAGTCCCAGCTTTGACTTGACATTTATGCAACAGCAGGAGATCATTATACTGTGACAGCATTCTGCCGAGTTGACATCCCTTAATTAAACTTAAATTAATCACTCCAAATAAAGTGGATCTAAATCGACTCTCTCACGAGGTCAGTAAAACAGCAGTGGCACTGGAATGTAGCTTCTCCTCACAGCCACTAACATGACCGTGTCCATGAGGTCTGAGCTGCCCTGCCTCTGGAGGGCAGTGGCAGAACAATGGCCACAGGTCTGCCCTTCCAGCCAGAGGGCAGCCGGGCCAAATGGAGAGCAGCCAGACAGATGCAGCCATCAGACTTCCCTCAGCCCGCAGGGCAGGATGCGCCTTCACCAACAGCTACTGCCCCGATGCCTGTCCCAGGCTTTCCTAGAGACCGAGTCACTGGACTGAGAAGGACCATTAATTATGCTGGAGGTCTCTCCTGAAGGATGAAATGAATCCCCCCTAGAGCTGTTTCTCTTTACTCACTCTAAGTGGAGCCTGGATGACGAGCTCAGGTGACGTTCATGGAGCAGGTATGTGAATTCAAGGATGATGAATCCTGACCAAGAAAACATCTCTTCCCTGCTCTCAGGACTGGGAAGGAGTTGCTGGGGACCCTAACAACACCCAGCTGTCGATAGTGTCCCATACAAGCCCAGACAAGAGATGGCACCTTTCTGCATCACTTTTTTTGTTGTGCTGCTACTTTTCTGAATGAAAAATGCTCAGCTGAAGAGCTGACTGGTACTTCAGCACTTGCACATTACTGCTGCTTTTCTTGAAATAACACCAATGTGCAAAGAACAACCAAGTTTCCAAAAGCAGAATATCCAGGTTACCTTTTTTCCCCCCAGAAAGGAGGAAAGGAATTTTGGAGGGTAAAGGGTTCTAGGTATTTTATGCGTACTTTGCTCCATTTAGCTCCTTACAGTCAGCTGCAGAACAGGCAGAATTCTTATTGTCCACAATGCACCTGAGTGTGGCAGGTTGGGAGGGAAGGAACCAGACTGAGAGACAAGAGCAAAATCCTCAGAAAACTGCAGGGGACCAGGGGAATAGTTTCCTAAAAATGCTTTAAAAGCATTAAAATACAAAACCTAAAACTAACCATAAAAACCACACCATTGTCACCTACATCAAAGACTCAGATAATCTTTTCTATCACTAATATTTAAAGCTTGGGAGGAGCTTACTGTTGCTGAAGCTGTTGCAAGGACTGTAGAATAAAAACAATGAAGTTAGAGCTGCCTGTTTTTCTTTCCATTTTACAAGGGTGATTGCACCAATTCCACATTTCTGCCAAAGAGAGAAAGACAAAAGAAAAAAAATAATAAAGCGAGATGCACGGGTCACTTAGTGGGAGTTTTGTCAACTTCCGCAGGCCCAAGACTACAAGTTTTACCCTTTGTGGCGTTAACAGGAGCATGGATGTATTCTGTTATTCCGAGAGAATAAGAGCACCAGGATGACATTTAATATTTTACGTTCCAGCAGCTGGAAGGTGAAGGGATGGCTTTTGACCCCATGCTGGATCACCTGGGCGTGTGCTGCATCGAGTGCCGGCGAAGTTACACCCAGTGCCAGCGGATTTGCGAGCCCCTCATGGGCTACCAGCCGTGGCCTTACAACTACCAGGGCTGCCGCACCGCCTGCCGGATCATCATGCCCTGCAGCTGGTGGGTTGCTCGTATCATGGGTGTTGTGTGAGAAAATCCCTTGAGAAAAAAACAAAAAAAAAATTGGAGCCTCGACAAAACAAGCAGGAATGCAATGACAATGAGCTGGTAAAAGACTAACACCAAAGCAGCAGTACCGATCCTGCCTTACAAAAGCAGAGCGGGTTTTACTGCACCAAAAGCAAGGTTAGATATTCCAACCACAAATGAAAACCTCAAGTTAATGTTCCATTAGAGTTACAAGAGGAAGGGTATACTAGCACTTACTAAATTAAAAAACTGAGACATCCCAAAAAAAGACAATATTAAACTTTGCTCACAAATTGGTTTAGCAGTCCAGGAGCTTGCACATATATCCAAATTCAGTCTTTCACAACAAACCCCTCTCTTTCCAAGCTATATGTGAAAATTTACGTCCAGTTAAGCAACTAGCTCAACTTGTACACTTGGGAGTGCCTTTAATCCATGTAGGTTACTTAAATAAATCACAAGTTAAGTTGCTCCCCATTGCTATTCAGAGTTGCCAGGTCATTATGAATGGTTATAAACCAATTACAGCATACCTTTCCCACAAAGCTGCTCCAGGGGACACAGGAAAGCGCACATTGTGCTAAATCGGAAACAAACAGCAGGAAAAGGGGCTGTGGAAGGGAATGTGCGTGGCCACAGAATCAAAACCCTTTGCACATCCCAACATCAAAGAAGCCCCAGCATCAAGAATCCTGTATCCATGATACCACTGTAGTGTCTAACAAGTATCTGCTATCCAGCTACTACAGCAAAAGTATTTACATGCAGTTGCAGACCAAGGAGTCTCAAGCCCCTTCAGAATCTACAACAGCCGCTGTTATTTATAAATCCTTGAACTAGACACTTTTGACACAAGATTACAACCCCTCTTTATTTCACATGGATAGCAGCCATTCACACCAGTTCCTTTAGCTCTGCTGAACCTAACATCCCTTCCCCACAAGAGAAACTGCTTACCAGAGGGGAAGGAAAAAAAAAAGCTTTTTTTTCCCCCCCTCTCTCCCTTCTCACCTCATCCTTTTTGCTTAGGCAAACTCTGCAATTATTGGGATTGATGCCATTACATATTAAATCTCTAAGGAAGGTACTAAGCAGAAACACTCAGAGGTGGAATGACTTAGTATTTCTAGCTTTGAAAAACAAAGATAGAGGTATTACACTGCCTTTATCCATACCATGCATCTTGAACCCTACCGCCAAGTTTATGGAGCCACCTACATGGTCTTTATTAAAAAAATGGTTCAATTTTTCTTAAAGTTTGCTTTCTGGAGCATTCATTTTTGTGACTAAACGGCTCTTGAGATGTTGCAAGCCCAGTAATGTTATTAACATTACGTGACACAGAGAAAAGAGGAATTAATTTGACATAATCGTGGCTTAAAGAAAATAAAGACAACCTCATGTGGAATGCTAAACTGCATATCTAAAAAGCAAAGTGTTAAATGAGAATAAGATGAGAATAGAATTCAGTATTTTGTTCTATTGTAGCTTTTTAATATAAGCTTCACCTTCCCTTAATCTGAAGGACAGACTTGCTTTGAAATATTTAAATTATAAACTTCTTAAAGTGGGATTTCAAGGCCTGTTAAATTTGAGTTTCTGCTTTTTAAACCGAAAATGACCTTGATCATTATGTTGTTTTAGAAATACGTCTATCGTATGCTTAGAAAAGTCAGTTTTCCTTTTTTTTTTTTACTGCAGATTAAACACATTAAAAAACCCCAGTTGCTTTCTGTGCTTTTTTCAATGTAGAAGGTGTAACAATTCTTTTACATACTCGTTCAAGAACTGTCTGAAAAGGAAAAGAAGGGCAATAGCAAGTGAAACACTGGAGGCTAAAAGAGAGAAATGTGACTCTGTACATGTCTGAACTAGACTGTTGCTCTCTTTTGCATCTTCAGGCAACCTGTCATCTGCTTCTCCCTTTGTCCTCAATCAAACAAACAAACAGCCTCCTTCTGAAAACACAGAAACAACTTTCTTGTACGTGATTTCCATGTCTACAAATGCTTAACAAACTTAATTCTTCCTTAACAAAAGCTTGTAATCACTTGCTTTTTGCAGGCAATCACAAAGCATGTAAGTAAAAAAAGCATCCTGCTCATGGATCTATAGCTGCCACATATGGCATGTGCACCTCGAGAACACATCTGTACATGCCATGTCACAAAAGCCCCAGTGACCATAATGTTTATTTATTTCAAAAGGTAGGCAACAAAATGCCTTCTCCAGCTCAAGCTTTAAGCAAGCAAATTCCTATTTACCTACATATCAGATTCAAATAGAGAAAAGTAAAGATCTTGTGCTGCAGCAAGGTTGGAAAAAAAATCTTACTTCAGTGTAACATCTGATCTCGAAGGAAAAGTTCTGAGGCAACACAGGAACGACAATAAAACCAAAAAGCCAACAGTGTGAAAAGATGTTGTGATAATCCCTGCAGCTGTGGCTCAGACTCCAGCTCTAACCATCCACAGTCATCCTTTCACTACTGTACAGCGTTTACTCCCAGTGTTGAAGTTTCTCACTGCCACCACAAATGCAATACCTTGGCTCACTAAAGAGGTTACAACACGTCAGCATTTGGGGAAGTCTGTAGCGGGGTGCTCCTTGAATCTGACCCTGTGCTAGCAGAAACCAGCTGAAAGCCTTCCTTTGGCCAAAGCTTAGGGAAGGAGGAGAGAAAGAGGAATGAGCTTGTCATCAATTCCCCATCACAGGTGGGTGGATGTTTGTCACAGCACTGCAGTTCCACTATCCTTAAAACTTAATTACCCATGTGATTTTTCTAGGAGGATTAGAACAGCAGAGCAGATTAGAGAAGAAAAAAGGGATAAATTCAGGCTGGTGAAAAAGAGATGGAAAGCAGGAAGCAATCCCATATGATTAAAAAGATTGAAAGCTAGTGATGGGAAGGCAGGAGTCGTCTTTTTTCCTCAATCTACAGTTCCCTTTGACCCCACTTATAACACATGAACCCTTTGTCCTTTTTCATACAGGAATCACCCTCCACTTGTATCTACACTGAGAAAGCAAAAGAAGCTGGGAGTCATGGAAGGGGGGGTGATCTGGCTTCTACCTCCCATGTAACACTTCACCCCTACTGCAGCACAAAAAAATTCCAAGAAAGTTTCAGTGAAGAACAGACTAATCACTTATTCCATGCAGTGCAGGGAAAAAAAAAAAAAAAAAGGTAGTGAAGCATAAAACTACAGTTGGCAATGAACTGATTGCTGATTCACATGTCTGGGTGGACAGAATATCTGCTCAGAAAGGGCAAAAGAGACACTGAACCAGGAGCAGCATCTTCTGCTTCCAAGAGGCTCAGCTGGCCTTTTACAAACACACATCTACAAACTGGTCTTTCACAAGCAAAGATGAGAGAGGCAGCCTTAACCTGCAACAGGCATCTTCCCCAAGAGCAGGAGCAAAGAGCAATTCCACCTATGGTATTAAATGGGAAAGCTGCTGTTCCCTCTTGCTGTCCTGTTCTGGTATTTGCATCAGTACAAATCAGAGCACAGAGGTGAAACTGCCTCACTCTTCCAGACAGTACTATCTACAGATGACCAAAAGGCTTCAGATAAAAACCCTCAAGCAGTTTGAATACAATTAAAACATCATTCACTCGGTCCTTGCAGGCAGTTCTCTTCCTCCAGCCAACTCATTATTAGTGCTGCTACATATTCCACTCACCCTGTAGAGTTCCAAAGGAAATTCCCTTTGTCACAGGTTTTTTTCAGAGCCTCTATTCGACCCCCAAGCTACCACTAGGCTTTCTCTTGAGCTACAGCTTCTGGTACCATTTTGTGCGTGTGTGTTTTGTCAAGAACAAAATACACTGTTCACAAAGTTCATGAAGCACCTTTCCCCCAGCTTTCCAAGGAAATTTTGCCTACTGTTTTAATCCAATCCCCTCCAAACAAAAAACCCAACACCTTCCCCCCCCCACACACATTCCCCTCCTATAAGGCAACAAGACCTGCCATTATTGATTAACCCAAACTCGAAGAAGGAACACATACAGATTATCTGCCTGTGCTCAGAAACATGCTGGAATTATGTCTAGACCTGCAAACTTGGCTTACAGGATTGAGATGGACAGGGAGCTCTACCACTTGATTGCTACAAGTTTTAGCCTGAAGCTAAAGCATTATATTTGCATTACATATGCCTCAAGAGTACAAAAGTAGCAATGCATTTTATTTTACTTTTTGCCTTAAGCTAAGTGAATTGAATCTCAAAGCAGTGAAACAGGACCCACTTAATACAAGAATATATTGTGTTTATCTGACATAATACTCCCATGGTCTTTCAGCAAGTGAAAGACAGAGAAACCTCTGCTATGTTCTCTTCAGTAAGTAAGAGCAACTTGATTGGCAGAAAACATCTTCAAATTACTTTTTAATTTCTATTTAAGAGATTTTTACCTAGGCTTTTCCCCACAGCAAGCATTTGCTAAGCTCTGTTGTACTCCGAATGACATTTATAAAGCAAGGCTGGCCAAGAGACAAGAACCCAATTTTGTGACAAAGTGAAGCACTCAGACATTTGTCTTCCTTCTACACTAAAAAGGAAGAAATGCTTTTGCGCATAAATAAAAAGCTGCAAAGCACTTATCCAGGAGAATGGAGTTCAAATACCTATTCCAAATCAAATCAACTCCAATGTTAGCATCCCATATGGATGGGCAAATGCTCTACATATCGAGCAACCAGCTACTCAGAATTCTCTGAAGGTCAAGAAAAGCCTCACACCAAAGCTAAAAAATCTTCACCAAAACATATCCCAAGTATATGCTTTGAGAAACTCTTCCAAGAAGCAGACACTGTTCCGTAAATGTCAAGAGGTAAGGCACACAAAACCCTTCCTAAATCCAATCCACCTCGGTTCATTGCATTCAAAGAGCAGGGTAACATTCAGTTCTGAAGGTTACAAAATTTGAGCTTTGGAAAATATGTATCAATTCTGAAGCCAGACGAGATGCAAAAGAAACCAGCGCCCAGCCTGCACTACAGGATAATCATGATCCCAGTGCATCCAGAAACTGCAATTATGTCAAGACTGTAGTCATAGTCTACATCCAAAAAAACCCTCTCTTTTTAACATTTGTGAGATTTTAAAGTCTTGGTATCTCTCTACTGCATAGCCATAGTAACAATAGCGGGAAATAAGCCACTGCACCTTCCCAGCATCACTGCAAAATTAAAGACTCCTACTCCTCAGGAGGAACAGAATATATCCTTCCTTCCTCCTCTTTAATTTTCAATCATCATTTAACACCTAAGAGCTGCAGACTTCACTCTTCCTATTAAAAACACCTGTTCTAACAGCCTTTCTATTTTACCAAGCTCATGCAATTGACACTGTAGGAAAGTAACACGTCCAACCGGTAGAGTAACAAACATTCGGGAAAAACCCACATAATTAGGAAAGCAAGGAAAAGTAGCAAACTTAAAACAGCATCCAATGGTTAGCAAGGAATGAAGTGGCTTTCATGGTGCTCAATATTTGCAATTCATGGTGTTTCTACGATCACAGAACATTTGGCTATCTCCGAATTCTCAGGAGACAGTGGCACACGGACAAGGCACGTTCAGCACAACATTGAGTTTCTCTCTCTCATGGAATCACAGAGAGGCTGAGGTTGAAAGGCACCCCTGGAAGTGCCCTTGTACAACCCCCTCACTCAAGAAGGGGTACCTCAAGCCAGGTGCCCAGGAGCATATCCAGATGGCTTTTGAGCATCTATCGGTCCCTGCAGACTTGTATTCAGGAAGTACAAGCACAGACAGTACTTAGATTCTCAGTTCTTCTTCTCTACTGTTATTTACAATTTGGTCATGGCAATAAAGCTGCACTGATGGAAACAATTAAGAACATACAAGTTCTTCTTTAAACAGTTTCTAGAATTCAGAAATTACGTAACTTAAAGCAACTGCTTGCTGGCTTTGATTCCAGGCAATCGCAAAAGATTCTTTATTTTGAATACAGAAGGTAGACAGAGGACCTACTTTTCTGTAAAAATTTCCAGTCACAACAAATTTGCTGACTTCCATCACATGTGACTACAGTTCAATTTATCACACAGGTGGGAAGGACTCCAAAGTGGGTATTTTGTGTCTACATCAAGAATAGTAATCTCATCCTCTTCACTGAATGCATTTTGCTCCTATACATGTCATCTTTTCTTTTGAAGCAGTAGATTCACATCCTTACCTATATGCTTCAAGTGATTCCCCTATCAAAAACAATACTAAAAATGAAATAAAGCAGATTTCGTATAGAAAAAGTTGTATTTACAGTTTTATTTAGCAGAGTTAAGGAGCAAACAATTTTAACACTCTTGTGAAAAGTGTTTTTACCCAAAATTGCCAAGATGTAATAAGTTATTGAACAGAAATACCAGCTGTAAGGCAATAATCCTGACCAGCCATTAGAGATCACCCTATCCCAAAGAGCAGAGCTGATAAAGGTGGTAGAAAATTTGGACTGATGGACTCAATTCCCAGAAATTAGTCGGAGATGATAAAATAGGATTCCACTCTTGAGTATATCTTTAACATCTGCAGATGAAGGAATTTCTAAAGCACGCAAAATGTAAAGACAATTCCTGTTTTCAAGGGAATATTCAGTGCTTTGAATCCAAGAATGCTATGTCCATACATAGTGGTCAGTACATGACTATGGCAACACATAGATGGTAAAGATCAGAAATAGGGTTAGAATTTTTTCCATTCCACGTCATCAGGAGGATTTACTTCTACCTTCCTTTTACCAACATCAGACCAGTTGGTGCTCAGAACTGTGCCACCAGACTCCATCTGCAATATGAGAGAGAGCTTGTTTAGTTTGCTGAGAATTCTAGTAATACAAAAGCCAATTTCTTACAGCAAACTTCAAAGTGCAATGATTACACAGAAATTGTGTACGTATGAAAATCTGACAGAGCCATCATTCCATCATCTCCAGCCCAACAGTACTTTTATCACTACTGGACACAGTGAGATGCTGCTTCATTAACAAGAAGCTTTTAAAGGGTCAGTCACGTTCCTTCCTGTGAAGACTACAAATTAAACTAGATACAAGCAATCAAGAGGAATTTGATCCTTTCGACCCCTGGCAAGTCTTCAAGCTCTGCATGAGCCAAACCTCTACTTTCTTTGATAACACTAATTGAAATGAAGAGACCAGTGACAAAGCACAACCTTGTACTTAAAGAGTCGCATTCATTAGTGTACAGCCCTGTAGCTTTCAGTAAGAGTAGCTGTACCAGTATCTCCAAGAGAACCACAGCCATTCGTTTATAGGCCCAAAATTCTGGTAACAGAGGCTCTTCCTAACTTATGCAAAGTTTAGTGAATTGTGTCAGTGTGCAAAAGTCACACATTTCTTCAGAGAAAAGAATGAAGACTTACGAATGATTTGTTCATGGCACGTTTTACTTCATCAGTACCATCTGAATAGATTTGCTGGAAGAGTTTATTTAAAGCAGCATCTCCTTCTAACTTCTCATTTTTCTCCTCTTCTTTGATTTCAACTACCAGTTTGTCCCAGTTCCTTGTATAGTGAGAGGATGATGGGTATAAGTGCTGGGTATCTGAAAACAGAAGTGTTAGTTAACTAAGCATTTTCTCACGACTTTGAGAGCGGCAGAGAACACAGACACATGTACCTGATGAATCAGAGATGATAATGGGACATGAAAATGCAAATGGATTCCTCCAAACCGATAGCATTGCATTGCAGTAACAAAAATAAAGGAAACTAAGAAATGCAGAAGTTTATTTTTAGGTAAACAGAGTTACATAATTTTGTTATCCAACATACATAAAAAAAGCTGGCTGACAGCAACACAGATAATTAAAATCAAAATGAGGCAAGAGATATTGGCTGACAGAAAAAAAACAAAACAGCAGCCTAGACCCACAGGAAAAGTTGAGCTAAATTTAAAAAAAAAATCTGAAATCAATAAATCAGGAAATTCAAATTCTGTCAAAGACAGAATGTTTATCTGTATTAGAAACCCCAAAGTATTAGTTTTCAAGAGAAATGCAATACTTAAGGAAACTATACCTAACTATTTAACCAACAGGTCACATAACTGCTGTCCTGGGTATGGCCAGGACAGAGTTAATTTTTTGCAGTAGTGATGAGGGGCAGAGCCTGAAGCTCTGTGGACATGGCCAGAAGATACTCTACACCACCTCAGATCATTGCTGGGGCCAGGAATAAGGGACACTCTGGCATCCCAGAAGAAAGGCAGGGCTTCCAGTCAAGAAAAAGGTGTTGGGGAAGGGAAGCCATCCATCATCAGTTCATTGTCCCCCGGGGTTTTGCATGTAAACCACTCTCTCTTTTGTAGCCTTTTGTTATTAATGTTGTTGCTGTTGCCGTTTGTTTTCTAATCTCATTGCTGTTTCCAGTAAATTGTTCTTATCTCAACCCTTCACCTATTGTGCCTCCAATTCTCAATCCCACTGCAAGAAAAGGGGGAGGGGAAAGGAGAGTAAGACCCTGACAGTGTCCTTTGGGAGAGTCCCAGCACTGAACTGGGGGGTACCATTCCTAAACCACAGCACATGCATGTCACAGCATACAGAACTGCAAAACAAGGACCCAAACAAATAAGCAGAATTAATGACAAGCACATTTCCTTAACAATTCATCAGACTAACAGAAGTTATGAATAAATTTAATACCTATGTTTCACTAATGGCTTGCAGACTTTCTGTCAATTCTTGGCAGCGAAAACAAGACTATTAGGCTGTTCATTGCAAATATGAAGCTGTGATTTTATAAACAATATTTAACACAAAACTATTATTAATAACTGTAACTCACTCAATACAAATAAACCATTTAATACTTAATAGTTCAGAGAACAAACCTGGTGTAAATTGTTTTAACATAGGAGAATCTCCCTGGCCCTCCAGCTTCTCCCATCTTACAGCCTCTGGCTTCTTCATTTTTATCTCAACCTACAAAACACAAAGAACAAATTAATCCTGATGGCAAACAATTCTGCCAAGCAGCTCCAAAGTTGGATCCTGTAGCTGTAAGAAAATACATACATTTGGTTTTAGAAACACAGCCACTAATATGAAGCCTGTATCACACCCAAATTTACCTACCTTACAAGATGAAGTTAGTTGAGTTCAAGTCATTCATCAAATGAGCTCCCATGTCCCTGTGCAGCTTTTTTATCAGACTTCTACTCTTTTGTTCAGGACCACTTAAATTTCTTGTGCTTACTATTCAGTTGATTCTTTTTGTAAATTATGACATCCCAGAAGTAAAGGTCAGTCCCAATGTCTCCACACTGCCAGGCTCCAAGGTACTGCCTTTCAAGCATCCCTTTCTTGGCAGTCAGCTCTCATAAACAGCAGTTTTGAAAGACTACAAAATCCAACTTTATCTAAGTTTACATTTCGTTTACCAAAAAATTCCATGTTTGATGTGTAGTACACAAACCAGAGAAACACCCTGGGACTATGCAGATCTTCCCACCGGAGAACTTCAGAAA
This sequence comes from Corvus cornix cornix, assembly GCF_000738735.6. Taxonomy (NCBI): domain Eukaryota; kingdom Metazoa; phylum Chordata; class Aves; order Passeriformes; family Corvidae; genus Corvus; species Corvus cornix. The sequence goes on along the minus strand of NC_046332.1, from coordinate 57,833,800 downwards.
CTGTATTAATTTGGTTCAATGAACAAACACTGCTATGGAGAAAACTGTTGAGTATTCATTGACAAAACTGGCAATTAAAAATGGATATGGTTACAATTACCATAGGAGAAACAAAATTAAGTGAAGGATGTCATGCCCTATTCACAACTTTACATATCCCTTTAGACAACCACACCGAAATGTTTTTTCATCAACCTTCGCCTTTGGTTACAGGGTTACAAAGTTGCAAAACAATGTCTGCAAAACAAGGACTGTCTAATGTCACTCCAATTCACTTAAGGAGACATCACAAAGTTCATATGCTGCTATTAATTAACTGAAATCGGTGCTTGCTAAACTTCAGTGCTTCCTTATTTGTTAACAGCTCGGCAGAAGCAAGCTCTTAGTTCTACCTAAAGCCACTACAACCTGGGGATCCCTGCAGACCCAAGAACAAAGGCACCACTGTAAAAGCTAACCTTAGATTCCAACAGCAAGCTCCAAGCATTATGTTGATCTGAAATTTGAACTTTATTTAATTCATTGTTCAAATCAATCCCTGGTAAGCAACATACTGAGGTATCTTATCAAAACCAAAAAAAAAAATTAGCTCACTCAAGTTTCAATGCTTCCATGTTTGCAATCAGGATGGATTTTAAGAATCAGAATATTCAGTTATGAACGTTTCTTTTTATTTTTTATCCCTCAGGAAGCTACAAATTCTCTAGATAAGTTTAAATACTTATTGTCCACCGCTAACATGTACTGAGAAAAAAAAAAAGTTTAAGATAAGAGGCATGAAATGTCTTTCAAGGCAGGGGAGAGCTTCAGTAAGCTTCTAAGTCCAACACCCACATGTATTTTATTTCCCACTCCCTGCATCTGTTGGATTTGCAATGTTTTCAGCCACTTTACCAGTCCCAAATTAAGCATCAGAGCATCTATTTTTAAAATAAAGTCTCAGAACCAAAAACAACCAAATAAAATTAAAATGCTATTAGTCTGGATGCCCAACCTACCATCCCTAAAAAATGCCTGTATTTCAGAGTTTAATATCACAATCTGTAAGGATGCGGAGATTTCTGTTAAACTATGCAGAAGAATTATTCAAACTGTGCCAATAATTATTCTTCAGTAAGACAAAAGAAATCAGCAAAGCTACCTCCACTGGACTCTTTTAAAAACTTTGAAAACTGCAACCTTTAAGTTAATTTTTTAGCACCTACACTCATAAGTCTAATGCTCTGTGATTAGCTTAAGGAAGCAAAAAATATTTGAGTATCTACATATAAGACAATCAAGTAGTTTCACAAGTGGCAGAACTAGCAGGTTTTTTTTCCCCAGTGGATTTGGATCTCCTGAGCCAAACATTTAAGTTAATTAGCTACTTACAAAGGAACTAATTAGTTACAAGTGGGATATGAGTACTGCATTAAAATAACTCTCCTCTGTTTCTTATATAAACTCTTCACAACCTGAGGAGACTCAACTGAGTTGTGCACTTAAGTTGAGGAGGCTCTAATGTTAATATTTTACACTGATTATTAGTGCGTCCCCCAACATGTTTTAGGGGGGGGGGGAAAAAAGCAAATGCTTGATACTGAAACTGCTCAACCCCATACCTTTTCTATTTCTCTGTTTAGTTTTTCTTACGCTAACTCTTCTTGCCCTTACACTTCAGGCTTTCCACCAATATCTTTCACTATCTCAAATAGAGATTATTTCATCCACACCAAAAATGACCTCTAATGCAATGTAACGCTTGATGTGAGCTACTGAACATGGACTTTTTTCTAGTCAGAATACAATCCTCCTCAACAAATCCTTATAAAGACCTTTGGCTAGTCATCAGAGTACTCTGCCCATGCATAAAAAGAAGAAAATAAGGAAGAACTTCAGTTTTGTTGCTCCAGTAATCCCCCTTCTCCCTTTCTAATCTGCTAGATCTTACATTTTCCTCTCTGAAACTGTCCCTAAGCCAGCACTACATGATAAACATCCCTACGGAAAAGCAAATGACACAAACTAATTCCCAGTGTAAGATGCAGATTTCTTAACTCTAAACCATTTCAACCCTGCCAAGCTAGAAGTACACACAAATGAAGAACTGAGACAGAATGTATTTCTGACGTGATTAAACTTCTACTCTGTCTACTACATCCACTTCAATTGAAGTTACTCATTAGGCGAAGTGGCAGGAAGGAGCAAAGCTAGAGAAATCATTAACTTCATACCATTATACAACCACATTTTCCAAAAATATAAAGCTGTAAAGTTCTGCTTGTGAAGGCACATATTTCTTCAGCTTGAGAGCTCTATTTGATCTAAGAAGGAACAACTTTGCGAGTCCCCATTACATGCACAAATGGCAATAAATGCATTTTAATGAACGCTTTAGCACAGATACTGATAGCTATCACACAGAAAAGTAACACATCAGTATGGACATTTGTGTCATATCTAGCAAAAAAGTACTGCTAGCTTTTTCCTCTCCTTTGAAAAAAAAATTCACTTGGGCAAGAGAAATACATCAACACTCTGCCAACTACTTTGATTCAACATTTATATTTCATAAAACGTATGCCCTGTGTACCTCGTGCCAACGTTAGAATATAAGACAGGAAAATTGAACTGCAAATTAAATGCTCTGCATGCCACTTAAGGACAAGACTAATTCCTCAGCTTCTCCTTGTAGCTCAAGCCATGCAGCCACCTGACCACCTTGGCAGCCCTCTGCTAGGACGTGCTCCACCACATCAGTGCCCTTCTTATACTGGCAAGCCTGAAATGGGACATGGTACTCCAGATCTATAAAAAAATCCCAATGCAATGAAGACATAACACACTTTCTCTTTGAAGTCCCTTGTATTTTGAGTTCAAAGAGAGCAAAGCAAAAAGGAAAAGACACGTGAAATCTTGAGAGTAATTCAGGCACTACTTGTTTGAAATACCATCTTGAGAGAAACCTTCCCCTCTGAGAAGAGGTCCAAATGAGGGATTTATTGTCTAGAAGAAACATCACCCACAGTGAAAGGACACAGGTAAGTTTCTACTCAGAGCTTTCTAGTCATAAAAGTAATCAATTTTTTAAAGCCTATCAGGGATTTGGACATGCTTGTTTGCAGCTTAATCCAACTGCTATCAGAAAAGATGCCACAGTTACCCTCAAAAGCTAATCTGAACCATTTCATTGATAGTATAAAAATAAGAAAAAACACCTTATTTTAAGAAAACTGGCATAAAAGAGCACTTAATTCAATTTTAAGAAATAATTTCTCCCCTTTGGTAAACATCAAAACAACACTAGTTAGCCAACATTTATTTTCTAGGTAGATACTTCCTGTTAAAAAGTCCGAACCTTCAATGAACTTGATTTCACTTGAACTTACATTCTGAGACAGGCATTGTCAATTGAACTGAGATACACTAAAAGGGAAAGAATTTTTATCTTCCACCCTAAATGGAGATTTTGGTGTACACTGACAAACTGCAACAGTTTTGGGGTTTTTTTCTAATTTCTACTCTGTTTTGTATTTTCCAGTCCATGCTAAGGGAAAGTTCATTTACCACTGGCCAATTTCTGTCAAGCTCTGATCAGATGGATGAAGGAAATCAGAACTGGCAAAGCTTAAGCAACTGCTCAGCCATTAATTTTAAGACACATCAAAAATACCCCTTTCAATTCTGGTGTTCTGCTGTATCAAACACATGAAAACAAGAATTCAGTGTTTCTAATCAACTACTTTGTTATTTACTGAACTACTGACGGCCTTCTCTGAGTCATAAATTTTAAGGGTTTAGAGTTGTCATTTTGTGATCATCTCATGAATTCTGTAGGATAAAATAGAACAATCTTCTAAAAATGTAAGAGCTATTCAAATGTACCTCTAAGAGCACATGTGCCTACAGTTTTGGTGTCCTAATTATTCAAAGATCTTTTATATATTGCTTGTAGGCTAAGTTCTGAGCTTTTTGGTCCATAACTTTAAACAAAATATATTAAGATAAAATAATACTACAGTGTTATCACACACAAATAATTATGAAATTTATTCTATAGGGAGTATACTGCAACAGATGGGATTTACTTCGTTTCTTTGCCAGCTATGTATTATGGAGAACTGGGGGAAAAAGGTTCAAGTTTCCTCTGACTGATATTACATAGCCAACACAAAATTTTTGAATTTTAGAGGAGAAGCTAGCAACACAGAACATTTTAGTATTCTGAAGCTATTTGTCACTTCATTCTCCACGTAAACCATCATTATTCCAATAGTTCTCAAGACAGATAAAACCCCTTATGCATAGCTTTCTTATATGCATTTAAATAAAGCATGGGCACTGACTTACATGCTTGTAAAAAATAATAGTTCTCAGAGTATTAGCAAGTTTATGTCTTCCTCACATCCATCTTCATTCATACAGAAGAATAAAAATCAAACTTATTGTTAAATAAGTAAATATCATGCTAATCATAGTGAAGATTTCTATATGGTCTATCCAAGAAATTGCTCCAACTAGTCCTGCCTAAAAGATGCAAGAAACTTCAGAAAATTATCCATTCATCTTAAATATTAGTTCAGAATTTATAGAAAATGCTCAAGAATATACATGGGAGATATCAATCTGCATGAAAGCCTCACAGGGAAAACAAGTATACAACAGCAGCCAAGTCTGCATTCAAGCACCTACAAGCAATTTAATGAAAATATCCTAAACAAAAAAGTATCTTTTAAGGATCCGACTGCAATGGTAAGACCCAACTTCAGTTAAAATAAATCTGTTCCTCTTGTTTATCTATTTGTAAACATTTGTCTGTGAATAGAGACTCTGATGACAGTGCAAGAGTGTGTGAAACAGTTCCACTCTTTGCCTTTTCCCTCACATTCAACAACATGCATCAGTTCCAGTTAGCTTCACAAGGTATTTCAGAGTTTGCAAAGCAAAATATTGGTTCAAGGAAAAAACCAACATTCCACTGATGCACACAACCATGTTCTCGGCATGAAGCTGCTGAAAGTGTGCTTCTTCCTCAGACATCTCTATTAAGCAACAAATACCAACTGTAAAGGAGGCTGAGGCTTTCTAACACCTCCCTGGTTTGCAGCACAACTTTGATCTCTAATTAAAGGACAGTTCTGGGGTAAAGAAACCACTTTTTACCACTTTTTCAAATGACTCTACACTGCTGCAAGTCATTGCTTGCAAAAAGCCCAAGGCACTAGAGACTGAAAACTCACAGTAATTGTCCTCAGTCTGTCTGTAGATAGGGGAAAAACAGAAAGCACCATCTCAAATTTTCTTCAAGGTCGTAAGCACACGTGCTAAAAGCACATAGTCATCTTCACTCTCCTCAGTCCAAGGAGAAGAAAACCCCAAGCATCACCTAGAACACATCAGAAGACCTAGAGAAATGGCTCATGTTACACAAGTTTCCAAGAACACTGCAGAATATTCCCCTGGAATCCCAAATACACAGACTGACAGACTGAGCAGAAGAGGGAAAAGAATGTGAAGCTGATTGTGCACATTTAATGACATTAGAAATCCTTATACTATTTGTGCATTTCTACTTTCCTGGCGTATTTTCTGGACAGATATAGATTGACTAGTTTTGTCTTAAACATATTTAGCCACTCATTTAAATTTTTATGCCTTTTTCCTTCTATGAAGGGAGCATGATGACAATACGCACGCTGAGCTGCAGGATAATTGCACCCAGGCAACTTGCAAAGAGCAAACTTGGTCCAGCCTTTACATTTTGGCTCCCCCTCCTGGAAAGAAGTAAAAAAACAAGTAGCACCACTAGGGGTACCTTCCTCCTGTGAAATGCTGAATTCAACACGGTTTTCAGCTTCCATTTGTAAGACACCAATCTCAAATTTCTACAGTGCCTTTTGGTGCAGCTGTTACCTTTTGCTTGATCAGATTGCTACAGTCAGACACCTCTGACAGATGACGACTACAATCAATAACATCAATTGATCTAGTTATGATCTATCAGCTGTGCTGTTAATGTACAAAATGCTATGCAGATATAGCAGTACCCTTAAGAGAAGGGCTCCATTCAGTGGTATCCAGCGTTTTCTCACACAAACATTAACCTGAGGCCTTAGGCCATCAGAATTATATGCTGAACAACAAGAGGCAACTCTTAAGTTACGTGCCACTGAATGTGAGCAGGAACCAAAATCAACTCAAAGCTGAACTTGTCAGCAGTGTTACCTATTGAACAGCAAGTAAAATTTTTAATTAGGTTAAAAAAAAAAAGCTTCAAGGTATGGCAATAATAGATACAGTCAATATTAAAGACAACCTGTATCATCTGTAAAACTGTTGACAATTTGAGAATATAAAATACTAGAGGATGTATGAAGACAGAAATTTAAGACTTTATCTCAAAACTGGACTTCATCCACATATTATGCTGCTCTTGAGTCGGCATCAAATATTTTACCTGTTCTAGTTCACAGCTTGAAGTCAATGTCTGCAGATGATAAACACTAATTTACTTCTGCTCAAACAGACACCATTGAAACAGCTCAAGACATCTATCTATGCTACCTCTGTAGCACTTGCTAGTGTTACACTGTTCTTTTCCAAACAGACTGTATCTCAGAGCTTGACACAGCATGGATTGATAGAAAGGTATAATTTTAATTTCCTTTCTGGGAAAGAAACAATTGTTATGCTAGCAATTGTATTTTTCACCTCTGTCAACGTTAGCTGAAAGAACCAATTCAAGAGCCTGTGAGTTCTGTCTGCTCTTTGCAGTTACTTTAGAATTTGTAGTTCTGCAAATACAGTTAAGGCTATTTTCTCCTCCTTAATTTGCATCTTTACCTTTATGCCTTTGCATTTGTCAAGTGATGCTGAGTTTCAAGCAGTATTGAGAAAACACTCTACAGCTTCTCTTAGTTCCAAAATATGCAAGATTGTTCTACTCTCAGCCAATTCTCGTTTCATTCTCTATCCATTAAATTTATCAGTTGTATGAAGTTCATGGACCCAAACTATGCACCACACAACCCACTCATACGTTCCACTGTTTCCTCATATATTTGCTCATAAGAGGAAAAAAGAAAGGCCAGTCTTTGTTGCCCTGTGATAACTAGACGATACTAGTGGCAACGTGGCTCACACATTCAAAGCAGCAACACAAAATAAAGCAGTAGGAACAAATAAAATTATTCTCACCTGAAATTACTAATCTGCAGGAATAGATCTGTTTCTATCCCATGAAAACTCAACTTCTTTAGGAGTGCGTAGTAAGAAGTTCATATAATTGGGAACATAATAAGATTATTTCTTTCCCTCCAAGTCCTTACAAAAGGACTTCATGTAAATACTACAAAATAATATGTGAATGGTTTGAGAAGTTCTAATCAATAAGATTAATTTACTCAAAGTAGTACCTGCTTATCTTCCATGCTGCTCATAAGAGCCAAGTACATACACAAAGCTAAGAAAAGAAATCTGAATTTCTGGTGGTCAAACACTAAGGCTGCAGCATTCCCTTCAAGCGTTTAATATTTTTCTAAGGAAACCATTACAAACCTGTAAAGAAGTCTTTGCCTACTTAACATAGAGCTGCTTTTATGGTTTTTTTTTTTTTTTTTTTTTTCTTCCTGACTCCCTCTGGTGGTCAGAACAAGAACCAGCTGGGGCATGGTTTAAATTGTATTCCTTCACTATGCCTTCACAGACAGCTGTACACTAACTCCTTTCTGCAAAAGTAAGAACATGCTGAAGCATTGACTTCTGCAGTTACAACACCTTCTGTGTTCCCTCCTACCCGTTTTGTCTCAAAAAATAGTCTCTCACAAGTATTTAGGAACAGTAACATTTGAAAATAAATGCAAAATATTTACAGTTCAGACACTGCCTGAATGTAACTCAGGCTTTCACCCCACTTTTGGAACCTCAAAGTTCAACTAGTTCAACCTCAAACTAGGCTCTAGACTAGAGATTATTTCAGAGATAAGCCCAGGCTAGAGATGCCAGTGTGGAAAGACAAAGTCAAGTGAATTTCACAGTGCTCAGTAACATGTAAATGCTTCCTAAGAAAGTAAAAGAAAAAAGTAAAAAATTAATTTCAAGACAAAATTAAAAGTGTAACACAAGCTAGGTAAGATAAAGAAAACAGGACCTCACAGCTACTCTTCCAGACAAGGTCCATCCCCATTCTACTCAAATTTATACAGATACTATTGGACTACCAGATCTTCTACATACTTTGTGCCATGTAAGCTCTTACACTGTGGGGGGATAAGTAAAGTGCTCAATCACACAACCTGCCCAGGTTTCTTTTACAAGGAGTGGAAAAACAAGACCAACTTTCTGTGGTAATCCTCTCCTGCCATCCTGAAGCCCCTCTTCCATGAAATGATGCAAGAACTATTATAGGTGCCTTTCTGAGAATGAAACAGGTAAACTGGAACACGAGTACACAAGAGAATTTCCATAAGCTCTGCAGAACCACTGCTGAAATACAAGAGAACAATCAGCATTAGATTCCAGCATTGGGGATTCCAGCTTGGCTCTGTGGACAAAGCATATGTCTGTCTATTCATTATGCCAACAAGAAATGCTATGCCAGACCCCTGTTTCTTATTTTTCTATACTTGTAATATAAAAGAAGCAAACTGCTGAGACAGAAGCATTCTCTCACACCATCCCATTTTCAAGTGTCTCCAGGCACGTACTATTTCCAGGAACAGCATGGAATAGCATGGAATATGCTCTCTCGAAAAGCCATGGACAGTTAACCGCACGGTTAACCTTCACCAGCGAGAAGCAATGAAAGGGTAGAGAACTATTTCACCAAAATCTTCCAAGTCTGACTTTTATTTCTTGGGCACACGAAGATAACAATGCTTCACCAGGCAAGACTGCCTCCTAGAAGTTTTGTATAAGGGCATTCATGCTTTCCTAATACCTCAATTCTAACAGTGAAATCAGAGTCTTCTTTCTCTAGCAACAAGTGAAAGAATCCTCAACATAACCCTGTCATTTGCACTTCAATAGGCACCATCATATTACTATTTTTGATATTTGTACAAGTTTAGAAAGCCTCCCACCAGCCAAGAGACACCCTGAAGAAAGAAAAAGCATTTCTGTATGAAAAGCAAGATATTATGACTGTTGCAGAGAGACAAGACAATAGAACAGAAACATTTTCAGGATTGGAATAGTCCAAGAAACAATTTACACTTTAAGGAGCTTACCTTTGTTGAAAGCACTTTAAACGTACTTTGCTCTGGCACTATAGAATGAAGAAGATCAAGCTTTAAGTTGAAGTCTTCACCTGATGGAAGTCTCACTGATGCATTCATCTGTTATAAGTTGAAAACATATCTCTGGTCATCTTTGACAGCAGCTCCATTTTCAAGTAAAGGATTTCGCACACAGATTAAGTGATTAAATTAATATCCCTTTAGACCATGCCATTACACTACTGCATCATTGGACAAGGTCTTTCTAAAATACACTAGAAAATCAATAGAAGATTTCAACTCTTGCTACATGGACTCAGAAAGCCTACTATCTTTGTCAGCTTGATCTGAAGCCTTAAAGGAAGGAATTATAACAAATGGAGTATCAACATGTTAATAATGGAACATGAAAACAATCTGCAACTTCTAATACACGCAAGCAACAGAACAAGTGCTCAGACAATTTTAACAACCTAAAGCAGATAACAATAACCAAGTATTTCCAGTATTTCATGAAGTATCAAGTTAGTTGAGAATGAGACTAACTCTTCAATATTGTCAGCTAAATTAAACATGGAATTCATTGGTACAACATATGGTACTTCATTACAGAGATTACTGTACTTCCTTAAAAAATATATTTTGCTGCTACAATTTTAGCAACGCCAAAAGGAAGAAAAACCCACCCAGAAATATTCAGTCTATTTCTGTAACTATCCTAGAGCAAAATATTACTCGTTCATACCTGTTTTGAGAATACCTTGTCTCTGCCCAAGCCAGCTCCAGACACATGCATAGTCTAACCTTTTAAGTCCAGATCACCTCTTCCCCCTCCCCTCCACACACACAGGCAGCTGAAAACCCGATGTTCCCTTGCAGGATGCCCACCTCATACTGCTTGTGTTTAAGTCCTATGGACACTGCTGTGGTCACTGATCCCAAATCACTTGACTGGGCACACACTCATGTGCAGCACAACGGTACATAAGAGAAGCTCAGGCAGAACACCACCCGCCTCACTCTTTTCATGCTACTGCAGCATATAATATTCACTGGCTTGAGTACTACATCTCAGGGAATTTAGGGATGAGTATCAATAATCAATACAAATCACCTTTTTCTCCAAAAACTGCACACTGACATCATCCTTCTGTGCATTCTTGATCATTATGGTCACAATTACTTGAGATTCTGTTTGGTACCAGTCATATCTTTAAAAAAAAAAAGGAATAATTTTTTTTTTTAGATCACACAGTATATAAAATTAGATCACTTTCTTAACCCATTCACTTTTTAGCTCAGAATCTTTAACATATCTCAAAAACATTACTTGTACCAGCCACAATGGAACAGGCTTTGAGTTAAGCTCAGCATGAGAATGAGAAAACAGAAGCCAGAATGCTGATGCTATTCCCCTCTTTCCTGGTTAGGTTTAACCTCCTGAAAGCACCATTTAGTCTGAACAAAAGTGATGGCACTGAGAAACACTTCACTTGGACTGCCACGTTTCTAAAATTACCCCAAAAAACCCTTCTACAGTCATTACCCTGCTACTCCAATCCCCAAGCCAAAGAGTAGCTATATGTCAATTACTTTAAACTTCACAGTAAAGCTGAAGTCAACTTACTTGATCTTTGGTGGCAGAGGCTGCTGCTGTATATTCTAGTTGAAGCACATTCAATTGGAAAGAAAGTTACATCAGTGTAAGTGAAAATATACCATGAAGTACTCTTCAAGGCACACATAATTTTCACCGATTGCTCCCCTTTTCTTGATTCTGACTGCTCCCCCCTTCCTTGATTTATGTGTGAACATTAACTTGCAGGTGAAGCTCTTCACTGTTAGGTCACTTACAGCAGATTACAAATTTAAAAGTTTCAATTTACATTAAATATGTCAGTCTGTAACTAGAATATTTTTTATAAATAGCAATTAAGTTCAGCTTAAACTCATTTCTTCCTGGATAAGATGTATACCTGGAAAACACCCAGTGACTATGCTACTAATCTATAAATCATGAAGGAAACTTGAAGTAAGTCTGAGAACTCCAGGTTTAACTTTTAAACATAAAATCATTTTAATTTTAAGATTTTTCTTCACATACTACCACCATGCTTCCTGTACATTTTTCTCCTCTGCCCTATTCTTAAAATGTAAAAAAATTAGGTAACTATTAAAGAGGGAGCAGAATATCCAATACAAAGTCCACCTTTTCTTTTTGTCCCAAGGAAAAAAAAAAACCACACAAAAGGAGAGGTCAATTTCAACATTTCTTGTGAAGACTTACAATAAAAAAAAAAGGAAACTGAAAGCTGAGCAGGTTACAACAGAAAAAAAACTGCATAAACTATTTGCAAGCTTCTGGGATAAAAAAAGTTACTTTTTAACAGTCCCAATCAAGTTAGTACTGACAAAACAATTAACCACAACTGGTTAATTTGTAAATTAGGCTGCAGACTGCAAGCCAGAAATTTAAAATTTACCTCAATGAATGCACAGTAACTGCCAGATTTGTTAACCATTCCTAAGAGCTTTCAAGTTTCAAATTTTGCAACCTTGGTCTCAAACAAAACACTTATGATGTTTAGAAGAAAAGTTAAATCCTTCAGAATTGCATGCAATAGGAAAAATTCTTTTTAAAGCTTGGAATTGAAACCACTGAAGCAGAAAATATACTCTAGCTTAACAAAAAAGTCATAACAGTAAACATATTAGAGGAAAACATCTTACCAAATCTGTCTGTGATGCTGCAAAAAGAAAAGAGTTGCATTTTCAGAAAAAGATATATTAAACTTCCAAGGCACAATCTTATTCTAGCTTGCTTCAGTTACTCCAGACATCCTGCATTTACTCCAGTCTCAAGAGCAGAGGAAGTAAAAACACATCAGTTCTACCTCTAGTACTTTGCTTTCATGACACTTTACTTCTTTATCAGACTTCAATCAGCAACTTGTACAAACCAACAACTCTAATATAAAGCATGTTCTGATTAACTGAATCAACAAACTTTCCATTACATTCCCTTGCTTACCTGAAACTGATACAGGCCTTTTTTAATGAAAACAACATCACAGGAAACGAAAGTTAAAAAAAATCCCTTTCTGGGAGTCTGCACTAGGTTTATCATCCATCCATCCACAGAAATGGAACAAAGCTCTCACCACATTTTTATCTCATGCCAGGGAAACCCCACTGGGGAATGAAAAATTTGAAAATTTGGCAGAGAAATTCACTCACATGACCCTAAATATACTGTAATACTTGTATCTAAACTATAGCTCAATATCCCCTCTTCTAAGTATTTTTTCCCAAAATACTTAATATTTCAGATTAAGTATGTTTGAAAACAAACAAACTTTCCCTTTGCTTCTTTATAACGCACACTGACAAAAAGAGATTTAAAAAACAAATTAAGCTGCAATGAAGAAATCAGAGTTACTGCTTTGTTGGTGGGTTTGTTTGCTTTGTTTTGCTGGTGTATCCCAGAATTTAAAAAATGGCTCAAGAAAGACAAGACAGTGAATATTCAGGATAAAACAGGAGAACCCAGTTGCACCAGATAAAACACTGCAAAATACAATTATGACATTTAAGAAAAAAAGTGTAGTATAACCTCTTTCAGAGGAAATTGTCACCCAAAGTAACTCTGCAAAAAAGACTGTGCATGCCAATCACTCATCTAATTCCTCCAAATAAAATTAAGCCTAGCTTCATGACAAAAGATGTCTCAGGAAGCAGAAATCTGCTCATCCCTATACAACACAAAAGAGTTACTGCTTTGTTGGTGGGTTTGTTTGCTTTGTTTTGCTGGTGTATCCCAGAATTTAAAAAATGGCTCAAGAAAGACAAGACAGTGAATATTCAGGATAAAACAGGAGAACCCAGTTGCACCAGATAAAACACTGCAAAATACAATTATGACATTTAAGAAAAAAAGTGTAGTATAACCTCTTTCAGAGGAAATTGTCACCCAAAGTAACTCTGCAAAAAAGACTGTGCATGCCAATCACTCATCTAATTCCTCCAAATAAAATTAAGCCTAGCTTCATGACAAAAGATGTCTCAGGAAGCAGAAATCTGCTCATCCCTATACAACACAAAAGGGTTCTCCTTTATTTGGGTTTTAATCAACACACTGACACAAACTTGTTCTACTGTCCCGTTCTCCAGCGAGCAGCCCAGAGAGAAGGGAAAGTCACAACAGATGGAGGAAAAAACTATATGAGTTATTCTGCTCTCTCTCATGAAAATCCCCAGGCAATTTAAGCTCTGTGGATGAGTTGATTGTCAGGGCTGTCTGTCCATAGGAAGGTATGAAAGGAAACACTGCTCACACTCAGTGACTGCCACGGGTTAAGTCACCAGAACAGCCATTAGCACCCATGGTACTTTCCACATGGAATCAAGGAGTAAAATCTCCAAATTTCTACCTCTTTCCAACTTCATCTTCTGCAAGACTTGAAAACTTACTTTAATGTAGGCTTTATAGACAGCAAGCTGACACACACTTCTACAGCTAAAATTAGTTTGCAGTTGTGTATGAAAATAAGTTAAAATTAATTATGATTGTCTGATCTTTAAATAAGTACTCTCCTGGCACAGCTAATTATTACATGAAAAACCCAATACTAATGTTCCTCTAAATCTGCTACGGGTGTCTACTCCAAGAGAAACAAGAGTTAGAAAAACATGACTTCTAAAGAAGAAAAAACAAATTATTTTGTTCTACATAAGAGGAAAGCAGTGAATCTCTGAAAAACATAACACAGCTTCCAAGCACAGGGCATATCAAATCCCTTAAAAAGTATACGTGTTTTTTCTTACCATTCAGTGTTTCTTCACATCTTTTAATCCAAATAGTAAAGGCATCATCTACATCTAGAAGAGATCAGACACAGTAATATTAAAACTCTTCAAGCACTACACGCATTGCATGAAGAAAAATTCCTCTCAGTTGCCAATTGGAACAAATCCATCCCAAACTTGTATCAATTTACTAAAAAACGTGTTATTTCCTATTATCTTCTTGTAAGCTCTGTCATTCCACTTAGGCTTTAAGTATTTTTGTACAACTCCACTATATGCTATATTCAATTAAATTCTAATTAATTTGTAGGAGACTAGATTTTGACTAACTGACACAAATATGCTATTGCTTTCCAGTCTGTTCAATCCCTATGTAACTGTTCAGAAAGCAAGAAGTACAGTTCTACACATTTTTCTATTTTTCTTCAAATTATTTTTTCAAACAGTCACACACTTCCTCTCCAGAGAAATGTCAGGAGAGATGGCCTGTTGTGTTGACAACCCAAAGCTGTGCAACATTTCACAAACACCAAGTATTCTCTCCTGGAAGCAAGCTTCCCAGATAGAAATGAATTCACTGGAAAATAGCTAAAAAGACAGCTCCATAACAACAGAGCAATCATCTTATTTCAACAATATTCCCAAAAAATATTTCACAGTGAAGAAAGTAAAAAAGTGGCAACATTACTGACCAACTACTAAGAATAACTGAACTTTTTCTCGTTTTACAAGTGAATTCACATTATCAACTATCAGGCAAAGAACATGAAGAAGCTCGACAAAAGAGTTCCCAGTAAGCACACACATAACACCAAATCTGACTCCATTGCAGCTACACAAGGTACTCCAACCATCCAAATATAAAATGTACATAAATTTTGAGGTGCAGCTTAGGTCACAAAATCACTATCCCACTCCTCAAGCCATTTCATTTCCACTTTTCCTCTGCCATCCAACCAGACATCTTAAGAGTTATCTAAATTTTTTACTAGAAGAATGGGCAAACCCTGAAGCAGGCTGCCTAAGGAGGCTGTGGAATCTTCAGTCTTAGAGATATTTGGAACACAATAGTAAAAACACCCAAGCAAACACACACAAGTTCGAAATCAATATTGCTTTTGGCCAGAGCACAGAATTATATGAGCTCCAGAGCAGCCCTGAAACCTAAATTAATCAATATTTTCAAAACTTAGCATGTGTATTGGGTTGACCCTGAGTTGATGGACAGTCTTTAAGACCAATTACGCTTCTCACAATTTACATATTTAAACCGCACAGAAAGGTGGGACTTCCCCTTTTTTGTCGGAGCTCGCTTGCTGGGAGGTGGGGGGGCTCCGAGCCTCCTGGCCCCACTGGGCCAGGCCGGGGCCACTGCCCCTTTCCCCCTTTCCCAACACTGTGGCACGGACCCTGGGTCGCTGGGGGGGACTGTCCCAGAGCCGCAGGCAGCTCAAACCAGCCATGGACTGCTCACAGCTAAACCCATCCAGCGCGGCTTCTGGGGACAGGCAGGTCCCTCTCCTCTCCATGCGGAGCTGGCAGAGCCTCCTGTCTGCAGCCAGCACACTTCGTGCTGAACTGAAGAGGACACCATGCAGCCAGCAGCACAGAGGGAGCGAGGCTTTCCCCACCGTAGAGCCTGAACAAGAACACTCTTCAACATGGCGGCTCCAGAGTCAGAGAGAAAGAGAAGTGAGTCCTGTGGGACGGAGCTGGAAATGGCGATGGGAGAAAAGAGGGCGGCGCCGCGATTCTGGCGTGCAGCTTAAAAGAAACCTTCTTGCATGCCATGGTAAGAAACTGTAATACCACAAAACTGTTTGTCTCTTTAATCCATTTGAAGAACATGGGGGGATGGAGAATCCTCGTGTGGCCTGTGAAGAATGCCTATGCCAGGCTATATAGAAGTAGTAAGAGGCTGTTAGAGACTTGTGGCGAAGAAAAGCCTTTGTGTGCAGGACAAAATAACTTATCCTTGAAAAGATGAATAACCCCATGTGATGGCCCATGTTTTGTAGTGTGAAGGAACTGTGAGATTTTTCATGGGAGAGATGTTCTACACACAGCAGATTGTTTGTTTCCGGGCGGATCTGCTGTTAGTGGCAGTTTGGGAACCACCTGCAGCTGAAGGAAAACCCTTTTTTCCTTAAGCATAAGAGAGAGACTTTTCCAAGAACTGGAACACTGACTAACATCCCATGTTCTGTTATCCCCTGTGTGAGCTGGGTAAAAGGAGAGAAGTGCTGGGGGGGGGGGGGGGGGGTGGATTTGCTTTAATTTTGTTATTTTCTCTTTACTTTTAATTCTATTAGTAATAAAACTCTTTCATTGTACTGCAACTGTTTAAGGTTTGTGCCTGCTTTGCTTTTCTCCTAATTCTTATCTCACAGAAGGAAAATAAGTAAGTAACGAATATTTTGAACCAAAACCACTACAGCATGGTAACCTAAAAAGACTTTCAAGTTTTGCAGTCTAAGTAAGGTCTCCACTAATCTGGCCTCCCTCATCAGCAGACAAGGAATTCTCTTTTTAACCATGGCCTATGACTAGATTGCTATGCAATCCAAACTTCAAAAGTAAGTCCGGCATTAATGCCCCTCTTTTCCTAGAAGATCACACTCTTTCCCTGCATCCCAACACATTTTATAATTTGAGGCAAATTAATTTTTTTTCTCTAAAATTGTATTATCCTCCCAAAGAACTAATAAACAATTTCTACAAATATCTGCAGTTCAGAAAACCTAACTGGGTCTTCGCTCACTAAATCTCTACCAACTCTTAGAATACAAGAAAAGGAAGAAGTTTCTTTAAAAAGTTGCCACATTCCACCTTCACTAAATTAGTTCAGTGGTCAGAGCAAAAAATCCAAGAAAAATTGAGTATAATTGACCTAAATCCACAAAGCATACTGAAGAGTACCAGATTACACTCATTCTTCAACTAAGGCAACAGGAACTGCAAAAGTCTGCATGCATCGCATGGCTGAGCGAAAGGAGTATTGCTTTCTAAGGTTCTTTTGTAAAATAAAGAAACACTGTACATTCCACAGCTCATCACATCAAGTCCTATTTCCATATCCTTGTAGGTGGGTAATGGGAAGGTTGCTGTGGTACCCTGGGCCTGTCAGTCCTACCAGTGATGAGCACAAGTAGGAAGCTCATCGTTGTCAGCATTCTAGATTGAGATTTAAAACAGCCCTTACATTAGCAAAGAATAGAAACATGTATCCATGTACTTCTGCCCACTTGTGTGGCAAAGAAACCAGCTTTGCCAGCAAAGAAGTCCCCACCACAGCAATTCTTCCCAAGGCAGCAACAGCTGCAGTCTCTTCATCACCTGCTTAGTGTACGTGGTAAATTTTCCCTCTGTGCTTTGATCATTTTGCATTAGCTGCATTTAGCTGGAAGTCAGTTGTGTTGCCAAAATGCCTATGCTCACAATTGTTTCCACCTGGGATCCATGAAACATTCCACAAAGGCAAATTCTGTTACAGACACAAACTTGCCAGCAAATTAGGTAATGTATGAAAGAGAATCAACTAAATCTGCAATTTAGAAAAGGCCTTCAGGAGACTCCTCATCTCACAGCAGGCCACAGAATTTTGTAATGAGATAGAGGAAGCACAGCAGAAAGTATCTTCAGATACGGGAATAATCAGGAAGTGCAAAGCTTCAGAAACACTTCAACTGAGTAAGCAACAAAACAACAGCAAATTAAATTCAAACAGGTAGAAATGAAGCAATTCAACACAGGAAAGGATGTGGGATTTCAGGGATTCTGAAACAGCCAAGAGGATCCTGGTATTCACTTATCTAAAAAGATATCTGCAGCTCTGTGTTGTACTCTACAGCATAAATAGAATGTAAGGTTACCCATGCACATGAAAAACCTCAAAGTGATACTGGTTGCCTGAGGTGGGGCAAGAGGATGAAAAATAAAGATTAGTCATTCAATTAAATTCAGCAGTCATGAGCTTGGAGATGTACAAAAAGTTACCTCCCAAGTAAGGAAAACTACCTAAGTCAGTGGAAGGAAACTCTTCCTTTCACGGAAAGTTACTAAATAGAGAACTTGACTAGACTGCAAAGACAAACCTGTCTCTTTACTGTGAAACTAGTGGAGACTACCTAGTTATCCAAACTAACAAAGAACTTAATGAAATTTCTTATTTTCAACTCCTATTCCAAGGCAGCCTAAACTGACAGCTGAGTTGCTGCAATTTCACCACATCCTCCTTCTACCACCATTCCGCTGGCCCAGCACTGCTCTGCCACTTCACTTTTGGTGGCTTCAGCACTCAGACCCTTCGTTGGGCCATTTCAACACATTCATCCAGGGGGAAAGACTTTAAAAATACTAGGTTTCTGCAGACTTAATGCACTGAAAGAAGAGGCTAAACAAGCACAAAAGTAATAAGGAGCATGATCACTTGGTATCAAGCACAAATTAGCTTACACGTCCATGAAACTCCACTTTAAAATGAGAGGATTAGATCATTTATTTGGGAGAGGCAAAGTAATTAATTTTTTGCTAAGCCTACATGTCCCAGCCACTACTATTACAGGTAAGACAACACACTGAAAACATCTGAGACCATGACAGTTCTTATCAGATTAGTGCACTTTGCTCTGTGTAACCTTTCAAGGTGGTTTTTTTACCATTTTCTCTTGCTGTTTGGAAGAGACGAGAAGGTTTTATTTACAATGGGGGATAGGAGAGGAGAGAAAGGAGTCACAATCATCCTGCAATTGCTTTGTTTTGTGCTTCCCCAAAGATTTTTGTCTTCTACCAAAGCTTTCTGTTTTAAGCTATTCTTTTCCTGCTTATCAAATAGTCAGGTTTTAAAAAAGTTCTAAGTGCTCCCAAACTAAAAAGTGCCCAAGTCCAGCTGGAAAGCCAACACTGTAAGAAGAAAAAAAGAGAGATAATAAATATGCTTCTGTAATTAAGTGGTATGTAATGTAAGGTAAAAATCCATTTTGTCAGTTTGAATACCTGCCAAGTTGGACATTCTTTAAGACTGGTCTGTCAAACTGTTTAAGAAGAAGTTCCAGCTATACATAAGGAACCTGCTTTATTCAAAAGCTTTTTTATCACACTTAACACTATAACATTGACATTATTTATCTTCAAGACCTCCAGCTACTAATCAGCTACTAATTGCTAAGAACTTTAATACACCTTTTTAAACAGTTTAACACTTTCATGCAGTGACTGCATAAAGGTTCCCAAAAGCCAGACAACTGATGTTAGGGACGCAATACATTAGCCTTTAAAAAAAAACCTTTGGTCTTCATTTTAATCTAACACATTATCCATTTTTTTAACATAAGGAGTACTGTACACACAAGAAACTTTAATACTTACTGTCCAACCTCTGTCCCTCTCTGAAAGACTCTAAAGCAGATGCATAATTTTTGATATGATATTCACCTAACCTGACACAAATAAAGAAAAACACAAGAAAAAAGTGATTACTTTTCAGTGTAATCCACATTCTACAGATATCACGCTGCATTGGTTAAAATGACGTGTAAGAATTTAAATTACCCAAAAGGTGTGTTTTTGAAAAGGCCAGGGCATTAAGATAACCACCCCAAACTAAATGGCTTTATTACAAGTGGGTTGCAAGCAGCAGGGCATTGAACTTACTCGTTCTCAGTGTTGTAAAAAGCTTGCACAGAACCATAACCCAAACTCTAGTATTGACCTACAGATTATCACAATATTCCCAAAGTACCATAAATGATACATACCCTTTTCTAAGAAGTGCTACAGCATTATTTGGGTTGAGTTCTAGAGACTTCTTTGCATCTGCAACTGCATCTGTTGAAAGTCAGTTTAAAGTTGAGAAACATAATAGTAACGTTATAAAAAGCAGTGAATTGTCAAGTCTCTAAGTAGTGAATTTTTTCCAGGATGTACTATGTTATCTTTCTTATCTTGCACACAAATCACACTGAATTAAATCTAGTCACGACTGCCATACATGAATCCCTCATGGAGCTGCAGAGCTCTTATGTAAGATGTAGCATGACTTTCATTTAGTGAAATCCTCTGCTTAGATCTGAAGTGTGATTCTGTTTGGTTGGTTTTTACTGGCAAGAAAAAATAAACCAGATCTTATTCAGTTAATTTTTTTCCCAGGCATTATTCACTTTTCACATTCCTACCACGACAGGATTCAGTCTCTACCAAGAACACAACAATGGAAGACACTTAACAACACAAAAATCTCAAAATCTGCCAAAAAAAATCTACTTCCAAAAAGCTGCCAAGATAATACTAGGCTGGAATCAAATAGAAAGCTGGGACTCTAGAAAACCCATTTCACTGAAAGCTTTGCTGAAACAAAACAATCTAAGAAAACTACAAGATTATGTACTAATACCAAAAGCAGCCTGTTAAGTTACAGATAATGCCTTCTCTTGTTACTGTATTTGGCTTCAGATTGAAGACACCTCCTGTAAAACAGCTGTTATGATACACTTGTAAAAGGATTCTTAGACTGAAGATGTTACCTGCATATTTGTTTAGAAGAATATGAGCATAAGCTCGTTGACAATAATATTCAGCATCATCTGGATTCTTTTCCAAAGCTGTTGTCAGTTCCTGTAAACACACATAAAAAAATATGAAATGGTACTTCAGAAATCCTCATAAAAACACAGTATCAAACTCTGTTAACTAAGAGACATTTCAGAAGATAAAATCCTAACTGGCATTTCTGTTTACCTGTTGTTTAGTTCTCAAGTGCAAAGCTAAACATCAGAGCCTGAAGGAACCTGCCAATTATACAAAATTCAAGCAGACTGTTTCTTACTGCAAAGGAAGTGGGATTTCAAATGCTCTAAACATGAAGTCTAACACAGATGATCCTCTCCATTCCAAAGACCTTCCTACAATTCTCAGATACTTGTACACAGATCTGCTGGATTTGAGAGAGAAGTGCAGTATCAGGAATTTGGAAGTCAACGCACGGTATGTCAAACAGTTGTGTGGAGATAAGACGCTATGAAATACCATATAACACATATTACAGTGCATAAGAGATTGTTTCAGTTTATGCTGAACACAAAAGCAGGAGAATTAAAGATTTATGGAACACAGGGCTCAGAGAAGATATTACTGCACAATGGAAATAAGCATAAAGTAGTCCTTTGTTAAGGGAATCACTGGATATATGGATTGAAATAATTATACATTGCTCTCTCTAAGAAAAGTTCATGACTTTGCACAGAGAATAAAATCACAGTGACTTGAAGCACACACCTGGAAAAAGCACCTCCAATTCTCTCATTGGTAAGAGTTCTTCCCTTTGCTAGAAGACAGTCATTCTTTCAAAAGGCACTACAGTGCATTGCTACAGTACAGTAACTCTGTTTGCTAAGATGACTTCTACTCAGACTTCCACCTGGAATCTAGCAAGTGTGAATGTAGCTAAGATACAAGCTTTACACCTGCAGAAATATTTGTACAGCATAGTTGCCAAAACTCTGTCCCACCAAGCCGGCGAAAAAAGAAGGGAGGGAGGACTTGCCTTAGTTCTAATTCATATCAGTGTCTTTTTCTGTCTAACAGATGTCACATGAAGTGCTTATGCCACCTAGCAGTTACGTGGCCAGAAGAGCTGCTTCTAGCAGTGGCACGAGTTCTTACTATGTAAGACACATACACCTGTATGGAGGTACAGCACATAAATCTAAATCCTTGGGGGTCTCTGAAGAAAGGGGCAGGTAGCAGACAGCTGTAACTTGATCTAATTGTACCCATGCCTTCCTGACATTTAAAGACATTCAAAAGCAGCTGTCATTATGAAAATACCCATGGCTACAGGTATTCCACATGGCAGGGATGTGAGGCAACCCACATATCAAAATTGGTTTGTGTTGTGCTGAGAGATGAAGTACTTTTGACATTCAAAACCAAGCAGGGTCTGACATTGAACATTAAAAGCACATCCACGTGCAGAATAACTGCTTTGACAGATTACCTCTCCCCCAGATATTATTTCCTGTGATTTATGCTGATGACAGATGCACTGATTAGGGCCAGCAACACATGAATGGATTCTCCTATAAAACTAACCCTCACCCCAGGAAAGCAAACCAAACCAAAGCCAAGCATTTTCAACAGTGTGAAATTTCTCTCTTTGTGTGGTTTTTATTAGTAAGTCACCACACCTCATTCAGGCACACACACATGGAGAAAGTAACTCCTGTAAGCTGTTTGAGAAGCCGACTAAAACTGGACTAGCACTGGGAACTCAGATTATGGACATCAGCAACAGTTACTTAGAACAAGTTTAGACTTTGTCCTCACACTCAAGTATGTGCTTTCTGCATATTTTGACTCTAAAGGCCCTTACCATGCGACTAAATTGCAAATCTGTTTCTAAATGCACTGGAAAATTTGATAAAAAGTTTACATTAATTAGAGGTGCTTTCTGTCACCACAAAGTAGCCTACTTTTTCAATTTAAAACAAGAAGTCATTCCTGAGTTCACAGCTTTATCATTCAGACAGTATTTCAATTGCATCAGACCCAAGTGCAGAGAGCCAAAGCACAATCTCCAGGAATTAAAGGAATCAAAAATCCCAAGGACACAGCGCAGAAATGCCAGGCCAACTGGACAGAAGCCTAGCCAGGTATGGAAGCATTACACAGCATCATTTCTACAGAATCACCTCCTAGATTAGAAATATTAAGCACGTGAACACAGAGACCACACATAAGACCATGCAAACATGGTGTAGTACCTGGAGACCTGAGCTCCTAAGTCAGCAAAAGGCTGCTCTGAACTGTGGGACTTACTAGTTCAGAGACCACCAAGCACAATCTGCCTGCTCAATCCAGGAATTTGAAAACAAGGCCTAACAACTGACACCAGTATTACTGTGTCAGGTATTAAATAATGCCTATAGAATGTGTTACATAATGTTCTGAAGCACTGAATGCACAAAGA
Source organism: Corvus cornix cornix (assembly GCF_000738735.6). Lineage (NCBI taxonomy): Eukaryota > Metazoa > Chordata > Aves > Passeriformes > Corvidae > Corvus > Corvus cornix. Next base: position 57,810,835 of record NC_046332.1, on the reverse strand, counting down.
ACTGAAATACAAGCTAGAAAAGCAAAACAACTATGTTAATCCAGGAAAAAATACAAAAACACATTCTGACAGTATTCCTTAATACTTCTGATGAACTTTTGGTGTCAGGGATTTTTGGTTTGTTTGCTGGTGGTTTTTTAAGCACAAAATGTGAAACTTACTTTTTTTTAGTCCTTGAATTAGTTTTATTATGCCAGATGGATATTCCAAACTGGTTTTTAAATGTAATTTATCTTTTGAAAAACTTCTACAAGTTACAGCCTAAACCCCAAAGAACTGAAAAATTTAGCTTCACCATTTTCTTTGTGGAAAAATAATTTAGTATCATTTTATGGTTCTACCACCCACTCTCTTCAAGCAGAACTAACCATTTACATCCTCTCCCCTCCCAAGTATTAAATAGAAATACTTATCCACCCTCCAGTTCTGTCTTCTCATCAACCAGCTGTTCTAAGTAAAAATAACCTTAGAAAGCACACTAAAACATATTAACTGATGAAGTCATAGAAGAGGCCAGGTTGGAAGGGACCTCGAAGGATTATCTCATCTAACCTTTCATGGGAAAGGCACCCTAGACTAGAGTATCTAGGAACCTGTCCACTTGTGCCTTGAAAAACTCCAGTGATGGGGACTCTACCACGTCCGTGGGGAGGATGTTCCAGTGAGTGATCGTTCTCACTATATAAAAATTATTTTATGTGGAAAGGAAAGAAAGATCAATCGCTGTGCCCACAAATTATACGGGGAGGAAGAAAACAGAGCAGGGCAAAATAAAAACTAAAATGGAATACCTTTCTTCAATAAACCTAGGGCTTTTACACCCACAACTCTTAACTGATTCAGTTATGTGAACTACCATCTCCCTACACGGAAGAGAAAGTTGGTTTGTTTTGCTTCCCCCCCCCCTTCTTTGCCACACAGGCAGCACGAGTACTGTGCCAGGACTGCGCCGGGCTCCCCCGCAGCCCGACCTCACCTGAGCGAGGCTCACGGGGGACCCCCGCCCACCCCCGGGCTGGCCCGGCCCTCACCTGCGCCGCCGCCCCCGGGTCCCGGTCGACGTCCGCGTCGGAGAACCTGCCGAGGAAACACAACGCCGTCAGCGGGCGGGCGGCGGGGCCGCGGGGGAGGCAGGGCCGGGGACGGCGCTCACCGCGGCGGGGCCGCTCCCGATGCCGCTCCCGCCTCCTCCTCCATGCCGCCCGTCGCCCCCAGGAATCTTCTGGAGCCGCCGAGGCGCCCGCGCCGCACGCACCCCGCAAGGCCGCGCCGCGCGAGGGCTGCCGGGAGGCGCGGGGGGGCGGCGCGCAGGCCCCGCCCCGCCCCCTCCGCAGCGGCCCTGGCGGAGCGGCCCCGCCGCCCCTCCCGCCCGCCCCTTCCTGCCCCCGCCGCTTCCTGCTGCCGCCGGCAGCGCGGCCTCTCGGCCTTGGAGCCCCTAGAGGTTTGTATCAAATGCTGCCGGTTTTTCTTTTTCAGTTGTTAACCGGTAGCTGTAGCTGGACCAGTTATGATTAAGCAGTTGCGCAGTTGCGTTGTGAGCATCGTACGCTTGGCTGAACTTTCGTTTTAAAGGAAAAGGGAAGACAATCACCAGAGGAATTGGCTGTCTGGACGGGAGCCGCCAGGAGTGAAGTCAGCGGGGCTGGGCAGTAACTGGGGCAAGGTCATTGCGGCAATGGGACATCGGGACTTCTGACCCATTGCCGAGCTCCTCGAAGCAGACCCCAGGCTCGGATGGAGGGAAGAACTGCACCCGCAAGCATGAGAAGCAAGAGATCGCAGAATCACAGAATCAGTGTGGTTGGAAAAGACCTCTGAGAGAGATCATCGAGTCCAACCCCTGACTGAACACCACCATGTGATCCAGACCATGGCGCAAAGTCCAGTATTTCCTTAAACACCTCAAGGGATGGTGACTCCACCACATCCCTGGGCAGCCCATTCCAATATCTAATCACCCTCTCTGTGAAGAAATTCTTCCTAATGTCCAACCTAAACCTCCCCTGGTGCAGCTTATGATACCACTAGCAATAGGGGTTAGAATACTAATTAATGAAGAAGTTACATAATGGTAACCAATGAAGGCTGATGCCTTTGTTAAAATTTATAACCAGTGTGAAGTTTTGGTAATCAGAGAACCTGCCTTTTGTGGGTTACCACCTAGCTCCCTACTTTGTCCAAATCAGAATAAAAAATAGAAATACCTCTCCTCAGTGTGGGAGCTGGTGCTGTGCACCAGGTACCCAGGCAATGTTCAGGACAACAGGGTGGTGGACAGGGCTTCCAACAGGCAGCCTGCGGCCTTCATCCAGTGAAATGCCTCAGAAATAAAAAAGTGCCTTTTTTTCCTCCGTGGCTTCACACGTGTGTGGAAAAAAACTGCAGCCTCAATTTTTGTTTTCTGACTCAGAAGTGGCTGGGATTTGAGCTGGCGTGTTTTGTTTGGCTGCTGCCACAGGCACAAAGGCAGCTGTGTCAGGGGAGGGGTTGCTCAAACTCCAAATGTGAGCCTTCATTTTATGATTTACTCCAGCTTCTCCCTTCCTTTGCCATACCAAAGAGAGTTTGAAGTACAGATCCACCCGGCTGGCACACTGGAGCCCAAGGGATACAAGGAGGGAGTGATTTCTATTTACTGTCTGTTACACAACAGTCTGCTGCTGGAGACACGTTACTGCTGCTGGAGATTTTCTCCACTTCTCCAACTGACATAAACTAAACTGCCAAATCATTTTCCATGTGCAATAGCTGTATCTATGGCATGAAGTTTTGTTGGTGAAGCTGTAACCTTATGACACGTTTTTTAATTTTTTTTTCCACATTGCCAGTAAACACCAAAGCAACTTCCCCATATCTAAAAACACTGATGTCAGTCAAGCATTATCACTTCAGGTTTCCTACAATTATGAAATATTTGTAGAATAGGAAAACACCCCTATTTTATAGTTTGATTAAGAAAACTAACCTCCCTCTTCTGTGCTTCTGTCAATCTAACATAGCCCTCCAGATGAGGACTTTTATCAGATATGCTTCCACAATGCTTATCCACATTCCTAGCAATATTGCCAGCACTCCCCAGCTGCAGGGAATGCTGCCAGATAAACAAACACCAGTGTGGGTATGACCAGCCTTCCTGGAGATGGCGTGAGGCATGCTGGGTTTGCAGGTGGAAGCCTGACTGCATGGGAATCAGAGGGAAGAAACAACGAACTAACATGGCACCTGTGACAGAGAACTGCTTGTTCAATAGTTTGTAGAGTTTCTTTTGTCAAGCAGCAAGACCAGGCTATCTCTGCCACAGTTCTGCTCCTATTAGTTTTTCTAGTACTCATGTGCTTAAAGTTACATTTAACCTTATCAACCCATCGATAAAACTCCAACATTAATGCAACCATAGAAAGTCATAGTCCCTTTAATTTTATACCAATAGAATCATACTACCAGGCATCATATTTATTATTAATTCACCCCCTGTTGAAACATTGCAACATGCAAGTTTTTGAAGCCCTAATAGTTTGGGCTGTCAGTTGTATCATACAATCTACAACGACGTTTGTGAAATACACTCAAAATTTTGTGCTGTTTGTCTGTAACATGCTGGGAAATGATGGAAAAGGAGTAGTTTAAGTCCAGTTCCTGGATTTAGCTCAACCTTTGGTTCAGCTACAAAAACATACAGTACTGCTGTTTCAGAGGATACCCACAGCACACTGACTGTGTTCAAGTCTGTTCAGAAGCGATTTGTGAATTGCTCGTGTCCCACCACAGACCCACACTCACTAATCACAGTCCTGTTTCTCACTATGTTTGCTATTTATGATGACTGTCAAAACATTATAATATAAAAACATTTCAGAGTAAATACAGAAAAATGTTTTTCCATTTGATTTATTTTCATAATAAACCAATTAAAAATACAAAAGAAGGACCCAAGGTTCAATGGGCTCCATCATTTAAAAATTTGTCTTTAAATACAAAGTCACTCTGTAATATGAATACATATAACATTAGACCTCTAAACAGAACAATCTTATTGATCTTATTTGTATCTATCAAAAATTTGTATGGAAAAAAATTAGCTGAAAAAACTTCCCTGCAACATTGAATATACAGTATTTACAATCAAAACCAAGAACATCTTAGCAGAATTAATCTCCAAAAACCTGCATAAATTGTATATATTTAATTTCCCTCCCCCTTACAAAATAATCTGAAGTAGAAAGCAAGATTGTTAAGCTTCATAGCTGCAAAATGGCATGAAACATTTGCACCTGTAGTGATGCTGTTAGCTTCTGTAATTAAATATATCTGATGTTTTCATATAAAATAGAGACATGGCATTGTCCATTACTGGAATATATGTTTTGAGTACTCTCAATAGGAGTGTATATTCAATTTTGCACACACAAGAGTTTGTGCTGCAAAAAATGCAAGAGGATACCTGGTTATCAAAGTCTAAAACTGATGTCATTCACTGATATGAAACAGATACTCGATCATAAAAATTCAAACACATGGAATGAAACTGTCTTACTAAAACTAACTGCTGCTTCGAAGGTGATACACATACAGATTAAACAGAAAAGGTTACAATAATATTACTGTAATGTAAATCGGCAACAGACTGACAACAAAGTAAGAAAGAAGTTTGAAACTTTGGCCAGCAACCTCAGGAGAAAGTCTTCATAGCATAAAAAGCATATTCCTTCATGCCTGTACTTTGAAAAACGAGTAATATATAATTTTATTTATATGATAACATTTTGCAATTAACAGAAAATCAAAATCCATCCTAAAGCATGAATTCTAAGAATTAACTGCAGAAATTAAGTAGCTTTGCAACATCATGCTTCAGAATCAAATCATATATACATAACTGAAAAGGTCCCATCACATTTATGAAAATAATCATCCACAGGGTCTTTTTTTAAAATTATTTCATTATCAATACAAATTGGGTTCCAATGGCTCATTTTCTTGCTTCACTTCCACGTTAGATGGGAAATTACTCGAACTGGACACTACCATCACAAATGGTTGCTGCTGGAATCTCTGCTCTGACTGCTCAGTATCTTCTGCTTTGTCACTCTCTTCCTTTTCCTCTTCTTGTGGGCCAACCTGCTTCGTGTCTGGTGCTTTAATGACTGAAGTGATCACCGTGCCCGACGGGTGAGACACCACCTGTGAGCTGCTGGGCGAGAACGTCACCACGGGGGTAGTGGCACTGAAGGATGGAGACGAAGCCATGTTGACTGTTCCATTGCAAATTGTCTGCACGCTGCTGGTGAGCACTTGCTGAACTTGTGCTGGGCTCAGCACAATTGAGGAAGGAGGCGAGACTGGCTTCTGAGACTGTAGCATGACGTTTTCTTTAAGAACTGTCATGGGTTGGGAAGTAGGAATGGCTTGTAAAATGAATTTCTGTGCTGCTGAGGCTGGATCTGTGCTGGCTATCACTGTAGTAAGAGGCACTGTCTGGAGTGTTACAGTATGCAGCTGCTGATTTCCAGGAGAAACAACCACTGGAACCTGGGTTGGAGTCTGTAAAGTCCTGCTAAGATTAGAGAAGATTATAGGGTCAGAACACTTTTATGCTGAATTTTGAAAAAATCATTATAGATTTACTATAGAAAAAACATTTGGCATCATAAACAATTAATTTCTCAACATTTCCAAAAGAGGTAGCAGAATCTCTCCTAATAAAACAAGAACTGGATCTGACCCCTGAATTCAGCAAGCTGGGTGCCAAAGTAAAGGCACCCCACCTGAGCAATACTGCCACCACCAAGCTGAACAGCCTGCCTTTGAGACATTCAGTTCATCAGGAAACCTAGGAATCACATCCAAGACCTCCATCTCAAGCATATACCAACATCACAAGCATGACCCACTAGACATCTGCCATCAGTTTCAAAAATTACCCCAAGTAATTAATAAATCACGAGCCTAAATTATTCATAAGTCACGCCTCAACTGTCCTGACATCCATATATACATTTAACTCCACATCGTAGCAGCATCTGGGCACGACCTTCCCACACTCCCAGGACACAGAATTCTCTGTCTGCCAGGCTCACACACATCTTCTGGTAAAGCAACTGATCAGAACCTGCTGCCAAAACATCATTTTAAGTTAGGAGTGATACCATCAGTTGCAGGCTCACAGACTTGGGCACCACATTACTGTCAATAGATGTAGAGCTTGTGGGGACAACATTAGAGGATTAAGAGCTGTACTGCTGGAGTACAGAGCTACTGCAGTGCACAGTGGTGACTTAAACGTTGAAACACGCTCCAGTCACGCGAATTAGAACAAAACAAGACAAAACCCCCAGAAAACATAAATGGTCACCGGGGGAGTACATGAGTGAGGGTGTTAGGGCGACAGGGAGATTGCTGCTTTTTCCCAAAAGCGGCTCGGGCAGGAGACCGCTTTGGGTGCGGCAGTATAGCACGCTAGCTAGTTTCTCCTTTCATCCCCGCGCAGATGTTCAAGCGCTGATGACACACACACGCACACTCAGGCCAGACAGCTCAATATTACCAGAGACAAGAAGCAAAGGAGGGCCCTCCGCATGGCGAGTTCCACAGTCGAGGTTTGCTTCGTCCTCCGCAGAGGGCCCCAGACGCGAAAGAGAAACAGCCCCTCAGGATCAGCTTTACAGAACCAGCGATCTGAGGGCACACGGGCGGTACAAAGGCGGGACCAGGGAACGGAACCAATGAGCAGAGGGAAGGGGCGGAGCGGGGCACCAGGTCAAGGAAGCAGCCGCACAGGCTGCTGGGAGAGGTAGTTCTCTTTTACCCAGGGTCTGGGGCTAACGTTACAATTCAGCAAGGATTGTGGGAGAGACTTTTCCTTTACAGAGATGAGAAAGGTATTCTCAGATACCTGCGTTTTTCCACCAGCAGGCCTTTGCTACTTCGGGGTTCTCCAGCTCATCAGCTATCTCAGCTGCTGGCTTAGTGACCCCAACATGGGAGGGAGAGAGGAAGGGAAGGGTAACTGCTTTGACACCCTGCCACAGCTGTTCCAGGCCACCATGCCATGCTGTCTCTGGCAATCTTTCCTTCCTTCTGTTTGTCATGCAGAGTTCTCTCCCATCTTCCTGCTTCTCTTCAGTGTTTAGTCCTGCCTACCCTCCTCCCCTTTTTCAGTCTTAAGCTCTCCATTGTGTTTTCTCAAAAATAAAAAAAAATTAACTATCTCCACCTCCTAGCTTATTTCTACCCCTACTGAAATCACTTAAGATGGAAAGCAACTTACTGTCAACATTTGTACTTTCATGTTCATGCACAATACTGCCTGCTGTTCTTTCTGAAGACTGAACTTCAGATATGCTGTAAGGGTTGCCTGCTATACATCTACCATGGAATTTCCTCCATTCTACAGTCCTTCTACCCATATAGGATCTATTTTTCACAGCTCTGTGAAATTCTACTTGTCAGCATTAAGCCACTGACCAGTCCAATCCAATTCAGCATATTCAAAACTTCAATTTAAAACCATACTCTGGCTACCACAGTTGCAACAAAAATCTTACCACAGCAGGACTTGCGTGGTGCTGAAGCTGTGGGACAATGTGGATGCAGATGCTGCTGCTGGCCATACTCCAACCACACAGGGAGCTGCATTCCCCCTTTCTTAGGGCAGCAGTAAAGTGAAGGAATGTATGTAGAGGATTTCTCATGTTCCACTCAGCTCAGTCCTCTGGGAAAGGCCTCTAGCTGAGCTCCAAAGACTGCTCCAGCAAGAGCAGCCCCAGTAACACCCTGCTGGTATCAGGCTCAAAGCGCATGGGTATTTCCCTGAGCATCCTCCAGCTGCCAGTCCCTGCTGCAGGCAATCTTTTCCCCAGCTCCCATATGGCTTGGTAATACAAGGAACAAAATTTCCATCTGTAGCTTTCTCTTCCTTCCAAGAAAGAAGGCTGCAGTACCTAGCAATGCTGCTATAGCAAAGCAAATCCAAATCCTTGCCAATGAGGCTCCCACACAGGTCTCCTCACAGGGGCCATCATAACCATGACACAAAATTTGATATGACTGACACCAGAGTCAATCTTGAGCTTCTTTTTCACACAACAGAAGAAATCCCAAAGAAGAAGCTCATGGAAATGGGACTGGTTGAAGGTGAAGCACCACCTAGAGCGATTGCTTCTTTATTTCAAACTTCTGGAGAACTTGATGCTGACACAGCAAATACCAACAACCAAGCCTAAAGTGCAAGGCTCAGAATGACAGTACTAAGGCTCATACCAAGTCTCCTAAGGGTTATCAGTGCTAACTACTTTTTTTCCTTCGGCAATTCCCCTGGGACCTTGATAGAAAAGTCACTAACGTCTGTGCCAGAAGTAGCAACAGGATGAGGGCCTCCACTAGGTTCTTCAAAAAATAAAAAAAGTAAACTACCTACAGTTAAACAAACTTGTAGTAAAAGCAAAATGCCAGATAGCTACAGCTCAACCCAGGGAAGCCTACAGAGACCAGCAGTGCAAGTGGAACAGATATGAAGGAAAGGTAACTTGCCATTAGAAAAGCATCAAAAATATCAGAATAGATACCAAGCCAGTTCTTTAATCCATGAAGAAACTTGCCTGAGTTTGAAGGATTAAGAACAACTCAATAGCTCCAATTTTGAAAGCAGCAGCTGAAGCTGCTATCCTGTGCTAGTATGCCCTCCAACTATTACCTTGAAGCTATTTTCTTGTTCTGTAGTTGTTTTGTAAAAATAAAAGCTGCTAGCTACTAAGTGGCTTTGAAGGATAAATGTATGAACTGCATCTCATCAATGCAGAAGGTATCTGCAAAGCACCAGGAGCAACAGCTCTGAGAGACAAAACCAGACCATTTGTCTCAGCATACTGTAATTAGTATCTGCATATTAATCTTAAGCCATTTTATTTCTCTTGAAAGTCAGTCCTGTACCTGAGGTTTACTCCAGATGCTTTGTCTTCTCCATCAGCCAAGATACAGATATATGGTACACACATATAGAAACCTGTACATACACATATATGCATTCACACACTGTGAACTTACAAGGGAAGCATGCAGCAGTTGCCTGTACAAGCACACCATAAATACTTATTTATGCTAATGGTGGCCAAGCAAGACATTTGCCTTAATTGTTAAACCTGTTTACTAACTAAAAATCTATCTGTTTAAAGTATTTGTCTTGAATATAATGGAAAAGAATATAGCTTGGTTAATAATTTTGTCTGTTTTACAAAAAAAAAGTACACAATATTAAGGTGATTTATTAACACTGGGCTACACTATTTTAGGTGCTTTTAAGTCTATATTTTGCTATGTTTCTGTTTTTCACTGGCATTTTGCTAACACCCTTTCTTCTCTAAAGTACAAATCTTTTGGGTGCTTATTTTAGAAGTTGCTGCTGAGGTTTCAACAAGAATAAGAACATTGAGCAACAGTGATGGAAAGGAAATGCTGCCATAAAACAATCTGATTAAAACTGAGAAAAGAATGACAAAAATTCTGAAGTCATTTTAGCTTGGCAGAAAATGATCATCTACTTCTTGGGCCATTTTTTACTGTTAATGGCCTAGAACTGTGCAATATCTTATTAGCTCATCAACAGGTAACTAGTGAGAGGCAAGAAAAGCAAGTTTATTTATGGTAATTTATGTGAAATTTATGATATGGAGAAGATACCGAAAATATTGAAGCTACAAGCCAAGGTAAACAAAATATTTCATAGCACAGTAATAAAATGAAACAAAGCAATATTAAGAAATACATAGAGAGAGTTAAGAGAAGACAGAGGTAAAGGACTGAACTCTCAAGATTTCCTTTTTACTGAACCGCAAAGTCTAACAGTCTTCTTTCCAGAATTTTTCAAAACTTCACGGTCACCTGAACTAAAACTCAGGAACTTTGCTACTAACAGACCTGCAGAACCTCCACCTCTTTCAGCAGTGCCAAAGACATGGAAAGAGAGCTCCTATGAATATCTTCTTATTGTGCAGAAACAAAATTAATCTGACTAGATGACTCTGTAGTCCTTTCTGTCAATAAGCAGCTGCCTTCTTGCGTACCACAGAAATTACATCGGAAGTGGGCTTAAGAAAAAGTCTTCTTCAGCTGCAGGAAAATCAAAATGTTTGGTTACAACCAAAGTCTTTGCTGTGATAGAAGTTGTCCATATTGTAAATGTGTTCTGAGAAACACACCCTGTTGTAAGCTAAATGACAGTTTCTTGTAGAAGCCCACTGAGACCACATCAGCCTATTTATGACCAGCACCTCCCTCAGGAAGGACATTTTTCTCACCAACCTGAAACCTGGATTGCAGTCAAGCCTTAAGAGATTAGAGATGAGCTCTTTGTAACAGTCCCGTTTCCCTTCCTTTGGGGAAGCCTATGGTAGCAGTGAGTCAGATCCAACAATACCTACTAGTCAGTGTGCTGGAGAGCTTTTAAAAATGCAGGCTTGCCTTGGGAGCACTGACAGAAGACTGCTGTCTAACTACAAACAGAAGCAAAGCACGTGCACTGATGGTGGCTAATCAAAGGAGGCTATTCAGAGGTGGTTTCTGATCATCTGCAAGTCCTCAGCTGGCATGATCCCCTTTTGCCTGTGTTCCCCATCAAGTCCCAGAGAGATCTAGAGAGCCCTTTACCAAGACTTACACAAGACCTACTGTGATGATTTTTATTCAGGATACCTATTGAAATGGCACAGGAGTGATGGGCTACAACATTAGCTGACATCATGCAGATGTGACTCTAGCTCTTATTCAAGAAAAAGGGACTGAAAGCAGATGGTCAGTGCAAAGTCTCAGTAGGACAGAGCCAAACTGGTTCCCTGTGTCTGTGGGGCTATGTGAGCTCGAGCAAAGCCAATACAGATAGGGTGTGAAGGATGATTACAGAAGATAATGGTGACATTCACTGTGCAACTTACACAAGCCAATGTCTGTATAAGGCATGAGATGAAGACACTTCATTTGAAATAGCAGCTGTAATCACATTTTCAGAGCTGATAAACTCCTGCTAGACAAATCTATCTTTTTTTCAGCATCAGCATTGCTGGAGTCAGACCACCAAAGCATCACAGCCTGGAAATAGATTACGGAACAACAGCAGAAAGCATGTGTTTGCTTGGGGTACACATGACTTTCAAAGGCAATTGCCTCTGCTTATTGGGATGCATACACAGTGTTGGCGAATTCTTGGCTTCATCACTGTTCTTACGCAGAATGCTCACGCCCTGAAAAAACATGACACGTTCAGCTACTTCCTCCTCCTCTTGAATCAGGACCCTGCCACTGCAATCCATGCTTGTGTCACCTTCAGAAGTGATTTTCTACCTCGAAGGTTGCAAAAAGACCAAGATGAAAACTGTGGCTGATTCATCGCATCGAGTTTCTCCCATTCAGAAGTGCACACAGAGAGCATATCCCATTGGTCCTCTGTGATCTGTATTAGCTTTCCCCCAGCTACAGAACTGAGTTGGGATGCTGGTCTTCTAACGTGCTCTGTCCAAGCTATCGCAATGACAACTTGCAAGTACAGAAAAGAAACAGTAAGCTGAATTTTGACAGAAACAGATTAAAACCTGGAGAGTGCTAAACATTGCACAGGGTCTGTCAGCAGTCAACTAATTGCAAGTTTCTTGGTATAGACAGCTGCCAGCTAGAAGGTTCAGCCATGTCCGACACAGTCAATAACAGAGAAAGACATAGAACTTAAAATTACTCCCCATATGATATTCTCTGAACTGTAAATAGCATAAGAATCTCTTTTCAGTCCATCTTAAATCACTTAAACTACTACCCTAGATTAAAGGTAAATGAAAATGCATCTCTCTATCTGCAGTCCTAATCATTTAAGCGAGAAATTTACTTGTCCAAACACAGGCACCTTCCAGCCCTGTAGGATGCCCTAGACAAGGTAAATTGCTAGCCCTACAGGAGAGGTGCACTTTCTGCAGCAACAGAAAGGATGCCCTTTAATACTCAGAATGATCCAATGTACACAGAGCTGAATCCCAGGCCAGTGCCTCCTAATTCCAAGGCAAAACACAATTACTCCAATAATCCAGTATTCTGGTTAACCTGCATCAGTTATTCTGGTTTAAACAGAATTAATTTTACAAGCGCTAAATTCAAAGGAACTTTTTCTTCCTCATAAAAGCTGGCTCATCAGAAAAAGTAAGCAATAAAATGCTCATCCAGAGAGGCATTTTTGGTTTTGTCTTATCACTGGAAACATGTGGCGCCAAATTCAGCTTCCAGTTACACGACTGGAGACTGCAGTAACTGTGCCTGCATACACCGAGCCAGAACAGTTAGACCTGCAGAACAGCAGTGCGTTTACAATTCCACATATTCCCACTGGGGATACTAGATGTTCTCCTCAGTCAGCAAAACCCAGTTTGCTTGACCTGACCCTGCTCCTGCCCTGTTTCCCAAGCTTCAGTTAGCACATCACAGCCTTTCTGTTTAAGCACTGTGGCTGAAGACACTTTTATCCTTTGTAAGTAACACTTCTCCTTGCCTCTGTTTCATACAGCAGCACCAAAACTTGTCCTAAAAGCACATCAAAAGCCATCCAAAAGCCAAGACCTTTCCACTTCAGAGTAAGATACTAGCTTTGTGCAGCTATAAATGAAGTCACTGCCTGTCTCGTGAAGAGCCAACCACAGATTTACACCGGCATGCCCATTCCTTTGAGAAATGCCAAGAGGCCTTGGGGGACTTGGGCCTTTGGCTGCAACACTCTCCCAGTGATGCTTTGGGAGTGGTCTGTACCAGGCAATGCTGCCTAGTGCCAGTCAGGGATAGTGACACAAGCACTTTGCAACAGTCTTCAAATATGATTCTTTTACCCAGTCCCTTAGCAGGGAAGATGCACATTCAGACATTCTCTGAAGGCTTTGGTTAAGTGTTAAGAAACCAATCGTTTTGACCTCAAAGATGCTCAATATTTTGTCTATTAATAATTTTTTTCTTCTCACAACAGAACAGAAGCAAATTGCTGCAGAGGGAAAAACATTTATTTCCATGAAGAAGAAGAGGGGTGAACATTTACATGAATAAAACTTTAGAAGCTAAATTGCGTAAGACAAATTATATGGGTTCAAGATGTTCATGCTTCAGGGCAGAGTCCAACCGTTAACCAGCACGCATCAGAAAACCTTTTGAGGATCATTACCAGACCCTGGTTGCTGTTTTCCCCAAATGATCTTGACTATTTACATGCCCCAACCACTGAACAGCAACTGGCAACCAAAGCTGCTATTTGTCCTCATGATTCCCACACTATAAAGTGACTCCAACCACAACCCCACAGACTGTGTGCATACATCAGAACGTTTGTCAGCTCTTAGTCTACAATGGCAGTCATACCTGCTATACATTTTCAAATCATGCAGACCATTCATTTCAACCCTTACAGAAGCCCTACTGCAGCAATTCAGAATGTGTATGCAAACACATTCATCTGCTAAAGAGTTACAGCTGTCTGAACAACCTTTTGTTTCAGCCTTATTATAAAACAATGCCTAAAACATACGCTCCAAAAAATGTTCAACATGTCATTCTACCTCAACCAACTATTTGAACCTTGCCCTTTGAAGCTGAGCAGAAATATGTATGTCATAAATTGTATTTTGAGAGCCTGGAATGGGCAGTGTCTATTGCACAGGACTCATCAGCACCTATTTTGCAGCTTGTCCCATTGTGGTTAAAAGCATACCAGAAGGTCTGGATTGTAATTTTTATTTTCACTCTAACTGCTCAGACCCCTTCGTATAACCTTTCTTAATCAGCAGTACTTCTATACCATTCTGAAAAGGTTTGATGCTTCTTTTTTTAACCCCTTCACATTGTCATCTTGGCTAAGCACAGTTAAGAGACTTCATGGAATAATGCTATGGTTAAAAACAATTGATGTGAACCAATGTAATACAGAACTCTAAGGATTTAAGGCTTCTGTTTCATTTGAACTTCACACATGTATCATCTCTACTATTTTCTCCCTTAGCTTATTACCCAAGGTCTGACTGGGAAATACTGTAATGCAATAACTGGATGTCATAATGTCACTGAACAGTTTTCCAGATGTTAGGCTGGACTTCTTGCCTGCCTTAAATCTTACAGATACTTCTGTTTGTTGTTATCATTCTTTATACCATCTATACTACTGATACTGTTTGTGATACATAATCTAGTGTAGGTCTAGCCTAGACCTATTTAACTCGCAAATTGCTGAACTTTCCCCCTATTCATGTTTAGTATTATTGTTCTACCAACTTATATGGTTCAATATAGCCTCAGTTACATCTGTACTGCTTTCCTTTCACTATATTGCCCTTGCCCATTTTTACAAGTAAATCCTGCTACTAAGGGGTAGGTGCAAAAGAGTCATGATGCTTAAGCACTGTGTCATGTTAGCCAGCTGACTCACAAATTAAGCATGGAAGCATGACTGTCTCCCAAGTGTCTGCAGATGCACAGCTCCCAAAGAATTAGTCTGTTAATTGTTTCCTAAAATCAGAAGCACTTTTTCTTGTAACAGCAGCAAAATGCTAGATCAGGTAATATAGAGCTTTTCCTTGCAACTGGGGACAATACAAAAGATGAAAAAGATGACAAAAAATTCTTACAAAAAAAAATTAAGAAGCAAGAAGGAAAATCATTTTGAAAGTATCATGAAGATCCACCATGTATACTTCAAAAGCAAAGACACCAAGCATTGTAAAAGCAGACATGAAAACACAGCTTCTGCTGTGGGACAGAACTGACAATTTTAAGTTGTATATTTTTCCTTTCTAAATGATATTCATCAGGCCTAACACCATGGAAAAGATGAGCTTCCCTCCACCACAGGCAGTACAGTTATGTGTGTACCTGTCATATTATGCTGTAGTAACTCTCAATTCCTAGGATGAGCCACAAAGACATTGTTTCACTTCAACCAAACTGGAAGACTAGCATTTCTTGGAAACAAAACAAAGAATCAACTCTATCTAGCCATCATCCAGTGAATTTATTATTATTCAAATATTTATTTTCTCTACATTTTCTTACCTTATATTCTGAACTGAGGAATTTAACGATTCATCCGGAACATTACTGGTTACAGCTGCATGTCCTTCTGTGAGGGGCTGCAATGGCTGCATTACGTGAACTGTCCGAAAAAGCTGAGTAGGTTGTACTGGCTGTGGAGATTGCATTGTCCTCAAAACTTCTGAAGTCAAGCCAGGTGTCTGCTGCTGTACAACTTCTGCATGCTCCTTCAGCTTAGCAGGCTTTGAGTTTGCTGGTTTTACCACTGAGGTTGATCCTCCCTTTGCTCCTGCGTTTGCAGACGCTCTAGTTCTGCTTGATTGGTTTCTATTGGCCACAGCAGGCGAGAGCAGAGTTGAATCAGGTGATTCAGTGCTAGGGCTCGCATCTTCATCATCAATATAGATGAGATCTTTTGGCATGTCTTTAAATTGATATACCAGGCGCTGACCTTCTACTTTAGCAAGGATTCCTCTTTGGTAATAGTATCTGTTTAAAATGCACACACATCAAGTTATACAGGTTTTTTGCCAAAAACAAAACAAAGCAACAGAACTCACAGAAAGTAAACACAGAAACAACAAGTAAACAAACTTTCATGTGTCTAGTTTCTTCATTATAAAAAGTGGCCAATTTAATAGTGTACTTTTTCCTCAAACAACTTTTTTTTACTGGTATTTCATGCCACCTTTTAACTCCAACCTTAGATAAATCTGTGGAGAAAGAGAAGAACTCCATGACTTGGCAACTCTGCTATCAACTCACACTTTGTAAGAGTTGCATGAAAACTTTCAGTTCTCCTTTTGACTCCTACAGTTCTTTCAGCTATCTGAATTCGCATTTATTCACCAGTGAGCACATGGATACATTTTAGCTACAACAAAGCAAAGGGAACAGGACAGGGGAGCACTACTTCTGTTACATTTACAAATTAGTATGACAACGTGAAATTGCGCACACCAAGGTGAGGGGAAATGAAAAGAAACGCATACTGCTCAGCTGGATTATCAATCCACTGATAAGACTGAAGCTTGATGGATGTCTACTTATTTTGCACAGGTTTTTATGTATGAGAAAACTCCCAGCCTGATAGAATCATGTGTCACTGCCTATGTTCTAAAATGGTCTGCACACACAAGCTCAGAGAAGTGGAACCAGAACTGAATTCTAAAACTGTATTTTCCATTGGAGATGGAATCACATGCAACAAGTAGAAATAATTTAATGAACATACATGAATGTTGGTGGTTTTTTTCTGAAAAGAGATTCAAATTTTATGTAAAAGGCTTGCCCCACTTGAAATCTTCAGTCTCTTATTTAGTCTGTGTCTGACTGTGAAGATGCAGTTTTGCAACAGCACTGAAAAATGTCTACACTGAAACTGAAGGTGACTGACTTGGAGTTAAGGTTAGAGAGGGTTACTTTTAGTTAGCTAATTTATTTTGCTGAAATAACTTTTTCATTTCCCAAACTAAGAGAATACTAAATTTTTCCATTATTCAAATTAGATGAGGCATTTACTGCACACAAACACTAAGGCAACAGAAACAGTTTATTACTAAAAATGCACATACCTGAGAGCTCTACCCATTGTTTCATAATTCATGTCAGGTTTGTTTTTGTGTTTTCCCCACAACCTGGACACAGCCTTGGAATCTACCAGTTTGAAAATGCCCTTCTCTCTTTGAGTCCATTTGATATATTTAGGACATGTGGCTTTGTCCTGAAGCAGTGCTAGTAAGAACTCCCAGAGATAAATTGTATTTCCTAGAATAAAAGAATTTCAGACACCAAAAAAAAAAAGGAAGAAAAAATATTAGTTGGCCATATTTTATTAATGATGCAAATAATCTTAAGAAGCTGGTATCTTTATAAAATATGTCATAATATATCATCAAGACTAGCAAATAGTAATGGAAGGGCATGGGAAGAGATCCTTGTGAGTTATTATAATCTAGGTGTACAAATACCCCAGCCACTCTGTAACCTACAGCCAGGCACCAGTCAACCTACAGCCACCCCATTTGGACCACCACCATTAGACAGCATTTGTCACCCATGTGCCCATTTCCCTCCTGTGTAAGCCAGTCACAGTAGCAGTCACCATTGCTTTACCTTAAATAGGAACATGTTAATTTCTATCCCCTAAAAATGCTGGAAATCAAGCTGTTGCTTAAATGCTTTGCTGAATCGAGGTGAGTGTTATAATCCTTTAAAAGGCTAAGCAAAATCCTTGCCTTAACAATGAGATTTATGTGGGACAGTCAGTGATATCTGCTGAGGTAGGCAAACCTTTAACAACAAAGTACAGAAAAAGGTAATTTTTTTTAATCCAGTGAGTGCTTGCGCTTGCTGGTAGACAACATTCAAATTTCATTTTACAAACAAGCAGGGACAAACACTTCCATATGGAAATGCATCACATCTGTTCAGTGTTTACCACATATAAAGAAAGGGTATTAAAATCACAGATTGTGAATACTTAAAATTAGTACAAAATCTGCATTTTTTTTCCCCAAAACCATATTCAAGGAGTCTAAACTCATACGACTAATGAGACTCTTTTTCCTGCTTTTTTTTGAAGGTTTTTGGTGTTTGATGTTCTTTTGGGAATCTGAATCTGCACATAAGCTTCTCAGTTGTTAGTCTGAGAAAGCAAGAAAAAAACTTCTTGTATCACCTCCCACAAGTAGCTGTGCAAAACCAGCAAGGATAGCAGTGCTCAAGCTTCACAAAAAATGATGCCCAGCAGATCAGAAGGTGACAGGATCCCTTTTTATAGCTTCAATTTAATTCAGCAGATTTTTTCAACTTTAACGACCACCAGTCTGAACTTTTTTTTCAATAAGAGATCTCTTAAAAATTGAAATTCCCATAATACTATATTGTAAACTATATTTAGCAAATATTCATCAAAGTCATCAGCACTGGCAATACAAAAATGTTAGCAGCTCCTTCAGCAGGTGGAAGCTTGAAAAATGAGCATTCCTAGAGAAAAAACACTGCCTTTGCAACAAATGTCTCCCAGTTTACATAAAACAGCCTCCTGGCCTTCATATATGCCAAAGGTAAAGGCTAAGGCTGCTTAGGCAAGACACTGTGTCAGACAGGAGTGAGAGCATTCCCAGCCATTTACCACCTAATCCAGGGTGCTTTTGTTGTAATCTAGACTAAAAACGCTCAGCTGCATCAAGGCAACCTGAAAATTTGTCACTGCTTAGCCACTAAAAATCACTGTGGAGAGGACTGGCTGCAAAAAACAGGTTTGCTTTACATACAGGCAGGATATTTAACCTCCTCTGAGCCACAGCAGAAGAAGAAATATGTGGAAAACTCCGTTTTCTCTATGCATCATATTGTGTAATTGTATGGAGAGCTTGTAATTTTAGCATACAAATTCCCCTTAGGGAACAGACACGCAGCTCTCATGATTTTCTAGCTGCTTCCCTGCCATGGCTGGTCATATTACTATGTTTTTTACTTCAATTCTATGTTCCTAAAAATGCAAAACAAATGGTTTTCATAACAAGCAGTGGTTTCAGGCAACATGCTCCATTTTATTCCCTTCAGAATTGGCAATTTTGTAACAATGGACAAATGTGAATTATGGAGTATCCTTGCTATCACCGACAGAACCATTAGACTCTTCCACCTGTTAGTTTTGTGGCTGGCTCCTTCCATATTTTCTATAATTTCATTTGAGCGCCACTTGGATGTCCCTCTGATACGCCTTTCATTTTTCCTTACAAATCAGGTTTTAATTAAAAAAAAAAAAAAAAAAGGCAACGAAGCATATTTGAAACTGATGGCATTAACATGTTAAATATTTACTGATTGCCAGCAGGTTTTTCTTCCTGTTATTGCAGAAAATGCCCCTTCAAAAGAAAATGACAACTCATTTGCTAGAGCGAGATTTTTCTGACCTTGAGAGTTTGACATTCTTTTGCCACCAGTGCCCAGGACTGGCTGGGCTGCTGTCCTGGCAAGTACTGCATGCATGCAAACACATCTGTCCCCAGGTGCACCAGCAGGCACTTGTGACACAGGGGAGGCTCATTCCCAGCTCCCACTGAGCGCAGCACCACTCACTGGGGCCGGGAATCAGCCTTCCCTTCAAACACCAGCCTGAGCACGGGTGCGGTGTTGGACCCCACAGCAAAGCAAGGCAGCTGTTGACAAAACTCATACACACTACTGAACAGTTCAGGCTGAGAGAATTATTTATTGTATCAGTTATGTGGCATTTATTTTTATTTCTATCTTTTAAACACGGGAGGAATGAAAGTATCAAACCCTAAGTTTTCTGCCCAAGTCTTCAAGATGTGCTGTAACTTTTTTCAAAATTCAGGACTTGGTACTTCCTGCTGCGAACTGGCAGCCTTGGTTAGCCTCATGCAGAATTAGACACATACAGATGGAACACATTTTCAAAGATCATCTGTCAAAATAACCACAGCCTAAGAAACATTAATACAATGCAAAGCATTCCCCAAGATTTCACTCAAAACACAGCAGACTCTGCAGGGATATTGAAAAGTTTCCAAGAACCCTTGCAACTAAAGTGACAAATACACCAAGAAAACTCATGTGCTCATCTTTTCCTTCCCTTGAGATGTTAACCACTCCTGAACATAAGACCTATGTTTACATCACAAGTGAACGGGTGATTTTTTTTCTTTTTACAGATCACTCAGAAACAATGTTCTCCTACAAATTTTGGTGACAACTCTTTAGACTTACCCTTTCCATCTTTGTTTTTCTTTTTCACAGATATATTTGGAGTTGTAGTAGGGGACTCAGAACGAGATGGTTTTGGTTTCTTCCCTGAAATAAACGACCAGTAAGTCAACTGCAGCTTAAGGGGAAAAAAAAAAAAAGAAACAAAGAAAGAAAAAAAAAAGGACCTGAAAAGGGAAGAGATTTGCTTCTCCAATTCAAAAAATATTCAATTTTTAGTAAGTTGGGAACTTAGTTCTGTGCTGAAGTTCTTTTTCTATGGCAGGATGGACCTCCTATACTCTTATTGTACTTCTAAAAAAAGACTACACTACACATTTTCCTGAAGTCCATGTACATTGGAAATTTCCGTGGCTATTTAGGTACTCTTAAGAGCACTCGAAACAGACGAGATGAGAAAAATAAGCTACTAACCATGTGTAAGGGCTTAAACAGGAAAAGTTAGATAAAATACAGAGCACTATCATGTTCACTCATTGCCAAAATGGAAGTTAGGGTCAAAACAAGCTTGTCTGCTTGTTTAATCAATTGCAAGTCTACACTGACAGCAGCAAACTACACCATCATCTGAAACAAACATTTTTTTCAGGCCTATTGTCTTTTACATCTTTTTCACAGTGGCTGCAGATAAAGGGAAGTCACTTGTTTATGAAGATCAGAAGAACCAGTAACAGGCTCTGAAAAAAAACCAGTTTTTTAAGTCATAAGCATGGTGGCTCTCTGGTGAGGAAGACTGAAAGGAAGAAGTTACTTAAAACTGATTACAAAAATGAAGTGCACTCATTTGAAAATGTTGAGAAATCACCTACCAACATATAAGGGAATAAAAAAGCTAAGTCATGCTGAAGTATTTTTCAGCATAAAACCTTGAACCTATTCTTTTTTTAGTTCTCATTCCCTGCAATGGCAGCTTTTACAAGTGGTGTAATCAATCAGAAACCTTCCAAACTTTCTTATGAAATAACAATTTATCTTACCAGGTTTTGCAGTGACCCCTTACAACACTGACATTACCTATATTATTACCTATAATCTTTTGAGAGGCAGAATAGACTAAGAAGACACAAGACTCAGAGAAACATATTTCTAGTTCAGATAGAATACTGTCATAGTTAAAAATATAAAGGAAAAATTTTTTCTCAATTTATTGCATTTCAAAAGAGTTGATGTTCCAAAGAGGCCAGACCAAAAGTTCTGTGCAATCCCATACACTCTAACTTTCCAGTTTTGGTTTTGTTTTGAGGGGCTATTTTAGTAAGGGAACAGCTCTGCTGCAGAGTGAGAGAGGGTTTTTCACTAGCTCTGAAAAAAACCAAAACAACTCAGTGCCAGCTGGCACTATTTCCTTTGTCCTAAACTTCCAGGTATCTACAGAGAAGTCATAAGAAACTTTGGCTTAAGCACTCACTTTTTGACATTAGCAGTCTTGCTAAGTCCATCTTTGTACCTTTTTCTTTCTCTTTTTTTGACAGGGCATGGGTGAGAAGGGATAGCTAGTTGAGACAGCTATAGTGAGTAAACTAATAACACGTGCAGTCCTCTAATTTTCATCCTTCCATCCAGACAGGATTAATGACTGAGGACGGGACACAAACAACACCCACTGTCTTGGCCAGTAATGTCTTCCTTGATTTGAAAGAAGGTAGGAGGGAGGAAATCCTACAACATTGTTTTCTTCATATATCATGATATGAAAGGATAAAGAACTACTGGTGTACATTTTTAGCAGCTTTTCTCCACTCATCATTGTAGGCTGCAGAAGTGTCTGTTCCACGTAAAATATCCTAGATGAAGTCATTCTTGCACGGATGTGCTTCTAATGCACAAGAACACCCTCAGGGTAACTTTGGCTAAGTGCTTTCCCTACCTTGAGCTGTGGGAAGACTCTGTTGACTTGTTTCCTCTTGAACAGGTGCAAATGTAGCCATTAAGGAGTAGGGACTGTTATTTTGATGTCACTAATTTAGACATTATGTCTAAATAAGTTCAGTTCTTAAAGTAAATGAAGTGGATGAGAGCTCAATTAGGTTACCACTGAACTACTCCGGGTCAGCTTCAGGAAACTTAAATACTGATCCAACATAATTTATGCACTTCTGATTAGAGATAACCTAGGCTACTAAATATGAATACGACTGCAAGAGCAATTCTAGGCTCTCTTTCTTCAGCCTAGACTACTTCAGGACTCTACCAGAAGCCCATCCAAAATTAGAAACCTGTGAAGAATGTGAAACTTATTTACAGAAACGCATTGCTGTTACTGCTGTGTATCTGGGCTAGAGATACTTTATTTGGGTAGTTTCAGACTACACTGTGAGCTTTAATCTCCAGGTGCTGACTGATACCATCAAAAAAACAGTTAACAGAGACATCAGATATGTTTCCTTTGTTTAAAAGAAGATTTTTTTTTTTTTAAAGCACATTTAGCACTAGCACGCTTCCTCCTTCGCTTCAATAGAGCATGAATTTGTTATTTTTCAGAGTACATCACCAAATTCCTTTTTAGGAGAGAATTTTACATAGAGGAAGGATAAAAAGTGTGCAAGAGCTAAGCCTTAGGTGGGGCTACCATAATTTGGATACCTCTTTGGATTTATAATTGGTATTTTCACTTTCCTATTTCCGTGGCTGTAAAAGACTTCAGGTTAGAAATTCATGCTACAAATTAAGGTGATATTAGGCAGTGAAATGTTCATCCTGATTAAATGTTTTATACCAGACCAGAAAATGTAAAATCCATTTTCTTGCACTATTTTCAGTGAGTTTTGTTAAAAAAATAATGCATGTACAAACAAACTAAATGGTATATATATAAAATATTATGCATAGAATTTATGTGACCACCTGCTGCCAAACATCTTCCACAGCAAACACAGAACTGAAGCTATTAATACAGCCAATTTCAAAGTTTCTTTGTCTGGCATCCCTTTGTTTTTCCTGTCTTTCTGATTTGTAGCTGGGCAGCTCAGTGCTGAGACATTCATGAGTACAAACATCATGCTGAACATGGGTTTGGAGTCAAGCAGATGGGTGGATACACCTCTCCTGCTGCAGCAATAAGGCCAAAAGGAAAGGAAGTGAAACCACCACATTGCTTCTGGTGAGCATTCTCTTGGAGGAGCTCTACTTGGCAGGGCCATTCTGGCCCAGTTAGCTGGCAATGCTCTGCACTGTGAATCCCTCTAAGTTTAGCTAATGGCTTATATATGCTAGAAGTCTATAAAGGAGGTCTATAAAATCTATAAAAACCCTATAAAATCACGAGTGATATGGATAGGGCAAAATGATCACCATCCTTTGCCACACCTCAAAACTGACCAAAAAAGGGAAACAAAGCATACTTAAAAAAAAAAAAAAACAACCCTACAAAGAAACAAACCCCCAAAAGAATCCCACCCACACACTGCACATTATCCTAAAGTGCACTACAAATGTAATAACATTTTGCAGCAATTCTTGTACAGCAATGTCTTACAAAACCCGAGATTCTGAAGTAACACTTCTACATCACTCAGACCATACTATCTACCTCACGAAGTCTCAAACTCACTGAAAACTAGCACTTAATGAAACACCAAGCTGATGCATCTTTTCTTGTATTTTTTTTTCTAAAACAAATACACACATTTTCTGTGAAGCAACTGGTTTTCTAACCTAAAGCTAGGGAAAAGGAAGGAGTGGGAGTAAGCAGAAGCACAACACGAAAGAGTACGAAAGCATCAAACCACAGAGGTTAAATGTCTGGCAGACAGCAGCTCCTCATTCTGACCCACACAGCAGTCAACATTAAAAAAGAAGGGAAGAAAAGAACAAACAAAAACCCCCCAGTTTAAAATCCTCTTACAGTTGGTTATCACACAGTAGTGTGCACAGCCACAGTAGTTTCCCCAACAGCACTTTCAGGGCAGCTGCTGGTAAAGCTCTCCTCCACAGCAGTTTCAGTTCAGCTTTCTTAGGGGAATCAGAGACTTCCTGACCCACACCCATCCCTATGAAACCTTGTGACATACACGGGGCTCAGGAGGCTTTCCCAGGATCTTCACAGGCCAATATGATCTCTCTCACACATAACAATTCCCAACATTTGGGATTAGCAGCAAAAGTAGCAGCAAAAATGCACTCCTATTCCACAGGAGTATGTCTGGGTAGCAGAAGCCTTATTCTGGAAGGCTGTTATACAGGAGAACCTGTGAAAGTCCTCATGCTCTAGGATAAACTCTAGGATTAGCTCCAGAAACATAACCTCCTTAGCTTATTTTTCTTTTTATATTAATTTGGTGCAAGAGCATTTAACATCTATCTACAGCATGACTCTTTTCCTGCAGACGCCAGCTTCAGAGCCTCTAACGGGTTCCATGCTGAAGCAGGGTGGGAAAACAGGAGCAGAAGGTCTGGCTAACAGCACTTCATTACTCTTTGGCACAGCACTGACTGCAGTGGAACACCACTACACTATGTAATCCAGTACAAATGGGCCTAACACTTACTATGGCATGCAGCTATTAATAAAAAAAAAAAAAAAAATCAGTAACATTTAAGAAAAGCTAAAAATCCCTCCCAATTCATCCCATATTCTGAACTGATCAAGTATCTTCAGTTGAAGCTAAGAGCTAATAAAAGTACTTCAGGATTCACAGCAGCAAAAGCTCTACAGCTTGTATTGCAATTCTGCTGTGAAGAAGAAACGATAAATAGGAACAAGCAGAGATTCCTGTAGGATAAGCCATCATTGCTACCTCTACAACATCATTAGTCTAAGCACCCTTATATGTGCTCCCACTACCCAGGAAGAAAATGCTTTCCCTGCACTGCTGGCTGAGCCCACTCAGTTATTTTGGCCTGACACCCAGGATGGTTCCAGATACCCACAGGGAAGTGACCATGCCACCCACTACTCTCCTGCTCCACACTGCTGTTCTCTGGTAGCATCTTACCTTTTTTCTTCTTTGGTTGTTCAAATTCTGGAGTCTCTGGTGATTCAGAGTAAGGGTCTGGGGCTTGGTGAACTTCCACCACCTCAGGGATCCCATCGAGTGTGACTGACACATGTGTCATAGGAGGCACCATTTCTTCCTCTTCGGTTGCACCAAACATAGTTGCTTAAGGGAAAGGAATAAAAGGAATATTTTCACACAGCCATGAGGACTTTAAAAGCTGGCTTTAGAAGAAAAATTCTAACATAGAATAAAATAAAAATATGACATTTAAGTCCCTCAAGTGAGAGAAGACTAGTTTATAATTCAATATATGTGCTGACGACATTTTACACAAGCAGAAGCACTACTAGAACAATTTAATGACAGAACCCACTCCACAAGAAGCACAATTATCTGGTTTTTCACATTCGTATTTAAGGCAATCTGCAAATGTAAGTGTATGTTCTTTTATCATGACAACATAAAACATCAACCAAACAAAACACTGCAATCTAAACCATTCAACTTCATTCACATCTTCCTTCTGTAATTCTTGACTCTTTCTTTTCCTGTTCAACTCTGCCATGGCAATGAAATCCTTCATTGCTTACAGCACTGGATATCTGATATCCAAACTATGTACATAAAGGCTATCTGGAAGTTAAGAAAAAATCCTACCAATTCCATGCAACCATGCTGCAGTGAATCCCTCCTCCTTTCACAAATAAACCTGGCAAATACAGATTGGATTTTCATTAAAAAAAAACTTACTCATTCTTTTTTCATCCAATATAGGATCAGGGGAGTCCATATTGAGAAGTGCTTCAGCAGCCTCAATTGTTTCCATTGTTTCATCTCCATTATGACAAGATGCTTCAACTAAAACCAACGGAGAAAAAATAGTTCTTAAGAAGCTATGAACTAGACTTAAAGCTTAACGTGGTATTTATTCCTATTTCATTTCCAGAAAAAGAAAGAAAAAGTGATAAACATGGTCTTCTACTAGATGTGTAGCATCAGATTAGCTGGGGAGAAAATGTACACTGCAATCATTTATTTACTACAGTATATTTTTCAGATTGCACATATAAAAAACCCCAAACAAACCCAATACAAATCCTTTGTTTCTGCCTCATCCTTCTAACCCCTCTCTTTGCTGATCAAGCACATGCAGTAAAACACAACACTCATGAAACTAAGAAATATCACTAACACAAGCAATATTCCAGAGATTATTATTTAAAAACACAATATTGCTAACTTCTTACGGTGGTCCAGTGTCTTATCCACAGAAAAACATGTACATGACACTTGAGGACATGATTTAATGGTGAACATGTTGGTGGTTCTGAGTTGACAATAGGACTTGATGATCTGAGAAGTCTTTTCCAACCCTAACAATTCTGTGGTTCTAGGAACAGAAGTGAATTCCATAAATAAGACATGCCCATTGAAACTATCCAGTTATTTAGCCTGGAGGAGAGACAAGAAAATATTCCACAAGTTCTGTTAGAGACCATGTGATGTAAAGGTGTAACTGAATCCTAAACCATTCAAATTCATGGGAATTACAGGTAGGGCTAACAGTGCAGGCTCCAAGAACACAGTGAAAAGCAAACATGAAACATGAAAAGCAATATGGAAGGTTGGCAAGCTTTTCAAAATTGTTGACTTCTAGACAATTCCTCATCCATCTCATGAGGGCAGCCATTAGATAAACCCAAAGCTCCTGAGCATTAATTATAATGCTTAATGTACATGTTAAAGTAATCTGAGGGTACACAACAAAAAAATCCAATAACATATAATTTTGCAAAATAACAGCTGTTCCAAGAAGATAATACTGGTTTAACTGGAAGAGTACTTTACCAGATGATTTTTTCAAAATAACTGTGGCATGAAAAATAACATAGATGGCAGTTCCTGGTACCATAAACATTTAAAACTGTTCAACACATCCTTTTAGAAATTACTGTTCGTTGAATGGAAATGCTTCCTTACCCTTTGATATGAATTTGATGCAACTTTGGGGAATTCACTTGCATCTATCAAAGTCATAAAAAGGGCTGCATTAGTATTCCCTCCCTAGGACACCAAGAAACCTCAGTTACTTTCACCAGCTTTACACCTCCCCCATCCCTGTTAAGCTTTGAGGAATTTTGGGCAGGGCAGTCACATTAAAAAAAAAAAAACCCAACAACCAAAAAAAACCCCCAAAACACCAACCAAACAAAAAAGCCCACTACACTGACTGACAGAGCAAGCAAATATGCATGTTAAAACACAATGTAATGACCTTGGAATATTTCTGCGCACAAAACCAGAAAGTTTATGCCAGAATTTCTATATTCCTAACCTTAAAAATATCACAGCAACAACGAAGCACCCACTTCAATTAGCACTAAGCAATTACATAATTAAAAAAACAACCAAACAAAAACTCCTGGTTTCATCCCAAATGTTTATAGCTTCAGCAACTGTATCATTATGAGAGGGCAAAGATGAATGCTGTCATCCACGCATCAGCCCTACCTCCTCCACCAGCTGTGATTTACAGAAGCCTCCTTATGTTCTGGATTTTTTCTCAGCCTTAGTCCCACAGTGCCCCAAGCGTAGGAGGCTCAGGCTAAGACAGAATAAAGCAGACAGGTGTTGAGAATCCCTGATCCACACAGCAACTTACCCTGTTGTCTACAGGACCACCGCCACCCTGTATCTTGCAAAGACACTCAGACAGTTAAGGATCTGCACCTTCTGGCTGACATCTCCAAACAGTCTTAAGAAATGAGAAACAAAGAGCTGAGGAGGAGGATAGCAGGAAGAGAAAGTAAGTATGGACTAAGGTCCTGACCTTGGAAGCCCTAGAGCAAGAGAGGGCAGCAAATCACTGACAATTTTTTCAGGCAGCTGACAGGCTCAGGAGCTCAGACCCAGGACATCTCAGCCTCAAGAGCCACATAGCATCCCTAGGGAATGTCTCGCCATCTGAAGAGGAGATGGAATATGCACTGCCCATTCAGTCTGTGGCCATGTTCACGCCTGGACTGGTGCTGGTGTCTTGATGCTTCTGGTTCTAAGTTTTATGTGGATGAGAACTTCCCACATCATCTACCAGAATTACCAAGACCTCAAGAAGGATATCACATCATACAAGTATAAATAAATGCACACAGCACTGCCAAAGCAGCTGTTCTCAGTTCTGATATTGTTTGAACGGACAGGAAGGTCAGCTTTCCATGATCCAGCTCAGCCAAAGTCATGGAGCATGGCTGGTTTATATTGCCACATACAATTTAAAAGCCAGGAGTGGTACACCCCCCCCCCCCACCCAGGTTCTCAGTGCTGCAGGCAGGGAGGAGAGAGCTGCTGCTGTCTGCTCTTTCCTCAAAGAAAGCTGCAGGAGGACCAAACCCGCTTGCTGGCTTTCAGGTACCAAGGTGATGGAGCAGAGTCAATTCTTCACTCTGAATAACAGCAGGTAAGGAAGAGACTACCAGCTTTACATCACTGTTACACCATATGGCTAGAAGTTTACCATCCCTATCCAAAACTAATGAAAGGAACTTATAATAGCCATATAAATAATGTAAACATAGAAATTAATATAATTTGATGCTCACAAAAAATATAAGCATGCTAAGGAAACTTCCCAGACTGACCATTCACAAGACTCACTGGCAGTCACATCCCAAGACCAGAGACTGCCACTGCTGGGACCTAAGGCCCTTCACAATGGGCGGCTCCAGTGACACGTTCCCCTTGGCTCCCCATACACCCCACTCACACAGCCAGACCAGGTTTCCTCACCACTTCGACCTCAGATTTCCCATGGCAGAGTCTCAGATGTCTCATTCCATAAAGCCATTTATTCACAGCACAGTAACACAGGAACAGCCCAAGCTGGTGCCCCCAAGGATGATCCCAACCAAGGAACCCCTGGGTTTTTACAGCTTCACTATAAAGTGAGGCAAGTCTCTCTCTTCCTTTCTGTGTCCATCGACCTCACTGCCGCTGCTGTCACCTGCCTTCTCCTTTCTTATCCAAAGGATCAGCAATTCCTGGCTCCTACTGTCTTTCTCACTGTTCCTTGCCTGCCTGGCCCAGGTGCCACCTTGGTGCCCTTTTTTATCCCAAAGGTTGGCAGTTCACAGCCTCTTGTCTCTGTCTCCCCTCAAGAGCTTAATTTGCATCTTGCTCTGCAGCTTGCCGGCAGAGCTACCCGGACCAGATGTACTCCTCTACAAGCAGCAGCAGTATCTTTCTATCCACAAACACAGAATGGCAAAATTAAGTTTCTTAACCACTCCAATGCTCTTGCCAACACCCTTCAAGCATCTTCAGAGAAGATGACTTCACAAAGTGGTTTAAGACAAGTTAATATTTCCCCGTTGCTGAAAAAAACAAGGGTTGTAGTTTTTCCTCCCATCTCTGCCCCTGGTTCACAATCCAAACTTCTGTCACTTAACACATACCAGGCTTCATGCTTTATTGATCACACAGTGAGACAACTGAGATTTATAAAATGTCTGAAAAGGTTTTGGTTGTATTGCTGGGTAAGCAAGCTGAATTGCAAGAACTCAAGAGCTAACAAACAAGGTGTGGGGTACCTCACAGAATAAGTGGAGGACCACGTCTTTGTCCTTTTAACAGCAAGATGCTCATTCACATCCCTCAACATGAGACAGTGCTCAGAGATATCCAACTCAGCTACCAAAGGCAAGCGGGTGTCTCTTATTTTAGCTTTTCTGTAATGTTGCAGAATGGTATTCCAATCACTGGCTGTTATGATACAGTCCCAGATTTAAGAAGAACTGGGATGAAATGGCTTCTTTTTTACACTTTGTCAAAGTCAGACCTGAAAAAATGGGGCAGGGTGTCATTTCTGAGAAGTATCAGGTTTCAAATGTTATCTGAAAAAGGCAGAAACTTTTTTTTAAAAAAGGAAAAAAGGGGGAAGGGGGAGAAAAAATGGGAGGAAGAAAATGAAAAAGGGAAAAAGAGGCAAGGAAGAAAAAAATGGGTAAGAAAAAAGGAAAAAAGGGAGAAGAGAAAGGGGAAAAAAAGAGGGGAGGGGGAAAACCACACCTAAAAATATCTTCCCAGTTTTTCCCAGGGTACAAGTCTTTGTTTATCTGAGCAAGCCACAAACATAAGCCTCTGTATCTGCATGCCAATTTCTGCCCAGTTACTGCAAATCCAGGTTCCCCATGAATCAGCATTAGCACAAGGCTTGCCCAAACACAGCCTTCTGCTCTGAAATTATGCTTCATGTTGGAAGTTACCCACCTCAGTTCAAAGTCCTGTTTTCCCTCTTCCTGTCTAGTGCCTTTTTTGAAATTTTTACACCACTCTGGGCAATCCTGTCCCACCCCCATTGCTTCTCTGGTGGCTGGCAGCTCTGCAGAGTGGACAACGCGAGTCCTTGTCCAGCCTGAGATAAAGGCTGTGCTAGTCACAGCTGTGTTTAAGTTCACTGCTGGTTTTACTAGAGACAAAAGCAGGGACTGCAGAGCCTCAAAATAATGTCAGAAGAAACCTAAAGTTGCTAAAAGAATAAAGAGATCCATTAGACATGGACAGACCCCCCCCCCTTTTGCAGAATAGCTGTCTGTTAAATTTAAGCACATACTTTTTAGTATCCACTCTGAGCTGATTGTTATCTTACACTGGAAAACTGAGTTTAAAAACACAGGTATTTCAGGAGACCTGCAAATCACAATTTTCTTTTTTAAATAAGGCTTTACAATTTGTAAAGAAAATTGAGGTGGTATATAAAAAAAACCCTCTCTGGTTTTAACCACAGCTACAGGCAGCCGTGAATAATTTCTTTACAAAGTAACTGAAACCAAAACCCATTTTTTTACAACTGGCATCTCAGCAACTCACAGTCCTCACAGATTAACACTATGAAGTTCAGTTTCCACCTAAATACTCCTTCGGATTTCTTTGTAACATCAGAAATGACCACCAAAGACACTGGGTTTGTGCAGGACTGCTAGAGCTTCACAAAATGTACTAAGCAAACACTACCAAACTTCAAAATGTTGCAAAATAACTTCTGAACTGGTTATTAAGTACCATTATCGATCTATGAAAACGCACACTTGCATGCTCCCTATTCAGACTAGGGCACAGGACATCTAAATTCAAATTTTCTATCCCTGCTCTCTCATCCTCCCCCACAAGCTGTCTCAGTGCAGCCACTTCCCTGATCCCATGAAAACAGTGCCAGAACACGTGAACCACAAAATGGCAGACTTTGATTAACTGTGGTTTTTAATAACTTAAACTCAGCAGACATGACAAAGTTAAAAAAAAAATTATAACAAGAATAAATGTTTTCAGGAATAATCCAATTAGTTCCTCCGTCTTGTGCACCTTATATCCATAACTAGCCACATTAATAAGATATACAAAGTGTAGCAAACTGTACCATCTGACAAGTTGGCCTAGAATTCCTCTGCACAAAACATTATCCCTTGTATTTTTCAGAGAAAAAAATTTCAGTATTCCCTTTAGAGATAAAACTTCATTCAAAGCCAAATGCTCTAATTACTTTTGTTAATCACCCTTCACTACATGATAGTTAATAATTTAAAATCCCATAAGACTGGCAACAAACTGACCATAAAATTGCCATGGCAGTTCTTCCAGGGAAAAGTGCTTCTAAAGAGGAGGGTGATAAGGCACGTCTGCCTATTCATTACAAAAAAATTACAGCGTGAGCATTAACATAGCTAAAAAGCCGATTGCTGGCCATGTCTCAGCAGGGTTTCATGTGCAACACATGCTGATCTTATAATTTAGTTTTCTGCAGGTTATAATTTATATGACCGGTAAGTAATCACCAATGTGTGATAGCTGTGCTTTTGAAGGGCTGAAGCTACATCCTACAGTTGAAAAAACCGATCAGCATCCACTATTCTGCAGATAGATCCCTAAAAACTAATTGCTTCAGTTTCATGAGGTTTACTGCTAATTTCTGTTAATCTAGGAGAAAAGAGAAGCCCAGTGGATGACAGCTGTAAAATAGTACTGAAAAACGAGTAACTTTAAAAAACTTAAATCCTTCACATTAAGCAGTCATCACTCAGTAATGTTTAGTCATAAATTATGGTGGTTCCAGTTTTGTTTTGCTGTGAACGTCAGCCTTATAAATATTTTAATGTGGAATTAGTACAGTCTTTATGATGTCTGATCCTCTCTCAAAGGCATAAAGTGGAAGTGACTGAAAAGACTGGTACTAACTTCAAAGAACAAAACAACACATTTCACTGTTGAGAGCAAACACGCCCATGAATAAAATCAAGAAGGAAACTTCAAAGAAGGGAGAAAAGAAAAAAAGCAGCTGAAAAATAGAGTAGGTGGGAAAATTCAGCTATGATTAGCCCCATTTCAGAGGCAGCCTATAGCAAGCTATACTTGAACTGGGTCTCTTGCACACAGCAGTCTTGCAGCTCAAGTGGGCAGCTGTGGCCACAGCCGATGCTTGTCCGCAGTGGGCAGGGAGATAACAGGGGCCTCCCTCCCCCATGTCCTCTCCTCCTGGGGGGTGGCTTCACACCCCTGGGCCCCAAATTCTGTCCCACTAGAGTCAGGCTGGATAGCTTCCTGCCAGAGACCAGGGGCTGAGCTACCAGTGTTGCCTGCCTTGTCCTGAGCAGGAGCTTTCCAACCACAGTGCTGGTCCCTGCTCGGCCTGCATTCATCCCCTCTCCCTGCTAAGGAAATCCACAGCATGCACAGGATGGAGACTGAAACAGATAATTAGTTAGCATCTCCTCCACAACAATCATCTCTGCAAAGTGGCAGTTCTTGATTTCTAAGGACTTCACCTTTAAAGAAAAACAGATTTCTTGAACTACAATGGACGATGGGAACAATACCATATTTGTCTGCTGCCAAAGTATCCCAGAAACCCTTGGACACCATCAGTTACAAGGATTAAATATTTTCAGTTTCTGGCAGCAATTTGCAAACCCTTCTCATGTGACCAGCAACAAAAAAAAAAAAGAAGATTAACAAGGGCATTCGCAAAACTGGAGTTTCACAATTACTCAAACATGTAAAAATTCACACACAATATATTACAGTGAATATGGATTCACAAAAATGATCTGCTATGAAATTTACACGGATGCATTAAGTGGTGCTTAAGTAACACACTGGGGAAATGCCAGTTGTAGTGTGAATAATTAATATGAACAGCAAGTTGGCAAGAGGTCTCAATTTGAAATACAGTTTGAGTATGTAAAACCTTCTTGAATAATAACCTAACTTATTTGTATGGTCACAGTCTGTTCACAGATAATTCACTGCTATGAAAAAAAATGAGCTATTTTCATCAGATAAAACCATTTACTGAGAACAGCTCATATCAATTTACTCTGTAAACTGCTCCTCATATCAAGTTATGTTGAGTTCTTGTTTTGCTTTTGGTAGTAAAAGATTGTATCAGAGCATGTCTTTGGAAATAATGTCAAAAGCATGAGTGAAACCAGCAAGATGTCTCCACCCCTGGAGACAGTCCAGGTGTGGAGCCTAGTGACTGAAAGAAAATTTCTCTCTGTAAAGTATCTACCCTTCTTTTGAGACTTTTTCTGCAAAAGTGCTTCAAATACACGTATTCAGTGAGAGGTTGTGTTTAAAAAAATGTGACATATCTTTGTGCTTTCCTCTTGAGAATTGTTTTTTCTTTGGGGCTACCTTTTCTAACAGAATTTACAAAAAACATCTGTATTTTAGGTGTTAATCCTTATTAGAGAGCCAAAATTAATACTGTGCTGAGCATACTTACACCAGTAAGCCATGCTAGCATGCACATTTTAATTTACAATTCTATACCCTCAGGAAGTTACAGCAGTACATCTATTCAAGATGCATATTCCTGCTTTTTGGTATATATGTTTACTTAGGAATGTACCACCTATTAAGTAAAAGCAAACAAAACCTATGAAGAACAAAGAAAACCTTGTTGGTACTCTGAGCAGGACTCTGCCTTAATCACTGTTGATGGATGAAACTCTTCACCATTATCAGCTGTGTAACTGGAATTGCAAGCCACCTGCTCACAGTATTCATGTCATTTTCTCTTTCTTGTACAGAATTAACAGCATTCAATACCACTCTTCATTTTGCTCCCTGTTGTTTTTTTGTCCTTAACCTTTCTTCCACCATTAGTCACAGCCATCTTGGCGCAAAGACATGGCACAGAAATGGTTTCATTGCCAACCTGTGAGGGTGATATCATCATCTTCTATGATTTGCTCTTCTGCGACATCCAGAGAGTTCTCAGTGATCATGTCACTAGGTTCATCCACGCAGGTTAAGCCAGAGTAGTTATGTAGGAGTTCTGCACTAGGAACATGCTCCACGATGACAGCAGGGAAAATAGATGGATCACCAAGCTGGGGGGGTGTAGAAAAAAAGAAACAACAAAATATTTGTTAGATTGTATCCAATCTAACCACTTAATGAGTAATACTTCAATAGACCTATACTACACCACCTGGATATTAAACTGTCAGGAGGGAGTACTAAAGGACAAGATGATTTTTAGCACACAAAAGCAAATAGCAGCAGTGTCCCACCAGCAGCCAGAGGCTGAATATTGCTGTAGTATCTGCTGTACTGACTGTGCTTCAGTACATAACACCAGACCTGCACAACATGGTTTTGAAGCATTAAAGCTGACAATACAGAGGAGTGGCATAGCACAGTAAGTGCTAGACTTTGCTGGCAATAATACTGAGTGAGGAACTTGCTGCTAACACCTTCACCTTTTGCTCTTCCCATCAAGCTGAGGGTGAAAGAGTCCTGTGGCTGTGAGGACTGGACAAAGCTCTCACAGGCACCAAAATTCCTATTTAACATTTAATAACACTATTTAATATCACTATTTTAGGGGCCACTTGCTACAGAAGGAAGGGGTGTAATGGGTTGATGTAAGTGCTGTAATACATTCCCTCTCTAATTCTTATGGCTTTAGTCATTTGACCTTACTCACACCACACCCCCCTCAGCACTTTCCTTCCTAAGTCTGCTTTTAGACATCACCCTTCAGTCTTGACAGTTATTTTGCATCAGATACAGAAGAAAAGAGGCAGCTGGAAAACAGAAATCAAACTGACCATCAATAATAATAAGATGCACACTCTCTGAAAAGGCAACCACTCAACAGGAAGAGGTTTGCAGCAAATAACATCTACTACAGCCACTGTATTTTCCAAAGTCAGTCTTTTAAAATGTCATTTGCAGGAAGAAAGTCATAGCAGATGGACAGCAGAACAGGTTCAAAGAAAGTCTAGTGTAACTCTAAGGTTCCCCCACTACAAAAATAAAACGCATTATGAGTGTCTCAAGCTTAAAAACAAGAAAAAAAAAAAAAGTTGCTAAAACATATTTCTGAGAAAACCAGTATATCGATGTTGGGATCTCCTCCCCCTGCCATGGAGCCCTGGGAGAGGGGCCCTGAGGGGAGACATGAGGTTTCCCTGCCCCTGCTCAGCCTCGTTCCCATTGGTTGGTTTGTGCTCCCTGCGCAGGCAGAAGGACCCTTGGTCCCGTGATTGAGCAGTTCCTGGGCAGAGCCCCAGCCATGCGGCTGGAGAAATAAACATCTCTGAAACATCTAGCAAGAATCTGTCCACATATATATTTCTTTTTCACGGGCCTCCTGGTTTGACATATGCGTGTTACAGTAATCCCCACTGTAACATATCCACATTTGGTCCCACCCTCCACAGAAGAGCACAGATATGTACAATCATAGAATCATGGAATGGCCTGGGTTGGAAGCAACCTTAAAGATCATTGAGTTCCAATCCCCCTGCCATGGACAGGGACACCTTCCACTACATCAGGTTGCTCAGAGTTCCAGCCAGCCTGGCCTTAAACACTTCCAGGGAGGGGGAATCCACAGTTTTCCTGGGCAACCTGCTCCAGTACTCTTCCACTCTCACAGTAAAGAACCTTTTCCTAATATCTAATCTAAACCTACCATCTTTTAAGTATGAAGTCATTCCCACCTGTACTGTCACCACATGCTCTCATAAATAGCCTCAATCTTTCTTGTAGGTTCCCTTCACGTATTGGAAGGAAGGTCAAGTAGTTTTTTTAACCACACAAGTTAAAAAACCAAGGGAAAAAAACAACTGTATCATTGTGCCCTCGTTTAGGAATTACTCATCTCTCACTCTTGCCACTACACACACCATCAGACGGCAAATGGTATCAGAGCTATCTGCTCAACACAGACAACAGCTATGGGAGTAAGCCTCCCCTAGGGAAGAGTCTGGACCGTAAGTACTGAAAGTAGAAAGTGCAATTAGAAGTTTTAAAAGGCAGTAATTACCACTTTAAATTGCTCTGTGTTTTGTAAAACATGTCTCAGAAAAAACTGTGGTAAAGGGCAACCAGGAAAAAAAGAAGAACTGAAATATAAGTATTTTAAAGGGCTTCTATCATGGACAGTCTCCTAAAAAAAAAAAAATAACCAACAAAACTAAAATTAAAAAAAAGACCCAACAAATGATGACCTATTTTATCAAACATTTCAAAAGAGAGCAATATGGTAGAAGATCAATAAAAATGAACAAAGTGCAAACCAGTTAAAGCCCTCTTGTGCAATCATATCGCCAGATGACAGGTGTATATCAAGTCACGCAGTGGGACAGCTGCCACGCTACACCTTTGTGGGCACCTCTAACCAATGCTACATCATGCTGGAGCTGAGAAACCATAAATCATTGATGGCCAAGAGGTCCCTACTGTTCCTCAGAAAAAGTGATGCTCACATTTTGCATCCTATTTGTTTACTGACCCTAACATCCTTGATCCTATTTGCTTCCAGGCAAGAATAAACAAATAGATTTGATTAAATAAAAGCCAATTCAATAAAAAAAGTTAAAGCACCGTAAAGAGAGAGGAAAGATTAAAAACTACATGCATTAAAAACAAGTTCTATTTTCAACAATACGTTCCATAAGCTACAAGGTAGATGGTCCATTATAGCCTCATTCCTGAGATACAATTATGTTCTAAAAATAGTTCAAATACCTCAGTTTCAGTAATATGCCACAATACATAACTTTTGGGATTTAAGTTACAGACAGCTGTGGTCCAGGCACTTGGACATGAGCTAGGAACCCCAAGGTTCCTTCCCAGCCAACAGACAGAAATGGTATTTCTAGGGCACAATTTCCCTGCCCAGTTTTAGGCTCCTGTGCTATGCTAGAATGAGACATGGCCTAAAAACACCTATTTCTCTACATTGACTATGAAATGGTGGAGGCGTTGGGGTGCTTATTTCTGGTGTAGGTGTCTGTCCCCTGCACACTCGTCAGCAAGTGGCCAGCTTCCTCCCCGCCACATCTGCGCAGCGAGGCGCGCTCCTCTCGCCCGCTTCCACCCCTGCACCAGCTCAGAAGCTGCAGTGTCTGCAGCGACAGATCGAGTTGCCTGTGCTCAAGATAAGCTATACATTAGCTCCTTCTGGAGAAGAAAATTACTCTGGCTCAGCACTGTCCTTCTCTAATGACCAATGCTCACGCCACTGGCTTGGCCTCTGAGAGGACAAGTTGTAGAAAAATGTTGCAGTATAATAAACAAAACACAGATAAAATCAACTGATTGTCACATGCTTTCAGACCAGTTTCTCAAAGCCCTATTTATATTACACCCTATTCACTTTGCTATGAAACCTAGTTACAAAAGCCCAAACATCCATGTGTTTCTAAAATACACTTCACTGCTGACCAAAATGTTTCCTATGGTACTGATCTGTGCTGCTTCAGACAGCTCAGCAGTACTTGGTTTGATTCGTATGATCAGATCTGAACTGCTCTGCAAGATTAAACTGTATTTTGACCATGTCTAGAAACAATCATCATACATGTAACTCTGATATGGTCACTGAATATGTCTGCAGGCAGAGAAACCCCCATGGTAGGGCAATATCTCTTCACCTGAACTCGGTGCCAGACCATCCAAGGAAGCTGCTGACACACTATGCTTCCAAAAGACTGGAGACAAACAGAAAAGCATTCACTCACGGTAAGACATTTTAAAACGTGCTTTTCTTTAACTTAATCACAGTTTTGAACTGGAAGAATCCCAGTAAACATCACTTCTTGTGGCCTTTTATTTTAAAACTGTTGTTACACCTGCTTCCAACTCATACCCTACAGTGGTACAATGTATGGACTTTCCTTCCTGCCATGGTTGTGAAAAGGAAAGGAGGAACAAATTCTAATACGCTCCTATTGAAAAAAGCATTCACACAACGGCAAACAAATTTAAGTTGAAACGCATTTTTGTGGAAGTGGTCATTGCTTTTTTGCACAATATTTGCAATTGGTTATGACTGCATTAACAAGCCTTTCACTCAGTTTTAAAAGCTAATACTAATGTACACAGATGTACATATGGCTGTTGTGAGGTAATCTCACCTCGGTACTTTACTATAAAGTTCTTGCTTTCACTGAGAGCGCCTGAATCCCAGTTGAGAGCCAAGCTAAACCTTCCTCTAGTTCTGTTGTTTTGTAAGACCCAAAAATACCTTTGTGCACATTTGGAACTGCAAAAGAGCCCTTTTTTACTATGGCTCCCTTTGAAGCTAGTGTGTAATGAGAATTACACACAGGGAAAACATTAAATTAAGAACTACAAGGTAGTGATTCAATTAACACAAATTAAATTACCTCTCTATTAGCAAGATCACAAAATAATTTATTTCTAATACAAACATGCTTCTATAGGCCCTGGCAAAAAGGAAGAGTGCAAACTATCCCACCTAAGTTTAAAAAAAATTCCCCAAGTGTCAGCAATAATTTTCAAGAAATTGATACAGAGATCCACAGAAGAACAATTTGCATACCTTTAAATTTCTCCTACTTCTGCTGCTTCATCTTTCTCATACAAAATATAGGTACAATATGATACCCTAGCTCCAGCAAAGCTTTGACTTGGCTTCAACCCATCTCCCATGTCGGTGGGACACATAAAGCCATTGAGCTACTGCTGAAACCTTCCCAAACCTTAGACACCAAATCCCTGTAGACTGACCTTTACCAATTCAGAGGAGTGCAAACTTCATACAGATGCTGAAGTCCATGGAAAGCCCCATCAGCAGCATGAAAGCATTGGTTATACTCCATAATTCCCTGAAAACTGAACCCTGTCCTGCTCCAGGGGCTGAAGGCAGCAATCTTCCTTCCTGCTCTCTAATTCTTCTACTGTGTTTGACATGCTGACAAGGTATTTCTTTTTTTCTCTGAAAATTGTCTCATGAACTGTCACCAACTGACAGAAGATCAAAACACCATCCTGGCCATGGAAATGGAATATAAGGAAGCGGATTTCTTCTGCTTTGGAGGTACTGTCTTCTCATACTACAAGTCTTTAAGGATGACAACTTGTCCCAGGACTATGGTGACTAGCTTCTAACTGGTGTGGAATAAATTTTGTGCAAGTGAATGATGGGTGGGAAGAAATGTATGCAATAGATAGTAGAAGGAAAAGCTATATGAGAAAAAAAAGGAGAAAGCAACCTCTGGGAAAGACCAACTGTCTTTTTAACCAAACAACAGAATCCAGACTCACAATACAGATGGCCATCTATAGTAAAAAAAACAAACATAAGGAAAAAAAAAACAAAAAACAAATAAAACACCCCAGAAAACTAAACAGAATGAGACAAAGTGACCTTAGTGACTAGAAAACAGCCTTTGGTTTTCCCCTGCTGAAGGTGTCTGTGCAGAGGCAGCCTCTTGACTTTAAAGGTGTTCCCATTGCCAGCATCTGAGAAGTGACCAAATTGCACAAAGGGATGCTGAAGGCAGACATACGATGCTTGCTTTTCTGGGAAGACAGCCTCATTACAGATTTCATATTTTCCTTAAAGTCTTCATAAAACTGAAAGTGGATAAGGGGGGAGGAACCTTCTGCAGGAGCTGGAAATACCAAAAAAATGTAGACTTCCATCTTGACCAGCTGGCTTAATCTTTCTGAAAGCCCATGGCAATATCAGGGAATGTGGAAGAGCAAACCTAGGCATAAGATAATGGTACAGAAGTCATGACTCAACCTAAGGTCTTGGACCCCTCTTTATCAGAAGGGAAGAGAGAAACATCCCTCAGAGATATAGAAGGGGTCTTCAGGCACAGGTTACTACACGCATCAGAGCCACCTGAGAGAGCACAGCCCGACACAGAGCAGTCATGCTGGGAACCATGTTAGCAATTTAATTGTTGTAATGATTCAACTTGTCCCTGGCACCATTTAGAACTTCCTACTAGGGATCTAGACACTGTGGCTGCTTTTATTCAGCTTTTTAAATTAAGAATGTCCTTATCAAATATCACATTAGCTGTAAGTCCACAAAGGATTAAATGAAAAGGCATTGAAAGAAGAAGCTGCAGATAGGAAGAGAAGCAGGTTTAGACAGCGGCATTGACTCAGCCAAAGCCTGTAGGAACTCCTGCCAGTTTTATGTGTGCAGTCTCTCCTTGTCTCCCAACAACAACAAAAAAACCCAAACAAACAAAACAAAAACACAGAAAGGAAGAAAAAGCAAACTCTCTATTTTAACCAGATTCCTGACATGTAGCAGGAGCCAGACAGGTTATCAGTAGCCTTAGCCCAAGACACTTGTTCCCTTCTGAAAATTACAAGGGTATTTTCATTTCATTTCTTCCTCACCACAGATCTACTGTGTGGTAAGCGAACCCTCCAAGAAAAACAAAAAATTTAAAAATCTTTTCTAAACTGCAAAAGATAAAGCTGATAAGAGCAAGCCTTTCCCGTTCACACGGGTCCATGTGACTGAGCCCCTCCCATTGGCATCTGCTGCTGAATGCTTACATTTGCAAATGGACTGTTCATAATTTATGGTTGTTTAACCAAGACTTGAAAAAAAAAAATTAAACAAAATAGCCATGAATTATGACTTCCCTGAAATAGTGAGCATAGCTGCCACTTAGACCCCGAACTTCTCCCCACAGCTGTTCATGTCCCAACAGCTCTTGGCACAAGAGAGCTACAGGCAAAGCTTTGACAAGAAAAGCACCAAAGTTCTTACAATGCCAGCTTGTGGGGGCATTGCAAAAATAATTATCCAAAGATGAGTTAAATGACACCTTTTGTATAGGATGAAGATCCAAAAAAAATGCTTTTGCCCAACATAGACCACTTAGAGAGCTAACATTTTTGCGAAGTACACAAATTGCATTATCCATCCCTAAATACAACTAATCTAAGAATTTAAAAACTTTAGGAGTAGCAATAGCTCCTATGTGGTAAGAAGCAGGTCAATCAAGTATAAGCAAGAAGCAGTCTTTTTGGGCTAATGTACTATGAACCCTAGGCCAAACTAAACCTTGCACCAGCTTCCCAGGAGGGAAGCTTCCCTGTGCAGGGCTTCTCTTCTACAACTGAGTATTTAAGATTTTACTTCGGGTAGCCAACTAGCTGGCTACCTGCATCTTTGATATCTGAACTAAGTGAACTCAGTGATTTAAAAGGAGCTTGCATCTGACTGCAGCAATGGCCTTCCTGCTATGCACCCTCTATCTCTGGCCTTTCGCATCTTTGATTTCATCACCTTTTCGGTATGCTGCAGGGCATCTTCTTTTCTTGGACTTCATGTAGAGCAGAATTTAGTGGGGTTATGAGATAAACATCGAGGTTGAGTTTGTTCTGAAGCTGGAGAAAGCTCTGTTTAGAAAGGTTTTACTGTCCTGTTGAGCTCTCTTTAGTATTTTTAAGGTTTTTCAGGTAAGCATCTGAAGAAATTGCAAGAAGCAGAATGCACGGCTAAACAGAACAAAACCACGTGTGCTCTCACTACCCCTCCCAGGAACCACACTGAAGTAGCCCTCCCTACCTCAATTCTCCCCTCTCCTATTGGCTTGTAAAGTAAGGCCAGCAATTAACAAACAGCAGAGATAATAAGTAAGGCTTGTTCTCAACTACACTTGTGCAATTCCCATATCTAAATCCCCAGGCTACCACAAGCTCTGGAAAAATACAGGGAAGGAAGTTACATTACTAATTCCACTCAAAACTGAGTTAGCACTTTAGACAGACAACACTCAGTTCATTGAAATGATCGCATGACTCTGACAGCAGAAACAGGGCAGTGACCCAGCCAGATATTAGGCCATACAGAAAACCAGAGACAAGATAATAAAGCCGAAAGTGGGGCTTTTTTTTTAAAGAGAGGAGAGTAAATGCTTTTCACTCTAACAAAAGAAGAACAGTTTGTCATGGCACTTAGCCTTTTAAGAACTGTTTCTCCACAGCACTCAGACACCTAATTTCTTGTTAATAAATGCAAGCTCTAATATTAACCAAGCTGTAATATTACCTGCATGATTTTTACAATAGGAATCCTACACTGAAGCTTCAGAACTCACAGGATGTGGTTTAAATAATCCACACCTAAATGAAAGTCTGCTCATGTAGAAACAGACGTATTTTCCCTGCAGTGTAAAAGAAACCAATTGAAATTACCTTCAAGCTTATTTCTGAATAACCAGCATACAGTAACACAATTTAGAAACCAATCTGTAAATAACAGTGAACAGGTACATACTGCACCTTCCAGTCATCTGCAGTGTGACCATTACTTCTACTCAGAATTTTATCCTAGCGCACTAGAGAAGTTGAAACTACTATAAAATACCGTAATTTTGGGAATTCTACATCACATATGCATGGATTCTACTGGCACAAATCAGAAAAACAGGAAAAACATTTTGGGAGGAGGATATCTCTGCAATACTGCAGAGGTTATAACATTTCAACCAATTTCTGTTCTGTGCATGCAAGTTACAGGAAGCAACAGGAAGCTTTTGAAACAGCACAAAGATCTGCTGCAACAATAATGACCTCAATGTTTCCTTTTTGTGTTTTACACCACATTTTTTCCTCGTGTTTCATAATACTTTTAGAAACCATATTTGTACAAGTTGGTGCTTACACCGTCCCATACCTGCTGCTCATCCTCCATGACGTTGCTGGCAAATTCAAACACAAGCTCATTCTGCTGTACAACTGCTGCCATAATAACGCATTCCCAGGTCTCAGCTCCACATACAAAGAAAAATGTTCTTGAATGTGAAAGAACAGAGAGCTTCACTGAGGTCCAGCTGGGCAGAAAGGCAGGATCACAAAATGAATCGAGTATCAGTGTTCGTATTTCTTAGATCATCAGTGTTCCTGGGTTCTTCTCTTCTCAAAGCAAAACAAACCAAGGCAAATCCTTTCCTGAATTGTTCTTGCCACCTCAATAGCCTTTAACACTGTGAAGGGAAAAATTAAAAAATTATCATTAAAAAATGATTACTTTAGCAATGTGAAATAGTAGCAGTGGTAATAAAGCTTTCCGCATATTATAACTGTTCTATCTACGTCCAAGGAAGTCAGACACCTTTTTGTCTCCAAAGGTCTCTTTTACTGATTAATGTATGTGAACTTTCATTCCCAGAAACAGAACTGTTTCAGGAAATAAGACATCAAAGTGTTTCATATTAAAAGCATGAGACTAAGGAAAAGTTAAAAAAGTTAACAAGAAGAAAATCCGTATTTTCATTTGATTTGGATATGCAGTTTTCACATTCATTAGTACCTCTCATCCTCACAGTTTCTTCAAAGTAAAAATACAAAACTTAGATTGACCTACTCAGCTGTAGGATATCCCAAGTATATCACATTTCTTCTTCACACACAGTTCAAATT
Organism: Corvus cornix cornix; assembly: GCF_000738735.6. Taxonomy (NCBI): domain Eukaryota; kingdom Metazoa; phylum Chordata; class Aves; order Passeriformes; family Corvidae; genus Corvus; species Corvus cornix. The sequence continues at coordinate 57,767,411 of NC_046332.1, read as the reverse complement.
CAGCAAAGTTGTTGTTTTGCAAGTCAAATGCTCTGGATCTTGAATCCCCATGTCAAAATGACAAAACCAATAAATAAATTCTTTGTACAATCCACAGAGTCCCCACGTTCCTGCATGAAGCAGATCTTCAGCTTCATGTTAAAAATGTGCTGTAAATGTACCCTTATCTCTACCAGAGTCTCGCAAGCAGCCGGAAGGAAACAGCACTGACCACGTCATGGCAAATTAGAACCGGCAAAAAAACTGCACAGTACAAAGAAAAAAAAAAAAATCCCCAACTACAGAATGTAAACAGCTTCAGTGAAGGGCTGAGCGCCCACAGCTCCCATGCTGTTACTTACTCATCGGGCCAAAGGTAAACGCGGTTAAGGTGAGCTGACCAAGAGGTTGCTGCACCACCTCTGGGGAAAGAGGCGAGCGCAAAAGAACTCTTCGTGTACAACTCAAGTGACCCATACATTAATTAAAAAATCTACCATTTCTAAAGAATAACAGAAACAGGTGTCTAAAATTAGAAACCTAAGGAGTATGTTGGTGCCTAGGAATTTAAATCCATATATTTTAAAGGAAGCAAAATGTGTGGTTCCTAGCTTTTTGAGCAAAATTCTTTAAACTGCCTTTGATTAGGAGATGCTGTGACAAAAGAATAAGGGGCAGAGGTCTAACACGTACCCATCCAGAGTGAGACCCCCAGGAAAACCAACTTCAGTGCCACTGGTGAGGATTAGCAGCTGCCTTTGTACAGGAGGTTTAACTTTGCCTTGTTTTTACAGTAGGCTGAAACTCAAAAAAATGAAGAGCATCTTCCTCTCCCCAGTGCCAAGCAATTTAATTAGGGAGGATCATGTCAGAGACTTGTACTCCCCTTCACTCTAGGAAATGTAACAGCTGTTTTTCCTATATAGATTGTGGTATTCCCAAATTCCTAAGTAGTGATGGCAGAGCATTTAGGCATTTAAGTCACTAGATCCTGCCCTTCTAAGAAATCAGGAAACCCAAACCCAAGATTATGCAAACAGGAGAACCTCCCCAACTTCCAAAGCATGCTCTAATTAGCTGTTAAAAGTTTTGTAAGAGTAGCCACAACTTTAACTATATAATATTTGCTTTAATGAGAGTTGTATGCACGAACAGAGAAGGAAGTACTGTAGGAACCATGACTGTTCAACCTCAGCACTTGCCATTTTACTGGTTGATTTGAATAGTCAACGAGGCTTTCTCCATACTTCAGCAGGGTTACGGCACTGAAAGCATTACATGCAATCATATAATCCTGGGTGACTTCCTTAAATCTAGTTAATTGGCCTTGCCTTTTAGAAGATGTGGATGCCATTAGGAAGTAGACACACATTGCCAGTATAGTGGCCCAACTTGGCCCATCCTAGACTCCTACCACCCTGTATACCAGCCTGAAAATAAAGTACATAACTATATAATACATAGTTTAATATTTCCTACAGACAGCGATTCAAGTGGGTCAATCTATGCCAACAGGGATATACCAACTTTTTCAGAAGAGAAGACAGGTTTGGAAATTTATTGAAGTACAACTTCTATTCTGGTTCCTGTTTAGGAATAAATTTTAACTGTCCAACAAGATTAAATAATATTTTAAGCCACACCCTCTACTCAGTGAAGAGCAACTTCACTGTAAAGGATCACAAGGCAAACAGGGAAATACAAGAACCTCCTCAGTTGTCCAAATGGAGGCTTCTGTTTAAATGGGGGTTAAGCTAATTGTCCAGAGCCAGAATACTGCAAGGGCTTATAATCATGGCCATTACACTGACTGAAGTCGCATGTATGAACAAGGACTACAAGTCCTTAAGACCCAGTAACTTTCTAAGGTCAATAACAACTAACAGACTCAATGTAAAAATAGGGATAAAGGATGTCTTAGAGACCCAGGCTACCCAGTAAGCTCACATATAAGGAAAACTGGAGGCGAAGCTACCCTAAAAAATTTTAGAAGTTCTCCATGTGCATTGGGAACTGACACTTTCTTCCATTAGTGCCAGGTTATTCATTATTCTGTAAAATATTAACGTTTTTCAGTAGATACTACAATACCAAAATATACACAAAATGCCTAAGACCCAAAAGCTGTGGCAGTAAACTTATTAAAAGCCATAAATAAATATCTCCGAATTTTTTATTTTAAAAAAGAAACAACAGAACTCTCAATGCAAAACTAATTATCATGATTCAATATGATTTAAGAGACTGCAGCAGCATAATGCATTTGATCCACACAAACACTACTTAAACCAGTCACACTTTATGCTAACATGAAACTCCTAATCATCTGATAGAACTGCAGGAACAGTCAGTCAAAAGCTGTTTTATGAATTCTGCACTGCGGTGATGCAGTGATGTGAGACTGTTCCTTCTCCCCTATACCCTGGCCCCAAAACCACCAAGGGCTCTATAAATAAAGTCAAATGATACATTCTTCTTACAAAAGAAACATCTAATGACAACATTAGTACCAAAGCCAGAGACAAGTGGGTGAACAGGCTTTAGTGAGCTTTTATATCTAACCTTGCAGTGGTTAGGGACTCAGACTATTATTGTTTGCAGGATATTTTTCATTACTTCTGTAGCAGTATATAGAAATAGCAAATTATCTACTGGGCAACAACAGCACAGCAAAATAATGCAAAAGTACTTTCCTTTAACCCATATTACTTTCTCTGCCATATAGAAAACAAGAGCAGCTTTTCACAGAAGCCAGCAGAATTCTAAACCAGCTGTATTTTCCTCCAAATCTATTTTTATAAACTGTGCTTTCATTATTCCAACTATCACAGGGTCCTGCTGTCTATAGGCTAACACAAACACGAGTATTGTTTTTGCTATATAATGCCACTTATCCCTTGCCTGATTTTACGTACATCTGCGAGTAGAAAATAAGTTATTTGCAAACAGCATAAAATGCAGAAATTGTATTCATATACACAGTAACCTTGACTACATACAAATAGTCCTAAGAGAAAGGGAACCCAATATACATTATCATAAAATTTACATCAAGTTTTCAGAACTATGGAGGAAGTAAGGTTTTGCTTTCATTTTTACTAATTGTTGTACAAATTTATTATAAAAAACAGCACAGCAATATAAACAAGCATCTTAATTTTGCTTAATCCTTGAAACTGAACTCAAAAAAAATTATTTCAATCCCCCTGGAAACTCCCCTCACCCACTGATTTCAACACCTAGAAACAAGCTCTTCAATCAGCCTGTCAAAAAACGCATTCAGTCATAGTACATGCTACTCTGGCATCCCAGAAGATGCACTGTAGGATTCTGTCCTAGACATTAGCTAGACAGCAACATTTTCCCTACCACTCTTCACCATTTATACCCTCCAGTTAGTCCTAGCTCTGCTGAGCCATTTCAACAAAGCTTGTAAGAAATACCTCCAGAGCCAACATTTTTGGTCCCAACAGTGAAGCTGCAATACTGCAACTAGGCTCCATGTTGGAATCCACAAATTCTCCTTCAAATCCTGATAAAATGAGCCAGTACAGGCCATCCTACCTCAGCATTCAAGCACTGTAATGCAGAACACCAAAATAAGATAATGGCACCACACTGGAGCAGGTGTAGCAGGCATCAAAGTACCAGACAGAAATCCAAAAATTTGCTAAAGGTCAGCTATGAGCTTGGGAGACTCAAGTCTTGGTAATGAGAGCATCCCAGATGAGCAGGAAGATGCTTCCAGGAAGCTACTGAATCAAGTCCCATTTAGGTTTACAAAAGATGACTGTAATCATCCTGCAATGCCTTTCTCATGAAATTAGTAAGATTATTCGTACATTTAAAATAAGAACCAGCTTAGCTGCTTTAAAACTCAAGTGCAGATCTGAATTCTGGCTTACTGATTAAACAATTCCACTCATTCAACACAAAGACAAATCACTTGAGATTGGGATTTCCCACTGATTTCCTAAGACAGTCTGCAGCATTAGCTCTAGCCTAGAAATGTCAAAGTTGTGACTTAAGAGAAACAAAGTTGATACCCCTCCTCTACACCATCTTGGATACAGGAAAAAGAGAGGAGTGAATGAGAGGAAAGGGAAGATTAAAGACATCACCTGGAAATCTTGAACGGAAGGACTGAAAACTATCTCAGGTGAGGTCAAACACATGGATGGTAACCACAGCATTTCACTCAAATTTCTAACTCCATTCTACCAGTGGAGGTCAAGGACAGTTCAACCCAGAGTCAGTTCACTTTCTGAAGAGTCACCTCCCTTTAAGATAATGAACAAGTATCATCATAGAGTCAGGTTTTCTTAAAAAGGAGGGCAAAGCTGAATGATATCACCGTTCTCTTAATCCAGAAATCCCAGACCAACAATGATCTTTACATATAGTCCACACTAAGCATAAATGTTAAGACCTTAGTATTCTGTGTCATTCTTCATGGATTAATTTTTCCTATTCAGTAATATTACAAATTTGCACAGATCAAGGGCTTTGAACCATGCCCTTAGACCCAGGGCATCTGCAGTTGATGAAATGACAAGAACAAATTAACATATGTCATTTGGCACAAAAAGTTTTTGAAGGCTCAGTATTTCAACTGCTCACACAAATCAAAGGAGAGAGAAAAGCAACATGGTAAGAGGGTAGCACTGAGGAAGGAAAGAAACACCATAAGGAACAGACTCAAATCTTCTGAGAGCATCCACGTTGCCTAGGGCAAACTGTGCAAAGGGCAGCTGACATAATAAAAGCCAACAGAGTGACCTTTGCTGAGCTTTTATTAAGGACAAAGAAATCATCAGTATCAATAAATCCCTGTTTTGTAGCCCGTCTGGAAATCAGCCTGTGTCACCACAGGCTCTCAGTGCATATGCAGCAAGGAGGACAGAGAGTAAGAGGGTTCATCTCTTAAATATAAACAAGCATAAAACCCCAAAACTGACACACAATTCAGTCAATATTAAAGTAGTGAAATGAATCCACTCAACATTAAAAGATGTTTACTCCAAAGAGAGCAAAAAGCACAAACGCAAGCAACAAGCTCTTTGCCGTCACAAAAAAAAAAACAACCCAAACAAAAATCTCATTTTCATCCTTTTTTTTGCAACTACCTCTTTTAGCCTAAATATTTAACTTGAGGCAAGATTCCTTTCCAGACTATTAACAGTAATGGCTCCAGCACTGTTTACAGACTCCCCCACCCCTGAAAACCCTTTTCTTCCAATCTCCCATGTTCCCTCATATTTTTTAAAGTTCCTTTTATTCAGCACATTTATGTAACACAGCTGTTATACCCAAACCCAGCAACCTGGCAGAGCACTGCTGGGAAAGCTGAAAAAAATTACAGCATGATTGAGGCTTTTTTATCTCTGCATCCTCTCCTGCCAGCATGCTCAGTGTGTCAAGGTAGCCCCAAATCAGTGTAGGTGTATAGATACAGAGCACTGTAAGTAATTGATTTATGCTGCAGCAACAAAAGATCAGCCTACCACCAACAGGCCAGGCCTAAAGAGTGACCTTAAAGATACAGAGGCGAGATAGGCTCTCCCCAGCTTTACCCAGCTCCTAAGCTCCAAAGTAAGTATTTGAACATCTGCTAAGAGCAAGCCTCCCTAATTTGACAGGGCAAGAGAAAGGGCAGGCTGGGTTTTAGTCACCTCTTCACTAAGTGTTTGCTCTAGCAAAGTAGAGCCAACTCAACAGGAAAAGTTAGCTGACCTAAAGCAAGAGAGCAAGGACACTCCAGGGGGAATAGAGAGTCCAAATCCCCTCTCCTGCTTCCCCACTCCCCAGGCATGAAAATAACTGGATTTTGCATTTCCACAGATTGGCTGCATAGCATAAGAAGAGGTTAAGGAGATGGGACATGACAACTCCATCCCACCTCTCCTCCCCAAATCATGTGAGAGATTGGACCTCTCTTCCTCCTTGCCAGCCAGCCCCCAGCTCTCCTTCCATCACTAGCCCCCAGTCAAAACTGTTCAGTGGATTCAAACATCATTCTGCAGCTGCCCAACTTTTGGCACATTAGATACCTAAAAGAGAAGATAGGGGGAAATTTTTAGAAGTGGTTATGTCACCACCTGGCTACCTGTATGGTTTTGAGACTTTTCAGATTGAATTTGGGTTACTGAAGCCTCAGGTCACAGATAAACCACTTACTTCAACTACAGTTAGATAAAAGCCACGTAACATTGCTGCACTGCACAGCCCCCACTCTACCTGCCTGCATGGATACACGCTCACACACATCGGCTGCAGTTGCACGACCCCGCTTTACAGCCATGTGCACATGCATCACATATACACCAAAGCACATGTATGAAATGTGTGTCCTTCTACTGACTTGACTTTTAACTTTTGGTGCAGCTGTTTTGTCTACCGAAGATAAAAAACCCCCACAACCTCCCACATCTCTATATAACGAGAGGATACACAAGAGTCCTCCTTCTCTGCTTCCAGTTCAGTCAGCTCCACCCACTGCTGCTTAACATCCCAGTGCTGCTGGGAAAATATCTAGCCTGATCTTCCCCATACCCACTAAAATCCAAACAAACAAGATTAACTGGTGTCATCCCTCCCCCCCCCCCCCCCCCCCCCCCCCCCCCCCCCAAAGGACAGTGTCCCCTAGGCAGTACATGGGGAGATCATACAGTTTGCCAAGCCTGCAAGAATTCCACAGTCATTCTACTGGCCAGGGGAATGGAGCAGCACCAACATCTCAGGGCAGCATGAACATCTTGGTCTCGGAAAGCTAACATCTGTGCATAGGTACTGTCAAAAAGGAGAGAGGGGTTAAAGTCAGGCCTTCACCACCTGAAAAATGCTGGCCACAAGCACAGCATTACACCAAGCTCCCTGGCAACTGACAGCATGACTGCCTGTCTTTCTAAGAACTTCTCTGTAGGGTTATCTGAAGGTCCCTTATCCTAATAACCTAATTATGCGGAATGTTCATGGAAGCATGGCCTTGTTTAGCAATGTAATATGGATACAAGGACCAGCTGAAAACAACATTCATAGCAAAGGCCTGCTTCTCCTCTTGCTACTGCATAATGGCACACGTGAATGCCAATGCCCAATAAATGCAGTGGCTGGGAAGTGTGGTTTGCTGGTCCAAGACTCGTGGCAGTCACTAACTTGGTCTGCCTCTTGATTCTGCCTTTTGTAGTTAATTCATAACTATTGGTAAAGAAAGGAAAAATCAGGTGATCATATTTCCCAGCTGACAAAATGAGATAAAATGAGAACAAGGAGACATTCAATTAAGTCAAGAAGCAACTAGTTTTGGAAGGATGAAAGGAAAGCAATTAAAAATGCATTGGCCTAGATGTACTTGCTCAAACTCCTTGCTACAGACATGACAGAAGTCAAAAGCTTAGGAAAATTGTAGAATGTTTTAAAAACAGCTCAATGTAATAAGACCAAACCAGCCCCATTACATAAGGATTTCTTTTTAAACAATGGAAAAGAGCTGTCTTAACACATGACAAACCTTCAGTAATGCAGATTGCAATCACACATCTCTAAATGCAGGATTTTGCTGTCATTTTATTCCTGTTACCTGTTCACTTCTGGGTTCACATATTCTCCACCACAAAAACAGTAATATACTAAACACTGCAAAACCAGAATAGACGGACTACAAGTCGGATGTGACACTGCAAGTGCCCACTTAGTCTAGTTCATCAAGAGGTAAGTGATACTAAGTACGGCAAGAAAGGAAAACAAAAGATCTCTCATTACCTACTCTCCTACAACAATTAGTATATACTATTTTATCCAATAGTAAATTTGCAGAGACAGGATAGGTTTTATGTCTTGTAATAGGATAACCACATTACCAGCATTAATAAGTAACATTAGTATCAAATATATCTTACTATTTTTTACACTGCACAAAATCTCAAAAAGCTGTTTTTAAAAAAAAGTATGGAGAAAACAGTAAATTGATGAAATCCCAAATCCGGTTCAGAAATTTCTGCAAACCAAATTAACTATTCCAGTGACACAAAATAAATGTTTTAAAAGGCACCTTTAAGTGGTTTCTGGCATTTAATAGCACCTTTTGTGGAGCATTAAGACCACAAGCCTATAAGCATCTATAACAACACAGCTGCAGATAAGTCAAATTTCACTGATTTCCAAGAGAAAGATCTCAATACAGAAAGAGTTGAAGGGCTGAGCTCCAAGACAGCTAAAACAGGATATGAGGAAACTTGTAAAAGAGGGGTGGAGGGGGGAAGAACTGTCTGACCCTGAAAGATTTTGCTCTTTTGATTAACACATACACACAGGAGAATGAAGTAGTGGCAGTGGGAGGAAGAAAGATCAGAGAAACTAAATATAATTGCTTTGGTAGAGTGCCAAACTTCACAAATTACCAGTTGCTAGTCTGTACCCAATATTGACTTAAAACTGTAAATTGTTCTTTAAAAACTATTTCGCCAATAAATTAGTAACACAGTCATTATTTTTAAAGCACCTGTAGGTAGAAGTTAAGTTTACCAAAGAAAAATGGATGGCCAAAAACAAAACTTTTTTTTTTAGCTGCACTATAAATGAACACACCATTTATATACGTTAAAGAGGAAAACAAAAAAAAAGAGGCCAGCAGAGATCAAGTTCAAGTCAAAAGTTTCTTATTCCAGGCAACCTCTTCCAGCCAAGCGTCAGTAATTCTAGATCAGGGAGTTAAGCTCCCACAGGACTTTTTCAGCATTCTGCAGAGGTTGTTACAGGACCCAACTCAGTAAAAACCCCATTACAAGTTCTGCAACACAGATTTTTAGCATTCTGTGGATTTCCTTTTGCACTTAATTATTAAAAAAACTTTTATAACTGGACCATCAAGCACAACAAACTTGTGCAAAAAGAAATTCTAGTAAGTTCAAAATTACTCTCTGACATAGCCATAGAAATGCTGTGTGATTTGCATTTCTATGTTTGAGTACTTGAGTAGTTTCAGAAATCTAAATTTAACTGATGTGCACCAACTAGAACAGGGCACAAACTAACCCACACAGAACCTGCTGAAGCCTCCCCTTTCCCAAACTCACAGATCTGAACTTCAAGCCTCAGTTTGGTACTTTGCCCTTGCCGGCAATGTGTATGTTCAAGGTTGCATTCAGCAAGTGCCAGGTTGAGAAACATGAAAGTGTCTTACCTTTGCAGTGTCTTTAAAAAATCTGTATGAATACAGAGCAGATTAGTCTATGTTTCTGTTGTTTGCCGCTCATTTGCTGTCAGCTGTCAGCAAAATGAACAGTCAAAAGCCTCTGGAGCAGGCTGGTATTAGTCAGCTAGACTTGAATTTCCAGTTCTTTTACATTGCTGTCTATTTTCCTCCATTAGGTTAGCCTGTCCTACCCCGGTATCAGATTACAGGGAGCCAACATTTATAGCACCTTGCATAACAGTCGAACGTATCACATACCTAAGTCTGCCTATACCTGTTGCCCTCAATGCTTAACCCTTTCTACCAACAGGACAAACATTTATTCTAGAATGTATCACCTACAAAACATTTGCAGCAGAGGAGTCGTTTTTCCTTCTTACTTCACAGCTACAGGATGGCATGAGATTTCATTTTAGGAACTGCAGAACACAGGCAGGCCACGCCAAGAACAGAGGCTCCGAGATGCCCACAAGAACAAACCTGCAGACCCTACCTCCAGCGAGTACCCTGGTCTGGAAGCACTCGCCACTTATTTCAGCGGGTCTGAGAAACCCCAATCCCCATTCTGGATTCAAGATCATGTAATTACACTAATCCTTGTCTCCCTCAGACCTTGCTGTGAGAGAAGGAGGCAGGCAGGCGTGTTCTCAGCACGTGACCGGCATGGTGCAAGGAGATGGTGTTTCCAGCCCACGGCTCCACAGCACCACTGGCTTCCTTCTGCCCAGCCAGGATGTGCTGCTGCCCTGGGCTTGGCTCTTCCACCACCTCCCTGATGGCTTTTAGCCCAACTTCCCTTCCTGGAAGGTGTCCTGCAAACCCTATTTCCACAGACTAGGGCCTACAATTTAGACAGGGGCAAGTCAAACACTGCAATGCTGAAAGAAAAGGAGCAGCAATCTCCCTCTTGACACGAGATGCATGGCCATCCCATGGCCATCAGCAAAAAACGTACTGCTTCAGAGGACTACACAAGGTACTTCATGTGTTATGACAGGTACCTTAGCTTTCCTACATGCTCATCATGCATCTTGGACTTTATACATATTTATTTGTTAAAGCTCTGTTTTTCTTACGACTCACCCAGGGTTGTTCAGGCATCCTCCTGCTTGGGACCATTTTGGTCCCAAGTGGTCCATTTTGGACCAGTGGTCCATTTTGCTAAAGCTGAGAATGTAAGGCAATACACCATTACACTCTTACAAGCAAGCTAACTCAAGAGAGCAGAGATGAAACACACAAGAAGAACATTAATTACATGCTGCTTTAACCTAAATCTTTACTTAAGTAACTTTTACTCCTTTAGATAAGAATCACAGACCCAATCAAGGCAAAGCAAAAAATGAATGGCTAAGAGGGCTTGTAATGAGAAACAGTAGGTCCATACCACAAAGCACTGCAACTAACACTTACTATAAGCTACTCTAACTCAGCACTGAACAACCATTTTGGTCTTTGAGAGATTATACTCATTTATAAGAACACATTTATATTAAAGTTAGCACTGTGGTTAACAATGACATGTGGGTAAAATATATAGCTACATATATCAGATTTTCAGTCTTATGTATAAAACTTATCAGTTAAAAAATGCTTCTGCAAACCATGCCTGAAGCTTTTTAATCTATTTGTCACAAAGATCCTCATTTAACTCTACCCATAAATATAAGAAATTAAGTACTCAGTCACACATTTCCAATGGTTATACCGCAGGAGTTAATCAGTGAGAACTTTTGCACCAGGCAAGAAGTCTGTTTTCTCCACTCTGTAACCAGGCAGAGTACCCATACAATGCCCCAACATACACCTTCCCTAAACATCCCCAAAGGTCCATTCAGTCACAAAAATTGAGATTACTTCTTTTCAGAAGTTTTTCTGAAACAGTTTGATGAGTGAACTAAGGCAAGTACTACAGTGAATTTTTTGGTTTTAAGGGCTTAGAGAGTCCAACACTATTCCTAACACAGGCAGGGATTTATTCATGAGGTTGGGACACGAGAGACAAATCTCCATCAGCAAATCTCTTGGAAAAATTAAGGCACATCTCCTACTGTCAAAATCACAAAGCTGAAACTTGCACTAAGCTTTCATAGAGATTCAAAAAACCCCAAAAAGCAACAAAAATACCCAACCCAAGAAAGAGTGCCAACACCTCCTAACATCTCACAAGCAGAATTACTTAATTCAAAAGTCTATAGAAACAGGAATTAAAGGTAATTTAAGAAAAGGTGCAAAGTACCAAACCATACCTACAATCAGGCAGACTGATAAGGAACAGCTGCACACAGGAAAGTCAGAGCTGTCAGTCAGACTTCTGAACTCCCTCCCACTAACCTCCAAGTCTGACGAGTCTGGGGTAGTTTTTTTCTGTGCTTGTCTTTTCTAATATAACTGTCTGAAGTTTTTTAGCACGAGAGCATTCAACCTAATTTTTAGCTTAAACGGGTTTTTTAGGGTAGCTCAGACAGAATTTATATAGGCCAGGATCTGGTCTCTTAAACAAGACACCGAAACAAACTCAACATCTTTAAGACAGTCTCCCAAGACGTTTGTTAGTCCTTTCTGAGGTGAAATCTTCTGTCTGATTTCCAGTGTACTGTAATTTACAGATCAGTCTAGCTGCAACTCACATATCATCTAAAGCCTAACAAAAAAAAAAAAATTGAAATTTATTGAAAATTATAGACTGAGGGACATAAGCTTTTAAACTTGCAGGCAGAAGGGCGAAGGCTAATTTGGGTTGGAAGGCTGTAACCGTATATTTTCCCTCAGCACAAGTCACAGCTCTGGCTGGCATGTGCTTTCTGCATGGGCAATTTGTACCAGCGTCACAGCTCACCAAAGAGAAAGACAAGAAGGAACAAAATACTCCAGATGTTCTCAAGTAAAAACAATAAGGAAGATGTCCTGCACCATGCAGGAAAGGGAGCAAAGTCACCTGCTGACCCGTTTGCTCTGAACTCAAGGAATACTTTCATAACATTCGCTTAAAACTGAACTTGAGATTGGATACAACTTTAAGAAAGTACCAACACACACACAGCACTGAGACATGGAAGGAGGGACACGGTCTTGGTTAGAAAATGTGAGTTATTACATAGCCAGAGGGACTTCAAAAAACAAAACAAAGAAAAAAAAAAAACCAAACCAACAAAACCCAGACCTTAGGCTCTCGCTGTAACTTGTTTGGTACACAAACCAACTTGTTACTAGACAGCCAACTACTTAAGGGTGTGGAGCACATAGCACAAAGAATTCTACGTGCAGGTTATACCAATAATCTCATCCAGTGAAGACACACTATCTCCCCATTGTACACGGAAAAAGGGAACGCAATTAACTTATCTCTAAACCTTCCAGAGATAACTCTTTCATCCCTTCACAGAAACTGCAGGTTTGAGCTTCTTATCTCCAGTCTTCATCATCATCTTTCCTTCCTTCTCCCTACTACCATCAGCACTGCTCACTTGAAATGCTTTAAGAATAACATTTTGAGAGGGAAATGCTTCTACACGGTTCTTATTTCCCTCTTGCATATGTTTGTCTCATTTCAGCCAGCTTTTCAAAAGGTAATCATTACCTTTGAGGTTCCAAGTCAGAAATTCACTGATCTGTGCTGTTTTCACACAATCACAGAACTGTGAGCTCCCAGGAAAGCAGAGCAGAGGGGCAGAATCACACTCCTCACCCTGCTGGCCACAGTGGTTTTGATGCAGCCCAGCATGCAGTTGGTTTTCAGGGCTGCAAATGGACATTGCTGGGTCACGTCCAGCTTTTCATCCACCAGTCCATAGACTTGGAGTATTATGGTGCCTTTGTTTCTTAATCCTGCACAGTAAGAGTCCTGAACCAAATGTCTTTTTTAAAATAATGCCCTTCACCTAATTTGGTCAGTATTGCCCTTCCCGAAAAGCTGCTGCTGGGTTAAATCAATGAGGTGCTGAAGGCTGCCTGAATTGGAGAAGCAGCATTAACAGCATGAAGAGTACAGACATTTCTACTGTACTGAACATCTATCCAGGACATAACGTTACAGACCCAAGTCATTTAAATGTCTGCAGAAAAATATCTTTGTTAAAGAACCAAACAGAGAATATGCAAAATCATGCCTTTAAAACCTCCTCAAGGTGAGAGGCTGCTTACACAGTTACAGTGGAGAAGAACATTCACTCAAGACATAATTAAAAGTTAGCTTTTTGGGCTTTTAAGCTCCCAATTTTAATGCACTCTGAAATGCAATGTGTTCATTCAGCTTATTCTGAAAATGCATATGCTTCATGATGTTTAGCATAATTACAGTAATAAATACATTAACTTGCAGCTATGCAGAATAAGACAGAAACTAATATTCCCATGCCATTTGTACATTTTTCTTTTTACAGATCAGCGTAGTTTAAATTCATGTTCTAAAGGATTTGCATGGGGTGGGATTAAGAAGAGAGACTATTAGTCTGGGGAATTTCAAACTATTGAACTTGGCTATTAAGAGAACATAAATTATCTCCTGATTTGTTGCTAGACTAACAATTCCCAGCATGGGGTTTCAAATAGTGACAAAGCACAACTTAAGAGACCAACAAGATTAAAATAAAAAAGCAAAAAAATTTTTCTTAAGAGTGTTATGGAAAAGGAGCAGGGTCTGCAAAGGTCCCTCCAGGGAAGGCAGTGTCTGGACAGGCCAGTATTTCTCATTTCGTAATGTCTGGGGAAGTGTACACTGAAGCCTAAGTCACTCTCATATGAGCACACACCTGCTCCTGGGAGACTCAGAAATTCACTGCTAATGAAATGAACTTGACACAGAATTTATGAGTGTTGCATGAAAACACCTACAGAATCAGGGTATTCTGGGAACTTTCAGAGCTCCCGCAAACCAGATGTAGAGAAATTCAAGCCTCACCTCTTCCTCATTTCGTCATGCAAGCTCCCATGTCTTTTGCAGAACTAAATAAGGCATCAGAGGTGGCTGCTACACATATGCCTGTGCCATTCAGCTACAGCCCCTACCACAGGGCTCTGTGAGCCAGCCTGACTCCCCAGCTGTGGGGGCAAGGAAGGCAGCAGGCAGGGCTGGAGGGGAAACCGAATCACCTGGGGAAAACACAAAATCTCCCCACTACCTTGTGCTGAGTTGTGTGCCCAACTTGGTTTCATTCTGCAAAAGGAACCAGCACAACCTCACTGCAGCCAGTGGCTCACAAACCCGGAAACCTCTTTCTACCGCCCCTCGGCTTTGCAGAGTGAGTAATACAGATATTTCAGCATGCACTTGCCCCCTCTCAGGCACTGTCTGAACGGGACTGTTGCACACGTCCACTCATGCTTCCCAAAAGAGAAACCCTGACGCTGTCATACACAGAAGGGCCATTGAGGAGACATGCACCCACACAGCTTCTATCACCAGGAAAAAATTTTCTCCTACAGCAGCTTTTCCCCACTTTGACCCACAAGAATAAGATTGTTTCTACCTTTCCTTCATTCTAAGAACCTCTAACACTTCCATAAGAAAGGACTGAGATTGCTGTAAGTTTTCCATATAATGAATGGGAGCAAAAGTAGGCTGCATCTCCTGAAGAAGAAAGGTCCTTCCTTAGGTCACATTTGACTTCGTTAAATTATCAGGATTTGATGCAGGCCCCAGTGCGGAGAATCAGAAAATGGTTCAGAGGGGAAAAGACCTTTAAAGATCATCCAAGTCCAACCCTGCTGCCGTCAACGGGGACATGTGTCACTTGATCACATTGCTCATGGCGCCATCCAACCTGAGCTTGAACACTTCCAGGGATAGGGCATCCACAACTTCTCAGAGCAACCTGTGCCAGTGCCTCTTGACCCTCATTGTCAAAAATGTCTTCCTGATGTCCAATCTAAATCTATGTTCTTTCAGTCAAAAACCATTGTCCCTTTTCCTGGCACTACAGGACTTGGTAACGTCTCTATCCTTCCTGTAAGTCCCATCTATATACTGAAAGGCTGGAACAAGGTCTCCCTGGAGCCTTCTCTTTTCTGGGCTGAATAACTCTCTTAGACTTTCCTCACAGGATAGCTGTTCCAGCCCTCTGACGATTTTCACAGAGGTCTCTGGGAAACAAACATTCCAGCTTTTCTTGCAGCACCACAGCCTCATCACGGAAGAAGCTCCTCCGCAGACATCATCTCTGTTATGAAAACCCACAAATTATCAT
The DNA here is from genome assembly GCF_000738735.6 of Corvus cornix cornix. Taxonomy (NCBI): domain Eukaryota; kingdom Metazoa; phylum Chordata; class Aves; order Passeriformes; family Corvidae; genus Corvus; species Corvus cornix. The sequence continues at coordinate 57,752,054 of NC_046332.1, read as the reverse complement.
AGGAACCAGAGGCAGAATGTTTTTTATCTATCACTTCTAACCTACCCTTTCCTCTCCCAGCACAACATTCAACCCATACAAAGTCAGGAGGGAAAAAAAAAAGAAAAAAAAATAACCCACTGCACACCACAAAACAAACAAAACCCAAACAAAAAAGCAAAAACAAAAAAAAAAACCCAACCAACCAACCAACAAAATTTTGAAAAAAACCCCACAATAAAGAAATTTTAAAAAACAAACAAACAAACAAACAAAAACACCAAAAAAAAAGGCAAAAGAAGAAAACTCAAGGGAAAGCTGAGTGGTAGGTGGAAGATTAACTAGCACAATAAACAAGGTAATGCAGAGACAGGCTGCTTTACATAGTTTCTAATCAATCCTTTAATTTATCCTCCACCCTCCTCTCTTTTTTTCATTTCTGTTGTCTAACATTTCGTCTGCTTCTGTGAAGTCTCAGTGGTTTACTATGACCACAGATACAATAAATTAATATCAGAATTGTGGGTGGGTGGGTAAAAACCCCCAAATCTATGCCTTTTTTTTTTAAGATGCCATAAACTTCAAGAGGTTTTGTGGAGGTTTTACTATGTGTTCCCCTGAGGGTTGTACCCTGTTTGTATCTTTCCTTTCTCAAACAAGACAGTACTGAGAACAACAGTGCTCAAAAACTGAAAGGGAAAAAGGCCAGCAGAATCATCCTGTCCCTGTGAAAGGCTTCCAGTGCAGCTATGTTAGAAATGTGAGAGCTGGTGCCTTTCATGGAGCCAAAATGCTGAGTTTTGCCCTTGTGGTGCCGGCTCCTGGCCCTGCAGAAACCCAGGGGACCAGGAGCTCAGAGTGGTGCCTGCCTCTGAGAGCAGCTCTTCTGCACATGCAAAACCTCTCATGAAGGCTGCAATGCACAGTGCCTCATAGCCCAACACAAGGCAGGAGAAAAAAAACCAAACCAATAGCAACAAAAAAACCCCAAACCCCTTACCCATTCAATCTCACTTCCCTATAACCTTACTCTTCCCTACCCTGAGGAATGTGCCCCTCAGGCTGAGACCCTCTATTTTAAAGAGCATATAGTACATAAACATTTTATCCCGCAGCAAAGACATCCCTGCTCCATGCTGGCGAGTCAACAAATATACAGTTTAAGAGATAGAAACAATATTCTGGGAGCTATGCTGTCACATGAGGAAGAAAAGATCACTAAATGAGATAAAAAGGCTGAAATGTATGCAGAGTTTCAGTTCTAAAACAACTGTGATGTGGAGAGTACTCAGTTCTCTAAAATCTGATGCTGGGGAAGATACTACTAGAGTTCTAGTTTCAATAAATTAATTATGTTGCAATAATGTGCATATCTTCAGAAATCATGCAACCCACATTAAAAAATTACATCGTTTATAATCGAAGGTTTTATGTGATTTTTCTGTGCGCTTCTAAAAAGCTGTTTAACTGAAAGCCAGAGTTGTCTCCAAACCACAAGTGTATTGAGATGAAAAAAATTAATAATTAAAAAGAAAAAAATCATTCCAAAGATCACAGATTTTACAATAAAAACTGGTCAGGTAATGTGGCAATTACGTGCCCAGAAAGATACTAGTGAAATTGCACGACTTGTGGCCCAACCTGCCCATTTCTCACATGCATTTAAAAACTCCCACAGTGGTAGCTGTGGAAAATGAAACACCGGACCTCATCTCTCACTGTGTTAGGATAACTTCCATGGTTACTCTCTTACAATTCGCGCTTCAGGAGCTCAAGTCCTGCTTTCTGTTGAACTAGTTAAACCCCGATCTTTCCTCTCAGGCGTCTCAAGAAGGGGCTCGAAGGGACAACAAGGCCCCGAGCACACGGGCCCAGAGCACGCCGCCGAGAAGCCAGTTGGTTACACAGTGGCTGCCTGGGGCGGGCGGCAGCGGTGCCATCTCTGGCGCATCTGCTCCCCTGCTCGTGGTTTAACCGACAGGAAGCGCAGCCCAAGATCCCCAGGCCCAACCGCGAGTGTTTCCTGCTGCACAGCCAGGTCTGCCCCCACGCACCACGTCCCCCTGCACGGGCCGTGGCCGCCCCTGAGGAGCGCAGAGGCTCTGTGACACCTTCTGAAGAAAAAGAAATGAAAGAAATTAGGCCCACACGCAGAAAGCCAGCCAGATGGATGGATAAAGAAGTAAACAGGTCGAGCGTATTAAAATGTGGCCCCAGAAGGCCACCAAAGCAGGGTACAAAACACTGGTGGCACATTCTCATCTAACAGGGCCCAGGACAACAGGCAGGCCAGTTCTGGAGGTTTTAGAGTCTGGTCTTCCTCAAACAGGCATGTACACCACCAAGAAACCCAGTTACTTTACTTAACAGATGAAATATTTTTAAGATTTCTTTCTGAAATCTTCAGACAAGAACCACAACGAGCGGCAAAAAACACCAGATACAGTACCAGCCTTTTCTACAACCACCCCGTCCTAGAAATGGGGACAGGTTAGCAATCTACAGGGCTTTTCCAACACTAATACCTGGAGTAACACACCTATTAGTCTACCGCAAAATTGAAACCCTGAAGAAGCATTTGGTACCCTCAAGCTAGCACAAAAACCAACTGCTAGACAAAGCAGAAGTTCAGTGAAAAGCAGAAAATCCAGCACAGCTGTAATTTCTATGGTAGCTCTATGTGAAGCAATATGCTATACTCAGCCCCTATGTAAGTTGTCTTCTGCTCAGTCTTAGATTTCCCCCTAATATCATCTGTCAGAAAACATCATCTCCTTAGTCAGCCTAAAACTGTATTTTCAGGTAGGATGAGAAATTATTAAGATGGCCTCATATCCTTCCTCCACCAATGGGCAACTGGTAGTATAAAACTGAGGAAAACCACTTTTGAGCTGTTATCTGCAGGGTTGCCAATTAAAGCAACAGAAGACATGTCAGCCAAGTAATTATGTTGAGAAATATATCAACCAGTACATATTTAGTTGATTTAACACTAACATGTACAGCTATAGTCTAAGAGATTTTTCTGCATAAACTTAAAAGCAGTACAAATCTTCTTTGGATTTCAAGGAGCTTCTGACACATTTTACCCTTCAGAGAACCAAGGTGCTCCATCCTAACATGGTCTTCCCATCCTCATCCCGAAACAGTTCAGAATAAAAATGCCTTCATTTGGTGACTGGCACTGTTAGTAGAACAACCATCTCCAAATCAGAAGTCTGCAATTCCCTGAAAAAGAACAGGGTCCAAATTCTCCTCATTTCTAACCTAGAAACATATTCCTCAGTTAGGTTCCTCTGATAGAGTATGTTTTGTCCCTGGCTTTCATGCACTCCCATGTGAGCTCTACGACCACCTGGGTTATTCCACAGAACTACAGCTGTCCCCTGCCTCAAAAGACAAGACTACATTCCTCCATGTCACCAAACACTTGACCGCTTCATGCCTTGGAAATCAGAATGAAAGCTCTAAACTAGGACCCATCAGACACTAAGAGAAAGTTTGCTTCGGCATCACTTCTGACATCCACTTAAGACACAGGTCCCACCCTTGACAAATATTCAAGTAACCCCAAGCAGCCAACAAATTAAAAAAAAAAAAAAAGATACAAAAAGTAATGGTTGCTCAAAAGCATTTCTGAACAAAAAAGCCTTGCAGCATGAACTGAACCTTACTAAATTTTGCTGGATTGGCAAAAGGAGAACTAAAAAAAAAAAAAAAGTATTTTCCATCTCAGATTCCAACAATACTATGTAGCTAACAGCATTTTGCAGATTTACTTCTTAGTTCGTAAGTCACATTGGTCATATCTTGCAACATGTACTGGCAGGATTCAACGTTTTCCTAAGAGAACTGGGGTGGCAGATGCTGACACTGGTCCAGAAATCATCTGCTCTCAAGCTGGATATTCTTTTTAACCCTGAAAGTTCATCTGTGTCCTGCTAAAGAACAACAGATTTTAGGTCCTAATGGAACTCCTACTGATTTTTTGAATAGGTTAAGAGAAGCTGCTACCAAACACACAGACATAAATCCTGGTACAACGGAAGGGGGAAAGCATCTCGTTTATTTGTTTGTAGGTCAGGCTTCAAATGATATAAGAAGAAAGTTGCAAAAGTTAGAAGGGGTTCAAGACATGAGTAAGTTGTTAGAAGTAGCCTGGACAGTGTTTTGAGATAAGAGACTCCAGTGACAAAGGGAAACCCTGTCCCAGGAAGAAGGGTAGTCAGGAAAAGTCATCTAAGAAAGCCTCTCCCCCTAGGGACAAAGACACGTGCTTATTGCAAGAAGAAAGGGCATTGGAAGGCTGACTGTCCGATGCTGAAGAAGACACCCCCAGTTCCCCAGCTCCCATTGGAACAAAACTCAAACTCAGAATGATGGGGACCAGAGGCTTCTACCCCAGGAGAGCCTTCAGTTATAGCCAGGCTGGGGAAAGTTGATATAGAATTTCTGGTAGACACCGGCACGGCATAGTGTGTGTTAAATACTTTAGAAGGGAAACTGAGTCATTAAACTGTTCATGTCGTTGGGGCAACAGGGGTAACTTTTTAGGATTTTAATATTTCAAAATTCTCATACATATTTATTTTCATGGTGTATTACTACAATACTAGCTCAAAAAGTAATATTTACATGCAAATTCGTATATATTACATGAATTATAGATTATTAACTTAGAAATTTAATGTAAGAAGCATAGGGCTAATACAAGTGGGGGAGAGGAATGTTCTTTTATAAATTATTTTTGAGGCACCTTAAAATTATCTAAGTTTCCACACTCTGCATAGTTTAAGCAAAAATGCAAAGGTAAATACTGTAGTACTTATATTTATAAAAGCAAAACAAAAATCAGGATTGCTTAATTCTTAAAAAATTGAAAATCTATTCATCAAGACTGCACGGCATCAGCAAGGTACCCACATGCTCCAAACAGCTTGCCCCTGCATTGTTCGTCTGACTCAGTTACAGCTAACACGGGAGGAGTGGTCTCCACAGAACTGCTTTTCCAGCAGAACGGCTATGAGTCAACTTGCCTCATGTCTCTGCACCTAAGAGCCCAACTGCCTCACTCTGGTGTGCTTTTTGGGGAGGTAGGAGGGATCACACCTCACCAAAGTACTGTGAAAAGAGAGGAGCAAAAGTGAAACCAAGCTGACCGACAACCGCTGACCAGGTCCCCAGACAGAAAGAAAGAAATTGCCTCCATGTATTTCTACTGGTTTTAACCACCTTCAACAGAGGGGAATATGATTTTTAATTCTACCGTATCCCTTTAATAAACACCCCAAAGAAGACATTTTCCAGATAACTGAGGAATTTTTTACAGTGTTGACTTAACAAGCAGAGCACAATAACCAGCTATTCTGTTTGTACTATGAGGGAGTACAGTGCAAGGAGTTAATAATTTATCACGGCATTGCTCTTGGCAACTGACCATAACCAACTTCTAAAATTCTTCCTCATTCTTACATTTTTAGTCTCAGCAAGAATATGGCACCCTTAGAATCTCAACCCTACCAGAACACTTCCTAGCTGAGGTAGGAGGTTTAATCTTCACAAACACCTGCTTTCCTTCTGGATTGTTTCAGGCTCAGAGCAAAGGTCATCATTTCATTTCAATAACCTGATTTAGCAGACAGGAATAACTAGAATATTTTTAAACAAAGCAAGAAGTTAACATTCTTTCAAAACTGCAGCAGTGCATTTCTCATCCCTGCATTTCCTTCCCCTTCTTCTCACAGAAGTAAAAAGAACAAAAAAAGCCCCAAGCTTCTGCCTTCACCAAAAGCTTTTATTTGCATGTGATCCCAAAATAACAAGCAAACACCTTTTCCTCCCATTTTATATTATTGAGACTTATGCCCCTACATAACTTTGGGCAATACTAAATTTATTAGTTAACACATTCTTCTTCTCAATCAGAAGCATCTAGCTGTGGTGTTCAGATAATTCACTGGAGACCAAGTTTTGATGTGACATGTACAAGAGAGTTAGTCAACCATCCTAAGTATTGCTTTGCTAAAGCACTGGCCATGAAAAATTGTCCTTTTCCAAGGACAACTGTGCTACTTCATCCTTCCCCTTATTGCTCAATCCCAGCTCTTACAAACTCCACACCTCCACCACTCTGAAATCAATCCCTAACCTGGTTCAGTCAACCAGCCCAGCAACTTCTGTGGCATCGACATCTGACTTGTGAACTTGGCTCATCTTGGCTGAACCAGATAAGGAAAGGGTTGCTCTCACTAACAGCTTGGACTGCGGATAGGAGGGGAAGGCAATAAAGCACTAGGAAACAACCTATGCTGTCAGCTAGAAAAAATGAGGATGGCAGTCCTCAAGCAGCTGGATGAGTGCTCCTGCCAAGGAAACATTCAGGAATGACCATACCCACCTCTGACTGTTTCACTAAAGGCACATTTTAAATTAGACTGGTGCAAGTTTACATGCTCACAAAAATGTATGTCTGGAGTTTAAACTGCAACTTTACCTCAACTAATACAGCTTTACTGTTGAATCTTACCTAAGGGCAAGCTAAGGGCCTGGGCAGATGCTAAATAAGCTGTTTAAAGATTTACAACCCATCACCTCCAGAACAGTTCACTATCCAGAGTAAAACTTGCTTAGCCCAAACCTCCCTCCCATGCTCCAGGGCACATCCACACAAACCACTGCTGTGTGGGTTTAATGGGATGTACCACCAAGCCACCAGGGAGGTTACACATGCTGCCTTCACTTATGAGTGAAAAAGCAGCTGGTGTGAGGCTGAAGCACCTTCAGTGTGCACCTAAGCTCTGTAAGCACATGGTGTGTGAAAATACCACAGACAACATCAAGGCGCTAGCATTATTCTCCCATCTAGTTAATAAATATCGGGCTTGTCATGACAGACAGTATAACAGGTTCTCCCAAGGCAGCCTCTGTCAGAAAGAAACTGCTTTCTCCACACAATAGAAGTTTCACCCCACCTAGAGATCCTCATTTAAGGCAGCAAAAATGAACCCACAAAACTTCCCACTGATTTTTTTATATTTCCTTTTTTTTACTGCCATGTTGCATCTATGCAGCATGCATGCATCAGTGGTTCTGTGTTTCCTCTCTCAGGGCAATGGGTTTTTTACCCAGCTATTTGCAAGTAATAACTGCTACCGTCTCTCCCCTCAAATGCACAGATTTTACATCATCGTATATCAATAAATGTCATCACAGTTTTTCTGTTTATGAAGTCTTGAAGTAAAAATTAACAAAATGCTTCTGAAGCCCACCTGAACAGAAGGCACCTGTAAGAGAAGCTTTAAACATTACAAACACCAGAATCTAGACACAAAATATACCTTTCTAGCTACATCACTTCAAAAGCATTAAGCCTTTTCTGCATATACTGCTGTTATAATTAAAAAACATTTGCAAGTCCAAGCTCTTGTAGTCTGGCAAAAGTTTTCCAACATTTCTTACTGTTGAGAATTATTTCTAGTCCAGTACCACTGAAACAACATTTAATACATGCCATTTTAAGGACCATACTAAAAGACAATTAGCTTTTTATAAAAACAATGGTAGAATGTTGCATTACATGAAGCATTCATAATCAGATATATGTATTTCAGAAGGGCACAAATAGGAAAATATTCTGCCAAAAGTAACTTTCTTGCTGCTTTTTTTTTCTCTGGAAATCCCTTCACAGTCAATTTTTAAATGGTCTAAATAAATGGTTTCTGTGTAAGAATCATGGAATAGTTTTTGTGAGAAGGGACATTTAAAGGTCATCTAGTCCACTCCCCTACAGTGAGCAGGGACATCCTCGGCTAGATCAGGTCGCTCAGATTACAGCCCCTTCAGACAAATTAAAAGTGTGTTTCACTTAGTTGTTTCAAAAAGCACTTATTTCATTGTTGCTTTTAACTGATACTAAAAGAAATACACTTTTTTCACCGAAAAGGACCAGCACTTTCAAAAATGCTGCAAGCCATCCTCAGCAAACTTTAGACTGTTTTTCAACACAAAGTTTCATTTTCATTCATGTGTCCAAACCACCTCTTTTCTGTAAAGAAAAAAGGTCCCCAAATAGCCACTTCCTCTCTACAGTTCCTTCTTTTCCCTTTTTGAAATAAACATAAGTTGGTCTTTTTAAAAAAACCCAAACCAACAGGATGGCCTCTCAATAGCTCACCACCAAGAGTACCTGGAGCTCTTTGCTGGGCTCTCATAGCTCTTAACAAGCTGGTTCGGAGGCACCGCAAGACAGGGAAATGAATTCTTGCAATGTGTGCAGTTTGCCACCCTTTGCCCTCCACGGCCCATAAGCTTCACAATTATTTTCTTGATAGCTAATACTCTCGTTTGCATGCTTAATTTACAGGCATCAGGACAAAGCTTGAATAGTTACAGGGAGTAAATAGTTTACAGAGGCTCTGGAGACGTGGAATGACAGCACAAAACAGAAAATGCATCAAGAGGATGCGAGTGGATACTGTAACCACCACCGCCGAGGACAATGCCAGGCAAATTCTGTCATCAGCAGACAATGTGCTAGCCCTGGTGCCTTCAAGACATAGTTTTCATGAAAGCTCTTCCTAAGAGGGTCACCTTCTGGTTGGAAAGACAGCCTCCACTACAAACCATGCCATCACATCCTTTGGAAACTATTCTTGTTAGCTCCAAAATTATGTAAGGCAGCACATGTAGCAGGCACAAAGAGGGGAAAACTGACAGTATCCTTGAAAACTTGCTTTTAACTTGAAATTGAGTCTGGTTGGAAGGGCAAGTTAAATATTAATTTTCTGACAGTGGTCAGCACTGGGTATCACAAATTGTAACTGTAGTTTCACAATCATATTTTGCTGCTTCTTTCCCTAATGGCAACTTAAAACTTAATAAACACCAAGACAGCTGAAAACTGGAGAACAGCAGAAGCAACAAAGTTCAGAAGAGCAAGGTAGTTTTCTTCTAACCTGTCAGCTCTATTCACTCTGTCAAAGGATCTCAAAAAAACCACAAGTAACTCTAGAGGAACATACAGCATGACAAAACTGTATACGCAGCCACAATATGTAAAAATATTTCTCTCAAGAGCAGACAACAATTTGAATCACCCAAGCTCACCCCTTTCTTCCAGCATGGAAACTCAAGTGTTGTGTGGGACGACATTTTTACCGAGCCCACTTCAGAAGTCAAACCACTACCATGCAAGAAGGTGAAAGAAATGCGGAAGGAGCTCACAAGTGGAGCGATGGGACCGTTAGAGCACTAACGGCAACATTCGAGAAGTGCAGAACATTCCCCTCAAAACAAAAAATGTATTTGGTATATCCACACAGAAATGCTTATGATGAGTTAAATATAGGGTGTTCTAGAAATAGGCTAAAATGTCTAATTATAGAAGAAGTGACATTCAATCCATCCCAAAGCAACTCTTTCCCACAGTTTCCAAACTATGTATTAGCATTCCTATTCCTAGCAGATTATCCTAACCATAATATCTTTTCCCCCAATACAAAGAGAAATACTTTTTACATGCAAATTTAGGAATTGGAGGTTCTTTCCAGGCTAACAAAACTACTATCATTTTCACATTGAGGCCTGCTTGAACCTAGTACAGACTCACACATGACACAAGAGGAGTGATCTCTTTTAAGGACAAATAAATGACCTGAGCTCCAGCCCTCTGATTCAACACTGGAGATGGCTAGCAGGTAAGGCCTAAAGCACATCAAGGTAAGAAAGCATAAACTTTGGTCCCTATCCAACGGGATCCTCTCAGCACAAACACTGACACAGTGGGAAGCTTTGCCACAGGACAGGCTCATATTGAAGAATAAATAATTTTTACCTCTACATGGGTTAGCCGGGTCGGGTCAGGAAAGTGAAAATGTCTAGAGCCTTTCACATGGCTGCTGCAATTTTGATAAGCAAAAGACTTAAAATTCCAGTATGTACAGTCTCTGTCAACTACTTTATCTATGAAGAAACACTTAGGTAAGATTTAAGAAAGCAGAGTTTAAGTAAGATTTAAGAAAGCAAATAATCTCTAAAACACGTCAGTGGCACTAAAATTGTAAGCACCATAAATCACTGGCATAGGGTAGTGAAGTTTCAGAGCTTATGGTGCAGATTGTAACCAAGGCTGGAAAGGTGAACTCCACCTCCTGCCACTCCTGTGCTGAATCACCATGGTGGGGGAAAGTCCTTGCTCCTTCTCGCACACCTAACAAAACTCCATCGCATTACCAAAACTGTCAGTGAAAACAACAAAATCTTCAAGCAAAAGCTGAGATATTTTTGCTAACACCTGCAAGAAGAGAAAGCTGTTTTGGAGATCAAAGCTTCTCCTCTGACTCAGAGGGAAATCCTCCATTTTTCTTTCTCTTCTATCAGCTCACTGAGCACAGTCCTGCCATAGTTCCCTTCATTGAATATGGCTGTGCTGAAAAACACCTCATTTATTTGGCTTTTTTCATACATAAAGTGACCAAAAAGTAACACACACAACTGAAGTATAAGTTTGCAGCAATCCTGAAACATCAGGCTATACCAGACCAACAACATTCTTCAAATCTGGACATCTACCTCTTTTCTTCTTCTCATTTGAGGAGCAAGACCATGGACTTGATATTTCTAATCTCCAACAGATAAGAAAAGAGCACATCAGAAAACCAACACTTCTGTAAAAGCATGGATCTGGAAATAATATTCAAGCTAACTGGCATCTAACGATGCCACTCCCATGGCTCATCTCTCAACAATCACAAACTCAATCCAAATTGAAAGATCCCTGTCTTGGGGGTGAGGGGGGAAATTTTTTTTTTTTTTTTGAGACAAACATGGGTTTCAGCTATACAAAAACTAACACCACTTCTCTGTACCTTCTAATCCACTTCTCTGCCTTCTAGATCTGTCCAAGCTGTCATCTGTAAGTCTTTCAAATAACTTTTTTCTAGCTCCACCACTGTACCGCAGATGCATCTGTAGCCCTGGCAAAGTTCTTGTACAGCAGCAAGAGAGACCAAACATGGCAGCTCTTGCCTTCAAAGAGGAACTGCTCTTCCCTGAAGCCCTGATCAAGAGAAAGTAGCAGCAGCCACTTACCCTTTAGCACACAAAAAGCCTTCTGCCCATGATAAGCAGCTGCAGCTTGGGAGATGACTTAAAAAGAAAAACTTGAGGTTTTAAGTTTTTAAGGCTGGATGTCTCAACAGGGTCTGGTGCAAAAGAAAGAAGGGCAGAAAAGAGATAAGGAAAGGGAGGGTCATGTTCTATGAGTTGCAAGCAGAGCCCTAGGATCTGAAAATAAAAGTCATGATGATAAAAAGAAAGATGCAAATACATTTAAGATTTTTTCAGAAAAAAAATTCTATTACTAACTCAAATCATTTTTTCCAAGTAGTTCCTCTGTAATTTTATCTGTCATTTTTCAACATGTAACAATGCATCAAATAAATCTCCCAAATCCTTGCAAAACTTGTTGCTTTTAGGAAGAAAAAAAAGCAAAACGTAAATTGAAAAGATAGTGACAACACATTGTACTGTAAGATGTAGAAGTAAAATATGTGTGAACACCGGCAAGGCTGAAGACAAGAGACAGCCTCGCCTAAAACATGACCATTTACTTAATGGTTGCCTCCCTCTCTCCCTCCCCTGCAACTGATCACAGCACTAAAAGCAAGACTCCATTATACTTCTCAGATACAGGCTCCATACGGTAAATGAACCTGTAAAGTATTCCCCAGTGAACAACAGCTCAAGTGCCCTGTCATTTAATTTTCAGTAAGAAGATACAGAATTTGATTTCTCAAGTGAAAGATTGAAATATAGGGTCCAAAGTTATATACTCAGACAAAACTTCTAAAGAAGAACACTTTCGTTCAGCAAAGGTTTGGAAACAGTGATTCTTTTTCAATATACTGTGCTGGAGTTCAGAAGTACATAATTAGGAGAATCAAGGCAATTTTCATCCACTGAAAGTTTAAGAAGCAATTTAAAGCACCACAATTACCTCCAAGATTTTCCTCTCCCATTACAGCTACCACTAAGCCCACTTTGTAATTGCTCTGCCATGTACACCATCGCCATAACTTCAATTTCTTAATCATTTTGAGGAAAAGGTGAGTACCTGCGCGCGTAACAACTTAACTCCTTCTATTGTGAAACGACACCGTAGGGGCTGCCTTTGAATAGCTTTGTTTCGGCAGAAAGAGAACTTCAATTTAAGGTCGCGGGCGCAGAGAATGATCTATCTTTGAAATTATATTTTAAATCTGCCATTTTAAAGTCGCCACGGACCACATAGGGCAAAGAGCAATGGAGCGAAAGTGCTCAAAGCGGCAGCGCTGATAGCCAACACTTTGCCCGAATCGCCCTGGACCGTGCTCTTCTCCATGCTAGCCGAGTCCAGGTACACGCATCTTCAGATTAATAAAATTTCGTGTATTTTACAGTCCGCTGAGCGGCAGCTGGAGGGCTCAGACCGGCAGCCTGCCTGGCACCCCCTCACGCTTAAAAAAGCGACAAAAGTGTAAAACGGAGCAGAATTGCAAACCAGCTGTCACACTTGTGCAGCGCGCCGCTCAGAGAAGCACAGCCGCGGTGCCCTTTGCCCGCAGCAACAGGCTCAGCTTCAGGCAGCTCACGGCGCTGCTGCCCCGAAACGTCCCTTTACTCACGGCCCAATTTATATTTCGCTTTTCCCTGGTGCTGCGCTTTTCCTGAAGTTCCCTCTTCCCCGCAGTTTCTCCCGACGGCTGCGGAGCGCTGCCCCGGGTGCGGCCGCACGTCGAGGCAGCGGCAGCCGCCGCCCGCAGCCCGGGCGCCGCGTCCCCCCCCGCCCGCCCGCCCGCCCGGCTCTCGCTCCCCGGGCAGCACGTACCGCCCGGCCGCGGGGCCCGCGGCGCCGCCCCGGCCTCCCCGCAGCGTCGTGCAGCTAAAATGGCTCCTGTCGAGAGGGGGAAGTGGTGCCCGGGCCCCGGACGGTGACTCACCGCGGGGCCGGGCGGCTCGGCTCGGAACGGCACGACACGCCCCGGGGCGGCGGCCGGCGCTCCGCCGGGCCCGGCCCGCAGGTGGCGGCGGGGTGCGGGGGGGACGGGCTGGCGGCGGCCGCGCGACCCGCCCGGGCTCGGCTCGGCCCGGCTCCCCCGTGTGCGGAGCGCGCCCGACCGGCTCCCCGCCGCTGCCTCCGATCCTTACGAAACATCCCACCCCGCTCCCCTCCATGACTAATAATTCACAGAGTCAATTAGGTTGGAAAACACCTGTGAGATCATCGTGTCTAACCCACGACCAAACACGCCCTGTCAACTAGGCCATGGCACCAAGTGCCACCTCCAGGGACGGGTGACTCCACCACCTCCCTAGGCAGCCCATTCCAATGTCTAACCACCCCTTCTATGATGAAATTCTTCCTAACGTCCAACCAAAACCTGCCCCGGCACAGTTTAAGACTATATTCTCTCGTCCTAAATTAAATGAACGAACACATTTCTGTGGAACATCTCATCTTTTCAACCGATATCATCTTGCTCACACCAAACTGTTTAACCCCTGAAAAAGAGCAAAACTTTGGAGAGCCCAAAATACTTGGGGAAATTTAGTTAAAGTGCAGCATCCAATGGAGCACAGACAGCAAGCCAGTGCCAGAGCGAATCCAGTTCCCTGGATTCCCAGTAAATTTCTGATATGCTCTTCATGTTCTTTAAACAAACCCTTGTGCCTAAAAAACAACACCATGAAAGCCAACTAGCCCACAGCAGTGTAGGCACTTGGGATGGGCTCTACAATTGCATAGGGCGTCCTGAAAGGCCTGACAGAAGTGCAATCTTAAAAACGTGGTGCAGAGGGTGAGAACAGAGTTAATTCTACCTTGTTTCAGTAGGAAGGGTAAGCACATGCTCTGTTTGCAGGCTGGCATGTGCACTGGTTTTCCACAAATTCCCAGAAAGGCAGAGTCCAAAGCAGTGCACTGGCCATAAGGGAAGGCATGGCACAAGAACCCAAGCCATGCGGCCAACTGAGAGGGCATAATGGCAGGGCAAGGAGTTGGGAGGTGAGCAGGAAGCAGCAGGAGCAACCTTGCAACGGGCAGGGAAGATGAGAGTAAAAAAATCCTGAAGCTACTTCTAGCAAACACATTGAGACAAATTCAAATATATTTCAGCACAACTGTCATTAATGCTCCCAGTAATAATTAAACAGTAGTCTCATAAGTTTTGCACTGAGCAAAACCCATAGTTTTATGGACATTAATATCTCCAACTACTGGTTATGCTTAATTACCAAGAAGAAAATTTTGGGGTTATTTCCAAGTAATTGAGTCCTTATGACACCTGCATGGCACTTAAAAGCAAAACTGGGTCCCAGTTTATTATTCAAAGGGCAGTTATCCACGTATGATTTTATTAGATGTAGTTTATCATCCTATTTTTGCAGCCTGCTTTAATGGAAGACCTGAAAAAAGAAGCAGCAGTACATTTTTTGAGACTTACTGATTAAAAGTATCAATTAAGTCAGTACTTAAATATCTTCACTACAGCTCTTTATCAAAATATGACTTCATTTGTATTTCTCAGTTGAAAAAAGGAGGAAAAAACACTGTGCCGTTATTTTAGTCACTATGTATTTTCCACCTCTCACAACAGATGTATATTCCTTCTCTCCAACAACTTAAGTCTAATCCAATCTTACATCTAAAAGCATTTGTTTCTTGTGCTGCAAAACCCTTTGCAAATCATGGGGCACAGAGGGAAGAAATCTGACCCAGGTGCACAGCGGTTACAAGGAACTGTAACATTGGCACAGGGAGAGCACCATTTCAATAATTAAAGAAAGTCTAATAGTTATGGTTTAGAGGGGGAAGAAACAACGCATTCTTATCCAGGCAATCAACTAAATAGAAAAATCATTTTGTAGTGATGTATTAGCACAAGCTATGCAAACATTTGCTGTTTCTAAGCTAAATCTGGAAGCAGTACTTTTTTGAAAAGCATATGTAAAATGTAAACATATTTAGCGAGAGAGAATGCAGGTGGATGTTCATCCCTGGAACTGTATCAGGTTTCTTGCTAATTATAATTTTGGCTTGAAGAAGAGGTGACCTTGCCCATTGCTGGGATGAGTATTTCCACAAAACTTAGATCACCATTTGCCCAAAAGACATAGCTAGACACTGACCAACAGCACAGCTTAAGCCAATTTAAACAGCTTTAGCCCTCCACTCTATCCCAGCCTCATATTCCTTGCACTGAGCTACTCCCCCCACTGTTTCCCAGAGCAAATATTTGTGCAGCCGCACAGCGAGGCAGAGGGTGGAGTCCACAAGCAGAAAACTTAAGGCTGCACAAATAAATAAATAAACAATGCATAACACAATTTTCACATTGCTGTTGGCCCCAGCTCCCAGAGAAACACATGCCAAATCGTGCTCCAAGGGGAGCAGTGCAGCCAAGCAGGCTTGGGGTGGCAGAGACCTGGATGTGGCTCTCACTTCTGCTGGCCTCAAGAGCGACCCCAAGCAAGCCGCTTCTCTTTTCACTCTGGTAATTGCCTGCCTCCTTTGCAACTGGCTTTGAAAGCTACAGGTCTGCAAGGGCAGGATGGGACGGGCTACCAGGAGGCACAGGAGCAGACCAAAGCAGCTCTCCTGCACAGGGGGCACCATGAAACTCAGAAGCCATGTGAGGACAGACCAGAATGATGTGTTCTGGAGGTATCCTGCCCCACCTGACAGACATACTACTTAGCCTCATAAAAACAAGCCAAAAGGAAAGTTTGTGACTGTGTTCAGCTTTCATTTTTGGATGGGGCTTGGGGAGGAGAAAATACTGTTTTTGTGAAGAAATGGGAGCAAAAAATTTAGATCTAGAAGTTCTTAGTTTTTTATTTTTCTGCTATATTATACACAAGTTCACCACATGAGAA
This sequence comes from Corvus cornix cornix, assembly GCF_000738735.6. Classification (NCBI taxonomy): domain Eukaryota; kingdom Metazoa; phylum Chordata; class Aves; order Passeriformes; family Corvidae; genus Corvus; species Corvus cornix. The sequence continues at coordinate 57,736,163 of NC_046332.1, read as the reverse complement.
ACCCTAGCAAGCCCCCATTTATGTGATACCCTGCATTCCTAAAGCAGCTCAAGATGCTGTAACTCCACTATTGCAAGAGGAGATCCCACCACCCTGCTCTCAGCTCAGGCTCATACAATCCCCTCATACAGCCTTGGAGCTTCATCAAACTCTGTCTCTAGACTGGATAAAAGTCTGATTTAAGAAGCTTCTGGTTTGCATTTGTTTTTGTAGGATCCCAGTATCTCAAGCTTTGCAAAACATTTCATCTCAGGCATCCCTGGAAGGGGAGGAAAAATTGTAACAATCCCATTCACAAGCACGGCCCAAAAGAACACCTGAGCAATGGATATGCCCAAGATCACACTGTCTGTGTATGGAAGGACAACACATGAACTAGCTTTTACCCAAGTCTTAACACCCAAACTCCTTCCCCTTCTCCTTGTGTACAACACCAAGGAACACTAGTAGCAGTGCTATCACATTTTAATCCAATAAATATGATATACATCTCCATGGTGTTGGCGTTACTGTCCTGGTACTTTGGGTTTGGGGGCTGGCACCTCCTGTGGGAGTAGATACACAGACTGACACTGCTGTGGGTTTTTAGTGCTGCCAGATGCACAATGACCTAAATATTTACACATGGAAAAATTGCATCAGGAGATTATAAGGTAACTTACTCCTACGCCCAAAGGAAGTCTCTGCTGGGACTTCAGTTTCAGAAAAATTCTTACCATTGTGTTATTTAAAAACTTTATCACAAATTCAGACAATACACTTCTGATATTTTTAAGACAACTGTTTGCCATCTACAAACTTGCATTTTCAGAGATTTCAATAGAAAAGCATCTCAGAGAAGAAATGTGGATGACACCTGGAGAGCAGCCTATGCAGCTATCAGTTCTTAATTTGCAATCTAAAGGTACGCTTCAGTGATATTTTAGTGCACACTGTGAAAGCAGAGCACAATGAATTTGAGAAAAAACAGTCTACTTTTATTTACACTGTGCTGGTCTTCTGAACTTTAGTTGAATTGTAGGAAAGGAAAAGCTGGTAGTAAACAAAGTGCATATAAAAAGGCCACTATACTTTTCAAAAGTTGAGAGGGAAGGTATCCTGGCCATCCTGTGTTTAAATGGAATCTTTCAGATGGTAAATGTCATCTTTCAAAATACATAAGGAAGCATTTCTCAAGTCTATGGTCACATAGGTCTCCAGAAATGATGCCTTGATAGCAGAAGGGCAGGAGAGGTGTCTGAAATTAAATGCATTCACAACCAAGCACCAGGCAGCTTTAACCTCATCCATTTTATGCTTCCAACTTTGCCTCCAGTGTTTCCTATTGAAGGCAGATGTGGCAAAGATGCTGCCTTAGCCAGCAGCACAGCACCATCCCACACAGCTACAAACCCTTGACCTTGTATAGCCTTGCACAAACTCTTCTTGGATCACCTCTAAGGTATTCCTAGGTCACATCCCAGCAATGGCAAGCCTTTAGGAAAATCTACTTTTCCTCACTCTTTCAAGTTTCTTCCTTCCTCCTTTTGTTATAGGTTTGCCTCTGCTGAGAAGTAATGCTTCTCAATATTTCTGAGAATGGTTTAAAATCTCAGTATATTCTCCTTTCTACTGACAAGCAAACTGTGGAAGAAAAGAATCACAAAAATCCAGGTAGTAGATACAGCTCTGACACAGGATAATCTCTGATTCACTCTCAGCCAGAAACTACAGGTTCCAGCTTCTCCCTGGCACTTCTTTACCAACCCCAACCACACTTTTCCCTACCCATCGTCTCCTTGCACTGGTTCTGGTCCATGTGGTACCCATCAAACCTTCCACTGATCCTATTAAATGCCTTACTGTGGCAGAAAGCTGATGGGGTGGATGGGGAACGCTGGCTGCTCTTGAATCAGCTCCGACTGTGATGAGCACTGCCAGCAAAGGACATCAAACCTCCCTCTGACATCAGACTACTACACTTGGGCCAGCACTCAGGTAAATTTTTCACCCTAAGATTCATATGATTGCATAACAGTCACCAAAAAAAAAAAAAAAGAAAAAGATACATTACTTGGGAAATGTTACAGGCAGAGAGGAGGGACAGAGGTAATGCTTAACCCATGACTTTCTGACCTGAGCTAGCTCTTGCTCTGTCCTCACACTGCACGTTCCTTGCCTGTTTGTTTCAGAAAGTGCACTGAAATTTATTTAACATCCTATAAATACCCCTGTCAGTAGGTGTGACAGAAGTCACACTTGTAAACCCACAGCTCGAAGGCAAGTCACACAAAGAAATGAAAATACAGACAGGACAAATTTATACCCCATACTACTTCTCTCAGTGAGCTTTAGACCCCACAAAAATCATGAAACAAAAAGAGTTAAACTATGATCTGCCAATGTTTGCAAAATACATGCAATGTTACCAAGTTTTCCCAGGTGAAAAATGAGAAATCATCATGCCTCACCTAGTGTTATTGGTAAGTACACTCAGACAGACAGTTAAAGCTCTAGCATCCTAAAATCCAACTCACTTATAATTTGCTAATTTCTAGTTCTTCATTCAGAGTCACAAAACTGATCCAAAAAGGCCAACTTTCCTTGCACCTTTGAATGCCATGCAGACACTGTTCCAGCACACACCCTATAAGAAACTAGAAGGCAACTAATCAGAAGGAAATGTACGGAAGAATGCATTTTATACCAAAAAAGAAGTAACTCTATCTGGATTTACTTTTTTTTTCCAATCTAGAAGAGCTCACTGTTTGAAAAGGTACAACCTGTTTCTGAAACAAGGCAGAAAATAGTATAATTGTAATTAAGGCCCAAGTACAGCTTTGCATTATAAAGGCAACACTATTTTATATACAGAACACCTCACTACAACATACTTGTAACAAACAAAGCCAAAATTAACTCATTTTTGTATGGTAATAATTATTGAATATCCCAAGAGAACCAGCAAGGGCATAGCAATATCACGTCTTTATTCCAAATTCTCACACAGTATGTGTATCAACCCTGAAAATTCCTTTAAAATATTCTTTAATAAAATACAAGTCTGTACAATCCTGACTGCAGTAAGATTATGCTAAATGCTTAGCTGGAAATGATCACTTGTGTATACAGCTGGTTTGAAAGACAAGTATTAGGTTGCCTATCTATCTCTACAGATTTGCACTCAAAGCTTTTAAGCAAATACAGATTTCCCACTATTGTGCAAGAAAGATACAAAGGTGAAGGGGTACAAGACATGACGTAAAATTTATAAATACTGATAAAATTCAAAAACATATGAATGAAAGAAAAGTTTAGACTTTCCAACAATAAGAACCAATATTTCCAGAAAGAAAGTCAGTTTGGATTCTTGAAGTAGAACAGCACACCCAACATCATCCCACAAGCTTCAGATCCTTCAATATTGTACTCATTCAGAGCTATGCTGCAATAACAGGATGGTTGTATTTGCTCTGGAATCCTTGCAAGGATAGTTTTTGAAGAATACTGGCTTAATCTGAAACCATTAGAGATGTTACTACACCAGTAGTGGTAAACTTAGTCTTTGCTCTTTTCCTTTCTTACACACACAAAAACACAAAATCCAGAACTATTTGTAAACATGTTGTTCTGTAGTTTTTCTTCTTGATGTCGGAATGTTGCAATCCCTGATACAAGAAAGAAAACAAATCAGGGACATGAATGAACAGAAATATATACCAAGTGAAACTATGTTGCAAATATATCCAGAAGGAACATAAAACCGAGGACTGGCTGAATTTTATACAGTCCAACAGCTGTTTTCTTAACTGGGACACTTTGTAGTTGGCTGAGGAATCCTCATTAAAAAGCTGTAACTGTATTTTTTTCCTCTGCTCATTCTGTGAGTCACTCATTACATTTTTGGATGTTGCAACACATTCATGAATAATAAACACATACTGGGAAGAAGAAAAAAAACCAAAACAGTGTTCACAGTGGATTTTTTGATGTCCATGTTTATCAGTATAAAAATCAAGAATGAAGCTGAGATTTTTAGAAGTTTCTATGCAAGGAATGCTATTAATCACAGACGAAGTATTTGGTACACCCAAAGACAAGCGCACAGATACGCGCCAAAGTTACAGCACGGCGGTGTCAGTATTGCTGTTATGGTTTGGCCTTTTTACAGGGCGGGAACAGAGGGGGAGGGATCATCATGTTCCCCATCAAACCCTCTCCTGAGGGAGAACAGCTAGGCACCGCCCTTAGCTAGACAGTTCTGGACCCAAAGCTGCACTTCTGCAGCTGCCTCTTTTTTTTTTTTTTTTTTTAAATTAATTTTCTTTTAAAGACCAGAGAGTTAGGTTGCAGAGGCTGTGCAGTCCCAGAAAGCCATCCGCGCTACAGGAAATTACTGTTGATGTCTTAAAGAAGTACCAGGGAATTATTTATCCACGTTTGTGTTTTAGACAATAACAAAAAGAGCATCCAACAGATGCACGTGTCAGGGTGGTTGCTGCAAGTTTTTCTACTGCTCCAGTCAGATGAAAAAGTGTTTATTTCTATTCCAATTTCTTTTATCCTTTCAATCCTGCTGCCTTATGCAGGCCACACTGGCTACCTCAAACACTTATGCTGACTCCCTGTAAGGATGCAGACCAAATTCATGGAATTAAAGGAAATCCAGATAAACATAATTTTTAGAAAAATGTTGAGCTAGAGTTCCACAAATATTTCAGATGCTTACAGGAATACAAGCGGGTATTTCGGCACTGCTCAGGATGTGAACACAAAGGAAAGGAAAGTGTGTTTATTACTGCTCTTCCAGCTGCTCTAATTAATGGAGAAGGATAAACGTGGTAACTTGGAGAGACAGGAGACAGAAAATAAATTGTGAAAAAAAGTAAGCTCATGTGAATTAATCAATTTTCCATTGCAACTCACTCAGGCAGAGACCTGGCTATTAAAGAACAGTTAGCTAGAAACGCAACCCAGTTACTTGCTTGTTCAGGAAATAATATTTTTAGTAGCAGGCTTACCTATCCAAATACATGCTACATTAACCAATTGGTGAATACATAAATCATGGAGAAGAGAGGAAAAAAGATAAAGACTGAAGGACACAAAAAGGAGGGGTGTTGAGGAGCTCACCGCTGCTGGGAAGGGGAACTGCCTGCTGGAAGGCCAACATTTTTATCTCTCAGCTACATTTCAAGTTGCAAAAACAACAGCTTCCATCTCTACGTTCATCTTCAGCCAGGCAAGCAGTCCTACCAGCAAATCCTACCTGTGGATCACTCCAAGAAACGAAACCATTGCCTCTACTATTGTCACTTGCCCATAAAAGCAAGGTACAGCAGTTGGACATATCCTAAACAGGCACAGAGGTTCAGTTCCGAAGAGACTTGCTGCTACTGTGATGTGTTTTCCAAAATCCTCCCAGGAATCATATTTCTTGGTTCTGTGGTCTAGGGAGCCCTGAAACCAAAACTGGGAACCAGAGGCTAAGAGAACAAGAAGACATTATGGCAGGCACAGTTTCACACACGTGATTTTCCTCCTGCTTTCCTAACAGAGGTCATTTTGTTATTAATGGAAGCAGCTCAATATTCTCCCCAAATAACCTGTCATAAAGACTCAGTATTCTCAATGCTACATTCAAAGTACTAGGTATCATTTATGTTTATTATTTCAGTCTAATATTATCTCTTTAGCATTTCGATATAGATGTTTAATCTTATAATCCATTTTGTCCTGCATTTATTGAGGGGCCATCAGCTTTAAAGATATGTGCTCTGAAAAACACCTCACTAAATTGAGTGATTTCAACTCTCTCCACCATCGAGGAACAGATACCTAATTTGAAGGAGTGCTCGCATTCTAGGATGGTAGCCTAAATTCAGAGTGTTTCATCCACTGCTTCTCTGTAACTAATTTTATTTCTTGAGCTTTTCCTTTTAATGCTCCCCATTTTTAGCAAGACTCATTAGAAATGTTTTCCAGCTTTGCATAACAGACAAAAATATACCACTTGTGACTAAGATCACAGAAATCTTCCTGTGTGAGTAACTGAAGAGCAACATCAAACTAATTTAATTTTAATACTCAGAATAACAATAATTAAAACAACCTTTTTTAAGACACTAGTCAATGATCTCACTGAGGAAAGGGAAAGAGAAAAGAAAATTACTTTTGGGGGGTTTTTTTCATTAATTGCTCTCATCCTCAGGCCTCTTGGTTTTATGATATGAACCTTTGCTGCTTTGCATAAGCTAGGAGCAGCTTACTTCCTGCTACTCAGTTTTATGAGAAAATGAACTCCCCTACCCTAAACAAGCACCCTTTAATTCTTTTATTGCTAATCCTTACTTGCATGCAGCAGGCTGCTACTTTCCCAGAAGATCCTAAATAATCTATCTCAGGGTTCTGGTTCCAGGTGATTGTAACAGTGTTAGGTGCATTATTTCTACTTAACTTTCTGAAAATATACTAATTTTCCTTAATAGACTAAAATATACTAAATGTCCTCTTTCTAGTCAATATATAACATTATCCAGTGAGTGTTTTCAAAGTTACCCAAGTATATTATTCATGCACCATTCCAACAAAAGTCAGATTTGGAGGTACAGATTTACAGGATTTACAGAACAAAATTATACAACACATTGGAAAATTCACCACAGAGCAAACAGGAAAAATGCTACCTGCATCATCAGAAAATGCAGATTTGCATTTTTGTGGTGAAATGGCAGCTGGATACCATATAGGGAGAAAACAGAGGAGAGAGCACTTTACTTTGGGTACAAATCAACAGGTACAATACCCAGGGAACAATTCATGCTTATAGGCAGAAAGGAGCAAGCTGAACATCTGATCTGAGGATCTGCAAGTCAGAGTTAATGCAGCAAAAAGCTGTTAATCTACATAGACAAAGCAAAACAGAGGAATGGGGGAAACAGCATATAATCATTTAGTAGTTGTGTTGGCCCATTTTCAGTTTAAAACCATTGCCTCTTGTCACTATCTGACAGTATAAAAAGTCCCTTTCCCTCCTTTCTGTAAGTCACAACAAGGTCTCCTTGGAGCCTTCTCTTTTCCAGGCTCTCTCAGCCTGACTTTGCAGAAGAGGTGCTCTAGCCACCTGATAACCTTCATGGCCCTCCTCTGGAGCTGCTCCAACAGGTCCATGCCTTTTTTTTTGCTGAGGACGCCAGAGCTGGATGCAGAACTGCAGCTGGGGTCTCCAGAGGGGAAGAATCGCCTCCCTCACCCTGCTGGCCACACTGGTTTTGCTGCAGCCCAGGATTCCATCAGCCTTCCGGGCTGCAAATGCACACTTGTAGGCTCATGTCCAGCTTCTCATCCACAAGAACCCCCAAGTCCTTCTCCACTGGACTACTGTCGTTTTGTTTTGTTACAAAGCTCCTCTCTTGACACACCATCAACATCACAGAATAGTTTGAGTTGGAAGGGACCTTCAAAGATCATCTAGTCCACCCTGTTCACCATGGATAGGGACTTCTTACACTAGATCAGGTTGCTCAAAGCCCCACCCAACCTGACTTTGAACACCTGTTCATCCAGACCATCTCTCTGACTCTGAGCAGAGCAGAAATACATTTTTGCTAGCTGTGCAAGCAAAGCCCCAAAAAGATATCTCCTTGTCATCCATTTATTTTCACTTTTATTAAACACCAAAAGTACAAACAGTTGAAATCCTCTGGGAAAAAATAAGAGCAAATATCACTACTGAGATAAAACAAAGCTGGGGGCAGGCTGCTAATTCATACACTCTTTCTCCACATCCTTGATACGGCTTTATTGACTCACTTTCCCCATTACTTTCCCCTTGGATCTGATCACTGGCACTAATCCCAAGGTAACAACCACACCTGACTCCCCAGAGAGTTGCTCGGGGCTTTCTGTACCTTTCTTCTCATTTGTAAAGCACTGCAAAGTAAGTCTACAAGGAATTGGAAGATCTTGAGTTTGAACTCTTGGTCATATCCAACTGGGAAAGTTCTGGTGCTTCACTGATGGCTACCATTCACTTAGAAAATCTGATAATAAATTAGGTGAAAAAACTGCTTGTCCACACTTCATGCGCTTAGCCTCCTCATCAAAAACTACATCACACTAACACAATGTTCAGGAGAAAAGGGGAAAGAAATTTAAACTGTAATTACAGGTGACTGGTCTTCAATGTTATTTGGTAGCAGCATTCAGATTTGAGTCCATTTTTCTCATATTTAGCAAAAGGTAACACTTGGTTCTTAAAAAGGACACCAAAAAATCCTTCAGTAAACAAATATCCACACACTAAACTGGATGAGAGGTATGTAAATGTCTCACCATGGGTAATGAATTAAACTCAACATTCTTCTGCAAGCACTGATCTAGCTCCCACTTATTCAATAGGAGTTTAAATTATCACTTTACCACTTTACCAATGGGACTATTCAATTTCTTCTGCATCTCATTTCCCTGGCTCATATCCTTACAGTTAGAAGGAGAAAGCTAGTTTGGATTGCCTTTTTCTACTTCCTTCCCTTTCTCATTTGTTTTACCTTATTTTCTTTCATTCCCAGCCCTATTCCCTATTCTTCAGGCATATAAATGAACATTCAAGATACATTTTATAACAAAGATGATAAAATTTGATTGTGGTGGCTCTCCAGAGCAAAAGCATGGGGACATCTGGTTTAAGCCACCCAAGCTCTGATCATGTTCCAGTCAGAATCCACATACAATTGTCATTTCCTTCCTGCTTACCTGGAGATGGTAAGTAATATTTTTCTGGCAGATGAAACCAGTAATCCCAAAAAAGGGATTCTTCCCCAGAACGGTGAAAAGGAAAAACAAAAGCCTTCAGAATTTTTATTTTTACGTGTCTCCAGTTCAGTAACAAACTGAAAGCCGTGGTTTAAAAATGAAACTAGGTAAGAAAGAGGGAGCACACAAACAACAAAGTACCAGGGACAGTGCTCATAATGCCACCTTCTCATATCCGTCCTCCAACTTCTTTAACACAGTATCCAAATTCAGTGGCTTCCCTAATACTTCCCATTTAGGATAGGTTTCTCTGCTCAATCAGTCATCCTGCAAATGTGAACACAGTGCTATGCAAAAGAACCACAACTACGCATTTTCTCCCTTAAACCACACCTGCACAAATACTTCTGCCTATTGAAACACCTATAGCATGACTACTGCTCAGTCTGATAGTAACACATACAGAATGGAAACTTGTTTCTGAACATACATGTTCCATCTCCAAAAAAAAGAAGAAGAGATTTGATATGGTTATCCACCACATCATAAACCAGAAACTCCAACAAACTAGTGTCTAACTACATTTAATGTTGCTACATGTCTTGATGTCAATCTGAAACAAGGAAAGTGTGAATGCATGTGACCTAGAGGATTAAAGAATTAAAAATATAAGTAATATTCTTGACAGGTGTTGATGCAAAGACATGAGACCTGAAACCTAGTCTGAATCTTAAAGTATGTGAAGAAGTACACAGTATTTTGCAGTAATTCTCCACAGTAAAGGCATTCTCTCTAAAAATACTTTTTTTTTCCCTTCAGGAAAACATGAAATTAGTAGTTTTCTTTGACTAGTGTGTACAGATTTGGGAAAAGAAGAAAAAACCCCACCTACCTGGTAAACACAGTGAGAGGGCTTGTACAGTAACAGCCTCATGTATGATTTGATCTTTCAGCTGCTAGCCACACAGCGACGATAAAACAGAGACTACGAACCGCCATTTCTGATGCAGCTTTTATTTCAGAGGGACAAAACACAGTATCTACAAAGGTTAACACAACGATTTTCTCACAGAAAACACACAAAGACCTTTTATGCCAACAACATCCTGAAAACATGCTGTCTTGAAAATCTGTTCTGTCTGGCCTCAGCTTTAGACTGCCCTAAAATGTACATCCAGAGGCAAAGCAAGCAGCTACATCAGACATTTGGTAATGTGTTTGCAATAATTCACCTCAAATGAGGTACACAATGATCGACCACCTCCTCCCCTCCCAAAAGAGTACAATAACGATAAAAGCATACCAGCAAACTTAAGGACATGAAGACAATTTAACATCAATAGATGCATCCTGGAAAATTTTCATAAACGGTCATTTGCAAAGAATATAAAAGTGTATTTCTGTCTCTCACCATCATGGCTGTAGTATACTTATGGTCAGAAACCAGCTCGTTCATTCATTAAAATATTGCACCTGTAATGGTTGCCAAGTTTTACTACATGATAATATTAACATTTGAAAACTGAATTTGAAAAACTCTTAGTAATCTTTTTAACCAAATCTGTTAACCCACACAATTGAGTCAACTAAGAAAATCTGAAAACAAACCCCCAAGGTTTGTTTTAGATGGCTTATGATGAAGGTTTCATTTAAAAAGGCATCCAGTGAAAGACAGCTGCACAGAGCACATGGAAATTCAAACACAAAGGAAAAGAACTCAGCTCTACTTCAGTGGAGGTAATCAGGTGCTAAGGGATCTATTCTCTGCACAAAATTACATGGGTATAATTCCCCTCTACCAGAGGGAAACGTAAAAGTAAAATGCTAGCACAGGTCTGCCAGCACAAGGTTGGAGAAAGGTTTACAGTTCCAGATTCTGCAGATGCATCTCATTTCCAATATCTCAACTAACACACCACTGATTTCCTTAACCCTTCCCCCAGCAGTTTCTCGGCACAGTTACCAGAACCTGCCTCAGCTTTGCCACCTAAGCTCCCCAGTCCATTTTGAGTGAAATAAATCTACTGTTTTAACCAGATAAATTAAGCAAAACAATTCTGGCAGAAACAGAAGGATTCCTGTGTTCAGCTGGCAGGTCAGGGGTAGCAAATGCAAGCAGAAGATGAGTGACAAGCTGCTGGGAGGGGCGGTGACTGATGCAGAAGACAAGCAGACATCAGAGCTATGGACTATGCTCTAGAGAGTCATTGTTCATTACACAGCACATTATTATCACAACGTAACTGGATGTTGGATTCAGCAATGACAAAGTTGGATCAGTCAGTGTTCTTATGGCAGTACATGAACACTAAGTACTGTCACCATCCTTTTCTGACTAGTCTTGCTGTCCTCTTGCCCACAATACCAACACCACTTCCCTTGTCATTTATCTTAAAAAATACCAAATCCCATGACACTGGATGGCATAACCTCGTCACCTCTGACTGGTGACAAAGTCCACCCTCAGTTTCCCTTAAAACAAACATATCTGCTGTAATTCTCTTGATCAACAGTGCACCTTAAAAACAACAGACCTTGAACTTCCCCTCCTAACGGAATGAAAGAGCAGAGAACAGAAACCAGAATGCTGTTCAACACCCCCTTGCCTGAAAAAGGTCTTTGAAGGTCTGCAGCAAGTTGCAGAATCCTACAGCTTTTCCACCAACAGTTCTACTGCTCCACCACCAGCTCATGCCCCTTCCCCGAAGAGCCCAAACACACCCCAGAATTGTCCAATGCAGACTAATGTGCAAGCTGCTGGAAATGGCACAGTGGCAGTGCTTCTCTGGGCAGCAGCAGATGCTGAAACAGAAGCTGCAGCAGCAGATACCATGTGAGCAACCTTCTGCCAGGACTTGGAGAGTGCTTGGCTTCCTACCTGAATATATGGCACGCAAATGAGTCACAGAACAAGGTCAAGCAAGCTGAAACACCTCATTAAATTTTGTTGATGCCTGCATCGCCAGAAACTCCAGACAATGTAACTGCTTAATGTCACTATTGTATTCATGGAGGAAAAAGACCAGGATATCCACTACCTAAAGTACACAAGTGCGTTTTAGTACTAGGTTTTAACAAGAAAAAAAGATTTCTGTACACTCATACAAATAAAAGAAGGAAGTTAAATTCTGGAGAGTGGGCAAAATTACATCTTCACTGGCCACAGGTGTGCTGGATTAGGGACCAAATGGGAAGTTTGCACAGCAGGTACAGAGTAATGCATTCCATAAAAACACCTAACTCTTGACTATTCTGATTATAGTGACACTTGGCTGTGGTGAGGGGGAAAAATCAAACCTGACAGATAACACAGTCCTACTACTATTTCCAGCATTTGTTAATTCAGTTGTTTGGGTGCATAATTATCCTACACACATAAATTTGTGCTGTTAAGCACACGAACAGTCAGCTATATAGCTCAACTATTTAACAGTATTCAAATTTGATACACCTCTGAGATGGACACTTACCAATTTTGACAAATTTAATCTCAGCCTCAAACATTGTTTCACCTCACAACCAGGAAGGGAATGAGACTCACTAAATATTACAAACACAGTAAAAGATGTCACAAAGTGGCAAACTACAACCCATGACTGCACTTTCAAAACAGACACAATGCAGCAATATTCATTATCATTTTATATTAACACAAGTTTTATCCAAGTACTGAAACAGCAAAATAGAATTCCAGATTTATTGTCTGATTCTGCCATTTTCTGAGACAAAATTAAATAGCCTAACTGGAGCTCTTGAAAACTGAAAACATCTGATTTATACTTTTGTTATTAAGTTGGCTCCTGCAAGTCCTAGAAATCAATAGTGCATTATTATTAACTCCAATGAACGCAGCAACAGGCATATAGGCCAAACCCTAGAAGGCTGTACTGTCATTATTTTCTCAAACATGACATCTCAATAGGGCAGATGAGGAAAATGTATTTAAAAATCATATTTGAGAGGAGTGCTTGAGTATTTCCAAGTCAGTGGAAACACTCATATATACATGCTTTCAAGTCTAAAGACAGTGACTTACAAGAACTTCGTCTCCTCAAGTTTCAGTTGTTCTCAACAAGAAAATTTCCAATAAACTCATCCTATATGGAAAGTGTTTTATCACCTTAAAACATTCACAGGATACCTTAAAGTGTGAATGAAAAAGCCAAACCAAACCACTGAGTGAAAGATTGAACATCAGACTTTTGATACCATATATGCTAGAGTACATGCAGTAAAATTAAGATTTTCACAGAGAGAAATAGTTCAACACTTTAGAGTATATTTGTCCTAGTTCAGCTGCCAGAGGAAAAAAAGTGTCCGGTTATTATATCAAAAAGAATGGACTATGGAATTATAAAGCATCATCTCACAGCTATCTAGGCTCAAGTTCAATTCCCAGGCCAAATTAAACCTTCAGGTTTATTGTGAAGCTGCCTGAAAAGGAGCATTGCAGGTAATGCTTCAACTTGATTCAGGCAGTCAGTCGTGTTTCAGGTTACAAAATGATTTCACCGACATAACCTCTGTTGTTTTAGTCACTGCCAGGGGTGCTGTGCTGCCAGGCCATGTGCCCATTCCCTGCAGCAGATGTGGCTGCAGGAAAGGAATGCCCAAAGGACAGAGAGATGGTTAAGGGGAGAGCACTGAGCAGCTGACTTCTGAACAGTGAGCGATGTCCTTGCCTATCTAAAGGCAGGAAAAATTTTTTCATCCCTGAATATAACTGACAGTATCCTGAACAAAGAAAGATGATACACCAACCTGGGAATAGGAGGGGACTCTGTAAAGTGAGGACCTGATATCCTGTCACCAGCTGCCACCAGATGTTGATGCTATAGAGGAAAGTACACAATAATTATTCACACTCCCAGAAGTCAAATTAGGTGCCAAGAAAAAATGGTCCTCCTGACCCAAGAGAAAACCAGCCAAGTTCTGAAGTATGGCATTCTACTGTAATCTTGTCAAGGTAGCAACATGTGCTACAACACATGGAAAGCACGGCAAGTAATCTTGTTTTTTCAATCTAGGGAAAAATGCAGGTGAATGGAGTACAGTCCTTCCCCCTTCTACACACACTGGAAACATCCTCCACCAAAGCAAGTGAAAGCTCATCTTTCAAAAGGAAACCCCATCCCACTTTAAACACTCCCAGCAACTGCAAATCCACTACAATCCTTTAATGCCCTAGTTGCTACTTATTATTTCAAAGTACAATATGCCTAACTTCACCTCTGACACTGGATGGTCAAGTAAATATCATGTATTTTCCTTACACACATGTATGATACATATGGGCATCATTTCCTCTCTCAGATGTACAATCTGCGATTGTGACACCTGGTCTCCATACCCTGGATCACTTTTGTCACTGTGCTCTAATTAATATTTCACATCCTTCCTCACATGTGAGCAGCAAAACCAGACATGGAATTCCTGTGATCTTACTAATGCCACGTACTTTCCTATTTCTGTGCAGTATTTATATTGCTACACAGCCAAAGACCACACTTCAGTCGCAGCACTGCAATGAAAACTCCCGTTGAGATGATTCTCTGCACAAATTCTTAAGCCTTCTTTCAATAAATTACCAGTTTGAGGACAGTCTCCTATCCTGCTGGTGTAACCCCAATCTCGATTCTTTTGTATGTGGCTGCATGAAAAATGCCTTCTGATGAATGCTGATAATTTAAAAATTATTTGGAGTATGGTGTACTAGTAACTTGTTCCACACGTGCACAAACCTGCACATGACATGCTGGTAATGATGCAGTATCATCACAAAAGCTGTGAATACATTGATATTAACCAGCCTTACATCAAGATCCAGCCCCCAGGGAACCTCATAAGAAACAGATGCACTCCCATAGAAGAAAGGCATGCCTAAGTTTCTCTCTAAACTAAGAAAGATTTATGAAGCAACTTTGCCAATGTTTGTGGTATTTATTCCACAGTGACTCCATGGCACAATTGTTTTAAACTCACACTTTACTGCAGACTTAATAGATATATCAGGGACACAATATAGGGTGAGTCTGCTACAATAGAGCAGTTGATTAATAGCTTAGGAATTTGGGAGATGTGGGTTTTTTACAATTCAAAACACTGGGAAGCAATTTGCTTTAGTTCTACTGTTAACTGGTCTTTAACAATTGTTAAGTCATTTTGAAAGATTCAGAACGAATAAGCCCTGGCTTGTCATTTATTTCAGAGGCTCCATTTTAAAGTTTTCAGATTTTCAGCCAGGAAAACAACAACGTGAGTAAGGAAAATAATTCATAGCATTAGCCAAAGATGTTCAAGTTCCATTCTCTAGTGAAAAACAACAACAACAACAACCCAACAAAAAATCAGTTAGTAGACCAGGTAATCAACCAAGTAATATTGTAATTCAGCAGCATATTTCCATGTACATAAACATATACACAGGACTGATGAAGCTTGTAGCATCGCCTATTAGGCAGCTGCTGAACATTTCCAATGCAAGATGCTGCTTCCAGCTGCTTGTAACTTGGCCAGACTTTGACTGTTTCGGTTGAAATTTTCCAAGTTGAATGTCTGCCTCAGGCTAAATTTTGTTCCATGTGCTGCAGAAGTTACCTCTGAGTGAGGGGTGCAGAAAGAGGCAGACTGGGATTAGAAGAACTTGGCCAAAATACTTGAGCTGTTTTCAGAACAAAACCAGGGAAAATGCTGTCTCCCAATGGCAATAGGTATCTGGCAAACTTGAAAGGCTGTAATGGCCTTCCATCTCCCAGTGACAGATCTGAAATCTGACATGAGGGGTGCCTTTTGCTGCCCCCATGAAAAGTCAACCTGCATTTGGTCAAATGTCCAATGCACTGTGTGCATTTTCAGTAGGTGTTTGCTAGGCCATGTCCACATTCTTCTCAGCCTCTCCTGGTGACCAGACAACACAAGGGATATGAGCAAGTACAGCAACACAGACCACAGCCACGACCTACCACCACTGGTTACCCTCAGCAGGGGACTCTGACAGCAGAGTCCCGGGTGTTACATTATGAATCTAGCTGATGAAGGATGGTGACACACATACGCTATCCTAGGCTGCCTACCTGCTTTTTGGCACTTTTCTTAAGGGAAAGAAAACCTAGGAAATTACTCACAAAATGCAGTATTAAAAACACAATAAGCAAAGCAGAATTTAGAAATTATTAGAACTAAGTGGTCTACGGTAACTAAAAATGTCTTCTAGTGCTAATATGCATCAATCTCTAATTAGATCAATCTGTATTTGCAACTGACCTGGTCACATTTTTTTCCCCACTGAAGCTTTGCTATAATTAACACACAAACTCCTCTTTCTGCCCTCGTTCTCTAGAGCATCACCACACACTTTCAAATCACAGAGGAAATAATTTCTTTTCTCTCAGGTTCTTTTATGGTTCTCATCACTACAGTAATCTGTAAGATAAAGGATACTGTTATTCACATCTTTTTAATATGGGAAACCAAGATAGATTAAAGCAAAAAACTACAGTCACTGAGTGAGCAATTTTGACACTCAAGGCTTGTATTTCTAACATGCTTAGACCTGCAAAACATCTTCGGTGTATAGAGAGCAAACAGACACTCACATTCCAGATGGTTAAATTCAGCATAACTGTGAAGCAGATCCCGGGGACTCAGGCCAGGCTCCCAGAAAACCCAACAGACCACGGGCAAAAACCTTTATGTTTATGTGGAAAACAACAGCAAAGGCCGGGGCTGCAAAATCTGATTCTGCAGCTGTCTCAGCCATGAAGCTGCCTCTCCCTCTACATACAGCTGTTTGCCTCATTCATGTTACCTCTTCTCACTGCTGTCCAGCCAGAGACTGGTACACCTTGGGGGATGCACCTCTGGTCCCGAGCTGGCCGGGAAGGATGGTGGCACATCCTGTCACGACTGACACCATCCTCGGACACAGGCCCTCGGTGGACAGATGAGCCTGGCATCCTGAGCACTTGCCTTTGCAAACTTACCGACGGGGCAGGGCTGAGCACGGGGGGAGGTGGTAAATGTATAGAATGTATAGAGATCAGCGACATCCACTGGGGGGCAGGCATGTTTCACGGGATCCAGATACGTCCGTATACAGAGGTACACAAAACGAAAGCTCCTAGCTCCTAAATAATGGGCTTGTTCCCTGTCTCAGAAGCAGCAATTGAACGGACGTGGTTTAAAAAAAAAAAAAAAAAATCAATCCCACGGACCGAAGTTAACATATTCTGCCTTGATTTTAACACCAGCTTCTTGTCCGGGATGCTGAGGCATTGGAACTG
Source organism: Corvus cornix cornix (assembly GCF_000738735.6). Lineage (NCBI taxonomy): Eukaryota > Metazoa > Chordata > Aves > Passeriformes > Corvidae > Corvus > Corvus cornix. The sequence goes on along the minus strand of NC_046332.1, from coordinate 57,719,148 downwards.
CCCTGGCACTTGGAGGTTAGAGCTGTGCGGACACATAGTGTCCCACGTCCGTTCTGTAGGTGGCTGCCCTCACTCGAGGTAGCAGGGACCTTGTAGGAGTCTTCAAAGTCTCTGCTGCACTAATTAATGACCAATGCCTGTAGAGGCCAAGCTTTTCAACTGTTCCCCAATTTAACAAACTCGGGGGAGAAGGAATTTTTTTGGACTAACAGCTGTAAATGCGTCCATGTGTGTAAGCAGCTAAGCTTTAAAGTTAAAAGAAACATAAAATGCCAGTATTTTTCACGGATTTCCACTTAGCATCTAAGCAGAATCATTTCAAAAGTTGCTTAGATGGAGAAGAGGCCATCAACCAAATTTCAACCCGGGGCATATATTTATAGCCATGTTGCAAACTACATAAAAAGTACACTTCTAATGGAAATGCTGACAAATGCAAAACTCCTGCAGCTAGCTATGACAGTCTGACCACAAGCCCTCCTTGTGAGAGGAAAAGGCAACCTCCCCACCTCCTTTCTCAGGCAGCTCGACAGCAAGCTGGGGCGGGGGGTGCTAGCTACAGATACCACTGCCTTGTCCTTGTAAGATGGATCGAGGCAACTCTTACACCCCGTATTTCCCACATCTTGAATGAGCCATCCCCCTGTTTTTGCCATAAACAACCGGAGGGCCTCTTACAGCCATGACTCACTCCGAAGGCTTCTCCTCCACCCCTGTGCGTGACTGTAGCAAACAGCCTGCCAGCTGCAGCCGGTGAATTAACGCGACTTTTTTCGCAGAACCGTGGGGAGATCAGTCTACACAGGGCTGGGCGGGGGGGGGCGAGGGTGCGCTCTGGAACACCAGCCCGGGGTGACTTTTATTTGCGGGGGAAGCAGCGGAGGAGGCGATCCGGGGCCAGTGTGCCGGGGACACCCAAGTGTGACCGTGTCATCCCCGTCCCCCGCGCCCCAGGACGGCGCCGGCCCTTGCCCCCCCTCTCCCTCGGCCCCCGCCGCCGCCGCGGCTGCCCCAAGACGGCGGGAGAGGCGGGCGGCCAGGAGGGAGAGAGAGCAGGGCAGCGGCGCCGGGGGCAGCGGGGAGAGGGAAGAGGTGAAGCCGGTACGCAGTAGGAGCCCTCCCGACACACGCGCTGCCGAACTCCCAGAAAGTTGGCAGCGGCGTCCGGCGGGACGGGGCTCCGCTGGCCGCCGCCCCAGGGCGCGCACCGCCACCCGGCCGGGGCCTGTCGCCTCCCCAGCCCCTTCGCACCCCATCACCGCCCTTCTCCCCACACCTCCCATATCCCACGGGTGCGGCGGGGCAGGGACTGCTGGGCACAGGGCGCTGCCGGCGGCGGGGCTCGAACCCGTGGCACGCGGTGGTTCTCCCCACCGCAAGGGAGGGGTGCGAGCCTCCCGGTGCCGCCGAGCGCGGGACTCGGGCGGCGGGCGGCACTCACCGAGCGGCCGCAGCTCCTTCTCCCTCTCCGGGCGCCTCCCGCTGAGCGCTCGCCTCCTCGGGAGCCAGGGAGGAGGAGCGGGTGAGAGCAGGAGGTGGGGAAGGGCGGGGAGGAGAGCGCGGCTTGAGCCCTCTCGGCTCCCGTCGCCGCCCTCCCTCCCTCTCCCGGCACCGCCCCATCCCACCCCAGCGGCGCGGCGAGTGGAGGGGAGTGCAGGGTAGCGGAGCGGCGGCGCTGCCGGGGGAGCGGCGATGTGAGTGCCGGGGGCCGGGAGGGAGCGGGCACAGCCCCTGCCCTGCGAGCCGGGGTCGGGCAGGGCCGGCGGCGTGCGGTGCGAGGGCCGGGCCGGGCCCCTGCAGGCCGTGGGGCTTTTGGGGGCAGTGGGGCTGCGGCCGTGCCCTGGCTGCGGCCGGCGACCCCCTCCCCGCTGAGCGAGGTGTTTCACTGTCGCTCCGGCCCCTCTGCTCCCCTCCGCCCTGCCGCTCTCTTGAGGTTGTTTGTTTCTGCTGCGCTGTCTTGCTCTTATCGCCCCAACACACGCCGGGCAGCTTCGCGTCCCGCCGGCGGCGCACTTGGCGTCCCTCAGCTCGGGGAGGGCTCCGGGGATGGGGCCCGCGGCCCCTCAACCTGCCCCCCCCGTACCCCTTCCCCCTTCCCTCCCTCCCTCTCTCCATTGCACTCCCCCGCACTCCCTCCTGCCCCTCTCCCCGTCCCCCCTGGCCTCCCTCCTTCCCTCTCTCTCCCAGGTCCTCCCACCTTGCGGCCTCCTTTTCCGCCTTTGGTTCTGGGCGAAACGTGAGGAGGAGAAGTGTCTGTGCCTTGGTTTTACCTGGCCATCACTACCTCCTTGAAGTCTTTAATTAGGGAATTTATGTTAATACCTGAGCACGTGTGGAGGAGGGGGATGTGTAAAAATCCCCGTGTGGTTTTTATTAGGTGAGAATGGCGTATAGAATGGTGTGTCTATTTGTTTGTTTCTGTTACTTTTCAAGATATCCTAACTTACCTGCTGGAAAAAAAAAATCTTAAGCTGGTCAAAAATTTCTTCAGAGGTCTGTCTGTGGGGCAGTACTTGATGGTGATCTGTGTGAGCCTGTCTTGCAGACTGGTACTATGTACAGCAGTGTTCTTAATTTTAGTTATGGCTAAAATTATACCTGAACAGATTCCTGACCCAATTTACATTGCTGGTTTTTTCCTCCCTTCTAATTCTTATCACATTCTTCCTGATATAGGCCATATCCTTCTTCTTCATCTACAGCAGCAGACCTCTGCTCTCAGGAGATATTCCTAACTTCAGATATTTAACTTTTGAAGGCTGACTCATGCAGTTCGCTTTAGGTTCCCTCTGTAAGGATGAAACACGCACCTAAGGAGTTCAATATGCTTCTGAAGTGTCGTTTTAGGATGCAAAGAGTGGTGTTTTGGAGATGACAGTTTCCATCTATTGACAGGGAGAACTGAGACAGCTCTATCTCACTATTTAGACAACTGAAGTTAGAGGAGATGACCTAGAGAATTGGAGCTCCATACATGCAGAAGGCTGTCTTCCCTGATATCTTTGTGCATTCTTGTATATTAAAAGTATTTCTGGCATTGGAAGTGGTTGAGTCACCGACCCTGGAGATATTTAAAAGATGTGTAGACACATCGCTTGGGGACATGGTTTAGTGGTGGATTTGGCAGTGCTGGGCTAAGGGTTGGACTCAATGATCTTAAAGGTCTTTTCCAGCCTAAATGATTCTGTGATTCTGTAATTTACAATTTTGAAAAGAGATCTGGCAAAGCAGATTCATGCCAATACAGGTCAGGCTGAGCAGCTTCTGCAGACTCTGCTCTCCATGGGATATCGTAATTTATATGTAGTTCACAGGGGGCTAATATAATGATAAAAAGAAGCAGACATTTGAGTTGTGAATTAGTATTTACAGAGGGATTGAAAAAAATATAACTGACTTGAAGGCCAGAAGAGCAAAGCCCTTCAGAGAAGTGCCATGTTTCATGTGAATGAAACTCCCATCCAGTTCTACCTTGCAGGAGCTCACATACAGACATATATTGTGTGATCTATTAGAAAGCCAACAAGCTGGGGTTGGGCAGAAGGACAGTCCCATGTACTCACTGTCAGGGGTGCTCTTTTCTTTACACCTTATTTTTAAATACCTTAAAAAAAAATTAAAGGGTATTTATCTAAGAAGAGTTTTTAGGGTACAGTTATTACACTATTAATGAACAGAGTTGCTGTGAATTACTGGGGAGTGTGAGTCATTAGGGACCATGGCACTGGGACCTACTTCACAGTACAAGAAAACATTTTTGACCTTCTCTGCCAATCTTAGCATTGCAATTTTAGGTCTCACCAGTACTGGGATATTTGAATTGGAATTAGCTGTTCTGGAATAGCTTCCCATGTGGAGGAGTGTCTGTTGTGAAATACATGGGATTTTTTTTTTCTTTTGTTTTCTTCTACTTCTTTCCATTACAGAAGCATTACCTTTGTTCAGAAGTACACAGTATTTCCAAATAGTGTTCAGAAATCGTAATGGATTCTGTCCTTTTGAGTGGCTGTTTTAGAACAGCCACAATGTTTATGCTGAATTAATTTGCTTGTGTAGTCAAAAACTTGAATCTTGCCTCACAAACGTGTATTGAAGGCGATGATGCATGTAGCAGCTCCTCAGTGCTCAAACTTGCAGAAAGCTATAAGATATTAAATTCTCGTAAAGTTTTTTGAGGTTGTAGATACTCAAACCAAGGAAGACTGCTATGCTGTTTTTTACCCCCAAGGGCTTCTAATTTGGACATCCCTGATACAAACCCCTTGCATCCCTGCCAGATTTCAAGTCAGATATTTTAGAGCAGAGCTATTCAAAGCAAATGGTTCCAGATTTTGTTTGTACAGTCAAATTCTTTTTCATTGTGTTCAGAACCACCTAAACCAGTTGTTTCTCCTCCCCCCTTAATTTCAGTACATGGTAGGAACAAAATCCTTCAGCCGAATTTCCAGGTAAAGTTCAGCAAAGCTATCTCAAATCAAGATGGCTACTTTATGAGGGTTTTTAAGCTTCCCTGTATAAGGAGAGCTGTTTGCACCACCCATTGAAACATTAATGGTACAGTAACTTGTGAGGAGAAGCACCCTGCAGGTTGAGGGTTCAGGGCCCTGGACTCCAGTACTTGAGTTACTCTGCAGGTTGCTTCCTGAACGTGGTTGACAGAACCTGTCCTTTTTGCATACTCCCAAACACGTGGTTCCTGCGCTGGGATGTGTAACCCGGTCACTGCAGCATAGGCTGCATGATTCTCGTGGCTCAAGAAATGAATTGTACAGAGTATAAATGCCTGAGTTTCAGTGCTTTCTCTCTGAGTTTCGTAATTTTCATATCTTTTGGAATGGCAAATGGGGCAGATGCTCTTAGTGCAGAGTTGCTACTTGTTCTTTCTTGGATTCTTGTTCACTCCGATGTTTTAAATGAATTTCAGAAATATTAAAATTGTTTTAACATTGATGCAATTTGCACTCTGCTGTTTGCAGCAAAGACTTTGGCATCTCATTGGTTTCAAAAAACCAGCTTGATGTTTGTTTCCTCTTTTTCCTTCCTTCCTTTTCCTTTAGCCCCCTAAATGTGCATTCTTCTTCTGAGTGGTGTGACCAGTAAAAGTTGAAAGAAAATCACTTTTCTGGAGGAGATGTAAACCAGTTGCGAGTTAGTACGGGATTTCCAAGTCTGGATGAGTCTACAGCAGCTTGTCCAGAAGTTGCCTAATACCCATCTGTATCAGTGCTGCCCTGTTCCCTGGTAGCAGGGTGCCAAGCTGACTTGCTCAGCCAGCTCTGGAAAGCTGGGCTCCAAACAGACTTGGTCAGAACCCTTCCCAGGAGTTAGAGCTTCACAGTAAAACTGGCACACCTCTCTGGGTCTGTGTCACCAAGCTGCCTTTTGGGAGCCATGCCTGGGGGCATGTGTGCAGTGCTGAATCTCAACCCTGCAAACCTGGGCAAGGCAGACATACTCTAGACTGTCTCCTCATTTTACTGAAAGGAAGAAAGGGAGTTGTACTGGTGGCTGGCTAGCTGGCCAGCTTTCTGGTCCATAGGAGACTGGCCCAGATGTAGAGCTGAAAACAAGAACCAACCTTAACTTTACTTCTGGCAGAAGACAAGGAGTCTTAAAAGCTGTACCATTCTGACTGCAATGACTTTATGAAATAACTGTGTTTCCCATGACTTGTGGGATATAATAATTGTGTTCAGTTATTCAAGAATAAAAAACATCTGTACTGCTTTAAGGGCATTTACTCTTAAGCCTGTATTTGTCAGATTGATAAAACAATCACAGACTTAAACAATTGTCCATGGAGCCCATAAAGCATTTGTAGCATCTCAATAAAGTGGGGTTTCACTTCAGTTGCTGCTCCTTTCCAAATATTCCTCCTTGGTTTGATCTCATGGCAGCACCATTGGAGCTTTGCAGGCTCTGTTGTTGTTGTAGTGGAAGATGTTATTCAATGGATATTTCAGCTGAGCTTGTTCTTTTTTTTTCCAGTGGTGTGAACTCAAGTAGAAAATATTTAAGAGAATTATTTGGTATATAAGATTCGTCATGCTCGTAAGTCACAGAATTGAGATCATAAGTTACACAATTAATTTCATTAATCGTGAAATGCAGGATTTAATGTTCTTAGGATATCTGCACACAGGACCACTTACATTTATTTCATATGTAACAATAGAGAGCCAGCTCCAGTTTTTATGAATACCAATAGGAGATGAAGCTAAAAAACTTTACCAGGATGTGGATTTGTACTGAAGCCACAGGTGTTCTCTCAGGTTCTTCAGAGTGATTATGTATAGCTACAGTGGTTTGCAACAGATGTGGCCAGCAGGATTTAGGAAAGAAATTGGTGTAAAATAGAGCTGTGAAAATATGGTTCGTCAAATTCTCAGGTCTTGACTTGTGGTGGGTGCAGCTGTACAGTCTTAATTTTAGCACTTACATTTGATTCTTTTGAAGAGAAAGAGCCTCCTATGTTAGGTTAAACTTGGAAGAAGGCAGAGGTTCTTGCACATCCAAAACATGCAGTGAAGCTTTTTTCTAGTTTATGTTTTCTGTCAAAATTGGTCCCTTGCCATAGGAAGTTTAACCCTGCATTTAGCTGGAAATTTATTGTAGATGATGTCAAAGGATTTAGAGACAATTCATAGCTCAAGTAGGAAAAAGGTTCTTGAGATATTTCTGAGCTTTGAATTTCTCCCTCCCACTCAGCTGGTTTTCCAGCCAGAGCATTAGATTACTCAGGCTTTGCCCCAGTATGTTCAGGTACAAGTCTCAAAAAACCACTTTTAATTAAATTTGTGACTAAGCAATCACACAGTTTTAAAGTACACCATTTAGGGATGAGTGGATTTCTGTTTAAATCAGGGAAAGCCCAGCTGCTTCCTTCTGGATTTCCAGGAAATTGCTCAAAAAGCTGTGCATTGCTAACACTCTATTGCTTATAGGTTGATACATTTTTGCAGAGTACATGCTTTGTACTTAGACTTTTAAATAAACATAGCCTCTTGGTAACTGTATTTTTGTGTGAAGCACTGGTGGGAGAGTGTATTTTGATACCTGCTTAAATTGTAGGAGTTAAGTTGATCAGGTCTGTTTCTGTAATTAAAGATCTGCTCACATGTATCATACGGATTGAGGGTGCTATTGTTGTGCATGGAAGAAGTTATGGTTTTATTGAATAAGAATGTCAGGAAGTATTTTCCTTGAACTTTGTACAGTCATCTTCAGACAAAAAGCCAAGTTTCAATTTTTCTGATGTTCTCAGTGTAACCTTGAATATTTTTTTTTTATTTTGCCCCTCATTCTTTCTCATTTTAACTTAAAAGCAAAGAAATCTGTTGCTCAAATGTGTTCTGCTGAACCAAAGTATTGTGTCTGTTTTTGCAAGCCAATGAGAAATAGAATTGTTTCTACACAAGTCTCATCTGGCATTAGAAAGTGGTTTTTGTTGAAGAAACAGCCATTGGAGGTTGTTGGTTTTATTGTTAAATACTTTGATATACTAACTTCTGAGCTCTGAAGAGTTTTCCCCAAGTTTCCTCACTTATCTAATTACATGGTTCAGAAATTCGTACATTTTTACACTGAAACATCTGAACAATTTACTACCATGTCTGTGACCCCACAGGTCAGAATCTGGTCTGGGATTCACTCTCCACAGTAGCTCAGCATTGTCCAGAACTGCACCTTTGTGTTGCTGAGTTCACTGTGTACAGTATCCAGCATTTTTATGAAAAACAGTGCAAGTTGCACTTTTCTGACCGTTCTGTGTTTAAATGGGGTATCTAGAGCTGCTTGTTTATCTCTGGCTTGCTTTGTCTTGTATCTCTGGTTCTTACAGCACCGCCTCACTTGTAAAAATTCTGCAGTTTTTGGAGGTCAGATGGTCAAAATCCCAATATTGAACTGTGCTTTATGAGACACAGTTGTTAATATATCTACTCTTACTGGCTCCCCAGACTTGGTTTAAAAAAAAAATAAAGAAAACCAAACTCTTAATATTTAATCACCCAAAGAAGATTAAATTTAGTTTCTGAAGATATATGTAAATATATACGAAAACCTGTGGCTTTGGTTATTGTTTCAGATTATATATCTTTTTTTTTCTTTCCCCAGGGCCGATTACTGGAAATCTCAGCCTAAAAAATTCTGCGATTACTGCAAGTGCTGGATAGCAGACAACAGACCTGTATGATGGTCTACCATACTATGTCCATTATTTGAGATATTAGGAATTTTAATTACAGGCTTTTCACATCAGTTTTTAATACTAGTCTTTTGATGCATGGGATTTGTTTTTATAAAAATGCCTTTGTAATACCTGTGATGCTTAAAATATATTACGTCAGAGCCAGATCCCCACATATAAGATGGTGTGTGCTGTTCTACTTGGCAGTACAGATAAGGACTAAATATCTGACCCTGCTTATGCTTTGAGTTCTGTGACTTAACATTTGGTCTGTCTTTGAACTTTGCCTGTGCCTGTCCTTCGCTTTCATGTGCAAGTAGAAAGCAAAACCTGGTATCTGTACTGTTTGTATGTGGTAGGCACAGTACAGCCAGGCCTCTGAGCTCTTAAAGCAGGTTTCTTTCATTTCACACAGCCCACGGAAACATTACTGGGTTACAGAAGCGTGTTTCTGACTTGCAGATGCCTTTTGCAGACTACTAGACACATTGGTGTCTTCCTTAGCAGAAAGTTTTGCATTCCTGACTGGATGCCAGGGGTGCTCCTTGAGCTGAGCTTCCTCTGGCTTACAGTAAGATACCTAATTAGCTCACATGAGCTGCAGGTATCTTCTCGGAGTAAGTGAAGAGAAATATGTGTCAAGGGAGGGATTTGAGTAACTTTATAAAGTCTGACTCTAAATGAGATGAGTCATCCTGGAATGCGCATCCTCTGCGCATCAGTTTGTGTACAGAAATTCTAGGGTTACCGGGTCAGGCTTAGGCATCTAGCATCTGAACATCTAAATGAGCACAGATGTTTTTATGTGAGAACCACATGAGGACTTCCACTGTTGTACCTGTGGGGAGCTTCTGAATTCCTTCCCGCTCCTACTGCATTCAGTCTTTCTGGCAGCTTTTTGGCTTGCAGACTTCTGTTATCCTTAGTTATCCAACTCTCCCACTTTGTCTTTTCCTCCTTCTCTCTCTCTTTTTCAGATTTTTGAACCTGCAGACTAGTTAAAATACATGAGATGTTTGTGAAGTGTAGTATAGTCTAATTAAGGGCAGTAGCTAATATTTGGAACACTGAATAACCCATATGGTTTTTAAAAGTTTGCATGAGAACAGGAAAAAAAAATCATGATGATACGTGAAAGGATAGCATGAAGAGGGAACCCAGATTCCCTGTTATTTGTCTCTAACATGTATGCTGAGCAGTATTATTTGAAAAAAATCTTATAAATATACTATGAGATTTTATTACACCGTTTTGGAGTGTTACTGATTTTTCATAATTTCTCTGTTGAATGTTTCTCAGTGTTTCTGTATTCCTATAGCCATTTTATAGCTGTAGTGTTCACTGTAAGTGTTCTCAGAGCAGGTTACATTTAGGTTTGTTCAACAAAATTTAGTCCAACTAAATTTTAAGTAACTAAAATGAACTGTTTAAAAATTGTATACTACATATTATTTTTCTTGGTTTTTTTCTTGCTTTGAAGAGCATTGAGTTTCATGAAAGAGGAAAGAATCATAAAGAAAATGTGGCAAAAAGAATTAGTGAGGTAACTCAAATATCTTAATTGCGCAAATGCTTATTTTTACTCTCTTTCATTATCAGATTGGTTTTCATTTATTCTCTTGGGTTTGTTTTTTTTTTGTTTTGTTTTGTTTTAGATTAAAAAGAAAAGCTTGGAAAAGGCAAAAGAAGAAGAAAACATGTCAAAAGAATTTGCAGCAATGGAGGAGGCTGCAATGAAAGCATATCAAGAGGATATGAAAAGGCTTGGAATTAAGCCAGGTAGTTCATGTAGCTGCCAGAAGATTAAAGACAGAATTGAAAGAATATTGAATAGGAAAGTTTTGTCTTAAGTTTAAGAACGAGAGAGGAGGTCTCCAGGACTGTTGCTCATTTAAAAAAAAAAAAAAAAGTCTTCAAAATGCCAGTAGTAGAAGTTGCAGTACAGAATATTTATAGCTATGGTATCCTGTGATCCATGGAGCAAACAAATTTGGAGCAGAAAAATTAAACAATGTGTTAACAGAAAATTAGGCTGTAGTTGGTACTTTGAATCAGCAGTGCAGCTTCCTTTGATTAATTTAATGTTTCACTTTTGCCAGTTGGAGGCTAAAGTTCCTATGAGTAGGAGAGGTTGGATTCCCACTGGTGTCAAACAGTGGAGATGAGAATCTCCTAGTCAGCTTGCAGCTCAGCAAGTACCTTTGTTCTGTACACTGAAGATATATTATCCTTTAAAAACAAGTTTGTAGTTTCAGGCTCCTGTAGAAGCTGTCTTTTTCGTAACTCTTTTGGTTTCTCTTTTGTTGTCGAGTTAGACCTCATTGGTCCTTATGGTTTTTCTCTTTGTTACTCATCATTTTAAATTTGGGCTTTGTTATGATGTTATAGCAGTGCAACAATGCAAGATTCTCTTAATATAGTTTTTGAAGTGTACTTGCTATGAGTATAATACTAATGATTTTCACTCATTAATGAAAATACTCGTAAGAATGAAATTTCCTATTTTCTGTTGTGCAAGAGCGACTAATATTTAAGTTCAGAATAGTACTCTTTTTTTAAAGGGCATTATTTTCTTTAAGATGATGTAGGTTCCAGTTCAACACAGAGTAAAATGCAGAGCAACACAGTGGAAACTAAAGGAAAGAAAGAAAAGAAAGAGAAGAAAGAAAAGAAAGAAAAGAAAAAAAAGACATCTCAGGATGCCTCAATGCCAGCAAAAATTGATACGAAGGAGTGGGTGCAAGGATTATCTCCTGAAGGCTATACATACTACTACAACACAAAAACTGGAGGTAAAAGCTACTGAGGAGCAAGTGCAGATATAATTACTGGATACAAGTGAGAAAAGACTATCTGCATTTCTTTACTCTGCTCTTTCAGTAGTAAGCTGATTATTGAAATGTGAACACTTAGATGGAGTTCTGGTATTTAACATCTGAGACTTGGACATCCAGAATTTCAGACTGGTTTTGCTGTTGATTAATAATGGAAGAATGCAGTAATTCCACAGTTTCTGGAAGTGTTTAGCCTGCCAGGGGTTAAGTATACAAAGATAGCTGTGTTCTTCCTGAAGAAGCTTTGTGATCAGGAATGTGAAATAAACTGATTGTGTCTTTCCACATTTACAGGTTTTATCTGACTTCTCTTGAGGAGCTGTGTGTTGTGATCTACTTTAGAACATAAAAGCAACCCTCTTTTATCATTAATGAGAATGTTACAAACTGTTTCTTATAAATTTAAGGATTGACATTAGTATTTACTGTAGCCTTTCATCATTTCATTTTATTTTTTTCTTTAAAACCAAAAATCCTGTATCTCTGTATCAGGCCTAGTAATAGAGTCTGGAGGGTTGTTAGTGCCAGTAAAGCCAGCTGCAATTATGATACTTTGGTTTATTGTTCATACCATGGTTTGGTCAAGGATTATTTATATTCCAGTGAGGTGTATAAATATTTTTTTTTATTATTTGTTTCTATGTGTACACACATCAGTGTCATATCCTTTAGATCTGCATATCCTTTAGATCTGTTTTTAGTAAAGATTATTAAATATAAACCAAATTGAATGAAATATGATTTTGTTTTTTAAGAATCACAGTGGGAGAAACCTAAAGGATTCCAAGGCAACTCTCAAAACTCACAAACGGTAATCAAATTATTCATATTTGTATTTGTCCTTGTAAACACTTAAATAATCTAACCAATTTGCAAGTCTTCTGGTTGCGGAAAATAAATTTTTTGCCCTTTGTAAACTTAGGAAAACATAATTTGAATATTTAGAATAATTTATTATAAACTGCAGTTTTACTATAGAAATCCTATTTGGCTAATTTCTCTGTCCAGGGAAGAGAAGTAATTACTGGTGGTTGGGTTCCTGCAGAATATACTTCTTTTATACTTCAGCCCATAAAATTGAAAGCTTTGAGGAAATTCTGAATAAATTCTGTTAAACCTTTTTTGAATGAAATGTAATTATAAAAGCTAAATATTACACAGTTGAAATAGTTAAGCCTTTATCTGAGGCAACACTGAGATTGCATTGTCAGGTAGTTGAAAAAAAAAGAATGCCCATTTTTTGTTTGCTTTACCATACAGTTACATAATAAATTGTGTTTTTACTGGGTTTCTTATGATCATGGAACCTATATGCAAGCAATTATTCATCATAATTAGTCATTTAGTATGTTACTTAATTTTTCTTATTTCAGGCACAGAAAAACTTGCGGAGTAGTTCAAAGGCAGAAAGATTTCTTATTATTATTAATGGGCTTTCCTGTGGTACTTACCACTCCAGGATTTTTGTGCTTTGCAGCATTAAAAACGGGATTTTTCCAACATTTCCTGTGATGTTACGTTTCCCTGTTTTCAAGATAGGTGTCATATGTACACTATGATTTGATGTCAGTTTTGTTTGGTTTGCCAGTGTTGGATTTTACACTAGAGTTCAAAAAAACCTGGTGTTTTCAGAGTGGTTGACATTCTGTAGCTCTGTATCATCACATGACGTGCTACTCTGGCTTTCTGATTTCCTTGTCCTGTGGGTTTGCACAAGTTGTTAATCAGCACTTCAACTTTATCTTTTCAGTCAAGGCATAGCGTTGCAATATTTAAAGCCAGTCTTATTGTAGCCTTCCACTGAAAGAGGTGGTCCTGAAACTAATCTTGTTTGGTCCTTGGGACACATTTATCCTGACAGTGCACTAGTTCAGGCAGTGAAGGCATCAGTTAGGTTAGTGCTTTGGAGACTTATTTCCTTGCTATCAGCATTCTGAATAATCAGAAAAAATGCCAACGTGGGGAGAGCAGATTGGGGGGGAGAAGGCACTCCCTTCTTGGCAACAATTTGAAGTTAGCTCATCCTAGCCATATCAGAAGCACACACCTTCAGCCCCCAGTATCTTAACACCACACAGCTGTATTTTGCCTTTCTTCCCTCACCCTGCTCAGTGACTTCGTCCTGTCTTGAGTTATTTTCGCTGTGGCTAAAAACAAGCATTTGATTGCTCCTTTATTTAGTCTGAGCTAAGGATATTGGGAACATTCCAGATCTCTAACAAGGACTCATTGCCCAGAAACTGAAAGGCATGCTTGCAATATATCGTGCAGTTGAGATTCAGGAGCCCTTCTGGTTTTACAGCACATTAGGTTGTTGTTCAGACTTGGTAAGAGGTGGGGAGAACAGAGTAATGAAGGGGCATGTTGAAGACTACCTATAACCAGTTAGACTGACAGTGTCCTTGTTAGGATTTATGTCATGGGACACTCAGTGTGCCTAGTGTCAGATATTGACTGAAAACCTCTATTATAGTTAAGACTGGGGTTTTTTAATCCTCTTTATACTTAAAATAAACTTTCCTTTTGCTTCTTTTGTCAAAACCAGCACACTGAAACTTCTGAGGACAAAACCTTGAGGAAACTTGATTCTGAAGGCTTTCTTGCCTTTTCCTGCTCTGAACTTGCCAGTACAATTTTATTGTGTTTACAGAGTGGATGCAAGAACTTCAACTTCTGATTTTTATTGTGTTTTTATTTAAAAAACCCAGCAAAGTTTTAATAAGAGTGTTAAGCAAATGTATAGGTGTGCAAAAGCCTGTCTGTATATCTCTGTATACACACAGACATTTATTAGTGCCAAGATAATGTATGGTGAAGTTGCCCAACACGGAGCTGGCCGTATTGGTGTTTAAGGAGCAGGGAAGTAGTTGTGTGTGTAAGAGGTGATGAAAACCAGTTTCTTAAGGAAAATGTTAGGGCATGGGTAATGACTGATTATATAGCTGTAGCTGATTCTGGGAAAAAAAAATTACATATCCACAAAGATATACCAGCAAGTTGTGCCACATTTCATGTTTATTTATTAATCAGTAGGGGAAAACAGTGCATTGTTGAAATTGGTGCTTTAGTAAAGAAGTAAAATTATTGGCATGCAAAGTTTGATTCTATAATTATTTGTTGTAATGTTCTGTTTTGGAATAAATTTTTATTTGTTTGTGTATATTTAATTTGTGATAGAATTTATTGGTATTGGTTTTCCGTAGCCCTCACAAAGACTTGAGTCTCCCAGAGAATTTTTTCAGCAGCCTCCACTAAAGACAATGACACAAATAGGAAATTACAGCCTCAGGGGTGAACATGTAAAATAATGGCCTATATAATAATTTAAACTGTGTGGCAACATCTATTATACAGCCTCATACTAATCATCCACTGTTTGAAAAATAATTGTGTATTGCATTAGCTGTATTTTAAGTTACGGAATTCCATCTCATTGGAGTCGAAGGGAGTACTTTCTAACAACGTTAGGGGTTCAAGCTTTAAAGCAGTAAGATGATCACAGACAAAAGGTACTTAGGAATTGAATAGATTTGTAAGTGATGCTTTGGCTGATCCTGAAGTCTTTTTCATGAGCTCTCCTGTGTCTTTTCCTAGGGAGCAGAGTGGGTAGAAGGTGTCACTGAAGATGGTCATACCTATTACTATAACACACAGACTGGAGGTAAGGAGAGCTTCCTTTCCAGTTAAGCTCTATTTCAGGAGAGAGGGTTTTCAGAAAAGCTTTTTGTTTTGCAAATAACTGCATTTTTTACTAAGTTTTGTATTTTTTAAGCTGCTGTCTTAGTTGAAATAAAATAGTTGCTTAAGTCAGCACTGCCTTTATAGCTGCATTGTCAGTCATAGCGCCTGGACATTCAACTTGTAATTCTAAACTAGGCATTGTTCTTTACTACATTTATATTGAAATTACAATTTGGAAACTAGAAAAGGGAAGGATTTTGTGTTGACAGGCATATAGGACTGAATAAGAATCTCCTAAACTTTTCCTCTTGCTGATGTAGCATTGATATGGAAGTCCAGAATCTTCTTTTTCCCATTTTTCCCCTACATGGGGAGCTTCATGGTAACTCCCTCAGAATAGCATCTGCTTTCTAAATCTGTTTGAATCATTTTAAGGTCAATGATGCCTCTCTGGAGAGCAAGTGATTTTTATGCTGGCTATGAATTTTCCTTCTGCAGTTGGGTATGAAGTGGCATTGCTAATGATGCCAAGAATAGGGGAAAACAAAACAAAACAAAAAAAAACAATCCAAAACCTTTCAGTTCTTCAATGGGCCACTCCCCTGCCCAAACGATTTGCAATTTCTTTTGAAAAGGAAGAGAGATGTTGGTTATTTTTAAACATTGCCTTCCAAGTTCAAATACATTTTATGACTATGTTTGCTGTTCTTTTAAGTACTTCATGGACATATGACACTTGGGAAGAATATGTTTCTAATCGTCACATTTGGCAGAATTTTGCCTTTTGAGATTGCAAGTTGATCCCTTTTTTTTAAAGCTGTAAGTAAGAGTCTTGGGATTGCTTTAAAATTACTTCTCTGTTCTGTTAACAGTAATCCCATCCTCTGAAGACAAGACAAATTTTTAACTATTATAAATAGTTAAAAGTGTCTCATGTCAGACATGTAGCTTAGGGGACTGATGGCTCCAGGCTTGGTGCTACGAGTCGTGCTTTGGGAGGCTGCACCTACTCCACTCTGTACCTGGGAAAGTGAACTTGCTCAGTTACTAATCTGAAGCAGGTGACAGCAATACCCTTAAGAGACTGCGCTGTTCATGCAGCAGCCATTCGTTGCCAGTTTCCTACATTTTTACTTCTTCAAGACACATCTAGGCACTTACATGTTGTGTTGTCTGCAGTTAGGAAAAAGTGTAGGTTTTTTTACATCTGAAAGCTTATATAAAATTCTAGACTGAAAGTTGGTGTACTTTTGCCTTATTCTTACTAAAACCAGTTTTAAGACCATTGAGTCAACTTTCATTTAAATATTTCTTCTCAGTATATTTACTGGAATGCTACTTTTAAATTGAAAATGGGGATATATGTGTATGTTCATGTTCTGTACATACTTCCATGTCTTTTCAGGTTGATGTTTGTATTTCCTTGTTTGCTTGAGAGCTCTTTTCACTTGAGACCTAACGTTACCATGCAAAGTAGCACTTGAAAGGGGTCTAGCTGTCTGGAGACCTGAGGCTTACAGTTACCATTCTTTACTTTATCCTGTCTTTATAATCACTGAATAGCTCAAATCAAATAGGCACATCTAGAGGGCAGTAAATTTATTTGTCTGTCCTCTGTAAGGATGAGAGGGACCACAGTCTTGTGGGTCACGGTTCACCATGTGTGATACTTTTTGTAAGAGCTAATTAAAACAAGCTTTTTCAGCAGTGAACTCAGCTGTCATGACTGTGTTTCTGCTGGGAAGAAATGTTATCTTTCTGATTATGGTTATTAAAACAAATGTACCAAACAAAGGCAAAAGCCTTTTGCTAAATTATTTGCTGTATTTTTGCATAAGGCAGCACTGCTTCTGAAAGGTTATGTTGTCAAAGCAATAACAGATCAAAATGAGAAGCATAAATAATGTGGTTGTTCAAATGTCTTGGACAGTATCCACATGGGAGAAACCGGATGGTTTTGTTTCCTCTTCAAATGAGAAGGGTCAGCATGACAAGCCTGCTGAAACAGAGTCTGAATCAGACTCAGAAGATAGTGAGAATGAAGCAGAGAGTCCAGAAACAAACTTCAAGGTAGGTTTTTTTCAGATTTCTTTTGCATACATGATCTTATACTAGAAAATTATAACTATATCTTTTATGGTTTTTTTGGTAGGCTGTACTCACTGAAAGGAGATTAAAACATGTGACTGAAAGTAAAATTTTGCACTTCTTAATAAAATGAATCTTTATTCAATTATTTGGCTCATTAGTGGCCCTGTTACAGAATAGAAAGCATGATCTTTCCTTCAACTTGCCAGAAGTATCTTGAATTCTACAAAAAATGTGGTGTTCTCTGAGAAAGGTCACTGCCATCTCTCTGAAATAATCCACAAAATGGTTTGGATTTCAGTGTGAGGATGACTTCAGCCTTTCATTGGTAAATGTGACTGCCATTAGACCTTCAGGGAATGCTTTGGACTGAAAATGGCATGGTTGTAGTTTCCTTATTAAATTGAGAAAAAACATAGACAGCTTATAGTACAAAATCTCTATCAATTACATATTTAAAACATAAATTTAAGATAAAGAGTGTGATAATGTCTCTGGTTGGGTTAGATGGTTTGCCTGGAGCTGTTAATTTAGAATGGACAGAGACAGTTTAAATACAAAATGTATTCCTAGGCAGGTGATAATTGTAAAACACATATTTTTGTATCACTGAATCATTATAAACTGCTACCAGGTATTAGCAATAAAGTGTGTGCATCTGCACGTAGAGAAAGTTGCATGTGAATTTTTTCCCCTTTATTTTAAGATATGCTAAGCTTTGTTTTCAGGTCAGTTTGTGAGTTTAATAACTTCAGCCTTGGTAGATGGGATTTTCCAACTTTAACTTCTTGTAACATTCAAGATTTTTAAATCTGTAAAGCTCAAGAAGAAAAATTTCTAGATTTCTAGATATCACAATATGAATTTATTTTTTCAAGTTACCCTTGGTTGAAAAATGTGAATAGTAGATAATAAGTAGATAATAATAGTAGCAAATTAAAAGATGTAAAATAAAGCTACATTGTGTTTTTATTTAGGCATTTTTGCTTAAGATGGGTTTTTTCCTCTTTAGAGGAAAGGAGATAATGGTGAAGAATCAGAGGAAGGGAAAAAATCTCCTAAAGCTAAAAAGTTAAGCCCTTATGGGAAATGGCGAGAAGTTAAGTCAGAAGAAACCGTGGATAAGGAGGAGAGTACATCAGCTTCCCAAGAAACTTCTAGTGATGGATCTAACAAGACCAACCCTTACGGAAAATGGAAAGCACTTAAGGAAGTAGGGGAAGAACAAGAAGAAGAAGAAGCAGGGTGAGTATTTTTTTACCATCATTATTTTCATAATGTTGTTTTCAAGAACTGAAGCTTTTTCTTCTGAATTCTGGCAGAATTAGCACAGCTGTGATTGGAAATGTTGCCCAAATACAATTCTTTTCACAGTGATTATTTTAAGTAATAGCTCTCCATTACAGGTAGAGGTGGTGTTTTGGTTTTTGTGCAGAAGTTCACCATGAGTACAAAGTAAATTGAAGTGATTTAAGAATCAGTCATGCGCTGTTTTTTCAGAGGCTGAGTATCAAATATTTAAATGTTGTTACTCTAAGCTTATGTTCCTTAACGTCATCTCCTCCAACAATCTGGTTCAGCTGCCCCAGGAGCTCCTATGATCCTATGATCTCTCATTCTCTCTCTCTCTCTCTCTCTCTCTCCCTTCCGTGTCAGACCAATGAACTGCAGATGTTTTCATGAAGTGCATCTGATCAGAAGGGTTGTTTTGTTTTCTGCATAATGCCTGAGGTGGATCTTTTTTTTTTTTTTTTTCCCCTTGTGAAGTATGCTCTTTAATTGTCAGCTTCTTGTTGTGGATCCTGCAAGGAGTCTGGCAACAATAGGCTTTGGAGAATGAAAAGAGTATTCTTCCTTATGCTTACTCCATTCTCCAACATTTTAGTTCTAAATTATTTAGCAGGTAGACCTCCAACAGTGTTCATACAAAATTAAGCACTGGTGCACTTCTTGGAGATGATAATGTTCACATAACACCTCCTGTATTGGGCCAGCTAAACTGCTCCTTGACTCCTGAGCTGAAAAATTCTTCTGGGTTTTTGGAAAGCACTGTGTAGTAAAAAGTGCTTTCATCTATTGAACCTCATAGACCAGTCTGTACTTTAACAGGCTTGAGATGAGCACATGTGTCAATGAGACAAATGCAGTTGTTCATTATTTTCTTTAAATTCAGTCTAGGCACGGTGCCAGCCACTTCCAGGAGGTTTACATTTTTGGGATACTGCAACAATTGCATTTTCTTGACTTGCCATCATTCTTGTGGCGCCAGTTTGGGTGCTTGAGCGGATCTATGTCTTCCTAGAAGCATGGGACCCCAAACTGGGCATAGTACACGAGCTGACATCAGACTAACACTTGGTAGTAGCAGAAGTATTCTTGTATGGATTGGCCAATATCTCTGCAGCAGTGTTGTGCTGGTGTGATAGCTGTGATTTAGGTACCTTCCTGCCAACTCTTCGGTTCTTCTTCTGCGTATGTTTGTGCCATAGGTTATCCTTGTGGAACACGGTGTTTTGCTGCTGACCCCTTAAAACAGATAGGTGATTTTCAGTTGATGTCTTTGATTTGTTTGGACAGTATTGGCTGTGATCCTGCCCTCCAAAGGCACCTCTCCCAGCTTAGGGTCACTGTCTGATTTGGTAAGCTGGGTCTCTCTTCCGTCATGCAGTCCCTTCAGGATGGATGCTTGAGGAAAACAGCTCAATGGTGTTTTGGCAGTGAACCACTGCTATTACTCACTGTCTACTGTCTTTCAATATTCTTAAATTTACAGACATACAGCCCTGTTATCTCTTGCAGGACGATGCATGCTTGGGCCATGCTATAAGCTCTGTACAGAATGAGGTGTTAGTTTGTTACTTTTTACAGCTACCCACACAGAAGAAACAAAGAATGTGGGTTTTTTTCTTGATGCCTGTCATGATGATGACTAGAAGACTGCATCTAGCTCAAAGCTGTTTTGTCAAATAAAAATAGCTGTTGCTGTCTGCAATACACCATGTTGTTTTCTCCATGTACATTAACGCTTTTAAATTTCCCTGTCTTGTCCCAGTGAAAAAGTGGACCTGGAGCTTCCAAGTACAGAGAGTGACAATGTGGCACCCCCAGTGCTAGAGGATCCAGAAGAGGAAACAGTGATATTTAGGGAGAAGACAGTCACCTCCCTTGGAGACCTGACAGAAGGGGTGCCAACATTTAAGAAGAGGAAATTTGAAAATGGAAAATCTAGAAACTTAAGACAAAGACTAAGTGATCAGTAATACTTAACAAATCATTTTAGATTCTGTTTAAGCTAGAGTGAATCAAAAGTTTAATATTTTGAACAGGCTTTTATAAAGAAAATATTGGATAGAAGTTAAGAATTTATAGGTATTAAAACATATGTGAGTTTAATATTTTTTTATTTTATTTTGATGTGATTGGTTTTGGAATGGAAGTTTGTGTTAAATTACTTATGCAATATTGTAAATACATGTATTCTTTATTTTAACCATGCCATCCAAGTTGTATTTGCTCTGTGTGTGCTGTTTTAAATACATTTCATAAGGTTTTTTACTCCTTTTCTAAGTATGTGAGAATGTAGTAATCCTTAATCTGACAAAAATGAAGCAGACCTTTTATTTTTAGAGAGGAACTGGTTCAATAGCATATTGTAGTAAAATCATCCTTCAAGATTGTTTATGTGGTGTAGTTTCTCCACTAATGAGTAAAATATTGTGCTTACTAACCTTTGTCTGATCGCTTGCAAAAGAGTGGGTGGTGAGACTGCCAACATTTCAAACTGATCATTTGGGAGCTTTTTTTAGAAGAGTTATTCACATCAGTGCCACCCATTCCAAATAATGTTCTGAAAAATTATTTGTGTATGTGCATGATAAATGTATTACACCTCTGCAGAAGATTTAACCCTGATGAATCCTAACTTGTAGTAACAGCACCAGAGCCACCCCTGTTGGAGTAGACATTTCTGTCATGTTTTCCTGTCTCCTTCTTTCTTGTTGTCTACTTGAATTTTTCCTTCCTTTTACTTACCAAGTTTTCTTTTTTAGTCTTGCTTTCTTTTTGTCTCTTTCCCAGCAAAAAACCACTTGCCTGATACTTTAATGAAAAAATACTTTAGAGACTTGGCCCTCCTACAGCATACAGGACCATTTTTGAGGTAGTTGTGTTTTTTCTGTTGATAAGAAGCGTGTGTTTTAGGGTTGCAGTGTTTGATAAATTGAGAGGGCCTAAGTATATTGAAGCTTCATCATTCTCAGTACCATAGGGGAGGAAAGCAAAAGATCAGCAGAGCTGATGGCAGTGGAGTCCAAGATGACTTTGACATTTTCTTAAGGATTGTAGATTTGATTTCTTCACTTGGTGGGATTGGTCTGCATTTAGCATCACCAGGATTCGTTGTCTGTGTAAGAATATAGCAGCACTCATTGCTCCTCTAGCCATCAAACAGTGAACTATAAAGGTCCAAATAATGAATCTGTTAAAAAATACTTCTCTATTCTTAAAGCTTACAGTGTTTTGTTCAGGAGAGTCTCAGTCAAAAAAAAAGGAGTGCAGTTAAGATAGTTGTCAAGAGTCCGGCAAAATAGAGTTGGTAACTGCTGAGCTTGAATTTCTTTGAGAAAACAACTATTAATCTGTTGGATCAATTGAGAAAGGAGTGCAAGACAGGGAATCTGGCTTATTGTGTATTACAGTGGACGCTGAAGTCCCTTTTTCTATTTTGTGACTTTTACTCTATGTTTAGAAGAAAATTAAGTATTGTATTTAAACCCATGCATTTCCTTGGCTTCCTCAGGGTTGCTGTATTTTGTCTGATGTTTGTTCTGATAAATTTCAATGTGTACTGTAATATCTGACCCTGGATTACCATTTAGAGATGCAGGACACATGCAGGATGCTTCAAAGTCGTAGATACAGGAATGTACAATGTGTACTCCAAGGAGAGGGTTTCTTAATCAGATTTTTTAGGATATGTTCTTACTTGACCATTACTCCGGCATCCAGGAGCCTGCTCTAACTTGAAGTCTCATTGTGTTTGTGGCCAGTTTACTCTTCCAATTTACACAAGTCCTGCCCTTGAGCTAAGTAGCTTTTCTTCATCTTGAATCCATCACATCTTCTCTCTTTGAAATCACAAACGAAGTCCTTGTGTGACAGGACCTTCAGTGTTCCACCAGCGCTTCTCTTCACCCTTTCCAGCCTGAGTCTGCCTGGACTACGCTTGCCTAGATGGGTTTCCCTGGGCTAGTTTACCTGAATTAAGGCCGTGCATAATGTCACCAATACTTCCTTAGCATATTGGAAGTCACTCTTGATATGTCCCTAAATCTCATTTGCCTTTCACATGACCCCATCACGCTGTCTGCTATGGGCGCCCTTACCAGTGACCCACCACTACATCTGATTCTCTCTGCTCCTTTGCTTTCACCAGCTGCTGAGTTACCAGCTGGTCATGCTTTCCTTCCAAGCACAGTTCTTTTTCTTCCTAGACGTATTTTTGTACTGCTGTACTCCTCCTTCTGTTACTCCAAGCCTAAAGTGTATACATTTCATTATGATTTCTGGAAAGTTATTTTTTGTTTGTTAGTACAGTTTTATCAAGTAGTGCAGGGTTTTTTTGTAGGCTTCACTTTTAATATCCTCTGAGGAGGATAGCTTTCCTCTTTTAGTGAGGTACCCAAAATATTAGCGTCTTTCCTTTAAAAAGTTTTGTCACTTTGAAGTGGTCACAGGCAGTGATTTAAGATACCTGTAACTAAATCTCTCGAGCAGATGCTTAAAGACGTCTGAAAATGAGTGTTCAAAACTTGTTTCCTTGTGGAGCTGCTGTTAGTTGTAATATGAACCAAAGGTCTTTGTATTGCGTTAAATAGACAAACCAGAACATTAGGAAAAAAGATAGTTTTCTTTGCTCACAGCTAGTAAAGTTAGTTTAAATACCATACGTGTGGCTTTAGCTGATGTGACTTTTAAAGCCTGCATTTCACAAAGAAGTAACAGCACTTTGCTCTCCACTACCTCTGAAAGTCAGAGACCAGTTAATTCTTTGTTCTTAAGTTACAAAAAGGGCCAGTTGAATGAATTTTGGTATATCTGAAGCCATTGTTTAATTTTGCACCATGCTGTTATTCAATTTCCTTGCTGTGTATCTAAATCAAGTATTTCTTGCTCCACAAAAAAAAAAATACTGTCTTGTGTGAGATTTAAGGCAGACGCTGCTTTTCCAAGACATCTGTTTTGCACTGATCTCTCTCCTATCTCCCTGCAAGTCTTCTGCTTTTGGATTTTGCTGTAGGAACCCTCGAGGTGTTGCCACAGTTATGCTCCTCATCTGCTAACCCTTCTTTGGGCTGCACTGCCTTTTGACAAAGGAATGTTCCTTTTGCTGGTTCGGCAGAGTGTTTTCTTTTCTGGCTGATGTATTTTCTATCATGCAGTGTGTTTTTATCTGCTCGCCTGCTTTTATTGCAAGCTCCTTGAGTGAGGACTGCACCCTTGGTTTTATATGATGTCATAGACATTATTAGCAATACGAGGAGAGCCAGAGAGCAGGGGGGAGTCATTGCAATTTCTGATGATGATTTCTTCTGTGTGGTTTCGAGCCAGTCAATTCACTGCTCTGTATTTTTCCTTCCTTGCCTCATGTTTTCATCCACCTTGTCTGTTTAGAAAGGCAGCTTCACAGTGTAAGATTTGTGTGTGTTTTTACAGCAGGGCCTGCCTGAAGTTGGTGATGCTCTTAGAAGCAAACATAATTGCATATATGGAAAAAAGAAAAATTATTTTGTTGGGCATTTGCTATGCCAGGAGCTGTGCAGAGACCACTCAATTTTACCCATGTTATAGAATAATCCTTGTTCCTATTTAGGCTAAAACATTTTAATCCTTCACCTGGGGATTTGCAAATTGAAATCCACACTTTCCTAAAAGAGTAAAGTTTTGTTTGACCCTCATAGATAAAATCTGCCTGCAGCATCATCCAGTCCCAATATTCAGTTTTAGAAGTGGCAGGGCTGGTTATGACATGGATCTGAGTTAAATTCACTAACCTGTGCATGTATAAAATACTTTTTTTTTCTTCCCTGAAGGAGATTTTATTTCAGTGCAAATTGTGGCATCTCAGAAAGGGAGTAAAAAACTATTTCATGCTGCTTGGTTTCTTTGATTTGTTTTTTGAGTTGTGTCTCCCCTTTTTTAGTACTTATTATTGCTGTCTTCCTCGAATTGTCTTCCTCCAGTATTCCCAGATATGCAAATCTCTGTATCACCGCTGTGCCGTGTTTCTGGTGTCCTCCACCTTCTCCCCTGCTCTGCTGAGATTTCCAGAAAGCTTCGTGTTCTTCTGTAGCCACCCACCGTGTGTCCAGGTCCTGGCTCCCACGAGCGCTTCTGTTGCCTGTTTGCACTGTGCCCTGAAGAACCCTCTCTGTTTTCCAACAACACACAGGCTATTTCAAGACTTGACTACATGTGCTCTTTTGATTTCCGTGATAATTCCTTTTCCCAAGACTCATTCCATTCCTCGTACAGGGCTTGCAGCCCTTAGATCCTTCTGCTTGTTTGTACAAAAGCTGTCTGTATACCTCCTGCTATCAACTGTGGCAACACTTGGGTTCTGTTTTGTCAGCCAGACCTCTTCAGTCTCTATCTACCTCTTAAGTCCCCCAGCCTTCTACCTGGTAAATTATTTAACTTAGAGATTGTGTTAACCATTTGTGTGATTAACAGGTTTAGCTTTGTGAAGTGTTTCAGGATAGAACTTGAATAAAAGTTTCTGTACAAAGCAAAAAGTGTTGCAAATTATAATCTCAAAAAGGCTAAATTTGCCCAAGAGGATTCCCGGAGAGCCAGGTTTCAGAGATTCCTAGAGAATTTGAGGAATTCCCAGGATTCCCAAAAGCATATTTGATTTTACCTGTAAAACCAGAAATAGCCTATGTTAAAAACCAGCAGACAGCGTTGTACAGACCACAGGCTGGAGACAGTGGATTTTAATGGCTTGCTTGGGGTGATTGAAAAGTATTTGTTTTAGTTTATAAGTAATATCTGCAGAGTTGAACAGCTGGTTTCTCTTGAACTGCTTCTCAGTTGCAATTACAAAATATTGCAAGCTCTTGAAGTGGAGTTTATATAAAAATACTGAATAAAGCTTTCATTTGAACAATCTGTGTTACCATTGTGCATCTGTTCAGGGGGTTTAGGCAGCCTAGGAGATTTAGGGGTGCATATTCTGTTCAAAATGGGGCCTGAGATAAATATAAACTAAAATAGGTCTGTAAGTATGGAAATGCTTCTTAAGAGAAATACTTGTATTTTGTGGCTACCAACAGAGTGTCTGTGTGTGTTCCTGTAGCGCCTTAAGCAGTAACTGGAAATTGGTTTATTCTGTGCATCAATTATGAGTAACAAAAACCCTGGGTTTAAATTTTTAATTTAAAAATTTTTAACTGAGTTCAGGTTAAGGTTTGTTGCAGTTACTATTAGCAACATTCAGAATAAAGCTGAATATATGAGCTTTTTTTAATATAACTGACTGTGATTCAGTATTACATATTTGCTGGCCTTAGGAGCAATGAGCAGTGCCCTGAGAATCAGATACACACTCGATGACTCAATGAAAGCAATTGAGGTGAGGTACCTGGGCTGCCCTCCTCTTGCAGAGGGTAAACATCCATCTCTCCACTGCCATGGAAGCGCTACTTCCAGGCACACAAAGCTTTTGTCTGGCTTCCCTCCTGGC
This sequence comes from Corvus cornix cornix, assembly GCF_000738735.6. Taxonomy (NCBI): domain Eukaryota; kingdom Metazoa; phylum Chordata; class Aves; order Passeriformes; family Corvidae; genus Corvus; species Corvus cornix. Next base: position 57,693,614 of record NC_046332.1, on the reverse strand, counting down.
TGGGTGAGATGCTGCTGCGTGAGACCTCAGCAGAGAAATGAAAGAGATCCAGGACTACCTTTCATACCAATCAGCAGGATCTGCAGAGCGGTGAAGCCGGTGCCTTGCACGAGCTGTAACGTGACGTCTGTGGGTAAGGTCTCGGTTCCCCAGATGGTGCTGAGGGGAAGCCAGGCGGAGGGGTGGTAGTTTATGTTTGTTGTAACACTATTTGACAAGGAAAGCTGCAGAAGGCTGTTTTTAGCAGAGGAACCTCCTCTTGCTCTGTTGTGCTGTCCCCCGGGGCTGTTTGTTTCTCCCCAAGAAACTGTTTTCCCTTTCCTCCCTGTGCTTTGTTACTGTAATTTTTCCTGCTACTGATTTCACTGCTGAAAGTCCTGATTGCTTGTAGGAGCCAAAAAGCCCAAGCTGAGATATTCCATCCTGAAAACACCTCAGAAATAGCAGTGTTGTGCCACACATCCATTCCTTGAGGAGAGGTGCCAGGTCATGGTCAAACAATCTCTCAGCTTTCAGCTCTTATATCCCACAGAAAGACTGGGGTGGAAGAGCTTAGAATAAAATATGGCTTCAAGTATTTTTTAAGTTAGGAGAAAACAGTTTCAAATAACATGTTCTCAATGAGGAGAAGCAAATATACCTGGTTTTAGTAAAGCAGAGCATTGCAGGCAGTGGCCTCCTGTAGAAATGTTTCCGCTCTATCCCAAGCTGTCGTAGCCGTATTTTTCTCACACACACATGTATACGCAATTGCAGGAAAAGCTTAGGACAAAGACCCCTCAGGATCTCCTGGGCCAGGCTGGCAGAAGGAGCTTAGCTTCTAAATTTCAATACCTACAATTGGGGCATCCAAAACTTAGTAAAGAGGGGAGCTGCTGTCTGGTTTCCCTTTTTTTGTCAGTCTGCACAAAACCACCAACAAAAACAGGCTACAGAAAATTGATCAATCACAAATGTCCATAAGGTCCTACAGAAATATCACTATCTTTCTTCCAGTAAAATAAACTAGGCTCATATTTTTAAGTGTTTCAGTGATTTTTCATAGTGAAGAACTTCATAGGCACTAACTAATCCTGGAAGTGGAATCTTATTATTTAAAAATTTTTAAGAAGTTTCTAAGATTGTTTGAGAGATACAATTAATAAAATAAATTGGTTAATTTAATTGCATAATGAAAGTGAGCATGGTAATTGGATAACCATGTTAGCTGGATATTCTACTACAGCTGATCATATTAGTTATTGCCAGTCTGTCGGCACTGCAAGAAGTATAAGCTCAGTTGCCAATCTTTCTGAAGGGTTCTTTTTCTGGACTGGTTACTGAAAGAAGTCAAAGTCCAAGTGAATCCTGAATTGCATGGTGATACGTTTCCTGACTGACTTGCAGAGCTATCAATTAAAAAAAAAAAAACAACCAACCCAACTGAAGCCCCAAAGCTTTTGTAATTAAAGTGTTGGAAGCAAGTCAGAAATTGTCAAAGCTTGCTCATAAGAACACACAAAAAAATTGAAAAAAAATTCAAGAATGGAGGAACTGAGTATAGTTTTCCTGCTTTCTTCCCATTACAAATTCTATCTTTCTTAATATAGCTGAATAATGTTACAATTGTTGCTATATATACAGTAATAAAACCTACACCCTTTAGAAGAACTCAGTATTGAAATAATTATTTTTCTTAAATTACCTGACATTTCCTCACACTGCATCATTCATGATTACAAAATAAATATGCAAATATAAATCAACCACAAGGCATAATTTAAATTGTAACAATGAACTGGTTCTTCTCATGCAGAGGATTGTGCAGAGCAGCTTTACAGCAGAACCTGGAACGAGCAGGATGCAAAGAAGACACTGTGATCTCGCAAGTGAACCCAGCGGAGCAGAGCACCAATCTTTGTGTCAGCACTCCAGAATCAGGCATACAACGAGTGCCTGCCTGTGCTCAGTGCCTGCCAGCACGGCACACGTGCAGGGGAAAACATCAGCACAAGTCCTGTCAGAGCCGAGAGTGCCCTGTAGACATCTGGATCCCCTCAAGGACAGGCAAAGGCAGACATTCCCAACGACAGGAGCTGAATTCCCAAGCTACCTGGTTTGCTGAAACGCTTCTGCAGTATGAACTTGTCTTCTTTGCAAGGAAGCAGGAAGCTGCCTGTTACCTCATAAACTTAATTGAAAACTAGAGCAGGTACTTCTACATGCCACTGCAGCATGTGGGCCCCTCCCACCACAAGCTGACCCAAGAATGCCTGGAAGAAAGCTAACAGGCTTCTCTTTTGACATTCTGGCCCCTTCACTCCCTTTGCTTTTGTATACTTTAAGAAAATAAAGCATCATAATACAAAGTTACTTACAAGGAATTTCATTTAGGGAGCTCATGCAATAAATGGGTAAAAATAAACTGTATTCGTGAGGCCATGTTCTAGACTATGTTAGGGCAGATCAGTTTCTTACCTGGAGAGGAACATCTCCCACTGCCAGACAAAAAGTGTACTATGTGGTATTTATTCTGCTCCACCACCACAATTCACCTTTCCAGCTGTGATACGGTCAAGAGAAGGCCCAGCTTAACAAAGCCCAGCTGCCAAGACAGGAGAGGTGTGCACACAGAACTCCAAGCTGGTTCTTTACTGCCGGGGCTGCTGCAATAAATTCAACTCACTTGCACCAAGGTACAAAAAGAATAGTGTCACACACTGAAAACCACAGGAATAGGTTTTAATCAGTGTATCATCTAACAAACACATCTGTTTTATTCTGTTACCAAACACAACAATTCTAACACTATTCGAGGTCTTCAGCCTCCTCCTTCTAAAGCCTGCAAATTTTCTAGATACCGTGTGACAGCCTCTATCTCTGCAAACTCCAGTAGTCTGTTGATTAGCTTATCCAGTGCTTCTTTCCCACTTAGAATTTCCTATGAAAAAAAAGCAGACAAAAGCATTACTGACTGTCCTTCAGCATTACTCTGAAACACTCAAACCCCTGAAATGCACTTTGCCTGCAGTCCCTCCACTTGCTCATCCTTGCAGGTGACTGCCATGTGAAAGCAGCAATGGTGGACAGCAGCAGGACATCAGCTGCCTGCCTGTGCAAGGCACGTGGCTTCTGGCTGCAACAACAGCAGCTATTGCCCCTGCTTTCGTGTAACCCATGCACTTATATGAAAATCCCCTGCAAGAACAATCAAGGATTGAAGAACCTCATTCAAACATGGCAAGAGCAAGGCTGTTTTGCAAGGAAAGCTCAACTAACTTTTGTTAGGGAGTTTATGGTTCCAGTTTCACTCAAGAAAGATCCAAACACTAAGTACCTGTCTAACAAAAGCCACTTCTATGTAATTATGGAACTATTTCCCTGGCCATGGTATTCTACACTCCATTAAATATGAACCACTCCATATTCAGTATGCTCTGCATTCTCTGGAGCTACCCAGAACACCTGTGGGTACAGTTTGAAAAGTGTCGCTCCTTATGCAACAGCACTTAACAGCAAACTGAATACCTAAGCCAAAATACTGAGGGATCACCCTAAACTTTGTTTTTCATAAATTTAATACAAAAAAATCCATTGCTTTGGGTTTTTTCCACTGTAAAAAAACCCAATAAATAGAATCATAGAATGGCCTGGGTTGGAAGGGACCATAAAGATCATTGAGTTCCAACCCCTCTGCCATGGGCAGGGACACTTTTCACTAGACCAGGTTGCTCAAAGCCCCATCCAACCCGGCCTTGAACACTTCCAGAGATGAGGCATCCACAGCTTCACTGGGCAACCTGCTCCAGTGTCTCTCCATGCTCACAGTAATGAATTTTTTCCTAATATCCAATCTAAATATACCCTATTTTAGTTTCAAGTCATTCCCCCTTTTCCTTCACTACATGGTCTTGTAAAAATCTCCCTCTTTCTTGTAGGCTCCCTTTGGGTACTGGAAGGCTGCAATTAGGTCACCCCAAAGCCTTCTCTTTTCCAGGTTGAAAAATCTGTAAAATTCAAGCCATATGTAGATATTTACTCAGAAACAAGATCTCAGAGAATCTTAAAATGCAAACATTCAGTTTCAGTTTCTTTTAACTGTGGCCTGTGATGCAAACATAAAAGTTTTTGTCATTCTTCACTCCAGCATTAGGAGGAAGAAAGAATGGCCTAACAAAAATAAAAAGTCCTTTCTGCAAGGTTTTTCTTTTGGATGTACTATGCTTCAAGAATCTCAAATGTCACTTGCCAAGTTTAGCCAAGGGACTCATGGATCTCATTGAGGACTACATGCTTGGTCATTTTTCACTCACATATAGGAGAAAAACAGACAGAGAAGTAAGCCAGTGAGCTACAGCCTTTGCCAGTAATCTCTAGGACTACAAGAAGGCAGGAAAGAAAGTTTAAGCTTTCTAAATCTACAGTGTTCTGTCAGAGCACAACTGGCTACTTTCTTCATATATGTATATCTTAAGTTGTGCTCATGAAGCTAATTTTTTCTGCTTATGGTAAACATAAATATCTGAACACTCACATAGGCAACCCATACCTTGATATTGCGTGCATCATATGAGATCCTGTGGTCAGTGACTCTGTCCTGGGTGAAGTTGTAAGTACGAATTCTCTCTGACTGGGCTCTTGTTCCCAACTTCAGCAAAGCAGGAAAAACCAAAATCTGTTATGTTGTGTTTTAAAAAAACCAAACACTTCTCTAAAACAGGATACTTAAAATAAACTGTAATGGATCAGCCTTTTCCAACTACGGACCTAGTGGTCACTGGCTTGGCATACAGGTTTTTTTTAAATATTGTGGCATTACTGAACAGTATTGTTTGTTACTCTGTATCACAGACCAAGTTTTTATATCCTCCAGCATATTTCTGTTCCAGCCCTGTAGCTGGAAGAACCACGTAACTCTCAAAGGTCATGTAAGGTAAGAGAGTCTTTATTTCAAAAAAATATATGAGTGGGATTTTTGGGGGGGGGGGGCTGTAGCTCCCACAAAAAATAATGAAAGTAGTCTCCACTAATAACGGAAGCAGCACAGTCCTTGCGTGGCTGTCGGAAATTAGCACCGAAAAAGACTGAGATTAAGAGTAAGAAGTTAAGTTACCCTCTAGTGGTGAAGTGCGAGCGTGCAGACAGCAATTCTAACTTTCGAAGCAGAAACCCAAATGTAGCACAGTTGTGGTTAAACACTCCACTAAACACTGTGGGTCTTCATAAAATGGAGAATTAGATGCTAAAAAGCCCTCAGAGAAACAAATGGGTGTCTGCTTCAGTGGGCTTTGGTGAAAATTTCATCTGCACTCCACATGTATACTTCAGAACGTGGAATTTCTTGAATAAATTCTGAAACATTAGGAAAGGTAATTTACTTCTGCCTGATTTTCCACACTATTCATATAAATTTAATATATAAATATAAATACAAATCCTTTATGCAGCTTTGAAGGCTCTCAAACTGAAATTAATAACAAAAGATAAATGGGTCACTGCCTACAATGATGGGGTTAATAATCTGCAGGGACAATACACTTAAATGCAACCTGAAGTAAGTGATTAAATAGCTGAGCTGGAAAATTTGGAGTACTGAATAATTCTCTAATTCTGAAGCATTTTTATTCCAATAGATCACTGTTGAAGTTTACACCACAAATGGGAAAATACTCTAAGAATGGGAAAAGAATGATAGGACATTCCGAGAGAAAAGCACACTTTGCAGCATAACTTGAGGTAACTCTTCCAGGAGCTATTTCTTCCTCAAAAAGTTACCTTAACTGTATCAAATAAGCTGCTACTTAACTGCATAGTGGCAGGATTGTTTATTTACTTGTTTCTTTCAAAAGCCCTGTATGGCCTTAAAATACTCCCCTTTAGAAAGTTCTGAGAACTTCCGATCCCAGTTTTCATTGAACATAACTTTTTACTGATGCTAAATTTGTGTAACTCTGGCCTTAATGGGGGCATTCAGTACATGATGTCGAGTTTTGCCTTTTGAATAATTTCAGCCAGCCTTCTTTCCAGCCACCGTTGATGTCTCTTCTCATTGCCTGAGAACTCCACAATAGCATTGAGCTGGGATAAGTAAGGGCAGACTTACCACTTTAGACTACAAGATTCTTCTCCCTTGTAAGCATCCCTGGTTAGACACACACTCTTACTTGCTCTGTCCCTGTTACCCAAAGAGATCAGAAACAAATCTACAGCACAACACCCTCTCCAAATCTCAGCCACCACTTGTCCTCACCTGCAGTTTCCTGGCGCTCTGCTCTTGACTGATCTGCTTTTCCATGATCTGGTGGTACAGCTTAGCTCTCAGTGTCTGCAGAGCTATTTCCCTGTTCATCTGCTGGGACCGCTCCTGCTGGCACTCAACGGCCAGTCCTTCACAGAGGCATCCAAGAGCCCGTTGTAACAAAGAACAAACGAGCTAAATTAATTCTAACACATTAGGCAAATGAAACCTACTGGAGTGCTGGTTTGTAGGGCCTTTCAGCTGTAGGATAAAACGACATTTTAACACACTGGCCAGAACCATTAGTGCATTTTTAAACTTGTCACAGCTGCACCGGGGGGCTTTGTTCTGTGCTACAGAAAAGTCAGGGATATTTTAAAATTTCATGAAGCAAACAAGGTTCTAACATTGCCTCTAGAAATTGGGTTCACTCCAATTAGCTGTCATTATGTTAAAAATGCAACTTGAACAGTCTACAGAAGCATGTTAAAACAGTGTAACACAAGTTTTAAAAACCTTAGTCCAGATAAGCTCTTGGTGACTGGAAAATTCATTATTCTAGTAGAAGAGGGGGGTCTAATCAAGACTGGTGAGTCTTGAACTTAATTATGAAAAATGAGATAAAACACAATAAAGGTGTTTAAAAGAAATGTAGTACTTCTCATTTGATTTCTGAAAGAAAAAGGCACATAGGGAACAGCTATTTTCAGGTCACTGCTGTAATTTTGTGCACCTAAAGTGATTCTGCATCTGTACAGAGAGAAGCTCACTGAGTTTCAATAAAAACAAATCCCAAAAAAGACAGAGTGGTCCAGTCTACACACTATCTTCCCATCAATATACATTTCCCTTTCTATCCAACATATGATAGCATTATCTAGTACTGAATGAAAATCTTCAAGCCTTCTTTTTAATCAGTCATGTAACTACACAGATTCCAGCTAGGCAAAGCACGCCTTTGCTTGCCACTGGCCATTACTGTTGAAGGTACAGAGCACACAGTGCGAATTATTTACATCTTCTATCCCTTCCCTGTCACCCTCCATTTGTTCTTTCATCCTTCAAAGACAGTGTATTTATTAAACACTCCCTCTAAAACAAAACTGGCATAATCACTGTGCCCCTGGTACACAGCCCCTTTCTCACACTGCCTCGCTACAAGAGGGACAGAACCAGAAGGGGCTACTTCCTCTTTTTTGGTATAAGGCCCAGTCTTGCATGAGACAACTTACAGGATCACAGGCTTCCTTTGCAAGACACAGATTCAGTGTGATTAGAAGCACAAAGTACAGCCAAACTTACCTGTGGGAAGGTGCACAATTCTCACAGCACTATCAGTTTTGTTAACGTGCTGCCCTCCTGCTCCTCTGGCTCTGAATGTATCAATACGCAAATCTTTGGGATCCACTTTAACATCAACCTAGAATCAAAGAAAATTACTACTCCCCGATCATTCTAAAAATATTTGGATGTCAGTGACACTCACCAGTAATAAGAAATCACTTCTCAAAAAATTGCTCCTTTACAACTGCTCCTAAATAACAGTCATAATCATTGTAATTTAAAAAATGCAGTGTCAAATATCTCTGAAAAACAAATGATGCCTTAAAAATTTCACTTAGTTTTTCAAACTCTTATCCAGGTCCTTCACAAAACAAGGTATGTGGGTGTGTGAAACAAAACAAAATCACTGTTTTGTAAAACCACTAGCTTTGGTGGAGAGTCTAAGAAATAAGCAAATATTTAAAAAACACTTCTAAGCAGCAGTGTAAGGATTTTGCTCATGAGTCAAGCCTGAATGATTCTTGCAACAGTACTTAGAATCATCTGAGGAGAAAATAGGCATATCCAGATCCATCCATGTAAGGATTGCCACATTGAAAATAGGAGTCCGTGATGACCTGGACCTGGAGTTTGAGCTCAGTGGATGGGAAAGGAACATTCAGATCTGATCAATGTTGCAAGGATAGTATTATAAAGAACAGGAGAAGGTGTGGGAAAAGCCTACAGGATCTGGTTTTGTTTACTTTGTGTGTAAATTGCTGGTCTAAGTTAGAACTATCAGTATCAGCGAGATCTCAGACGGACTAGCCAACACACTCATTCACATTCAAAGGAGACTGTCCTTGACTTAACAGAGATGGACACCAATAATTTAAATGAAACAAAAAAAAATCAAAAGGACGTGCAGAATCACGTTACTATGCAACACTGAGTATCTTCTTGGATATATTCTGTCTCAATACATGATGTAATTTAAAATTGGCTTACTCATAGCAGTGAGCCTTGTCAGTGTTGGGGCTGGAACTTAATGAAATGATCACTCATTTACATGCTCTTTCAGGCAACAGAAAATCTCTGCAAAGTTGCTTCTGATGATCCATTTATACATATAAAGTACAGAGCCAAGGACTGTCACCTTCCAGAGTCAGAGCACTCGTGGTTCATTTGCTGGGACTTGCACAAAGCACTTGGCTATCAGTGAAATCCCCAAAACAGTAACATGGTCTTAAATAACACGTACTCCAATGCCAAACTGGGTGAGGCGGGGTACAGCACCACCTTACCACCCCAATGAACAGTTTACCTCCTCTGGCTGAGGGAGGACAATGACTGACATTGTCCCAGTGTGAATACGCTGCATTCTTGATGACATGCCCGTCTCAGGGATTCGCTGCACTCGGTGAGTCCCTCCTTCATACTTCAGATGCCTGTAGACATTCTCTCCTGAAATATGAGCAGCAGCATGATGCAACCCTCCTGGAGAGAAAATAGTGTGTGACAAATACAGCAGAGAAACACTGTATTCAACTTCATTGTCTTGGTAGAATCTCTGAAGAACTGCTGTACCTATCTCAGCCGGCGTATAGTTCACGATGTCAAAGGTCCAACGTTTGTAGTCGGCATAGTTCTGGTACATCTCAAACATTTCTTTAGTGAACTGCTGGCAGATGTCCCCTAAAAATAAAAAGGCATTACCACATAAACAGCAGGTTTTAGATTTAGCTGCAACTCTAACCCCAGTCATTAGGCAGGTTAATGCTCGTCTTCAGAAAGTATTACTTTATGCCAATAAAGTATAAAAAAAAGCTTTAAGAATAACCCATAAGAGGTTTAATAGAGTTGCATGGAGGTTTGAAGTAATCTTCACTGTAGGGGCTTTGCTGACCTCCAGTTGTTCTGCCAGCTGTCACTTCTAATATGACAGGACTTCTATCATATTTTTCCTTTGGCACTAGAAGCTGGAAAAGCTGGAAAAAAAAAAAAAAAAGCCATTATCTTCTTCATGACCCCAGATCTTCTCTTAATCAAATTTACAGCCAGCCTTCAAAATTGCCACAGTCTGAGCACACTCAGCCACTGATTTCCTTTGGCAAGCTAGTTAAGTAGGACTAAAAACTGTCCAATGACCATTGCAACTCAGTGCAGTCAGTGTGGAAATGCAACATGCTAGTGCATCCATATGGAAGCTAGCTGAAAATCCAGTCCTGCAAAGTCAGGTGCCAGGTCACAGGTAGCCCCAGCTACCTATGAAGATAAAGTTATTAGCTAACCCAGCTAATCTTTACATTAATCTTATATTTGAGAAAGTCCCATTTCATATTATTTCACTCTGAACATAGAAATGAGCCCAAACACAGAGGTCTCCACTGAATCGTTTCAACTCCTTTGCTTATATTTTCCCCACTCATGGGGTGCTGTCAGCTGAAGAGAAAATGAAAGACTGCAAGTTCCAAACAGAAATCTTTCAAGAATGCATGTTCCACTGCCACAAACAGTTACTAGGATGTCATGTCAAGTCTCAGTAGCACAGACTCACCACTTTTATAATCCCCTTCAGCATTTGCAGACAGACAAGCAAGCAAGAGAAATGACTCAATTAATCAGTTTCTAAGACGAAATTGTCACTAAGAAGCTTACTAATAAGTGATGTTGCCACTTCTTTTCAGGGAGAATACAGAAGCTGGACTTCTGTTTCATTAAACTCAAATGTCAGAATCTATTGGTAAGATCGTAAAGGAAAGTTTTTCTGACATCTTTATTTACAAAGCTGTAAAATTTTACCTCAGGCTCACCTTTCTGCACAACACGTTCATTTTTTTATCCAGGCTTTCCTTCTCTTCTAAGGCAAGCTCTAGAAGTTGTTTCTCATCTCTGCTGTCTAGATCTAAATTCCAACAACAAGAATAGATGTTAGCCAATCTCACCTAGAGCAAATTATAACACAGCTGTCCAAAGACATGCACTGCAGCACAGAAAAGCTTGCAGCGTTTTGCCAGCGTGAAATACTCAAACAGAGCAGCCCAAGACAGGATGCACATTGCTAACTCAATGATCATACCTTCCAGGTGTGCTGGAAGGAGCAGCAGATATTTTACCTGTGATTAGACTGCCCCTTCCCACATTTTAGAGCTTACTAACAAACTAGGACACATTCTCAGGTAAAGCTCACAGAAGCTCCAAGCCTTCTCTGCTGTGGAGGCTCCAGTTTACAGTAACTAAAAGTGCTGATCATTTGCCAATAGATTATACACTAAGTAGAAACTTGGAAGACAGCTGGAGTCAAGTGGAAAACCAGTCACTGCTAAAACAGGGAGCCCCCTCTCCTCTTCATATTTCTTCCTGCTTTTCTACCACTTTTCTACTCATTAGAAAGTGAAACAATTCTACTCACTGAAATTTAAAAATCAAGTCTGGTTGAATAAACACATGTTTTTACCATGCCAAGTTGAACTAGATTTAAATTACAACTGGACAATTACCAACACAAATGAGGGGAATGGTTGAAGCCAGCTTTGAGCAGCTGGGAGTAAGAGTGAGGGAACAAAGCAACGACGAGGAGGTGAAAACCTTTTGCCTTGTGGCCAGAATGGAAACCATAGGTTTGTCTCAGATGCAGCATAAAACTGGACTCTCAAACACTTCTAGCTGGTCCAAGAAGTATGTTTGCTGATCAGTTAAATAAACAGTATCAAATTAACTACTGTCAACAGCAGTGTGAGGTGGTCTGGGGGTGGTGAATGAGCTTATGGTTCAAAGGATTGGCATCCCATTCCTACCTCCCTGCACAACAGAATTCATTTAACCTACCTCGTGACTCCCATCACCAGAGGGAAACTGGGAAATATTTTTCTGCCTCACTGGGTGTTGCAAATATAAAATCCTACATCAATTGTCAGGAATTCAGGTACTAGAGAGAAGAGGGTCAGTTAGGGAGCTAAGTGGAAAACAATGGGCAGCCAAATGAAGGGGACATGTGCGTTTTAACTCGGCCACAGGATACATGGTACAGACAGAATAATTTGGCTTCATTTAATTAATTTATTGGCTGTATGTTTTACCATTCTTTTCCCTTCCTTCAACTAGAACTCACTCCATCCCTCCACATCATAATTTATGGAATTAGAAAAATTCTTTATTATATTCACTTGATCCAAAAATAGCCTTTCTAAGTTGAAATATGAATTTTCCAGAGCTTTCTTAATACTTTTTAAGTCTTTGAAGAACACTGCTTTTTCAGCATTAATTTTTGTACTGTGTCTCCTTCAGTCTTTCTCCTCTTTTCTCCCCTGAAGAGTATTAGAGAGGGTTGAGGATTAAAATATTTTAAATAACCATTTTTTCTCCAAAAGCATAAACATCAATTTATTTTTAAAACTAAAGAATAAAAATGTTTTCTACCTGTCCAAATAAGTCACATTTACATCTTTATTTCAGTATGGCTCTTACTGTTTTGTCCAGATTCCTTGGCTCTCTCTCTGAAAAGCTCTTATGAACTTTTGTCCTCCTCCATTTACACTGTTGGGTACCGATTTCTCCTGTCCTTTGATTTTCCCCTCCTTCACTGCTTTAATGTAAACCCCATTCTCTCCAGGTCAGTGTTTCCCTCTCTTGCCTTAATACTTACTACTGTAGCAGAATGGATTCCACTTTTTCCTTCCTACTGTGTGCTCCTCCCCACACTTGTAACAATGTTGGGGTTTTTTTCCCAAATGTTGCACCATTACTTAGTTTGTAATTTTTTTTATTCCCCTTGTACTTTCTTATTCCCAAATCATACAAAAACCAGCAACAATTTTAAACTTCTTTTTACCCCAACTTCTACTGTAGCAGACTATTGAAAAACAGCAACTTCTAAAAAACCATCGGTTTTTATTCCTTAAAGGACTCCCCAAACATTTTCAAAGAAATATTAGCTTTTGCCATTTAAATTTAGAGCTGACAACTCAGAGACTAATGAAAGTTCATGTCATTTGCTCAATAAATATCACTGAACTGGTCAGATGGAATCCCATTTTAAATAACACGGCTAAAGTCTATCAAAGGTTTTAGGCTCGCTAATTTTTTTTTCTTCAGTTCAAACTGCTCTCAGTTCTCCTAAAAAATAACCTCAAAACAAATGCTTCCCAACTATTTCTGCTAGATGGATATCCTTCAGGTTCCAGACAATCCCTACTCTCCCAAAATTACCATATTAAGAACTCAAACTAAAGTGAGGTGAGATGAAAAACAGAAGGATGTGGCTGGATGCAGAAAGCCCTTGCAGCATGCAAGCTCCCGGGAGCAGGGAGGACCAGGGAGTGTTTCAGGGCTGGTCGAATTTACCCACAAGCTTCCCTCAAAGGCTGGGCAATGAACTTTATCACAAGCACAGCTGCTGTTCTGAAGCAAGCAAGTAGATGTGTTTTCCTTTACCTGTGCACATTGCTTCTAACTCCTGAGCTTCTCTTTCAGCCTCTTTGATTTCTTGAAACGCAGCTGCAATGGGGGACAGATCGGCAGATCTTCTCCTCAGGGTTCTTTGTTCAAAGCCATTTAATGAGTCTGCACTTAACAGATGACTAATCTGCTGGTACTCCTTGCTGAGACTCTCCAGATACTTCTGCACAGCCTCATGCTTCCACAAAGCTTGAGAATCCTGATGGTTGTTCCTGTGCCAACTGTTAAAAGACAGAGTGAATCTGGTTGTGTCCAATAAAGGCTTTGGCCTCCAAGATCCATGGTTGTGCAGTCCCACCACACAGCCTATCTTCTTCGCAGCAGGAAGGAGAAGACAGCTGTCAAGTTGGCTGCAACAGTAGCAATTGGCAAGCAGGCTCTTGAAAAGACAGACCTTTTGGAAAGGTTTCATTTTGTTTCTTATTTTTCCACCACCTGAAATTAAAAGTACACAGTGCATGGGCCAGAGTTATTAACTAGAAAAAGAAAGCATTCTATTAAAAAAAACCCACAACAACAAACACAAGGACTGCAACAAGCCCATATCATGATTTTGATTACACCAACACAAATGCAACTGTCATGGACAAAATTATACCTGTTTTAGTCCTGGTTTAAACCAGAAGCTTTTATCACCACCATTGTACTGACTGAGGGCTGGAAAAAGTCTTTTCTCTCACCTCTTCAAACAGTTTATTTATACTATGGAAAAGCTCCTGTGGACAGGGCTTTGCAGACAACAGCTTCATTTTGCCATATGTGTCATTGGAAAAATCCAACCATTCCATGCCTTACGGGTGAAAGAAAAATGTTGCTGAGAAGACAAATCAATACTAGAGGTAAAGAATTCTATATAGAGAATGTATGAAATGTCCAGAATTATGTGCCAAATTATATCCACTACCATAAAAGGAGGACACCACACAACAGATCAGTCAATAGGACTGCAATGCACTTGCAAAAAATCACTCACTCATATATGCAGAAAACAGGGGAACTGCTTTATGTGCTTTATGTCCCCTGTATACTCCTTACCATGTTATATTTACACTTAAGCAACATAGTATTTTCCATCCGAGAAGTGAGTAAGAAGCAGGTACTCTGAAATACAACTCCCATATTTTTCTGAGACACTTGGCCTACAGGTTTTATAGGACCCAGGCTCCCCTTAGCATTACTCCTGCTCTGTGAACGATCATTTCCTCTTAATTTTATATCATCAACATTGCAAACTATGTTATGAATTACTACTATGCTCTAAAATTTTGTACTGGAGAGCAAGGCTCTACTAGGAAGACTAAATTGAAATCACACTTATTCTAGGACTACTCCCACAGAAAAGGTTTAACAAAGAAGCACTCCCTAGTAACCCTGTCAGTGCCATGGTCCCATCTGCTCACTGATTTTTACAAAAAAGTGGATTCTGAGAAAATAAGAGCATGAACCTATTTGTAACAAGATCTCCTGGAAACACACATTTCAGTTTGCTAGCACGATTATTTTTTACTCATCAGTGACAAGACCTGCACATCTTCATGCGTTTTATTAACAAATTACTGTGACACGCTACTCAAGTCGCCCACTATTCTCACCTATTTACTTTCATCCATTTGTCCACAATGAAGAAAGAGCAATGTGCAGTAAAACCAAAAGTACTGCACCTTGCTTGTCTGAACGCCTGTTTTACTACCTACAGAAGGAGGCAAGGACCTTTACCTCTGCACCCTCCCAGATTCGCCAGCCAGCAGGTGCTATTGAATCCACAGCAGAAATTTCAAGACTGCTTTAATATACAGAAAGCAAATGATACCCCTCATGGACTGCTCTAGTGCCTAAAACCAGCTGCAGGAGAGGGATCCTGTTCCCTTCACCAGGAACACAGCAAAAGGCACTTGGGCTCATCATCTATGATCCTGGATTTAGTTGCTCAGGGGCATGAGTGGACTCAGTTCCAAAAGACCTAATTCTGCTGATGAATATGGACTTGCTCCAGATCAACATGGCCCATTGTTGTTTGGCGAAGGGCTAACCATCATCAACTCAATTTTAAAATATTAATGTTATATTTTGTTTTAATTAATTCATTAAACATATTCATTATAACCATCTAGCTAATTTTTATGGGTGTAGTTAAGAAGCAATGTACTCAAATAATAATAAATTTGTTGCATTGCTTTGCCCAAGCTCTCAGAAATAAAATTCTGGGGTTTAAATGCCAAAAAAAAAAAAAGTAATGAAATGACACAGATCTTCAAGGAAGTCAGAAGTTTCAAAATAATTTTGCTATGTAAAACAAAAAAGGTATCTCCTTCTCAGAGAAAGGTTGCTGCATCACATTTGCACAAAAATAAGCATACATAAAACTTTTACAGAGCTATGAGCATTAGATGACCTATTAAGTGATCTCCAAACCAGATTTTAATAACCTTTTAATGTGATTAAAATTACTTCGTACACATGACAAATCTAAACCAGTAAGCGAAAGTGACAACTGTAATTGTCCCATTAAAATAATAATTTTAAAAAATAATTTTAAGACAGAGTTCTCAATCTCGCGAACACCTTCAGAGGTTAAAATAAGCATTTCCAACAACCGAAGATGCTACCGGCGCCATGCGGCAGCACTCGGGCACATTGGAACCTGCAGGCGCACGGCAGCAGGAGGTACCTCCGTGCACACGGACGGGGCCAGGAACAGCTCGCGGCCGCGCCCCGGAGCGCCTCCCACACACCTCTGCCTCCCCCCGCAGCCCGAGCGAAGCCCCCACAGCCCGGCCCCGCTGCGGGCTCACGGGCGGACGGGGAAGGCGGGAGCGGGCAGGGAGAGGCAGGAACGAGCTGGGAGAAGAGGCACGGTCGGGCAGAAAAGGCAGGAGCGGGCAGGGAGAGGAGACAGGAGCGGGCAGGAGAGGCAGGAGCAGCGGCGGGGCGGGGACTGCGCTCCCCGGTACCCGCGGAGGGCTCCGGCACTCACCGTCCGCACCCCCGGGCGCCGCACGGATCCCGCCCCGGCACGCGGGGCCAGGGCAGACGGGAAGCGGAGCGGGCGTACTCCCGGTCCCAGCATGCCCGCGGGAAAACGCGCTTCCCGTCTCCCCGCACCGCGCGGCAGCGCCTGAGCCGCGCCGGCGGCGAAGGCGGCCTCTGCCTTTCAAACCCGGTTAGTAAAAGATTAATTGCAGAGAAGTCTGAGTAAAATAACATTAAGTTTCACTTTGTGTCAAAGCTCACTATTCAATTATATTTAAAAGGAGCTATTACTATGCTACTGAAGGCAAACAAAATATTAATAAACATTACCGTTCGGATTATGACTATGCTAGTTAGCTGCAGCTTCCTCATAAACTATGTTTCAAAACATACTATGTATTTGGACATTTTAAAAGATATTATTAAACATCATACCGCTACCTCCCAAATTAGAATTTTAAAAATACTTAATAATGGGGTTTTTATACTGATAATAACAAAAAAAACCCCTTCTTCCCAGCTACTGTCATTCTACAAAATTTTTAAAAAAAAAAGGTAAAACTTCGGTATTTGGCACGTAAAACATCACTGGGATTTGGTGTGGTAAATATTCCAAAAGACTGAAAACTGGACTGATCAATGGGTAGGATTCAGATCAAACCTCAGTGCCTGAATGATGACTAACTGCTTGTTAGGACCTGAGGACAGCTTCTGGCTCTGCTGCACCCATGGGGACAGGAAGCAAGGCAGACGGATGGAAAACCACTTCCAGAGAACAGGACCAACCCTGGAGCTGGTCTAGTCTTCAAAGGGTCACAGCAAACAGCACCCTGAAATCTCCAAGGCGCTTCCCCAGGCCTGCGCCGGCAATGATGTGCCATGAGAGATGCCATCAGCCAGACACCATTCCCACTGTATCTCACTCTTCTCCCACTATGACTTCTGGGGCTCAGTGAAATAAAATAATAAAATTATACTTGCATTGGTACTCTAAACATGCAATTTGATACTTAAAAGTCTTGGGAAGGTACTCTCTGGGAGGACAACCAAGAACCTAATAAGAACACGAAACTGCAAGTAGACCACGTGCTCCAAAATTGGTTTTAAAAGAAGATGGTAGGCCAAGGAAAATCAATCAGCTTCTTCTCCAGCCAGTAATGGTTCTTGCATTAACTCCTCTGATTAAACATGATCATGTTCAGTTTTTATTATGCCTTGTGGCTGAATATTTAACTTAAATGTGAAAATAGAGATTGTAACAAAGTCCTGTTCCCTCCCTACCAGGCAGCAAAGCACGCAGGGGCCACCCAGCCAAGACAAGGGCTGGACTCTGTGCAGTCAGCAGGGTTGCCAGGGACCATCCACCACAGGACCTATCCATGCATCTCATATTCAAAACCTGTAAGATACACTCTTTCCCTAAGTTTACCGTGTTCTTTTAGATTGCGATATGAGAACTGAGTACGAAGGATGTGAAATCCCATTGCTGTCTGTGCTTCCACCCCTCTTACAGTTTGTTTCGATACCTTAAAACCTGCATGGCTGAAGCAGCAGCTGCTGCTGGAGCTGGTGAGGACCACGGGTTATGGGGCACGGGCTGTTTGGGGCAGGGTGCCACCACCTTCCTCAGCTCCCACAGCAGCCTGCAGTGACATTGGGTGCAGAAGGGAAGAGTGACAGCAGAAAGACAGCTGGGCTCCCAGGCTTTGGAATAGACGTGGTGGTCCTGTGCTTTAAAACCTGGCACTCCTAACCTGCCAATTTAGAAACTGGAGGCAAAGGGATGGCTCATCAGACAGAACATGCTCCAGGCCTTACAACGTGCTTGGCTCAAAGGCAGGTCCATGCCCACGCGGGGGCCCTGTTTCGCCCAGGGGTCCCTAACTGGGTTTAGTGGTGTGCAAGGATCTCACCACAACTTCACAGGAGTAAAGTGACACACACGGCAAAAATAGCAAACTTGTTACAATGTATGTAACACTTTCATATCACTCCTCCCTTCCAGCCCAAACAGTTCAGACTTCTGAATTCTCTGAAGGAAAAAATGGTGACAGAATCATACACATCTTGAATGCAGTCCTGTTTATTAACAAAGCCTGTAGAGAGAGCTTTGTTTTGCCCAGCACAGTGGGATTAAATGACATGAAGTTTTCTTGACTGCGCTCCCAAACCTCACTTTCAGTTGGAGCTCGGCCTTCCCACAAAGCTCATTTCTTTGTTAATTCTCTCTCAGCTAGCCTACAAATGTTTCTTTTATTGCCTCCCTGCTTTCCTTTTCTTGGTGCTTTTAACACAGACTTTTAATATGGACACATCTAGATGCAAATTGAACCCCTAGCTCTTATTTGCAATTTGCCTATTTTCAGACAGCATTCTTTCCAGTGTTTGGGCTATCAGGAAACAGAGACCTTTAGCTGTCAAGAGCAGCCTTACTTCTTCAGACCAAAGGTCCACCTAGCACAATATTTGCCTGACAGTTCTCCATGATGCATCTGTTTATCATTCAACCCAACCAGAGGCATAACATGTCTTTTGCTAAGACAGAAAATAGGGTTCATAGAGTCAAGGCTTCAGCTGGTTGTAAAAAGTGCTGAAGACATGCCATGGTACAAATAGGCTCTGAAAATGATCCTGCAGGCAAAGCCAAGGCTGCCATCCCTGTCAGTAATACTCCTGCTTTGTAAAAATCAGATATGCAATACAGCACTTCTAAAGCATATAGCAGAAAGAACAGCAAATTGGGTACTGCCTGTGAAAAATACACATACTGTGATCAGTGACCCAGGTGACCGACATAATTAGAAGCATGCCAGAACAAAAAAGTGACAAATAAACACTGTAGAGATATTCCTTATTACAGACCATACATCTAGAGAGATTAAAAAAACACTACAGAAAGAACAACCATTCACAAAAAGTGTCCATAAGCTGATGGCTCAGCTATAAAGAACTATAGGAAAGCATACTTTACGTTCTCCTCATATTTGCTATTTTCATCTCAGGAGGCTTTCTAAACATACCACTTTTTTTTTTTTCTAATTCGTAGTCCTCAAGTTAGGCTGACATCCAGGTTACTCTCTTCCAAGAAATTGTCTACTCTCTTGTTGCTTCTGTTAGCTAGAAAGGAAAGCAGCTATCATGTCATCAGCTTCAGCAAGGCTTGTGTCAAGTCAAGGACGTGGTGCTTGGGATTTTCAGTCTCATAGACATCTACTTACCGAGTACCAAGTAAAATATATTCAGTGCACAGATTTTCTAATTGGCTCTTGTGAGTTACTGTTTCACACGCACTTGCTTTACTTAGGGATATCTATCGTTCATCATCTGCGACTGTAGGTGGGTAACCATATTATTACAGAGCTAAGATACTTAGAAATAAATGCCACAATATAATTAATATTTTTAAAGGTTAATTACGTAAACAGAGATTTTAACTTAAGTCACCTAGTTTATTTTCCCTGTAAGATGAAATTGGTTGTAACCTTGACAGTTTAACCAGTTTTCCTTCTGTGTAATGCCCCAGGCCATGTAGTTTTAGTGTTCCTGGTTGTTGGTGGTTTTGGTTATGTTTTGTTTTTTAAGAACGATTTTTGGGAGTAACAAGAAAAAAAAAAAAGGACCTTAGACCTTCGATGAAGGAGCCAAGCGATGAATAAACGCCGCTGTTCTATGGGCGCACGATGGTGTCGGGAAGTTTTACATAACCAACTGCTGAAAATGCCTTAATGCGACGGGGGCCGTCCCCGCTTGCTCACAGCCTGGCTGCCAAGTTTGCTGTTGTTTCCTTAAATACCAGCCAGGGCACTGCAAGCCCGCAGAGCCTCCCCGAGCCCCGCCGCCGGCAGAGGCTGCGCTCCTTCCCAACGCCGCCTCCCTGCCAGGCTTGCGGGCAGCCTGGCTCTCCGAAGAGGCTGTTCGAGCGCCGAGAAAGGGACGCTTCAGCCGACACTCCGGGAATCGCACAGAAAATCACTCAGGGAACCCTCACTCCCCGCCCTGGGGCCGGCCGGGCGGAGGGTCTGTGGTGGGGAGCGGCGCTGCGCCTGCGCCGAGGGGACCCCGGCGGCCATTTTGCAGCGTCAGGCGGGCGGCGAGGCCGCCCCGGCAGCTGCGCAGAGGGGCCTGGGGGAGCCGGCGGGGAGGGCGGGCGGCGCAGGGCAATGAGTTAAAGAGACGCCGCCGCCGCCCCGCCGAGTTCGGGCTTTTCCTCCCCGGCGTTCCCCCTCCTCCCGTCCCTCGTACCAACACCCGCCCCTCCCGGGCCGCCCCCACCCCCCGCCAGCCGTGCCTGTCCCGGGGCCGCCCGCGCCATGCCGTCCGTGCCGCTGCCGCCCAAGGAGAGCAACCTCTTCAAGCGGATCCTGGTGAGCCACCGGCCCCGCTCCTCTCTCCTCCTCCCGCCGCCGCTTCTCCCTCCTCTTCCCTCTCGCACGCCGGCCTCGCTCGGTACCCTCCGGGTCACTTCGCCCGCCGCCGGAGTTGGCCCCGGCTGAGCGCACGCGGATGCGGCGGCCGCGCTCGCCCGGGAGGAGCCGGGCTGCCGTCGCCTCCTCGCCCCGGTTCGTCCCCGCTTCCTTCCTTCCTTTGTCTGGGGCCCGCCGAGCAGGCCGGGCGAGCCGGCCGCTGCTCGTGTCGGCGGCCGGGAAGGGCTGGTGTGGCCCCTGGCCGGGCGAGGGTGGGAAGGAGGGAGGGAGCTAGGCAGCCTCTCCGGGCCGCCGAGCGCCTTCCTCCCGCTCGCCGCGGGGACTGCGGAGCCAGCCCGGGCTGCGCCGCCGCTCCCCTCCCCGCGCAGCGCGGAAGGAGAAGACCTCGAAGCACGGTGCGAGCGTAGCAGGGGTTGCTGTTGCTTGGTTGATTCCCATCGGTGCTTCATTTCCAGCGAGAGCGTCGGGTTTGCTGTAGGGACCGGGTTAAAAGTAGTTCGCTCGCTCAGCAGTTTTGAGTGTAGTTGAAGATGTCTGGTGGATTGAAGTATCCTGCTTCTGTGCGTCCTTTGGAGGACTTGTCTCAACTCCTTTGTGCTGGGCTACTTCAGCTCTTTGAGATTTAATGTTGCAAAAGACATTTAGTGTTTCTGAGATAACTTTGAAGAAGGAGGAGCTCACCTTAGCTGTGAGTTTGTAACTCAGTCACTGTATACTTTATCATGCTACCACTTTATAGGAAGAAAAAGCCCCCACTCCTCCCCAGACAAGAAAACACCACCCTCCCCTTTTCATGAACTTGTCAGCGTAATAGTAATGGAGTTCCCGCCTCAACAAAATTGAGGTGTTTTGTGTCAGTTTACCAGTCTGCAGGCAGAGGACGTCTATGCAGCACACTAAGTAATCCTGCTGGCAGGCACGGATTTCTTTAATTCTCTCTGAATTGGTTATCTAGTTTCTATACTTTGTGGTCCAAAAGTGGGCATTTTGGCTTCAGGAAGCTGAGCTCAGTGTGTGTAAGCCCGTGTACTCTGTATGGAGCGGGTGTATTTCAGCAGGTGCTTCAGAGCTGTTTTCTTTTGCCTGCTTTGTGTAGTATGTAGGTTTTAAAAAACTTAATGGTTCTTAATGGGGATTTGTTGCTTACTGCATGCTTATGGTATGCATCTTAGTAAGTCATTCTAGCACTCCTCTTTCTCTCTGCTAAAAATAAGTGACTAATATTAGAACAGTTAAATGATTATTCTTACTAGCAGCAGACAAGTTCACAGTAGCAGCCACTTCTAAAGTTTTTTTTGATTGAATTATAGCATGGCTTCTCTGAAGACCATATTTTAGACAGTTTTATATATATATATATAAAACAGTGGATAAAACTTTGAAATTAGTGCTTAGGCAAGGAGAATAGATACATTAAGCTTCAGTGACGTTCATACAGATATTTACGTGCTTTGTAAAACTTTCAGAAGCCTTTAACTGGTGCTGTGTAGTGGCCAGTTGCAGTTCCTAAAGTATTGATCACAAAATTCCTGCCTTATCTCTTCATATATGGTCACTTCTTGAATCTTAATTTCTTATTACTTTTTTCTAGCTAGCTCCAACTCTTTCATGGTGCACTTCTTTCTGGAATACTAATGTCAGCGTTGTACAAGTGGAACCCTTTGGTTGCTTGACATGTCTCAGAGTATTTTTGTGTAGTAGTATAGCCTGTGGTGCTAAAGGCTCTTTAGTTGAACCAGCTTTTGCTTACTTTGGCACTGCCAGAATACTTAAAATGCCCATAGCATCCCTAGTAATTTTAAATATTGAGGGCAGGGATTATGTGGGAGGCTGCATAATAAGACCCTACAAGCATGTAGTGATTTAATCACTTGGAACAGATGCAAGGAAACTGTACTCATGTATTAAGTATTTTTATGAACACTTTGCAGAGAATTAGCAGTTGTGAAATGAGAAACTCATTTGAAGACCATGAGAAATCCTTTGCAGTGACTTGGTGCGTATGTAACATGTGACACAGGTTATCAGTGATCTGAACAAGATGCCTGTGTAACAGCGAAGCTGTCAGAGCTGCCCTGACTAGTGTGGCCTCTTGGAGTTCAACGTAAGATGGGAAGTCTGCTCAAGAAGCTGAGTAAATAGTCTTTAGGGCCACATCAGTCAGTTTGTGTGCTTGCACACTTGGCAGTGCTTGAACAAGCTGACTTAAAACTAGCAGTTAGGTGATTAGGGAAGTAATAGCAATTGTAGCCTAGGTAGTAGTTCTAGTTGATCAGGACTACTGTAAGGTAGTGCTAAAACTCCTTTCTTGCTCCATCTTGTCTTCCAGTTCTGTTCTGTTTCTTAGGCCGTACTTCCACTCCTCTGCAGAGACTTTCTCAGTCTAGTTGCTCTTCCCTGGAAGATCTGTTGGTGCTTACAGGTGTGATGTTGTTTGGGAGGAAGGGGCTGAGCAACTTCAAGCTCCTGTCTTCCACTTCACAGAAGGCATGGATGAAGTATTTGCATATGTTCCCCTCTCATGGAAGGAGAAAAGCATCATAAATAAGAATTAATACAGGAATGCTGGTGTGTTTTTTGCCAATTAAAGTCAGTCTTCAGCTCAGGTGACTTAAGTGAATGGGGCAGATGCACTCTAAACTAAGCATACTCATGGTAACTTAGAAATGTTTCTTGTTAGGGTTGAAGTTTGGTATCGTGTATTTGGTGTTTACTTCTAGTAAGCTTAGCCAGATCTTCTGTTTTGTGTATTTGAAATTGAGTTGTAAACTTGCCTTCAGAGTATATTTCAGTTGAAGCAGCTTTGATGGTTTTTTTTTTTTTCCTTCACCCAAGAATCCGTACTATAAACTGTTTCAGAGTTACTCTTAAACATTGGTTTTATGGAATCAAATCAGCTCTGTGTGGACAGGGCATGGCAGTAATCTTTGTAAGTGCTTTAGAGGAAAGCCTTGGGGTTCTTGTCATGCTTTCATGGCTCACTTGCCAAGTTGTTTTTGTTTTTAAGAAATGCTTACTGTCTTCCAATAGGTAGTGGTGTCAGCCCAGGATCATGCAGTATAAGGTATGGTCTGATGTTTGTTTCATGCCTCGTAGAACTGTGGATAGTATCATGCCTGTAAATGACTAATCCTTTGATTTCTTAGCAAATTCCACATATTAGTATTGCATAAAATAAGGTTTGCTGCTTTAACTGCAGCTGACTTCAACTAATAAGACACAACAAGTCTGCAAGTATATAGCTTTGTGGCAGTGACTTGTGGCTGCTCAGTTCATTCAGGCATGTATTTTCCATTTCTGAGGGTAAGGAAATGTTAGAAATTATTTAAAGTGCCTTGTCTGAGGACTTCTTCACTTTCTTTGTTATGTCCTTTTTGTTCTACAACTTTTTCAATAATTTTAAGAGATTTATTCTTTGATAAAATATAAATATACAGGTGTTTGTAGGATTTAATTAAATTAATTCTTATGCACAGAATTCTAAAAGCTTTTTAAAAATTTATTTAATGAAATAATAATGGTTTATAAGCATGCAACTAGTCAGTCTCCTAGGAATGACATGGGGGAGTTACTGAGCTATTAAACTTAATAATTGGGAAATTATGTTGTTACGCTAATTAGGGCCTCCCAAATGAGATAAATACCATAGCTGAGGGTAGCCATTATAATCCACTACTGGAGCAGTGGAAGTTTGAAGTCTCTAACATTAAAGATCTCTTCCTTTTAAAGATAGGAGTTTGGAGCAGTCACTTAAAATCTTCTGGTGTAACTTAAGACTGATTCTTGGTGTGGTTGTTACTTGTGCTGCTAAGGACAAGCAGCCTTGGAAGAGTGTAGGCGATTTCCTTGATACGGTCTTTCAAACGAGGTGGTGAGGATGCCTGGCCAGCTGCAAACTACTGAAATGACAGAATTGTGGAAGATAGATGCCAGGCTAATGGTAACAGTCAGTAAGACTGCTGTAAGGCAAAGTCACACTTCACATTTGTCAGTGATTTGAGAGAGTCTCATTTGGAGACAACTTTATCCCAAATAGATATTCTTGGTTCAATTTTTTAAAAGGAGTTTGTGAAGGTCATCATGCAAGGCTCAGAAAGCAGGCTTTTGTGGAATGCTGTGGGTTGTTTCTTCACTCTGGACTTTAATTCATACTTCTCTTTTAAAAAATAGTAATTTTTCAGTGTTTTATGCTGCAATTTTTTCTTATTTGGCTGTTCATGTGGAACAGAACAAGCACTGAATGGCAAGAAGAGTTCAGTTCTAAACTATTTGTGGCACAAAAGATGAAGCCCACCTGAAAACTTCCATGTTTCTGAAGGAAGTTGAGTCATAACAAGTAAAATTGTTTGTAGATCAATGTTAGACTTGGAAATCCTAATTTAATATAGACCTAGTATGGGCTGTGAGATGGATTGCTCTTAAGATTTGAGATTTTTAGAGGTGTTTGAAGTTCTCTTAAGACAGTTTCCCTGTACACTGAAAACTGGTGAATCCTGGTGAAAGGAAGATGCTGATATGCCACTGCCCAAGTGCACTACAAGTCTACATTTGCAGGGCAGTGTGCTTTGCTCTTTCCTGTTGTCCTGCCCCCAGGCCTCCTCAGAAGGAGTATGAAATTACCTTCTAGAGGGAGAAGGAACTTAACAGAAGATTGACCAGTCGAGCAACTTGGAGAAGTTAAGTAGGGACATATCTATTTCCAAGCTATTGTGATTTATTTTGATTTTGGTAGAAATGGTGGCTACAAAGTAGCAGGCTCCCAACAAAAAGTTGTTAACATAGAGGCAGTTATACTGTGGAACCCTTTGCTGCATGATGTATTAGCCATATAAAAAACTTGGACACTTTGAGAGGTGCATGGTGGGGACCGTCTTTACTCTTTTTGGGTGTGTGAAGATATACCCTTTTGCCTGGAGTGTTGGTGAGGCACCAATAACTGGAGGCTGAGAACATTCTGGTGAGAGCTGCAGTAGTGCTTGTCTTACTCATAAGCCCCTCTCTCTGCATCCAGCACTTGTATCTTACCTCTAGTGGCCTGTTCCAGGTGTGTCTGATCCCTGCTCTGATCTGTTGTGATTCATGCGATTTTTGGCTGAATCACTGTGTTGTTAAGTATGGAATGTCAAGATTAAATTAGTGTTGAAGGCTTGCATTGGTAATTATCTTGAACTTGCTTGAAGATGCCTAAAAAATCATAACTTTTGAAGCCTGATGTTTATTTTAGTGTGTATTGTATCAGATCCCACAAAACAGTGCTGATGTTCATAGTTTCATTTACTTAACTCTCAGATGCAGTTTCACTAGGTTGTGGAGCCACCTGCTTAGTCTGAGTTCTTGCTAAGCAAATTGCGATTCATCCCAGGAGACGTGGCAGATTAGTCTCTTCGGTACTTCTGCACAAAGTGCGGATTGAAAACTAGTGGAAAATGTCTGACGGGCCTATGACTTCTCATTTCTAGTGTTGCTGTTATGGTTTTTGCTTTGCAGGGGCACACGTGTTCATAAACAGGAGAGAGAACTCTATTAAGTCAAGCAGTGTGAAAGTTACAAACACTAAGTACTTGCCAGCAAGAGCTCTTTCTACTCTGTTTTCTTGTTTCTGCCCTTTTGAAGTAAAAGATATTCTAGGAATTCAAATTGTATTGAGTGTATGTGCACAGCATGAAATTACACTAGGTCTTAATTTAAGGCAAGCTTTTTGATAATAGCTTCCCCTTTTAAAGGAGTTGTAGTTTATAGGGCTGTTAAAGATGTCTATGACAATAAATGGTGAAAAAAACATTTTCTTACCATACATGCTCTTTCCCATAATAAATACAATATCAATTTTATTCTGCCAATAATAAAGAATACAAACAGCAGTGATTACAGCTGTTACTACCAGCTGCATTATGTAACAAGTTTTGTGTCTTCTGATTATTTGAGTAATTGTGTAAATCTGGTTAAGGGACAAAAATGCTGCTGTATACAGAGTATCACAATAGCGAAAACAGATATTACTGTGACATTAATACATTGGTCAAAATGTTACCACCATGTAGTGCTGGTTGCTTGTTCTGTTGTACGCCACTGTCTGTGTTCTGACTCAGCCCTGTTCTGTGTTCCTAAGTCCCCAGGTCTGGGGAAGAATGATGTGGCTTGTCCATTTTGACAATCGAAGCAAGCAAGGATGTATCTAGGTTGTCTTCTTTTTATTTCAGATGATGAGGTTAACTGCTCTTACCGGCAGAGTAAGAGCAGGCATGGGGTAGCCATGCATATTCAAAATCCTGGTAAGGTATGGACAATGGCTAGATGAACATGTTAATATTCTGGAATGGTTGCCCTGGGACTAGAAATTTAAGATGCTTGAGACAGAGCTTTCTTGGCCTCCATCACCCAAAGCCCCTTCCAGCTGATACTTTTTTTTCATTCTCTTAAACATCGACAAACTGAAATCAGTGTGGGGAGAGGGATGCTGTTTGGAAAACATCATGGAGAGGTTTCAGTCTGTCTCTGAACTTCAATGGTATCATGGTACTTGCAGATATCTGTATATTTTGTAATACAAGGAGCATTTCCAACACAGATGCTGAACTCCTTCAAACAAGACAGACTTTGCTGTCAAACTGGTGAATAATTTAATAATTATTTATTAGCTTAGAAGTAGTAGCTACTGAGTGTTGCCTAAAATCTAATGTACTTAGACAACTGATTTTATCAGCTGCTGTAAAAAATAGATCATCTGTTATATGTTGATGACATTGTTTTATAGATGAGCAATAAAACAAGGCTTTTTAAAAGGTCCAAGTGTTAAATGCCAATTAAGTATACTGACAGTGTGCTGATGTTCCTGTATTGATTGTGCTTGGCTTTGGTCAGAAATCTGTATCAGTAATTTGGTCAGCCCCAAAGTACTTGTCAGATAGCTCCCAGGAAAAGGAGCTGATCAGAATCAGTGTCATTGATAAGTGAGGGGTTTTTACTACTGAACTTGATCACCATTGTGACTGGGGGAGATTTCCAGCATAACTGACTTCCAGCATTCTTTTCATAAGGCTTGATGTGTAAGCCTTGTCCTTTTTCTTTAGGCTCTGATGTTCCACATTTAGTTCTTGGCTTCCTTCCTTAAGCAGCACTTCCATCAGTGTTGCACAGCATTGAGAACGCAAGTAATTTTTTTTAATGAATCCTAGATGTTGCCACTCCCCCCTCCCTCCCCACCCCCCCCCCGAGTACTACACCAAAAAATCTTGGCAACAGGAGCAAAGACACTACCTGGCAAGAAGAATGTTGAAAGTGCTGAGAGTTCTGCAGGCAGGTTTATATGGAAGTACAGTAACAGGGAAGACTAAAACAAGTGATGTCTTAAAGAAGTCTAATTGAGGAGTAGCTGAGGGAGCTGTAGTTGTTTAACCTGAAGAAAAGGAGGCTCAAGGGAGACCTTATCACTCACTACAACTGCCTCAAAGGAGGTGGTATTGAGGTGGGAGTCAGTGTCTTCTCCCAGGTAACAAGTCACAGGACATGAAGAAATGGCCTCAAGTTACATCAGGGGAGGTTTAGATAGGATATGAGGGAAAATTTCCACACTGAAAGGGATGGTTAAGCGCTGGAACGTGCTGCCCAGGGAAGTGGCTGAGTCACCAACCCTGGGAGTATTTACAAAGGGATGTTAATATGGTACTTGGGGACACGGTTTAGTGAGAACATGGCAGCTGGACTTGACAGTTATAGAGGTCTTTTCCAACCTAATGTTTCTATCATTTGTTCTTCTAATAAAACTTGAAGCTGTATTTATTCAGTTATGTTAAAATTGTTTAATTGGTTTGAAATGCTTATTTTTCTTATTGGTGGTTCTGATGCTCTATCATGTTTCTGGCAAGAAAGACTGTTGATGTGCAGACCTGTCTTAACAGAATGTGGGCTGTACAGGTAGGATTGGAGAATAATGTTAAAATATGTTGGTAATGGTTTGGATTTTGGGTTTGATAAGTTCTTGTTGAGAGACAGCAAAACCAATTTTTAAATTGCAGTATTGTTGTTAAAGAAATTGCGCATAGAATTACAGAGTAGCTTGGGTTGGAAGGGACCTTTAAAGGCCATGTAGTCCAACCCTCCTGCCATTAGGAAGGACATCTTCAACTAGATTTTGTGGCTCAGAACCCCTTGAATGTTTCCAGGAAGGAGTCATCTGTCACCTCTCTGGGCAACCTATTCCGGTGTTTTACCACTATAATCATAAAAATGTCATCTTATGTCTAGTCTGAATTGATCTTTTAGTGTAAAAACATCACCTCTTATCCTATCACAAGATGCCCTGCTAATGCGTTGTCCCCATCTTTCTTACAAGCTCTCTTTACACAAGCTCACCATCGGATGGGTCAGTGTACAATTTGGACTGAACTTCACTGCAGCTTTGTTACAGTCACAGACCATCTTAAACAACTTTAAATTATTAAAACATTTAAGGTGACCAGGGAAGCCTGATTACTGTGTTTAGCACTATTTGGTTTGATGCAATAGGTGTCCTCATTCTTTGAGTGTGATACTACTCTTTATCTAGCCTTCACATAAGAATGCTTTGTGAAATAATTCATCACTTAAATACCTTCAGAGGCACTGGGGCCATGGAGTGAGGAAGGAAATTGGTTGCTGCAGTCTCTTTGAGTCGCCAGTTGAGATTTTTTGTTAAGATGACTTCTTGGAAGTGAGTGTTAATGTCTGAGATAATGGGATGTTCTTCAGCCATAAAATTGCCTGTGTATTAAACTATGTATGTGAAAAATGTAACTGTTCTTTCAATGCAGGGTCTTTTTCAAAGTAGCAGATGCTATGTCTAGGGAGACATAGTTTGTAAAATCATCCTTCTACTAACCTGATGTTGTAAGTAGTTAAACCTAAGTAAGACGTAAATGACACATGTGATTGAGTAGTGATATGTGAAGTCCTTTTATTTTACAAGTAATGCTAGTGATTCAGATCCTTGATTCTGTTTATACTTAATAGTGGAAGGCATTTTAGGTTTTTAAACAAAATGGCATCATACAAAAAAATAGAATTTATGAATGGTGTTTTGCTAAGTAGGTGCAGCAAAGCACATCAGCAATACAGGAATCAAGTCTTTTCTTGTTTTTCATTGTTGTATGCTTTTTAGTAGTATTTTTTACCTGTACAATTGCAATTCTTAGATGCAGTGCCAGTTTGACATCTGTGTAGAGGCACTTAATATTTAACCTGAAAGTACATTAAATGGTATCTAGCTTAATTGTATGGCAGTCTACAAGCAGATTATATCTTTGAGTTAGTGTTGAAAAGGGGAATAAATGAGATTTTTGCCAGATGAGGTAGCATCCTTCCAGGAACATCTGGTAGCAAAAGTTCTGGATAACATTTTGGCCTTTCCACAATTTCCC
The DNA here is from genome assembly GCF_000738735.6 of Corvus cornix cornix. Classification (NCBI taxonomy): domain Eukaryota; kingdom Metazoa; phylum Chordata; class Aves; order Passeriformes; family Corvidae; genus Corvus; species Corvus cornix. Next base: position 57,663,888 of record NC_046332.1, on the reverse strand, counting down.
TTTGAGGTTTCAAGTCTGTAAACATTCATGATTTGGCTTTAGTTTTAGCAGGAAATGGTTGCCATAAAGAGGTGATGGGGGAGCATCACATTAAGCACAACAGATAAGGCAGTTAAAAAAAAACCCCAACTCAGCATATTAACTTGAGCTTTTAGTGTACCAAAGTCTTAATGCAGTGGGACAGATACTAGTGAATGCATTTCAGCTACATTTGTCCTGATAAGTAAAAAACTTGAGAACACATCAGGCTTCCCAACTATGAAATGCCCATCTGTGCTACAGAATGAGATGGTATCATATGCCGTCAAACTCTGGTCCTCTATAAACAAAATACAGGTGGAGCATGGTGTGCTCATCTGCAGTTTTTGGACAGAAAAGTTTGAAAGTAGCCTTTTCATAAGGTTTGGATGCTTTAAAAGCTTCAGGCTTGTCTGTGTACTGAATCTTTAGACCTTTCTATGTGTGTATATATATATACATATATATATATGATGAGAAATAATTCGTATTTCTGAGCAAAACCCTTTTTTCTTCTATTGGTATACATTTAAACCAATTGGATATTTGTATAAATACAAAACTCGTTTGCAAATGCATGTTCACATATGTGTTTGGAGGAAATGGGGCTGGGAAGCCACTCTTTGATTAACCAGCAAGACTTGACCCATAAGTGGAGAATTGCATAAAGTTGCATTTTGTACTGATTATTTATGTTTCTGTAGTTAGACCCTCTTTCGTCTAGTAACAAGCAGGTGTGGTCAAATGCTTTCTGGTTTTCAGCTAAAGTGTTTACTGTCAAGTGTTATGAGTACAAGTATAGTCTTATGAGGAAGTGGCTGAGGGAACTGTGATTATTTAGCCTGGAAAAAAGGAGACTACAACTGCCTGAAAGGAGGCTCTAGCAACATGGGGGTTGGTCGGTCTTTTCTCCCAGAATCTTCAGGACAAGAGGAAGTGGCCTCAAGTTGCACCAGAGGAAGTTTAAATTTGATTTGATATGAGGAAAAATTTCTTCACTTGAAAGGGATGTCCAGCATTGGAAGAGGCTGCTCAGGGAACGGGTTGGATCACCAGCCCTGGAGATGTTTAAAAGATGCATAGATGTTGTACTTAGGGACATGGTTTAGTGGTGGACTTGGCAGTACTGGATTAAAGTTTGGACTTGGGGCACTAAGAGGTCTTCTCTCAACCTAAACTAAAGATGCTGGTTGTCTTATCAGCAAGCCAAAAAACTGTGAAAATTGAACTTAGCGCTTCCTCTCAGTGTGGAGTGCATTAATTTCTCTCTCCCATTCATCTGTTGTGCTTTAGAAAATGTGATCTTGTCTATTCTCCAAAAATCACATTTGTCTCTAATTATCTTCAATTCAGTTCTTATTCTAGGCCTGAGACTGAACTCTATAGGATAAAAATGTCAGCACGAGGATAATGGATCTAATTTTCTCCAGCAGTTAATCTATTTTAAGTGCACACTTGACTCAAATAGCTTCTGGTTAAGCACTGCTGTATATTTGGGGTTTCACTCAACATTGCAAGAGTTGTAGAACTGTGGATGAATGTTCACAATTGCTACTTTTTTAGTCATGCTTGAATAAGTTTAGAAAGCATACTTGGCACATTGTTGGTATTTTCCTAGGACTCTTTAAAAAATGATACTAAGCATCTTAGATGATGGATAGGAGAATTTCATCTTCCCCTCAAGTTTTGCCACAACCTAGATTTTTTCCAGTAAAAGATGCTGAAACTAGTTCTCAGTTTAAAAAAAATCTCAGAGCTTTTCTGTTGCTGTTGTTTAAATGTGAATTGAGTTCCCATGTTATAACTGCTTCTGATGGGAGCTCTCTGGCCATGCTGCCAGAAGCCAGTCAGGCAGATCAACCTGATCTAGTATCAAGGTTAGCTCTCTTTTGTTTTGAGAGTTTATTTTGGTGACCTCCGATTTAATCTGCACTTAGTTATGGTTAACTGCAAGTGTCTTGAGTTTCAGGCAACAAGAACCTAAAAACTGTCTGCAGTTAAACCCTTCCCCACAGACTGGAGGAGGACTCTCGTTTTGCTACCTTAGCCAGTACCCCGAAGTGAGCATAAGTATGTTTTTGTATTGCTTTTACCCTGTGAAGTAATGGGATGATCTTTTCTGATTGCAAAGGAGTTACTATACTCCATATTAATTTAACACAGATTTTGCCTTTGTCCTGGAAGATTGATGGAGTGGGAATGATCTATGGGAGACTGTTAAAGCACTCAAGCACATAACTGAAATGACATAGCTTCTCCTGAGAATAGCTGTCTAAATTACAGCAGGACAATACTCCATATTAACTGAAAATGGTGCCAAGTTAAGTCTGGTTTGGTGGTTTTCCTATAGTTAAAAAGCTTAAGTGACCTTAAATCACTTTCATGCTTACTGACACAAGCGTGCCTTTAACTGGTTTAAACAGATTTGTTTTAGTGATCCACTGCAGTGATCAGTAGTTGATTTAAATTACTAAAACTGTACTGATTTAGGTAATATATTCCTAAAGAAGAAAAGGGACCCAGGTTCACATTTTGTTTGTTCCGTATGTTCCCCCAGTTGAACCACATTGTTTGCCAGTTTACCTAGTAATTAGGTAAATTGTATTCTATGTAAATCTATAAGTAGCCCTTAGCTGTACTATTTCAGGTAGAAATTAGATGCTTTATTTTTTTAATACCCAGGTAAATTCTCCCACCCTGATATCTCTGTATCGATTTCTGAGGTTATAGTAAGGGTTTCTTTCTTCTTTCCAAAAGTGTATATTGGCAACTAGGAAAGTCTTCTGTCTAGAGATGTCTTGCTCTGGGAAGTCACTAGGCCAGGGAAGTGGGATTTTGAAAGGAGTATCTAGATTCTGAGATTAATTCTCCTCAAAAGTTCTGTTGAGTCAAGATTTCCAACTCTGCTTTCTATTTTAAGAATTTGAGTTGAAGTAGATATTGCTATTTCCCTTTCCTATTTCTGTTGAAAAGGAACTAGTTTTTTATAAAAAAGTAGACCATGAGGTATAGTATTGGCTGGATGTTCTGAATGCTGAGAAAAGGCAATTTAGTATGAATAGCTGTATTTGCCTAGAGCTTGTTAGTGGTCTGATCACCATACCTTGCTGGTTGAATGACTGCATTTGTAATAGTATGTTAAGGTACTGTGGTTTTAAATGCATTTCAGTGATTGTATTTCACCTCTTTTGCAGAAATGTTACGAACAAAAACAGTACAAAAATGGACTCAAGTTCTGCAAGATGATCCTCTCTAACCCAAAATTTGCTGAACATGGAGGTAACTGCAGACTCAAGATTTTTTTTTTTTTGTCTCCTGTCACAAGGTTAAATGTATTATTAGTCTATATCATACTATTAGGAAAGAAAGGAGCCTGTTGTGGAGTGTGACTCTGTTGTTATGACTGAATAATTACTCTGGATTTTCAGTCTTTGTACGTTCAGACCAGGTTTCCACTCTACCTCAGTGAAATGCTCCTGTGCAGTTAGATGTTGAAGATGAAAATACATGGTGGAAGCAGCACTTCAGTGAAGCTTCCAACTTGCCTTTCTAGGTTTCTGGGTCGGAATACTAGTGTGGGTTTTTCTTACATTCCTATTTAAAGCAAGCCCAGCCTTTTTTTGAATATTACATGAACATGTTCTGCTAACAGATTAAAAATCTGGAGGGTTTTTTTGTCAAGTTCATACTCTTAAATTTTCTGTACTGCATACCAAGTTGCTGCTTAAAGGGAGCAGAGTTAAGTGTAGTACTCTTGCTGTTAATACTTGAAGCTGAAGACAGAATCTGGTGATCCTGTTCTGATAAATGTTGTAGGAAACAGGGCAGAAAAATATTGCTTCTATTTACATCTGTTAAATTCTATTTACATCCTCAACAAGATTCTCTAGTCTTATTGTATTACAGGTTTCTTTTATATTATTCAGACAGTCTTTCCTTCTGATACAGTAATTTTTCTGGGTTTTTTTTTGCTGTTGAAGCAACCTAACACTGAGTGTGCATGTAATGTGTCAGTAAAATTATTTTCCTATTTGATGTTGTCAAATCTTGTCAAAATGTTTGACTAATCCTTTTCATGCTTCCATCCGTGTCTGCTGTTTCTTTGTTGTCTTCATAACTTCTCTAGAGATAAAAGTAGTTTTTTTGTTGCTTCAAAGCTAGAGTGGTTTTGTTCAAGCTCTGACCTAATGCATTTGTCTCTACTAGCACTTCTGTTTTTATAACATCTCAGTATACAGATCTGTCTTTTCTGCTCTTGCTTCCTCTTAAACTTTTCCAGGACAGCTAGCTGCCTTGGCAATCCACATACTACATGGGCTTTGAGCCACTAATGGCTTTGAAGCTTGGGAATAAAGCCTGGAATGAGCAGCTGAAGCAGAACTAAGCCAGTGAAATGATCTGATGGAAAGCTGCACTGTTGTCACACTTAGCTTCAGAGAAAAGGAGTTTCAGAAGTTTAGTAAGAAGGTGGCAAACAGATGGATTGGTGTGGCTGGGCAGTTATCTCAGTGGTGTGAGAAGGCAGGATTAGCTTGCTCCCATTCCCACAGTGGGGATATTCTTTTTCAAACTTCTTAATATTATTTGAAAGGTATCATTCTGGCTTTCTCTGTTCTTACAGTGTGGATGTAGGACAACTTAAAAATAACAACAAAAAAACTTGACTCATTTTGGGTCATCATTTACTTATAGGTATACTGTACAGAAAAAGTGTTAAATGGGTCTATCAATAAAACTTCAAACTGCTGTTACACCTGACCTGGAGATCATGAGCTGTTGCCCTTAATACTGGGGAAGAGGTTGTAATTGGCTACTGTGTGCCTTGAAGAATGGGAGAAGCGGGAGAACAATACCAAAGTCATACCAGTGTACTGGATGAAATCTTGTGCCTCTCAGAACGTTGATTAAAATGTTATTGCATTGAGAAGGTCTCTTAGAGTCCAAATATGGTACCAGGAAATATGCTTCCCTTAACTAATGATTTTTAAGAAGTCTGTAACAGGGGAACTGATTTTGACAGATTTTTTTCTTGTGGTATGACACAGCCATTTTTCCCTTGGTCTTCATATCTGGAACTTTAATACACATTGAGGAGCTCTCTAAATTTGCTTTATTTTATTGTTAATGCCCTTAGAGCCAGCGGAAGTGTATTTTTTAATTAATAAAAGTTTGTGTTGTCTTTGTTCATCACATCTGTATGATGCTCTACAAGTGTTAAAAAGACCAGTTTCAAGAAAGGAAATGCTTCCATGTAACAGTCTACAGCTGTGCTAGGCTGCTGTCCTAAATTTAATGGGGGACTTCACTGTGTAACAACTTCAAAGGATATCTGCACTGTGGAGCTGGCATATGGGAAGTCAGAAACATAAGTATCTGATACTTCTTACAGAGACTCTTGCGATGAAAGGACTGACCTTGAACTGCCTAGGGAAGAAGGAAGAAGCATACGAATTTGTTCGTAAAGGACTTCGTAACGATGTGAAGAGTCATGTCTGTATCCTTTGTAGTACAAAAGCTGTTTGTTTTGCTATGACACTATTGATGGAAATCGAAGATGTTGAGATTGTGACACTTCTGATGCACAAAATGCTAAGTTTCCCTTTTGTCAATGAATCAAGTGGGGCTCTGTGTTTATTCCTTACTGTAAAATCTGAAGTCTAATTGAGGTTACAGATAGGCAAGAGAGGACGAGTAGAACTTGTACACAAAGTACATTGTTGTAATGAAACACTTCTATGAGTAAGAATTCCTACTGTAATTATGGTAGCCTGTTTTAAACAATAAATCTTGGGGAATAGTTCTTGCAGTGGAGTTTGGATAATTTAATTTGTATAAAAATGCTCAGGGGGTTCTGAATTTGAGTTAAGCAGTAAAGTCTCATAAAAAATATTTGAAAGCATTTAATATTTTACAGTGTGTTAGTAAAGTCTGACTGCAGTAATCCATCTTCATTTATAAGGGTGCTGGTCTTCAAGGAAGATGCAAAGTTGTTTGGTCTGTAACACAAGTGCACTGCAGTTATTTTGTGAAAATTGTAAATGTATTTTCCTTAACCTACATTAGGTTGGCATGTCTATGGTCTTCTGCAGCGTTCAGATAAGAAATATGATGAAGCCATCAAGTGTTACCGGAATGCACTCAAACTAGACAAAGATAATCTACAGATCTTGAGGGATCTCTCTCTGTTACAGATTCAGATGAGAGATTTAGAAGGATATAGAGTAAGTATTCTCTTTGAATTCCCACTTATGGCTGTTACCTTATTACTCTCTTGTTCTTTTCATTGTGAAGCCTTTTATTGGTAGTATTTCTGTTACTACTTTTTTTTCTGTTTCAAAAATGTTTTAAGCTATAGTTTAGGAAAGCAAGGAAAGATACTGTGGTAAAACTCTATATAAGGTCAAGAACAGAACTAGAAATATTTGTTCTGTGCAGTTGGATTCATCAGTCACCTTGTAAAAATAGTTCTTAATTCATTTTTCACTAAAATACTAAGAAAAAGGGCCAATACTTATACTAGCAAGTAGAAGTACTTACCATGCCAAAACAATACAAATGGTGTTTTGGATGCAAAAGCTGAAGATCTTTTTGTTAAGAAATACATTATCATGTTTCTTGTGAGTATGTGGGTAACTTGCCCCATGATGACTGATTCTGGAATCCCAGTGATGATTATTATTATAAATAAAACCTTAAAATTTGTCTAAAATCTGTGAGTAGTTTCAAAATGGCTGAACTGATTGGTCTGTTTCGTGTGAAGTAGAGGTGTAAACTGTGGGCTTGGCATTAATTGGCCTCTTTAGTAAGGATGTTAATTCCTGTGAATTTGCTAATGCAAAGGGAAGATAAAATAGCTGATTTGAGTATATGATTTGACTTGGGAAGAAGTTCTGAGAAGTGTTACAGTAGTGTGTGAGGACCTTGTGCCTAGGCATGAGGAGAATGAATGCCACTCTTTCAGTGGCAGTGAGCTCCTGCTTTCTAGAGGAAAGTGCTTTCTGAGGTTTCAAAGCTCTATCTTTGGAAATAATTTAGGCCTGTAAGAGGTGCTCTTGAAAATGACACCTTCTGTGACTTCACAAATAGATGTTATGCTTTGTTCCATGACTTACATATTTAGAATGTAGCCCCCAGATTTATCAAACAGAAATGTGCTGCTTGTCCCCATGCTGTTAGAGTTTCAAAGATTGCCATCGGCTTTTAAAAGTTCTTTTAAAATATTGGCTGTCTTGGTGTTAAATCATGATAAATGGTATTAACTCCAGTTAAAAATTCTTCTTTAAATAAATTGCTTTCCTTTTACTGAAGGAGACAAGATACCAGCTGCTTCAACTGCGCCCCACACAACGCGCTTCCTGGATTGGATATGCCATTGCATACCACTTACTGAAAGATTATGATATGGCCTTAAAATTACTTGAAGAGTTTAGGAAAACCCAGCAGGTAAGATTTCCTGGTCTGGAAGCAGAACAGTTTTTGTATAAGGGATAGAATCTGAGGAATTAGTTCTTTGGAAATATAAATCAATTATGAATAAATTTATTTGTGGAGCTTTCTCCTTTGAGCAGAAAGATTTCCAGGAGCTTAGGAACAGACACAAATTCTACGGGAGTACTTTTCTCCTCTCTCAATAAACAATTAGGATTGAAGATAGAAGTCTCAAGCGGAGAAACTTAATGTTTGTGAGACTTGTAGCTAGAGAACCTGTGATGATCCTACCCCTTTTCAGTAAGTGAAACTACAGAAAATAGTTTAAAAATTTGGGTGTGCTAGTTTGCCCTTTCTCCTGCAATAGTCTGGATGCCACTACATCTCTACAAAGAATGAGATACTGTCAACGGTTTGTATACCCCCTGTATATAGTACACTTAAAATCAATGCTTGGTTTCAGAGTAACATGAAAGTATAGCTGAAAATTCTTTGATCAGACTCAGTGTTGCTGAGACCTGAGTAAATCAAATGGTACAATGCTAAAATCACTGAGTATAACCTTTTTTGAGAGAGACTATTCCCTTGTTCTATTAGTGGTAATGCAGAGCTATAAAGTCTAAATTAGCAGAACAGAGTGGATGTGTCGATTATTCTGTAATGTGGAAAGAAAAAGAAACATGTTTATAGATCCATTCAGCTAGGGAGGCATCTTGGAAGTACTGTGTAAAAATACTAAGATATTACCTGACCTCTAGACTGTGTGTTTTTAAAAAAAATCTCATATCCTTTCTGAGTTGTTCTATACGGGATTAACTGTAAGAAAGGAAATAAATGGCTAGGAGAGACCAGTGTTTGTCTTGATCACATATCATGGTCAAAAAAATGATGTTGCAAGCTGGGTATATACAGCTTGATATTTCAAAAGAGCTGTAACTTCTAATTTGAGTAAAAACTGAAAAGAATGAGTTTTAATCAAAATTGGGTCATCTTCTGTTAGTGTTTGACAACCAAAAAGTCGTCATTCTCAAATGAGTCAGCAGAGCCCAATCTGAGTTTGGTGTCAAAATGACTGTTCAAGTTAGAAAGACTATATAGTAGATGGAAAACCAGCAAATGTAGCATAAGAAACTGAGGCTCTTCAAGGACTAAGAGAGCTTAATAGTGGTATTGGCCCCTTGGAGAGAATGGAAGTGATGCTGTTGGTGTGTTGTGTTTTCTAAAAGGCTGTGTGTAAATATGGTTGGTTGAGGTCCATCATGATAGACTGTTCAGTCTAGTGACTAAGCCAGATTTAAATAATGTAGATGAATGCATGATATCAGTTGAGTCTGCTGTGCAAGTTGCCACCATCTCAAATCTCACTCTAAAACAGAGATGATCCTAAGATGAGCGCAAGCACTGATGCCATTTTCTGATAAAACTGGAGATATATGGGAAATTCCCATAAAAAAGAAGATTGCTTGTACTTGCACAATGAGCTGGTTTAACTGTTGATTAGCATCGTGTCAGTCAGAGGCAAGTGGTGGAAAAGCTCCTTAAGCATTGAAGGACAGAAGTATGCAGCAAATGTTGGGCAATGTAGTTTTATAGGAAATTAGTCCTGTCAAGCCTGTCCTCTTTTTTTGAGATTGTTAGAGACACTTAAGTGGTATATTGTCTTTTTTCCTCCAAAACACTAAAAATACATATGAACAAATTAGTTCAATTTTTCTTAAAAATAGTCTTGTGCTTTTTTGTGCCAGCTCCCTCATGTGTGCAGGCCCTGGTAGAACCCCATACACTGGAAGGGAGAATCCATGTGTTGGGTCCAGAACAATCAGGAGAGCCCAGGCAAACTCACAGCTCAGTTTTGCCATTCATTGGCTCTTCCACAATGTTCTCCAAATGTACTGGTTTTGCAGTGTCTGGGTTTTTCAGTCCTGCAGTTAAAATAATTAAATCCAGGGCATTCCATGGATCTTTGAGGAGGCGCACATCTTGCTTACTTTCCTTCCCAAATCTCCCCTCTTAGCCTGTACTTCGTATGCGCTCAACTTGACAGATGAACTTCTGTGACTGACTTCACAGAATATTGCAGTGACTACAGTGGGGTGGTAGTTTAAAAGGAGGGTGGAGAGACTGAAGGGTACCCAAATGACTTGTGAGCAGGTCTCAACAAATGGGTGTTTTTGAGGAGTTTTATGGCAATCTGTATTAGGCCTGATACTGTTTACCATTCATGTTAATGAATAGACAAAGAATTGTAACATGTTATATAAAATGCTGCTGTCATAATAATAAATTGTGGTAATGTAGGATGATATTTATTTACTTGAATTACTCAGGCAGCTCTTTCCATTCAGATGTGAATGCAAACAGCCAAAACCAAGCAGTAAAACCAAGAAAAAACTCAAGGAACTGTCATCTTAGTGATTGTAGGTGAACATCTGAAGATGCAGTATTACAAAATAATGGAGCTAGTCTAGCTACAAGCTGTTGCCAAAACCAGCAGTCTGGGTTTTTCCTGTGTGCTTGCACCACTTCCTTGTGTAGCACTGACTGAGTTGTGGAGGGTTGGTTCAGGAAGCCAAAGTGCCAGAAAAATAATCACTCTTTGGAAGGATTGATTGGCTGGACTGAACAACTGTGAGGTGAAAGGGGAAAGAGGAAGGGGAATAATAGAGGGAAGTGAGCTGCCTTTGTTGATCCAGACTGCAGTTACACTGGCTTAGTTTATTGTAAAACTGTCCCTCAGGGCAAAGCTTATGAGTGAAAAGTAAAATATGCTCTTAGTTCTGACAAGCAGGGATTTTATCCATAAAACACTGATTACTGAGAGATCAAGACTTACTGATGAGCCCGTTGTCAAAAGTTAGAAAATGACTAGAACAATATGGCAAGATAAGGTGACTAGAGAAAAAGCTGTCTGTGAAGGGCAGAGAGTCTCTTTGTTTACTGTAAACAGGAAAAAACCTAGGTGATTTTACTACAAATTGGATGCTGAGTTTGGGAAGAGTAATAGCTAGGAAGCTTGCTTAGCAGGGACAATAAAGGAAGGAGTAGTGTCCGGAAGTTGATCAACAAATTGAAGTGATAAATTGCTCTTTATCATTGACAATTTTATTCTTGTGGCTAAGTTATCATTGGAAATGGTGAATTTTCTGTCTCTTGGTGTATTAAGATCAATGTTGCCTGTCATCTGAAAGCTGTAAATTGTCCAGATGCACAATATTTCAGTCAAAAACAGGTTATGAGGTTAAAGGTAGACATCACTGCAGGAAATGTAACAGCTTGTGCTGTCCCAAGTTAAGTCAAATTATTTAAGAGTCAGTTCAGAATTTAAATTTTGGGAACCAAGGTGTAAAACAACTATGCAATTTGTTTTACTGTTGTATGTCCCATTTTTCCTTCCTTCTTTTCCAGAGCAATTTTTTATTCTTAATTTTTATTTTATTCCTAATTTTTGCATCAGGCCCACAAATACAGGTATGGACAGAAAACCTCTAGAGTTTTGGGGGTCTGCTCTTAGGTATGTTTTGGCTGCATCTTGTCACATTCTTCCAGTGACAGTTGTTAGGGCATCTGCAGTTCTAAAGTTGATCCTTCTTTGGTCCAGGAGGACAGGAAGACATTTATTCTGAAAGAGCAGAATTGAGTTCAGGAGAAAGTTGGACATCTCCTGTGCAAGAATCATAACTCTTCTGGGGGGTGGGAGGAGTAAAGATGTATTGAAGAGCAATAACAGTGGTGTGGACATTCTCTTTATAAAATATCTTATTCTTTATAAAACAATCTGATTATTCAGATTTAGTACTGCTTTATTAACTGCCTGCCTTCTGATGAATTACCTATTTAAGTAATCATTAAATTGATGAGATTTCAAAATTTCTTTGAAAATGGACTTTCCTTAAAATTACTTTTAAAAATAGCTTTTTAAATGGAGTGATAGTAAGTGCAGTATCTTTCTGGCGGATTTGCTCTGTGTGCAAGAGTAATTTTTATTTTTTTTATCCTGCTGAGCCAAAACAGCTATGAGGAGGTCAACTGATATCTGTTTGTGTATATATTTTTAATGGGTTTTTGGGTAATCTGTGTTTTGAAGGCCTAAAACCAATTCATGATGTGCCAAAAAGCTGTGCTAGTTGTGGAATTTAGATATGTGTATTGTGTTGGAGGAAAGGATATTTTTAGGAGGAGGTGAAGGAGAAAGAACTAAATTGGTGCCCTGCAGTTTCGTTCCATGGTGTTGCAGGAAAGATAAACAGGAAGACATGACTTAATGTTGCTTAACCCCTGTTCCATGAGTCCATTCTGTGAAGCAGTTAAAAATGCTTTCCTGGTAACAGTGTTTTTATTAGTGATTTCTAGCGGGTAATATAGACTAACTAAAAATTGAGCAAAGGTGGAAATGGAAGTGGAGCTGTAGGTAAGAGATATACTTTGAGAAGTGGGTAGAATTTCATGCAACTTACTGACTAATATGTGCAAGATAGTCTTGTTCCATTAGCCATCATTTGCTATTCTGTATTAGCTACTACAAAAAGTACTTGAATTATGTTATTTTCATAGTAATGTTCACTGTCAGATACACGCATCTTCACAGTATTTTATTTAGTTATGCTATCTTTCAGAACACTAATCTGTAAAAGCAAATCTTTCTAAAAATGCCCAGCAGTACTGTAAAAGTTGCCTCTCAAAATTTGAAAAGTTAAATCCTATAAAATCAGTTTGTGCTTAGGGAAGGGCTGAAAGTAGTGGTTTAGGACAGTATTCTTAATAATAATGTTCCTTTCAGCCAATTTAATGTTTTGACTTTTTGTGTTGTTTTTTATTAAATTATTTGTCTCTTTAAAAACCAAAGATAAGCTTTTTCAGAGAACAGAAAATAATAGTAAACTGTTTAGTGACCAATGTGACTTTAAAGTGTTGGTTGCTCGGGAAGAAACAAAGTATGTAGTGTCACAGGAAAGAGTATCATAAACATTTGTCAAACTGAACTGCTTCTCATCTTTCATTATGTAAAAAAATCATATTAGATTATAAGTCTCTCCTACAATTTCTCTAAGTACAGTACCTTTCAGATAGCAAACTGTTTTATTGGTCTGCTGGGCATTGTCTGGAGATTGCATTTGCTCTCTAACATTCTTGTGATTGGAGTAGCTTTTTTGTATATTAGTGAAGAGCATTTAGTATGAAAAGAATTACCATAACTCTGGCAAGACTTTTCATTGCCCTAATCCACTTTAGGGAGTTATCTCTGAAAGGAATAACTTTGAATGTCACCCTGCTTCCTTGGCTGTTGTAGCACTGCAAGGTGGATGAGCCACTAGTTATACTGTAGCCTTTAGAAAGTCCTAGGTGTACAACTGGAAGCAGACCTAAAAATAATTATCCATTGCTTGAAAACATTCTGTATGCTTGTGCACTATATTTTCTGGGGTATTGAAGTTTAGTACAGAGAACACTTGGTTAGAGAGAAATAGTGTAAGTTTACAATCTGAAAAATTGTTAAGCTATGGATGGGTCATTGCTCTTGGAAATAGTTTGATACAGAATTCTGGTGTGCTGAAAATGATACTGTTAGATCCCAACCATCTGCTGTAGAACTTAAGTCAAAGTTGTTGTATTGTGCATAAGTCCTTCAGAATGGAAATAAATTAAGATCTTTGCTTTCTCTCATATAATTCAGTTTTTTAATTAGCTTGCCACAATGATAGAAAAAAGAGAAATAAAGGACTTCTTCTAAAATGTTATCTTAAAAAGGATATTATTAAATGAATCTGATTTGATTGTGAATAATGGGAGTTTTACATTTTGAATGTTTAGATGGGTATATAAATAGACCTGATTATGTTCCATAGCTTAAATCTTGTATTCTGTAATATTGCATGCTTTTGAGGTACTGGTAAATGTTAACTAATGTATTGCTTTTCCCTCCCCCCCCCCAGGTTCCTCCTAATAAAATAGATTATGAATATAGTGAACTGATTTTATATCAAAATCAAGTGATGAGAGAGGCAGATCTTTTTCAGGAGTCTTTAGAACATATAGAGACTTATGAAAAGCAAATATGTGATAAATTAATAGTGGAAGAAATCAAAGGTAAGTCATTACTTTTCTTCCCTTAGCCAATTTCATTAGAAATTTTTGCTAATGGCTTTCATATACAATTAAACAGTAAAAGGAAAAAAAAAATCAGCATGTAAAGTCTTTAATTTATTTGTAACAATTATTGTAGGAAAACAGGTACCAGCAGATTTACAATTTTGTGCACAATAAAGTAAGTTTTCCTACCAAAGTGGGTAGTGGATGCAGGTAGTTTAACTTGGGTTGACACAGGAATAGAGGAAATCTCAGATTATATTTGTACTTACTAGACTAGATTTCCATAAATCAGAAGTGTTATAACCCAGTTTTAATCTTTTGAAAAAGAATTTCATAAAGAATACTGTTTGAAGTACAAACACTTATATATTTTTCTTCCTTTTTGACTGAAATATCCAATTCTTGTTTCCTTTTCAAGCTTTCTAATGCACTTACTTATTGAAGTGAATGCTGAGGTTGACTTTTTTGGCTAAAAATAACTCACAGTTGTTTTGTGGATTTGAAGTGCTAATACTGATTTCTGAATACGTGTGAGTAATGGCACGTATTCTTCAGCTACTCCTTGCTTGTGCAGTTGTGGTGGGCTGACCCTGGCCAGTGGGTAAGCCCCAAACAGCTGCCCACTCACTTCACCAGCCTCGCTTGTCAAATTAGGACAGAATAGGAAGAACAAAAGCAAGAGAGCTTGTGCATAGAGATGAAGACAGCTTGAGTGATGGAAAGAGGAAGAAAGGAAAATCAAACCCAGATCCTCAACTGATGCAGTCACTGTACACTTCCCACAAACCAACTGATGCTCAGCTGGTTTCCAGGCAATGGCTACTTGCCCCAACACTCCTTCTCCTCAGTTTTTATTGCTTAGCATGAAACTAGATAGCATAAAGTATCTCTTTGTCCAGTTTGGATCAACTGTCCAGGTTGGGTCCACTCCTGCGTTATTGTCCACTGTGGTCTACTCTGGGTGGTGGCAGAGTAGGGGCAAAAAGAGCCTTGATGGTCTGCAAATACTGCTTAACAGTGGTGGAAACACTGGTGTATTTATCAACTCAGTCACAAATCCCAAAACACAGCCCAGCATGAGCTGCTGTGAAGAAAACTAATTCCATGCAAGCTAGACCTGGTAGAACCATTTACTTAGTAGCAAAACAGTGTGATTTAACTGGTTAAAAAACTGGTTAGTGGATGTAAAAAATGTTCTTAAGTAAATAGCCTGATTAAAAACTGATCTAGTTGTGTGTTGGAGTCCTGAAATGAGGAGTTGCTTGTTTATTTGATAATCCCAATAGCTATTTTAAATACTCAGATACAGACATTTAGGTAGTCTTTGTTTTCACAGGTGATGAATGTTCCAGTCTGAGCTCTATGTGTGATAGCTTCAGGTAGCATTTGTAACACACAGCAAATGCCTTTGGGAAAATAAAGCCTGTTTTAAAGAATCTGTGTATGCTTAAGCCCAATTTTATATATCTACTCTTGTAAACTTTACTTGCAAGTGTTTCCTCATGTAATTCATAGATCTGTACTGTGTTGTTTCTAGGAGAGATGTTACTCAAGTTAGGAAGACTGAAAGAAGCTGGTGAAGTATACAAAGAGTTAATTGAGCGTAATGCAGAAAACTGGTATTATTATGAAGGCTTGGAAAGGGCCCTACAACCCAGTAAGTTAAGCTACACGGATACAGTGAAAATATGTATGTTACAGGATACATTTAGAGCTCCTGTTGGATATGGTACTGCTTTAGATTAGAAAGTTCTGCTTGGCAGAAAATGATGTACCTTCTGATCTTGAATATTACATAGTGTGTTCATTCATTTTTAAAATGTTCACTGAAAATCTTGTATTCATGAAAATAACAGCAAGGATTTATTTTCTTGGAATTAAGGGTGGCTTTTGCAAAGGTGCTTACACGAAGAACATTCCCTTGCTACATGTGAACTTGGAAACCAAATGGCAATTAATTCCTCTCTAGTTGTTGATTGTCAGACTGCTATCATATGTTACAACATAAAATTTTAATTTTGAAGCTTGTTCAGGTGGTACCTCTTTCTAGAGGCATGTGGAGAAATACTCAAATAGCTATTTCAGATGGCCCTTTAAGGTAGACCATCTGAAAAATACACCTTTTTTCCCTTTTTTTTTAGTAGGCACTTAAAGGTGATAAATGTGTTAAAACTAAAACCTTTGTTACTCCAATGCCAGCTCACATGTCTATTGTGTTTTTCCAGGAAAAAAGCTTATTTTTAAAAAACTACAATATTGCAACTATTTATGCTGTATTAAGTGTTTTGCAGTGGTAACTTTCCAGAATGTTTACATTTATGCAGGAATGGTTTCTTTGTATTTAGTTTTTCACTAATTAGTGAAAGTTTATTGGAGTTATTCTGATGACATCATAAATCATAAGCCCATAATTATATTATTTGTAGTTGCTATGGCTGCAGTACTTTTCTCAACCAGCTTTCTTCTAGAAAGTTTTACAATTAGGTCTCATGAGGTCTGCGAATATGGCTAGTGACTGGGTAATGAAAATTACTTCATTTGTTACATATATTCAGAGTGTAGTGTTGTCCTTTGAGTGGTTTTCCTGGTGTACCCATAGAGTTGAATCATATGGTTATTGTCTCAGAAATTAAATTACCCAGGAACTCAGTTATTCTCTCTGATACAACAAATAAGTTGATGAAAGCATGTCATTTTTAACAAAGAACCAGTCCAGTAGTTTTTGACATATTAAAATCCTATGTAGACTAAGACTTTACTGATTCTATAAAACTAATAATGCTACTTTATTTTTTAGGTGGTCTTAGGACTATTTCCTCCCCCATGGTAAGTTCTGGAGCTCCAACTTGTGACTTCAATTAGGGCTTTCATATGCTTTAGTTCCAGTCCAAACAATATTTTAGTGTAACTTTTATAATTCTACATCTCTTGGAGACACTGGGTGATAGATTTCCCCCCCCTTCCCCAACATCTGAGCTCAGTGACAAGATAAACTGTTTTTCTTATGAAAGGAAAAGAGATATATTTAATATATATGTAGTCTTGATCTGTGTATTCAGTTTAAAATTGTTTGACGAATTTAATATTTAAGCAAAATCGATTTTAATTATATAAAAATGGCATTTTAAAGCAAAAGATTAGTGTTATTTAAGTTCTAACCACATTGGAGCTCCAAAGCATATTATGGGGGAAAGGGGAGGAGTGGGCAAAAAATCTTCAAGTAGCTTTATTTTTGTTAAACATTAAGGTATAAAGAGTTCTGGTGCTCAGTACTTACACTGGAAGTACCGTGCCCTGGTTTTGCTGTCACCAGAGGACCTATAATAGAGGCATGCTTGTACAGTATGCTAATTTATACCTACGGTTTAGAAATGCAGCCTATTTCTCTGAATGCTTTGTGTGTCTGAAATGGATGCATAGTGAAAAAGCGTTAATTGATGCTATGAATGTCATACACTGTGTGAATGGGTCTGCACAACATGTAACTGAAAGAAACCAAGCTCCAGCTCTGTGTGATTGAATGTGCAAGGTAATGGTCCTGTTTATCCTTAGAGTGATTAATGCTGGTAGTTGTGTATTTTATATACAGTGTGTCCTCAGTACAGTTTTATAAAGTAATGTTTATGATTAACTGGAAAAAATAACATGAAATGTTTAAATTGTTCCAAATCCATATAAGGAGTCTAGCTTAATTAATTCTCAACATTTAAAGACATTTAAAAGAATAGGTTTTTGTCTGTTACTTATATCTGTTATATTTGCTGATAATAGGCACTTTAGAAGAGAGGCTTCAGATTTATGAAGAAGTTAGTAAAAGACATCCCAGAGCAGTTTCACCTAGAAGATTACCTTTAAACTTTGTTTCAGGTAACAAGTTGCATATCTGTTCTGTAATAGTTTTTTTCTTACTTTTTTCTGAAGTTTTCATCAGGCTGTTTAATGTGTGTTTAATACCTACTTGTGCATTTAATACCTACTTGAACATGTAGACAAATCAGATGTATGCATTTGTCTTGGAACAGACAAAATTCTTTTATGTTTTAGGACTTGATAGAAAAACTTCATGCACTCAAATATGATAATATGAGCTATGTAATATTTGTGTTGATAAAACTACAGTACAGAATGATACGTAGATTGTAGGAATTCCTGTACATAATTTTTCTGCTTCATGCAAGTTAAGAATCATGAGTTAAAATGTAGGGTATCGCACACTTTAATTCAAGGTGTGAGTGTACATATATGCATACCCCCTCCTGTATCTTTACTATACATACATTTGCTGTAAAAATGTATGCCTACGTTCTTGTAGAGCTACTAGAACTTAATTTGACAACAAAAACTACCTTTGTGCTGCTAATTTGATAAGGAACAAAAAGGTCTGCAGTACTATGTAGGACAAATTCTTTCATTTTATAGCTAAGTTCTTTGTGGATTTGCCCTTTCAAATACAGTGCACCCTCAGTTTTGGAAGTAAAATGTGTATATCCTTGTTAAAATAGAAATCTGTGCCCTTCCAAAACAGAAGGAAGGAGACTAAATGAAATGGTAAATAACATAAAAATTAGTGCATGGCTGTCTAACTGCTGAAACTCCAGCAGAAGACTTTTGGAAAATACATAAGCTAGATATCAAGTGTCAAGAAATTGGAGGTCAGCTGCAAATTCCCAACATACTTCCTCATGGTTTTAAATTTGTAAGGTTAGTTTTAATTTAGCTCATTTGCTGAGCACCACATTCGTTGGTAGCTTTAAATGATCCATAGCATAGCTAGTCCAATTCCCTGTTGTTGCTTGTGTGTCCAAATGCGTATACACATTTGCTGTGTAAAATCAAAAGATTTTAACTGCTTCATGAGAAGTTGCCACTTGTGCCTTTTATCATCCTATATACTTCAGTTTCTTTGAAGATACAGGGGCAAATTTTAAGGCATTTCAGCTAGATTTGAAAAGCTGGGTGATGAGTAATTGGGGTTTTTTTCTATAATAAGATTGTTATGGTAACACAGCAAACGAGGAAATAACCTGCAAAATGCTTTCCTATATCTTTATTAATAGCATGTTTTGATGTTGAGTTCATTTCACTGTGTGTTTTGCTCTAGGTTGCCTTGTATCTTATATCAGTGTAGTTTCACAGCTCATGTTCATTTAAGTAGAAATATGTATAGTAACAAGAATTAGTTGCTCATGCTGTAACAATACGATAAATGAAAACAAAATCCATTATTAGATTGGTCAAGAAAAATCTCATGGCTGCTTTCTCTAGCATTTTATAACAAATAAGAATTTTTCAAAATTAAATCTTGTTTCTGTTAATGTATTAAGCTTATCAGGCATAAATGTGTAAGACTGTTTTTGATCCCACAGAGATTAATCTATTTACTAAATGATTTTCTATGTTTACAAGTACAGGAGATGAGAATTTCTGTAGGTGAAATTTTATACCGAGAATGTGAAGGTGTTAGAAGGAACATCTTTGCAGAAAAATAGTTGCAAATTTTAAGAAGATAGAATTTCTGCTTAAGTGCAGTTACTGTTCCAGTGTGGTCAGTGATCAGTTACAGCTGTCACTGTTTGATTCAGAATTAAACTACTCTTAAAAATTAAAATACTCTAAAATGCAGGCTAGTATTAAAAGGACAGGTCTTGTCCAGACCTTGCCATGCATTGCATCCTAACCTTGTATTTGATACAAATCAGCTCCTTGATTGAGCTGGGAGCCACTTTTATGGAGGAAGGCTGTTACCATCAATTTTACTGATCAAGTGTGTGTGTGGCCATGCAGTTTTAGATTTGTATATGCTCCTGTGGTCAGGTGTGTGCCTCAGAGACTAAATTGTAACTTGGCTTCTTGTCACAGGTGGGTGCCCAGCTGTGTGCCTTTTTTTTTTTCCCCAGACTTTGTTTTAAAACTGTTTTGCTTTCTATAAGCAAATAGGTATTTAATGGAAACTTGGAATTTTCCTAAATTCTAAATTATGATTCTTCCAGCGAGAAAATAAATTACAGGAATTCAACAGGAGAAACTGAGATGGATTTTTTCTTTATGTAGGGGAATTTCTGTAGTGTGAGACAGCACATTTTAATTAATCCATCTGTAATAAAGCATGTGCTTACAGTCCAGTTATGGATCCCCATTCACAGGTAGTAGGAGTTTCTATACACAGCAGTTTGGTTAAGTACAGCAAGGTGAGAACATGAGTTACTTTCATTAGTCTCAGTGTTTATTAGCAAGAGTGCTGATAACAGTAAGTGTAGGACAATTGAGAGTTGATAGAAGTAAATGAAAATGTTGTATACAAAGCAGTAGTGTCTGCATTTTCTGAAAACAATCTGTTCATCAAATTTTTAATGTGTTCTTGTTGAAGTTAAGTTTATTTCAACAGTTTTGTGTCAGTTTTATGGGTGAATCTTAGCATTACATGAGGTGTGCTACTTCCTTGTTGAGAAAGTTAGAGAAGTCCACAGCAGAGGAGGCACTGAAGTGTGGAACAAGTTCATTCCTATGCAAAGCAAACAAAGTCAATAATAGACAAAGCCCAATCAAATGACAACAACCAAGCACACACCCCCCCCCCCCCCACCTGAAAACAATCACTTTCATCATAGAAATAAAAGCATGAAAACCAGGTATTTTCTTGGCTGGATATCTTCTCTTTGAAGTCCTGCTTTTTCTTTTTTTTTAAACAGCATTTCTCAGAAAGGTAGCACTTACTGCAGGTATTGTAATTTTTAATTGAAAATATAATTAGATTTTTAGCTTTCTGCAGTATATTTTGGTCAAGATGATTCTGATATGGAGCTTATGTTTCTGAAGCAATAAGTCTTGTTTCTAATGCCAGAAACAATCATATCACAAGTCATGTCCTACTCATAAAAATAGGACTAGAAGAGAGACAAAGGGTTCATTTCATTCATCCTTCTTCCTCAAATCAGGAAACTTTATATCTGCACTACTTCTAACACATATTTGTCTAACTTGCTCATGAAAACCTCCAATGATGGAGCTTTTGCAGGATTTCCATTGTTATTCTTAATAGGATGTTTTCAGTGTTTGTTTAAATAGCTTTTGCTGCATCCTCTGTAGTCAACACTTAATATTTTCTTTTTTAAATAGACTTTGCAGGTTTAAGGACTGTTACCTTGTCTGCCAGCAGACTCCTAAACACTAGCAACTTAAGAATTTTACTCTGATTTTTTTTATTTTTCTTTTTAAATCTCGAGCATATTTGTGGCTTATTAAATAACAGGAAAGATTAAAACTCTTAATTGCAGTTTCTCAGTTCCTCTGTTTCCAGAGTTGCACAGCAGTTAGTGAGTATATTTATATAACACTTGCAATCACTGACATATAACCAAACACACTTTTGTTCCTAGGTGAAAAGTTTAGAGAACTAACGGATAAGTTCCTGAGGGTTAACTTCAGTAAAGGCTGCCCACCCTTGTTTACCACTTTGAAATCTTTATATTACAATCCAGAAAAGGTAAAATTTAGTATTTATTTGGTTTTAATGAAGTCTTCTGTATTGAATTTCTAATAGACTAAGAGGTTTTAATGTAGTTTTTCCTATAACCTACCAATTATGGTTGTTGAACATTTTTTCCCTAATGTGCTATTTCGTCATGTGTGAATGATCACTTGATGTCAAAATGCTTGAAGTCAGATTGGTGCAGAATGCACCGAGGTTTTTGAAAAATCAATGATCATTAAGTTTGTGTACTTTGAGTGCAAGTGTTACAGGATTCTTTCAACTTATGGTTTATGATGTCACCAGAAGTAATGCTTTTAAAATAACAGGTGGCTATTGTTCTATGTAGATTTCTGAATTGCATGAATACATTAGTATCTACCACAAAGGCTTATTTCATATTTCAGTCTTTAGCTGAAACTTCAGTGTATAATTTTTGTACTTCTAAAGTCACAGTTTTGGTGTGATTGTTTCACATTAGAACAATGGTTTCAAATGTAGCTCTTCCTTCCAAACTTGACAGTAAGGTATAGTGAAAATAAATTTTTGAACCTAAAGCATGTTACTAAAATATGTAGAAAATAGAATAATTAAGATCAGTCTCTTCAGATACTATCTTTGCTACAAACACTATGGGTGTTCTAATCCATTCATGACTTGGTAAGAAGAGGGGTTTGTATCTGGAAAAACCTTAAATAAATGATGCAGCTTTTCAACCAGCAGTGAATACTCCTTTATTTGGACTAAAATTATTCTTCTTTCTAAGAGTTTCTTTGCTAGTGTCCTACCACAAAATCTTCAGTACACTTCTGTAAGCTCTACTTTTGCCATGGTTGACATAATTTTAGTGAATTCTGGTATCATGTTGTGGTTTAACTTCAACTGGCAGCTTAAGTACCATGCAACTGCTTTGCTCATTCCACCCCTGCTTGGTGGGGAGTAGAATCAGAAACACATAAACCTTGTGGGTTAAGATAAGGACACTTTAATGTTGAATGAAAATAAACTATAATAATACTAATAATTGTAATGAAAAGGGGAGAGGGAAGAAAAAAATTCAAGAGAAACAAGTGATACACAGAATAATTGCTCTCTGTTCACTGACCAGTGCTCTGCCCATCCCTGAGCAGTGACTGGCAGCTCCCAGCCAACTCCCCCAGTTTATATACTGGTCATGACATTGTATGGTATGGAATATCCTTTTGGCTAGTTCAGGTCATCTATCCTGGCCATGCTCCTTCTTGGCTTCTTGTGCCCCTGCTGCCTCACAGAGGTCAGGAACCTGAGCAGTCCTCGCCACAGTGTAAGCACACTTTAGCAATGACTGAAATACCAGTGTGTTATCAGCATTATTCTCATGTTCAATCCCAAACACAGCACTGTACTGGCTACTAAAGAAGCAAATTATCCCAGCTGAAAACAAGCACACTTGTAGAGTACAGGCTTTTCTAAAATGACTATTGCTAATGGACACTTTTCAATGTAAATGAAATGGAATTGAAACTTTTTACATTGTGATACTCTGGGTATCTAGATAGAAGTACAGTCAATGTTAGGGAAGTTCTAGCTCTGCTGTTTGAAGTGTGAAACATCTGCAGGTTGAAAGATAAGTATAAACTCATTTCTCATCTGAAAAGATTTTTAGCACTTAATTTTTGGCTAAAAAAAGAGGGCTACCATATTTTGGGGCAGACTTGCACAGAAAGGTGCCTTTCTGCTAGTTACCATCATTATATCAAATCAGAGTTTCTCAAAACTGCCAGCTTAATCCTAAAAAAGTACTTGAAATCAAGAGCTTCACCTTTTCCAAACATGCTTGGGATTTGTTTGTGCTGCTAACTTCTGCAAAAGCTTTTTTGCCATATTTCAAATTGTTTCCTTACCAAAGATGCCTGTCTTTTTACATTTCAGTTGGATCTTGGTAGTAGCTTCTCACATAAATTACTTGTATATTTTGACTGAAAGAGGATTGTAGTCAGTATTGTGTTATGCCTACTAGAAAATACCTAGCAAATTTCTGATTTCTCTACCAGTTGGGAAGAAAGTTCCCCTTGTGTTTCTTTGGAAACATGTGCAGTTTGGTGTAGTCAACTGCAGTTGGATTTTGGAGTGGCATAGACATGAGGACTTGATGAAAGAGTTGGTATTTAAGCCTAGAAAGTTCCTTCTTTCTAGAGCTCAAGGTGGGTCTGTGATCTTTCATGAACAGCAAGGAAAAAAGGGTGATTGTATAGAAGGCAGACATTTGTCAGATGTGTCCAGGAGAATGTTGCTTATTCTCTCATTTCAGTAAGTTGGTACCTCAGCCTTTGGCTGTGCTAGGTAGGTTTTGTCCCAAAGTATGTGTTACATGAGTACTTTGTATCTGTGAAACTAACATTGAGGAAAGTTCCCCAGCTGCTTCCAGAAAGAATTAATGAATGCCCCACCAAAAATAAAACTGAAATCACTGCAGTGCCAAGTGGGTGCATGGCATGTTACTTCTTTCAGCTACTGAATTGGAATTTGTTTACGTACTTGTGTGAAGTTGGTGTTGTGAAGGGTGTGGAGTACAACTTGTTCTTCATCACTTCATAGAAGAGTAAGCCTTACTGTGGTTAAGTAGGAAAGATGTTTTTAATCTTCCTTCACAGTGTAAGTAGAATTGTTTAAGAAACTTTGGATGAAGTCTCAGAAGGATGCTGTAAGTGGGAAATGTAAAGCTATTTGTTTCATTAAAAAAAAAGTAATCTTAATGTTATTGCTAAGAAACTCTTTGAGCAACCAAAGACATGAGAATCTGAAATCTGTTCAATAAAGAAAGATTGCCAAAATGCAGAAAAGCTCTGTGTATACTCAAAGACCTGTTTTGAGGTAGAACATTTCTTAATAAAGAAGTCTCTAATGAGTTAAAATATACTTAATATTGCATTATGCAATCTGTCTTTCCTATAATTCTGGCGCAGAAAAAAATTATATATGTGTTGGCCTTGTGTTCAGTTTGTGATGTGCAGAGGTTTATATTTGACTGCACAATTGAGTTGAAAAGGAAACTGTTAAAGGCTTGGTAACTGTGAAACTTGGATGCTTGAGAAAGTGACACAGATAGTGTGGTGAAACCTGGGGCAAGTGGTGCTGTATTTCATCATTCCCAGCAGTACTGTTGCCTTCTAGGAGGGAATTGTTAACCCACTGATGATTTATGTTAAAGCAGACTTTAAAAGAACTATGGAACCTGATGAGGAGGAAGTGTTAAGCTGGCTTTACTGTAAATTACTGAGCATGCTTCTGCAGCAAGATCCAGTTTCATACTGTGTGGTCCATTAGTCCTTGAAAGTCAGTGATCTGACTTACATTTTTCTCCATAGTTTTAGAAGGGAGTTATATAAGACATGGTTTAATTCTTCAAAGCTCTTCAAATGAGGTTGTGATTTCTTCAGGTTTTGTGCTGTTATGCTACTGCGATAAAGTAGCATGGGAACTGGTTTGCTTTTTTACTGTTTTTTTGCTATTTCTTCTTTGTCAAGCCACCTAGACTGGAGGAGATGTAAGTAGTTCAGGCTGAAGGGTGAGAAGCCGTAAGAAAAGAAGCTAACAATTGTCTTCTGCCTAGAAACTATACTGTCATTTTAACTTGATTAATGTATTGTGCTGTGGATAAAACTTTTGATTATAAAAATACTGAAGACCCTAAAAAATTATGCTAGCTATTCAGTATCCTGAGTGCACTTCTATACCATGCTGTAGCGTGAAATTACTCTACTGGAATAAGGAGAGGGGTGTTGAATTGCAGGATGAACTCTTGGACAAAGGCTATTTGAGTAGATGTCTGTTTACTTTTTTTATAATATTGGCAATTGGTTTTCTACAGGTTATGTGCATGAATAAGGAGCAAAAGGAGTTAGGATGTAAAGAGTTCAAATTATTTCTCAAGTGATAATTGTTACTGTGCTCCCTGTTTGCAGATACCAAAGGCATGCACTAATCACTTCCAAACTTGCTGTGTTGGTACACAGGCAGATTCTGTGTCTTTACTACTGAAGACAAGGTCAATTGGAGGGTGATAGAGACTGCCAGACTCAGTCTTACACTGTTTTCATAGTGTCTTGTTCAAAGGAAGTTTATAATATCATATAGACTCTGTTCAGTGGTACATCATTTCTTATGGTCATAAATCACTGTTTATCTACAAAATACTAGAGAAATCATTTGATGGAACACTGTCTTGATGGCTTCGTTTGTATTTAAAAAAAATACTTGAAGTATAATGTTCATCACGACCTGTTTGCTTCAGATGGTTCTTTGAAGTAACCACTGTATCTTGTGAATAAATTGGCTATGCTTTCCTTCTATTCATTATATGGCAGCCTGAGGCTTTTTAAATGTGAAAACCTTTGGTCATAATGAAGTAGGGTAAATGCGTGTGGTTGCGTGAAGGCAAAGTTCACAAATGTAAAAAGCATTGCACCAGATTCTTTTCGCCTGTGAGCTTTGGAGAAAGGAAATGGCTGATCTGAACAAGAGCTGAGTGCTTCCTCTACAGGTTACTAGTGTTGAGGAACTTGCATTCTGAGCTTGATATTAATTTTTCTCAACTAATCTTGAGTTCAGTCGCCTTCTCAAATACCAGCCTTTGCCTGTTCGTACAGTTCTTCTTGAAGCACCTTCTTGGTTCTGGCTATCATTTAAGACATTCTGAGGGAATCCTGTGAATGTCTTACTGCTCTACAAAACTCTCTTAAGTTCATTCCATGTTTTTTTTCTTTCTCAGACCTTTTCCCCCTCATATTAACTTTATTTGGGTAATTTCTATGATGAAATGGAAGAATTCTGGAGTTACGAGTTACTTGTAAAGAAAAGGCACTCTGTGATAAACAACATCATGGTGGTGTTGACACTAAATCTGCAGTTTCAAGTTTACTCTTCATGTATTGCATCTGTGGCTTTAATTGGCAGAAACAGCACATGCCTCGTCTTCCTGGGAGGAAGACCTGTCCCAAGCAGGTACTTAAGTTTTTTACCTTCTCAACCTGCATCTTCTCATATCTGCTAGCACCAAGGCAAACATTGGATATGGTGATGTGTCTTTTGATCTTCTAGGAATCTTTTACTCCTCTGATAGGACGCTTCTTAAATCAGAAGGAGGCTCAATTAAGGCACCTGCATATATTCTGTAATGGATTGCATGGAACACAACAGCAGTGGATTGCTCAACTGATGCCTAGTTGGTGCTTGTAGTGCTGTCTTGATGATATTTGTGTTTATCTACGTGTCCAAGAGTGGATTCCTGTTATGTATCAAGGAGAAGCAGAAGATACCAATTGTCACTGCTTCACTGACAGCTTTTGCTGTTATGCTAAAAAAAAAAAGCAAACAAATGAAAATACAACTCCACACGTCTTCATGAGACAGAATCCAGTAAAATTCAAAGCACTTTCCATGATACTGTTTTTGGTCATCTTTCCTAACAAGATTCTCATTTCAAGCTCAACACTTGTGTTAAATCTTCTGGTAGTCTTCTAAGAGGTGCTGATCAAGTATCAAGTTTGGTGTATCAAGACAGCAGAGAATGTACACCACTTCTGTCATTTTTGAGGTTATCTGGGTGTCACTTTAATTGCTTTCTTAAATACATGGATCTTAGTAGTGGAGGATTAGGTTATAGAATGTCTGAACATATTGGATGTGCACCTTGAACCTGATTGGGATGCATCTCCAACTCTTAGTGGAGCTAGACAGTGTCACTGCATTGCCATTCAGTCTTTGAAAGATCATCATGATGGATGGAATTTCTTGAGGTATATGGAGGAGAGTGTATGTCTCTCCTGTTTTCAAGAAGTACAAAAAGGAGGATCTGAGGAGCTTATGGGCCAGTCAGCTTGGTCTCAATCTTTGTGAAGCTGGTAAGGTGAATAATCCCAGAAACCATTACCAAACACACAGGACAGTAGGTAGTATGGTTTTATGAAGGGGAATTCGTGCCTGATTAAGTTAATAGCCTTCTCTAACAAAATTACTATCTCAGCATACATGGGGACAGCAGTTGATCCTGTGTATAAGCAAGGCTTTTGACACCATCTGTGATAACATAGACAACATGTTGAAGTACACCTTAGTAGACAGTAATTTGTACTGAAAACTGACTGAGCTGCCAGGCTCAGTGTTGTCATCAGCTGCATGAACTCCAGCTGGTGTCCCTAGGTAGGTAACACTGGGGCCAGTAGTGGGGAACATCTTTGTTAATGACTTAGTTGATGGGACAGTGTATCCTTCAAGAACCTTGTGGATGATACAAAACTGGAGGAGTGGCTGATCCATGAGAAGATTGTGCTGCTATTGAGAGGCCTTGATGGGCTAGGGAATGAGCTGAGAGGAAGTTTAACAAAGGGAAATAGCTGGGTCCTGAACCTTAGGAAGGCTAAGCCCATGCTCTAGTATAGGCTGGGGCCTGACCAGCTGGAAAGCAGCTTTGCAGAAAAGACCCTGGGGGTTGTGGTAGTCAGCAGACTGAACATGAGCCATCAGTGTACCCGGTGGCAAAGAACGTCAATGGCATCCTGGGCTGTATTAATGAAAGCACTACTGTGAGGTTGAAGGAGGTGATCGTCTTTTCTCTCAGCCCTGGTGAGATGCACCAGGAGTGCTGAGTCTAGTTCTGGGTGCCCTGGTACAAGAGCTGTACACACCAGGAAGAGCCCAGAGAAAGGCTTTGAAGCTGATGAAGGGACTGGAGTGTCTGGCATACAAAGAGAGGGTAAGAATTTGGGTTGTTCACACTGGAGAAAAGAAGGCTCAGATGGGATCTTGTGTATGTAACTAACTGAAGGCAAGAGTGAAAAAAGACAGGCAGATGCTTCTCATTGGTGCCCAGAGACAAGGTATTATATGCACAAATTAAAATACAAGAGAATATTTGAGCTAAAGAAAAGACACTTTTGTCATAGATGTTGTTGAGATGTAGTAGAGTTGCCGCCTTGGAGATGGTCAAAATGTGACTGGCCATGGCCAGGAATAATCTGCTTTAGCTGACCCTGTTGTGTAACAAGGGCTTGGACTAGGCAGTCTGTAGAGGTCTCTTCAAACCTTCATGCTTCTTCATCTTTTCACTTTACCTTCAAGTCCAGGGCCAGCTTGTAGCCATTTACTTGCTAGCAGGCAAGCTCATCTGAACTGGTACTGCAGTGCCAGGGCAAGTTGCATTTCATGTAAGTCTGGGAGCACCAAGACACTACAGCAAACAGTGCTGTAAAGGTGCTGATATATGTGGATGCCTGTATGCAGAAGCACTGAGATCCCAAATCCACATACTGTAATTTGGAATCTTCAGTTGTGATTTTTATATCCATTTGCCAGCAGAGCTGTCCTAATCACTTCCTAGAATTTCTTGCTTCAGGCTGTTCACAAAGGGAAAAACTTGTCACAGAATCTGCCTTTTAGAAATGGATTAACTTCAAATCATAGCTGAGTAACTGCAGACTCCCTTAGGATTAGGTTAAACGTGAGTAAATGCATGGTTCACCACAGGTCATGGGAAGCATGTGAAACTGCTGCTTCAGGGTAGGTACTTGCCAAAGAACAGGTTGTTTATTCAAGAGTGCAGTGGGGTTTGGCTGAGGATGTGATCTACAGAGCACATATGATTGTTTCCATCTTCATCAGTCTTGATTTTGGAGCTCTCAAAGTGGCACATATGGCATCTGTCTTTATTTCTGCAAAATTTCACAGTGCAAATTCTAATAGAGAGTGTTGTGCATTTGGTGTTTTGTCAGTGATCATCTGCTTGTAGTCTCAATTAGAGAAAAAGAGCTGTGTAAAGAATACTTCCAGCTTAGAAATCAGCAATGGTTTGGCCGGGCTGTTGATGTAGATGCTCACTGAAGATGAGTTTGTCCTATCTAGATGGCGAAGGAAAAGTGGAGGACAAAATACTGATAAAATTCTGGTGAAGTTGTAATTCCATCCAGATTGGTTTCTCAGGCCGAATAGTTCGTGTTCCCTTTGAGTAGGTTTCTGCTGGTGGAGTCAGTTTGTTCTAGGAAACCTGCTGCTGTTGGTAACATTAAGCAGTAGGGACTATTGGTGTGACACTGGTGGGGTCAGTGTGCTGTTGCCCCTACCCTTGATGTGCTGTGTAAATGCCCAGCTGTTGGGAGCTGCTCAGTGGCGTGATTGTCTAAGGCTTGACAGATGCCATATGAGAGGTTATAAATGAGGTGCTGTGCTTTGGAGACCAGGACTTCAATTTTTAACAACTGCTACTTATATCTGCTATTCCCAGTACCTGGTGCGTTGCTGTGATCTACAGTGACAACTACAATGGCATATGTTTAAAGAGAAGGTGGCCTTTAACCCAAAAATAGCTTGCTTTATGGGAGGTGATAACACAAGTCCTATGAGCTGTCATCCTCATCTTGGTGTTTTAATACATAGAAATTCTGTGCCAGAAAAGTTCTTGCTCTTTCTGTACTGTGTATATTGAAGGGGAGAATAAGAGACACAGAATTTGTAGGACTCCAGCAGATGATATTCTTAGGGAACTGATTTATGAATCTCTCATGCAATTCAGAATGGATTATATATGAGCCCTGACTTGTGGACTGTGTACATCACATTCCCAATTGTCCATTCCACCCTGCCATTTTTGCTGAAAGAATAATGCAAGTGTTTGAGTACCAGTGTCTGAGTCTGTACAGCTTTAAATTTGTACTCAGTTTTTTCTCAGCATGGTGTGCTTTTAAGCTAAGAGTGGGAGCTGCTCAAAAAACCATTTCTGCAGTGCCACACTTGAAAAGATGGATGGGTTAAACGTGGGTAAATAAAAAATAATACTGGCTGTCCTCATTTGGAAAGTCCACAGACATGATTTATAAAAAGATCACATACTATGAGAGGTGCTTGTGTGTAGTGGGGCCAGTGATGATAGTGTGTTTTGAAGAACTGTAGTTATTTCTGAAAAAAGTAGTTTCTTAAGAACATTTAAAACACGTAGTTCTCATATTGCCTTTGGAGATTTATTCACTTGATATTCTTGATCTTGCCATAAAATACTAAGGTTTTGGCATCATCAATTCATAAACATACTTGGAGGTAATGTGTTTTAAAGTGAATTTCTGGTATTTGTGACTTTTAACCAAGGACGACGTAGTAAGACTTGTAGGTGATTAACTGCAGTGAATTAATTCTAAGGAAGAGAGACGTGGGAGGACAGCAGAGAGGCTGTAATAAAAGAACTTCATCCAACATAAAGAAACTTCTGTGGTTGTGTTTTGGGGGTTTTATTAACAAGATAACCCACTTTCCTCTACAACTTTGAAATGTTACTTAAAACACAGCTTTAAAAAATACAAATATAATAGGTGTTTTACGTATGGTTGATATTTCTGTAATGGCGTGAACAATTTAATTTTCATGATTCGTGGAGACTTTTTGGAATAATCACTTAAACTACTACGATGTGAATGAAAGGTTTTGAAATGTGACTGTATATATGGGGTTTCTTTATGCTAAGAAACATGGAGCATTTACAAGGAAAATGTCTCAACACAATACAGTTTTTGTGTAAATTTAAGTACTGTGATATGGGTGTCTTAGTCTCCTGTGCAGGGAGAGATTTACTATCTAGCTGCTAGGCTTTACTTTTATGCTACAAGTGGTTTTGTAGCTTCTATACTTTGCTTAGTGCTTTAGTATCTGAAGTTTGTTATTATTAAAATATTGGTATCAGCAAAGTATAGCCATTTTCCTTGAGTTTCCTTGAGTTATGCGAAACCTTTCATTTAAAAAGCCTACTGTATAACACGGAGGATTATTAAATCTTTTTATCAGTCTTTTTTAGTTTCTGATTAGCAAGAGTACTTGCTACAAGAGAGTACATATTTAAATGACAGTTATCCTACTGATATCTTTCCGCTTGAATAAAATTTGCACAGTTGGTATAATTCTTACTATGTCAGGAAGAAGCTGGAGGCTTTGTATGTTTGGGAGCAAAAACTAGCATTTAGGAGTGCCACTTCATTATTTTGAGTTTTGTTGTTTATGCAAAGTTACTGTTCAGAGTGAATGTAACTGTGGCTCTTGGCAGAATGTTTCTGCTGGAAGTTAATAACCTGAAGTATAAGCAATTACATGAGATGTAGTAATTTTCACATTCTGTAAGATACAATCCAGATGTATTTGAAATATCTGTGAACAGCGTTATTTGTTACTCTTCCTCACAAGAAATGGATCTCGGAGTGCTACCCTCACCTCCTCCACAGAAAATTCTCTTTGTACTTGATCAATGCTCAGAAATCCTCTTTGGTTCCCCATACATGCTGATCTCTATATCCATGAGATAAAAAATCCAAAGAGTGAAGATCTTCAATTAGTCAACATCAAGGTTTACGTCGATTGTGTTGCAGGTGCATTGGTTGATTCCATTGAAGCTCGACATTAGTGCACATGTGCCCTTTTTCTGAGTATCTAAAATCATGGAGACTGTGAGGAAATACTGGATGAGAGAAAATGTCTGGCTGGAAGAAACATCAGAAACAACAGTCTCAAAAAAAGGTGTAAGACTGTCTACACAGGAAGGTAGGCTGTCTTCAGTGAAGATCTTTCTTTAACCTTTCTGGAAAGAAGGCATATTTCTTCCTTAATGTGGAAAGCTAAAGGAATATAAAGCAAGTTGCCACTGTTGGTTGTTTGGGGTTTTTTTTGTTTGGTTGGTTTTTGGTTTGGTTTGTGGTGTTTTTTTTTTGTTGTTGGTTTTTTTTTGTTGTTTTTTTGTTGGTTTTTTTTTTGTTGTTGGTTTTTTTTGTTTTTTTTTTTTTTGTTTTTTTTTTTTTTTTTTTTTTTTTTGTTTTTTTTTTGTTTTTTTTTAGTTAGATGTCCTCTGCAGATTATTGGTGGATTACATAAGGCAGTAAAAACATTAGTTCTGTTAGGCAACTGCATTTTAAGAAGTAGTATCTCTGTAAGATTAACCAAGGACAGCCTTTTGTTCATACTAACTCCATCACTTCAAGTGTTAGGAAGTAGCATCTTTGAGTTAAAATTCCAGGAGGGATGATCTGGTAAGTGGACTTAGCCAGGATCTGGCTAACAACTGGTATGTTCACAGTGAAAGATAGCATTTGTACTGTACAACTGGATCATAAGGAGGAGTAAGGAAACTGTAAAATAAGTAGAGGAGGGAGAAGGATGAGAAACATCATTGTAGGTACAGCAAGAGTTACAGCAAGGATGTGGTGCTTCTGCTCTGCAGTGAGAATGGGGAGTGTAAAACATGCTGAGGGCCGACAGTTTAAGTCTGTGAGGTAACATGTAAGCCAAGAGCTGACAGGTGTAGCAGCTGATTTATGAACTACTTTTTCAAGAGAGCTTTTTTAGTTGGAGTGATCTGTATTGGGATTAACTGCTCCAAATAACCCATTTGGAGACCCACAAGAAATGCTCTAGGTATCTCTGCTCACAGTTGCTCCTACTGATGTTTTCCTCATGTGAAATGATTTGCTTTCTTTAGTGCAGTCCCCAGACTTGTCCAAAAGCTTTCAGAAAACCAGTTTCTCACTAAATTAGTTGTGTGGTGACCACAGTGTTATCTTAGAGTATTGGTTTGCTTTGAATTTGTATTGTACTACAGCTGCTATAAACTTTCCAATTGATTATGCTTGTACACAGCATTATTTTTAAGGGCATGTTGCTTCAGCAGAGCAAGCATACAGAATACCTGTTACAATCTGCTTTTTGAATGACAAATGCAAACTAGACTCACTCAGACAAATGGAGGAAGTTTTTTCATCTGGAATTCAGTGTTTCAGACAGCCTGTGTGATCATTTGTACTATTGACCCTAGAAAAAGTATCACTTGTTTTATTTCTAGATTAGCTGTTAGCAGTGCTACCAGCGATGGACAGCAGCAGCTTTACATATAGTAGTGCAAAATTACTGCTTTATGGTTAGCCAGTCATCATAAGCTGGTAGCTCTGTGGCACAATTCCTGGGAGTAAAAGTGTGCTTAGCCACCACACACTGAGAAATGCTGAAGTTGGTGACTAACCATGATACCATGGGATGTGTCTTCTACTGCAGATTACAGATTTTTGTCTTCCCCTGTGTAATGTGAGCATATGCACACATTTAAAAATGGTTTTCTCGGGGAAGCAAAAGTGATTACTGTTGGCTCAGTTGAATAAATTTAAAAACAGCGGTACCTACATGTGAATTGCTGCTAGTTTTAAAGCAACACTTTCAGTGGATGTTACACAAAACAGTAAAGCTATGTCCTTGACATCTATATATGTCAAAGATAAGAAATTTAAGGTGACTTGTGTCAAGTAAAAGGCTGTCTTTCCGGTTTTCCTGGTTTTATTTTCATGGTGTGAGGGTTGTACAATATTTTTTATTTGTGATTTTTTTACTGCATTCAGATGTTAGCCATCTACTAACATGTAAACGATGGAAGTTGTCTGTATGAGGCTGACTGGGCTTTCACAATTGGAGTAATTTATTTGAATATTCTCTGTGGGCTTGTTCATACCTCATTGGGTGAGGGAAATCTGTGTCTGCTGTATAAAAAGTTGTGGAGCAGAAACTTTTCAAGTGAGAACAAAGGAAGCAGTTGCAACTAAGTTAGTGTACAGCTGCCATGATTAAAAATGGAAATATTCAGTCATTTGCATACCCTATGCCTTTTCTATTTTACACTGATAAATCTGAATGTTAATATCTTATGTTTCAAAGCAGGTAGATGGGACATTTTTTAAATAATGGAGAAATGTTGCTGTAAAAAAAAAATCTACCAGTCTGAGCCTTGCTGCAGAATTTTTTGGTTCTTCTCTGAACTGTCTGAGCTTATAGATGCTGTGATCTTCGATATTAATTTACATAAAATTATAGTAAGTAACAGGAAATGCAATTTTCTAGGTGGCTGCCCATAAACACCTTCCTATGTGGATTACATTGGAAGAGCCTGAACTCAAAACCTTTTGTGCAGGGCAGGTGTGCCAGCTGGCTTGTGTGCTTGGCATGTTTTTTTCTTTGTCTGGATAAAAAGCAGGTCTCAATTCATGCCAGTCACCTCTTGGCTATAGACAAAGATGCTTCTTGTCTTTATTAGGCTGTAGTAGAAGACTTTTTCTAAAGTGTAGCTGCCCTTTCCTCCTGCCCTTTTCTCTTCGTGTAGTTAATTGAATTTATGAGCTGTTTTTGAGTCTATTGGCAGCTTCTTTATTTGAAACTTCCTTCCCTTTTCCATCCAGAAAGGTATGGTCAAAATGCCCTGGACTGAAATGCCATTAATCATGTGATGGGGCCATGCTAGATACAAGAGATTATCAGAAGTGTGCCTCTGCTACCATTCTTAAGTATTTTTGCAGGCCTGAAAGTTCAGATCTAAGCATCAGCATTTGTAGGGATGGGAACTTCAGATTGCAAATTTACCACATGGGCAGAGCTGAACTGGGTCTGAACCTGGGATCCTCCATCATGGTGTCTTTAGAGACCCTTCTCAAGAAGGGAGTACAAGTTCCTTGCCAGGCTGTATGTCTGGCTCATCCATCACAAGCCATCAAGTAACCCTTTTCAGGAAGGCTATGAAAGTGTCTCTGTGAGCAACAGGAGACATTCTTGTTTGTGCTATCATTGTGTCAGAGTGTTTTTTAGTGCTGCACTGTTTCTGGGGAAGGTTTAGAATGGTGTGGAGAGCATAGAATCAAAAGTGAAACAAGGAACCATCTTATTATAGTGGAAATCTTCATTGTTTTGTAGGTTCAGCTTTCAGCTCTGTTGTGTTGGCTGGCTTTGTGTGTGTGGATGATTTACCACTGTCTCAGAAATGGACTGATACTGGAGACAGCTCAAGAAAGGCTTGGTTTGGTGTTAAGTGCATGCCGCAGACCAGCTGCAAACCCTGTTCAAAATGTTGTCATCAAAGGCCTTCTCCAGAACTCTGAGCCAGCAACTGCATTATATTTTTGCAGTCTTAATTTATTTGGTACTAAGCTCATAAATATTTTTCAGGGCATATTTATACCACTTCTGCATGATGTGATATTTGATACTGCTTTATGCACCTTCTTATCACTCTCTTAGATAAAATATTGTTGTAGCAAAGACTTCAAGTATTGACATAGTACTCTTGTGGACTGTTTTTATTGTTGCTTCTCCATTTCCCATGAGGCATTTAGAGTATTGGTTCAGGGCATGTACTAGATGTTTCTTTGTGTTGTGAAAGATATTCCTAATTTGGTCACAAGGACTTTCTGTTATTAATGTCAATGTGGTTTTCTGGCACAAGGACAAGATTCAACTGCTGTTAAAAGGCAGTTTGTCATTTGGTCTTTAGGTATCCAGTCTTTTCTTGATGATGCCTGCCTATTTTGAAGTTGCACAGTAGCAGTTTCCTTTGGGTACTGTGTAGCAAAGCCATTTGCAGATGGTTTCTGGATATCTCAATCTGTCAATATGGAGTTATCTAGATGATATATCTAGATATAGAGAGTTTGGATATTCTGAAAAGTACAGCTATTTGTCAATTTCTCGAATAGACATAAGGGTGACAAGTCTAGTGGATGCTGCTTCTGCTGTGCTGGAAAAGTGGTGTCACGAACTCAATGTCTCAGTACCAGTATGTAAAGTTTCCCATTTGGTCATTTGGCATTGAGAACGGAGCAGATAATATTAAACATGTCCTCAGGAAATCAAACCTGTGCCAAATGTCAACACAGATTGCTTCCCAAACTGCCTGTATACGGTGGCTTTTGACTTGTGTTTGCACTGGAAGTGCTGGTAACTTCTTACTGAATTCTGTTAGGAGCAACTGAAACAAAAATACTTAAATGTAGCATTCGTAACAGATAAATTAACAGGCTGAAGTATTTTTTTTAAAAAAGAATAGACACCGTCTAACCACTTTATAGTACATTACAGTAATTCAGTTCCTTGCAGTTGTTTCATTGAAGGAAATACTGTATTGGTGTTTGGAAGGTTGTCATTGAAACAGAAGCCTATTATGAAATATTTTACCCAACTGATGTAGTAATAGGATGTGGAATCAATGTAGTAATTTAGCTTCCATAAATGCACCAGAGAATTTAAGCCTTTTACTTGAAAAATTTGCATCCTTGCTTTGTAGGTAGTAGGCTGTTGAGTTCACCTTCCATTATGTATTTCACCGTGCCTTTGTTATGGATATTTCTTAATCTTTTTGTATCGCTGTTCTGACTTTTATTCTTTTGTCATTTCATTCAACTTACTACTACATGGAATATAGAAAAAAATCAAACTAAAA
The DNA here is from genome assembly GCF_000738735.6 of Corvus cornix cornix. NCBI lineage: Eukaryota > Metazoa > Chordata > Aves > Passeriformes > Corvidae > Corvus > Corvus cornix. The sequence continues at coordinate 57,627,637 of NC_046332.1, read as the reverse complement.
TTTCGGGTACTGTAGTTCTTGCCTACTGTTCTTACCTTTGATAGGCCTCTTTTTCTCTTTGTCTTAGGAAAAATTTCTGTAGCAGGGGTCAGTGGTGTATGGCATAGCATGTAGCACAGATTTCCATTTCATGATGAGCCTGTAGGTGCCACTATGATAGCTGCAGAAGATGATAGAAGAATTCTAGTCATCATTGTTTACCTGGAAAATAGGCACTTTCCCTTAGCCTGTCCATTACAAAAGAGGACACAAAATATATCTCGGTGTAATCAGATAATTACAAACTCGTGCTCACAGAGAAAAAAGTAATTCAGAATTGGAGTGAATTGCATTCTTGCTACTTACAATTTAAAAAGAAATTAAGGTGTGTGTGCCTTATATTTATTCCAGTCTGTATTTCTCAACTATTCATTTTAAGGCATTTATTCAAAGTTTACTTTAAAAATGTCGTTTCCAATGGAAATAAACTGCACAGGAATGGAAGAGCAGTGCAGCCTTTGTGGAGTCTTTGCTTCAAGTAGTACCAAGTGTGAAAGATGCTTTTTAACTTTCAGAATTACTGCACTTGACAAGAATATATAGTGGTTTATGAGCATGTACAATTTTAATCTTTAGGGTATAGGAGGAGAAATGAGCACTACACTTGCTTGTGTAAATGAGGAAGGCTAAAGCCCATTTCCTCCTTCTTGGATTCTTGCTGCTCAGCTCATTGTTCTTCTGTAATGAAATAAAAGGTGTAGGTAGTGACCTGTGAAAAGGTTTGAGGTTTGAATTCTGATTAAGAGGCTTCTGAAACTGGTGACCCCAGGAATTAATTCAGTCTTTTTGTAATGAAATTAGAGATTTGTTGATGACTTCAGTGACTCTTTTGTGATACCTTCAAGTTTTTTCAACTCAATGGCAAGAGAACAAACACACTGTTTTCCTAGAATAATTCTGTTTGAAATTAGCTTGTGGTCAATATCATGGTATTTCCAGATACCTCAGCGCAATTTTTGGAAATTATAAAATTATGAAGAATGCTGTAGCTTTTAGAAATAGTAAAATATTACTGCCTTTAAGATGGCAGTGATGACTCTAGAATACAGATAATAGCAAATCCAAGAGACAGATTTTGCAACTAAATTTGCAGTTAATGTGGACACAGAAATTATGGTTTATATTTCCAGATAATTTGCTCCCTAAAGCAGCAGACAAATCTGGGATTATTTTCCTGAATTACTAGCAAGAGACTGAAGCATAAGCATGAAAAGTAAGGGGAAAAGATACTGTGATTTTTCATTAAGTATGTCTGTAATAATGTCTCGTTTGCATTTTCTCAGCTGTTGCTTTCACTGAATACTTGTTTCCAAGTGTAATGTTCATAGTAGCTTCCAGAATGACAATTATTTTCTTGAACTGCAAAAGCCAAAACCACTGCAGACTTCTGAATGTGGAAGAACTTGGCATCTTTTATATCTTGGTATTCTCCATCTCCTCAAGATTCAGAGTATTTGATTTCACTGTTCATGTCAGCTGATGGAAGACCCTCATATGAGGATGTCCCAGGTGTGTCCACTGCCAGTGCCCACTGCTGATGAGATGAGTAATTGGGCATTGGTGCACTGCGGGGGAACTGGGAGGAAATCACTCATAACCCTGGATACTGTCACTAGCACTTAGCCAAAGCAGGGACCAGGCATGTGTGGCTCAGGGGTGGTGATGCCATTCTTTTTGGTTGTAGCATGGTCTTTGTCCAGATATGAAGCCATGCTCCTGAGTGTGCAGTAATAGAAACATTTATATGTAGAGTTTGGTGGTGGGCTGTGCTTGTTCAAGAAATGAAGCAGACTTTCTCCCTTTACACACAATTCACTGATAATGAGGTTACTAGCAGCCAGATGAGGATAACTTCGGGATACTTGGAAATTGCAGTGAAAATCAGCAAGGAAATAACGCCTACACAGTTGCATATACACACTGCGACCATGCTACCTGAAGCAGATGCTTCTGCTTTTAAACTTTTTTTAGAGAGGAGAATCTTCAAATATTTTCTGAGGGTGTTGATTGCTTTCAGTGAACAGATGTCTGAGGCAGGCCAGAGAACAACTTGTTTGCCTTCGTCCATTTACTTGTGACTTCTTCACATTCCTTTATCACTTTGTAGTTATTTGAAGTCCAGTAACATTTTATTGTATTTTATGAGATTTTGCTACCAAAACTCATTTCTTATGAGATTTGCTCAGGGCTTTCCAGAATGTGTATGTTTATAAATTTTATTACACTTTTGAGATATTTACAGTGGCTGTGTGTGACTTGGGCGCGTCGCTTTCTCTGCTCTCTTTGAAATAGTGTTTGCCATTTTTGCTGGTTGTGCTGAATTAGGTTAAATAAAGTGGTGTCCTTCAAATTGTATACTTTGATCTTCTAGACCAAGGTTTATTCCCTTCTCCCTTCTCTCCCAAAGTATATCTTGAAATGGATGCATGCACTGTCAATTTGTGCTTTTTAAAAATTTTGCTGTCTCCCTACAATTCTATTTTACTCTTGCAACCAGCTTTTTAAATTAGGATCATCTTACTTTTAACCATTGAAGTTTTCAGTTTTTGCCATCTAGAGATTTCACCTAATGATGAATGTAGCCATTTCCGTGCTATGCTTACAGTCAGGTCTCATGTTTAAGTCCCTTCTGTGTTTTGGGTGTATATACATAGATCATATTTCTTACTGTAATGTTGTTCTTGTTAAGTAAAGTGGCTAGTTGGTTACTTGCTGGATATGGCAGGCATGTTTCAAATGAAGGTTGAGCATTGCATAAAAGGTTTAGAAATACTAGGTGGCATTTGTGAGCCATGGACCTGGAATAGTTGTCATGAAATGCACAGATCCTAACGTTTGTCCTTACTGTAAATGTCAGACTTGTGTAGTGTGAGTTAAAAACTGTATGACTGAATTTTGAGTCTTAAACCTAGGAATGAAAACCAATGTTGTTGACAGTGTCTGGTTTCAGAAAGTACTAGCCTTCAGGAAGTCAATGTACAGATTTTTGTCAAAAGATGGAACCTTCATTCTAGGCAGCAATGCCTTTCAAACAAAACAGAAATCATTAATAGTACAGAGCAACCTGCCAAAAAACCACAGAAGTTTCTGCTGTTTCTCCATCGTTATGGGACGTTCTTGCATTCTCTTTTTCAAAGCACCTTTTTGTAATTGGCTCAGTTTCAATGCTTAAAAATAAATAGCATAAATTAAGTTATATTTTGGAATTTTTACTGAAGATATTAATCATGTGTACTTGAACACCTTCTACTGTAAGCTGCCTGAGATTAACCCGTTTCTCTGCCACATCACTAGTTAAAACGGGTGATCAAAAATATCTGTGAAAGGGGAAGTAAATTATGTGAAGATATGTCCAATTTTTTTCCAAATCAAGTAGTTATTTTTGTATAGTTTCTCTAGTTTGCTCGAGTATTCTTTTCAGTGTATTAGTTTCTGTTAAAATGATAGTAAAGCAAAACTTAAGCACATACTGTTTTTTACATGTAGGTTTCTACAATCCAGGAACTTGTTACTGGTTATGAAGCCTCTTTGAAAACTTGTGACCTTTTTAGTACATGTGGTAAGTTTCTGTGGTCTTACGTTAATTACCCTGTAACTGCTAATACTGTTCGTGGAAGTTATCAAGAACTGTTAAAGTGCTGATACTTTTTGCAAAAAAAATAGTTACTATATTTTCTAGTAAATGGATTCATTACAGGAAATATTTGCTGAGTTTGTCAAGCTTTGTTTTTGTGTTCATTTTTCAAATGCAGTCTTCAGCTTTACTGGTTATTGTAACCTTTCCCATTTTGTTGCAGAAAATGGAGAGAAAGAGCCCCCAACAACACTGCTTTGGGTTCGGTATTTCCTGGCACAGCACTTTGACAAACTTGGCCAGTGTTCTTTGGCCTTGGATTACATTAATGCTGCAATTGCAAGCACTCCAACATTAATAGAACTATTCTATTTAAAAGCAAAAATTTACAAGGTAAAAGGGGAATTTGGACATGTGGAGTACCTCATGTATAAAAAAAATCAACCCATCAAACTGGTGTGAATGTGTGGGTAATATTTCAGTTTGCAGTGGTTATGGGCATCAGTTTTCATGTGGGTTTCTTTTTGGGCACTGTTTTGTCAGGAAGAAAATGAAAACCCTTTTCTTTGGGTTTTGCAAAGCCAGTTACAACTTACAGTGAATTGTAATGGTGAAAAAAATCTGGGAGTGGGAGGAGTTAGAATAACACTAGCTTTTAGTTCTGATGGAGAAATACCAGCAACAAATACAGATTTCAGGAGATGGTCAATAGTGGGCTTCTACTGAAAATTAACTATTTAATTTCTTCCTAACAGCATGTAGGTAACATCAAGGAAGCTGCCAAATGGATGGATGAAGCACAGTCTTTGGATACTGCAGACAGATTTATCAATTCTAAATGTGCTAAATACATGCTGCGAGCAAATATGGTGAAGGATGCAGAGGAGATGTGCTCTAAATTCACAAGGGCAAGTATATTACTTTAGTTAAGAGGTGTTCTGCTTGCCTCTGGTGGTTTTTCACTCATAATTTTTGGTCAAATGTCTTTTATTAATATCCATTTTTATTATAATGCTCTTACGCCTGGTGGTAAGGAACTACATAGAATGGTTTGTAGTGGCAAGGGCGTTTTAAAGATGGAGTAGTCCAATGCCACTGCCATGGGTGTGGACATCTTTGTCTAACTCAGGTTGCTCAAAGCTGCATCCAACCCAGTCTTGAACACTTACAGGGACAGGGCATCCACAACTTTCCTGGGTATGTACGATCCAGCATATTGCCACATCCTCGCAGTAAAGATTTTTTTCCTTATATCCAGTGTAAAGCTACCCTCTTTTAGCTTAAAACTTTTGCTCCTTCTGCTGTTGCTACTGACTGGTGAAAAGTCTCTTCTTGCCTGTCTTACGAACTTCCTTTATATACTGGCGTGCTGCTGTAAGGTCTCCCTGGAGCCTGCCTGCTCTTCTCCAGGATGAACCCCAACTCTCTCAGCCTTTTGTCACAGGACAGGTGTTCTAGCCTTTTGAGTTTTCATGGCCTTTCTCTGAATCTGCTGTAACAAGCCCATATCCCTCTTGTGCTGGGGGCCCCAGAGACAGATGCAGTATTCCAGCTGTGCAGACCCAGTAAATACTGGAAAAAATGGTAGTTCAAAGGAGTATTTTTTATTGCCATACTTCAAAATACCACTTTTGAAATTAATCTGATGACTACCTTGTTGTTTCCCTTTAGTACTATCTGATCTAACTGCACAGGAATGTATACTATATTCATTATGATTTAGCATTAACATAAATTAATTTAGACTTGAACATTTAATTTCTTTAAGCTAGTATTACACACAAAAATTTTGTTAAAGCAAAGTCTATCCTTGAAAGATGGGATAAGCACTTTAAATTATATATTTTTGACATGGAACAAAATTTGGATTCTTAAATACCAGATTTTCATACGATTTATGTAACTGAACATGAAGATGACTTTGTGGGATATCCTGGAGCATATAAACAAATTAGGCTCCTTTATTCTTTTTAATTTTAGGTGTGATAACGCTTGAAATTGGATTCAAGCTTTCTAGATATTTCTAGTAATGACTGAAAACTGGATTACTAAAACTCATCATGTTTGCTTATCAGAAGTGTTAATGCAAGAAACAACTTTATCATAGATATCTGGAAAGACAGGATAAATCTCATCCTCAGTAATTAAATGTTGTGAGTGTAACTGGGTCATTTTTCTGCTATAAAGACTGTTTTGAATACCTGATGACTAATATTAATGTTATGTGGAATGTTTTTCCAGTTCACTTATTCTCAGTCTAGAGCATTAAAACTACTAAGTCTCAATCCTAGGATTTTTTTTCTTTTGAAAATATCAAGTATAAATCTAACTTCACTTATTTAAACAAAAAAGTTCCAAGGAACGTGTAGTTATTCATAGTGCATGATAAAGCAGTGACTATATTGGTGGAGTTTTAGACTGGTGGATGCCACTTACATGATGGGGAAAACCAGCTGAAATTGTTTGCCGAACTTAAAGAATTTTTAAAAATAGTGTTGTTTTCTGCCCCCAGATTGTAGAAGTGAGACTGTGTGTGCAAGCATGAGTTAATCTTGAAAGCCTGTTGAGACATTAATCTTCAGATAATTGGATTTTTTTTAATAATTTCAATCTATTTCTTTCTATCTGGGGGCACATAGAATACCACAAGTATTTTTCTCAGTCACTGGGTGTTTGTCATTTCCTGTTGTATTCCAAGTAAGTTGAAGGATTGATTGTTTGCTCCTAATGGCCTGGAACCAGGCATAGTTGAAAGATGCAGCTGGTAAATTACAATAGCAATAATGACACTTATTTCAGGAAGGAACTTCTGCTATGGAGAACCTTAATGAGATGCAGTGTATGTGGTTCCAGACGGAATGCGCCGCAGCTTATCAACGGCTAGGGAAGTATGGTGATGCCTTGAAAAAATGTCATGAAGTAGAAAGGGTAAGTAGGTGCAAACACCACCCATTGCTTCCCCACTATTTCTCATACACAAATGAAAGTATTTGTTGATGTAATCAGCGCAGTTTTGTTTGCTAGGCATATAAAACTTCTGGTATAATGGCTTTTAAAAACAGGCTAATATTTGATCATTTATTGTAACAGGAGATGTCTTCTCCAGCTATTATGGAAAGATTATTACTGAAGTGAAAAGGTTTTAGTATAAAATACAATGTCTCCTAACTATGAGCTATTAATACATTAACTTTATGCTGACTTTTGACAATTGTGTTTCTAATCAGAACAGTCACAATCAGTTGGCTTTTAGAGTGCCTAAGTCACTAATTGAATAATCACATTATAGGCTTTAACTGAGATTTTTCCCTACCAATAGTTTCTCTTAAGAGTCAGTATTTAAAATATATTTCTATACCTGTTAAATATTGCCTGTAAATAGTATCAGTTGTAACTTTATTCACCTCTGTCTAATAAAAGAATAGACTAAATAAAGGATGAGTATATTGTGTTCTTTTTTTTTTAAGCATTTTTTTGAGATAACAGATGATCAGTTTGACTTCCACACATACTGCATGAGAAAGATGACTCTTCGTGCCTATGTAGACCTTCTGAGATTAGAAGATGTGCTCAGGAAACATGCCTTCTACTTCAAGGCTGCCCGATCAGCAATCAAAATCTACTTGAAGCTCCATGATAATCCTCTTACCAATGAAAGCAAAGAGCAAGAAGTGAATTCAGGTATCTACACTTTAATGAAGGCTCATATGTCTATGACACATGTAAAAGCTTAAGCTAAGTAAGTTATATGTTATAGAGTAAATAGAACACAAGTTTTTCCTCTTTTCTGTCACAAGAACTGAAGAGAGATCATAGATAACACACTACAGTTCTCTCTGTTCACACCCCTTTACTTTGTAGAACTAGAACGTGAATGAATCTAGGTGTAGTTGGAGTACTTGAGGAGGAGTGGCATTTCAGAACATTAAAACTAGATTCAGGTCAGCCATTAGATAAATATTACTAACTAATGAATTATGAAGCAATGGATAAGTTTTGTGAAAAAGCAGTCTGAATTGTAAGAATTTAATTTTGGTCTAGTGTATTTACTTTATTACATGGTAATACTAGTTATTACTGCCTTAAGTTTTATCACTTTTCACATAACTTGAGGACCAAAGAATACATGGATAAATGTATTAGCAATATTAATACATTTAGAAAATTATTTAAAACTAGCATTAAATGGAAAACAGACTTTCTTTGGATGCTAGTGGGGTGTGGTTTGGAAATCTGAGGATTCAATAGCAGATTATTTAAGATACTTTTTTATTTTAAGATAAATAGTTGCTTCTCCTTTAGTGGATTTACAGCTACTATCAGCATTGCAGTGGCTGTTGACTAAAGCAGTGAAATTATTGTCTGGCTTTTTGCAAAGGGAAAAATACTTGACATGGGGGAAAAGGGAAGCTAAATCAAAAATGCCACTTAATATTGCAAATACAATCTTACCTTTATTCAGAGGTGGATAATAAGTTTTTCTATACCTGCCTACACATACTGAAGTACATATAAAAAGAGGCATATTTGAACAGCTGAACTTGTATCTTTTTTCTCTCCAACCTTAATTTGTTTCTGTATATAATGTAAGATCAGTGTGTGACAGAGGATCTGTCACAGAGGATAGCAATGTATCATAGATACAAAGGTGGGTGGCATCTAAGAAGTCATGTTAGTTCATTTGCCTGCTGTTCATTGGGATTCAGTAGGCTTATCTGTGGGAGAAGGCAGCACTGTGTGGCTGGGGTAAAAAGAACACTTGCTTCCCTGTGTCACAATGGGGGATCATGACCATCAGAGGTCATGGTGCCATAGCCACAAAAAAGATGTGTTAGTCCCTTGGGAGCCTATTTTTCTGTGCCTTGCTGCTTTTAGCAAAAGTCCTATTCTTAGTGAAACACCACAGTAAACAGACTGGAAGCTGCAGGATTATTCTGGCTAAATGATAATTTCTGTTTAGCTATCCCATGGCATTTGTATGAAACCAATGCAATTGTCATGGCTGTATATTAGTCAGACATTTTAATGAAAAATAGCAAGTTCAGCATGTTTTCAGATGGAGTGTAAATCCATCTGGATGTTTCTAGATGGCATTAGAAGCAAGCTGAGCTACAGTCAATATGAGAGCTTAGTCTTATTATTACCATTGTTCATTTTCTAAGGTAAAACCTGTGACAGATGTAACAACTTCATGTAGCTAACCTTTGAAATCATTGAGGTTTCTGTAATAGCCATGTAAGAGAAAATATGCAAGATCAAATGTTGTGTTAGGCTGTAAATAGTAATCCAGCAGCAATGTTGGCCTGTGTAGTGTTGGCAGTTATGGAAATCGCTGTAAAAGTTGGCCATTTTGAGATGGGGACAAGCATAATGATGTGTCTGAGTTGTTAGAGAGAAACAAGATTTTTAATTAAAGACTTTTTTAATATGTTGTCTGTTACTTTAACCTGTAGAAAATCTCTCAGCCAAAGAATTGAAGAAAATGCTTAGTAAGCAAAGAAGAGCACAGAAGAAAGCAAAACTTGAAGAAGAAAGAAAGCATGCAGAAAGAGAACGACAGCAAAAAAATCAAAAGAAAAAGAGAGATGAAGAGGAGGAGGAAACTAGTGGACCCAGGGAAGAGCTGGTTCCTGAAAAACTGGAAAGGGTTAGCATGGTCTTTCATGTTAAACTCATGTGATTATCATAAAAAGCCTATAATATGGGTTTGCTATCAGATTCTCCTAAAAGAATCTAGGTGCTTTTATAAAATCATTTTTGCATGCAGAGGTACCTTTTTGTAGTGTACCTCTTTTTACACTAAAGAGAAGTATTTTTCCTCAATAAATCCAAGTTTTACATTAATATTGTTACTTTCCTTAAATTTCAGGATTTTTTCCAAACCATAGGCTATATGTCATTAAAATAGATACTGAACAAAAAAATGTGTTTTGCCTGAAGAAATCTGGTTTTATAGAGTAAATAGAGGAAAAAATAACAGAAATTACTGCAGTTTACAAAGTTTGAAGAGATGAGCCAGTATTTCTCTATGCACAAAGAACTACCTCCTTTATCATAGTAACTTCAAGCTTGTTGTCTAAGGTGGTTGTATTTAATTGTTTCCTAAATGCCAAATTGCAGTACTGAGTACACAAGCAGTGCCAGAGTTAGCAATGATGCTGTCATTGTCAACATGAAATGATGAGTAAACACTTTTAAAAATCTTGCTGTTTAAATAAAAATGTTGTAGTGCAGTTTAATTCAGAAAGCTAGCTTCAGTTCACCTTTGACCTCTGATTATTTAAATGCTGTGAATAACAGAAACTATCATTGTATTTGACATTTATTTTAAGCAGTAAATTTCACTGTTCTTTTATTAAAACAGGTAGAAAATCCATTAGAAGAAGCCATTAAGTTCCTTATACCACTTAAGAATCTTATTGGAGATGATATAGAAACACATTTATTAGCATTTGAAATATACTTTAGAAAAGGTAAAGTACTGCTTAATTTTATTTTTGCTCTACAAAATTTTCATCCTTCAGTGCAGCCTGTGTTATCCAAGTGTAGTGGAAAACTATCTGGTATAAATACTTATCTGACTGAAGCTGAGGTTTGCATCATATCCAGTAATAATAGGGTAAATAGTGTTTTTGTTTAGTCACCCTTAAAAAAAAAACGTAAGAGCAGACTATGTTGTAGTATATACTCTAAATACTGTGGAAAGGTATTTGTGGTGTGATCTTTAATTATCTAGAGGAAACCAAAGTCAAATAGATGGTAACATCTGTGCAGTGTTGCCAGAGTATGAGCAGCAAGAACTTCTGTTTTATTATGCAATTTGAATGGGAAAATAAACTTTCTATTTCTGAAAACTGATGTTTCTAATATTTGTACTAGATTTACTAAAGAAAACAGTAATTGATAATGAAGAGAAAAAGTTCTGTATTCTCAGTCTTGGTTTCCTAATATTTGTTTTTTCTCCTTCCCACAGGAAAGTTTCTGTTGATGTTACAGTCTGTCAAAAGAGCTTTTGCTATTAACAGTAATAACCCATGGCTACACGAGTGCTTGATTAAATTCTCTAAAGCTGGTATGTGTGTAGGAAGTATGTAATTATAAAGATACAAGAAGTTACATTCTACGAGGACATAGTTACATATTTTTGAGATTTATACTCTTGAAACACAAACTGATACAAAAAATGAAAACAAATGGTTTGGTTTTTTCCATGGCAATACCAAAGAAAACTGTGTTGTGCTACCCGGTGTACTGTGTATGTATTATATTCCTTCCTCCATTAATCCACCAGGTGGACCCAACAACTCATTTTGGCTAGATTTCACAGAAAAGTGAATGTTCTAAGGATCCTGGACAACCTTAAGCTTTAAAAAAAATAAGTGGCAAATACAGGAGAGAGATTCTGACTGAAACAATGTGTGTGGTTTAGCAAGTAATAGCAAGTTTACATGACAGAGCACCCTTTATGAATGTTTCATCTGTAAATGCATCAGCAATGTTTGTGTTGACACATTTTGATCTGAGATTTGTGTTTCTGTGCACTCATTTAAAAAACTGGCACTTTCAGCAGTGATGTCTGTGGTTTTCAGTGTTTTCTAGAGTTGTTTAAATGTGGGTCTTTTTTTTTTTTTTTTGCTTCTCCTCTTCTTCCCTCTTCTAGTATCTGACCATAGTAACCTCCCAGAAATTGTGAGCAAGGTCCTAACTCAAGAAATGCAGAAAATCTTTATTAATAAAAACTTGGAGAGTTTTAATGAGGAATTTCTCAAACACAATGCTACCTCCATCCAGCACCAGCTGTCAGGTTTGTTTAACTTTTTTATGCTCTTGAAAAGGAGATGATATAAGTGATGTAAATCCAGAATCTTTATCTGCACTCTGCAAGGCCGGGTTGGATGGGACTTTGGGCAACCTGGTCCAGTGTAAGGTGTCCCTGCCAATGGCAGGGCATGTGGAACTAGATGATCTTTAGGGTTCCTTCCAATCCAAACCATTCTGTGAATTCATACATAAATTCCAATGAGCCAGAAAATTGCATGTTTATGCTGGGGTGTGAGGGGCGTTTGTCTGATTTTACCATTTTTTTTTAATGTACTTCTCTTTTTTATTGGATGCATAAGGAACTTGCTCTTTACTGTCAAAAAGTGCAGCCAAATCACCATAGATATTCAAGTACTGAGGCACTGTCATCCTTCCTACTACAGCTTCTACTTTTTAAAGTGTTACAAAATATAAAACAAAATCCCATATCTATTAGCAAGTGCTTTTCCCTGGTTTTTTTTCAGCCAGAATGTCTCTGTTCCTACTCACAACTTTGTCATGTAGCAACAGCATCAATAGAAGTCCCATGATGAACTTGTTATGTAGCCTTTGCTTTTCTGCTTCATGGTCAGCAGTGAAAATATTGGAATATGACACTCAGACACTATTTATATAGAAGAGCCACAAGTAGGTGCTGGAGCTAAGTCAAAGGAAGTTGGAATTAAATAAGTACAGAAAGTTTTGGAATAAAAATTGGTGTGACTTGATAAGCTGGTTGAAAAAACAAAATCCATTTCCAGCAGTTAAGAAACAAAAGTAAGTGTAGTTTTATCAGGCACTTTAAGTACTTAGTGCTAACCTCACCTGGTCTTTGAAAGTTACCCAGGGTCTGTCCAGAATAACTGGAAAAAGTTAACTTCAGAGGATTGTTCATCTCTCCTAAAAGAAGGTTAGGTAGAATATCACAAACTTCTGTTGCGTCCTATGAGGTCTGTGTTTCAAGACAGCATTTTGAGAGAATTACTTGCACCCCTTTTCTGCAAGCAGGCTCAAGATTTGAGAAGCCAAGTACAGGTATCTCAGCAGCCAGTTGCTCCCAATTCTTAGAGATGTGTTCTTCCACTCTTCAAATTGTTGAGCATCTCACTGGCTGCTTTACAGTCTTATTTTCTGGTCCTACAGTGTTATGGAATACAGTACAGTCCCTGGGTAGGTTCTTGGTAGCTTTAGGACTTCAGCTGTGTGTCAGTCTTCTGTTTATGCTGGAACAGGTTTGAGGCGATTGACTTCCTACTGTACAACTTTTAAGTTTCTTGAACAGTTGTCTTTTAATTAAGTTTGCAAATCCAAGGTCTGAAAACCTAAGTCTGAGAGTACAAATGAGTGTTTTCTCAGCTTAAAATTACTAATAAAAAAACTATAAGCAGACTTCTAACCTCTTTCCAATTTCTCTACCGTAGCCTCCCTAACTTTAAGCAAAAGTGACTAGGCTAGTAGAAGTGTTTTGGGCAATAATGGCTCTACATTGAATCTAGCAATTTATTTTCTGAAGCCTACAAAAAGCAGTAAGAACTAGAAAACTTCATTTCATTGGGAAAACTAATAATTGGGGAAATTAGTTGAGCAAAAACAAAAGACAAAACATCCAGAATGTGGGGTTTTAACTTTTCCAGCAAAATGACTAAGCTTTTTGGTTTTTGCAGTAGGTTACATAGTGGGGTGGGTCTGGACTTTGTATTTGGGCAAAAGGAAGTAGCAGAGGAAAGTGAAATGCCAACACATTCATTAAGATGAGATTTTAAATTAAGGCAGCTATGGTAGAAGGAGCAGAATGTTGCGGAGATGCCCAGACGGGTTTTGGTAAATGGTTTGTGGTCTGAGAAGCTGTATAGTTACATAATGCAGTGTTTTCCTTTCCACCAGTGTAGGCTGGTCCAGGTGAAGCACCAAACTTGCACTGCACTTTCCTTGTAGCCAAGCTGTGTCCTTAGCTCTGGGTGAGCAGCCATGGCCGTGCATTCTGCCATATGGACTGGCCTGAACTTTACTGGGCTGTGTTCCACAGTTAACTGGTGTTCACTTACCTCCAGTACTTCTGAAGAGAATTCAGTGTGTCTCTGAGAATTACTCACTTCTACATTTGTTGGATGGATTTCATTTAGTGTGCTGATTTGAAGGGTTTCTCATCAATGTACTCTGATATTTTTCTTGACTGAAGACCTGTCAGTCAACTAAGGCATGTCACTTTTGGAGGAACAGGTCTCCTGTATTATGCAATCCTTATGCTTCTAATAAATTTCAAAATGGCTTTAGTTTTATTAGTTTTCAGTTACAAATAAAGGAGGAAGATATGGTTTATTAAAACTTGTAAGAAGTCTAGTTCACATTTATGTGTAAGTTTTCAGGTTCTGTGTGTCCGTATATGCAGTATGGCATTTAGGAAAACTAAACATTGTGGGTTTTGTCTTGTGATAAGGTGCAAAGATGATGTATTTCCTGGACAAATCAAGACAAGAAAAAGCAATTGCTGTTGCAACTAGATTGGATAAAAACATGAGAGACAAAAATGTGAAGGTAAAAGATGCAGTATATAAAGCCCCCAAATGTGTGGGATCTTAAATAGTATGTAATTTAATGCAGCATAATGTGCATGCTTAATTATCATGATAAATTAATATTTGAAAGAACAAAGTTCCAAATTTTTCCTGTAAGTAAAAGACACGTGAATACCAACAGAGAAACCTGTTTGTTCAGACTAGTATTGTTTAACAGTATGTACCTTTAGTAATAAAACAATTGTAAATTACTTTTATTAACTGTTACTTTTGTTTCTTTAGACATTAACAAAGGTTTTTGAGGCATTGCTTGATGGCAGTTTTGGAAGCTGCCATGCTCAGTGTGAAGAATATCAAGCAGCATGTCATAAACTGTTCCCTTTTACATCTGCCTTCATGCCTGCCACAAACGACGACAACAGCAGCATTGCATCTGTGAATCACACAGCCATTAACCATGATTTGCTGTCCAATGAAATCTGAAGTAGTGTGTGCAAGCCCCTGTATGTGTGTATACCTACATGCACACGTGTATGAAACTCTGACTCATTACATGCTGGTTGGATACAGATCAGGGTTACTTTTCCAGGTTGTATTTTAATATCTTTAACAGGTATCTAAAACAAAATATTTGGATAGTTAAATGGAGTATGCTATTAGGGTTTTTTTCCTCCCAATGAAAACTGCCAGTATTTATGTAAACATCTTTAATCAGCATTTTTCATGTTTATACTTGTACAGGTTTAAGTCTTTTAATAATTCATCAGCCCTCCCTCACAAGAATACAGATATTAAAGACTGCTTTCACTTAAGTGTTGTTACATATGCAGATATATGTGAACATATCTCGTTAATAAATTATCATTTGAGAGTTTTTAGCAGATTAAGACTGAAGTGCTGCTTGAATTGCCCTCTCTGTCTTTACTGTTCTTTAGGGTTTTTTTCTGGGTTGTTTTGGTTGGATTTCTTTTTTAATCTTTGGTCAGTTTGGTTTCTTTTGAAGCACAGCAACAATGAAAGCATTGGGGGAGTTGCATGTTTTTGTCAGGTGTGTGTCTTATATGGAACCAGTGTTGACAGATATGAAGATTAGGTTTGTGTAAAAAAAAAAAACAACAAATATCTAAGGCTTTTTGAAAACTATATCATTTACCTTGTGTTCCATAGCTATTATTTCCTTTTTTTATGGTCAGTTTAACATTCTAAAGTTTTAGTATCCTGAAGCAATTCCCTAAGAAGACACAATGAATTTGAATACGGTTGTTTGTCCTTTGTTCCGTCTCCCCCTACCTCTTCTGGTTTCTCCCCATCTGTTCACCTGTTGACACTTAGGTTGATAAAAGCTGCTCCAGTTTTGGGCAAATGCAGAAGGTACAGTAATGGGGAATACAGTTTTTCTCTACATCATAAAAACCTCACTCCATTAAAAGTCTTAGTTGTCTACTTACGGCCAATACTCCAGAACTTCTCCTGCCTAAATACTATTGCTGTAGGTGCTGCAAGGCAAAACAGTGTGTGAGAAGTATGTTTTACATTTTAAAGCTGTTTAAGGGAGCACAAAGAGGCTGACTATGAATCATAACCTTTTTCTTACTTTGTATTCTGGTGCATTAACTATTCGATATACAACACATCAAAATGGAAGTTTAAATCTAATATACCTATTTAAAGCATAGCATTGCTAGACAAAATGGCTACATATCACATGACAGCTTTACATTCTATAAGAACTGCTATCAAAACATAATTATACTGTGGCTTGTACAGAAAATCTGTTTTCTGGAAACTGTAATGGAATTATTCAATCTTGGTTTGTTTTTATTTCACTGCAATGTAAATAATTTCAGTAATATTAACTAGCCCCTCAAAGGCAAATACCAGTTCATGAAGAGGGGATTTTATTAAGACAAATAAACTGTTCTAATTAAAATTCTCCTTTGTGTGTCATCTGTTTAGATTAAAAAATTGTTGAATGGAAAATTCACTGTAAAATATTGGCAACATATGTTATGCTGTAATAAATTATTTTGTACACACTTGCCTTTGGTTTGGAATTTTTGCATATTTATGGGTATCAGACTTCAGTCCATCATTCTCATTTGGGTTCTTTTTCTATTGAGTTGGAACATCACTGTTCCAACATTAACTCTGTAAGTAGTTAAGAAAAAAATAATGACTATTTAGCAGATTGAGATGTGTATCTATAAAAAGTAATGGCTTCAGACTGCAGTCAAGTAGGTCTAGATCAGGTAACAGGAAGCAATTCTTTACTATGAGGGTGGTGAGGCACTTGTACAGGTTGCCCAGAGAAGCTGTGGGTGCCCCAGCTGGCAGTGTTCAAGGCCGGGTTGGATGAAGCTCTGAGCACCCTGGTCTAGAGTGTAAGTGTCCCTGCCCATGGCAGGGGTGTTGGAGCCAGATGGTCTTTAAGGGCTGTCATTGCAGATGTGAACTTCTTGGGGTAACAAATGCTTGGCAATCTGATCTCCAAAATTCATCTTTGTAGCAGATGGGCAGGGCGTGCGGTGTACCCTAACAGCCTGCTGCTGCCTTTGGGTGTCCAGGCAGAAGGAAAATACGCAAATGCAGCACAAGGCTGCAGGCAGAATGCAGGACCTCATTTATCCCAGCAAGCCTGGTAGCATTAGATCGTTCAGAGAGAAGGGATGATAGAGATACTTGTTTTGACTGCTTTGGTTTCTGGTGGTTAATGAGTTCATTAGACAGGCAGGGGAAGGGTGGCAGCAGTGGTCTGAAGCAGGGCAGCTCCTCTTCTGCTGCAGTGCAGGCGTTGCTGCAGTTTGGGATGCTGTGCCAGCACTGTCAGCTATCATGGCTTAGGATTTATCCACGCTGACTAGCGGGGTGTCAAAAGTGCTGCACCTCTGGTGCAAGAAGCTGCCTCTTGGGCTTGGCATTTCAGTCTGGGTCTGCTGTGGCTATGCCCTTCCTCAGGGTCTGTGAAACCATGAGGGTAGTAGCAGCAGTGCTTCCTAAATACATAATGATGAATGTAGGACTAACACCACTGGGCTGTGTGTAACAACAGGGCTTGGTCACAACTCTGACTTCATCTTGGGTTTGCTGCCCACCCCCAGCAGATGTTCTGCAGCCTTTGCCTTCATGTAGCAACCCTATGATTGTGTGAAGTATTCTGTGGTCTCTCACTATATAGGTTAATTAGGCTTCATTTGCTCTTTACCAGTCTTAGCAGCACCTTCAAATTTCCTTCATAGTCTGGATGTGAAGCTATAGATGCATTGATTTTGATCGCTATTAATTACAGTACATTTATTTACTTACCTGTCTTGTTTTCTGGATCTTTAAAAACCTTTTATTTTGAGCTGGCTGGTTGTGGCTTTTCTAAAATCTCTATTCCTGATCCCTGCACAAACCAAGTATTTGTGTTAACAGCATAAATGTCAAGAGAACTTGTTGACCCAGCATCTAATCTCACATAGGGTCCTGCCATCTCACACAAGTATGCCCTCTTTCCTTCTCTTGTTGCCGCAGGCGTACCCCAAATCTGACAAACTTCTCATCATAGGAAATAAGCTTGTTCCAAAACCCAGGCCCTAATGGAAAATCCTGACCTGATAACATGTATGAATAGCAAACGTTTAGTCCTGAATTTTCAATTAAGGTGAAAGGGGCAGTTCCTCACATCTCTTCAGCTGTAGCATCTAGGAAGAGGTCAAGCGTTAAGTGTGACACAGAAGTTCAAGCATAATCGTGTTGTCATGTGGGAATGCACTTGCCACTTTGTGTTTCAACAGCAACATTAGATGTGCTTTTGGCATTTGTTTTTCTATGGCTTAACTACAGCTCCTAATGAAAAGTTCGTGAATTTTCCACTAGAGGGAAGCCCTGCATCCGGAATATTTTCATGGTAACAAATGTCTTGTCAGGTGTTGTTTTGTGGTAAGAGCATAGGAAAATGCTTTTATTTTTTCTTCCTTTCAGGTATTGGAGAGAGGTCATTGTTTTGTATGTGCTTAAACGTCTGAATTAGACTTGTGTTTGTATAACCCAGCTGTCTGTAGACATTGATATGGGGCTCTCGAGAGCACAGTTGGTTGGACTTGTTTCATACCATCAGGAAACATACTGGGAAAAGATGTCTGAGCCCACAGATGATCAGATTGGCTTTTTTGGGAAATCCCATGTCCTGTGCAAAAGTGTCACTCAACCCTGTTCCTGCCTTCAGGCTGTTGAAGAGAGGCAGAATGTGTTGGCCTTGAAGATTAGCCTTCAGTTAATTTATCATGAACTAAATATGTTGTCTGTTCCCCACTTGGGCTTTGCTGCTTAAACATATTTCAAGTCTAGACAAAGTATTTGAGAATGTGCTGCTAACACTCAAGAGGAGGCACAGGTTTTGAGAGGTTCCTAGATGTATTTTAGGTATGCAGTAAGATGGCGGAAGGAAATAGATGGTATTTCTAGGATTGATTTCATATGATAAATAGTCACATTTAAAGCAACACAGAAGGGAGGAAGCGAGGCCAGAGCAGGAGCTGTCTTGCTGTTCCCTGTACAGTGCCTAGCACAGAGACCTCCTAGTTTGAGACAAGGGTTTATTCCATAGGTAATAAACTGTCATAAAGCCTATCTGTAAATGAAAACAAACTGTACCTGCTTGAGGCAAGGCTCTGTATACAGTAGTGCAAGAGATATCCAGGAATCCACAAAAGGCATCAAGCACCAAAGGAGTCTGTTAACCATCACTGGAGATGTTTAATCAAATTGTAGCTAATTCATGCATTTCATTGTATTTAAAATGAGCTCTGAGAGTTCCTGAAATTGGAGGAACTTTTACTTCTATTAGTAATGCATTTCCTGCATGTCTAAATAGCTGTCCAGGGAAATTCGAGCCACTGGGATGAAGCTGCTAGATTTGCCATGGATAAATTTTTAAGAGAGATGATTCATTTGCTCAGGGATTGGAGAGCTACTTCAGGTTCTGAGCCGTGCACTGGTGATTAGCTCAGGCCCTGCAGAGTATCCAGCCCCAAAGTGGTACAGAAATGTCAGCGGGTCCCTTGCTGTTCCTGCACTTCGCAGGACCACAGCGCTCGGCTGAGTCATTTGTGAGCACCGAAGGACCCATAAGGTGATTCTCCAGGGGACAGGCAATGAAAAACAAACAGCCCTGTATTGATATCAATAGGTGTCAGCCTTCTCTTTGGAAGCTTACACCTTCACTGAAGACTTTCTGTTTTAGTAGGCAATGAATTCATAAAAAATCAGAAGGCTAGACATCTCTGTTGTATATAGGGGCACCCCTATATCCAGTGCAAAGCTATGGGTTAACTCAGGATGCCAGACATCTAAAAATAGTTATTGCGGTACTGAGACTACAAGGCTGATTTTCTTTTTGCTTCTGATGTGCCAGCTAGTCTGTAACAAGTTGTGCTGAAAGATGTATATTCAACATTGCTTCTATGAACAGATTCAAGTCAACAGCTTAGCATGAACCTCACCTGGCAAATGTAGGTTGGTTGTCTAGCAATTACAGATGGATAGACAAAGGAAAGACAGCAATGATAATCAAGTATTTGATGAGCAGTCCACAGGTAGGTGTATCAGGCTGTTTTGTACATGGCCTTCCATTCAAGGAAGGTACAAATTCCTCTCAATCACCTTCCATCATAGGAAGTATGTTTTTTTCTAGAAGAAATTGTGATCCTTCTAGGTTTGCTATGACCATGCGTGGCTCTTCCTACCATGTTTCACAGGGAATCTCTCACAATCCTGGCCATCTCTGAGGAGCCAGGGCTGGAGAGGGGAGAGGGACATTGGAACTGGAAGCAACAAATAACTCAGAAGAAAGATAGAAGATCAGAAGAAAGTTGTCTCTGCATTTGGCTCTTTATTATTAGGCACCCTCTAATGAGCACTGACCATGGTGACAGAAGCCCTGGCATTCCTGAGGAGTGAGGACCACAGTAGGCAGTGGCCGTGCTGGTCTGACCAGGTACATGGCCTACCATGATATAAATTGGCTGCAGAAATCCTCCAAATAACATAAGCTATTTCTGTCTCTGGTGACTACCTCTTTTCCTCTGTTGTCTCCTCCGACTCACTGAGGGCTTGTAACCTTGCTCTAAAAACAGGAAACTCACATCTGTGTCAAGTGCCAAGCCTGGCACCCTGCTGTGTAAGTGTTGAGTAGGTGTGTGCTCCTTGAAGTGTGCTTTCAGGAAGACCTATGGCCCAAGTAACCCTGGATACAATGGCATAATACAAATGTTTTTCAGTGCCATGGCAGGATAAATCTGGATGTGCAGAGCTGTGTTTTTTAAGTGTCTACAGTGGCAAAGCCTGTGTTTTTCAGTGGTATTTCATGTTCTTTTATTTTTTTAAACTGCCTCCCTCTTGTGTTAGTACTCTGACTCTAGTTTTGGATGCAAGTCCTCTGATGTAGACATGCAACTAGTAAAGCTGGGCAGTCTGGAGTGAGCAATTCTGAAAGCCTGTTATTTATGAAATAGGAGTTGAAAATAGAAAATGAGCATATGGAAGAAGTTGCTGTCACAGATCCTCCCTCTGGCTGGAAGAATTAGAGCGTGGTTTACTTTCATTTGTGACGAAAACAGGACGCTGCTATGGCTTGTCACAAAAATTATTTGAAGCTGAGAAAAATGGGGAAAAGACCCAGGGCTCAATAATTATTCCTGAAGTTAAGTGCAGTTGCCTCACTCAGAGGAAAGGGCTGGATGCAGTACATGGTCACTGGCTGTAACACTGATGCTTTTCTTCCCATCTACACAATCCCCTGCGCACTCATAACAGGAGAGGCTCCAATGGACTCAAACATGGTTATTTCCCAACCATAAACATGCAAATCCCCATGCCTTAAAGCAGGTTGGATTACTGGCCAACCAAAGCTCAAGAATTACTGCTTTTGTTCCACATTTGTATGGTGACTGACTCAATGGGGTCCTGGTCTATGATTGGCACCACTGCAACACAAATAATTGAAGAGCTCCTCTTCTGTTCTAACCTCTGCAGCCACATGCCTTCAGCAAACAAGCAGTTTTGGCTTCTCCCTTTGCCTCCTACTGCCTTACAGCCAGCAGAGCATGGGAGGGAGAGAAAGGCTTGATTTTTTTCAGCCTGTTTTGGTAGCTTGCTTCAGTGGGATGGATGGGAACAACCCCCAGCACCTTCTGCCATTCCTGACTTCCCCTGTTCTTGTGGCTATACTGGCCTAAGTTTCCTTGCAACTGGTGTAATACACCATGGAAAAACCAAAATATTGGTTTAGTAACACAAGGACAAGTAGAAACAACAAAATGGAAACCCATGTACATTTTTAAAAACAAACCAAAAAATCACCACAAAACCCAGAGGGTATTCAGTGTTCCCAGGAAAATCTAATTAGAATTCTTGGGCAAGAAACATTTTTATTCCTGTAGATGTTGGTCAGTATCTTTTTGGCCATATCTTTTGGTATTTTGGCCACAAGTATTTTTTATTATCATTGTAGTTATTAATTACATCTATTTAGAATATCTTATTTCCTGGCCAGATTTAAGGCTCTGGAAAGCCAGAGTCTGCGACCAGTGTTGGATAGGAAGTACCAGATGACTGAGCCAAATAGGCTCTGTGTATGTGTGTGTGTGAAATACAATATAAAAAATACAAAATGTGTAATTTTTAGTCACAGCAAATAGCTTTGTTGTGAAATATATCTACCAGAAAAATTCGCTACCTTTTATTTTACTAATGGAGGAGACAAATTAGAAAAGATATCTTACTGTTTTAATACATAAGAGTTCCCTTATATGTTTTGCTTCACAAGACTTTAAATTTCCTTCCAATATGGTTTGTGTGTCAGATGTTTTTCATGAAATACAAGCCTCTCAAGCCTTAAATTCCCATTTTTTTTCTTGTAATTGCCCCCTGTTGAGTGAACATTCCTTCTCCTTTGGACAAAATTACCTTTTTTTTCTGAAGCATCCAGCAATCTGAACTCCTCAATTTATCAACAATTCAGAGCCAAAATAAGTGGAAAACACCAACTGCTTTTCATTTTCATTTGAAGTAGTACAAGTTTCTTGATGGAGTGGTAGTCATGAAAGGTTTTGAAGCAAAACTGGCAGAAAAGTAAAGCATTCAGTGTCTCCAGTTCCTGGTCCAGCACATTAATATACATGGACCCTGGTATGGTGGCAGCAATATCAGGTAGAGGTAGAAATAGTGGCTTGCCCTGAACTGAAGCCCACAACCTAACTAACACAGGAAATATATTTCTTACATTGCATTCATAACTATGCTTTTTCCTTTTTTTTTTCACATTACTGTTTAGAACTGATATTTACAGCTACTGGACTCTTTTAGATGACATCTGCTGAGGGAGGACTTAATGGAAGAACAAACTCTCCTCCACTCAGCCTTGTGCAGAGTCTCGTGTGCAATCTCCCCATGCAAAGGATATGTGCACAGCCTTGTTTTCCTGAAAACACATCCAGAATAGAGGCAATTTCTCCACCTCTAATTGCCACACAGCACTCCAAACTCCAGGCTCTCTCTCCCTCCTGGCTTACTGCCGTGGTCCCTTTGCTTAGATTTTCCTGGCTTTTAGTCCACTTCTCTCTGCTTGTTCTCTGGTTGCTCCTTTGCACTGCAGGGGAAAGACAACCAGACAACACTCATATCCTTGCACTGAGATCCAGAAACACTAGGACAGCTTTCAAGCAGTGTTTTGGTTAGTTTCTCCTACATCTGAAGTGATCTTGCTCTGAAAAGGAGCTTCTTGCCTCTCTCCATTGCCACTGCTGTGTTATTTACTACCTATATACTTTACAGTCAGTACATGCTCTGTAATATCTATTACAGCCCAGTCACTCTTGTAACTCTAATTTTGTAATGCAATCCGTTCAGTTTGCTTTGCTCCTACACATTCTATTTTCAGGATGTGGCCGATGTTTTGTACTAGCTAAACAAATACAGGCACCATTGGAAAAAACTGGTGACCAATGGGGAAAAGAGGAAAAGGTCTTGTCGTGCAGCTCGATATAAAAGGTGTTTCTGCAAATGTGACCAGGAATTAGGTTGTCAGCAATTGTCTCTTTTGACCCAAACTGCTAAAATTTAGGTTTAAGTTACACTAATGTGAAGAACAGCATGCATTCAGGGAGTACTTTCCTGAGAACAGAAGAAAAAAGTTCATGTTTTCAGGTTGAAGAATTTGGTTGGGACCTTCCTGTCTCTTGTAGAGTTGGGGTACACTTGGGTTGGTCTTCCAGTTCAGTTTACTCTGAAAGAAGTCAGCCCATGCACAAGAAAAATGCTTAGAAACTGAAAACACCAAAAGACAACTGGAGACAAAATTGCTATGGTCCCAAGTCAAATTGGTACTATGAACATATTTTTCATTAAGAGACACTAATCCTTTAATTTTCTCTCAAAATGGCATCAAGCAGTTATTTTGAATCTTGTTTATCTCTTATTTACTCACTCCTGTACCTCTCCTTACCTGAACTTCTCTCCCTTTCCCATGCAGTGCTCAGCCAAAGTCCCTTGAACAGAACATTCAAAGTCTGGAGTGGTTTTGCATATCTCTTCACTGTGGACAGAAGCTCAACACTCAACATTCCAGTGATGTCAATATAGGTTACAATTCCACTTTATCAGTTTAAATGACTTTTAATCCAGCTGCAACAATACGGATTAAATCCAACCTGACATAAATATGTTTCAGTGTCATTAACTTATTTAAAGACATCCATTCAGAACTCCAAGAGATTCTGTCTCTGGTTACTGAAAGGCAGAGGAAGAGACACAGGCTATATCGTGTTCACATTTAGGAGGTTAATTTGACAAGCAGAAAATTTGGAAGGATAATGGGCCAGAGGAAGTGAGTGCAGCTTTTGGCAGAATTCAGCAGGAAGGTGTATGGTTTGCTCACAAGGCCACAGCTGTGAGCGGCTGTGAGCAGGTCCATGAGTTTGCATCCACTGCACATCAGTGAACGGCAGAGAGAGAATCAAAAGGAAATGCATCAGTCTGTAGTAACTCCAGGTTTCAGTTCAAGGTCTACAGAACATATTGGGAGAAAAGGAAGTAAAGTCCTGTGAAAGACCTTTGGCAAAAGATTTTTTATTTGACAATCTTTCAAGATTAATGTATCGCTGTAAGTCACTCACTCTTCCCACTGGTGGTGTGGATTGAGCTACAGATCATAGGGCTTTATTTAGCCCAGCTGGCAGCAAACGTAGCAAAACACTTTGGACGGTAGTTAGGCAGCTTATGCAAAATGCATGGCTCATCTCTGACAAGGTTTAATTAGGCAGCTCTCCTCATTACAAAACAAGTTTAGCAATTAACTGACATAGGCAATTCCACTGCAGTGTGAAGGATAAAATAGGCTGGAGTGTCAACCACTGCCTCCTTCAAACAAGCGTCCCGAGGGCAGGGTTGTGATGTGCTGCACAGGGAGACAAGTTATGCTGGTGATGATGTTTGGTCTATTCCTACTCTGAAGCCCAAGAAGTTGGGTTTCCCTATGTGTCAGCCTGGCTGGCACCTGTGCTTTTCATCCCCTGGCAGTTTCCATTTTTCTCTTTGACATCTGTCTTAATTTTGGGTTGCCTTGCTTCCTTCAGCTACAAGTTTGGCAATGATGGGCTGTTGTTTGTCATTCACAGGTTTTAAATTATCTACTTTAACAACTTGGTATTGTTACTTATGTAAAGAATTATTATTTTCACAGACTAATAAATATTAAAAGACTTGTGGAAATTAAATATTGAAAACTCCAGGCTGCTTCCATGGGCAGGGATCTGGCACTATGGCTTTTGTCTAGTATCAATACTAATGGGAAGACAGGTGTAGGTTTCACAAAACATCTGTTTTTAGCTATGGGAACATGGTACTTATTCAACACAATCGATATTTTGGGTTATTCTTGATCTTCAAAAAGAAAGATGAAAAGAAGGGTGATGAAAGATGAAAAGAAAGGTGAAAAGATTCATTAGACAAAAACTTTTCAGCTATTTCAGATTTACAAATTCCCCCTTCTGCAGTTTTAGTTTCTGTGTACATGCTGCACATGTGCTGTGATTTTTAACTTATTTCCAGTAAATTTTTTATTCTGCTTTTTTTCCCCTGTTTTATATGAATGCCTCAGAAGTCATTCATGGATCTGTAGGCATCTCTGGGCCATGCTTTGGAAACAACTAGATTATTCAACCTGCAGTACCAATACCTTTGTAAACCCCTCCTAGGAGTCTCTTTGGTGTAGCAGCACAGTATGTTGTGTCCCATATTACTCCATGTTTTGTTTAGAAAACTAGTCCTTCGTGAGCCCTGCAGCTTGGCTATATCAAAGTGCCTGTTTTAAAAGCCTTTCCCTAAGCGTATTTACAGGCAGGATTTGCTGATTTAAATAGCTATGTGGCTCACAAGTTTGTGAGGTTAAAAATGCAGTAGGAAACCACTGTAAACATTGCATCACCAGCTGAGAAGGAGCTGGAGACACTATGTCGAATGGTCAAGAAGAAATTGACTTTAAATACAGCTTGGACGGCTGCCTAGAAAATGGGAGGGATTCAGTAGCTGAGGTTTACATTAGGAGTTGTGTTAGATGTTTCTCCCAATAAACATGAGCAGCCAGGCGTGTCAGCCTGCAGCGTTTCAGGACACTGCACTTAAAAGTGACTTCTTCGTTTTGCCTGATGTGGGCTGCTCCTATTGGCATCTGTGGCAAAAGTGCAGCCAGTTCAGCTGGAGCATGCAGGGGCCTTTCAAGAATATTTATGGATGTGCATGGCTACATGGTCCATGACATAGAACCAATAAGCATAAAAGCCAATCTTTGTTTCCTCTGGTATAAGCTAATGGTTTATGTGGAAAATTGAAACTGGCCAGCTGTCTCGGTTGCATTCAGCAGAATCAAGGCTGCTTAGGAGAAAGCATGAGCATTTACCGAAAGAAATGTTAAGAGATTAGTCTGTGGAGCAGTAAACACAACTAAGTCGTTTTAAGCCCAAGTTGTCTTAAGCAAAGAAGATTTCCCAAACACATGGCTGTAAAGAAGGGAGGTTTATGGAATAATTTCTTTATCGTGCCTAGAAATTGTTCTGAAAATGGTAAATTTGGGTGTAAAATAATAATTTAAAGAAAATGCCAGGGATAAGTTCTTATATTACTACAGGGGAGAAGTTTTTTCCCGTACCAATCCATACCCTCCTTTTTTTAGCTCCCTGAGCTGAGCCCATTCTACTCAGTTCAACAGAAAATCACTCACTTTCTTGCTGAATTAATTTGCTGCTGTTCTAATGTGTTGAATTGGCTCAGCAGAAGATGAGAAAAACCTGCTCAAAAGACATGCAGAAGGTCTAGGCCAGGAGCACAAGAAGAGAGAAGTAGGCATGCCATTCCCCTTTTTGTGGCAGCAAGGCCCCAAGCAACTCAAGCCTTCTTGTACAGCTTCATCCCCCTTTGTGCTCTTTCTTTGTTACATGACCTCATACTCCATCCCAAAAGGCTGTGGGATTGCTTGACCATTTTTACAAGAAATGACAGGAAGGGCATAGGAGAACTTTTAGCCTTTGGTTATTTTGCGTGTCCTGAGAAAATGGACAGGTTCAAGCCTAACCTCAAACACCTTTTGCCCCTAAGCCAGGCTGTGCTATAGATGAAACACCAGTGCTCGGTGGGGTGGGTGTGATACAGGTAGGGCTGATCGAGCAAAAGAGATTTGACATCAGCGGCAGGGCCAGGTCCTTGTCTTTTTGGGCTGTGAGCTGTGCCTAGTCACATCCTCGACAGTTCTCCTTTCTGCCTCGCATCCATTATCTTTCATCCTGCTCGTGCTATTGACGTCATGCCCTTGTACCTCCTTGTCCCCTACTTTTTAACCTCGCTTTCCATCTGTGTCGCTATGGTCTTTAAAAAGGATTGTTTGTAGATGCTTTTATTAGCAGAAAGTAAAACAGAGGAAGACCACAGAGACGAGGAAGCCACAGAATAAATAACAATTGAACTTCGCCATGAGAACTTCTTTTGATTCACTGCAAAAATAAATAAATGCCTCCATATCAGCCAGTGAGGAGAGGTGAACAAATCTGGTTTATTGTCTAGAATATTGTTTTTCTCATTTTGTATCTTGCAGGAGCAATGACAGCATGTCTGAAAATGTCGAAAAGTTTCACAGATGTTTTTTCTTACTTCTCCCTGACTCTTCTAATTCTAAATATTTTCATCAGCACACAAATGTAATCATAGATCCTGACGCATTCTCATGGAATAGCACCTGATGTCTGTTTTCAGTATTTCTGGCAGTAACGAAATATGACAGAGCCTTCCCCAATGAGTATTTAACAGGTATTTTAGCTGCTCAGACACCTTACATTTAAAACATGCAAGAGACAGCACAAGAGCAGCACTCCGCAGCTATGGCATGTATAAACATCAGGTTTAGCTGACTACAGGACAAGTGCTAGAATCTTCCTTCTAAGAACAAGGAAAGCACTCCACTGGAGACCACCCTGGCTGATGTATCTGGGGCCGTGACTCCCTGTGCCTGAGTATTCCCTGCATGTCCCCTGCCACCCGCTCTTCTCCTCGGGTCATCCTCTGGAATTAACTGGCCCAGCTGCCCCCATGGCCGTGTCCGTTGCTCACCAATGTACGGAGAAGGGCAATAATTACAGACAGATGCCAGCACAATGCCATGGGGATGGGGAAGGAAGGGGATCCCGGGGGTGGCCGAGCAGCAGTGCAGTTGCATGCGAGGCCACAGGCTCACTGCAAGCGAGCTGCTGCCTCCTCGTCCTGCTGGCTGCTGTGTGCCCTCGTGCTGCTGGCAGTCATGGGGCTGGGTAAGGCTGACCCAGTCCTGTGTTCCCGCGACAGTCCCTCCTTGCAGCCGGCTCTGACGCCCGCTGTATCCTCCCTCCGCAGCAGCCCGGCACGCACCCGGTGCTGGGGCAAGCGCAGCGCGATCACCCCGAAGGCGCCGCGATCCCGGTGGCGGACGGAGGGCGACGGGCGACGCTTCCCGCTGGCGGCGGCGTTGCTGGCGGGACTGCGGCCTTGGGGACACCCGGCCCGGCGCACCTGCACCGCCCGGGGCCGCCCCCGGCCCGCCCCGGCCCGGCCCCCGGCCCCGCCGCGCTATAAGAGGGGCGGCGGCGGGCCGGGCTCTCACGCTGGCGGCGGGAGGCGGCAGCGGCGCTGGGCATCTCCGCCCGCCTCCGCCATGAAGTCTCCTCCAGCCCAGCGCCCTGCGGGGCAAGGTGGGAGCGGCGGGCTGAGGGGGCAGGCGGGACCCCTTTCCTTTCCTTCCCTTCCCTTCCTTTCCCTCCGCCGGGGTGGGGGCGCGGGGGGCGGGCGGGGTGAGGGTCGGGTCGGGCAGGTCCGGTCCGGTCCTGACACCGCTGCCGCCGCCCGGCAGCGCCGGGGGAGGACGGCGGCGGGGCCTGGCGGAGGCGCTGGGCGAGTTCGACGCGGTGCTGGCGGAGTTCTCCTGCCCCGCCGGCCGGCGCCGCTTCTTCTACGGCGAGCACCTGGAGCGCATGAAGCGGAGGAGCAGCGCCAGCGTCAGCGACGGCAGCGGCCTCAGCGACTCCGAGAGTGAGTGTCTGTCGGTCCGGCCGTGCCGGCCCCGGGGCGCGGGGCGGCCGGGAAGCGACGCTCCAGAGCGGGTGTTAAACCAGCACGTAGCCCTCTTTGAGAGAGGCAGGGACCCGGGAGCGGGAACGCGCCTGTTTCTATAAAAGCAGTGCGTTTTCGTTTACGTTCTGGGCTAGAAGTCGCAGAGATGCGGAGTCTGGCCCCGCTGGTTTTACTCACTGGTACTCTCTTGAACAGGGGAGTTCTGGTGTTTTAGGGGAGCTGAAAAAGCTCTCTTTGGGAGAAGGTCGGGCTGTCAGCCGGCTGCGGGACACCGGGACGTCCCGGCATCTGCAGTAAAAGATCTCTTTTGGGTTCACAGGGGCCATCCGCTGTGTCTCGGTAACCAGAATTATATGTATAGAGAGAGTGAGCCAAAATATGCTTTCCACAACTGGTGGAAACTCGTCTACATTACCCGTTATAAGAATGGTTATCCATCCCTCCATCTGGATGGAGGACAGTGTTATCACTGTTTCCGAGGTGCTAATTTTAAGCTACCTTGTGCCCAAGTACACTAGATGTATATGAATGGTGTGTGCAGAACATGGAACAGGAAGGGTGGAAAGCTGCTTGGAGCAAGAAAACATAGAATTGGAACTAATTTTTTTTTCTAGTTAACTTGGGAAAAAATTCAACCCCTCCTACTGGCTTTACTAATCAGGGAGAGAAAACATCTTTCGTCTTCCATACAGTGAGGCTGGAAACTGCCGTTCTCTTTGGGAGCAGTAGGTTACTTTCTCAGAAGTAAGTTCTGCTAAAAGCAAACTATAACCAGTTTTGTTGGTTTAGGTTTTTGGTTTGGTTTTGTTGTGTTGGTTGCATGTTGGTTTTTTTTTGTTAATTTCCTAACTATATGGGAAGCTTAGTGAAAATCACCTGTTTTGCAGCCATTTGTAATAAGACTACTTCTCTAATTTCTGTTCTGCCTCTTTATCAGTTCAGGGACTCAAGGGTGCAGTTCTGTTGACTTAGTGCTA
The DNA here is from genome assembly GCF_000738735.6 of Corvus cornix cornix. Classification (NCBI taxonomy): domain Eukaryota; kingdom Metazoa; phylum Chordata; class Aves; order Passeriformes; family Corvidae; genus Corvus; species Corvus cornix. The sequence continues at coordinate 57,598,103 of NC_046332.1, read as the reverse complement.
AAACACTAATACTATCTCCTTAGTACTTGAGCTGTGAGAGCATAGCTTCCTCAGATTATCAGAGCCCTTTATTTCATCATCATGGATATGCTTCATTTGGTTGACAAGTATTGTTTTACCTGCCCTGAACTTGGATACCTTGGCTAGCACTGCCTTTCGGTTTTTTTCTGTAGTCAGTGGAAGTACATGGATCAAGATGCTATTTTTCTGTTTCATAATGTAGAGTGTAGTACTTCTTCTAAGTATCTCTCCATCTCCAAGGAAGATTTAGAAATGTGTGACACTTGTGTTTCGGATGGACACTTGGTCTGGACACTTGTCTTTCAGATGGCTGAGGGTGTGTGAGGTGAAATCTGCCTTTACTGAGTCAAGCTGGCAGCCCTAGTGTTACTATTTCTTGTGCAGTCTTCATTGTTGTGATATGTTAACCTCTCACTCATTGTGAGACACTTATTGTGTCTCACAGTTGAGACACTTGTAATGATACAGTGAAATAATCTACTGGTGAGAAAATGATCAAAACCCCAACCCAGTATTAAGAACTTATTCTTCTTGTATGGAGAAATGCTAAGTAACTACAGATAGCTATCTGCTGTGGTTCAAAAAACTTAAATCTTGAAAACTGCTTAAAATTGCTGTTAGAATTGACAAGATGGATCTTGGGAGGAAGATACAGTGTTCTCTGGCAGGGCAGAAGGCCTGGTGAGAAAACAGCATGCTTATGTAAACAGGCAGATCACATCTTCAGGAAGATCTGGAAAATAAAAATCTGTGTGGCAAATCCACACTGATTTAGGTTGAAGACAGTAGTGGGTTAGTAGGATAGACAGGGTTTGAAGGCTCCATACAAAGTCCTCAAAGATCTTGCATAAGGAACTTGTCAAGTTTTCATATCCCATCCCATGCCTGAGTTCCTCCCTTGGTGATGCATCATGTGAAAGGTGGCTCTGGAGAAATCAGAATCACTGTCACCTGGGCACTGGGATATATGGGACCAGGAGGGTGCACCAGAGTCTATGAGGATATATGTAAGGGAAGGGAAAGAAAAACAGCCAGCTCTGCTCATGGCTCAGGTAAGGCCTGGTGAAACACTTCTTAAAGGAGTCATTCAGTGTAGTCAACTTTTTATTTTGAAGTTAGAGTAGGAGAGGAATTGTGGATTTATGAAGAGCTCCTTTTATAAAACAGGCTCTAGTGTCTGATGTAATCCAGCTACACTCCCTACATCTATTTTAAGAATAAATGCAGGGAGTTGCCTACTTACCCAGGTTCTTTCTGTTCAAACTCAAGTATTTATTTTCCCCCAGGTTTATTTTCCCTTTGATTTCTGTAATATTAGTGTTAGCCAGTGTAGTGCTGAATTCATGACCTTGCTCTTCTGTGGTAAAGCTTAGGTTAAAATACCACTGCAGAATCAAGGAGTAACTGGGCTGAAAGAGCAAGTTCTGATAATGTGAATCTGTAAAAACTCTGCAGAGAGTTTGAAGGATCATCTTGTTCATGAAGACTCTTTACATCTTTGCAAAATCTTGTTATCCAGTGCCAAGGCTGTTGCAAATACACTTTATCATGTGTGTAACAGAACAGTGCAGACTATTGTGTTTTAGTGCTATCTGTTGGTTGTTGTTTAATCTAGTCCTCCTAACTGATGTGGTGTGGCTGAAGGTTAGGCATATGTATCTTTTGGCCACTCCTGCCATGATATCTTTCCAGTCAGATGGAACTGTAAGAGGAGGAAACATTTCAAACTGTTGCAACTGTTTGTTTCAGTGCCCTGAATCAGCCTTAAATTCAGTTTCATGAGAAGCTACTAACAAATGTCAAGTGGTCATACTTGAAAAATCCTGTTTAGTAGGGCAAGGAAAGCCTTTTCCTCCCCTGGGGTTTCTGCCATGAGGGTGAGCCCATTTAATTTAACAGAAAAATTTACAAAAGATCTTTATCAATGCTGTTAATCCTGAAAATATTCTTTCATCTTAAAATTTCACCCTAGCTCCAAAAATACTACTTTAAATTCTTGTATTACATATTTCTGGCTCTTGAGAAACAGTAGGATTTTGAAGACGCTACTGTGGAAAATGACTACACTAGTACTTTGTTCTCCCACATCTTGTCCTGTCATTTGATTAAATGATCTTTGGACGAGGTCTGGCTTGGCTGTGGTTAAGCACTGAACATAGCACAATGGACTCTAGACCTTGCAGTAGCAGAGAGGCTTGTGTGTGCAGATGTGTGTGATGATCTCGGCCCACGAGTATTACATTAACCACCACAGCTGATTGGGTCAGTGCTGGAAATCATGATGCAACTGCTGAGTTACTCCAACATTCTGCTGGACTGTGAGTGAGTACCACTTACGTTTCAACCTGATGTATTCAAACAAATTGATGCCTAGCAGCTTTGTTTTTTAGGTTATTAATTGTGCTGGAACTTCAAAGTTGAGGAATACTTTATAAATCTCTGCTATTCACAGCATATGCTGGCTGTGATAAAATAGGATTTGTGCTAGAGAGTGCTGTGCTGGCAGAAGCCACTAATGTAGATGCAGCTGTATTAATGAACTTACAGATAGCATTGTCTTCTGGTGTTGGAATAAGCTTGCAAAGAAGAGCGCAGGCTTGCCTGTGTCAATTGCATGCCCAGTCAGTGCATTGTGCTAGTACGGTATATGGCAGTGTCAGGACAGTCTTCCAAGTTTAGGCTTAGGATAATGAATGGGAAGTTGGACTTTATGAGAGGCTGAGAAGGGAAGTGCTTTGGTGTTTCTCGGGCCAAAGTTACAATAACACTGAAAAGCTACATCATAATCTGTTGTTGTTCTCTCAGAAATGTTTGATGCTTGTAGCTCCATGTTTTCTTGAGACAGGTTCGGCTTCCAGCCTCTCCCTTAAAAAGCATTCTCTCTCTCTTAAAAGCGTTGCAAAATAAATGCATCAATTCAATTCTTGTGCTCATACAGCCTGCAGTGTTCCTTTGTAGTTATTTTTTAGAGGTAAATGATTTCTGAGCAATGCCTCATGGCTTTTGAAAACAACAAAGAAATCCTGCGGGCATCTAGAACTCTAAATTTTATGATTTTAAAATCAAGTAGGTGCAGGGGTTGAGCAGGATCTGTTGACATCAGTCCTTGGTGTAGTGCCAGCACTTGTGGTTACACGGATGTGGCTGTGGATGTCCCCATGTGCTTGTGCTAATGCCTAGGCTATCCAGAGGTGAAGCACCAGCCACTGTTAGTACTGCAGCACTCACCCTGAAAAACCTGTTCACATTGTCAGTCCTGTAATGTGTGACTGTTACGAAAGTAAAGGCAACAGAAATGACTGAAGACATAAAATAGTTTCCAAATGCTTAAATAGACTGGGACTGTCAGGCTAAAAAAGAGGTGTTTTGGGTGGGGACAAGACAATCTTCCAGAACATCCTAAGTGACATTACGAAAGTGACTGCTACCTCACCAGTATGAGGAAATAAAATTAAATTAGCATTTTTCAAAGAAATGGTGTTACTTCTTTCATGAACAGTTAAAGATACTGCCTTAAAGTATTACAGATATTCGAAGTTCACATACTCAAAAATAACTTGATAAAATCCCAGCAGGAAGGATGGAGGACTGCTTGGGCAGATGCCACTGCTGTCTCAGGAAAGAGACTGGTATGTGCATTGTGAGAGCTTGGTAGAGCTTCTTTTGAAACTCTGTGTGTGGCTGCACCGCTCTAAAGCTCTTCTACAGGCATCTGCCATGAGTTGTTGTGAGAGACAGGATGTGAAGTAGATGAGCCTTTGGTCTCTGCAGCAAATGCCAGTCTTGTAACTTGAAAAGGAGGTAGATTGTGTCTGTGAACTTCCAATGGCCTGTCTCAAACAAGAGGGCAATGCAATATTTATAGTGAGAAAAAATTGAGACTCTCCTGGAGAAATGCCCTTTTATTAAATGATCTGAGAAATAAAGTTTTATTCTGTTCCTGATACGTCCAAGGGGAAGAGAAATTGGAAGTTTCAGGTGCATAGCCTTCTCTTACAGGTATTTCAGTGTGCTGAGAAATGCACTTTTTTGTAAGATTTCCCATTCTTTACACTCCAGCATACCCATTGCTCTTGCTTGTAAGAAAGGAAGATTAGTAAATGGAAGGTTGGAGCTGGAAACAGCCTACCTTTCCACTCCCCCCCGTGGTTACAATCCACGAGGCATTGTGTACGATGAGAAAACATGCTTGGATTTCAGGCTTCCTAGATCATTTTTGTGCAGCTGTGTGATTTGAAATCCTTTAAATAATGATGCTTAGATGTGTCAGTAGAGAAAAGGTGTCAGTTTTTGGTCAGTATTGGAACAGATGTTTGTTAGCTAGGCAAAATCCCCCCAAAAATAAACAATGCAGCTAAGTGTAACTGTGATGATGATAAAAATAAACACTGTCTTTGGGGGCTGAAACATATGTATTGTGAAACAAGCTTTTTGTGCCATGAATATTTCTCACTTCTACTGGTGACATTACAATTTCCAGGGGTTTTTTTCTGATTTTTTAACAAGTCGGCTGTGTTCTGTTTGGAATTAGCTGTGCAGTCTGCTCATTAAGTGTTGGGTTACTGTTTTATAATAAATTCATGGTTTGTAGACACTTCAGTGGACTTGTGAAGCTTCTCTCTGACAGCTTTAGGGATGTGCTTTAATTTTTTCCCCTAAAACTTTCCCCACTGAAAACTGCAGTAAAACTTTTACCAACTCCAGTGCTCTTCAAAATTGTGTCTTGAGTCATGGTACTAGAAAGAGCATGATATTAAAGAAGCTAGACAGCTGAACTTTTCCATTGTCTCTTTTAAAAGGAAAAGTTTGAGGTTTTTCTCCTTCAGTCAAGTACTGCCGAGAACCTTTCAAGTTCTCATTTTGTGGGGACATTTCTATATTTACATGGTACTGCCATGGTTTATTTTGTGGTTTAACCATATACTGGAACAGCAAAGTTATACTAACTACAGATTACTTTGCCAAAGTAAAATACACCCATATTTATTCCTACTCCCTAATTTTGCAGTGTAGCTTGACTGATGTAAATGAACTCACTAACAAAAGTATCAGATTTTAAGGCTATTTTTTTTTAAAGGGGCAATTTGAGTTTTGTTGTTTTTTAAACAGCTGAAGTGGCATAGTTTATATATAAGCATGGGGACTAGAGTCAATGCGCAAAGTGAAAAATAAGTAATGAATTATAAACTTGCCGTGGGAGAGAAGGAGCTGGAGGAGGAAGGACAGCATCAGTGGGATCCCTGGCATCAGCCCCTGGTTATTGGGTTGCAGAGGATGTTGTATTTGTCTGGCAGTGGAACTCTTCCAAAGGCCATTATTGGAGGTGAATGAGCAAATCTTGGCAGTGGCAGCTGGTAGAGAGCAAAGACTGAAGTGTTCTTTTCCCAGAGCTTCCTGCCCTACAGCCACACTTTGCCAAAGAGGGTATTTTTCTGTGGTAGATGTCATAAATATTTTTTAACAGTACATTGTTTTCAGCAGTTATGGTGACCTTGCTGGTGGAGTCAATGCATTCCTCCTTACAGCACTAGAATTTCTGATGCTTGGTGGCATGAATAAGCCACAGTTAGTAACTTAAGTACATTTTTGCTTTGAGAAAGATAAATGTTGATATTTTCCTGAAACTATTACAACCCATCAGAAGATAACACTTATGTTAAAACATTTTACCTTTTGAAACTGGAAGAAAAACATTCAGAGATTTAAAACAACAGTTTTGTCATATTTTATCTTTGCTCAGTTGTAAATATTTCCCAGCATATTGTTTGTGGAAGCAAGTGGTGTCAATACATTGCAAAGTAAGCAGTTAGTGCTTTCAACTGCTTATAGAAGGATAATGAAGAGAAAAAAACCAAAAAGAATCAAAGGTGTCTGCTAGCTTGGATGTTCACATGGATATATAGAAAGAATTACGTGAATAGTTTGTGGCCAGTTTTAATGGTTTAATAAAGCTTTTGCAATTTGAGTTGTTCTGACAAGCACAAAAAGAATGTTTTAATCTATCTGTAAATAAGAGTAACTGGAGCTTTGGATTTTGTGTATGACAAGGATTGGTTGGCAATATAAATTCCCAGCCTTGCTACATTCGCTGTTTGAATTCTAGTAGCATAGATTTCACATTATAAGCGTACTCAGTTATACCCATAGTTCTCTGTATTTTTTATTAATTCAATGAGCTGTAAAAGCTAAAATATGAATTAATTTGGAAATTCTTGTTCTCATCTTTCAAATAAATTGCCTGGAAAGTGTTTTATCTTTGGTGTGTTCTGTCAGTGTTTCAGTGAATTACAGTCTTGGCTATGTTTGCGTGAGCTATTACAAGTTACTTGGCCTTTTGGTGATGGCAGGGGATTTGTCCTGAACAGCTAGAATTTTCCATTCTGTGTTTCTTAGTCACTGGGGTTTGCATCTTGGCTGAAAGAAATGTGGTATTAGTAGGCAATTGTTCTGTAAGCTGATTTCAGGAGGAAATTTGCCATGCCTTTAATGGAGAGGAAGTATCAGTTAATGTACAGGGTTCATGTGGTATAGTACAGCACTGCTGACATATCATTGCAGAGCACTATCAGTTTTCCTTCACCCTCAGGTTCTTTTTTTTTTCTTCTGTTTTTAGGAGCTACTTTTAAAATGTCTTATCTTTTCCCCCCGTTTTTCTATCTAAAATTATCTCAGTGCTGCATTGTACTCATGAAGTCTTTCTTGTATTTGAAGTTTCAAGTAGCTTGGTTTTGATCTGCTGAAGTTTAGAGAGAACAGCACTTCTTAAGAGTGAAGATAAAGAAATTGCAATTAGGGGATAGCTTGAAGAAGCATACCCATCTCTATAAACAAGAAATACCACGTGGTGGCTGACCAGGTGGCAGCCCCAGGTCACAGATGGCAGTCACGTCATCAGTCATGTTTGCGAGGCGCTGTGGGTAGCGTGTGTTTGCCAGACCAGGATCTGAGCTGATGGCAGAGCAAACTGAAAGACACAGCACAGTGGTGGGCCAAAATGCATGGGAAAGAGGAAAGTACTCCAGGTTGAAGCTTTTGCCCCAAGCCTTTTCAGTGTGTATTGTAACAGACGTAAGCTTGGAAGCCAGCATGGAACAAACAAATCAGCTTTTATGGCTGAGGAAAGATCTGAGAGGCTTTGCAGGTGCAGTCGTCTCGTCTGACTTGTGATTGTACCTGTATGTTCCTGTGGAAGGTGCTTTTGCACTGGAAAGGACAGCAGGCTAGAGGAGGTGGGTGTGGAGACGCACCCTTCTTCCCAAAGGCGGCTGAACTTGAGGAAAAGGAGTAGTCTGCAAGAGGGTGGTCTCAGTGTCTGCTGTCTGGAGACATCCTGGCAACATTCAGGGGAGGTGTAGATGTGCAGATCTTGGCAGGGCAAGCTGTGTTCCTGCCCCCTTCTGCCAATTCATCAAGACACGCTTAACTTAAGTAAGGTAGTCCTCTCCTGGCACAGCAAATGGGACAGACGTCCGAGGATGTGGGACAGTTCTCTCTTGGATGGACTTGGTGCTGCAGCGTAGCCGCCTCCCAGGCTGCGGCTCCAGGGACAAATGCTGTGTGTGCTGCCAGGAGCAGAATTGCTGGCCTCGATGGCAAGCAGTGGTAGTCACCACTCAATACAATAAGACATACTCTGATGTCCTGGGCAAGGTGCCAAGTAAATGAAGACCATGTTTGTATCACAATGGTTTCTTTTTGTAGAACTACAGTTTTCAGGTCACTGGCTTGAAACTGCAGGACCAGCAGTTTTAGTGTCTCTAGCACAATGACAATGCCTCCTTCCAGTGGAGCCAGGAATAATACTTGGGGTGCCCTGTACATTTTGCAACTTCTTACATGAAGAAAGACAAGGTAAAGATACTTTTTGATACTTTTGGAGCTTAAGGCCTCCTCTAAACTACCAGAACATCCAAAAGATATTGGAACCTTTTCTGGTCCTTTCCAGGGCATATAAGGCTTTCTTTAAAAGACCACCTAAAATAAGACTGCAGGATATCTTGTGTACCAGTGTACTGCATCATGAACTCCAGAGAGTCACAGAATAAAAGAGAATTGAAAATGCCATACCTAAAGCAGCAGAGTAATGTATGGAGAAAGAGGTGCATTGCTTTGGGTATACATGTATTCTTTATTCTGGGGGGCTGTCCTTGTCCTGGAGCTCTCTATTCAGGTTGTTTTTTTGTTTGTTTTTTTTGTAGCTTTTGAAAAATTTAGGTAACAGAATTTCCCAGAATATTGTGAATTAGGCAGGTCCTACTAGGTTTAATTTAGCTGATGTGGGATAATTGTCATTTCTGTATAATTTTTCAAATGGCGCTGACTTCAGGGAAAGCTAACCCTTTCCTTACTGGGGATGAGGATTGAGCCTTGGGCTGCTTTCTTTTTAACAGTAGGAGTGGGAGCAACAATAGAGGGTTTATTTATTTATTTCTCTGGTTTTGAAGACTGTAAATCTGAGTTCTACAGACTTTGAAGTCCATATAGGAAAGGCTGTATTTTGGGTTTCAATTATATTGCAAACTTGCAGAAGGTGTTAAGTTTACTTTATAATGTTGCTTTTTTACAGGTGCAGATTCACTCTACAGAAACAGTTTCAGTCTCAGTGATGAAAAGCTCAACTCTTTGACTGCATCTACTCCAAGCTTGCCATCCCCTTCAGTAACTCCTTGTAAAGGTATCTTAATTTTAACTGTTGATGTTTCTTCCTAATCCTCAACTATATGGGCTTCTTCCTGGGTGCCGAGATTCACATGCTTGCATGGACTTTTTTGTATTTTTGTTTGGGTTGGTTGGGTTGTTTTATTTGGTTGGGTTTTCTGTTTGTTTGTTTTTGTGGGTTTTTTTGTTTGGTTGGTTTTTTGTTTTGTGGGGGTTTTTTTGGTTGGTTGGTTTTGGTTTTTTTTTCAATGATAACAAAACTAAGGATTACTATTGAGCACATTACAGGTCCAAGTATTATTGTCTTGATTATAAATGGCAATAGCATGCCATATCTGCACTTTGCAGGTGGCCTGGCAACTCTTTTGGTTTTGAAACACTGAGCTAAAAAAATTAGTTTTCTGGCTGATAAGGATTAATTATTAACTCGTGTTACTTCTTTACTGAAGAAACTAAGTGGCTTAAGTTCTCTACAAAAATACTTAGCCTGAATGCAGGGGCAGAGGGACTCCTCTGAAGCCATGTGCTGCCATTTAAGTTAACACAATTGCTCAGATCCATACAGACCTTGCACTGCTGATACAAGCCATATAGTAGTAATTCCTTCCTCCTTTGAAGCTATGCTCTTCAAAAGTGGCTTCTGTCTTGCAGCTGATCTGACTTCCCAGGACAGTGCTTCATTCAGGTTAACTTGGATTAACTCTGGAGCAGACATATCAATAAGTGAACACTCATACATATGTACTACGTGGTGCTTTTGTTACAGCTACTCTCCTCAGGTGCATGCTCAATAGCCTTTCATGCTTTCATATCTTTTTGACAGTGACCAGTCACAAAAACCCAAGTTAAACGCTTTCTTTTCAATTTAGTCTGATATTAGGGAGAAATTATGAGTAATAGTTTCTATGAAGTAGCAAAAAAGAGTTCAGTTAAACTGACAGGAAATATTTGGCAAAGAATTACACTAAAGGACAAGATGCTCTTCCTGATGAGAAGACAGAAAGAGTTGGAGCAGGCTTGGAAAAAATCACAGAAGTGAGATACGGAAGCAACTTCCAATAAAACTAGACTGAATGGAAACAGTGATGTTGTCAGAAGTGGAAACCTAGGTGGATGTTTTGTTCCAAATTTATAGTGTATGGATCAAGGTCAAAGGATCTGGCAGCACAGCAAACCAGTGATACTGATATGATTTTATGGGGCTAAGATTTGAGTAGGTCCGGGAGCTCATTGGGTGGGATTGATTAGGGCCATGCATGCAGTATCTGAATAGATGAAACAAGAAAGATGGCCACAGTAGCAAGGACACAGAGTAGTTGACATGTAACTTTTATTCTTCACTTCAACTACTCCTTTTTAAGGAGACTAAATAAAATATTGCTTTGTGTTGCTTCTGTCAAATGGAAAATTATAAAAGCTGGAGTTTCAGTTCAGTCTCCTGTGTTCTGTAAGTGCTTTTGGACATTGCAGCAACCCTATTGAACTTTGCTGACCATAAGCCACAGCATGTTTGGTACCACTGAAAATTATTTGGAGGGTCGTGTGTTTCTAGTGCTTCTTCTAGCCAGAGAAACATGCCATCTCTAAGCAGTATTGACCCTTATTTTACAGCAAAGCTTGGAGACACAAAAGAACTGGAGGACTTCATTGCTGATCTTGACAGAATATTAGCAAGTAAGTAGATTTTTATTAGTAGCTTGTGTCTCACTTGGTACTTGTTATAAAGAGTGTTGGAAACCAAAGTATGGGGAGAGAGGGAAGGAAAAGATAGAAAAAGTTTATATAATGTGGCTTCCTTTTCGTTTATTAGTCCTGTGGATCATTATATGGATAAGAAAGTAAACCAGACTAAATTCTGATCTTTGCCTGAATGTTCAAGGCATGCAGTTTAGCCTGTGTGACAAAGGCTGAACTCAATTAACCCCTGTCCCCACCTCTGACTCAGCTGCAATTCACCTCTCTTTGACAGTGGATTGATAAATAAACATCAGCTTTTTAATATGCTCAATACTCAGCTTAAAAGCTGGTGATTTATTTCTTCATAATAAAGCTAAGTAACTGGAGGAGTATCCACAGGTGAAGAAAATCTTTTTGTTCTAGACTCTGCTTTATGAAAGAATTAAGGAACAGATATCTGTATCTGTTGACTTAAACTAAAAGTCAAAATCCTGTTTGTGCTTGTCTTTACCAGGAGTGGAATTTAGATCACTTTTTCTGCCACTATCTAGAAATTGTATCTTTCAGCTACAGTAATGAATTCTTCATTATGATTTTTAAAGAAAAACAACAAAGCCAAAAAACTGGACACCTATTGTCAAGCATGCACTCTGCCTATTCCTTTTGCTTCTTCTTCTGTTGTGGACATAATACAATTTCTTTTGTGTTTCAGGTTGGGGTTTTTTTTTTGTGTGGAACCAGGCTATAGAGCCCAAACCACCAAGTTGTAGGACTAGACCTAAATAGCAGCATAAACAAAGCCCTCTCAGACTGTGAACTGAGAGTTTTGTGTATTCATTAGGTATTTTCCCTTCCCTGTATTTCTTGAAGATGTAGACTTAATTCAAGACAGCTGCCCTTACAAATGTCCTGCTTCCCTGCTGTCTTACTTGTATCTTAATCCTGGTTTCACTTCTCATTCTTAAAATACATTCTCTAGTTTCCTGTCTTGTGTCATGGATGTAAGCTTGAGCTAACTCCATCTTTACCAATGAAATTTAATTCACTCCTCTGAAAAAAATCCAAGTTTTGGAAGGTTTGCGTAGGACAATGAAAGCCGAAACTGCCAAATATTTCCATTGCTGTATCTTGCACAGCCATGTCGCAGCTAACTCTAAGGGGCTGCCTATAACATATAGGTTTCATTTTTCCCTTGCAAGGTACATCAAAGATGAAGGCAGGAACTACCACCTGTGCTTGTGGCTTTGCGCTTTTTTTTGGTGTGATTTTTTTTTTTTTTTTATCCCAACTAGACAAATCTCCAGCGATCTCTGCAGTCTCATTTGTACAGTGTCACTGTACAGTGAGGAAGAAGTCCAACTTCCATCTGGTATTTATCATCATATTTTTGAGGAGTTGTATTTATATGCTTGAGGTTACACAGAACTTTGTACAGATACCTTTTCAAGCCTGGTGCACTTGTTAGAACAGTGCTTGCCTTGTCTTTTTGGCACACTAGCATTTCAGCATTCACGTTAATTTAAAAAAAAAGAAGACATAATTTGGCTTGTTAGGCAGTCTAGGAAACTGGGTGTAGGCAAGTGTCTGAGACATCAACAACATGCAATCTTATTTAATAGAGAGCTTAATGATCTTTCTTCTGTATTTTCAGGTATGTGAAAGGAGTTTTCAGCATTGTGCTTGCACGTGAATGTCCTCTGAAGGATAAGTGACATCAATCAGTGAGAACTGCTGCTGCCCTAGTCTGATAACTTCATTCCTTGAGATGCCCTCTGAACATAACCTTTGTGAACTCCTACAAGTATTTAACTGGCAACATTGGTTTTGGGTTTGTTTTTTTTTTTTTTTTTACTTTGCAGCAGATGGAAGAAGATAACTTAAATGTTAGAGCTGTATTTTGCTTTAAAATATAGCTTGAATTTTAATTTAAAATTGCTTTTATGCAAATATATTTGTAATTTTATATAGTTGAAAACTTTAATGCTTTTTTCCATTATAATATATTTTTGTATGCAAATAAATTCTGAACTGGAATCCAGATGTCTGGAAGCTTCCTATGAACATGCAAACTCTGAAACATAAGTACAAATTAAACTCTTATTGAAAACAACATGCTTTAAAATATCTCAATAATGGTGTATTTGCTGCTAGGCAAAGTCTGTTATGCTAGTTTAATGTGATTGCTTACATAAGAGAACTTTGTACTATGTAAAATTAATACAATCAGGAAAACAATAAATTTGGTCAAACTGTTACTTCAGATTTGTGTTAATACAAATGAAACGACTGACTTAGTAGAGTTTTGAACAATAACACCTATTTTAAACCCTATGTAAAAGCTGGTTTTACTCTCAGACCATTTGACATGAAGCACTCACTAGTTGGGAGGTCAGACATTTAGGCCCTTCAGTTTAAAGGTGTGCAGGACCTGTACCACTGAGAAAATACTCGTGTCTGGATGTTTCTAATACCAGGCCCTTGGGTCTGGAACAGTAAACCACTCTGAAAAGACTTCCTGGACATCAGTGTGGTGCTGAAAGAGGGAAGGTGAACCTGTATTTTTACAAGGAACCTGATTCTTTCCATATGCATTAGGCACTGGGAATGTCATTATGTGAGCTCTCCTCCAGCTGCTGCAGCCATTACAGCTGGCTCTGCTGTCTGAGCTGTGCTCTCCAGTCTGTTCAGGCCAAGTGAGCTGGGGCTGGGCTAGTCTGAACTCCTGCTTAATTTTGGCCAAAGCTGTCTCGTGAGCAGTTGCTGGAGTGGTTCAGTTATTGTACCCACTTGGTCTGTTGTCTTTGAGTGTGTCTGGAGGGTGTGTGTACCTGTGACACAGCTACCTGCTTAGGGGACCTAAAAGACAGATTTGGACCTGCCTTCTGCAGCTTGGAGGAAATCTGCTGTGTATTTCCTAATAGGAGCACCATAAGGATGGTGGAGATCCATCTCTCTGGCTTTTAGATTTCCTAAAAATTGACCAAAACATTTGGCTCTTATTAAGCACCATATGATTCTTTTTTTCCAGGTTTATTCATTGGTAAGAAGAAGAAATTCTGAACTGGGTACATTTTTATCAGCCTGAAAAAAACAATTGAGGTTGTTGTGTGGTTTTTTTCCTTCTTTCAGGCAGAAGGGCAACATGAAGTGGAGCAGTGTGTAGTGCAGTGTGTTCCTGAAGAGGAAACATTCCTTTCAGCATTTCCTACTGCAGATTCTGTTGGTAAATTGTCCTGTAGAATAGAAAGGGAGTAAAATGATTTAGGAGGGTAAGGTTTCATGCTTGCAGGAGGTTAACTTTCAGATCTGTGAAGAAAGTTATGATTCAGGTTTGAGACAGTGATGTGCTTCTCCTTGCTCCAGGATCTTCCTAGAGGCTCCCACTTCACAGGAACCCTGTTATTAGCAGTGTAAAATTCACTGCTGCTATACTGTAAACGTACAGGAACAATTATTCCTTTTTGTTGCCTCTGTGGAACTTGAGAGGGGAGTCTGCCCCTCCTCCCCAGTCCCAGATGTGAAGGGATGTATTGCTGTGCAAAGTCAGCAAGGGGGATTCCTTTGGCTGCTGAAGGACTTCTGTTAAATGTAGAGACACCATGCCTTTCAGCAGGAGCTGAGGGAAGGGGAACCAGGACAGGAGAGACAAGCATGTGCTTCCCTTTTAAGAAACATCCTTAGCATAAGGCTTGTTTTTAAACCTGCTGGAATAGCAGCAGCAGTTTTGGCTGTTTTTCTATATTTTAATGTTAGTTGATAGTGTGAACAAGGGGGTGGCCACTTCAAGTGATTATAAGGTGGCAGGAGATGAACAGCTCTTTGCTCCTCTGTTCCTCAGGTTGGATTGTTTGAGGTGTGAATTTTCCACTTTATTTCTGCATGTTCAGTTGTTGCTTGATCCTGTGAATACTCTGTGGCTATAATCAGCATTTAAAGTCAGATCCCTCCCTTTATAGAGTGAAATCACCACATTAGTGCAGTACTTTGGAATGGCAATACTTTGTCCTTACAGACACCCAGTTTTGAAGATTTTTCCAGTATAAGCAAAGCTTTTAGCGAGGCGTGTCCCTCACTTTGTCTAACATCAGCGGTGATGGAGTGGGGATTAAGTCACCATCTGTTTGGGTTTTTTAATCTTGTTTATGCATGAACAGGTGGAGACTTCTTGCTTATGCAGCAGATCTGGAGATGATCAGCTGCAAAATCTGGGAGTATCTTCTGTGGAGCTGTTTATCTGAATTCCTGCCAGTTTATGTTCAATGTTGAATGTGTCAGAAGGAAGGCACTAATGTAGATGTCATTTCACTGAAGGATGCTTTATGACTTAAGTTCATCTTCTGATTACATTTGGCACTAAAAAATGCATTGCTGGAAAAAGTTCTGTCATACCTTATCCCCAAGGAACATTGCAGGAAACTGCACTGTCCTTATGGACCTGGCTGACTTTTTAATCCTTGTTTTGACCTCCCTCTGGTGCTGCCATGGTGAATTTGAATTCAGAAGAGTCTCAGCATTGTTGTGCCAACACCATGCCTCCGGAAATAGAAACGAGCAGCTTAGACTAAGCACATGTATTGCCACAGCTTAACCTGTGTAAGGTGAGGTGAAACAATTACTTGCACATGTGTTCTTTACCTCCTACAAATTCAAGGTTAAACGGATTTGTTTAAACCTCCATCACTGAGGCTTGAGCTAATGTATCTTATCTTGGGTTTGCTGTTGACTCTGAGTGTCCTTGGTGTGCTGCCCAGGCTCAGCTGACACCCAGTAACACATTATGTGTGGTAACCTTAATAAGGGAGAGAGACAAGACAGAAGAGGGATTTGTTTTTTATCCTGGGTAAATGCGTATCTGTAGCCACTACTGAAGCACTGATAGGCAGGTGAGTTTTTGGGAGAGAGGAAAACAGTTGCATTGGCAGTGATGTATCTTGGTTGTACGGAAGGGCTCAACCCCTGTTGGCTCCCATGGCCTGTGTCCTGGTGCCTTCTCCCCTTCTTTGTTGCTGTTGTAGGCTTTTTGGTACATGCTGGGCATGGACCTGATTTCCAGCAGCATTGCCTAATCTGAAGGGTCAAAGAGGGCAGGAGAATCCATGTTCAGAGCTTCACAGATTCATTTAAGCCTTGGTTTCAGTAGTGGATGCTTGCAAAGAAAACAGAAAGTTTCCGCTTGCTAGGAAATATTTGGAATTCACCAGTGGGAAAGGTCCACCCCACACGGATCTCTGGATCCCCTGGGTCAGATGGCTCAGGTATACCCAACTGACCATATGGAGGGGTATTTGCGCCATGCTGGAGCCCATCATGGGAGATTTAACTTATCTGAGGGTGCCTAAATCTGAAGGGGCTAGACATGACATCTGTTAGACCGTTGGAGAGAAACTTCCACCATTGCAATGTTTGGAAGCAAAGCCAATATGACTGCAGCAGTTCTTGAACTAAATCCAGCTCTGCATACTGACAGCATGAAATCCATATTCTCCATGGGGTAATCTCCTGTTTTCTATGTTACTTCCTACATTTCTGACTTTATTGCAGCCTGGCTGACAGCTCTAGTTCTCTAAATAACTTCACAATAATGTAAAATGATCCTGGCTGCTATACCTCGTCAATTTAGATTCTAAACTGTAAATCAGACCTGTGAACCAGATCTTTTCAAGGTTCTTTTCTTTCTGACAGGTTAAAAGAGCTATCAGTTAAATGCTGTAGATTGACCTGTGGGATTAAAATTGGCCAGTTTACAAAGGCACTCCGGTGCTTTGGTTGCTTTTGCTCTTTCACAACTATGTTTGGAAAGATAAAATATTTATCAGTTTAGCTTTCAAGAGCTACAGACTGGAGGCCTGTGCCTCCATTCTCCCAAGGCATCAGAGCTCACTGTCTTCTCTGGGAGAACTGAGGATGCTTAAATGTGCTTCAAGCCAGAGGTGAATGTTGCCTTCTCCATAGCTGATGGCTGTACCACTGATTGCCATAGTTTGGTTCTGTTGATAATGTATTTCAGATCATTAGTTTTAATTAAAACTGTTGCCCTTGTCTCAAAAAAGAACCAATTAAAGTATTACAGTACATATGTAGTCTTCACATTTAAAAAAAAATCTTGCTACTGTATCAAATCAGGTCAGGATCAATTTAGCCTGAATTAAGCATTTACATAAACCACTGAGGTTAGGATGTTGCCCTTGGCTCCTTCAATAGCCATTACAGGAAGGAGAGGAAGACTGAATTACCCCCTAATGATGGTCCTTTGCTACAGCAAATATTGTAAAACACAACAGTTAAGCAGATTTTTCACTTGGTCTTCTTAATCCACTGACTAAAGAAAAGTGTAGGTGTCAAAATAAACCTGCCTACAAGTGGCCTTAGTTTATCAGCTGGTGGGGCTGGAAGACCAGAGCCAGAAATACCCAGCTGGGCAGGGTTCCTGTGTTCAGGCTCTGCATCACATGGTGCAAGCACAGCAGCTTGCTTTAGCCCTGGGATTTGGGTCATGGCACTCCTGGGCCAGGTGGGGAGGTGCTGGGACCACAGCTTGGGCACAAATCCATGTGGGATGTCACAGGATGAACCCATGGGAACTCTGTGCTGTGAAGCAGAGTTGCCAGAACAAGCTGGAGGAGAAGTACACTCCTCATCCTCACCACAGCAGCACACTGCCTGCTGCTTCCCCCTGTGTCAAGGTCACCTCCTTGGGCAGGACCAATGGAAACAATGGAAAGTCTCAGGCTGGTGCTTGGGTGTCACAGTGCTGACCCCCAGGCCTGTGCCCTTTGGCTTTCTGCACCCTCAGAGCACACTCTCCCTTGCCTTTTGCTGCTCTCCACCGGTGCTCCCTGTCCGCCGCCCAGCTCCAGTCCCTTACCTGCCCATTCCATGCTCACAGTCAGGCCAGCCCTGCTGCTGTAGCAGGATATCTGGAGCCTTGGGGTTGTTGGTTTTTAAAAAAAAAAAAAAAGCATTCTAGGACGATGCCGGTGGCTATCTCAGCTGCTGACAATTTCTAGGTTAATTATCCATAATGTGTAGCCTAATGGTTGAGGACTGAATGGATGCTGCTGAAGTCCATGGTACAATTTGCAGGTGGGCTGGGATTTAAGTGGTGGCTGGGATTTAAGATGTGGCTCCCCCAGTGCTCCAGAAAGTCTACAAACTTGGGGTGTGTGAGCTTCCTTGTGCAACACAAATAGGAGTTTCAGAACACTATTTAAAACATCTCAGGAGACATTTGGCCTAGTATCCAGGTTAAAATTGAGTGAGTGATTGTGCTGTCCCCTGGTTTTTCTCCATCTCTCTGAGAAGCAGAGTGAGTCACGAGGGTGGATGGGACTTGTCACTTTTGCCCCCGTGAGATTTGGCAACAGGGTGGTGCTAAGAGTTTATACCTACAAATATTTTGCGTTTTCAAGCTGTGACTTCAGTGGACTCTCATGCAACATTAAACTCTGATGTTGGCAATCTGTCTCCATAGTCTGGTTCTCAAGGCTGTGTATAGTTTAGTAGTTTTATGCTCTTGGAAAACTGATTTATGAACAGTAGCTTTATGTTTGTTTATGTGTAGAGTTTATGAGGTGAAACAAAATACATGTTTTTCTCAGAGGCCAAACAGAACAGCTCAGCTCTCAGTCTCCAAACAGCATCCTAGATAATTTATTTTGTTGACAGCTGTTACAATGTGCTGCTAATACAGCAATAGTTACTACACATTAGCAGCCAGACATTGGCTGCCTCAAAGCACTTTGGCATGCTCCAATAAATAAATTCCACTATAAAGCTCAGGGCAGATCTCTCCAGCATGCAGCAGCCCCAGTTTGGAGGGAGAGGTGAAAGTTTGGTGCTTGGCCAGAGGAGGCTGGCCGTGTCCATAGCCTGCATTAATGATGAGTTTAGGATTAGGGCTTCTTGCTCACAGCACTTCATCTTTAAATAACCTTGTAGGAAATGTCTTGCCATAGCAAGTGTGTCTTATATTCCTGAGCCCTTGAATGAAGTTAAGAGAACCAACTGGGTGGGTTTTTCCTGAGCTTGCTGCTGGGTAACTCCAGCCCAGATGATTGCAGAGGAAAGTTGCAGAGTTTCCAGAAACTTGTCTGAAATCCATTAGTATCCTTGTTTAGTGTTCTCAGTAATGCATTTCATCAGGGACCATGTGTTTCTTTACACCTCCACTGACCATGAAGGTATAAAGAAACACATGATCCCTGATGAAATGCATTACTCAAATGCACCTCTACCAGCTGGGAAGTTACCTCTTAACACAAAATGCTTCCCATAAACTGTTCTCTTCCCTCTACATTTTTTTTTTTGTAACTAGAAAAACCCCTTCTTTTAGTGCTCCCTTCTCAAACTGGACCAAAAGATGGGCATCACAGCCTGTCT
This sequence comes from Corvus cornix cornix, assembly GCF_000738735.6. Classification (NCBI taxonomy): domain Eukaryota; kingdom Metazoa; phylum Chordata; class Aves; order Passeriformes; family Corvidae; genus Corvus; species Corvus cornix. The sequence goes on along the minus strand of NC_046332.1, from coordinate 57,579,368 downwards.
GACAGCTGATCCATCCACAGAAAGGCAAAAGGAAAGAAGAGAGTTAGAGGTTGCAGATTTCTTTTCCTCCTTCATCTTCTTTTGTGACTGAAAATTCACATGGTCTATGGGCTGTGAGCCCCTTGCCTGTAACCTCACAGGTAAAAAGCAGGCAGAGCCAGAGCTGAGCTGAGCAAGACCCTGCTCATCTCTCCAGGTTTTTAAATCTCCTACATCCCAACTGGCCCCATCCCCCTGAGCTGTGGAGCCATAAGAAAAGTGTAGAAGCATTTAGACTGTTGTTTCCTGGACTCTGGACTTCCCCAGCATCATCAGTGCCTTGTTGTGCATCGAGGGGCAGCAGCTCCCTCATCACCTCCCTTCTTGGTGGCCAAGTGGGGCTGGCTCTGCTTCTGTCCCCCGCTGGCCTGCCTGGCTCAGCTGCAGCCTTGCACATGCCTTGGCTGTGCTAGAGCAGCAGCCAGCACCAGAACACAGTTTACTGGAATTTCACATCTTTTTTTTGGGTTTTTTAAAATTTTCTTTTCTTTGTCATTAAATGTTTCAACTTAGAGGATGGGCCCTTGGTGTATGTGTCACTTTATTTATCCCTATCAAGGATAGAGATGGAAGGGAAGGGAACAAATACCCAAACAATGGGCAATCTGGATAGAAAAATATTTAAATATTTAAAATGTCAGATCTGTTTTAGTGTTTCTTTAATATGACGCATCCACAGTGGCTCACATTAATGTCCAGAGTCTACGGACTCATGTTTAAGACTAAAACAAGCTTTTTTCACAGTGATGGCTGGACCATCTGCCACTCTTCCCTGGTCCTCATGACTGAGTGGTTAAAGAAGAAGGAGCCATTCAACATCTGCCAATTGTGCTTTTCCAGTGACCTTTCAAAAAACTGACTTCTTTTTGACTAAAAAAATTTTTACATTACCAAGCCAATGAAGCAGACTTCCCTATGTATTTTGAATAACATTGTTGTTTTGAAATGTCTCTTGGCTCCAATGTAAAAAAAGCCTGATCTTAAAAAAAAGGTGGTTTAAATTGGTTCTATTGGCTGATGTTCAAAATACAATAAGACAGTTGAGCTTCTGTGATATCCTGTGACATGCCATCGTTAGCACCTCATGAAATGAAGGGAAGGGAGAATAAAAACACCCAAACATTTCTGGAAAGCTCCTTTGAGCTACTTTTTTTATTCAGGAATTTTTACATTCAGAGCACCTCTGTGGCAGACTATTTCCCCATAATGACGTGTCTAGACTTTGATGGAAAAGTTTTCAGGCAGCTCTTATTTCTCAGTCTTCTTTTCTCTTTACATGCAGGGGTGAGCAGTTGGTGTGGTGATGACAATGTCCAAAATGGGAAACAGACTCTGAACTGAGCCAGTTCCTTGAGGAAAGCCTTTCCTTTTGGGGTTTGAAGTGCATAGATATGCATATACATAAAAGCCTGGCCTGAAGTAGGATGGTATTGGTCCTCAAAAGAAGAACTCAGTAGCAGAGGTGAAGTTGCAGAAGCAGGGAAAAGGTGAGGTAGGATTTTGAGTGTGCTAGGCTGTGATGATTTGCTTTCTCAGCTTCTGGCACAGAACAGAGTTAGCTCTCTAAGAGATTTCAGAGGCAGAGCTGATTTGTCTGCATGCAGTACCATGCCAAAAGTGCAATTCCTGCTTTATATCTGTACACAAAAATGCATTTGCAGTATGTGTCTGTTAAATCACTGATATAATTTCAGATGTTTCCTCTATAATTTACAGACTATTCCTTAAAGCCAGCCCAGTTCTGTTGTATCTTTTGAAAGTTATAAATACCGTCAAGATAAATAAATTTTTCTGGCTTTTGTGAGAACCAAATGGCAGGAGGACAGACCTGCCAGCCTTGTGAATGTATGTGTGGGTTCTCGACCCCCACATGTCCTCCCTGGATGGGGGAGAAAGTCCTTGCCAGGAGTAAGAGACAAACGGGACTTTTGGATCTTCTCGGTCTTCAGATTGTTTATTATATCCTATCAGTAATTGACATGCCGCCCACGTAGCATGAAGCAGAGCAAGTACCGAAATACAAAATGCAGGAAACTCAAGGCCCTTTTAAAGATAAATCACCCAATTGTCACCAAGAACGTACATTATTTTGTCTTTTCTACCAGTGCCTAATGAACTATCCATTCACGTAGCCCTATACTGCGGCATTTCCTAACCAATCATTCTGTGCCACCAACACTGCAGAAAATGGAGTAGGTGAAGAAGAAGGAAGAGAACTGAAAAATGACAGGGATCCTCCATCTTGTCTTCATCTACTAACCATATTAATAAACCTAAAACTCTAAATTTTTCACCCTGTGACAAACTATATATTATATTACCACCTAACTCTTACCCTTGTAGATTCTAATTCATCCCAAAGCCTTGGCAGCTCTCTCCACGGATGAAGGTTAAAAACAGTATTTCCCTGGGGGGATGGGTCCCTCAGGACAGGCAGAGAAACATTCCCTGCACTTTGGGTTCCAACAAATGTAGATTTTTTATCAAGAAGGAACACTACTACATGGTAGCCATGTATGGTTGCAAACTGACTGTACTAAAGGGAGAAGGCAGGAAAAGTGACCTCTCTCATCTTTCCTCAGTTAAGGGCTCAGCCTCTCATTTTTCTATTCTTTGGATTTTCTCCAATTCATGTGTTTTTGAACTTTTATTTTCCTCCATATTCAGACTGATATCATAGAGATTTGCTTGGAAACTGATGCCCTCAGCTCATCTCAGTGCCAGAGTTACAACAGTCTCTTGTTCCTAATGGAAAAAAAGATGTAAATCTGCAGGCAGCCCCAGTTCATGTGGTGAGGGATTTGCTAGCCTATATGCAGAGCCTAGTGTGATGCCTCCATCTAATTTCATGAAACCAGACAAGAAATAGAAAAAAAGTGTATGTTAATGTGGTATGTGCATGTGTAAGTGTTAACCAGGTCAGTGTTTCTCTGCTGCCCCATGAGGCCTTGCTTCTGTCACCTTGGTGGCGTGAAGAAAAGACCCCAAGATGCTGGGTTTTCCCCAAAGGGAGCAAAACTACTGTTGTTTTGGGGCCCTACAGTGACCCTGTGCTGTGTCAAGCTCCCTGCAGATGCAAGCGTCAGTAATGGTCTCTAAGTTTTGCTGAAGTTGTTTGGTACAGTATCCAGTCCTTCTGGGGGTTAGCTTGTTGGGTTAAAGGAAGGTTGACCCCAAATTCATATTGTCTGAAGTGAACCATTCCTCCTCCATCTAGCAGCAGGTGAAGGGAGGTTCAGGAGATGGTAGGACTGGTAGAATTAAACCCCCCTGAAAGCCTCATGCCCTCTGGCTTGGGTACCCTCATTTGGAACCACCAAAGGAGGGCTGACAGAAATGGATCCTGAATCATGTTCAGATATCCCAGATGGATGGATTATAGTGTTAATGTCATTCATCTAGAGGGAAGGAGCTGATGGATAGGCCATGTGTGTCTTGGCCCTTTTAGCATATTTACTTCCTTGCCAAAGCTTTGGGGAAAATAAACTGCTTTAAATGGAAGCTTGCCCAAATAATACCCAAACACTGACACAAGTTTCTGCGTGGCAAATTTGAATCTACCTGGCTTGTTGGCTAACTGCTTCAGAAACCAAGCTGCAGTGCAAGCTGTGAACAAGTCGTAATGTGACGCTCCCGCCTGATGCAATGCGAAGCAGCCGAAGCTGGAATGTGCACCAGAGAGCCAGCTCAGTAGAAATCAAGACCTACTTTAGCATCAGATTATGAATTCTCAGCTTTTAGAGGCTTGGCTTCAGGCCTTTTTCTCATATTTAGCTCACTCTGTGCTTTAACTGGAGCTGAGAAAGTTGCTGACTCCGTCCTGTGAAACCTCAGCTGCCCGGACGAGGAGCTGACCTGACTCACTGCCAGTGTCACGCTCAGACCTACTGCCTGAGCTCCTGTGCCTGACCCCATGTGCGAGCCTCTCCCCATCTGCAAGCCAGATTAACCCAAGTCCCTACCAGTTCTAGGAAAATTCCATTGGCTTGAAATAATGGGCTTGACATGGGTCCTTTTCCTGGGTGCCTAAGCTTGAGCCGATGGTTTTTCCTCCTACATGCACACAGGTGTTCTGTCTTTGGAAAACATGCAGAAACAGGAGATCCCATTTATGGTTTTTTGTTAAGCTTCCAGCCTTGAGGGGTACAAGTTGCTTCAGTGAAAGGAAATAGAGAGTTTTGAGGTGTGTGTGGGCAGGAATTCTGCCTTGTCCTTGGGGATGCTAAAGTTGCCCGATATCTGGGAGTTTTTAACTGTTGGGTGTACAAGAGCTGTGGGAAGGAGCAGTGAGTGGATGTCTGCAGGTCTCTCCTTGCCTCCATCCTGTTGTGGAGTCGTTGAGGAGTGTATGCTCCTCTTGCAGCTGCTGAGATCCATCCCCAGATCCATCAGCATGCACAGCAAAAAGATCTATTTCCACATGTGTCAAAATTAGAGACAGGAAAGTAGTATTTATTTATATACTATGTGTAGGTGCTTTCTGGCTTTCCTTGGAGACATCCTCTCTACCCCCAATTCATTTTCTACTCTCTTGCCTCCCATGCTCCCCCCTTGCTGCCCCCAGCACCCCCTCTCCCCCCATCCCTGATGAATTACTCCTGCTCCCAGGAATTGGGACTGGCAGGCTCTTCTGAGGCTGGAGGGATCATCCTTGGAAGCTGCACCAGAGCCAGGGTGGTGCAATTTGGGTGCCCTCCAGGCCCCTGATTCACTGCAGGGGGACAACCACATCCCTCTTGGGGAGCTGAACTCATCCAGTTTGAACTCCAGGCCTCTTTCCACCTCCTTCTCATCCACTTTCGGGTTTTAGGATTCAGAGAGGAGGAAGGGCTCTCTGAAAGGGACCAGGGCTGCAGATGGACATCGTCATTCCACTGCATGGCATTTGCCACCTGCTCTGCTTGGGAAAGGCAATGTGGATATTTTTCTCTGCCTGGTCATCTGAGTGGTGTTGCTTTGGCATGACTCAGGAGTGACTGACTTTGCCCAAAATAAAGATTCCTTGCAAGCATGAATCCCTCTTCCAGAAGAATGTGACTCACTGGAGGTTTGCCTCCTCCCTTTTGGGGTGCAGTCTGCAGCTGTGATTCCCTCTGGAGGCTTTTTTGGGTTTCTTCCACCCCAAAACACAGGCTGACTTTGAGAAGTGGATTTGTGTATCCTGGGCCAAATTCCACTCCCATGCTCAGATCCCTGCAGGCCACATCCAAGTTCTCCATTCTGTATTGGGCTCCCATGTCAGACAGGGGTTAAAAAGCACTGTAACAGGCATTTACTCTGATTTTCTGTGCTTAGCATGCACCTCAGGGTTTCCTCCAGTGCTCTGCTCCAAGCCCTTAGTCTGTGGCTGGTCGGGGACACGGGTCTGTATCCTAGATCTGAGGTGGAGACCTGTCTCTGTGACTGAATATTGGCAGCAGCTGATTGTAAAAGATTTCCAGTGCATGGGAAAGCTTCCAAGGGGACTCCAGCTGACTCCACCTGGTCATCTCCAATGCACCACATACAGGGGATCTAAAACTGTAGCTTATTTTGCTATCCCTTTTCTGTATACTTATTTGGCTTTAAGTAATTGCATCTCATTTAATTGTGTTTTTCTGGACAGTTGCTTATTAATTTATGGCATTCCTTGCTGCCTTTGCTGGGCTTTTCATGCTGTGTCCCCTCATTTTTATCTTCTGATGCTCACTCTCCAGGGACCTGTGCTTCTGCCTGAATAACAGGCTAACCTTGGACACCAGATGCTTGTTCTTTTACTCCAAGGTCCCAAATCACCTCTGGCGAAAAGCTGACACTGTATTAAAACCTCTGAGTCCAATATAGATGATGTTCTGGACTTAGAAACATGAGGCTGCCTGCAGATTTGGCCCCAAGCTTCTCCTCTCCCCCGTTTGTGACCAGAAATGCTCTAGTACTTTCTCCAGCCCTCTCACCAGCTGTCTCAGACTTCAATGTATCACAAAGGGAGGAAAAAACGTTCCCAGACCATCCCAGCAGCCCAGCTATAAAATGTTGCAGCCAGAACCAGTCTGTACTGATTTAGCGAAACTTTTGAAAGGCTTAAAAACTGCTGGTCCAAGGCTTGCCCCTCCGTGGTAAGGAGACTCATGCAACTAGGAGCCTTTGAGGACGCGCCCAGCGAAGAAGGTGCAAACACTTTATGGTGGATATTATGAAATCTGGAGAGTATTTTAAAAGGACATTTAAATATTTAATAATGACAGAGTGGCTCAAAGAATTGCCCGGGGAATAGCTCCCAGTCCCACTGCTGAAGTGCTGTTTGCTAAGAAAGGTCAAATAGCAAACTGCTGAGGAGACACACACTGAGCCAAAAGTCATGTTCTTTTTCAGGATGGTGTATCTGATCTGCTCAGGTCAAACAGCCATCCATGTTTTTCTCTGCCTTGCTTAGACAAGAACATTTTAGGAAGTTGAAGCTAAAGCTAAAGCTATGACAAGTATTCAAAACACATCAAGGAGACTCCAAACTGTCTCAAACCTGATTTCAGGGCAGACAACAGAAATTATTACGGCATTTTAATCCTTTGCTTGACTTGTGTCATATTTTAAAAACTTTTCCTGAAACCAGAAGTGCTGGAAGCTTTGCTTAAAAAGAAGGAGGAAATTTCACCTAGTGTGATCTCAAAGCAGACCTCCGAATAAAAAATGAGGGCTCTAAATCAGTAAGTTTGAGCTCAGAAATGGGAAAAAAAAGCATTTCTTCACTTATAACCAAGTTAATCTTGTTGGCTCTGACTTTGCCAGGTGTTTTGTCTTTGTTGGTGTTCACTATCTAGATAGGTTTCATCCTGAAATGCTGTAGGAAATTCTCGGTTTGCTCTCTTTCAGCCTGACATTTAAGGAGCTGGACAGTAGGTCATTCTGGACTTCAAATAAGCCTTTGATTTCACCCTAGGCTTCTCAAGCAGATGTTGTGACAGGTATGTAGGTCCATGGTAAGCAATGAGAGTCAAACAGATATTTCCAACTATTTTTGTAACCCCTTTGTAGATCTTCCACAGCATTATGAGCTAATTCTCACCTTCCCCTCAAGTATTCCCCAGTTATGAGACACTAATTTTGGATTCATGATTTAGATCAGATAACAGGAAGAAATTATTCACTATGAGGGTGGTGAAGCACTGGAACAGGTTGCCCAGAGAAGCTGTGAATGCCCCATTCCTGGTAGTGTTCGAGGCCAGGTTGGATGGGGCTTTGAACAACTTGGTCTAGTGGCAGTTGTCCCTGCCTGAGGCAGGGGGTTGGTCTCTTCCAACCCAAAATCTTCTGTGGTTCTATGCTGCTGTGGTTGACATGCATTCACCATAAATACAAACCAAGGCCTCTCACAAGCTTTGCAGAAGGTCAGGAGCTGCACTGTCATCTCGCATGAGCCCCCAGATCTATTAATCTGTTAAGTTTGCTTCACGGCTTTTTCCAAGCCTGGAAATGTAAAATGACCTTCTGTGAGTCCTGCCCCGTGCATTCCTTCACAGTGTTACCATTGCCTCAATGAAGTGCTTTGCCACAGGCAAGGTGCTTGTCCTCCTGCAAAGGCAGAAGCTGAAAAAGCTCTTGGTGGGAGAGAGTATTGGGGAAGTGGGGGAAAGAGTCTGGTGAAGGAAGACTTGGTGGTAAAATTATTATTTTTTTACAGGCAGGAGCAGCTGACAAATCCATCCCGTCTGTGCTTTTTGTGTGGCATTACAAAATTAGAAAATTGTTTTTCAATGAACATGAAACTGCTGAAGAACAGAAACTGAAGTGCTGGGCTCTTTGAAGCCACAAAGAGGAGACTGTTCTGCTGGAAGATGCCAGGCCTGGGAACACGGGTTTCCTTTGTCCGTGCGTCATTATGCAGCAGCTGGCATGCGCTGAGCACGACTCCCAGATTTGCTTGTGCTGCTAACTCAGGACAAAGAAGACACAGTGGCTGCCTGGGAGGGGTGGCCAAGAGAGTTCTAAGTCCTTCGACCCGCCTGGCTCAGTGGGGTGATGGTCTTCTATGGATACATGTGGAAGGGTAAAGAACCGGTCTGAAAGTAAAATTTGCTCAAATTATCTGAGATAATTGTTTCTGTTTTGTCTTAGGAGATATAAAGAAATCCCAGTTCTTTCTTTTAGGAGATACATCTTAGGCTCCAATGTCCTTGTCACCAATGCCAGTGGGTTTTGCATTGGGGATGGTGGCAGCTGACATGAGCACCCTTGTGGGTTGTCCATGACTCCTTAAAACAGCATTCCAGTGCCCTGTCCGAGTTCTTTGGCTTAAAATGCAGCTGACAAAGCAACAGGCACTGATGGGGTTAGTCCTGGCTGAAACCTCTCCGTGGATATACCCGAAGGGTGAATCACGGAGTACTTTGGATGCAACTCACCAAAAATGTCACATAATAGGAGATGGTTGAACTGAGCCCAAACACACCAGACAGAAGAATGTAGAAGCCCATTATGTTTTGTCTGGTGCAAACGCATGTCTTCGGGGAATTTAGACCCCATCCTACATCCCTGTCTGATTTCTGGATGGATGGCGTCTCAACTTGTAACTTGGAGCTATTTTCTTCCACCAGTTGTCTGTGGCTGTGCCTCAGCTTTACCCAGCCCCTGCTCAGCTTTCGGTGTTGAAAGCAAGGTTGGTCATTAAATCCCACTGACCTTCAAAAGAGCCCCAAATGAAACCCTAACAATGTTTTTAATAAAGGTGCTGGCTCTGAAGGGTTTTGTCTCATGTACCTCATGCCAGATAATGGCACAAGAGATGCTTGTAAATGGGAACTTTATTAAACTTTATTAAAGGAGGCACAGGAGTGAGGGCTGCACTTTTCAGCCTTGCCATGGAAGAACCACTGCAATAAAGCTTAGGTTTTAAATTAAGCTATGGAAAGCAGGTTTAAACACTCTCAGTGATTTTATCACATGTGTATGCATGGAAACATTTTCTTAACTAATGAACACATGGTGAAGTCGTTAATTGATTGTAGGAACCTGCAGCCTCCATGTATTGCACTGATTAATTGCCTGCTCAGCGTTTAGTCTTTCAACGGGTGCAGGAATGAATGCCCCGTGCAGTCAAGCCTGAGGACAGACAACCACCAGCAAGAGGGTTAGGCACAGTTCCACCAAGGAGCAGTAGCCAAGATCTGGGGGAAAAACCTGCCAAGATCATCAGCTGAAGTAAGTAACTCAAGAAGGAGCTGGGCAGGTTTCCAGAGCTGCAGAGTATGAGGTAAAGCCATTAACAGGATTTTTGGTTTTAAAGATAATGAGAGATTGGTTAGTGATTGGGATTTCCTGGACTCTCGAGGCTTAGGAAATACTAGAAACATGTATGTGGAAGGCTGGCCTTGGGGAAGTGGGCTCAGGGGCCGCTCTGTGCCAACAACCAGCCTCCCCTGGCCCAGTGCCCTGAAGAAGGAGGTGCCTGGCAGGATCCACGTTGCGTTGGTGTTCCCAAAGCCAAGGGAAGGGTGACCTGCCCCATGTGGCCTGGCACTTGACAGCCATGGGGCAGTAGCTGGTGGTCTGCACCCAGAGGAGGATGGATTTACCTCCAAGGCAGCTATTTTTATTATATTCCTTCTCTTCCAGTTGTTTGGACAAAGGAGCTTGTACTTTCCAGGGACCAAACTCACAAACCCAGAGAATGACCACAAGAGCACAATGGGGTGTCTGCTTACAGTCTGAGTATTCTGGGGGTTTAATGCCAAACTCTGTCCTTGCATTTGGAGAAGCTGTAGAGAATTTTTTTCACTGTAAGGGTTTCCTGACAGTGTTGGGGTGAAAAGAAGGAGGATTGCATAAAAACGAATTGACCACTGACTGTGGGTTCTAAGTCCAAGCAGAAATGGTCAATGTGTGCTGGCACCCTGCTGAACAGCCAGCAGGAGCTTGGATGATGATGGATTAGCCATTTTATTGAGCTTCTTACTTTTCTGTGCCCTTAAGTTCCTCCTGTGTATCTGCATGCTGGGGGCTGGAGCTGACCCTCTCAGATCCTACCCAGAGGTCTGCCATCCTGCTGCCCCTTGGAGCCTGGTGGCCCCTGAGTCTAGAAGCCAACATGTTTGCCATGCCCACTAGGAGAGAGAAGAGAGCCCCCAAAATCCTCTGATTGTTCTCCTCTTATTTTTTAAAAAATATGCGTGAGATACAAATAGCATGAATTAACAAAGCCCATCAGCCTAAATGAAGAGACTTAACTTTAGGTGGGCCTGCAAGATGGAGCTGGAATTTTCCTAAAGCACTTTGTTGCAATTAGATTGTGTCAAACCTGGCTCAAACATGTACCATTGCCTCTGGCTGTGCAAGGGTTAATGTGACTTGTAGGATGTCTCGTGGTATTAAGTTTTTTCTATAAGCAAATGATCATTGCAAATCTCTTGGCATGCTTTGCAGCAATCACCAACAGGTCAAATAAATATTAATGAAACAACTAGCTTTCCAGAAAAGGGTTAAACCACACTACCAGCTGTGTCTTCACTAACAGCACAGCATCTGAACTGCAAAAGTCACGTTTGAACCCCAACTACATGTAATGGAAAAATTTACTTCTATGCCTATGCACAGAATTTCTCTATCTGCCTCCCTGAGGAGTTTGCTTCATCTTGGCATTTTCCACTGTTAACCAAGGCTCGATGGCTGATGGATACTTGGGAGTTTCAGTTACTAGAAAGGGATACTCAAATACTTAAATATTTGTATGCATTAGCCCTTGTTAAATTAAAACTGTTTTAAACATGGGTTTGTTGCAAGAATCTTCATTCCTGTCTTGGCCTAATGTAATCCTGAGCCATAATACTTTAATGCTGAGAAAGCCTCTGCCTGTTTCATTTCCCCCCAACCCTTTCCTGTAGGAGGTATGCCCACCTTGCAGGGCTTGGGAGCACACTGGCATATCCTCCTTGGTGTGGACAAGGCTGGCTGATTAGCACCCATGTGAAAATATCCCAAATGAAAAGGTTAAAACTAGCAAGTTCTTCCCACCTGCAGTGGTCCTGCTGAAGCAGGAGATGAGAAATGGGAAGGAATGGTGTATGATGGGAGCTGTTACCCTAAGGCAGTGCAGGACAATGTTAGTGGCTACATCACTTGTTGGGTACATGTTGGAAAGCCAGCAGCAGTGAGTACTGCAGCCTGGAAGGAACTAGAGATTCAGGCCTGGAGACTGGTCCCTTATGGTTTGGGTCCAGATCCACCTGAAACTCTGGAGATAAAAAAATTTAAGGATGGAACAAATTACGCTTACCTAGTTTTGGCCAGAGTGTGAAACTTGAGCAATTCAAAGGGGATTGGTTAGGTTTTTTTTAAGCCATGAATTCCTGTTTTGAGGAAAAATGGTTAAACTTTGACCTTCATTGCCTTGCCAGTCCAAGTTTCCCACATTCACACACATGCTTTTCCTAGAAGAAGTCATCCAGAGGAACAATGTGCCTTTTGTTAGGAGCAGCCTGCTGAGTTAAATAATGCTGCTTTCAGACCCCTCCATGGCACGGAAAGAGCTTGGTGCCCTTTTCTTTGTTGTCTCCCATTATCTCAAGTTAGGCTGGGCTTTGCAGGCTGTAAGCTGACAGACAGGAGTGTTTGTTTTCTGAAGCATGCACTGAGCAGGTCTCAGCTGAAAGCCCAGGGAGATGCTGCCCCGCAAAGCCTGGGCCTCCAAAGGGTGGCTGGGGAAGAGCTGCTGGGTGGGATGAGGAGACGCCAAGTTTGGAGCCTGACACCTACTCAGAGCCACTCTCCACAGCACTCAAGAGGAACAGAGATAGAAAAGAGCTCTTTTTAGGGTCTCTTCTGTCTCAGTCTGTGCCTGGGCACACTTATTCTTGGCCATTTGCTTTTGTTTGTTTCAGGTTGGCTTTGACTTGTTTCCTGCCTCTTTCCAGCCAGCCTTCTCACATCTATTTCTGCTCTCACTTATTTTAGAAAAATAACTTCTTTCCTGGTTTCCCTCTTCATCATTTTTGCTGGTGGTGAAAGGAAGGATCTTTTCACTTTTTTTTTTTTTTTTTTTTTTTTTTTTTTTTTACAGAGAATCATTGCTGCTTCCTTTTTTTCTTTCACCCTGCAAATGAAGCACACTAATGAGGATACACACCAGTGCTTGAGAAGTAGGAAGCTTTTAAAACCCACGTGCTGGCTCCAATTTGTGTAACGGATTTAGTGGCAGGTGTGCTGTGTGGAGGGTGCAAACAACGCCTCAAAAGGTTCATGTGGCAGTTCTCTGCAAGGGTCATGCTTAGGTGTTAATGCAGTGACTTGCTGCAGATGCTTGGGGTACATTACAGTGTCTTGCTTTAGCAAATCACTTGTGCAATCTTTTAGCCAAACCATCTGGATGAGGCTGATAAAGGAGTGCAGGGTCTCATGGAGGGGACTTGCACGTGCCAGTGGGTGACATTTAACTTGTGTTATGTGACTGTGCATCTGCCTGTCAATCCTGAGACACCCCTTAGGAGCTGCACTAGAGAGGAAGGATATTAAAAAAAGATAAAGGCTTATACACTGTGAGCTGCTTTTGACCAAGCACCAGGATCTTTCAGCTGCTTTGTAAATCATTCAGATGCATTTATGGAAATGTTTTGCTTATATTTTGTGATTCCAAGTATTGGAATAACACTCTAAGATGCTAATTTTAAATGATATTTTGGCCTTTGTCACTGTCTAGCTCTAACTGAATGATTTATCTGTGATATGCATGTGGATAAAAACTCATAGTTGAATTAAAAAGCACAGGAGAAAGGACACTCTATGTTTTCATTGCATTATAAACTTCTTAATGACTTCAGAGCTTTAATAGCACGTGATTAAAGCTTTAATAAAAGAATCCATACTTCTCTGCATGCAGGGCACAAGCAGCATTAACGCTGGCCCATGTTTGTGTATGGATGCTGCAGTTCAGGGCTTGCCTCCTGAGTGTTGGGCTGTGGGGCTTCTGCTGTGTTAATCCAGATCTTGTGTATTTGAAGACCTTATGCTTCCAACCTGTCCTGCCTGCAAAACACCAGACCCTACAGAGGCTCCTTGATCTGATGGTACTACTTGCAGCAGAGAGAGGGGTGATTCGAGGAGATGAGATTTCTTCTCAGCTGGCACTAAAGGAGATGAGAGCTTTGAGGTTTTTAAACACACTGTAACACAGAGGGAAACCTGCTGTTTCGTGAGCATGGAGACCTTCTTGAGTGCAATGGTGATTGAGGGGTCTTAAAAATCTAAGAGTCAGGGAGAATAAGGCGACTTATTAAAAATTTTTTTCAGTGGCACTTGCAGTGACTGCCCCAATTCACTGCTCTATCAGTCCATGCCTGTTCAGTGCCCAGCTGCAACCTTTGCAGTGACTTTTTGGAATCACAGCAGGAGCAGAAAAAACTCTCTGTCCTCTTCAAACGAGAAGATAACAGCAGAGGAGAAGTCAGTGATGACAGGGGGAGCAGCTGCAGCGTGGCAGACCCATGTGTACCAGGTCAGCATGGCCCTGGGCGAGCATGAGCTCCACTGTTTGCTCTTCCTAATACGATTGCTGCCCTCAGACACCAAGCTGACAGCTAGTTTAGAACATCTCCTCACTAGGGGCTTGCTTGCCAGTCTGTGCCTGCCTGCTCAGTCCTTGTCCCATGAAATCTGTGCTTAAACAGAAATATGGTCCTTCTCCATGGTCTTAATAGCAAATGTATTGATGAATGTGAGGTCCCTTTTCCTCCTACATCTGGCTTGCTCTCTGGAAACTGTGCCACACTGAAAGTGGGTGATGTCAGAAAACTGAGGGAATGAGGAGGACTATGGCAGCTGTATCACTGTTCTGATTTTGCTGTTTTGGTCACATTAAATGCCTTTTTTCTAAAGGGATGCAGTGAGGTACTCAGTCCTCGGTACAGCAGAGAAGGAGGCCAGAGTTTCAATGTTCCCTGTTCACCCTTCTGAGGAATGCCAAGGAGGCTGGGGACAGCAGGGAGTGGGGGAGACCTGCAGAGCAATTTCAGATAATTCCGATGGAAAAAAAATATATGGTCCTTTTGGTGCATCAAAATTCTGCTGCATTTTTTGCTGCTGAATGCAGCAGTCAAGGGGAGCATCCTTGCTTCTAACAAAATGCATTTCTTTAAAACCCTCAAACTCATTTAAAATTATCAATTTGGAAACCAAAGTAGGTGACCTTGCAGATGTTGAACCAATCCAAGCTGAAATGCAGATGTTGGCGCAGATGGCATGGAGCATGATTTAGTCATGATGACAGCAAAAATATGTGGGACACCATTCCTCATATCACCCTTCAGTATAACACATTTTCCTAACCATGAATGTTATTTGTGGACTTTTTCCAGACCACAGTCTGCATATAATATTGTCATCTTACTCAGCCTGGCCAGAGAAGTTAATATAAAATATTCATTTAATGATTTGAAATGAAAAGGCTAAGAATGGGCTTTGTATCAAGTCCTGGTATAAAAAGAACTTCTTTTTCTTCATACTTGTGAGATGTGTTTAGTTTATAGGTACTCAGTGAATATTTCCACCCTCAGTAAGAGGTTCCAGGGACTAGTAAATTTTGGCTTGTGCTAGAAATTAACTTGTATGTTATTTAAAAAGAAAGCTCGCTCATGCAATTTGTATGCAGGGAACAGAGATGGTGTATTCTAGTCCCCATGGCACTGTTCCATGAGGTTAACAAGCCTCAATTCACTCTGAGCACGTGCCTGGGAAGTTTATTTGATGCCTGTTGCTGATGAGGAGGCTTAAGCACAAGAGCTGAAGGGCTGAAGTGTGAGGCTCAGCCCTTATGGCTCTGATGTGGCACCGACTTTGGCAGCTGAGCTCCATCTCTGAGCCTGCCCATCCTGAGCCAGGGTGGGTTTGTGCTGCTTGGTCCCCTCAGCAGGGATTGGCCCTGGCATGGCAGCACCTCACTGCTGCTCCATGAGCCAAATGTGCCTCCCCTGACCATCCTCTCCTGGCCTCACGTTGGGGTTTTCACTGGGGGTAATTTTACTGCCGTGGCTGTGCCTGGTACATCTTTCTGGCTACTTCATCTGCTTTTCTCACCTACATCCTGATCATGCCTGCTTTGATGCTCAAGTCAAGCCAGTTCAGAAAGCTGAGCAGGTTGAAAATGAAGAATTTGTCCTTTTTTCCCCTGCTTGCTCTCTTTCCTTATGTTTCTTTTGGAACCGAGGGAACTCTGGTGCCAGATTACACCCAGCTGGTAGGGATCCACAGCCTCAGGCAACCAGGGTCTGGGTCTAGTTTCCAGCCCCTACCTGGATTTAAACAGTTCAGCCTGTCCAAAGAAAAACTGTATGTGATGGCTGGAAAAACCAGGGTCAATATCTGAGATTCTTTTTTCTACATTTCCAACTGTCAGTATATCTACTGCAATGAGGTTTTTCTTGACTAGGGTCACGCTACAAGTGTAGTAGTAGATCTTTGTTCTGATACACAGAATTTTTCTGCATGCAGTCACACCAGATGTTCAGACTAAGGATGTTGTGAGTAATGTTAAAGGTATCTGTTTTTTAAAAATAGATTTTCATATGCTTAATTGTCCTGTCAAAAGGTGGAGAATAGATGTTCATGAATATGAAGTTATTCAAATTTTATAATTTTGTCTTTGGAAAAAAAACCCACCATCACCTTCATCCTGAAGAATGTCAAATCTCTTCTGCAATCTTCCCAACATTCATTTCCCAGAAAATATAGTTGACTTAAAAAAAAATTTATTCAGTGACAATGCTGTTCACATTGACACAGCAATCTCAAAACCAAAACCACTTCTGAATTAGGCAATTTGTTACCTGTTTATTTTGGTGGTGTAAAGCCTGTTTCCTAGAAGAGGAAATCCTTCAGCTGAACAGTTTGCTTTGCAAGCTATTTTTTTGTAGGGGAATTTGTTTGCTACAAATTGTTGTAAACAATCTCACATTCCTGAGTGAGAGATCACCTGCATTTGCTCTGATTGAAATCTCCTCAGTCTGGACTTTCTGGTTTCTTTTGTTTTTTTTTAATTTTTGCACCAAAGTTAAATAATAAATAATAATAAATGACTGTGTAGTGTTACTAACTGCCTAGTGGGTATGAACACAGTAAATATAGAAACAGAATTAGACCAAAATCTGCATTACAAGAGGTAATTAAAATCACTACTGCCGATGTGACTAATGCTATCAAAGCATTAGTGATAGGTCAGGCCCTGCTCCAACTGGCAGCTCTATTCATTCCCAAAAAAAGGTCTTTCCATAAAAACTGATGAGTGCAAAAGCGCCTTATTAAACTGTGAGATGAAAAATACCTTAACACACTTTCAGAGGGGATGAGTGACACACAAAGCTGGTGCCTGCATTGCAATGAGAGCAGCCACTGGCGCTTCTTTTAGCCAGACAAAGCCATGTTACTTTTAAGCATTCCACTAATTAAAAATAAATGCATATTAGGAAGCTCTGCAAGTCCCAGTAACATGAAAGACGAGTGTTTGCTGAATTTTTGAGCAGTGAAATAACACTGCAAGTCCTGGTGAGACTGGGAAAAGCACAGTTGCTGCTTTGATTTCCCTGGGGTAGCAATGGGCATTAAAGAAGGTGAGAGATGTACAGCCTGGGGAAAATTTTGCCCTGAATTTTTATAATTTAGAGGGACGCTGTCAGGTCAAATATGCTCTGCAATGAAATGTTACTAAAGCCAAAACCCAAACCCTTTCCTTCTGAACTGAAAATTTTAAAAAAGGTTCACTCATTTCTTCTCCCTTTCTCTCAAAATCTACTGAAGTACCTCTTCCTCTCCACTCCTGACAGACCCCACCTGCAGTGCTGCATCCAGCTCTGGGCCCCAGCACAGTAAGGACATGGACCTGTGGGAGGGAGTCCACAGGACGGACACAAAGATGATCAGAGGGCTGGAGCACCTCTGCTATGAAGACAGGCTGAGAGAGCTGGGGTTGTTCAGCCTGGAGAGAAGGCGGCTCCAGGGAGACCTTACAGCACCTTCCAGTACTTAAAGGGGGCTCAGGAGAGCTGTAGAGGGACTTTATACAAGGGCAGATAGCGATAGGGCAGGGGGGGAATGGCCTTAAACTGAAAGAGGAAGGTTTAGAATTTCCACCCACCCTCATGGCCAGGCCTGGTCCTGGACATGGCTGTATCCTATGGGCCCAAGGAAGATGAACTGAAACACAACAGACATCTCCTGAAACAAAGAATAAAACCAAACACTACAGAAATGTAACTATAAATGATGTAACTGTAATGAAAGGTAACTGTGAATGATACCTATACATGAAGTATAATTTAGAGGCATAATCAAACAAAAGATTAAAAACTGGATTTATCATAGTTTTTCACTTAAATACCACTTTTTTTTAATGATAAAGATAACAGTATTTTACTGCATGGAAATCTGAGGTGAAAAAGTTTATTCACTCAGGTCATGTAGAAAGTGTACAGTGCATTTGCTAATTAACTGCAAGAAAAAGCTTCTTTTTTTCAGGACTGCTGGCAACAAAGGCAGATGTGCTGAAGGAATTTCCATGTAAACACACATTTAGTAAGAGCCTTGTTAATATATCAATTCTTTATTGCATTTAGTATCTCATGTTTACAGGACCAAGGTATTTTTTATTTTGAAGTGCACTTCCCCTTAGTAGCAGCATCTGTGTGTATGTGCATACACGTGCATTTGTCCCAACCAGGGATAACCTTCTCAGCCTTCTCCTCCCAACTCCTTTCTCTCCAAACAGGAACTGCATCTTCAATCTCTTTGTTTTCACATATATAGTTACCATAACAATGCTAACAAGACTTTGAAAAATGTCTTCTGTCCCCTCTTGTCATAAAGAGTTTGAAAGCTGACCAGACTTTGAAACTCATCCTAAACGGGACATTTTTGATGTGCTGGTAAAGATTTTTGCTGCAGGACTGATGAAGTAAAGAATGACCACCATAAGCTGGACCCTTTAAAACAACAATGGTTGTATTTAACGAGACCAAATGAATCTGCCTCCTCCCTTCCAAAGATACTGCTCAAGGTGCAGCTTGATCAACTGCAGGACTAAGAGAAATATTAAAAGAATTGCAAGTCCTCCTTCAGATTTTTATAAGCACTCTTCCTGAATGTTCTTCTATTCAATTACTTTCTAATTAAGATCAGAGTATCAGTGATGATGCACATCCCCAACACCAGCTTAATTAAATCACACATTCAATTCATTGAGTATTCCACTGTTCCCAAAGAACTACAAAATATCTCTTCTTTAGTAGATAAAGAGGAATTATCGCCTCATAGGACAAGCCAAACATCAACTGATTGAATCATAAAGTAAGTCTTTATAACTAACTTGGATATTAAATACACTCTAACACAGATATCTTGCTAAAATACTTTTTCCTCTTCCTTTATAAAAAATAACTTACTTTGTCATGTCTAAATCTCTCCTCCAGTTTTACCTTCAAATGACCCAAGAAAAACAGACCATGAACGAGCTCTAGCAAAGCACTAGTAACCTTTTTGTCTCCCGACTGAAGAGTCACCCCCACGTGTTGAGGCCACCCCAGGGATTCCGTGTAACAGGGCAGTGGGTGCAGCATCATCGGCTGTGCAACAGAGACATGGCAGGAATTCCCTCCTTGGAAACGCTGCCTCTTGAGTTCTGAGGAGGATTTTGACCCTTTCCCCTTACTTTTCATAGGCGGAACTGAACCAACCTATTTTTGTGTTGTTTTACTTCTTAACAGCCACTTTCTCTAGATCTGACAACTCGGAGCACAGTGCCTGATCAGATAATGACTGTTTACATGTGACGGTCAGCATTTCCAAACTGCTCCTTTGTTCCCAGCGTCGGGGTGAAGCCCTGATGCCTGTCAAGACAAGAAAGCAACAGGAGACGAAGGAAGGATTTCCTGCTTGGCAAGAGCAGTCCTGTTTAAATCAGAGATGGAGTTAACCACCCATTCAAACACATGCACATGAAACACTGACACAGATTGCCTGGGTCTGCCTTGCACAGGATTACCAAATCCCAGTGAACCATGTTTCATGAAACAGGATGAGATGATTCCGCAGTGCTGGCAACACAGCGGGCAGAGGAGTGATCACAAACTGTCCTTTGTTTGTTTGTTCCTCCGGCAAAACACTCGTTCTGTCGCCATCCTCTGCCCTGATGCAGTTCTTTGAATGTGCTAAGTCGCTTGAGAGATTTGGGGGGAAAATTTACAGCCTGGCCATCATGTAGATTATGGTTGCTTGGCTGATTAGAGGAGAGTATGTATTTTATTAATAATTGTGTTTATCCTTAGTTTTAGGGTTTGTACCTCCAGCAGCAGTGGGTTTCCTCTTTGAGTTCACACCCCGTGACATCAGTGATGCTTAGGCACTTGACAACATGGTAGAGGTGAAGATCTGCTGCAAAATCTGAGGGATCTCTTTGGTGTCCATGGCAATAAAAGAGCGACCTGCTGGCAGTGTCCTCTGCAGCCTAAGGAGCAGAATGAGGGACAAGACACAATTACCATCCCAAATTATCTTCCCTAACACAAGACAGGATTCGTCTTGAATATCTTCCCAATCCATGCTGTTCACACTGCTGTCACCATGCAATTTAAAGGCTTGGGAAAGCAACAGAGGGAGAAAACACTGAGAGCAGCCAGGGCAGAGAGCTCCTTTCAGCAACACAAACAAGAGGGTTTCCAGAGATTTCCATCCATGTCCTCTTTCTGACATGCCAGAACTCCATTTTGATCAAGGTACCAGCGACCCCATGAGGTGTCACCACAACTGGTTTGCTGAGGGCAGCTACAGATTTACACTGGAAATGAAGATACTTATCCTGAATTGACTACCATGAACCCACAGCTCGTTCAGTTCAACAAGTCCAATGATTTTAACTGCGCTCTTTGTATTGCTTCTTTGACATTGCTGCAGATTACATGGAAATGTATTTTTCTGCTAATATTAACCTGACACATTTTTATTCACAGCTTAACCCACCCTTAAAAGTCAAACTAGACACGTGTTACAAACCCCATGTCCCTCATGTCCAGTTAGCAGGCTGGGGATTTATTTTTTCTCTGCTTTTTAGATGAGATTATGCTCTATACTATTCCTCCAATGTTAAATAAACCCTCACTTTTAAAATCAGTTTTAAAAAAGCTGCAACAGAGAATTCCCTTCTCCTTCCCCCACAGCAGTTACAGGAAGGCTTTGTCTAATTCTGCACTTCCACATACACAGAAATGCATTTCAGTTACAGCATTGTGTGCATTTTCCATGCCCAGTAAACTAGGCCATTATAAGATCTCCTCTTACACAGCAGGAAAGATTTTTTCAAAATCTTTTGGTCAAAGATTTTTTCTTCTTTTTTAAAATTCTTATCAAAAGTAAAGGAACTTTCTGTAATTATAATCTTTCAGAATGGATTCTCTTCTGATGAATAACACAGCTCTGGTGTACAGACCTGCAGCCACAACTCACGGGGGCTGTGCAGTTGTATCTTTCAAGCCTTTACTTCTTAGAATTATCTACTGAGGGCCAACTCCCTTTCTGATTTCTCTCATTCTCCTCTAGTTGAAGACTCAAACAGAAACAGAAAAGACACCGCTGATACCTGTGGCTATACCAGCTTTTTGCTGCAGGTACTGGTCCTCAGTGGATGTGGAACCTGGAAGAACACCTGGGACAGAATTTCTTCTTTTTTCCCCTTGTGCCCAAACATTTTAAAGAGAAATTATGTAGCACAACTAAACCCAGGCATATTGCCTCAGACACTCCAAAGAATTTATGTCTCTAACACAAGGGGAGTATCTGAGTCAAATTTTTGGCTGCTTTGAAGACCATTAAACTCCAGCTTCTTTTGTTTCAATCTCTTTTCTTAGGCCTACACACATTGGAACTGTATACCGGGCAATAACAAAGGCACCACATCTTTGTTGTGATTACATGGTGATACTATGTAAGGATGTAGTGCACATCCTGCAGCAGGAGGATGGCTCCAGCTGCTCCCTTTGGATGCACAGGATGCTCTGGACTTGCTGGCTATAAGGTATGTCTGCAGGATCCACAAGCCAGTCTCCTCCCTGACACAACTCAGGATGTACAGCTTCTCACCAGTACATTACTAATAATAATGGTAAAAAAAGGATGGGTGAACACTTGGACAGGACCTATCAATGTGCACTTGCAGCCCAGACAGCCAATTGTACCTTGGCTCTCTTTCATCAAAGGTAGCGCTGCCAGCAGGGCGAGCGAGGTGATTCTGCCCCTCTACTCTTCTCTGGTGAGACCCCAACTGGAGCACTGTGTATAGCTCTGGGGTCCTCAGCACAGGAACCACATGGACCTGTTGGAGTGGGTCCAGAGGAGGGACACAAAAACAGTCAGCAAGATGGAGTACCTCTGCTATGAAGACAGGCTGAGAGAGTTGGAGTTGTTCAGCTTGGAGAAGAAAATCCAGGGAGACCTTATTGAGGCCTTTCAATAAATACAGGGGGCTCATAAGGACATAGTGAGAGTCATAAACTGGAAGAGGGTAGATTTAGACTGGAGATCTGGAAGAAATTTTTACAATGAGAGTGATGATGCACTGTCATAGGTCATCCAGAGAAGTTGTGGATGCTGTATCTCTGGAAGTGTTCAAAGTTGAGTTGGATGGGGCTTTGAACAATGTGATCTAGTGAAAGACATCCCTGCTTATGGAAGGAGAGTTGGAATAGGTGATATTTCAAGGTCCCTTCCAAGTCAAACCATTTCATGATTTTATGATACTATGACCAAAACCTCAAAACCTTGTGCAGAACAACAGCACGGGCAACTCACTGCAATAAAAGCAGAGTTTAGATTCATGCTGAATGAAAGCAAACAGTACTAGGCATAAACCAAACACACTTACCTATCTGCCTGGTCTCCCAAGGATCCTATAAATATGGCGAAAGCATTGACTTGAGTATTGGTGGTCAAGACCTGTGCAAACCTTGATGGCTGAATTCCGTATCGCTCGAGATTTGCGTCACTTAAGACGATAACAAAATACTCATCAGCCTCCTCCTTGGTGATTTCCCGAATGGCATGTTCCGTCCCTTCCAAGGTATGGTCTCCACTCATGCAGAACTGGGCATGGGCATGCATGGTCTGTGTGCACAGCATAACCACGTGGAAACACATAAGATGACTTTAGGAACAAGCATTCATTTCAGCTAGCACAGGAGGGAGTAAATATTCACTACGGCTGTATTAGGGGATGCATCAGATATGCAGACAGTGCTCCAGATACAACAGAAGATGCATCTTTTTGTACCTAATATGTCATATTTTAAGACAGGCAGCACTTCTTAAAAACACAGTGGGCAAACAATCAAAATCCACACAGGGACCTAATTAGACCGGGCCTTAGGGAAGGTGAAATACTTCGGTCAGCTGCAGTTTGAGTAGCTACATTCCTATGTATTTAAGGAATAAAATAGGGCTTCATTTCCTAATGCTGTGAACAGCTCCTGCCTGTTCCTAATTTGCACTGGACTTCCAAATCCTAGTAGTGTCTCAGTTATTATCAAATATCCGATTCCTGACAGTGGCAGTCACATTTAAAAATAATGAAGCATTTTGTTTGAGCTGTTACAAAAGAAATACACCATATTCACTGGTAAGCTGGTATCTATGTAGAAGGCAAGGAATTTTAGATGTTACTAAATCAAGTTGTTCTAATCGAAGTAGCTCCCAACCTTTTAAAAATAGGTTTTGAAGGAAGCTCAAATACATGCTTCTAGCCCACCAAGCTGCCAAGCAGGTAAATCCTACAATATACACAATATACTCAATTTTTCTTCATCCTACTACAGAAAAATTTTGGTGAATACACACACTTCACCATTGTGATTTAACACATTTCCCATTTAGCATTGACACATTTTCCCAATGCTACTGTGATGCATAACTTCTTGAAGGTACCAGGCTAAATCACTGACCTGGGATCCCCCTACAGTTTTGAATTAGTCACTTATGCACTAATAATACCACATGATTTGGGCAGAGCTATCTATATCACTGTATAATCTTTGGAACTTCCCCTATCTTTTGACAGGTAGCCAAGATGACACATTTATGGCACAGCAGTCCAGAATAAGGCATACCCAGCTTCTATTATTTTGGCACAATTTGTTTTCTGCCATGTCTCTGAAATGTCCTGTTTCAATTTTATGCAAATACACAGACTTTGCTTTCTTGTCTTTCTTTTATTTTACTATTCTCATGTTTTCCATTCTGTGACCCACCTACAATTTTATCCTTGCAGTCATAAAGTCCTTAATTACCCAGCATCACTTAGTAGGATTTACCTTAAGAATCTCTAATCTTTGCTTATTGTTCTTGGGAACTTTGTCACTCCCAACCAAGGCGATGTTGAAGCCATCTCCTGAATGTCCAACAATGTCGTACTACAAGAAAGAAACATCATCAGTCACCTGTTAGTCACGAATGACCCTTGGCTCACAATGACACAAGACAGATCAAAGGCAATTTGCAACTCTCAACAAAAAATCCCAAGTACTGTTCCCTGTTTCTGTTTATGAGTTGCTTAAGGGAACTACTTGCAATTACTTACTGACATGCAAACATAGGAAAGAACTACTAAATAATGAAATTAAGGAACATCTCCTTATTTCCATGGTCTGTTTTTCACATCATCCCACCAACTGCAGAGCAGTGATGTGTAAGATCAAGACCTTGCCCTCTCACATTGTCCACGTATTTCTTTTAAAGCAGCAATTTTCATCCTCTTGAGTCTGACAAACAAGAAACACATTGTCTGAAAGTAGCTCCTATGTTTGATGAATCTTTTTGGTGACCTCATTCTGCTCTGAAAAAAAAAAGTATTACAAGTCCCCTTTTCTGAAAATCAGCACTCCTTATTTTTGTGCATAAGAGATCAAAGGTATTGCTGAAAGTATGTGGAGAAGTGAATTCCAAGAGCCTCTGTATGTTTTCAAAGGAGATGGTGTGCACATCATTCTCCTGTGAAAGATGCTGCAAAACTGACATGTAGAACCGCAACAGTTCTAATATCCTGTTGAACAAATAACGCAATATCGCGAAGGCCTCTGCTTTATGTGAGAGCCTCATTGCTGTAACATGAAAACCAAGACAAGCTGAGTTATGGCAAGGTCCTGACCTGCTCTTTGTGTTGTGGATGTGGTACTCACCCCAGGGAGAATTCACGAGCAGGACAGAAATGGATTTAAGAGCTGTCTACACCAAGCAAGAGAGCACAGTGTACAGAATCTGAGCCCAGAGAGACCTGAGCTGGCAATTCCTCAGCATGAACATGCCTGTATTTCCCCCTGCCCAGCTGGCACAGACCTGCCTTTAGTTGACAGGGAGTCCTGATGCAGTATTTTACCTTACTGTTTTCTTTTTTTCAAGTACTGTTACAGGTTCCTGCTGGATTCACCATCTCTAATTCCCACATAATCATTTAGTAAAAGGCATGTCTATTTGTCAAAGTTTTACTGTCTTTTCTTTCCTATTGAAATACACTTTATTTGGTATGTCAGGTCCTAGAGAGTGGAGAAATGGCATCCTTTACAGACAAAGCTCTTTTTGTTTCCACGTCACTGATTTGCTTTAAAACATATCAAAAGAAAGCTAGAGCAGCTGGAACAATACTTTTAAAGGTGACACCTTCCTCTGTAAAAGAGCAAATGTGCCACATACTGTAGATTATTTCACCCAAGGTCAGACCACTTTATGACAGCCCCACATACACCAGACTTCCTCCCCCTACAAAATCTTTATATAATCTAGTCCCCACACAATACCATTTCTTTCTGCTCTGTTGGCTTTTCCCATTTCTGCTCTCCTCAGATCTTACATGCCTAGTATTTGCTACCCAGCCTCATGTAAAGTTTTCAGTCTGCCACACGCTTTCTCTTCAAAACCTATTTCTTATGACCAGTAATGCTTCAGACACTCTCTTTCTTGATGGATATGAAGACATGGCAAATGAAAAGACACAAATTTTGAGAATAATGCTGAGGTTACATTCCTAATAAAACGAATAAATTCTGTTTAATAAAACCTGAACCACACACAGGGAATGTGTGCATGAGTATTGTTTTAAAAATTAGGGACTATTCAAATCAGAGGAACTAAATAAAGCAGAGGTTTAATGGAGCAGAAAATACACAGTGCTCGTGGTTCTTATGCAATGTCAGAAATGCCCACACATCTTCAGGGTAGGCTCTTAATTATGAAATCTTGCACATCCTCTGCTGAGCAGTTTTGTATTTGGTATCACTTTTAAATCAACAGCTTAACTATGTAAAGCAAAATGCTGCCATTCTCCTGTGTAAAAAGGCTGATCCCTTCATAGAAGGCTCCTTCCTGGCTTCCTGTATGTCTCACACTAGGTGCCCTCGTGTCAGCTTTGCCATACTGAGTCCCTGGGAATAGGCCAAACTTTGCTGTTTGGGAATATCATTGTGGTTCTTGACATACACCAGTAACAGACCAAGCTTTCATCTCAAACAGTCTGAGCTTAAACTCAGTGTGACAGCCTGTATAAGGGGAACTGCTGCATCTCCTAGATGAAACACTAGATGTTGACCCTGCAGTAGGGTTCCCTCCACATTCTTGCACAAGGTGGGAACAGACAACCTGGGTACAGGCAAGGTGAGGCTGAAATGATCTGAGCAAACTATTGCAGGCATGGAAAGGCATCCACCTGGGAACATCATGTCCTCTCTGCTCCCTGCTCAGAGAGCTGCTTATTATTCTTTGTGTGTGCCCATGCATGCATCCAATATGTGTGGTTATCTCTAACAGATGTGATCAGTTTCCTTGTTTCTTTGCTGACAGCTTACTATGCTATTTGTGATTTAAAAACATTTCACAAACGTTTCACCAGGCAGCAGGGAAGAAGTGGCTGTTTGATTCTTCCTGACTGCTGCATTCTGGGCCAAGTAGGGCCTCCTGAAAAGAGAGTGAGATCCTGCTGTGCTGGGGAAGAGAAGAGCTGTGGTCAACAGCCCTTGTACACTGGTCCTCACGGTCCTCTGATCCCACTGGAAGTCAAGGACCAGGAGTAGCCAAAATCTAATGTGTGTGAGTTTGCTTTTGGGAAGCTCAGCTCCCCAAACTGTGAGGCTGCATGAGTTCACAGCAAGGGAATGTAGCTGCACTGACTTGGATTGACTTAAGTCAACATAAGACTGCAGGCTGGGAGACCCTCCCTGGCAGTGGGGATGGGAGAGGGTTCACAGCACAAGGTGACAGAAGGGAGATGTTTGCCCAGGGGAATGTATGGAATCTGTCACAACTTAGGAAAACAGAGTTTGGGAGAGGAGCAAAACTGGAGCCAAGAAGGTCACTTTGAAATGGCGAAGAATTAAAATCTCTCTTTCTTGCAGTAAAATAATATCTCCTCATGATTTGTGTTCTAGTAAATGAACCCTTAGGGATTTCATATTATCTTCGTGCACTTATTGTAAGCAAAAGGTGCAGACAGCTCCACAGTCCTGGTCAACTGGGAACCCCAACACATGCAGGCCCATGCAGACTTTGTCAAAACCAGCTTCCTTCCTTTGCAGTAGATAAAGACGAGCACAGAAGAAGGGCCTTTGAAGAAGCAAGGATCCAATCTGATGCTTTTTTCCAATAAATTCCCTAAGGAGGATTTATGTGGATGGAGTAACAAGTGAGAGAAAAGCTGTGATACCATCTTGGTTTTGTTTTAAAAAATAGCAAGCAAAGGCTCTCAGGACAAATCCAGCAGCAAAATACATTTGTCATAATGCAGCTTAATTGAAATAATATATTATTGTGGTACACAGGAACTTGTTTTCCAACAGCCTCAGGTACACTGAGACAAGGACTGCTCTATTCAGGGTACACAACATGTAAACACGTATCTCGAAATAGCATCATTTTGTTGGTTTCTTTCCATAGGGAAAGGTTAAAACAATCTCTGTTCCACTGTCACTTTTTGCACTGAATGGATGGTTGCTGCTGCCTAAAATGGGTAAAATGGAAGACTTTGTCTTCCACAGCTGCCATGCCAAAAGGTTTAATTTCTGAAGGCGTTTAAAAAGCTGAAAGAAGATGTGTGCTGAATGGAAAAGGCAGTGTGAATTAGACTCTGCTGGAGGGCTAGATCTTTGTAAATTCGTCTCTTCTTTGGACAACACTGAACAGTCTATTTTTCTGAATTTATTTCAAACCTTTTGTTTATTATTTAAAAGAAACAATTCTGCCAAACATGTGGACAATTTCTTCTTTTCCTGAATTAGCAGTGCTGCCTCCACAGTACATTTTACAAACACAAAATGCTAAAAGAGTCATATAAAATCTGTAACATCCCTTAAATATAGCTATAAATAACAATTCAGGCTTTTCCTACCAGTTACATAATATGCTCTTTATTGAGTCACAGTATTTTTAAGGCTTCATAAAATTGCTGTTGGATAATTTACTGGACATACTTCCTCAATCTGCCATCATGTGTGCAAATCAGTAATCAGGGATGATATAAAACCATACAGTTTGTGACAGACATAGTACTACCTCAGATAAAAAAGAGAACAAACTGCCCTTCCGTGCATTTTCAAACAACTGGCATCTAAAATGGGATGTTCAGAAGATGGGCCTCCTGTTTTCCCCTTGACAAGGAGTGATTCACTGCCTGCACTTACGTGAAATGGAAGTAGAGAGGATGTCCCACATGAGCAAAAAAAGCTGAAAAATACCTGCAGCACTTGTCTGACTATAAAAAAAGTAATTTCATTACCTGCTTGGTGCAGTCACATACCCAATACATAGCTCTTCTGTACAAGAAGGCAAGACGAAAGTATTTTCTACCTTCACTCAGTGCTGTTAAGATCATCTGACAATCAGCATCATCCCTGACACCAAGGGGTACCGCTCACGGGGAAAGCTCAGCTGGGTAGGATAAAACAGCCAAGAAAATGCCCATCTGGTTAATTCACAATCATATTTAGCAGAGAAGCACCAACAGAAAGGTCATCCTGAGCAAAAGCCAGGAATTGTTTTCCAAAGTCTGCACTGGAGTCAGGTAGCTGAAGGGAACTTTACTATGTAAATCCCCTTTGCTCAACAAGTGAGATGATCCCCTTGGTTCAACACATGTTGTACAAGATACCCCTCAAATTTGCAGCATATGTTGTTGTGAGCCATGCAGATGGAGCTACAACAGGAACAGATAACAGCAGGCTATAAAGGCCAAAAAAGTCTATTTTTATAAAACCAGGCAAGAAGAGGATAAGGAAAAGAAAGAAAGAAAAAAGTGATAAACTGCAGATTTTTCATTGCACACTACACAGCTGTGTGTTCTTCTATCTTTTTCAAATGGTTCCTCTCTTAGATATGAGAAATGGATGCTATTTTTGCGGACATACCAAACCTTCAGCTTTGTCCTGAGAAAAATCAGCAGCATCTTGCAAAATGTCAAGAGTTGTACAGAATGGAGTCAGTGATATTTAAAAAAAAATCACTGTCTCCCCCACTCTCTGAAGCCTGACCCATAGATTTTAAAATCACAGAACGGAAGAGAGCTTGTAATGACCTTAACTAATTCTCCCCAGTGTGCTGGTTGCATGTCTAGTTCTACATGTCATTCCTTTACTATGCACTTGAGGGTTCTGGGTTCTCAGCTTCAGAGCTGCACTGGAAGTAAGTACAGGTGGTTTTCTGCCACTGTTACATCTTTCTCCAGTGTACCACTTTCTAAGCCACTGTCCTCAGCTGTGTGAATGTAACAGAATTTATTGTTCAGAGCAGAACAGCTGTAGTAGAACAGAATGAACAACTGTCCTCTGGTCTCCCTTTCTGTGTTAGTCAAGATTTTATCAGCTCCTTGATTTTTATCTCCTCCATACTGAGCAGTTCTTGGTTAGTTACTTAGCCATTTCTTGTATGGGGACACTTCCATATCCTTTGCAATCTTTGTCACCCTCTCTTTTTTTTCAGCTCTACAAGAGCTTTTGGGAGATGGGGAAGCAAAATTGCACACATTACTCCTACTGTGAATGCACTATGGATGTTTACAGCAACATTCTCATGCATTCTCCTTTCTTCTCTCTTCCTTTGCTAATAGTTTAGAACATTCAATTAGCTTTCTTGACAGCTGGTGAGAACTGAGCGTTCAAAGAACCACACAACATAATTACAAGACATCTTTGTTGGACACCAGTCTATAGCTGGGAGTGAGGGCTAATAGAAAGCTGAGACTTTCTCACTGTGTATTTAAATTCAAAATTCTTTTCTTCCACATACAGCACTTTACATTTAAAAGTACTAAACACCACCTACCATTTTATTTCCCAGTCACCATTTATGGTCAGGTCCTTCTCCAACTTCTTGGAGCTAGATTTATCTTTTTATTTTCCCAAATAACTTTATATAATTAGCAACTTTTCTCACTTCACTATTCATCCCCTTTAACAGATCACTTATGAATATACAGAACAACATGGACTCTGGCATAGATCCCACCACAGCTCCACCACTGACCCTCTAAAAAATGACCACTTAGTTAGTTTTCTATATTTTTAGCAGTATTTTTTTTATCTAAAGGATTTCACTCTTATCCCCAAAATTCTACCATTTCTTCACAAGCCTCTGGCAGTGACTTTGCCAATTGCCTTTGGCTAAGGAGACTCTACCAACCAACCTTGCTTGTCACACACATAGATACCTTACTTCCCTTTACAAAACCATGCTGACTGCACCACAGTATATGATATTTATCCTTGTGCCCGCTGCTTTTCTCTGTGGATGATCCTGCATTTTGCCATACTATTATCTTTGTTGCTCAGATATGCCTGATTTACCAAGCTACACAAATTGTGCTGCATAATTACACTGTCACTGTAAATATTTGTCCTTAGCTTTCATATTATCAGTGAGCAGAAGATACGTGAGCAGCTGAACCAATAAAGCCCTGATTTCCAATTATTTTTTAAATTACATTTGAGTTCCCACATGGCTTCTCTCAGCTAAGGTATGAGTTTATGGTTGCAGCATTTTCCTCCAACAGGATTACACAGCATCACTCTCTACCCAGCCTATTTTCATTACATTTTAAGGAATGTAGTGACTTTGGGAACAAAACCATAGTTTCAAATTTGTTTGAAATTTTGCAACACGCTCCGTTTAAGAAAGTTTAAGGGCAAGAAAGCATTACTGCCAAAGAAGATGGTAGCACTCGTCTTGTTTTCTTAGGAAAATAGCATAAAAACATAATGCCTATCTCCTTTTATCGACTTTTCTCTTGAAAAATAGAAGTGTTAATGATTGTACTTTAGAAGACATTTTAAAAGCATATGCCTGATTTTGTACATAAGATTCTATGGAAGAACAGAAACCTGTAGAATTATCTTGTTGGAGGAAAAAGGTGAAGCAGACTGGACTGAATTGATCTAGACTAAGTTTCTATTAGCTTTGTTTAGGAGATTTTACATTTTGTTCAGATATAATTTAATTCTTATCTTTGATATGCTCTTCAGCAAAGGTAGCGGACATTTCTATTCTTCCACTAAACACAGGGTATGTCCAGAATTAACTGGAGACTGCCATTCCTGTCTTCTTTATGGCTAAAGAAACACAGCCTGGACCTTGTTTAGGCTTACTGAGACAAAAAGAGTGTTACATTTATCTACATTTCATTTGCAGGCTACCATTACGTAACATTGGGAACCCAGTATGTTTCAGTACAAGAAATTATTTTCTTGCTTTCAGTTAACTAGAAGAGAGAAGGGACAAAGCAGTCTGGTCTCTTCCCATGACCAAGTACTGCTGTGTGCACTCTGGGCAGATGGAAAGATGTGGTATCTCTGCATATCCTGAAGCTCATATTTACTTGTGTTCTGTAGGCTTAAGTGTTTCTGCTCAAAGAAACAGATAAAACCTGAAAAAACCGCAGCAAATCTCACTAAATAAAAGTTTTAGATTGAATACTCCCCTGCTGAAATGTGTAATGTTTCTTATCCTTTCCCTAGTATTATTTTTCAGGTTGCTAGAAATAGATTTATGTCTTTATTTCCTTGTGGGAATGAATAATAATCTTTGGCTAGACTGACTGCTGAAACACTTTTTCCACTGCTCCACACAGCCTGTGTAATAGCCACAGAGCTCCTAGCCCAGCTGCAATTACCTTGAACTTGTGCTCATAATTCTCAAAAGCCTCCATGACCATGCAGACGGCCTCCATGGAGCGTTCCAGCCGCCCATCCACCCCGTTGAAGCGGTACATGCTGCCGGAAACATCCACCACCAGGCGCAGGCGCTTGGGCTTCTGCTGGGGGCTCCCCGGCTGACAGGGAAACACAACAGAACAAAAGGGGAAAGCTGAACATCAGTAAAGATAAACCATTCCAGACAGAGAACCCAATGCATTTTGCAAATCAAGAAAATTTTATCCAGCAAATGTTGTTTAGATTTGTTGAGGTTTTTTTTCAAGAAAAAAACCCCAACTATTCTTCTATTTCAAACCAGTTTTTTAACAGATAACTCAGTTCATTCTTTTCCCTCACCTTCAGTGACTGGAAACAAAATACCTCAAAAAATTCCACACATGCCTGTCAGGAAAATACTTTTTCTGTATCAGTTTTGATTCTTAACATTTTATTTCAGTAAAGAAATGCTGAAATTTGCTCTTTCTGCCAAGGCTCATAATGGAAATGCTTTTCATTGGCATGCGGTGCTAACAGGGACTGCATATGACTGTAAAAACTTGTCTGCTGAGGTTAATAACGTTCCAAAAATGTATGAAATCTTGTTCTGATTAAGTACTAGTTCTATCTTCATTCTGATGCTGAAACCATTGTTTTCTTTCCTGAAAACAAATCCCATCTGTTCTAACAATTTCTGGTATAGCACATTCAAGGGAGGTGTTTTATTTAGCATGCAATGAGATGTGTCTGGATTCAAGTATGAGGCTATTAAAGATGGTCTGAAAAAAAACCAGTCACAATATAAACAAATAGCTAAAATGTTCCTTTTACCTGAAAAGGATTTGTGTACTTAATTCTTTTAATTATTCTTTTAATAGACTGTGGCATCCCTGCCCTTCCAGAAACAAAAGAAGAGAAGGCTCATTAAATCCTACACTTATTTTGGTTTTTATGCACACACTTAAAGGTGTCCTTTTTTTTGGCAATTGAATTATTTTTACAAAGCTTTAAAACTGATACATTGAGTAAACACATTTTGAAACAAATGAGAATTGAGGATTCAATTACTTTTCCCTTATTGGTCTTCCACGCAGGCAGTGCCAAATTCCATAATTCATTCAAAGCAACCTAAGGACCAAATAGCATAAAAAATAATACCAGGGATTCATCACATGTGGGTAGCTGACATGCAAAAAGATGCTGTACTCAA
Source organism: Corvus cornix cornix (assembly GCF_000738735.6). Lineage (NCBI taxonomy): Eukaryota > Metazoa > Chordata > Aves > Passeriformes > Corvidae > Corvus > Corvus cornix. The sequence continues at coordinate 57,546,968 of NC_046332.1, read as the reverse complement.
CTATTTAAAAAAAAAAACCTTCGTGTACTTAAAAACTGCAATCTGTCATTAAGTATTACTGTTAAATATTATGGACTAGCCCCACTAGTTCTGGCCAGGTTTAGTTGGTCTGATTCAAGTGGTTTCTCTGCTGCTGACTCACATAGGTCTAACTGTAATGCCTTCCAAGGAATGGCTGCATCAGGCCATAAGACAGTCAACTTTATCCTATCTTAATGGCTTTTCCTTACACTTTTTTATTCCACCATAATTTTTATTCTTGTAAATCCAAGTATCTGTGGAAGTTGAAATTATTTGCATACCATGCAATAAGGAAATTGCATTTGTAAACCACTTTCTTTTTAACTTCCTAGGGGATCAGCATAGTTGTTAATAAAAATTAAATTATTGAGAAGGTATTTTCCTTTTTTCTATAAGAGCAAACAAAAGAAATGTTTTCTGCTAATTGCCTTCTGGTCATTAAAATACAAAATAAAACCATAAAAAACTGTTGCATTGGATCAAAACTTAGCACTGCCTAGATCAGTGTCCTCTCTCTGAGGGTGGCCAACAGGAAATATTTATGTAAGACTATTTGAAGAGGTACAGCAAATTTTCCATTCTGTGGTTGCCTCTGTGTCAGGGACATCCCAAGCCAGAGACATTTTTCTGAGTTTCTCATCCATGTAACTTACTCAAACTCCAAACACAGATACTGTACAGCCACTATGAAATCAGCAAACCGGTTAAGCTCTTCTCCACCTTTCCCTGTTTCTTGCTGGATACTTACTTGTGGCTCAAGTTCTCCCCGTCGTTTATATATGGCTTTTTCTCCTGTCAATCCATCAATGATTTTGGCATCATCAAGCTCTCCAACAGCTTGGTGTCTCAGCCATTGCCTTTCTTTACCCTTGGCCTACAACAGAAAAGAAATCTTACTCAGTGATGGGAGTGTGTGTTAGACAATTTAAGACCTAGTGCACGTGACATACACATTAATTTCTTTGTAATGATGTGACAGTTTTGGCATAAGTCAAATCCAAACACATGTTCAAATCCAACCCAGCTGTCCTGGTCTTCTTCTCTGAAAGAAAAATTCACACTGACAAAGAACATGTTCCCTCTGTAACTTGGTCTTTTTCAGTAGTTTCATACATAGGAGTTTAACTGTGAACTGCAGAAATGTTAACCCTTTTTCTTGCAAATATGCTGAAAATGTGTGTGGCAAGCCTGTTCAGAAATGCATACAACTGAAGTGACACATATAACTGACCACTTGTTAGGTGTTTTCAATCCACACAGAACAAGAAAAAGTCATTGGGTGACTTAAAGGTAAAACTAAACAGTATCCAGTTCAGGCAATGATAAATGGTTGCTTTTCAAACAGTATTAACAGTATAAACTAATCACATATTTAAAAAAGCTACTTTCAAAATCGTGATACTCAAGAGACAGTCCAGTAAACACTTATTTTCTTTTAGTTAAAAGGACATTGCTTATCTACAGCCTGACTTGATGAAAATACATTACAATCCATGTACTCAAATATTCATGGAATTCCTGTACACAGAGCATGCAGTTAAGATTGAAGACTCAAGTACTATAATAATATAAGCAACATATTTAAGCATGTTTTCAAAGGATAGCTTCATCATGGTTCATAATACCTAGGATCTCTCTAAAGACAGCGAAGTCTGTATACATGGGGTTTTTAGTTTATTTAATTTCTGTTTTAATCTTCATGTTGAAATTGCTCATCCTGGTAGTAAGCCCAGCAAGGAAAGACAATTTTGAATTTATATACATATGAGGCTTTTTCCCTCTCAGCAAATTGTTGGTCAGCAATTGGAGGAAAATCAAATATCCAGCATGACACAAACTCCCTTAAACATTGATTTTCAGGAATGAAAATCAATTCCTCTCTGATGAGCAGGAAGTCTTACATTACAAATCCCCAGTAAACTGCAGGCCTGGGATTTGAAAGGATGAATCTTTATAGTTTTGTATAGTCGGAGCAGGCAGAAAATGACTTCTTCAGGTTCAGAGGATGTTTGATTTTGCTTTGGACAAAATGTATGGTTTTTTTGTTTTGGTGTGTAGAGAAGGAGTTCTGGACTACAGACTATTGCCTATAATAACTCAAGATTAATGCTCTACTTGCCCAGGAAAATAAGTGGGCAGAAAAACTACACAGCCACAGAAAAATGTTTTGATTAACAAAATCAAAAGCTTTACAGATGCTTCCTCATGGGAGGCAAAAACAATGCCAATACATGGAAACCTCAGCCTTTTAGTAAATCACAGAAGGAAAAAGGGGAAAAGATTTCTGAGGTTGTGAATTCAGCCAGTTGTGTTCTCTGATACATTTTCATGGTGCTACAGTCAACCTAGCTTTAAGCCACTTTGGCAGTGGGGCATCCAAGAGTTTGCTTGTACCGCCAACCAGGAGTTTCCACTATCGTGAAATATGCCTGGGATGAAAGTTAAATCCCTTCTTCCACAGGATCATTCATTCGTTGCCTTTAGAGTTGTGTAATATCACAAAGAGACACCTGCAAATTCCCAGTGACCCCTACACGTCCCACCAAAATGTCACACTGTAGGAGTTTCCCTGCTGTCAAAAGCCCAGAGGCAAATTTCAACACTCCAATTAACCATGACAAAAGTACTCCTGGAGAAAACATGCTGCTGAGTAAGCAAAGCCTATCTGGAATCAATCATGCACCTTCCAGGGTGATGCAGGTGAGATGGCTTTGTTCCTACTCAGCCACTCTAAGTAGTGGAACAGAAGTTGATCCTTATCACTTCCTTAGCACTGGTGCTTTGTCAAATTTTCGTCATTTGCTTTCTTTCAGTAGGCAGGAGGGACAAACAACAGAAGACTGCAAAGCTTCACTGACAAAATCTCAACTAGTTTCACTATTTTGCTCACTGACAATGGTTTAGCTTTGCACTTATTTGATGTTCAAGGAACAGCAGTGTGAGAAGAAAATGGCTTTTAATTATGGAGGTAGCTAAAACCAGTTAAATAACTTTGGAAGTTTATTCAACAAAAGCCAGTATTTGAGCTGAAATTTTATTGGGGAAACATGGAGTTGACATCCTCTCCTAAAATAGGAAAGAATGCTGACAAAATCTGATCTCACCTGTTTCCAAAATAATGTTAAAATTACTCAGGCTACTTAGCATCTGCCTCTTCCATGCAGAACTACTAAGAATTTGTTTCCTTTTATAAAATCTGAAAAAATTAATCCCCTTAAGCATGGGTGTTACACAATGCACATATTTTATATATTACAGAGAAAATTCTAATCCTTTTTAATATGCAACTTTCATATGTTTAAAACGAACTTAAGTTTAAAAGCATTTGCAATTTTAAGAGAAAACCAGAACTAATACATATATCTTGCTTTGATATTTGACTAGAAAGGACAAACAATGTATTACTGTTTCAATATACTGCAACCATACTGATGACAAAGTAAATTCATTGCGCTGCTTTTGAAATTAGAAAAATGTGCTAGATACTGTATCTTACCAGTATGGCAATGGCTGATCACAATGCACCACTACAGTAATTCTTTTTACTGGAAGATGTCACAGGTATATTTACAAACAAATATAGCTGTTAAGTCTGTAACTGTCAGAGAAAAGGTTGGGTATGTGATCACATCTAAATATGTAACTCATAATAGTACAGGATGTATGAAATACTGCCAGTTGTGGTCAGCAATTGTTTCTGGGAAAACATGACACAAATGTTCCCTTAGCTGCTGAAATCACAAAACTACTACTGACAGGGCACAGGGTTTTTCATATTTCCAGCTCTCTGAGCCATGCTTGTTACAGGACTGCTACTACTTCATTCTTGCTGCTATGACCAGACTGTTCCCACGTGGTCTAAATCAGACAGAGCCCAGCAGGCTCAGTAACTCAGGCTCAGGTTTGCCCAGTTTAAATGCAGGGGCCTAAATGATGCTCAGAAGCTACAGGGACAGTTATCCCTGATTCTCTCTGCAATAATCAAGACAGAAGTACTTTCTGGAAAGCAAGTCACCTAACATTTAAGAAAGTCTTTCTGAGTGACTGACTGACCATAACCTTGTGAATTTGGAGTTCAGACAGACAAGCTTTAGGGGAGAGAAGAAAGCCCATCAGTGACAGGATTTCCTGGATTTCTGGCTTTGCTACTTCCACAGAAGATAAACAAAAACTCGTAATGTTTTGATAATGTTGTTCAAAGAGCTGATAGAGATCAGTGAGTTATAATAAGCAAAATGAACAATGAAATTACATTCTCAGACTGTGTTTATGTATCATTTTCAAGGATCTGCCTATTCCAAAAATCTCTTTCTGCTGCTACTAACTTTTGGTGAGCCATAGACAACTGGACCTGAATCCCAGCCTCTTGATTCTAGGGAGGTAAAATTTAATCAAAGGAATATATTTTAAACAAAACCACAAAACTAACAATAAAAAGGCATACATTGAAAAGAAAATCCAGGTTAAATAAACATGGACAACATATTTTGATTATGTGAACACAGTAAGTTTGAAACAAAGCAAACTCAAACATTTTTAAAAAGCCAAACATGTTCTCTACTGAGAAGGTAATTTGGGATTTTCACAAAGTTAAAAACACATAGACATCTGAGCTGCAAATTTTACCGCAATGAACTTTGCCATTGGTTTCTTATTTGAGATATGAGTAATGACTGATAACAGAAAACTGTTCTAGTTGAGAACTCATGGTGTACACAGGACATACAGAAAATAATGGGAGACAGATGCACAATTCTTCATGAGGGCTGGATGAGTTACCATGCTAAGAATTCAAATAAATTTTTTCCCTCTCAAAAATATCACATGAAATGTGCTTAGACTCAGCTTCCCTATTAACAAAAGGCATTTTGAACCTGACTCCTGCTATCGCTTATCTTCATTTTCCTAGTTAATCTTCTAATAAAATCCCTACCAAAATCTATATAAAAATTTATAATGTTAAAAATTTGCTTTCACTATTGCTCTTGTTCTATGATTTAGCTTTTACAAATTCAGTAATTTGGTTTTTCCATCATAAATTACATTTCCTAGCTCTGTGGTTAGCTGTTACAGGTTTTGGCAGGAAGTTAGAAAAGTGTCATAAAATACTGAAGCTTATAAGACTTTGCCTTGGTATTAAAATGACCTTTTTTAACAAAGCAAGAGGATATGACTCCTTATATTAAAATATGTTATATTTTGATTATTAACATGATCCCTGAACGTAAGAATTTTGGCTCCAAGGGACAGATAAGGCAGACTCACAAAAAAGACTTCAAACTGAAGATTCACTTATTGATTTCATACCCAGAGTGTGCCTCCAATAGCTTGTGTGCTAGAAACATGGCAAAAAACCCACCTAGATATAAACGATGTAGAAAAACTTGAGATTTACATCCAAATTTTTTTCAACTGAAACCCATCTTTACAAGCCAAAAGCCTGTGTCCTGAACTGAGATACATACTAAGTGCATGAATCACCTAATCATGCCTATCTTAAATGTTCATTACACGAGGAGTTCTCTGAATTGGTATATTCATAATAAAACTGGCTAATGGTTCTCTGTGTATATATGTGGTTATAGTCATGTGGTTGTAGCTACAAAGGCTTAAAGGTATAAATAAGGCAAAGAAATATTATCCTTCTTACTTGCAGTACCAGGGGATTGGATGTCTTTCTCCAGGAGGAGGCTGTTTATCATACAAAGTGATTTCTCACTGTATTTCAGTTTTATTGCTTAAGACACAGCACAGTGACTAATGAACTAAGATATATATAGTAATGGTTAGTAGCCTTCAAGAGAAATATTTATGATCAAATATGTCTTATAAGGAGCAAATCACTTTTCCTTTAATTTCCACTGAAGATTAGCAGATGCCTCCTAGAAACAATGCACTTAAAATTTTATTTACCCTGTATATGAACACTAGTATTAAAAAAAACCCAGAACAACCACCATGCCTGTCACCAGAAGAAAGGCAAACTGGTGGTTTTAGTGAGTTTCCACTTAGGAGATTTGGGCGGTACCTATTTCTATTAGCAAGAGTTAAAAACAAACCTGAGAAAAATCCATGTTTTCAGCTGCATATGCAGTGAGGCTCCTACCTGGAGAGGGTGCCTCTTTTAACACCTATAGCATTTGCACTTCTCAGCTAAAAAATACTCTTTTGGACTGGAGGTAATGAAAAAGACTGGGCTCTACACACCTTCACCTTTTAAAAATGTGTAGTAGTATTTTCTCTCACAAAACTGTGCTCCTGAATAAGTTATCTGTAAGGTGTGGAATGGGAATACTATAATTTGTAGAGATGAGCACTGGGATCCACTTGTAGGCTGCCTTTTAAAATAGTAATATGAAACTGTTTTTCCTAACTGATTATAAACTGAACCTGCTTTTAGCCTTCAAAGGTATGACCACCAGATGTTAACAGGATATTAGCAGGATAGTAGTTGGGGCTTAATGTAATGGCCTCCCTATGTTCCTTTATCAGAGGATCTAAGATTACCTGCAGATTGTCCAAGATGATGCGGAGCGACTGAACTTGACGTCGGACTGCTCCAGAGAACCTTTCGTAAGTTGATGCATCATATTCACTCATCTGAATCTCTTTCAATCTAAAGCAAAGGACAGGGAGCTAAGAACAGTTTAGGAAACAAGCATATCTTCCATTTACTTACGTAAACTAAAAGTTTATTTACTTGATGACAGGGGAATTCAGACTGCAACAAGCATGCAGAAGAGACAAATCAGAGAAGTGGCAGCTGCTCTTGTGAATTTTTGACACAGCAGATGTTCACCAATGTCTACAGGGACTGCATCACATTAAAAGTTATTAAAGTTACTAATCCTATGACTCTCTTGTAATCTGCTTTCAAGTTTGAGAAGTAAATCGGAGGTTCTGAAAAATGTGATCAAATTTGAAAGGTTTTGTTGGCTCAGGTGTTGCTATCCGTACATAAAAGGATCACGAGTGTCTATTCATTACTTCACCGTCGGAGTATTTTAAACACATCCTGATTCATGCTTTAACACAAAGGTTAAGTAAAGACACACTATAAAATCTGTCCTTGAAGACCTACAAATAGTAACTGTCTCAAATACTTATCTTTGTGCTTCATTAAATGAAGAAACTCTGAAACAAAGAAGTTTTAAATGAACATTAACAAAAGTGTGCTCCCCCTTAGAAAATGACTCATGTCAGTGAACACTATCCTGTCCAGAGGCCTGTAACAGAGAGCACACCTGCATCATGAAAACAAATACATGCTTGCTTTATAAGCAAAGATGTGTCCATTTCAAGTCCTGTATCACTCTTTTAAACAACATAGCTTAGCAGAACAGGTGAAATTCACCATTGGAATGTAATTACAGAGGTTCAACAGTGAGGAATGAGCTAGGGGACAGGCAGATATGCTAGGAGTGTGCACTGTTCAGTATTTGCCATGATGCAACGTCATGTAGAGAGGCAGCAGTTGTGTACCTGCCCACCCTACCACGTGGCTGGGTCCACTCCTGAGCTAAAACATATTGGCCTATCTGTGCCCAGCCCCTTTCAAACAAGCACTACATGACAGCATAATCTCACTCACAGTGTTTCAAAAATACTGAGTTTTTAACTGAACCATAAATGGACAGTAAAGTATGTGTAGGCTAATTTTATTTCTAATGGCAAGTTTTTATAACACTATCATAAGTTAATTGCCTGGATCATAAAGTATGCCTGAGAACTGCTGTTTAGACTAGCCCTTTAAGGATAATATTAAAATCAAACATCAAATCTGTTGCCTCTATCATGATAATGTCTTTTGCAATTTAAAGTTTTGCCAACCACTATTCATTAGAGGTAGGAAAAAGTAACTTTCAGTGCTGCACATTTAATTTCATGAATCCTGCCAACAGAGTTCAGTATCTTCGGATCTATAAAAGAACCATTTTGTTTCAAACAAAAAAACCCCATGTGCTGTTCTACTTTGTGGCAGTCTACATCAATTCACATTGGAAGGTAGTTCAGAAAAATACCATGAAAAATACTGCATCTATTCTAGAGTAGTGAAATAGGGCAATTTAAAATGTTTACCACTAGAAATACTATCTAGCCAGGAGAGCATCAATAACTTTTATATGAAATTTCTCCCTTCTAGATAATCCTGTATAAACAAAGCAGTGAAATCTGAAGTTTCCTTTTTTTTTTTTTTGGTCAGCCTTAGGACTTCAACCTCCCTATTCTTATCTGTTAGATCCCACAACTATCCAAGTCGTACAGAATAACGATCCAAGTCAAATGTGGTTTCATAATAGGCTACATTTCCAGCTGGTACATGCCAGCCTACTTGGGTTTTGCAGCACAGGAACTGTTACCTCATGTACAGATACCCAGATTTTACAGGGCATAGCTGCACTGTTCTCCCAGCATGTAGCAGTAGCCAGGAATTTCCCATAGCACTGATTTAGTAAATCACCACACAGGCAGTAGAAATTCATCAAAGCATGCCAGGTGTGTATATGGACATATGCACAGAGAGATGTACAGTATCCAAGACCATATTTAGCAATTGTTTCTATTACGAAGCAGATCAGAAGCAATTTTGAAGAGGGGGGATGCTTATTTTCATACTAAATACAGAGGTTGACTTGAGAGTTCAGCTGGTGGAAGAAATCTGATCTCTGTGCACATTCTGGGGAAGAGTTGATCAGTAATCACACATTACACTCATGCTGGGAAGACCTGTTGCTCCTGTTAATTACCTGCTGAGGCTTAATAGTTCAAATTACAGAATCATAGAATATTCTGAGGTGGAAGGGACCCACAAGTATCATCAAGTCGAACTCTTAAGTGCATGGCCCATACAGGGATCAAACACACAACCCTGGCATTATTAGCACTATGCCCTAACCATCTGTCTACAGATCTTTCAAACAGAAGCCATTTGCTTGCAGTGGTCCATTTTGAAATACACTTGTTAAGTGATGAATTCCTAACAACATACAATCTGGATTCATCATAATTCAAATAAATTTTCATATAATTTATTCCTTTTTAAAAAGAGAAATATTCACATCAATCTCCTTCTCCATCTAGCTATGTTTTACTCTACCAAATCAAACAGTCATTTTAACATTGTGGCTTAATTCAATAAAACATTCTATACATCTCGTCCAGAACAGCTAAACATATGCTGGTAATCTCTGTTAAGTGATAATGAACAGGGTAGGGTAATGTAGCTGATAAATGCAGCTAAGAAATAAAATTCTTTTCAGCCATCTTTTTCAAATTCTTCTGGGAAGTGGAAAAGAAAAGAAAGACTTTCCCATTACCTCTGTTTAAAGGCCTTTTCGCCCATCTCTCGAGCAGCTCTCTTAACTTCCTCAGGAACAGCGTCCTTTTCAGCTTGAGATACTTGGTAAACCCTGTGGCCAGCGTCCAGTCGATACGGCCCACCTTTGCCTCCTAACCCAGCAGTGTCTCTCCCACCTAAGATGGTTGAGATAAAAACCATTAAGAATATACATTTGATAAAAAATAAGAACACATTTTCTTTAAAGCTTCCATTGTCATTTACAGATATTCAAAAACTGTTGCTAACAATCCCTATTTGAAATATTTTTTGACAAAGGTTTTCAAAACCAAACAGGTATCATAGTAAAGAAGAACTCCCATGGAATACTTGAGTTTATAGTTCCTTGAGACCAGATTCATAATGGTTTCTGCCCTGTACAACGGGGACCATAGAACATTTAAATCTTGTACATCTCCTGAAAGCTCCTGGTCCCAGACTCTGTCTTCTCCCTAAAATTTGTTGGTTTACACTGCTTCCAAATCACTTTAGCTGGTGATCACTATCATGACCTATTAGAATTAGGAGGCACTTTGCCTGTTCTGTGTACCTCTTGCCTACACTACCTAAGTTTCTGCAGCTACAGGAACATCTAAGAGAATGGCAAATGACCCAGCCTAGTTTCTGTGGCTGCAAGCTTCTTGCTCTCTGTATGGCCAGTAAAATGAAACAACAAAATATAATTGAAGAAGAGATCTGCTACATACAGTTTGACATTGCAAATACTTCTTTTCTTTTCTTTTACTGTCAAGAAAGCAACCCTGTATTGGGTAAAATAGCTCTAGGCAGAGGATAGCTTTGTATAAAACCATTTTTTGACTGGCACAGCATCTCCCTTGGATATCTGTCAATGATGCATTAAAATATATAAAACTATGAAAAACCTGTTCCACCAGCCCACATATTTCCACCAACATGTGGCATGTTGTCTGGATCCACTTTTCCATGTTTGGGGGAACTGACATCCAAACCACTCTCCCTCTCAATGGTTATCTGTAAAAGAGAGAAAGAGAGATATAAATCTCCCTTATACTAAACACTCTAATAGCCTAATAATAACATAGCAGGTGTGCTGAGTAGCTGTAGGACCAGCATTAGTGCAATAAATGCAACATGCCACCTCAGAATAGAGCAGAGTAAAACAGGGCTCCCGAGTTGCACATTAGACCCACACCCAAACTAAGACTACTGCCACATCCAAACCACTCTGCATTCTGTTCATATCCACACTAGAATTTGCTTCCTGATAACTGCCCAACATAATTCAAAATCCCCCTGTAGACAGAGTGACACTTCTCAGAGTACTGCATATCCACAGCACTGCACATCCATTTACACATTTCATGTGCACCCAACTGCAGTCCCCCATTCCTTAGTGGTGGGTAGATTGATGTTCCTTTCATGAACAGGGACTAAAGAGATGAGACTCATCAGCAAAAATGACCAGTTCAAATGACAGGCTCATGCAATCCTCAATGTCCCTGCCTTGACCACAGAAGTTCCACCGTGCTGGGTTTTCTAGACCTGTTTGCTGACGACACTTTCCCCACGGATTCATAGCACAGCTGAACACCCAACAGCTGCCAGATGGTCAGGGCTGACTCACTTTAGGCTGGGGCTAGATTTAAGTGGGTGACTGAAGGCAAAAATACTCCTTCCCGTTATGAACTCTGAGTCATGTGGTAAATAAATGATTCATGTGTAAACGGCCCCTTACTAATCTTCTATAATTTAGTGCCACTTTATTTTTTTTAAATGAAACCCAGTGACTGAGATGGAAAATTAATGTCTCTAACCACTTGAAATTAACTTTCTTCTTATCTACGATAATGCATCTAATTATCCAATGAATTTATGTGTCCCAATAACTATGATTTATTGCCTTCTCAGAAGTTCACTGGCATTATAAGGGTTTTCACTGTAGAGCAGCTTAATCCTTGAATTCACTGTCTTGCAGACTCAACTTCATGCTGACATGAATTCCACACATGTTTTTGAACTGAAAACATGTGCTCTAACAACGCTGTTCTGGCAGCTATTCAAAACATCATTTTCTTTCCCTTTACAGAATTTATATCAATTCAAAGAGATACAATACATCCTCTGTGAACCATGTCATTAGTGTAAAATCAAGATCTAATCAGATAAATTACATTCATTTAACATTTGTATAGGGAGAAACATGTAACCACAACAGCACGTCACCCTTAGGGTTAGATACTTTTCTGGTTTAAGAATTTTTCTCCAAAATAAATAATTCTTTTTTGCATAACTTGTAGATTTAAAAACTATCAGAAATACTGGATAACAAAAATTGCTGAATTTAATTTAAAACAAAATTATACACCCAAAATCATAGTGTCAGCCTCATGAATCAAAAGAAAATATTATTCTGTAATGAGAAACATGAAATTATGCAAAAGTTTTACATGTTCATGCTTCTGTATTCTTTAGAGAAAAACATTCTTTCTGCAAAAGGAAGCTCTATGAAACAAATGTAACTATAACCAGGGATGCAAATGTCATATTCTATTTTTGTCAAGTTTTTCCATTGAAAAATTCCATGAAACATTTTGAAATACAAGCATTGTTTAAATCTTAAGTGAAAAGGTCTGTAGACAAAGGAGCTTTGTTGCTCATATATCCTTCTCAAGTATAAGTTGTTCATAAATAGTGTTTCTAGTACACATGCACTAGACAAGTTTCTAACATAAATTTATTTTACAATAGTATTATCTGATTAAAGTAGGTATTTGTAACTTTGAAATGGCATGTGATTAACAGAAAACCTTCTATCTGATAATGATGTTCTTGCTTTCTATTCTTAAAAGGACACCAAACATCCAACATTTAATTTCTGTTAAAACTTTGAAGAAAATTGAGAAAAAAGAAAAGAAACAAGGAGTACAATCTTTCATAGCTTAAGAATTCACTATTTTTTGTTTATGTATAGTTAATAGCTGAATGGATAAAATAATTGAAAATTCAATGATACTAGAATGGAACACCACCAGCAGATGTGTAAATGTCATGCCAGTGAATTGCAGCAGTTTCATTTCCTTTTCTTTTAAGTACCATCTATGCAGAAAAAAGGTATTAGAATTTTGCTCACTCTGAATACTTTAACAACCAAGTTTTATTAGCACTGGTTTGCTGGGGTAATTATTTTTCAAATTTACCATATATGTAGAAACTGCATTATATTAGCACACTGTAGAACCCTCTAACGAAAATCTTCTGGATGTACTTTCCCGGTTTTTCTTCGAGCTCTTAGGAAATTCCCTTAGTGACTTGTCAGGCTTTTCTCCTTCCCATTCCCATATCTACGGAAGGTAATTTTACAGGTTTCAAGGTAATTTTACAACCAACAACTTGTCTCTACTCTGAAACTCTTCTATAAACTAGAGGTTAGACTACCAAGGATCTATATTAGAATTGAAGATATACTTTATAAATAAATAAACAGTAAATCAATGAGCCTTGACATGAAATCAGGGGGAGGATGAGGAAAAACTGAAGTGAAAAACCTTTGGACAGCGATACATTCTTCAGTGTGACAAATATAAAGAGATGGAAGAACCATAGGTAAGTCACCCCTCTGAGGACTGGAGGAATTCTTGACATTAGAAACTATTGGAAAGGTAGATTTAAGGGGAAGGATCCAAAACTGCATGGATTAGGAACCCGAGAAACTGAAGAACACTCAGCAGGAAATATCTAGTTTGTCTGGAGTGAGAAGGAAGACAAGAAAAACAAGTACTAAAAGTGGAGAAAGGACTCAAGCACCCCTAAAATCCACAGTAGCTTTGCCAAGCTTGTCTGATTGTAATTTCTAAAATAAGTTTTCTATTACTGTTATGATGGGTATTTTTCAAATATATAAATAATTTCCTTGCTCAAAAGCTGACCTGTCCCATCCTGAATATTTTCTGTTTAAATCTAATTGCAAGACTTCTATGAACTTTGTTTCTTTCAACAAGAGTTTTGACTAATCACCCTTTCTTGAGAGAAATCTGTGCTCTTCCTAGCTATACATGCACTGAAAGGCACTATTCATTACTGCATCATTGTGCAGATTCCATGCTGCCTGGTGTGCATATTATGGCTTTGTGAAACAACACATGAATTCAGCCTAGCAGCCTTGAGCTCCAGCTATGAGGCGCGGGTCAGAGTAGAATAGCTGGAAAAACTGAATTTTCCCTTATGAAAGTTCCTTTTGATTTCCAAAATAACCACTGTTTCCAAAACATTCAGGGCACACTTTTCAATTGTATATTATCTAAATTTGGTTATACATATTGGTGATTCACAATCAGAGTGTGAAAGCACTTTTCCCCTCCCTGTTTGGGCAAGTTTTTCCTCAAAGTCTTCATCACACAAGAAGCACAACTGTCATACTCTCCTGGAATACACAACTCTTATTTTACTCTCTGTAGAGTTAAAACATTACTGGCAAGTAGTCATCAATGATCTTAGTCTCTGGTTTCAAATATTTTTGTTCTCTCATTTTCTTTGACTACACTATATTCTCAGGCACTTACAGCAATAGGTAATGGGCATATTCAGAAGGACTTTGTGATGCAGGCTCTGTAGGTCTTCCAAAGTCAATGAAGCAAACAAAAATTTTGTGTGAGAAGAATATGAATACTTCAGGTCAGAAAGACGACAAAGGAATGTGCTTTTCTTAAGGGGCAATGGCATGAAAGGAGTACTTAAGAAAAAGGGAAATTAAGAAACAATAACAAATACCACAACTTGTTAATGCTTTGACTTAATTTTCTGGTCCTGCCTCTTACACATCTATTATCTCCTGACAGTAAGGGTAGCCAGGCAGGAATAGAACTAAACATGCATTTTACATTCAGTGAGAGATACATGGTGTCTGAACAACTTGCTCTAGATCAGTTCCTTCTGAAAAACATGAACGTACGCCAAAATGATTTTACATGGCTACACTTCTTAAATTTTTTTTTTTTTCTGACAACACTGGGATTCTAAGAGCAAACTGCATAGGGAAAACTGATACAAACACATTCAGTTTGGAAGCTAAGTGATCTTATCATCCTTCATGAAGAAGATAAAGAGGCTCAAAAAAGTCAGTTACACGATTTACTGCACTCAACAACACAGTGAAACCAGGTGTTTCACATCTGTGCCATATTTATGCCAAACAGCCATTAAATACATACCAATCTGTAATAGAGGCCATTGTGAAGATGAGTCAGAAGCTGGTAGTTTTGTCCAGACTTCAGCTGGTCAGACAAACTATGGTATATTGTGTACTAAACAAATGTTAACTATTTTGGAAGTGGATCTAGAACCACAATAATGCCAGTTAAGTGAATACTGATGTGAAATCATCTAACTTAATAACATTAACCACTGGAGAGTAAGGAAGCACTGGCATACTTTTGACACTTTTACAATCCCTCAGTAAGAGAGAGAAGCTGTATTTGTTGAGGATCACACAGCTGACCCAGATACACTGTGCATTGCCCACACAAGACACTGTCACAGCCATGGGACGAAAAGAGCTCGCATGAACCCATTAGAAAATACCCCACAATAAAAGCTAGGGAACTATGGAGACAGATGTTGTACTCTATTATTAAAATTATTTATGTCCCACACATATCTATATTTCATTCTAACATATGAATTATTTTCACAGTACAGTACTTACCTTTTGAGTTCAGAATTAGTTTTCTTCTAGTGTATTGCAAAAAGATCTGTCTCTCTGAATAAAACTGACCAAAAGCATTATCAAATTTTGCTTCAGCTGATTTTGTACAAGTGACCTTAATGACATTTTAGCATCCAGTAATCTTAATCCTACATTGCAAAACTGAGAAGAAAAAAAAAATCTTTAAAAAGAAGATTCACCACTCAAAGGCAGTCCCAAGCAGTACAACTGTGCAGTTCTGTATCTTAGCAAGTACTACTCAAAGTACATCTGGATTGAATATATATTAATAGCTCTATTATTAACATGTTTATAATTGTATCCAATGTAATGAGTAAAAGACACTTAGCAAAGTCAACTGAAATGAACATTTCAGTAGATCTATTATTCAGTCATTCATGTTTCAGAGTACTGACAACATTCCCCCAAGCATTTTAAGACATACATCAGCTCCTCATTCTTCAAGTCTGTTACAACTAACTAAAGACTAAAATTCCTCAAACTGTATTTATTGTGGAGACAGGGAAAGAGAGGGAATTTCATCTCCTCCTGTCTTGTCCCACTTGAAATTTTATTTATTCCTGGGAGCTTCATGCAAGAGATTGAGCCAATAGCTCTCACTGTCCAAACCTCCATCACAGTTGTGTAAGAAGCTGACTCTCTAAAACAAGGGGCAGAACATGTACTCAGACTTAACTGCTGGCAGAAAGAGAACTCGTGCTTACAGGTTAGGAAACATCTTCTCGATCTTGTAAGCAGAAGTCAGACAAGCTTGAAAATATTTCTAGCTTTGAATAGAAATGTAATCAATGAGTGACAGTTTCCAGTAAAATGTGAAGGACTTTTTCCTTAATGCTGACTGGGATGCAACTGACATGTAGATAATTTTTTTTGGTTGCAGATATTCCTGCCATCCTGCCCTGTAACTGACACTGCAACATTGCAAATTGGCTAGAGAGTGGATGGTCTTTTAACACAGCAGCTTACTTTTGTATCCCGACAGGGTTAACTTCATTAAAATTCCTGAAGGGCGAAGGAGGTGTCAGTACCTCCCATTCAGGACTGCTTGTCAGAAAAGCTCCTTTGTGGGGCTCACAGCAACAAAAGCAAGTTTCTGCCTCAGGACTGGCAAAGAAACTCTGGTTTCCAACGGGGGTGAGCCGCCTCATGTACAGGGAACAGACCTTTCACCTCTTAGTTTTAATTATCTCTGGCCCTGATAGGACAAGCCCATATTGCATCCTCTTACATAAAACACAATGCTTATTTTAATACTCCAGGTACATAAAGAGGGAAAAAACCCCACTCTAATTCCAGGTTTACATCCCGCAGATGTAAAGGGGTGAAAATTTTACTTTAAAAATAGTCTGTATTTCCATTCTTCAAACCTCCCCAAATCAGTATTTCTTATCCTTTTGGGAACGTTTAAGCAGAGCTAGGCATTCCTTACAAGCTTTTACATCTTCATAATAGAAATAAATGGAATTCCTCCTAGTTGTATGTGGTGACAAGGAACCAACCTCTCTACTAAGCCCTTTTAAGCATTCAGTGGACGATTCCACATAGAACACATTTCCTAAAGCTGCAACCAGCATGATTTCATGTGTCACAACTTAATAAATGCATACAAATTATACAAGCAAACAGGGACACAGCTGCAGTATTTGCAGCTGTAAAGAATATTTATGTAGGAAAATATTTAAAAAGAAAATTTTAAGGTGCCCAAATACTGTTTTCATAAGCACTCATTCTACTATTAGTAATAATACTGCATTATTGGTTGTTTCTTACTGTTGATCAGAAGAAAACAGGGAAAAGAATGTGTGCACTAAGATTTGAGGTAGAATACAATTTGTACAATGCAGGTGCTTGGTTCAATGTAAATTAAGAAGGTGTGCATTAGCTTAATTAGTTGCATGATTAGACAGTCCCAGAAAGTAGGCAGATATAGGCTGCCAAGATCCCATTCTTCATTTACTCTTTTTATCATAAAGGAAAGAACTCTTCCAAGATCCAAATTAGAAGATATCCACTCTTGTTATAACATATCTGAGATGCTGAAGGAAAGAGTTAATCTGATATTTTTCCTTTTCATTAGTATAAAACATATTAAACAGGGCTGTTTACAGTCAGTGAAAAATATGGGTTACTTTCCATAGCAGGCACTAAATTATTGCTGAAAAATATTAGTTATATGAATATAAACTCACTAGAAACATTATAAAGTTAAAATATCTTAACTTGCTTTCTTCATTACTGCTGCAGACAAAGATTGAGCAGGTATCAGAAGAATATTGCAGGAAAAGAAGGGAAAACCTTGTAGATTTTTGCCTTATGGGTGATTTAGGAGATGGTAATTTCTTCATCAAAATAAGTGCAAAACCTGCTTTCACTCTCACACATTATTCTGAAAAAAGATTGACTTTGACTGTAACAAAACATGACTGTATTCCATGTGAAAAATGCATTAAGTAATCCATCCCACAGCGGCACAAAAGATTAGGAAATGTATTCCAAGGAATGCAGAATGGATTTCTGCAGATGTGCAAAAGACTGATTTTTCCCTGAAACAATATAATTGTTTTCTTTTATTCCTGAACTTCTCCAACCTTAAACCTCTTAGTATTATCCTAGGATGCATTTAATAGGTCACAGGAACATACCTTCCTCCAACACATTCTTTATCAGCAGCACAAATATATGCATTACATTCCCAAAGAGCATACAGAAGTTCCACATCAGGCAGATCAAAAGCTAATCTGCCTGTTCCATGGTGGTTTTACACTCTACCATAACACTGATTCTACTAAAGAGAAAAAGAAAACTTTTTATAATCTACATATAAAAACTAATAAGAGAAAGGCATAAACATGCAAAAAACCCTCTAATGGCTTCTATTATGCTCACTTGTACTGTATCATGTACAGCTTTTTTCTATGTACTAAAAATTAATAGTATAATTTCTGTTCACAACAACAGCACAAAATTGAGTCCGCAGGTAATTTTTCCACAGAAAAGATATTCAGTCTTAGGCAAGACAATACAAATGTGTGAAATGCATTCTGTTTCTTTAATTGTATCCCAAAATGAAAAAAAAAATTATCGCACTGCAGTATAAAACTTTTAATATATTTTCTTTATTCTTTTGACTTCATTTTGATTTTCGATCTTGCCCGTAAAACTTTGCAAGACTTCATGATGAACTAATGAAGCTTCATACATCACCTGACTCCTGTGAACATTTAATTCTAAAAGTAGCATTTAAAATTCATGCAGGCATTAAGCTTCTGTCTTGAATACAAAAATCGTTGAAACCATCATAACCTTGATGGCACTTTAGAAAAGTGAATCTGGATGGGGAAGAGGCAGAGATTTGGAGTGAAACTTATAAAAAGGTGATCTGGCTTGCAAATGAAGTTTATATACACCAGCTAGAAAAACCAAACCACTGTACAAAATGCTGCTGTGGGCTCTTTTTTGAACGAAATGCTTTCACTCTAAGAACCAACTCAGAAACTCTGCACAGTAGATGCATTAGAATATTTTGCCCACAAATATACACTGTGTGGCTTAAAAGCTGGAAAACTAAATAAAGTAATAAGAGAATACAATACATTTCTTTCATGTAATGGATATCTTCTGCTATGTAAACACCTGTGTAAAGTCCATTTTCCTCATTCATTATTTAAAATTCCCTAGTCAATTCTATTCAACTATAAGATGTGAGGTCATCATCTTTTTAGTATTCTGATCTACTATGAAATATTATCAGAGCAGATAGATAATGTCTAGCTTTGTTATTTATCATGACTACTACACACCTCCTAACATCAATGAACTCAGAAAACACTGAATTTGATTTCTTCTGGAGAACTGTGAATAATCAACAGCTAGAAATATGGGATAAGAGAACACAGTATGTCAGCTTGGAATGGCCCAGACTGGAGACCACAGGGTAAAAAGAAAATTGAAAAAAATTACATGTGGAAGGAGAAAACCTGATTTTCTGTATACCTAGGACCTTGCCAACTCTGTCCTTAAGAAGCAGAGGCAGAAGTTACTTAATATCTACTACATTGTTTTCTTTTCTAAAGGAAGGCCTCTCATATTTGGCATTACTGTAATATATCTGCAAGTATGACAACTGGGGGAAAAAAAATGAGCGTGTGTGTGTGTGTACAAATATATACATGTACCTGTGTGTGAATACATGGATACACACACTCAACTACATATGCACACTCCCCCCAACTTAGCGTGACTGGGCTTCTTTTAACTTCAACATTAAATGTGAGATTTTTGGCATTACTGTAATATATAATAAATTATTTAAATTTTCCCTATGTTTGTCCTTTCACTAATCAGGGAACCACTTTCATAAAGGCAAAGTTATTAGTATGCATTTGTCTTGCTGGGACAGCAGGATTTCACTGGTCTTAGGAGCTCTGACCTTTACATCAGCAATGTGCACTGCTGCAGACTTTTTGAGATCTTCAAGACGGTGTGTTGAAGTAATAATATTTTCTCCCATAAGAATTTTGGGCTTTCACAGGAAGGTCAAGGAAGAAAAGGGAACTTTGTGCTGGATAAGGTTATTTCCCTCCTGCTCTTTGTCTCTCTGCTCTAATTACACTGGAAGATCTCTTTAGGAAAGAGAATGTATTTCAGACATGTTTGTACAGTGCTTCCAACAAGGGCCCCACTCAAGCTGAGGAAATTTATATTAGAAAAGGTATCTGACAGAGAACCAATGATCTTTATCTGAGCTGCCTTATCCCATAAATACTTTTAGAGATATGAATTTATTTAGCTCTGTGAATTCGTGGCTTTCCAGTCTCATGCTTCCCCATACTCAGATGCCTTCATTCAAGGGCTAGTACACAGCTGCTAGTCCTCAGCTGAATAAATTATATGGTCTGGGAAGAGGTCACAGACCTAAACTGTGGATTTGGGGCTCATGGATCTCAGAACTGGAAATGATATCAAACCATACCTTGCAATCCACCTATTGACCACATAACTCTGCAATCTGCAGTATTTCAAGATTTTCAGGAGCCCGTGTGGGTCTGCAGAATGCCATCATATGATTATTCCAAATTTACAGAAACTCTCCACTGCATGTATTTCTCGTAATTTATGAGGTTTGCACTGACAGTATTTAAAAGCTGAGGGAAACCATTGTTATTAGCCCACTGATGCCCTCATGTGGTCAGAAAGACTGCTTGGTGCAAAGGGAAAAACAGAGGACGGGGGTGGTGGGAAGAAGGACTGGCCGCTCTTGCTAAGGGTCATACTTTTGTCTCAATTCAAGAACTGCAGCTTTGCCCAGTTCAGTCTCAACATCAGGAAAAGGCTGGATTTTCGTTATGTTATAAAGTACAATGTCACTTTTTTAAAAGGGCAAAAACCCCCGAACTATCAGTATAGATTAAAGTAGATTCTGAGCAGTAACATAACCAAGCTGGAATCACTGAAACTCCTGAATCAATTATTCTTTAGATAAACATCCAACCTAAACAATTAAATTTCATCAGGTGAACTCGCATTACCCTGAACTTTAAAGCACAGCTTCAGAAAATAAAAAGAAACAAAAGATGCATTCACTAAAATAAAAAATATTAATTCACTTAAGGGGTGAATATTTCAAGTAGAGTTCTACATGATTAGTTGCATGGAATACAAATGGAATAAATGAGACTATTCAAGGAAGGGAATAAGGCAATCCTTACCCAAACTGACTTCCAATTCTTGCTCTTTATGAAATACAGTCCCTGAGGGACTGGCTACCTGCAAAGTTATGATGATCTCTTCAGGTAATTCTAATTCAAGAGAACCAACGTCCAAGTATGACAACTGGGGGAAAAAAATGATCATGTGTGTGTGTGTGCAAATATATACATGTACCTGTGTGTGAATACATAAATACACACACTCAACTACACATGCACACCCCCCACCTAACTTAATGTGACTAGGCTTCTTTTAACTCCAACACTAAATGTGAGATTTTTGGCATTATGAATACTTCAGGAATGTACTCAACTTTGACTCCAGGTCAGGCTAAGTTACAAAAGCAAAGTGAGGAAAAAATGGGAGAAAACATTTCCAGGCTGATCCTTGTTTTCGGAAGGGCCTGGTTTCATACTAAGGTGTCAGGGTCTCTCTTACACACTTCTTTTGGACTGACACACCTACAAAGAAGTATGTGATTTTTTTAAGCTGAGTGTTGCCCATCAGTCTAAAGACTAAAGAGCCGGGATGATGTAGGTGTTGTATTATTCAGGTTCTACGCAGCACGTGCACTTGCTCATGGGTAAATGTACTTTATCTATTTTTAAACAGCTGGTATTATCAAAGCTGGTGCCCACTCAATTCACATGTGCTGTATCTTTGCTCTGCTCTGTCCTACACTATGTCATCTTGATATCACATTGGCTGAACCTGAATCATCTAGGAAGCCCACCTGAGCTCTTATAGGAAATAAAAACTGAGCCAAAGTTTCAGCTTTTTAAGTTCTGAAGAAAACCACACATTATACAGAACACTTATGTAGAGTGGGGCTTTGTCACTGGCCAAAGAAAAATAAGCAATATCCATCCTTGAAGAAGTGTACTGTAGAACAACCAGGCCTTGACCTTTAAGATCTGGGGTGTACCAGGAAATTGTGACCTTGTTTTAGGACAGCAGAAAGATAGGAAAATTGAAAGAAGTATCTTTTTTTTTTTTCTTCTTCTTGCTAACTATTCACTTAGGTGTAAATATGAATTAATTTCCAACTAAGTACCTGAATGTTTATGAGGAAGGCTTCCAATACTGAAAATGACAGAGAACATTCCATAGGAAATCAAAATGGTTACAGTCACAACTACTTAACTCATTAGGTCCTTACATATAGCCACA
This sequence comes from Corvus cornix cornix, assembly GCF_000738735.6. NCBI lineage: Eukaryota > Metazoa > Chordata > Aves > Passeriformes > Corvidae > Corvus > Corvus cornix. The sequence continues at coordinate 57,525,027 of NC_046332.1, read as the reverse complement.
AACAGAGGGCACTGCTGCAATTTCAAAAACCCATCTCATGCATGCAGCAGATGATAAAACTACTGCAGGTTCCACAAATACATCGAACGACAGACACAAAAAAAATCCCCCTCCCAAATAAAGCCCTAAAAACATCTTAGTTTACAAGAATTATTATTTTTTTTAATCAATCAGATCACTTCTTTGGGCAATCTTGGTACTGAAATGACAGGAGACTACCCTCAACTTCAGGATGTCACTTTGCATGGTGATTAGATCAAGACTACACCTGGATTTAAAAAAATGTTGTGAATTCAATTTTGAGTTCATATATATATTAGCATAAACTAGATGACAAAGCTTAAGCAATCTTTTGCTAACTACATTTTTATGCACTCTACAGGTTTGGATATGTCCTGAGGCTTCTGAAAGCAATGGCATTCTGAGTACACAGCATAAAACATTTTGGACAACAGTCTACAGCAGGAGAACATTAAGTGGAATGAATACAGAAATAAATGTTTTTGCAAATAGTCACAGAAAAATGCCTTACCATCTATTGAAATACCTCTAAATGATGCACCTTTTAATTATTTTTATCTAAGCACTGTACCTTATCTAAGCATTGTACCTTATCTAAATGAGACATATCACTAAATAATGCTTACAGAAAGACAATATCTGAACTATATCAGAATGTAATCAGTGCTGTTAATTTCCATCAATAACCCTTTGATGAAAAAAAGTAACACAAGCTTATCAATGTCTGCCTATTGCCATGAAACTTTTAGAGCAAGATTCTAAAAATAAAAATTGTCTTTCAAATTCTCTTCAGGTATTTGATAATGAACTGACCTTGTCAGAGACAAGGAAAAACAGTGAAAAAGCTCAACAGTTTTTGGAGTAGAGTTAACAACTTTAGAAAATACAGTATTTTGTTTAGATTTTGTATTTTAGACACTCCAATTTAATAATTTCAGAGCACTGTAGTATTATTTTGCATTTAAAACTTCAATAAATGACGAAAAATTCTGACCTGCCTGTATAAATGCAGTCTTATGTAAATGCATAGCGTATTTTGAGAAACTAATTTGGTAGCCTCAAGACTTCAGCAGTTTGAACTCTGCTGAGTATGTCAACAATACAAAACAAATGTTGACTATTTTGAAGATTGCCACAAATTATATCAAGGGAACCTAATTACTGATTGTAAGTGGAACAGCTGTTTGTTTTCCTCCATTTCATTGCTTATGTATATCCAGCCTCCTTCTCAGAGCTAACGTGTTTGTGAAAGCAAAAATGCAGCCCTAGAAGACAGTACCAATAGCTCCAACTGAAGCCTGGTTGAAGATTTGATTCCAATTCTTTGAAACTGTATTTATATTGAAAGAACTGTAATTCTTTTTTCTCTAAAAGATCAGGAAGACTCAAAGAGTTTGCGTGTGTTTCTGCAGATCAGTGGTTCCCAACCACCTAGACAGGTCTCGGCTTGGTCTAAGAACATCACCATGAAGGGATATTGAGCTTTGCTAAGCCTGTGGCAGCTTTGTGGGATGCAACAATGGCAGTTTTTAGGGAAGGGGAAATTGGAGGTGGGTGGGTGATATGTAGAACACTGACAATTCTCTTAAAGTGAGTTTCTGAGATGATTGGGAATGATGGGTTAAGTCAAAGAATTAGAGAAACCTCATCAGACTCCAAGTTACTTAACATAAGCATGTACACGAAACATTACACAAAAGGAGGTGATTTTCATACGCTTGAATGAACAGATCAATACATGGCTGCAAAATGTGTCCAATTTTGCAAAAACAGGTATCAGGAAATATTTAGTTGCAGCATTCTTAGCAAAGTAATTATCCCTAGATCAAGAGACAAGTTCTTGATATGCTCAACTACACAGGGAAGCTACATGAATATGTTTTTAAGCTAATAGGATCCTTTCATTTCCAGAAATAAATGCCTTAAGACAGTACTGCTTTTACATCTAGACCCATTGAAAAATTAAGTAGGAAAGGTGAAAGCCTTCATATCCAATTAGCAAAGTACAGAGTTTACACAGCAACTACATATCTATTATCTTACTGGAGATTACATAAAATAAAAGACCTAATTCGCTTTTTATTGCTCTGCAATGCTTTTATAAACAAGGCATTGGCTTCTTAGGTCTCATCTTTCCATTTAAATCAGAGCAAAAAAGTAAAGTAGGGAAACAGAAGTTAGTGATAATCATGTAAGTCAGAAGATCACATAGGAGGCTTTGTTCCAGCCCTTCAGCACAAATCAAAGAGCATGTTATTTCAGTTTTGACAAACCACTGGTTTGACACAGGAAAAAAAGAAAGATATTCTAAGGAGACTTTATCCTGGAATGTGCCTAGTAGGGAGGCAGGCTGTCAGTGGAGAGAAATTCTACAGCAGATCTTGAAAACTGCTTTGTGACTGTGGGAAAAATTCTTAGCCTTCTTTAAAATGGCTACTTGAGATTACTAGTTAAATGACTTGAATTTTCTTATGCCGTGTACTTTCCAAGCCAGTATTGTCTAATAATTTGTTGGCTATTACTGACAATAAAATAATATTGTTGAATAAAATTACAAGTCATTTAAAAAAAAAAAGCAAAAAGGAAAAAAACCAAACCTATTTAAACTAGTCAAACTCTCTGGGCTGGTGTAAACCAACTGTATCTGACCATAAGATGGTGCTAGTGCTCCTGCACTGGCAATGAACATGGCACTGGCAAAGCCACAAGTGTCAAGAACAAAGGTGCTACTGGGTAAGAGTTTCCTTTTCTCACGACTTTTATGAATGGCATTTGCTGAGGTCCAGTAACAAGAACACGTCAGTTCTTGCCCAAGTCTCTGTAACCACAGAACATCTTCTAGAAAGGGAGCTAAGAGTGGGAAAAGAAAGTAAAAGACAAAAAACCCCAACCAAAACCAGAGAGAGATCTAATTCTGTTTTCCCCTTCTAATGAAAGATGCAATTGAACAGTCCTGAATGCTGCCTCTGTGTTGCAATGGTGATCAGACGTATTAGCCAGTACATTAACACTCGTATATACATACATACATACATACATACATACATACATGCACACACACCATATATGTAAATGCTGTGTATTTTCTGCAGCTACCTAAACATTCCACATGAGAACATGGCTCTATGGGGATCCTTGCAACTCTGCTCAGCTGGGAAAATTATCAAGATTAGCAAAGGCTCTACTGTGAACTCAAGGCATCTTTCACCTAGGTTTAAAGTTTCTTTTTCAAAGTAAACCCTCAATTTTTTTTCCAAGAATTTGAGCTCTGGAAAATTATATCCTTTTCTTAAAAATTAATTTCATTATTCTACATTCTGAAAGTTACAGTTAAAAATCAGCAGGAGATAAAGAATTTACTTGCATTTAATTGCACTGGAATTTGGCAAAAATACAAACAGTGTAAGACAAAGAGCCTGTCAGTAACCATAATTACAGGGGTTACAAAATGTTTTTAAATTAAGCTACTGTGCCTCTTATTCAGGGAAGAAGTCTATTAAATTTTTGTCACAGGTGCACTTCTACTTCACAGCTCTCCCCATCAACTCCTTTCCCAGCTGAAAACTCATCCATAGCTCTTTGTGTTACATGTTTTTCAGTTCAGCTTCGTGAAGTCCTACCTGCACAGGACGCCCATCCTCTTGGCCAATCATGTTCCTCCAATCCTGCAGTGACCGCTGGAGGCTCTCCAGCCCAGTCTCCCAGAGCCTCACACCTCCTCCCATGTCCACAGTAACCAACCCCACTTTGCCCAGCGGCGCCAGCAGGGCATCAGCATCTGAGATCTGAGAGAGCCAAGATGTGTATGGAGAGAGAGACTGTGACCTGAAAAACAAGAATTAATGTGATTTTTCTTGCAGCTGCAATTAAAACGGGGATGATTATTTCTGCAGTTAAGGCGACAATTAAATGAAGTTACATCCTCATTTCATGACAGACTATAACTAAGCCCTGCAGACCCACTATTTTATCTGAAACTGTCCAGCTACTGAAACTGGATATAACCAAGATACCTGACTGTATAAGAAGCAGTATAAAAGATCAGGGTGAAAGGCAATATGTTGCCAAAACCATTGCTGTAGTTTAAATACACTGCTGTATCTAATCTATCTAAAAATAGTCCATCTTTAGAAAAAAACCTATTAAGAATATAAAAAATGTAAGAAGATGCTACAGAAAAATAAAAAACTAAAAAAGAAGTAGAGAGAACATGATCCAAGCACTGAGGAAAATATATTTCCATCAAATTAGAGTAACACCTTTCTCTAGTGCTTTAATAAAATATTAAATTTAAATGCTCATTTAACAATGGCATAGCTTTAGGTACAGAAAATCATAGCACTTTTTTAAACAGACAACTTGCTGACAAAAATTTACTGCTGAGAGTGCCTTAAAGGTACATAATATGAAGGGAAATTTAGATAATGTAGGGAAGAATCTATGCATTTTTCAGTACTGTTAACTATATGCATAAATGACTTGGCAACCTGCACTAATGGCAAAATTAGTAATTTTCAAAACTGTAAGAAGAAGCAACACATGCTTCTATCTATGACTGAAACCACCATGTACTAACTCAAACTGAAAAAGAGTTATCTTAGCATTTGACTGGGCTAACTTTGCCAGAAGGAAGAAAGATTGTTAGATTTTAACAGAGAACTATTCATATATACATGATGAAAACTCACTTTACTCATCAGTTCTTACTGGAGTACACTTTTAAATCTGGACTTCTGCTCAGATCTGCCATTCACAGCTTAAATCCTAATGCTAGTTTAAGGGTCATAATGTTAAAATATGGCTTTGTAATTTCTGTTACTTCCTATAAAATCCTAGTGAAAAAAAAAGTGATTCCTTACTATTTTTATGGTAATGTCTTTCATTTTTGAATGACTGTGTAAGATGTAAGCCAATGGACCAATTATAAAATGGTGAACAGTGCAAAAATAATTCTCTGTTAATTAAAATGTTCCCCAGATTATTAATGAACCAGAATTAATTTAAATGAGAATAAATACTGTCAAAATCAACATCGAATGGATAGAATAAAAAAAAAGTATAAAATTCTTAATGTGTGAGTTTCATACACATGATATTTAAATATGCAAAGTTGAGACACTGCCATTTAAAACAAAAATGTTTATTATTATTATTGCAGTAGAAAATGACAATTTGGGACCAAAATGTATCTTTATATGATAAAACATTTGCAAATACTCTCTACAGTTGTGACAGAGAGACAGATGTTAAAACGTAACAGAAGCCATAGAATCTGGCTATTTTAATTTACCATACAAGATACTTTCCAAAGGGAGAACCACAGAGAAGCTCAAGGTATTTTCAAAGTGAACTTTATATTAGACCAGAATTTGATTCTTGATTTCCTAGCACCTAACACTGGATCATTTTGCCTGTCTTTCTCAGATCCTAAAGACAGTGAAAAAGGAAAAGAAAATAAAGACAGCAAACCATAATGAAACAGCTTGAGAATAAAGTGGATGGAAGAGGGGGAAGGAACAAAGGGAATGAAAATCAGAAGATAATGCTACCTTTCATATTTACTAATTAATTGCTACATTTTCACTGGCCCTATCTAGTAAAAACAGATAAATAATGTTGACAAAAATACACTGCAATGTTTGCAGAATTTTACACTAGGTATGAATTAGTCTTACTTCCCACATCAAAAGAAATATTTGCTTGTCCTGAAGTAATAATAGACACTAAATTCTCTTTGCTCTTCCTCTAAGATGACAGTGCTCTAATCAATAAAGTCAGTTACCTAGGAATTGTAATGTATTTGATTTTCTTTGAGTTAAGATCTGTTACTTCCAAGTATCCAGCAGCTGGTGGAGGAGTGACATCTGAAAATAAACAAACATGTCATTTTCCTGCTGCATGATTAACTGGTTATTGCATTTGCATTTAGCAGATTAAATTTAAACATTTTATTATACAGCACCTGTCAGAAAATGATAAGCTTTCATATGCAATACAGAAATAGAACTTGCAAATAAGGAATTGTTTTATTATTACAACAATGAGTAATCAGACAGTTACAGTTACAAAAGAACAACGTATTTGTATGGCAAATGTCCAAGTTGCACACAAATACAGCTCTGCTCACAAAAGCACTATTCAAGCATTACTGCAATCCCTAACTTGGTGCTTTTATCTGTCACTGAAGATAATGTCAGTTGTGTATCTGCCTTTAAAAGCATATTGAGGAATATTTCAAAACATTGTGTTTATGACTTCCACTTGAAAACTTCTCAATAATACTAACCTAAACACTGTTCCCTTGAATTGAACCTCTCTTTTTGGAGGTAAATTCTCAGTATGCAAAGATTTTATAACTTTATATTAAACTGCCCTAGACTATCAAGCATTAAATATTCTGTTTATGGACAGTTTAATGAATACAACTAATATACGGTCCTTCTGCTGAAGTAAATTTGTGTTTGTGTGCCTACACTGGCTTTTGCCAGCTTGTGAGTACACTGTGCCTGGGCTCAGAAGTGGCTCCCAGTTAGGAGCTGACTTTCATCTGCCTGGAGCAAATTGAGGCAGTTTTTCAGAAAAGAAACCAGAAGACTGAACCACACTGCCCAGTATGGGTAAAAAAATGTCATTGGCACAAGATGAAAGCAAGTCTAGATTTTCTTCTGAAACAACGCATCTTTCACCTCCTTGAAATGCAGGAGTCTGACCTTACCTGCAGAAGTGTTGATGCTTGCATAGAGCACACACAGAAAAGACCAGTAAGATCAGCAGCATAAGGAGATCTAATACTCAAATGAGCACACAGAATAACCCACAGCAGCACTTTATGCATACCTACTGTATCTACGTATCTATAGTATTCATGCCTACAGTAGCACGTCTATTGACTTTACTCATCTTCAGAAAAAGGGGAATATCAAACACATCAGAAACAGCTGGAAAAAGTCTGGAAATATGCTGGAAAAAGTCTGGAAATATGCAGGTTTGTGGGCCAAAGGCCACTTTTTGTTTTCCCTAGATTTTGTTACTGTTTCAAAATGTGCTCTCTTTTGTTAGTAATGAAGAATAAGATACACTTTAAAAATTCTGATGAAGATCTAGAACAAGGGCAGATACTGAACTAGAAAGGGTAGAACTGTGGGATAAGAATTAAAAATTAAGTTAATAAATTAGAGAAAGAACTCAAATCAAACAAATTAAAGACAATAAAAAGACAAAGGGCTGCAGAGTAGGGAGCGGATGAAAAGACAATCAAATGTTTAAATACACAAGAAGAGCTGGCTAGGCCCCAGAACTGCAACCAAGAATCTTGACAATGAAACATGAATATCAGACATGTGCAGTTTGTTCTTATTTTGCCAAAGCCTGATGGAGAAGAACAGCTATGCACAGCTCTAGACATCAAACTTTAAGGAAAGCAGACACAATGTTCAGTTCTGGGCTCCTCAGTGCAAGGGAGACATGGAGCTCCCGGAGCAGGTCCAGCGGAGGGCTATGAAGATGATGAGGAGATTGGAACAACTCTCTTATGAGGAAAGGCTGAGGGACCATGGCTTGCTCAGCCTCAAGAAAAGACAGCTGAGAGGAGACCTCATCAGTGTCTATGAGTATCTAAAGAGAGGGTGTTAGAGGATGGACCAGGCTCTGCTCTGTGGTGCCAAGCAATAGGACAAGAGGCAACAGACAGAAACTGATGTTCCACCTGAACATGAGAAAATAATTCTTCACTGTGATGGTGACTAAGCACTGGAACTGCATGCCCAGAGAGGTTGTGGAGTTTCCTTCCCTGGAGAAGAACTGTTTGGACACAATCCTGAGTAACATACTCTAGAGGACCCTGCTGAGCAGGGAGATTGAATCAGATTTCTCATCATCCCTATCTTTTTTGATGTAGAATTAGGATTTTGTCTTCCTCCACATATTTATCTATACTGAACTTCACCTGTTATTTCTATTGCATTCAGAATTGTAGTCCTTATCATAATTCTTCATGGTAATAACTATAATTCCTACCATGAATAATAACCACTATCATCAGCACTGTTACCTCAGTGTTAATTAATTTTTCAGTTTTTTTCATGACATGCTGAGTAGCACAGGCCACTGTAGTATTTCCCTCATAGCTCCTCCTCTGCTAGAAAATCCAGCCATTCACTGATAAATGGAAATGTCTTGAAAAAGTCCTGAAAAAAGCTATAGAACAGAAAACCTAGAGTCTTGCTCAGGTCCCATTTAATTGAATTGGTAAGGTCATATTAAACATGATTCAGTTAAAATCAGACTTTGTCATTCATAAATTAAAACCTCATTCAGAAAATAAATATCAATGATAATGATCTTCAAGGCATGAAATCTTTCAACTTAAATGGCCATAAAGCACTGTAAAAACCCTCATACAATTTTCTATACATTTAAAGCTATCAATCCCTATTCATGAATATATTTCACCACAGCTGAGATAAAAAAATTAAACTGCTTGGTCAGACAGAAGCCAATTCTCAGACTGATAATATGCTCAGGTTACTGGTATTGTGGAGTCATGAAGAATGTCCCCTGGGTTTTAATTATAATAACCTAGCAATACAAGGTGTTACATATCACAGCAACTTAAAAGGCTTTTAGGAATAGCAGTTAAGATCTCAGTTCAGGTATCATTTGGAAGCACTGAGGGAAGATACCTCCCTCACTCCCAAATCAGTAAACTGGTTTTAACAAAAGCTCAGATTTACCTTCTAAAACATCTACTTCAGATTCAGATCCTTTTTTTTTCTGTGAAAGCCTGAAAAAAAGTGACACAGTCTGACCCTTCAGTAGTTTATAAAGTAAGAGAAGATTGCAGCCTGAAGTTGTATAATTAGTTCCAAGATTCTAACTCCAACTGATTTTATTAAGTTTAATCTTTTTAAGAGGTAATCTTTCCTTCAGTTACAAAAGGAGGTAACTGAAGTTTTCTACCCTGTTGATATCCTTGACTTGGCTTCCTTAGTCAAGTAAATGTTTTATTCTCTTGGTAATAAATAAAAGGGTTTCTCTACACAGGGAGGTTGATCTGCATTAAATGAGGACAGGCAGATTAGATCATTCATTCTGTTTGAGTTAATTTGGAATAAAATGTTTATTCGGGGACAGACAGTTCACACACAGACTAAATCAGGAATAGCTTCTTGTGCTGATGAAATCAAGCCATTCTACCATGTACAAATTGTGTGGGCATTTTTTCTTTGGATAGTAAACTTTGGAGATTCCTAGAGGTAATTAATGCAAAACTCACAAATGCTGTTATTTAGCACTAATTGGTGTATTTTTAGTTATTGGCTAAAGAAGCTAAAGTTATAATGATAACAGAAAGCTTGGCATGGCAGCACAAAAATGTCTGAAGATCTGTAGCCTACACCTGCTTTATTAGTGTCAGAAAGGAGGATGGTTTTGCTGCATGTGAATGTTGTTCATGCAACATTGTCTTGGACAGGAGAAGAGCTAAAAAGTCTGGGTCTCTTCAGTTTGGAGAGAAGGCAGGAGTGACTGAAGTTTGCTAAGTCATGAAGGTGATGGTTAAGGTGAATGCAGAACTCATCTAAGTACTCATCTAAGCCTGAAATGCTAGAATAAGGGGCACCTGATAAACCCGGTAAGAGATGAGTTGATCACAAAAAAATCATGAACTTGTGAGTTTGCTGTGGAGATACACAGGTTCAAAGAGGGACCAGATAAACTTGAGGACAACAGGTCCATAAGAGGAGATTTAAAGCCTGAGGCAGGGATGTCTTCTGCAATATCCCCAGCAAAACAAGTGCAAATATTGAGACAGTATGAAGAGAAAAACAAAGAAGTGGACAGGGTCACATGCACTCCCAAAATAACCTCTCCTATTGCCCCTGCTGGGGATAGAATTCTGAGTTAGTCAGACAACAGGTTTATCACTGCGTCTCTGTGTGACTCTGAGCAGAAGCTGGAAATACTGGTGAAGGCCAATTGCTGAACTGGAATAATCATATTCCATTAGTGGGTTTCCTGTGCAGACAGAGAGAAATCCCATCCACTGAGATATTCACAGTGCAGATACCCTGTTAATTTCTCAGAAGTATAATTCAGCATGCTAATAAGATCCAAATTAATTTTAAAACTAAGTGCAGCTACACTCATTCCTTCTCAAATACTTGCTCTGTGACTATTTAAGAACATTCTGGAAAAATAAATGAGTGATAGCAGATGACAAAACAAAACCCAAGTGTGTTGCAGCACAAATATATGAACCTCTTACCTTTTGGGTAGATGTCTTTCAAAGGTACATCTCCAGGTGCTAAAATTCTGACTATTTGATTAGAAGCCAATAAAGTTACACAATTGGTTTGTTTTGCAGCTCCTGTTTTCCTCTGGGCTCCATAATAAAATGGATCAGAAGGAGAAGCACGTTTGTGACTCAGAGAGGAGTTTCTTTTCCAGCTATACACTTCACTGGGAGACTGCAAAAGAGAAGGTGTCTACTGAAGAAAACATTACTATTGTTAAGTCCAAGAACAAATATTTCTTGATAAGTTCCACTTCTTATTTAATTTCAGATCAAATGTGGCTATTATGGTTACTTCTTATGCTACCATATGACAAGGAATGACCTGGATTATTTTGTCATCAAAAACCCCTATAGGGGTAAAAACCAACAAACCATCTACATGAGTTTTAGGCATGAAGATGCTCTGAAAATCTGAAGTTGAATCAACTTCTTTTTTAATTGAACCAGGAACAGAAGGCATTGAAATAACCTAATTTGGAACCAAACTATGTAAAAAACTGTTAGGTTTCCACTAATAAAGATAAATGTAAACAGGTATTTCAGTAATAAATTCAAAGGTAATCAATAAGGCTGGGACTTAGTTCCAGGTTCAGAGATTTAAGTGTAGGTCTCCACATCAAAGCCAGTGGCTCCATCTTCCAGTATGGTCAAAAGAGGCTGGAGGAAAAATCATCTTGAAGGTCTTAGTGTTTGCTAAACTGAGCACTGCTGTTACAGATAAGACCTCAGATAGCTTGTTCATACTAAACACCTACACCACCAGCACTGAACACTGAATCTGAAGTTTTGCCCCATCACTCTAACATTCACCCTTAGCACTCCTTCTTTGACATTCACACGGACTTCTAAAACTATGTATGAGGAAAGACGGTGCCTCAGTCTAAATCAGGCAGAGCCAAAAATGCTTCATCACCCACATTAGTGTGTTAGTACTGAAGTGTGCAGCTCCTTTAGTACTCCCTCCTCTAGACCACCTCTCTTTTTCAGCAATAAATTCACATCTATTGTAAGCAATATGAAAAGCTATAATAACTATATGGTAATATAAAACCAAACCAAGGAAAACTCAAAAGCTAACTGCAAAGACTGTCTTATTGACAAAAACATATTTTTGAATCATTTTGGATTTCAAAGAATTTTCTTCTGTCATTTAGCTTTCCCAAAATTCATGTCTGTTAACACTTACATTTTCTAATTTGCCCCAATTTATTAAACAAACATGAAATGCAATTATTTATTCCATAATCACTACTCTTTTTATGTACCATTGGGGGCAAATATAAAAAAAGTCCAAAGAATTAAACATTCTGCTTGTATTTTCCCTGTGTTTGCCTTCACTCCTTGCAACAGCCCTAGTTGTTACACTGCTAAGTTTCCCTTTCTTTTCTGGTGCTTTTCTAACTGTGTCATGGCAGTAAGCACACTTACATGGACTATTTACACTTAGCTACTTTTTTCAGTAGTGATGGGGCTTTATAGTTTTGCTATTGTTTTCTGTATCTTTTTTTCTTTTTCCTAAATCTAGTCCTGCTACCTGCTGCACACTGGGCAAAAAGTTCACACCGAACAGTTCAAAATTATACTGATATTCTTTTTCTCAGTGGTTAGGCTTGATTAAAAAATGGTAAAACACATCATTTAAAAAATTACTCTAGCCAGCACTGTTCAGATCTTACCAAAAAAGAATTTTGTCTGTGCTAGACATTGTGTTGTGCCATTTATTATTACTTAAAAAACCACAAGCACCCCTCTAGATTAGACTACCCTAACAAACAGTGTACACTACATTAATTTGTCCCTTACTGTCATTCCCTTCTTTTTCCAAATCATTTGGTAAACAGGTACTTAACAGGTTACAGAATAAATGAGACCATACTATTTCATTGTATAATAATGCTGAGAATTTACCAAGAGGTCTGGGAAACCAATAACAATAGTAGCATAATTATGTTCATCTGAGAAGATCCTGTTGGGGGAGCTGATCTTTTGTCCCACAGCTGCACTGAGGTTTTCTGAAGATAGCTGGTCAATTGAAACTGCATGAGGCACACACAGTTCTGACACTAAACAGGGAAATTAAACAAAATTAGTCATTAAATCCAGATGTGCAATAGGAAACGATATTAACTGTAAGAGCACTGAGCACTGAACATTGCTATTACTTTGAGCATAAAATTACTAAAAAGCAGAAGATCTGATTATACTATACCATAACACAGAGGAGAAGGAAGTAATCTTATTTTTGTAAAGTTAAGTACTTAAAATCAGGAAATACTAGTTTTGTAGTTGCTTATACCACTTAATTTTGCCCTCTACTGTACAGATGAGGCAGGAAGCCTGTGGAATAGAACAGCACGTGATCTCATTGAAAATTGTTATAATGCAAATGCACCAAAAGGCAAAACACAGGTTTGCATAGGTGTCAATGTGACATTTCTCAGTGACACTCTTGCTGTCTTTGCAATTTAAATAATGTTGTTTGTAATGCATTTCTGTTATAAATGCTGCTTTGGTTTTGTCTTTAAGCTAATGAAAACTGAACTTTATTCTGTGCATCTGTAAGAGCCCTTTACCTTGCCTCAAATTACCAACAGAGTCAGAACCTGCTATCTTTAGTTCTGCACTAGTTCCACTTTGATGAGCAGACTACCTTGTTCATATGTCAGTGGGAGAAAATCTTTCCTCCCTCAAAGGATAAAAGGTCTGGGTCAGCAGTAAAGCCACACTGGTCTACCTTTCTTTTAGTTCTCCTGCCACAGCTTCTTCCTCAAAGAACAAGAACAGGCTGAAGATGTTACAGTTGGGGTTTGCTGGAGGATTTGGAAAAAGGTGGACAGGGTATGATATGATAACATTTTAAATTGGAAGAGATGAAACGAGATAACAAAGGAGAAAAATAGGACAGAAAGCATGCAGCAATGAACTGCCCACAAACACTTTGGGACTGGAAATTATAATAACATTTCTATCCATCTGAGGAATGATACTCCAGAATGGTTTCTAAATAAGGTAGTAAGAGGAAGGAAACTACTGTGCTCTGATAGCACTTGATAAGTTGGTAGAGTAAACTGCACAAGAGTTAAAAAGGATTCTGGATATTTAGACTGTGGTTAGTTTTTGGTATCCACCTGGTTGCTATTTATGTAAAATAAGCCCTATTATTTGTCAATAACATTTGTTTGTACCATGTTTACACTGTGTTAATCTCATTTTTCTTACTTATGCTAGCCACAAGAACCAGAACAAAACTTGTTCCTCCTTTAAGAGATATTAAAGTGGTTTCTCTGCTTGTTTCCTCTGTCTCTCTGATACATAATGGCCAAAACCTATGAACTGTTAGGTGGGATGCACATGTACTTCCAGTCTTCTTAAACCAAGTAAACTAAAGATTCTGTGCACCGAGATCAAATGCTCCAGATTGAAAAGGCTATGAGATTTGAAGACAGATATCTTACCAGGCAGAATGATGACCATTGGAGATTTCTGCCTTACTCTGTAACTAAGACATGCCTCAATGCCTAGCACCATCTGGGAATTTTACTGCTCAAATTCCCCCATCTTTTAACACAGGTGTGATGGCCTCAATGGCCTCCTGCACACTATCAACAGAACTACAGAAACTGTGACTTCTGTTCTAACAGTAGGTGGCTTGCATTTTTCTAAGGGTTGGGAAATCTTTTCCAGCTCATCTGAGTGTGAGTAGCAGACCTGCAACAGTCTACAGCCTGGACTCATTAATATATTTGTTCCCTTCTATTCCTGTTCTAATTCCTGCCTCGTCATTTTTCTTCCTTTTCCATTCTACATGCTTGTCTGTAGGGTCTTGAATGCTACAATGAAACAAAAATTCTTTATTCAAACAACTTGAAGTTTGATCATGGAATGTGCCATGCCTTGACAAAAGCTGTTATTATTAACCAAACATGATAAGGGGGGCAAAAACAGAATCAGAGAGATGGTTACTCAGACCTTTAAAGAGCCTTGTTTGTGCAGCTGCAAACAGAAATGATAAAAAGAAAAAAGAAAAAAGGAACTAGCCAAATTTGCATTCATTACCTGTTGTTAAGCCAAATCCCATGTCAGCTGGCTCTTCACTCAATGCATGCAGCTGGCAAACCTCACTGTCTTGAGCTTCCATATGGGCACGCTTGGTTAAAAGAAATTTCCTGTAAAGGATACACATTTATAATAATTCCCAACTAAACTTGTAACTTTAAACAATGACTTTTATCTTCGGAAACAGTGAAAACATTCTACATTTATATAAACAAGGTTATCAACACCTTTTGCTAAAACTAAATATAATTTCCCAAACATCTGTGAGATAGGAAAGGGTAGGCCAGCAAGTGGCAGATTTGTCTTCTTATTTACACACTTTCATTTGCTGTGTGTTCATGAAAATAAGACAGCAGAATAACATTTCTTTCATATGACCGTGAAAGTAAAGGAAGCAGGCTCTAACTCTGGATAATGTGTCTGTATTTCCAGGGATAGGTCCACCAACATTCTCATTTCTAAAGTTCAACACCACCTCAGTAGAATTAATATTAACATGCATACAATCAAAGTTAGTCTAGACTTTCAGAGGCTGGCATATCCTCTTCATTTCCTACTCTAAAAGCCTACCTGCAAATTCACCTCAGCAAATTTGCATCTTAAACACCCACTTTTCAAGTCCAGCCAGTCTCACAAACAGAAAAAACTAAGTATGAGACCAGGAGTGAAACTCTGAACACAAATGAGACACAAACAAGACATAATGCCGTCGAGACAACTAGGCTGAACTAACTTATTTGTTTTGTTTTCCACCAAGAGCCACCGGTCTTCAGCCACCAGGAAAACAGATTTCAGACTGATCGGAAGTGAGATGGTGTGAGTTTGACCCTCCAATACATCCAGTACAATAAGATGGTTTCTATAAAATTGGAAGGCAAGAAAAGAATAATCAGATAGGGATATACACAAGGAGATCCGATATAAATCAATTTAATACAAGGATATAATTTACTCTCACCCTGTTTCTTTGTAGAACACCAGCCAGTTTTTGTGTGAAAACTCGCGGCACATTTTGTAGTTGCTCTGTATAAAAATACATCATAGGGCAATTAGTGTTTGTTAGATTTGTCCCAGTGAGTTTCCCTGACTCCTCTGAAAGTGTACTAGTTTTTTTCCTTTATTTAGAAGAATCCATAGCTTTAATTGCCTCTCAAAATGCTATCTAGCTTGCCTTATTCCTACTCATAAATTGCATCATAACTGAGTTCATTATTTTGGACATAATTCATTGTAACAAAATGTTCCGTTATTTCCAGTTCTAGGCCTAAAAAGGGATATTTTAAAGATACATATCTTCAGACAACTTATTTATATTTCTTCTATCAATATTCCATAACAATGCTATTTTATGCATAAGACATTTAAACATAAGAGTAAACAACTAAATGCTTGGGCTGTAAAACCAGGAAAACCCTAATGATCCTGGGGTAGTTTTTCCAATACTGACATTTGCTTTTAAAAAAACTTAGTATAATAGCGGTAGGTGCTATTCCTCACCATCTCTTCTTTGTTGCTCCACCAAGATGTTCTCTTAGGAGAGTCTTGAGCATCTGGTGAGAGCAAAAGTCGGCGAAGAGCACCACTGCTTGTATCCAGCAACAACACAACATTGCTCTGTAAATGAAAAGCAGATCGATGTACATCTCAAGCCCATTTAAGAGACTACAACAAAACTATCTGAACCACTTTCACAACTCGAGCCACTTAGGACATTTCGAAAAGATCATCTAGATTTTGTTGCAAAACATAAGCTGGATTTTCTTGGTTCATTTCAAACTTCATAGAGAAATTGAATTGAAGAGGTTAAGTACATGCAAGGGCTGGAATGATATTACAGTTTTTCCATAGCATTTTATCTATACATCTCATATTAATCTCTGCATAATTTCTAGGAACAGGACTAGTATCATTTACATGTCTAAGATGCAGCTACAGGTAAGAGATATTAGTTCTGTCAAGTCACTAAAATATTTCACTTCAGTTTTTATGTTTGCTTACCATTTTTCTACTGTACCCATTGCTTAAGTCCCACTGAAGGTGAAAAACTGGTGAAAGAAAAAATGGCTCAGTACTTTCTCTCCAAGTTCATATTTCTGATACTGTGGAGCCTATTAAATATTCCAGAGTGTGACAATCCTTCTGTGACCTGCACACTCTTGATAGCTTATAGTGTCCAAGATAGGACAGTTGTTGGAGGACAGCAGGATGACTGAAGAGGATGAAGACCAGAAGCAGACACAAATCTCCATGTATCACATGAAAATATAGTCTGCTAAATTTTGAATTTCGTCAGATTTCTCATTTGTTCCTCAATGCCCAAGGGTCAACACATGCTGTCAAATGATGGGGGCTTTTTAAGCATTTCTTTTTGCAAAGTACTACAGCTGCTCCTAATGTTTTTAACTAAGAATTCAAGACAATTGTCATTCAGGGCCAACCTTAACTGCATCAAATGAAATTTAAAAGGTACAAAGGAATAAGTTAATTAAGCCTTGGGTTCAATTTTTTGTTTGCCATTCAAGGAAACATTCAGCTCTGCAAGGACATTAGGTTCTGCAAGGATGTACTAAAAGTAAACTGCCTACGTACAACATGTGCAATAACGCACAATAGACGTTAAGGAAGTAAAACATAAATTCCCACGAATTCCCCTAAATAAAACAAATACAAACAATCTGAGTCACAGCAGTTTTGTTCTTTTGGGTACTCTTCATACTTTCACTAGAAATACTTGTGAGAGTTAACTTTAATAATAACAGTAATTTGAAGCTAAATATGGTAAAGTATTTAAAATATTATCATGTTATTTGGAGCATTTGGGAATTTCAGTTCAAGTTCAATATTTCTAAAAAAAGAAGCTTGCTTATGTATTACAAACCAAAATTATAGAAATGTGGTTCAGGAAAAAAAAAATAGGACATTTGCTTTGGATTTTGGTTTTCTGCCATATTTCATTTATACAATCCTGAAACAGCATTAGCCTTCCACATGAGATAAAGAACACATACAAATCAATTACATTCTTCCACTTAGTGTTAAATTTATGAGAGCAGTTGGTAGTATAAAAAGCTTCTCTACTCCACCCCTTTTGATGTTAATGGTTTCCTTCTGTGCTAAGTGACTGATGTATATTCTGTCTGTGTTTAAGAATAGATTTTTGCGTCATTTGTGAACGCATCCAAGAGCAGCTCTGGCAGCTCTTCAAGTGGGCTGGGAAAAGACACTGGTGTGCAATTCCACTGTGTTTGTTCTTGACTGGGAGAAAAGTAACCTTTGGGCGACCTCCCGACCCCAATGTCTGGAATTCCAAGCTCTGGACAGATGCAATAACCAATCTTGTGAAGTGATGTGCCTTTATTTTTAGTTACTGCAAAGTTTCCCTTTACTTACTGCTGATTTTATTTTAACCGGCATTTCCTCTAAGAAGTTCTTAAACCAAACAGGGCTGTGACTTCATTTTGCTGGTGTGGGAAGTTGTTCCTTATGGTTTTGCAGAAAGAGGGGAGAGCTTGCGGAAGTTTCAGAGTGGGACAGTGCAAATAACTCAGTTTAACATTCTTGTATTCTTCTCTGCAAATTCACTCTCAGTTTTGATCTCTCTGCCCTCGATGCTCATGTCCTGAGCAAGCAAGTTGCAAACACAGATTCTTCTTAGCTGTCAGCTTCAGACTGAGGCTGATCCTTAGCTAGGCAGGGTAAACATACATCCACTTGCGTCCTGTCCCACCTTTTCTCACTCAAGGATCCCTTGAGTGATAGAAACATAACAATCCTGACACTGTAAATATTAGGCACACATACAAACATTAACACACTGTCCAGCAGGTTCAGTTGGAAAAAGTCTGTGCAAGAATTTATGGTTTGGGGCTCAAACCATCACATCTTCAGAGGTAGAGAAATGTATGCAAGTAGATTACTGGCAAGTGGTATCTTTCAGATGATTTGGGAGACTTTATTGTACTTGAGATTTCAGAGAACTCAGAGCAACAAGTAGTAGTATAAGCTTTGTGCTTATGGAAAATGAGCCTTCTTCCATTCTACAGAAGGTGCACACATTTCTATTTAAGCAGACCTTTACTATAAGGTGTACTCATAGAAAAGGAACATATAATATAATATAATATAATATAATATAATATTAAAAAAAAAGGGAACTAGTTTTTGAAGAAAATAAGAAAATACACCTTTTGTTCTGAAGACAAACGTCAGAATATTATGGGGACTAGAGGTTACAGAAGTTACTACTACTATGTTACTGGTCCTTCCATATTCAGGTCCTCACTTGTGCTTCAGGCCAGATCACAAACTGTTAAAAGAAGTCTTCTTTTAAAGAATGGTTGCCATCTTCTACACATGGTGAGTGAGGTGGATCTCTGTGTCACTTCCTGTGCCACAGACTCCCTCACTCCCTTGTTATCAGAGAGCTTTGACAGACCTGCAGGAGCACATGGGACAGGGAAAAGCATTTCCCTCCCTCCCCACCCCACTTCCTGACCAAGAAAGATAAAAGCAGAGTCAAAGCATGCTGGCAGGACACTGCCTGAACAAAGCTTGTTGTGCTCCCTAAGGTAGACTGTAGGTTACTCTGTTTGTCCAGTTGTAGCCTTTCAACACAGTGAAGTGCTTGTAAAAAAACCTGGAAGTGTGCTGTTAATTTACAATTAACAAATTGTAACAATTAGCAAATCAATTCTCCATGTGCAGTTTGCTCCTACAATCCCACATAAAATCATGCATGAAGGTTATCAGAATTCTTTTTGGTTTGTACTTGCTCTCCTTCTGAGCAGTAGAAGTGATAGATGCAGAAAGAAAAAGGAAAGTGCATATGGCGGGCACAAAGATTTAGCAGAAAATAAGAGTAGGCCTTGAAGTACTTGTGGGGAGGACAGATGGCAGAGGCATTTCTGCTTTGAAAAGATGAATGCAATTCCCATCTTACAAAGAAGTTACTTGAGATTTCTGAAGACTCCTTGCAAAGTCTATGAGTTTAGTCTGAACAAAAAGATAGAGTCAAACCAGCTTGCACTCATTGAGACCAATGGCCACCGTGAGGAATAAAATCATCTATCCTTTCTTCCAAGAAGATGTAAATGTGGCTTAAAATCAGATAAATCTCCCACTTGTGCCATTAAGTTAGAGCTTTGAGGAGTTTACTTTCAGTAAAAATTTATTTAGAAGGACAGGAAGGAATGATGATTTTTCATTTTATTTCACTGGAGGGCTCTACTGAATCTAGATGGATGTCATCTGGGAACAAGATAAAACATACAAGCTTATTTGAAGAGCCACAACATCATCATCTCATCTTTTCCAATAAGGTTATCATCCATTTTAAATTGTTCTTTTTCATAACTTAGTCAGAAACATTCATCTCCAAAGATCTCTATTAAAAGAAAAAAATGAAAAAACCTGCTTTTGGTATTGTCTAATTAATGGATTATATTATTTATGAAATAGCAGCTGTCAAATGGCCCTTTTATTTAATAAATGCAAGTTCTTATTTCTACAAATATTGTTAATACTTCTTAGTCTTCTTGCAACTAAACACAGATGAATCTCTAAAGCATCAAATACATTTTTTATATTACTTGTTCTTCTTGTTTTGTTTGATGCACCCCTGGTACAATGAGCTAACTCTTGTAGCGTTGCTCAAAATGCAGATGTGCCACTAATCTACTTTTCTTAACATATGAATGCTGCAGGTTCTGAGTTTATGCCTGCCAGTGATCTTAGTACACCCAAATGTAGGCATCTTGACTATATGTCAAGCATCCTTCTGTAGTCAGTGGAAAGAGAGAGACACATCCAGAGGGCAATTAAACATATTCTACTTTAGCTGAGATGAAATGCTCTTCAGGTCACCTTTATTCTCCCAGCAAATACAGAAGGTACTTGGATTATTATCTTAGATCATATGCTTACCTGCTAACATCAATAATAATGGATTAAATTTCATACACAGCAACATTCACCTCATTTCACAGGTGCACAGAGCACATGATTTTTCCATGGCTCCATTGCAGGAAGAGTTAGGAATAAAACCTAAGCTCCATGTGAAAAAATTACACTGCTTGAGAATCCCTCTTGTGATTCAGTGGGAACTAGAGATCCTAACACTTGAAACACAACATAAGGAATGATAGCAGTGGCTGTGAAGACTGTAACAGCAGTACTTGTCTAACCTGTGCTCCAGTGCCTCACTTAAAAACCAATCCCAAACAAATTACCAATGTAGTCCATGGATACAAGCATACAATATACAAGAGAATAATTATTCTTCTTTTTTTGTTTTCTGTTCAAGCTGCTTACTTAAGTTCTCAAGAAATCTAAAATTACTTTTGAATGGTGTTCTAAGTATAGGACTTTTTGCAACCCAGTTTGTAATTAAATGAAACATATTTTCACAAACAGTGAGTAAGGTCTGCCTTAATGGTAAAAATATGTAAAAAAGCCCTAAGGTAATGAAAACATTCTGAATATTTAAATTTTGTATTATTTTCCAGTCTAAAACAGGCTTATTTCCAGACAGGATGTATTCACCTGTAGCACTTGCCAAGAAAGGCAAGTCTGAAACTGGCAATATTTAGCTCTGTCAGAGAAAAACATGAGGTTACAGCATGACTGAAGTCATCTGGAAAGGGAAATGAACTGCCACAGTCTCTCCACAGAACAAATTTTACTTCAGAGTCAGAAAAGTATCTCTCTCATACTATCACTAAAAGATATATTCCATGAGGACAGCCAAAACGAGACTCTGAGATAACTACCTAAAGCTTCACAGAAGAACCTTAATTTCGGACACCAAATGCTACTGTGATTCGGTTAAAAACAAAATGGTAGGAATTTTGGAGACTTAGAAAGCAAAGAATATTGCTGGCTTTATATTAAAAAGTGTGAGACGTTCTAAACATTCTTAGATACAAGACAGACTGCCATCTGTTTTAGTTTCCTGCATGAACTGTGCCAAAGAGAGCCAAGAATTATTTAGAACCAAACAAATGTGCTATGTGCATCTCAAAATAGCCCAAATGGTATTTCTATAGCTGTTCAACAAGCAGGTAACCTCAGAACCATATTTTTTCCAGTTTGCCTTGGAAAGTATCCAACAGGCAGCTGCACCTGCATAGGCAGTTCTACAAAAGGCAGAAGGATTGTGTTTCTCGTAAGGCACTGAGCTTAACTGTAGCATTTGATACCAGAAAGTGGCATCAACACCCAACATGTGTTCCTGGAACAACAGTATTGCAGATACACTAGAAATGACTGAAAACTATTAACATCCCAACTCAATGTAGGAAAGGTTCTCCCAGACTGAAGTATTTCACCTACTGAAAAATCGACAGAAGAAATTCAAAGAAAGGAAAAACCAGACAACAGTAATGACCAGATTTAATGCCTGTATCAAACCATAGTGACTGGTAGCATAATAAACTATTATTAATATTAAATAATGAACAGCAGCAGCCCAGTATACACTGTTGTGTCTTCCCACTCCTGGGCAAAGAGGTTTTGAATTGGAAATTTTACAGTCAGTTCACAGATAGTAAGAGAAAGTGCAAAATATACAATAGTTGTCTTTAAAAAAAGCATTTGAGTC
Source organism: Corvus cornix cornix (assembly GCF_000738735.6). NCBI lineage: Eukaryota > Metazoa > Chordata > Aves > Passeriformes > Corvidae > Corvus > Corvus cornix. The sequence continues at coordinate 57,503,059 of NC_046332.1, read as the reverse complement.
AAACCAACACTGAAATTGTCAGTGGTTCTCAGTTTGCATTGCTGATGTCAAGGCTTACCTAGTCTCCCTTCTAGTCTCGACACTTCACGTTACAGAACAAGAAATATAAGGATTCACAAAACAAATCACAAATAGTGAATGGAGCAAACACAAGCAACATTTTACTTTGTGACTCAGAAAACATCTCTTTTATACACTATTTGAAAAGTAAAAGGGGGACAAGATTGGAGCAGAACTTAAGTTCACATAAAACACTTTACTCTGCACTTTACAAACATATGCTGTTTGACTGAGACTCCTGAACTTTATCTACTCTCCCCCTTTCTCCCATAAAGGCCAATCTTCCTCTATCAGTAAGAGAAGACAAGCAGGTAGAACTCAGCTTCAATAATAGAAGAGGACATTGTCCAGCTAAAGAGTGCAAGAGGAAAATCTCCATATAAACCTAACGCTGAAGGCAACTCCCAAGCTACAAGTACAGTAAAAGAGAGAACATTCAGCAGGCGATAGCGTTGTCTGGACTATTTCAGTCTATAGAGATAGAGTCTCCAGTGATTTACCCTCATGATACTACTTTGCTCATGACTAAACATTTAGCTAGAATTTAATTTTTTTTACCTCCTCTTCATGTAGAACCACTTGACCTTTAAGTGGATTTCCCAGTGGTGCTGCAGTCACAAAAGGTTGCCAGACACTTCCAACTGTTCTTGGGAAGAGGTCATAAAGATCCACAAAGTATCCACTCTTACTAGAAATGTTCATGAAGTACAAGGAAACAGGATTGCATGTAGTAACATAAAGAATATTTTCATGTTCCTCTTCTGAAATAAGAAAACAAAATAGTGAAAGGCTACTGACATTGTCCATTTCTCTTCTGGAACTAGGTATGTCATAAACTTGGCAGATGATACAGCAAAAAGTACTAAAAAATTACCACTTCTGACAAGGGAGATAAAGAGAAATAATCTCTTGATATCAACTAAATGTTAACAGCCAGAATCTCACCACAACACTATTAACTCTAAACAAGCAGTCCAACACATACTTGTGTAGGCATGACTGCAGTGTCTGCCAGCTGTTAGCACGTTCATCTGATTTTGTTTGTGTATAATCTTGGTTCTTCTTCTTTCTCTATCCCATCCTCCCTTTAAATTCATGTATTTATTAATTAAACATGGGTTGAATGCAAACACTGTACAGAACTTTTCACATAAACCAATTCCTGAATAATTTCAGACAATTCTTGAAATCAATACAAAGCTACCTAATTTCTGTTTCATTGCCATGAAATTCTGCTAATGTATTTATAAATTGGACTGCAAGTAGAAAAAGCAGCATTCCAGGTTTGATCATTAATGATCTCTTTATAATACATAATAATGTTTAGACATGCTTAATGATGAACCCTAAAAACATTTATGAATACTCCCAATGGTGCAATACACTCTGGGACATATGCTGTAGAGGTAACCAAGGCATGTTTGGTCCAGGAAGAAAGAATCAGTATGAGCACAGAGGAAAAAAGCACAACACAACACTCTCCAAGTTAAAAGATTTATATTAAAATTGAATTGAGAGAGGAAAAGTCAAAGAATCGCTTTTGTCAAGTCATGCCATGTTGAACACACAAATTTAACAAACTTGCAATTTTGTGGCTGTGTTCTACTTTAATTACACATCTTTCTCTCAGTTTGAGAAAGATGCACATCCTTACAATGACCACAGTGACTCAGTGAAATTATGATCTGACTTCAGGGGATTATTTTTGCATTTCACCTACAATTTAAAAAAAAATAAAAAAGTTATTATTCCTATAGTCCACTCCCATACTCCATATTTTTAATTCCCATATTACAATTCCTAGTATTATTCCTATACTCTATTGCAAGCATACCTAGAAATACACACTACTATAAATGCACTGAAGTATTGTTACTACACTTGAAATTCCTCATACTGCCCTTGTATATTCTGCCAGTAGCTATTGGCAAGCACTTACGAAATCAACAGCCCAGTCACTCCTCATCTCCAGGACATCTCACCTATTTGTAACATTGCAGATCATTACAGAAGTCAGCAGCTTTTCTTACTGTACCTTTTGTTACTGTGACATCACAAATTAAGTTAATTTCATCTAAAGGCAGTGTCCAATAAGCAAGTTCTTCTGTGAAACTGATGGACCTGGCTTCATGTCGTTCCAGTGGAAAGCCTTGAATATTTAAGTACACAGGGCCCTAGAACAAATAATAACAATGAAGGCTTCCTAAAATATTCCACTCCCCATTCTTTATGAAAATATAAAAGCCTTCTTCATGCTGTAATGCTACTAACAACAAAAAACTACTAAATAATTTTTAAATTTAATATTAAACAAATTAAAGGGAAAAGGAAATGCCTTTTCTATGAATTCTCTGAACGTCCATACTACCATTTCCTTTACAGTATAGAAACCTCGTGACTCTCTTCTTTAGTCTTTCAATGGTTTGGAGCCATTATCACTTAGTAGCACGAAGGAGGGAGGTATCATGTACTGATAAAACACAGTTCATACAAGAAAAATGCAAGAATATTTCTGTTTCAAAGAAATTAAATGACAATTTCTTATTATATAAAGTTTAAATCTCACCCATACACCACATCAGAAGTACAGGTTTCTCCTTACTCGCTGGAGTAATAATTACTGAAGTTAAGCCAAGAACTCAAGAGCTGAAAATGACTTAGAAACTTTGGCTGCAGATCAAATTGTACCAAAGGTTCAGATTCAAGCTAAAGACCTGTACGAATTCAGCTGCATGCAAGATAGAAACAGAAAACAGTTTTCTTTTCAGTCTCTGATCTTAGCCAAAAATTGAGATCTGGGGCCTGTAACTGGCCACCCCCAATCATCCAAAACAGCTACAAAGTTCTTTCAGACAAGGTATTTTCAGTATTTTTTCAAGAACTTCTGGCCAAGCTTACTGATTTTCAAGCACATCTTACATTGTGAGGCATACAAAAATGGTAATTTTCCTAGTCAGTGTAAAAACTCCAAGAACAAGTGACAAGGACCATGCCTTGTATACACTCTTTTTCCTGAAGAAATTAATCACATTTTAGATTCTTCACATCCCAATACATAAAACCAGTATTATATGAATTAAAAAATACTTTAAAAGACAAACCTTTACATCTATTTTTTGAGTTTCTGATGGACACAGCATTTTCTGTTGTGCATTTCCTGGCCAATCGACTTTCCAGTAGCCCATAAATTTATGTTCTGGTAGTGGCAGTCTGTCAAATAATGTAGGAACAAATGAATATTTACATTTATTAACCAGTAAGTGATATGGAATAAATCATTTACACAACTGCATTTTTCCAACAAAATATATCTGAAGATTCTCTTGCAGAAAATGTTTCCTTGCTGAAATATTTCATTCGTTTTTACATTTTAAATCACAAAAAATTTAGCCTTCTGGACTACTAATACAGACACAACCTAAGCAGTATCATAGAAGAAGAAGCAATGCATATAATATGGCTTCAAAAGGAAAAGTTTTCCAGTCTGAATTATGTGAGACAGGCAGCAAAATAGATCCGAACCATCTCTTGCTTTGCTTTATTCAGATCAGGCAGGGTGGGACAGCACCCCTTAAAGGAACTCCTGTCAGTAGCTCATTCTTCTAAAAGACCAGCAGGATAAGCACAGTAAACACTGAGGCTTGTTAACCATGCAATGAAAGTTCTGCAAATTATTTCTGTTTATTGTACTACGGCTCACATGAACAAAGGCAAAGGAATACAGACATGAGAGTATCCCATTGCCCTCTGGCCAGTACAATCTACAGAGCGGACAGGGACATCTTCAAAACCCACATTTGCTTGCCTTGGTCTTATTTCCTCATTCCTGTACCTTTTATCTAAGGAAGAAATATGTAGACCACAACAAAGCTCATTTTTACAGGGAAAGAAAAAGCTGATATGTGACAATGTAGCATCACAGCAAAATAGAGACAGTGCGATTTTTCCTTCTTCCCTCTGAAGTGATTTACAGCCACTGAAAGCAGCTTGACTTCATTAATTGGCATGAATACCTTCAAACTAACGATCTCATAACTTCTGGCTTCTTTTATTTGGGACCAGTCACTCCTAAAGAGGCCTCCTATCAAAACAGCATTCTGTGTGACATGCTGCTGCACATTATTGTACAGCTACAGGACTTGGCAAGAGAATAGAAGACATTCCTTCTCCCAGTTTCTATAAATATCTTCAAAGTCTATTTTAAGGAAGTTCTCTTAGACTGTTTGTTAAAAGTATCTACTTGGTCTCTTCTGTACCATCTGATGATGCTCGCTCGTTCCTACTGCTACAATTATTTTTCCTCTCCTCACCAACCAGCCTGACACTTTTAGATATTAGAGGTTTGTTTTATATCATCTCTATATTGTTTTCAGAATAAGAAGGGATCCCAAATAAAAAAAAAAAAAAATTAAAGTCAGTTGGACTTTATATGAAACTTAGGAAATTTTAGTTTTATTTTATTTTCCCCCTAAGAACTTAAAGAAAAAGGCAGGGAATTAATACAGATATCCCTTAATCTTTGCTACTCATTCAGGAAAGATGTGTTAACATTTCTTAATGGTATATTGACACCAAACCTCAAGCAACAACAGGCCAGAAATCGCAGGCAGTCACTCAGCCTCCATCACCATTCTGTGTTTGGACATCTGCCAAGGCAGTCAGACAGCCAAAGACACTGTTTTGCAAACAGAAAATGGTTTGAATACTATAGATCATTGGTGCTCACAGATAAATAAATTGCCAGCTGCCAGCAATGCGCCAGTGGGGCATGTAATGAGGAAAGCACATCTCATTAATTCCCTCTGTTAGTCAAAGAACTGTGAGAATCTTCACTGCCTGTTTGTTGCCTGACTAAAAATATCAATAGACACCAATGTTTGCAGAGTGATTAATTTTGTATTTTTCCTCACTTCATTTTGCATTTTTCCATTCTTTACACCTAGCTAGTACAGTCAAAATTCTTCCCAAATGAAGAAGAGTAATTAAGCCAGATTAAAAAAAAAAAAAAAAAAAAAAAATCCCAAGTACAATACATGGCAAATAACAACATTCAACACCATTAGGAAAAAACATTCATGATGCAGTATTTCAACATATACAAAAATTCTTAGATAAATTTATTCACGCAGCTACAAAAACAGGCAATCAGTCAAATCACTAGACTAAATGTCAGTTTAGACGTCTGTGTTACTTCAGGCTTCCATTTGGGTTTCTAAATGATTTGCTGGCAAAGAGCTAGTTATGTCTTGAGCCACAAGCTGTCTTGTGTGCAAAGAAACCCTGGAGACTTCTTTTTGCTCTATGACTCTTGAGTAGCATAATCTCTGATATGTCTATAATCAGCAATAGTTATTTCCCGTTAGCTCAGTGGAACATCAGCTCTCACAAGGATTTGGACTTTGGTTTTAATTCCTTACACATTACTCCCATGGACAACATCCTAGAAATCAACAACTTTACTAATGATCATGAATAGCTATTAAAATTTAAAACAAAACATATGTTAATAACAAGCTCTAACCAAATACCCATCTTTTTATAGCAACAGAATTACAGATTGCATTCCCAAATAAACATTTCCACTCTGTTTCAGCCTTCTAGAGATTTTCTTTGCTAATAGTTCCTCTCCTCCCTCAGGAAAACTGATTTCTCCTTTCTCCTAGATTTTTGAGGTTTTCTTCTCTTCCCTGTTTCTGAATGATTTAGTTTCTCTCAGGCAGTAGAGCAAGCCATCATAAACAGCAAAGAGGAGGGAAAGTAGATCAGAATTTCAGAATAAAACAGAAAGCAGAGTTCATAATACGAAGCTCTTTGTCAAGAGTTATAGGGATCTCATTCTTCCAGGGCCTGACAATTCTTTTTTTCTGTCTCACTGCTCTCTCATGTAAATCTGGTCTAAGAAAGACTAGTATTGAAGAAGCTGGTGGCATTAAGATCTTACAATCAGTCTGCTTCCTGAATGACTTTCAGGAGGGAGTGAGGGTGCAGAAGGACTGGAAGAACATGTCCACACTGAAAATGTGCATACATCTTAACAGCCTTCCTCCAGTGAATATATATGAAACACATTGAAGTAAGGAAATTACTTTCTTTTCCCAGCACTTATAACAAGCAAATTTTAAAAATAACTTGAACTGACAGGATTAGTAAAAACTTCACTAGATGCTCCTGCCACGCTGCTGTATTTCAAATGAATTAACAAATAGCATTTACATAAAATGCAGATAGAATACAATGGAAATGTCAACACTGGCAAAAATCTGCAATGCAAAGAGATCTGATAGGTATAAAAAGTGCAGTGGTTGGGTAAGAATGGTACTAAAACTCCACTGGTCTCTCCAGCTGGGGTGTACAGAGCAATCCATGATTTTTGCCTTCCTCAAAAGCCGGAAAGGGTTTCTAGAAGAGAAAAACTACAGGTAGACTGCATTAATCTTGTAAGAAATACAAGATTTAAGAGCAAGTTCTAAGGAATTATTCCTGATCAGTTTTTTGATTACGCATCTGTCAAAGCCCATTGCTTAAAGAAAATTCAAAATTGTTTTTATGTTTATTCAACCCTTAATTTTAGATCCCGGTTTTCTACCAGATTACTGCTGTCCATGAAATGTATATATAAGCATTTTGTATTTTGATCAGAAAAGTGATTGCACAACACCTACAGCTGATGGGCCAATTCTACAAAAAATTACTATTTAACCTGTTTAACCTGAATTTCTCCATGCACAGCCGTCGAAGGGGAAATGATCTGTCAAAAGATAATTCTCTTGTGCTGCTAGAAAACTTTTCAAAGTGACACCTATAGAACACAATTTCTTTCCATTTTTATATTTTTGATTTAAGAAACAAAATTCATTTTAGGATATTTAAAAAAATGATCAAACAACAAAAAACTTAAATCATCAAACAACTGTGTTCAAAAAGTCAACAGAGCCTGCTTTATAAAGTTATTTATTTAGCTTTCAGAGAACATACTGAAAGATGCGTATGAATCTTGTAAAACTGAAGTTCCACTGAAAGCAAATTCTTCACTGCCAGACATCGTATTAGCACGGCTGAGGACATGAACTATGAAAGACAACAAAGCTGCTTAATATATGATCTTGTAAACCAGCTCAGTGCTGGCACAGAAGGTATTATTCAAGGTCTCCAGTAACAGCCTGTGCTCCATCTAGCTGAAAAGACTTCCACCCCACGTAACCTTTTTGGACTTAAGCAAGATACAGCTTGAAATCAGGAAAATTCCTTGCCAATCATTCTCCATAATTTATCCAAACATATTTTGATTTGAATTATAAGCAGTAGACATTCAGAAGAGTTGTATGTTAAAACTCCTGTTCCCTGGCAATTCCCCTTCCTCAGCTGGCCCCATGACACAGCGGGATGACAAGAGATACGTATGATATGAGCCATATCCAGTAATTACATTACCTGGGATGGGGGAAGCAACACAAAAGAACAGTCTCAAGAGAAAAACAAAGCTGTTAACATTTACATATTTACATTACATATAAAAAACTCAGTTCATATAAAACAAATATTGAAGTTATAGCAAGCACCTGGAAGTGAATAGTGACAGGAGGAAAAATGGCAATTTCATCAAGGATATATGTCAGAATTAGGATTAAATGCTGTTTTACCTAGAAATTGCAGATGGTCTGAACTGTGCACCAAAACGGCAGATTAACATGAATTTAGACAAATATTTAACAGATGTCAACAGGAAAAACAAAACGTAATTGTACATAAAGAAAGATAGTAAGTTAGTACCATGAATAATTCATTTTACCTACTATGTCTTGGCAAACCATCATAGACATCTGCTTTATACAGGGTACTGATAAAAATTATAAACTAGTGGACAGGTGGTACCAGGAGAGACAGACAGTATTTTAACACCTGACAATACTGAACATGTCAGTGCCTTGAAGAATGGTTATCCTACCTGGGAAAAAATCACAACTGAAGAAAGCAAAAAGACCAAGTAAAGCATTCCTTTACAGGTCTAATATACGATACTAATTTTGCTAATAAATAAATTAGTAACAACAAAAAAATTTCTCTCTTGAAAAAACTACTGCAAGAATCATTTTGTAAATGGTCATTTCACACCATGTAATCTTCCCTTCCAAGATTAGGTATATTAATTCCAGAATCTAATCTAAAATACTCATAAGGGTCACTGCTAGCATCTGTTCCATTTCCCCTGGATTTCAGCAATTTCAGCTGGATATATCCCTAAATACTTCTTCTATTGAAACCCCGTATTGTAGCATTTTGCTTGTGTGTCTCATGGGTTTTTTCCTATATTTACAGCAGTTATGTTGCAGCAGCACTTTAAATAATTCTGACTTACACAAGTTTTCTTTTCAATTAAGTAATAGGTGACAGACTTCTCCAAAGCTTATTAAAATAAAAATTCATGATAGTTTGGTCCAAGACATGCTTAGAGAGTACCTGCATAAAGGTGTCAGCATTTCACTGTAATGATTTTCCTCTCCCAGAATCTCCTGGAAATGCTTCCCTATTGCAAAATTTAACTGTACAGGATTTGTGTACTTATACAATGATTTTGCTGTTGGTATGACTAACACCCTCAGGCAGAATTGGTTTGGACTATTATCCCAGTTTTCATTATTACTTAGTAGAATCACTGAGCAATTTATTATGAGAGCTACTAAGTCTTTAAAGTCTACCAAAAAAAGACTGGGGCACAGAAGTCATCTGTGGAGATATGCTGCTGTCGCTAGAACATAGAAATCACACCTAGAAATCACACCTTCAGATTGCCAGCTTGTGAGAGCATAGAAGCAGGTAGGAAAACAAGCTTAAAACAGAAAGTGATCTTGACATGTCATAGAACCAATCTGAAAAAATCCAATACAATAAGAAAAATGTAAGTGTGAAGAAAGCTGCTCACATAGAGCAAAGACGGGGTAAGAGCTATGGAGGGTTTTGCAAAAAGGATGTGAAAATTTATGCTTAGAAAACCAGAGATGAGTTAAATATTGCACAAAATGCAAACATACTGGGGTTTTAAAAAGTCAATACATTTCTAATCTGTACTCTCTTACTATCTACTTGGCTCCAGGAAAAATGAACTAGACCAGTTTCACACCCAATACTTATCGATGGACACAAATCGAGTGAAGACAAGGATCATAAAAGAAAAATAAAACCTGTAAACAGAGGCCTTAAAAACAGGGCAGATCAAGAGGTGACTTTCTAGTGGTGAAGCTACTAAGAAACAAGACTGACTTGCCCTAGGAGGTTATAGAATTCCTCCTCTGAAGGTTTTCAGGCATAAATCATGAAAGAAATGAGATAAGGTTTTAGAATAACCTGCATCTTTTCTGAAGGAAGTGGGCTGGATTAGATGAACACCATTATCCTATTCTTAGATTCATGGAAAAAAAATAGAGAGGTCAGTACTCTAGTACCTTTTCTGCAGTAGTCCAAACACCATATACCCAATTACCTCAATGTGTCTGTCCATCACGGGAGCTTGCAATATGGGCTGGAACAGATTTGGAGAAATTATCTCAGTGTTCTTTAACCTCAAGGCAGAATCAACTGTGCCTAAATCTGAAAGTTGTGGCTGTAATTCAAGGTGATCTACCTGTGGCTTACAAACTCCATAGGATTAAATCTCATGACCAAAATCAAGGTTGTCTTGCAATGGAGGAGTAAGAACCTGAAATGCCAGCTGTTGTGGATGTGAATGAGGGATTGAGACCAAGACAGCTACATCATCAGAGCCAGGTGCTCAGCCCAGCAAGGTGAGATGTAACAAAAAGTTGCTTTTATCAGCTGTGGGTGAACTGCTCCTGTAGTTTCTCCTCCCCTGGGCCTTCAGTGTACAAAGCATGCTCACAGCTGCCTGTCTAGTGAAGTTTTTGATGAGCATCTTGTGGGTATCTTGTAAGTCTGTCATCCTTGGTGTAACCTGTCCTATAAAACCTCAGTGAAGAATTCAAAATGATCAGGTGATTATCTTTAATTCAAAATAATTACATCTTTCTTCTATGTTCTCACTTCTACACTGAGCAGTCCCCAATTACAGAAACATTTCTGTTTCCTAAACCTCTGATTGTCTCATCACTAAAGAGTCCTCTCCCATATCTAATACTTCTAAAATTACACAAAGAGCAAATTTCTCAAAAACTATGACAAGCATTGTAATTCTTTAAAATAGAAATTACCAAGTAACATTCAGCAAAGAAACTACAGCAAGAGTTTCAAGTGTGTTCCGTCAATTTGACAGACATTGTAGTTGCTCAGGTACTGGTTCCCCAGGCATGTAATAGTCCTGTCATCAAAATTAAAGGTACACCACAGGCACTACACTGCCAAGCTTTTTAAATAATATATGTAGGATGTTAATTATGATAACAGTGGTGCTGCAGCACAGGAAACTTACACATGGACACTTAACACCAAAGAATGGGTAAAGCTGGAAGGGACCACAATGGTCATTTGCTCCAACCTCCCTGCTCAAGCAGGGTCATCTTAGAGCACATTGCACAAGGTTGCATCCAAAGGTTGCTGTATATCTCCAGTGAGGGACACTCCACAACTCCTAGGCAATTCCACTGTTCAGTCACCCACACCAGAATCACTATCAATTCATCATGCCATAAAAATAAGTCCCTCCTTAGCAAATATAAAGTATATATGTCATGTGGCAAACTCAATTTTCCATATATCCATAAAGCTTTTTCCATGAAAGGGAAATATTTGTTTCTTCATAAATAAATTATGTATTAGAGCTCAAGACAGAGAAAGTTTTCTAATCACTTTTTAATATGATCTACTTAAGCCTGTTTTCTGTGAATTTCAGAAGAATGCATTACATTTGTTTCACAGAATCATAGAATAGTTTGGGTTGTAAGGGACCTTAAAAATCATCTGGTTTCAACCTCCCTGCCATGGGCAGGGACACTTTCCAGGTTGCACAAAGCCCTGTCCAACGTGGCCTTGAACACTTGCAGGGAGGGAACATCCATAACTTCTCTGAGCAACCTGTTCCAGTGTCTCACCACCCTCACAGTAAATAGTTTCTTCCTAATACCTGATCTAAACATACCATCTTTTAGTTTAAAGCCATTCCCCCTTGTCCTACCACTAAAGGACTTTGTAAAAGGTCTGTCTGCAGTTTTTTTCATAAGGCCCCTTCAGGGAGTGGGGGGTGGCTTGAAGATGGGAGGGCATTACTATGTAATGTAGCTGTTTTGATTCTAACCTCTGGAAAAGAAGTATATGGTGTAACATGTCAACTGGTAATACAGTTAAAAAATAACAGTGATTTACAGACACATACAAAAATGGGCCTTAGAGCTTATGTGCATTGCCCCATTCAGGAGAAATATTTTTGTAGAGCCCTCTGTGAGCATCAAAGACAAAAACCAACTACCACTGAAGACAACATTTTTATCTGCAGACTTAGGTGGTAACTAACCAGACAGAAGAGTATTGCAATTCAATTAAAAACACAGGAAAAGAAACAAGTATTTCCCTTTATTAAGATATACCTGTTTACCTTACAAGCTACTAATATGTACATGCACATTAAAGATTAAACATTAATAATAAGCAAATACTCGATCATGAAGTAATTTATATTGTTGTAACTTATTTGGAAGATTATAAATTTGAACCAGTGGAGGACTGACTTCCAAGAATTCCAGGATGTTTTTAGATCAATTAGCAGCAAGATAACACACTAAAAAAAGTGATCATGAGAAACATGTCTTCTTAATATATATCTTATGTTATTCTTACTCCTTGGCCAGCTGTACATTGGTCGGTTTTGCTCCAATAGGTATCCCATATTTGTGCAAAGTCTTGTATAAAATTTCACGCATTTCATTGTTGTAGGAGTCAAAGTCAAATACGTTTCGAACCACATTTGCGAGCCCTTCAGATGGAAATTTCTGTAAAGAAACAGACCCCCAGATATCTTTTAGTGACTATTAACTTACAGCATATCATTATGTACTTCTAAAATGAACAATTATAACGTTAACTCAAGTAATCTTTACTTTTTATTTCCAGAACATCGTTTCAAGTTAGAATGAAGTCACTGACACTAAACTTGACTTAAACAAAAAAGCATGTGGCAATTATTTAATACTAAACACCATTAATGGTTTGAAGAATTGTTTTCATTATATACCTAACAAGATGGTGTAGTCATTGGAGAATATAATTAATACTAGCCGGTATTTTTAAAATTTGGTTTCTGTAAACCGTGAAGATCTGACACAAATACACATATTCATATAATTCACCCATACAATCAATTTAAGAATTCTGACTCTTAATGCAGGATATAGAGAAGCAGATAATACACTCCTTGGCTAACAAAAAATATTTTAGGTCATGATGGATTTTAGTAGAAACAGAAATCCACTTAAGATTCACAAACTTTTTTTTCTTAGGGAAAAATACTAGTTGAAATGTGCTATGTACATTTAAAAACCCCAAATATTTATCAGACTTTCATTAGGACCTTCAACAGAAATGAAAGTTTCGTTACTGTGCTGGACTGGTTATTCTGGATGAGGAATTAAATGGTTGGATGGTTGCATCCAGAGGGTAGCGGGCAATGGCTCAAGGTCCTGATGGAGATGGGTGACTAATGGTGTTCCTCGGGGGGCTGTACTGTGACCAGGACTGTTTATGATATTCATCAGTGACACAGTGGGACTGAGTACACTCTCAGAAAATTTGAAAACGATACCAAGCTGAGTGGTACACCTAACATGCCTGTGGGATGGAATGCTATCCAGAGGGACCTGGACAGGTGGAGAAGTGGGGCCACAGGGATTTCATGAGGATCAACAAGGCTGTGTGCATGGTCCTGCACCTGGGTTGGGGTAACCACTGGTATCAGCACAGGCTGGGGAATGAACAGATCAAGAGCAGCTCTGACAAGGACTCGGGGCTGCTGGAGGTTGAGAAGTTGGACATGACCTGGCAATGTGCATTTGCAGCCCAGAAAGCCAAATGTGTCCTGGGCTGCATTCAAAGCAGTGCAGGGCGAGGGAGGGAATTCTGCCTCTCTACTCTGCGCTGGTGAGACCCCACCTGCAGTGCTGCATCCTGCTCTGGGGTTCTCCACATAGGAAGGACATGGACATGTTGGAGTGAGTCCAGAGGAGGGCCTCAAAGATGATCAGAGGGCTGGAGCTCCTCTCCTGTGATGATGCCATGACGATTTTTTGCCTTTTCTTTTATACCCCTGTTATACCTTTCTACAACTTCTGTATTCTTAGTGCTTTTTGCCTACATTCTTGGACTTGTTTGTCAAGCTAGGAGACTAAACATTTTAGAAGCTTCATAGTTAGGGATCAGAAGGCCCCAGACACTAAGGTCCTCTCCAGAACACATTCTGTAAATTAAGATAGAACCATCCAGGGGAAGGTTCCTTGGGGAGGGAGGCTCATTCGAGCCTCTCATTGGGGAATTTTTGATAGATATGCTAATTAGTAAGACCTATACTGTTATACCAAATCTTTTGTGAGGTGCATTGCAGTGTGCATTAAGGTGCATTCGACCTGGATGTGGTGCACCTAAGGATCCTTTCCCTTCTAACTGTGTTTGACTCTTGATTTTAAGACCAGGAAAAGGCATCAGTGAAGACAGACGGAGAGAGTTATTCAGCCTGGAGAATTCTCTAAGGAGACCTTATAACACCTTCCAGTACCTAAAAGGGGTTACAGGAGGGATGGAAAGGGACTGGAAGGACATGTAGTGATAGGAAAAAGGGGAATGGCTTTAAACAGAAAAAGGGCAGATTTAGATCAGGTATTAGGAAGAAATTCATTACTATGAGGGTGGTGAGTCACTGGCATAGGCTGCCCAGAAAAGTTCTGAATGCCCCCCGTACCTGAAGCTCTCAAGGACAGGCTGGATGAGGCTTCGAGCAACCTAGTCTGGTGGAAGGTGTCCCTGCCCACAGCAGCAGGATTAGAACTAGAATTTCTTTTAGGTGCCTTCCAGCCAAAATTATTCTATGATTCTATGAGTTAAAATTAGAGAAATGAAGACTTTTTAATATCACAAAACCGCTCAGAGAAACTGATGCCATTGATTAAGAAAGCAATTGAGGTGGAGGACCCCAAGCTGGAGTAGGTATATGCTGAAAGGAGGCTGTGATCTCTGGCTGTGGGAAGCCCACACTGGAGCAGGCTCCTGGCAGGATTTGTGGCCCTATGGGGAGAGGAGCCCACACTGGAGCAGGTTTGCTGGCAGGACTCATGACCCTGTGGAAGGGGCCCAGGCTGGAGCAGTTCCTGCAGAACTGCAGCCAGTGGGAAGGACTCACAACGGAGAAGTTCATGGAGGACTGTCTCCCATGGGAGGGACGCCACGCTGGAGCAGAGAGTGAGGAGTTCTCCCCCTGAGGAGAAAGTGGCGGCTGAGACAACGTGTGAAGAACTGACCACAGCCCCCTCTCCCCATTCTCTTGTGCTGCTGAAGGGGAGAAGGCAGAGAAAGGCAGGAGTGAAGTTGAGCTTGGGAATAAGGGTGGAGTATGGGGAAGGTGTTTTAAGATCTGTGTTACTTTCTCATCTTCCTACTCTGATTTGATTGGCAATAAATTAAACTAATTTCTTCAAGTCAAGTCTGTTTTGCCTGTGACAGCAATTGGTGAGTGATCTCTCCCTGCCCTTATCTTGATCTACAGGCCTTTCATTATATTTTCTCTTCCCAGCTGAGCAGGGGAGTGACAGAACGGCTTTGGTGGGCACCTGGCATCCAGCCAGGGTTAGCCCACCACAGATGTAAATGGAACAAGCCAAATAAAAAGAATTTAAAAAAATAATTATTATTGCTGTATATCCTAGAACTCTACTGCCTAACTGATTTATTTTATCTTTTTTTTTGGCAAGAGATGGGAGTGAGAATCTTTTGGTTTAAAAATGTCTCATTTTTTCTTCACAGGCCTTTCATTCAAATACTAGATCTTTCAGATAAGGACCTGGATGCTTCCATCTCAGTATGCCACATTTACGGTGATGAACATAAACTTGTGAAGAGGTATCTTAGGAAGTTGTAGTCTTAATTGGTTTTTTCCCCATTAGTGAGCTAGACTGGTACAAAGAACTTGAAAAACAGACTTAAGTGTCAGAGAAGTTTATAAAAGTATTAAAAATACAGATATTTGAGTCCTGATTAAAAACTAAAACAGAAGAAAACAGAAAATTTTCAGAAATGTTTTGACCTATACTCTTAATCAAGTATCAGCCTTAGGAGTTTAATACTTTCCCAACTTTATAAATATCTGATCTAGATAATAAAATACCTGTGACATAAGCAATACTAAAATTAGCTATTTACTGTGATAGACTAGAATACCGCTGCTAAATTAAGCTTGTACAAACCTTTTTTTATCTGTGGTGTACATGGCACAGAGTATTTTAGTACTAGTGTTGCTATAAAAGCATGTTAAACTATGTTCTGCTTTTTAAACCTGTCTGTGGGGAACCTATTAGAAGTTCTGCATCATTACAGCTTAGCAAAGTACAAGTTATTGTGGGATCATATAAAATTGCTCTACAGCCTGTGCCATCCTTGTTACAATGTCCAGTTCCTACTGAATGAAACAGGTACTAAACCCCTTGTCCCTAAACACTGTATAAAGCTTTCACACGTAAGGTGAATTGAAAAGTTCATGACAATGTTTAGTAGTGAAAGTGCTAACTTCTATATTGTTAATTGCACTTGGAGTCAAAAGTAAGCATCATTCTGAAACAACAGTTACATGCTGAATGCCACATTTTCTCTGTTCTCAGTGCAAAGCACAACCAACACACTGGCAGCAAGCTGTCTAATTCACTCATCAACTATGCATTCACCTGCCCTGCACTAGGTACTGCAGAAACCTTGGTCAAGTACTTCAGATAATATCTGGTCTTCCCTAGACGTCTCCAACTATTCCCACAGTTTTCTGAATCATTGCATAACTTCTGACATTGATACCCTTTTCTGCAATGAATTGCCTCAATAGTTCCATGTCTCTTGTATCAGCAGGACAGCATAAAAAATTTCCTGAGGTACAACTGATGGCTTCTGGGAACACAAGCCACTTGTCAAAAGTAATTTAAAAAATTCAGTAACTAAAAAAAAATCAACTCTCCTGTTTCAACCAGAACAAATCCAATCTCTTTTTAATAACTGCTTGGACAACTGCTTCCTAAAGAAAGGAAATGACAGTTCACTTTAAGGGAAAAAAAGAAAAAGACAAAAAAATCCAAAAAGGTTAAATGTTTGGGAGTTGAATTGAACACTAAAAAAATCATTTCGTTTCTATTGATTTTTAAAATGAGATTACTAGAGGAAATATTGATCTCTTATCAGTCTGTCTGGTTCTCATTCACTGATTCTTCCCCTTACACGTAACACCTCTGTGTGTACCTTAGATTATTTTCATAGCTTAGATTCTTGGCTATTCTTTAAAAAAGTAAGTAACACAGTTTTTTGCTTTCAACAATTTTATATTTTTATTTATATTGTGTGCTTTATTTGATACAGAATTTGACTTAGTGAAAACTCTGTAGTTTTATGGATCTAACATTCCATGAGGATATGTATTCTGACAGTCTGTGTAAAATCTATGAGCAAAATTGTAATTTTCTAGTAGAAATCGAGAATCTTAATTCAAATATGCTGTACCCATTGAGGTCTACTGTACTTCTAACACTGCCTTGAAAGGAAAGTGATAAATTATCTGGTATTCAGTCTGTAATGAATCCAGACTTTTTTTTTTGACTTCTACCTTGTTTTCTCACTAACATTCACTTCCCTATGTATCCTGGTGCCTTCAGTTATCTGACTATTTTCCATCCTGCCAGCACCATCTCAACGGCCCACCTATAACAGATCTCTGCCTACCTGTTCATTCTCCTGTGCTCTTGGTTTCCACCTGCACCCACCCCTGATGCTCTTTCACTGAATGTTGCCAGCTCTCTCTGTGCCTCCTCAGCTGTCCTTCAACAGGGCCAGAAGCACCATGTCTATGGCTCATCCTGAGTGACAGAGATACTAATGGATTAACCAGTACTTGCATCTTTAGTGGGCATCATCTGCTGCCAAGCAAAACAGCTGAATTCTCCTCCTGCAATTTCAATCAGTTCCTCTTTGTCACAGAGCCACTGATTTTGATTAAACCAGTAGAAACCTAATTATCTTTGAAAATTGATAACTGAGATCCACTGTGGCTGGCCAAAAGGGTAAAAGGTTATTATTGATGTGTGTTTGGCAGCAAAGCGAGAAGGGGATACAAACTGTTATTTGATAAGCCTAGTTTCCTTTTGAGATTAGGCTGAAAAGTAAAAAAAAAAAAAAAAAAAAAAAAAAAAAAAAAAAAAAAAGGCATTATCTTACCACAAAAGCTTGCTGAATAGGCCTTAAAACCTAATGATGAGTAGACTTCAGGTCCAAAAGGTTTCTTAGACATTTACTGCTTGAAAACATCTATCAAGGTCTCATGACAAACAGCATATTAGATTGCAGAGAAGCAGTCATAGCACATGCTGGCGAGAGGCAGCTTATGGTAACCCAACAGAGCAAGAGCACAGCTTCTGAGCTTGTCCATAAGCTACTAAAGACTTTTGACATCTGACAGTTTGAAAACTGGAGGTGAGCAAGACAAAAAGGCCACATCACCTGCCAACTAGAGCTGCAAGACCCAAATTCCCCATACAGTATGTGAGGAGAAAAAGTTGCAGTAATCAAGGTAGGTACCTGCATTCGACAACTCTTCCTATGCCTGCAGGTTTGGGTCTTCAAAAGAGTTTGGTATCTCAAGCTTCACCAAAAAAACCTTTTCCTAAGAAAAAGTTAGTATAGAGACAACCTAGCTCTGAGCACAGAGTCTAAGCTACGACAAAATTACTATGTTCTCTACTTGCATAATCTTTAGTGGAGGATACTCTTGTAACTGCACTCCCTATGCATATCCTATGTGCTGAAGAACACAATTAGTCAGAGAAGATAAACAATATGCTAATACCATAGCAATCAGCATATTTTTAACTGACTAGTCCTGATGCTCAGATGTGCTCTCAGACAGCAGTAATCAAAAGCAATTTTTTCCTCCAAAACATCCAACCTTTTTTTACAGAGGCAAAAAATTCCAAAATTATGTGAAAGAAATCAACACAATAGTACAAAGAGAGCAGGGCCATGGAACTGCTGTAAGGGAAATAGTTTAACAACATGACTAACTTCCCTCCTTCCTTCCTAAGGACCAGCAATTTTACTGACTCATTTCCCTCCTTCCTCTTTCTTCTCTACCTGAAGACCTAAAAGTTTCTTACTTTGGAATAACCATTATGTTTCTATTCATTGTTTACATTTGGCTACTCCCAGTCTTTTTATTATTCAGACTGAAAAACAAGTTACAGTAAACAAAATGTTGCATTCTTTCTAGAATAAATGTTACAATACAAGTCAAAGCTGCATATTGGAGATGTATTTGGATATTTACACTTTGAAAGAGGTGAAAGCTTAGCAGATGGGAAACTTCCCCACTGATCTGCACCCAGTGTCCAGGTTGAAGTGACCGTACTAATCTGATTAAGTGAAGGAGACAGAAGCAGAGAGTAAGACAATTAGCAATGCAGCTCTTTCAATCTTCAATTGGACGCTGTTCACACTCAAATAAAAGAGGAAATAAGTCCTATGTTTCCGCACCAGTTACCAACAGAAGACAGTTCACCTTAGGTTACTTGGAGATAGATGATGAAGGAAAGAAGCTAGGAAGGAAGGTAGGAACAGCAGAAAAGTATGAAGACAAAAAGGAGTTCATTTAACAAACACTCTAAAACATTAACCTTTCAGCAGCACAGCAGCTGTTCCTCAAGTCTGTAATTTTTCCACTGCCATTTTGAATGTAACTGTGTGTTTAGAGGGCAGCAGGTACATGTTCTATCAGCTTGGTAAACAAATACCTATCAGCTGGCAATGGATCCTAACAGACTGCTTTGCTTATGTGTTTATCCGGATTCCTCAGCCTTTGGGTGTGAATCTAACCCTTAGTACAAAGTTACAGAGCATTATTTTTTCTTTATATCATTGATACCATAGTGGCACCAGTTTGTCTTGAGACCTTCTTGCACTCTAAGAGACCCCAGAGCACAAAAATCTATCATCCCCAGAAATCTGGATGAAGATTTTTAAAAGGAGTAATTCCAACCTGCAGGATCTGAATGTCTGTGTATATGGTTGAATGTTTGTGAATATGTTCATGACCACAAACACAAAACTATCATGCAACCCTGCTATACTATGCAGTATAAAACATAGGAGCAGTAGGTCAAAATTTGTGAGAAATTACATTCTAATTGTATTCATTACATTGATTTCCACTATTTTTTTTTAAAATCTAGGATTCAATAATTCAAGAAACGGCCTATAAATTAACAAATTACAAATTCTATAGTTATAAACAGAAAAAAATAAAAGCACTGCTATTTTAAAGAGCATTAAGACACTTTGTATTTCAAATACTTTAGGCAAAAACCATTCTTCAATTTATAAAGACAGAAGTCAGACTTTACTGTAATATTTAAGAAACCTGATCATCATTAAATCAGAATTCACAGTTTTATAGTTAAATGTGTGTAGGAAGTAATCATGAATCCTACATATTCCCTTGATGAGTTGTTATCCATCTAGCATTTTCCTTAGGAAAAAAGTCCACCAGTGATGCAGTGATGAACAAGTTATGTGGCAGGAACTTGTTTTTTCACAGGAAAGGATTAAACCCACACAGTCTGTAGCAGAATAAAATGAACAGTTGCACTGTCCTGTAAGTATTGTATGTTGAATAAGGAATTTTATAATGAGGGCCAGCATGAACATTGCACACTGTATTCACAGTACGTGATTTTTTCTCACACAGTAGAAAAACAGGCTCACAGGGTCTTTTCTATCTAAAAATAAATACGCAGAAAAAATATCTGCCCATGTACATCTGTGATCCTTACCCTCTGACTATCTGAACATCTGAATATTGTGCTTCTTTCAAAATGTGAAATGTTTCATAAGAATTAAATAAAAATGCATGAACAATAATGGCATCTTTTTTCAGGTATTAAAAAATTAGTATTGATGAACTCAAGTTTCCAATTAAATCTGATGTACTGTACCTGTAAATGTTTTACAATGTTCACAACTTCTCTAGTTGAATAGGGATAGTTAATAATTCCTTGGTCAGCTAAGCTCCTGAGCTCTCCAAATGCAGCTACCAGTTTCTGTAGAATCGGCTCCGGAACATTGGGACCGTATTGTTTAAGCATCGACAGTTCTGACTGTGGTTTGGGATTATCAACAGCATGGCAACTAAAAATGTCCCCTACAAAGAAAAAATACCAGCATGAAGTTAAGTAATTTCTAAAGAAGTAGCATCACAACAGCCCCTTTAAGTTTAATACTGCACCTTTAATAGAAAAGGTATGACTCAAAAGAATGCTGAGTACCCAGTTGTTAAAACTGTGAAAAATGTGAAGTACAAGCTATGAAGAACATCAAGGTTTCTGGAAACACAGATATCTCTCCCATCATTTTAAAGAAGCTGGTATCATGAGGGAGAAATTAACTTCAAGAATAAACACATGTCAAATGAATGCAGAAAAAAATAAGAGAGAAAAGATTTTAAGAACACATAATGTTGAATGGAACCTATTTGTGAACCCCCTCAAAACACCATAGAATGCAGGGAAATTTTGAAATGCAGGAAGGCCCTAATGCAAACCCAGTTAAGAGGTCTAGAGGAAATACTGAATTTATCTTTTCTCCCTGCCTGTCTTGAAGTATGGTAAGAAATTTGGCAAGACATCCTTTCCATACATTGGCATGATATTCATCCCAATAATACAATCTACAAGTTGAGTTTATTCATAGAAAGTCTCTGAACAGTTGTACAAAACTTTGCAGGAGCTTGATCAGATCCTGCAGAAAAAGGACTTGAATTAAAAAGCAGAAGAGACCCTAAGCTGGAAAAACAGTATCAACGAAGAACCCCAAGGTCTCAACCACATCTCTGCCATGTGTGTCAAAAGCAGTAACACTGATCAGTTTTGTTTAAAGTGTCCATGTAAGGAAGGAAATCAGGGTATGAAAAAGAAATAACACTACAATAAATTCTCTTGGGGCAACATAGCTTGGTGAAATTCAGAGCCAATGAGTTTCAGACCTGGAATGTCCATTCAGTGGGAACCTCACCTGAAAAACAAAGAACTACTAGGCAATACCGAAGTTGGTTTGCACCTGCTTTTTTGAGTATGTTATTTGCTGCAGAACAAGCATTATGGCCAAAGTTAACAGGTAAAATCACAAAAATTAAGGTTCCTGCACATAAATGGCCAAGCTAACATAGATAATACAGTCAGTGGAATCTGGAGGGTATTCAGTTCACAGCCATTGTGTAACAACACTGCCAAAACCTTGCTAGAGGCTCACTTAGACTAACACTGGACTATACAGGCCAATGGATTCTTCACCACTTGCCCTTATGCAACTTAAATTCTTGGTTTTGCTGTGCGATTAAGCTCTAGGGGATCTTTATTGACACAAAGAATTTCTGGGACCTACCAGGAGCTTTCCAAAGTAAGGCTTCTGTTGTTATGAAAATTGATGATGTGAAATTTGGACAGCCTTACCTGACACTGAGATGAATTCAGTATCTTGACAAATATATGTATTTTACTAAGGCTATCATAGCTGGCCACATGCATGGAGAGGCAAATAAGGATTAAGAAGCAGGTAGCAGAGTGCTAGCAGTAGAAAATACAGTAGCCTTTACTGCTGAAAGGAAAGAAAAGAGCCATCTATCAAGCTACCATCTCTTATATCAAACAGGACAGCACCTGAGCTGTGCCTTGTTTGATATGGGGAAAAAAATAGTGAGCAGTTGAAAGAGATGTCAGGTGTCAAGCTTATAGTTTATTTGTTTGCTGTATTTGTATACTACATACACTCATTAACGAAGATTTCCCATAACCTTGTGTCTGCAATGTGTGTCCAGATCCCATAAAACAAAATAGTTTTAACTCAGATCACATACATAAAGCTTTGCCCTTCAGGGCAAGTTCGAGCACTTTTATTAAGATATGTAAATTTACATGATACTCTTAGTGTCTTACGTGAAACAAAGTATCAATATGCATAAGGGCCCCTTCTCCTCATGAAACCTAATGAATAAAGACAGATATTCTATTCATCAAGTCTATTAAAGATCATAATTTAATATGAATCACTTACCTAATGTGCCAAAAAAGTCATTACCCAAGAAAGGAAATCCAGGCCTATTTGCCAGAACTATCATTCTAAAATCAGGATGAATAACTATTACATTTTCTCTCCCCTCTACATGAGCATGATCTGGAAAAGAAATAAAATGTATTACTTGCATATTTAAGATTTGCAATACTGAATGAATGAACATAATTAGAATAGATGAAGACTTCTAAGAATCAGAAGAAAAATTCTTCTAATTTGATTATGTTTTTCTTAGAATTAGAAGAACAGTTACAAAAAAAGGCTCAATAGCTTCTTACATGTCGTTCAACTGAGTTTTCTAGGTTTCATTTTAAAGTTCCATAGTTTGTTTCACAAAAATTTAACTGAAGTGTTTAATTGAAAAAACATAAAAATGCATTCACTGTTCTTGGGGTGTGGACTACCTGTCCCCTTTATATTTAATTTCACTAAAACAGTGAAGCCAATGGTGAATAAAATGTATTTTTATATAGGTCTGACATCATCTAATCTGGGAAGACAGGACTGAAATTCCTCCTGGTTACTACAAAAATTTGTGAGATGCCAGAGATACATTATTTAACACATGTGAAGACCCTGGTTCTCCAAAACTACTCAGACTGGCCCCATTCAGAACCTTGTTCCCTCTCAGCATGGTTCCAGCGGCACATGGTTTTTGGGAATCCTTTAAGTGCCCCTAAAAAATGACAGTAATAATTAGGAATGGCTAGCAAAATGTTTTAGAATAAGTCCACCTAGAATTTATAATGACAGGTAAAACTCTGGTGTGCCATGTGAGTGTTGAATGATTGCTACACTCAAACATTATTCCCAATATTTTTAAAATGAAACTAATTGCATAAAGTATAGTGTCTAGAAGCATCAAGAGAGCATTTCAAACATGGTCTTTTTTCAAAACACAATGAAAAATATCTATTTCCTGAAATAAATTTGATGATGAATTAAATTCCATCAAATTACAGATAATCTCATCCTGCAGCATATATTTAAATAATGAAGTCAGCATATAATCAAGTAAGCATATGCAATACTCGATTAGATAAAACCCGTAACAATTTGAGCCTAGGTATACTCAGATCTTCCTTCTAGACCTGATGATACCCCAACTCTCTAGATGGGCATAACCAAGATCATAATTTTGTCAACTAGATCTTTATTTCTTATGGTGAATGAGAAGCAGAGGTCAAGTTACACTTAGTTTGGTTTAGGTTTTTTTTTTTTTTAATTTTTCAGTAAAATTCACAAGAAAGCTAATTTAAGAAAACATTTGTGGTTATTGCAAAAGTAGTAAAGAAAATTACTGTAATTTCTTTTATTGTTAACTTTTTAGCAACAATTTATCCATGTGGACTGTTTTGTGTCTCTGCTGAGCAATGTAATTGCTGAAAACCAGCAACACGTCACATTTTACTATAAATGATAAAACTCTTTCATTCTACTTACTGGCAATAATTCGCCTTCCATCTGACAAAACCATTTCCCCACTTTCTACTAAAGTTTTTAAGATACAGGTGACATTTGTTGGTGCTTTGTCTGCCTCATCAATTACCAAAATATGTCCAAACTTCACTGCTTTCACCTGGAAGAGGAAAAAAATCATAACATCACTATCACCCAAAAACCCTACAAGGAGCTGCGTTACTGATTTCTCAGTGAGCAGCAGTGACACTTCGGTGGCACTGAGACAAGAAAGGGACTCAGGACAGGGGTAAGCTGTGACCAAACCACAGTACAAGAAGAGGAGGCAGGTGAGACAAGAAAGGTGGGTGTTTCCTTTTCTTCTGGATAGGGAGGGAAAGGGGTGTGCTACAGAGGGAAGTGAGTAGCCTGACTGTGAATGACTTGAAGTGCAGACAGAGAAGTGCAAAACCAGTTTGCATCTAGACTGTCAACATGCAGCTGAAAGAACTAAAGAATGCCAGCAATAGCTTTTTGGAGCCCAACTTAGCATGTAGGTGTGAGGTGTTACAAAGGAGAAGGAGGAAAATACCACTCTATCTGTTAGAATGTGTCAGGTTAATACTAAATTACTTTCCATACTCATTTTGTGTGTGGAGACTCCCAAGATTATCATCTTATTCATATTTGGCACAACAAATGTGACAAATGTGACCAAATAAAAGTTAATCAAATGTTTGTTACCATGCTCCCTCACTATGCCATGAAAAATCAAATCACGAACATTTTAAATTTTACATCAAAAATATTTCCAAATATAAAATCCAAATGCTACTACTGACCAGCGGTGAATCCTCATATATAATAAGACCATCCTTTACAGAAGGTTGTAGGGTAAGGCTTTGTACAGTGGTATCCCTGAAATGTGGAAAAGCAGAGAGTATTAATTAAAAATACACAGGAATTTTAGTTACAATAAAATGGAAAATGAATAAATGAAAAGCTGAATACTCTCTTTTTCTAAAAGGAAAAAAATATGTTTTTTAGAACACTTGAATAACTGGGAACAACAGTGTGCCAGCTTAGTGGTCAAATGTGAGTATTCCTGTTTCTGCCAGGACTTTCACAGTAGTTCTCCATTTCTAATAAACCCTGTAAAAAAAATCACTGAGAAGAGAATCAGTATCTTTTGTATGTAAGCACATTATTGATGTTACCATTTCTAGTTAAGTATGCCAAAACTGTCATTTATGTGACAAACAGGAATTGTTACTGTTTTAGCTGTTCTTTTCCACATATAATCAAGCAAAAAACCTACAAACAAACAAACAGACAAATCCAACTACCAATCGTGGAATTCTAAAAATCAATTATTTTTAGTTTGATCTAAGCCCTACTGGCTTGCTACATTTTATATCATGAACAGTGTAAGTTCTTAGATGGGACAGAGGCTTCACAGTCTCTTTTTGAAATTTTGTGTTTGACTTGCTCAATTGATTTTTTTTTCAAATTTAAAATAGTGCTAATTAGAAGCTGTCATGAGAATATTCCTTAATCTTCTCTATTTTCATCTATTTAAACCACCACTGAATGTACAGATAAATAAAAAACAGTTGCAATTCAGAAAGGTGAAGCAACAGACATCACCACAATAGATTCACCTACATAAATGATGTCCATAACCTAGGGAAAGCCCCTCCTGATTGTATAAAATACTTGCCCAGACCTTTGTCAAGATCTGTTTAACCAACCCCATTTACTTTGGGTTCACAGGGACCAAGGAGCTAGCGAATAATCCAGAGGTGGGTCATTACAGAAGGTCTCCAAGACTCCAACAGTTTCATGGGCAACAGGAAATTCAGTCTTAGGGCAATTAGGCTATACCATCCCTTTCCTTCAGTATTTCAAAATTTGGATTAGTATGTGTCAAAAGAATGATGGGCAGATCACAGGACAAAAGCCATCAGGAGAGCCTCACTTAACGCTGCTTGAGATCCACATACTGGTCCATCGGTAAGGTTGGTAACCTCTGCACTGTATGTAACATTTGATGCAACAAAAATCTCTTACCTTTCACAGCCGTGCTGTAACAAAACTGTTTGCTTAAGCCTAGCTGACTCACTCTTCCAAATATCTACTTAATTCTATCTTTAATTTTGCAACACTTTGTAAAAAACCAACAATTCTGATAAGCTCCATGGGTACAGGAAATCAAACAGTACTGTTTGCAGCACACTATTAAGTGGCCAGCTTCATATTACAGTTTTAAACTGAGAGCATAACTTGCACACTTCCTTTATTTAAAACTGCTGTCAGCAGGATTTCTGTCCCTAATAACTAATATTTTCTTACATAGCTTTAAGCCCACAACTGATTTATCTCACAGTTTCCATGTGTGGGGATAAAGCAGAGGGCAGAAAGAAGACTTCTAATGTTTAGCTACTTGATCTGAACTTTAATCCAGGAAGAGAAAGGTTACAAAGCTGGGACCACCTTCACTTCATTTAACCCCATCAAACGTTGCCTGTCACAAGTAGGCAACCCTGCCCCAAATAGTTATATTAACATTGTATTCACTTGCAACATATAATTTTTTTAAACCACTAAAATAAGCAGTAGCACTAATCTATTATCTTAGAAATCTTAGCATGGACACAAAAACAAAGCTGCTACTGTCATCCTGTTTGTCTAACCAATTTATATGCTGGGCAGAGAAATAAATAATGGATCAAAAAAAACCAATAAACCAGTGATTTTTGTTTCTTGAACACCTGCTATTTAGGGACTAAATGCTCATATTGTATGTATCAGCCTACCTTCCTTATCAGTTAACATTTCTGGTTCAAGCCTATACAGTTGCAGATGCAGAAGAATTTTAAAATGTGTAAACCAAATGCTAGAGTATATGAAGGTCACAGTCACAGGTACTAATTAGTCAGAAATAACTCATGGAAAAAATGTTCTGAGGAATTAATACAAGGTAAAAAGGGGAAAAATTTGTCAAATTTGAACTGTGATCTCTTTAAAGTAATAGGAAGGTGAGAAAATGAGAGGATCCAAGGAAAGCATAGACCAAGAACAATGTAAAGGAAGATGCATTACAGGATGCCTTACAGATCATAAATCTGCACTTAGGAGATAATGCAGGAAAAACAATAAACTGAACAGAACACATCAGGAAATTAAGATCTCTAGTGGTGCTGTGGATGGTCACAGGTGATGATGCAAGAAAAGACAAAAATGTCAAATGATGTTTTACTGTAACATGAAACAGTTTATTTTACTTCTGCTGAGCTAATGACTTAATCCTCTGGCTCTGCAGAGATTACTTATAACCCCCTAATATGGAATACTAAATTGTGCTTAGTATTCTGTAATAACCAGCAGCCCACACAAATCCTTAGGACAATCTCATTCTTCAGAGAAGAGAGAATTGACAGATTTTTGGGGAAAATAAACATTAAAAGAGTTTACAGTTTGTTTAAATGCTATTACAAAAGTAGCATAATCAGAAAAAATACAGAAGGTATCAAACTAAAATAAAAATTGACATCCTGAATCTGTCTTCTCATTTTTTTCTTGTTTTATCTTTCTTCTACTTTGTTGATATTTGACCTTAATATTTAAGGAAATATATTGGGGGAGTTGCACTGTATTACAGAAGTTAAATATAAGTCAAATATTAATTCCATTGGCTTGATAACTTAAGTGTACGCAAATCTCCCGTATTTGCTTAGGCTATTACATTCAGACGTATGTAAGAATGATTTTACAAGGGTTATTACAGATTAATGCTATTTTCCTTTTAGACTCATATGCTGTACACTTACACATCATTAATTTCTGTTCTTCAGAAACCTAACATGACCCAAACACAGTAAAGAATGGCTAAAAATAAATTGTCTCCTTAGGGCTTTTTCTTAAATTTACACTTTGTAATGAATTATGTAAATGTAAAGACACTGAAACATAGAAAGATAAAAATAGACTAAGTCTGAAATATTTTTGAACAACATGGCAAGCAGAATTTCCTAAATGTAAAATATGTCTGTCACTCAAAATTCCCACAGGAAAGGAACTAAAAACTCCAATTCACTTTCACTTAGTAATAATAGCACCTTAATATTAACTAACAGGCTCTAACAAAGACATGAATACCAAAACCTTCTAATTTAATCACATTTAGCACCCAAGATAAAAATAGGTCTGACACAAAGAAGCAAGACTGTAGGACTGTAGAAGTGAGTGAGAAAAGCTGTCTGACATACTGTCATCTTACTCAACTGAACCATTGCTCAATTTTGTCTTCGCCTGATTGTAAAATAAAAATAAGAAAAGCTCACTAATGTCTTTCTTAAGATTGTACTTTTATTTTTATCGAGGAAGCCATCTCACAAGTGCTCAATTTAAAAAAAAAAGGAAGTAAAAAAAAGAAAAAAAAATTCATTACTGAAATACAGCAACTCCTCTGACAGTACCACTCAATTCATAGTAGGACTTCTAAGAATTCTTCTCATGTTTTTTATTAGCCCGTATCACTGTCTTTTATTTATTTTTTGCCACTGCTGCATTATTTATGCTAAAGGCAGCTATTTCTGAGGTCTGCAGACTGACTCAAACATAGTACTGTGACAGTTTCTGTTTCACTGACAGCAATGCCTTCCTTCTGGAGGAGAACTATGAACTGAGTCAGGAGAAATTTCCATCAATTGCCGAGAGTTAGATGTTATCCTCTAGTTTAACAAAAGGTGCTCCAATGCTTTATTTTAAGATTTGAGTCCCCAGGAAGGCTTATGCTCAAATACAGGATACAGTGTCAGGGCCCCAGCTAACATCACAAACACTCACATTCCCTGGAATTACTCCATCTTGACAAGTGCAGAAGAATACAGTCCTGGCTTCTGCATGTACTTACTCTGAGGCTAAAAGGGTAAGAGATTATCTGTGCAAGGCAACCTTGTGTTTTAGGGGTCTCTGCTCTTTGTAACAAGGTTACATAAACCAAGCTCAGGTTTGGCCTTCTTCTCATTCACCAAATGAAACTTTATGGTAGTTGAAAGGAAAAAGAAGAGATGTAGAATGTATGTTCTAGAAATTGTTCTTCATTTCTGTAAGGCATCTATTATCTAAATACCTATGTACATAGATATATATTACTCCGCAATTGCATGTCAATCAGACCTGAATATACCCATCTGCTATGACCTAATTTTAAAGAGTATTTGAAAAATAATTAGTCCAAAGGCCATTTGAAGCTGTTAATTGGTTAGTTAATCCACTGATGGATTATCCTGATGAAGAGCAGGCAATCTCAACACAAAGAATCAATCTGCATGCTTTTGACATTTACAAATTAATTTCTTTAGCCAACCCATCACAGAGCCATTGCACTGCATGATCTGACTGCTATGTTTAGGAAATTCTGAAATATCTGAAAAGCCATCCAGATGTCTCATTGCTCTGTTAAAAATGACCCAGCAAAGCCTTTCTGACTTATCTGTATGCACTGATAATTAAATCCACCGTGTTTTTTTTCCTGCTAGGCTGTGGCATCTAGTCAGCAGGACACAAGCTTGTTTAAAATGCAAGAAATTATTTGGACTACAAAAGTACTCATTACTCAGTATGACTGCAGGTGGCAGAAAAAAGGCCAAAGGGAATTATGTTTAATTCATGTTATATGCTTAAATCTGAAGTTACACAATTACTTACATGTGATCCATCTGCCAAAACAAGATGCAAAATTCACTCACCCTAATTGGAAAATCCATAAATGGGGAACATGAGACCCTGCAGCCTCCCTTATTGTTTGTTAGAATACATTTGATTGAGTAAACAGTGAGAAACTCTTACTTCAGGTTTAGAGGAAAATGAAAAAACAGCGTCTTCTACCTGAGCTATTTCTCCATAACAGCCATGCAGCAGGATATTAAAGCTGAATTCAATTCCTACAAAAAAGACAAATGAAGTAGCTTTCTAACACCTAGAATCTGACAATAGCAGAGCAAGTCAGCCACCTTATGAAAAGCTAACGTTGGAAACAGGGACCATCGGCTGGCATGAAATCTTGGAAGCTCTGCATTGCAACACTGTATTGACTGAAAATGTATTTAAGAAAACAACTAAAAAACAAGTAAAAAACCATAAAGACACCTATTATATAGTCAATACACTCAGTGCTTTACAACATAAATCTTCATGACAAAAATGTGTCATCACTTCTTTCCAAACATGAGCTACATAAAGAATAAAGCACACACAATAAAGTACAACATTAAAAGAAAATAATCTAAACATTCATGACTCATGAATCATGAGGATAAACTACCTTGACTTCCATTTTGTGGCTGCCAACAAACAAAAACACAACACACCCCCACCTGTTTGCTATGTTCAACTGAAATAAACCAGTGCAGCTATAGAACACTTCCTTCAATAGCCCACTACAGAGGGCTTTTCTATATTGTTAGTTTTTAAAAACAGACCTGAAGAGCTATATCAGCATTTAAATTATTTCAGGTGGTCCTACATTCTTTCAAGAGATGATATCAAATGCAATTTTGAGAACAAGTACACCACAATTCTAATATCCACCTGTGTCTTTGGCAAAGGAAGCTATTCTTCTGAAAAAAACTTTTAAAATTAGAATTTAAAAAATCCGAAGTCAATAAAGCTGAAAGGGTAGTTTTAAATTATCTCAATAGGGGAAACAGATAATTAGATTTTATACTGATTACATGTGCTGAAAAAGAGGGAAAGAAAATTAAGATCTAAAGATTAATGGACAGTCTGCAGTAAGTATTGCTTGTAGGGACACCATAAGCTCATTTTCCTACCCCAAACTTCCCATTAATTTGATTGTTAAAGATCACAGCAAAATTACGTTTCTTTTGAAAAGGATAACATATGCAAACTCAGGTAAGTTTTGGAAAAAAAAAATCATCAGATTACTATAATTTATTAGGGAACTGGAAAAGGCACAACACAAAATGTAGTAGATTTTTTAAATGAACCCTGTATCACATTTTCCAATCATCAGTCACTAGAATAAATATAGTAACTCTGACAGGAAGACGTGATATCAAATCAAGATGTGATAAGCAAATTCTTTGAAATGAAATGTATTGGGACACACAGAACAAGGTAGTGTGGTATCTTGTAAGAGAATAGTAAGATCATCAGATACAAAATAGAATTTCTACAGCAGTTAGTATTCCTTTGACAGTGTCAAACATCACATTTACAACAAAGACAAATTGCTTTAGTGTATATGTCAATGCTCAGAAAAATGAGTTATCTCAACTTGTAAGAAAAGATATCAAATGGAGAAATAAGACTTAACATGGCTAATTTAGGGGTCATACCTGTTTTATCAAAAGCTAAGGAAGAAAACTTCCTATTTTCTCTATTTTCACGAAAAGGCATCACATGACATTTACAAGCTGTTCTTTTTTGACTTCATAGAGAGCAACCCTCATACACTAAAAAATATTCCCCCTTTTTGTCATACGACTCTATAAGGATTCATATTATCTTTTTTCACGATAAACTAATTTCGTAGAAGATTATTTTCTTGATACACAGAAGGAGAACAATGGGACAGAACTAATAATTTCACAACTGCAGATTCACTGGGGTTTTGAGCAGCAGAAAATCCACTCATAGCCATCAATAAATTACTGATGAAGATTACACTGCAGTCTACTCATCAAAAGCTTCTATTTCTGTAAGTGATGGTGATGTTCTTATGCAGATCTACATACTGAAAATAATGCGTTAGACTTGAAGTTGACTAGCTTTACTTATCATGACTTCAGTGGCCACATCTGTAGCAGCTCAGGGGAGGGATCCAGTTCTCTCACTAGCTAAGAGTACCCAAGTTCCACAGAAAAGGATCAGTACTCTTTATTCCTGGACATTTTCAATTGTATAGAGGAATGCCTGTGATAGTCTGCAGAGGAGATTGCGGGCTCCAAATTTTCTGTTTTCTGGCTAATCTGTGGCCAACACAGCATGAAGCTGGAAACATATCTGAGAAACTTCTGCTTAACAACCACTCATTATTTACATGCATATCATAACAATAAATAAATGATCTAGAAGTTATCAAATTTAATCTCATTACACACTGTTTTCTGAAAACAATGCTGAGTCTGAAGCTGTTTCCTAATTTCCACAACTTTAACTACCGTTCCTACTGACACATTTGAGCATCAGCTAAGGACAGTGCAAATGGTCTCCCCACATGCAACAACCACTGCTGGATTACATAATTTTATGAAGATAAGATAAACTCATTTTAACTTTTTTCTTTTTGGAAGACACATTACTATGACATCCCCAGAACAAAAGCTAGCTGGGGTCATCCAGCTGCTACCTTGCAGAAATTGTTGCTAAATCACAGAATCAGAGTGGTTGAGGTTGGAAGGCACCTCCAGAGGTGATCTAGTCCAACTCGCCTGCTAAAGCAGGGTCACCTAGAGTCAAAGTACTCAAGATAGTGTCCAGTGTCCAGATTTTGAATATCTCAAAAAATCAAGGAGTGCAATGTATACCAAAAGAAAAGGTTTTGACACAGAAAAATGAATGTCATGCCTTCCTGAACCTAGCAAACGTGTTTCTTAGAACACAGATGCTCTTTCTGCAATTGATTTTTTGTAAAGGGACTATCAAGACAGAGAGGATTTTGTTTGCTGTCAGAGCAATTAGGAGCACAACTCATGCTGGTAGATGATAATTTCAGAGATTTCATGTTACCAGTAGCTCTTTTTATCTATGTGACTTAAAGCAAATCCAACACCAGCAGAACAGAGGTGGCAGCCTTCACAGGTCTTGAGGTGACACTGTGTGTTCTCCCCAGTATTTTTCCAGTTGTTTTTAGTTGCCTAAATTAGAATATCAGAATAAATTACACATAATATTTTTTCATTTTTTTATGCTTTTGATTAAAGTGTAGTAGTGTATTTTGATGAATGCTGAGATAACAACGTATGACTCCAAAAACTTGATGTATATATATGAATCCATATGCCTATACATTTAGAACCTTATTTATACCAGCAGAAACTACCATAAAAATTGTGCCACTAAAGTTTACATCTTCCTAGTCAGAACCTAGGCTTTAGGAAACTTTCTAACAGAAGTCTCTTCACAATCAAAATAAACCACAGAACCCCCACAAAACCAAAAAAACCCTGAACAAAACCAAAAATTCCTTCCAAAATCCCCAAACTGGAACAACAGATCAAGCTTGCACTGAAAACAAAAGGATAAATGCTGTAGTTCTGTAATATAGTCAAGACAAAAATAGTAACTGCAAGGAGGAGAAATAATTCTAATTGAAATATAAAAAACAGCCTTAAAAAACTTAATTTTAAATAGATGCAAACTTAAATGTTTAAATGACAAATAAAGAACATCTTACTCCAGCATAACCATTCTTTGTGTGCAATTAGTTACTAATTTGACGATAAGAGAAGTAAAATTTGTCTTTTCTTTCTTTGATCGTATCAAAGAAGACAACAATTTAAAGTCCATGATACTCTCTTCTGACATTTTTATGTAGGAGAGCTGGGAGCTTACAGTTTTATACTTATCTATTACTCTCATCAGTGCTAAGAAGAATTTTACAGTCTTAACAGGGCGTATGCTCTTGCCTGAGTCTTCTCTAAAGTTTTACTTTTTTTTCTTCCTTCTGTGGAATTTTCTTAGTTTTAGAGACTTTGTAATTCAAAGCAAGATATTGTTATGAGGAATAAAAAAAGCAAGATCTAATAAAACTTAAACATATAGTAATGAACGATAAAGCAAGATATCCTCTTGAGGGGAAGCAGAGGGGCAGGCACTGAACTCCTTCCTTGTGGTACCCAGTGACAGGACCCAAGGAAATGGCCTGAAGCTGTGTCAGGGGAGGTTTAGGTTGGATATCAGGAAAAGGTTCTTCACCCAGAGGGTGTTTGGGCACTGGAATATGCTCCCCAGGGAAGTGGTCACAGTGTGACTGAACTCAAAAGAATTTTGACAAAGCTCTTGGGCAGATGGTGTGACTGCTGGGGATGGTCCTGTGCAGGGCTGGGAGTTGGACTTTGATGATCTTTGTGGTTCTCTTCCAACTCAGGATATTCTATGAATCTATGATTATCAGTTTCCACGAAAATTATTTCCCTGATTTAATGAAATACCAATTTAGTCTACCAAATTTAACTTTTAGTTTTTTCTTTCCACATCACTCATTGGAGAGATAGTAAAAGTAGTAACAGAAAGATTCATAAAATAATGAGTTCACTAATTTAGGAGCAACACAAATACTTGACTCTGTTACATTAACTTGGAAAACATCAAATTTTCTTACAGACAGTTTCTTAGTTACTGGCTGTAAAAACAGCACATGTTTAATTTCTATAAAGAACTCTTAGAATTTCTTTAATATTAGACAAGGTAAAGCTGTTGTTTGTTCTGTAACATGTAGACAGTGTCCTGGGTGAACAAAATGGAGACAACCATACCAGGAGGGTAAACAAAATTTAGGTTTTCTCCGCTGAAACTTACTCTTGTAGGAAAGAAGTGACAGGGAAAACCTGGCAGATGAAAGTTCTTCCTTAACACAGAAAAGCAGCAAACTTCTTCATAAGTGCAGTCCTAGGAAGAGGCTGTGCTGAGCCTATGCCATATTACCTGTTTCCATAACCCCACAATTAATGCAATCAGAAAACTGGTCAACTCCTGATCAGCTCCTAATATTAGGAAGTACACAAGAGGAACCAGCCAGTATTTTGAATAATTTCTAAGCACACATTTTTCTTAATTTCTGTCATTACTGAATCTAATTGCAGCTTCCTTCCATTAAGATATTCTGCTTTATGGTACCAAAATGATTTATAAGACTTACAAACTTCAGGAATATAAAACTTTCCAATAAGGTGCTGATGGTATGGATGAGGCATGGATGAGGTATGAAAGGTTAAGAGAAAGGATTTATAACGTCCGTAAGCAATCAAAACCTTTAGGTCAGGCTGACCCTTCCCATGTGAATCAGTTGCAGAGCAAGTAAATATAGATGTCAGAAAGAAAGTTTAAGGAAAAACACACTCCATTTTCTGTCTTTTATCTCCTCTCATCATCTTGAAGTACAAGACATAAAATATGAGATTTTAAAATTACTCCTGGTAAAAGTTTATTGCCACTAAGGTAAATACTCTCTGCTTGAATGTCATTGAACACAGGTAGAGTTAGAGCAGCAGAACTCCTTATACTCTTTCATCAATACAGTAAAAAAATCTCCAAACCAACAAAAAACCTCACCCTAACCAATTTGTCAAGATCTGTAATTCAGGTATACAAGCACCATTAAAAGCAGTATATTTAGAAATATTTTCCTTGGCATGCTTAAAGGTATTTATGGTAGCTAGCTAGGAAATCTGAAGAAACACACAGGGCTATCAAAGATGTAGTGCACATTCTAGAATATTTTCTAATAAAGTACATC
Organism: Corvus cornix cornix; assembly: GCF_000738735.6. Lineage (NCBI taxonomy): Eukaryota > Metazoa > Chordata > Aves > Passeriformes > Corvidae > Corvus > Corvus cornix. The sequence goes on along the minus strand of NC_046332.1, from coordinate 57,467,826 downwards.
TAAGCCATAAGCTAGTGACTGAATTTCCCCTACAAAGTATGTAAAAGCTTACTAGAGAACTGTTTGGGTTTTTTGTAAACTTGGTCTTACTTTGTTTTGCAGTCCAGAAGAGTGCACTAACAATACTGTAATCCTTGTTTAAACACCCTGTAAAGTTTAACCAAAATATTATATAGACTGAGTTCTTCACACAATATTTCAAAATGCTACCCAGGAAATAGAAATTTCTGATTTTTCTATATTTGCGAATTATTTGTGCAAAACTGCATAGCATTGCTCATAATTTTCTGCTTCATTTTCTACTTCTGCCTATCTCTAAACCCCTTAGTACCTTACAGAGACTATGGAACATTGTACTGGCAAGACAATAAATGCACACTTTTTTCCTAGTGATGTATCAACTAGCATGCTGTAATTCGTACATTCTACAGCCCCATGAACACCCCAAACATGGTGCTTATACAACTGAGCTATATGAATTCATATTAAAGCACTGTTCTGCTTCATCACATCTCACTGGAGAACACACAGAAAGACAGAAGTACTGTAGTACTTTGTGACATAATTGAGATTGCAAAAATGACAGTGTGTTTTATCCAGACAGAGTGGGTGGCTGCTGCAAGCATGAAAGTTAACACAAAGCTGAAAGTAGAAGGTCACAAAAGCAGTATTTCACATAGAAGTGATGGAAGTATAGAAGAGGCAGAATAAAGGAAAACAGCAGTAGAAAAGTAATGAGATAGAGCCATCCAGGTATCAAGAATACAAATACAAGACATTTGAAGACAAAAAGCTGGGTGAGAAAGTGAGAGAGAAAGTGTTACAGACACCATGTTGTTAATGGGCAAAATACCAAAGATCAACATTTTTATTAGCACTATTTACAAAACAGTGATTATGGAAAGAGACATGGTGATGAAGCTAGGAAATTGAAGACAAAGAGATAAAGATTAGGAATGAAGCTGAAATGGGATTCAGTTCAACTGAAAATGAGTCTTCTAGACATATTTATTCCTTATTTCAGTTTATTGGTTTCAAGTTCATGTCATAAAAATTAGGCAGATGATTTCCTATTATTTCAGCTTTTGAATTGTCTTCAGTTGGTTTATTGTCTTGAAGTCTGTTTTTTAGCTTGTGATGTAATTTTCTAATCTAAACTTTTATGGGTGAGAAAGAAATACATGCACTTAGCAGAAGTGCCAAAGGAAAAAAGCCAAAAAGCCTTTACTATGTAAAATGTTTCTTTTCTGATGAGTGATATAGTCAAACAACTTTTCCCTCACACAATACCTCATGCTTAGGGAAATCTCTCCAGAATGACAGCAAAATACTACTAGTTTTTTGAACAAAGTTTAACATCAGCACACTTTGACTTCTACTTCCTCATGTATCGATGCGATTGCATCACATTCTTGTACCCACTCCTCAACCTGTCAGCTTACTGCCTCTTCCAGACACATTCCTGTGGTCTGTGTGCCACTTAGCATAACAGGGAGTCTTTGTTCAAACAGTAAGAACACACTAAACTTCAGAAACATGAGTTTTAATAACACGAGAAGTTTTACTAAAACCACAAAGTACGGAAATCTAACACATTCTTACCTATGCAGCTGTAAATACTCTCTGGGTCTGTTTAAAAGGTGAAGGAATCTGTCAACAACCTTGTTTTTCCCAACACCCTGCAGTAAACAAATACAATATTAAGACACAATACAGATGTACATATTTAAAAGTTATAAAGACAGAAAAGCGAACTTTCCAAAACTGTCAAAATACTCTCTGTACTCCTTTATAGGTAAATACAACTTCAATCTATTTCAGAAAATTCTGAACACACATTGATTATATGTTTTTTATTTTATATAATTCACAAAATACTTACCTGTCTTACTAGAAATAACCAGAAATAGGACTGTGTCCCCAAAGTTATGTCACACATGCTGAGCATCCTTTAACTAACCCAAGTTTTTCCAGCCTTTTTATTTCACAAAGGTATTGCAATGCCAATGCTAGGAAGTTGTCTTGTACTTAAGAGGAAAAGTTAATTCTTGGTGGTCATAGGAAACATCCTGGAACTGTCACACGGAATTTGGGCACAGCCTTGGTGATAGTTGCTGATCCCATTCCACTGAAGTTACCAAAAGAGACGCAGATGGAATCAGAATTCAGCTGGAGACAGAATTGATCTATAACTCTATTGCAGGATGTCTGCACTAGCAAGCTGTGCAAAATGATGACAGTGAATTAGGTGTTGCCAACACCCTGGGGTGCCCTATAAAAGCATTTTGGGAACTGGTATATCAATCCAGGTCTAACCTGGTCACAGGGAAGAAGTTATCAAAGAACATGAATTAGGTGGGCTGATGGAGAACATACTCCACTTCAGTCTCATCCTAAGAGAGATGAGTATGTATCAAACTGCAGTAAGGAGATTCCCTTCAAAAGTACATTCTAGATCGGGTCTGAAATGCTAACGTAGATGCAGACCAAGATGACAGTCACATGCAGAAATTCTTATTCCTCCTGCAAGGATGTGGCTGCAGACCTGAAAGTTCAGAATGCCAGTGAGAGTGCTAAAGGTTGCAAAGAAAAAGGAAAAGAAACAGTAGAAAGAAAAGCTCAGTTATAGCCGAGCCAAAAGCTGTTCAACAAGACCCAGTCCCTCTGCTGAGATCCTCACTCCGATTGCATGAATGCATCTAGTAGTTCACACCAGTGTAAAGAAGATAAATATAACCCAAAGAAAGATTAAAGAGATTAGACTAAACCAATCTGAGATTCACTAATCTGTTTCACTTGGCACTGAATCAGAATAGGAGCCTTCAGAGCTGCAAGTTATGACATTTATGACTGTAAGTTCTAGCGGAGTGATGGTAACTGCCAGCTGCAGAATTGCAAACTGTTTAAGCTTCTTAAAATGGGACCACAGTCTCTCTTCTGACTACATTTGTAAGAATGGAAAATCAGGCACATATGTATAATAGTTGAAATCACAGAAGCAGAGTTCTCACCATGAGAGCAGAGGAAAAAATACTGCAGAGGAGACAAAAATAGAACTACCTACATTCTACTGCAGACTTGACTCTAACACAGAAGAGCCAACTCTGTTAGTGCTCTGCCACACGCCTCCTCACAAATCTTCTTCCATCTGACTCTTCAGAAGAATCTACAGCTTTACATAGGTGTAGTAAGAAGCTGCAACACACTTAACACTTTTCACCAATAGTTTCTGAAAACTGTCACCTGAAACAGTTCTCTACTGTTGTGAAGGGGGATGAAATTGTGCTCACAGGTTCTTGCAGGAACTTACAGGACATACCCATTTGGGGGGAAATATGCAAGTTCAGAAATTTTATCAAAGACATTAAAAGACATTAACCAGAAACAGGCTAAGAATCCCCTAGTGGTGCACACAGACAGTTTTATTCATGTATGTTTCCTGCTACTTGCAGTCAGATACTTAAATCATAAATGGGTGAATAAACAGGAATACTCCTAATGTCAAACACAAAGCACCCATGCTGAAAGCAGCTTCCTTTTCTAAGAGAGCTAAAGATGGCTGGGCAGATGTCTGCACACAGTTTCTGTACCCATCCCAAGCAGATTGCGTATCCTGTTTCAGTGCAGAGTGGGACTCCAGCCAGCTGTGGCAAGTACAAAGATGATGAAATAGATCAACATATTGAATCAATGCAAAACATACTTAATATTAAACAAAGTGGTTACTGTAATTTTAAAAATATGGCTTTCATGTGCATTAACTGAAAGTGCATGTGGTTTTTATGTTTATGATAGATTCTTAGAATTCTGCCTGAAAAAAAATATTTTCCCAACTATAAAATAACACTGCTAGCATTTTTCTTCCTCTCCCATTCCAGTAGAAAGAGGAGCAAACAACTGGTTTTGCATATTTCTTGTTATCATCAAGTGTATTAAGAGGAGAGCACCTCACTTCTGAGAACCCTCAGAGGAACAAGCACGGTGCAGGGCAACTGTGGAGGAAGGAAAAGAGCACAATTACCAAAGTAACCCAGTGAAGTCAATGGCAGCTGTGCCATGACCACATCTCACCCCTTCTTCATTTTTATCTGTGCATCTTGCCACACTCTCCACATATCTCCTTTTATTTAATTTTAAGTATACTTCAATTTCAGAACATCATGCATTTTTTAAAAGGTGCATGCAGTATTTAAAAGCCAAAAGGCATTCCCACCAGGTTTTAGCTATTACAAACAAGTTAACATTGCCCAACTTCTAGACTGAACTGCTTCAGAGGGTACATTGTGTGCCTTCACAGAGGTTGTGGTGTACCACATAAAATCTTTGGCTGGCAACAGTAGCTGGAGCAAAGTTCACGTCAAAGCTTTTTGATTCCATCCCTCTACATTCCTACTTGATGACAAGTTACCACTCCTCTTTGTCTCAGCTACTCCACTGAGAAGTCACAATATAATAGAAGGGAAGGAAGAGACCAAAGATATTCAGAAGGCTCTTTAGCACCACTAAGAAACTGCAAAAAAAAGAGCTTGGATGAGTTTGTTCCTTAAGTACTATGCATTAGTGTAAGGCCAAGAAGAGCAGGTTCGTTCCAAATTCACCTGACCTCCATGAGATAAAGAATCCATGTATTTGTCTTCTTCAGGCAAACAAGAAATGTGGAAAAAGCTAACACATTTTGGAAAAACAACCTCCAAACCAACTCTAGTTACAGGCACCTCAGAAACAAGAAATTACAAAAACAGCAACAAAGTCACCCTCCTTCGCCATGACTGCCAAGGATCAAGCTGGATCTTTTGGACACCCACACAGCTAGCAGTAAACTATTTGAGCATGAATAACCTGAACTACCTTTCATATGAACATACTAAAAGACTGAGTTGAACGTGGATTGGATTCAGAACATAATTTCATATAATTTTGCAATTATTGCAGCCTAAGGTAACGTTCAGAGGACAAGCCAGTTTGCCATTAACACTTGCTGCGTGCTATTTATATACACACTATTGCAGTCACTTAATTTAACAGAAATACAAACATATGTTAATTAGAGAGAAAAGAACATCTGTGTTGGTGTTTCAGCTGAATGGAATAAAAATACTTCAGAAAGCAAATATTAGACAATTTTTACTTCACCAGACATATGGGATAACTGAAATAGAAAAATGGGAAGTAAATATCTGCACTAATGAATAACAAACAAGAAATTATGCAATTAGAAGTCAAAATAATCCCTTAGTTAAAAATCCTTCTAACTGACATTGTAAGTCATTCATACCAAGGATGAAATGACCTAATCTCCTAGCAGAAACTGCAGTTTCAAATATAAACAAGATTATTACAAGTCTCAGCAGGCATTTTGCAATTCAGGATGCAGACCTGACAGTAGTGGGACAAATTTATCCCCTGCACAGCCCAAATAAAGTCAATAAAGTTATAGTCCAAAGGAACTGGACCCAACTTGTTGAAATTAACAGTCTGCCTCTTAGCAAAAAAAACCACAAACTAAACCATGCTGCCTCATTTTTATTTTCTTCTAAATGATTTGCAGACCTTGCTTGAAGCAGCTAAACAGGTTGCCATGTTGTGTTCTTCAGTACTGCCCTTCAGCTAAACCACTGCAATCACACCTTCTCCATATGAGAGCACAGCTGTTGTGCAGAGCAGAGCACCTGTTTCATTACAAAAGAATGAAACAAATTTTGAAACTGGTAAAAAAGCAGTTTATCACTTTTTCACCTAAGGAAATTGAATTTTATAATTAATTTAAAAATTGCATTATTAGAGAATGAAAGACAAATTTGACTTAACAAAAAATTTTAGTACACAGAACCCTCATGTCAAAGTCCTCCGTTTCTAACTTCATAGAAAGTGTTGCATTATCATTATCACAGAAACTTTTGGCTGAACAATGAAAATAAAGAAAATGAGAACACTTTTGATAATGCACAGTTTCCAGCACTGGGTCTGGCACCAAACCACCTTCCATGGCCACAGCTTGCCTGTTTCTGCCAAACAAAGACATTTGCAATGCATGTATTTTGGCTGAGACTGCAATTTTTAGACCAGAGGAAGTATCTCTGGTTTTCTAAAAAAAAAGTACTGTTATCAGCAAAGCAACAAGCAGTACCTACACAGAATTACTTCACACACTCCAGGTGTTATGAAGCCCTGCTTGGAACACATGTGAATAATGCATTTTAATAACTGCAGAAGGTGTGCCACCAGCAAACACTAGACATTGCTACCAGACGACCACTGCAATCGATCCTATCATTGCTACCGTGCCTGAATGTTAGCAACAAACCTAAATAGTTGTGCAAAAGCAGTGGTGATTTTAAATCTTGCCCCAGCTGCAATCTACATATTTATCAGTTACAACAGTAAGTGTTCTGTGGTTTAGTATTGCATTTTTTTTTATTATGAGTTTATCATCTGGGGCATACAAAAATTATAGCGACAGCAAAATAAGAAAATTTCATACTAAAAATCAACTTAATTCCCTGATAGGAATCATGAATGGAGTGATTTGGATACATCTCTGACTGTAGTTCTAGATAAGCTTGTAGAGTTTATGCCTTTTTCTGACTTTAAGTACAACCAGAGCCCTTCAACCCAGAGCCCTGTCAGGTTAAATACAATCTTTATACTTCCAGTGAGATAAGACAACTGTGGTCCAATGGAGAGGAGCATATGAAAAGTTTATGATGGAAAGAATCTGTGAGAAGAAATATCCAAAAGAAAAATCAATTCATGGTTTCTTTTTTAATTCTGGTTCTTCAGTTTAATGTATAAAGGCAGAAAGCAATACTGTAAGCAAAGACACATTTAAAAAACATGCCTATTCTCCTATGTGTACACACTGTCACGACTGTACCAAGTCAAAGAGAAATATTTTCTGAGTTTTCCACAGCTGTCATACCTAATTCCCTAGACAAGAAATATTGCAGTATTTGGCCCAATTTAGCTCATTTGGAGCTCAGTTTCTTCATGCTCACAATAATAATAAAAAATTGGTTTAGGATAGTACATTCTTGACTTGCAGAGGAAACTGCCTATTTTTAAACGAGTTTAAGCAGGAAAACAAGACCTTTACTTCTAGAAAAGTTGAAATGCCAAGAATTTGCTATTTCAAGTTTTTTGATGACCGATATTATTACACTCTCAGTTTGTACTTAATTCAATTTCACAATGAGTTAGGAATAAAAATATTATATTAGAAGAAAAGCTCTAATCAAGCATGTCATTTTAAATATCTTTAAGAAAAACTCAATCATTTGTCCTACTAAATTCTTCAAAAATAAAATAAATTGCTAGTGCAAGCCCAAGAATTCATGTAAGTTGATCTCTCAGTTAAAGAAAGGCAGCAGAAAGCATGAAATCACATTCTTCCATCAGGGAAATATATTAGCAAACGTACCAGAAAGCCATTACATTTCTAAGTTCTTTTAATCACAGAATGTTTGGGGCTGGAAGGGACCTCCATCTAGTCCAACTGCCCTGCCAAAGCAGATTCACCTACAGCAGGTTGCACAGGATCACTTTCAGGAGGGTTTTGAGTATCTCCAGGGAAGGCGACTCCATGGCCTCTCTGGGCAGCATGTTCCAATGCCCTGTCACTTTCACAGTACAGAAGTTTCTCCTCATATTCAGATGGAACTTCCTGTGCTTCATTTTGTGCCTTCTGCTCTTGTCCTATTGCTGAGCACCAGTGAAAAGAACTGGGCCCCATTGTCTTGACATCCACCCTTAAGTATTTGCATACATTGACAAGATCTTCTCCAAGCTAAACAGGCCCCACTCCCTCAACCCTTCCTCATAAGAGAGATGCTTCAGTTCACTCATCACCTTCATAGCCCTCCACTGGACACAGTAGTCATAATTAATGAATTTCTGATAGTCTACTTACTGTTGGCTCACATCAACACTTTTAACAAGTGCTTCCAGAGTTTCTTTCAGATTATTCACAACATTTAGCACCTTCATAGAATTCTTCATTCTACTTCTGAACAACTCACTCAATAAATCATGGCAACACAGTGATGCCAAATAAAATAACTTCAATTTTGCTTAGCATGCTGTTGGGTTTTTTAGAATTTCAAGGCAATAAAATAATTCAGAAGTGAGATGGTTGTGAGCCTTCTCTATCCAGAAAGCCACAGATCGAACGTAACTATAAATACTATGTTTGGTATCTTCAAAGACAGCTTGTTGTTGCCAAGACCTCACCTATGACTAACAAAGGTGAAAGCATCCAACACATCTCTTTACATAACTTCCAAATTAAACAATCTGGGAAATGTTATATTTAACACTTAAAATTGTGAGACAAAATAAAACCATTTCAGCCACTTTTACAGTGGCTGTGAAAGGTTTTCCACACAGACAAATTCTATTTATTAATAGTTCCTCTTGCATTTGCCAAAGAAAATCCAAGGAGACAGTAAAAGATACCAAGTAGTGGCCAATCCATGAACTGCACATTGTCCATCAGGAAAAATATCACAAAAACACAGCCTAAAAATTCTCCTTGGTAGTAAGAATCACTACTCCAGTCTGTCTCATGAAGCTCCAAAGCCACTGCAAGAACTGTCTTTAATGAGTACATAAACAGTCACTGCAACATTTGGAATAAGTGGGGGCTCTTGCCTGTTCTTTGCCTGCTGGTGTGAGTAATACGCAGCATCTCACTCTCAGCCAAAGAAGAAGCTGCTTTGCAGCTGCTTTGCAAAACTACAGGTTGTCATAGACAGTCTCATTCATACTCAGACTACAGGCTCATTCAGGAAGCAATATCAGAAGCCATATTTAAAGCACTGGCATGTCCTTTACTGGAAAGCTATTTCATAGCTGAAAAATTGTATCCATCCACTGAACTCAAAGAAACCTGTTTGTTTGTATATGAAATGGAAACACATTCCAGTTACCACCCCAAGTAAATCATCAACCACTGTAAACAAATATTCGGACAAAGCCATAAAACATAAATGTAAAACATTTATGCTGTGAAATCCTGGGCCATATAAGCCCCAGGGAACAAGCACAAATGGAGTGTTGTAAAGTAGTTTACTTCAGAAGCTGAGCACTTCTAAAAATATATGCTGGTATCTAACACTTGTCTTCAAACTCTCCTCGGTTTCATTAAGAAAGCCAGTCCTTAACATCCACCAAGATAACTGAATTATAATTTACTGATACTAATTGTCAAAGTCTGTATCTTGAAAACAATCTTGGTAAAAGGACTCATCAGCCAGCTCTTAGCTATATAGAAGAAAGCACATCTACAGATTTTGAAAAGACAGAGGTCTTAAGCTAACAGGAATTTTGTCTGTGTACATGTATTCTGAAAATGAAAGAGGCAATGGTGGAAAACCACATTTAGTCAACCAACTAAAACCAAATCCAGACTCTAAAAGAAAGACTGCAGGTCAAGCTTGCACATTAAATCCCAGTTGAATGGAGATACTCACACAGTCATCATTTTGAAGGACCAAATTATGTCCTAAGGCAAACTCATTTAAATATCTAGGAAATGACACAAGCATTCAAAGGGATGTTAGTCATATGTTTTGAAATACCCAGGTTCAGAGCATTTGAATTTTTAGTTATTACACTGAATTCCATGATTCATTCATTCACTAACAAGAAGTTTAACAGAAATGAACTCAAACCAGTACTTTGTATCTCCTCAAAATCATTATCTGTGTCTTCCAAATGGGAAACACAGGTACACACTGATCTATGTAACAAGCAATCAAAACCCCAGCTTCTTAAACAGACTGAACTGATAAAAGTAACTGAACATAAAAAAGAATCCTATTTTAAAATAATTTTCTTTTTAAAAAATGGATGAAAAGTCTAATATCTTCAGTGGGGAGGTATCTGCACATACAGCATGAAAGTACAATTTATGTAATATGGTTGCTTTTAAAGTACTTGAACATGATTCATCACAAGCTCCACAGATTGACAATAATATATTTAAGGAATTAGCCAAGGAATTTCTGAATGGTTAGTGATCATTCCCGAGAAATCAAGAATGATTGCTGTGGTTATGAAAGACTGCAGAATGGCAAATACAGTGTTTCAAACTTAAAAACAGTATTTCAAAAGGAAAAGGCCTATTGGCCTTTTCTTAGTCACACATAAAAACTGTGGAACAAATTCGTAAAGAGTAAATCTGGAAGCACTCAGAAGTATGTCAGCAATTAAAAAACAAAACCTGTATTACTGATTTGCCAAAGAGAAAGCTCATCAAATCAACTCATTTTCCAACTTAATGGTACAGCCGAGCTGATGTCTGGAATCAAAGCAGTATGTTCCAATACTTCAACCCAGTCAAATCTTTTAATACTCTCTTCAATTAGAGACTCGAAAGATGGGAGAAAATGTGACATGCATTAAATTATTAGAGATGAGAATATAACTGCTGGAAAAATACCTTATATCCTAATAATGGTACTTGCATAGTCTTTGAAACTTTTCTGCCAAATGAGGCATGTGTCAGAGCTCTGACTGTACCACTGGGCTACATAAATTCTTTCCCCATGCCTAGGGTTTTGTTTGTTGGTATTGAAAGTCAGCTCTGACATGGTTTTTCCTGCCTCATTGGGGTTGTTTTCGTTTCCCATGCCTTGGGAGCTGCATTTACACTCAGGCCCTTTTCCTTGGTTCCCTTCCCAACCAGCACTGTGGCGATGCTGTGCGTGGCCCTTTATCTTGCTGATCCCAGCCTGGACCTGCTGACTTGACTTCCCAGCTTGACTTCAGACTTGCGTCATTCACCATGGACCTGTCTGGCAGCCACTGAGCACTTGGGTGCTGTTGTCCCCAGACCTGCTACATTCTTCCTTTGGCACTGAGGGACTGCAAAAGTTGTCATTAAGGACTCTGTCTCTGCCTCTGTTTTCCTGTGGTTGAGCCCACTCCTGCTATTCCTTGAGAGCAGGTGCTGCAGGCAATCTGTACTATATAACATTTTCAATACCAGCTTGGCAGCAGGCATAAACAGCACTGTTTATGAAATAAATACATCTTGTTTCATTTATGAAATAGATCAATTTCTATTTATGAATAGATTAAACCTTTTGGAGAAGCTGGCATCATGCATCAAAAGTCTAGAGAGGTTTCAAATACACCATCTTTTTAAATTCAAGTTGATAACAAGGAAGTTAAACAGATGAGACTATACTTCAATATATGCACATTAATAATAATTAGCATTTTATATTCCTTGCCATGTTGGTTAGATCATTAGTGCTTTGTGTTAGACATTTTCTAAAGACTATTGCAAAACAAAAAGTGAAACATCTGCCAAAAAAATTATTGCTTCCTTGCTAAGGGACAGCTAAACTAAAAGATTATTTTATGGGGGAAAAGTCAACCTCACAAATAAAGTATTGATCAGCAAAGATACTAGCCAAAGACCTATACAAATCTGTAACTCTTTTAGAGAAAACTAATATTTAGCTATCAATAAGATTCAGATAATACTGAAGTGTACACCTCCTCCCTACCCCTGGAGATTTAAAGGAGTGGTTTGATACATAGTCAAGAAGGATAACCAAAACCATTAACCGAAGATTTTAATGGTAATGATGTTACATATAACTGTTACTGTGTCAGGGGAGGTTTAGATTGGATATCAGAAAAAGGTTTTTCATCCAGAGGGTATTTGGGCACTGGAACAGGCTCCCCAGGGAAGTGCTCAGGCCTAACAGAGTTTAAGAAGCATTTGGTCAACGCTCTCAGGCACAGGGTGTGATTCTTGGGGATGGTCCTGGGCAGGACCAGGAGTTGTACTTTGATAATCCTTGTGGGTTCCTTCCAACTCAGAATATTCTGTGATTAATGTTTTGATGTTTTACTCTGACAGCCATATAAAAAATATTTACAGCATTTACATTTCCACAAATATGCACCCATAAAAACCCCTGGACACTGTTGAACTAGGAATTAAAAAATGGGTCAAATACCTCAGTAGTAGAAATGAATGCAATTTCAAAGAAGCAAAAAAGAGATTTAATTTAATTATTAAATAATGAGTTTGTTCCACGCATTGCAAGAAATATTTAACTCACCTGGTTGCCAACTAAAAGAAGATGTTCTCCCAGCAGAAAGTCCTTGAGCATATCTTCCATCACCATCATGTGCTAGAGAAACAAAATTACAATTTTCACTCGATTTTATGCTCTCAAGTTTATGCATTCACTAATGACAGTGGTACAACAGGAACTTAACTTCAAGAATTTGGGGCCAAACATTTCTGAGCTTTATACTTACAGCTACTTATTCTCTTAGCCAATAATAGCAGAGGCAATATATCCAGTGACTAGAAACATGAAACATTTACATCCTCTGCTTCAACTGATTGTGGGTGCCTGATGTCCCTAAATATTTTTAATTCTCTGTAATCACTTCTAGTATGTTTCCTTTTAGCCTAGTTGAATGCTTGTCACCCAGAGTGTAAGAACGTTTTTTAGTTTGCGCCAATTTTCCAGCAATATCCTGGTAGAACATCACAGAAGCCAAACAGAGAGAATAAAAGACAGTTGATATGTTAAATATACACCTATATTTTATTAAACATTAAACACCAGGTTGAACTTAATAACAAATACACTTTTTCTATTCTAATCAAATTTTATTTTCAAGGAAAACAAAGATAGGAAAATGCATGCTCAAGTCTGAGAGTGTTTATATGTGTCCTGCAGTATCTGCCTAAGTATTTAATTTTTATTAATTATTAATTCATATGTGACTAATTGAAGCCAAAATGCTGGAGGTATATTTTTACATATATCCAATATCTTAACAGGTAACACACACAGTACATTATTTAACCTTATCTTGCTTCTCACAAATGATTTGTTTAAAAGGATAGAAAGGATTTCAGGATAATGTGGCAATGCAGACTACTTTACCCACAATAAAGTCGTGTCTATTTCTCCACTGTATCTAGTAAAAATAGGTCACCTCTAAGTAGGTCAGTCAACCTACTTAGAGAAATGAATGATTGTCTTTAAATAAACACATTATCATCTCATCTCTAGTACTTGATTAAAATAAAAATTAAAAATCAGTAGTTTGCCTATAATTTCTGAGCATAGAAATGCTCATTTTCTGTGTGAAGGATATTTTAAATTTCCAGATCTCTCTAGAACACAGGCTGAGGGTGGGGAAAGAAACTCTTGTAAACACAGCTTAATACCATGAAATCCTAACCAGGCATTTCAAAAGACTACTGAATACTCAATACACAATTTAAGGAGAGCACTTCAAGCCAAATTATTCTATTTCTTGGCATGTGTATACACTAGCAATTTATAACTGATGAGAATAAATTTGACCAGATACAGGAGAAATTCTAGGAAATCAGTTTACCACACATATTGATTACATTTTAAAATTGTATTGCTAAGGCATCCTTTTGATGACTTTTTTTATCCTAAATTGAACAAATATGTGTATATTATGGTTCCCCTGCAAAGCAGCTTACCCACAAGGAGCACTATGTATTGATACTTCTTTTGTGTTGTGGTACGGTTCTTTTTTTGCACCAGGACTTAGATTAGCATTGTATTATGATGCATGCAGACATTTAATATTAGCTATTTACGCAAAAGACTTGTAAGTAGACACATCCATATTGTGTCACCTTTATCAATCCATGTTCCCCAACGCCTGGCCTGAAAACGGCATTTGGCATATTACCTAAAAAAATATTCCCATCCCTATGCCACTTGTTGTGGATCAACAGCAATGTTCTGTGGCAATATTAAATTTCACTGTAAAGTGAATTGTTTCAAGACCAAACATACAAAGGCAAAAATCGATGTGTTTCATTACACTGTGCAGCACTGCAAAGGGATGAGGACGTATCTTTTTCTCTATTTTCAGTTTATTTCTGTAGCTTTTAGGTAACGAAGCACTGCACTAAACTCCAATCAAATTCATTCTCTAGCAGGTTTTTTTAAATGATCACTCCAACACTTGACTGACCAAAGTAGCAATACAGAAAATAAAAGCAGAATTCATTTAGAAATTGGAACATCTATCCTGACTGGTATTTGCTTGCTGTTTCCTTCAGCACTTAGCACTGTAGCTATTCGAGGACAGATAGAGAAGAGCAGGTCATTCTCTGCAGCATTCTTAACAGAGATTCCCTAAATAAAATCCGAACACAGTTTTGTCTACAGTTTTCTGAGGCTATAAGCAAGAAGGTGGAAAAAGCAATGCAGGTGTTAAGTGCTAGCACAACTCAGGATTTCATTTCCAACAGACACAAATTATGTGCTTTATCAAAATGGCAACACAACAAAATTTCACATGAAATGTTAGTAGGGGAAGATGAAGAAGTCTGTCATCTGTTCCCCTTGCATGGCCTGTCACCACCTTTAGGAGGTGATACCCATGTAGGATAGTCTTTCTGGGGCAAAATTATAAGTGAGGTATGAAAAATGACTAAGAAAGGAAAGTATGGAAAACCCATACCAGTCCTCTAAAAGCAAAGTATTTCACAAGATCACACTATCAGTGTTGCCTTTCAGTAGCAAAATATTCCAAAGGACACAAAATGCTATGAGAAAAATTTAAGACTAAAGAAACTACTTCAGAAATATATCCTTAAAATTTAGTTAGTATATTATTTACTACACATATGAGCATACCCATTAGTACACATTTAACAAAGTTTTGTAACTCAGAAGTCAGAGATTTGTACTTACTTGTGCATTTTCATAAAATAAAACATCTGGCACTTTCATTTTCTCAGCTGAGTTATAAATCGGCATGGTCACAGACCCTATCTTCAGAATACCATTGTTTATTTCACCTAGTTGTTTTTCAGGAAACAAGCAAATGCATTTCTTACAACATGCTCTAAGCAGACATGCAATCAATACCCAACATGTGCAACTAACAATTTACAAATTTTAACAAGGCTGTGGTTTGCAGTAAGTGATTTCTATCTAACAAAAGAGCACACTTAGAAGAGTATCCATTTATAAAAGGTTGCATTACCATGAATTTGAATTCTCTTTAAAACTGTAAAGAAGTGTATTACAATAAATGATGATAAAGTGATCTTATGGAAAAGTACCATAAGAAACACCCGAAGTTGTGACAACTGCCTTGGTTTAATTTCACACTCTCATTGTAGTACTGGAACATCACCAATACTGTTAGGCTACATTTCCTCAATCCACAAGATTTCACACTTCCTTTCCTTCTGTTGTCTTCCCCTGTCCCACTGTGGAGTGAGGTGCAGGGGCGAGGTAACAAGTGGCTGTGTGGGTGCTCAGCCAAGAGTGGTAGCACACCCACCACAACCACACAGAGCCACTGTGGATTCTCCCTTTCAGCACTGTGTAGTTGAAATATCCCTTAACTACAGCTCTGAGAGAAAAAGTACATCAGAAAAATTTCTTAGATCTAAAGAACCATAAATTCAGTCCTTAGGAAAATAACAACTAAGTGTAAATAATAACATTGCAATAAAAACAATCTTTTTTTTGCTAGTAATTTCTTAATCTAGCATGGTATAAAACTGAAAATACCCTTATTTCTAGACAGATGTTTTTAGCTGTTTGCCTTTATGGCATGAAACAGAGAAACATAGAAATTTCAAGGGATGTAGGCAGACTTAAAAAAAAAGTAAGCAGGTAGCATCACACAACTGGCAAGACTACAAATTATTTTGTATACATGGTTTTATATATATATAAAATGTAAATAAGAGACACAATAATACACAGACGGTTGCACATATATGTATATATGTATGGCTGCATATACATTTGTATATAGTTATATATACACATACTGCATATAATAGAAACAATATATCCAGTAATATATGGGTATCTACATACTTACTTTTATATACACACACACCTAAATAAACACATAAAAATAGAATTCACATGAATTAAAACCAAAGATGTGTTTACCACTGCACTGTAAAAATACAGAAATCAAATACATCACAAAACTGGGAACAAATACACAGAAGAACAAGAGCAGAGATAACACTGGTGAGGCAGAGTAAAGGAAAAACGCAGTGAATGGAAAATGGCAAATTGCTCACAGTGTGCTGCCTGAGAGAGGATTTGAAAAGATATACAGCTAGCATGAAGGGAATCACATAGGAATGAGAAAGTAGAAGTGAGAAAAATGGCAGAAGCAGAAATATATGCATAGCCCTGAAGGCTACTACAAATGAGTACAAGCCAAAGAAACATAGACCTGCTTGATAAAGGTGACATGGAACGACCACAGCAATTTAAAGAGAATAAAAAGAAGATAATAACAAAGAAGTGTGTTCCAGAATGAAAGCAAATCATAGCACAAAACTTTTACAAGAATCTCAAAAAATGGTTGATTTTAACAGGGGAGAGAAAGAAACAATGGTAAAAAAACAGAACAGAGAAATGTTAAGATCAAACGAAGGCTGTAACTGTACAGAAGACTAGCTATCAGTGATGAAAAGAAATGAAAAAGCCTGAGACCATGGATCTTATAGACTGAGAAACATTTACACATGATGGAAAACAAAATTCCATGAGCTGGGAATTCAGCAGACAATACAGCATACTGAGAGCAGCAATACATTCTGACAGAAAAAAGTCAGAGATATAACTGAAGCAAATTACATTTAATTTTGAGGATAATTAATACACCTTTATACGTCCAGCAATCTAAATAACATTCATTCAGAGCAGGAAAAAAAGATAGCAGAAGCTTACATGTGTAATCCTTTTCCTCTAGTTTCTTTGTGTCATCTGGACTTGTTTCAATACCAGAATCCTGTAAATTTTTATGTAAAGCTGATCTGGCGAGGTTTGGTAAAAATCTAAAACAAGGGGAAAAATAGGGACATTTTATTTTAAGGGTTTTTTATTTTTAAAGTTTTTAGTATTTTCTGTAATCTAAAAATCTAAATCTAATGTAATCTAACATCTAAAATCTAAAATGAAGATTCACTTGCACCTCCAAACCCTGAGCATCTATTCCTTTCACAATAGCCTTCCACATTTCACCTATCCCTAAGGAGAGGAACTGAGCTTCTATCACAGGCAATGAACTACACTTGTGGCTGTGCACTCATTTTAAAAGGCTTCAATGTTATTAAATATTGCAATAGGGTTGTAATGTACGGTGGTTTAGAACTGGAGGCATGTAATGTCCTCACTCCATTGCAAGTAAGAGCTACAACAGAAACAATGGTTTTTTGGAAATACCCTTTCTCATTACTCAGTTCACTAGGACCTCAGGTTCCAGAGAGAAAGAGAAAGCTCTGAGGTGTCTAGAACCAGGCCCTTCCAGTTTTCCAAACCTTTTGATCATAAGAATTTGCTTTCTTTTGAAAAGAGGAAAAAACCCTGAAAAATCCCCAAACCACAAAAGCCCAAACAAACCAAAACCCACAAACAAAATCCCAAAGCAAAAGAAGCCCTCCTAACTTTTCTAGATACAGCTTTTAGAACTGAAACCAAGTGTCCATGAAACATCAGTCAAACTAGACATCAATATGGCTCTGCTTAGAGTGTTTGTAGACAGTGAAGCAATGCTGATAATGGTGACCTAATTTATATAATGGAATGACCTATCTTCATAGAGATGGGAAAAGAGTACCACGTCCTTTCTACTTACCTTCCAGGTTTGAGAATACCACAGGAACATTTTTTTTAAAATGACCGACTTCAAGGAGCAAGACAAAAATTGCATAATTTACTACAACACATTAAAAGCTATCTTGTGCTTTAGCAACTGACCAAGAAGCTCTTGAACTTCCACCAAAACTAGTAGTTCTACCTGGAAAGGCAGGCTTTATTAACAGCATCATAAAGGCTTTCATCTGGATATTGTGACAGTCGACGACAAATTCGCAACAGCTGTCGAGTAGATAAAAATGAGGCCAGTGACTGTGCCTGTCAAAAAATACAGGGTAGTTTATTTAATCCATGTGAGGGATTTAGATTGAACAAGTCAGGAGAAAAACGTACTCCAAAAGGAATTATTTCAACTTTTCTCCTAATTCATAGATGCTTTGTGCCTTCTACAGCAACTCAAGCACTTTAATAGGCATGCTTGTAATTCTGCATTTTTTTGAAATAAGTCACTGTCATGGAAATCATTATGTCATCAAAAGATCAGCCTTAAAATATCACTTGATAAGCAACAGGAAGAAAAATAATCTGTGAACTGAATTTTATGTGCAATATAAACCGTAACATATTAATGTTAGTATCAGCAATAACAAGCAGGTTAGCTACTGTGAAACGATCAACATGCTAAAAACTCATCTGCTCTTCACAAACTGAACATGAGCTCCACATGTAATGCTCTGGCAAAAGGTCTGGCAGGATTCTTAGATGTATAAACAAGACAACACTGGGCAGCAGTACGGAGATTTTATCACCTCTGCACACGCCTTCTGGGCGGGCCATTACTGGAACACTGTGTCCTTTGCTGTTGTCCACATGTTAAAACAAATGCTAAAAACTGAACATGATTAGCAAAGATTTACAGAAATTATTCAATGCTTGGGAAGGCAGACCTCAAAAAAACACAGCAAAATTAAAAAACCCAAACAAACAGAACCACAAAACAAGTGATCATGTATTTAAAGAAAGATCCAAAGACTGAGAAAGAAATCATTCTATAATTATATCTACCGGATGAAGGTATCTAATACAAATAGGTTCCTTATTTTAGCAGGAAACACACAACAATGAGTGTGATCTGATAAGTCACGCCATGTTTTGCCTGGGTCAAGTGAAATATTTTACTTAGGTAATTTCAAAATGTTTTGTTTGGGTTTATATAAGTTTATGTAAGATTTCTAATTGCATTAAAATTACCTTAATACATGATACTGTTTCAGTTGGAAAAAAAAAAATCCTGACATTTGAAATCCAGGGGAAAAAATAGAGAAAAGCAAAACTTCATGAATTTCAGACCCTTTTTCCCCCTTTATTAATTTTCATGCATGAGAAATATCATCAATTCTTTCCCCCGAAAACCAGCCACTTTTACAAAAAGACATTTAAATAAAAAAAATTAGTCACTTCTATTAAATAATATAAAACTTCTTTCAAATTATGAGAAAGCAAAGAATAATACTTTTTAGCATATCTGTGAGCTATGAGCAAGAATTATTTAGAATGGGCTAACTGAAAAGATTACCACTCCTGCTCCTCCTGCTTTCATTGACAAAAGATTGTGAAGCATGTTCTGAACAACTGCAGTTTACAACCCAGCACTGTGGACACTGTGATGTGAAAAATGGCATTTCATGTGCTACTTCAACACCTACTCAGCCACCCCTGAAGCAAGGGCAAGGGGGAAGGGTAAGTGCTCTATCCTTACTCTTCCTAACTAAGGAAAAGTTGTATCACATCTTCTGAGTATCTGCAATTGGTAATTGAAAGTTTTGTCAACAAAATTTCCTCCCCTCTTACCTGATTTTTTTTTTTTAATATTGAACAGCTGTAAACTCAAAATTGTGTTAGTGACAATTTTTTTAATATATATCTATGAGGCATCTAATTCAACAGGATCTTGATTGTGGTCTCCAGATTCTATTGTAAATCGAGCAAACAATTACAAAGACGCAGACAATGCCCACAGGGTGAACAATCTACAGGTATTCTATTGTAACAAAATCACTTTAAACAATGGTTAATATTTCAGGATAATCTCTGGCAGAGGCTTATTTACTTAGACAACTCTATAAATAGCCTAACGTACATGAGGCACACATTTCATCTCTCTGCACAGGTGTGCTGTTCCCAACATGTCTCATGTCACTGCTGATCTACAAGAATCCTCCCTTAAGCCATACTGTGACTCACTTCTCATCCAGTATCACATAATTCATTTAGATATTTCACAATTCTACAGATATCCACATATTTGGAAAGGATTTTTGTGATGCTCTATTCAGGCATGGTACGTCTCCAAGTACGTCAAAACCGTTACATTTATACATTAGATGTAGGAAGCTCAAAAGATAATTATAACAACTGTCTCAACAGTGTACCTAGAAATCAAGTTTTTACTTACTTTTTTAAGCTCAAAAGAGCATAAAAACTTCTCTCAGCTTCTTAAATAGTAAAACTATAAAAACTATTACCAATGTTAAAATCATGAAAACTAAGGACAATGGATTAAATTTGCATACCAGTTAAACCGCTGGATTCCACTAAAAATGTTTTACATTTTACTTACATCAAAAGCATGCCATGTTTTAGTTGCCATGGCAATGATTTCTTTTTCTTTTCACCATGATTTAACTCTATATTTTTTAAAGAATTCTGTGGTCACTTTGTTAGCAGAATTTATTTTTCTTGACATTACTTCTTTAACAGAATAGCCTATGGCAGTAATGCAGCCAGGAGTTCTGGAGCTTTCTCTTTTCTGAGTCTCTGCTGCTGCCCATTGTCATTTTATAACAACTACATAGCTCCTATTGCTCAAAAAGCTCCAATAATTTCAGCTATCAATTTTCCAATTACTAAAGCAAAGCAATCAAAAAATACCTGAATATGTGATTATATCCATACACATTCAAAAGGCACCTCAGCATGCTTCACTGTGAGCCACATACCTAAACTCACTGACAACATGTGTTCTGTTCTTGGTTCTCTGGGATTTGTGCAAATTCCTAAAAGCTTTACTTATGCAGATTCCAAATACATACATTATAAATCAAAGAAGTTTATCGTATGCAGCACAGTAATTGCCAGCAGCAGTTTTCTGGGGCTGGTTTTCCAATTAGTCAGCCTTTGAAATACACTATAGCTTAGCAAGTTTCACCCAGCCTTTGTTAAGAAAGTCACAGTAGGAGACAGTAAATTGAAAGAGAAAAAAGAAGAAAAGGGGCTCACAGTGGTATCATTTGTCTCCCGAAGCTTGTGTGTTACTGACAACAACTTTTCCACAGCAACACTGGGTACATTTGGAATCTGGTTGAAAGAAAAACAGTGTTAATCTTACTGCAAGATATCCACATTCCACATATGCAATAAGCATACAGTTGCCACAGTTGCTTTATGACAGAGTATTTTTTATTACAGTAGCATTTAATATTAAAATAAGAATTATACCATTAAAAGATAAGCAGATATGCTGCTTTGATAAACTTTGAAAATCAGCTCCTTTATGCTACACTGAAACAGCAATACATTTTTTATGTAGCAAATAATCCTGTTCAGTAAGTAACAGCTGGTAAGTGCCTAAAATACTGAATGTACTTACCATTTGTTCGATAACTTCAATTTCTTCACTCTTGCTTAAAGATCGAACATTATGAAAAAGAAACAGTGTCAAAAACTCTGGACCCAGCCATTGTTGGGTACTACTTCCAATGACAGGAGGTTCTGCTAAGACCACTATTCTGAAAGAAGGATGGATAGGAAAGATAGACCTGCAAAAGAAGATTTAAAAAATACATTACCTGGCTTAAGCAATGAATATCAGATTTAATTTTTACAATAGACAAAAAAAAGATAAATTATTGTACTGAAACATATGATAGTATAGTCAGATCATTTGCAATGCAATTTTATTTTTTAAAAAAGACAAAGGCTGCATAATGCAACTTGAAATTTTATAACTTTACATGTTTTTAATGCTCAGAAGTGTACCCAAGTCTCTTCATCTGCAACAGGACCTGTATGCCTCAGGATGGAGAAATACCATCAACTAAGCTACAGTTTACTGTGTTGTATGTCTGAAAGGGGCACATCTTAGTCATTTATTGGACTTTTACAAGTGCTTTACCTAAAACTGGGTGTCTCAGAGGCAACTCAGGGAGAAAACAAGACCTACCAGAGCTGCAGTAATGAGTAACTTCTTTTACTGAATTAAACTGATAGAAAGAATGACACTAGAGATTTGCCTAGATACTGTGAAGAGCTGAATTCAGTAACAGTTTAGAAACACTCCCTTACAGATGCTCTTTGTGGTCCTTGGATTAATATGTCTAACTTCATAACACTCCTGAAAGTTATGCTTCAAAGACCAAACCAGTCACTTCACCCCTGGCTCATTTTAGAGTCAGCATGAAGAGACAGGTCTCTCCCGTGGAGATTTACAAGATTTACAAGAACTTTAGAATTGCAATCCTGGCTCCTTAAATCAACCAAGCACAAAAGTCTAGCCACAAGCAGTAGTCTGTCCCCCTCATACTTTTTCAACACCCACAACCATATCTTCAAAGACATCAGGGGACAGATCTCTACTTGCTTTCATTTCGCTTTGCCCTAAAATTTTTTCTAATACTGTTCTGAAGTTCCGTTCTTCACCTTATCTGCCTCCCCAGCTTCCTGTGAAAACACATGCACTGTTCCTGGTTGTAAAAGGTATTTTTATTATTATTGGTTTTTAAGTCTTTATTGGACTGACCTGCCATCTTATATCAGTGTTTCCCAGTTCTCCCTTTGGGATTTGGTAACTAATAGTCTTGACTCCACTGAAGACAACGGGAACTTGCAACACAAACTTAAATATACAACTTTTAGATGTATATGTTAGGGAACTAAAAGACTGCTGCCATGGATTTTGATATCTTTGCCTTCTTTGCATCTTTTGTATCCCTTATCTGTGTAGTATTTTCACCTCCTTTGACTGGGCACTCATTGGAACTCATTAATCAGCATACCTGCATGATAACAGCATCACACAGAATCACTGAATAGTCTGAGCTGAAAGCAATCCAGGATCATCAAGTCCAACTCTTAAGTAGGTGACCCATACAGAGATCAGACCTGTGACCTTGGTGTTACTAGCACCATGCTTTGACCAATTGAGATGATCTCCAGAAGCAGCAGAAACAATGGAGTAACATGTCAGATACAAAAGCCAGTCAAATTTTGTGCAAGGAAGGCCTGTTTTCATTAACTGATTTTACAGTACTCTTATTAAAATAGAGGATGCTTATTTGGAAAAAGCAAGTGAAATTTGCTTAGGCAATTTATATTGCTGTTACCATGTCATTTTCCATAAAAATTACTGAAGACATAAATTGACAAACCAACTGCACAGTTGGCTCATCTGTTCACCCCAATATACCTGTGATACAGCAGGGCAATTACAGCAGTCTCTTGTACCAAAGCAAAAAAAGGCAGTGGCATGAGTTATTCTCAGCTGAAAGTCATAAGCCTAAAAGCTACTCCCTGATTGATAAAAATAGAAATAGATGTCTGAAAACATCACATGAAAGAGGAACCAATGGGAATGTCATTGTCACTAAGCATAAAAGAAGGTGAGAGAACATCAGCCAACTTTATTACAGAAGAAAACATTTCCTAGATCGGATAAATACATATACTTTCAGACTTACCTTCCCTTACATTACTAAGCAAAAAAGCAACCCTCCTCCAGAAACCCATCAAATTCTGGCCCTTCTGCAATACCATAAGAGAACACAAGAAGGAATCAACTTTTCTGGTGAAGGAATCATATTTCTTTTTTATCATTCCTGGTAAAGGAATCACATTTCTTTTTTATCACCTCAAAGGGCATGGTGAGAACAGCCAGAGAGGGCATGGAAAGAAGTGGGAGGAGAGGAGATGCAAAGTCTGGGCAAGCTAACGTGGTGATACCAGTTAAATTCACTGACCTATTCTCTAGACTTGGACAACATCACTGCTATAGGTTTCCAGGTTGTAAACATGAATAAAACTATTTCAAAAACCTATTGCTTGGACTGACGTTTGCAGTGCTGAAAATGTTAGGCTAAGTGTATTATTAAGCAAATACCATAAATTACTCAGTTCTGCAGTGCTCTGTAAGTTCCCACCTTCCATCAGCACAACTGAAGAGCTTCAAAGTTGTTCCATCACGTTACAGACCAAGTCTCCTACATGGAGCTGTACTTTACAGAAATCTTTGACATGACAAGAAATCTTGTGGGGTTTACAGATGATGTAAGTGTATCTTGTTAAAAACTTGGCATCTTTTAAATTAATGAGCCTCAAACACGGTGGGAAGATTTGACATTAATTGATTCATGCAAAGAGTCTCTATCCTTCTCTCTATTAAACATTTACTGACAACACAGGCAGCAAGGCACCCTCCTAATAAAATCAGTGTCCTTTTGACATCACTGTTTAATTTCAGCCAAGGATTACCACCATTGCTCTTACAAAGAAAATCACACACAGTGTGATCAGGGTGATTTTAGGGAAAGATTTTCTTGTTATTGACCATGGTTCTGAGCAATTGAATCTTCTCATCAAAAAATAAAATAAAATGCAGAATGGCATTTCTAATGCCACTTTGCAAGACCAAACTATTTTTGGTTGTCTCTTCCTATAACATGGTTTAATAAATCTCATTTTCTATCAAATTTTGTAAGTTAGTAATTACAATAATACTAGGACCAAAATGACTTATTGTTATTTTCTTGCTGCTTCTTTTAAATTTCACCACAGTCTAAAATTAACAGATGACTTTATCTTAAAATTCACTAAACTGGAAAAAAGCCAAACCCCTAAACAACAAATGAAGTAAAAGCTAAAAAATGTAAGCAATTAAAAATTCTATTGCTTGATGAATTCACTCCCTGCCACAATTCATATCTGTCTCATCTACTGTACATTCCCTTTCAACCTAATCACATGGAAAATAATCCTCTGTCTGCAAGGCATTAAAATCACCCACGCATTATGAGAGACTTCTTTTAGTTTTTGAACTATCCTATTATGTACCTACTCCTAGATTTTCCTGTAATAGTTGCCTTTCTGCTCACCACACCAAGACCTTAGCATCTGTGTGTGTTGTGGGGGGTATATCCACACAAACAGATTAAATACTGCATCCTGAGACAAACAAACACTTTGCTGCTTGATTTGTAAAGGCTGTGTGCTACTTCGACAGTATCTGTCTTGATGAAGAAATGGATGATTACAGAAGAAATTCTATGCAGAAATCTTGGATATGCACAGTACTTGGACACACTTTCTCTTACTCTCTGAACTTGTTCAGGGAAATGAATCATGCAACCTTTAAATGAGTAAAGTATCAGCAGCTATAATTTCCTTCTATGTAAAATATCTTTAAGGACCATCTGTCACTTTCTCAAGGGCAGCTTTTTTTCTTTTCCTCAAACTCATAAACATGAATTGTTAGTTTCCTCAAAGGAGCTAATGTGTTCTTTCTACGACCATTCGCTAACTTAGTGTAGTGGTTTGGTCCAAAATACTCATTACTATTTACCTTCACAGCCAACCTGGCACAATAAAGAATATAAGAAAAAGGACTCTGTGGCCACCACTAGTTACCTTGTAGCTTAGAGACTTTCAGCAGGCCAAGGAGTATCCCAAAATGTCCCAAGGGCAATGCACTGCTTGCACTTGTCACTCCTGAGAGAGCTATTGTACCCACCAGCCTGAAACCCTTCTTAGAAAAATGCAATTTTTTCTACAGATTTAGAAATCTAATGAAATAATCATGAACATATTATTCAATGACAATAATTAACATCATTTAAAATCAGAATATACTTTATTAGCTCTTACAAAAGTAATAAAACTTTGAAATGTTGTCAAAAATATAACTTATGAATAACAGTGCTCTAAACTGCAAAAACTGAAAACAATCTGAAAACCAAACCATACTTTCCTCTTCATCCAGCACTTCTAGTAACACCATCATGTTTTAAGCATATTCACATTCTCTACTGTAATACTATTTGCATTTGTACACAGAGCCATGTGATTTCTCCAGATCACAGTGATTTGAAATACCATCCCTTTAGTAAAAAAACCCAAGCAAACCTCTTGATCCTCCTCTTTTTTCTCCCCTACTACACATATGAGTATTGTGACGATTGAAGCACTAAAAATTAAAGATACTAAAACTGCAGGAACACATTAATATTCCCTTACTGGAAAATTAGGTAAACTTAATGTGTCACGCAAACATTGCAGACTCAGTCCCAACAAAATTTGGAATGACATCATATATTCCACAGGTGTGGCAAAGAGTAGTCATACTGGATTACTTTAGTCAAATCCAGCAAACTAGGATAAGTAAAGCTGTCTTTTCATCTTCGTCTAACATCAGAAATCCAGCTAAGGCCACTAGCCACAGTCATTGCCATACAGCAAGAGAGATGTCTCTCATCAATATGGAAAGCATCTCCTAGTTATGATTTAGGTAAGAATTTGCCCAACCAATCTGCTAATAAATTCATGTTACAACATACTCTATGTAACTTCTCCATAGACAACATATTGCAGGCAAAGGAGGAATGGTTAGCACTGTCGTGATTAAAATCTGTGATTAAATCAGCTGTCAGTATCTCAGATACAATTTAATGCTGGATTCTGCAACACTGGAAGGTAGTGAAGTTTGCAGTGACTGGTAACCACTGCTGAAAGGGAACAATAGCAAGGAGGAATACAGTCCTGGAATCAAACAGCAATTATTGACATCACATCCTGGAGTCAGTTAAAAGGTAGTGATGTTTTCAGAATATGGAAGGCACCAAAACCAGGACGAGGTCCTGAAACACTTTCAGTTCCTCAAGGGCTGATGAGAACAGTACCCTCTCTATAGAGGAGTTGTCCAGTGATGCCAAAGAAGCCCAAAGCTAAAACCAAAGAAGTAGTTACACGTTTGCATTACTTTAACCTAGGTATTTTAATAAGTCAGTACAGAAAACATGGGCAGACTGAACATTTCACCTAGGAGAAGGTAGGATTCTCAGCCAAATGGACTTCATATAATTCAGGAGCTAGAATTCTCATCTGCATCCAAGATGGTGCTAAATGGTCACACTGAGCTTCCACATATAAAAATGCCTACACAATGGGGGTATCTGTTCCTAAGACCAAGTACTAATCAGAAATGCATTCTTGTCCAATACAACAGACATTCTTGACTTATGGATTAGAGGGTGAAAGCTCACTGTCAGTCAAACAGATAATTAGGAGCTTATCAACTCACAAAACACTATATTGAAAAATATCGAGGTGGATAGGTAAAAGCAGTACATTGAGATCTGAAGGAAATAGAGACAGCCTTTCAAGGAAAGCCAAAAAGCCCCCAACTTTTGAAGCCTCCAAAGTAGCCAAAAGCAATGCACAATTACCACTGAACAGCTGAACCGAAAGGTTACTCAATGAGACTGAAAGGGAGGAAAGTACATACAGAGGTGATACAGAAAGGAGAAGGGTCTGCAGAACAATCATTAAAGAAGACAGCTTGGACAGTGCTCATGCTCTAACAGATAATGAAGATTAAAGGGACTCCACTGCCAAAACAGCCATTGTTAGAACAAAAAAGGAGGTGCAGGATCTAGATGTAAATCTCTATTCTTGTGAGAGAGATTTGATCCACTAGGAGTGGCAGCTCTGAAAGGAATGTGTGATGAACTGTCCACGTTTTTGGAGTATATTGGCAATAAACCAGAGGGTAAACAGCTACAGCCACTGCCTGAAAGCACCTAGGACAAGACCATGAACACAGAGATTGGCACAACAGATGTATCTCATAGTACAAAGCCCGATGCAAACTTGGGACACTATCCCAGATGGGCCCTTGGAGATTTTTGCTGCTCTTTTTAAAGTCTGTGCTTAATAATCCTGATAAACAGAACACTTCCCTGATATACAGTTCTTCGCTCAAATAAAACAAATGCAGGAAATTACCATCTAGTTAGGTGTATGGCCTCAGCAGAGTGGATACAATTTGCAACAAGTAACTTAGAATAAAGTTTGGTTTTTTTGTTGGCTTTGTGGGGCATCTCTTGCCCCCCTTTTTTTTTTTTTTAATCCACTGTATTTTGATCAAAAAGGGAACCAGAAATATGGAAACAACTAGACAGTAAAAGAAAAGCAGCTTTTCTAAAGGGGGGACTATGAAGGTCAAAGAAAAAAATCAGATTCAGTGAGACAATTGAGAGCAAACATATGGCACATCATGAATGCACCCCTGCTATAACCCATCACTCTTTTTAGAGAGTGGATCCATTTCAGAATCACAATATGTTTAGCTCCTTATATATTACAGAATATTAGATTGTGTTTGTTCTGAGACACAATCAACAATATCCCTCCCATTAACGAAAATTGGTCAGCACTGTTTGACCATGTATCAAATATGGCCTCAGAGGACTAGGAAACACTTCCATCTGTGGAATGTTTCTAGCAGACAAGTAGAAGTAAAGGAACAAAAAGAATAAGCATAATGGGTCCCAACCCATCCTTAGGATTTCCTGCCCCATATTAGCTGTAAATTAAATACCAGCTTTCTAGCTCATGAGGCAAAAGAAAGTAACAACTAGTATTTAACTTCAATTTAGCTTTATTTTCCAAGACTTTTAATAAAACGTTCCAAAATTAAGTATCATATAGCTTTAGATCTATTTTTGTATCTACTTATAATTTCTCCTCAATTTCTAACTCCTTCTCTTAAAGGATATTGAATGTTTTCCTTTTACTTCAAGCACTCTAAACAGGATATAATTTTGCCATACCACAAAAATAAATAGAGCTCAGGAGGAACCTGATGTTTAAAAGATGTTTCTCTTAGCAATTAGAAGGCATCAATTAAATAAAAAAGCATTTTTCAGGTTTTTTTATTAGAAAAAAAAAAAAAAAGAAAAAATTGAAATGCTGTTTCATTCTATTGTTGTAGCTGACACATTACCTTTCCTGTAGTTTCTCATCAGAGAGCTGTAATTCTTCTTTTAGGTTTTGGTATCTATCTTCCCTTAACAATCTGGTGCCATCATAGAGAGTCAGTTCTCTGTCATGTATTAGTCTGAAAATAAAGAATAAGCTCTATCTAGCCTTTGATTAGTTTTTAAAACACTTATAACAACTAAAGGTTTTTTTAAAACCTATCTCAGTTAACATGGGCCACAGTAAAAAGAAAAAATGATACTAACTCAAGGTGCATCCATGCATGGAGGTAAAATAATATATGTAAGTTTTAGCACATAGTCAGTCAACTTAGTTTAAATCCAAATGGTAAGAATATGAAAAATAAAAAAATCTGTCTTACCAGTGGAGTGTGCATAAACGGCACGAAACAGCTTTTTAGTTATGCTTGTACCAAGTAATATACTTTTATTTCTTGAAGGACTATCTTTCAGCTAGCTTTAATGATTAACATACATACAGACCCAGCTTTTATTTTGTGATATGCAGAAGTTGATTATCCACAATACATGCACATGTCAGAACTAAAAATCAGAAGGGAAAGCTAAACATATGAAAAGGCAAAAACACAGGCAAGTGTAATTCTCTGTTCTGTCCTTCTGCATACATATATAATAAGAGAAAGCAGAAAATGCTTTTGCTACAGCCCGCTTTTAAAGCTCACAATGTCGTTTAGTTTGCAAAAGGCAGTACATGATGCATGCATATAAAATAGCATAAAAATTTGACCTGACAGTATAATTATTAACATAGTATTTGCTATTATTGTGTTCTGCAAAGTTTAATTTATTTTTAATTGAATTATGAAATAATGTTTAGAAAGAGCTCTTTGCAATCAATATAAAGTATGCTGTGTAACATACTTCATAACATGCTTGTTTAGAAGCAGAATGCACTCAAAGTATTTAAAATGTTTTCTGACATCCTGCATTTTTAAATTGTTGCACAAATATTACTAGTTTTTAGATTTCATAATTTTAGAATAAAATCTAGCTCATTCCAAAATTCAGACTTAGACTCTAAATTTACAACAGGTTGAAACTTCCTGTATTATTTTAGGCTTACAAAAAATCAAAGAATTGTTTCTTCTTTTAAGTAAAAAAAATGAGCACTACATCTTCTATGAAAACTCAATGCTCAGCTTGATCTTTACAGTATTCCTGAAGTTGCAAAGCCATATTCACCAGCAGGAACTTAAGGTCTCAGTATGCATGCACTCAATACACACATCACGAGCACCCAACTTATCCACGCTCCCACGCTGACCTTTGGAGTACGGCTAGAGTGCCGGGGTTAATGCGATGGATGCCGTCAAGAAGAACAAGCTTTCCTTCCAGAGCTGCGGTGACGAGTGGCGACGGTCTCCAAGCAGTGTCTCCATTCGGAAGCGTGTACCTTTGCTGTAGCAAATCTCTAGCCGTCATATCCTGGAAGTATCATCAGAAGAATGTATTTATGATCCATTTTCTTAATTTATGAGTACATGCTTTCTCCTTAAAAAACTGCATTCTGTTCTTCCCAAGAATATTAGGAAGATTAGCAGGAAATCTTCAATTACTTTCCCAAAGAGTATTAGAAATACACACACAAATCTACTCACAAAATGTTTAATAGTTACTCTTTGGAAGTTCTAGACTTGTCAATGTCACCTCTTTGAAACAAGAACAAAAGCCTTTCTCCCCTCTACCCCTTTAACAAAACACAAGCAAATGACAACTTGTACACAGCCCTGTGTACAGAAGGGGGCAGCAATTTACACCTGGAGCAAACAAGAATAATTTCTTTCATATGGAAGCCACGTGAAAGAGCAAAGATTCCATGATTAATCTTGAACACAAACCAGCATGACATTCAACCTCGCAGCAGGAAAATGCAGTGGAACCATCAGAGAATAACGAACAGGGTAATAAAGAAGCCCGTAACACAGAATTTACCAAAAATACATAGCCTATCACAAAACAATGCTTAAGGAATAAAACAAAACCAAAACCAACATCTAGCATATCCTCCAGCACACATACTCTAGATGTTCCATTACAACAGGTAAGCACTAGAAAAACAAAGATGCAATAGTAATTTTGTGACCTGGAAGACTAAATTCCTTCCTTGGGCTGTGCTGTGAACACAACTTAACCTAAAATCAGATAAAAACATATTTTCTATTGTAACTGTAGCTTTTGCATATGTCCCTTTCACAACTATAAACCCTTTGAACTTTAAAGAATAAAAATAGAATACATTACATCATATGGCCTGAATCATTTCCTTTTTCTACATTTCCTTAAAAGACCTAAAATAACAGGACAAAGTCTGGTTCCTTCAGTGCTTCCACATTTGTCTAATTTAAAGTCTCACATTCAAATCCACAAAACCATACCGTATTTTTGTTGTTGCATTTCTGTTGTTTTACTGCTGTGTTCACTCTTTCCTATTTTATTAATGAATTAGACATGAAACATTTTTACAGAAGACAGAGAAAAATGTGGGTTTAGGACTTGCTTAAGAACTGTGCATTCAGCAGCTAGTAAATGCCGTAATGAATATTTAACTAACACACCTTTTGATAATTCATCTCAAGAGAAATGAAACAACACACAGTATGAATTGACTGGGTGTGCTATACAGCATGTCCATCTTTAATTCCAACTATGAGAATCATGCATTAATTTTCTGCAGATAAACTCAGAGGAGTATTTTGTGCAAAATGCTTTCTGATATATAACACTGTGGTTTAAATGGTTGAATGAGATTCAATTTAGGGATGATTAAATAGGAATACCATTGCTAACACCTGCACAGTTTTTGTAAGGAACTTATTTTATGGCTAAGTACCTGCCCAGTGATTTATTTTTTCTATTTATTTACTTTAACCTAATTTTTAATAAATTTTATTCAAATCATTTAATATATGCTATCAAAACTAATGTTATAATACTCCCTTTGGAGGGGAAGTAACTGAAGTATAAGAATTAATTATTCCTCTTATTTTGGACAAAGCAATGGCAACAATATATTGCCTTGTCAAACAAAGGTTATTTGAATTTGTAAGTCATTATAACTTATGTATTTTATGTTTCATTGTTTATTTTCTAGAGAAGTTTGTATACAGGAAAAAAAAAGACGTTTAGGAGAAAAAACGAGTAGGATAACTTCTGTTCCACTCCCTTTAGCAGCTATATCAACACAAGTCTCCAACCTAGCCATTTTTCATGGCTTGTAGTACTAATCATGTTCTTGGCAATTATGAGGTGAAGAATCTATGTTTCCCGCATTTCATGCCAATTTGGACTCATCATTTGTTAGCATTTCTCCAATAAAAAACTGGAAGCATTTGGTAAAGAAAAATTATGAGGTCAGGCAAAAAAAAAATAAGTCCTAGGAACAAAAACATCACAGTACACAAACACCAGTGATGTGCTTACAAAACTGTTTTTGCTAGGGAAGAAGAGGAGCAAGTTGCTGGAAAACTTGTAACATCACTTTGACTGTTACTTTTTTTCCCCCTCTGAAACTCTAGGGGGAGAAAATATTTTATTTTAAGCAATTTGAACTAAAAGTTCCCTAGCTACAGTCCACAAAGCACTAGCTGGCTGCTGCTTCTCATTTGCTGTTGCTTAACTGCATTAAGAGACAAGTTAAAAACAAACCTTTCCTAATCAGGATGAGTTTCCTTTCTCAGCAATTTACCTACATGGAACTGCATATAATGAGACATCCGTATAATGATGTCAGATATCACAACAGAGACAGGAACTACTCTCTCAGCCAACTATTAGGATAAGAGATGATCTATGTTCCAAAAGGTTTACTATATGTAATTTGATTTTCACCTCACAACATAAAAGCTTTTGGAGTTATTTTTTCTGTGAAATCAATTTAGAGAGATACACCTTCTCACACTATTCAAGTCCTTAAATCAACTTCAGTTGCAAAGAATGATGAAGCAAATATTAAAAGCAAAGACTATATACACATTAAAAAATCCAAGAACTCATTTCTTCAGTGAGCCTGAGGAGAAACACTGCTACTGCTCCAGACCAAAGGGAAGTGTCCCTCTACTCATTTTTCTGCCTGCAGAAATTACCAGAAAATAAATATGAACCATAGAACAAAGAAAAGCCTCCTTAATTTTAGAAATGGATGGCAGTATGATGTCTCTCTGAAAAAAACAGAAGACACTTTTTTGAACCAAAGTCGAAAAAAATGCTAAATTTAGAGCATTTTCAAACTTTTCATAGTCTTCATTGCTGAACTAATGTATGAATTTAACATTTGTTATGTCATTAAATTATCCTATTACACTGCTATGCAAAGCCCCTGATACGTTATATATTTTAAGAAAAACAAATGCATTCTAAAATTCTATTTATAGCTCAGCTACATTTAATAATATTTTTATACACTGCTTTTTGTAAAAAGTTTTGAGTTTATGTAACACATTATACATTAAGGAAACATTTCTATGTATAGATACATATGTGGACCTTACCTAGGCTTGGCTACACAGGAATTTACAGAGAACAAGCAGCTCTCAGTCATTTACTTGCTTTTTTGATACTGTTTGATATCACCAAAAGCCTTTCTATAAAATCCCTCTGCCCTCTGAGCTTGATCAAACCCTGGTGAAACCAAGTGGGAAATACCTCAAATCCTTTCCTAGATTTTATTTGCATAGGAATTACAGATCCCTTTGAAAGAAAGATGTTTACCAAATAATAGTTCCATTGTCAGCTCTGCTCATGCCTCAAAAAATGAAGCCTTCTGCTCATATTCATCGAAGCCATACTAATTAAAGGTAGGAAGTTGAGAAACAGCGGCCATGTTTTTAACCAAATAGGTATCTAATTTTGCTGGTGAATACCCAATATTTTATTGTGTGCACCAATACAAGGGTTAGGGTGTGCTTGCCCTTGAGCAGGTTTGTCAAGTTGCAGAAGTTATTTTTCTGGGATGAATTAAAACTATGTTTACAGTGACAAGTACAGAGAGAAGTACGCAGAGTAGCTGGAGACACAGCTCTGGCTCAGAAGCTATATGCCTATTTTAATAGACCACTATACAAAAGATAATATGCACTGCTGGAAATCCAGGTATATTACTATGAACAAGACATTACACTGATGAGGGTATGTAGCCCTGGAACCCAAATCTGCTCACACTCAGCCACATTAAAGCGTAAGGAAAGGGGAGAAGTCATCTGCCTGACTCCAGTTTTGCAGACAGAGTTTCAAAGTCTTCACCCTTATCAGCTGAAGCCATATCGGGGGAAGCAAAAGCAGTGGGATCCTGTCTGGAGAGGTTCTCTACAGTGCAGGAAAACATAAAATGGACTGTCTTTTTACATCATCATCACTATTTCTCTTTTCTATTTTCCTCTCACTTTTTCAACCATTCAACCTCACCACCCATCTCTACCAGTGTTTCTCCCCACATGCCAGTATACTTTTAAATCAGATGCTGCTGCCATTTCTTCCTTTGGATGTCTCCATGTCGTCTGGGAAAAATTTAAAGCAGAAAAGGGATGGAAGAAAGAGACCGGTATATTGCATTAAACCTGATGCTAATGTTTCCCTGCAGCATTGACAATTATCACTTACAACAATAAATCCCGTTATGTTTGGTGTATTTTGACCCATAAGGTCATAGGAGACTCTTGACTTCATATTTTATTTAAGCCCTTTCATCCCTCAGGGTTATGGAGAAAATCTTACACATGTGATCTCTGTGTGAAAAGCTAGGAAATTAATTAATTCTACTTTTAAATCTTGTAATTTTTCAGCTTATGCCATGAGGTTAAAGTGTACTACAACCTAAGACAGACAATTCTTTCCAAACATGTACCAAGTGACCACTGGCTATGGCAGTGCTGTTAAGCTTCACAGAGCTTGGGGTTTGCAAAAACACCCAACACTTTTAGTGCTGTGAGAAATTCTCTATTTGAGATCATATTTAAAGCATGATCATTAGCAGATAGTTTCCTTACCTGGTATAGCATGATAGGTTCTACGCTGTATCCCAGTATATCAGCAAACTCCTTTGCAATAACTGTTTTGCCACAGCCCTAGAAAATTAAAAAATATTGATTAGATTAAATTCTAAAGATCATGGGGAAGAAGGGAGAACAGAAATTTAAATTCTTACTTTTCCTCCAATTAAACACATATCTTTAACCATATGGGATTGCATCATTTCTGCCAACAGTTGATTATGGCTGGAAGTCCTTACGAAAGTATCTGATCGAGAATGATTTTTTAACATTCCAGTTCCAGCTGGAACCTGTAAGGAAAAAAAAGTAAATCAAAATGCTAAATAAGCTATACTGTGATAACTCTAGGCTTTGTGTGGACTAGGTTACACTCGTCCAAAACTACTGTAATATTCTGCTGATAATTGTCATCCATCAAACTTGAAACTGTCACTGTCACAACATTAAATATACTAATTTATAATAGAAAAACTCCTTCACATCTCCTTCACCCACTCTTCATGAAAAAAATTAACAAAATGTGAATTAATACAGTTACAGCATTGGGGCATGCAAAGAACTTCAGGCTGTTCATGCAGGAGACAAATAAAAAGTCACCAATACTCACTGCTCATCAGAGAAACATGGAAGAGATAGAGCAATTAGTATTGTGAAAATCTGACCCAAACTTTGGAAAGTTTGAATTGTTTGCCACGTTAAGGCACATGCTCTGTATTTCCACTTCCTGCTCTAGTCTGGGAACTGTTTCATCTGCAAACTTCTTATGCCCTCCTGTTCCCAGAGATATTCTGCAGAAGTACTTTCAGAAGGTATCACCTATGTGCCCAGTGAAACCAAAAATCTTTGCCTCAGAAAAGAATTGAATCAAGTTCCTACACACAACTTTTCCTGAAAAGTTCCCATTTGCTGTTGTTCTCCTCTTCACTTTGTCATGGTACAAACTCTCTGAGGACATTCCTTACCAATGTTATTATAATCTCTCTGACTCCCACTAATTCACCTTCTTTACAGACTCTCTAGACTCTCCAAATTCAACATTAACTTCATATTCTCAGATCAGCATCTGTTTCCTGAGTAAGAACTTATTTCACCACCTAGCAGGTCATAAACTTCATTGGAAGAAACTCAAACTAATCATAGTTGATGTGATTACTTTGTTCCATTTTCCCAACATCCTGTGTCGGAACATTACCAAGCACTCATTAGATTTTATTTGAAGTGTAAACAAAGACAGACTATTGTTTTTACAAAAAGAAAAAGGGAAAGCAGAATTAAGAGCATCATAAGTACTCTCTGCTATTCTAATCCAATAAAACAGAAAAAGAAATTGAAAGGCTTTTTTTTTCATCCAAACTGTAATGATTCACATGGAAGAAACCATGAGTTTATCTAGAAATAAAATCATGCATATCCATAAACTAATATTCCAGTATCTAAATGTGTCTCCAATAAATACCATGTGTTACTCTACCAAAAAAAATGCTCAGTGCAAATGACTTTTACTATCAAGTGTAAGTGTCAAATTCTTTAAGAGACGAAAACAAGTTAGTGATTTTAAAAAACATATTATAGTTTGATGAATTTATAAATTCATACCTGGAATGTCACTTCTTTTTCACCAATTTGGACAGTTACATCAGCCTTGAACCGTTTGTTTCCATGTGCTCTTTCTACTTTAGTAATCTTCCTGGGAAACAAGTGTTTTTCTGAATCTTGAAGCTCAAAGCGCTGCAGAATTCAGAGGTGAGGACATTAATTACTAAATACAACTTTCTGGTTTTTAAAACTGTTCCTTCTAAAACAATGCCAGAAGCATATTCATGACTCAGTGCTTATGAAGTCCTAAATCCATTTACTTTATTTCAACTTTTACTTCAGATATCTGTGTCCATGTTCTTGATGGCCTATATATTTTACATTTTAAAGCCAAAGCAGAGATTGTATACCAGCTACTTACTCAGACTGTAGTGACAGATGTAAAGTGAAAATGTCACATGGTGACTTTGCCAAATCTTAGCCTGACAGTCCAAAATAACATGAGAAACAAACCATAGCCTTCAGCATGTGTAATAATAGATCACCTATCTCTGCAGGTCATTATAACCAATTGCAGATCCAAACGTTTGACAACCAATAAAAATAACCAGAAAAATTGCATTTACTTAGCTTCCTACTGCCTTATACTAGGTAAATTGAGGACAACGTGTACAAAATAAGCCTTCAGCATGTTCTGGGTATGTCAAGGACATAAAACAGGACAAATGTTTTCTCAATTCTCTTTTGAGCATTATACTCTTTATTTTTGCTGTACATGGAAAGCACAAAAACCATTTAAAAATGTTCAGGAAGGAGAGTCATGTTCAGGAAGGAGAGTCATACTGGGAACGTTATGCACAAAAAAAAGCTAATAACTGAAACCACTGAAATCGTAGAGCCATTTTATTCAACAGAGTGAAACTCGAGTAAACAAGAGAAAAAGGAATACTGTCCAACTCCTTAGAATTCCTAGAAAACAGAGTTTTTTAAACAGAAGTCATTAATGAAAACAACTCTTAAAA
Source organism: Corvus cornix cornix (assembly GCF_000738735.6). Lineage (NCBI taxonomy): Eukaryota > Metazoa > Chordata > Aves > Passeriformes > Corvidae > Corvus > Corvus cornix. The sequence continues at coordinate 57,430,609 of NC_046332.1, read as the reverse complement.
GGCATGTATTATTATTACTACTAGGATTCATAGCAGTGCCTACTGAAGTTTAGAAAGAAAACTGAGATGGATTTTTACGAAAGCTTTTGCTCTTCATCACTTTGTAAATTTCCATTCTGGAAAAAAAGCCTACAAAAATATTATGTTTAAACACATATTTAAGATAAATGTGCTTTAGTAAAGGGCTGCACGAAATTATATTCTTATTGAAACAGCTGAGTCTACTTCAGACACTATTAAATTTTTAAACAAGAGAGGACAGGAATGCCTACTGAATACTGTCTCCAAGTATGATTCTAAGAAACACTCCAACTATGATTCTGTGAAAGCAACTACCAAATGTTCTCACTCTTATCTTCATTAGTAAATTGCAATATTCTTACTAAGTTAATGGCATTTTGGATAGAGTCAAGGGTGATTATACACAAAATTGCCAACTGCTTGTACACTAAAATCCCTTACCAACAAGAGAAAATAACTGTGAGTGAGCAAGATTATCTGGACCAGCAGACCCTGGATACTGGGTAACAAAGCTTTGAAGACAGCAAGAGCAGAACTTGTACACAAAAGGAGTTTAAAATTTCTAAGGTGATTTTTTGTTTGGTTGGGGGTTTTTTGTTTTGGTGGGGTTTTTTTGTTTGTTCTTTGTTGTTGTTGAGGGTTCTGTAGCCTTTTAGACATTAAGTCAGGACAGTGAAAGAGGAATGTCTATGTGTATATTGTTACTGAATTTACGCAACTTAAATTCATCTAACTGAATTTGAATTTATCACATGTAATCACATAGGTGCTGCTGAACCGAATGCTCTAGTAATTAAATGACCTCACACCTCTAATAATTACCACACTTACACCTGAACAGGAACAGCAAACAAAACTGCCTGTGGCTTTCAGAGCAAAACAGATCTCTTTGATGCAGTTCTTAATTTAGAATTATGATAGGCAAATATGGAATCAGAGTGGCATGAAATAGATGTACAACACATTGAACACTTCTGCTGAGCCAGAAACAACTTCCTCTATAAAATGTTCAGGCTGATAGCTGCAAAGGAAAAAATATTTGTGGTTTGAGAGAACAACTGAACACATTCAGTATCAGAAAGTTTGGGAGATACTTGGAGAGCCAGAAGCAGGCAGCCTCATTGACTCAGAAGAAAGCAAAAAGAATAGACCAGCCGCCAAAAACCATGGAAGTGGTTTGGCAGTTCATAAACATCAGGCCACGTTCTGCATGCCTAGAAACATGTGAGAAAAGGTGAAATGTAAAAGTTGGAAACAAAAGGAAGAGGAATTCTGACCACTTGGAAGCATCTAATGATCAGTAATATCTCAAAATGGAAAATGCAAAGAATACACCAGTAATCCAGCTGGTCAAAGGAACAGAGAGCTTAAATGAGCCATAGTTGCAGATGACCACTTGGCTGAACCTACAAGGCAGCCAGGCTATTCAAAAGAGACATCAAAAGGCTGGAAGATTCTCTGCATGGGAAGGAAAAAGAATTTTTCAAAGAACAAGAGGACTGAACTGCTTCACAAGGAGCAAAACATGAACTGCAAGTACAAGATGGGACAGATTGATAGAGGAAGTCTGACAGATTCCACTACAATGGTATGTATTGGCACTAAGAGCATCTATTAATGCAAAACCCCAAAGATTATGAAATACTTTGGAAGGAATAAGAGAGAAACAAATCCTTCCTTAGAACAAAATTTGCAACAGAAATATCTTACAAGAGAAAAGAATTCTTCTGAGGAATTCTTTCTTGTCTAGACATGAAATAGAATTCCAGTCTTACAAGAGCTCCTACGTACCGTGAGGCAGGGAAACAGTTTTCAAAGAGGAGGTCAGGTAAGATTGAAGTGGGTGTGCAAGTAATACAAAAATGAGTAAAGGCAATAAAAAAACTTTTTGTGTAAGATCAAGTCAATAAACACAGAATTAATCAAAGCATGAAAAAAAATGAAGCAAAATTCTAGGGCTTTCGAGTGAAGTTAGAAAAGGATATAGGCTAAAAGTTACTTGCTCATTTATTAAGACAAATCTGTTCTGTATGTTATTTCTAAGATCTCATGGAAAAATTCTCCTGATTAGAAGGTAAAAAAATCCAAACAGTGGGTGTTTCCAACACTGTGAAAAAGAGGCGTGCAAAAGGCGTGTGAGAATTAAAAGAGCAAACCCAAAACACCCAATGAATCTGGAATAAAATACTAAAAGTTTATGGGACAACGAAGAAATAAGTATAGAAAGTATGGAGCCTCTTACACGCCTAAATGAAGCCAGTTTTATAAAAAAGTCTCAGTTGCATACAGAAAATTCCAATGCTGTGGGAGATACATCATACATGTTCAAGCTTATTGTTTGAGAATGTTTAGCTGGAAGCTGTTTTCCTTGAAATCAGTGATTTCTCCATATCTCAGTCTTGCAGAGAAAAACCTTAAATACTTTTTTACTTAATTTTTACAATTATATTTCAGATGTTCATCTGTCAGTCAAAATAATTTGTCATGCCAGTATTTCATGCAAGTACAGAATAATGTTAAAGCCCAAAATTCCAACCAACTCATATTTTCCGTTGTAAGACTTTCTCAGTTAAGGATTATCTTTAAGAATCAGAATACAAATTGATACAGTTGCCAAAGTGCAGAAACTTCAAATAAGGGTAAACAAAGGCACATCATTTACAAGTTTATTTTGGTACTTCCATCCTGTCTGTTGCAAGCTAATGAACTGACAAATGCTGAAAACTTTAGCACTTGTACAAATGCTTGCGTATGTTGTACAAATGCAAATGTATGTTAAGCACCTCTAAAGACCACTGCTGACGCTGGATTAGCACGCGATCCTTAAATACTTTTTTTATGGCAACTAGTTTGAAACAAGGAGTTACATTAGCATCAAATTAAAAAGTTGGTTGATAGACACCCTTTCTTCTTCAACATTATTCCAGGTGGGACCTCACATGAGAGGAACAGAAGGGCAGAATCCCCTCCCTCGACCTGCTGGCCACGCTGCTTTTGACACAGACCAGGATCCAGTTGGCTTTCTCAGCTCAAAGCTCACATTGCTGGGTCTCATCCACAAATGCTCCCAAGAAACTACCTTCACCCCCAGGGAAGGTGTAAATCAGTATTTTGCATTATTTCATTATTGAGAATAAGAATTACAAGCAATGCTATATTTTGGTGTAGTCTCAGTAAGCAAGGAGGTGTGTAAGGAAAGGATTTCCCCAAGCTGAAGGTAACATTTGGGAAGACAGTGCCTTAAGAATATGATCTCCTCAGGAAACACGCATGGCATCTAACAACTGCCAAAACTACCTGTTTGGCATAACCACTGGCTATCTCACTTCTCTGCTCCAACAGCTCACTGGAAGGGAAGATATCCTGAAACTAGGGTATGTTATCAGCTATATTACTACAACCCTGTATCTGTCTCTGAGTTGACACCTAAACTTCACATTCCATCATCTGAAATTAGGGGTTTTTTTTCTTTAAATGTTAGCTGGTGTTAAGAAGTGATTGAATACAGAAATTAATCCATCAGTGCCAACACAATTCCAGTGCTTTTTTTTTCAACTCTTGTTACCACTCAGTTAAGGTCAGCATTTCCTTTTACACAGAAAAAAGTATTCAGTGCCAGTTATTACCTGGACACTCTTAGGAAACCCGCAGAAAAGTAGAATAAGAAATCACCTTGCCTCTGCTAGACTCCTCTCCCTCACCATTCTCATAGAATGGAAAAAATAATCTCTTATCGAAATTTATATTGTTCTGGAGCTGCTATTACTATAACATCATTATAAACAGACGTTCCTCAATACAACCAGTTATTTTCTGTATTTCTTAAGGTTCATTGCTTAACAAGATTTGTTGTGTGCAAATAGAATAAAATTCCAAATAAGATTACATGTACTTGTTGACATAGTAAGTTTGTAAAGTAGTGATGAAGAAGATTAAAAAAAAAAGAGGAAAAGTAACACAGAAAAATCTAATTATGAGGTATTTAAAAGTAGATTATTATTGAGAAAGAAAATTTTGCAAGTCAAACCAATCTTATACAAGAAGCAAAAGCATGCACAATACAAAGTTAAAAAAAAGAAATGGAAAATGAAGGAAGTGGATAGTACTGAACATAAAGACATTCACCATCTGTAATTGAAGGAGTAAACAAAATGACAAAGTATTTAAAATAAAGGCATATTAAGACAGACGTGAATGTTACTGCTCTGCTAACAGACAGAAGTTTATTTCCACACAGATGATGGTTCTTATGAGCAACTTCAATTACCCCAACCTGTGGTGGAAGGGCAACACAGCATGAAACAGAATCACACAATGGGTCAGGTTGGAAGGGACCACAGGGGGTCACCTGGTCCAACCTCCCTGCTCAAGCAGGGTCATCCCAGAGCACATGCGCAGGATTGTGTCCAGATGGTTCTTGAACATCTCCAATGAGGGAGACTTCACACCCTCTCCGGGCAATCTGTTCCAGTGCTGGGTTACCCGCACAGTAAAGAAGTTCTTCCTCATATTCAGGTGGAAGTTCCTGTGCAACAGTTGAAGGCAAGTGACAAATGACTTCAGATCCTGGACTTCAGGCCATATTGGCTTATTCAGAGAAGTGGTAGGTAGGACCCCACAGGAGTCACTTTGACAACTCAGAAAAGCTAGCAAATAATTCAGAAAAACCTCGTAGTCAACTGCAAGGACTGTCCACCCCAAAACTGAGGAAGACAAGCAGGAGAGCAGCCCAGTTACACAGGGAATACAGGACTGAACTCCAATGCACAAAGCAGGGGGGAGGAGGGGGAAAGAGGGTGTCAGCGGGGATGGGATGCAAACATTTCCCCGACACATAAGCTTGGTTTTAGGAAAACCAAATATTCACTAGCTACAAAGCTGGTGAGTACCAAATATGAACATACAAATAACATCTAATTTTCAGGACTGAAGGAACTGGCTAAAATGCTTTAATGCTCATTTTCAACAACATATGTAACTCTTACAACATATTAAAAAATTTAAGAAAGCTGACACTGTGTTTAAGTTTTAAAAGATAAATTAAATAACCCACCACAATTATAGGCTTCGTAAGCTACTATTAAACATGGACAAACTGACAGATCTGACCAAGAATAAGCAACAAAAAAATAACACAGACCAAATCCAGAGACTAATACAATCTATAATCATGCTATAGTGAATGTACTTTGTGCATGTGGTATCTATAGTCTTTTTAGAATCTTCTTTTAAAGGTCAAATGCCAGAGGTATTTTTTAAACATTTGACTACCTTAACCATACAAGTAACTACTTTCAAATTAATTAACCACTTATTATATAATGACGACTTTCCTGTAGTCTTTAACTGAGGTCTAAATATTCCAAAGAACCTAGAGGTTTCACCTTTCACTATAACAAAATTAACTAGCTTATGAGGGTTTTTTTAAATACTGCTATGAAAGTTTTAAGCATTAGCAATAATATAGCCATTTAGTTTACCTAAGATTTCTGGTTTTATACAGAAGTAGTGAAGTAATATTAGTCAGGAGAACTACTACCATAATCCATCACTCCCTGGAATTACAATATAAACGTGCAATACTTACTTTTAACATGTCTTTGACTGCAGTCCTGCCTTCCTTTCCAAGGAAAAGATTATAGGGGTAAAGCCGGTCTATAACATGCTGGACTGACATCATAGGAAAGGTATCCTAATTCAAATTTAAAAATAAAAATTGAAAAAATTATTGACTCATTCTGTCACCAGCCATTAACCCAAAACCCCGCATAGCTTTGAACTTCAAGGACCACTACAAGCAGTATTTGATTAGATGTCAAAACAGGCATTTCTCAGGTGTAATTCATTACAACATAAATGTCCAAAGTAGATTAGAACTATGCCCTAAAAATTATTTTCTTTACTGTGTATAAATGGAAGCTACAGTGGGCAGCTCAGATACCTAAAGACAAATATGGCCAAGAGAGACAAATCCCACCACAGTTAAATGAGTTTCACAGTACTACTAGAAAAGAAACAATATGACAAGAAATCTGTACTTCAATAATGATCTACACATTCACAGCTATTTATAGTATTTAATTTTGATTCTATTATATTGTACAGATTCTACTTAACAAATCAGTTCATAGAAATTTCTAACAGGTTGATTAAAACTGTTTTATTTTGAAAAGAGTTACTAAGTATGCAAAACAACCTATTTTTTTTACTAACTCCTTGTTAGATTTAAGTACTAACTCTTTTTGTCAATTGCTGCCTAAACTAGAAAAAGATTTGACTATTTTGCTGCAGTAATGAAGAAAAAGAAATGCATTTATGACTACTGAAGACACGACGCATAAAGACTTTCTGGGTAGAAAAAAGGAATTTCAAACTCCCTAAGTTAATTGATTGTTTGCTTCAAAAATTACTTGCAAATTTTTAAGGACTACTTGTTTGTAACACTAGTGAAAAACAGTCATTTGACTGCCACTGTCTTTTTAAGCCTTCATCAAAGTAAATAAAGAATTCAAATAAATTTAACTGATTTTCAGTTATACACTTGTATTTACATAAGCACACAACTGAAAGAAGAGTTCCTTGGAAATTAAGCCAGGAGACACATATTTTATGAAATGCATAATTCAATTTATAAGCAGTAATACTATTTATAATGTTCCACAATATAAAAAAAAAAAATCAGTAAAAATAAACCATTTATTGCACTGTAGTAAGTGTACAGCTTTACGGATTAGGGAGCCCTTTGTTGCGTTTTAAAAGCCCTCCATCTATATATAAAGACATACTGTGTAATTTTTCCACATTACCTCAAATTAATAATAATTACAATGGAATGTATAAAATAAGCCTCTTCAGAACAGGACCCTATGAAAAAATTCTCCCTTTTGTCAGGCAGAAGTCCTCAAAACAAGAAACTATGTTTTGGGACTGTGTGAATCTGTGACAGAGGATAAGAAACTACTCATCACAATGCACTCTCTTCACACTTTTAAACAGACCAACTAAACTAGAAGCAGAGTATGGCACTGACCCAGCAAACAAAGAAAAAATGCTGTAGCTCAAAATCACTGGGAACAGTTTAGAAATCCAAGTGATTAAAACTAATTCTAAAAGAAACAGTTTCCATCTACCTAAAAAAGACACTGTCATACAATGGTAACACTTCATATTCTCTAATGTAATATAAAATGCTTCCTTCACTCCATAGTTTAGATAATAGCTTAGGGCTCATTTTCTTTCTGTTACTCTGAAAGCCATCTGGCATTCATTTAAAAATAATTTTTCACTTTGGGGCTCAGAGAACAAAAAGTTGCAATCTATTTTAAAAGCCAACACATATTTCTTGCCTAAAGCCCGCCAAATACTACTTCATTTCACTGAACTTGAATTTTCATCACTTCTTAATATCTAATGTAGGACCACTAATTCAGAAAACTAATTCTGTCAGTAAGTATCCAGCACAGCTGAGGGGACTGAGCACCACAGTAACACAAGTAATTGATATGCTTTAATGTACCCAATCCAATAAAATATGGAGGAAGTGATCTGCTGCTGAGCAGTACCACAGGTGAAATTACTGCACATGAAACAACAGAGAACTATCCTGAGTTCCTTCTACAGACACCTGTACCTTGGAGAGAGGGTCTGAGAAACTCTCCTGGTATTTTGCCCTCCTGGGTTGACCATATCTTCCTGCATGCAAAAGGGCACCAAAACCCTACCTCTTTATACAGATCTCACGTCCCTAACTTCCTTCAGGAGGTACCTTCAATTTTGTCTTTGACATTTTACTATGTAATTATAAAGTCCAAGAGACAAAGGACTACCCAGGAAAGCAGGAAGACTGCCACAGCTTTAGTCCTGACCTGCCTGACCTGTCACTGTGAACCCTGCAGATGTACAATTCCTATTTCCCTGTGGACTGTAGCGGTCAGGAAGCACTGCATCTTCAAGCGTGCACAAACTGCATATTCACGTAATCCTCCATTTCTGTTTATTCTAAATCTACCAGTCAGCCCAAAGGCCTAATGTAGGCTTATTCTCATACAATTTAACTGTTTCCTATGCCCATGTTTGTTTTGGGTCCTTTAAGCTGTCAGTGGAGAGCAACAGGTGTCTATGTAATGCAATCAATCTGATTTACATGTGTAACATTAAATTCAAAGCACTTTCAGGTTGTGGTTTTTATTTCTCTCTACTCACTACCTCAGTGCCATCAGATAAACTGTAGATGCCCTGAAGTCAGGTAACATGATTTACCAGAGGGGGAAAAAATAATAAATTGAGCACTAAGATACATTTAATAACAACACAAATCTTACGTCATACCATACTTTGTCCTTCAGTATTATGCTATATGCTTGGTTGAAGTATTATCCAGAGATATATGACTGAGACTTTTCTCCCTCAAACTATTCTTAGCTTTTTCAGGTTTTTTTTTTAAATATTCATGTTAATCTTCTTCTAACAACATGAATAAACCAGCTCTAATTCTGAGAATTTTTAAACCCATACAGTTTCACAGCACGTGTATGCACATACCAAAATCTGAACTGTAGCCGATAAGCTGTCTAAAGGAAAATCTGGAAGTCCCAATGTAGAAGATTCTTGAGAGCAGAGAGTTGTAGCAAAAGACAGGAGCTGAGAAATTCTGCACAGGAAAAAGTAATTACAGAGTTTTATACATGCTATCTATATTTAAAATACTAAAGCATAAAGAGTTAAATACAGTAAACGATGCTGAAAATACTTCTGAGTGCACACAAGTAAGGTGTGACCAAAGTTCTAAAGCATTAAAATTCATTATATGAACGCTGCATACAAAAAGCTGTGTGAGCATATACCCACACGTGTTAAAAATTTCTTCAGCTCTGGTCTCTAAGCAGTGATAGAGACACAAAAATAGCATGGAATCCTGAAAGGACATAGCTTCATTCATTCATTCATTCATTCATTCATTCATTCATTCATTCATTCAATTTCTCTTGTAATTATGAAAAATTACCTCTCTGTGGAAATGTTTGATCCAATTGAATATAATAGCTGAAGATGGTCCTGGAAATAGAACATGAAATCACAAAGTAAGTTAATTTTGGCATCATACTGTGGGTCACAGGTCATGAAATATGAAGCATTTCCCATCTTTCCCTCTAATTTAGACATGAGGATTCTACTCACTCCTTGACACAGAATTAGTTTTATTTAAGAATAAAAAAAAGATCAAATTCTTTCTTCTGGGGTTATTTGTGTTATGGAAGTTACTTTTCTGCTGCAACATTCCATGGCAACTCTAAGACTGCATGTCAGGAATTTAAATGTGCAATATGAAAATATGAAAAATGCAGTTTAAGATAAGATTTATTACTCAAGAATTCTTTTCAGAGGTGAAGTAAGTAAAACATAACATCAGAATATTATCTCTACTCAATACAAATGATCCAGTCTTCTGCTATGACACTCACCTTAAAGGGCAGGTGATAAACATCTCTAGCTTGAAATCGAGAGCGAAGGGGTGGATCCAAAGGGTTACCAGAGTATTTAGGTACTGGCAGGCCCAAGGCTATCACTCGAAAATCTTCACTAACCCGAACAATCTTCCATGCATCCAACTCTGATTTTGTATGCTCCTAAATGAATTAAGATAAAGCAACAGGGAGAAAAAACCCACATTGCATCATTAAAAGCTTATGATGACTAAGCTCCAGCTCAACTAAAAGCCCCAATCCTTCGGCCTAAATGTGGTAATGTTCTCGAATGTTCTCATCTTTCATGCAAAATGGCTAGAAAGACTTGAACTGGTCAAATCTGTGGATGATAAAAAACAAGTTTTTCCAAAATGAACATAGATGATGGTGCTGTTGTGATGTTACCTCACATTACATTTTGTGAAAAGGTACAAATGCAACACTCTTTGTACAAGGAACAGAACAGAAACTGATCACAAAATTTATTTTATTCTGAAATATTAGAAGTGCGTTACAATGAACAAGTTTTTTTTTGTTCTTTTTTCCCTCTCTCATAAGTGTAAAGATAACTAAAATCTCCATTTTAGAAGTCTGATTTACAAATTCTACTTTATTTTATGAAATAATGCAGAACTAGACTCCCTCATGAGGACATTAAATGTTGTATTATGTCATGCAAAGGATTCTTCGCACACAAAAATTCACTCTATCTGTCCACATCACAGTAAAGTCCTGCCTAAAACTATACATGAATACACTTCCTTGAGACCTAAATGCACAGTAATTATTCACACAGGAGAAGCGAAACTGAACATTATTTTATATAATACAATAGTCACCAAACAACAAAACAATATTAGATTTAGTATTGTAGCAAGAGATTTATTTCATTCATATACTATTCATATACTGAGGCACTCATTTTGAAACATTTTATCATTAGAGAAGTGTTTAACAGGAAGAAAGAATACATTTTATAACCAAATCTAACTATGAATTCTCATTTTCAGTCTTGAAATACAATTACATTTTAAAAGCTTATTTTTGAAATATAATAATAATGGTTCCAGTAACTGCATCTAATAATTAAATATCATAAAAATATTTTAAAAATATTTTTGAAAAGGCTTGGATCAGAAGAATTTTAACCTCAGATGAAAGGCATAAGAAATAATGATATATTTTAAAAAATTCACTACAGTACTTCAGCACAGCTGGGAATTGCATGCAATAGAGATCAGTGACTGAAGGCTTATTCCAAATTTCCTTGCTGTGCCACATGTGTTTGAATCATACACCTAACCACAGGTGTGACAGAAACATGAGCAAGCAGGTGAGCAAGCAGGTGTCAGACTGACAGGTATGTGACTGGAAACTACAGTACACAGAAGTAAGATGCAAAGAACTACTGGAACTCAAAAAAAAGTAATTTACTTAGGTTCCAAAAAGCCTGAAGAGCATCTAACCAAGCAGTGGGACTCAAAGCCAAAGAAATTAAAATGGTTGAAGCAGTAATGACAGCAAACACAAAAATCCCATTTCCTATCAAAGGAAAAGCCTCTAACCATTTTCTACAGTTTAGATTGCTATTTACATATACTTTTGTAAATTAAAGGCAAAACAACACCAATATAGCGACTGAATATAGAGATGCTCATCTTGACCTCATTCTTTTGGTATCCTAATATTTTAAAAGCTTAGCAACAAGGCTATTGCCATGCTGAAGCATTATCAGAACTTCATGGCAACAATTTCAACTTAAATATCTTTTCACAAGTACATTTTAGTTATTCTCACATTGTGGCTTTCACATTTTAGAAACATACAAGCTTCATACAAGGTTAACACGGACTACTCTTTTTCATATGTAGACAACGTGGAGATGAAAACCTCTTGTTGTTGAAAACAGTATTTTGACTTCTTGCCTAGCTTTCACCCTGTCTACTTCATTCTATGAAATGTCCCAGGAAAAAAACCTTGGTGAGATTTCCCCCATTTGACTCCTAAGTAGTCTCTCCTTCACAATAATATTCCAGCACTACCAAGAAGAGGAGGGGGGGGGGAAAAAAGGAAAATCCAAATAGCATTTCCATACCTGCAAAAGTTTGTCATAACGATCTGCAGACATGAGAAAACGACCATCTTCAAGCTGCATTTCCCTATTCTCCAACAAATTGTTTAACACTGGCAGGACATTCCGCTCAGCCTTCTCCAAGCCTTCCAGAACAAGGATTCTGCCTTCGGTAGCTGCACGAACTGCACACTTTAAAAAAAAAATAAAGCCCCACAACATTTTAAGAAAAATAAACTTCACATATTTAATTAAATCCAGTTGAAAAAGAACCTTCAAATTCTTCCAAGAACTTTCCCAAAACAACATTTATTTCTGTAAGAACACAACTCACAGCAGTAGTGATCAGGAAGGGTGACAGCTGACCACCTTAACAGCACTACACATTCATGAGCTGGAGTTTTACTGCCTATTATGGGGACTGACAGAAATAAGTTCCAGTATTTTTTACCAACAGAGTAAGATATAAAACCTTGCAGAATTTTAGACTAAACACAGTATATATAAATATATGTGGAATCCTTTCTTTTTGATGTCACATAATATTCTGCATTTTTGGGTATTTTAACACCACCAAACAATTCTGGGATAGCATTTTTAACATAAAACATACAATCAAGGTGGTTTCACCTGTTTACAATCATGTTAAGATATTTAGAAAAACGCCCAGTATTCCTTTAGATTTTTCTGAATATGCACCAGCATAATTCATCCTCAGTACATCACTTTAGTCTGATTAGAATGTAAGTCTGTTGAAACCAAACATGGATGATGAAAGCAAAATAGTGCTACAAATAATAAGATTTTTTAAAGAGTGATAAAACTAAAAGGATGTAAAATTATATTCCCTGACTGAATATGGTCTTCTACAAAACCAGAATAAAAATGCAGCCATTAACTTGATAATCTGTTGGAAACTTAGAGTTAGAAAATGGTTTCTTTTCTACTTTATTGATTGCTTGTATATGGCTGCTTATTAATGTGGAGCCAAAATGTAAAACTGGTGCTGATGGTTTTGTGCAACTTCGTCACAATGACATTAACTCAAGTAATTAAGTGCACTTGATATCTATATTCACAATTACTTCCCAGTAAAAGACGCTGAAATACAATGCACTCTTTTTCTTCTTCCAGGTTCCAGAAGTTTAAGCTGATAATAATGTGGCAGGTTTGAGCACAGTCAACATTTAGAGGCACCAGAGTCTTTCATCCTATCACATTTAAACACAATTTTAGACAGAAGCACAGTTGCAAAGGGAGAACAAATGAAATCTTTTCCCAGCATATCTCCTATAAACTCCTACAGAAGAACCTGTCATATAATGCTAGATGGAAATCTCTGATGAATACAATAGATGCCAAAAAATGGGTCAGAGAGAAAGAAAGAAGATATGAGAAAGAATAATGAAGATGCACCAGAACACAAAAATAACCCCCCAAAAAATTACATATGAAAGCAGATGTACAAAAGACAAATGCAAAAGAATAAAGTAGAAACAAAGATGAGTTCAGTACAACAAATTAATTGCTGCATGGGTTTAAAGCACACAATTGACTCAGAGACCCATCGGAGGAGACACAGAAGACATTTGCCCCACTTTTGGAGAGGTGTCAGAGCTCAAAACCACATGGGCCTGGACAGGCTGCTGTTCTATACCACACATGTCCTCACGGGGCATGGCTTCAGGGGAAGCAAAGGGTGAGAACACACCATGAGCGGGACACTGTCTCCACTCTCTCTCTGGGGAAGGTTGCCAGGACCAGCCATGTGGACCCCGCCCTCCCTCGCACCTGCCCATCCCTTCCCATCCCTCAGGGAGTGCAGCTCTGGGAGATGAATGCAGCTGAGCCGAGTGGAGCCTGGCAAAGTGGTCTAAAGCAGAGCTGGCACAGAATCAAACCTCAACAGAGACAGTGTGGCATGGTGCCATTGCGGGAAGTCGCCATGGGGAATGAAGCAGCAGCAAAACCAGGACAAGAGGAGCTGAGCCCAAAGCAAGCCCCAGAGGCATGGATTGGTCAAAAGCAGCGGTACTGCATGGGACGGAGTCCCAGCAGAGCTGTCCAGAACCAGTTGGCATGGTGCGATGTCACCTGGTTTTCAGGCAGTTGTCCATCAATGTTTTTCATTGTCTCAGAGCTAGGGACAAGAAACACTGACTGTGGGAGCACCTGCCATCTTGTCCTTGTCTGGAGAAGCCAGAACTAAGCTGAGGTGGTGAACACCTTTTGCGTGTAAAGCACCTTTTTTTTTTGCATACTTTTGTTGTTAATATTGATGCTTTTACTGTGCATTTCTTATTCCATTGTTGTTTGCTTTCCGTAAATTGGTATCTCAACCCGCATCTCAGACTTTGTTCCTCTCTCACCAGAGAGGGAAGGGGAGAGTATTATTTGCAGTTTAATTTCTGGCTGGCGTTATACCACCACAACACTAAACAATAAGAATAATTAAGATGCTTCTGTACAGTTTAGAAGCATAACTAACAACTGACAAATAAGCCTTAGAGTAAGCTTTTCACATCACCATTAAGATGGAAACAATTCCTAATTACTAATGTATCTAATCTGGACTCAGGCAAACATTACTGAGAGAAGACATTTGTTAATCCTGGTACAGATTTCCAGATCAAGTTCTCTTCTTAGAAAGACAACACTTTTATATCTAGCTTCATAATCAGTGTCAGAGGAACCTGGAATAAGCCCATTAAACAAGTACTAAACCTCAGATTATTTCTCTTCTACTGAACCACTAACTCTTTAAAAAAAAACCCAATAAATTTTTTTCTTCATTCAGGACATCATACACTACTAACAGGCAAAATAAAACACCTCTCTCCTCCTCCCATAAAATGTGCACAAAGGACAAATTTTCTACTAACATTTTTCTCTAGGAAGGTCATTGGTCATGTCAAAAATCTGCTCCAACCTCCTTGAATAGAAAACTTGAGTCTCCAGCAGACAGTCCAATACCTGGCACGAACAAAATGCTATTTTGTCTAAATGCAGTTTGGAGACACAGCCAGAATATGCTTTAACAAACAATTTATTTGCCAAGCTGGTTGGACTCTGGATATTGTAAGTCTATGAAGACTTTATGACTGATTTTTACTAGCTAGAGGAAAATACACATTCTGTTCATATGGTTTCAAAATATTTTGAGTATCCATAGAATCTTGTTGACTCACATTGAGACATACACACTATGGATGAAGGCTTGCCGAAGTAACAGGCTTCCAGTACTAACAGAAACCTCCCTCTTGAACTTGTATATGAAGAAAATCTGCTGTAGGAGTAGACAGCAAATATTAGGAAACAATGTAACAATCATTAACTTTGAGAAAGAGGATGTTCTCCATTAGCAATGCAATCCTGAGAAGCACCTTACTACATACACTGTGCTGACTGCTGATCATCAGCTTACAGGATCAAAATTTAAGAAGTACAGAGGTTGGAAACTGTTTGAAGTTTTTATTCAAATTTCTATTTCTCAGGAAAATAAAATTTCAAAAGATAGGCTTCAAATGATCTTTGCCTACTTATAAGCCCCTTTTACAATCAGATTCAGGAAAGGCTGAATGCACAACCATGGTTTTTTACGTCTTAATCAAAGACGCTCCATAACAATGATACCACCACCACCACCTGGGCACTAATTTACTCTGATTTGCCTTCTTCCAAACTGCGTTCCTCATCTATCTTCAAAGCATATCTGAAATACTGGAAATTGTTCTCTACAATACAACAAAGTAAATGCACACTCCATCTACCTCTAAAGTTCTTGTGTTAAGCAGCATAAAGTCTGCTCTTAAGACCACACCAGCTGAAATATCTCTTGCTGAATTATGCCATTTCTGCATTCTGGTTGGTAATGAGTAGTAAGTTTTTCCAATAAGCTAGGCATATTACAAGGCATCCTCTGAAAACATCAGTTTTAGCTGTGTATTGATAGACTGGTATGGAAGCTAAAACGCATTTAAAAAATCAGAGGAAGGAAAGTAAGTTTGCAATCTGCTGCTGAAAATCATTCTTTAAAAATGCTTCCAAGAAACAAATCTTCATAATTCTATAATGAGAACCCAGAGAGAGTTGGATTGCCTCCCTCCCTCATTAGTTTTGTTCACTCTTAAGTGTCTAACATAAGCCTCAAATTTGATGGCGGGGGGGGGGTGTTACATCATGTAACCTTGTTGCTAAATCTGAGATCAAACATTAATTCTTGTTAAATGGCCAAGAAGGATTTGTTAAACGTTTACTTGTAGATTATTGTCACTGCAGCAAGGGGACTATTTTGCTCATCTGAGGACAGCTGCTGTTGCCTCCCACCTGTGCCCCCAGAGCTCTGGAAGGATGGTAACCTGGATACCTGCTCCAGGGAATACCTGCAGCTACAACAGGGTGGGAGCAGAAACACTTCACACAGCGCTGCTCTTATCGTGATAGCTTTATGCAACAAATACATTATGCAGTATGCTTACGATGGTTTCACACTGCACCTACAAAAATATAAATTTAATCTTTAAAGGCAAAAACACCCTAGGAACAAGACAACCCCAAGCAGCCTTTCATTGGCTTTCCTGTAGCTGCACCATGGCAAGCTCCTCCACTTGAGCAATGCAAAATACAACAAATGCAGGAAGCTGTAAACCCGAATCTTGACATAAATCACAATGTATAAGCATATGGATGAAGTTATATAGTGTCAGAACAGGAAGAAGGACAGAAAAAAGCTTACCACAATGCGCACACTGAAATCCAAAAACGTCGGAGAAAGGAAGACATTTTTATAAAGCTCACCAAAATAGTTTGTAAAGCCTCAAGAATTTTAACACTATAGTTTTCACATAGCAAAATTGAAGTAGTAGTTCTTTTCTCTCAGGAAAATGCTTATTTGCACACCAGAAAATTCTGGTTGCCCTGAAATCCATTTGGAAGTTTCCTGGGGAACCCTAAAGGACCGTTTTCAAACCTGGGCCTCATTCAGAATATGATAGACAGGCTACATTTCAGAACTGTTTTATTCTTAAAAGATGCTAGAAATTGCTCAACTGTAATCAAGAACTGTCTTTTTCCAGGAGCTCCCTCAAGGTACATCTTGGGGATTTTTAGATGATGACTTGCACATGCTCTGAAAACTGGATCCCTGTAATGACATCTCAAGCACAGCAACCATAAGAACACAGCAAAACAACAGTACAAGCAACTCAGCAAACACAAGAACTAACGAGGTAAGGATTCTCTACATCCGCAGCCTACCTTTCAGATGTCCCCTCCAATGCAGTATCTTGTTCCCACCACCCGCACAATATCCCACACAAAGTCATCCACCCAATTCTTTCCATTCAGTTCTGTATCTCATAAACATCACAACAATGCAATGTCCAGATGTCACTTATGGTGAAAAGAGAGCCTGAACAACCATCTGGTAAAAACAACACAAAACTTTGGCTGGTTTTGAACTAACACGATGCTGACTGGCTGCAGCAGGCTAACAAAACTTGAACTATTAAATACATGGTATAGTCTATCTTCCAGACATGGGAGGTTTGAGTCCCTGTAACCTACCATGCTAACAAATACCACAAAACTCAGAGGAAATTGGTATCTTCTAAATTTATTTCCATGGGTCAAATACAATTAATTGAATCTTTACAATTTGAATTGTTAAAACTACCCAACAAGTAAAAGATAACAGGAAAAGAAATTACAGAGATGCAGAATGGAATACATTATGAGCTTTTACTGTCTCCTGCTGGGGAGACTACTTTGCTAGATTTTAAAGATATGTGTAAACAGCATGTCTAATGATATGTCTCTACCAAAGACTATATTTCAAGGTATTTGTTCAGCTTAAAGGCCTCTTAATTCCCTAGATGTTGTTCTCCCTCAGGAGTTGAGCAAATTAGAAACCTGTTGAGCCACACTAAAACAGATGACTACTTACTGCACTGAAGTAATAGAATCCTACAGCCACAAATTTACTGACTTTTCTTACAGATAGGTGTCACATTTGCCAACTTCAGTTACCTGGGACTTCCATGGTTGACCAGGATTTCTGGTAAATGATTGAATAAGAGAAGAGGCTTCCTCCAAAATAAAAGTATCAGCAAAACCTGCGTAGTAAGATAAAGGCCTACTAAGCTACATTCAGCACTTTAAAAGCTAAAATGTCAACTTTTTATGAAAACTTTTTATGAAAATATTTTTATGAAAAAAATATTTTTTAAATCTTGTTTAAAATAAAATGTATTTAATAAAAAAAGTTCTGAATGCATAATGTCATTCCAAGATGAGATGACAAACAGGCCTACCATTCATCAAAAATGTGTATTTTCTGTTACAAAATTTTTCACTTTGTAGATGATCATAAGCTATAGTTTTGCATTTTACAACTGTCTTGGGGTGACTTTATAATGTGTATCCCCTATCGCTGCTCTATGCTCAGAAATTAATTTTGTGCCTTTCTGTGCCTTTAAACTGAGCCTGAGAGGGGGGAGAGGAAAAAAATCCAAGCAAACTTTTCAAAGCAGTTGCTCAAGGACACAGATACACACTCCTCTGCTTCTGCAGCAGCAAGAGCGGAGGAAGCACCCTTCCTGCTTTTCAGCCAGCTTTCAGCTCCTCTGCTCCGGAGGGAGACGGAGAGTTGAACTTTTGTTTTCCTGGGACTTGGGTTTTTCCCTTCTTCTCTTCTGGACTGTTTCAACAACATCAGAACACATCGGGAGAATTTTCCACCAAGGTCCTGGAGGTGGGCCCACACCAACCCAGCTCTGAGGAGGAGGAGAGAGACCACACCTACAGAAGGACTCTGAAATTTTCCCAGGTTTCTCTCCACAGCAAAAGGTTTTATTATTTAGCATTATTACCCTTTTCCTGTGTGTTTGTTAAATATTAAATAAGAGATAAAATAGTTTTTATCTCTTTCACTTTCCTCCAAGTAAAATTTCTTTTTTCCCCGAACCTGGTGGGGGAGGGATGGTTGTAACCGGCCTTCTATCAGACAATATTTTTTCCTCCAAATTTGTCCAAACTAGTACAACAACTTAGGCCACAAGTAGTAGAGTTACACATATTCCAAATGTGATGTTCATATTTAATTAAAATCAATGTAATAGTAACTAATATGATTAGTCAAATTAAAAAGATAACTTAAGAACTAATTCAACCTTTTTCTCTCTCTCTAATGGAGCAGGGGGCTACATCTTCACTATTCAGCCTACCTCCCCACTGAGTTAATCAAGTGTTTTCTGGTAGGTTTTATAGCTATTTTTCTCCTGTGAGTTTAGCAAAAGTACAGAGCAGATACTGTTATCCACTTCTTTTTTTATTTAAAAACCCACAAAAGACAGAGAAATTGCAGTACACCACAGTACTGTCAGATGGGCTAGCTAGTATCCAAACAGGGAATCTGGCTGCCTGCAGTAGTTGGTGTTCCAGTGAGAATGAATGGCCTGAACTGGTGAGGATCTATTTCATGATGCAATACCATAGTACGGAATGAAAAGCAGCTAAAGAAATAAACTCCTGAATTTACTGGAGTTTCAAATCAGAAAACTTGGCTAGAAAAGTTTACCCTAGGAAGTGAATTAACATAGGATGAGAACATAAATACATAAATGTGACAAGAACTGGAACAGTCCTTCATTTCAGTCATTGATTTTGCCTTCCCCAGTCACTGATTTCACCTTCCTCCACAGAATTTTCTTTTCCATTTTTGAAGTATCACACATCAAGTGATCTGTTTTACTTCCATTACCCCTTACATTAACACGACAGTCAGGTGTTTTTGCAACAGTGCCTGCAAACTGTATTTACAAGAAACTATGTCCCTGCTTTGGCAGCAGCTACACCAAGTATCTTAGTACAACGGCGCAGTTACATCAGATACATGAAACATTCTGCCTCTTGGGCAGAAACAAGGCCCAGCAGAAAGCAAACTGAGGTTCTTAACAGATTTATTAGTGTAAATAAATACCTACAAAGAAATAAACCTAGGGAAGGTTTATCTTCTGGACAGGAATAAAGGAGAAGGGTAATTTATATTTTTCTTCCCAATGAGTAGCAAAATAAAAAGGAAAGTAAGTAGTTGACAGATATCTAAAAATTATGAAGTTAGTATCACTCATAAATCACTTTGACTCGAGAGCACCATCCATCAAGTCCATATTGCCTATGGATATTATGATCCCATGTATTACAAAGTATTGCTCCTTTTCCCATAGTAGGAAATAACAGCTGAAAAGGAAGTAGAATATACACATAACAGACACAAACATAAAAAAAAAAAAAGGATCTCACACTTTTTATAAGGAATTATAAATACATGATCCTAATACTCCTCACATGACATCACTGACATTCATCTATATGCCCTGTACATCAAAACAAGATAACAGAATCTGAACTGCTAGCCTAACAAAACCAGTTAAATGCCGACACTTTCAGAAGAATGAATGACTACTGCAAAATGATTAAACCAAAATCACTTCTACGAGTTAAGAGGCTACCATACAGGGGTCCTTAACATGCATTTTTCTTTTAGGTAAAAGATATATGATGTCAACATTAACAAAGATTAATTTAATCCAAATAGTGTTCATTTCTACCTAATATTTCCTTCTTTTGCTTCAATGTTGGACAAAATAAGAAAATAAACAGGAACATTCAGACTTTTGGAGCACTGCATTGCTTGTCTCTTCTTTGTATAGGCTTCACTATCTCACTTCTTGTTCTAGATACACAGATACTGCAGCAATAGTCAGTCCATGAAGTTACACTTTGTGACAATGTGGCTGTGGCTAACTTAGCAGCACATCAAAAACCCACTGTAACCTCCAAGGCTGTAAGTTAATAAATCACAGAATCACACAATTCCCACTCAGTGGTTAATTTCTTTTAAAAGCTGAATCATTCTTACACATCTCTTTAGTAAGATATAGAAAGCTTTTTATCCGTATACACAAGCATACATCCATACATACGTGCATACACACATACACACTCTCAGATATTATCTGACTCTCCAATATGATTATAATTTCATTCAATTAATTTCACGTCTTATTTTATAATTCCCTTTCTAATCTGCTTTGATTAAAAGAAGCCCAAGTCAAGTTTGTGTAGTGCTCCTCCAAGGGATTTCATGTTATGTTCATTTTACAGACGGGATAGTTTAAGCTGTCATTTCTGTCACTCTGGGTGTTTAATTCGTTACGACATGAAATCTTTCAAGCCACGTCAGAAGATTATTCTTCTGTATCTTGACAACCAATTTTATAATATAATTAACCCATGCAATAAATTAGAAAATAAAACCAAGAGGTTATTTAATTAGCTCAGTAACAGCAATAATGACATTTTTGAGACGTTTTACAGTGAATTAACAGCTGAAAGCCAAAATTAATGGCCCAAAGTAAAGACAAGAAAACAGAATTTTCTGCTGTCAGTACATGAATTAAATAATTCACCATTACCATCATAAGTTCTTTATTTTACATTATTTTAATTGGCAGTGAATTTGACAATTCAATGTTTACCTTTATTTAATGATCTCCTATTTCTGAGATATTTCTATTTTTTTTCCCCTCCCTTATCAGGTATCTCTTCTAACTACCCAACTCCAATTCTCCCACTGGATTCACTCTAGTACTAAGCAATGCTGATATGCAAGAATACTTGATGGCCCTTCAATATATATTTCAATATGTAATTTCAACAACTGCTTCCAAATCACCACCTTCTAAATATATTTTAAATAAGTAACTGCAATCATATTCTGTAACTTCATGTTAAAATATAGCTGATGTTTTTAAACCACTGAGATAATAATTTACATAATTTAATCTGTCACTATTAAATGTGGAGCTATAAACAACTACAACATCTTAACAATTGCTCAGAGACAACTTTGCAAACCTTTCTAGGTCTGCGAACCTGATGATCCACTAAATTAAAGTTCTTTCTGGCCACAAGATGCCAGGTTTTGTTACAGTATATGATTATTCAAAGTGCAAAGTAACTATATTACTATCTTATGACTTGCTTACAAAGAGCCTCATATCTTAAACAACAGATAAGTTTTATTCAACCCATAGAATTCAGACATGGGAGTTCTGGAAACCAGACTTTCAAGCTCTGCTGTCTTCTCTTGGCTGTCACGAAGAGCAAGCATGAGATTCTACAGGAAAGGAAATGGCACGAAAATCTGAAAAGCAGAATCTGCTATCTTCAGTCACATGAATTCACCTTCTCTTTGGCTCAGCTATGCCAACTGGAGCAATCCAAGATCTTTAGGGAATATTTTATTAAGGCTTCCTACTGATACCTTTCTCAGTTCATGGTTTGTAGTTTAAAGAAGAGTAGCATCTGGCTTCTGTAATGCTCTGAATTAGTACAGCATCTGCAAACCTCAAAATCATTAAAAGAAATCATTGAAATTCAGGCACCTGTGTAATCTGCAAAACTTTATAGCTCAATATAAAATGGAATAGTTAGATGTATGACAGTTCTAAACTTAACTATGTACCATATTTTATGTATCTTTAACTGAAATATAGGATAAGAAAACTTCAGCTGGAACACCACTATCTATCAGAGTCACCTTCATGTTTCCAGTATTTTAAAAGTGTTCATCTAAATACCAATTATTTATTTTCTTATGTTCCATTCAGAGCTTAAACACACATTGGTTATAAATACAACGAGTGAAATATGAGCTCAGGAAAGACATAATTCCGACTGATTTTAGTACTTTGGTATCTTGCTAAAGGAAAGTCTTGATCTGAAGTACTGCTGTGCTGCATTCTGGCAAAAACCTATCAACTGAAAGTTTCTAACTCACTGAGGAAGGTGGTCATCTTAGACCTTGACCTTAAAAAGTAAATCTTCCCAGAGTGTTCATACTGGAGTGAGATGACTCGAAATAGCTTGTACAAAGTGCAGCTGCCTCATACTTACACTGAGATCACAGTCTACAGACAAATATGGTGGCAAAAGACCATCTCCCGTCTTGGTGAGCTTCTTACAGTCCTCGATACAGTGGCTCTTAAAAATGTTAGTTAATTAATGCTCTTACACCATGGGTAAATTACCTTGACTATCCTGTAGCAAGTTTGAGGTTAAGGCTGTCCATAACAGCAGACAGGCATGAAGCTGACATTAGTCCATGAGTTAATCCCACAACCTACACAAATGCTCTCATCTTCTGGTAAATGAGAAGCCATTTACAGCCCTAATACACAGTACAGTACTTCAAATTATCTCATATTGTGCAATCCTCACATTTCCAGGTAAGCATGAAATAATTTGAATTCCTAGAAGTAACTAAAATAAAATATATTTAGATTAACTGTTAATTCTTCATTCTGAGGATATTCCATTGCCCAAAGTCATTTATTGCGGTTTCAAGAAAATCTATTTAAAATTTTCTTGAAAGTTAGTAGGCTTAAAAAGAGATCATTAGGAATTAAAAAAAAAAAAGAAAGGAAAAATGTTTCTTTAAAAGAGGGAACAAAGCTTTCTGGTTTTCCCTCACAAAACATTTGTACAATGGTGATATCATTAACCTCTATAGCACCACCAACTGAAAACTCTTTTCGATAACTCATTTAAGTTCCTACTACAACCCAGAAACTCACCCGCCCTATATAACTAGAAACCTAACTTCTATAAAAATTTTAGGTATCTAGGAAAACAGACATTGCATATGAATTGTGTATTTTACCTGCATAATCAGAAAGGAAACATGCCATTGATAACTTATGAAGAGAAATTTTACCTAACCCAAGTCACTCTATGGCTACAGTAAATCAGCTACTGGTCTGGGACAATACTGATGGCAGGAGTGTTTAAATCATTATTTGATTCCATGTCTGCAGTGAGGTTCAAATCCAATCTCACAATTGCCTCCCTTTACTGTGCTTGGGTTTCACAATACAGAGCAGCCATAAAACACATGAACTAGACTCTTTTACAATTAAACTAGGTCAGAAGATTCATTTCAGGAATACATCTAATTTGCTGCAAGTTTTGAGGAAGAGACCTAGCAAGGGTAGTGCTTATCTAACTTGCACAGAATGGATCTTACTCTTACCAAAAATGGTCTATCTAAATCAACCCTGTAGTACTCTTAAGAGACCGAGTAATCTTAGATTTGGGTAGAGATAACATTTACGATAATCATGAGATCATCGTGCAAGAGACTTTCTACTCGGATTAAAAACATGTCAATCCACATACTGATTCTTCATCATATAAACCACGACTTCCTTCAAACTACTTGTGAATAATGACTAGGTGGTGTGAAACTGCAACTTGCCTGGTCAAGATAAAAAGCACTGCCATCTCGGATCTCTCGTCGCTGTTTGAGGTCAGTTTCTGTGGTGTCCCTTGAGAGCGCAATATATTCAACCTCCCGCTTTGTCAGCTCCTATGGACAACAGTCTGAAGTCATTGCAAACATAAGACTATAACCCGAGTAAGTGAACTTTAAGGATCGGCCTAATGGTATAATTGTACAAAAGTGCTCTAGGCAGCAGCATAGTGATCTGAAATAACTGAACAAAATCTAATATCTCTTATTTTAAAAATGTTAACAGTGTGTTCTGCCTCAAACAAAACGGTTTGAATTTCTGCTCAATAAACTTTATATTCCCCAAACCTATTCTAAAAACATAATAACCAGCTATATACTCTTTCCATTGAACACCTGCAGCACCCTGTAGGTTTATCTTCTGGTTCCAGACTCTGAAAAAGAACCAGCACCTACAAATCACAAATAAAAATCAGAAGTTTTCTGTAAAAGATTGAAATGTTCAACTCTCACTATTCAGTAACACTTATACTGTGTTTACACTTATAGCTGTGATTATTACCTGCACATGCTCTGCCAGTACACTGATGAACTATATTATTCTTATCCTCTCTTCCTTGGCTGTCATGAGATGCACTCTGCATCTGTAAAACTACAGACTATTTGAAAAAGGAGAACCCTTGGGTTATTCTTTTGCTTATTTTGATTCAATATGAGATATACTTAGAATTTGCTATCTTAAAGGAATAAAGCAATTCACCCATGCATTTACAACTGATATTTCTGCTACTTCCATCTCTGGGTTATAATTCATTCTGTTTAGGAAACAGATTCATAATGAAATTCTCTTAGCCCCTACCCCTCAATTAAAAATGTCATTGATTTAACAGACCTCTCTTAACAGGTAACTTTCAACTATAGTTGTATGAAAAAAATAAAACTAAGATGTAAAGCCCGATTAAAACTATTTCCTTTCCACTTTTTAAGTGCCTATTGGGTTACAAAGCCACCAATTCCTTTATGTTGCAGGTAGATAACAGTTGTACTTTCTTTTAATTAAAAAAAAAAGTGTTTTTCAACAATTAGCCCTGTGTAGGAATGCATAGTAGCTTTCAGCAACAGCAAATAGAAGTTTTCCAGGCTTATATATATTCATTAAAGGCACCACAGCATGTATCAGCTCACATGGAAAGTCCAGCCTTCACATAATTTTTTGGCATGGCATTCAATCAGTTGCAGCCTTTTTAACAGATCTCAAGTGCATACAGTCTGTGGCATAAATAACAAGGCACATTCTATATCCCATGCCTGGATATCAGGTGTTTTTCCAAGTCCTCTTTTTAGGTTATATCAAACTCTTCTCATTTATTTTAAGGAATGCATCACACTGTTAAGTATCGCATCTGGTTTGCTGAATTAAGAAATCTTTTCTCTCCTTTATAAAGTTCAAAATCTTACAGCTTTCTACTCTATGCTCTACCTCAGAGAGCTAGTGTTTGAATTAGTATCTTTTGATTTTTAAATAAATGGCTGATCTTTATGACAACTGTTTACATGCCTCCATTTGTGATCCCTCTGCTCAACCAGATTCCAGACAGAGCTCATGGCAGACCAAGTCCTACCCACATCACTTTTTGGGGCAGACATCCCCCTCCTCCTGATCACTTAAGGGCACTGATGTTTTAAACGTGAAATTTTGTACATGATGCTGCCATGGTTCATGCAGATGGCTGTGGGCACATCCTTCCCACATTCCAAGAGAGGATCATACACGCATCTACTCTTTCTAATCACTCAGAATAACTGTTCCCAAATGTTACTCAGAACACTTCTCTCCCAAATCCTTTCCTTCATTTCTTTTTTTATGTAATGAAGCAAAAACTATTTGTTGTCTGTAGCAGTAGGCAGATAACTTAATCTTCTAACATACATAATGCCGAGAACAAACTGCTTCTCCATTTGTGATAGCATATGGTAACACAGTTTTCCAACTCATTTTTTTTCCCCTCGAGTTTAAGCAGAAAAACATGTACTAAAATGTCTGTACTTCCTATTTGTCTATAACAAAATCTGAGCTTTGGAAAGAAAATTTATGAAAAAAACTTATTTACTTCCTAAGTAGCTTGCTGTGTAAGATTTCCTAGGACTACCTTTTACCATTTGTCTAGTATGAGAATGACTGACATTAATAACTATGTCTCCAACACATTTAAACCAACATACTCACCAGATACTGCATGGCAATAGATCGCCGGAGAGGCCCAGGAGGCCCAATAAGAAAGATGTCTTGGCCAAGAAGATCTTTCTGCATTATCCATCTTAAATGGTGGACTACAGACTGGGCCAGAGACTCTGTCACTTTGAAACACAAAGATAAGAACACATTAATAAATTTTGAAAAGTGTTAGATACCTGGCCATTCAACACTTTCTTTGAGCTTATCTCCAAAATTAAAATACAAGACACAAAGCTGTACTGCCCCAATCTGGGCAGCTGAAAAGCAGAGAATTCCACACACAGTTTATAACAGATCATTTAATTTACATATAGAAGTTTATACATCTATCTTACCCACTTGCTTTTTACTCTGCACAACTTCATCCTTAAAAAAACAACAACCGACATAAACGGGAAAAAAAACTTGCGGATTTGTATTTCACATTAAACTGATCAACATAAAGACTGTTTTCTATTACTCAATGTTGAGTGGACTCCTCAGCACCAGTTAATATAATATACATACATTATTAACATTTTGTAAAATATTTATCCAGCCTATATCCCAATGCTCCCATGAACTTCAAAAAAAGTTCAAAAAACTCTGATTGCGCCAGACTAAGATTAGTATTCAGGGACAAACTTAATTTCTTACTTTTTAAAAAGACAACTGCATTCCTGTTTATATTTTCACACAGCAAACCAAAGAATTAAATTATTAAGGAAATGCAAACTTTGTCATGTCACTACATTGATACCGTACAGCTTCCAAAATCATAATAAAAAACAAATCAAAGCAGATCTATTTACTTCTATTAAGAAATATCATATGCATTAATTTAAAAAGTAATAACCTGATGATAATTAAACTAAAACTTTTACCACATGCATACAAATGTTGGCAGCAGTGGAAAGCATCATACAAAAACAGCACACTGAAGGAGCGGCATTGTTCTCATTGCCACATATCACCCTATCCCCAGACAAGTCTTTCCCATATCCCCCAGCAAAGCCTGGCTCTTTCTCAGCCACAAGCAAAAAGCACTAGTGCAGGAGGAGAAGGCAAACATAAGCAAGTCCGGAGGGAGATTTATGTACGCATGTATGTGTATGGTTGCTTTCAGAACAGTCTGACAAGACTAATGATGAGGTTTGAAGCTGGAGGCTCAAGGGCAGTAACTGGGATGCTGAAGTGCAGCAAGAAAGGAGCATGAAGCAATAAAATCTACAAATGAATACTTGGTTATTTACCTTTTTCCAGTGCAATTGCTAGGTGCAACTAGAAGCCAACATTTAAAAAAACAAGACCCGGTATTACATCTGAGACAGGGGAACCAACATGTGCAGGGCAGAGTTAAGGACAGCAGGCAAGAGTGCCACTCAATTCTGAAGATTCACTGCTGAATCTTTGCAAACTAGAATTAAAATCCATTTTTGTAAGACCATAGAAACAGTATTAAATAACTGTATGAGAATCAAGGAAGACTTTTCAAGCATAAAGGGGGATTAAGAAAAATTTTAACAAAAACTAAATGAAGGTTTTGGTCTTTGGTCTGGCACTTGGGGAATCCATTTGAAATCATCTACTTCCAGAGAAATTCACAATATCCTTACCACCAATGTGAACAGGAATAGCGTACACATGCAGGTGAGCAATCCATGCATTAGGATTATCAGATTAATTGTAAACAAATATTTCAGCTTTGCCTTATTGTCTAGTTTTGTTTTCTGAACAACTGTCATTAGTGTGCCCAGGATTAGCTTTCATATATGGTGTGCTGACATCAGAATGTAAAATGTTTTCTTCTTCCTCACTGAAGTACTGTATTCCAAAAGCAATGCACATCGCACCACACACAACCGGCAAAGTGCAAATCAATTCCTTGCAGGGAATAACACGTTCCTTTCTACAAGGTTTTCAAGGAAATTAGGGAAGTTTCTATTAGATATATTCTTTGGGAAATAAAGCATAATACATCACACCAGACTAAGTGCTCTGTCCAAACTTTGCTACTGGACAGGTATGGAAATTTGAAAAGCACCAAACAAAGAAAAAGTATTATTTTCAAGGTACCATTAAAATTTTAGGACAGATCTCACATTCGTTATTACTTCTACCTGGATGAAGCCAATGTGCCTCTAGTGTATTTCTATAGTAGCTGTTCTCAAAAAAAAAGAAAAGTACTTTGCTTACAGTGAAAAAATACACTTGGAACTCTTTCATGTCAAAATTCATGCATTAGAAGCACGGCAAAACCAGCTTTGACACAGCCTGACTACAAATGCCTCTGGCATAATTCTCATTAATATGTGTAGCTATCTTTTTCATTTTTAGGGTGGTCTCAAGAAAAAAACCCAGCTCACACTTAAAAACAGTACCATAAATAGCAAATGACTTTAGAATGTTCAGCAACATCTGTCAAAAAAACCCCGTCATGTAAAAGAGAACAGAAGTGTACAGCATTCAAAAAAATGTAAAATCATAAAGCGTGATCCCCATGAAAACCTTAAGGAATTTCAGGGCACTTATATTGCCATCATTGTGTTAAACAGTCCAAATGTACTCTGAAATAGCAATACAAAAAATACAACTTAGTGTCTGAGAATTTCCTGCTTTTTTTGAGAAAAGGACACGAAAGACAATTCCTTATCAATACATTTAGTAGAAAAAGGTTTCCTTGATTCTCCATTCACATCATTCTCCTCACAAACAGATTATACCTAGATCAATTATAATACATGTTTCCAATCACAAAGTAGCACATTGACATCTGCAAACTCACTCAAAGGAAGCCTGTTACAAATGATGCCAATGATTCCAAGCTAGCATTCCTTAAGGTGAACTGTCATGACAGCAGCTTCCACTTGTCAGTTCCTTCAGTTCTAACATGTAATATCTGTACATTGTTCCAGACACTAAACCTACTACACCTTCCCAGTTATTTTTAAAGTCTTTTTAAAATCAGAAGAATGTAACATTTTCTCGTACATGCAGTCTGTGCTGCACAAACTGTTTCCAAAGCACAGGATGCTTTTCAAAAGCAACCTCAGAAGCACATACTCAGTATCTTGTATATTATTTATATATATTTAGACTACTTGTACTGTCTCTGCATTGCAAGGCTTTCAAGTTCTCTAATATGACTTGAAAAAAATTCCTCTCTATTCAAGAGCTGTATTTCAACTTTACCACAAGTACTGAATAATAATTTTCTATGACATTTAGAAGACAGGGCAAATTCACTGAGGAAAGCATGTATATTACAGCAATATTTATTAATTACCTGATGAGTCAGATAGCATTTAATGCAAACTGGGATTGCACAACCTGTTTAGTGGCACTCTGCTGATTTGCAGTAGTTAAATAGCAGGCCCAATACTCTTAATCTGCAGGATGGTGCATAGTAAGCCTCTGCAGTGTATTCTCTAAGACACCATCTGGCACATACAGGAGAGTAGCTGGTGCTACAATTTGCTATTCCTGTGTACCAAGGACAGACAGAAAAAGTGCATTCTATTGATTTGTAATAAGTGATAAGTAGAACAGCACCTAGCAGAATCTGCACAAACATTCTGTAAAGTGAGCAGCTGAATCTGAACAGAGAAATCCCCAAATAAAATGTAGAAAATGTTTTAGATAGATTTTGAAGCAAACGCAGCAGCTGCTCTTGTTTGATCCACAAATCAGCTTTTGACAAAGCCAAGACTGAAACAGCTATGCTAGCCTCGGAAATATTCCAGTTCACTCATACTTGAATTCTTGGCACACTCACTGAAGCCATAAGATTCGTTGGAGATACGAGACAATATTTGCTGGCAAGTCCTTGTGTCCCACTTACAGAAGAAATGCCATAAATGAAGAAGACTGCAACTCTTCCCGCTATTCAGACCGTCAGGTGAACTGATTCCCAAGAATACCTATTCCAGATGTGATACAAAATACAGCAGAACTCCCATCCCTGTATGACTCTGGTTGATCACATAATAACCAACAGGCGCTTAGAACACATCAACATACCTAATTTTCAGCAGAATAAAAAAAACCCTCTGCATACCCTGAACCTTGAGTACAAAGCATGCTCATTGTCTGAAAATGGCTCCTTGTTTCAGGAGTGCTAAAAATTAAGGACAGGAACAAGATGTCCCCCCTCATCTGAATACCGAGGGGTCCTTTAGCTGTCCATGGCAGTCTGCGGTACATCCAGCACAAGGAGCAGCTGCCGTAAATACAGCTAAGGGAGAAGGGGACAAGGAAGAAGGTCTTTGTCTAAAAACATAAATACATTTCAAAAGGGGGATTTTTCAATTTGATTTTTCAAATGAACTCACTGAGACTCATTTCACAGCTTGTTCAGGCTGGGGGACAATGAGGAAAGAGAGTGAATTGGCCAGGACAGGGTGAAGGAGGCAGCATGGCCAAGGTGGAGAGAGAGGCACTCCTATGTGGTCCGCTTTCAGCTGCTGCCATTTAGCAAATAAAGCATTGCTGCTCGTCCCATTTTATGCTGATGCACAGAACCCAAAGAGTTTTCAGTCTCACAGCGTGGTTACATCACAGACAGTTTTCACTGGAATATTGCTTCTCCTCATAAATTTTTCATGGAAACAGTCTTCATTCCAAAAAATTTTTGGTCTTGTGGTTTTAAGGAAACAAGTTGCAAGTCTTTACAGGGGCTTAGAAAGGGGGAAGTTACTTCTTGGATGAGACCATAAACTCATTTATCAATTCCTCTGAGTTGATTACTTCACAGAAAGGTATTAGTTCAACACAGAGAAATCATATTTCTCCATGTGAGAATAAATTAAAAGATAATATAAAGGAAACATGTAAAACCAAATAGCTTTCTGGAGGAAACCCTGAACGGGATTCTGAAGACTAAGTTTCTCCTAATGACACATAAACATGGAATAAGTGAAACTATTCTTAGCTGGATGTACTACTCAGAGAAATACATAATCAGAGCAGTCATCCATAGCTCAGACTCCAACTGGAGGGACATAGTATGTCTGCATTTTGAGCACAACAGCTCAGGCCAGCACCAAAAAGTATACGAGAATCCAAAATAAAAAGAAAGAAAAATTATCATAAGATACATATAGAAAATAAATAATGGTTTTCAAATACGCAAGACAGAACTACCATGAATGAAAAAAGTTCTCTACATCAAGGTTATGCTAGATAGAATAAACCTCTGGGAACTAAAAGTATGTCCCAAAAACCTAAATGAAGCATTTCAACAAGTTTTGTCACAAAAGAATCATTCATTACTGGAGCAAAGTGTGCAGAGAGGTTTTGATTCCTACATCACCAGCATGTTTTAAGAACATGGAGGACAACCATCTCTCAGGAGTGGTTCAGAGTTGACTGATCTTGTTTTGAAGCCCAAGGAACAGTACAGACAACTCTCTGAGCTCCATCCAGACCTTCTCTGTAGGTTTCCATGTTCCCATGTATGCCTGTGCCTCATTCTCAGCACAGACAAAATGGGGATAATGATGTAAGAAGTCCAGAGCTCTACTGACAAAAAGCCCACTGTTTCAGATTCTGGATGAGGTGGTAACACCCAAATAGCAGAACAGTTGGAAGTGTACATAAAAACTCAAACTGTTGAAATAATCATCATCTCTGACAGCAGACAACTTCCCTGAGGTTAAGAGCAAAGAAATGTAATGACTAAAATTTTTGTAAGCATGAAATTACAGTCATCCTGCAATACAACCTGTCTCTAGAAAGTGTTGCATTCTGGCACTCAGATGTAAAGTTAACATAAAAAAAGAACGAGCACACATTCCAGTGAAAATCTGAGCACACTTAAGAGCAAAAACTGAACATACACCTGTACTAGCTTCCATATGTGGCACATACCATTCTGTGAAGACATAGAGATTATTACATGCATGAATATTCTGTTTGAATTCCTCACAATAATTACTGTTTCATGTATTTCAACTGAAAAAAAGTAACAGAATTCATCACTTAATCCTTTGAATACACACGTCACTTTTGATCACACATTGGGGAGGGTGCTCAGACTGAGGACAGCTGGCACAAAACGACACTGTTTGAAATTAATCTTCCACAATTCAATGCAGTTGCATGTAATATCTCTCAAACGCACTTGCACCTTCTCAGAGCAGCGAAGCCCAGATGCAAAAGAACATCCCTTTTCCTGCCCTAATGAGGATTTGACATCATTGAACAAAATGTCCTGGAAGAGCTGTGTTAGGAATCGTTTTGTCAAGATTAATAAATAGATAAAATGTCAACTACATTATCACTTTCGTAACATTTCCAGAAACCATTAAGGAAATTAGTACACTGTCATGAACTAAAAAAAAAAGGTGCATTCTTGCAATTCAGTTTCAGATCTAAACTATCACAGAAAGTCATACACAGTTTCTCTAAAGTATAATTAAAGAAACAATCATGCTTTCAGACATGGTGAGACTTTAAAAATGTAGGGCTTATTTTTACTGATGAAAGAACAAGCAGTAAAAAATAAGTGCCCTCTTTCTAGAATGTGTCAGACACAGTTATGATAAAAATCCCATTAATAAAATTCCCTTGTGCATGACTCATTTTTACTTGTCACTTACAAAAATAACTCATATTTTATGTACCTTTAATTATTGTCTTTCAAGAAAAAGCCATTTGACAACAACAGCAAAACAAATTAATATTTCACATTAACACACAAAATGGAGCATTTTGTAGAGAACTTGCCAAGTACCTAGCAAAAAACCTGAAAAGCAAAGACATGGAAACACATCCTATCAATTTCTGCAAAATGTAATAAGGTGCAATAAAGGAGTTAAAAATCAGTCTAATTTGGTAAGACAAAGAAATAAATATTTTGGTATCTATGTGACAAAATGACAACTGTAAAGTTTTGTAGGTACTTAGGACATCTACATTCTTTATTCTGTTACGATTTTTTCAGATTTTTAAGGCAATTGTTAAGCCTAGAAAATAATGCTGAGTTTAGAGTATGTTATAATATATCTAAAATTTGCTGCAAATTTTAGATACACACTTCCAACATCACCACATTTTAACATGGCTTTTATCTTCTGGCAGAAGAACAAAAGCAGAAACATTCTACTTCACACAAATTATGAGCTAGAAAACAATACTGCAATACTAGTAAATGAACTGTAATCGCTTCAATTCCCCCCTACTAGTTCTTACTCCACTACAAACATTACAATGTCAGAGACCTTCTCAGGGATATTTCCCGCTTAAGCAAATGATCTAATTATTTCTAGTCTTAGTTTAAAAGAAATCAGGTAAGTACATTTATCATTCACATTTAATATTAATTACTAAAATAAATTTTCAAAATATATGATGTTTTAGTTTATAAATTAGTCTAAACATACAATTACTTCCATTTGGTTTACATCAAAACAACTTGTATCTACAGCAGTCATTCACCCAGCAAAACAAGAAGTACTCTTAAAAGAAGAAAAAAAATGTTAAGTGATACACATACACTCTCTAAATATCTCACAACAAGATGATAATCAACATGAAGTCAATACAATCTATTTAACTCCACTACAGGAATATATCTTTGTTCTCCATAGTAAGATAACCAAAGAACTTAAACACTAAGGGTTAAAAAAATTCCTAAGTTTAAATACACAAAGAAACTGCAATGAAGTATTTGAAATAGATTTCCTGCTATGAAATACATCAGTATTCTATGTTACTTAATTTTAACTCATTTGATAACTAAGTTTACAAGCAAAATTTTATACCTTAAGTAATCCTACTTCCAGTACATGACTACTGATGAACAACAGTATCCCAAGCATGACACAGGCTCCTTTCAGTCATGATTATTAAAAATTAAAAAGAGAGAAACAACTAATAATATGTGTTCTAATAAACGTTACTATTACTTGGTATCAGATTAACAATAATAATAATGTTATTATTACATGGTATCAGATTTTAGCTAAAATGTCATTATTCTGTACAAGCTCCATGTTTAGAAACCTTTTTGCTATCAGTTTTCAACGACTTTTTCCTTCTTATAATCATTAACTAGAAAAATCTCTCCTTTGATTCTACCAAATGCTTTCATAATTCTCTTACCTTCTCAGTCCAAAGAACTGAAAGAGATGCTGTTAGAGTAACTTAGAACTAACATTTAGCTTGCTGAAAAGTGTGAGTTGAACAAAATATGTAATAATGGCTCAGAAAGCATTGTTAAAATTAACACATTTGGTACAGCACAGAAAACCAGAAAGCAGATCAATCTACCAGAATTATAAATAAGTGAAATGGATCACATCAGTCATTAGCATAGACAGCTGATGGCCTTCATGATCAAAATGAGAGAAAAAGCATAAAAATTAAAGGATGAAAAGTGAAAATCTATTATTTAAGGAGCTGTGAAAAGCAATACAATGCAGCATTTCTCAACTGTTTGGCTGCATTCCCAGGAAACTCACGAGGAATGCGAAGTGACATTACAGTCTAAAAGAGAAACCCTTTCCTCATAGGCTACCCTGTAACAGCAATGGCTGGCACATGGCACTGGAAATTTTTGGTACTTTAGATCACCTGGTAGGAAAGTGACAGTATGATGCCTACTGAGTTTTGAGACTTCAGCAGCCCACAATCCAGATTTAGATCAGTGATCTGGCCCACCAGACTACTGGCAGATTTCACTAGTCAAATAGTGAAAGCAAACAAAATCTTCCTCTTGCTCCCACAGCAACTTGACCTAGCTGAAGATGTCCCTGCTCATTGAAGGGGGATTGGACTAAATGACCTTTAAAGGTCCCCTTCCAACTGAAACTGTTCTATCATTCTGTATTTCTGCTACACCTCTCAAAGGGCTCATATTTCAGAAGAAATGTTGCATGACAAAATAGAGGTAAGAAACAATAATCTAAATATGTCAATATTAACAGAGTCTACTATCCCAGTTATTACAAAATCAGGAATCACAGAAACACAGAATGGTTGAGGTTGGAAGGGACCTCTCGATATCAGCTTGTCCAACTGTCCTGCTCAAGCAGGACCACCTAAAGCCTGTCTGACGAACTGCAGCACTATTGCCTAAGAAAACAATATAAATTTTTTATATTGCCAGCTGTGCAATGGCAAGTCTATCATTGATACTATCAGTGCCATCCTTCTAAAAAAATAAACAAAACACACCAAACAAAAAAAAAAAAAAAGACCAGTGCCCCAGGAGTTTTCTTGATTCAAAATGCCATAGAATGGATTTAGACATGCTCCTGGAAAGCACATGCACTTGAAGTGAATGATTACACCCACTTTCCACCTGTAGAACTGTGCAATGACCATCATTGGGAGTTCTCAGTGCTTGTCCCTGTGTAAACTGTAATATAAGACTTGCATACCCTTTTAGAATGCCATGTGTGCTTGGTTTTGGTCTGCAAATTTATCTGAATGGAAAAATGAGTTATTAGTGGATGTTTTTAAACTTGCATTCTGGATATCCAGCAGCCTACATGTGAAAGTACGGAACAAATGGCAACTGATCATTTTGGATCCTCAGAAAACATCTGGCCTGTATACTGGGAAAAGCCACAATGCAAACATGATTCACCTCTGATCCACGGTGCAAAAGGAAAAGCTCAAGAAGCACGTATTCTCCATGAACAGTCAGGAAATAAGGATAGCTGCAAACCAGTGACATTTGTAATAAGGTATCAAAAGATAATGTGAATCAATTTTAGGTAAATGTATGTGCCTTGTTGATGTGCATAATTGGCTGCGTATTTTCCATCTGACAGCATTTTTCATGACTATGCAACTGACTTCTCATTAACTTGATGGATTGCAAAGATCTGTATGTTTGCTGACAACAATTATGTGATAATCTGGGAATACTAAATATCACAGTAGGAAAACACCATACATCTGCAAACTCATAGGACATACAATCATATTGCAACTGAATGATAATTCGTAACAGCCACAGTTTTATGACCAAACAGCTTGAGATTATTTTTAGAAGTAATCCTTGGATAAGAACCCTTTTGAACAAAAACATGAGACATATACAAATGATTCTTTTACTGTCCCATTGACCAATGGGACAAGTTATATTCAAAGTTAAGATTCCTATACAACCAGCTGAACCAGAGATGTAATAATGAACTAGGCAAAGACAGTCTACGCCAAATTGCATGCTTTTTCAAAATATACTTCTTAGATCATTTCAGTAAAGTCAGTGAGGTGATTGAGTGACTAGAAATTTTTTTAATAAAGCCTTGAAATTCCTTCAAAAGCAAAGCAGATTCTTACTGTAGTTCTGAGGAACAAGTTCGGGGTTCTTCGGTGTTTTGAGTTTAAAAGACACATCTCCAATAGTGACAGTATCACCTGAAATAAAGAAAATAAGCATTTTAGTTCTTACATAGTTAGATACTTTAAAGTATTTAAGGTTCTTAAAGTTTAAATCATAGGCCTGCTGTGGTGAGGCTGACTATGGGTTCACAAAGAAGCCTCAAATGTGTTTGTGTTTACTAACTACTCTAGGCTGCTTTTCAGTAGATCAGGTACCTGGACATTTTACATTTAATTAATATTACTTTTTCCTGTTTTTTCTTTTATTGCTGCTATTACAACCTTAAGCTGTTGGGAGCTGTGGAAATTAAGCCCAATGTAGAACCCCATTCCAGCCACCATTGCTGCTTAACTGAAATTAAAACCTTAGCACATTTGCCTGTAGAACTATTGATGCCTTTTCCTAGTCTGAAAATCAAGAGTCAAACACGGTTAGAAGGGAAAAAGGGATTTTACCTCTGTATTAGGTGCACCATGTCCAAGTGGAATGCACCTCAATGCACACCTCAATGCACACCCCCAAAAGATCTGGTGTAACATTATAGGTCTTACTAATTAGCATATCTATCAAAGATTCCCCAATGAGGGGCTCAAGTGAGCTCCCCTTCCCCAGGAACTTTCCCCTGGATGGTTCTATCTTAGTTTACAGAATATGTTCTGGAGAGGACCTTGGTGTCTGGGGCATTCTGATCCCTACCTATGAAGCTTCTAAAATGTTTAGTCTCATAGCTTGACAAATAAGTCCAAGAATGTAGGCAAAAAACCACTAAGAATGCAAAAGCTATAAAAAGGTATAAAAGGAGTATAAAAGAAAAGGCAAAACAGCACCATGACATCACTATCAGTGAGAAAACACTTCTAGGTGTGATGATTTTCCTGAATTTTCATGCAGCCTGGAACAGTATCTGCTGGAGGTACAAAATTAGATATTCATGCCAGTGGGCCCTTCCTGCACTTCCTGAACATATGGCTGCAGAACCCGGCACCTTTCCAAAGTTTGAGTGGTCTCAAGCACTTCTTGCTCTGGATTTCAACAAACCTAAAGCATCTGGCCATTTTACTTAATGGCCTCTTCACTAGGACCTGCCTGTCTTATCTATCTTTCTGCAACCATAGGCTTGAATTAAATTGCAGGGCATGCCCTGTGCACTTTCTCATGGAAATCAAAAGTGAAATCTAGTTTGCAGTGAGGAAATGGGCAAGCACCAACACAGCAGTGGTCACATTGAAAAACAGCACAATACTCAAAACACAGGAAAATGAGGTTTAGACTAGAAACAAACCCAAAGTTTATTTTCTTTCAAGAGTTTGGGTCCCATAAATGAGTTCACAAGTATTAAGACCATGAAACTAAGATGACTCTAGTAAAATGATGTTTTTCCCATTACTGTTGCTAAAGATAACACCACCTCCACTGCACTGTAGTGCATGCATGAAGATGGAGAGGATTACTGGAGTAAGACTGCTGCACAGGGGTACAGTTTTGCCACAGCACTGTGATTACACCTCCTTTCCAAAAGCTGAGGCCAAGTTTTGGAACTGTCTCTTGTGTTTGTGCTTTTCTCAGAAGTGAGATGTAGAAAGTAGAGAGCCCACAAACAAGATCAAACAAAGATCCAATCCTCTTGTAGATCTGTCCTTTGGCCTATTCCATCCAAGAGGATCCAACCTACAGTTGCATATCTCTAGCATCACGAAAGAAGTCAAATGTTTGGAAGTCCAATGCTGGAATCAGAAAGAGAGATGCTGGAGAAGCAGCTTGCCCAAATTAAGAGACAACTAAAAGTCCTCCAACACATGCAGTAGTTCTCCTTTCAGTCAGCTATGACTCTAGCTTTGCACTCAAATGCCGTACTCTTCCAGCATACCCAGCTGTTACTGCTCATCTCACAGGACTGAGAATCCCCAAGGTCTGACTAGATTTATAACAGCCAGAGTAGAATCACCTGCAGTAACAAACAGGAAGCAGTGAAGAAAGGATTACAGCTGACTTCCTCCTAAACTGAAGGGTTTGACTAGCATGCAGAGATTGGGATTCACAGCTTGACATACATGCCTGCACATGGGTCTTTCTGTTGCTTCTGGACTCTAAATAATCAGCCCTCCATTTTTCCCTAAAATATTGGCAAAAGGTAGTAAGCCGGTGATTGTTCAATGCAACAATACAATACACTTCATGCAACAATACAATTGGAGCAATACAGTGTTCCAATAGCTTGCCAGAAAGTGGGACACAGGCAACAGCAGTACTGCCACATACAAGGTGGACAAGGATTCATCCCTGGTTCTAAGGGCAAGCAGAACCAAGCAGTTCCCACTCACCATGCTAGAGGTAAGCACCCTTCTTTGATTGCGCAAGAGCTCAGAAGTGGAATGGCTCCAAACAGAGCTGAGGGAAGCTAAGAATTAGGCAGCTGTCTAAGGCTTTAGCTCCTTTTTTGGCCCTTGCTGAATTTTCATTTCAAATGTACCAATGAGTACTGCACCCTCTCCAGCCTGAAGCATTCAAATGCAGTCCAAAAGAAAGTTCTACAATAGCTTAGAGCCCTGGTCCTGACTCTGGAAGCTCTTACATAAATTAAAGTCACTGAACAACAGACACAAGCACTGCAGGGACTCAAATCTAGACTTTGGCTATCCCAGTGTTTTGCCTATCTCTTTAAGTTTAAAAGTAAGGAAGACTATTTTACTAAGTATCATCTCCCTTCCCCTTTCCTCTACTGCAGTTCCAAGCTCACTCTTTCTCAGTGGGGAACAGCTAATGGGGAACATGACAAGTCACCAACATTTTTGCCACCACACCTTTTTAATGTGGGCCACCCATGGTGATGAGGGGGAGCCATATGAAGAGTGGCTGACATCACCTGGCTTGTTCAGCCTGGAGAAGAGGAGACTGAGAGGAGACCTCATTGCAGTCTGCAGCTTCCTCATGAGGGCAAGGGCAGGGGCAGGAAGTGATCTCTTCTCTCTGGTGAACAGAGAGGCATGAAGCTGTGTCAGGGGAGATTTAGGAAAAGGCTCTTAACCCAGTATGTTTGGGCACTGGAACAGGGAAGTAGTCACAGCCTGACAGAACTCAAGAAGTGTTTGGATAACATGCTCTCAAGCACATGGTGTGATTCTTGGGGCATATTCCTGCTCAGGGCCAAGAGTTGACGATCCTTGTGAGTCCCTTCCAGCTCAGGATACTCTATTATCTATGGTTCTATGAAAATGCCTCCAAGTTGATGAAAACACCCTGGGAGCCCACTGCTTCCTGCAAAAGTTGACATCTCTCTCAGTAGCTCGGCCTGGAACAATTTTAACACTCTAAAAAGAGCAGGTTTTCTTACATATCCCTAAGAAATTAGTGACAGTTTATTTTCTCTGAATTCCCCAGCCAACATGCAACGAGACAAGATTATATGATTAATTAGCTCCTAGCTGAAATCACCTCAGCTCAATAGTAAATACTATTTCATGCATACAAAGTCTTCCAAAACCCAGTAAGGCCAAGATGCAAAAACAACAAGATGTCAGACTTTTTCAATACATTGGGATGATGATATCATCTATAGGATAGAATTCTAATTACCTCATTTATTAGCACAGTACTGAAAAGCCTTAGACGATTTCCTGTACTCCCTTAAAAAAACCAAACAAAAAACCAAACAAATCAAAACTGAGTTTGGTCTATGTGAAAAATGGAAAATGCATACCACCATGCAAATTCTGGTGGTATTTATGTGAGTCCATAACATGCTAACCCTTGATCAACACATCAAACCATGTTCAAAAATCCCACAAGTATTCCAGACATCAACAGACCCTACCAGCTTTCATGAAAAATGGGCTGGGAGAGAAATATATGTAAGATGTGATGAGAGCTGAGCACACAGTCAGGGTATTCAGCTTTTAATAGGTTTGTTGCTGCCTGGAGACAAATGTTGCCTCCAGCTTGCATCTGTCTAAAAAGCAAAAATATTAGCAGTGTTTAAAAGAACCATAAGCAATAATAAACCAGAGTCCATTTTCCTAGCTAAATGAGCACAGGGAGGATTAGCCCACTAATCTTATCACATACTTCCACCTGGGCTATATTTTCTTGTCTCAATTTGTTTCTTCTGTACTTGTTTAAAAACTCATGTTTGGTTACTCCATTTCCAAACCCTTTGAACAAAGATGTCATTCTGGACAGGCTCTTTTCCATGTTCCACCAGCTGGCAAGGAACTGATAACAGCCTGCTTAGTAAAATGGTGGTGTTCAATCAGAAAAACCCATAATTTGAGCACATATATCCCAAACTGTTTGACTATATGGCAAATTATGGAACAGCCCACGTCAACCCATCCCACAAGCTACTACCACACTGTTGTGGACAAGAGCTATACCCACAGAATTTTGTGATGGATACTTTGTAGGCTGTGTCAGGCTTGCTTGGGCAAGCAGTGAAGATGTGCTTCTGCTTTCTTGTCTCCCACAGAGAAAACCATAACCTTAGGTACCACAGCCTTTGGGGGAAACAGTGGGATACAAGCACTGCATAATGTACACAAAGAAACATGGCTGCTGAAACAAAACAAGAGCCACATAAGCCAGAATCCAAAAGGTAAAGGGGACATCCCATTCATGGGGCAGACAAGATATAGACACAGGAAGTCTTTTGAGAGTCTGTGCAATAGGGGTCAAAAATTGGCAGCACACAAAGATTGAAACCCAGTAACAGGATCCTAAAGAGACTCTCTGATAAAAAAGGAGATATGAAAACAGCCTCAATACATGCAATGAGCTCTTTCTACTGCATCTGGAAAACACAGGTGTGAATTGTACCTCTGGCAATATGGAAATTCATACATGGACATATAGCTACCCAGTAACTGCAGAGCACTGAATTATATGCTCTCTTCTTTAGACCAACATTTTAGACAGAAACAATATTATGATCTTTATCTGCTTTTTACAATAACTGAGAAGGGCTCCTCAGGTGAGCAGGCGTATTTCTTCCACTCGGCCTGAACAGAAAGGCAGCACCAAGCCCTGAGCTGCAGAGGAGGCAGCCGGAGCCTGGGAAGGCACTTTAGCAGGGCACCCTGCACGAACACCCTGTGCTTTTTTCTCTCCCCCAGTATCTCCTACTCACTGTCAGCCAATATGGAATAGTAGGTTTGATGGACCTTTGTTCTGACCCACTGTGGATGATGTGATGCTGCAATCTCAGTTAGAAGGCTTCCTGAACATGCGGGCTTACTGTGCACTGGGCACGTTTGACGGGTCTCAAAAGCTAGTAAGTACCACACCAACTATCCCTCCTCACCTCTCCACTTCCCAAGAAGAGACTATTCCCTAATCCTACTATTTATTCCTGTATGCTGAAAAGAAAAAGCCACTGCTGTTTAAATTATTTACAGCAACACTGGTCACATATAAAGATAAACAGATTGCATATCAACCACACATTAAGAACTTAAAAAGTAGAAAGAAGTTTTATTCTACTTGCCATTTTTCTGGTAAAATAACATATTAATTTAAAAAGAATGAAATTAATACATTTTAAAATGCTATTTTTAAATAAAGAAATAAAGAAATCCTACTGTAAAAGAAAACAACCTGAAAAGATCTATACATGTATTTAGTTTTTTGAGTACACAACACAAACAGTTCCAATCCCACATGTAAATCATATTTGTATTACCTGTGTTTTATAAGACACTACAATGAAGCTTCAGGAGCATTATGTTTTTAGGTTGCTGAATTTATTGCCTTTTGGCCTCTTTAGTCTTGAAAAATAGGTGAGATTAACACACTCTCCTTAGTATATTACACATTCACTTGTTCACAGACCATCCATCTGGTTTCAAGAGCCTGGAACAGCAAGAGCTTATTAAAACTGTGAAGGTGCTAAGCTCTGCTAATATTAATTTCTGTGTGATAAAATCACTCCTGTTAAAGGAAAGTCTGGAATCTAGATTATATTCAAATGTATATTTCCGGGTCTTAACTTCATTCTAATGTGAAGGAGGGAAAAAAAATATGCTTTGAACCAGTATTTATCCAGCACAT
Source organism: Corvus cornix cornix (assembly GCF_000738735.6). Taxonomy (NCBI): domain Eukaryota; kingdom Metazoa; phylum Chordata; class Aves; order Passeriformes; family Corvidae; genus Corvus; species Corvus cornix. The sequence goes on along the minus strand of NC_046332.1, from coordinate 57,388,150 downwards.
TTCCATAAAGAAACAGACAAGAGAGTCAGCCCTTACTAATCCTTGAAGAGCTGACTTACTGTGAAGAAACAGAAATTATACTTTCCAGTTTTTTTTCTTTTTCCTTAACTTTTCCAAACACATTATTCAGGGGAGCAAAAAAAAGGCAGCCCTATAACTTACTTCTTTTTTACATTTCATAGCAGCTATTATTGCCTGTCTTTATGGCTGCAAATACTATGTTTATTGAGCAACACTGTCACCTATTCTGTACCTCATATCAGTATTGGAAACCTCCCAAACACATGAATATGAGGGACAGAAACCTATTCCCTGCACCCACAAGGTTTAGGTTTGCTTCTTGACCACCAGTGCCTTTACACACAGATGAGGTGGAGCTCAGCTCCTGTCAACAGGCCACTGCAGTCTGACGGCTGCTGCTGACTGAAACAGATTTTGTTGTGTAAACATTCTCCAAGCTAGGCAAAAATATCCACTAAAGTTGTGGGGTGTTATGGGCAAAAGGAAGTCTGTCTAAAAAACCAAAATAATGGCTTCAAACATAAAATTTGAATATCACTCAATTTCTACTCAACATTCTTTTTAGACCTTCTATTCTTTTAATTTTCAGGTTTGAAGCTAATGCTAGATTTTCCAATTGTCTGTTTTGGGCTGGCTAATGAGTATCTTTACAGGTTACAGTCCAATGTGTCATGAACCCAAAATCTTGGTAGTTACTCCAGGAAGAGAACATTTTCATTCACTTTTCTGCATTAGTAGAAGATCAACAAACATGAAGGCAGAATCTTATCTGACACTGATCTCTGCTCTCTGGTGACCAGTGAGAAGACTCAGGGAAATAGCCTGAAGCTGCGTCAGGGGAGATTTAGACTGGATATTAGGCAAAGGCTTTTCACCCAGAGGGTGGCTGAACCCTGGAACATGCTCCCCAGGGAAGTGGCCACAGCACCAAGGTTGACAGAGCTCTTGGGAGAGCACAGGGCCAGGAATTGGACTTGATGATCCTTGGGGGTGCCTTCCAACTCAGCGTGTTCTATGATTCTCTGATCCAGCCATGCAGGAAGCAAACAATCTTTACTTAGCAAGAGCTGTTACTTGTTTGGGCCAATACCCTGAAAGTAGGGAGTCTGATAAAGCTCAATTACAAAAGTCTTATGAGGTGAAAAGTCAATTTTAAATGTTTAATACCATGATGCTCTTACACAGACTTGATAAATTTCAGAATATCTCTTCGTAATACGTTTACCATGTGAAAGAGGTGTTAAGCTGCCCATTTCATCAAATATCAAAACACTTCAGAAACACTGGTCTTCAACTTAAACGTAAGTTTACCACCAAGATGAGATCTGATGAGCTGTCGCTCTGTCTGACTGAATCTCAAAAACCTTCAAGGACAGATGTTCCACAGCCATTCTGGCCAGCCTATTCCCCTGCTGCATTCAACCAGACATCACTCAGCCAGTCCCCTCCCAGCAACACTTTAGTCCATTGGCAGATCTTCATATTTAAAACTTTCTGAGGTTTCTGTTGTCCCAGTTCTCATGTTTATCAGGGTCCTTCTGGGCAAAATGTCTGCACTCTGACAAGATGGTAGGGATTTTGTCCCTAATGCTAAATTGCTCTTTTACAGTCCTGCTGTCTGTCTTGACTGCCACTTTTGTACGTTCCCATTTTGTGTTTTAGTTCATTGAGAAATTCTCTGCTTGGCCAAACAGGCCTCCTGCTACTGCAGAATGGTTCATTCCTGAGCCACCATTAAGTTTTCTTTAAAATTTTCAAGGTCTCCTGTGTACCTTTCATCTTCATAGTTGTTATCCAAAGGATTCTACTTAGCTATCTCCTGAATAAGTGAAAGCTTGCAGTCCTCAAGTCCAGAATCCTAATTCTGCTGCTCACCTTCCCAGCCTTCCTCCAGATGTGCAACTCAGTCATGTTCCAGTCACCGAGATCCAGGCTGCCACCTGTGACCAAACTGGTCACAGCTCTTCCTTACTTGAAAGCAGCAGATGAAGTGAAGAGTCAACACTGACTCTGGCATCTGTGTTACAAAATTTTTACCAACACAGCCTAGGAATTACCAAAGTGCACGCACAACACCAGATTGCCCTCCTAGCTGATGTCTGCATGGCTGAAATCCCCCACGAGCATGAAAGCTCATGAGTGGGAGGTTACCGCTAGCTGTCTGTAAAAAGCGGTATCTGCCAGCTCCTCTTAGTCACACGGTAACAGATGCCCACCACGTCACCAGTGCTCCCTTTCAAATCTTCTGTAGCCAGAAGCTACTTTTGTGAAAAATTAGCTCAGAGTGTTTTAAAACTGTGTAAAGATTTATGAAGTTCATTTTGCTCACTGGAGAAAAACCAGACTATCTGTTCTAAACTGAGCTTAGATAACAAGTACATTAGTATAATTTCAATAATTTATTTCAACGAAAAAGAATCTACAACTGAAAATCAACAGAATTGTTTTTGAAACTTCACATTTACTGAAAAGTTATCCAAAATTGACAAAACAGCTTTAAAATTAGCTATGGCATTGCCTACAACTATCCTTAGTCCCTGAGTACGCCAAGCAGCTACAACTTCGATCTTACGCATTAAACTGGGCACAACTTGTAGAACACATCACCATGTATCAGGTCTCTAACAGTTGTTCAACAGAAAAATTACATTTCAAACAACTGGTAAATATTAAAACTCAGAAACTATTTAGTGACATCCAGTCATGGGCCAACAGTGAAGCCCTAGAGAAGCTGACCTGTCTAACATTTCACCCCTTTGTTCCAGCTACATCAGCATGTCTAATAAAACACACTGGTTTTTTTACCATGAACCTTTTCTTTTCTAAATGTTAGAATTATTTGAAATAACCCAGGCATAACTCTGCAAACTTTCAGACAACTGGCTTTGAAAACTCCCATCTCCATTTGCTGCCTTCTAAGTTGTGCTGACGCAACAACTGTACATAAGGCCTCACCATAAATCAAATCCCTGGAATCATTTCAGTCACCACAATGCAGCCCCTAAGTACAGCTACAGAGGCAATGAACAATTATAGGAATGTCATGAGAAAGAAGAAGGAATGAAGTCTCTTAAATAGGTTTTGCCTATGAAAAAAAATATTGTCAGAACCACACTCACAGCTGTCAACACATGAACTTCAACAAAGATAATGACACTGGTAAAATTGGAAAAGGCAATGTGTCAGCAAGCATTTACACTCATCATCAACCAGTTCTTTAGTCTTTGGACAGTGACAAACCCAGAAAAAAACCCACTTATAAACACACAGTCAAATTCATAGTCTTCTTTCAGATTATCAATTTTAACACAATCATTTAGATCCTGTACACTGATGATGAACATTATAGGATTCCGAAGAGTGACAGTTTTCACAAGTGACTGTGTTTTACTCAGTAGATACATTTGTATGTACTACTGAGATCTCCTAGGCTTTAAACACAAGTTTGATTAGGAACTGGAATTGACCAAAAATTTCATATATGGAAAGCAGAGGAAGTGAACCTGGACAGCAGTGCTGCAGAAAACAGCAAATGTAGCTAGCATATATTTTGGTCCACATAAGTGACAAAGCGTAAGTTATTTTATCTACACTGAGCAGCAAAGCACACGAGAGACCTTCCTTTGCCTGTACTATCTGACTGGCAATGATTTTTATTTTTCCAGCTCTTCAGTTTGCATCTAATTCAGCATTTGTTCCCTCTAACTCCTTTAAACAACTCCAATATTGTGTATTCTGTCAGCTTTAAAAAAAAAATTCATATTATGTATAGATTAAAATAATTAAATAACAGTGAACTGAGTTACGTAGAACTTCACTTTGTGCAGCTCATACTGCATTTAAAATAATTCATCACAAGTAACTCTACAGTCTACAAAAACTTGATACTTTTCAGTCTTTTAGAAGGAAAAATGAAACCTGCATTAAAAATTATTCTGACGGTCAGCCTTCTACAACATTTGCTACTATAAATTGTTTCCCTCATTAATTAAATTGTGCAAACCCAAACCCTTCCTAGATATTCCCATTACCCTTTTGTCATGGAGTCTCTTTCACTTTGAGACTTCTCTTAAGCTTTACCACTTGATAGCTTTAGCGATTCTTCCACAGCCCCAGTGAACCAGCAAGCCATATTCACTTTGCAAAGACTGAGCTGAAATGCTAAGCATGGCTTCTTCATACATAACACCACAAGATCAGGCAGCACTTTCTCCCTTACACTTAAAAGGTACCAGGACAGACAGTAAATCCAACCTGGCAGGGATGTCACATCCAAATTACTGGGTACACAACAGTTTGCCGTTTAGTTGACTCTTAACAGCTTCCAGCCTTTTCAGGCACATTTTGTTTATTTATGGAAGACACATGCAACCCCAACACCACTTACAACAAGAATTGTAATTACAGCAGCTGCATAGAAATAGTAAAAACACATATGGTACAAAAAATTTTGGATCATCCTTAGTAACTTCAGTATCTGCAAAGAAATGCTAGGGTCTGCAAGAGGACATGTAAACATTTTAAAAATAAATTTAAAAAGTATCCACAAAACAAAACACGAAAAAACCCAGTATGCTTAATACCAAGGTCCCAAATTCACAGAAACACAGGAAGCCCTATAAAGAATAAGATGCCTCAGGTGTCAGGAGGGCAAATATCCCTAAGATTAACTACAAGATTCTCTAGAGCTTTGAGACTTAAATCTTTCTACCAAAACTCCTACCATCATTGATTGTAACTGGGAATAGTCCTATTCTTCACATACATACAGAGTGTATTCACGAACATTGCTGAGTTAAGCTCAGTTGCATTCCATAGCACATGTAAAGTGATGAAATACTTTTAGCTACATTTGTGTTGGGTTTTAGGAGCTCTCCTGGGTTTTTTTTTCTGTTAAAGGAATTTTCCCCATACATGTTGCTAGGGGGACAAATTACTGGGGGCTTAAGGAAAACAAAGACCTACCCATTGAGGGTGGGGTGCATCGAGGTACTCTTTTTGTTTCACCTGGGTGGGGGACAGTTGGTCTCTGGTGTTTGGAGGGAGAGAGAGGCTGTTTCGTCCTCTGCTTTTTCCTTCTGCCAGAGAAACCCTGGGATCCCAAGCCCGCCTTCCCTGCCCCGCTGGGAGCCGGGCCATGGCTGCCCTGCCCCACCGTTGCTTTGAGCCTTCGCTGTGTTGTAGCCCTGCTCGCCCAGACCTCCGGGGGGTTCCCCGTTTGGATACATCTCGTCTGCCACCCGGGATTTGTGCTCGTCCCTGCCGTTCCAGCCTGCCGTTCCCGAGGGTCCGGCCGGACACCGGGACTGGCTGCCCAGGGGTTTGTGAAGCCTTTGTCCCATCCCTTCCCGGGATCCCAGGGCACCGGTGCCGCGTGCTCCCCGAGCTCGCTCCGGAGCGCCCCCTGCAGCCGCGGGGGAACCATCGCACCTGCCCTGCTCACCGGGAGCCGCCAGCGCCCCTGCCGGCTGCGAGCGGAACTGCACCCGAGGGGAAAGGGCCCGACAGCCGAGAAGGCTGGCACTGGGTTTGTGTTTGCTGTTACTGCCATAGTTGTTGTTGTTTGTTTGACTGGTTATACACATACAGATATATAATAGTAAAGAACTGTTATTCCTATTTCCCACATCTTTGCCTAAAAGCCCCCTGATTTCAAAATAATAATAACTCGGAGGGAAGGGGGATTGCATCTGCCATTCCAAGGGAGGCTCCTGCCTTCCTCAGCAGACACCTGTCTTTCAAACCAAGACAATTTGCTACCATTTTGTGCTGCTAAATTTCTTTTTGTTCTTAAGGTTACTCATCCCAATGAAGGGCTGAAAAGTGCTGAGCTACCTTCTTCAGGTGTTTTATTTGACTCACTTCATTGTTAACTTGTTCACTTTCACCGTAATTTGTTTGATGCTAAATAACTCTAGTCTTTTTAGTACCTGCACAAATAAAATATTATCTGTTCACAAATTCTTGAAGGAATTTTCTAGCTATCAATTCCTCAAAGACTTCCTTCTTGAGTAACTTTTCAGAAACTAAACAAAGAAATTAACTGATCAACTAACAAACAGATTAAAAAATATTAAAATGGAGAGAAATGGGATTAAAGGGGTTTAATTAAGAGCTTGAGCAAGTACTCCACCATCAGAATCACTTGCAAATCACTACTCATCACTCACTCTGTACTTAGGAGCTTTGTTGCTTTTGGCATTCATCCTGAAAAATGTCAGATACCACAGGCATATGTTACCCTTTCCAAACGCCACTTCTACTCGGCACAGGCCCGTCACCTGTCTCTAGGGTCACCAGAGGATATTCCAGGGCAGTTCAGGTCATCCTTCATGCCATCTGCAGGCTCAAGGTCAACCCTCTATCTCATTACTCACACTCAGACACGCACCAGCCTTGGCAGCCCCTGACACAAACACTGAGGCACTGCCTCAGCAGAAAGAGGAAGCCATGTGACACAGGAACAGAAAGCATGGGAAGATGTGATAGACACTCTGCAGAGCACAGTGGTTCTCACAGGCACGGGCTGCCCCTTGCTTCACTGTGGGTGAAGCACTTGGACCAGAAACTATCATGAGCCACAGTAAGCGTCCCTGAAAGCCTGTGACTGAACCCTGCCCTCTCCCCTCATGCCAGGTGAAGGAGAAGACCTCTGAGATCAGTGAGTCCAACCTATGACTAAACACCACCACATGAACTAGACCATGGCACCAAGTGCCACATCCAGTCATTCCTTAAACACCTTCAGGGATGGTGACTCCACCACCTCCCTGGGAAGTCCATTCCAATACTTAATCACCCCTTCTGTGAAGAAATTCTTCCTAAAGTCCAATCTAAACCTCCCCTGGTGCAGCTTGAGGCGATACCCTCTTATCCTATCACTTGTTACCTGGGAGAAGAGACCGACCACCCTCCTCTCAGGGAGCTGTAGAGAGTGATAAGGTCCCCCCTCGAGCCTCCTCTTCTCCAGGCTGAGCAGCCCCAGCGCCCTCAGACGCTCTTCACGGGACCTGCACTCCAGACCCTTCGCCAGCTCCGCTGCCCTTCTCCGGACCCCCCGCACTCACGAGTATGAGACACAGGAGCGGCAGCACAGCCTGGACAAGCCCGCAGCGCACAAGGCGGTACCTGTCTGCCGGCCTCCCCACGGCCCGGTGACACCGCTGGCAGCTGTGGCCGGGGCAGGGGCAGCCCGGGGAGGCTGCGCGGGCCGAGACACCTGGGGGCCCGGGGTGGGTTACCTGAGCTGTGCAGCGCCCTGACTTCGGAGCGGCCGCACCGCGCCGCGGCCGCACCGCCGCCCACCACCTGCCGCAGGAGCAGGCGGACCCTGCGCGCAGCGGGACCCCCGGCCCCGCCGCCCAGGCACAGCACCCGCGACGGCATGGAGACGGCGGGGAGACAGGGAGAGCCAGGGCGGAGAGACAGGGAGCGCCGGGGCCGGGCCGAGCGCGGGGGAAGGGAAGCGCCGCCGCACAAAGTCCCGCCGGAAACCAGGGCCGGGCGGGCGCGGGCCGGTGCCGCCGGGTGCGGGGAGCTGCCGGAGCGGGGCCGTGGCCCCACGGGCCGGGGCGTTCCACGGGAAGGGTGGGGGGTCAGCTGCGGGGACAGCGTGTTTTGTTTTTGTATGAGGGAGGCTGAACTTCACAGCTGGAGACGTTTGAAAGATCCCGGAGAGCCAGGCGCGGGCAGCGGTGCTGAGGTAGATTGGTGCGCCGAAGGTATTTCCTAGCTCTGATCTCTCAAATGCTGCTGCGCTCATGGGCCCTCCTGCCCCAGTGCCGCCCCTCGCCTGCGTTTTGAGATTCAGTCGTTTCGTACTTCAGGAGGAATTTGAGTTACTCCGGAGTGACGTTTGGCTTAGATGTGAGATTTTTGTAAAAGGTCATGTTGCAGAAATAGATTTCAAAACTGGCTTATTCCAGCTAAAGGTAATGCTCTTGGATTTATGTAAAATCTCAGGAGTAAAATTTAGAATAATTTGTGAAAGGCTGAAGCTTTCACGATAACTAAACCTAATTCCAAGGAAAATCCAGTTGAGACTTGCATCTCAGCACCAGTAGAAAGACAGTGAGGGACCTTCGTGGAAGTAAAAGCCAGAGTGAAGCCACCACCTTTATCAGCTGTACTTCAGGTTTTGCGTGTCTCATCCAGGAGGATTTTGCTCCCGTAAATCTGTCATTTCCTGCATGTTTGCAGCATTGAACAATTATCCCAAAGGAAAGTCATTAAAGTGGGAGCTAAACATCAGTTTAAACACAGACAACCTAGAGTTCTAAGCCCCCATAGGATATTATGAACTATGAATGTTGGTCTCGTTTCTGCAGCTCTGTATTAGGTGCGTTAAACATTTACAAGAGGTGAGATTTCATGATCTTCAGCATTTCCTGTTTGCTACAGTGTTGGTTGGGTATAATTTCTATTCTTAGTACCTAATATGGGTCTGTGAACCTGTTTTCTGGGTCTAAGGCAGGATAAACTAAATTGAAACATCCTTTTATGGATATTGCCCTAATTTCTTGTAAGCTGAAGATCACAGATGCTGGAGGCTAAAGATAGGGTAAGTAACAACAAGGTCTGCTGGAACAGAGTAGAAGGCCGGTGAGGCAAAATAACAATGGAATGGTTTACAAATGTATTTTAGCAATCTGGGATATTAAATTAGAAGACTACATTATTCTTCTTTGTCATAGTTATTTATTAGAAAAAAAGTAATAAACAGGAACAGATAAGCAAGCGATTAAATGCATCACCTGAATGGTGAATAGGTTTATGCTATGCTGAAAATAAGGAGACATTTCAGTTTTGTACACATTCACAGTAATTTCACACTGAATTTACAAAGTCTCCTTTTACCTCTGTGTGTGTGTATGTATATATATACACCTGTCAAGCTAAATGCTTTAAATTTCAGCCCTTTCTGCGTCATGTATCTATAAAATGTTTTGCTTTTTAAAGCATTGTCTTAAAATTCTAAATTAATCAACTTTTCCAAAACTTCAAATTCAGCCTGGAGTTCAGCCTCCAACTTTCCATCTGCACCAAGAGAAAACTATACTTACTGATTTTCAAACTGTTGCTGTGAAAGATATAATGGAAACATTGTTATCACTGTGCATAATTACAGATTGGTAATTTTGTTGCATATATACATGTGTACACAAACACTTAGATGCACAACTTGAATGTTGCACTGTTTTTAGGCTATACTCTCAGTCCTGACAGCACTCAAAATTTGATACAATAGTGTGAATGTATAGAATCAACCTTTTTCTTGCACATGTGAAATTTTATCTGGCAGTACAATATAAAATTATTGCTTGAGTATGGCATCCACCTCACTTGCTAATCGTAAGTGATGCATGTAGGCTTTACATATCTGGTACTTGCTCAATCCTCTCTGTGGAAAGCATGATTCCGTCAGTGGTTGGGTGCTGTCATGAAATGGAAGGATTTAGCAGTTTGCATCTGGTGTGTTTGCAAAGGTTTTCAGCAAGATTTACAGCACTGGTAACAAACAGCAATTTCATATTTTCATTCCCTGACTTAACAGCACTCTTATTTGGAATGTCAAGTTTCTTAACAAAAATATTTTTCCTTTGATTAAACAGAAAAGAACTTATTCCAGAGAGTGAGAGCTCTAAAAGCATCCCTCTGAGTTGACAGTTTCCAGACTATTCTCTCTAGTAGCTGTCAAGTACTTTGCTGTGTAGGTCTAGCTGCAAGACTAAATTAGACTCAGGTGCAGCCTGTAAAGAACAATACATCATCTCTGCCGGGTTGTGGTTGGTTCTCCTACACAAGAACAGAGAAGATAGCTGAGATGAAGTCCTGGCTTCATCTGAACTTCATAGGAAATCTCCCACTGAATGCAGTGAGGCCTGAATTTTACTGAAATGGTCTGGCTGAACTACAGTAGTAGGAGTAAGTCGGTTTTCATTTACTGTTAAAGCTTTGTCTAGAGGGTAGGTTTAACATTAAACTCCTTTGAAACTATGTCCAGAGAATGTGAGGAAACAAAAAAGGGAAGTCTCTTAGAATTCATACCATTCTCTAGTGGTGTGGGTTCCATCTGGTGATACTAGCAGAGAAAGTCAAGCCATTGATGCGGGCCTTGCTTACCATTAATTTTCCTGAGATCAAGAGGTTACTTCTGTATCATTTCTTTTCAGTTAGGCAAAATTAGTTTCCTTGGAATAAAACTTAGAGTTGTTTTCTCAAATTAGCTGTAGCCACTGATGTTTTGCTTTAGATAGATGTAGAGAGAGTCAGACTTCTTTTCTTCTGTTAATGTACCAATTTTGAACAAATGTAAGTACTGATTTCCATCGAGCCACCTAATTCACTATAATGAGTCCTTGTAATACCAGAAGGTGCTTCTCTTGTATGAAATTGATTTGTAACAATATAAATCAAATAAAAATGGAAAGGCACAGCTGTTTCTTTGTTGACTTGAATCCTAAATTTGTCCCCTAGTTTAATCCAAGTTGATATAAAAAAAGAAATGGATCCACCAATAAGATACAAAAGTTCTAATGTAAACTGTCTTACCTCCTAGTTCTTGCTAAACTGACTTTCATTCACTCTTTGTATCTAATGGTTATTAGAATAGCCACCTCTTTCCTCTGCACTGTTATAAAATAAGCAAAAGTCAGTGCTAGATTTTGTTCTACAAATGGTGTTTATAATAGATTTCCCACCCCAGAATGTATAATTACTGCCCTTTTAGTTAAGGATTGAAAGATTTTTGCTATCTGTTTGTATGACAACTTCCTTCTAGAAATCAAAATCCACTCCATTAAAACCCACTCCATTAGCTTTCTTAGTATCTGTTCAGACCCCTCTGTCTCTTGAGTTTTTCTGTGCTGTTTGCACTGTTACACTGAACTAAAACAGTGAGTAAGGATAAAGTCATTATTGATTTTTTTAAGAAATAATGACATTGAGGTAAGGAGGTTCTTGCCAGCTGATTGCAGAGTGGAAAGTTGACCTAACAGCCTCTAGCTACTTGGACTTACATTTCTTGAAAATCAGTATTACAGCCAGAAAGCCTGAACACAGAAGGTAAGAGAAACAAGTACTCTGCTGAGTGGTACTGCACATTTGAATATGTGTTACGGTATAAATGCTTAGAGAGTATAAAGGCCACGAGTGATGGCATCTGTAATTTCTTATGCCAAACTCCATCTGTTTTCAGTAGTTTTTTACTCCACCATTCTTTAATAATTTGGGCAGAAATTTCTCATGCTGAATTTCTGCTGCAGGCAGAACACTTCTTTTGAAAACTTGAACAAAAATAGCTTAGCCACTTTTCAAAAAAGAAATGGGAATATTTTACTCAGGAGCAGCTATAACCCTTATGTGACTGGGAAGGCTGCATGGCTGAGCAGCCACATCACATGAAGGAAATGCTTACTACTTTCCCTGGTGTTACTGGAGCGTGGAGGGGAGAATAAAGAAGATTAAAACCTCTGTCCTGCCTGATAAATCTGCATCTGGTTTTACCCACATGAAAACAGTTCTAAAATTAGGAACTTCACCATACACGAGCTTTAGATCAAGGAGTAGAGTTCTGCTAAGAAAGTCATTCTGGTTTCAGAAAGATGCTTTTTGATTACACCTTTTTTTTTTTTTTTTTTTTTTTTTTTTTTGGTGGGTGTGAGTTATGAGCTTCTGAAAACTGAGGAAATACATAATAGTTTAACAGCTAGGCCAACATATTCTGCTTATATGAAGGATGACCTACAATAAGACTACATTGGTTGAGCCAGACTTTCCCCTCTCATTTCTCCTTCATGGCCAGAGAACACTACAAAGACACTCTCTGATGTACTTTCAGTGCTTCTTCAAAGCAGAGGGATTGGGAGCCAAGCCTAAAGGGACAGCTAGAAAATGGTGAATTAAGCACAAGGAACCCAAAGGGGAAGGGGGCAGGGGAGCATGAAAACATTAGATGGATGTAGGGTGAGAGTAAAAAGTTATCACAGAATCACAGAATAAGCTAAGTTGGAAAGGACCTGCAAGGATCATTGAGTCCAGCTACCTGCCCTGCACAGGACATCCCCAAGAGTCACACCCTGTGCCTGAGAGTATTGTCCAAATGCCTCTTGGTCTCTATCAGGCTTGGTGCTGTGACCACTTCCCTGGAGAGCCTGTTCCAGTGCCCAACCACCCTCTGGGTGAAGAAGCTTTTCCTGATATCCAACCTAAACCTCCCCTGACACAACTTCAGGCCATTCCCTCAGGTCCTGTCACTGGTCACCACAGAGAGGAGATCAGTGACTGCCCCTCCTCTTTCCTCTCACGAGGAAGTTGTAACTGCAATGAGGTCTCCCCTCAATCTCCTCTTCTCCAGGCTGAACAGACCCAGTGACCTCAGCTGCTTCCTCTCCAGACTCTTTACCATTGTTATTGCCCACCTTTGGACACTCTCGAATAGCTCCATGTCTTTCTTATATTGTGGCACCCAAAACTGCCCCCAGGACTCGAGGTGAGGCTGCCCAAGTGCAGAGCAGAGCGGGACAATCCCCTCCCTTGCCTGGCTGGTGATGCTGTGCCTGATGCACCCCAGGACAGGGTTGGCCCTCCTGGCGGCCAGGGCACTGCTGACTCATGTTCGACCTGCCATCCACCTGGACCCCCAGGTTTCTTTCTGCAGTGCTGCTTTCCAGTCTCTCATTCCCCAGTCTGTCCGTACATCCAGGGTTGCCCCGTCCCAGGTGCAGAATCTGCCCTCTTTGAACTTCATATGGTTGGCGATTGCCCAGTCCCCTAATTTGTCTAGGTCTCTATGCAGGGTCTCTCCTCAAGGGAGTCAACAGCCCTTCACAGTTTTGTATCATCTGAGAAGTAGCTTAGTGTCCTTTCTAGTCCTGCATCCAAGTCACTGATGAAGATGTTGAAGAGCACAGGGCTGAGGATGGAGCCCTGTGGAACCCCACTAGTGGCAGGTCACCACTCTGATGTCACCCCATTCACTACAACACTCTGTGCCCAACCTGTGAGCCAGTTGCTTGCCCATCACATGATGTGTTTATCCAGCTGTGTGCCGGCCATTTTATCCAGCAGGATCCTGTGAGAGGCAGTATTAAAAGCTTTACTGAAATCCAAACAGGTTACATCAACTGGCTTCCCTTGATCAATCAGGTGAGTTACCTTGTTATAAAAGGAAATTAGGTTTGTTAAATGGGACTTTCATGAAGCTGTGCTGGGTGTGGCCAATAACTGCATTGTCTTTCAGGTGTTTTTCAATAGTAATGAAGGATGAGGTTAAGACAGAGGCTGAAAGGACCATGACCACTGTGTTTAAATCTCTTGAGCACCACTAGAACTCCCAGTATTCTTCTACTGACAAAAATAATTGTGAAATCCACTGAAAATATACTGAACTGGTTCATTCATGCTGCTTTTCTGAGTGGTAGGGGCATCTCTGCTGTCCTGATGATGCATTACTTGGACTTTGAGGCAGGAGGGTTGTTTTTATTTGCTTTCTCTAATTGCTATTTCCTTTAACTCTAGAAAAATTAAAAATGCTACAGTAAGCTAATATAGCAGTTTAGTGATTTCAGAACTGCATGAAGTCAAATGTTCAGGAATTAAATACCAAAATGGTATTGTTATGTGAAATATAACAGTATTATTGATATATAACAATATGTATGAAATATACCAATGTTGTTATCATTGCTGTTGATACAAAATTTTCTTACAGAATTAGTAAGATGACCAGACACTGGGATTTCATTAGCTTCACAGATATACATAGATTGATAAAGCCTAGCATGCATTGACAATGCCCATGTATGAGCTAATGGATTTAGGGAATACATAGCATAGTGTTAACACTTCAGGTATTAACACTTCAGAGAAGACAATGACCCCTTCAAGAAGAGAGAGACAGAAAATCCACATATTGAGATCCTGCTGCCGTCTCACCTGCTGAAGAGGACAGCACCCAGATAGCGACTACTTCAATCTGAGGAACTCAAGGATGTGTGTTTTAGATTATAGACTAATTTAGGTTGGAAAAGACCTTTAAGATCATCGAGTCTATCTGTTAACCCAGCACTGCCAAGTCCAGCATTAAACCATGTCCCTAAGCACCACACCTACATGTCTTTTGAATACCCCTACCTTGCTGGAAAGCTCGTTCCAATGCTTGACAGCTCTTTCTGGAAGAATTTTTTTCTAATATCCAGACTAAACCTCCACTGACACAACCTGAGATTATTTCCTATTGTCCTATCACTGGTTACTTGGGAGAAAAGTCCAACCCCCACCTGGCTACAGCCTCCTCTCAGGCAGTTGTAGACAGCAGTAAGGTCTCTCCTGAGCTTCCTTTTCTCTGGGCTGAAAAACCCCATATTCCTCAGCTGTTCCTCATAAGCCTTGTGCTCCAGACCAGCTTTGTTGCCCTTCTCTGGACATGCTCCAGCACCTCAATGTCCTTCTTGCAGTGAGATGCCCAAAACTGAACACAGGATTCGAGGTGCAGCCTCACCAGTGCCAAGTACAAGGGACAATCACTGCCCTGGTCCTGCTGGCCACACTATTGCTGATACACATTAGTCATCAATTTAGGGTATCAGCTCACTTGTGTCTTACTTAATTTATCTGTATTTGCGTCAAACGTATGTTCACTGGCACTGGTGCCATTCCTGCGTCCTTCATGGCTGTTGTGATCCTCGAAAACAAAGCTGGTATCTTCTTCACCCACCTCAACACTGATGTAAAATACCTGCCAAATAAACTTCACTGGTTTGTATTTGGTGTTTTACTTTATAACTGGAGTGTTATACAACTGTACACAAAGCTGGTTAGTAGAATGGACAGGTAGTGTCCATTCTGAACACACTAGTTCCTTCCCAGTCTTATGTGCCTATATTCTAAAGCTTTTCCAGATGGAGCCCACAGCTCAAAGGCTGCCAAAAAATGTTAGTAGAGCTGTTAGTACATTAAGAGCTAAGCAAAATCTGATAGAAGATTATCTGAAATCTTTATCCCTTTTCATGTTGAAATGGTAGGTTTCCTTTTTCCTTAAGTTATAGACAACTTGGTTTTCCTAGTGGTTATGTCTCCATGGACTGCCTTTTGCTGTCTACAGAAGATTGCACAGAATAAAGTGTCACTAGTGGTATGTGCCATTGACCCAACATCATCAGTAAAATGCCGGATTTCCTGAAGACAGGTTTAATATTGCTCCCCTATAATTCAGCGTCATCCCTGTGAAGCACAGGCTGATTCCATGTATCACAAAGGTTATTTAAGTTTCAATAAACTGTGAGGCAAACTCACAAGCTCATGTTTGCTGTTAATGAATACAGCTTTACCTCTAGCTGCAGAACTTACAACATTTGGGCAGTAGAGCCTGAGGCCTTCTATGGGGTTTACACATTCCCAAAAGGTGAAAATACTTATTGCCTCATTTCTGAACCTTTGACCTCTCTGTAGGCATTACTTTTATGTAAAATTGTCAACACATCTGGCTGGCCACAGCGTAGAGCTGTGAGTGACACCCGGTGAAAAATTTAGCTCAGAATGAAAGCTGAGGTGAGCACCCAACTGTTCCATTTAGACATTAATATCCTAAGTCCTTGCTTAAGGGAGCTGCCAGTGAATTCCCTGCTGGCATATGTTCTGGGTCCATCTAACAGGAGAGTTCACAGTCAGCAGCCTGACCCCTCGACCTTGTCAATGTAAATAAAATACATGAAATTGTGCCTTCTGTGCTGTCATCTGTGGGAAGAGGCATTGTGGCCCACATGTCATGACTGTATTAGCATTACATGAACACTGAATTAAAACCTTCACAGGCTATACATGCACGACAGTGCAGATTTAAAATAGCTCTAAATGATCTGGTCTGAGATTTGAAATCCCACAGAGTTGTATTAATATAATCTCTTGTGTTTAATATAAATTAGAATGAATGAGATTACTTTTTTCTGGGAATTTTAAACTGAAAATTGATTAAATCTGTTTTTAAAGAATGGCCTAAAAAACTGGTAAGAAATTAAAACAAAGAAAAAGCCAAGCCAGCTGCCATGAGGCCATGATAAGATTTTCTTTCTAAAAGAAAAGACCTTGAAAATGTTTGTCATTCATCTCTCGTAAAGTCCACATCTGAAGTGAAGTATGATTTTTACTTTTTCAGGACAAGACTATGTAACACAGGTCCTCCAAGGAAACTCCAACTTCCCTAGAATTCTCTTAGTGTTTTCAATACAGCAGCATTGTCTTTTACACAATAGGCAAAGACAAAGTTTATGCAATCTGATTGTTGTTTCAGCTCCTTGTTTTACTTCTCTATTATGTTCAGATGAAACAGTTCAAATTGAAAATTAGAAACATTAACTGCATGAACCAAGAATAGATTCCAAAGAAGAGGCAGGATACAAAAACATCTTTCTTTTTAGGTCAACCAGAATTTCAGTGTGTGCAGGTATGAAACTTACTTTCACTTGTTCTCTTTGATGTACTGTAGCTGGCTATATAATTTTATCAGATAGCCTGGGAAGATCCAATTTTATGAGAAGTGAAAGAAATGTGAAAAGGGCAATTATGAGGAGATTAAACTAATGCAGTACCTGGTTAGCTCATACATTAGGAGGTGGATTTTCTTCCTTTCTTTTACAAGTGTCTGTATGGTAAAATAAACACTTTTAAAGTCCACAATGGAGACTCTTAAATAAGAAAAGATCTCAAATTCCTCTGAATGTATTTTCAGAATTGAAATATGATATCTGTCTGAGTTGGACAGAGTAACCCAACCCATCTCGACTTTCACTTGCTGTCCTCAGCAATGGTCCTTTGCTGTCCTAATATCTTGAACGGATTAATGTTCTAAGAATGCTTAAATGGGATTGTGGAGCTTTTGTTTACACTAGGGACAATATTCCTCTTCATTGACAAATTTTCTCCCAGTGTTCATTGTTGGTTTTGTCTGAAGGTTAGTTGAAGGACATCTTAAAAGCCTTGCCTCCATTTCTACTTTTACTTCCTTACTTCATAGTATGCTGAAGTAGTTCAAGAGCAGTGCAAAGCATGTCAGATGCAATTTTGTCTTCAAAAGCTCAGAATTTAAGGGCTTAACCCAGTTTGCAGGCAACTAGTCAGTCATACTTTGATTTCAAAGATTGAATACAGTTATTCAAGTGGGTAGGCGTTAGCAGAATCGGTCCAAGCAGAACAATATACAAGTTCACGGGAGAGCGGATTTTTTTTATTAAAACTTGAGAGTGCTTTGGCTGTGTTTTCTGTTGCACAGAGTGGTTGACAATCTAATTACCACTATGTTGTGTGCTATGGAAGCAGGTAGTACAGTAGGTAAGGAAGGGAAGGTACTAATGCCTCTTACACAATTTGTCCATCTAGATCAACCCCTGAAATCCCTTCCAAAGTAGACATAAAAAGGGGAGTGGGGATGGGTATGAGCTCCTCCCTCCCCTCTCTAAGCTGGTGCAAGATGAATCAGCTCACTGCTGTGTGAGGGTACAGGCCCAAGTTAAAGTGTGGTAGCTTAGTATCTCAGTATGCAGGAACTTGACAGTGAGATTTATTGCTATTGTTCTTAATTATTATTCCCACAAGTATTAGAAGGGAGTTGAAGAAGGGAAGGTGGGAGTCCACTGAGTAGGGAACAAATAAACCTGGAAGTAACTTCACAAGCAGTTTTGGAGCTCAGCTCACACCACTTATCTAACTTCAGATTTAATTGTGCAGCTAATTGCTTGATTACAACAGAATCTATGTTATGTCCTACTTGAACAGCAGTGCTATCTGGGATGAGCACAAAAGGCAAGAAAATCAACAGTATAAGTCGAATGTATTCACAGGAAAAAACTTCTGCTCTGGAAGAGTTGTGCCCCTTCAGACCCAGCAGTACCAATGGTCATGAGATTTTCCTTCTTCAGATCCACTTTTGTAAACCTGCAACCTTTTCTTTGCCTATAAAATACAGCAGTCACAAAGATGTTTGTCAGCCTGTGCTAATACTAATAATATTCAGCAACAGTTCAGCTATAAGTTCTTATTGCCTTCTTCCATTCCCACCTCCTCTTTGCTGAGTCCACTTTTTTAGCTGCTGTACCTTTTGTAGTGTAAGATCTTTGTGGCAGGAAATAAGCCTTTTTGCTGTGGTTTATAGGTGTTAAACACACAAGGGCTCTGGTCCATCACAGAAACACTAAGATCATAATGCAGATGATACAAATAAACCCAAGACAGATTCTATGTTTTTTATAATTAAATATATTCTTCCCCAAACTACATATGGATCCTTTGAAAAATAAGACCATATTATCTCATATTCATCAAACAATAGAATATATCTATGTTGCTGAAAGATGATACTTGCTGGAGGCTTAGACAAGGAATTCCATATTTGTGACATGATTTAACTGTGCCTAGCTTTATTTTGTTTCACCAGGTCCTAATTTAGACAACTTAAAAGCCTGCTTTACATAGGCCTCTACTGATCCATTCCCTGAACTCATCTAGAAGACAGAAGAATGACCAAAAAGCAATACAGTATAATTGTATTTTTTTTAGATGAGAAGAGGTTTGAGAATGCTTGGCATGAATTGTAGCCCAGATGGCTGATACCTGAGGCAATAGGAACAAATATAATCTTAAAAGATGAAGTCATCAGGAATGAAAAAGAGTCATTGCTGTGTATAGGTTAGTCAATTATAATAATAACATTGTAGCCACACACTACCAGCAATGGAAAAATTAAGAATTGAAAATAGAGTATCTGCTGACACACAAAAGGGTTAATCCACTAGAGGGAGACAAACTGAAGAAACTATTGCACTTGAAATTACCAAAAAAATTAAAGGGAACAAACGGGAAAAGTGTTTAGACAACTAAACATAGTGAACTTTTTATTCCTGCATGTGTGTGTAAGTAAATCAGCATTCTTACTTCTCTTACTCCCTCATCAGGATCAGGAAATACAAGATTTAATTTTAATTCCTTGCTAAGTGTGTTAGCTCAGGCAAAAGGTTGCCAATAAAAATATGACATCTGTATTTCACAAACCCTACTGCTTGGTTCTGTAAAGATTTCTCATTATTAACAAGTCCATGAGAAAGAGCCGCCATTTAGACTCTTTCTGTTTCTTGACAGAAGAAATGTGTAGTGCAAAATATATTTAATGATAGCAGTATTTCAGATTGCTTTTATAGCTCTCAGGGTTTGTAAACAATTATTTAGCAATCTTTTAATTCAACAGATTGATCAACATACAAAGTCCTCCTGACAAGTAGGTGAAATAAAGGATTTTAGTACGACTGACCAACACATAAAGTTGGTCAGTCCCACTTTATATGGTGGATTGACCTTGGCCAAGTGCCAATTCCAACATAAATACTTGTTTATTCTTGTATATGTTTATTATTATTGTGTCATGCAAGAGGGGAATAAGTGAGTAGCTGCGTAAGTGTTCAGGTGTTGTCTGGGGTTCACTCACCACAGTCCTCCCAGATCTAGTACAAAAGTCTTCCTCATCTCGACAAGGTATTGATGCTTTATGTGGTGACAGTGCATATCCTGGGTTGCCTAGTATTGCTCTAACCTGAGCAAACAGAAACGTCACCGAAGTTTGAGCAGCCAACAGAAGGTCCACCTTTTGTTCAGAGGAAAAAAAATAGACAGCCTGAAAGGACACTTGCTCTTAACCTAAGGCAGGTATCTGTTCAGATGAATTGTTACTTTCAAACATCTGTTTCCTTCCAATGGGAACTTTGGCTCACTAGTTCAGGTCAAATGAATTATTTTAGACACCCAAAGGCAGGTGAGGCGAAGCCAACTAACAGCCTCCATCTCTGTCTGATTTGAGTTGCTCTTTTTTGAAACCTCTTCCGTTGTGACAATAGACATGCCCTGTATTCTAGTTGCCCTTTATCCCAGAATTAAAGATTATCTACTTTTACTTTTATGTTCTTGGTAATTTTTTGCGTTCTGACACTATTTTTAATAATACATACAACTTTCTTCTGTAGCAGTTATTACGTATATTAGTTGTAGCCTGCTGTACTGGTTAAGCTGTAGGCTGAGCAGGTCCAGCAAAAGAAAAGAAGCTGAAAATTTGTCTGTAACCTGAGCTAAATTTTCTCATGTTTCTATGCTTACTTTCCCATTTTATAGTTAATCACCATATGTATGTCAAAGTATTTACACTCCTCTCTCTTTGCTGAAGAAAAGGATATTTTTTGTTGAGGAGCAGAAGGAAAATTTTTCCTTACCTGACAAGATACAGGTGTTGCCCCACTTCTGCCCAAAGAAATCTAATAGAAATGTGTCTCATTTATTTTCATTGGGCTTTTTGGTACAACTGGAAGCCCTCAAGTTTTGAAGAAATGGAACTTCGCTCAGGAGGATTTCAGCAACACCACTGAATGGCTAAATATGCCCTCCTATATTTTATATCCTTCCTTCCTTCCTTCCTTCCTTCCTTCCTTCCTTCCTTCCTTCCTTCCTTCCTTCCTTCCTTCCTTCCGAATTCCTTCCTTCCGAATTCCTTCCTTCCTTCCTTCCTTCCTTCCTTCCTTCCTTCCTTCCTTCCTTCCTTCCTTCCGAATTCCTTCTTTCCTTCCTTCCTTCCTTCCTTCCTTCCTTCCTTCCTTCCTTCCTTCCTTCCTTCCTTCCGAATTCCTTCCTTCCTTCCTTCCTTCCGAATTCCTTCCTTCCGAATTCCTTCCTTCTGAATTCCTTCCTTCCTTCCTTCCTTCTCTCTCTGCTGCTTCTCTCCTTTGTGTCACCCTCCTCTCTTTCCTTCTTTGTTCCTTCTCTCTTCCCTTCCTCCTTTTACTGCTTCTCTTCCAAGCCCTTTAATCTGCCAACTGTTTTTTGTTTCCCACATAACCACACAACTTCTTAACATTCTTCTACTTTTCTTTATACTACCTCCATTTCTTCTGCTGGACTGCATTATCACTACTCATGCATTGCACACTAGAAATTCCACATCCAAGACTAGTCAGTGAGGTTGGATTCAAAATTTTGTTCGAGGGCAGGGCTCCATCTCATCTTACTGAAAACAGCAGACTTTTCTCTGGCTAAGACAATCCAACCCTAACCTGCATTTGAGACTCACATTAGAGCACTGCAGTAGGTTCTGTAACTTTTAACCTGAAAGGCAGGAAGTTACTGGAAAACAAGCTCCTCTTCTGCAGTCCTAGTGGATAACACCCACTTGGATGAAATTGCCATCTGTTGTTTTCTTGGATTATGTCAGAATATGTGAAATAACCTGGAAGAGAGAGAAGCAAAATGACAGACAAATGCAAGAGGGAAATAATATCTGGAAAATTACTGTTGAGTCTCTCCAAAGCAAGAGAAGGACACAAAATATTCTGGTTTAGGTCTGGAAAAGACCTGCTGGAGCAATAAATGTGATTGCACTAATCACCAAAATGTGGCTGGAGAATAAATAAAGCTCCTTGGCTGCTGTAGATCCGACATTGTTATTCTTTATTTCTTTTTCATATAGTTTCCTAGGTATAAATGCTAGGATGTTGTCAGTGGACAGTGGGACTAGAATGATCCTTTAGCCCATGGCAAGAAGGACAAAGTAGAGGAGCAGTTACAGTAAATAGCACGTAGACCTAATGAAGGGAACTAAAAGTGTGACATTCCCATTAGCCTCTTCCTTACAGCAAAACCGAATTGTAATAAAGAATCCAGCCTGTATCTTATAGCCTGTCTCTAGTTACAAGACAGGAAAAGGGGACAGTCTGAGGTATAGGGTTACTATCAGAAGTTTCATCAGTTTGGTGATACCACATATATTTTCAATTTAAATAAATTTAGTGTCTTAGGACTCAACACCAAGAAACATGATATCTGCTGGTGAAAATGAAATAATATTTTTTATCCAGTAAAGCAGAAGCTTTCTTTTGTTTGTTTTTCTCCCCCCAGCTATCAAGGAATACACACCCATAATAGACAAAGAACATATATATATATATGTAATGTGCAGTATTGCACAACACCCAAAATTGCTATATTGTACAGAATATATATGTCCTGAAAATATTTTCAGAAATGTTTAATAACAAATGTTTCATCAAGCTGTTATATCATGTTGTATATGGAAAGAAAAAGACTAACACAGAGGTAGTTCATCTGTTAGCTTCTGAATTTGAGCAAACACTTAATATACCACTAATATTTATTGGTTTTATGAATGTTAGCCATGTCTCTAAGTGGTATTTAAATCTGATTCTCTTAAGCTGAAACAGTTTTACTGACTCAATGATACAAGCATTTCCTGAAAAAGAAGGACATATTTCCTGTATTTTGTTAATATTTGACAGCACTGATCCCAAACGAGTAGCAACATGACACTGATTTGCAAGACAGACTTTAAAGTACAGTTGAAATTCTGTATTGTTGTATCCCATGTAAACTCATTTACTGAGCAACAATTACATAATAAATTGCATTTAAAACCAAAAAGAGATCCTGTTGTCCTTATTTCAGTCATAGAGTTAAGCAGAGTTAAAAAAGGAGAGAGGATCCTGCAAATGAACTCTCAGCTGACAACACTTGTGTCCATGAACTGAGGTTTCCTCAGTTTCAGAGCAGACAATCTGCAGAAGTCAGGTCCATGCTTTGGGTTCCTCAAAGCAGGAGAGTTTTGTCCCCAGTGCTTAGTTTGAAAATAAAACCCCCAAAACCCCAAGAAAACTTCTGAACTAATCTCCACAGAAGGGCCAAGGGTAACTTGGAGGTATTGCAAGCTTTTTAATGTTAATACCAGTATTTGCAATGGCATTCTAGGTTCTACACAGAGACAGTGGGAAGGTTGGGGTCGAAGAAATTGTTTGGTGATACTGAGCAGGAACATCTTGTCTCTGAATTTGCAGTGCATCAAGTCAAATTTGTGCATAAACCTTCACAGGATAATCCTTAGTCTTGAGGTCACATGTCTGAGAGCACACACACTAAAATAATTGGATTAATAAAAGTGGAAAGAAACACATAAGCACCATTTTCAGCAACAGGCCCCACCTTTTTATCACAGCTTTCCTCCTCACTGGGGGCACAAGGAGATCCTTTTGCATTAACTGTAGCCAAAGCACAAATGTCAGAAAAGAGCCCCTCGGCCCTTCTATCTCCCAGAAGAAAAAAACCCAAACCATATTGTAAGAGCCTATATTGGTCAAGAGAATAAAAAGAAGGCATTGCAGTAAAATAATAACACAGTGTGTTCAATCTTCTTAAAGGATTGACTAACAAAAGGTTTGATTTTTCTTGATCACAATTTCAAATTCCCATTACATGGAATAGTGATTTAGTTGGAGACGAGTCTTTCTTCCTACACAGAAAGATGCAAGAAATTCCAATGATCAGAAATTAAGGCTAACTTTGATGGTGGAACAATTCATTCTGATTGTTTTGTAACCTTTTGATTCTTTTTTGTGACTCTAGCAGATGTCCACAGTGTTCAGGCCAGTGTCAATGCTGACTACTATATTATAGTGACCATTGTACCAATGTCAGAGATGATACAGTAAAGATTGTGTCCACCCTTACTAAAAGGATCCAGCTGATAGCATGTGTTCAGTCTCTAGCTTCCATGACCTCAGATGCTTTCCTTCTTTCTTCAAAGTATTGTTTTGCACATGACTGCCCTAAAGCTTTCATAGTTAGCTTATCAAATAATTGAGAGGGCTCCGTCACCTGTATTCTGCAGTATTTTCCATTCCTGCAAAACTTATATCATCTGGAAACAGTTATAACACAGTACGCTTGCTTGCTTTGGAATTACTGATGATAGTGGAGAATAACAGCAAATCCCTTTAGGACCTAAAGCAACCTTTTAAAGATAAGGCACCTTTCAATCAGTGGGGTTTTAAACCACTGATTATTATCTTAATTTCTCATTGTTCTAAATTCTCAGTTACCTTGCCAAGAGGTACAAGATCAGATCCCTTATAGAATGTGCACACGTAACCACACTTGCTCTGTGAGCTTTTAGTTTAAAGACGGCATCCCACACTATTTGTAGTTACTGTCTTGTTTCCCACTCTAGTCTCCTTAGAAGTGTGAGAGAGAGTTGGAGAGTTGGATTCATACTGACCTAGTTTTTCCTAGAATCACACCTCTGTGCCCTAGTGGTGAAAGGCTCTCTACAGTGCAAGGCAAAAAACAGTTTCCCACGGACTTTACTGCTGTAAAAGAGCTTAAAAAAATCAATCCAGGCTTGTGGAGTGGAGACAGAATGAGAAACAAGAATAGAATTGTATCCCTAATATTGTAACTTTGATAATATTCAGGTAAATATATAATGTATATCCAGTTTCTTTGGATCAGAGAGCCACTGTCATAAGGTTGAAAAACCCCAAGTTTTACTCCAGTGCTATCCAGTAGTTTTAAAATAAATACTGTGTGTTTTCACAACAGTAAGCTGTGTCCCAGATCTAGACTTTCTCAGGTTGAAAGCTTCCCTACTGCCAGAAGAGGATAATGTCTGCATGTTTTGTTTTGTACAAAATATTCCCTTTTTCCTCTACATAACTTGAATCTGGCATTTTTAGTAAGACTCGATATGTAAGGGCTTTGAAACTCTCTTGGCACCCCTTTAAATGCCACTTTATACTGTCATGTTGTAAAAATCGAGTCCTTTCTCTTGTACTGATGAAAAACTAAAACTACTTGCCTGCTCATGATCCTAGGCATTATTACTTTTCTATTCAAATTATCTCCCTCCTTCCTGTTTCCTTTTTTTCATCTCTTCCCGACATTTCATTTACAGCCAAGGTGAAGTTGTTGATCAGTTGCCCGGGTAACAAGAGCCCATATTGCTATGTCAGTCATGGAAGGACAAAGTTCCATGAGAGCTTTTTGCCTACTGCTTTCTGGAGTAGATTGTAAAATAGTCAATTCTGCTAATGGTCTAATTTAAACCTCTAAATTCAGTTCCATATTACTGTGTGGGTTTTCTTTAAACCTTTGTGGCAAAGATTTGAGAACTCATTCTTTAGTTTATTAAAACAGAAACTTCTCTTTCTATCAGTACCTATGAAATAAAAACTTGGGAATCCCATTTATATGTATACTTATATATCAGTGTACAAATTTTAGTAAAGATTAGTCAGTCCTATCCTGGGCTGCTTCTATTGTTTTGAAATCTGGATTTGTTTTGCAGGAAAGTAAAAAGTGAAATCACTTTGTGTGTAGACACCATGCCAAGGACAGGGATAGTTTTTAAAAGTGTGGTGATAGACGAGTAGCGAGGCAAGATAATGCCAAATTGCACCACCTACATTGTACCACTTGACACATGGAAGATATTTTTGTAACATCCTGGTGAATAATAGCTTGTAGTCTCTTCCCTTCTTTTCTCCCTTGAGATCCACAATTTCTTGTGGAGGATATTTCAGTTCTAGCCAAAGATGCGAACAAAGAGACAAAACTTCAGTCATACAGCACAGGAATACCCAGACTGTTGTTATACTTCTGATTGAGAAGAGCATTTTTTCTCTGAAAAGTATTCTCTCTTCAGTCTGCTTCTATGCCAAACAACCTGATATAAAACGTAAGTTAGAAATTCAGCAAGTCAAGAGGGGAGTTGTGTAGGTGTCTTAGCAATAGCATTATTCTAAAAAAGAAATCATGCCCACATGAAGTGATGAAAAGCAACCATACTACTTGTGCAATATTAAAGACCACTAATTCTGTTTAGTTTATATCCCATCTATAATAAGATGGGACACTCTTTATTGACAGCAGGTTGGCTTGAATTTCTTCAAAATTGGAATGAAATTCAAGTTTCTCTGAAAAAAAGAGAAAATATGCTTTGTATCAAAAGAAACATGCAGATGGGGAAGAATAAAAAATAATTTAGTATGTTAGGACTGAATCAATGCAGGAGGTTTCTTCAGAACTTTTCCAAACAATATGTCAATTAACATCTCACAGGCATTATCTTCTAAAGGGGAAATTTGGCAAGGCAAAGCAACAAAGGGGATAAAATAGTTTATGCAGAATTTTTCTTCTAGGTGAGCTGGGTGACAACACAGTACTGTGTTGCATCAGGGAGTGTTTGATTGTGTAGCATGAAGATGATGAGTTTTGACAAGTTAACATATTACAATGGAATAAAGGTGTTGCATTCATTTAATGGAAGGAGATGTATGTTATTCTCCATATTCCCCTCAGTCTACAGAGGCACTAACAGGAGCTCTGAGAGAAGGCATCACAAAAAGAAATTAAAATAGACTGGTCTTGTTGAAATTACCTGTTGTCTTTATTTATCATTTCTCAAATATTTTAAAATCACATTTGACAACCTATAATGGCAAGGGGAGCTCCTTAGGACTGTTGCTGTTTGTGCTCCTCTTTCCTCCTGTACCTGGGAGAGATTGCAGTATGCATACTTAAATTAATGGCTGAAATTCAAGGATATGAATGTGTCATGCAGGTCATTTATTTATAGCAAGCTGGCCAACAAACATGGCTCGGAGGGGATGAAAATGCATTCTACATGCATGAAAGGCAGCAGATGGATTTATTGACTTCAGATGCAGTCAGAGGACACAAAGTGACATTTATTCCTTAAGAACCAGACACCACAGAATTTGCTAGTCTGTGTACCTACACTAATGCAACAGATTGTGACTGAAGGTTTAGCCTCCTTATGTACTTGTGTTTAATTTAAATCTGTTATTATCATGCTCAATGTTTATGTTTCTATCCTGCTAATCTGATTTTTTGCCTTTTTTTTTTTGTTGTTTTGATTACTTTGTATGAAACAACCTGAATTCGAAGTCTTTTTCATATTAAAGATTACCGACTTCCAATTGTCCTCCACCCCAATGAACTTTTTTATTCTTTCAGGAAGAAGATCTGAGTCCACGTAGGTGTGACGTACAGCAAAATCTCACGGATGGCAGACATAAGCTAAGAAAGAGCACAAGATAGCAAGTTTGGATTCTCCATTACCTATCAGAAAGTTGTCTGGCATGATGTCTCTTCTGCCTTTCATGTCTCTCTAATTTTCTCCTGTCTTGAACAAATAAAAATGGATACAAGAACTTTACTTGTTAAACCTGTACTACCTGGGCTTGCACAATTCTACTGTATTTTTCTAAACTATTTTTCCAGCTTTCTTCAAATGGAGGTTCTTTCAACTTACATTTTATCACTCTGCAGCTCTTTTCCACCCTTTTTTCAAAACAATTCCCTCATTTGTACTAAAGTTTTCAATCAAATATTTCCTTGAGCTTGCAGAATAACCATGATCTAGTAGAAGTGAACAAACAAAGCACCTCGCCCTTAGGACTGTGCATAAACTATTTACACTGCATTTTATGGATGCCTAAAAATCACTATGCAATACTGTAATCCAATACTGTAATCCATGCATGAAGAAGTAATTTCAGCTTCATTGCCTTCTATGGAGCTGCAGAAATGATACATTTAGTCTGATGATCCTAAGAGTGTGAAAGAGTGTGTCTTTCTTACTTTCTCATTTATTTTGGTCTTCTTGTACTCACTTGCTTACTTGAAGTGGAAAGGAATGGTATGGTTGAGTGAATTAGAAAGCTGTATGTGAAAAAGAAACCTATATACTCTCTTCAATTCTTTGCTGATGGGAAAGCTATGCAGAGGAACAGAGCACAACACCACAGCTCTCTCTCTGCTGGATACATACGCTCCTTCTCTGTTCAGTCCTGTCTTCCCTTCCCTTTACCTAGCCTTCAGTAGACTCCCATTTGCATTTTCCCTCCTTTAAAATGTCATCTCCTTCCTGCTGCTCAGTTCCACCAGCATGCCTCTCCTCATTACTTCCACTTCCCATCAGGATAAATATAGCTGAATAACTGCATGCCTCGGCCACTTTTACATTGTAGTCCCAGTCCCCTGTGATAACCCTCAGCAGCTCAGTCATACACTGTGCTTTGGAGAGTTCAAAAGCACCAGCTACATGGAAGCAGGAGGAAGTGTGAAAGGAGATGCCACTCTGCGTGAGTACAGAAGGTGAAGAGTGCTGAAGTCTTGCCTTTCTATGGCAAAACGAGGGTCGGAGTGATGGGACCGATCTTCCCACGCACACCTATGGCATGAACCAGCTTTGAATGGATGACTGAGGTCTTGGACTTCTCCTCCCTTCTACACCTAGCGGGAGAGTTGATTTGAAAATAAGGAAGAAACCTGATGCACCCTTGAGGGAAAGTTAGCTGCTAAAATCAGTAATGAAGTACCTCTCTTTTGCTGTTTGTCCTCATTTCATTTGCTAAGTGAGAATTTTCCTGGGTCTGTGTGGTGTCTTAATTTAAAAATGTTCCCATTTTTTGGCAGCTGCAGCTTCCTCAGCTTCAGCAATTCAACGTATAAAATTGCTATCAGCACTAGGCAGACTCTGCATGCTTTTACCCCGTCTTTTTGGAGGGAGAATTATCAGGCATCTTATCCCTGTAACTGCAGATTACTCAGGCTCCTGGAGAAAGTGGAGGCTACAGACACACGTGGATGAACTCTGTAAACCGGTTCACTTCAAAGGAGTCGTATCTGAGATAGTATGATACAAATAAGCAATATGTTTGATCTCATGGTAAACAACCAGATTATGAAAATAGTGGGGGGGGGGGGGGGGGGGAGGGAAACCATCTTACAGCTTGTGCACAGCCCTGTTTGAAGACCCATTTGATATCATTAGGTAGAAAACACCAGCTCAGAGCAAAGCTGGCAGCTCTCTTTCCCTCCTCCAAAAAGCCTCATCTGTCTCAAAGACACTGGACTTAAAATAGGCTGGTAGGGCTCGTCTTCTTCACGCCCCCACAGAAGATGTGTGAAAGGGCAACTTCACCCCTTCAGAGGCCAAACAGAAAGATCGCAACAACCAGAGCAGTGATTCTGAGGCTGCTCAAAGCTATGGTTCTATATTTTTTTGCCATTAGCCTAGTGGGTTTGGGGGAGGGGGAAGTGATGGGGATGTTTTGCCTATTTTGATGCAAAGGGAGATTCTGTAAAGTTCTGCATGTCAGTGTCTGAATCTGTTGCAACCCAATGCAAAACAGGCTATTGGTGTGGCTTAGGAAGATGTCAAATCATGCAGGTTCTATTTATATGCCTAGATGAGTTGATGAAAAGGGTTAACTGTATCCCAAATACTTGGGATCATTAATCATTGCATCGTTAATAGCAGCAGCACCACTTTGCACCCATTTAGACATCTGTTTTCCCATTGATTTCTCAAACAGAATGTCTTTTATGCCCTGTTCAAAGGGTTTGGGTGTTGGGATGTTTTTCTGCAGCCTGGTACTGATAGTTACCGGCTCATAGCAAAAACACAGACCTAGTATTTAGATGAAAGTCTGCTTCTCCCTGGAACCCATGCTATAGGATTTGGCTGTCTGAAGCCAAGAAGGATGATGGAAGGAGGGATATTCACTGAAGAGCTTCGGTGCATTGGGAAATGGGATTTTATGCTTCACCCAAGAAAATAACTCCACCTGGTAGTTTAAGGTATACGGCTCAAGAACAGATATTGCTGATGTAAGGATCAAGTTTTCCTTGCTATCACAGTTGTGAATACTAGGTGAGGAATTCCTAGGTTGGAATTGAGGCAGAAAAACAGCTGGTAGCATCTGTAGGCCTGGGTTGCATAATACTGTCCACTGTTAGAAATACCTTGTTGTTTGAAGGGAGGCATTTAAAAACATGGCAGGGAAATTCCTTAAAGTGTAGATGATCTGAACCCAGCTTTACCACACCAGAGAGGGAAGGTATGCAGACAGGATCAGAGTCAATTTTGTTTGTCAAGTCAGCCACGTTCCTGCTGACTGACTTCCCTTTTTTTGGATGGCGAGTATAAGGTAATATGTCAAGCCACTAAGAAGAGTTACTACAAATGATGAATATCAAGAAATACCAAGCGGCTTCCCATCCACTGAATAGCTGGATGTACCTGCGGCTGGAATGAATCAGGAGGAAAAAACATGTGATGAGAGACTGGCTTAGACTAGGCTTTTGCACAACAGGACCATATTGAGTTTGCACAGACTGCCTTAATTTTGGCATTGCCTACCTCTATGACTGCTTCCTTTCGTAGCCTCAACATTATTTAAGGCAATTATTCCACCATATGCAGTGCACAGCTCATACTAGGAACTTATGCGGCTTATTTATGGAGGCACAGTCTGTCACGGGAAACGCTGAATACCATGTGGGTTAAGGAACATTAAAGAAGAGTCTCTTAAGGGACACATGGGTGGTATTCCCTGGAAAGCATCCTGAAGTATTTTTAGCTATGTATTTTCTCAATGTGGGATGAAAATAAGCCAAAAAAAATAGGCAAGATTTATTCTATGTACTGTATGAGTGTATGAGAGACTGCATTCTGAAACTACAAGAGAATGGGAGCTCTTGAATCTCCTAGTAAAAGAAGAAAAAGGCCATCAGACTTCCTGCATATTTTTATTAAGTGGTGCTTTTGGAGGTCTTCGAAGATTACCTAGTAACACTGAATTTTGTGGTTTGAGGAGTTGGCATGCTACTGTTCTATCTACCTAGAGGTTAATGTCTCTTCATAAAGACATCAACATTTGTGGATTCACATAATAAAAGATGTGTGAAATTCAGCAAATCAGGGGTGACGCTTCCCTTTCTGGGCTATTTCATGCCCTGAAACAGGTTTTTAAAATTAATTTTCAAAATGTAGAGCAATGATACAGAACCTGATCTGGCTATCACAGAAATATGTTCATCTACCTCCATGAAGATAAGTGGTCTCGTTCCAGAATTACACCACAAAGACTGCATCACTATCTGTCCAGTCTTTTTGAAGTCCTTGTTTCTCATGTTTCCTACACTGTAAATCCTGATATTGTAATCCCAGACTGGCCAAGGCATTCTTCCTTAAAAATCAGTCTGCCAAAATCCATTCCTACACTCACCACACTGATGCTTGTATCGCCTGGGTTTTATGGAACACTCCCTTCCAAGCTAATTTCAAAGCAAGTCTTTGTCACCATGGCTTCTTTCGGCTTTGAATAATAATATAATCATTGTGACCCAACCTCCAACCAACTCATCTTTATGATTTCTAAAATTGTTCAGCCAGCTGACAAAGAAGTTATTCATTCTTTTACATCATTCATTTACTAAGACTACTACCATCCTTAAAATTAATTGCTGTGCCCAGCTCACACAGCACCCTCCCAAACCACGAAACTCAGTGTAGGTCAAACTGGAGGGAACTTAACCTCTTCCAAATAGTGCTCTACATCTAAAGACATACAACTTGACTTTGAAAGAACAAGGTCAAAGTAAACCATCCTTACTTCCAGTTCTTTTCCTGAAAGTGTTCCTGTTATGGCTGAAGAGTTTCCTTGGTTTTTTCTCTTTTTTTTTTTCTCTTTTTTTTTTTTCTTTTTTTTTTTTTCTTTTTTTTCTTTTTAGAAATCACTGGCAAATTCAAAGGTATCCCAGGGCTTGGCATTTGTGGTTGGAGAGCAGGCGCAACGAGATTACTCTTTGGTGTCTCTGTTTATACTCTCAGTTCAATTTGGCTCTCAAGATGTGGTTTAACAACACAGTGAATCCGTTTTTTTGGGTACTTAGTGTCAAATCTCAAAGCCACTGTAATCATAAGAATGCGTTATATGGGTGCAGAGTCATTCCACCAATTTGTTAACAATAAATTGAAGTGAGAATTTTGTCCTAGCAGATTAACGTAGATTTAATGTAGAGCAAGAATTCTCTGCCTAGGCAACTCTAACTTCACGCTGTCTTCCTGAAGCCAGCATAAAATCAACATAAAATTGTAAAGTGAATGTAAACACTGTGCTGTGTGCTCTGGCTAAACCAGGTGAAATGTAATCATATGCTCTTGCCTGATTTTTATCAAATTTGTACTGATAAATGATGTAACTGTGTAGAGCTGGTATTTAATGATCACAGAACCACTGTCTGAGTAGTCTACCAAGAAAACAACTCTGTGGTTAGAGAACTAAAGACAATTCATCTTAACATCTGCTCTTCACTGAGAATTACAAACACCCTCATCAGTGTCATATCTGATAAAAAGACAGCTTCAATCATTCCTATTTAGGATATCATCGGGAGAGTAAGATGGAAGATGCAGAAAACGTGCATCAGCTGTACAATTCTTAGTGCTCTGGTTTTTATAGTGACCCAGACCTCCTTTAATGACAAAATAGATTGCTTTTGTGACAGGATAAGGATATTTGTATGCCCTTATTTGCTCTAATAAAATAGGGTTTTTTCCTAACCTACAGAAGATATATTATATTTCCATGATTATAAACTCAGAAAATTCCCTGATGATTATCTGGTCAGAAAAGATTATACACCATATATGCTGCAGGAGATTTTACTTGCTGTGGATGGGTTGACCCTGGCTGGATGCCAGACACTCACCAAAGCCACCCTGTCACTCTCCTCTGCAGCTTGGCAAGGGAGAGAAAATATAATGAAGGGTTCGTGGTTTGATATAAGGACAGCGAGAGATCACTCACCAAATACCATCATGGGCAAAACAGACTTGAATTGAGAATATTAATTGAATTTATTACTAACAAAATCAGAGCAAGATAATGGGAAGTAAAATAAACTTTAAAATGCGTTCCCCCAACCCCTCCCTCCTTTCCAGCTCTACCTCCTCCCCCAATGGCTCAAGGAGACAGGGAGTGGGGGTTCTGGTCGGTTCATCACATGTTGTTCCTGCCGCTGCTCAGGGAGAGGAGTCCTTACTGTGTTCCCATGTGGGGTCCCTCCCACGAGAGACAGTTCTCCATGAACTTCTCCAATATGGGTCCATCCCATGGGCAGCAGTTCTCTACAAACTGCTGCAGCGTGGGTCACTCTCCCACGGGGTGCAGTCCTTCAGGCACAGCCTGCTCCAATGTGTGTCCCCACAGAGTCACAAGTCCTACCAGGAAACCTGCTCTAGTGTGGGCTATTCTCTCCAGATGCTTCACCATGGTCTGCACCACAGGCTGCAGGGGAATCTCAGCTCCGGCACCTGGAGCACCTCCTGCTCCTCCTTCTCTGCTGACTTGGGTATATCTGCAGGGCTGTTAGTCTCCCACATGTCCCCCCACTTTTCTCCAGCCACAGTTACACCTGCACAATAACTGTTTTTTCCCTTTTTAAATGTGTCATCACAGAGGTGTTACCACCATTTCCAATTGGCTCAGCCTTGGCCAGCGGCACCTCTGTCCTGGAGCAGTCTGGCATCGGCTCTGCAGGACATGGGAGAAGCTTCTGGCATCTTCTCAGAGAAGCCACCCCTGTAGCCCCATTGCTACCAAAATCTGGCCATGCAAACTCAACACACATACATAGAAAAGTGGTGGTTGATTATTTAGTTCTCTATAAGGCAACTCGTAAGATACACTTGAGTTTGAATGAGAACTTTTTGAGAACAGCACACAGTCTTCAGATTAAAATTTTTGAACTCAAACCTTGGTGTGTTATTCCAATGATTACTTTATTATTGGTTTAAAATCTGTCTTTTTATCTAGTCCTACTTTCAAACTTAAAGTAGATAGAATTTCTGATAGCTCATACATACAGTGAAGAAACCTCTTGCCCTTTTTCCTGTGTTGTGACCTCCAAGCTTTGATTTAAGTCATCTTTCAACTTCTCATGTTAATCAGGACAAATTTCCTGAGTCTTTAACTATAAAGAATGTTTTGTGGTCTTTCAGGTGCTTTGCAGGCTCTTCCCTGCACCCTTCCTAAACAGTAATCATCTGTCTTGGACTGTGGACCACAGAACCAGAGGCCATGATGCAGCTGTGTGTACCTCAGTGCCAAGCACAGAGGCAATATCCCTCACAAGCACCAGAAATTCTACTCATAAATCTAATTTACCATTTGATTCTGTCTGTAAACTTACACAGCTGATTAATGACGATGACCCCCAAGACTTTTTCAAAATGGAGACAATCTATATAAGGAATCCCTTATAAAAATAAATATTTCCTACAAAATTTTTATTTCAGTGCAGAATTTTGCATTTTTCTGTTTAGAAATACATTTGCTTATGTTCATCTCACCAGCCAATCCAAATAATTTATTTCAATGACTTGCCATTTTCATGGTTTACCATCCCCTTGGTCTTCTTGACATCTACAAATATTCTCACTTAAAGGTTGCCTTTTTCTAACTCCATGGGATTCAGATGCTTTCATCTTAGAAACTGTTGCCTAATAAATCTGGCTGACCAGGAGCTGCTCAGTCTCTTTTAGGTTCATCAGGTTGGTACTTTTCCATTCAAACCACAAACATTTCCGCCCGGCATAGTTTCACTCACCAGGTCACAAACATGAAACCCCCTCTAAGTTTCACAAACTTCACACAGGAAAAAAAAGTTGCTTGTAAATCGTATAACTGTTCCTACACTGTAGTAGTACAGAAAAACATAGAGCATAAAGCATCTCCAAACTTTGTCCTCTACCCTTTTGCTATTCGCCTAGTCAAAAGTATATTTGCTAGTCAGCATTGCCTTGCTCCATTCCTTGTGAGGGAAGCTGTAGCTCCTCAGATATTTCACAGCCTGGTGGATCTGTTCACAGTAACACAAGCAAATAGACCTGTCTCCCATGCTGCACAGCATCCCAGCAGTCAAGGAGGACAAACCTGCCTTTCCCATCACTCCATACCCTCTGGAGCAGGGCTGGCAGAACCCACCAGCACTCAGAATTCTTCCATCCAGTGACAAGAGATTTCCATTATTGTACAAAAAATCTCACAAGCCTTTCATCACCATCCTGTGAAGTAAGATTTTAGGACCAACTAGGTTCTAGCGAATATGGTTGGTCCTAAAATATCAAGGAGGGGGTAAATGTATACATGCCTGGATATGCTTTTATTTGGCAGCAGTGATGAAGATTGGTAAATTCTACTAATAAACTCCTTAAAGCTGCAAGTCCCTAGTAGCAATACATACCTGCTTATTACACCTCATTGTAGTACTAATAATATAAAAATTTTAACTGCGCAAATCTTCAGTAAGACAATAAAATGTTTTTCCCTAAAAACAAATATTATTCAGATGGAACTTTTGCAGTAAATGACACAATGATGGGCATGTTCAGGACCCATTAGCATCAGTCTTCACCCCTGTACATTTCAGCTTTACTAATCTAAAACATACACAAATGTCCCTTTTGTTTAGTTTTTCATTTATCTAAACTAGGCTTGGTTACATCTAACCAATGGTAATTTGGAGTTCTCCCATACGGTTTCGTGGATTAAGACTATTTCTTTAAATTAGAAATATAGCTTAAATAAGGATAAAATAACAAAAATTTATTTTCTTTTCTGGTAAGTCCTGTGACATCCTCCCTTTATTAAAAAGTAAAAATAGCTATGCAAACCATCTGATGGGATCCCTTGAAAGTAATGTGGGAAGACTATTAGAGCAATGCCAGAATTTCAACTCCACATTAAGTTAATAGAATCTATGAAAAACTTTGTGGAGCAATTTGTCCCTGAGATAATTGAATTTAAATCATAGGATTTATAGTAAGAATTATTTTAATCTTGTTATACTTGACTCAATTGCTAAAAGCATCTGTTTCACTTAATACTGGTCTTTGTGGAGTAACAAACTTATTTTATTTGTTACTGTCAGAGAAATGTATCATCTTAGAAAAGTAAACAGGCACATCCTTCATTCTCTGCTCTGTTTCTCATAGACATCTTTCTTCCTTTCATACCTTCTCTATACAGCAAATATTTCTCTTCTGAAATCTGTCAATTGGTAGGGTTCCCCACTGACACTATGTTCTTTCAGCATGTGCTGGAAGTGAAATACATGGGACAAACCATGTCTTTAAAAGTAAGCATATACCTCACTGGCTTGGCCACAGAAATACTCTGGTTTTCAGCACTACATCCACCAACTGTTGGGGAATCTAATTTTTTCTTTTCTGCTAGGACCACAGTATTTGTCTCAGTGTCCCCTAGCTCATCTCCAAAGAAGATCAGGACCATGGACACAAGTCCATCATGTTACTTATTCAGATTGGCCACAAAAATGCATTTATACTCACCCACCACTTCCACACATCTAGTTGCCTCTTCCTTTCACTTGTGCAAGCAATAAAACTCCACTGGGAAAATTCTGTCTCTTTTCTCTATTAAGCAGGGAGTCGGAGAAAAAAAGATCTGTTTTAATTTTAATTTGAATGCATACCTTGATAGACTTAGAAAAGAAAAATTACCAAATTAGGAACTTTAAATATTGATTTGCTGTAATTGGAAAACAATACTGTGCTTATTAGAACAGGATAAAAGAAATGGCTCCATCTAAGTGCCAAGTTGTTGAGTGGGCTAAATTCTTTCCATTTTCCAAACAAATAATTTTGCCACCTGTTTCCTCCTTTTTAAGTGTTAGGAGCAAAGCTCTTTTCTCCCATTCCTGTTTTTCTTTAGTTGTTTAGAGATTGCTTAAATCAAACCTCTACTTCATTTTTGAGCACTTCAGAAGTAGTATATTTATTCATGTTTCTGTGATTTTAAAGTATCACATCAGTAACCTTTATGCTTTACTAGTCATTTGTCTTTCGCTTTTAGAATAAATGTTTGTCAAAAAGTTGCATCTGCAAGGTATCAATGAGTTCAAAGTAACAGATAAAAAAATTTGTGCCAGGCATCCCAAAGTGGGCAACCACAAATGCAAAGCTCTGTCAGAGGTGTTTGGCTCATATGTAAAAATGAGGTTAGAACACATCCTGTGTTTAATCATTTCAGTTCTTGTACTATGAAGTGAAACTTTAAAAAAGGATAAAAAGAAGGAACTTGGGAATTACTGATCCATCACATAAACTTAAATTCCTCACAAAATAGAACTAAAATATTTCTAATTACTTAGAGGATAACAGGGAGGAGTGTAACTAATACAGGCTTTTCAAGGACAAATAATGTCAAACAAATCAGGCCTGTGGATGGGGTAGACTCACTGTAGCTTTTGATGCTGATGTGATATTTTCCTAGGAAATCCTGTTTCACCTGAAATATTCCCTGGTGCTCACAGATCTAAAGAGATGCCACCAGGACAAAGTCCTGCTTTACACATGAACAGGAAGGATGTCTGAATATCCTCATCAATGGTCAGGATGATCAATCAAGGTGTATGTTCATCACACTTGGGAAAACTCAGGCTGATGTTATATAAGGTGAGGCCTCAGCTGGAGCATGGTATCCAATGGGCACGACATTTCAAGCAAGCCACAAGCAACATCTCTGTAAGTGTGAGCTGAGATCAATGATGAGAATGAAATTAGGTTGGTTGAGAGTAGAAGTGTGTGACAACAACTTCTAAACCCACCAAAAGTTACTAGTGAAGAGGCATGGAATGGTTTTCACATATTTGTGGGGAATGAGATGCAAACTGCAGGCAGCATGTTTAGAACATTCACTAACTACATCATCTAGGAAGGATCTAAAGTCCTGGTCATCAGGGATCTAAGAGATTGGAGTGAATTACTCTTTCCAAAGATGTTTTTATGAAATGAAGCTAGAATGTCTTAAACCTGGTTCACCAATATCACCAGGAGCACTGGCAGACATGGTTAACGAAGGTTAGCAGTGACTTGAGCAATCACCATCTGCAGCCATCTGTGCTTTCATGTCATTTCTCTTCTGACTTTTCAGGGTATCTGTTGCAACTTCAGCAGAAAGTCAGGGCAGTCAAAGTGGTGGGATGACAAAACACCCCCCCCCCACCCCAGATGTCTCAGAATAAAGTCCATAAGGGAAAATACCATTCAGCAACATTACTCCCTGATGTTGCCACTGAGAAGGAAGTGTTGAGATGGTTCTCCATGCCAGCAGAACAAGCAGGAGGTGCTGACACTGGCAGGGGGTGGGGAATTTAGGAGGGGAAATAAAAATGCTGGGAAGGAAATGAAATGGATGGTGGATTGTCCTTCCATAGCTCTGCTGCTGTCCAGTAAAACACTTTTTCCCAAGAGGTTTTTTCTCAATGACTTCTTTCTTTCTAAAGCACTTCATTTAGAAAATAGACAAATTTCTTCCAGCTGCATAAAAGTTTCCCACTTGTAAAACCCACAAATCAAGAGAATTGTTTAAAAGCATCCTGTTGCTTACAGTTAGGTATGTGCTGATGCAGTTATTAGATTAATGAGAGGAATAATAATAATGAGGAAGAATGCACATGTTGGAGGAAGTCTATGAAAGAAAACTGTAGACTAAAAACATTTCTCATGTGCCAATGTGAGTCCCAAGCAGTAGGCACTGTAAACTGGGAGAAATGCAGAATTTGTTCAATAGTTTAGATACTCTTACAAACAGAAAGTAGTGGATTTCAAGGCCACAATCAGGATGTTACTGAAAAAACATACTTTTATTTTTTAAAATGACTCATTTTGTTACTTCAGTTCTACCTGAAGGATTACCAGAGAAGTATGTGCATTTTGCTCTGCTTTTAATACATTTATCATTTTAATGACCCACTGCAAGTTGTTACTACTTGTCTGGCTGGCAGAAACTACCCAACTACCATGTTGATGAAAGCATACCTTCAAATGTTATGCAAAATTATTTAACAGAAAGAAAAGAAAGACCAACTGGAATGTTTACAGCAAAAAGAATAAAGAACATCATTACCTGGAAGAATTTACTCAAATTAGGTTGGATACTATGTGCCAAGTAAAAATGGAAGTTTCATGTTTGCATAAATTGATGAGAGTTAGTGCATACTTGCTATGTCATATGCTAAAAGCAATGCTGGTGGGAAAATACAGAAAAATATAAAAAATATTAAAAAGGTCATTCTTTTAATGCCTTTCTACCTCAACTTAGTAAAAAAAAGTAATGCTCCTTTTTGCACCCCCAGAGAGTGGAAATGTTTAAAGTGGTGGGGGCTTACTTGTGAACATCCAACCACAGCACTGGAATCAAAGTCCGTATGTTTCAGTGTGTCAAATATATCCAAAATATTTTGCTTAAAAAATTCAGGCTATTTTCAGTGCACTTCAAGTAAAAAAAAAGTCAATAATGAAACATTTGCTTTGTTGTTCCAATTTTCCCTGAGTCATTAAGGGCAGGGAACAAAAGAGAGAGAGGGAGATGAGGCATCTTTGAACACAGTAGATAGAGTAGACTACTACCAAGAAATTCAACCCCTAATGTCTAGACTGAGTTGAAAAAATTGGAAAAAAACCCAAAAAAACAAACCAAAATAATCCAAGCAAACAACACGACTTGGAACAAAATCAAAAAATCAGAATGAAATAAAATCAACCCCCAAGCTGTATTGGGGATGTTTTGATGCAGTTTGGTAGACCTGATAGGAGAACCAATGTCAGCTCCTGAACCAATTGCAAAGATCTGCCTCCAGTGAGTTCTTCTCCCAGCCCAACTTCCCATTTTCTCAAGGGAACAGCTGTTCACTCCTTGTTTTGGCAGGCAGCTCCTCTACCCCTCAGCAACAAATCTTAGGCATGTTTTTCCCCTTAAGGATGGGTTGTCACATCCTTGCCTTGGGCCTGAATTCAGTTCCCTTTGCCCTCTGTAAATGTGGCAGTGTCCCCCTGAAAAAAAGACCCCAATAATCCTGTGATTCTGACATCTGTCTTCAAATTCTTTGTTGGCTTTGAAAGAATTACATTTTACAGCAAATTCCTTGGCCTGTGATTTTCAGCCAGTTCAGCCAAGCAGCAGTAAGACCTCAGTCTCATCAGGAGCTGTGCTCTTTGACTCAGTGAGCAGAGGGAAATCACACAGGACAGGGCTCCTTAGCAAAGACAGAATTTTGTCTCCTTGACAGAAAGAAGTGAAAAATCAGATTTGGCACTCAGGAGCCCAAAAGGGCAGGGCTGAACTGAATTGTATTGCAGAGATTTTCACTTAGACCCAGCAGGATCTGTGCAGCAACTGATGCCTGTCCTTATTCAACAAGACCTTGAAACACACCTTCAACTTAAGTAGGTTGTCATAATCTTCTGGGGCCTATACTAGCTTTCCACTTATGGAAACCAAGCTTTGAACTCCGGGGGATGAAATGAGGTGAACACAACTGCATATCTAGTCACAGGTATAAGATTCAGGGTACACTAAACAGAAAATGGGGCTGGAGGCACAGTGAGAATCTGAATTTCAGGGCAAAAGGGGATGTACAGTGTGTGAACTGAAGAAGTAACTTCAAGACTCTTAGAGTTTTAAGACACTCAATTTTTGTGGTTCAGCAAGCAAGGAAATGCAAGAGACTAGCATAACATATACTTCGTGGCAGGTGACTTTCTCCACAAAGCTCCAGCATGACCAAGGCTAAAGAGGCCAGATGTCGAGAGGTATAAACAACCACCATGTGAGATCCTCTGGTGCATCATGAGGAAAGCAGGGGAGCTGACTAATCTTACTCTGATGCTCCTACTTAGTGTAAAGCCCTTTACAGTATGACATTCCTCAGCAGTCTCTCATACTCATGGAACAAAGTGAAAGAGACCAGACGTCCTTGGGCAACTGTTGCTCACCATTAGCTTTAGAAAGCTGTCTTCCAAAACCCAAAATGCCCTAAGTCATCTTGTTTTCTTCCTTTTGAGGTTACACTCTTACCATCAAGGCAGTTCATCAACACACTGCTGATAAACTTATTATCAACAAAAATAGTTCCTTTTTCTACATCTGGAAGAAATGCAGCAATTTCAGTTCCTCAAATGAGCTGAGGTGCTGTGGTAATCTGTTGGGCCTAGCTTAGTGGCACACCATCTTAACTTTATGGGAGTTTTCTATAGCCTTAGTTAAATGAGTAGATAATATTCATATTTTTTCACCAATAGTGCTACCACATCTTTGTAAATACATGTATTTTGCAAAAGCTAAGGCTCAGATGTCAGTGTGCCCTTTTTTTTTTTTTTTGGTGTGAAAAAGCTTTAAAACACAAAGAAAATAAAGATATATAAAACCAAAACTAGTACAAATACAAATTCCTTTATTGTTTCTTGTGAAATGCGATTTCTTTTCCATCTTTGCACTTACCACGCAGATGATCTGAAGATAACTTTTTGTAATCAAACATGGTAGCTGCAAATTCAAAAGGGCAGACTGAAAGCGGAGTGAAGGACACCATTATTCTGGATGACTGAGCTTCATTTTTTCTCTCTCTCCTCCAGTCCTACTTTTTCACATATCCTGCAATTCCACAACAACAAGGAGAAACAAATGAGTGAAAGTGTTGAGTTCAGAGGAGATACAACAACCACTTGAAGAGTTGTAATGCTTTGGCTGGTGTTCAAGGGGATGCTGGTAGTTAGTAAACTGAGAAGGTTAGAGTATACACACTGTGTATTAATAAAAAGGTGTAATGGAGGGCAGAGAACTCTTGCTACTCCATAAGGTAGGCGTGGTGGCCCTGGAAATTAGAACCCCCTGTGTCAGACATGGCCTGCACATCCGTGCTGTCTGTTCCACAGTGGCTATGCCGTGTCCCAGCTCGCGGCAGTTTGTCTTAACGCGACCGTGGAACCACCCGGCGCCGCTGCGGGGGAACGAGGCGCAGTTTAACACTCAATTTAGCATCCAAAGTGTGTTAAAAGCCCAGTACTGCGCTCTCGGAGCCTTCGCGGAGGAGTGGAGCCAGAGGGCTGTCCCAACACCAGGACCTTGACCTTGGCCCCCTCCTGGCTCGGCTCGGGGCAGGGTAATGCGGGAGCAGCAATGCTCCCTCCGGGGCGCCCCGCAACACACAGCCGGGCCCGTCGGGGCCTCAGACCCCGCACTCCGGCCCCGCACCGAGGCCAGCGGGGCCAGCCTGGGGGCCAGGGGAGCCGGCGTGTCCCGGCGGGCCAGGAGCGGCTCCCGGGGCACCGAGGGGCTTTCCCCCCGTGCCGCGGGGAGCATCCTCGCCCGCCGGCCCCGCCGCGACGCCGACAGCAGGAGCGGCCGTAAACCGGCTTACGCCCAAGGCGATTTGCCCGTGATCCGCTGGGCTTCCCGGGCGGGAGGGGGCCGGGCGTGCGGGGCGCCCGGGACAGCGGCGGGCGGGCGTGCGGGGGGCGGGAGGCGGCGATGATGTGAGCGGCGCGGCAGCTGCAGGCCGGCTCCCCCGGGAGCCGGGGCTGAGCCCGGTGGCCGTGGGAGGGAAAGGAGCCGGGCGGGGAGGGAGGAGGGGGCCTGGACAGGGCCGGGGGAGAAAAGGGAGGAGCGGGGCCGGGGTGGGGGAGGACGAGCGGCGCCGGGGAAGCGTTGCCAGCCGGAGCAGCGGCAGCGGCGGGAGGGAGGTGCAGCCCGGCGGACCCAGCTCCGCTGCCCGTCGGCGCTCTCCCCGCGGAGGTTGAGGACCTGCTGCGGGGTGATGGAGGAGCATGGGTACCCTTCCTATAGCGCCCGCAGCCCCGCCTGGGAGGAGCTGGTAGGTACATGCGTGCCTTGCACAGGCGTTTCCTACCCTTTTTCCTGCCTGTATTTTTCAGCCGGGGGGTCGGGCTATCATCCTCATCTGTGCCCTCCAGCCCCCCTCTTCCCTTCTTCCGACCCCGCTCCACGCCAGACCCCGGCCGCCGGCGCTCGTCCCCTCCTCGCGGGGAGCGGGGGGTGGGAGCCTTTCGCCCCCGCCGTGTCTGGCCATTTGCTGACGAGGTCGTCCCTCTGGGAGACGGGGAGTTCATTGCCCGTTCTGAGTTTCACTGCCCGGGTGGAAAGCCTAGGATTAGCACCGAGAGCCTTGCCTTCAACTTTGCCGAGGGGGGTGGGTTGGATGTTGACACCATTAAATGCCTTCTCTTAGCATAGCAAAAGCAACGTGTCCGAGCAGAATTGGGAGGCAGTTTCCAGAAAGAGACACACACTTTTCTCCCCTTTTTCTTCCGTAGATAGGCTGGAAATCGCTTCCACCGGGGCGGCAAAGCGGGACGGGGCTGGGGGTACCCTGCTGCCACCACGGTCTGTGGGGTGTGGGGAAAGTGCGTTCCTTTGGGCCGCTACGAAGGGAGAGGAATGCCCAAACTGGCCAGAAGGAAAGCTGCGCTGCGGTGCCTTTGCGGTTTGTTTAAGCAACTCGAAGACCCTCCTTCCAACCAAAGGAAATCATGTCACCGGCATCCTCAGCAGGCGATAAAATCAGATTTCCCTTTTCAGGGCAGTCTGCTCCCGCTCCTGGGCTTTTCTCCATTGTGCAAACACACACACGCACACATCAGGCAGGGAGGGCTAAAAATAGGCTTTGGGTAGTTGCTTGGGAGATTTCAGGCTATCTAAGAGGTCAAGGCTAGGCTGTGTCTGGCCCTGAACTTGGCGAGGCGACATGAAGCATGGATCCGTGCCACTGCCAAGCTCCCCTTTAGATGGCTGTACCATGTTTTGCTAACTCGTTTCGTTGTTCCAGGTTTTACTTGTAAACCCAGTTTTAAAGAGCAGACGGGGGAGACCCACACTTTGTGTGGCTTGGTGTGCGCACTCTCGGGAAAGCAGCAGCTGAGCCCTGGAGATACCCACAACGAACTAAGTTCACTCTCTTCCTTGTTAGGGTTTGTAGCCCTCACAAATATATTTTTACTGTCCTCATTTTTGTTGTTAAGTTGAGCATCCCCCTTCGCTGCCCTCTGCAGTCCTCAAGCCCCGAAACTGTTGCCGGAGACGCAGCTGTGATAGGGAAAACAGCTGTATGTGTGTTCCGGTAACACGGAGCTAACATTGAAAGGATCAGGGAAGGGAAACCCGAGATTTTTGCCTGAAGAGATGAAGACATCGTGGGAGGAAGGCAGCGAAGTCAATTCCTCCGAATGCGTTGTCCTATTAAACAGTGACATTTAAATTGCTGCCGTCATCCAAAACTCAGCTGAAACTCGGGAGGCAGATGGATTGCAGCCCCTCTCCGCTTGGAAATGCAGAGTCCTGGCTGAAGCATCCAAGCCCATTTCCTTCTGTACGCAGGGCTTAGATAAACAAGGAGCACATCTTTTTATTTTTTTCTCCATTTCCCCCTCCCCCAGTAAGGGCCAGGATTTGGGTCATGTTTATAATTTCATTGCTGCATTTGTTAGACAGTACATCCATGAATGCAGTTTTAAGGTTAACCACTGCACCGATTTCCTTTACAAGACTCTAATTTCAGCTGATCCACTCAATCCTTTACCCAGTAACCTGCTGGTAAAATACATGGTCTTTGTGGCAAGAGCCACATTGTTCTTTCCATCTGCTCATAAGCAGGCTTTTTATGATAATGGGGGCAAAGGGAGATTTAGGTGAAGAACTGAATGATGAAAGGGAAAAAAATAGTACACAAACCTCTCTCCCCTGCTCTTAAAACACAGAACAAAGAACAGAAGGATAGGGAAAACTATTTATTGCAGGTTTTGAATCTGTGCAAGTTAATAATCTATGTAAATTGTCAGATTATTGAGAAGTGCTCTTCCTATAGTTGTTCTGAGAAATGAGTGATGGACATTAAATGCAGCCACAAGTCCTTTGCCTATTGGGGTTGGACTTGTCTGTGTACTACTGCAAATTTCCTTAACTCACAGGGCACTTTTTAATGGAAAAGCTCTTCCTGAATCCAGTAAGAGTTGTGTAAGACCCCATGACGGAGCTAAATAAAAGTGACTTAAAATGTCAGGCTCACCCTGCATTCTTCCAAGAGAGGTTTGGTGCCTTTGTAGTAAAAATGTACATAACACATGACTTACAAAGCTCTAGACTCAACTTTCATATCTTATATGAGACTCGAGTCTTGGCTTTACCTTTCTCTTGAAATGCATATGTAAGTCCTAACATATTTGCAAAGCATCAGTCTATTTTTATGACCTGCACTGGTTTGGACCTTTTCACTCTGAAGCATACAAAATACTTTAATAATTTCCTTAACATTGTAGCCTACAGGTTACAGGATTCCCTTGGCTAATCCCAACCCAGCCACAAGTGATGTAGTTACTTTCTTTATCA
This sequence comes from Corvus cornix cornix, assembly GCF_000738735.6. Taxonomy (NCBI): domain Eukaryota; kingdom Metazoa; phylum Chordata; class Aves; order Passeriformes; family Corvidae; genus Corvus; species Corvus cornix. The sequence continues at coordinate 57,343,241 of NC_046332.1, read as the reverse complement.
GTGGTGTGGATACATGTTGTTATATTTTGGCTTCCTCTTTGCTAAGTAAGGAAGTCAAGAAAGAATAGTATCACTAACTCGATCTGCAGAGGGAGTTCAGACAGGCAAATCTGAAATGAATTTGTTCAGAGGGGGGAGCCCAGTTAAAAAACATAGTTATCACTAACCACCACAATTAGGAAAGATTCAATAAAATCTTTTAAACATGATAAATAATGCATTGTTAACCTGACACACTATTGATTTAAATTCCCTCAGAACAACTTTCTGAGGTGAAGGATAGAAAAGTTTTACACTTTAGTTTATAGATGCCAAAGTGACTTAGGAAAACAGAGGCAAATATGCTTGTTACAAAGGGACTCAGTTTTAGGACTGAAATCAAATAGTGCAGTAATCTGTATTATAAAATATAATCTCCATTGCAGCTAGAGTGCATGTGTATTTGGATTTTTTTTCTACATTGCATATACATTTTAGCGACATATATCCTATTATTGGGACTCATTTTGGTTGAGTTAAAATGTTATCACAGTGTATATATGTATATTAAATGTATACAATATCACAGTGTAAATATGTATGTATATATTGAATATAAAGGTCAGCTCATCAGCTGATATTAATTGCAGTAGCACAAATGACGTCAGCAGAGCTGTGTTTTATCAGTTGAGTATCTTCTTTTAAATGCCAACCTTTCTTTATGCTTTCTACTCCCTTGCTTCGGTTAGGAAATTTAAGATCATTACTAAGAAGTGTGAAACTCAAGCGAAAGACACAGTGCATGCACATATTGTATGTGTTCTTAATGGCTGCATATAGCCGCACACATTGTTCAAGAGCCCAACTTGCACAAGTCTAGTGGTACCATTCGTGCCACAGTATTCGTAGCTGTGGGTCACTCAGCTGAAATGTGCTATCCCATATTTCTCAGATTGAGTCTAACATCGATCACCTGGGAGAAATTCAGCTGTGAGATGAAGGGATAGAAGCCAAGTTGCAAGTCCTTATTGAGGTGAACTTCATGGCTACCTTAGGCAGCTTTATCTGAGTAAAGGCTGGACCTGGACCCTGATTATCTATTAATATCTTTGAAAAGAAGAACAAGAGGAAATGGTGAGATCTTTAAAACTGTCTTTGTGCCTGGGCAATGTATATGTTTGTAGAAACAACCTTCTGCGCTAACATGAATGAGTAACTCATGTATTTTCAACAATACTTAACACTTACTTGGTTTCTCTATTTTGGAGAACTCTGTAAACATTAGACCACTGCAGACTTTAGAGCCTGTAATTTCACAGAATCCACTATGTACTTCACAGAAAAAATGTTCTCGTATTCTCACTGAACTGTTCTTGTGGGACATTGACTATCATTTGCAGATTTATGTTATTGCTACTAAAATCTTCACATTACGTAAGCTGAGAGAACATTCCTAGTACTTTTTTTTTCCCCATAGCACTCTAAAGTTTACCAATATATGATGAAAGAGACTTGCTTGGTATTGAAAGGCTAGTGCCTTCTTTCCTAGTAACCACACTTTTGTGTTTGGACAGTCAGGAGTGAGGAAGATCACAATGGAGTAGCCCAGGTGAAGATGCATGATGCCCTCTGCACAGTGCAGAAAGTGTGCAGCAACCAGTGCTCATAGTTAAACTCCAGAAGTGAACAGAAGCTGGAGAATTGTATTTATTCTAACAGTAACTACCATTGTTCAGCCAGCACTGTTTAATTCAGTTGAGTTAAATGTAGTCAGTCTTGCTTGTGTTCCAGTAGCACCAAGTGTTCCTCAAATCACAGTTACTATTAGGCGCAATACATGTTAGCATTAATTAGGAAACTATGTCTTGTTGTCCCCTCGTGATATTCAAGTGACATTTACCTTCAAAAGAATTAAGGAATTACAGCGAGACATGTTCTGGCATAATTTGCTATTCCTGAAATTAAGATGGGGAAGAGGAAGAAAGCAGGGTGGAAAGACAAAGTGTCCATAAACAATGCTCTTAACTATCTTTCTTCCTAGCTGTGCCCTAAATTAACTCCCTGAGAGCAATGCATATTTGCACCTGCTCAAGTTTGATCCCATGTTTTGAAAAAAGGTGAACTCCCTCTCAGGTGAAGAGTGAGGTAAGACAGAATTAGCCCTTAGTTCTTAATTAGAATTTAGTTCCTTAGCTGTGAAAGGACTAATTAGTCCTTTCACAATTCTTTTGAGATGTGGTATTAATGATATGATTTAGGCCTTATTAATATTTTAATAGGGCATGCAGGTAATTTGATCAAATTCCTTTAAAATATAACTTAATAGTTCAAAATTTTAAATGTTACTTTAGATATTTTAAAAAATATAACCTCTAGACTTGGTCCTATGTGGAGGTGGGCAGTAGAAGTGTATTTGAAGTATCTGGTGCAGGAACACAGAACTGAGCCACAAGAACTCCAAGGCTTCATGGAAATATTTGCTTACCCCTACACTACTACTAATAAAAATCCCAATAAAAGAAATGGGATACTCTGGACTATATGAAATTCAGACTGTGGCAAGGCATCAGCAGCGTAGGATAGGTTGTACAGTTGTTTACTTTTCCTCAATAAATGTTTTGCATTTAGGTACTCTGGCATTATATTGGCATGTTAAGAGATGTCAGTTCCCTTTCTGGAAATATAAATAGCATTGTGGGAATATGGAAGCCACAAGTACTGATTGCTTTCTTATTTTTAATCTGGTCCACGCAGCTAGGAGTTGTGTGTTTTATTTAGTATTGCTGTGATTTAAACACTTATTTTGAACACTGACTACATACAAGCCACAATAATTTCGAAGTCCCACAATTCAGAACACGTGGTGACATTTCGAGATTGTGTGAGCTGCCAGAATCTGAGATGAAAAGGGAAAACTGACCCTTTCTTTCCCCAGAAGTAAGGGCTGCTCTTTCACAAAGACAGAAATGAATAGAATAATAAGAAAATTAAGCTATTAGGAGAAAACCACTGGAAAGCAATAGATGCACTCACTAAAACTGTCCAGCGCTTTGGCGCTAATGGATAGTTACCATGGGGTTGACTGGATGGAGGAATAGCATACAGGTAAGGAGCCCGTCGCATCTGGTGCCGTCCGTCCAGTCCCGAAGAGACATCCTGCGCTCCCAGGGGAGAGCGGCAGAGCCCTCGGCCGGGACGGGGCAGCGGCTGGGCACGCCACCCACGCCCGCAGCCGCCCGGTTTCGCTGTCCTTGCGTTCAGAACTCGGCATTCGCCCTCTCCGAGGGTCACCGAGTGGCACGGCGCGCACGGGGGGTCCCACCCTCCGGCCACGCCGGGACATCCGAGGAAGCACGGGCAGGGGCAGGGGCGGGGGCGCCGGGCGCCCTCCCCGCTCCCCGTCGCTTGTTTCGCCGCCAGGACTCGCCCCGGCGCTCACCTGAGGGGCGGGCACTCTCCTGCCCGGGGCGGCCCGGCCGGCGCCGCCACCGGCGCCCCCTGCAGCCGGCCGCCGCCCCGGGCCGCTCCCCGTCGCCAGGGGCGCAGGGGGCCGGGCCCGTCCGCCCGGCTCCGCCCGCCGGCGGTGGCCGTGCCCCGGTCCCCACGAGCGGGCGGAGGCGGCCGGCGCGGCCCAGGACCCTCGCCCGTGGGAGGGGGCGGCGGAAGATGGCGGCCGGGCGGGCCGCCCCGCTCCGCTCCGCCGGAGCCCCGGCCGCCACCGCCCCCGTCCCCGCCCTCCCGCGCCGCCTCTTTCCCCACCCTCCCGCACCGCCTCCTCCTCCTCCTCCTCCCCGGGGAGGGGAGCGGCAGCGGCTGCCCTGGCTGAGCCGGGCTCGTGTGCTTTCTCTCGGTAGGAGTCCGGGAAGATGGCCGGGGCCGAGTCGGGGATGAGCGGCGCCGGGATCCCGCAGCAGCCCCAGCCCCAACCCCCGGCGGCGGCGGCGGGGCCGGCGGACGAGTCGTCGGACAGCGAAGGGGAGCACGAGGGCCCCCAGAAACTCATCCGGAAAGTGTCCACTTCGGGCCAGATCCGCAGCAAGGTAAGGGGGGCAGGAGCCGGCCAGCCCCGCCGCCTTCACAGCCGGCTTTTCCATCCCAAAGCGGGGCTAGCCCGGAGCCGGGGACGGCCGCTGCATCCCGCCCGCATCCCCGGGAGCGGCGGCGGCGGGGGGGGGGGGGGGTGAGACAGCCGTGCCTCTTCCTTCCTTTCCTCTCCCCTCCTCCCCGTCCAGCTGTTGCGGCCACATCTGTCCCCGGCTGGCAGGAAGAGCCCCCCGGGGCGGCGGGGCTCCGCTTGGCCGGAGGGGAAGCTGCCTGCCCGGCAGCCGCCCTGCCCTGTCGGGCGTCCTGGGTGTGGGGGAAGCGGCGGGCTGCTTCCCTCCCTCCCTCCTTCCCTCCGGCTCCTCTTCCTCGGCGGCGGGCACCGCTGCCGCGGGGATCCCGCCCTGCCACCCCGCGGCGCGGGTGGGCTGGCTCAGCGAGCCCTTCCTCACCACTTTCCCTATCCGCCACCCACCCTTCCTAGTTCACCCTCGGTCCCGGGGGCCGCCGCCGTGCGCCCCGCCGGAGCGGCAGGCACCGAGCCCGCGGTGGCACGTCGGGCTCCCCTTCGGCTGCGGGAGTGCCGCCAAGGAGGGAAAGGCGGCTTCCACTTTGAAAGGCACCTCGCGGAAAGAGAAGTAAACTTCTATACATCCTCGCTCGTGGCACTGGATGCGTAAAGCAGCTGTCAAAATTTTAGGTTAATGTAGTTTTTTGGCTGTCTCGGGTTGTTGAAGTTGTCCCAGTGGAATTAACTTTTTTCATGGATGGTGTATTTATTTAATTTTTTTCCCCTGTAAAATCAACAACCAGGCATTTGAAAGCATAAAAATAATGAAACAGACTTACTTTCTGTGTAGAAGGTTCCCATGACTTTCTACATAGTGTGGTCTACAGTCGGTGATGGGGTCTGCACAAAGCCCCATTGGGGAGAGCTGATTGATGCAATGACATCAAGATCAGGATTTTTCCTGGAACTGTCTGTTTTGAAGGGCAAAGTGACTTTATGCAGGCCCGGACTGATCACAACTTAGGGTTTGATTTCTGCACAGTAAGTCATGTGGCATTGTTTCCTTTACAGTGCGTCCATTAAAGTTAGTAGTTTGTGAAGTCCTGTTGGGTTGGTGCTGTTCTTCCCTTGGGCTTTTGCTCCATGCACTACGTGCAAAAGGCAGCCACCTTTAAACAGAAAGCATGATTGTTAAACAGTAATGTTATTCCGTTATGTGAGGTGGAAAGCAGTTTTTTCCTGAAACCTCCTGAACAAGATGTGTCATTCCATTTTATTGCTAAATGCTAATTTTGCATTTGCAGATGTTAGGCCTGTCTGAAAGGTTACTATAGTAAATAATGATACAACTGTTGCATTGTGTTGGAAACATAGTCCTACACAAACTTTCGGCTTTAACGCCCTTCTGTGTGGCAGTCTTCAGAACGTTTTAAAAGTTACAGAGCATGATGCCTTTATTAGCTGTAGTGGTATTAAGTGCATTTGAGTTTGCTCTCATAGAGGTTGATACTTGAAGAAGGAAAACATGCCTATTATGAATGTTATCGACACAGGTTTGTGAGATTGAGATCCCAGCCAATTCTTGCCAACTGTTACAGATGGGTGGGATATTCTGTATTTGAAGGCTGTGAATGAATGCTAAGCTGGGATCGCCTGAAGATCTAAGACAGCTCTGCAAGTCTTGCTTTTGCTTATCTTAGCTTGAGTCCCAGTTCTATTTCTGTGAATCAGATATATATAGGGAAAACTGACTGCTGACATAATTGAAGTCAAAATGTTGCTTTACTGGTTGCAATTTACAATACTTTGCAACTCCAAATATACACATCTTTCTTTCCATTTAATTAAAAGTGATATATCATTGTTAAAGATGAGACTCATGTTAAATAATTCAGTAGCACTTTATTTTATAACTCACAATGCATTATTTAAAAGTAGCTATATTTATACAGACAACTCCCATTTAGTTTAAGGGTGTTGTATGTTTGCTGTTGTAGTAGTTGGTGATCAGTGGTTACATGAAACCACTAGAGCAAGGAACATCAGGGAGCTGCTCTTTTACCCAGCTAGTCCCTTTCATTCAAATTAGATTTGTTAAGCTTCACTTACTTAGTGGACGTGTTTGTAAGCTAAGGTTTTAATTAACTGGATTGGGTTTGTCTTACATCTAAGAATAGACTTTTGAAAGAACCCAAAGCATGTATATTACATTTATCATTGATGCTTGTGGGCCATTTAGGACTGTGCTATTTTTCTCCAGAGGTTGCTTATTTACTTACTTGAAGCATTTCAGCAACGTGGTATTGATTCCTTAGCTCAGAACTATACCCAAAAGTCTCTGGTGGTAATTGTTTTTATTTTACTTAAGGAAGATGTTATTTTTAGATGTTTTGGTACAGTTGATCATTTGTGAAAGCTACCATATGGTGATACTTTGCAGATAGAATCACTCAGGAGGGGATTTTTTTAAAGTGTGTATGACAAGATATAGGAAATATATGTACAAGAACAAACCCCTTTCAATAGCACAAACATAAGCCTAAAAACTTCTAACATCTGTAGTGCTCAAAGGAAGTTTTTAATCTTTGCTCTTTTCTTCCTGAATAAAAACAATTAATTACTTAGCTGGGGGCAGGGGGTGAAAAAGAGAATGAGAGAATGAAAAGCAGGAATACTATATTGGCAGATGTAATTACACCAAAGTTTATTGCTTGTTTATGATACGCTAATGACTGGTTCACAGTTCTATTTAGGAGACTGTTGTCCAGCTTTGCCATAGCTTATCCACATTGGATAGCTACTTCCTTGGCAAACTGTTTACTTGATTTTAGTGGAACTACTTTTACAGTCAGTTGCTAGGAGAAACAGATTGGTGATATGGCCAGACATCATTATAACTTCTGTAATGGGTGTAGTTTTAGTTTATGCATATCTATCCCTCACATTTTTAGAGTACTTTTAAGGCATGTCTGCGTCAAAATGTGGCCACTGTTAATTACCCCAAACAGAAAATTTGAAGATGAACATGTGTTGGTGCCTGCCAACTCAAGGAGGGAACAAGTTGTGGTGTAAAGGACTAAACTATTCTTTGGGCCTACATGTTGTTTGTCACTAGCCACTGTTTGCTAAAGCCCCATACTTGGCTGTAGAGTGGCTCTGTAGCAGTAGGTACCTTTAGGGGCATCAGGACCTAAACTGATTAGTGCTTCTGTGAGACTAAAGCTAGCATCTTTAAACCGCATCTGGGAAGCTTTTTGCATCTGTGGAGTTTGTGTGTGTTCCATGGAGACAATGCTAGTGAATAAATAGGTGACAGGTACCCTGTGAAGTTTGAGCACTTTTGAGCCAAAATCCCTCATGGAAACAATTCTTGGTTTTGTAATGTCTACTCATCTTTCCCCCTCATTTTGGGAGACCTGAATATTTAGTACATAAAAAGTGTCTCAGTAAAAAAAATCATTCTAAGAATATACATTTTGGTTTTATGAGAACTTTGGAAAACTGTAGTCAGACAGTTTTGAAGTAGTATATATGATGATACTAGGTTACAAACAGGGTTATATTGGAGATTGAAGTAATGGAAAGTTTTCCATGCATGTGTTAAATTTGGTTTCTTCATTTTCAAAGATGCTGGTTAAGGCAGTCAGAGTCAGTGCCTTCCTTAAACAGATGACTTCAGTTCTTGGGGCTACAGCCTGAAAACTGCCTGTCATCAGCTGGCTTCTAGTTGCTTTAAAGTTAATCACTCTAGTGCAAACTACATTCCTTAAAAAGATGGCCTTGCTTCAGTTCTTTATAGCAGGAACATGTTGAGAACGGAAGGTTCAAATTAGAGCTCACGCTTTTTCTCTTTAAATTCTTCTCACCTTGAGGATCAGCAGAAGATTAATAAATGAAATAAACCCTGGATACTTGGAAGTAGAGTTGTCAGATGAGCACAGTTACAGTTCCCACTTTTGTCTTGAGTACTCTGCAAAAAAATGGATATGAAGAATAGCACTTTTATCACTGATCTGGCTTCCTATTTTAATGGGTCCGTGTCCAGTTAATGCAAAAGCTCTGTTGGATATGTGTTTTGCTCTCAAATATGCATTGGGTATCTGGCCTGTGTTTATTTTTGGATGAAGCAGACATTCTGGAGCAGAAAATATAAATTAGGAAATGCAAGAAAATGTGGTGTATTGAGCAAGATAAATACACTTGTAAGGTATGTGGGACAAAGCTTTCTTCCTCTCTTTCACCCCCAGTGGTTTTTGTTAGTAATGAAATTGCTGTAACATGGGAGATTTTCAGAAGCATGAGTGTATTATAATTAGTGGAGATAATATGGTGTTGTTTAGTTAAATGGAAAGAGTTGTTACTTGAATTTTCTTATCTGAGTTATTAATATATTTTTTTAGAGATCCTAAATCATTATGGAGTAATAAAAGTAAATTAATTAAATTCCCCACTGTGGTTTTATTTGCCTTAGCGGGTAACACCAGCCATTTAGGAACTGAGCCTTCAAAAAGTTTCTAACCTTTTCCATATGCTGACATTTGACAGTGCCAAGTCCAAGCAGTCACTTCCTGTTTGTTTCTGGTATACATTTCTCTCAGATTACCATAGCTTGTTAATTCACCTAAATGTAAGTGCTGTGAGTGATACCAGTGTTCAACTGCATGGGCATCATTCTTTGCAATGTAATCTGCTTTTCCTCGTTTTGATGTTTCCCAATTTACTCTACTAAGTAGTGGTTCATTCCTTTCTGGTTAAGGAAACATGATTTTTTTTATGCATCAGAAGTTCTCAGGAAAATGCCGTGGTAGCAAAGTTTACCCCAGTGGAGATCCTTTATATGCATTAGGATTGTGTGAATCTGCACAGCTTCAAAATGCATTGTAATTTGTAATGTATTCTGCAACTGCAGTAATATGAATAGTGTTACTAGTGAGGAAGTGCACAGCAATCATCCTCAAGTTCTTGGCACCTGGTAGTGTTCACAGAACAGACTGAAGGGTGCTGCATGCTGCAGGATATCTGTCTTCAGCATTCATGTTTTCCATAATTTTCATTCTGCAATTAAATTGATTGTATTGTGTATCCATCCTTAGTAAAATATCTCAGCAGCTTTTTTTTCCCACAACTGTTGTAAAATCTGGCAAATTTGTTTCTCTCACCACATCCCGGGGACTTTAACCTATTTTTAAAGTGAAATATTCATTAATGTGTATTCCTGATACATGCAACATGTATATGTATGCACAGGGAAATATATTTGAGTTTTCATATTCATATATATATATTATTCAGTTCTAGAGTATGCCTTGACAAACCATACAAGTTTTTAGCATGAAATGGTGTGCAATATTTTTTGCTTCTCATAAGTGCTGTGTGTCTACATAAGCTTTCAAAATAGAGTCCATTAAAGGAAAAATTCAGCCAAAGACATGATAGTTTGGGGAAGTTAAAAATGACTGAACACACTATGTAGAAGTAGCAGGGTCAGAATGGAAAGAGTTACACTATTTAAGGCCCAGTGGTCATTACCACTCCAAATTCTGACACATGTTTGTATAAAACTGAAATGAAATGTGCTAAGGCATTTTAGTGATGCATTTATTGGCAAAGATAAAATTGCTAGCTAAGGACCAGAAAGGAGGAGTTTGTAACATTTTGTTACAAAGGGTTTTGTAACAGTGGGTATTTGCAAGCAGGTCTTCAAAGAATGTTGCTTTTGGTGTTGTTTTTTTTTTTTTTTTTCTGGAATCTTTAAAGTATTAATGCTACTTTGTGCTGTGAGATAACATGAATTACCTTTTTTTTTTTCCCCCCAGCCAGCTGGGTGAGCTGTGAAGGTGGAAAAAAGATAATCACACTTTCATCTTTACACAAGATTTTGATTATTTTGTTTTGTTCCAAGGAGCTGGAGAATGCTTTTTTGTGAAAAAGATCAGGTGAAACACATGGAGTTTATTTTGTACTTTAAGGAGAATTTCTGTTTTTTAAGAAGCACAAGAAGAGACTTAGTCAGGAATAGATGACAACTGGGAATCCCTTTCTGAAATGCCTTATCTTGTGAACTTCATGTGCGGAGTCCTGGAGACACATAACAGCCATGCCAGAGCTCAAGAAGGGACTATTCTATAGCCTGTTCTTTATCCATGTAAGGCTATATAGATTATTGGCAAACATTTTGAATTGTTTCCAGCAGTTACGTCAGAATGCAGGATGCAAGACTGTTGTATGACTGCTGTATGACTACTGGATGACTAGCTGGACTAGCCAAATTAGTTTGGATATCTAAAGCAGAATACCTAGATTTACAGTGGTTTTGTATTTGAAGTGCTGATTAAAAGAACAGTCTGTCTGGCTATCATAAAGCCTTTTTCTAGATGGAAGTATTGAAATTCTCTTGACTAGCTGAAGACAACAAAAGGCAGCTTAGACCAATGTTCTTGCTCTGGAATACTCCAATAGGCTACACATATATTTTTTTAAAAAACAATGTTCCTCTCATTTTCTTTTGACTCTGACCAGCCATGCTTGTGGAAAGGAATCTATAGAAGAACATACATAGTTTGTAGACCTCAAAATCTTAGCAAAGCAAGAAGGTAATGTGTGGATTCATTGAAGCTCAGAATATGGAGCTTTGGGTATAAAAGAATGCTCTGTAGTCATGCTGTTTTGGTTGTTTTCCTCTGACAGGGATAGTTAAGACATAGTTTGATGTCTTGTGAGAGTACTTCAGTAGCTTACTTGCAAAGGAACCACAAGACCAGTATTTTGTTCTGGTTGGCCATTAAATTTTTGAGATTTTTTTGTTTGTAAAGTAGGGGGAAATGATGTCAATAACTTTAAGAAGTTGTTGACAGCATGGCTAGTTTTGTTTGGTGCTTTTTCAGTCTGATACTTCGGTATCTGAACTTCATCTTTATTAAGAGAAAGAACTCTTTCTTTCACCTTTGTATTTGCCACTTTTTTACATTACTGTTTTATCCTTCCCCTTCCAGCCTTGAAAAAATCAATTGTGTTTTCCAAAATCTTCTTTCAAAAACCTAAGAACAGGCTACAAAGTGCTAAAGAACTACTACTAAAGTGCAGTAACCGTAGCTGTATAATACTAACTTCAAGCCATGGCTCTCAATTTGCTAGTAATGGCAAAAAAAAAAAAAGCCTGCCTTGGGGACATCCATAAATTATATCTTCCATGTCATACTGAAAAGAAGCCTCATTCTTTCTTAATGCAAACATTGTATTTATCACAGCAAACAAGCTTAATGCTGACCCAAAATAAATATTATTTCATTGATATGCTAAAAATAAGACCACTACATTAGATGATATTTAAAATGAATTAAGAGATTTGTTCTAGTACACCATTTGTACACATACTGAAACACTTCATTCTGTACACTTTTATGTGACTAATTACTTCTTAAAGTTAAGCTGGTGCTTAAGTGCTCATCGGATGTGGGCCATAAAAATTTTGTACATAAAGTCAGATCATAGTTGACTTAAAAAACTTCTACCATGTAGGAATTATCATGATATATTGCACAATTATGAAGAAAGAGCAAATAATTTATTTTTCTAGCCAAGTTTTTTGTTTGAATAATATCCCTGTTTAGGAATATTTCACCACTTAGATACTGAAAGCACATTAACAAAACCTGAGCTGTACTCTTGGGAGAGTTAGCATTATTGTAATGAATTCAGCAAGCTTTTACATTTGATGAGAATTTATTTGTTTATTAGATGGGTAGCATCAGATTTATGATGATCTGGACAATTAATTTCCTTGCCTTTAAGCACTTGGGGTTTGCAAATTGTGTGAGATTGTACTACTTTCTTGTCACTTAGCAACCTGAATAGGGTTTTGAAGCTGAGTAGTAGCTTGTGGGTGGCAAGTCTCCCTATATATTTTCTGGGTGGGAAGCAACAGGAGCATCTCTGTGGGCAGCTGCCAGGAGGATGTGCGTCCAGCACTCACCAGGGTCTTTCTAGATGTGCTCACTGAGGAGAACCGGCTGTGTCCTCAGTGTCGTTTTGCACTTCTGGCATAGTTCCATGCTGGGAAGATCTGCTGAGGTTTTTCATGCCTGCAGAGATTTAAGTGGTTCTAAAGGACTGTCATGCCGCTCTGGTCAGTTATGTCCTGTTGTGTGGTTGCTTAAATTTAGTAACTGAGTTTGAATGGCTTCAGTTTGACTGCTGGTAGTCCTTACTGCTGCTGTGATACTCTGGAGTGAGAGGAAGGTCAGCGGCTTCTCTGCTTGTGAGAAGGGTAGCTTGTTCTGGTTCAGCTAAGGATGTTGGAAAGGATCAGCATGGCTATCCAGAAGTCCCAGATGCCCATCAGGCAGAGACTTTTCCTCCCTGTGCACACTCTTTGTTGACCGTGAGGATGGGCACATACTTCTGTGTTTGTTTTAATGCTCCCATAGAGACATTTTGCTTTGTGTTCTCTCCCTCCTTTCCTGCCTGCTGCTGTCACAGTTTCTTCAGGAATTTGAACAGAGAAAGGGTGACATCCCTTTTCCTTTTAATCTATGCCTCTGCAAGATTTCTCCCAATAGCTCCCATAAAGAGAGGAACTGCCAAAGACCATGAAGTTTGTTGGGTGTGGAGTCTTGGAGAGGGTGCAGATATGAGTTTGCTCCTTTTAATGGCTTCATCCTTCACTGCCTTCTCTTTCAGTGGTACTGATCAATCCTGGGAGCAGATGGTTCACTGTGGAGCTATTGACTTGACAATTAATGCACCCTTTTTGCTGATTTTTCAGCTATTGTCATTTTTTGCCTGAAGCGTCAGGGAGCTTCACATGAGTTACTCTCTAGACAAATATTGATTGGCCTCAGTCTCAGAGACCTATTAAAGTGAATAAAAGAGAGCACAAAGGGTAAAAGGGGGTTTGTGAGTCAAGGATCTGAAAGAATATAGTGGTGATCAGGGTGTAAACAGTATTTTTTAAATTGTATATAATGATACATTTATAATATGTAGATTCTGCCTGGGATGAATGCAGATGGGATGCAGATCTGCAGTGGGGAGCTAGTGTGATTTACTTGGGTGTGAGATGAAGAACCAATGTTTCTGATTAAATCTGAACTCTTAAGGAAGTAAAAAATATTTTCCACTTACACAGCTTCTCATTACAGACAAAAACAGGAATGACTTTCAGGCCATCTATCTGATGTTGTTGAACTTGATTTTCTTTCCCCTGAGTGAAGTTGTTCAAGCAAACCTTCATATAACCTAGAAGTTTGCATTTATGAGGATTTTATAGAAGGAAATCAGAATTTAGGAAAACTTCTTCATGTAGCTCAGTTGACTGCATCTTAGGGTTTTTTGTGTGTTTTGTTTGTCTTTTTTTTTTTTTTTTTTTTTTGGTATGACTGAATGTTGGGCTAATAAACATGATTCTGCGGTGCTTCTGGAAGCAAAGAAAGAACTTTTACCCGTACAGAGTCCGCTGGTTAACATTCTGTAGAGAGAACATTAACCAAAATGTGCCTCAAAACTATGTGCAGGTAAGATAAAATTTATACCTGAGATGGTTTACTGCTTAGGCTGGTGGTTTGCAACCCTCCCTGATCCACTGGTGAATAATCTTCCAGAAATTTAAAGGCAGATTGCACAAGTTAGGGTCTGTGCATGTATCCTGTCTACTAGATGGCAAATTTTCCCCTTGCCCAACTTGGTAATTCTATAAAAGGCATTAAAAATACTTCAGGCTTCAGAGGGTTGTCAGGTTTCTATCTATGCCTCTGATGCTGCCTTGCAAGACTCTGTTCTGCTGCTTCTTCAACATTTCAAAGGAACTGAAGATACTAGTAAGTACAGAACTTCTGACGAGCTCCTGTCAAAAGCAAGCTATTAAATGTGCTGGCAATGTCAAGCTGTATGTTTAAAGACCCGTCAGTGCTTTTGTGTATTATCTCATGTTACCTGCTGTTGCCAGGTAAATGCAACTGCACTGAATAGCTTTTTTTTTTTTTAAGAATACATAATTTTTATTCCAGCTTCCTTAAGCTTTGCATTTTTCCATAGTTTTGATCATATATATGCTTCAGATGATCTTGCTTCTTGCATAGAGATGAGTATTTAGAGCACAGTTATACTTTGCATGTGTGTGTGTGCATGCTAACCAATGCTTTATATTTTTTTTGCTTACACTGTTTCGGGTAAAAAAAAAGAAATAACTTTTTTTCATATGGTTGCTGTGTGCACCATTGAGGAGGAGATAAAAGGAGTTAACATCATAGGCTCTACTCCTTCAGCAGCCGGGGATCTGCTGCCAACAGTTTTGCAAAGGGCTCATATTTCAAATTACCCTTTGAGATTTTGATAAGTCTGTGTCCCTGAGAGGTTGTCTCACAGTGAGGTGTTGGAAATGACAGGGAAATCTTATATTTTCTATTTGAGTAAAAAGAAATAAAAATATGTCAGAGACAGGGCAAGAGGCATATGAGCTTCTGCTGAATTTTGTTACAGATGATTATATCTTTTCTTTGAAATATATCCCAAGGTTATATGTAGCTGATGTACAGTTTAAATTACTGTGTGTAGGTGTGAGAGGTTATAGAGAGGGACTTTTTATAGAAAAAAAATATTTATTAATGTTGTTACAGGATCATGATAGTAATCTGGGTTGGAAGACACTTTGGGAGGTCATCTGTCCCACCCCCATGCTCAGAGCAGGGACATTTTCAAGGCAACATTTGGTTGCCCAGCGCCATGTTTCTCTGAATGTCTTACAGATCGCTAGAATGTGGTTCCTGATTTGTTTTAAATTAAGCGTTCTCTCTTCCTTTTACACAACTGTTGAGGATAACCTGTGTCTGCTGAGGAAGATTTGTCAGTATTTAAAGGCCTGATTAAATACTTTCACCCCCTCTCCCCCCTTCCCCCCCCCCCGAAAAAAAAACCTAACCAAACCACCATGAGAAAACTTCATAGTACAACTTTAAAACTTTAAGAAAGGTCTTAAAAAGGAAAGTGCCTTTCTTCTCCCCTCCCATACCTTATAACATGGGGCAGGAGTGAAATGATGTGATTGCTGTCTATTTATAGATTCAGTAATGTGCCAGTGTATACTTATTATACCTAATTAGGAGTATTCTAAATAACTTGTTGTTTGCATTACAGATACAGCTATATGATTGCAGATCAATGGCATGGAATTATGTCATGCCTTATCAAGGTCTAAAGTCTTTCTCTCTCTAAATTAAACCTCCCTGTCCTGATTGCTTTTTTTGAAAAGTCTCCCTACTATGGCTGTGATTTATTTGCTGTGAGACTGTTTGTATGCTGATTTAGTTAATATTTGAAAGCTAGAATTTGAAGAGGAACTCAGGGCGCGGGGGAGCTGGGATGTGCTATAAAAGGAAATTGCAAGAATTTAAATGATTGCCCCTTTTATTTTTTTGTTTTGTTTATTTGTTTGTTTCTGGTGTCATTCTGTATCCCATTTGATGACCTAGGATTTGACAGAGGTGCGGTTGATCAAGATGCAGTTGGAGGTGCCTGGATGGTACTACACCATCTTCACCATTCTTCCGGCATCACTGGGTCTGGCCATGGAGGTGAATATTCACCTCTTCGAGGTGGTGACAGATGACTTGGAAGTCATGAGTATGGTACAGAAAAAGACCCATATAAATGCAGCAAAAAAATGTGTGGCACAGGGACTTGATAAAATGTAGACTTCTTGACTTCTTGGCCATTCATGTTCTGGTTATGTTTTTAATGCTTTCCCTCTGGTACGTTGTTTATCATGGAAATTATTATAAAGCTTTTCAAGCTGTGCAGTTTAGTTGATAGACTATGTCTCCTGTTTGAGCCCAAGCTTCATCTTTCATTTTATTTAACCTTCAACCTCATAAACTTTGTCGGTTGTTGCTAACACCACGAGTCAGTTTTACCACAGCATATGATGATGGAGAAATAGTGATTCCAGCTCTTCTCCCCAAGGGGTTAAGTAATACTAAACCTGTGATTCTTGGTGTGTGCAGAATTTTGTCACGTACGGAAAAGCACTTCGTTTTTTTTTCTTTCATTGGAGAGATATGTAGTGTAATTTAAACAAAAAGAAGTTTATATTAAGCTGTGTGACAAAAATATGCAGTATCCACAGAAAAAAAAAGTAGTTGGTAGCACTGAATTTTGCTTGAAAAATATGATCAATGATTAGGGCCTAAGAATGTATGCAAGGTTGTATTAGGAACATATCTAAAAGAACTTTTCTTCTTTATGTAGTACACAGTTTATAAAATTATTATTCATCTTGATAGTTACAAATAAGGAAAAATGTTCTGACACCTAAGGTTTAATGGTGGCTTTTGTTTTAATTGCTAAATTGCCTTATTCTTAGGTGGAAAGTTTGAAAATCTCTAGCAGCATCTTATAGTAGACTTAGTTTTTCTGTTCTTCAGAGCCTCCTAAATTTCATCTGCACTTAATTTTTACTCTAGGGAGTGGAGCTTACATAGGGAATTTCTATACATGCTATCCGAAAATTGCTTCATCTCAAAGTTTTTTTTTTTCCAATTAAGAGCATCATAGCATGTCTGTTAAAACTATCTGCTTTCATATATCAGCAATAAAACCAATTCCAAACTGAATCAAGAATGTGGTCTTGCATGTTTTATTGCTCAGAGTTAATATATAGTGAACGCTCTTTTGAGAGTATTCAGGAATAAATGCTGCTCATCATTGCAGTCTCTTGGCAACCTGTGTCGGGTTCATTGCATGTAGGCAAGCAGCTGCCTGAGCATTGGTGGGAGGTTTTTATCTTTGTTATTTTCACAAGTTGCGTAGAGGAGAGTTTGATTTGAAATGTCGGCATCCTGAGATATGAATAATGGGGATAGATATGCTTAACGTTCCTAAAAGCTTCAATGTAAAAGAGTGCAGGATGCAAGGGTCACTCTGCACATTTCATCAGTGCAGTTGAAATGGAATTTAATGTGTGGAACAGCTTCCTTTTGAAGGTAGATCAAAGCAGAGGCAGAGGATTGTTTGCAAACAAGAAAGTAATGTAAGAACAGATTTTTTGGGGCAATGTCTTGGAGACCTGGAAGTACTCATCCCAGCGAGTGCTTAACTTGACTATCTGTTTCAGTGACCTCTAAATCTTTTGTTTGGGCCTCTACATGGCCATAATGTTGCCAATGAACAACATCATTCAGGACATTCTTACAGCTTCTAAGGGTGCCTTCATGTGTGATCACTGCCAACAGAAGCTTAAGTGAAGGCTTAGTGAAGAAGAGAGTATTCGGTTCGTCAGCAAGGAAGGACGTAGTACTTAAATCACTCATGTGTAAGCTCCTGCTTCGGGCAGGGGACCAGACACACAGAAAAAAGGAGTATCTGTGGAGTAGAAGTGAGAGTGAGAAGTGTGATTTTAGTGCTTCGTGAAGAGCTCTTAGTATGCACCTAACCTGTGCTCATAGTAAGCAGATCACACGTAAAATTCTATAGCAAATAAGAAGCAGGATTTAAGTGCCTGTAGATTTTGCTGGCCACTGCACATGTGTGCTTAGAAATACCATGGGGTGGCTTGCTCAGGACAATGGCCTTTGGGAGTTCCCTCTCCAGTACCATATCAGGTACTGCATCTTGTAATGGCTTTGTGACAACTTTTCTCCCAGAAGAGAGGTGCTTACAGGACAGCCTTAATTCTGTGGGTGGATCTTAAAAGGGACTATATTGCCTTGAGGGCAGTGTTTGGCCTCTAAAATTTTTTGTTCTTTTTCTGCAATCTGTATCTTCTGAGACACTCCTTGTTTGTTTTCCTTGTTTTCTTCAGGTGGGCATCTTCCATGAATTTAGCGTATTTCTAATTGCTGCTGTTGGAGGCCAAATAGTAAAATCCAACTACCCCTTTCCATCTTCCAGGAGTGAAATGATGATGTTCTAAGCTTTTATATGTGCTTTGAGGATAAGAACTTATTTTGATTTTAAAACTTTTATTCCCCTAATCATTTGCTACACAAACAGGGAAAGTGTAGTAGGCTAGTGGGATGAAAGGACTGGGATGTAGATTCAAGTTACTGGAAAGCCTTCTGTAACTATTAAGAAATTCTCATTTTGCCAGGCATGTGGTACTGAAATGTATATTGTGATGCTATAATTATCTGTACTTAAGACTTGAAAGTTTATCTGTCAAACTAGAAAGGCCAAATTTTTTTTTCTCTTTTCTTTTTTTCACTTTTTTTTTTTTTCTTCTCTCAAATGAGCTTGGGGATTCTTCAGAAAACATTTTAATTCCTGAAGAAGGAGGTTATAACTCATAAGTTGGGATGACTACTATATAATCTATTGAACACTCGTTTAAAATGCCTTTTGATTATTTTCTTTAGTCAAATTGTGTACCAGTTAGTCATTATGTCAAATGCCTGTTTGACAGGCCTGTGTAAAACTGTTGGTTACAGTGGTGGGAAGAGGGGAGATACCTGCCATGAGTGAGCTGTTTGAAGTTGTTTTATGTTCTTGTGGCTTGTCTTTTCTAAAACAACTGGATAGCTTCAAAGGGCTTGTGCTGCAGTGAACACCAGGGTAGGGTGTTGGGCCATGGTGATGATTAGATATGGCAGAACACCGATCAGCAGCTGGCATGAACATTGTGGCCTGTGGTGAAAGCAGCAGTGTAGGAATCTGTGCTCAGTCAGGATCTGTGCTCTGCCTGCTCATCAAATGGAGGCTCTCTCTTCCAGCTTTGGTGAAACAACCAGCCTTTTTGGGGTTTAAGTGGATGCTCTCACCTTTCTTTTTTACAGCATGTACTTCACGACTATTTTTCCAGTGAAACTGTGCATCTGCATGTGGTGGTGATGATGATGATGATTATTTTTATTGTATCATGCTTTACCACTTTAGCTGATAACGTCAAGGAGGTGTCTCTCTGGAGGAGAGCAGCGCTGCATTGAGGTGCCTTAGGTAGCCCTAAATGAACTGCTTGCCTTCCGGATCCAGTGCAGCCCTCCTGGGCTTTGTTCCTAACAGAGCTAATTAGTTGGGGTATTACATCATGCTAAAGCAGTTATTTTGCTTCCAGTTCCAACGTGCTTCATTTAGCGATAGCTCACATATCTCTGCAAAATACAGTGTTGTATTGTTTCGGCCTGTCCAAAATACTTAGAAGGAGAGATTTATAATAGGTGGTCATTTCTACTTCCTTATTTCTTTGGTGTTTGCACAGTGGTGAATTAGCTCTTCAGTTTGGGGGGATTTCTTCTATACAGCTTGCAGGCCTCTTTTCTACTCCTTTTCTTGTTTGTCTTTGTTTGCATTACCACCAAACTCACCTTTCTGCATCCTAACCAGCCTTTGGTGTTTTGCTCCCTCACTCAAAGTAATGATTGCCCTGAGAGTTATTAATGCCTGCCTTCCCTTCTCTCTGTGCTTATTTAGAAGTGTGGTATCTGAAAGATTACGTGAGGAGGGAGAGGGTATTGTGTGCTTCTGCTTGACCTGGAGAGGAGAATCCAAAGACTTGCATGTTCTGTGTAGGAATGGTATTTGCCTTTTCCTACCTGCATGGTACAATGAAGTACCAGTAAGCGATGTGCACCAACACTTCAGAAGCATCCTGGTAGTCACCTTACTTCATTCAGAATCTGAGGTCAGTGGAAGTGGAAAATAGCAGGGGGGTTGGGTCTAGATAATCTTTAAAGTTTCCTCCAACCCAAGCCATTCTATGACTCTACAATTCAATGAAGAACTGTCTCCTGTTTTCAACCTCTTCATTTTTTTTGTAATCTGTGTCCCCAGAAAATAGTTAGTGTAAAGCTGAAGCAGAAGGAGATTCGAAGTGCCCTAGTCCAAGTGAAAATGCAGACAATTTGAGATGGTCTAATCAAGATCAGAACTTCCCTGGTACAGAATTTTCCAATGTGTGTTTGTTGTCTTTTTTTTTTTGTTTGTTTTGTTTTTAATTGTCCATTGAACTAAGAAATACAGTTATTGTAGCTAACAATACTGTTATAATACACACTGACAAAATCCAGATAACTCGAAGTTGGTCTGACACTTGATCCTTTACTCATACTATTGTTCCATAATATTTTTTCCTCCATGACATCATGAACTATAATAGTGCCAACATTTTTTTTTAACTGCTAAGCCTTTTCTTCCTTCATGCTATAACCTTTATGTTTAAAAATAGCTTTTTTCTTTGTTTTTCTTTAATTTTTTAAAAATTTAGTGTACATTTCAAGAGGAACGTGGTAGCCATGTGAGAATGTTTAACACCTGTGATGGCTTTACCATCATGTATTCCAAGCAGTTGTCACACGCATTTATCTGCAGGGGTACAATGACATTTTTCTCAGCAGCTGTATCCATGACAACAACTGGGAAGGTCCATGCCTCCCCTTTAGTTTTCAGAAGATGTGCGTTCTTACCTTCCTAATGAAAGGCCCAGAAGCAAAAGCTGTGTAATTTTAATTGTGGCATATTCTCTTTAGTCATTCAATGATGACCACTCCCAAGTGTTTTAGTATCAAGAAAGTATCAAATTAAAACACATGTACCCACATGTACAGAGAGAAGAGCAAGTGTCTGTTTCATGACCTGCTAAAATCAAGGAGGATTTGTAGAAGTATTTGAGAAATGAGGGTACTTAGGAAGTTTATTTTATTTTCAGTATGGAAATCTGTACAAGGTATGTAATTTAAACACTTAAATTCAGAGATATGCAGAAGAGTGTGTCATTACGATAGGCATTTTTGTATCACAACAGAACGGTTCTCCCTGTTTGCCTGATAATCACAGTTCCTCCCAAGTAGCGCACTGTCTGTCTGTCAATGTCATCTTTAAATCCAGCCAACAGTATGTGAAGTGGTACAGACCAACAGTAGTTGGGTCAGCTCTTCAACAACACACAGCATCCAGCAAATCCAAAGTGATTTATTTACTTGCCTAAATGGGAGTTGTTGGTACTGAATGCTTTTGAAAATTTGAGAGTGTTTAACATGAACAGAGAAGAAGTTGGAGAATAAAACAAAGGGCCTGGGTAACTTTATTTTGCCTTAAACATAAATCTGAGTTCAAGGACAAGGCTAATATTCACATCCTGCTAATATATGGGCTGCCAAAAAGAAGTAATGTCTTAGGAGATGAGATTTTGATTGCTGTGAAAATGAAGGTATAAGGCTTATTGCTTTGGGAGACTTAACATCCATTTTGACACCTCTTCATGTACTTTGCTGTTCTCACAAGTAGTTTCTGGACCTCCAAGAAGAGCCAAATTATACTAGGTTTTCAGATCACTTATTGCTTTAGGAAACAAACACTATGACAGATGGTAGAAGTATTTAAATTGATTTATTCATAGTTACCTGTACAAATACTGTCTATTTTTTCCTCAGATGAATGGGAGTGTGGGAAGCAGGATAGAAGACAGCTTGCTTACTGTTTTCTGCGTCTTGCTTCCTGGTGAGGAGTGGGGAGGGGAATTAGTACCTTTAGTTTTTGGTGAATTGCAGGAGAACAGGGAAGCCATAGAAGTGATGGAATGAGATGGAAGAGCTTCTAAAGAACACGTGCAATTGAGGAAAGCCCTGACAATTGCCTATGTACAAAGAGATTTACCCTTACCTCTTTTGAGGTAGTTAAGGAGAGGTTTGCATGTAAAGCTTTTAAATGTTTCACTTGGTAGTTCTGAATTTTCACTATTTTTAGGTTTATTATATGTAATAATGGAGTATTATTTCAGGGTTCAGGGTTGTTTCATGCCTTTTGCTATGTTCACCTGCAGGAAAAGGAGGTGGAGGCTGGCTGGCTAATGATTCTGTTATGCCACCAAACCTCGGTTCATGACTGTTTAGGCGAAGATCAACAGCTTTTCCATTCCCAGGCAAGAAGAAGAGGCAGCTATGACAAACTCAGGAATCCCAAAGGACAACCTGGATCCTCCTCTAGAGAGAAATCATTCCCCAAAAGAGAGAACAGCATGTCTGGAGAGGCTGTTACAAAGCCATTACTTGGAAAATCTGCCTGTTTACCCATCAGGGCATACACAAGCCTGGCTTATCTGATGATTTGTGAGAGAAGTTGGAGGCAAGATAGAAGCCCTTGGGAAGGGGAGAGAGAGCCAGATTTACATGGGTTTTGGAGTGGAATAGAGAGAGGTGTTTTCTGCCTCATTATGAAACTTCTGAACTGTTCCATGAGAGGAAGATCAAAAGACTTCTTGCTGGAAGGGATGTTGGGATGATGTCTGTTTTGTTTTGAGCTCCCAGACTACCAGCAAAAGACTGCTGTAGATCTGCCCCAGTGATTCAAACTCCAAACCTTTAATCTTTTCTTGTGAACAGCTTCTTGTCAACTTTAGTGAATGAAGTAAATGGAAGATCTTAATCTTGGCAAATTCATGGATATGGTAGAGAATATGACCCTCTTATCCTTGCAGGAAATGAAGAAAGCCTTGGAAACCAATTAATTGGAAAAGCAATTAAAAAGAGATCACTTCTGTTACATGAGCATAGTTTCCTCTAAGACAACTTTGATTTTGCAAACAAAGGTAGCAGTGTAAGAACTGGCTGTCCTTTTTGAAATCTCCATTGCTTGAGTAGTTTATTATTGTGGGTCTTATGAAATGTCCATAGTCCCGGTTATGTGTCCCCAGACAGCTTCTCCTGTTGGAAGTGTTTAACCAGAAGAAAAGAATGTACAGTAAGTGTCGACGACTTTTCAGTAAGATGACCCCAGAGAATGACCTTTGGATTGTAGCACGTTGGCTGGGCATCTGCCAGGCATTTAAGGTTCCTCTCTGCTTCTCAGCTATGAGTGGCATGGCTGGAGGGGTCAGCTTCCCTTTCCTGGGGGGAACTGACGGGCAGCACCTGCCACAGTGAGTCAGCAGGGCTGCGCTGGCATTGGCCATGGCATTCTCGCACCTGTCAGGAGAGGATGCCAGCCAACCTTTGACAGTGTCAAAGGAAATTACGATTCACGGAACAGTGGCACACTCCGCAATTGGTATTTTGCTGCTGTGCCCTGAGTTAGTGCCCTAGGAATCTCCTCCCATCCCAGTGTTATTGGGAGCACTGTGCTTGCTTCTGTTCCACAGCTTCTTTGTCTTTTAGCCTCTGCGTTTGTTACATCATTTCATTTCAAACGATGTTTGGTTTATGGTGAATGCATACCTGATGGAACTACTCATTTGAGTTCTTGGTCTCTATGCCAATAAACAATATACCTTGGCAGCACCCAGCATTTTTTCCCAGTGAATGTGTCAATGGTTTCAGGGACTGGATGGCAGTAAAAACTCATGGATAACCTTGCAATAGGTGTATTTTTAATGATTGCTCCACTTCGTTGTTTTTTTTTTCACTTTGTAGCTTTTTGTCCAACAAATTTATTGAAGCCAGAACCATAGGTTTTCTGAGATAAAACTGTATGGAGCCATAATTCAGCTGTTCAATGAACTTCTTAGTTTCAAACCTCAATATTACTTCAGTGAATCAATTTATCAAGAGAACAGGCTATTTCACTAGAAAGATCTGAAAGAGGGATAATTAACTCTGTAGCTGGTTCTGTCTGTCTGTCTTTTGTCCAATGGCGTCTGGAAGCAACTTAATAGAATCTAAAGTATTTAAAATTTCATTATCTAAAATTGCTTTCCTTAATTCCATTCACTTTACATGTTGTAACACTGAATTAGTGTATATTCTGTTTGGAGCTGCTAATGAACTACATTCTATTTACCTGGGTACTCCTAGGCTTCTCTAATAAAGTCATGAACTAATAACTTTCAGAGTTGAGGTACAGCAGATGTATCTGGAAAGGTGTCTGGTAATAACAGTAATAATAAACAAAACAGATCATCATCTGTTTTTTTACAGATAACAAACAGTATTACAGGGGAAAAAGAGTCTAAAATATGGTGGTTTTATTTTGTTTGGTTTTGGTTTGCCTTTTTTTGTGTGTGTGTTTTTGGGGTTTTTTTGAGCAAAAGAGAGTCTTATTTTTTGATATCAATATAATTTTCCAGCTAAATCGTCTTGCCACTTATGTTCACACTATCCACATATCATGTCCATGCAACATTTACTAAGAAGGCTTTTCTGAATAATTGCTTCATAAATGCAAATATTAATACCTCTTTCATTAGAGAATTCATACTTTTTATCGTGCTTTGCCTTCAAGAAATTACTTTATGATGCAAATAAATATAGATAATATCTGTCATCTGAAATGCTTTTAACTATCAGTTTGAATATAAAACTGTAGTGCTTTTTGAGGTGAAAATAGATTGTCATAAAAGCTATATGAAAAATTAATTAAAAAAATGTTCTGCTAAACCAAATTGTTTTATATAAAAGTTGTGCAATACAAGTAACTAAGGTAATACAGAGAAATGTAGCTTTTGTGTTGTGAATGTAATTATCTCTTTTATAATCTCTAGAAGGAGTAGTTAAGATGGAATTCACGTCTCTTCATTTCACTACCAAGGTTAGTCATCTACCACACACCCTTTATAGCCAGTGGAAAGAAAAAGATGCTTCTTCAAAGCAATTACTCTCATTTCCAATCCCCGTCCTTTGGGCATCCCTTTTCTTTTTCGTCACTTTCTATAATCTGACCAGCTTCTACTTTTTCTGTCAGTAATGGGACTTGCTAACATGGAGCCAGATGGATGTCAGGGATTTCTGTAGGATATTGCTTCTTCCCTTATCTGTCTTCACAGTAATTTAGTTTGGGTGTGTACTAGCCATTCTGGGGTGTATTCATTCTCTTCTGCTGTAATGTACATAACTGCTCCAGGTAGTTGGAGATTATCTATTCTGCTTCCAAAAGGGTGACAGGTTTGGTGCTCAGCAGGAAGGGAGCTACCAAGTCCTACCTAGCTTTTAGGTCACCTCTTAAAGTGCTGTATTAATTACCTTAGAAGATCTGGTTAAATAAGGAACTGAACAAGGTAGCTGTGTATTTGGATAGCAAGTGCAATTCAATCACAAATAACTTTCTGAATGCTCACAGTCAGGGTTTCACTCCCTGTTCAAGGCAAATCTCACAGATCTAATCTTTCTCATGCCCTTTCCCACTACATGAGAATGACTTTTAATAGGGTAGTTCTACCAGTTAAGACTGCTGGGTAGAAGTACAGTGTCAAGTGTTTTGTGATTTATTTTGTTCATATCTTCATGGAAGGTATGAATCAAAATAGCATGGGAAAGAGAATTGCATTTTCATTTACTAAGTATATCAGTGAATTGAATTTACATGAGACTTAGGAGCTCAGCTGATTTCTGCAGAGGCAAGCACTGTATATTAGGAATTAAAATTGTTGTTTGCAAAACAAGGAAAATTTATCTTGTAAAGAACACCTAAGCCATTATATTTTCCTTATGTATAAGTAAATAGATAATATGTGTAGAAGAGGCACATTTAATGAGAACAAAGGCAAGTGCCATTCACTGGTGATGGAATATAAATAACTGATTTTTCTTTATTAGAAGGTTGCTTTAATCAACTCCTGGTTTAGACAAGAAGATATATGATTTTTTTTTTTTTTTTTTTTTTTAATATAGGCACTAGTTAAAGATATTAATAGAAGCTTTTAGGATGTGTAGACAAGTTATGGTGTCATGTCAAGTCATCGAGGTGACCTGGGAAGGCGGAGGGCTTTTGTTCAGTAAATATTACAGTATTTTCACTTCTTCATGTTGCTTCCATGCTTTTTCTTACCCATCCTTTACTCCAGTGCTTTTGGACTTCAGTCACTTGTGTTGTTCCATCCACCCTCCTTTTTTCTTCCTATGTGTCATTATCTCCCCTCTTCTTTTGGGTTCCCACCTGTGTCACTCGTGCCTTTTATATTCCAGTCCTTAAATTACCCATGGGGTGGAGGTCATCCATTGCAAGAAGGCTTTTGTGTGAACATGAAAGGTGCTGGGAGATGAGCAGAAATGCTTTCTTTTCTCTGTTTCATTTACCTTCTTCATAACCCCCCCATCTCTTACCTGACCCTGGGCAGGCAGCGAGGAGGAGCAGGAGTGGCTGCTCCCTCCTTCAAGCTCTTGGATGGTTCCGATGGTTCCGTCTCATGTTTCCCTCCGGTTTGAACCACGCCAATGCTGATAAGAAATGCAGATGTTTAAAAATATCTCAAATAGCTGAAAATATTTGGAGTGTAGCTTTCTATTTACTCCTAGATGGAAATTCTCTTTTCCTTCAAAGTGTTGTGCTCATGGAACATCCCAAACTGGAAGCTCAAAATATTGCTTTATATAGCAACATTTCGCTCTGCAGTTTAACCAATCAAGTGAATTCTTTCTATATT
This sequence comes from Corvus cornix cornix, assembly GCF_000738735.6. NCBI lineage: Eukaryota > Metazoa > Chordata > Aves > Passeriformes > Corvidae > Corvus > Corvus cornix. The sequence continues at coordinate 57,316,938 of NC_046332.1, read as the reverse complement.
AGATTATGTGGGGAGTAATAAATCTGGCTGAGGGCAGTAGCTTACAAAAACCTTGAGAGGCAGAATAGCCACAGTACATACTTGAAATCTTCTATTTTGCAGATTTGTGGGAAAACTCCTGGGAAATAAGAGTTAGACTTTTGGTTTTGTCGAAGACATAGTTCTAGAGAATCAGTGAAGCAGTAAGTATTGTAAGAATATTAAGCTTGTTAACTCTTAAGTGTGTATCTGTAAAACCAGATTTCTCTATGAAGGCAAATGTGTCATAGAATGATGGATTTTAACAGAGCTAATATCAGCAGTAACATTTAAGTTCAGTAAACTTGTGCAGTGAGCATAATTTCTTCTAAAACGGATGTTATAATGATCAGTATGTTGGAAGAAATCACACTGATATTAGTATTTCTCAGCTCTTCTGGTCTTATGTCTATTAATGCTGTATCTTTTGTTTCATTGTAATTTTTTATTATATTTTTTTATTAATCTACAGCTGTCTGTCTTTCTCTGTAATACATGCCATTATCTGTAACTAGTTTATCTTTGTAATATGCAGTGGATATTTTGTTATTTGTGTAGCATGAGTCTTCTTACATTTTCTTGAACTGCAGGTATATTAATTTCACTTACCCGAAACTATTTTACCCTCTTCCTCATAGTATTTTCTTCTCAAACTTTTCATACTCAACAACAACAGCAATGATCAGAATATTGCTCTACAGGAATCAAACTTATGTCTTTGTGTTGCTGCTGGAGGTACAAAAATATTATCCTAGTTTTATTTTGATCCCAATTTTTATGAAGATGAAAATGATTAGTGATGAATGTTTAGTGTAAAACATTGCATAATGAATTATTACAAGAGAAATGCTCCATGGTTTGTGGCTGCCTTCATACTAATTTTCCTAATTATTATGTCAATTTAAAAAAATACTTTTTGACAACAGCTAGATCATCAGCTTTCTCCTGAATCTTTTTACACAAAAGTCAGATACTTTAAATCTTACTTTATTGAAATAACTGTGTACTTGACATTGTTGGAACAGGTATTTAAAACCTGTCAAGGAGAGTATTATACTGTGTTGCTGAATACTTATTGATGTGTACTTGTAGATAAATTGGTAATTTAAAATACTTTATTTTCAAAGCACAAGGAAGCAAGATAAGTTGCCTGTTGAACACACAGCTGCATTCTTCTTTTATCTAAGTTACTCTTAAATGTGACAACTAAATGTCAGCTTTTAGCATTGTATAGTATTAAACAATTAAATAATTTTGGTTTATTGATGTTTCTATTATTATGCATATTCCACTGTCTGTGTTGCTATGAAGCAGGCATGTGCTCTGAATATCACCATCATCAAAAATATCTTCTTTAAATTGTTCATTTCATTAAAGAGTTCTAGTAAAAAACTGTAAAATACTAAACATAAAATAAAATCAAAGAAAAAAATTTCCCATCTCAGTCTTGACTAAGTTTCTCATGTAAGTACTACAAGAAATACTGTAAAAATGGGAAGCCCATTTGGAAACAGTGAAGTATCCCCACAGGAGAAGGATTTTGGTTTATATTATCATATCTTGTTATGTACTATAGATGAAAAGACAGACTTCCAAAAGATTAAGGCAGATTAAGTACATGGTTGTTGCTGTGATGCTTACGTGTGATGGAAGATCATCCACTGTGATGGAAGATCAGCTTGCTAGGATGTAGAGTGAAAATGGTAGATAAGGAAACAAAGGAAAATCCTGAAATGAGTCCGTCAAAAAAGTTAATGAGTAAATGCATTTCATTGTTTGCAGGAGATTTCGGTTAATTCAAACTTGTATAAAAGGTATGAAAACCATCAAGTTCCTTCTCCTGGTCCTGTGTTTGATACATCTGCCTTTCTAAAGAAGTTATGCCAGTGTTGTTAACTAATAAGGTTAAATTACTTGCTAATATATTTGAAAATTCTGTCTCATTTTTTCTCATCTCAGCTTCACTGAAGAGCATATTTTATCAGCAAGCTTACAATTTTTCCCTGTTTTGGACAGAGTTTTGCAAAACCATTAGGAATTGCACTTTCCTCTGATTTCAAGTGAGGTTTTGCAAGTTCTTTTTCTTTCTTGTCTTCATTGCAATGTTTTTCACTCAAACTACCAGGATGGTGAAGCCATACTGATTCCATTAACTATTGGTATCTGCATTCAGAGATGGATCATAGACTCAATACACCATTCTGAGTGGGAAGGAACTCACAAATTAATGCCTCCTTATATGCTTTGCTTTGATGCTTTTTGCTTTGTTTTTCTTAAAATTTTATTGTATTTTGGTGTTGCCATTTGCTTCTCTTAATTATGCTGGTGCGGTTTTATGTTTTTCTCTGTACATGAGATCTTTGACATGAACTGATCTGAAAATAACTTAAAAATTAATTTTTTTTTTTACCTCAATTATTTCATTGATCCAGGCTGAATCATCATAGTTGACAGAGGGGTGGAATACAGGTCAGTATGTGGGTGATGGAGAATGGGTAAGAGAGGGTGAGCATCTTTAGGCTGAGTTTGCATGCAGGAACCAACCAGTTGTGCAACCAAGTTAAGTTTCCTACCTTTTCAGGAGAAAGAGGAAGATGCCTCTGAAGGCCTCCAGAGGGAGATCCTGTCCACCTCAGTTGAAGTGCCTCAAGTTTAAAGGGGATTCCAAATAAAGCTTATAATATAATTAAGATTACCAGTAAATTCCATACCGGCTGCTGCATCTCCATCATTAAAAATGTCTAAAATTAAATGGATTCATTTCCCATTAAAAAAAACCTATTTAAATTTCCAAGTTATAATAATTATTTCTATTTTAACCTTGTGATGCTAAATTTCATCATTTCATTCCTGAGTTCAGATATTCCTGTTTATAAACATAAAATTCCATGTCCCTAAATATATGTGAAACAGGGAATATGTTTTATTTTTCATCTGTGCTCTATGTCAATATCCAGATTGCTGTTGAGGGAAATAAACTTTAAAGTAAGGCAAAACAGCTAAAAATAGGACCCACTAACTAATACACAGCTCATCCAAATAGAACATGTGGAAAACTTCTGTTGAGCATGCTGGAGATTAATTTTACGAAAAAAAAAAGTTAGACTGGGGATAAACACAGCCTTTTAACAGAGGAGGGGAGCTACGTCAGTCTATTAGTTTAAAACCAGCAAGGAAATGGGGAAAGGAAGAGGGAGGTTTGTGCAGCCTGCATGGTGAGCTTGGTCTGGCTCAGAAATAACTGGAAAAAAAATTGGGAAGCAGAACCAAATGAGAAGAAAGCTGGGATGTCCTCTTAGGGTGTGTCTGTATATCCATTGTTTTCATGCCCTGTCAACCCAATGGTGAACTTAAACAGAGTATATCCAGTTGAGTGATTGGAATTTGGGAAATAAATTAGAGATTTCATGGTGCCTTTCAACTGCACCATCAGAACAAATGCTTTAATTCTGGTTTTTATGTTTTTTGCGCACACATTTTTTTAAACCTTTTTTTTCTGTTGAAGCAAATGTTTTCATCTAGACAGTAGAGCATTTTCTACCCACTGGTGTTAAGTATTTCATTGGATTATTAAGTCTAATTAAAAAGGTCAGATAAAGGAGAAACAATCTGTTTTGAAATGAGATGGGGGAAAAAGATATTAGCAAAAAAAGTAAATACATTTTGTTGAAAAGGCAGAAGATTAGAAGGAATGAGTAAGAGAGAAAGGCATGATCTGTCCTACCAGTGTTGGTTGCTATAACTGAGCAAGTTGGAACAGACCTGCAGCATACCAGGAAGTGAAGACCAATTATTTGTAGCGCATGAATTGTGTGGGAAGGAGAATAAAGTCCAATCTTTCTGCTTCATTTAACCCAAGTGCTGAAATTTCTACAAAGGCCTGGTTTAACTGCCATCCTGGTCTATCACTAGAGCAAAGATGAGGTTAAAATTTCCATCAAAATAAGGTAGTATTTTGGCAGTAGAGTAGATTCCAGTGTCTTGAATAGTGTTGTTAATTTAAATCACATTTTAATAAGCATACCTCCTTATTTTGGGCCTCTTGGTAGTGTAATGTGTCTTCATCACAAGGTTCAGTTCTGCTTTTAGAAATACGAATGGTTCCTGCGATACAAGAAGCACAGAACCCCAGAATGGTTTGGGTTGGAAGGCGCCTTAAAGATCATCAGTTCCAACCCCCCTGCTGTGGGCAGGAACACTTTCCACTAGACCAGGTTGTTCAAAGCTCCATCTAACCTGGCCTTGAACACTTCCAGGGATGGGGCATCCACAGTTGCTCTGGGCAGCTGTACTGAGCAGCTGGACAGAGGTAAGAGTCCAGAGCAGGGCCAACAGGTTGATGTCTGTCCTGTGCTGAGGAGCCCAGAGCTGGATGCAGTATGAAAAAAGGGAAGAATTTTTGCCAACAGTTTTAGTATCTTTGATTTTTTCAGAAAACTACTTCGAAGAAGTTTTCATTTATACATTTTTATAGGATATTGACCTGTTATTCAGGGGAACAAAATTTCTAATTGAGAAAAAAAGCAGATTAGATGACTGTTATGCATCAAGCAGATGACAATTGGGAACTGGGATATTTTATTTCCTATGTGATTTTTTTTTTAAATTTAAAGCCTGTTGTAACCAGATTACCAAGGAATGTTTCCTTATTCATCCAAAGGAGAACTGCATGCATGGGACCATATATAGACTAACCGTACCTAAAATTCATATCGCACTGAAGCATTTTACAGTGTATGAAATTCTGATGCACGGAACGGAGCCAGTTGACTGTGCTGATCAAGAAAAACATGAGATATGAATTGCTTGAGAAAGACTTGAGTGTTTACAATTTGTAGGAAAAAAGAAGTGATGAATGCAAGCAAAAAGCAGTAACACTAGGAAACAGAGTCGGTCACTCTGGAGACAGGCAGCTCTTGCTATTTGTTGTGATTACTCTGTTTTAATAATTATAACTCATATTAATTCAGAAACCAGATGTTAAGCTGATGAGAACAAATCCATTGTTATGTTTTGCCAGTTCTATTGTGAATTTTTAGTTCAACTTCAGTAAATAAAGTCCCAGTACAGTCAGTGGAAACCCTGGGGTGAGAGTCAAATGAAGCCCCCAGACTCTGCTCAACTTCCCTCTGTGCATTATATAGCTGAATGAAACTCTGTATCAGTGAAATGGTGGTGATAACCCTTCTGTCTCCCAACAGAATGGGAGCATAGCTGAAGTACATCAGATGGGATGGTCTAGTGAATTGGAGATAAATTGGTACTGCACCCAAATCTACTGCTTGGTTTCATTAAATAAAAAAATAGTTTATTTCTACTGTTCTTTGACTCATCTACTTCACCTACTGTCTGTAGTGGGTGATGTACTTTATGATGAAAAGTATGGGGTCAGCACCTGACATGGGTTAAAAAGCCTGTGTTGTCAAGAAAAAGGAAATTTAAAAAGATGGGGTGAGGAGTGAGATGTAAGGGTAGAATCTGAGAGCTTATTTTTTTTTGACGTGTAAGTAACAGTTAAAGGTGATGTTCCTTGTTTGGAAGCACTTTCATTTTTGAGGTTTTTCTCATATGTTTTGATAGCTTTAGAAAATTTAGGAGTTGAATCAAATAATACAATAAAGCAATTGTTAGAGATGTAAAGAGGCCAGTGAATAATCCCTGTAAGTCAAAAAAGGTAGAGTTCTTTTGATGCTTTAATTAAGTTTCAGATACTCACTTTCATAAATTTCTAAGCTATGGCCTATGAATTAATTAGTGCTTTTGGGGACTTTGGAGACAGGAATACAGTGTAGTAGCTCTCCTCATTTCCATGCTTGTCACTATTGAGCAGTAGTGTGAAAAAGAGGACTAGAAATAAGAGTGGTTAATGTGCTCTGCTGTGGAAACAGGCCACAGTCCAAATTAAATTAATCACATTTTATTTATCTATGTCTGTATTTATTTATTTATTTATTTACTATCTGGTTCTCTTCAGTCAAACTTGACCTTATTCTTGGGATGGAAATTTTGAGGAAGAGATGTGACTGAGATTTTGTCTGTGTGTGCATATATGTAAATACATTTATATACATATTCACATATACAGAAATATATACAAAATATGCATAGCTGTGCTGCTTTTGGCTGGGATAGAGTGTTTTTTGGACACCCAGTGTGGAGCTTGAAGGGTTTGAGATGACAACAGATTTGGTAGGAGTGTGCTAGATTGACTTTATAGCTGTTATTGCTGTTTAGCTATCAATTGGCAGGCTTCTATGTTGGGGCTTGCTGGTCTGTTAGAGTCTAGTGCTCATTAGTTGCTGCTTTTTGCAGTGACTGTCGTGGTTTACCCCCAGCCAACAACTGAGCACCGTGCAGCTGCTCGCTCTCTCCTCTCTGGTGGAATTTGGAAGAGAATGAGAAGGTTAAACGTGAAGAAAACTCATGGGTTGAGACAAAAAGAGTTTAATAGGTGAAATGAAAGGTGCACACAAACAAAGCAGAACAAGGAATTCATTCACCACTTCCCACGGGCAGGCAGATTTTCAGCCATCTCCAGGAAAGTAGGGCTCCATCAAATGTAGTGGTCACTTAACACCATCATTCTGAATTTCTGCCCCTTCCTCCTTCTTCCCCCAGGTTTCTATGCTGAGTGTGACACTATAGAGAGCATCCAAAGGATGGAAACAAAGATGGTGGAGAGTCTTGAGGGGTGGCTGAGGTCACTTGGTCTGTTCAGCCTGGAAAAGACTGAGGGGAAGACCTCATGGCAGTCTACAACTTCCTTGGGAAGAGGAGGGGCAGGCACTGATCTCTACTCCCTGGTGACCACTGACAGGACCTGAGGGAATGGCCTGAAGTTGTGTCAGGGGAGGTTTAGGTTGGATATCAGGAAAAGCTTCTTCATCCAGAGGGTGGTTGGGCACTAGAACAGGCTCTCCAGGGAAGTGGTCACAGCCTTGACAGCAGCTGACAGAGACCAGTTGGACAATACTCTCAGGCACCTGGTGTGACTCTTGGGGATGTCCTGTGCAGGGCTGGGAAATGGACTCAATGATCCTTGAGTGTCCCTTCCAGCTCAGCATATTTCTGCAATTTTGTTATATGCTATGGGATACCCCTTTGGCCAGTTGGGGTCAGCTCTCTGGGCTGTGTCCCCTCTCAGCTCCTTGTGCACCCTCAGCCCACTCTCTGTTGGGGTGGGGTGAGAGGAAGAAGAGGCCTTTACACAGTGTCAGCACTGCCCAGCTGTAACAAACACATCCCTGTGTTAATATTGTTTTCAGAAAAAAACTAAGGCGTAGCACCTTCCTAGCTACTGTGAAGGACATTATCTCAGCCCAAACCAGCACATTCGTTTTTATAGATATTTATTTTTTGAGATTTTTTTATATTATATGCATACATGGAGCCTTTTATACACATATAGACTGTACACAGACTGTACACGTACATATATCTGCGCATGCTAAATGTATGTATTAGGCATGCATGGAAATCTTTAGGGAATTTAGAGGTGTTAGGTGTTTTTGGCATGTTTTTCCAGCAGAGAAGCATGTGAGGATTTTTTTGTTCTTTGTTTTCCCCACTCTTCTTTTTCACCCCAAAAAGTCATTGAGATGAATTGACATGTGGTGGCATCCCTGCTTTATCTCAAAGAGGAGAAAATTGTTTGGACATTAATGTTGGTTGGAAAGGCCATGTCTTCATTACAGTTTTTAAACAGATGTGTAATTGGTGGATAGGGTTGACTGCTTTCTGTCAGTATTCTGTGAGTCACTACAGTTGAAAGTAGTAGAAAGCATCTTCTGGATCATGGTTGTTTTCTAATTATCCGTTTCCAGCATCTTGCCTTTAATTTAATTAGCTTTTTTTTTGTGTGTGTGTAGTTAATACTGAGTTATTAGAGGTATAACTGTCCCCTTAGTTTCTGAATTTTACTTGTAGATGTATGTATCTTGTACATAAGAATCTGCTTAGGTACTATTCAATAATAAACGATTTTCCATCTGTTTTTGGGGTTGAATAGCTAGTTACATATGAGAACTGAAGGCTAGCTTTTCCTTTGAGTCTGGAAGGGAGAGAGTAAACAGAATGATGGTTTTAAATGATCTTACTGCATTAACTGGGATCCTGTCAGTTCGTTGTAAGAAAATACTAAAAACATTAAAGTGGGTCTGAGGGCAAATGCCTTTTCTTAAACAAACTGCTGATGAATACAGATATGAAATCCAGTGATGGAATCAGTTAAGAAGTATAATCAGACTTATAAATGGACATTTCCTTTTCATGTATTGACTTGATTGGTTATTTCCAATAATTTTAAGACATATGTTTGAGAAATAAGTCTTCAGTGCAGTATTTTTGTGAGGTCATTAGTGCAATGCTCCTTATCATCCATACTAATCTTCATAGTTTAGCAATGTGCCTGCTTTCCGTCTAAAACACCTTTACCTCCAGCCCACAATTCTTTTCAAAACCAGTTGTGTGCTGAGTTAAAAGTTATGTAAACCTTGGTCTGATCTCTGGCTCAGATTTAATCTTAAATTCATTGTGCAGTGTATTCTGGGTGGTGTGAGAAGATAATTTGTGTTGTATGATTTTTATCCTGTCAAGTTTATTGTGCTCATAGTCTACTGAATGGTACTGCTCATATTCTACTTTGATTTTGCTTCTTTATTTTGCTCATAATCTACCTTGATAACTATTAGAGGGGAAAACCCCCAAACCTTTAAAAACTTGGTTTTATCTTTGCCTGTTTTGGTTTGCTCAGTTAAGAACTGTAAGGCAGTGTGTACACTTCTAGCATTAGTCAGAGATATTAAACAAAAGTTTAATAGGTGGTCTGTTTCGCTGTTATCTGCTGTATTAATTTTGTCTTCTGTGTTACATTTGTATGTGTACAGCAGCAGGTACTTTCACCTAACAACTGGTAGGTAGCATCTGGAGGAGTCATCCATGTAATACTAATGTTATCTTTTTTTCTCTAAGAAAAAATGCATATTTAAATTGCTAGAATATTCAAATAGACTTATTTTTAAAATTAATTTCTTCTCACTGATGCTCGTGATTATTCTGCACAACATTCCTTTGATCTGAATGTTTTTTTAATGTCAAATTGATGTTTTGTAGAAAAGCTGCTTGTAAATACAGAATGACATAAAAATGTAAATTCTTGAATGTTAGAAAAAGCTATTTTTAAAACTCTGCTTTAATGTTTCAGTGATTTACTTTAAGGAACAAACAGTTCATTTTTAAACATCCTGCTAGATGCAACTTTTACCAAATGAGCTGGACTGAGATTTTTTACGTGTGTCTCTTCATTGCTGTCATATACTGGATGTCTGGATACCTTCCCTTTTGAGCATACAACTGTATTTCCAGCGTGTGTGAAAGCTGTCAGATTTCTTAAACTTGCCTGCAGTGATCTGAAGCACGAGATTAAAGGTTGACTGTCCCCAACAGAAGGAATACTTGACATTCTTGGCTTTATTAGACATATGACTGTACATTTTGAAAAGAGTTTAAAATTGCATTGCTTTACATAGTCAATCCATCAGCTCATTTACTTGGCCCATGTAATATTTCTAATGATGAGAAAGTGCAAGAAATCAGAGGATGTATTTTTAATCACTGACCAAGATAATCTTAGATTTCCAGCTCTTCAGAATTATTGTTGAGATTTTTAGAGCTGTTTTCTTTTTTCTTAAAAATAATTCAGATCTATTTGATTTAACCACTGAAGCATATATAAAAAAACATAAAATAATTTTTTTTCAGGTAGCTGTGTATGTATTTTTGTGGATGGCCATTATATTCTCCCCTTCCTGTTTTCATTGTCTTTAACCATCAAATGTGGGAATTGATACAGTCACTCCCTTCTGGAAGTGTAGAGACCTCAGATAAAAACAACTTGCAGTTGTTAGCAATCTGCTGAGGCCTGACCACTAAGATACCTGCAAATAATATTTTCAGCTACTTCAATCCCAGTCTTAATACACTTTATTAAAGAAGCAGAATGTGAGAAATAAGTGGTTTGAGTCTGATCTTTCCTATGGATCATTTTCCTTATTCATCTTCAAAGGGAGGAAGTAGCCAGTCAACCTAGAAGCAAAGGAGAAATGAACATGTGTAATGTACATGCAAAAATCTCAGGAGTCAGAAATATAATGATGAATACCTAAAGTGGATAGTAATAAATAAAGCCAAGATCTTTTTATTCATTTATCACTGTTTTGCAGTGACTCTAATCCCTGCATTGGGTGCATCATCAATCTATTTGGCAATTTGTATGCAGACAGAATTCTGCAAAAACAAGTCATCTGCTTGGATTTTCACTGTCAGGACTGGCTTTCATTTGCCTTGATCAAAACAAATCCTGAAGTTTGCTGTAACCTAACCTCTGGATCTAAATGTTACATTATAATTTGCTTTTGTGTTTGTGAGTTGGGTTGGGGGTGGTGATGAGGATGGCTTGAGTTGGATTGGGGGTGGTGATGAGGATGGCTTGTGTTTGATTGTTTGTCGTTTGCTTTTTAAATTTTATTTAACTAAGATACGGTGTTTTTCATGCAGAGACTCCAACTGACATTTGGTAAGCATGAATATCAGGGGGTGGAAAAGAGATATTGGAGTTTGTAACTCAGAGAGAATTGGCAAAGAAAAGTAAACAGAATAAAAAAGGCAAAGTAGAAATGAGTCTAGACCAGCAAAAGTGACAGTCACAGCTAATTTTCATCTTTCCCAATATTGAGCCAGTCACTTCCACTTAATAATCAGCAGAGAGAAATGGTCACCATTAGGGTGATGTCTGGTCTGGTTTAGACACTTCAGGATAATACACATCATATGTTTGTATTATATAAATATATCAAAGAATAGATTATAAAAATACATATATAAAAAAAATATATAAGATATATAAATATATCAAAGAAAAGGGTTTTCTAACCTTTTCCTCACTGTCTACCCAGGCAGGCTAGGGGGAGTGATTGGGAGAGGTCCCTCTGTACTGCCTCCTACCTGCATCAACTTTTGCAAGGAGAACAAAAGCTTATCAAGAGAGGTGCTTTGTCCACACAGTCCAAGTGTAAGGTCCTGCACCTGCGTTGGGGCAGCCCCAGATACAAGTACGGACTGGGAGAAGAAGTCACTGAGAGTGGGTCTGCAGAGAAGGACTTGGAGATTGTTGTGGGTGAAAAGCTGGAAATGAGATGCTGGTAATGAGCCAACAGTGTGCACTTGCAGCCCAGAAGGCCAACCACATCCTGGGCTGCATCAAAAGCAGCGTGGCCAGCAGGTCGAGAGAGGTGACTCTCCCTCTCCTCTGCCCTTATGAGACCCTACCTGGATTGCTGCATCCAGCTCTGGGGTCCTCAGCACAAAGTTGTGCACCTCTTAGAGGGGATCGAGAGGAGGGCCACTAAGATGGAAAGCCTTCCCTACAACAGGGCAGGCTGTGAGAACTGGGGTTGTTCAGAATGGAGAAGAGAAGGCTCCAAGGAGACTTTATTGCAGCCTTACAGTAACTCAAGGGGGCCTATAAAATGGAGAGAGAGGGACTTTTTATACAGGCAGAGAGTGACAGGACAAGAGGCAATGGTTTAAATGGAAAGAGGGCAGGTTTAGATTAGATGTTAGAAAGAAATGTGGATGGTGAGGCAGTGGCACACGTTGTCCAGAAAAGTTGTGGATGCCCCATCCCTGTAAATATTCAAGGCCATATAGGACGGGGCTTTGAGCAGCCTGATCTAGTGGAAGGTGTCCCTGCCCATGGCAGTGGGATTGGAACTAAATGGTCTTTAAAGTCCCTTCCAACCCACTCCATTCTATGATTTTTATTATATTGCTTCAAGTCAGGGCTGTGGTACAATCACAGGTAGGATTCTGAATTGCAAAGGAAGCAGCCTAATGACTCACAAAATTAAACTCATTAGAGGAAAAAGTTTTATAGCTTTCAACAATAGGGAGAAGTCTAATGAAGTGATGACAGAGGGTGAAATAACATTTTCCAACTTCGTTGCGTTAGTAGAGTTCATCCCATCCTTCCAAAAGAGGATCCAACTGTACTCTTCAGTACATGTTGAAAGCACAGTTAAACATCACCTAGTTTTTTTCTTGGGTGTATTAGTCTAAAGAAAGAGTCTGTGTCTCTTTTGTGACTGAATATTCTATTGACTAAATTATTTCTCTGCTTGATGTAAAGAATGAGAGGTGATTTCCCCTTGCATAGTGTTTGATAGATTTTCTTTCCCATACCACTGCTGGGGAATATTTATGAGAGGGATAATGGACATACTAGTCCCTTTTTTTGTCTCCACCATTACATGTGGGTCACTCATTGCCACAGGGGGAACAGCTATGTAGCATTTCTCCACATTGTGTCTGTGTCCAGCTGTATCACTTCTGTGCTCTTCAATTCCTGTTGCATGGAATCATAGAATGGTGTGTGTTGAAAGGGACCTTAAAGATCATCTGGCTCCAACCCCCCTGCCATGTGCAGGGACACCTTCCACCAGACCAGGTTGCTCAGGGCCCCATCCAACCTGGCCTTCAACACTTCCAGGAATGGGGCATCAGCAGCTTCTTTGGGCAACCTGTTCTAGTGCCTCACCACCCTCCCAGTAAAGAATATCTTCCTCGTATCTCATCTCAACCTATTCTCTTTCTGTTTAAAGCCATTCTCCCTTGTCCTATTCAATTGGATATTCAACATCCCCAATTTATTTTTAGGGACAGCTGAGATCTTGATCACATTTCTCAAAGACTTTAATAGACCAAGTCATAGTGGTATCAGAGAGTGCCTTCTGTCTATGCTTAGCAAAGTAAGTTTAATTCTAGTAGGTAATCAGACATTGGAGGTAAAGTGCTTGAATTTCTAGAGGAGTTCTCTAGAAGCTCTAGAGGAGCTTCTAGGCTAAAGATGTGCATTTTGTCCTTGTCCCATGATATGACTAGATGTGCAGAGGAACACAAATCCCTCTTGAGTCATTAGCAACAGTGCTGTCTGTTTTAGGACAGTCTAATCCTATAATTGACATTTCAGAGCAATGAATTCCTTACAATTCAGAGCCAAATCAAACCGGTTGAAAACATTTAAATAATGAAAGTTTTGAAGAAAGATGCCTCTGTGTGGATGTTTTGTAATGCTAAGAGAATGATTTGACAGGATTACTTAGAAGTCATTTTTGAAACAATTACACACTCATTTTTGAAACAATTAATCATCATCCTGTATAGTCCACGTTTTCTGGTGAAGAAGGGGTGTTGCTTTCTTACTGTGCTTAGTATTTTGGACACAAGAACAAGGACATTTCAGTGTCACATGTTATATAAAGTTTGGAGACTTTGACTGTGTGTGACACCTCCCTGCCTTCCCCCTTTCCCTCCCTCTGCCCCCCCCCCCCCCCCCAGGCTGTTTGAAGCTGCATTGTAGAATATTTTCCATAGAAACCTCCATGGAGATGTCTTTGTGCAGTTTTCTTTGTAGTTCAACACTTGGGATCAAAAGTTTGCTGGTTCTCAGTGGCAGCAGGTGCACTTTTAGTAGCTACCAGTTCAGAGATTGTGTTTCTCTCATAGCTGCTTCTCTCTGCTTTTCCTGCCTTATCTTTGGGGGGAAAATATCAACCATAAGCAAGAGTGATACAGCCTCAGGCAACTTTATTTTCGTTGCATGTACTTGGTAGACCAGGAACAGTATGAGATGGGAAAGGAAGAAATTAGGTCAACATTGCACAGATGTGGAAGTATCATTTCACTGAGGTGAATTTGGGATTTGCACATTATGTGGCCCATGGCTACTGCTTGAATTCAGACTGCTGCTTTCTGATGAACTATACTTTTAGTTATTTTTAAGGGCATCAAGGGTCTGCAGTTGATGCCCTTTTTTTCTAGTCTGTGTTTTTTAACAATTTGCATTAAAAAAGATTTTTGTACCTCTATTAAGTCTATTATTTACTGCAGGCCTTTGGAAATCAGCAGAGATAACTGCAAAGCTAAAAAAAGTGCTTTTTCTTTGTTGCTTGAAATCCTAGAGTGTTTTTTTAGCTGAGTTACAAAAGATTGAAAACAGATACTCTTTTTCTCTTGTTGCTTTTGTTGTCTGCAAAATTTTGGCAGCTTGTCAAAACACTGCCTGAGCACAAATATTCTTATCAAAATCTGGTCCCACACCTTCTTTCAGCAGCGTACGGTGCTTTACTGGGAAGGAGGGAGGAAATAGTAGCACTTGGAAGAAGAAAGTTGTATCCCTTCTCCAAGAAGGGCAGGGTTTTTTATTTATTTTATTTTACAATACATGGTTAACAGATGGACAGGACTAAGAAAGTTTGGTAAGAGTGATGGCAAGACGCTGGGGCTGTAGTCTGAAAGAGCCACGTCTGTAGGGAAGCCAGAGATTACAAGGATAGGAAGGCAGATCTTATGAATTGTGATAATGAGATGAGTGACATACAGAGGAGGCTGTATATGAACCTCCCTTCCTCTTCAAATGATTAGCTAAAACAGCTTTAGGATGGATGGCCACTAAAATTGCAAGTTGTCTGCTTTTTGGATGCTCTTTATGGCAAAATTGGACTCTAACCATTTCTTCTGAGGTACATGGGAACATTACAACATAAGTCCCTCAGTGAACTATGGGAATCAGCAATCTGTAAATTTGTGACTGGAGACAAGTTCTGAAGTTCTGTCCCCAGCTCCATCAGTGATTCAGTGCCCTTAATTATACAAGAAAAAAGGTATAGGGAAGAAGATAACATGCACTGATGCTTGAATGATGCAATGGTGAAAACTGTCTTATTAAAAGGAAATTAACAATTCTGAAGTCAACAGGAAGACTGGGAAGTGTAGTATCCCCAAATGATCAGGATAAAAATGAATACATGATTTTCTTACTCTTTGAGCAGCTTATATCCTTCTCACTGTCTCACCTGCCTGGAGTTGAGGCTTCACTGGAAAGAAATAGTGTATCATTTTGTAATCGCAGTTCTGTAAAAATATTTTTGTCATTTATGGAGCTAAATAACAATTGGTCAGCCAAACTATTCTGGTTCAGTTAGTTTCTTAGTGTTTGACTTTGTCACTTAAAAAATTGCTCAGTGAATGTAACGTGACAATATTTTTGAAATAAAGATAGAGCCAGTATAAATACTTGTTTCTTTGCTTCTCTTTTTTCCCTTATAATTGCAAAATACTTCTCATGGTCCAAATAGTAACATTTGTGTTTCTACTGCTGATTGTATAATTAGGGCTTTTAATTTCCTGTAAGAAAAGCGGGAGTGGATTTTTATTTAAGCTTTTTTTTAAAAATTGTTTTGTGTAAATAGTAAAGTGCTACAGAGTATAATTAGATGTCTCTGCTGGCCTGTCTTATTTCAGGAGATAGCTTCTCTGTTTGGTTTTGGTGTTGTATTAAGTCTGGCTAGAAGTGGGTATTTTGCAGGCTGCAAGGGAATTGTAGCAAACTTTCTCTCAGGCTTCTTTCAGCTGAAGCTCTTTACCAAGAAATTCTAGTAATAATTTTAGTAAGAAAAATTTCTATTTATAGCGCAGCTCTCTCTACTCACATGTTTTGGGGGTTTTTTGTTGTTGTTAAGTTCCTAGAGAGCTCTAGGAATGAACGGAAAGTACATCTACCAAAGTCTTCCTTAAACAAACTTTTTATCTTTGGCTTATTCTGCAAAGAAGACATTACCTGTTTTTAGGCAGTCTTCTCCTAACGGGGTGAGCAACTTCCTGTTATAAACTCATGACCTCCTCACACTGTTTTGTGGAGAATGGGGCTGATAGGATTTTCCAGTGTGTGCCCTGTATTGTAGCGTTGATCTTCTTCTCTATTTTTAGTTGATTCTTAGAAAAGAAGTCTTTTGCTTAGCAAAAAAAAGTAAAAGAAAATTTCCGTGGAAGAGAAAAGGTAATAAATACTTGAAATCATGCTTTGATTTAATCACTTTCTGGTCTCCCAGTGAAATGTCTGCTTGGAACATTGCACTGTGAAGAAGTTTTTTGTGAGGCAGTTCTCCAAGCTGTACGTGGGTATCCAAACCTCTTCAGCTGCTGAACCACCATTTATTTTTTGACTAGACTAAGCTTGTTTATAAACATCTTGGAATTTGGTTACTTACTGTATAATAAGAATTACCCCTTTGCCTGGAGATGCACAGGGGGGAGAATATTGTCTTCATGTCATTTTAATCTGATTTAAAATAGAATTTGATTCTTTAGATATGCACTTGTCCATGGCATCTTAACTGAACGTTGGAAGACTTGTTCATTATAAGAAAGTGAGAGAGCACTTAATGTCTTTCTTTTTAATGGTTTTCATGTAATGAGTTCTCATCTGTGCAGCATTCAAATTCTTTCAGTTCTCTTGGCTGAGTTAGAACTTTCTTTCAGTAGAAATTTGGGCACTTTGTAGTTGGCAAACAACAGAGTGTGGATATGGGAAAGGAAAATGAAAGATGGAATAGAAAGGTTTCAAATTTTGCGGTTTGGTAACCAAGAGAACTGGCCCTTTGGAACTAAACCTTTGATAGCATCACTGAGCCACCGAAAAAAAGAGAAGTGTATTAATGAAATGTGTTTGCCATTAGGGTGATGTCTTAAAGCTTAATTTTGTTTAACAATATTGTGCATTTTCTTCCTTTCCTTAAACACTTGACCCCTTTGTGCAGATGGCTGAATCAGCAAAATTTAAGTAACTGTAATCTGTTGGGTAGACTTAATTCAATTTTATCAGGTCTTTTAGAAGAAAATTATTTGGTTTTGTGACCAAAGGGTTCAGGAAGATCTGCTTCATGAGAGCACAAAATTTTTTTGGTACTTAACATGATCCAGGGTACAGGCTTCAGACTTTAAATATCAGTTGCATGTCTTAAATTGGTTATACATGACATACGTACATGAAACTTTAGTCAATAAACTAAAGCACAACTTTCTAAAGATGTACCCTATTTCGTCAAAATTGCAGGACCAGACATTATGTGCAAATTAGCTCTACTTCTAACTCTAACCTGAGTAACTACTCGAAATACCATTCATTTTAAAATCTGGTGTCTTGTGGCTTGGCTTGTCGTCTGCCAATAGGAGAAGACTCCAAGGAAAATCATTTAAATCGCAGGTGAGATACCAAACGTTGATGTAATACAGTAAGTCTCTGTCTCTTAAGAATCAGCTGTACATAGCAGGTGAATAGGATCATGCCAGCTCTTCAGTTCCTTCTTTTAGTGCTTAAAATCCTAAAATTCTTGTACAATCTCTGCAGGCACAGCTTATACCTTGTGTTCTCATTCAAATCTGTAGAATGACACATCCTCTAGTGTATTTTGTTTATACTTGCTGTTGACATTTCGGTATTTGCTTGAAAATCTGTTCATATACCTGCTAATACTGGCTATTGTGAGAGCCCATTTTTCAGTTATGACCTTTGAAGTCTTAGAGTAACCCATATTAACTTTTTAAAAGTCATGTTTCCATTTCTGTTTTCCCCAAGCAAAGTTTCCCAGCCAGTTTTACAATCATGCAAGACTAACTTCTTGTCTTGTGGTGAGCATGTCATGAGGGATTGTCAAAATGTTTTAGAACATGTTGCTTTTCTGTACCCATGGGTTTTGTATTTTTCTGAATTTTACTAAGAAAAATAATTTGACCATTATTCTTTGGTTCTTCTTTTACCCTCTTTTTAACAACAGGGATGATGTTTTTCTCCTTGGTCTTCCTGAGGGATATTTCTGTGGCTTCTCAGGGTTATTGCTGATCTTCTGTCATGAATTTTGTCATATCGCAAACAAACGTTAAAAACAGATGTCTTTTGCCACTTGTTTTTGGGAAGGTGCGTGAAGGGATTTGAAGTCTTTACTTCTGCAGCCGCTGCTTGCCAGCTTTAATTTTCCTTTCTCCCCCTTCTCCAGCAAGAGAAATCTTAATCTCTCTGGAGCAAAATAGGATCTACAGGGTTTTTTTTTTCCTCATTGCAGTTTTTTTATCATGTATTAATTTTGTTTTAATGACTAGCTGCAAATAGGAAAAAAAATATCCAGTGGAAAAGCTTTCCATTTGAAGCAGAGTCTTGGTTAGAATTAGATTAAATGATGAAATGATTGTTCTTTAATGGCCCAACAATTTCAGGAATAAATGTCATGTTGCAAAAAATAACCTCTTTAGTGTCCTTTGGTTATGTTGAGGTTATAAGCTCATTTGCCTATGTCTCTGTAGTCTGCAAGTCAGTGTCAGCAGAGATAGCAAGTACAGGCCATAATTACTGGTTTGTGGCAGGATGCTGAGTGTGAAAATAACTGGGTGTCATTGAAGAGGTTAGATTAACTGTTAGAGCTGACAAGATATAATTGCTTATGAGCCACTTTCTTTAACAATGAACATTGTGTTACTTGAGGCTGTTTCTTCTTAGCAGTGTCTGTGTCTGGCTGTAGAACTGGATTTAATTAGAGCTTGAAACAGCTGAGAATTAAGTGCTCATTTATTTTTAGTCAGGATAAATATTAACTAAAAGAGATTTTTCCTCAGAATTATAAGAATAAAGGGCAATGTCAGAAAAATATTTGAAAAGGGAGATACTGGTAGCTTAATTGAGTTTGAAACTACGGACGTCATAGTGTGTATACATATATAGAATGTCTTTTAATTGATTTCACCTTGATAGTGCTGACCATAGAAATTATCACAGTTCAACATGATTTTCTAGATTGCGTCAGTATGTAGACTCTAAATAGGCCTTTTCAGCTGTCTGCTCTTGCATGGCAATCTGGGGTTGTTGGTAGTAAAGTTTAAGCCTCACATTGTCATAGCTGCCTTACTAGGTGCAGGTTTTGGTATATCAGGGCTTCTGGTAGATGCCAGCAAAGTTCTGAGATTTTGAAGTTTTGACAGATGATGTATACAAAGAGGACCCAGTTAATTTTACATATTGTTCTGGACCAGATTTTATGATTACTAGCAATGCCTGTTTCTTCTTTGTTGTTTACTTTTGTGGGTTAGTAGTCAATTTGCTACACTTCATAGGGGCTTGATTTCTTCTGAGAGATCTGTCACTGTGATGGCTTTCTTTGGGCATCCAGACCCTGTGAAGGTTTTGTGCCCATCTTGTGCTAGTGTCTTTGCGTCAAAACTCGTGCAATGGGAAAGAACCACTGAGAGAATCTATAAGCCCTTCCCATATTAGGAGTGGGGGCCAGAAATAGCTCACAACACAGAACTGATCCCTGTCTAGCTGGGTGCTACAATAATTGTTCTGGAAGATTGTCATGCTTTTTTCGTAGACCTGGGATGACTATGCCTGGTCAACATCATGAAAACTTCACAACACAGCCACATCCTATTTTGTATTTGGCATTCATGTGGTGGGTATACAATGCTTGAAACATTTCATGTGATAGTCTGGAGTACGTAAGAAAGTTGGCGATGTCCAGCCCACACTCCATGGTCCAAATACAAATAAGCCTGGTGTTTTGATAAAAATGTACTATGGCAAGAAGTTTAGTCACTCCTTCTTGAGTTGATTGATTTTTATATGATGTTTTACAGACTGGTCAGCTAATGGTAAACATTTTTATATGTTATTTGCATTAATGTTTTATTCTGTGGAATGTACCTATTTTGTTGAAAATCTGCTTTCTACTGGATTTTGAAGAAAATTTGTCAATGCTTTTCAGAGCAAAACATCAATTTTGGACTTAGCCCTTTTTTCCTCAGTCTTTGAAACAACCAGTGAATCCAGAAACATCTTACAAAAATTTTCTTGGAGACCTTTGAAATGGGTTCAGGTCTGAAAGACTCCTTGGCCTGGTTTTATCTTTCCTTTCTTGCTCTGATCGATCTCTTCATCTCTCTGTATGTCAACTGTACCTTCCATTGTTGTATGTCATGGAGAAGTTAGTTAGGTCTTGAACCAGTTTTAGGAGAATTGTAGAGCCACAGACTGATTTGGTTTGAATTGGAAGGGACCTTCTAAAGCTCACCTAGGTCCAACCCCCCTGCAATAAGCAGGGACACCTCTCACTAGAGCAGGTTACTCAAAGTCCCATCCAACCTGACTTTGAGCACTTACAGGGATGGGGCATCCAGAGCTTCTTGGGGCAACCTGTGGCAGTGTCTCATCACCCTCATTGTAAAAAATTTCTTCTTCATTTCTAATCTAAGTCTACCCTTTTGTAATTTAAAATCATTATCCCATATCCCATAATTTTTTTCAATACAACTTCATCAAAACTATATCTGACCCCCAATTTGTTTTGCTTTTGGGCTCAAAGAAAATAATAAAAAAAAGAAAATGAAATCACTGAAGTCTAAAGTCCCAGTGTCTGAACTTGTAGACAACTTGTACAGATTAATACAAAACAGCATTTCAAAACAATATAGTTGAACTTGAGCAATCCTGTGCTCAGTTAAGTTTAAATTTGGTTCATTTCAGTATATTTTATCTTAGTAAAAATACTGGTCTGAACAGAACATATGCGTTCTAAACTAGTACACATCCTTGGCAAGATCCAAATTAGGGTTTACTTTGCACCTTAAATGAGACTTCACCTTTAAAAAAAAGTCAATCTATGCTCAAGACATCAATGTAGCATATGTTGGCTGGTAGAGGAAGAACCTAGAGTGGGTAAAAAGCCATCAGGTCTGAAAAGTTGCCAGAAATTAATCTCCTCAGTGCTGATTTTAACTAGGCAGCTGCAAGACTTGTGCACTGAGAACCAGAACAGCAGGGGACTGGCAGAAAACTTGCAGTTCATCAGTGGATGCTGCTTTGGAGTTCTACTCTTAGTGAGTAGGTAGTCCTGAAAATGTGAGATGACTTTCACAGATACAAGAAACACTTTCCCAGAAACCTGATAGTGCCTTAGAAATACAGAAACAGGCTACCCATTAGTGCTTTAAGTCAGACAAAGAGCATGAAACTTTTCGCCTTGACATGTCTAATTTACTTTCCGTGTGCTTCTGATGAATGGCTGACCTGGTTAATGTTGATAGGTGGAAATTCAGAGCTACTGTATTGAGGAAGTCTGCATTGTTATCAAAGGATACTTTTCTTTCCTGGTCACAAGCTAGAGTACCATACGGAAAGTTTAACTGTTAGGATATTAAAGCTGAGCTTTCCAATTCTATTGGCACCATCGGCATGTCTTTTCCTGGGAAGGAATCTCAAGGTGAAATTTTTGAATAGTTTATATTTCCTTTGTAGTGAAAAAATTATTCTTCTGTAGCCTTTTAGTGAGGACACATGGGTGGGAGAAAAGTGCTGCAGCTTAGTTGAGGAATTAGAATGGAATGTGCATTTGGAAAACTGAAAAGTGAACTAAGGTATTTGATGGCCACACTCTGATCTACCTTTCCCTGCATGCCTTCTACTTTTTATGTTCTGTTTCATTAAGATTTTTCTGAGAGCAAGGAATCCAAGCCTGTGGATATTGGGAAAGACGGGTAGCATAATGAGCTGTTTAATGAACGTTTTGAGAGCCAAAGGGATTCTTCCTTAGGATCACTTGCCAGGAAACATCTTGCTTTGCTTGTGTGTGAAGCCTTATTGGAAACATTGCCTATACTGGTGTGTGCACTGCAATGTTAGAAAGCTTGATGAGAGATTTACAAAGTCCTTCAGAACTGCTCCAGCTTGGGTTGCTTCCAAAGGAGACAGTCCTTTAGGAAGAGACTGCTCCAGCATAGGTCTCCCATGGGGTCACAAGTCTTGCCAGCAAACCTGGTCCAGCATGAGCTCCTCTCTCCATGATGCCACAGGTCCTGCCTAGAGCCTGCACAAGTGTGGGCTTCCCACTGGATCACAGGACATCGACCTGCTCTGGTGTGGGGTCCTCCACAGGCTGCAGGTGGATCTCTGCTCCCCTGGGGACCTCCATGGGCTGCAGGGGCACAGCTGCCTCACCATGGTCTGCTCCAGGGGCTGCAGGGTGTCTCGGTTTTGAAAGACAGGTGTCTGCTAAGGAAGGCAGAGGCCCCCCTTGAAGTGGCAGATATAACCCCTTTTCCCTCCAAGTTATTATATTTTGAAATCAAGGGCCTTTAGGCAAAGATGTGGGAAATAGGAATAACAGTTCTTTACTCTCTCTATATATATATGTATATAACCAGTCAAACAAAACAACAACAACTCTGGCAGTAACAGCAATCACAAACCCAGTCCCAGCCTTCTCGGCTGTCGGGCCCTTTGCCCTCGGGTGCAGTTCCGCTCGCAGCCGGCAGGGGCGCTGGCGGCTCCCAGTGAGCAGGGCAGGTGCGATGGCTCCCCCGCGGCTGCAGGGGGCGCTCCGGAGCGAGCTCAGGGAGCACGCGGCACTGGTGCCCTGGGATCCCGGGGAGGGATGGGACAAAGGCTTCACAAACCCCTGGGCAGCCGATCCCAGACTCTCGGGAACAGCAGGCTGGAACGGCAGGCTGGAACGGCAAGCTGGAACGGCAGGCTAGAACGGCAAGCTGGAGCTGCAGGGACGAACACAAATCCTAGGTGGCAGATGAGATGTATCCAGATGGGAAAACCCCACGGAGGCCCAGGCAGGCAGGGCGAGCAGGGCTACAGCGTAGCGAAAGCTCAAAGCAGCAGCGGAGCAGGGCAGCCACAGCTCGGTCTCCAGCAGGGCAGGGAAAGCGGCTTTTGGGGTCCCGGCGTTGTTTCCATCAGGAAGAAAGAACGGCCAAAAAGAAAGAAGCAGCAGCTCCTTTCTCTGCAGCTTCTCTCTCCGGACGCTCAGAGTGAACTGCCCCCACACCCAGGTGTAGACAAAGGAGTAGCCAGGCCCGCCCCACTTCCCTTTTTGTCTTTCTTAAGTACAGCTATTTGTCCCCTAGCAACATGCATATGGGAGAAAATTCCTTTAACAGGAAAACCTAAGACTAAACTAAAACCCCAACACAGGGGAATCTCTGCTCTGGCTCCTGGAGCACCTTCTCCCTCTCCTCCTTCAGTGACCTGGGTGTGTTTGCAGGGCTCTTTCCCCCACATTCTCACTCCTCTCTTCTGGAGAGTTCAAGCTAATGTTGGGTCCATGATGACCTAATACAATGCATAAATTCTGTAGCTTTTATAATACTCAGGTAAAAAGCTAGGCTGTCCAGCTAGTCAGAAAAACATCAAACCTAATAGTTGGAGGATATGACAAGTAACCAATCATTTCTTTAGGACAGCTAGACATAAATACTTGCTTTGCTGAAGTTGTTGGTGAAGGGGCTTCTGTGCCAAAATACACTTTCAAAATCATTATAACAATATGTAAAAATTCAAATATTTTATAGTAAAAATCCTGTAAATTCAAATGACTGTATTGCAGGTTAAGTTGAGTGATTGCACTTTTGAAGTGTAGATAACCCTTTAATTTAAGATGTAAGTACTACTGGGAAAACCCCTAAGTCAGATACTTGATTTGATGCTTAGCTTTGGATTAAAACTCTGAGATTCTGTCTATCTGAGATTTGTTCCATATATTACCTACATTAGATTGTCTGTCCTTGTTATAATTTTTAAATTTCTGTTTAGATTTGAACAGCTTTGCAGGTAATAATCTCAACAGTCTCAGAACATTCTTTCTGGGGGTCCTGCAGCTAAAATTGTGCTCTTCATCTAAACAGTTCAGGTGAAAATTATCTGCTTTGTGTAAAATTTTTTTTAAACTTGAACAGAAAGGTTGTTTATTTGGAAATAAACTGTGTATTGTACTCTAGAATGTCTAGAAAGTTATACTTTCTCGCTTGTGTAAAGTAAAGCAATGCTCCCACATGGGTAGGCTATGTAGTAAATTAAGAAGCTGTTATCATATGTGCAGGCGCTGAACTGATTTCCAGAACACAGAAGTATAAAACAACTTTATTAAATTATTTAGGAAGATATATGAAAAATATTTAATAGGGCAAGATTTGATTTAACACTGTGTTAAATTCATCATACCATACAGTGTGTTCATTTCTCATCTGATGTGAATGCTCTTTAAAAGAGCTCTTTTAAATGTTCAATAGACTGCAGTATATATTTGTATTACATAGGAATTGTTTGATACTTCTGCCAATAACATCTGCCTGTCTTGCATTCTGGATATTATAATGTCTCCCGTGGCTATTGTATCTGAATGAATCATCAAAATAGCTAAATTTATCTTTTTCCTGTTCTATGAATAAAAAAGTATTTTTGCTATTTTTAACTCTGAAATGAAGGTATAAAAGAGAAGTGAAAACTTACTCAATGCAATTATCAAGAAGCTTATACCAGATGGGACCTGAGTTCCTGTTCCTGAATCATAAGTCATGCCTTTGCCACACTGGTCTTTCCAGGCTCCTTACACAGTTTTGTAAAATTCATATTTTTTCAGTACTGTTTATATTCCATAAGAAGTCTGTAGTCATTAATTTACTTTCAGTTTTGACATAAGATTGGGCAGTGTATAAATTGTTTCCATCCACTCTGTCTTTCAGGTTCCTCTTTTGTGAGGTGACATTATGAAAAGCCACTGGAGCCTCTAAATTGACTCAAACACAGTTGTACGTGTGAGCGTTTGGAAGAGGTGTGAGGTGTTATTTTTAGAAATATTGTGATAAAGACAAGTGCAGAATATAAAAACAAGTGCAGAATATAGAAACTATTTGCACAGTCTCTGTAGGTTACGGGGGTTCTTGGGGTCCAGTCGGGACGGCCGGACGTAGACGGTAACGGATGGAGACGAGAGATCTCTATAGGCAGGTCTCGGGACACAGCCGGTTTATTGTAAAGGGCGTGGGTATTGGGGCACTGCTCAGAGCTGCTAGACTCAGCTCTGAGCAGGCCCAAGAGAGCAAGAGAGTGAACGGGTGAGAGAGAGAGAGTGTAAGAGCAAGAGTAAGAGCAAGAGTAGAAGTGGAAGAGAGAAGTATGAGAAAGTCTGAAGTAGAAGTGTCTGAAGTCCTGGTTACAATACAATAAATCATCTTCTGTACTGAATATTCTAATTGTCACTAACCAATCTAATACAAGATACAAATCCTATAGCATTTACATACAGCCTATAAGAGTTCTTATATTACCATAGAGTGTTACATCTTAACTTCTAAAAACTACTCTTTGGACCCCTTCTGCTGAGCTAGTAGGGTCTGCTCTGACCCTTGGACCTGCTTGCAAGCAGAGGGTATTGTTCCATCAAGAGGGGATTACTTCAGTGGCCATACCATTGTTTTCTAGTTGTTCAGTAACTAAGACCTGGTATTTCAAAAGTGGCTTTCATTTCGATGTTGCCTGTAGTTTTCATATTCCCAAAATCTTTTGTCAGGCAATCATATTTCCAAGGCTTTCCTGTTTCATCTTCCCCAACATCTCCCCCTTTTCGATGGACAATTAAGATATTAGACATAGTCTTACTCGTCATTTTTTGCACACACTGAAGTATACAAGGTACTGCTACTAAAACTATAATTATTACTACTAGAATAATCAAGCCTATTTTACAGAGTTCCCTTAGCCAAGGTGCAAAGCTCCAACCATCAAACAAACTGTCTAGCCAAGACGGGTCATCTGTTGTAATTTGGTTAGCTAGGTCCCTTAGGTTTTGTAACTGTTTGTGAATGGAAACAGAATGATCGGATAAGTTCATACAGCATAATCCTTTAAAATCTTCACAGCCATGCCCATGTGCTAATAAAAGATAATCAATGTAAGTTTGGTGTCTATGGCTGGAAGTCGGAGAAAGGTGATGATTATCACATGGATAATATTTATCAAAAGTAACATTATCAAAACCTTCTGGTAAAGGTATTCCAACTAAACAGGTTGAAAAAGGTTTGTCAGGGCTTGTGTCAGATAGACAGATGGTATCGGAGCCTGCAGATTTGGCTAAAGTAACCCAGACATTTGTCTTTGGTTGATTTACAGGTAAAGCTTTACTACAAAAACTAAAACATAAGGTTAAAAGCAACATGCATCTACACAAATAATGCTAAAACTCCATTCTTTTCTTGAGCTGTTTTTGGCAGACAATCTTCTCTCAGTGGTTCTGCCTAGTTCACATTTCAGTGCTGGCTTCTCGGCTTCCACTCGTGGGGTCACTGGCTGAAGTGGAACTGACAGTGGGCTTTGATGCGTGGTACAGCTTCACGTTTTTTGCTGGAACCCACTTGAGCTCTCCACCTGTGGAAACACATGCAAACCCCTTCCCCCATGTTATAAGATTGTATGGTCCTTCTATTTTTCCTGATTCTAGATTCTTGATTAAAACTAGGGGGTGCTCTTTCAGTTTTGCTTTTTTGTTGTTTAGGAAATGTCTATAGATGGGGGGTTCAGGCTCTTCTGCAGAGCTATTCAAGAAATTAAAAACATACAAGGCTTTATTCAACCTTCTTTGAGGTGTATCCTGGGCTTCTCCCCTTTTCTGTTGATTTAAAATGCGTTTTAAAGTTTGATGTGTTCCTTTTAGGGTACTTTTTAGCAGTTGCTTAAGGTATGGAGAGCAAATGCCACTGTATCTTACAGCACTTTTTAGTTCTTTAATTTCGAGAGTGGAGATGAGAGCCCACGTTTTATGACTGTCAGGCTGTTGGCTAGCTATCACAGGCTTAGTTAATAGACTAAGATTTTCATCTTTATAGATTTGGGGTCTTATTTCATGGCAATCTGTAAATTGAAAATTATTGAAACATTTTTGGGGGTTGTCTACTTTTGGGATTAATGCAGGCGAATCTTCAGGGTTTAGTGTCTCTTTCTGAGTTGAAAACTCTGTCCCAAACACTGGGGGGACACCAGAGCTGTTTGGGTTGGTTCCGGGAAGCGGCGGCGGAGTCAGGGAGGCAGGCGGCGGAGTCGCGGGAAGATGCGCGGCTGGTTCCGGAAGCGGTGCTGTGGTTGGAGAAGTCTGAGCGGAGTGATATCGCTGATCCGGGAGTTGCAGCAAGTGCGCATGCGCATGTTGCATCATCAGGTCCGCGCGGCAGGATGTAATGGCGGCAGTCTGTGTGGCAGATGGTTTCGGCAAAGCAGGAGATGGCAGGACTGCAGAACCAGGGGCTGGGGCTGCGGTCGCGGGAGGCAGGAGGGCTGGTGGCTGGATCGCGGCGTGCTGCTGCTGGAAGCTTGTAGGCTGGGCTGGGGTGGGTGGTGGTGCCGCGGGAGACGGGGCTGCAGTGCCGGGAGACGTAGCTGGAGCAGGGGCAGGTACGGGGGGGACTGCAGACCTCCGTGCAGGCAGCGCGGCACCGGGACCAAGTGGCTCGCGGAGCTGGGGCGCTCCCAGCGCAAGCGGTGGTGTGCCGGGATCGGGGAACGGCACAGAAATGGCAGGAGGAACGGGAGTAGACACAGGCGGCTGCTGTGCCGCCACGGGGTCGGGGAACCGCTCGGGGCGTGCTGTGTGCGCTTGAACGACAGGGTGGGGGGGTATGGTTCCTGCGATAACGTGCACAGGGGGTGCAGGGGACAGCAGCGTGGCCGTGACCGGCGCTCTGGGCACCAGTGGTTCGGGAGCGGTAGGAGACTGTGAAGACGCAGCAGCGATGGACGCGGATGGAACAATGGCTACCATCGGCGCCGTGGGGGGGGGGGGGGACCTGGGGGGCTGGAAGAAGGGTCGCCGCTTGGCTTTGGGGGGGGCCGGCTATAATGGCAGCCATGGCCATAACCGGCGCGGCTGGGGGAGGGGTAACACCCGTAGGTAGCAGGGGGGTAGGCGCTGGCCCCGCAGGGGTACCGCCGGGGGGCGGGGCCATCATGATGTCAGCAGTGGGGGGTGGGGTAGCAATGACGGCAGCGGGGGGGGTGGAGCCGCGGTGACGGAACCGGGGGGGGGCACGGGGGGGCAGGGGCGAGGGGCGGGGCCACGGAGACGCTGGAACGGAAGGCGGGGACCGCGGGGGATGGGGCAGCGGGGAGGAACGGGATGGCGGGAGGGGCGGGAGGGGCCGTAGGGTCCGGTGGGGTGGCTGGGGCCGGGGTAACGGGTGTGGGGGCCGTGAGCGCGGGGGGAGGGGCGGCGCGCGTCAGCCGGACCGCGGGTATCGGAGCCACGGGGTCCGGCGGAGGGGCGGGGGCCATGCTCCGCTGCGGGCTCGCGACGGCAAGGGGCGGACTAGCAGCCGGAGCTGGGCTCGGCGGGGTGACTGCTGCGGGCGGCGCCACTGCAGCAAACAGCTCTACCAGCGCTCTGCAAGCTGGGAGCAGCTGTGCAGCTGCCATATCCCGGTAGGAGATATTATTAAAGAGTTTAACTCCAACTGTGTCCCAAAAGTCTCTTGTAAAGACGGCTGAACGGTCAGCATTTGGGAAATTAAGTCGGGTCCATTCTAAAAGATTTTTTAGCTCGTGTTTAGGCAGCTGACTTGGACCAGAACTTATAAGTAAATGCTTAAGTTGCTTATAGAGATCTCTGTCATGGGCAGAGTGGGTTTGTCCCATTTTTTAGACCAGTATGATACTCACTTAGGTGATGTCGCAGGGGCAGTGTCCTTACTCAGATGTCTGTCGTGCGGGGCTGGCCAGGCACTCCACTCGGCAGTCAGGACGCCGCTTTTCGGTCCTTTCCCAGAGCTCCGGTTTCAGGCGTCGCTTGGCAACGGCTTTCCGTGCTCAGGACCTCACGGGTGGGTCCGCACTGAGAGCTCCAGTGCAGGCGGTGCTCAGCACTACTCGCCTGTGCTCGGGGCGTGCGGCAGATTTCCCTCCGCAGAGCTCCGGTCAGCACTGCTTAGCAGCGTGTCCGTGCTCGAGGGGTGACACGGCAGACCTCCTCTAAGAGCTCCAGGGAGCCGCTGCGCAGCAGTGGCCGCCCGTGCTCGAGGTCTGCCAGGCGAGTCCCTCCAAGAGCTCCAGGTAATCCCCGTGCTCGAGGGCTGCCTCCGCAGAATTACAGAGCTCCAGCTATTACGATGCGCAGCATCGGTATGCCGTGCTCACGACAAGTTCTAGGTGGCTATAACTGGTCTTTTAGTTACCGTCCATGGAGAAAAGTCCTACAGATGGAGAAAGCTGAACCGGGCGTTCAATCACGTTGTGCGCCAGACTGCAGGTGCTGGGTGTGGGCTCGGCAATCACGGTGGGCGCCAGACTGTAGGTTATGGGGGTTCTGGGGTCCAGTCGGGACGGCCGGACGTAGACGGTAACGGATGGAGACGAGAGATCTCTATAGGCAGGTCTCGGGACACAGCCGGTTTATTGTAAAGGGCGTGGGTATTGGGGCACTGCTCAGAGCTGCTAGACTCAGCTCTGAGCAGGCCCAAGAGAGCAAGAGAGTGAACGGGTGAGAGAGAGAGTGTAAGAGCAAGAGTAAGAGCAAGAGTAGAAGTGGAAGAGAGAAGTATGAGAAAGTCTGAAGTAGAAGTGTCTGAAGTCCTGGTTACAATACAATAAATCATCTTCTGTACTGAATATTCTAATTGTCACTAACCAATCTAATACAAGATACAAATCCTATAGCATTTACATACAGCCTATAAGAGTTCTTATATTACCATAGAGTGTTACATCTTAACTTCTAAAAACTACTCTTTGGACCCCTTCTGCTGAGCTAGTAGGGTCTGCTCTGACCCTTGGACCTGTTTGCAAGCAGAGGGTATTGTTCCATCAAGAGGGGATTACTTCAGTGGCCATACCATTGTTTTCTAGTTGTTCAGTAACTAAGACTTGGTATTTCAAAAGTGGCTTTCATTTCGATGTTGCCTGTAGTTTTCATATTCCCAAAATCTTTTGTCAGGCAATCATATTTCCAAGGCTTTCCTGTTTCATCTTCCCCAACAGTCTCTTTTTGAAATTTTTGTTCCTTAAGACCAAATGCCATGGAATAACAACTTTTGACATTCTTATGTTCTTGGATCAGATCTGATTCTACTGAGAATAACTTTTATATAAATATGTCAGCATTTTATTATCTACAACACAAGTGAAAGCAAGATGGCACAGTCCTAAGGGGTATCACTGACAGAAATGTTAATGAAATAAAAACATAACAGTAATTTTGTTTCCTAATTATTTATGATTGACTTTTTGGCCTTGGTTGCTTGCTGTTTAGAAGGAAGTTTGAGAAAATATTTCAGAAGATAGATGCTATTTTTTCCTTCTTAAGAGTTTATACATGTAAACTGCTATTAAATATGCAGTGTAGTAGGTCTATTGTCTCCATCTCTGTTTAAAGAAAGAGGTTAAAAAAGAAGAGTTTTTTTGAAATGCAATTGTTTTTGCATTTCTTTATTTCTCTAGTGTATGGAACTTCCTTTTTATTTGGTTCTTGCAGACTACAAACAATTTAACAAGCACGATTTGCCAACCAGTAACTTTCCAAAGAAAATGTTTGCAACATTGTCTGAAACAGCTGTTCCTAACCCAGAAAACCATATGATTTTAGTCTGTTGCATTGTTTTTTTGTAATAAAAAAAAAAAATCATTCTGACTTTAGGTCACAAGAAAGTGAGATGTGATAGGCTGTTCTGGGTTAGTCTAAAGTACAGTAGGCAGCAGGTGGAGTAGCACAGATGGTTAATTCTTCATGAGTGTCTGAGTTAACATGAAGTTCTGGAGTGGTCCCAAATTTGCATCTAAGTGGGGTATGCAGAAATGGAGATTTTTCTGTTCATACACTTGAGCTGAGAATAGGAATGTGGGAAGATGAGATAGGATACTGTGAATAGCTGTGTATGTCCTGGGATGAAAAGGCGTTTAAAAGGGAAGCTGAACTGTGAATTCTTTGGGAACGCAGCCTTCCTCCTCCCATTGAAAGAAAAAAAAAAAGAATTTTTGCTATTGACTTGGAGAGGACCTTGAATAAGATCTGGGCATAACAGATTGCTGTGTCTGCCTTTGGGAGTGCTGTATCACTGCAGAAAAGGAAGAAGCTGTGTTTCCAGTTAGGAGTTCATGCTGGAAAAAAAGAGGAATTTGGCAGCTATACTTAGAATTGTTTCCCTGTTCATGACAGTAGTATCCAGATGTATAACACAGGGTGTCATGTGCTTTTGTTGTGTCTTAAACAGATGTAATCCTCTCATTGTCATTAAATAGCTCTGTTACTCAGGGAAGCATCTATTTAGGATTGTCTGCAGCCTAGATATTAGTGTTGAACTGGTAGAAGGGGGTTGTGGGGTTTTTTGCCATAGTTCATTTTAAATAAAGAAAAACTTCAGCACCCAAAGTACTTGTAGAGATTAAAAGGGACTTGAGAAGTCAAAACTCATGTGC
The DNA here is from genome assembly GCF_000738735.6 of Corvus cornix cornix. NCBI lineage: Eukaryota > Metazoa > Chordata > Aves > Passeriformes > Corvidae > Corvus > Corvus cornix. The sequence continues at coordinate 57,285,803 of NC_046332.1, read as the reverse complement.
TAAAACCAGTTTATTAATTGATGAATGAGTATCAAATATAGCATTGCACATTCAAAACTAGTTATTTTTGGGTACTGGTGGTTATTTTAAGGTAAGTGGCATGTTGACAGTGTAAGAACAATAGCCACAGGAAACTCAAAATGTACAGATGTAAAGCTGGTGTGCTAATTCACAAGTTTTTGTGGTCTAAGTACATCTATAAAACGATATTTTTATTTAATTCTGGAAGTAAAGCTGTGCATTTTTTTTGATAGAACACTTTCTTGTTGTCTTGTGGAGTCATGCTGATTTTTCAGAAGCCCTTTGGACATTGCTATGTATTTTTTGCCAAGTAGTGCACCTTCAGCTTTGCTGTAGGCAGTTGCTTCAAGACTAAACAGTTTGTAGTGAAGTTCCTCCCTTCGAAAGGAACATACAGCTTTGGGCCTCCTGCAGCTGAAGAACGGAGTGCAATCATGGGTTTCTTGTCTCATGGGACAACACATTAAACTGTGACCTACTGGATCATCAATGCTTTTGTATGTCCCTCAATATGACTGCTAGTGATGGCTCTTCAGTGCTTTCCTGGGGGTATGTTCATAGGCTTTGAGCAAATTTATGCTGGTAACACCTGCCAGATCAGACACTTCCAGGATATTATGGGAATCCCAAGCCTGCTTGGATATGTGCATCTGGACCAGGCAGACGTGGTGTAATGTGGGCACTTGTAAAATCAGGGCTGTAGTCCCCTATACTTTACCATTTGGAAGCTGAGGAGTCTGAAGAACCAGGTGGTGAGGGGTTTTATTCAATCTTGTTTTTGGACCTTAAATAGAACTTATTTTGTCCCAAACCAGAAAAATTAGCTTCTTATTCCATCAGCTGAAATGTCTGTGGAGGGTATTTGTCAGCTATCAGGATCATGCTCTGGTTTGGTTTTGGTTTTCTTGGGAGAAAATCTCTGACTTTTTGGGTGCTTTTCACCCAAAGGCACAATGTCTGTGAGAAAGCTTTGCTTCCATATGCCCCACTTCATTCTTGGTGGACATGAGGAGAGCAGAGGGGAGACACTTCTTAAAACTTGTGTTGGACAATGTGTTTTAATGAACATAGATTTTAGAAATGTTTGGCATATAGGATAAGAGGATTTGAAAGCTATAAGGATGTGCTCCTTATTTATCTTCAGTGCCGATTGGTGTGGTTGTTCTTTCGAAAGTGCAAAAACAGTACCTGTATCTGTTGTGGTACTTAGACATATGTTAAAGTAGCAGGTATAATTTCAATTTCTGCAGAAGTCTATTCCTTTGCCTCTTCTGCTTCTGTAGAAGCACAAAGTGTTTTAGGAAAAAGCAATAAACAAGTAACTTTGGAACATAACCTCCAGTATGGTTCTCTAATTTGTCAGGAAACCCTTTATTTTGCTTGTCCCCCTTAATTGCTCTTGTACTGTGATGAACAATCAGACGTCATTGGGATGGGTGGCAGTGCAGATATTTGCATCCTTCTGTATAACTTACTTATTTTAATTTTGATAACATATTTGTTCAGGCTGTTACCTGTAGGTTGAAATCTTTTATAACATTCAAGTTCTCCAGAATAATCTAGAATAATCTCTTCTGTAGTTTTACTGTATGGAAAAGTATTACAAGGATATCTTGAAGTTATGTTCATGGCTGAAAGTCAGCAGTTTTACTCAAATGTTTCATATTTAGGAAGCATATGTACGTGAGGTTTGTCTTAAAGTGTGTTCTACGCTTGTACTGTCGGTAGTGTGATTGTATGAATGTTGCTTTTGCCCTTGGGTGTTTTTTTGAGGAATTATTAATGCTCCTTCTTTCTTCTATGTCCCCATGTTTTTTAGTTGTTCACTTACCTTCCAGACCTATGAGGAAATCCAGTATCATGCCTGTTGCTATTTTTTTCCCCCTTAGAGAGATATACGCATGTAAGGTATGTAGCCTGTATACTGCTGCTAATATGTAGTTTCTGATGAAGAAAAGCTAGCTTTTCTTTTGATTATTTTTGACATTTATCCCTGTCTTCGATCTTTGCTGAATGGGATTGTGCTTCTTGTCAAATGCTGTGGCTATTCACTGATGTAATGTTTCTAGATATGTCTGTATGGGACAACTAGAATGTCTGAAAGAAGTGTCCTCAGTGATGTGCCGATTATTAAGCTCTGTTTGGTTAAATATTACTTTTTTCTGTGTATTTCCTTATTGAAGTAATTTGTGTCAAAAATTTAACTCCTTTGCTGCCCTCACTTTTATTGATACAACCATAAAAATGAAAGGTGCATATCAAACACTGAATTTTTGCAATAGGTTCTGTTGTATCTTTTTTTCATACTTGGATTTTCCAGGGCAGAGTAAGAGGGATCAATAACTTCTAGTTTATCACTTGAGAATGGCACATCAGTGTAATCAGAAACATGATTATGTGAATCATGAGGGGGAGGTTGTTTTTTTCTTTTTAGTTTTGCCTTTTTTCACTTTACCTTTGGCATTTTGGCTCTTAGCCGTGTCAGAATTTTGCCCACTAGGAAACCTCTCTACATCACTAGTGACAGATTGTTTTTGTTTTGGAGTATTTACACATGCTGTGCATTCTTTGGGAGCTCAGTATTTATGATTCCCTTTACGAAGCCACGTTCTGTTCATGCTTACCCGCGCGTGCACCTTCGGTTAACAGGGCAGTGGGAGTGGCACGGCTGCAGAGGAGGAATGGTTTTTGTAAAGTGGAGAAGTGGAGTTTTTGGCAGCTGCCTTTGGTTCTTGCCTGCCAGCCTTCATCTTTAACCCTACGCTAGGCATGAACTCTGCTCTTTCTCCTAACTGTGCAGGGGGGTTCTTGCTCCCTGTATCCAGTGTTAGTTGAATTTGTAAACGTGTATAAGCGAACACTTCCAAGCCCTCTGTTGAAAAGCTTGCTATTAAGCTTTAAGCATTACTAATGCATGTGTTAAAATGCCAGCTGTCCATAAGCAGTGGGTGTTTTCATGGGAATGAAAAAATCCTGCTTCTAAGAAATGTACAGTAGAGTCTCTGCCACTTGACTATGGACAGAGCGGTGTTTTCCTGGCGAAGATTGCTCTTCTTGAGTAACGAAGTTCAAAGCTTCATCTCACTTCTGACTGATCAGTTGAGGGGATATACATATGAGACATGCACATTGTCCCCCTTGTGGAAGTGTGACAGAGATTAGGAGTGGATATTTTATGGGTACTAAACAAATATGGTATGACCTGTGCACTTCACTACTGATTTTTTTGTTTTGTTTTGGGGTTTTTTTGAGAAAGAAATTGCTCCACTTAAACTCAGAGCTTAAATAAATCCTCCCACAATGGGTCACATTTTAGCCTTGGCCTCTGTTTCCTGTGGCTGTGATGCTTAGAGATGTAAGGTTGAGTTATTCCATCATCTTGACATAGCCCTGTACTGCTGGCTATTATCCAGAAACCTTAAAGAAATATTTTTTCTCCTAAAAATAACTTGATTTTTGATTTTTTTTTTCCATGCAGAGATGTGATAATACAATCTGGTTGAGGCCAGATTGCATGTTGTCTGAATAAATTAGGTTTGGTATAGCATTGCTTAGCCCCATTTTTCTCGTACTGTGAGCTAATATTTTTTTGTTGTATACTTCAGAGTTGAACTTACTAAATGGTCTTGAAAGAACCCCTTATAATGTGGTGTTTCATGGCATGAAAAAATTAAAATTTTACTTTTGATTGCAATTTTAATTGTGTTAAACATTTATAGCAGCTATTGAATGTGTTGGCTGGCCATTTAGAAGTGTTCTGAGGTGCCTGTTCTCTCTACAAAAGTTCACCTCCCACCACCAAAGCGAGTAGGTTATGGAATCTTGCCAGCAAGAAATCTTAAGGGAAAAACACAGTGTTCAGAAAATGCTGCTGTATTTGGAATCCTAGGACTTGTTCTAAAAATAAACTTAATTGAAAAGATTTGTTTTCTTTTCTAATGTGGTTTACATCACTGTTTTATTAATATTTAAATAACAGAATGTCGTAACCCGGAGTACAGAAATACTTCTGTACAGAGCTCCCACCAGAATCTTGGAAACCTTACATGAAGCATTATGATGTTTATTTTGCCACTGGCAATTTTCTTGGTTTAATGTTGCAGTACAAAGGAAGATGAAACTCTGGGCTTTCTCCAGAATAAAAACCAGATGATTAATGGGTTAAAAAGGAAAGTAATTAATTTTACTAAGTCAATGTGCATAGTTGTGAATAAGGCTTTATTTGCCAGGGTTTACTTTTGAGAATCTCTGGAAATTACTTGGAAATTTTTTTTTTTGCTTGAACCAAGCCTTACAACCTGACAAGAAGCTGAATATAGATTATGCAAATTTTGATAAATTATACTTTTTTGTTTGCAATTATTTTACTGTATTAAACACAAATTGCCTAGCTTCCTATCTGTTTCCAAATAATTATTGTTTTTTAGTACTTTGAAGTGAAATAATTGGATTGATGCAAAGTTCAATGACTGGCTTGTAAACGAAAATCAATTTTTCCGAAGGAAAACATTATTTTTAGTAACTTTGGAGTTGCAGCTTCAACTGAAAGCTCCGAGCAGGCTGGCCTCTCTTCCAGTGGCTACCTATATTACTGTGTATCTGTTTAGTGTATTGATTTACTTTTCCTTTTCCCCCTGCTGTATTATCCTCCCATAACTTGCTATGCTTATTGTAAATGTGATCATGACAAAAATAGCTGCTTGATAAATTCAGATGCAATGATTCTAAGGTCAGTTTGACATTATCACGAGCTTGCTTATGAACAGGTTTATGACATAGGTTTTATCTTACAAAGCTTGAGTGGGAGTACAGAACAATTTGGGGACTAGCCAGGGATTTCAATTTGTCTCTTGAGTATTAAAGTAACAGTAAAGTGGTGAGCAGTGGTGCTTTATAGTCATTCTCCAAACAGTTACTCTGTATGTGTGTACAGAAATTTCAGTTTTGTTATTATTTGATAATTCAGTGTATAAACTTGAGGATTTTCTCTGAATCATTTTTAGCTATGCGAGAAAATTAGAGTAGACTAAAAATGATGGCAAAAGTGAAAGCTTTTCTTAAGGCCGAAAGAAATAATGTTAATTACTCTTTCTAAAGTAATTCATTACTTGAATGTGATAAAAATGGGCCATTTGCAGACTGTAGATTTGTTTCAGCTCCAGGCATCTACCGTTGACTGTTCTATTTGAAGCGATGTTGAACGAACTTGAAGAGGCAAAACTTTTAATGGACTTTTTTCCCCATAAACACTCAGCTGTAATTCTGCTGATGTTAATGGAAGTTATGCCACCCTATTATATTTTAAAGACATTTTATCAGAGTTTTAAAATATTGAATTATGTAACTTGGCAGTGTGACATACAAGCAGATGGAGACAGAAAGTAAACCAGACTGCAGTCACCTCCGCTTAAAAAAAAAGGTATATTTTCATTTTCAGCCGGCCAGTGCTTCAGATGAGCTGCTATTTTTAGCAAAATATAGTAAAATTTAGCTGTTTGCCAGAGATCTTATCTCTTCCTGTGAAAGATTACTTAGGTGGAATCAATTAGATGATGGCCTTTCTTTTTCTTTTCATGCTCCCCCTCTTATGTTGTGTAGAAATTTCCCTGTCCTCTCCTGTTCATCGGCCTATTTTGAAGAGGGATCAATATGCATGATAGACAAGGAGGAATGTTCTTCCTCTGATTTTTCCTCTCATCCCCTCCCTAAAAACAGAATTTCCCTGCTTTTTGCAGCAGTAGGGTATATGTGCAGCTCCTTAAACTCGCCATGAAGTTGTCTACCACTTCTTGAAATTTCCAGGAAATTCCTCAAACTTCCCATTAAGTTGTCTATGGGTGGCGATTTTTGTCCCAGTTGCCACTTAGCATTTTTTGTTGAGTGGTTTGAACCTACTGACCCCAGATGAAGACAGGTGCCACAAAGAGAAGATATTCTTTTTTTGTGGAAAAAAACCCCATCTGGTCTACCAATGTCACTTGCAGACGAGACGGAGATGTGGCTTCTCTGTGTGTAGGTACACCTGGAGCATAGAGGATTTTTGTAAGCATTAGGTGTATCACTTGTACTCATGAACTCACACTCCTGTGTCCATATGAAAACTTCTTTTTCCATAGTTCAGCAACACTGTAAACTGTTTTCTGTGTTCACCATGTATGAATTTCACTTAAGCTTTTTAGTATGGATGTAAATGTTCAAAAGGCTGTATTTCCTTAGGAAGCTATTATAACATTATTTTTATATGGTCTTCTGATGAAGGATATTGTTAAGTTGAAGTAAAAACAATGAAATACAGTTTCTGAAGATTTATTGAAGTAATAATCTGGCATAAAGCATCTGATTAGTGCATGCATGGGGTGAAAGTTTCATTTGAAATGGTGACAAAAATGCACACATTGCATCCAAACTTTTCCAGTTTTTAAAAGGTTATTGAATTCTAATGTGCTCTATTTCACAATTGGAAAGGAGCAATTAACTGAAGTGAAACACTTGTGTTTTTCAATGAAAAATAGAAACGTTAGAGCCTTCAGAATTTTCAGTGCTTTTGTGCTCATTTTCCAAATAATGTTTTCTTGCTGATTCTAAATTAGGGGTTGGTTATTTGTTTTTAATTTAAAATGGCCTGATGGGTTGAAATTAGCCAAGTTACACAGAATTGCTATTGATTTCCTGGTTTCATAAGCCTACCAGGAAGGTTGTGAGAGGTCATGCTGCCGGGGAGAGCGTGGCTGCAGTTTGGGTGTGCTCTGGCTGAACTAATCAGAAAAAAAATGTTTATAAAGCAGGGAGTGGTTCTGTGTTAGTTTTTGCATGAGGAGAGGGACTACTTGCATCTATATTTCTGTTTTCTAAGGCAACGGGAGAAGGGTCAGTGAATCAGGTTATTTAGTGTCTTTTGCATTGCAATATGACTTTCATTTATAGGCACCTATAGTATCTCTTTTTAGGTTCCTGTAGTGACATAGGCACATAGTTTTATGAAATTTGCAGAAGCAGTTTTAGGTACCTGCTGTTCCACATATTTTTTTACAAGTAATGTAGCAATTAGAGGAAATGATAAGTCTTTAAATGTAGTTCAATCCTATTCTTGTCTTTACTGTAATACTTTCAGCAAACTTCATGCAAAGCCCTCTGTGAGAGGGGATGTACTTGCACTTGTCTTCTGCTTTTCCCTTGGAATCAGGAAATCCTTTTGAAGAGAGGGAAGATGGATAACCTAGGAATATATTCTTTCAGCTGTGAAAGGTAGATCTAGCTCTCTTGTGGATCAGAGATGGAGGAAGTGATTTAGCAAAGCAGCTGTCAACCCCTAATTTTATTGTGTAGATGGCAATGCAAATTTCTGATGGCAGTAAATAGAATATACTGATTTGTATATTCCACTGTTAGACACATGACACATCAGTGGAAAAAACCCTGTTCTGTACATGTTTGAAGGCTTTTACTAACTAGTGCAGGAGTCTACGTTATTGGGGTAACTGAGAAACAAGAGCAGAAAAATTGCACAAAGTCCAGTTTCGTTAGATGCCCCAGAATATGGAAATTATACACAAACAAGATACTGAAATTACACACTGATGGCTGTATCGCACGTCTACTTCCTTCTGAAATTATGATGTTTCTGTTACAAACCCCATACACTTCTCATAATGTTTTTAGATTTTTTTTTAATTACAAAATTTATCTTCCATTAGACTTTGTCAAACAGGACTGTCTTGTGATATGAGTAGTCCCACTTTTAGAACAATTGATCATAAAATCTTTTAAACCAGCAATGAATAATCATTTATTTTGGTAAACTGTGGGTCATTTAACATTCTTTTTTAAACACATGGTAGTGTTCTGTGTTAGAAAAACACAGAAGGAGGTGTAAGAATAATATATCTGCTTTTGGAGAGCATGCCTATAAAGCTGGGTCTTCTAATAAGCAAAAAGTAGTGCTTTCCTCGATGAGTTATGATAATTTGGTTTGTATCCATTGCAGGATGCATTGAAAATAACCTGGCACACTGTAAAACGCAAGGAGATCAAAGGCTGTGTACAAAGGCTAAATAATGACTTCCTTGCCTTCTCTGATGGCAGAGGCGTTGTCCTCTCCTCAATGTCTGCAATACATGTCAATGGGAAGTGCTGGTGTGAGAAGATGTTAAAGGCAGTCCAGGGTTACTAAATGAATCAGTAAGGGAGGGTTGATCCCAGTAGTTGTTTTCTAAAAAAAACCCCCAATATTTCTGTACACCAAGATACATAATTGGAAATGCTTAATTTTTTTAGATTTGTTTCAAAATTGCTCCTGCCCAACCAATGAATAGTGTAATCACATCAATGCTCAGTTTGGTGGTCTAGGGTACTTTGTGCTCTGAGTCAGTTTATTTTTTAAAACAGGTATATTATTTCTGAGCAAGAGGAATACTTTTACCACTATATTAAATAATGTTAATTCAGAAGTATTTTTTATCTCTGTGGAAGAGTACAGTCTGCACTAGCATTTTATGGAGCTTATTTCAATGTTCTCACGTTAAATGCATCACATTTCTTAAAGATTTGTGGACAGTTGATATTGGAGTTGTGGTCCCAGAAATGGCTTTAAATTGGACACTGGCTCAAACTAATTGAAACCATTTCAGGCTATTTATAACTGAAACCACTCTGGCTATTTATAATTGTCAAGTGAGTGGAGTATAGAGTCTGGTACTTCTTTACCATAGATTTGAGTTTAATTTGTCAAATTTGACAGTTCAAAAAACCATTTTGGACCTGATTCCTTCAAGGGAAGGGTTGGACAAGTGCTCTTAGGGAATTCTTCAGCCAGTGTCTGCGCATCTGCACAGAGGTTTAGGATCTGTGAAACCCAAGAGAAACTTCTGTCATTGTGAGGAAGGGATCAGAGGGTGATTAATGTTTTCATCAGGAACTTAAACAAACTACCAAAAACCACCAAAATCTTTCTAGTACAGTTTGTTAAAATTATTTCCTAGTACAGTTTATAATCCTTCAGAAAACTGATGTAACTTACGCTGGCAAAAATTCAGTTTGCTAATATATGTGTGACTTTCACAGCGTTTGTGAAAGTCTGTTGTCATACAGACACGTGTCATTACAGCTCTACTTCTTTCCTGTGTAACTGAAGTTGAGTGGTTTAAAAAGTGCTATTTTAAAACCTTGGTGGAAATTGTCAGTAGATTTTTCTTCTGTTCCTTTTCTTTCTTCTGGGTTTTGAATGCTTCCTGCTATAGCACCTACGAGTTCACAGCCCTCATGTGCTCCCAGCTGGCAGCTAATTTTCAGCTCTTGAGCAATCGGTAACAGAAAGTTTCACACTGGTATCTTTAGAGGGGAGAAGAGGTGGTGTAAGAAGTGCACACAGTGGCCCCGTAACCACTGCCTGTTCTCCACCGTTCCAAATTTTGTGTTCTTTACCTTTCCTTGGTTCTATAAATTTTAATTTTCTCACATACTGGGTTTGTTTTAAATATTTAAAAATATGTAAATATATTAAATACATTCATTATTTTATTATAGTCTTTCAGGTACTTTAAGAGAGCTTCACACTCATGAGGATATTCTTTAAACAGTACACTAACCACTTCATAGTCTCCAGACTGCTTAGCACAGGCAGGTGTATCATGCCTCTGAGTTTTGCTCTAGCAATATAACATATGGCTTAAGAAGTCTTTGTGTGATGACCGTTTCCAGGCAGAATTTCACATCTTTCCTACTTCTCATAATGTGGCTGATAGTCTATGCTGGTGTACCCTTGGGAGGTATGAGGAAATTGCAACAGAAAGATAAGAAATTTGACTGTTTCCCACATGCAGCATTTAAATATATTAACAACTGAGTATTTTGTGCCTTCCTTTTGGATCATTTGTGAATGAAGACGTGAAAAAGAGTTTTGAAATTGTAGCAAGGCTGGCCAATGCCTGCACTTAGGGCAATTCCAGTAAAGGCTATGTGACTCCCTAGTGCCCTTAAGAATCAAGTTTTGGGTTCTTTCTTGATCTGGCTGGGCATGTCCTGGGTTACCTACCAACCAAATGGAATTGCCTTCTCCCAGCCTTAAGACCTAAATGGCTTCTGCTGTGCAGAGATGGCTTTGCTGCATTTATTACACACCAGGGAAGCAGCTCTTGCCACTCTCAGTGAGGTTTGAAGCATGAAGGTTGACAGATTTAGATAAAGTGTAGAAGGTAAGCCCTTGGCATTTGCGTAGACTCTTGATCTGAGTTGTTTATAACAGCCTGAGGCAGAGTAAGACACTACCCTTACTTTCAGCAGGCAACACTGAAGCTTTCAGTGGTCAGATCCAGGCTAAGTTTTTTTTTTAACTTCTTAAATGCTTTTTTTTTCTGCAAGAAACCTCATGAAGTTGGGAGAGCAACCTTAGGATCTTTGGCATAATTTATTAGGATCTTTTGGGATTTTGAAATGGTCATTTTGTATGAAAAAAATAAGGTATGTTGCTTTATTTTTTTTCTCTGAGCCAGAACAGTAGATTCCTGAGCAATATCATGTATTGATTTACAGATGTAATGATATCTATGTTTTAGCTAGTGTATTTTGTGATCAGGGTCTTTTTTTGTAGGATTATACTCCTAAGAAGATGCATTAAAACTATTTCATATCAGTCATATGGAAGGCCCAGCTTGACTCATTTATCTAGCATTAAGCAAGGATATCCAATATGACATGGGAAGTGAGATCACAGAAGTTCATTAAAAAGTAATGGAATGTCTTCTTGGTTGATTTACAAGAGTGGGCTGTAACACGAAAAATTCTACTTACAGAAGCAGCTTCATGATTTGAGTGGGTTATTGCATAAAATACAAGCAGAGTAACTGGATGTGGGAAGTGAGTCAATTCAGTAGTTTGAGAATGAGATTAGGATTTCGATCCACTGTTCTGTTGGTGCTGACTCACTGTGACCTTACGCAAGTCAGTGAAGTTTTCTATGTATCAGCAGCTCAGCCTAAAAATACGCTATTCTTCTCACTTTCTTTGCCTGCAATCTTTGACTGTTGCAAGTGAGAGGGCAGAAGCACTTTAAAAAATTACAAGAAATTTTCAAATCTTGTCATGTTCTTAAAACACTCTGTAGTTTCTCTAAATTGCATTTTCCTGTCTTATTACCATTTTGCAATGTCTTCTTCTGCTGCACTGTGGGAGTTTTATCAAGGGAAAGAATTGTCTCTTTGCCTTATTTTACAATTAAAGTAACTGTTTCATAAAATAATTAGCAAACACACAAACTAAAAACAAGAATGGCTATTTAATCCCCTTTGATAATGTTTAACACAGACATTTCAGTTAGCATGTTATTTGGGCCAGAACAAACTGCTCAGCCTCATCTGGCTTATGGGGAGGTTATTAACTTAATAAATTAGTTCCTAAGTGATAATATTATTTAATATTAATTAATATAATATTATTTTAAAATGTAAAATCATTCAGATAAAGTGAGATTACATTATATTTAACCAGGCAGTTGAAATTCCAAATTAAAAACCTCTCCTTTTTCAGAGAGAGTTAATGTGACAAATAAGTTTTGTGCTTTTGAATTTTGTTGGTAACTGCTGCTACCTTCATTTGTCCACCCTATCAGTTTTTGTCATGAGATACCTTGCCCCATTCTGAGCTTTTTTTATTTCTTCCCGTGTTGATTTAATGAATCATCTTGATGGCAAAGAAGAAGTTCTTTAGCTGGGGATTAAGGCAAACAGGAATGTGATGCTTTTGCTTGGGGGTAAGAGTGACTGCACATTGGCTACTTCTGGGCGGTTACGCTTTTGTGTCAAACACTCCCATAATGTGCACCAACTTTCAAGTCTGGGCAAGCCCTTAACAATACTTCTTTCAATTTTAGTACAAATGCTGCCTGTTCACAGATTGTAGGAAGGCAGGAGTTTGACTTTGCAACATATTACTTGCGAAAGCATTGGAGAAAAATGGTTGGAGAGGAACAAGTCCATGGGCTATAGCTCAGCTTGGCTTGGCAACTTAAAGACTCCTTTCTTTTCCTGGCTGTATTCTCTTGGCAAGCTCTGACTGTAAAACAATGCAATCAAATGCATTTGGGGCCCCTATATGTGTAAAAATAATACGTATTTGCAATATATTCTATTATATATTAAAAATTATGAGAGTAAAGCAATAGAAGTCTGAATCAATGTAGCTGAATAGCAACAAAAGACATGGCACAACCAATTTGTTACAATGCTTAGCTGAGCTGTAGCCTCTATGTACTTAGAGCTATTTATACAGCAAGGAACCACTTTCACCTTTTTTTCTCTATTACGTTGTGTGCAGTACAAATCTAATAAATATTTATATCCTTATCTTAAAAAAGGCAAGTGACTTTCACAAGACCAACTCTTTTGAGTTATTTATGATACTGGTTGATATAACTAAGAGAAAAAAATATTGACCATATTTTACACACACACACACAAAAAAAGAAATTAACTTGTCTTTTAATAACAGTAAAACCTGAGCATCTTCTTTCATGTATAGAAAATTCAAAAATATACGTACCACAGATAACTTAGCAACTTGCCTGAGAAAAAATGTTTACACTTCTGTAATTTAGCAATTGAAAATGTCAACTTTCAGTAAATGACTGCCAAAGCTTTTCTATATATGTTCTCGCTAAACGTTAATTTGAGACTGTTCTGGTTTTCTACAACAAAACCTGTGTAGAATGAAAGGATAATTTACATTTCTTCCTTGAGTCTCATAAATTTCAGATTTTGATGCTGCAGTTGGCCACGTGTATGTATGTTCTGTAGTTAAAGTATTTATGCTGTGAAGACTCAAAAACCCACTGCAGAAATGCACTTATTTCACCCAAACCACGGTGCTTGCACTGCTGAGGGCCGCTGGGCTGCACCTGAGCATTGCATCACACTGCTACCCCCGCGTGGTCATTTGCTATAGAACAATTTCCATGAAAAGATATGAAAGTTCTTGTCGATTACTTTAATTTAAAAGGCAGGGATAATTTTTAGAGGGACACTGTGTTTTTGTTTTCTCTTAATATTTGTTTAAGACATTAGATGGAGAGTGTTGGGAAACTGCAAAACTCAGCATGTGTTCTCCTTTTAGCTTAATAGTGTGACAAAATGTTGCTTAGGAAGTTGCTATAAAAAATACCTTTTCCAACAGTTTTTATTGCTTCGTTAGAGAAACAATATCTGGAAATTTCAGGTATAGATTCTAAAGTAATTTTAATAAGCTGTAAAACATAAACCAGAATGTGTACAAACAACATTGACATGAGATTTCATTGGTATCAGCTATTTTGTATTAAAGTACTAGGCACAGTATTTGCTCTCAATGTAGTTTTTATGTGCAGAAAGAGTGTATGCATTGGAAGGGTCTGTGACATTCTGCTATGTGAAAGATTGGAGTAAAGAACAAGAGTACTCAGAAAGAGACTTCAAAAATGTTCATTGTTTCCTAGTAATTTCTTGCTCTCACAATGTGTAATAAATTTTGAAATAATTACAATGTATTTTTTGAAACAGTGCAGAAAACTTCTGCTTTGTGGTGATTAGTTGCTTCATAATGATATACTTTAGAACTTATAAAGGATTAAATAATTTTTGTGCATGTTAATGGTGTTCCTTTTAAGTCCAAATCATCACTGTCATATTTAAATTTAAATCTTGTCAAAATTCCTGACAAGTAGTACTAAGTTTGGTAGTGGAGCTGTCTTTGTGCTTTGCATTGTAAGTGAACTCATTTGGTTATTGGGATTGTATAGTCTCACCTATATGTGGGTCCCATGGAAAGGTGATATTTTGTTCCTTTCTCTAAATTCCTTCCATGCTATCTCCATCCTCATTATTAGTGCAATTATAGAAGGTAATTTCTAGGATTAATTATAGTCTTTCTCAGCCATTGAGACCTGGACTAACTCTGCTGCATTTTGCGTGTAAAAATTAGCATCGTGTACTCTGCCAGGGCACTTTGTGGAGAGGGATTTTTCTTCTGTCAGTTTCAAAAACCTGTCTTGATCTTCATTAAATACAAAAAGGTGGTCAGTGGTCACCATTTAATATTCATATTCTGATTTGTAGATAAGAATACATGAATCATCATTAAGAGACAGGAAAAAAATTCTGTGTTTATATTATCCAACAATTGTTCTGAAATAAACAGTGCTTTCCACTTTTTCATTTTTTCCCCTGTTTTTACTGTTCGTATGTCCATTTATACTCTAATTGGACTCAGCTCATAGATTATTACTTTTCATACTAGAGGAATGTTAGTGGAATTTTAATATTGGTTGTATTTTTACTTTTTTGTGGAACTTCTTCAGAGAACTGGTTAGAGCCAGTTATCCTTAGAACAGGAATGTTCTACCTTGATATAAAGTACATCTCACTACTGGTAAGTAGTATCCTGTTTAATACTGGGGGGCTTGATTATCCAGAAAGATGTTGCTCCTCTCGATAGTGCATGTTCTCTCTGTGGTTCAATATTGGTCTTGTTTGCTTATTGAAAATGTTTCTAGGTAGGTGAGTTAAACAGCTCAACTGAATTGTATGATTTCAGGGACACCATGTATTCAATAAAAAATTTATGCAGGGACTCCAAAGTATAGTTTTTCTCAATCATTTATTATTCATAATGAATATTATTGTTCATATGAATAGCTCTTGATTATTCCTTGCATATCTGAATGGTTGCTGTAAATTGGAGGATGTAGGCTCACACTGCAAGAGACCCTTGTTGATCTGTGTGTGGCTTTTTCCATCATTATCAATGATGCTCGACTTAATAATCTTTTTCTTACTTGCCCTTCTGTTGTGCCAGTTCTGCCTTAAGAATCCTCTTTCTCATTTCACTCATATCACACTACCTTTCTTTTTCCATTTAACTGTCTATGTCTCCTTTTGTCATTCAAACAGTAATACAACTTTTGTTGCTCCTTAGTTTAAAACTAAAATCCTTCCTCAGGGTGTTTTAGTAAGTCCTTTTCATACCTGGGTTGTTTAAAGTTGCTCTTTGGAGTGCTAACACCTTGTTTTGTGCCCTGGACCAGATTCAGCCCATATTTGGTCCAAATATGAATTGCATCAAAAGGATACTTCAGTCACAGTAGGAGCATCTTGCCTTCATCTTTGGTGTTTAAGGCAGCAGACAGTAAAACTACTAAAACCCACTTACCAGCAAAGAAAACATTTCCCTGCCTTCAGTCACTGTGCTTTATGTATCAGAATATTAATTTTTAGTTATATTTTTCATTAACCTATCACCCCATTAAAGTTGAGTCTTAAATAGAGAGAGGATTATAAGTAATAGCAAAAACCAAAAAGGTCTGTATTGGAACTGTAAAAATTGCAACAATAACCAGCCTGACTAGCAAGTTACAAAGTGTACAGGTGGCTTAATTGTTTGAGAAGCATCTCTTTCGTGTAAAAAAAAAAAAAAAGGGGGGGCGGGGAGAAGAAAAGGAGTATTAATCACATTTATTCCCAGACTTCTTGCTGGTAATAAGACCATATCAGGAATCTGATTGGAAGAGTTGAGTGGTAAGTTCAGGTGATTACTCAGGTGACTCAGAAATTGACTCTCGATATGGGTGCTTTGACTTTGTTGTCACCTCTCTTTCATCTAGGTCCTTGTGGTCAGCACCTCTATCTACTGTCTGCAACCAATTAATAAACTCACAGTACCTTTGTGCAAAGGACATTTTCAACTAGTCTTTTTTTCTTAAAATATTCCACTGAAAGGGGTTTTCTAACAAGAAAAGCATTAAAAAAAGTAGCTAGAATTATTTTTCTTGGACTTAAGATAGCATAAGACCGCAATTACCTAGTCTAGTCTTTGGAGCCTGGCTAATTTAAAGGAGACTGAAGATCATCCTGCAGTTTTAAAATTTTCATCATACAGCTTAGATCTGATTAATGTATTTTTAATTGTTTTTAGCTGGTTTCCTATGGCTTTCTCTGCACGTGGAGAAAGTTCTAATGTATCTGAGCCTCCAGTGCAAAGATAATGGGGTGCTCTGGCTCAGAAGTTTTGGTGGGTTTAGTGCTTGGGAGACCTGCCCTGCCTTTATGCTCCAAATTACTGGTCCCAAGACATACCTGTTGTGCGTCAGTCATTGCAGCATCTGAGGGTGTTGTCTCAGCTCAGACTTAACTACTGTGGGCTGCTTGACCTGAAACACTCCACAGTGGCTGCACCCTCCCTTCCATGACTGTCACAGTGTAGGAGACAGCATGAGCGAGATTTTCTAGGGTGTATCTTGCAAAGTCCTCCAGCTCTTGTCAAGGGGAAAAGGCAGCAACTCCAGATGTTCCTTAAGTACTTAATGCTTTGAAATGGGATGAATCTCAGAAGCTTATTGTACCTGTATTAAACATAAGTAAGCAATTATGAGGATAAAAGTATTTTAAGCAGAAGAGAGTAGATACCAAAGAAACATGATCAGGGAATATAAGAGGAAATGTGATTAACCATATCTATTTTTAAAAAATATTTTCCATGCTTTTCACATTTATGTGAAGGGCCAGTAAAATAAATAGGACACTTGATCCGCATTCCAGAGGAAAGTAAAGCTTCTCACTCATAAATGCTGTTAAAGATGGTACTTCACTGAGAGGTTTCACAGAGCATAATCATGTTTACCTCTAGGGCTGTATGTTAAGCTTAATCTTAGTACATAACAGGATAGAAGACTTCCTTAACATACATCCATTGTGGAAAACCATTTGCAATTTTCCATATTTGTTCTGTTTAAAAATACTTCTAGATGTAAGTTTGGTTTGGGCCTTGATTGGTTGATTGTAAATTACTATGGTCAAAAAGCAGAACAACCTTATTACTCATTTAATAGCTGTGTGTTCATATTATTTTCTCCTGCTGAAAAGTTAGTGTGATTTTAACAAAAGAGTGTACCAAGTTAAGAACAGTAACAATTGTCCTATTGAGTGCTTTGTCATTACAAAGTACTGTTAGTAACAGCCTTTGAGTTAATTTATCGATGTTTTATCTCTGTATCATTGTCCTACCAAAGCACTTTAAAGCGCAGCAAGAAAAGTTTACACGAGGCAATCCATTTTAGTGGTAGAGAATCTCTGTAACTGAGGGCTTTACAAACATCTTAGGAAAATGTCTTCTGGGAATCATTCAAGGATAGCTGAAAAAGGCAGATGAAGACTTCATTCAAATAGAAAGAAAAGAAGGACAATGTATTTTTGTAATGACAGGTCATGTGAAAACTCAGATTTTAGAGCCGCCATTATTCTGTCTAGGGATTCCGTGACTGGAAACTGAACATGTGAAGATTATCTCTACAGAAGCAATGAAGGCAGGCTTATGAGATGCAGCCTCTTTACTGTTTGTGTGTTTCTGGCTTCTGATGCAGATGTTGGATGATACTGGGCCAGAAAAAGTTTCAAATAATAAAATGGGACACCTGAATAAGATGATATATAGCCTGTTCTGGCAAATTTGTATAAAGTTAGCATTACCTCGGAGGAGAATGTGTACTAAAAGATGCCTCTCTATGCCTCTTTTGGTCCTTTATGAGCCTCTGATTTTGTTAGTGGGAATGGAGAATGCACTATTAAACAAAGATTTCAGAATACTTTTGAGGTTTTATTGAAGCTGAAGTAGAATTTGCCTTTTTTAGCTCCCCTAGAAAGTAGCTGTTGCATCACAATCTGAAAGCAAGCACACTGTGAAACACATAAATGCTCTTACCTTCAAGGTGCCAAATCCTCTTACATGATGGATGTACAAAGTGACGGGTTTTACAAAACCAAAAACTTCTTTATATAGAAAGTACTTTCCTCAATAGAAGAAAACCCCAACACCTATAGTCAAGTTCTATTCTAGCACATTTATCGCATGCTTCTAGTTTTACTTGGTTTTACATTAGGGCTGTTTTGTTAATAGCAATTTAAAATTTTTAAATGGAAAAAATTGCCATTAACCTGTTTAAAGGTAAAATTCATATTTAACAGCTCAACTCATGAAAGGAGAAAAGTGAGTTACTACTATATTTTTTGTATTTTAGCAATAAGAGCTGTTGAACAGCAAGTGGAATGGGATGTGCTATTCTATTGTATGATGCAGGAGTCTTAGAAAAGACTCTCCAGTGTTCAGGCATGATTTACCTTTGGTATGTCCATGCTGTGTCTGGTTACCTCCTTCTCCTTCCTGTGCTCAGAAATATGTTTCAAGGGGATCCACTTTCTGATTTTCCCGTGGATTGAAGTGAAGCATTGTGTTGTATTCACAGCTCAAGGTTTGGACACGGAGTAAGAGCTGGAGCCTACATAGAGCCAGAGAAGAGGGTTCCTTGATGGATAGGCAAGCATGAGCTGCAGTGTATAAAACTCTGAGAAGTACTGATCTGCCCCATTCTGGTCAGAGATGTTTGTTTTTGAAGAAGTAGCTTTACTGTGTTTTCTGAATGAGAGAAAATAGCATGTACATGAATGGGCCTGGTCACAAAGGGAATGTGAATTCAACAGTAATTTCAGGCTCTTATGTCCCATCAGTAAACAGAAGGGAAGGGAGGGTCTGATGTATGTTATTCTTCTGCTTTCCAGTCTGGTTGTCTCAAAAGAGCAAATTTCTTCCACTCATTGTAATGTGAGAATTCTGTTTTCACCAAGGTTGCTGCTAATGATTTGGGAAGGACAATAGGGTTTTATCACACCTTGCTGTTTTGGGGAATTCACAGGATTACAGAATGGTTTGGGTTGGAAGGGACCTTCAAGATCATCTAGTTCCAACCCCCCTGCCATGGGCAGAGACACCTTCCCTTAGACCAGGCTGCTCAAAGCCCCATCCAACCTGGCCTTGGACACTGCCGGGGATGGGGAATCTACAGCCTCTTTGGGCAACCTGTTCCAGTGTCTCACCACCCTCCCAGTAAAGAATTTCTTCCTTATATCTACTCTAAATCTACCCTGTTTCAGTTTCAAGTCATTCCCCCTTGTCAGCCACGTCCTGACACTTCATGGCCTTGTAAAAAGTACCTCTTTCATACTCTTTAAATACTGAAACTCAGTAGGTCAGGTAATAAGCTGTTTCCTAAATTTAGAATGGTTCAGTAGGTATATGTGTAATGTTTATATGCAGCTGCATAAACAAGTGAAAGTATCAGCATAATGTCTCTGGTTACAGAAGACTGTTAGTGGCCTGGAAGTAAATTTCAGATCTGTTTGGCACTTAGTACTACATCACAAACTTTAATTTTCTCCAGAATATACCAAACTATAAAATACTTACCTACTAAATTTAATAATTCCAAAAGTAATTACTCCAAATGTAATAACTCCAAAAAGTACAGTAACTGGGACTGGAATTTCTGGTGCCAATTTGGCCTCCAGACATTGTCTAGATTTTCACAGAAGAAAATCTGCATTGGGAAAAAATTGTGCAAGGTGTAGGTTCCTCAGTAACATTTGTAAGGAATTCTGGGAAAAGCAGTCTTAGAAAAAAGTGTGGTTTTGCTGCAAGGGCTTTCACATTTAGAACTAACAGAAATTAAAGACAGAGAGTCAGAATCTGGCTGTTTGTGATAGTACTACAGTCTTAAGAGCAGTGTATTGGATGGGTGAACAGGACACTTATGTTAAAAAGGAATACATAAAAAGGAAGCATACAAAAAGCAGAAGCAATGATAAGTGATCCAGAAGGAATTTAGAGAAGCAGTCATGTGGGGTGAGATTAGGAAAGCCAAAGCCCACCTGCAGTGGAATCTAGCAAGGGATGTGAAGACCAGAAGAAGGTCTTCCATAGGTACATCGGCAGAAGGAGGAAGACTGGGGCAAACTCGTAGCTGTTGCTGAATGAGGCAGGGAACCTGATGATAGAGGACATGGAAGATACTCAATGCCTTCTTCACCCTCGTCTTTACTGTTCACACTAGCCCTCTGCAATCCCAGGTGCTCAAGACCAGCTGGAAAGTGGTGGAAGGTGAAGGAACATCAAGTTTGGGAACACTTAAACTACATAAACACTGGTCCTTCTGGGCTACACACCTAAGTGCTGAGGGAGCTGCTTGATGGCATTGCAAGGCCATTCTCCATTACCTTTCCAAGGTCATAGTCACTAGGGGAGGTTCCTGAGGACTGGGAGAATGCAAATGTCACTCATATTCAAGAAAAGGAAGAAGGAGGATCTGGGGAAGTACAGACCAGTCTGCCTCATCTCTATTACTTGGAAGGTGATGGAGCAAAATGTGTGGTGATTAGTGGCACAAAATCCAATTAGAGGTCAGTCACTGGTTTACCCCTGGGGTTGTTACTGGGGTCAGTGCTGTGTAACATCTCCATTAAGGCCAGGGTGATAATGCAGAGTGTATCTGCAGAGTGTATGGACAATACAAAATGAGGAAAAAGGTCTGATGTCCCAGATGGCAGTGCTCCCATTCAGGGAGGGTCAGGCTGTAGGAGTGGACCAACAGAAACCTCATGGAGTTCAGCAAAGGCAATGTCCTGAATCTGATGAGGAAGAATCCCATCCCACTGTAGCAGTGGACAGGCTGGGGGCTGACTGGTTGGAAAGAAGTGTGGCAGAGGAGGGTAATGGGGCAATGAAGACCAACAGTATGCTGGGCTGCATTGGGAGTATTGCCAGCAGGTCAAGGGAGGTGACCTTCTACTCATCCCTGGTGAGGACACACCCAGTGCTGTGCCCAGTTCTGGGCTGCTCAGTACAAGAGAGACATGGACATGCTGGAGAGAGTCCAGTGACAGGCCACAAAGAGGATTAAGAGGCCAGAGCATCTTTGATATGACAAGAGGCTGAGAGATCTGTGACTGCTTATACTGAAGAAGAGAAGGCTGTTCATCATATGAACATATACAAATATCTGAGGAGGGTAAGGGAAACAGTCAAACTCAGTGGTACCCAGTGACAGGACAAGAGGCAATGGGCACAAATTTAAATACAGAACCACAACATTTAAACGCAAGAAAAAACCCTATTTTTGACTTTTTTTCCTCCCTCCCTCTTTTGAGGGTGGTTGAACACTCAAACAGGTTGAACATTTGCCCAGGAAAGTTGTGGAATCTCTGTCCTTGGAGATACTCAAAATTCTACTGAACATAGATATCCTCGGGTGAACTGCTACAGATGACTCTGCGTTAATGTCTTTTTAGTTTCACTCTTATTACTTCTGAAGTTCCTATCTTTCAAAAAGCTATTTATGAACATTTTTGATTAAAATGAAATGCCACCTCTAGTGAGATGCTCAGTAAAATGTAAGAAATCACAACAAGACTCATGTAGAGAAGAATAAAGATTTTTTTTTCAGTGTGGAGATCATAGAACACATAGTAACTGATTTGCCTCAGGTCACGCATAAAATCTATAGTCAAACCGGGATTAGATTTCCAGTCTCTGGAGTTGCTACTCGGTATTTCTGCTTTCTCTAAATATTTTTGATGATAAGCAAAAAGATTTTTCACTATCTGTAATAAATTAGCTGGCTGCTGGACATTATCAATCTTTTCCATGTTGTATTTCACTAGTATAATTTTACTGTCATCTCTTAAATTAGATTTCCAGCTTTCTCACTTAAGAATTATTTTTTTCATAGTGGGAAGTATATTAGTATTTGTCTCCATATATAGAGGTAAGTGAGAGAGCCTTACATTTGAGTTATTAGGCAATTAAAGGTTTTGTTGACTTAGCTATTCTAGAAGTAGAGTGTTAAGCTAAGACTGTTACTGGGAGAATAGTAGAAAATGTAACTCAAAACATGATTAATATGTATGCAGGACTTTAGGTACCATAGAGTAAACCAAAATTAGGGCCAATATAGACTTCCAGTGGAGTGCAGCCACTGAATTAGATTAAAGTAGATAGTCTCTGTATCTGTGGGCATCAGATACACTATAAAAATTCAGGGTATTCAATTAACAAACTTCTCTGTTTCTAATTCCAAACATAACAGGATTTTGCAGATCACAGGGCTACCGTGTCTGTGAAACTGGTGTCAATTATCTCTGTGGACTTGAGTACTGAGCAAGATATCTACTGCAATGACCAATCACTGTGTAACAATGACTGGCAATTTAGAAAATGTTAAGGAGTGAGTGGATGGGATGGTATTTTTTCATTTTTCATCTCATCAAAGAAGTGATGAAGATGCTAAGAACTTACTTTTTTAAACCACATTTGTGTGATACTGAAAATTCCTGAAACTGTATCTTTACAATGTGTATGTTTTGGACTAAATGAAGCCTGTAGGTCCCTTCCAACTGGACTGCTCTATTCTATTCTACAGCTCTTCTTGGCCTTGTGTGACTTCTGTTGCTAAAAGCTTTTTCTCTTTCCTAACTTGATCAGTGGAAGTCAGATAGAAGTGTGGAAAAAGCCTGCAAAAAGGAAATGAGTTGTTCCACAGCTTTCCCTGAAGAGCTGCAAGCTCTAAATGACTCTGTGGAGGCTCCTCTCTATCGAGTGTAGCTCCTAGGAAGTCTGACAGCATAACTGGAATTAGTTTAAAGATTACCAAAATGACAAGAATGAAAACTGCAAGAACTAAAACACAGAAGGTTTGTTACGGCAAGCTTAACTTCGAGCTTGTTTTCAAGAAGGGATTGCTTAAAAGTTTGTAGTGGTGTTTAGGTTTTTTAATTATATGATGCCTTTGTAATTTCCTCAAGTAATTGATCAACTATTATTTGCATATTAACAGTGGACAGAATTAGAGGAAGTTTGCTCTTTTCTGTGGAAGTGTATTGGGATTTTTTTTCTGTATTTTGCTGTACGAGGTGGCAAAATGGTTTCTTTTGGACCTACACTGCATATACTTTACTGATTGACAAGTGTGTTGGGTGCTCCTCCCCTCCAGTTGAGAGAGAGTCTAAATTACTCTTGTAAAGGAAAAAGTCTTTCCAGCTGAGTACTTTGACTCTTTATTATGGGTTTTATTTTTAATATTTTTTATTCCTGAAATATCTACCATCTATATTCTTCTGTCTCGAAACCAGTTAGGCTTAGTTGGTTTAAATCTCTCTGCTCAGAGCATGTGTAATTTAAAAGGAACAGCTACTGAAGTTCCAAATGGTAGCAGTGAAATACTGCTCAAAGTTAGCTGAGCTGTGCTACAGCACCAAGACTTAAATCTTTGGCAGCTAGTTGCAATCCTATGAAGTGTTTTATCCTTTTTCAGTGTATTGCAGCTGTTTCATGCCCTGATTAATGAGAACAGAGTGAGAGCAACATGTTGTACGAGTGGAAATTAGGAGTTTAAATACTTGAACTGTACATTAAGTTTCTTCTCTATTCTCAATCTAGTATCAACTTTATATCTAAAATAGGTTTTGTTTGTTTTTTTTTTTTTAATTCCCAGTGTAATGTTTTATCCTAATATGGCAATATCTTACTCATTTTTGATATGTGCTACAAGCTCTATTTTTAATTCAGTCTGCTTAATTGCATTTCACATTGCTACTAAGATATTAGTATTATGGCAGTTTCTCTGTAATTTCATATTTACTTCATGCTTTACTACATTACCATATATTCCAATTAGATGAAGCTGAAAGCTTTTCGGTTTATTATTTATTTTAACAATAGTAGCGCAAAAATCTGTTTCCTTAGCATAGACTGGAAGGGATCATGAAGGGAGAATGAGGTTGAGGAAGAAGGGCACTGCATAAGCTGTATAATTGCATTTATTTGTATTGCAGTTTCACTTGGGCTAGAATTCATCCACATAAATGACTCCAAAAATATGGAATATAAGAATAACTTTGAAGAAACATATTGCTTATTATTACACAGAAATGGTGATGCTTAATCACAAGTTAGTGTTTTGGTGGGGTGTGTGGCTGGCTTTCCTTCTGAGATTTTGGAAAGCTATTTTCTCAAACTAGCTAGTGTGGTTTTTTTCTTCAATAGGACAGGGATAACTGTCATCGACAGTGACAGACTGAGCATGTGCAACTTGCTGCATTTTGTGATCTCTGTCACCGGTGTAACCTGGGGATGTATTAGCAGCAGCAGCCTGGGGCATCTCAATTGAGGCAAGTCTGGTGCTTTAGACACCCCAGGATACAGCTCCACTTGTTCCACTGAGCTATCAGTTCTTGGTGGTACTTGTTTTATTGTCTTGATATTAAAGCAATGTTACCTTGTCAACATACTGATTTTCAAATTTATTTTGATGCTTTTTAGCTGTTTAAATTCACTGATTCTTTGTTTGGTTTTAATTTTCAAATGTTAGTCTCCCTTCACTGTGAACAGGAATCTTCAATAAAAATGTAACCTTGCAGTAAGATGCTGATGAAGTTTTTATTCTTGGTAGATAAAATCTATTTTTATTTTGACATAACTAATGAAAAATCTGTCAGCCTAAGTGACAGTAATGGAAGCTGCTATACAGAGATTGTCAAGAAAATCACAGGCTTGGAGTTCCCTAGTCATAATTATAATATCAATCAAGTGTTTGATTGTCACATTTTTAATAATAAAAATACTTTTCAATCCACTGAACACATGGAATATTTTAAGGGGCTCTGAGTTAATATGAGCTGTGAGATTTTACCTTGTAAAGTAATGAAGCCAGTGTCTGCCTAAAGCCATACCTATGCAGATGGTGAAAATGTTCCAAACTGTCCATAATACTGCAGAGAGGGTTGGTTTTATTTTGGTACTCAACTTGGCAAAGTCATAGGAATAGGAAGTATTACAGGAGAGAGTTAATATCAAAGAGAATCATCATCATGTCATCTCTCTCTCTTTTTTTTTTCTTTTCTTTAATTGCCCTGTCTGTCAACAATCGGAATACTAATTGTTTTGGTAAATGAGGGCCTAGGCCCACTTGCAAATACAAATGTCAGGACTGAGAGCAGAAGAGATGCTGTCTACATAGCGGGACAAATTCAACCTGTGAATATTTTTGCTTGGTCGTACAATGATCCACTTTCAGCAGTGGAATAGAAAAGGCTGTTCAGGAGCAGCATGTGAGTCTGGTGGCCGTTCACTCTCCTAGTACTTCCTCATGGCAAATTAAAGGGACCATGTAAAGATACACTGTTCTTAAATTTGTCTGTTCCTTTTTTTTGCACTTGCTGATGCTGTCTGCCTGTACAATCTCTTGTGACAGCAAGCTTCATAAAATCACTGCCTGCTATGTAAGGATGTGCTACTTTTTATCTTTGTTAAGCTGATCTTGATACAGTTTTGTCACATTCCTCCTTGTCATAATATTATGGGCTTTGGTGAGCTATAGTTCTGCAGTCACCTTACTTTTCCTTAATGCTTTTTTAAACATTTTTCATATTGCCCCCTTGGTCTTCTGCTCTTCAATCTCTCTTGTTGTGAGGCAGCTACTGTTCTGTGAATCATTTGTGTTGCTCCTAACCCTGTTTCTTGAGTTAGAGAGAGCAGATCTGTCTGGTACAATGGTGTTATAGAGCAGCAAAATTAAATTCTGTCTTGATTTGTTGCTTTTCTTAGTGATAGCCAAAATTTTATGGCATTTCTGGCTGTGATTGAGCTCAGAGAGCTGTGATCTGGCTCCCAGATCTCTTCTTTGCACGAAGCTGATATGAGAATGTTAATGAGGTTTAGATTTTTCCTTGAAGCATCTTTCAGTTCACATGCCCCTTTTCCCAATTAAGTTCTAATAACATTTCTTCAGTATCCTTTGGTGGGAAGCCTCATCAAAGGCTTTCTGAAAATCCAGGTCTGCAGGATCTTAATTTATATACTTGCTTTCCTCTACACATCCTGAACTCATGGTAGGTAGCAGAGCATCATTTTCCTTTAAAAAAGAATACTCTGTTGACTTTTTCCGGCTGGATATGTATGCGCACAGCAATATTCTTTTGTATGGACTCTACTGTTTTACCATGAGTAGCATCAGTGGTCCTTTTGGGACCTTCAAGGCTCCCAGGTCAATGCCACCTGGTGCACTTAGTGATTTGACTGGTCTAGTACTTCCCGTATGTGCCCTCCACGTTGACGAAGCTGTTCTGATGTTGTGGACAACATGCTGTGTGAGATACTATCTCATTATCCTCACTGGTAAAGACAGATGCTGAGGATTTGATGAGCTTCTTTCCTATGACCTTTCTTATCCTTGAATACCCTTTTCATACTTCTGTTGGAAAATGATCTGCCAACCAGCTAGCTGTGTTTCATCTCAAAAGTTTCATGAACATTTTAGTCTCAGCATGAGCATCTGTTGCAAGGTTATCTTAAAATTCTTCTTCATGCTTTTAATTTCCTGTTTGCATTTGACTGCCCTGTTATATGGCCTTTCCTGTTTTCATTTTCATCCTCCTCACTTTCAGAAATTTCCTCATGTTCTTTTTTTCACTCTCCTGACACATTTTGAGCAGCATGTCCACTTATTTACATGAAAAGAAGTAGAGGGTAGACTTTTATCTTTCATTATTTAGTGTTTTAGTTTGTAGTTGCCAATAATGGGTGCATAATCAGTTTATTATTTTTGAAATTCAGAATATTTTCTCCTTTCTTTCTGTCTTTCTAGCAGGAGAAGTAAAAAATTTACCTCTGCAGAAATGTGAGGGTTTACAAAGTGAATGAATTAGAAGTAAGGCAATGTGGCTGGCTTCCTTTGAAATAAAAAACATTTGACTTTTCAGGTGTTATATACTGGACATTTTGAAATCTGCTGATATAAAAATGGATGTTTCTCATTTTTAGTGATCCAAATACCCACAAATCAATTTTTTTTTTTTTTTTGTCATTGAGATTTTGGAGATGCAGAGTTGCATTTGACATTCTTGGATAATTGAACACATACGTACTCCTTAATTTTATGAAAAATGGCTGTAATTTTTATAATTAGATTTCTTCTGGAAAATATACCACAGTGGAACACTGTGATGTTGTGACTGTAATGTTGTCAGTGATTTTCCTTTACTAATGGTTAAAATGGTAAAGATTATTAGGGATTTGATTCTATTCTGTTCTGATACTAGTCCCATACTTCTGGAGGGACACTGTATTGCTAGATGATACGAGATGCAGTATGGGGAAGTTCAGAGGTTTTGGCAAGCCGATGAGATGTGATTCTGTAAAAGTGAGAAGTAGCGTGGGATTGTGGGATCTGTACTTCTTGTTTCTCTTAAATTATAGTAGGAAAGTAGTTAATATAATTGGAGTGGTTATTGCTTATACTTCAGATTTAATGTCCAGCTGAGATGAATTATAAAAAGGCTTCTCAGAACAATGAGATCTTGGAGCACTGTCTCAGTTGACATGGGGAGAAGAAAAGGAACCGAATACTTTCTTAAGGTGTAGTTATAGCCTGATCAATGCTTTTGAAAAACTTAACATGACTTGTGTGTAGGCAACATTGAGGACCCAAACTCAACAACCTAGGAGGTCCCTTCCAATCTTAAATGACTGGAAATGCTCTAACTTGGGTATAGACTTGGGAAAGCGTTATTAGCAGATTACTTAATGACTCAATTGGCAGGTGGAATTTTAAACATTTTAGAGTCTAAATTGAGTTAATTAAGGGTATTGGGCTAAATCTTTGTGCTCAGTTTTGATGCCTGCAGCCGTGGATTTTTCTATTTAAAATGCTCAAACCTCAGCCCAATATACTTATCTGTCGTGAAATATAAATTTAATTTGTGTACTTCGTTAAGTGCTTCTACTTCTTGGGTAAATGTTTACCAGATTTTTTGAAAATCTTGTTGCAAAAATAAATTCTGTAGAGCCCGAAAGGTTATCTACTACCAGCTTACTTTAATTTCAAGTTCAAAGTTAATTTCAAATGGCTGACTTGCAAAATAGATTTAATTTTTAAGGTATTGGTTTGACATTAGGGATATTGTTTAAGGAGTGAGTAGAAATAGGAGACAATGGTTTAGTAGGCATAAAAATGACAAGAAAGAGTTCACTAATTCCTTAGTGAGTAATAGCTCAGGTTTAGGGAGCTTTATGGTTTTTTAACAGAGTTGTAAATTCCCAGAAGTATTCAGCATAATATGTGTTCTGTGTCTCCTTGTACACCTAGTGTGTTTTAGGGAGTATGGATTTCCTTCCATTTTGGACATTTTCCCAGTAAGTCAGCGTCTGTCATGAATGTGGAGTACCATTTCCTTGGAACTGAATTTCTCTGGTCTTGACATCTTCTGACCCTTGATAAACACACGTCATCTACTCCCATCCTTGTGATGAGCTTCCAAAATCTCAGAGAGTGATATGAAGCACAGGTGCTGCATGGCTACAACAGACAGCTTTGAACAAGTGCTTGTATTTACTAACTGATTAAATCTATTTATATCATGGAAAACTTGCTTATCTAGGTGTCTGATCAGAAAATTGCAAATTGTCTTAAAATGGTGTATGATGAGCAGACCCTTTCCACTGGGAGTTGCTACCCCTCAGCTAGAGCAGGAGGGTTGGCTGAATCCACTGGTCCAGGTTGCTGGCATGTGAAGCAAACTGTGACAAATCTAAACTTTCAGCTACGAGGTTCAATCTGAAAGAGTCGCTTTTTTGAGAGCATTAATTCAAGTGCTTTGTGATCGTTGGACCACATTTTTGATTTGTGACATTAGGACTATCTAAATGAAGGGTGCAATCTCTGGGCATAACAGCAATGTTTCTCATTTCAAGGAAATGGTAGGAACAGTAAAGTGCTCTCTGCTTTTTCTGTGTTTTTATTACTTGCATTAAAGTTAAGGAGAATTTCATATCTGATAATAGAAGTTGTTTATGAACTTTAGGTCAGGTCTTGGTTATGTTTCCAGAAGTTCTAGAATAACTACAAATGATGTTTGTATCACATTGTCTAGAAATTGTATTATAAGATTCTCATCATGTTATTATATTACAGATTGGAAATATTCTGGAAAGAGTAATTTTGGAATATAATATCCAAAAGTACTTGCTTTTTCTCATCTCTCTTGTGTGCTTCAAAAATGAAGAAAAATTTTTTTGAGACGCATGAAATTAGTATGCTGTGTTCATGTAGTTTTGTCTGATTAAGTGAAGAATTTCTGTAATCGAATGAATCCCACACACAGCGGTGAAAACAGCATACACCTTTAAAATATACTAATTTGTCTCTTACTCATTGCAAAAATGGGCTATATATAGACAGGGTTCAGTCTGCAGGGAAAGGTTTGGATCAGCGAGTCATTTTTTGCCTAAAAATATTTGCATGGTAAAAATATCCCTATCTATTATTGTTCTCACACTTTCCAGATAATAATTATCTCTAATGGTTAGCTGATTTCATGCTGAAGGCTTCAGCTCATCAACAGACTCAAAGTCTTGCATGACTTGCATCATACTGGATTATTCCCTCTATTTTAAAGAAATTCATGTGCCTGAATCAGAGACATTTAAGTACCTTGTTGAATTACTGTCTGTATGGAAATTGTTTTTCTCCTCAAAATAATCAGTTTTGGAACTGGAAATTACCTTCTATTGATGGTTTTACTGTTTTTTTCTAAGTTGTGCCACCATCAGTTGTTGCTCACTTTAATGTTTGTGACTCTGCAGCTATCCAGACAATTGAATTATTTTGTGTGTATCTTCAGAATAATTATATGTCTCTCGACTGCCTTTTCAGTTTACATGTAAAATTAGCATTTTGCCAACATTGTCATTGTTTAAAAAATAGCAATGCAAAATCCGGTAGTCCAAAGAATTAGTCTCTTTTTAATGTAAACAAATAAAAGTTTAAATTCACAGTTATATGAGGTGTAACATAAATTTTAAAAAGCAAAACTTTAATCTATGTGTGTAGCTATTTCTACATGTATTTACCTTGGTTTCTGTATTTTAATATTTTTCAGACAAGTATAAAAGAAGGATTACTACTGAAGCAAACCAGCTCTTTTCAGAGGTGGAAAAAGCGCTATTTCAAACTTCGAGGTCGTACCCTTTACTATGCTAAGGATTCAAAGGTAATTCTATGCTATTAGTGTCTAAAGCCATTTTCTTGTGACTTCAATTTTGTTTAGGTTTATAAGTTCAGTAATAATAATGTAATGATTTGTTCATGGTTGTTTTATGTAAAAACTGCTGTATATAGGATGTAGTGTGTTAAATTAACTTCAAGGAAGATTAGTAATTTCTCTTTTTTGATGAAGTTTGTCACAGTTATTTTAACCTTTTTGGCTATTCAGACAAATAATAAAGTCATTTTAACGAGTTGTGGAGGTTTTTGTGGCTCTCAGACAGTCAAAACCAGTAAAAACTGGATAATGCTTAGAAGTTATCCCTAAGACCAAATTCTCTTAAAACTCTTCTGCTCTGATGCCCATAGAAATAGTTATGTGAAATCAAGATAGGCTGATTTTCTGCCAAAACTGATATATAAGGGAAAAAGCTGTTTCCCTTCAACTGAATTTTTTGGTGGGAGAATTGGGGATGGGCAGTGAGGAATACTTGTCTTCTCTTTGAAAGGTTTTTCCTTCCTCTCCCCCAAGGCCAGGGCCAAGAGCATTTTGTCTTGTTGGGCTGACTCAGACTGTGCTGTTTCATAGCTGTGGGTGTTACTTTCCTTTACCCTGTGGGGTTGTAGCATCTCATGGGAGGCGTAGGTGAGGTGCTTCAGGTCTTCATCATCTTCCATAGCTTGGTTTTCTCAACAAAACTCTTAGTAAAGGCACAGAGATCTCTCTGGGACTGTAAGACTGTAGCTGCACAGTGCACAGTTGTGTGGCTATAATGAATCAAGGAAAGCACCATAGCTCCAGGGAGCCCAGCACTACAGTACCTCTGTTGTTAAACCTCTCTGCACTTGGTGCTACCGTGAGCAGTTTACATAAAGGATAAACATGGCAAATAAGAGATCTGAGAAGGGCAACCTCAAATCACAAATATGATGCTGAGATGTTTTGAAAATGTGAGCCTACCATGTTAGATGAGGAATATGGGGTATTTGCACACCTTTGGATCTATGTTGGTCTCACCCCAACAAGGTCTGTGCCCTTGCCATCTTGGGAGCCACAGAACTGTTGTAGAATGTCCAGAGGAGGAGCACAAAGATGATCAGCCGGCTGGAGCACCTCTCTTATGAAGACAGGCTGAGAGATCTGGGACCTTATGGCAGCCTTCTAGTACCTAAAAACAGGCCAAGGGAGCTGGAGAGGGGCTTTTTACAAGGGCATGTAGTGGTAGGACATAGGGGGAATGACTTTTAGCTGAAAGAGGAGAGATTTGGATATTAGGTAGGAAGATACTCTTTACTGTGAGGGTGGTGAGACACTGACACAGGCTGCTCAGAGAAGCTGTGAATACCCCACCCCTGGAAACATTCAAGGCCAGGTTGGATGGAGCTCTGAGCAACTTGGACCATGGCAGGGGGTTTGGAGCTAGATGATCTTTAGGGTCCCTTCCAACTAAAACCATTCTGTGATTCTATGGTAAAGATGGGAGAAGAAGGTGTTATGAGTAGGCAAATTGTGCCAATACTCTAATGCTGAATCCAGACATGCTGAAACTCCCCCAACATTGATTCTCCTTCCTGTGGCATGGAAGAGGAAAAACACGGTAGGACTAAAAAAATAGGTATTTTTGTTAGGCTGTTCTTCTGTGCTACAAAACCATCATGAGCATAACAGAACTTAACTGATCCTTTGCCAGAGGCTGGAGCATTTAGAGTAGACGTGTATTTCTCTTGTTGGAACATCAAACAAAGGAGTGGAAGGGATCTCTTCAGGTCTCTGAGATACATCTTCTCATACGGATACTATATCATAGCTACATGACTTTAGAGTTCCATCCTAAAACTAAATAATTAGTTTACATTTTGCTGTGTGTGAATCTCTCTCCTCTGACACCACATTTATACTACACAGTAGACACTCTAAAGCTTCATCTGTGTAAAAAAAACCCCTTATTTTAAAAGACATTTTAAAGCAATGTAATTATGGGGCATTTAGATATAATCATGTACCACTTAGATAGCAAGTAGAACTGTGTTTAGGGGCCAGCTATGAAATTTTATCACATCATCAGTGTGTTCTACTTTTTCCACTACTTTTATTTTCTATTTTTATTTTTGTTTTCATAGACACAATGACATTAAAGCACATTTTGTAAGCCTACCTGAAACTGGACTCATACTTAATTTAATGCTTCTATGTTCTTTTCCCTTCACAGTCTCTAATATTTGATGAAGTTGACCTGTCAGATGCCAGTGTAGCTGAATCAAGCACAAAAAATGTCAACAACAGCTTCACGGTATGGAAAAATTTAAATACTGTTTTTGAAAGCTGCGGATAGACTGTTACTAAGAAAATCAAGAATCCTCTCAATTGCTTATTTTCCTCTGTTTGGAAATAAAATGTCTTTTTTTGGAAATGGTTTAACATATGAGAACAATGCCACATCAGCTATAGAACATTTTATTTCAGTGAGAAGAAATGTCAGATGACAATTGCTTCAAAAGATGATGATACAAGGCCTTAAAAATACAAGAAAATTCAGTATTAGTACTTTCTTAATACTTATTAGTACAGCTTGGGTTTGTGCTGTAGTTTCTCTCTGAGGTGACATGCTGAATTAAATCAAATGTAATTGTGTTTTTGTTTTAATTTTCTTAATCAAAACATTTTTTATTTCCTCTCATATTGAAATGCATTTTATTTTTTCCACTGCCAATCATACCTATATATGTTTCCAAGTCACATGGAAAAGCTGTCCCTACAGTTGCACCTTGGCTCTGATAATGCTGTAAAAAACGTGTTCATAAATCCCCATTCCTGCAAGTTCACAGGTGTGTTTTACATACACAAATGGTCTTCCATTTATTGTTCAGCTGCCTGTTATAACCAAGTGATAATGTCTGACACAATTCCTCTGCTGATGCTTAACATCTGGAAAAAAATTTTGAACATGAACTAGTTATGAAGAAGACCATGGGTGAAGTTATCCTTTTGAAGGTCTGGAGATGTCCCACTGACTGTAATGGCATCATTTTTCTTAACCTGCATGTCCCTTTTTTCTCTGTTAAAATGTTGCTTTTTCATTTTCCTGATGTTTTTAATTCCACGGGTGAACATTATTAGTCCATTTTACCAGTCTTGTTTTTTCCTCTCCAAAGCAGTCAAATGCAGGCCTCATGAGAGTCTCATAGTTCTTGCTTGCTGTGGTACTTCCCAGGCAGCTGCACGAGCAGTCAGAGCAGTTCAAAGATGTGCTTGTGTTGGCCATGACAGTCCAGCGTGTTGTGTCAATCTAAGCTGCTCTATGAACTAAGAACACAATTAAAAACACTGCTTTGATGGAAGGTCTCAGATGAAGTGGTGGCTGTGTAAGGTACCAGCCTGTCTTTTGGAAAGGTTCTTTCTGTTGCCTAGAAGTTCTGCTTATTCAGAAAAGTAAGATACTTGGGCTTTTCCCTGGTATTTTGTTTTATTTGGGTTTTTTTGGACTCATTCAGTATTTGGTGTTTTGGTATCCTTTATAATCCTTTAGGCCCATTCAGCATCTCATTCTTCATCAAAAGCATGTTTTGCTTCTAGTATCAAGACTTCTGGGGAAGACAGTAGTGAAAAAAGAAATCTCTGGCTACAGCTTTAACAGCTTCAGAGACACTGTTTATTTTCATGTCCTGAGTACTTTAGGGCAAACAGTGTTTTCTCTAAGGAGCCTTCAAATTAATTTTGAAAAATTATTTGGATGTAAAGCTCTCCTGGACTGAAGAGTCATCTGATTTGACTGTGAAATATGTTAATAGTCGTCATCTTGCTTAATCTTTTGGCTTCTTTCTTTGTGTTTGCCTAACCCAGTCTCCCAGCAACGCAGCTTCGTGAAGTGAGACATCTCTGACCTTGCCTGCACTGGGTTGGACTCGGGGACTGGGGGTGGAGTGGGTGGTTAGATCTCCAGCAATACTCCTTATAAATAAAAGGAAACATTTCTTTTTGCTTTTTTATTTTCTTCCATCTTAAAAAGATAATTCTGCCTCTCTTAAAATGGTGAGCATTTTTATTTGTTTTAAGTGATCTGTAAGCATTCTCTTTGTTAAAAAAAGCAAAAAATAATCTTTAACTTTAGCCTTCTCAAGTTATTGTACTCCTCGTTTCTTTGTCCCAGTAGATAATGTTTTTAACACAAACTGATGCAGATGAAATATACAACAAATGACAATTTTTCCAGAAAACACACCTTTAAAAATTTATATTAAAAAAATTATTTTAATTTTTTGTTTAAAAATTGTTTTGTCATTTCACTTAAATCCCACCCTCTCCCCTCAATTTCCCACCCCCAACTTGTAGAAGTTACTGTTTTGCTGTCTTTTGCCCTTTCTAGTTTGTCTGTTTGAAGGCAGAGGTGTGTGTGTCAAGTTTTTCCATGCTCTTTTTTTGGATAAAACTCAAGTCCTAAAATTAGTCATAACACACAGATTTAAAGTTGAGTTTATTTGTAATGCACAAGCTTGCAGAATATTTTATGTAACTAAATACCACTGTTTGTTCACTGGAATTACTCTTCCTATCTTTCTGCAAACAAGTTAAGGTTAAAGGGAAAGTTGAGGTACATAATATCTACTAATTAAAATGCAAAGCTGATAAACTTAAATCAGCTCATTTGTTTCATTTTTTTCTTATTGCTGATGATATTACCTTTCAATGAACAATCAACTCACTTCTAGCAATTGGTTTCTAGTGCACAAGCTTGCCTTTTAAGACATTATAGGTGTTTTGTAGTTCTGAGCATCCTTACCTAGAGGTTAATAGGTAACCTAGAAGGAAAGGTGTCCCTCGACTTCAGAGCCTTGACATAAGACACTCAAGGCCAGGTTCTTCCTATTGCCTTGTTAGGTACCAGTCTCCCAAGTCTGTGGGAAGAGAGAGAAGAGGTTCAAGCAGCCAATTCAGCCTGTGAGACATTTGTACCACCCTCTCCATCAGCCACATCAGGAACTCATGGGGGGTTTTGCTCAGCCCATGGGCTGAGTTCAGTGGTGTGGGTGAGGCCTGGCTCCTCATAATGATATTGGGTACTCTGCTGAACAAGTTTTGCCCCAGCATTTTGCTTCTGCCTCAGAGGGTGTTTTATGTTGTCTCAGCACAGCCAGAGGAGTGTAGTTGCTCAGCATGTTACCTCTTTGGGGAGGCTCCCAGGATGAATCAGTCTCCCACCCTTATTGCACAGAAGCAGATGGGGCAGTGACCAATTCTGCTGAGAGCTGTAATTCCTTGTGCATTTTGGTTTGCAGGGATGGAAGATGCACCTAGAGTGCATTTAGCAAAACCTCTTTATTGTTCTCAAAACAAGGCTTGAGACTAAATGAGGCTGAAGAGCGTTCTCTGGCTTGCAAGCATGGGCTTTTAGAGCAGTGATGGTGTGCTTTTGTTCTAACAGGTATAAGGAATGGGATTTTTAAATACTAAAAGGATTCTTGAACAGGCATTTTCAGATAACGAAGTTCCTCAAGGCAACAAAGGTGATTATGGATTGTGATTTCAAAGGAAATTATCTTAGGTGAACTTTGGGCCTAAGTTTCTACCTCTGCATTGCTTTTGATGATGAAGAACTGATGCAAATTGCTGAGCAAAAAAAATCTGTAGATGTTAAGCATGCTGTAGTTGATCCACATGGTTGTACAAAGTAGTTGATCCACATGGTTGTACAAAATTCCCTGTGTTACTATAAACCTATGCTGGAGTCTCATGTTAAATGCACAGGCATCATGTGATAGCACCTGTATTTTAATCCATCCAAACTTTTGTTTGAAACTTTTAAATCAATTATGGTTTTTTTGATGGTAAATATGGTGGAAAATAGTAATTTTATGGGAAAATACTGGCTTTCAGGCAGTACTTTATATAGCTGGCTTTATCTAATTGCATTTAAGAGTAACAGAGGAAATAATTTCACTGTCATTCTGGAAGGTGTCCCCCAGGAATATGGGAGTTAACATACTATGTGATATTCAGGGTGCGGATTCAGCTTCTCCTAACTTCTGTGTGGGACTCAGTGTTGGGTTTATAGGCCCCTAAACGTAGGTATCTAAAAGAAAATTAATAGGTCTTTAAAGCAGATTTCTGTAATTGCTCTGTTCAGTTTAGACTCCACTGATTATTAACTAATTCTCCCTTAGCTACAATAGGAGCTTTGTCATACCGGGCACCTAAAATGTAGGCACTTGCTTTCAGCTTTCTGAATCAGGTGCTGAATCAAGTGCTTTTTGTTGAATATGCATCTTCTGAAAGTTGTCATCTTGAGAGGGAGGAAGCTGCAGTAGGCAGATCTGCTATCCTGGAAAGCCTACTGCGATTTTCAGTAATTAGAAACTGGCTGGAAAGGAGACTTTATGTTCCAGCTAATAACACTGATTACTAGGATTCTGGATATGCTTGCAGAAATTTCTAACATAATAGATTTTTGCTGATTTATTGGTTTTAGCAATGCTTTAGACCATATAGACCACAGAGTCTTGATTATTTATTGTGCGAAAAAAATACTTCCTTGGAGAACTTTTAAAGTGCTGGGCTTTAATAAAGTTTTCTCACCTAGTGTTATGATGCAAAGGCAGTAGAAACTTATAAACTATCTGGCTTTATTATTTTATATTTTTTATTACCTCCATTTGATTTGACTCTT
This sequence comes from Corvus cornix cornix, assembly GCF_000738735.6. NCBI lineage: Eukaryota > Metazoa > Chordata > Aves > Passeriformes > Corvidae > Corvus > Corvus cornix. Next base: position 57,249,242 of record NC_046332.1, on the reverse strand, counting down.
TTCCAAGGTAAATAATCTTTGTCAACATTCTTCTGTACTCTTACCTATTCTTGCTGTTGTCCTGATTGTTATTCTGCAGCATCATCTTGTAAGTGAAGTGACATGCTTGACACTCAGGGAAGCCCAAGTCACAGACACTTGGAATTATTTTATAAATTAACACTCATTTACTTTCCTTATGGATCCCATGTTTTGTCTGTTTTCTGCAGTGGCATATTGTGCATTTTTGTGTCCCCTACATTGATAAGATCCTTCTTCTATTAATTTGGAGCTGTCTGTAATTCATAAGTATTTCACCTATTCTTCTGTGGTATGTATTTCTTTGTTTTTACTAGTACTGAAATTTTTCAAGTTACTGTACTTTCTACTTAATACATTGCTTGGCTCACTTTGAAGTGCCTTGGAGATCAAGGGGGGGAACTAAGTAATCAAAATTTTGTGCTGTCTGCAAAAATTTCTGTATTGCTGCTTTACACTTCTCTTCCAGTTTAGGAATCACACCACAAAATTTTGTTGGAGAATAATAAGCTGCTTATTATCTATTAAACTTTTTTTCATATTACAAATTCTTCTTATTCCTTCTTACTTTTATACATCCCTTAGTTTTTCATCTCATTGCATGATGGTGAATAAAATAATTGGTCTTTCAGTTCAATGACAGCATTAAACATTTTTATGGATCAGCCTGATGTTTTAGCTTTTCTGAACAGAAGTACTTAATTTTGTTCAAATGAATCCCTTTAATTAATTAATCCCTTTATGGGTTAATTTTTTTAAAGTATTATGTTAAAAAAAACCCAACGAAAACATGAATGGCATTTTGTTAAAGTTAGTCCCTGAATATATTTTTGTTACAAAAAATTAAATTGTTTTTTCTCTGATTTCCACTTCTTTGGTCAGACTTACAAGTTCACTTGGACTGAAAAACAGGGGATTAGCTTAATATATTTTTAAACAACAACAAAAAATCTTTATGCAGATGTCTGTGGTTTTATTGATATTCTGTAAATTTGGATAGATTTTGAAAAAACTAAATATTTATACATGCTGATTTTCCTTGGACATATTATTTTGAGATGGTTAGGTTTTTTATAGGTTAGTGAAGCCAAATATTCTATTGGAGCAACTGTGCTTCAAACGTGGTTAAAGTATATTGTTTTCTTCTAGTTTATATTGTTTTCTTACAGACCTCTGATTACCTTATTTCCTATCCATAGTTCTGAATGTTGCATATCCTGTGTCTTGGTTGGGGATGTAAAGTATATTGGCATATAATTTATGTGGAACCAGCTCAAAGGATAAACTAATTATTTTCACCTTTGAATCCTCTTGTACAGCTGCTGTTTTTAATGGGAGGTGGCCCAGTTGTACTGGAAGCCTAATTCTTACAATGTGTCAGGATTTCAAGTTGAATATTGCAACCAGTCCTGAAAGGCATATTGCTTCTAGCAGTTTATTTCAGTCCTGCTGCTTCTGACATCAGTCAGCTCTGTGCTCATCATGGAGATTATCTGCTTCTAATTGATTTGAGGGAACTAACTTTTAATATTCACTTTGGGCTTGGGAGACAGAATGCATTGCCAGAGTTTTGCAGTGTGTTTCAGAGACAGTTTAATTTCTCTGGACTTGGACATATTTTGCTTCCTTTCTTGCCACTCTGATTTTTTCAGAGTTGTTGTTGAGTCTTTTCTTCAGGGACTACAAAAATTTCAGGGAATGTGAGAACTGCTTAACCTCCCTCAAGCCACATCAGGAAGAAATGAGAAGAGCCTTTTCCCAAAAGAGTTTAAAACCCTTCATCTTCAGGTTTGGGCACTCCAGTATTCTGTCTTTTCAAATATTACAGACAAAGAGTGATATTCCTAAAGCTGGGAATAATTATCCTAAAACTTGGTGGGGTTTTTTTGTTTGTTTTTTTTTTTTAATTTAAATAATCTAACATCAATTTTGTTACTGACTCTTGATCTGTCCAAAGTTCAGGGACTTGAGCTTTATTTAAATGCAGAAAGCTTATGAATGCTAGTGGAGGTATTTCTCTGTTGCTGTCTTGCATGTTTACAAAATCCAATTTACTGCAGTTCCATCTGAGCGGACATCAGGAGATGGTTTCTTAGCTGATAGCCTCAAGCCTCTTTCAGATGCTCTTCTGCCTCAGTCTGGCTTAGTTTTTTGCCAAAGGGCTGCTCACCTAAAAGTTACACAAACATTTTCTGTTCTTTCTGCTGCTTTTCTTTCACTGTCTTTCTTACTTCAGTTTGGCAAAATCATCTTGCTACTCCTGTGTTGATAGTCTCCTAGGATCATGGGGTCAGCAACTACCTTCAAAGATCCAAACTTCAGGTGACTTCCCCTGGTTTCAGCTATTGCTAAGCCAAACATTGCCTTGTTTGTAGCCTGGATAGATTAATCTTTCTGGTTTGCTCTGTAGGAATACTCTGGAGCACAGCTATCTGCAATTTTTTTCCTTTGTAAAAATATATTTTGAGTAAATGTCTATATATAATCTGTGTTGTTGTTCCCTTGAAGGGAGACACTCTAGCTTGACTTCTCCCTTTAATAAACCACAGGGACATGAAAGGAATGGGCTTGTGTTTGGAACATTTCTGGTTTTTATCCTTTAGATCTGCAAGAATCTCCTGGGTTTGGGTATGTTTTGAAATTTCCTGTGCATTCCAGTTGCGTGCTGATGTTGTTAACAGTATATACTGAAGATACTAGGAGTTCAAACACATTTGCAGAAGTCTATTTTAAGTACTTTCCTCTGTGAGCTGAATCCCAGTCTCAGAGGCATTGTATTTTAAATTTTGCCCTTGGTGTTATCAGAAGGGTCAGTGCACGGCGCTGTTTCAGGGGGGAATGGCATATCCAGACATTCCCCTTGCCCTGCTGGCAGTGCAGAGCAGGGCTGACACGTCCTGCAGTGATCTGCAAAGGTCCTGGGGCCTCTTGTCTCCGGGAGGTAGACCATGGCTGGAAATGGCTCAGGTTCCTGTGCTGGCTTCACCGGCATGACTCAGCTTTGCACAAGTAGCTAACTCTTGGAATGGATTTAGTTTTTCCTTGGTCGTGAACTATCTGCTGTTTCATACAGATGGTGATTAGCCTCTAAGTGATGGAGGCTTTTTGATGCTCCCAGCCTGAGCAATACCCAAACCACAGAAAGAGAGGGGAAGTGCTTTGAATTCCATTTTGTTCAATTTTCCACTCAAGGTTGGTGGTTTTTTTGGTTGATTTTTTTTTCTTTTTCCTATATTCAGGCAGCTTAGAAGTAAGACAAAAACTGAAATAGCAAATTAATATGCTGAGGAAAAGAAAAATTAGACAAAAGCAATTAGTGTGCACTTGTGATGCATTTAGGGTTTTTTCCTCCATTTAGCACTTGCTCATTTCCCCCCACCCCCATCCTCTGACAGTGACAAGAAAATGTAATGAAGCTGAGAGCTCTTTGGGTGCGACTTCCAAGTTTTAAGCTCCCTGTATCTGACTTGATGCACTGACTGCTTTTCCCTGGAGTGTCTGGAGATGTTGAAGTTTTAAGTTTCATTATGAAAAAGCAATAAAGCATTTCAGCTGTGATGCTAAAAATCCATAGATAAGTTGCTTGAGATTGATCTGTTACAAGGAAGTTGAACACTTTTCAGAAGAGGGAAAAAAAGGGGATACTTAAAAATGTGACCATTCTGGACTATATTGCACATTTTGATTCTAGTTACATTTTCCTGGAGCTTGTTTTCCACACATTTCATGCTTAGCAGAAATTTTTCAAAAACAGATTGCAGAAAATTTCTCTTTTTCACTGGTGAACCATTTAGGATGTGTGGAGAATAAGCACTGAGGATTGCCAGATTTCATTCTTCCTGCACTTTTACACTTAACCTATTCTCTGACATTTCTTTCTCTTTGTGCTTTAAAAGTGGTTAAAATACCTAGATAAACCTCAGAAAGTACCCCTCACTGCAGTTCCCATTTACCAAATAATTTCATAAATAAAGTAACTGGTGTAAACTTTGCAAAAAATTTCCTGTTTCTAGTGAACAAGGATCCCTGGCTTCAGGCGGCTGAACGATGTTTAAACAAGAATCTGTTATTACAGACAAAAAAATAAATAGTCCTTTACTGGTTTATTTTGTGTAACTTTGCACCTGATGCCATTAAATATATAACTACATGTTTTCCTTAAAGCACAGAAGCCATCCCATCTGATAGATGTAATGAGCTGGTGAGACCAGAGCTAAGGGCACAGCAGTGTGAAGTAACGTGCTTAACAAATCTTTATATAAGGACTTTAAAGAAACATGCAGGCCTTGAACTATATATAGCAGTTTCCAGTTTACATTTACAAGAACGGTTTATTGGTTTTGTTATATTTAAATGCTGATTTAAAATAAATTTCTAATTCTTCGGTCCAAATTCATGGAACTTTCCTACCCTGCTTCTTGTAACTGTCTCTTTATATAAAGTTATACTTCTGCAGGAATAATGTTCTGTTAGCAGTTGGTTGATATTGAATACATGGGTCAATTTGGGAAACTGGATTTCTGACAAAGCAACCTTTGCTGGATACTTTTGCAGTTCAAAGCTGGACACGTAGCTGGATGACTTAATTTACCTAGATTCTGTTTTCACAGAATCATGGAGTTATTTGGAGTTTGGAAGGGAACTCTGAAAGTCATCTGGTCCACCACCTTTGTTGAAGCAGGGCCACCTAGTCCAGGCTGCCCAGGACCATGTGTAGGTGGCTTTTCAGTATCTCCAAGGACAGAGACTTCACAACTGCTGTGAGCAACCTGTGCCAGTGCTCAGTGACCCTCACTATAAAACACTGTTTCCTGATACTCACAGAGAGCCTCTTGTGTTTCAGTTTGTGCCCATTACCTCCTAACTTTTCACTGGGCACCACTGGAGAGAACCTGTCTCTGTCATCTCTGCACCTTCCCTTCAGGGATTTACATATATAAGATCCCTCTGAACCTTCTCCTGGCTAAAGAGTTGTAGGTCCCTCAGGCTCTCCTCACATATCACATACTCCAGTCCCTTCACTGGAATGTCTACAGTATGTCCATGTCTCTCTTGTACTGAGGAACCCAGAACCGGACACATCACTCCAGAGGCCTCACCAGGGCTGAGTAGTGGGGCAGGTTCACTCCCTGGACCTGCAGCCCAGGATGCCACTGGCCTACTTTGCTGCAAGGGCATGGAGCTGGCTTATGCTCCATCTATTGTGTAGCAGCGCCCCAGGTCTTTTTCTGCCAAGTTCCTTTCCAGCTGGGTGGCCCCCAGGGTGCACTGATGCCTGGGTTTTTCCTTCCCAGGTGCAGGACTTGGGATTTCTCCTTGTTGAACTTAATGAGTTACAGTCAGCTTATTTCTCTAGCCTGTTGAAGTCCCTTTGGATGGCTGTGTGACCCTAGGATGTATCAGCCACTCCTTCCCAGTTTTCTATCATCAGTAAACCTACAGAGGATACACTCTGCCACATCATCCAGATCATTAAACAGACCTGGATACAGTATTGTCTCATGGAGTACACTGCTAGTTACTGGCCTTCAGCCATGCTCTGTGCCACTAATCACCACCCTCTGGGCCCAGCCATGCAACCAGTTTTCAGTGCACCTCACAGTCTGCTCATCCAGCCTATACTTCATCAGCTTCTCTAGGAGGATCTTAAGGGATAGTGCTGAAAGCCTTACTATAGGCAAGGTGAACAATATCCACCTTTGTTGCTTCATCTATCAGGCCAGTCATTTCATCAGAAGTTGGTCGAACATGACTTCCCCTTGGTGAATGAATCCATGCTGACTATTCCCAACTGCTTTCTTGTCCATGTGCCTGATTGTATTCTGGGAGATGCTCCTTCATTTTTGCTCAGTGTGGTGTAAGATAAGCCACCTAAATTACCTAGGCTGGATTCTACTGCAGACTGAAGTCCTTTTACCTTTTTCAATGATGTAATGGTTTTTGTTCTGTCTTTTAGCTAAGCTCACTGGTTCTGGTGTTGTACTGGTACAAGAGATGCTGTGTGGGACTAACCTTTTTCTTTTTACTCCTAGGAGTTTTTACTGTGGGAGCCAAAACCACACATTACATCAATATTTGTGAGCTTGGGAACAGTGAAATAGGAGAAGGCCAGGGAAAAGAGGGAAGCAACATTTTAGTGGAGAAGACAGAGCTAATTGTTCTGATTATAAATTCTCTGTTGTACTCAGGCAAATATAATAACCATTTATTACCCACCTTGCTTTTAAAATCCTCCACTCTCTTTGTAATTTATACTTTTGCCTGACTTGACTCATCATGAAAAATAATAGTGACAACTCACTATAAAACACCAACTAACTACACCTTTTAGAGTGACAGTACTGTTTTAATTTGTAATTTACTGGATACGTTAGTATCCAGAAACCAAGAAATTATGAATACTGTAGAAAGCTGTCCAACTGTTAGCACTGTGATTTTTACAGACAAGTTCTGGTAGTTGTGGGACCATCAATGACCCCAGCAGTCCACTCTGATAGTGGTGCATTCACCTGCCACTCTCATACAGACCCACCTGCACAAGGACAGGGGAATGGAGGGGCAGACAGAGAGCAAGGGAGGCATAGTGTGTTATCCTAGTATTTTCCAGGGCTGACTTGGCAACATCTATAAGCCCAGAGAAGTTAGAAAGCATTTATGTTATGCTCCTGCCCCAGGCATTGAATATGGTCCCCAAGAAGAGAGTTGGGGTGCTCTCTCTGTATCATCCTCTCTTCATTATTTCCAGAAAGATATTTTAAAACTACATGTCCAAAGAGCAGGAAAACCATTTCCCCACCCCTTTGAGAGTCAAAGTGATACTCCTACATTACTAATTTAATTCAAGATCAGCCATACAAAGTGCTATTAGTATAATGCCTGATAATAGTTCAGAGCAGCAGAAGGTGCTTTAATGCAAATATCATGTTGCAGGAAGCAGAGTGCTTTACAGTAGCTGCTTTGTTGATACTTAGGTATAGACCACTGTTCTCTTGATTAGCAAACACTGTGTCTGCATTTTGAATTGGTAAAAGAAACCAGAATTGGAGCCATCAAGCTTTGGGAACTGTATTTTCTTATATATTGCTGATAGTAAAAAAGTAGATAAAAATTAGACAATAGGCTTTAATTGAACTCTCTGTGATTTTATTTTACAGATCATAAGTCTAAACCCACTGGGCTGAAGGCATATAGAATGTTAGTGGTTAAGTTATTGTCACTGAAAGAAGAAAGGGCTTTCAAATTTACTCTGAATTTGATGACAATTCTATTGCGTTTCAAGGTGTGAAGCTTGTTCCTAATTAGTGTTGTCTGAAAGAAAAGTTGCAGTAGTGGCCCCAAAATTGACTGTAGAAATGTCATCCAAGTAGTTTCAAGATGTGTACATATATAGATAGATATGTGGGTATATGTATATTTTTAGAAGCCAAATTATTGTAGTGTTTGTGTGAAAATCCCAATTTAAGGTGGCAAGACCTATGTGGTGGCAGAGTGAGCAGCGGTCTCTTGTTCTCTCCCTCATTCCCCACTCAAAAAAAGCCCCCTACTTTTCTGAACAGAACAGGAACATTATTGCAGTAATGGGTAATTGCAGTTCCCATTCAGAAATTCTTTATTCCCTGGGATGTTTTAGGGTTTGTGTTGGTTGTCTTCAACTTTTAAGACTGTATATGCTCATTCTTTCCCAATGCCTACTGCATCAAAAGAGTTTTTAATTCCAACTACCTCTATTTCATTACTTTCTGATATACTGCAGTATCTGCTTTTGGTAACTCTCTTTTCCAAAATCAGCAGTGACTTCTTGGCTACTTGACAATGATGAAAATTCTCAAAGGAACTTAATCTTATTTATTTTTTAAGACCTTTTGACTGTCTTCATCTTTCTTGATTTGTCTCCTGCTTTGTCAGCATGTGAACCATTGGCACCTGAGTTCCTTCAAAACTTAGGAGTTTTCTTATTCTTATGTTACCTCAGTGGTCTTCCAGCGGTTCCTGTAAAACTTCCTTTGCATTGTATTATACAGCTTCTTTCTTTCTTCTTGTCTGTTGAGAGTTGAGCATATTCAGAGTGATATACAAATAGTAATATTTGGAGCAGCGAAGATTAAAAAAGCAATATGTAATTGAAGAAAAGATGCTGACTTGGGCCAGTAGAAGAGAATATACAGGAGTCTGAATATGAATACATGCAATGAGATAAGATTACTTGTCAAATCCGAATTTACATGGCAGAAAAATTGTTTAAGGTCAATTACATCCATTTAATTTTTATTATGTTTGTATACAGGTTCAGCAGTCTTTAATGAATGAGCTTTAAACATCCCAGTTAGTTAATAATAGCATTGTGTAAGCATTCAGAAGAAAGCATGCTGTCTGTATAAATGCAAATAAGAAGCTTTAGGAAGTCATTCTCAGTTTAAGAAAAGCAAGAGAAGTTATACTGAGTTAGCGTAAAGCTCATAAAACCATGTTGAATCAAAGAATGAGAATAATAGTAGCAGATACTAAAGAAAGAAGTCAAAACATCAGAGCATATACAGTGATTCTTACCCTTGAGTCACTTCCCAGCATTGACTCATTGTTGGATTTTTGAGGACCCGATAAACTGAAGATTTCAGACATTGTCTTTTATAGTATATGATGCATTATTTGTGATGAATTTTTCAAATGCTTTTTTGGACATTTTTACTTTTCATCTCCTCAGCATCCTTTGGGAATATGTTTCAAGCCTAAATAATGCTTTGCATTTAGGGAAAAACACTTCTTCTTGTTTGCTAACAGTTTCCTTGGTTCCCCAAGTTCTTATGTTACATGAAATATCTAAAAAATAATGAGAGTACATTTTCTCCATGATTTTGTAGACTTGTGGATACAGAAATGCTGTTGGCGGGAAGTTTTCCTGCTTCTTTCTAAGCCCGTGGGATACTTTTCTCTCTCATGAGGATGTTTGCAGAGTTCTGAGGGCTATGAACACCTGTGACCTTGTAGAGCTATGTTTTTGGTACAGTGGAGAAGTATTTTACAATGGATGTTTTGGGATTCTGGCCAATCACCCCAGGGGGTGGCTGATCCTTTGTCCAATTAGACTGTGAAGAGGGAGGTCTGTAGAGGAGTTTGCAAAATAATTAAATAAATCAATATTGCTGCACAATTCCTGCCTGCTGGATCTCTCTCCTCCCTACAGCTGTGGGATACAGTAATATAGACTGAAATAGATGAGAAGCTAAATGGGTTTCTTAGTTTCTATGTTATGTTATGTTATGTTATTTGAAAAATTCCAAGCCTTGTTGATACTTCTTGCATATAATGCATTTTGTCTTTTTTCATGGTGTTTTTTATCAGGTACCTTCTTGAAGTTTGTTGTTGCAAATATGTAAATCAAAGAGAATATGTAGCTTAATCATATCACAGATGCTATATTTACAAATATGTATGTCTTCCAACTTCTCACTTTATTTTTGTAGCACTAATAATAATTGATCCTACATTCATGTGATTGACAGAATCCAATTTAGCTGTTAGACTGTTACAATGCAGTGAACTTCATTAAGTTTGTTGCACTCTGATTTTAGTAAGAAGCTGGAATGTATGAATTTCTGGTATGTTTATGTGCATTGGTTAGCAGTGTTTGGTGATGTGATTCGATTGCCAGTAAATTGGTGTGCAGTGCCTTTTGAGATGAAGTTTGGTGTCCCACCTTGGTTATTTACAGCTGCTGCTCTGGTCCTCTGTCATACTTACCCCCCCACCAAAACTTTGGATACTCTTTTGGAAAGGTGTCTTCATTGGCACTAGGTAACTAGGTGTGAACAACTGAACCAGGGCCTTAATTTTGGAGGGGGAGGGTGAAGGGATGCACAGTGGATTTCTGTGACCAGCAGTATTGAAGACATGAGTAATATATATAAATATTACTTGAAAAGATCAAGATTAGTCACGAGTTTTCAGCAATAAATGCAGCTGTTGTTGCTTAATGGCATTTCACAATATCTGGTTACAGGTTAGAATCAGTAATAACTGGCAGAAGGATGGACACAACGTGCCAAGTCTTGGGTGGATTTATCACTATTTAATTTGTATTATAATCTCATGCTATATAACAGGAAATAATCTGTGGTTTGTATTTGCCCAAATAAGATTTCTGCATCCACTTAAACCTGGAAATTTCAGTAGAATGCTGATTGTTGTTGGAGCCAGCGTTATATTATGATTTAATGACTTTTCTTGGCTTCATTGGATGACCTGACCTAGAAAAACGTTTTGAAGTAATAAAGCGTCTGTTTGGCTCCAAACTAATGAGAGAAGCATTGCTCTTTGCATAAACTGTTCTTTAGGAAAAGCCATGGAGAGCTACTAATAAACCTTATTAAATAGCTTAAGTGAGATTACAAAGATACCGTTCCCTTCCATGTGAAGTGAGTACATCAAAAAAAAAAAAAAAAAAAAAAAGGCAAAGGCAAGCCCAAAGGGTTTTTGCCTCCCCTCCACGTGACTTGCAGCCTGCTGCACTTCAGTTACGTCGCCTCTGAGATATGTTAAAGTGCAGCTCAGTTTAATGAAGGAGAGGATAGGACAAATCAAGGCTAGAGACAATTTACGGCAGGGATTGGGTAAGTAACTGCAGCTGTTTACTAATATTGTGCAAATGTTGTAATGTCTAGCTTGTAGCATTTAAAAGAATACTCAGAATTATCATTTTCTCTAGGTCCTTTATTTTATTTAAGTAATTTGCAAGTGTTGGTGGTACATACTATGCAATAGATTAGTGCATAATACTGATACAGGATTTAATTTTATTTTTCAGACTTTCTACAACAAAACAAATAACTTTCCTTATTTTCTTGTACTTGTTTTAAATTCTTTGCTATGTAAGTGACTGCTTTGTCTATTTTAATGCAGTGCTCAAAATAATTTCAGTGGGAGTTAGCTGATAGTTTCTGCTGCCTTCCTGTTATTTTGATTATTTTTCTACTGTTTAGGGAGAGGGGAGAGCAGCTTGTATTCTCGAACCTCCTTGGTACAATATTTTCAGATTTCTAGACTCCAGCTCCAGACCACTGAAAAATTCCCAGCATCAACTTGTTCCAGGAATTCATTCAATTGTCCTAGTAGGATATGATTCAAACTGTTTGCTTTCGTTCTCTGTGCCTTTTTATAAAGATTTGTGTGCGTTCTTATACTGAGTTGATATAGTTGGATATAAAAAGTGCTCTATTAAATTTTTGTATGTATAAATTTGTGTAAATATAATATCAATATACAAGATTGAGAAATATGATGACATCTTTTGTGGTTGTTTAAGACTTCCAGGCTTTTGATTTTGATATGTTTTAGTCTCTAGCAATTGGAATGGACCTTGCAGTTGCTATGATGGTGTTATGAAATAGAATTGCAGTTTTAGTCAATTAGTAATTTCCAGAATGGTTGTTTTAGCAGTTTCAGTGCCTGCCATTTCGGCATTTAAATCTCAGTGCATAGACAAAGAGCTGAGAAGGGGTAATGATCAATGTAGATTCCAGAGACCTATACCAAAGCCTGATTTGAATCTTGGGAACTGTAAAAGGAAAAGCAAACACTTTTGTTGTTGGTAGTCCATTAAAGAAAATAGTTTTAAGTGTTTAATCTCTTGTCTTGTAAGGCGTGCCATCCTTTTGCATCATCTCACAGGAAAGAGTACATAAATATCATAGTCTATCATGATTTTTACTATCTGGATTAATCAGGACGAGTTATCTTTTTCAGATAATCACTCCATTTAGGAGGCTAATATTGTGTGCTGAGAACAGAAAAGAAATGGAGGACTGGATAAGCTCCCTGAAGTCCGTTCAGTCCAGAGAACACTATGAGGTAAGCTTTCATCCCTCTTGGTGCAACCTGTTCTAGCCCAACAGATCAAGCTACAGGACACAGAACTGGACTATTCACCCTCCTTAGTGTGAAAAGTGCATCTAATGTCAGAGTGAAGCTTCACATTAAGAACTTCACTAGCAAAACGAGATCTTATTATCACACTTTGGTTTAGAATTTTGGAGGGAGAGCAAGCAAAATACCCTTTGGAAAATCCTTTTGGTGAGCATTGCACTGTCGTCCCCTGTACTATGGAAGCGTACGTAATGTCAGTCACTGTAGCTGTGTTCTGTACTTGCAAATTTGTCTTAACTTCTCCTTTACTAGACCGCACAGTTTAATGTGGAACATTTCTCAGGGATGCATAACTGGTACGCCTGCTCCCACGCCCGACCCACCTTCTGCAATGTGTGCAGAGAGAGCCTCTCTGGAGTCACTTCTCACGGCCTGTCCTGTGAAGGTAAAATAATGCTTTCTTCCCCTTGGTTATCATGCTGTGTGTGTAGACAGATGGCTGCAAGTTCAGTACGAGTAATGATCCTGAAAACAATGAGTAACAAAAGAGCCTGAAGGGAGAAATCTCTTCATGAGAGCAACCCTCCTCTGAGCAGAGGGACTGCTAATGGTCTGCCTCACCTTCCTGTTTCTCCAGGTGCCTTTTTCAATAGAACACTTTTTTCTGTTGCAGCAACCAGTTTGGAGTGTACAGGGTGGAGAGTTTGCAAGAAAAGATAGGATTTATTTGATTTGCACATCAAAAATGTGGAAAAATAGTCTTACTGGTTTGCAGAACCAGCATTTCTCAGAAAAAAATCATGATGGTATTTTCTGCCCCAAATCTAAAAACATTCTTAACATTGACAAAAGTGTTGTGACCCTTCCCCTCCAGTTCTTTGCTCTATTGCTGCTGCCTGATCCCGCAGTACACAATGATTTATTGCTTTAAAAATTCTCTCATGCTGTGAGGGGGTAGATATGTAGATGCCTGCATTTTGATAGTTGAACAGGGGAAATCCAGCACAAAGGAAAAGGAAGTGTGGCTAAGACTTTAGCATTTAGATTATCTGGAGAAATGATACTTCATGAACAAATAATTATGGTATGTCTGAAACAGCTTGTTTCTTTTTTTCCTGAAAGTTCTGTGGAAAAGTGGTAACAAGTCTGCTTGTGTTAGAATCCAGCAGAAAATAAAGCATATCTTAGGAGAGATATGAAACATAGAGATACTTAATTACTAAAATAGCTGACTGCCCAGAAAAGAGTTACAGTTACACCATTCATAATTTGATTTCTTTGGATGTATGTAACCCAACTGCAAATGCATTTCTGTTATTGATGCTGTTAGAATACTTGAGGTCTGAGCATAATAATGTGTGTTAAGGAAATCTTACAAAGGAAACATTAACCCACTGTCCTGAATTGTCCATGCTTTTAATGTAGCTAATGGTGCAGTTTCCAAGGAACAGGACAAACCCGTTTTGTAGAAATTAGAAGTAGCATGGTTAATTCCAGCTTCTCTGGTGTATGTTTTCTACTGTGTATAAGTCCTTTGGACAGTTTTAAGGCAATTATGGTATTCTCAATGTCTGATATTGGCAGATGAAATTATCATGTACTTAACTAAAATGCAGTTGTATTGCCTCTGTGTACAAATACAGTTACTTTCGTTCAGGCAAAAGAAAGGAACTAGTTTCATAAAGAATTTATCCATTCATGAGTTAATATTATAGCTATTTTAAAAGGCTGTTTAGTAAGAATTATTAGTGTATGATTATCAGTGTTAATGTCTGTAGTTCACCATTTTATGTTTTTTCAGTGTCTAATTTTACATCTAAGTATGTTTTTAATATACAGAGTGTTGGCATTAACTCTACATTGGGGAAGTTTCCATCATTTCCAGATTTGGAGTTTGTCACCTTTCTGCATAACTTATGACAAACTAACACAACATTTATCCACATTTCTATGTCAGTTAATCTTTCAGCAGTTTTTACAAATAGCTTCTGAAAGCTGTTCAGATTTGCTTTCGCTTTTCCACAGTTTCATAATCGTGTATGACCTGGAATGTTTTATATGTAGATACTATGACATTCTTCTGTCTATTAATAAGTTTACCTCCTCTTACTTCTTAGGTACTATTTTAGATCTATTTTCTTTTTTTTTTTTAGTTAAAGAAGATCTTTAGTTATATATCTAATTTAAACCGCTCGACATTTCACTCTTTTACTGGAATACTTCATACTTTGTCCACAATTATGTATACATGTTAAAACCCATATTAACCATCCTTAATTTCTTCATCTAAAAACTGCATTTTGGTTTGATACTTGCTTCTGCCATGTGCACTTCTAATGCATTTAATAATTTATATTTTTTCTTTAGCTTATCTGTGTTAGCAGTATATATGGTTTGAGAGGACAATCTAGGAAGTTTGGAGTTTTAAAATTCCCCAGACTTGTTCTGTGTTGCTTTTTCCCATTACATAATTTAAAAAACCTGTTTAAATATTCATGCCTGGCATCTCAAACCTTCAGCACTGCTTTACACTGGGAATCCATTTATATCTATACTAAATTCAATTATTTGTGTGGTCATTGATCCCAGGCTACTCTATTATGCCTTGTACTGAGAAGCATGAGAGGCTCCTTCTCAAAAGATAATTGAGCTCTTCCTCCTGTTAGTGGTTTGGGTTACTGACACACCAAGTTGTCTTGAAACTAGCTTAGAGTCTTTGTGGTCTGATTCTTGACTGTTAACTATAGGTAAAAAGAAACCCCATTGCTGGTATCGTGCAGCTTTTGATAGTTCAGTTGTCCTGTAACATTTTATTCTCTGAGAACTGCTGTTTGTCAGGAGCCCTGCACAACTGTTTTTTTTAAGTCTGACCACAAATCAAGCCACATTTCTTTTGGAGATGATGGGTGACATTTTTCTTCAGGGCACCTTCGTTCCCAGCAGCCTTTGTTAAAAGTTGGCCAAATTAATTGCAGGCCACCATGAAGATATTCTAAGTCTGGGAAACCAGTGTAGAAAAAGAGTTAATGCCTTTTCTAGGTAAAAAACTACTGTGAACTTCCATCTTTTTAGAAGTCAAAGAATTGATATGTATGTCAATCTGAAGATTTAAGTTATAACAAACCATGCTTCATTCCTGTTACTGCTCAAAAAACAACTGACTTGTAATAAAAATTGATCATACTCTCCTTTGAGATGCAATGCTATTCTTCCCATGGGTTCTTTCTTTTGTGTGTTCTCAAAAGATAATCTACTTTTCCAATGTTGTTTGTGTGTTGTGTTGCTCTAGCTAGCACTAAAGGACTGACCTCTGCCAATGTTCATCCACAGTCTTTACTAGGACGGAGTAATTATGATCTTTTTGCCTTGCTTTAGAAATTATTCCAAACTAGCTGAATCAAGGAAGGGTTTTGGTTTTTATGCTCCTCAGAGTTTAGCTTCAACATGGAAGAAGCCTAAAGAATGGTATATCATTATCTACAGAAACTCTTCCAGAGCTCTCTAACATCAGTTACTCTGTATTAATACTGCATTTCTATCTAAGTCATTTCCAGTGGAACACTGCCTTTATGATTATTCTCAAAAATTTATTTCTTCATGTAGCATTTGTTTATCTTGATTGTTGAATATCAAGTATAGCTAATAAGTGGGAGAAAGCCTCACTCTTAAACTGCATTCTCCTGTGATGAATCGCACTAACAAACAATGTTGTAAGAGCACTCTAGGATCATGAAATCAATCAGTACAAAAATACTGGGTTTAAATTACCTCTGCAAATGCACTTTGTGCACCTGGTCTTCTTCCATTTTGATTGTGGGGTTTTGCCCACAAAACCCAGTTGTTCTTACCCATTGCCCAGGGAATTGTTGGATTGTACGGGTACTACTTGCACAGTCATTCTCTCTGATACTTTTGCCACATTTTCGGCTTGGTCTGGAGAGTGAAGAGTGAATGAAGCAGTCAGAAGGACAAGGAATGTTTGTTGTTAAAGAATGAAGAAGTAATAGAAAACTGTTCTGTGGCTTTATATCACATGTACCCTTCTGTGATGCTGGGGAAAACATTTATATAAGATTTTTTTATCAAATCAGTAGTTGTGCATTGTTTATAACCTGAAATCTGTATCACAGAAATGCTGTTTTCTATAACTGCAAAAATCACTTGAAGCTGTTCTGAAGTCCTTGATATTTTGAAGATATACAGTATTGAAAAAAAGTCTTCATGGTAGTAGTATTATTACTGGGTGTAATAACATCAACAACAACAGCAACAGCAACAACAATAATAATGACAACAATAATAATAATTTTCAAAGGCCATGAAGAAATTCATATTGGTGTCTAAAAAGCACTGTTTCATTAGCTACTGGTCAATAAGGAAAATACCTGTTGAAAATTATTACGAAGCAGAGTATGGCACAGCCCCATACTAGTCAGGAACCATCCATTACATGCAGTGACTGATGGTCCTGTTCTCTAAAAGCATATGGTCATACAACCAAACACTTCACACCTGCATTCAGAAACTATATTGCAGTGTTAAGCTTCCTGAGTCACTTAAATTCTCTTGTATTTTAGCTTTTGTTGGTGGAGCAATGACAGTTGATGTCTAGCTGTGTGTCTGCATGTTTTCCAAAAGATTTCAGATACCAGACTGATTCATGAATCGGATTCAGTGTAATCTGAGACAAAAAAACAGGGGATAGTGGTAACTAATATTGAGATTTGATTTAAATTTTTCCTTTCTTTTCTTGCAAGTTACATCTGTGTCTTAAGGTTATTGTTGTTGGTAATGTTTAATGTTCAGACCAACATAAATCTTGTTTTTGTGGTACTGAGGTTGCAGGGGGGTGACCCAAAGAGTCTGATCTGAGATTTGGTAGGTAGGTTATTTACAGTACTTACAAATCAGACATTATCTGTCACTTGCCATCTATAGTGTAGCTTGCTGCAGCTCTTCAGAGCCTGGGATTGAATTTGTCCTTGCCTTGTTGCAAGAGAAGTTGAGTGCAGGGTTCCTAAGATCAAGTTGAATCATAGCTCAGTAGGACTTGAACGTTCTATTACTTTGTTATCGCTTTGTAATTTGCAATTTCTTATTCCCCCTCATCTCTGATTTGTTGTATTTTGATCTGTGTGGCAAAGCAAGTGCATATGATTTATGAGTAGGAAGCTGAATTCAGTGGCATATCTTCTCTGAAACATTCAAATGGTGAAAACTGCTCATGGTCCATCACTTGAAAACGCAGCCTTTATTTCTGTGCTTCTGTGAGAGCTGGGTTCTGTAGATGCTCAGAACCAGCTTAGGCTGGCAAACACACAATGTGATGTTGATGTGTTTAGAAAAAGTGATTCTACCCTGTTAGCTGAAAGTTATGGGATATTTGCACACTTTGGATCTATGTTGGTCTTGCTCCAACAGGTCCATGCCCTTCTTAGGTTGGGGGCCATTGACGTATTGGAGCGAGTCCATATGAGTGCCATGGAGATGATCAGAGGGCTTAACCACCTCTCCAGTGAGAAAAGGCTGAGAGAGTGGGGATTGGTCAGCCTGGAAAAAAGAAGGCTTTGGGGTGATGTAATTGCGGCCTTCCAGTATCTGGAGGGAGCCTACAAGAAAGATGGAGAGAGACTTTTTACAATGACATGGAGGGACAGGACAAGGGGAAATATGGCTTCAAACTGAGAGTAGCTGAGATTAGATAGTAGGAAAAAATTCTTTGCTGTGACAATGGTGAGACACTGGTTGCCCAGAGAAGTCATGAAGACTCCATCCCTGGAATTGTTCAAGGCCAGACTGGATGGAAATCTGAGAAACCTGGTCTAGTAAAAGACGTCCCAGTCCACAGCAGAGGGGCTTGGAGCTAAATGATCTTTAAATGTCCATTTCAACCCAAATAATTCTATGATTTTATGAATGCTGCTTTTTGAAATGACTGGTAGAGTTGCTGTAAAAGCAATGAAACTTTCTGTTGTTTCCTTCTCTTTCTTTCTAGAAAGTAAGAAAGTGAGAGCTGAGCACTTAGTTTCATGCATCTCCCAGAACACTGAGGATTGCTCTCAAACTCAGATGTTGCTTACATAGTCTCAATTCACTTTTTAAATTATCTGGCAATGGGTCAGTGGAATTAAAATGGGAAATCTATTATTCACAAGACATTCTGTACTATGGCTTAATGTTTTTTAATGGTAGATAAGCGATGGGCCAAAGCCTTGATAATTTCCTGTCAAATATTTGTTTGAAAAGAGGCTACTACTTCTGATCTGCTGGCTACTTCTCATAAACCTTTAATGGTCTTTGCCAAAATAATTTATATAATGCACTCTAAATAGAATTACATCATGCACTTCCAGTAGAAGAAATACCCACATTTGGGCGCATCAGTCTGTTTGGTCTAATATGTTATCATTAGCTAGGCATATTAATTGAGTTGAACAAAATTCAAACAGTTATTAGGTTGTCAAAATGTCTGCCTGTACTACACGCTTGTGCTGGGTATTCCAGTTAGTGGACTTCTAAAAAACAACAAAAAGTAAGGTTCTTCCTGATTTAAGTTCTTGGAAAATTCTGTAATCCCTGGTATCCTGAATAAAAATATCACCACATAAAAATATCACTTTCTCACCTTCTGAGAAAAATAGGCCCAGCATGGTGCCACAAAGGCATCTTTTGAGCAAAGAAACAGAGTTCCTGATTCAAAATACTTCTGTAAAACACTCTCCCCTCACTTCTTGCAAATTTAAACCAGGTATCTGAGTTAAGTTACTGGAGGAATAGAAAAGGCAAACCTGTAGTTAAAGATACATTGTACCTTGCACATGAATAAATGGAGACCAATGTGGATTTCAGGGCACACTTAGTGTGGGCTACAGCTTAGCAGTTAAACCGGGTTTAGAGACTAAAAGTGCGAGTGATTATGAGCTGAATTTTCTTTGTTGTTTTGTGTCATGTACAACACTAAGTGACATGTACTTGGCTCTTTTATGGGGTATCTGTGCTTAATTTTTTAATAGGTGTGTATCACTGAAGTACAACAAATAACACAGGATATATGTTTATCTGTGTCTTGCAGTGTGTAAGTTTAAAGCACATAAAAGGTGTGCTGTCCGAGCAACAAATAACTGCAAATGGACTACATTAGCCTCAATTGGAAAAGACATCATTGAAGATGAAGATGGTGTAAGTACTATTCATGTTTACAGTCTTTTCCAAAGCTGTTTCTTTTTTATGGAAACAAGAAAAAAAAGACCAACCATAGAAATATTGCCATGTGACCCATTTAAGTCAATGGTAGGTGGCTATTTTCCTGAACACTTTTCAAAGATTAACGTGGTTAAAGTTGTATTCCTATCCCACAAGACAAGTCTAGCAACTGCAGGCACTAGATTGAAGATGTGTTACAAGATTTTAAAGGACACATGTGGAGAAACTCTGCAGCTGGAGAATTGATCCCAGAAGTTCCTAGTGCTCTGAAGCAAAGATAGTATTTTACACTGTTACCATGCTGTATTTGTAATCTTTTTTTTGCCCTCATTACATAGAGCTGTTTCCCAGGAAGCCCATTTGGAATTCATTGAAATGGGAGGGGTTTTTGGCGATGAAAGCCGGAATTTTAAAATTAGCAGGAGAAACAACAAAAGCTTTTGTGAGGTTGATTGTGATAAATGGACTATTTTTACAAACACAACTATGTATGAACCACTGGTGTGAAGCTACTTGCTAGAAGGCTTGTTCTAAGTTGTACACCTGCGTGTCCTGAGTTGCCCATGGTATTAGTGGGACAAAGAGTGCACTGAGAAAAGCTTTGCACTGCATTTGGGACTGCTTTATAGAGCTGTGACTTACCAGCCATGGTGAGTGGGTAAGTGAAGCAACAGAAGTGTTCCACTGTCCTGCCTATTCTTATGAATTTTAGGTATTTTTAATTGGTTTGTGTCATGTAGTCAACATAACTGAGTGGGAACTTGTTTGTATGATGGAGTCTCTGGACTTAACTGCCCCGTTGTGTTATAGTTAATTTCTACCATGAGTGAGACATGTCTCCCTTCTTCAGGGGTCATGTTTTCTGCCTAGCATGTGGAACACCAAAGTAGTCCATTCATTGCTGTTGCCTTGTGAGCATCAGTGCCCCTTATCCTGGCTGACTAGCATACCTGCTTCTTTGATGAAAGGGTACAGCTCTGAGAAATAGTTTAAATCCACCTATATTTGAGAGACAAAAGCCTTTAATTTATCTTTCTGGGTATTTAACTTTAATGACTCCTTCTCCACAGATAGCTATGCCTCACCAGTGGTTAGAGGGAAACCTGCCGGTCAGTGCCAAGTGCGCAGTCTGCGACAAGACTTGTGGCAGTGTTCTACGCCTGCAAGATTGGAAGTGCCTTTGGTGTAAAGCTATGGTAGGTGCACTGAACCACATCCAAGCAGCTCGCATTTTGACAGTTTTATTGCTTACCATTATTTTTGTTTTGTCATTTCACAACCTGCTTTTGGATTAAGTAGGAGCAGGCAGCTTCTGCAAACTCAGGTCTCTCTAGCATTCAGAATTTCTGATGACTGTCCTACCTGCACAGTTAATTTTTAATACACCCACAGATGCAGTTTTTCTTTAATAGGTGTTGTCATCCAATGTGTTTTCTCTGCTTTCTCCTAGCTGATAACTGAATTTTCAGATGCCTGTTCCTTATACCTAATAATCATATGTTACTTTCTTGCATTTTTTATTGTAGCTATTGGTCTATTAATATTTTAGTCATATGTTACATTAATATTTATTAATGTATTAACATGTTTATTACTGCAAAAGCTTGACTTTCTCTTCTTCAGGGCAATCTGTAGGTTACTGATTGAAATTCTTTAACATACTACTGCCATTTCCCCAATATATAGTTTTCTCTTAATTTTATCAACTTGTCTAATAAGATGGGTTTTTTATACACGTCAGCAGTTTATTTACTGTCAAAGGTTCTGGCATATAGGTGTCCAGGGCTCTGTGTGTAAGCAGTAGGAAATGATTGGCATCTCCAGAGGTGACTTGAAATTTAGGTGAATTGAAGCCACCTGTGCATGTGCCTCACTTTCCAATATCTGTGGAAGAGACCTCTATAACATGGAATTTATGGGACCCAGCTTTGGCAGATGGGTCTGGCTTGGTAGGTGTGCTAGCTTTAATGCAGAAACGTCTTCCAGAACAGCCCAGTGGACCAGGCAGGTACAGAGTTGGTGTTTTGCTTGCTGCAGCAAGCACAGATGCTGGCTGCTGGGAACTTGGTTCTTCGTTCCTTGTGGATGGGGGCAAGTGATTCCCTTGAAAGAGTGAGTCATATCTGCTCTTGGGGTAGCTGAAGATGAAGTTCTCCAAAATAATGTTTTGTTGAATTAGTAACAAGCCTCTGTGGTTGAACATTTGGGGTTTTTTCCTAGTCTCACTCCTTTTCCCTCTACACCTAAATGTTATATATCAGTCCATTATTGTTACATAGATAACATAGTATCAGTTGTGTTTTCACCTCAAAATTCCACTGAAGGAAAATATTTTTTTGGTTTTTTTGTAGGTTCACACGGCCTGTAAAGATCTGTACCCTCGTAAATGTCCACTTGGCCAATGTAAGGTATCGATCATCCCTCCAACAGCACTAAACAGTATAGACTCCGATGGTACGTAGTACTCTAGTGGGTTCAGTAGTACCTCTGGGCTTCCAGTGCCTATTGAGATCCCTACAAATAAACAAAGCTAAAATACTTCTGCTGAGCAGGGGAATGCAGTCTGCAAATTTAGAGAGAAGTATAATTTTCTGTGTAGGTTTTTCTAGAATTATTTAACTGTCATGTTTTTAAAAATGTTTTTTAAAGTTGCCCCAGTAGAAATTTTCTTCCATTTTACTTATGACCCTTAGAAACATTTCAAGTGAATGATCAGAGTCCTCAGATGAAGGGGGCTGATGTCTGCCTGGCATACACCACTCCTGTGAGTTCTCAGATTTTGGATAATTTTGCATTATGCAGAGATAAGGTAGCTGAACATCTCAGAGTCTACAACTACTTTACCAGGCTTAAGAGAGGAATTGCTTCCATAGCTTCTCTAAATTATATTTTTTAAAATATAAGCAGTGTAAGAATCCTGCAACACACAGCTAAAAACCCAGCAAATGCTCAAAACTCAGAGGTGCTTTCTGGTGGTTCAGGATGAAGACACATCAGCAGTGGGAGACCGTACTTCAAGGCAGAGAGTGGATTTTAAAAAGAAGTAATCATGAAATATTAAGTGCTTTAATTTTATAGTTTGTGTTGATGGCAAACATAGACCAACAACTTTAATGTAATTCAATGAATTTTGTTACATGAAGTTTGTAAAAGTGATTGTGTATGCTGTATATATTCACTCTGTTTACTTGCTTTGTGGTATCTTAGACATCATGCTGTCATTTATTATTCATGCTAGGAAGATTTTTCAATATATGAAATTATTTTTCTTGGCATTTAAATTAATTAATCAAACCTTATTTGAAATTAGACATTATGATAATGTGGAATTAAATTAGCATCCTTTAATGCCAATTTTTTATTTGTAGCTTTAATATTTTTTTAGTAATTGAAAACAACGGAATCATTTTAATACTGCCAGAGACAAATGTCAAAACCTATACATGTGAGGTCTGATTTTGAAGTGTTGTTGGGATACCATTACCTCCATGGACTGGTTGTGTTAGTGACAACAGTGCCCTTTAGTGCTTCTGACTAAGGACCTTGTAGAAATCCTACTGTAATTAGTTAAGACCTGCATTGACTTTGATAAGTTGTGAATCACAGCTGAAGGTCTTCTGTTGTTCAGTGATTCTGTTTTACTTAATAGTATAACCTCAGTCTGAAAAGAAGGCTCTTATGCAAAGTCTCACCTGGGAGGAACTGAGTACAAGTAACTTTTAAAATCTGAGTACTCTTAGAAAGCTCATATAGATGTGGATGATCCAGCTCAACCCAGTACAGTTAAAGCAAAATAAGATTGAAAACCAAACACTTGTAACTGAAATATATATTAAGTTATGTGATAATAAACTATAAAGATGAGATTTAAGAAGTATTCTAAAAGGTTAATAAATTTTCACTGTTAAAAAACAATAAAGCTATTGTCTTCAGGATTTTACTAAATCTAGGCACTGAAAATACCAGAAACAAACAAAAAAAGAACTGGTAATTCTTGTGCAATTATGTTTTCCTTGCAGGACTAATACTCAGTTTAGCACTTACATTATGCATGATAAAATGTACTCCTTTTGTCCTTCATCCCTTTCTTCCTCTTTCCCATGATTTCTTTTTGTGTTGTTCATATTAGAAAACCTTATTTATTTCATTCTTTCTAACTATGTTTACAGGTTTCTGGAAAGCCACATGCCCGCCATCCTGTGCCAGTCCTCTTTTAGTTTTTGTTAACTCAAAGAGTGGAGACAATCAGGGAGTAAAGTTTCTTCGTCGATTCAAACAGTCGTTAAATCCAGCTCAGGTCTTCGATTTAATGAATGGAGGACCTCACTTAGGGTAATGATCTTGGAAATCTTGAGCAAGCCCTTCTACAAGGGAATTTAGTGCAAAGTGTAGTGTTGTGTTCCCCTTGTTTTATAGTGTTATATCCCCTTGTTGCTATAATTCTATCACCAATATCTACTCTGACTTCCTAATTAAAATCTAAGAGACAACAGAATCTCAAGATAAATTCCGGTGGGTGAAGGGATTGTAGGATAACATTTTCCTTCTAGAAAAGCTTGAAAATTCAAAACCAAAAGCTCTTGGCTAGCTTTGACTTCCGTTAACTGGTAAGGCTCAAAACTGTTATAAATGTATAGATGTTTTCCTGAATCACAGGAACTTTGATTTTGCCTTTATGCACTGTTGCCCATGTGCTTTTCTTCCATTTCAAATGCATAATTCAGATATTCCTCTGACCTTTTTGTGTATAGCTATGGAATAAAACTGTTGTCTAAATGTGCTCTGTATCTTTTTAAATTCTGAACGCAACTGTCAGCAGGGGGGTGTGCAGTGGGTAATGGACAAGTACGTGAAAAAATTTTCATCTTCAAAGTACATCCAAAATATGGTTTAGGCAACATATGTAGATGGTCAAGAAAATTACCATCCCACAGAATTTGGAGCAAGAACACAGTTAAAACCACCGGGCATTTCTCCCCAAAATCTAAGGGTTGATTGTTGGAGAGATAGGGAAGAAATTTGCATAGTGGTGGCCACAACCCAAGCATCTTTGCACATTCATGAAGATTAAATTCATGCCCATTTTTCTGTTCTCCATTAATTCCACTCAGATATAGTGATGTGGTTAAATGGCCTAATAGTACCAGTTATAGCAACTAGAAACACTAATTTTTTGTACTCTTTAAGATGCAGAATTATACTTAATGATAAAAATGTAGATTAAACGAATTCACAAATATTCAGTTCAAACAGTGTGCAAATAATACAAATATAATTGAATACAGCTGTGGATTATAATAATTAGTACTGTGTTACGGACATGTCATATTAACTCTTTGAGCTGTAATATTCCTTTCATTATAACCCTGATGAGCTCAATCTAAGTCACTTTTAGCTAGCATTTTGTACGTGTAATTATAATGGCATATTTGTCTTATGGATGAGAAAGTCTTTGAAAGGAGACAGTCTGAAAAATATGTTTGCAAGTTCTCTTCCTTGAGATAGCTGTACCATGGCTGAAGAGGCTCACTTTGATTTCGTACAGTAATTGCAGTTCATGTTGGTTGCTTTTAAGTACTCTTCCCAAAGAGTTTCCAAGGAGAGGTCCTTAGCAGTTATTTCATCAGGTCACACTGATGTCTTCTTTTTTTCTAGTTGATCTAAAAAGCAGAGGTGCATTCTATAAGTGTATTTCTAGGGGTTTAGGATAGGATAAATTGTTCTGGTATCAACATTTTTTTCCCTTAAATATCTGCTTCATTTTTCTGAATAGGTATGTGCCCATCATATTGAAGTGATATTATTTTCTTTAGAAAAAGTATAAATGCTTCAAAAATTTGTGATCTTGATATGTTGCTTTTTAGAAATGGTTCAGAAATTATACATATTCTGGAAAATAACATGCGTTAAAAATAAATATCTTTGTTGTTAATACTTTAAGAATTTATACTTTCCAATTATTTTCTTTTCTTTTTCTTTTTTTTTTTTTTAGTTTAAGTCCCTGTTGTTTTTACATCTTGGCTGTTTCTGCACATCTCACTCCCATTTCCTCTGTGTCTCACCTTTCTGCTTTTCCTGTCTCTCTTGTCCTCCTTTTCTGTACTGTCCAAGTATTGTGTCCTAGAGGTGTTAAAAGTCTGAGAGAACGAGAAGAAGAGCCATAGGAAGTAAGAGCAGCATACGGCTTTAAGGATATAGTATGAAATACTTGTATTATTTGTCTTATATTGTTGTGATCACCTTATGTTTAAGAATTGCTCTCAATGGTCTTTATATTTAGTTAGCCCCGCGTTGACAAAAGCCCACCCGTATTGTGGAGCACATCCTGTCATTGTGTCTTAACCTCTTCTCGTTTAAAATTCCCAATGGTGCGTTATGCTTCTGGCTGAAGTGAGAAGCATAGAGCAGTTGCAATTTTATCACTTAAATTTTTATTTTCTTTTTAAATATTAATAAAATCTATAAAATCAGACTTATAAAATCCTGAAAACAATATCAAGGGAATTTTTTAAAGAAAAACTTGGCATGTTATTTATCAGAAATGTCAGTGTAAGTGGAATATACAGCAACAGATGGGCTGCAGATAGGTTAATTAAGTAGATGTTTGTATCTGCATACCCTGGAAAAATAAAAGGATCATAAAGATGCTGTGCACAATATTTTCTTGTAACAATTGCTAATGAAGGTCACTGCTCTCTTGCTAATGGACATAACTAGCTCTGCATTTTCTCTGCAGTTTGCGGTTATTTCAGAAATTTGACAACTTCAGGATTCTTGTGTGTGGTGGCGATGGAAGCGTGGGTTGGGTCTTGTCAGAAATTGATAAGCTCAGCTTGCACAAGCAGGCAAGTGTGCATATTTATTTTCCTTGCCTAGACTGACTATGCCTAATTTTGTGTGCTTACCTTTTCCTTGACTTGGTTCTTTGTTGTATCTCTTTCTATGGGCCAAACTTGATAGTTACTCTTTAATGAAAGTTTTCACTGTTATAAACAGGATGAGTTGTATTGGAACAGCACAATTTGACTTACAGGCTTTAGACATCAGCTATAAAATTAACATTTGTTGATTGAAATAACAAGCATTTGTAACCATTAGTATTTTCTTTCTAGTTTTCAATAGTAGATTTGTTCCTGTGTTGTGTTTCAGTGTCAGCTAGGAGTGTTACCCCTTGGTACTGGAAATGACCTTGCTCGTGTCCTTGGTTGGGGAGGATCCTGTGATGATGACACACAACTTCCCCAGATTTTGGAAAAACTAGAACGAGCCAGCACAAAAATGTTAGACAGGTAAACCTAAATGTGCATATATATGACTTACCATGAGATTTATAGTGTATTTATTTGGGTTTCTGATGGCCTAAAATCCATCTTGGAGACTTGGTGTTCAGTAGGTTTGTTTTTTGAGTGCAGGTCATAATCATAAAGGAAGCTGCAATCGTAATGGGGACAGCTCTTTAGCCTGCTTTTTAAACCAAAGAGTCAGAGGGATAAGTGGTTGATGGAACTGGGAAGTGTGCTGTCCAAACTTGTTCAAAAGTTGACAGTTTATTGCATGACTGAAGGAGCTGTTACAAGAAGTTGTGAGCGTTAAGAAATTGTGTAGATTCAAAACTGGTTTGAGCAATTTTACGGACTCCGTGCATAATTATTAAACACCATTAATGGTAGCATCTTTATTTAGAAAACACCTGAGCTCTCTGTCCTTGGATGTGGGGAGAACTCACTTTGTGTGCTTTCACTCTTTCCTAAGGCATCACATCTGCTGTTGACAAGATGCTGGGCTAATTGGATCCATAATTAATATTTCTGTTTGAGGCATTTACTTAGTCAAAAAAATGAAATCTTCCCACTCCTTGTTTTGTGTAGTTTTCATCCACAAAGGAAAGCAGAAATCCCCATTTAAAAAAAGAAGTCAGAGATGATGATGGTCGTGTTGTTCCAATGGAAGTCTAGCGCTGCTTTTGAGAGGAGTATTTCTTACACTGTTCCTTTCTCTCAGGAGTGTTACTTTTCTTGCCCTAGTTACAAACACTTGAATGTCACCATAAGAGATTTTACTTTAAGTTATTTTTGTGAAATAGAGAAAAAAAGTCCTTTTTTATTTTATGCTTTTCTGCCGACTACTTGATTGCTTTACAGCAAAGTATGTGGAGAAATGCTTGTTATTCATCCTCAGATTCTGAAAAACTTGTAGATTAGCTCATGTTTCCCTTTTTCTGTTGTGAAAACATGCTCTGTTTCGTTTTTTGGTCTAATTTCAGCAGACTCGCTACCAAGGCCCATCTGCAGTGATTATTTGTTCTTTTCAGTGGGCTTTGAAGGATGTTGTTTCTATTAGTGGTTTCATACTATCTATGCTGTCAAATGCTGTCCTGTACCAGAGAAAAAAAATATATATATGTCAGGGAAGACACTTCATCATTTGCTTTGTTTTCATGCCTGACTCCACTAGTTGAGATGGAAAGCTAATGCTGCCTTAAAGCTTTTTCTCTAGGAAGATGTCTAGTTTCCTTTGACTTCTGCAGTATGTTTGCACAAATTCTTTTCTAGTGTGCATGTTTTTTCCAGAAAATCCTTATTGCCTATATTGAATGTCCCATGATTTTTTCACAAATGAGACTGATAATTAAATCACTAAAAAATAATCTCAGCAATAAAACCTTTAATTTTAATTATTTCACCCATATAATTTACAATTACAAATTAAGCTACTTTTTTAATATATATAAATATTCTGTGGTGTGACAATGAATTTTCTTTTTGTTAATATATTGGAGAGAAAGTAAAACTAACAGTCTGGAAACTTATGTTTCTTTCAGGTGGAGTATAATGTCATATGAACTGAAATTACCAGCAAAGCCTTCTATTCTTCCAGTGACTGCAGAAGAATCAGAGGAGTGCCAGGTGCACTTTAAGTTTTGTTTTGTTGTTTCATGTACTTAACTTGGAGCTTCTGGGATGAAAATAGCTATAACTGAAGCATTTGTGTGAAAAATAGATGTTTTGTGATCTGCTAACTGAAGTGAATTAGGGCCTGTTCATACTGTGCATCTCAAGTAAGTAAGGTTTCCCATTCTGTATTATTTACCTAGAAGTAATGAAGGTAAGGAGTCTCCAGCAAAGCTGTCGGAAAAATTTCTTCCTGAATATATATGTATATTTTAATATGTATTAGAAAGGGTATTTATATAATGTTAGACAAGAATGTAATCTAGTGTCATGTTATTATGTGATATAGTAATGCTATATATTTTAGATAATTCCTATATATGAGTATATATTATATATAATTTTGTATATAATAGTATAATTTAGTGCTATGTTACTGTATAATATTATATATAATATGGTAATATACATAAATATTTAAATACATTTTTTAATATATAAAAGCGAATGTCTGCTATGTTGAGTTTGGATTAAGCATTGAAACAAAGTCCCCAGCATTCTGCAGACACGGGTTGTATTCCTAAAGAAAGAGAGAAGCATTTTGCAGCTTGAGTTTGATCAGGTCATATGACCAAATTTTCTCTTTGTTCTTTTAGAGAGCTCAAAATCCTAAGTATCATCAAAGTAAAGCTTCGTCTGTCTTCCAGACTAGATTTGTGCTTGTAGTAGCTGATGAGGTTTCAATTTTGAGAGCGGGAGATACTTTAATCAAATTAATTGGCATGAAAAGTCTGACTGAAAATGAGAAAATAATATATTCCCAAGAAAGTTAAGGCATATCAACTGTAGCTCAAAAGTACTTGAGAAGCCGTAATTAATCAGCAGTCTCTTGAACAATTTAATAATTCAGGGTCTTTTAATTGGCAAGGAGGTTATAACATTTGATGGATTGCTGGATATAGAGATGGAAAAAGGCTGGGATTTTAAGGGGGTTGCCTTGCACACTGCTCTACTTCTGGTGTCAGCAATGCAGATCAAGGCTTTATCATCTCTAATTTTTCAAGGCAGTTAAAATTTTCAAGTGTGCCTTCATCATAATTTTGTTCTAGTTATTTCTGGCTTGGAAATTTTTTTTAGCCCCTTCTGAAAATGGAAGGAACTGCTTGCTCATAGAAAACTTCATTTTTGGAAAATGTATTCTGTAGGCTATATTACCTGTCATTACTTGGGTTGGACAAAACCATTTGCTTTTGAGTACCATGTTCAATCTTTATTTCAATGTGTTTTTTACATTGCTTACTAAGTTAGGATATTTCAGAAAAAATAATAATTAACCTTACAGTAGATATTGGATTATATCACAGTTTGAAAAGCAAATGGAAGTACACATCTGATTATTTTTTTTCCCTTCTCTCCTCCAGTAGTTTCAAGAGACTAATGCCACTTGGTTTCCAGAAATCTTGTACTGGTGTTTGAAAAACAGTAGTTCATTCCTACAAATCAGATGTTTATGTTTTGTTTTCTCCTTTGAAATGAAAACTGATTCAATGTCAGAGTCCTAAAGTGAAGGCTGGGTTTTTAGGAGAAAAAACTGAAGTGGTATATCTGCCTGCTCAAAATCAAAGACAAAAGCATGCTAAGAGATTTTAAGTGATTCTTAAGGGAAGCTGTCAGAACTGCATTTATTTTTAGCTTTAGATTTGGAATTTGATTAGAATTTGCTTTTAAAATTGAGATCTGGATCCACAGCTACTTTGAGATAGGATATGGTATGTGAGGATGAATTTTTGATCCATTCCAAATATTTTCCTGAATATTTCATAATTTGTAGTTTTTAATGTTCTTGTAAAGACTAAGCCCTAAATGGTTTGCTCCTTGAGGGTTGGTTTTGATAACATTATACCAGTTTGGCAGCCTTTGTCAGTTGTGGTTCTTGGGGAGTAAGAGCCCACCTGACAGTAAAGTGAAAATTCCGGATTATAACTGCAAACTTTAGGTTTATTCTTATTGAGCAATTTGTTTGAAGAAAACTTCACTTATTTTAGAAGTAAAAGATATTAGATTATAATACTGTCGGTTGTTATAAATATGAGAAAAATTTTTTCTGCCTCACAGACTGATTTTAGCCTAGAGATAACTTACTCTTCTCTGGAGGAGGAAAAGAGCTGTGGATCAAGTTCTCAGATGCAATCTTACTTTGAATATTAAAAATCTGGTACATAAAATACAGTATGCAGGTAGAGTCTGCATTGTCAGCCACTTGGCCTTGTATTAGATCTGAAATGGAAATCCTGCTGTTTTTGAGGTGTTTAAACTCACTACTTGGTGTTAAACTGCTGGAATGTGTGGAAACTGAAGTCTCTTTTTTTTTCAGATATCTGCTTATGAGGATTCAGTTGCTGCTCATCTTGCAAAAATTCTCAATTCTGATCAGCATTCAGTTGTCATATCATCTGCCAAGTGAGTCAATCAGTTTTATGTACAATGTGGGGGAGAAATTCCCTGTGTAACATCATCACCATAATAGCCTTCTGTCTAAGCCTGGTTTTCTTATGGATGGCCAACTGGCTTGGCTTAATATATCTTGATTTATATCTTCCAGAGTGGATGTTCTTTTCTACAAAATTTTTAGATGATACAGTTGTAATGGATGGCTTAATACTAAATTTAAAAAATAATCACACAGTATTAATATAAATTGATTTTAAATCATTCCAAATACAAAACTTATAGTTACTAATGCAAAGATGTGATCTACTTCACACTGCATTTATTCAGGCTTTTTTTGTAATGCATATATTTAGACGACAAACAACTCCACCAGTGTGAAGCAGAACTTCAGCTTAGGTAGTTTTGTTGTAGCCTTGTCTGTATCAGTTCAATCAATAGTGATCTAAGACAGTAGTGGGATTTTCTCCCCAAACTGAAACATTTTGAAATGAGAGAAATTTGGCAAATCATGGCCATCATCTGAAATCAGAACTGTTCTGTGTATACCTTCTCTATAAAAAAACCCTATGTTTTGCGATATGCAAAAGACCTGTCATAGAATCTTTAAAAATACATCTGAATATCATTACATCTTTCTTTTTCTCCTAAAAGCAAGTTAACAAAATTTCATTTTTAAACTGTACATAGCACATGTAGAAAATGACACTGCAGGATATTATTAACTGCTGATTCTAAATTGGTTCTGTACCTTGTTAAATCTGTTTAATTTCTGTCAGAAACATGTCAACCAAATGAACAGTACTAAGCAATTATACTCACCTCATTAGTAAGTTTGCTGTCTATCTGCAGTGCAGGTAATAAGAACCTGCAAGTCTTTTTCTGATTTGCACAGTGAAAATTCATTGCAGCCACTGTAGTTTGCACAGATATGCTTCAGGGTCAGTTCAAAAGCATGAGCTGTGCAATGGGATGTGTGTGGCCATATGCTTTCATCTAAGAAGGGCTCCATTAAAGTCAGTAGATTTTCTCTATGGTTTCTAAGCTCCAGCTTTGCATGGGAATTTGTGTGACTGTGTTTGAAGTTACCAAAATGAATGCAAGTTTGCTAAGTCCTCTCACAGGGAAGGTGTACAAGCAAGGGATTGGATAAAATCAGTCATGTTTATTTCAGATAAGAGGCTGAGATACAGTGTATGCCAAGGCTTAAGTGAAAGAGTTTTTGTTTCAAAGCTTATGACCTCAATTTTGGAAGCTATGGAAAAGAGTGTCATCTGATTTACAAGTATGATCACAGACTTCAGTTTACAATAAGAATAATTTATAGCAGTGTACATATAAATAAAATGCCATAAGAATTTAATATTCAAAACATATCTATTTTATTTCATTTGATTTCTTCCCTCTCCTTTTTTTTATGTGAAGAGTATTATGTGAAACTGTAAAGGACTTTGTTGCCAAAATAGGGAAGACTTATGAAAAACCAGTGGAAAATGCAGAGGAAGCTGATGCCATGGCCATTAAAGTAAGACTATGACTATGTTCAGGTTTAAAGTTGTTGGGTTCTTAAAGTTTATAGCTCATGGATGTTTCATTTTCATATTGCCCTAGGATGCCCAGTTTGGCTTTAATTTCAACCAGTGACTTTAAAATTCTCTCTTCTTATTGCATAGAGTAATTATTTCCAAACCATCTTTAAACTCAGATCTGTTTATACTTTCTTTCTTCATAAAGGATAAAGTTCATGGTAGCATACATATAGATAAATGGAATTTTTTTGCATTAGTTCTGCTTCTAGGGATTAAGTTAGCTATGGGGAAACAATGGGATAATGAAGAGTATGCTGCGAGAAAGAAGGGGATACAGACCACAATTTTAAAAATAGTAGTTTAAGCAGCAAAATATAGAGATCATGTTGCAAAAACATTGGGAAAGAAAAAAAACAGAAGGATTTTGTATGAGACACAAAATTTACATGAGCTGAAAAGAAAAGAAGAAACAATCCCTGACAATCCCAGAGTCGGAAAAAGTACTTTCTAAGTGGCAATTTGTGGTTCATGTTTCTATCCGGTGCACATTTTAGAAAATTAGTTTTTCTTTTTAACTGTCCACGGCCAGAGAGTGTTTTCTTTCTCTTAGGCACAGAAAATCCCTTCTTTTCCACTGTACCTAGGGAGAACAACTACTTAGTGTTGGGTAGAGGCATTTGGCAGCGTCTGATTCTGGCTTGAGCTGCTTGCTCTGTGACAGCTCACTTGCTTAAATGTACAGCTGTATTGCAAAAACAACCCCATGTGTCTCAGTCTAACAGCTGGGCATGTCTCCATAGATACCTCTCAAAATTGGCGTACTGAACACCCATGTGTGGGCAAATCTCTGGTGGTTTTCTGTGCTGCAAGTCATTGAGAGAGGGGTAGGATGTAATCCATAACCTAGTTATGGGGCAGGCTGAGTTTATCATGGAGTGTTACTTGAATCTGAGTGTAGGGGGTTTGCTCTAATCTGGTTGGGTGTCACAGGGTCTGCAGAAAGCCCATGCAGGCCTACTCATAATCTGATATTCTGAAATGTTGAACCTTGGTTTGGGTTTTACATAAGGAATTACATAGACACTAAAGACACCTAGAGTTTCAAATATAATCTGGTACCGTATTTCCTGAAAAGATTCACATGTTCACTATCGAATTTTTTATTTTTTTATTTTATTTTATTTTTTTTTTGTGTGTGTGTGTGTGCGTGTGTATTCTTTTCCACTTTATCTTAGTGCTCAGAGTTAAATGAGAAGCTGGACCTATTGCTCCAGGCTCTTCACACAGAAGCCCAGGCTGCTCCCATTCTCCCAGGCATTGCTCCCCCCATCGTGGAAGAAGAACCAGAGGAGTTTTCAAGTGAAGAATCCTTGTCTGAAAGTAAAGAGCAATTAGCGGAGTGTGTCTCAAAATCTTCCCAGAAACTCTTCAAACCAAGGGAACAGTTAATGCTCCGAGCAAACAGCTTGAAGAAGGCTGTGAGGCAGATCATTGAACAAGCAGAAAAAGGTGCATATCGGCGTTTTGATCCAGACTGGTAGAATAGGATAGGATAATGATGTTTGTTTGTTTGTTTGCTTGTTAAACTGGAATAAGTTTTCATTATAAAATTTGATTTCTACATTCTTGCATAGATAAAATTATTGTGCTTATTACAAGCTGCAAAGAAAAGAAGTGCAGCTTGTTTGAATATTGATGACTGCAGGTGTGAGTACTTATGGATGTACGTTTGCACATATAAAAGTGCATTTCTTTTAACTGTTAGCCTCCACAAAATGAAAATTTCTGACAGCAAATCTTTATCAACTGGCAAAGGATTGACTGACTCTTTCACTGAATTGACAATAGAACTCTTTTGTTAATATTTTTAAACTAAAAGCTACAAAAAAGTGCTAATTTTGATATATGCAGTTTTTCTTTAGAAACCTTGAAACTTTGTCTTTTCTCTTAATGAACAGTTGTGGACGAGCAGAATGCTCATAGTGAAGAACAAGTGAACCAGTCTCCAGTAGAATACAGCAAAGAATTGGATGAATCCAAAGAAGAGGAAAAAGAGGAAGATACAAAGGAACTTGAGTCCCCATCAAGTGAGTCAATTAGGAATAAAATAGAAATATACTATCTCCTTATAGTTGTATTTGGACCATAATTGGCTCCATTCTTAAGATTACTTGCATTACTATAATATAAAAATAATTTGTGGAAACTACTTACAAATTGTAATAGATTTGGATAAATAAAAGTTAAGGGGAAAATGAGGGAAATAACAGATAAACAGACTTTTGGAATGTATTTACAAAGCTGAGAAGGCACTTGTTGGGGAGAGAAGTGCCTGAATTTAATGCAGTGTTTACACTCACCTTTCTACGTGATCCGGAACAAAAGCTGGAGTCTGGGTAATGGTGGCAATAGAATGTCTCAGTTGTAGACTGAGATTCTCAAGCTACATAGTACTTTTAGGAAAGCTGCTTCTTAGTGTAGGTGGATATTTCAGTCTTTCCCATGTTATTGAAGGACAGCTTTTGAGGATTTTAGTGTGGGTTAGGGTAACAAAAGGAGATGCAAATCCCAAAATGCTTTTCTCATTTTGCTCCAAGAAGTTTCTCATCAACTATCTAGAGGATAGGCTTTGCTGCCCACCAGCTACCACTGTTTCCCTGTGACTCACAGATCATCTTGTGACCTCACCTACAGTGCATCACTGTCCTCACAAGGCTCTTCTCTGAAGCTGGTGCCTATGTTGGTAGCTCCTACCTTGGAAATAAGACATTAGGCTTTTGGGGCTTCTGTTGACCCAGGATCTCATGTTTTCTCCAGAAACACGTCAGGCTTTCTCCAGTGATTGTCTCTTTGCTGGTTCCTTTTATTTTCTCTTGGTTATAGGAATTAATTTATGTTGGTTGTCCTTTTTCCATAGTAGCTCATAGAGGATGCTGGCCCTACAGATGACCCAATCCTACTGCCATAACTGTATAATAAAGATATACATGTCTAGAAATGTATTAAGCTCCTTGTTTCTTGATGGTATAATTTCTGCATCTAATGGGGAGCTGTATTAGTCTTATATGTGTGGAATAGAGTGCATATTAATGCTGTCACTGGACGATAGATGTTTAGGGACAGACCATGAAACATTAATTCAATTATCTGCACTAAAACATCAGTTTTACTCATTAGGGCTGTGTTGTTTTTATCAGAGCATTCACAGCAAAAGTTTATCTTTATTGCAGTTATTCCCATGAGTCTCATCTGTCAAATAAAGAGCAGCTGCTCTGCTGATTTTCCTATTTAATACAACTGCCTTGTTTGCAAGTACAGAGAGAACAGACTGTGTGAACAGTGTTGTGAATTTTTCAGTAGTATTATGAAAAATGAATGTTAATTTTGTTCTGAGTATTATATTTTACCCTCAGAGGATCTTCCTGGTCATTTGATGAAGATAATGTTTTTCCATATGTTAATATCTTCATCTAAATATTTAATGACTCTTGTCATTAAATCGCTTGCCGTTTTTATTCCTTTTTATTTTTTGACATTATTACAGTGTTTTGTCATGCACAGATACAAATAATTGAGTTGTATTGCAATCATGCAATATTATAGCATTTTGTGATAACTGCTATGGCTGTCATGCAGGTGTTAAAGTCCCAAGGAGCTGTTAGTCCACTTGATCAGCCCTTTCGTATAAAACAATCCAGAAAAATTCACCCACTTTTCTTTGTCCTGTGTATAATAATTTCTGCTTGACTTCAGCAAGTCAGCCAGAAAGGTGTGTAATCTTACTCCTGGGATATAAGAAAGTGAAGAATTTGATATTGCATTTACTGTTCTCTGCCAGATATCATAATTTAAAAAAACCCCTGTGAATGTGCAAATCCTGGCCCGAAGTGATTTGAACACAATGTCTAAACCCTTGTTCTAGTTATTCCTTTTGTCTCTAGATTTTCCCATTCAACATTTTCTTTCCATTAGTGTCCTCATACAGTACACCCACGTTCCTCTCAGGCTAAGCTATGATAGACATGACCTGATTTGTCCCAATCCTGCCACTGAAAATGATGTATTCTATCCTTCCCACCACATTCCTGGTGCTGTTTCCCCACCGTTGTCTTGGTGCTAGTCCTACTAATTCTATTTTTGCTGGATTAGTTTTCATGTTTTGAGAGGAAAAATCAGATCATCTTGAAATAATTTCATTTTTTTGTTCTGAGCTTCTTCAGATGGTCAAGGTTGAAGTTGTCCTAAGCTGAAGTAGTTTTAACATGTGACATAATTTGGAGCAGAGGTAGCCAAGAAGTGTCTGTCTGTGACCATCTGTTGTGTGAGAGCTTTCTGCATGAACATGGAAATGCTATAACAAAGCATTTGGTAATACCCAACCTTTTTTCTTTGGGGCACCAGTTTCTGGCTTTGTCTGAGGGGGCTGAATTGCACAGAGATTGACTTCCCCAGGCTAAAGCAGGCACTGGCATACTCTCTCAGGCTGCATGAAACAAGTTCTGCCAAGAAAGTAAATTACAGCTCCTGTGGTCAGCCCTATGCAAAGCCCATCCTTCTTCATTGCCTCTGGAGGCAGCCAAAGAATAACTGGCCTCACTGAGCTACTGGTTACTCTTTGTGAATATCTTCTCTTTCTTCTTGATTTTCTTCCCTTTCCTTTTCCTGAGCCTTTGTCAATAACAGTTACATCAGCTAGCAAACATTGCTGTCTGTCAAGGTTTCACTGATCCATCTTCCAGAAAATTTTAATAAATAAGTTAATTATTTGGGAAATTGCTGGTTTGTTTGTTTTCTGGGGTTTTTTCTGTGAAAAAAGATGATGGAAAACTGGTGACCCCCCACTATCTCTCTAAATGTAGAAGACAAAGGTGAACATGTCTTTTTTCCTTCCCTTGCAGTTTTCAGTTTGGCTGTAAATAAAGATGTCAGAGTTTTCTCTAATGTTTTCAGAAATCTGATGCAGGCATGGGGGTCATTTTAGCTGCTTGAAGAAAATTTTGTGGGTGTTGATGAGACGGGTATTCTAACCTACAGGCCATGGAATTATCTGTATTAAAATTGTTATAAATAGTAATATACTATGTAATATATCTATATTTATAAGTAAACATAGATTAAATTTAAGTTGTTTTATTATTTCAGTAATATGTTTATCAGAAGCTTACTGCACCATTAAATACTATTGCATTTAAAGGTGGATATAATAGGTTTTATGAATATATTTACATTTAATACATGTAATACTTTTGCTGGTAGCTTGAAGTGTGAGTTGGGAACTCCTCATGTTGAGTGCCATGCACACTTGCTCACTTTAATTTGAGTTTGTCACTTGATCTGTTTCTGAGTTTTCTTCCCATATTTGGAAGAAAATCTGTGGTGGGAGGGGGAAGGACTATTGTCATGGAGTGGTAACAGATTAAATTAATGCTTTTGATGCATTTTCTGGGCTGTAAAACCTATGTGGTAATGTTATAATAGGTCTGATTAGTGTTGTTACTTCTGTTTTTTCTGCACAGCTAAAACTGCACCAAGGTCTCCTGATAGGCGCACAAGCCGAGGTATCCATTCTCAGACAGGTTCTTTCTCTGCTCCAGCTTTGGCAGCAAGCAAGGAAAACCTCCCAGTACTTAACACGAGGATTATCTGCCCAGGTAATTATGATTTTGAAATCTGCTGTTCCTACCTTACTTTAATATGATCTTCCAGTCTCCTGCTTGCTGTCAAATAACGACTTTTACTTCATGCCCTGAATTTGTTTGAACCAACATACACGTCTTTGTGTTGTATTATATAGGAAGAAATGCATAATAGTGTAGAAGATTTCTGATCATTTGGCAGAACACCAGAAGTAGCATAAGTGTTGCATTTGATTCCGGAGGGTGAAAAGTAAAATTCAGAATCACAGAATTGCGCAGTGGTTTGGGTCAGAAGGGACCTCCAAAGATCATCTAGTACAGCCCTCTGTCATGAGCATTGGCATCTTTCACTAGATCAGGTTGCTCAAAAAAGCATTCAGCCTGACCTTGGACACTTCCAGTGGTGGGGCTTGTACAGCTTCCCTGGCCAACTTCTTCCTGTGTCTCACTACCCTCATCACAGACATTTTCCTCTTTTGTCCCATCTAAATGTACCGTCTTTTTGTTTAAAACCACTGCCCTTTCTCCTGTCACTGCAAGCCCTGGTGAAAAGTCTCTCAGTCTTTCTTATAAACCTGCTCTATATTTTGAAAAGGCACAATAAATTCTCCCTGGAGCCTTCTCCACTCCAGGCTGAACAACCCCAGCTCTCTCAGCCTGTCTTCACAGGAGAGGTGCTCCAGCCCTCTGATCATCTTTATGGTCCTCTGTGGACTCGTTATGTCCTTCTCATGTTGGGGCCCCCAGAGATGGACACAGCACTCCAGGTGGGATCTCACCAGAGCAGGGCAGAGGGGCAGAATCCCCTCCCTTTCCCTCCTGGCCATGCTGCTTTTGATGCAGCCTAGGATGCATTTGGG
Organism: Corvus cornix cornix; assembly: GCF_000738735.6. Taxonomy (NCBI): domain Eukaryota; kingdom Metazoa; phylum Chordata; class Aves; order Passeriformes; family Corvidae; genus Corvus; species Corvus cornix. Next base: position 57,210,798 of record NC_046332.1, on the reverse strand, counting down.
TTTGTGGGCCACAAGCTCACATTGCCAGGTCATATCCAATTTTTCATCCAGAGGTACACCCAAATCCTTCTATCATTTATCCTAATCAATGGATTAGGATGAAGGGGCTGAGGGACAAATCTGTGTAAAGTTCAACCCTCTGAATAAGAGCTGTCTGTGGACATCTCTCTGGAACTGGATAACTGAAACCACAGAAAGCTGCTCTGTAAAACAGTTGGAAAAAAAATCTGTTCTGCTCCAAATGCAATAAATACTAGAGAGCACTAGTAAAACTCTGTTTTAATTAACTTTATTAGTATAGCTAAAACACAGTGGAACCGAGCTTACATTTTTTCTTTAGGCAAATTTAAGTGAAAGCTTTTAGTATTTTGCTTTGTTTACATGCATTACAGAGTATTTTGTTGAGTGAAATTGATATTAGTCAAAGCAGGCATGCTGAGGCCGTGACCTTTCCACAAATTAAGTTAAGCTACGGCTCTGCCAGTTGTAAAACTGGCAGAATAAAGAATATTCCTTATGAATACTTCCAAAGGATAGGACAAAAGAAAAATCATGAACAGTTAGGAGATGAAGATTAAACTGAATGAAAACCTCTAACAGTCTTTTTGGATGTTAGGTCACCAATTTGGTTACTGTACCAGCCAGTGAGTGTTGGTCTGAAACCCTAAATTTTCTTCATTTCTTTTCTTTTTCAATGGTGGTATCTGAAGAGAGCTACCACAATGTGGCATAGCTGCCTTTCTGCTTAAGGAAGCCAGAGACCTGAAAAGATAAACAATATAGGTAAAAATTGAGATAGAATCACAATCATTCCCTGTACAGATTTAATGAATTTTGTTTCCCAGTATGTGGCTTATATTACATGTTTGTCTATTTATCAAATGCAATTTGTTTTTTTAATATGTTCTGTTTTGTTCTGTTTATTTTCTTTTTTAATCAGGTTTAAGGGCTGGTCTAGCTGCTTCCATTGCAGGAAGTTCAATTATTAGCAAAATGTTGCTAGCAAACATCGATCCATTTGGTGCTACGCCATTTATTGACCCAGATCCAGATTCCTTGTAAGAAATGTTTTTTCTTCCAAATGTACTGTTTTGCTTTACTTTGCTTTCCTTAAGGGCATCCTTCTTATGTTTTTGTAGTCTCTTGTTATTTTGCATGATGAAGTTCTTGTTTGCTGTCATTTGGCAGTAGACCTCAGTGTCTGAAAAGAAGCTGGATTGTGCTGGTTAGGTTATGAATAGTGCAAATTTTTTGCAGCCGCTGAAAATAAGGGGAGAGATTTTTTCTCTTATTGCTTGCTCACCTGGAGGAGGAAGACAGTAGTCTTTCAGAGCTGGGTTTTTCAGCCCAAACCAGTTTACTCAGGAAGATTCAGAGGAAAGATCTCTTGAAGTGTCTTAGTTCGTATTCCGTTCTGTGACCAATGACAATCTTGGTCAAAGATGTTTGTGTGTCCAGGTTCTGTACAAATGTACACCTAATTTTGTCTTTTCCTCTAACAGGGAGGGATATTCAGAAAAATGTGTCATGAACAACTACTTTGGTATTGGATTAGATGCAAAAATTTCACTAGAATTTAATAACAAGCGAGAAGAGCACCCTGAAAAGTGCAGGTAATCTAAATGTCAGTAACAGAGCCAAGATGTTTCCACTCTTTCTTTTTCCTTACTTCTTTGTATGAATTTCTTAAATTCTTTTCTTTTTCTACAAATACAAGACACAATAATGTGTATATGTCAATATGTGAATCTTGTTTTGCCTCCTTTCAGAAGTCGGACGAAAAATATGATGTGGTATGGAGTTCTTGGCACAAAAGAGCTACTGCAGAGAACTTACAAGAACTTAGAACAAAAAGTTCAGCTTGAGGTAAATTTTATTTATGAAGAGAGTTGCTTGCACAATGTGTAGTGAAGAATTAGTGCTTGCTTTTGAAACCTGTTAGCGTTCTTGTGTCAACCCAAGCTGACCTCAAAGGCACTGTGTAAAGATGTGCTATGTGAAAGTTGGTTCTCCAAGTCATGTTTTTGAGTAAAATGTCAGTACTTTAAGATCACAAAATACCCAGAATTATGTTTCTTGTCATTACTGGGTTGAAAAAAAAAAAAATTGTATAGGTAGGATATATTTCTTAATGTTCACTGCATCAAAAGAGAGACCAGGTTTTAAGGGCAACAACAGAAATGACCATAAAATAAGAGAAGAAAAGAGATAAGGAGTCTTAATCCTTCAGGTTGAATTTAAAGTATCTGAAAGCTACACATATAGGGAGAGCACATAAACAGTAAAAAATTCCTGGCAAAAGAGAGGAGATTCTGAATATGCATCACAAGAAGCCCAGCTGCACCAGTAGGGACTTTCTCTAGTAGTCACACAAAAGAAGCACAGTGTTATTACAGCAACAACAAATTACATGTCTAAACATAATTATTCTTTGGCTTTTAAGTTCTAACATAAAATCTAAGTCTTCTACTTGGTACTAGGAACTTAAAGGAGATATAAATGATTCCCAAATGCAGAAAAAGACTGCAAGATGGTTACTGTGATTTTCACCCAAAGAATATCTAAGGTGGATTTTGACAGAGAACATATATAATTTCTCTTTTTATTTCATGCTAAGTATTTCATTTAGAAGTTTATGATATTTGTATGAGGGTAACTTTTTAAGTTGAAAGAATAATTTTAGGTTACTGGAGCTCTTTCTCACTTTGAGATTTAGGAGGATTTTGTCTGGTAGCAGCAGATTGCTGTTAGCTAAGGATTGAGTAATTATCAAGGAATTATGCAGTAGTTAGCAAATATAATGATGGGAAAGAACGTTATGTATACTGCAGATTGAATTCTAATTTAAGGATCTTTTGAATTGGATTCAAATAAGATTCAATAATACTGCTGACCTTTCCAAAATTATTTTTCAGTATTTCTGGAAGTAAAAATTTCATATTTACTGTTGCCTTGCACAATATTACGTATATTATGCCCACATATTCAGGCATTAGAGGCAGACCTTTACTATAACACAAATGGCTGTGCAGCATCTATTAATATCACACCATACTTTGGATACTGTCACATCTTGATTAAAATGTTACAGTCTGTCTTGTTCCTAAGATTAAATCACAAAAAGAGAACACTAAGCACGTTTGGGAAATAATTTGCATCTCTTTCTCCTCCTGATAAAGGTGCTACAGATTTTGTCCTTATTTCTTTAGATTTTCTATTTCATTTGTATAATTTTAATATCCTTCTGTGGGACTGGTAATGTGCAGTAATCCAGCAATCTTCATTAAAGGCAGCTTGACCTGCAACTTCATGGTCCATAAAGTGACACCTGGGTCCGGAATTTACCACCTTGTGTTTCTAATTTGCTTCAATTCCATGCCTGTGGCACTGCTGGAGGATTTGACTTTTGACTCCCAGTGGAATGCTTTGAGATCATTGAGCTCCCCTCTGCAGGCAGTTGTACTGCTGTAAGTCAAGAGTGATTTCGCTGATGTCTGTAAATTTACTCTTGACCAAAAGTGAGATTGACTTATGTCATCCCAAGATTGTGTTGAATAGGACATGGAGTTGTTTATGGGTTTTGGGAGATAAAGAAGTAAGAAAGAAGGACTGAATGGTTGGACATAAGACCGACCTCTTATCTACAAAATCAACAACTCCCATCCACAGCCAGGGTGACACCTGTGGGGTCAGTCCTAGATTTGTCTTTGCACTTTTGGGAGGAGACTGAAATTATTTTTACAGGAAGTCAGCAATACATGCAAACACTGACAGCTAACCACATGTTTGTGACTATTCCAGAAATATTCTTGGATATTCCTGACACAACCCCCACCGCCCCTGGCGTTAAATGGACTTGACTAAATAACAAGTCTGTTGCAATTTTGGGAACGCTGACATAGGATGGAAGACTAGTTACTGAATGTATAAATGAATCTTTTTTTATGTCCTTGGCAATCTTACTGTGTGCACTCAGGGAGATTGATTTTTTTCACTGCAAAAAGATTTTTAATCCTTGATGGACTGACTATGCTCTAAGTGCATAAGAAATTTCCTAACAAGGGATGTGAAAATGTTTCTTTCAAGACTCATTGAACACCAGTGCTGTAGATACTACAGCATGTAGATCTACACATTTTTTAGCTCTGCAAAAATCAGTGCTAAGATTGGAAAGAAGAGGTTTTTTTTACAGGTGCTTCTTTGCATGGAGGGAGTAGTCTTGTGTCAGACCTCTTAATGACTTTGCTCTCCCCTGCCAGCTCTGTTGAAGCTTTGTGTGCTACAAATGGCTGATTACTTTTGTCATATTATTTATGTACTGAAGGAGCTTTTATCCATTACAGTGTGATGGACAGTACATCCCCCTTCCAAGCCTGCAGGGCATAGCTGTGCTAAACATTCCCAGCTACGCTGGTGGGACTAATTTCTGGGGTGGAACCAAAGAAGATGATGTAAGTAGCATTTAAGAGACTTAACCTTCTGGGCAAAACCAGCAATAAATATAGTGAACTGCTTTTCTCACTTGATTTTAATAGTACTAGCATATAGATTGGATAACAAGTTTTATTTGAGGAGGCTGTTTCAGTTCAAAATGTATTGCTGTTTTTTTTTTTTACTGAAAATATATTCCATGATGTTTTGCTGTCCATTGTCTTCTGTCATGTCCATTCTAGCAGACATGTTCATAATAAAGCATAATTATTTTGTTTTTTAAATGGTTCTATGAATATTTTTAGAAACTAATTTTATAAACAGAGACACAAATAATTTCTCTCTATATTGTTTTACAGACGTCTGTAAAAAAGGTTTTTGAAAGCATAGATTCCTCTGTTTGCCATAGTCTAACAACAGGCAAGGTAGACAGGATAATCACTCAAAGTTTATACCTTAATTTTCTTCTTGTTCTTCAAACAGCTTTGCTGTGAGGGATGGTGATTCAGAAAATGAAGACTGATGCATTTAGTGACTGATAATTTAGTGGGAGTAGTAAAGTGGTTTTTGAATATTTTTTTCAATGAACCTTTAAAATACTTTAAGATACCTTTTTCCCCTTTTTTCTTTCCTAAGAAAAGTTTAGTTTCTTCCTAACTCCTAAGAAACATTTCACCACATGGATACCTAAATGCCTTACAACCTGGAACAGTGTTACTGCCTCTATCCACTTCACTCACAGTGCACCAACTGTAATTACGAGCAGATTATCCTAATCTGCATGTCCTGATTTAGTGTGTGATGTCTGAATCACCTAAAACTGTAGTTGCAAACTGGCCTGTGATTTTAGTGTAGACAATCCATGATTTTTTTGCCAAAAAGTTTTGGGTCTCTCGTGAGTTGTTATCCTTTCATTTTTTAATACACACATACGAACATACATATAGATAATATACATAATTTAATATAATATATTACAATATCTATTATATATAATTGCCTGTTTATATTATAATACATATATAATTGCATACATATATGTATGTTTTATACATGTGTATATATATAGACACACATATAAAAGTGAAAAAAGAATTTTAGACATGTTTTAGTGTCCTTTTCTTATTTTTGGTATATGTCAGAGGATGGAAATTTTGTTTATATCTGGCAATGGATATCTAAAATTTTTATATATACTCCATGTTCATAGTCATACCATGAAAACTGCTCTAACATCTGTTCAGCCCCTGTTCAGGAGTTTATTTTTCTCCCTGAACTGCTTCAGTGAGAGAGAAGATCTGTCCTAGCTTTCATACTGCTATACAGCAAATGTGTAAGTCATGGAACAGTTTTACTATTAGTCTTCTAGTGAGCAGATGTGGCAGCAGAATGACATTTTTGTTCTGGACAGAGCTGGGAGCATAATTCACTGCTTTAGTGCAGTCTTGAATGACTCTTCATTGAAAGGTGGTGGTGATGGTCTGAAATGCTGCTGGTTTTTCTTGTCTGGACAAATGAAAGATGTTGCCTTGACAGCTGTGATTATTGCTGAAACATTAGCAGTGAGCCAGGCAGAGCATCTGTACCCTGACTGGCTTGAGCAAGACTTGTTAAGGCATGTTATTTTGGTGTCCAGAAGACAGTCTGGAAACATGACCTGCAACAGGAAAGAAGTAAATTTGGATGTTGATCCATAGAGACTGGTTTGCCTTTAAAAGAAAAAAAGGAGGAAAAAAAAGATTGGTTTTCAGTACAGATATTACTGGTGGAGAGACACAGAAGAAGACTGGGTTGTGTTTTTCCTGCCCTTTTGCTGAAATGGCAACACAGAGTAAATGAAATTTTACAAGTACTTTTTCTTAACACATGCCAGAACTAGCCCTGTGAATGTCAGTTACTGGATCAAGAACTCTCCACACTTTTTCTCATGGAATAGCATAATCACCATCTTGGTTCTTTTCAAGATGTTCATATACTCATGCAGAAAATGGAAAAAATTCCATGGAAGCTGCAAAAAAAAAGTCGGCTGGAGAAACTGGGATTTTCTCATCTGGTCTCAGGTGTTTCTGATGCAGCTTGCTCTGCCTAAGGTGCCAAGTGAGGGAGTCCAAGTACTGCTCAGAGGCACTATCTCCCTACCCTTTAAACTCTTCCTGGAGTGATTTCTCCTGCTGATTTTTCACCCTCATTGCTCCCTATTGCACATCAAGATGAAATGGCCAAGCTTCAAGTGACCTTAGTGTGGTATCACCCACCAGACCCAGCTGAAGTCCAGCCTGAGATCTGTCCTGTGGCTGAATTCCCCGGCAGGACACCAGGTGGCAAGACTTCCTGCACTTTATGTGAGCGTGTGGAAATTCAGTACCTTGGCTGCATAGGAGGACATGTGTTCCATACAGAAGTGGTTTTCCTATTTACAGTGGATAATTATACACAGCACAAACAAGATTGTCTTCAGTATCAAAGCTGTGTTAAACAAAGCAGAGCGTGGACTTGGATGTTGGGTTCCAGAGAATTCACTATACAAACATAGAAGCACTTCTGAGAAGAAAAAGACAGCATTACTTCTCTTACCTTCAAGAACCTCTTAGATATTAAGTACATTAACCAAGCAGAGATTTGAATTGGCCTTTCATCTTGCCTTGAAAAACATTTTTTAATCTGAATGCTGAAACATGCCATCCTTCCTATATAAGGATATGCCTTGTCATTCAGATACTTTATATGCTATCGCATTGCTGTTTCAAATAATATTTGCCTGTTGTCTGTGGTCACTCATGTGACTTTGGAGAGACAGTGTAGTTATTGTATAATAGAGCATTTAAATGTTGGAAACAAATCTGTAAATGAATCTGTGTTTCATTGCAATCTAAGCAATGGATTTGCCATCAAAAATGGAATACTTTCTTTTCCTCACAGATATTTGGAGCTCCATCGTTTGATGATAAAATCTTAGAAGTTGTTGCTGTATTTGGCAGCATGCAGATGGCAGTGTCCAGAGTCATCAAACTGCAGCACCACAGGATAGCTCAGGTTTGTTGCTTACTTGCAAGCACGCAGGATAGTTGGCAGCAGTTTGGGATTCTGGCAAGTAGCAGGACTCTTGATGACCGCCTCTCTATACGTTAATAAAGTGCTGACAATGTTTGGTTTTTAGTGGGTAACAAATTGTCTTCAATGATGAATGAAGTATAGGAGGGCTTAATTCCTGAGACAGTTCTGGAGAGAAGCCACAGCTCCTCGTAATCAACAGATTACAGGTGGCCTGTCAGTCTCACCAGTATTTATTGCCCTGTAAAATAACGTGTTTGTTCTTTTCCAGTGTCGGTCAGTAAAGATCACCATACTTGGTGATGAAGGGGTTCCAGTGCAAGTCGATGGAGAGGCATGGATCCAGCCCCCGGGAGTTATTAAGATCATACACAAAAACAGAGCTCAGATGCTAACACGAGACAGAGTATGTTGCAGAAAGAGCTACCACTGATAACATTGGTTTCTGTAATAATTTGTTTCAGTTACAGTGTGAACAAAACAGTGCTTACAAAAATGTTTTATAACTATTTATATAATTCATACAGTTACTTACAGTTGTATAATTTCTATAATGAGCCGGATAGAGAATTATTCTTTTGTGTAAGTGGCAAAGCTTTGTTAATTTTTATTGGGTTTATTAGTGCTGTTCCTATATTCTTATTAATATATAGTAAGAATGGTCAACATTTTATCTATTCCTTCCTTCCTGCCCTCCTCCCTCCCTCCCTCCCTTCCTCCCCTTCTACTGCTTCTTTCTTTTTCTCTAGGTGTGTTATACCAGTCACATACTGGAAGTTTTAGCACAGTTGGATAAATAGCAAAGTTCTACACTGTCCATTTTTCAGAATAGCTTTCTGCAGATTTCTCTCCTGTATCTCTCTGTCCTACTAATCCCCCTCTCCCCCATGAGCCAGTCTCAGACAGAAGAGACACAAGCAGAACCTAGTTGCAAAGCCACTGGAGAGTTCACACTTGTCTAGGATTATTGTGTGAAAGGTACAACTGCCCCTCAGTTCTCCATCCACTAACTGGATCTTGGATTTAGGGTGGAGTTAATGGCATTCGAACTCTATTTTAGTAAATTTGGTTTTTTTCCCCACCATTTTTAATATTTGAATGCTGTATCAGTTTTGGATTTCAATCTTGCTATCCACACAAAATGTGCTTGCATTAGGGAATCACAAAATTCTGGAATTATTTGGGTTGGAAAAGACCTCTGAGATCATTGAGTCCAACCATTATCACTGTCTTTGTGTTCTTATTGGTTTGGAAGACACATTTTTAGGATAAGAGGGCAGAGATAGAGCAAAAAGCTTTCAGAAGTGATTTATTCTCTATACTAAATTTAAAAAATTTTGAATGTAAAGTTATTATTTAATCAGGTTGTACTATTTATATAAAATTAAATCATGCAGTTGTTTATTTGTTAAATTAAACTAAAATAATTATAATTTAAATTTATGTAAAATGTAAAACTAAAATTTTTAATGAGTAAGAATACTCCAAGTACTGTGAATTGAATGTGTAATTCATTTTGATTAGGCCTTTGAAAACACCCTGAAGTCTTGGGAGGACAAACAGAAGTATGATTCCTGCAAACCTGTCATTCGATCTCCCTTGTACCCTCAGCAAGCTGTTGAGTTGGCTACAGAAGAAGAAGTTGCACAGATCCAGCTATGCTCACAAGCTGCAGAAGAACTTATTACCAGGTACAGTAAAATTAATAAATTGGATTGGTAACCTAGACAACAAGACTGAATTATTAATGCAAATTCATACATACACTGAGAAGTGTACATTTTCCCTGGTTTTTGATTGTTTTGTTGCCACTATATCAGCTGTTTTTTTCCAATTTAAAAATTTGATTTTATTTTTAAGGCTCAGCTTCTTTTTGTGTGCTTTTCCTAAGTATTTTTTAAAATTTTATTTATGTGTTTTTCTGTTGGTTTTTTCTTTTTTGTGTCTGAAAACCAACTTTCTGAAGTAGCAACAGAAATGAAAACTGGAAAGTTTCTTTGCAAAAATTGAAGCTTCTTTTTCTATGGAAAAACAAAAATACAATTATTGGAAAAAACCCTCTGGAAGTCAACTCTAGAAGTCAACAGGATGGACACTTCAGTCATTCATATGGGCTGAGATAAAGAAAAGCTTTTTTTTTTTAAATCAGAACATTTTATAAAGCTGCTATTCATTTTATCATAGCAACAAATTATCTTTAGAATCAAAATCACCGAAAATATAAGAAAGGAAAAGCTACATACTCTATACTGCAGACATAGAAGAATAATTTAGTTTACCAATTACCCAAAGTGAAGTTTAGCCAAGACAGCTTAAAACCTTTACTGTTCTTGAGATGATCTGGAGGTTGTAGTTACAACTGGACCTCCCACAATATTAAATGGTTGCAGACAATTTTCATGCCAAATCTGAAGGATATGCCTTGTGAAAGAGGTGTAAATGTTTTTAGGATAATTTCAGGTAAGTTACTGTAATGTGCTAGAGTTTTCCTCTGTAATTTATTTGAATTAATAGAGCAACATGTTTTGGTCTTTTTTTTTTTTTTGTATAGCATTAGTGTTCTAAGACAAATAAATGTATCTCAATATTTGTACCATCATAAATAATCTGTGTGATGGATATAATTTATATGAGGTGCTATATTGCTTGAAGAGATGCTTGACTTTCAATTTTTGTTAAAAAGGACTATATTTTTCTAAGAGTGTTTTGTGAAACACATCTTTGTGTACTTTCTCATCTGATGAAGTTGTGTACTCAAGTATTATTCTTTAAAGAAATTAAGAAATATTATTCTCCTTTTTTGATGTTTTTGTAGGATCTGTGAAGCTGCAAAAGTACATGGCCTCTTGGAGCAGGAGCTTGCTCATGCTGTTAATGCATGTTCACATGCATTAAATAAAGCCAACCCAAGGTTTCCTGAGGTAGGGAAGAACAGAGATTTATGTGCAAGTAAATCAGATATAACAAGGGTGCACAAGCTTGTACCTTGGGGGCTGTATTATAATCCATGTCTGTGGATGCATTCACAGACATTTTCATGCTTAATTGCTATCCAAGAGTTATACAGGGAAGGCAAAGGGGCTGAGGGGAAATGAGTTTCCTGGTTCCTCTCTTCACACTAGATAATCTGGGTGTTTTTAGGGATTGGACCCAGAAAAGATTAATTAGGTAGAGGCTGTCCATTTCTAACCTAAATTGACACATGGTAAATATATTAGTTGACATTTGCTTCTTTAAGTATGGTTAGTAGCTTACTTCTGCTAAGGATAGGGTGAAAATTTGGAATCAACAGTCATTGTTAAATGAGATTCACAACTTTTCTGATGGCCTTTGTCATATGTGGATTGATATGGTGGTTGGTCACTTGATGATCTTCAGGATTGTATTACTGTCATTCTAAATGAAGTTGAGGAAAAGACAGAAGATAGATACCACATTTTTGGTTTCTATTCTCAGCGCTGAACAGGTTGTCAGTTTAAAGCTAAACTGATGTATTTCTCCTAGGAGAAGGCACTTAAGATCTGTGCTGTAGACCAAGAGTACTTACTCTAAGTCTGACTTGCATCACTTCAAAGAATGTTTATGCTTCTTACTCCCCAGAGCCTTACCAGAAACACTGCCATGGAGATCGCTGTCAATGTGAAGGCCTTACACAATGAAACAGAATCTCTGCTAGTAGGAAGAGTTTCTTTGGTAAGGTCACAAAACACATGGTTTTATTCCTTCATTCAGATTATCTGTGATTTGTTCATTGCTGATTTTTGTAAATTGGTGCCAAAGTGAGGACACGCTGCAAAAAGATCTATAAGGTTGATAGGAGAAGATTACACTGGAGGATTTTGTGGTTGGATGAGAATGAGTTTTGAAATCTTCTCCTAGGCTGGCATCCATCTTGCCTTGCTTCAGACAGCTAAGTCATTGCTTGGACTCTTCTTGTTAATAGTCAGTGGAGAGAAATAAGTATCCTTGTGAGGCTGATCCACACTCAGCTGTCTTGGAGGCCTATGTTAGAAAAAGATGATTTATCTTCTAGAGACATAGCATTTAAGAGAACTTCTGTTGTACTATTATGTGATTATCTTCAGAGTTTGAGGAGAGCCTGGGGTGAGAGCTATTTAGACTCATACACTCAGCTTCTACAGATATAATCTGGGCAAGTAAATATCACTCTTTAATACCTGTCAGGAGGTATTTTATAATCTTTAACTGGTAAGTGTTTAGTAAACCCCTATTAGTACTTGAAGACTTTGCATCTTCTTTGGCAAGTGTTTCTGTCCCTAAAATGATGAAGATTTCTCAACAATTGTATCTGGATGTATAATTAGAAAACTTCGGTAATGACATTGTGAAGAAGAGAAAGATGTCAGGTTTTCTATGCAGGTCCAGTTTTACATTAAGAAGATACTCAGTAGGAGCAGTTACATTTTCTTTAGATTCAAAAGCATATTTATTACTAACTTGTTTATTTAAGTGTTGTAATTAAAAATGTATATTAATAGGATATTTTCCTTTAGCTGAGTTAGGGTATGAAACTTACTGCAGGTTCACATACCTTTTTAAACAAGTGGTAAATGGTATGAGTCTATTTTAGAGTAACCAAAAGTAAATATAGTCTAAAGGCTAATAATCATTTAAGTTATAGAAATAGTCAAAGATTAGGTTCACGTTTTATTTTCCAGTTTTTCAAAGGGAAAATTAGTTCGTTAGATGTTTTTGTCCAAGTAAAGGGAAAAAAATCTGCTGGGTTTTTTTTCAAATTGCTATTGCTAATTCCATCTATTTCAGGTTTAGTGGGGAATTAAAATAGAATTAAAATAAATTTTTAAATTACAAAAATTGAAATAATTTTGGAAAAGGAATTAGAAGAAAACATTTAAGTTGGTGATGCCATACTAGGACTGGTGAAATTTATTGAGACAGTCTGGAAATAATGTTATTATGGAACCCTTCCCATGGAAACATTACCTTTTCTGCAGCAGGTTGTGATCTCATTGTGTTGTTGAACTGGGCCCTTGCTCAGGCTCCCAAGCTTGATTTCAGTCATTTTTCCATTTCTGAATTTTTACATGTTGTACTTCTGCTTCTCATTATGGTTGTGCAAATATCTTCATGAGGCTACGTCAAGCCCTTTTTTAAATAAAAGGGCTGTTTGGAACATACCAAGATAATATTCCAGCAGTGTCCATTATGCTCATTTGACATCAAGCTCTCTTAGAACAGTATTTCACAGTCACAGTACAAGGCACCCTGGTTAACCTTATTGCCACGTATTTTATAAGTGCTGAGGCTGCCTGTATGTTGGTCCCTCGTTCTGCTAAAATAGAGACAGATGAAGTGTAAGATGTTGCTTGATGCATCGGCCGCTCCCATCATAAACTGTTCTCCTAAGGATCATTCTTCTCTGACAACGACAGACATTCTTTCTCTCATATCTCTTCACTTCTCCCTCATCCCTCTTTCCTATGATCAAAGCTCTTGAGAGCAGTAAAATCATGTCTTTGTTGCTTATACTACTTGGTTTAACCTCAACCAGCAACTAAGCTAGTACACTTGGAAAGCTGCTGCTTCGGTTGCCATTTACTGGCTATTGAGTTTTGCTGTTACAGCTCCTGAGGAAGAGAAAAAAACTTTAAATACATATAAAACAAGTCTGTGATTCCTGCCACTTCCTGTAAGAACTGTGATCAACAAAGTCCATACAACAGTATGAGCATTAGATCACAACGAATGGTAAAATACAATTTTTAGTGAAATGATAATATCATAAGATCGCAGAATGATTTGAGGTGGATGGGACCGTAAGGATCTTCTAGTTCCAACTCCCCTTTCATGGACAGGGACAACTTCTACAGCTGTCAAGATGGGACAATGAAGCTGACTTGTGGAATCTCACAGATGCTTATGGCTAGAATACAGTTTGGAAAAAATTAAAAATACTGTCTTTTGTCTAGATAATTTCCAAATGCACTGTTTTCATTTTTTAATTTTAAAAAGCATTCCAGTCTGAAACATGGCACAGTTTTCAAATGTATTAAGGGAAACGTATGATGGAGTGTTTCACTTCAACTGAATAAAGTTATCTGAACTCACTGAAATAAAATATTTTCATATCAAAAATTTAAATAGGGAAGGATTTTAAAAATCTTTTATTTTTATTTCATCTTTCATAGTGTGAATTTTTATCTTGGAAATAAGATTTTCCAAGATGTTGTAGGAGGAGAATTTGCCCTGAATTGCTGATTCTTTCTGTACCAAAATTATTATTTTGGCTTTATTTCAGGAGCACCATCAGATGATAATTTTTTTTTCCCCCAGGCAAAACATTCTCTTCTGAGAATCAAGCAATTAGATACATGCTTGTTGAGAGAGACTGAATTCTTTTCTTTGTTAATTTATAGAAAATAGATGACTTGAGTAATTTCTCAGAATTGAAAACACAAGAAAAGTGGCTCTTTCCCTGTGCTCCAAATTAACTGAACTGTTCACATGGAAAAAAAAAAAAGATAAGACAAAATAAAGATTGAAGTCTGCTTATGGACACCTGATTCTCTGAGCTTTAGCAGAGAAAATAACATGATAGCAAAGGGAGCTTATATTTCCAGTATCCCTATACTAGACAGTAAAATCTTACCAAAGATGGTCTCTTCTTTGAAAGATGGGAACAGATGCAAACTACTGAAGCAAAGGAAAGAAGTTTTTGTTAGGTAGGATAAATTAATGGGGTCTGTAATTTATCATCAAACTCCAAGAATGTCAAAATCTTCTTCTGGCACTAGAGATCCAAGATTTTCTTAAAACTCCATTTAAAAAATGCATTCACTAGGATGTAACAGAACTAGATCCTTTCAGAAGGATATTCTTCACTGCTTTGGGACTACTTTACTTTAAAGAGAGAAATAGATGTTCAGATTGCTTTATTAATGATTCCAAGCAACTTGGTCTAGGATTCAACTCTTTTCCTCAAAATGGTATTTCAGCAATCCCATATATGCTCAAAACATATTTTCAGAGGCTTGGCTGCCTGCCTTACCTCTTCCACACAGGTTCACTCACACAACAGCTGCAGAACAGTTTTCAGACTGGAGTTTTAAAGGAAATAGGTATCTCTGTAGGGTTCTCAAAGTCTTAATAGAGCCAAATTAATGTAGGTCATGAAGTCCCAATGCTTTTAAACAGCCACCCCTTTCTTTTCCTCTTTGGTCTTTACTGATGTCCTTGTCTTCTTGTCTCCTGCCAGGGAGTCCTTCCCACCCTCAGCCAGCAGCAGTGCCTATTGGTCCCTGTCTCACCTATTTAGAATGAGAAGTGCAGGTATCAGACCACCAGTGGAAGACCTTTGGGAAAGGAGCATCTTCAACAAGATCCATTTCCTCTTACTTGAACATGAGAGAGTGATCTACCATATGAACACATTTGCAAAAAATAACTAAGGCTTACTACCATCTACTCAATTTTTTTACACCACTTTTCATACAAAGATTTTCCAGATGCTTGCTCTTCTCAGCAGGTTTCCTCTCCCTTGTGTTGGTAGTTTCCATTTCTAGTGTGTCCTCGTGGTGGTGTTTTCAAGTAACTCTTGCTCCGTAAAGACTCAGGAGAGTAGTGAAGGATGACAGAGATTGACAGCTATGTCCAACTGGTCTGCACCAAAAGTCTCAGCTGTCTTAGTCATCCCTTTGTGACTGGGACCATACTAAATGTAGTGGCAGGGTGGTCTTACACATCTCTGAAGGAAAGTCTAATTTTGGAAGATTATTTGTTCTTCACCATTTGTTGACACTCACCATGAAGTAGTTATCTGTGTGTGTGGTAACAAGATATCTAGATTTAAATGTTAAATCTCAATGAAACTAAAAGTCGTATTTTTCTGGCCTGTTTATGAACAGCAGTTAGAAGCTCCCCATGAAGAACTGTTGTCTGATGCTTTGCACAGTGTGGAAATAGAGTTGAGAAAACTTGCTGAGATTCCTTGGCTTTATTATGTTTTTCAACCAAATGATGATGAGGTAAGTTTGATTAATACATCCTGATTTTTATTGAACTTAGTTTTCTTTTGATAGGGAAAGGTAAGTTACAGCCTTTCATGATCTGGTGAGGAACTTTCAGTAGTGATGCTGGATCATTTCTGTCTGCTGTGAACAAACTTCTAAGCTTAGGGCTTTTTTTTGGTGTTTTGTTCCCTTTTGTGAATGTAAAGGTTTTGACTGCTAAATGAATAAATGAAACATGTATATTTAATTTATATTTAATAATTCAAACATGTATAGAGTTAAATCCTGACATTATTCTTTACAGAAGTAAATTTGGGTCTTGCTTTTTGAGATTAACTATGAATTAACATCACAAGCATATTATTTAACTGTTGTTTTCTCTTAATTAAAGGTAACTATGCCTCTTTTGTCATGCAGGATCCCCCTCTGGATTACGCTAAAAGAAACAACAGAAGTACAGTGTTTCGTATAGTGCCAAAGTTTAAAAAAGAAAAAGTTCAGAAACATAAGACCAGCCCTCAGCCTGGTATGTGTTTTGAATTTGCAAGAAAAGTAGTAGTATTTGCAGAAAATGTGATTTTATGCGATTTTTTGGTAAGGCGTGACATGACTTACCTAAGACTAAAGTCAAAGTGAAAAGCAGCTGAGCTAACTGGCATCTTCATTAGGATAAATATTTCTTTCAGTGCATTTAGAAAGCATTCAATAGGACCCCAATACTTCCAAGTGAACCAAAGAACTACTGTGAAAATACTTAGAAGTTTTATCATGCAACAGGATCTGTGTCTTTGCTGGTGGTTACATTCGATTTACTCATAGGCATACAAGCCATGGGTAAACACATTGTTTCCCTGTGAAGCTCCAATTCAGGTTTTTCAGGTTAGTTTTAGGTGTGAAATAGTTTTTATCACACTGGTTTAATTAACCAGTTATTCTTAAATTTTGGATGGGTTATATGCTCAATAAATGAGACAGCTCAAACAAAAAATCATGATAGTCAATACTGATTTTTTAATTAGAAGTTGAACAAACTCCACTCTCCTCTCTTCCCATTTTTATTTGTGAACTTTCTTCCTTAAGATTATGTCCAGGAGGTAATCAGTGATTAGATGGTCTTAAAACTGTTTCTACATCTTTATTTTTCAAATGAATGGTTGATCACAATCTGCAAAATCTTGCAGTTGTTGATCAGATGTAAGTTTCAGATAAGATGTCAGATTTCTCTTCATTTTAAAGTGAAGCGATCAGCATTGAATGAAGTTGCAAAATTATAGCAATAAGTAGCATAACTATTTTTTTAATATGTGTGGTCTTAATAGGACTAATGTGGGCAACTAACCTTAGAGAACAATGTTTTACAGAGAGCTTCTTAATGGCCTGTGTAACACAGTAGCTTAAAGAGTACTTTTTGTCTTAAGAATACTAGAATCTGTTAATTGAAACTGGACTTGCTTGCTGCCATTGCTATATTTGAGGTATGGTTGCTATTTTAATTTTACAAGGGTAATTAGTTTTTGAAGGCTTCTCCTCTCCTTGGATGACTACTAATAAATTAATGGCATAAAGCTGAACAACATTAGACTTTGCGTCACTGATCCTAAGCTGGTTTAATGTGAATTTATTGGGACATGAGGTTTTAAAGGCTTTACTGAAGAAACAGGAGTAAAGCTGAAAGCATGGCTGCAAAGCAAAGAACCCCAACTTTGTTTAGATACTTTCTCATGTTAACTGCTAACCTGTAACCTGCATGTAAAAAGGAAATTGTCAGTTTTTGTGGAAAAGACACCTCTAACCTTTCCCTTTGCTAGCACGGCAATTCTACTCTGTTTTCCACTCTCTTTGGCCTAACCTTTGCTTGTGATGCATTTGAGCATGTAGAAATTAAGGGGGTTTTGCTCTTAACTTTGGTAGTTCAAAAATGGGGCACAGATGAAGTTGCTGCTTGGCTGGATCTGCTCAGTTTGGGAGAGTACAAAGAAATCTTCATCAGCCATGACATCCGAGGCTCTGAGCTTTTACATCTGGAAAGGCGAGATCTTAAGGTATTTCCTTTGTGCTACTTTTCTGCTATTGACCATTTTCTTTGAAACAACAACAACAAACTTTTCTTCTTTCCTTGCACTTGTCATTGCTTGTAGCTTGGCTTACACTGTGCAAATATGCAATAAACTAATATGCGCTGTCCTTGGGCCTGACTTTCTGAAGTGCTGACTTGAACTCACAACCAAGAATATCTGTGTTATCCAAAATTTCCTTCTTTTTTTTTTTTTTTTTCCCACTTTATGTAGAATGATAGTGTTGCAGTTTATGTCAGAAGGCATAGGAGAAGCACATTTGATATCTTACTGGCATCTGTGTAATATAATGTTTTCTTCAAGAGTTCACTGTTTCCTTTAAACATGATCAGTATGGATCAGTTGATGGTGGTCATAATAATTTTGAATCTATCTCTTGCAAGGGCTGATCTACTCCACATGATTTGTTGTGTATATATTGGATATGGTGGATATGAGAGAGAGAAGAAGCTTAATAAATTGCAGCATTGGGCTTACATGGTGTTGGTGTTTGTGTGTCAAAATAGGTTTTCTCATCCCTGGCCGACCTCTGATTTTGGCTGCATAAATTCTTAAAAAAGAGTATTTTATTTTGACTCCAAAATTGTAAAACTTTTCTCCGCTGAGGTCAGATAGATAAGTTTTGCAGGGAGAAATGTTATCCAGCAGTTTCAGGCTGTTATTTAAGCTTGCTGGTCGTTTTCAGGAATGACTTAAGTGCATCCATTATATGTAATAGCAGCTATATCCTTGGGGATTCATTACATTACTTTTTCCAGGAACTAGGTAGTAATGAGTTCTTGGTAATGTGTTTTGCAACTGCTTTCAGCACATAAGAGAGGAAATAGGATATTGTATAAATTGCAAACATTTACATTTAGAGTGCAAGTCATTGCTCTAGCCACAGTGCAGTAGTCTCCAGGTAGAGACAATATTTTCATACAAATGTGTTATTTTATGTAAAGTTTTTTTATACAGTGTGAAATCCTGGTGTTATAAGGTAGTGCTTGCATTGTGTGACTGTTGCAGTAAAAAGCTGTTTCTGAAAACAGCTGTGTTTGAGATAATCTGTTTGGCTGGTGTGTATTATTTTACTCTTCGGTATTAGATTGCCTAAGCTTCTTTCCATGGAAGTTAAATTCCTTTCTTTCAGAGTAGTTCTGGACAGAGAGGGACAGCTTCAGGACAGTCCCTCCCTGAAAAAATTTAGAAATAGAAAAATGTCCAAGCAATCCACCACAGTGTTCCAGTGATGGATGTTGCAAGTCCCTGTTCTGAATGGGTGCTGCACAATCTTAAAATTCAACTGAGAAACTCAGCATCACACAATGCATAGGTTTGCTAAGATGTTAAGAAAATTTTAAAAGTCCAACTCGTTGGAATAAATGATGGATGGGTAAGATCAGTGTTGAACTAGACATGGCTTCTGGCCATGCCTTATTTCTTATAGGTACCAATTTGACTGCATGCCCAGAGGACTGGCACTTAAACCAGGTAAATATCTGCAGCAGGATAATTATCAACTCGTTATCCCTGTTGCTAAGGCTCATGCTGGTTCAGTGTAAATAAAACCCCATCACAAAGGTCTATACCATGAAATATCTGAAGGCTTGTCTTAGAGGGCCTACAGAGAGCCTGCTGTCTCCTCTACCTAGTGCTGCCTGGAGACACGTAGGACGAGGAGTTGCTCTACACAGGTTGCCAAGGGCATGTCCTGAGCTAACCAAAATCTTGCTCCAGAATCACCCCATGTGCTTGTTAGCAGATGCTGAGAGCTTCCAAATCAGTGCTGTTTGTAAGCTAGGCCAGGCTTTTGGCGGGGCATGGCTTGCACTCTGTGTAAGAGCACTGAAGTTAAATAGCAGAGTTTAGCACTCATCCTGCTGATTGTGTGCAGGTCTCTGCAGGGAGCCCATCAAAGATGGCTCAGGCAGCCTGCAGTTTGCTGCCAGCAACCTGAATTGGTGCCAAGATGTTGTACTCAGGAAACGAGCAACACGTCACAAGCTGCCCTGTGAATCTTTCCTCCCTTTGGCTATTGAGATGTGCAGATGAGCCTTCAGTGCTCTTGCAAGCTATAATCTGTCTACAGCCTCTCCTCCACTGCCAGGCCCATGCTTCCTGACAAGCTAAATGGGGTCACCATTGATTCATGAGCTCCTAACTCATGTGCAATAGATTTACCTTTATTACCTTTCATGTCTGCAGAAGGAAACATTGCTGCCTATTTTAATTGAATCCTCTGGGCCCACCTTTCTTTCTGTGGTCAAAAGTAGAGATAAAAAGCAGTATGGAAAAGGATTTGATGAAACACTTTTCCTTTTGCACACATTGCTGGAACAGATTGATATGCTGACAGAAGAATCGGGCGCCTCTAATTAAATTTCTGCATAGCTTGTGAATCCCATTCTCAGGGAGCTCTGTGTGGCAACTGGCTAATGAAGAACCAGAATGCCTCTTTCCACTCAGTCCTTGCAGTAATGCCCTTTCTCCAGCCTCCTATGCCTGATTTCATTTAAGGGGATCTTAGAAATTTACACCCATATGATTTTCCTTTGCTTGAAGAATGGCTGGGCAGTGAATTGTGAATTATTCTGTAGAAACTGTAGAAAGAAGGCTTGGTGTGACTTTTTTTTAAACTTTATTCAACAAGCAAACTTGTTGAAAACTAGACTGATTTTTCTGAAATAAATACTGGCATTCTTAGCATTGATAACCATGTTCCTATGAATGCAACTTAGTCAGAACTGCAACACATTTTGTAGAACGAGGGGATGATGTCGCCTTAAAACTCCATAGCAATGTTGGTTTCCTTGGAGAAAGGGTTTCCATGCCACAGATCAACTTGATAAGCAGTGCCAGTCAAGCTAAAATCTGTGCTGAGGACTGTGACACTTCATCCTGTGTTTTGAAGTAGCATGTTTTGAAAAGTTTCTTTCATGGAAAAGGTTTGTAAGACTTGTTAGACTTCAGACATACTAGACGGCTTTTTACACTGGGGATGTAAGTAAGGTAGATTTCTCATTTAGAAGATGTTATTGTTAAGGAGTGTTTATGTAACTTGTTTACTAGTGGTGGTACATTTGGCCAAAAAATGGCCAGGAAATGGCACAGTGGTTAGGAAGAGCAGGAGAGGTGATGCTGTAGTTCTCAGGCCATAGCTGGGAAAAAAGAAAGGCTGTTTTTTTTCCTCAGACTCTGGACAGAGTCTCTTCTTCAAAACTGTATTTTAGTCAAATTGAGTTTTTTTAAATTAGATATCAAATAGATATGAACAGATTATGTAGAGGATGATGAAACCCATGCATACACAAAAATGCAGAGACATTTGAGGATCTTGTTCTTTGAATGATGGATGATTTGCTGATGTAGCAGATCCTTTTAGTCTGAGATGAGAGAATTTCAGCAAACTTCTGTGCATGAGCAGTAAACTGAGAATACTAGATAGCATCTACTATCAGAATAGTATAAATTCTGGTTTCCACCAAACAAAAACTATTATAAAAGCATAAAATTTCAGCGTTTCTGGTTGGGGATTTTTCCCCCTGGAAGTGTAGCAGAAAGTGGTCCCCCAAATTTTTTGATGAGGCTCTGAGACTTGCTGTTCTGATATGAGTTACAGCAACTTCACCTGGAACAGAAATAAACCCAAAATCTCTTGCCTCTGAATCAAAGGTGTTGTGAAATGCTTTACAAAGGTTGGTGGGAAAAGTGGCTGAGTTTTATGGGAATTTCATTAAATGTTTCTTTCCTCTGATTTTGAAGTCTGGCAGCATCTCACTATGTTGCTTATCCAACAGAAGTTCTACTCATGAAAAAATATTTTTTCTGAAGTATTTGTAAGTTCTTTAAATTGTCTGGTTTATTGTGGTTTGGAAAGTGTCCTTCTGGGTTTTCCCTTATGTAGAATTTCTTCCACATAGCAACTAGGCTATTTCATTAGTTTCAGTAGTCATGTGTGGTTTTGATTTACTTGAAAATTAAGTTTAACATAAAAAGAACGGTATTACAGAAATGTAAAATTATAAATATTACTGTCATTTTAGGATGAATTTGACTACTACCTACATTAACTCTCTTAACTTAAAACTTAGTACTACATTTGTTTATAAGAGAGATGACTATTAGAGAAAATAAAATATAAATTGGATGTGATGTGGAAAATCAGGAGTTT
Source organism: Corvus cornix cornix (assembly GCF_000738735.6). Taxonomy (NCBI): domain Eukaryota; kingdom Metazoa; phylum Chordata; class Aves; order Passeriformes; family Corvidae; genus Corvus; species Corvus cornix. The sequence goes on along the minus strand of NC_046332.1, from coordinate 57,189,097 downwards.
TTTTCAGGTAGGTTTATGAACAACACTTGATTTGGGAGCTCTTATGGACAAATCTTGAACTTCTTAATGCTGACACCTTTGTGCCAAAGTTCTGTGAAGGATGACGATCTATTTATAGTGCTGATAGTTTTTAACTGAAGAAACAACCAAGTATTTTTTCTCTCTAACATAACCAGAATTCAGTCTTGACTCTCTGAAAATTAAACCATCTGTTTAATCTTGGCTGTGCTACCTTTATAACAAAATAATTAATTCATGCCCATTTTACCACCCCTTTCTTTCAAAATTAAATACATGCTAACATTTTATAATAATATGGAATACAGATTTTCTGAGGTCTCTGTAGAAATGTAGATACAGTCTGCGTAGAGTACATACAGAGTAATATATATGGTTTCATTTTCCACTCTGTATGAGAAAATTTTTTTCAAGCTGCCTAATTATACTCCTTTCTTTTTGATGTCTTTGTAATGGAAAAATCTTCCTATTAAAATGAAATGATTTCTATTTCAGGAAAATAGTGAAACTTTTCTAAGTTTTTTTTTTAGTTATTTAGCCACAATCTATTTATATAAGGATTTTTGTACAACTGAGTAGTGTTTGACTCTGCTGATTGCTCAACACATGCATTTTAAAGACTTTTTCATAGCTGGGTTTTACAGATAAGGGAAGCAGATTTCCACCAAACTGAAGTGAAAATTCGTTAGTGTGGTGGGGGATCATTAGCACAGCTGGGCATCCCATTGTGCTTCTCTGATCATTGGACCAGTCAAAATTGAAAAAGGATGCTGCTAAAGCTATTACTAATACTGGAAGAAGTTTGCTACGAAAAATTCTTGTCTGTTGTTGCATATAGACATGGGTCTGGAAACCAATAATGGAAACATTTCAGCTGATGTGAATGATTTAGTGGTGGCTACAAGGAGATTTACTCTTGTGCTTTTTATATTTTCCTTTGGGATATGACGATCATGTTTCTGAGAATTTTTCTTCCAGCTCTCTAATCAGGAACATCCATGCTAGGAGATGTAACCCTTTTGGAATGAAAAACAAATGCTTACTCTTTCTATTGCTCTCTAAAGGGAAGTTGTCCTACATGCCTGTAGCCATTACATCCACTTTCCCTTGAGAAACTGGGGATATGTGTGTTTGTTGATTAAAGCAGACATCATAGGGCCTCAGATCAAGTGACATTGCTGGACAGAAGTTATAATCCATCACATCCTACCAAGCATTTGATTGCTGTGTTAGAGAGGAGGCGGAGATTGTTCTCTTTATTTTGCCAGAAATTGTGAAAGGTGTTTGTATGTAGAAGTTAAGCCAGAGATGTTTTTGATATATATTGAATTGCCCTGGGTTGTCACTGTTGCAGGTAAGTAATTTTTTGTCTGCCAGGCAGAGAGGGATTCAATGTATGCTCTGAGCAGTCTTTTTGTAAAGCAACTCTTGCTAACACTTCCTGGTTAGTGTTGATTGCAGTGAGCACATTTCTAGACATCTGTTGCATGGATAGATCATAATCAGTGGGTTTTCTTTTCCCCTTTTTTAAAGTAAACTTCCTTCTTTTTCTCTTTTTTTCTTTTTCTATTTTTAAATTTTCTGCAGGACCTGGGGATAACGAAAGTGGGTCATATGAAGCGAATTCTCCAGGGAATTAAAGAGCTCAGCAAGAACACCCCTTTGTCTGAAGTGTAATTATGCTGGTGCTTTCCTTAAAGAGAGAAGAGAAGTTTGCTGGAGAAGCAAAGCTGTTGCAGGCACTTGGCTGTCGTTGTAGTTTACTCTATGGAAGAATAAGCACTGGTGTTTGTACAGGCTAGCATCTCTGAATTCTTGTGTGGTGAAGAACTTGCAGAAAGAGTACGAAAGGATTTGTGCCAAAAAAAAAAAGGAAAAGGTGATACATTCTGCAAAGACATTTTCTTGGTGTGTGAATTGGCCAGTTTGGATAAGCCCAGTTTGGTAAATTGATTGGTTGATGGTGAACTGCACTGACTGGAAAATATAATCAAGAAATGATTGCTTTGCTTACATGCAGCTCAGTATGCCTCTCTCTATGCTGCAGCAAGATGCCACTGTACAGCATGAGGTCATCTGGTTATCCTTCCGAGGCGTAGCTCTGTCAAACCTCCTGTGCAGGAGACCAGGATGTTTGGAAAGTTCAACACGTGAGCCTGGCAGTGCCGCAGGTATCCAGCACTCACTGGCCATGCTAAAAGAGGGGAGAGATACCTTGTGATACCCTGAATGCAAACTATAATGCATGGTGTGCCTGCCTGAATTGTCTGTTGTTCTGTTGCATGACACATCTGATACTCTAAACACTTGAACAACTTTTTTATTGGTTTGAATGAGATTTAATTTATTGCTACTTGAGTGTCTTTTTTTTTTTTTTTTTTTCTTTTCAGTTTCAGGCACTTTTCTATTCTTCAGTGTTGTGTTATGCCTAAAATGTGTTCTACGACAAAGGGTGTGTGGGTGTGGAAACTTAGCATTTGTGCCATATTCAGCAGATTATATATGATTGAAACACTGTACAGTAAGATTTTTAAATATATCATGTACAGAAAGTTTATCAGGTAACTAACTTATAAGAATTTTTGAAAGACTGGTACCTCACAAAAATATCAATTGGCTTCTTGCATGGAAAATGATAAAGAATCTTCTCATGGTGCATTTTAATGTAGTTATTCAGTTATCTTAAACATCTGTAGCATATTTGAACTTTTAGACACTAATGGTTTTATTTATTCTATTGTTCAAAAGCAGGTTTAAAGATTAATGAAATTTTCTTAAAGGAAGATTTAATTTTATTTATCATACATAAGAAGATATTTAAAATGTAGCAGCTGATTTGATTTTTGTGGGGTAAACTTTTATTTGTTGCTAATTAACTATTAATTTAAAAATGCATCTGTGTGCATTTCTTTAAAAAGGTATCAATTTGTTTCTTGACAGCACTCCTACATCAGTAGACTGTAGAAATTAAAAAACCCCAGACTCTATGGTTTTACACTAGACATGCTAAGATGAATCACATGCAAGATAGTAATCCATGAGTGTAAACAGTTTAAAACAATTAAAACTCTCTTTGTTTAGAAATTGCTCTAGACCAGAGTTTGTAAGGTTATTTACAATTTACTTAAATGAAACAGGTTCATAATTTAATTTCCTGGTTAGCTTTCCACAAAAGTATTAATCTAGTTGGAAAATAATTTTTAGATATCGACAAAAAAAATCCTACTTAAGTGTTTGAGATGAGATGATGTTGCACCCCCTGCCAGAAAACTTGCACAGAATTGCTGTCTCCTTGCTGCTCCTAGCAATGTATCATTGCAGCACAAGGAACACTTGACTTTTACTTAATCAAGTAGCTTTGATGTTTCTTGCACGTTAAAGAGATCTTAACATCTATTTCTGTTTTCCTCATGGGCAGCAGAGTAAGGTTTCATTTGATTTTTACCAAAACTTATTTCCTCATACAAAGGGGCCAATGTCAAGTACAGCATCCTGGTTTTGCCCTCCATTTCTCATGCGTGTGACAGGAGCTGTTCCATGGCAAGTAGATGGGACTCATACCTTGGAAAGTAAAATCTATTCTCTTCATTGTTTTATTGGAGAAAAAAAAAATCAAAAGAAGCAAAACAGGTTTAATTTATATCTTATTGTAGTTCTTTGTGTTCTTGCTGCTGTAGGTTCAACAGGCACCACTCTGGGAGTTCTGTGGTTTTCTGGTTAAAAAAACAAGTAAATGGCTATTTGCTCTTACGTTTTCCATAAAAAACAAACAAAAATGCCTTTGCCAAATGATATGATTTTCATGCTGTTGTATAAAAAGCATATGCAAAAATTGGAAGGTTAGGCAAACAATGGAAAGTTTGTTGGTTTTGGTTTTATTTTAATGTACTTGATATTCACCCCTTTAATGACTTTCAGGTGACATCTGCCAAGTCTTTGTAAGTTTTATTTCCTTTTCTCTTTGGTTCTCCATAAGCTACACTGTATTTTAACATGTGGCAGCATTCTAGCATATTGATATTACAGTAGAAAACACATTTAATCTTCTGGTCTATTCAAGGATATAATACATACAACTTTCTTTGCTTTCCTGATTGTGGGATACAATCTCTTTACAACTTTCAGCCTTGCTGTATGCAATGCATTAAGATGGGCTATGGAACAGGATCTCTTCAAGTCACTGTAGATGTCTATGCTGGGTATATTAAAAAATGGGAGCTGCTTTTAGGCAGGGAAAATGGGCAAATGTTTGTAGCACGACTTTCTCATGGCACTCCTCAAATTACCTCAGTATAGGACAACTGATCAATGATCATTTTTCTAAATGACCACCAAAGAATTCAACTTTGATTGTCCTAAGCATTTTTTTTAAATGCATGAGTAGAAAAAAGCAAAACTGTAAGCATCATTTATGCTGTATTTATTAGAAGCCCAGGAAAGCAAATTTTATGCAACTCTATGCCTTAGACGAGTGGTGGCTATGAAGTGCAAATGTGTCTGCCAGGGAGGCTCAAAATATTTTACAGAGGTTCTCTGTGGAGGTCATGGGTAGTAACTGTGTTTAAGAGATTTGGCTTTTCTGAAGGCTTTTGAACACAGTGTTACTCTCTCATGATTATTCTAAGTATTGAGTTTTTTTCCTTACTGATGTAAAAGTCCCAGCTCCTAGAACTAAGTACATAAATAGCTACATTTTTTAATGAACTGTATTCTCCCTAATTTAATCCTGCTGTTAAAAAGTGCTTCAAAGCACACATCCCAATATTTCAACAAAACCAGTGTAAACACATCCCTAACAGCAGTTAGTTTTTTAGAAAACAAGATCCTTTGATCAGCATGCTAGATTTATCAAGACAATCTCTATACAAGTTTACTGGATGAATTTTTTTTGCCCGAGTCGAATACACATGATTTCTGTGTTCAGTATACATTAAAGTCTGAAAGGAATGAAGAGTAATCTGCATTTTTTTGTAGTGGCTCCTATTCATACAGATGAAAAGCTCTACACCTCAGAGAAAGGAACATGAGAAGTGCATGTTTTAAAATGGCAGCAGGTTGCTAAATGTATGTTTCTGTTTTGTCATTTTCAAATAGGATTTTCTCAGTTCCCTGTATTTGATTGCTGTAGCAATCTCTGATTTAGGTCATACAAGTTTTGCCTTTATAAAGCCTCATGCCTTCTTCTTAGAAACGGAATGAAATCAAGCAAACTCAAGGTTGTAGGTAGGTGTTGGAGATGTTTTGCAATACTTCAAAGAAAAGAAGGTTCAAAAATCAATTTTTTTTTTACATGATGGCAAGTGCAAGTTTTCTTTGATACATTTTTATTTATCTCCCCTTAACCACTATTCTTTCCTCCTGAATGTCTCTTTCTTTCAAAGAAAAATACTTTGAACTTGGAAGAGCAGTAAAGTGTAAAGCATATGATCAAAAACCCTCCCACACTATTTCATTCCAGTATTTCTTGTTTTGGGACTGGAATTAACATGCTTGTTCCTGTAAATAATAAATAGAAATCATCTTTCTCTCTCTATCCCTGCCCAAAGAAATTAATACTGCAATATTGCATAACTGTAATTCAAAGGAGAGGTATTGATTTTTTTCTTAATAAACATCCATTTTATATCTTCCTATGCTTTTTGTAGAGAAATAGATAACCTGCCAATTTTACTTTTTAACTGAACTCACTCATGCTAATTTAATGAAAATGTCATAAAGCCTTGATAATGAGCATGGCTTACTTCAAGAGTAAAATTATCAGTGTTTTTCAATGCATCTGGTCTTCATTTTGGGAAGACTGGCAGGAGACCTTTTTCACATGTCATGGAAAATTAATATATAAAACAAATATGAGAGGATGTTCCATAGTCCTACTTTAAAAACAGTTATAATAATGGACATGTAAGACAAAGCCCCCCACGGTGATTCCATTTTGCTTGATGCTTCCTGTTTATGATTGCATTAGTAGTGTTTACAGCTTTTTCTGCAGTGCTCTCTCTGTGCCCCTAAATATTAAGTTCTTGCCTATGAGTTCAACTGTTCTGGTAATTAATAATTAGCAGTGTAAAAAGTTTTTGTGAAAGGTAAAGTCACAAGGAATTTATATGGTTGAGGATAACTGAGCTGGAGCAATTTATTTACAACCAGGAAATCATCTTGTCACTCGTATGAGTGAGAGAGACACACAGAAAATAAGATTAAATAAGTCATTCTAAATTTATTTTTTCACCCCAATAACTTAAGTACCTCTCAACTGCAGCATCCTGTATACATTTATAACACAGGCTGTCCCATATTTTTGATTCTATTTTCATGGATTGTACATTTTGTGGTATGATTTTCATATCATCAAGGGTTGATGCTGCTTATTCTAACTACAAAGATTTAATGTTTGCAAGAACTGTACCTGACTGTCTTAAGTAAAGGAACAAGTTTTTGATGACTTGAGGAAGCTGAGGAGTTTGGACAGGACTTAAAATATCTCTGCTTCCTCTTCAGAGATGAATGGTAGCATCAGCGGGATTGATAAAGCATCATTTGGTAATTATCAGTATAAAATCTTTACTGGTTGTATAAATTCCTGTATTTATATCTAGAGTATAGTGTGGAATGGATATTTTTTACAAAAAGAAAAAAGTTTTCTAGTTGTTTTCTACTACTGTAGCATTAGGTTTCATAGCTCTTTTAAGTGTTAGGTTATGTACTTGAAATGTTTGTTTCTGCCATACAGAAGTCCAGTCTGTTTCTCAGAAATTATAATCCATTTAGAAGCCATCTGGAGACCTTGAGAAGACTCTTCCTGTAGCCAGTTGCTTGTATTAGTGGGGCAGAAGAAGCTGGTGCCTCATTTATGTTTAACACCAGTCATGACTTTACTAATGTTTTTACATCACTTCCCTGCTTCTGGCAAGATGAGACCCTTGCATGTCTGTCCATGGTTTCCGCTCAGAAGAGCTGGACAGGCAGGCCGGGAAAAAGTTGTAGGATACTTCAGGAGAGCAAGATAGACCAAGGCTTCAGGCTCCAAAGCCTAGTATAGCCATGGTGGACTAAAATCCTTTAAAGTTATAGTTTTGCAATCCCTGCTGGAAGCTCTATCTAACAATTAACACTAGCTACTGGAATGCCCTTGGAAAGAGAAGTATTTTGGCAAACTCTACCAGCTGTGTAAGACATTGAAAATACTGAACATCATGGTAGCTATTAGTAGGACAAATATCCAAGTGACCAATGAATATTTTATTCTATGGAACAAATACTTTGGAAAAATACAGTTTGTAGGATTATTCAAAGACTAGTGTGAGGATTGAAAAGCTCCTGAATACAAAAGCAATGTGGTGCAAAGTTTAAAGTCATTTGCTACTATCTTTTTCCAAATTCATTGGAAACAACTATTTTAGGGAGCTGTGTTTGATCCAGGTATAGCTATACAAGAGCATGTGAACTGGAAGGTGGAAACAGGAAGAAATGAATTAAAAGTAAAATTGGATAGTTTGTTTTCGTTATGGAAACTGTGTGAAAAGCCAAAAAGAAAATCTCCCCAGTGCCCCAAATCCCTTCTATGACTTTTTAAAGTGAATTAGTATTTTAAGTCCTAATTTTATTAAACTAAAGCATTAATTGGATAGAAGATATTTTAGTTTCATTAATAACCTGAAAGTGCTATTAACTGGGAAAGAGTTAGAGACATAATTATGTTTCTCTCCTGGTGTTAGTTGAAGTAACCTCTGTTTGGGACTAATACTCTTTGCAGTCACAGTCAATTATTTTGTGAATGGGGAGGTTGAGGAAAGCCATTCGAAGCTGCTTGGTCTTGCTTTTCAGGGAGGGGTAGAGCACGTGTGCTGAAAAGTAGGGCCTGGAAGCTCTTAATGAGAATTTTAAGGATACAAGATTTTCTAGTTGGACAGTTTAGGAAGATTTACAATGAGCACACAGGCATGCAGATACTCACTTTGAAGGTTCCTGGTAGCACTGTCCTCTCACAAGATGCCATGGCTATACATTGAATTAGGCATTTGGACTGTGTGCTTAGCCAGATTCCAGAAGATTTTCTACAGGCATCTGTCACTTGTGGTGTCTGTACTTTCTGCCTTGGTTTTATGTCTCCTTAAATCCTTCACCTTGAAAAATGCAGTTGTTCATATACGACGAAAATTACCAATTTTCCAACTCAAGGAGCACAGCTTGTGAACCTGTCCTGAAATAATCTGTTTCATTAGCCAGCTTTTTACATCACAGCCTTTGAATCCTAAAAGATCTGAAACTATGGCACCTTCGTAGAGCTGCCACTTAACTTAGGAATTAATATGCTTGTATGTTGACAGGATCATCAAAGGGCAAGGTGGTATGCACAGTGGCAGATGAGACATGCAATAGATGGGATTTGTGCATAAAGTGTACAAGCTGTTGAGGTGCTCCTGAAAGGTGAAGAGGGCCTGATCTCTGCACCTCCCCTCTGGCCTTTCCTCGTTGCTGTCATTGCCCACAAATAATTTAATGTCATCTGATATTAGCAGCTTCTTGTCTTAATTCATGGTGACAGCAAACCTATCAGTCACTACTAATGAAACTTCTCACTGTCACATCTGTCTGTCTAGAGCAGGTATCTTCAAGTGTTGAGCACTGTGGAATTGCATTAATGTATTTTTAGTGATGTTCTGGCATTTAAGAAAGGCAAGTTTCATCTAAAGGTATTTCAAAGGTTCAGAGAGGATGCCAGCCCAGCATGGGTGGCTTCTGTCATTAGCCAGGCTTGTAACTTACGCTGGTATTCCAGTCAAGTACAGCTGTTAGGTAATTCTGTAGTAACATCCCCTTACCTGCATGCGTGGATGCATGAAGTACACATGGAAGCCTTGCAGAGATGTGACACTGTCTAGTTCTCTGCATAATTCATATTTGTGTCTAAATAGCAGTTTGTAGCAAAGAGCTGAAACACATGATTTCCACTCAATCCAAGCCTATATTCAATTGAAAATGAAAACATCTAACATGGTTTGTCCGGGTATAGGTAAAAACTGGTGTGTATTCAGTAGTTTCTCTCCTTCTTCCTGCTCATTCCACAAGGAAGTTCATCATCTTTGCAATCATATAGATCTGTTGGGACTCAGACATATGCTGTGCTTTAAACAGAACTTTAGGCCCCTTGGAGATTGTTCTTGTATTTCAGTTTTAGCATTTACATGTAAGCCTACAGATGATTTGGGTGAAGAGAAATTGCTCCTCACATAAAAGTGATCCTCAGATTGATCATGGGTAGACTTTTAAATGCCATACTTATGAATGTTGTTCTCTTGCCAGTATTTGTGTGGATGTGTGTAGATATGTAATATCTAGTTAGTAGTGTGTATGTGAAAGCACACCTGTACATAGAGATGTATATACATACCCTGGTTTTGCCCAATATAACAATGCCAACTTGTGTGTAGAGCCAAAAAAACTTAAAACTATACAGTGCTTGAGATGCTGCATTGTTTTTATTATAGTATTTTTTATATCAGATGAATTGCAGGATGTTTACAGATGCTTATTAATATTTAACTTATACAATGGGGAGGCAGGATGTTTATGATTGTTGTCAGCTAAAGAATTGTATATGATTCTGGGTGAAATTTTGGCTTTTTTGAAATCCTTGGCAAAACTCCCATTGATCGCACTGGGGCCAAGATTAAACCCCTCTGAATCTATTGTTTACTGGCTATTTTCCTACTGTGATATTTTTTTTTAAATGATTGAAATGTATTTATTTTTTCCCAATGTGAAATCTGCAGTTTCTATTTGGATTTTTCTACGGAACCTGCAAACTACAACACAGGTGGGAATATAAGCCTCAGAGAATGTATAGAATTTTTCATTGATCTGGTCCTTGAATATGTCTAAGAAAATACCTTCTAAAATAACTTTTGTAAGATTTAATACAGAATCATCTAAAAAGAGATCACCTTTCATGCCTCTCCACAAAGAGGGAATGCAATGTGGCAGGTGAATGTGAAGAAGTATTCACTGATAAATAAAAAGTAGTCCTGTCTGTTTTCTATACCTACTGATCTCATGCAGCTCACCTGTCTCTGCAGATCTGGTATGAGACACTTGAAGTACCTTATCCAAAAGTACCTTATTGGGAAAAAAAAAGTTACATAGTAAGTATGTGGCTTTAAGCTTCTTATCAAGACGTGGAGGTATCTTCAGAGCCAGTGTGTTGAATAATTTTTAATATTCCATGGATGAATTAAAATGATGAAAATGTTAAGTGGTAAGGCAAGCTGGACAACTGCTTGACATTAGAGAAATCGCTTGTCTAGAGGCAGAAGGATCAGTTCTTTAATAGCACAATGGAAGAAAATTACCATAACGCAGCGCTTCCTAAATCCCTTTCCAGGGTATCTTTTAATTGTGTATGCTTGAAGTGTATTCTTCCTGTAAAAAAACCCATATGGCTGTGAAACAGCTAAACAGATGCATCCTAATTTCTTCATCTAAGGCTAAAATATCATTTTCAAACAAGAGCTGTCGTGCACTTTGAAATACATGTGTTGGGAACAGGTAAGTTTATATTCGTCATAGATAGCTGTCCCAGGGATAGTCGGACTTGTAAAATGAGGTAGTTATGTTAGGGTTATCAAAAGCTGAAGAAATAGCAAAGCAGACACAGTCCTTCATTAGGCTCTTTCTGAAGATGTCTGTGCAAATGCCCACCACTTCCTGGAATCTTTTCCTAGAATTTTGTTTAAGAAAGGATCATATTGAGATTCCTACTCTTCCCCTTCCTAATAAGACCGGAAGTATGCACCTTGGTTGAACTTTCTAGGAGTTTGCTGGCTGTAGAAACAGACCTCAAAAGAATAAAAATTCGAGGCAGTCAGTAGGCTTGTGAAGGATACACAGGGCTCTGTCAGGGCTCGTTAGACTGCTAATGTGGATCTGATCACAGATTACTGGGGGAAAAGCTCCTGTGGTGCTCCTGCTGCACTTGGTGGCAAGGCTCCATGGTTGCTAGTGGGAGCAGATGGGTGCCCAAGCAAGCAGACACCTTTCCTTTGCATGTTGATTGTCTTTCCGCAATTCTGATCAGGACTGGAGTTCAGGACACACCTTTATTTGTCTGCAAAGCTTGTGATAGCTGAGGAAATGAGGAGGAAGTGGCTGAAGGTCTGGATTCTGCCTTTGGTTTCCTGCCAATGGAGCTGGTGTAAGACTGGGGGCAGTTTAGTTAACCTTTGAGTGCCTCACTTTCTCCACCCATGAGAATAGGGATGCTCACCCCCTCTGTACAGCTCCCTTGAGTCCTGTAGGAGAGCAGTGTTATATAAACAGCTGAGTTTTACCCACACTATTATATGTAATAGAAATAAATGACTTCTGTCCATAACACTGCAAGAATTGCTTTTCCTAGTTCCAGTTCCCTTTGATGACCTACATCCTGACTACATCCTGGGTAGTCAGTTTTGAAGCTTAGCAATTGCTCTAATACTTAGAATTACACACACAGCAGGCTCTGTTGCTGCAGAAAAGAGTAAAACTTTAAACTGCCTGACAAAACTTGCCAATGAAGTATATCTAACAGAGCAGGGGTGTAACTTTTGGCTTTATTTACTTGTAATAATGGTAAGGAACAGTGAATTTTGTTTGTTTACATACTGTTTACAATGGCACAGTTTTATTTTTAATATATAAAAACAATTGAGGTATTTATTGCATATACTATTTTAAAGATGTTTTATGTGTTTTCACCTTTGGAATATATTGTTACATTTCCTTGTACAGATAATTTGGGTGGCTTTGTTAATATAGTTAGTAATTTTTATGACTACTAAGTGACCAGTTTTCCGTGCCTTTTTATTGTTGGATGCATGATTACATATTTATTATTGTATGGAAGTCACTGAGATGTGTATTTTTGTATTCTGCTGGAAGCAATGGTTGATTTTATTGTACATGATAAGAGATGCCTTCCATAACAGGCACTCGTATGAGATCTTCCTTCTCAAATAAACAGAATGCATTCAATGTATATAAGTCCTTGAATTTATTTTGTGTCTAGAAATCAGTGGAAATGCTTGAACATCATGACACTGAATTTTAGATGTTACGCATTCAAAATGTGGGCTGCTACCAATGTCATCAAATCTAAACCAGAATTCCCCATCAAAATCAATACAATCTCAAGTCTTTGGCACAGTGCAAGACTTTGGAATTTAAAAGAAAACTCTGTGTGTTAAAACTACATAAAATTTGGATGAATGACTATGGAGCGTTATTTCTACTCAGTCTGCCAGGGACTGCCTGAAAATTGTTTTAAATTAGAGGCTTTGAACACAGCTTTTTCACATCCTCTAAATGGCTATGTGCAAACCCAGATGTAAGTAGGTCACTGTGCATGTAGATGTTTACATTTGTAGGGATCTTCCGCTGGATCTTGCTGCCACACAGCGTATTAAGTGCGAAAACAGATTTGCATTTGCATCCATGGTAACAGCAGTCATTAAACCAGAACATTCAGTAGCACCTGTTTTTCTACAGGTAAGTGGCAGCAAAGCAAGCACATTTTTCCTCAGCAGTATGGACTGTGCCTTGCTAGCACAAACCCTGATAAACACTCACGGGGGTTGATCCAGAGGGCCGTTCTGCAGGCAAGCATCAGCTGCCGTGTTGTAGGTCAGTGAGCTACTAAGCTGTTCTTAGCACAAGATGTGATGTGAAAGTAACCACAATCAGTGGCATATACAGAAGGAAAATTATAGTGTACAGGAACCTAAGCTAGTTCATGAAGGCTGTAATCTTGTGATCGATGAAGTTGTCTCGTGGTTGGGATTCCATTGTCCTGAATGATCATATGCTGGAGAGGCAAATTTATGGATAACCAGAAAGCTTAAAGGTCAGTGCTGGGGGGTTTAACGCACCATGAATTCCAGGTGCTTACAGTTCTCTTAGGATTGAAGCCTGTACTTTAACTTAAGGTGTGTTTGGGGAGTCTTTAAACCAAAATGGTTGGTTTCAATAATCAAAGCAGTGGTATAAATGAGAGACTGCAGTAGGAGAAATAACTCATGGGGTAAAGTAGGGGACACCACTAGGAATGGCACTCTGCAGTACATGAGGAGACTGGGTGTGATGGTGCTTGGACACCAGGAACTGTCCAGAATTTCTTCTAGTAGTTAGACTGCACAATAAGGTAGGCTTCCCACAGTTCATCTTGACCATAAATTAGATTTCTGGGAATAAGAAGTTAAAGAATGTGAAAAAAAGTAGTTGGATTATAAACCTTAACCTGGGAGATGCACTGAGGGAACTTTTTAATAATTTTAAGAAAAGTTTGGTAAATGAGTGAACTGTTCACACCACATGTTAATACTTGTGGCCTATGATCAATCCGTTCATGTCAGTGGCACCAAATAGCTGATTAAGAGGTCTGAAATTGTGCTTTTAACTCCTATAACTAAACTAATAAAAATCTGAAGAAAAGAAGGTGGTAGACAGGCAAGCATTGAAATTGGATATGCTGAAGCAAATCTAACAGAGCTATTGCCCAGAGTTATTTTATCAAAAAGGGCTGTCTAAACCAGCCCTTGTCTAATACAAAATCTAAATGTCTTGTCTAAAACAAAATCTAGTAGCAAATTATTTCAAAAGGTTTAGTGGGGATGGCGTGATCAACTACAAGGGCAAAAGTAAAACAGGTGCAGTATTAACATCCCATGTTAATACTAAACTATTGGAACAGGGAGCATAGTAAAAAGTGATAAACAAAAATTATTTTTAAATTATGTCATTCAGGCCACTAAAAGTTTGTGTTTAGATTAAAATCTGCCCATTCTGGAGGCAGATATAGAAGTATGGCATTAAACTGAATTGGCTGTGTATTTAACTAGTTGTTTGCCCCGTTTCCTTTGGAGTTATTGCAGACTGCTTCCTAATTACATAAATGCAGTTCTGATTATATTTATAACTATACTTTTTGAAAATAAAATATGTCAGTGGAGCCATGGCCTTGATCGTCCGCAGCCACCTAATGGTAGGAAGATGTCATGGATTGAATCTGTCTTGAAAGCATGACAAAACACAAGGCAGGTGCAATAGCTTCTGTCCTGGCCAAATGCACACAGATGAGTGAAAGCAGCAGCTGGCCCATGCCCTCCTGCTTCAGATGGGAACTGAGGGGATCTACACGGAAGTGCATCTTTCTTTTTATAGAGGGAGAGATGAGACATGTCACGGTGATGAAATGGGACATCCTGGGATGTGGCAGATGCCTCACTGAGGCACCAGGATTTTTTACTCTAGCTTTAGTTTGCATTTCCTTTCCCTGACAGCAGTGCACAGCTGTGCCTCCACTTGCCCCTCTGAACTCATTCCTCCCCTCTGCCCTTTTGCTGTTATTTGCATCTCCCATGGCTCAAAGGCTTCAGCCCTTCTCAGGTACCTACCATAATTTCCCAATTACACTCTGCCAAGTGCAATTTCCTTTCTTCAATTTCATTAAAAAAAAAATCCATCTGCTGCCTAGCGACATTAATGTAACTGCAGATATGAGTTCTCCTGGCAGTCAGGCTATCCTCTGAGTAGAGCAGTTCATTAATTAGAATCAGATATGTAATACCTCTGAATCCCTAATGCATGTCCCTGGTAATAATAATAATAATAATAATCTGCTAATGGTGTAATGATTCAACTGACAGGGTGTTTTCCCTCCCTCCGAGGGAACAGTGCTTTGCTCAGACTTCCTGGGCACAGCGTTTCCAACCTGCTGTTGAAGCCATCAGTACTCTGAAGGTCAAGTCACACAGGAGCCTGCAAGTGGTGTAAGAGTATGTACTTGTGATTTATGCTTGATGACTTATTTTCCAACTAACTTGCAAAAAAACATTAATCCAGTCAATCAGAAATTTTAGGGGGCTATTTTCAGGTGAATAAAAAGGAAAAAAGCTCAGGAAGTTGAAGATGCCATGGAGCTGTTCCCAAACATGGGTTTTTTGGAGTAAGGGGAAGTTGTTTTCATAGGGATTGTAGGTTCAGAGGTCACTTCAGAGTACCTGCACTGAAAGCTCAGTGTTAATGGTTTCAGGCTATCCTTTCTCCTACACCAGCTTCTATAAACTCTGGGAGGAGCAGGTGGATTCTGGGGCCAATTCCTCATCCAAGGCAGAGCAACAGTTCAGAGGAGAGTGCCATACCTGGAGTGTGTGGGCAAACCCTTCCTGAAATTAAAACCCACACACTTGAATAAAACAGAAAGTTACAAAGTGAGTTTTTTTTTTTTAAGCACTGACTTTCTGTGAAGACGACCCTTATGTGATTCTGCTCTGGCATTCCGTCTCTCACTTCCTCTCTTCTGGGCCTTCACTTTCCACACCAACATGTTTTTGAGCATCTTCTTTCAGGTACTCCACAGGCTGTAAACCCAAGGAAATGTAGGTACAGGGGCGACACTCCAGATAAGAGGAGGGAAAGCACCAAACAGCATTGACTGCCTTGTAGAATCCAGTTGAAGTACAAAATTATTTTTCCAGATGCCAGTTGAAGTCACATCTTTCTTTTGTTATCTTACTTATCAGAAGAAAATAATTGAATGAGTTTATATATGAATAAAAATCAAATATGTTCCTTAGAGAATTTACAAAGAAAGGCTACACAGGGAGAGATGGAGGAGACAACACCTGTGCAAGCTCTGCTCTATCACAACATCAAGAAATAACCAGCATAAATTTTACAGTTGCAGTGTGAAACCTTCACAGAGTTATCTTAGGGAGGTATATATTGCTTTTCAAATCAAATGTCCTCAGAATTAAAATTTTCAATATAATTTTATCTCCCTGTGACCACTGGGCCATAAAAACAATTACACTCTCATTCCCAGAATCTTAAGCCTATTTAAATTATTGATAGGAGTATTAATTAAATCTTTCAAACATTGTGGAAAGAGTAGTCAGGGCAAATGATCTTAAACTGTTGAAAAGTACAATAACAGTTATGTCAGGACAATCAATCATCATTTATTTCTCAGTCAACAAGAACCATTGTTAATGGCTGATTAAGCTCAATTAAGGTTTGATGGAAGCATTAGTTTTTAAATAGAAGTTAAATTATTGTATCATTTGCTAGCAGGATCAACAATACATCATGGCTTATCTTTTCAATATAAATCCCCTCTCAAAACATATTTATTTTGAAAACAAGATTCAATGTCCTGTGTTTTCTTAGATGGCTGGGCAATCTGGGTTTTTATTAAAGAGTTTTTCCCTTGCTGGATTAATTGGAGAAAAATTTGGAACCTAAACCCTTGTGGTTCTTTTACATCTGTTTAGCTACTACCCAGTTTAAATGCTTCTGATATCCAGACTAATCCCGGGAGGAGTGGAAAGAAATAATACTTTTCCTTAATTTAGAGAGGACTCCTATCCTCTGTAGACCTACTTGCTTTGTGATTTTGGGAATCTGACCATCAGGTTGCCTTTGGGTTCATAGAGGGGTTTTGCCTCAAGGAATCACAGTGCTGAAAAGATGTTACATGACATTTTACCAACCCGTTAATATTCCGATTCTGGCTTCCAGGTTCACTTGTTGGTGCCATCAGTTTCCCACCTCCCAAACTAAACAGAGAAAAATGAGAATTTTAGGGTGCATGCCATGTTAAAATTCTGTTGCACCTTAGTTTTGGACACTGAGTGACTCTGGTGTGTAAGGCATCAGCGATCCTAAGATGTGTGTAATGATGCTGTTGAAATTTCTTCTTAAATCACTTACTATTTCACCAAAGCTTTGTTTGCTTCCAATATGATCTAATTTTTTCTTTTGTTTATTTAGTGGTTCAAAGCCTGTATAGTAAATCAAAGTTTTTCTTTTGCATTGACTCTTTTTACTGGCCCAGAATAGAAGTTATTCTCTTTTAGAGATACACAAATTACGACTGTTAGGAAGACTTTCCCAGAAGATATTCAATACCACAGCTGAAATGCAGTTTCTCTGTCTGAATCCCACACTTTGCAGGGCAGCTGCATCTCTTACCTTCCATTCTCCTTTGGCCTCTGCTTCTTTGAGGGCACCCAACGCCAGCACTGGTGGTGTCTCTTCCTTTTGACAGAGGATTAGCGTTTTACAGAGCCAATGAAGTTTTAGCATGACTAGTATGATGTATAAAAAACATGTACAGCTTGTGCAAATTGTACTTTTCATCTTCTCTTTCACACAGAAACAGATGGGATTGCCCATTTCCTTTAAAAGCAGGCCACCTAGTGCTTGCAGAGCTTCAGCACAGAGAGAAGACCACTGCCAACACTTGGTTTGCTCCCTCCCTCATTTGAACTCCCTTCAAACCATGGAGCTGCTCACCCACTTTTCAAAACACACTGTGCCACCATGCAACTTAAATGAACAGAAACTTTAGCTTGTTGATTTCACAGGCCTGTTCCCTGTCTGGCTCTGTGCTACTTGCTTTGCTTCAGCACTGGGTTTTGTCAGACCCCTCTGTCAACCAACATTAACGACCTAATATGGCCAAGAGGCATCAAGGAACGTGGCAGTGTGGTTGGGATCAGCTGGATTAATGAACTAAGCCAAGGGTAGAAGGATCTAGCACCAGGACTGGCCCAATGAAGAGGCAGTACTGAGAGAAAAGAGGAAAGACAAAAAGGAAAGAGAGGACAATATTCCCCTTTCACCACCACCAGCAAGCTGGCAGAAATCACATCTCAGGTTCACCAGAGAAAAAGAGAATTAAGGTAGAAACACTGACAGGTTCTCATCCTCCAGACTGATACCAGGGCACTATAAGAGGAAAAAAATATGCCCCAGTCCTTTACACAGGCTATTAAAAAATGATGAGCCAGTAGTATCCATACTGGAATGTGACATCTCTAAAGACAGCAGAAAAGAACAGCCTGGAATGATGTTACTAATTCTGTAGCTGTATGCCTAGACATGTAACCAGTGTCCCAGGAAGATACTTGATCCCAGCATTTTGCTGGAGCTTCCTTTCCTCCTCCTAGTGAGACAAGAAGACCCAGACACCTGCTGTTACTATTGGTCCTGTGGCACTTCTCATAGAATGTCTAAATTCTGGTGAAGGTAAATCCTGTCTGAATTCTGTTTTGGATAAATTGGTTAAATCTCCCGGTGAGAGGCGAGCTTGGGGTGTTTTTTGCACATGTAAGAAGTGTAAATATTGAGTTATGCAGCCCTTTATATTGTACAGCACAGCTAAATTCAGTCCTGCATGGCTGCCAATGTATTTGGCAATATTCTCCTTTTATTGTATGGGTTTAGCCTTTTAGTTAAAATGAAAAATAAAAGGAAATTTAACACTAGCTAAACTAGCTAAATTAACACTAGAGGATCAATCTGTATCACTAATAAGAAAATTCCTGGAAAAGCTATGTCTTAGACTGTAAATTTTGAGAAAATTACTAAATGACAGAAGTGATAAATAAGTGTTTTCTATATTTGTTCTGCATTGGATAATGGGCCCCTTCTTATATCTTTTGTTAACTACTGTCAAGAATACAGGCTGGACTGTTGGATCTGGGATGGAAATGCTGACATTTCTATAGTGGTAGGAAATTTAATAGATAAAGACTTCTGAACAAACTTCTTTCAAAACAGAAAAAAGCTGTAATCTTGCTCCTCAGTGCTTTGTCTTGTTGGCAGAACTTTACTTTTGACTTAGGATCATTTCACATTAGCTCTGTATCATCCTGACAAGTCTCCTTCACCTGCAGTGTGCATCACTATCTTTCCTGAGAAGAACTGGAGAACACCCACACTAAAAGGCCTCAGCAGAACACTTTAATGAATATAATGTATTTTCTCTAGCACAGTGTGTATTTTTCACTCACATACACATATATACTACCCTCAAATATACCATATAGCTATGCTAAGTTTCAACTTATTATTTATATTAATTATAAATATTAATTTCAAATTTTCAAATAATATCTTAAAACTCACCACCTGTAAAACTGTAATTAACTTTACTTGGAAATCCAGCCCTATAATCGATCATCAATATATACCAGGTTTCTGCAATCTCATCAAGTGAATTTACATAGAAAATTATCCTCCCCTGGCACACCTGAGACAGAAGGGGACAAAAAAGAAAAACAGCCTTGAATTAAAAGCAAGTGAAAAGAGAGAAAGCTATAATTTGTACTCTGGATCCTGACACATTTCTCATTTCACATACCAGCTACCAGGAGTGGCCTTGTGTGTTCTAAAACTGTCCCTCATAAAAGACGCCAAACTTCTATTTTTGTGATGGGGAAAAATGAGCCCCAAAGCTGCAAAGCTGCAGCATGCTCCTCCTCCCTGGATAATGAAGGAGACAGCAGGAGAAAGGGTGCCTTCAAGCAAACCTGTCTTGCCAGAGCCTGAGGGAACCAAGATGGGAAAACAAAACATTGGATTGTTTCCTAACAGGAGCCACATTCAAAGTCCTCTGTGATTCTTCTGAAACCCTGCAGTTCTTCCCCACACAAATCATTCATATCCATCAGCTCTCAACCACAAAAAAATCCTTTTGATGCCCTGAAAAATCAACACATTTTGCCAATGAATAAACTAAATCAGATCAATGTAACTTTGTTTTCTGGTATAAAAATGGTAAAGTTGGGCTTGTAGGGGAATGGAAATCCATTTCCATTTTTCTCCTTTGGTATGATGTGTTATAAAGGGTATATTACTAAAGAATCCATTATCAGTATGTTATTGTAACTTATCCTTTAGTGGCTTTATTATACTCATTAAGAATTCTTAATGAATACTAATTAAGAATTACAACTATCATACACCTTTTAGCATAAAGGTATGAGATATAAGTATTACTGATGCTTCAGCCAATAATTTCTTTCCTGTTCCCCATCTTCATTGCCCCTAGAGAACAGAAAATCACAGTTGGTCAATCCTTACCTTAGCAGCAGGAAAATATTCAATAAAGCTTTTCACTGCAATCTCTCAAGATAATCAATTTGCAGGGGCAAGCCTTAACATTTCCACGTATTCAAAGCTGATGAAATTAAAAGCTACTGGTAATTCTGGAAACTTTTTGGCAGATAAGGGAAAAAACAAACTAATACTTTTACAACACAGCTTTCAGGATCAGATTCTGACTTATCTATAGCACATCTGTTTTATTATGCAACATATGACCTGGGCAGTTATCTAAAAGCAAATACTAATTCTCGTTTTCCATTCACTTACAGGCAGAACAGTGGCTTATCAGTTGTAAATGATGACACATTGTTGAAGCTCAAACAATTTGATTTTAAAACACTTTTATTATATTTTCAAATATTCCTATTGAAGTTTCTTGCACCTGAGCAAACAGGCAATGGATTAGTCCCCTTTTGACTGATGAAAAAGATTTTGACTTTATATATTAAAATATATATTTATATGTATATATATTTATATTTATCTCCACAGCTTCAAAGCATAAGTGACCACAAAGAAGATACTTTCCTTTCAATGAAGTTAAAAATCAAATTTCTTAATTACAATAATAACTAATACTTCAATGATACATGGTCTAAAGTACCCAGTAAAATACAATGTTACCAAGATGTATAATTTTAGGCTACATTTTGAGTCTTGACAAACTCAATTTACTGTCACAATTGAGTGAGCTTCAGTTTAAAAATGTTTTAATTATTAAACTTACTTGGTTCTCAATAGGCCATGTAAACGTGACATTTCTGAGCTGAGAAGTGTATCTAGAAAAATTTGACTGGGAAAATGAAATTGCCTTGAGTGAAGGTAGCTAAGAAACAGCTACTCAGAAATCTTACAGTAGCAGGGAAGAACTCAGCATTTTTTTCAGGTATTTGTGTTCTGTGTTTCATTTTGGCCAAGATTTTGTGTCTGCAAACAGTGATTTGCAAAGAAATCCTTGAAAAGGAGTGTACAGTGACTTTTTCGCAATGGCAACCCCACATGGTAAAAATTCCCTCTCTCTGACATGATGTTTTTTGGGATCCTTTGTATTACAGAAATTTTTTATACAACCACGTGGATGGAGGAATGAGGGACTTCTACTTTGTCTTAAGTGATGGTTTCCTTGTCACTCCTAGTTTCCTTTTTTTTTTTTTTTTTTTTTTTTTTTTTGAGAGAGCGAACTGAAAACAAAGTTTGGGAGAAGCTATTAATACTCCTGTTTTGCTGAAAAGGTATCACCAAGACACGTAAGGACTTGGTACTTTCCAGTCAATATTTTGATGGAAAAAGACAATAACATTATAATTAAAGTGTGTTCATGTTTAAAGAGCATTTCTACTATAGACTAAATCAGAGGGGAAATTAAATAATCTCTGAGTATGTGGCAACACTGGGGAAATTGAGAATCAGAAGGACTTGAATGACACACAGCAGCAGTTATTCATGTGTGGAATATAAACAAAGCAAGCCGAATGGTCATATTGAGACTGACTTAAACCTTAAACATATGCTCAAGTTATTTCATCTGAGATGAAGAGCACATTTCAAGAGAAGTTGCAGCAGCACACAGCAAACTGTGTAACAACTCCAGCAGGAATGAAGGAGAAAGTGCACCATGAACATTTTCATTGTGGGAAAATACTCACTATGAAAATGATTTCCAGTTCAAGAATAAACTCTGTAAAACCAGCAATAAACTGGGCCATGCTTAGAAAATATACAGGTCAATGAAAACTGATATTGAATTCATCTGGAATCTAGATGCTGTAGCATCTCCACAGTAGTGGAATTAGAGAGAGAAAATAAGTCACATTTGTTTACACGTGGAAGGCACAAGATTTGAAATGCGTCTCAGTAAAGCATCTGGTTTTCCTCTAATTTCACAGCAGGAATATTAGAGACTACTTAAATAGATGAAGTTGAAGAAAATTTAATTACCACTGAACACTTACAAGGAAATTCATTGTTCCCTGGAGTTCCCACAGTTGTAGTAAGGATGCTATATGACATCTCTGGGCTTTAAAGAGGAAGTATAGGCAGCAACTGGTTGTAAACAAACAAGAGATGTGTATAGCATGCACATTGTCTGCAGATTTAAGGAATTATAAGATTTTTCCTATAATAGAAATTATCTAAACATTTGAAAAAAGCAGATGATACCCTTCATGATGATAGCCATAAACTGCAGGATGATGAAGATGTAATTTTTTTTACAAACTGGTCTGATACCTTTCCAGACATACACCAAAAGGGAAAAATAACTGGAGCATTACAAGAACTCTGCAGTAATGTTTAGGTTTAGCGTTACAGAGAGCAAACAGCTGAGTACTTGAGCACAGTTCTGACAGAGAAGGGTGCTCCCCATATCAGTGTTGACCTTCACGTTACCAACTTCCCAGTACAGATCAGTATCACTTCCCGAGTTCAGAAGATGTTTTTGCCTCATTATTGCATTTTGGCAAGTTCATCTTAAATTCATCTGCAAATATGGGCTGAAGACAAGGAGACTGTGTGTTATCTGATAGCAGACAAGAGTTTGTTCCAATCTCATAGTGTACTGCCTGCAGTAACTGTGTAACTCTGGTTAGCACGGCATACACAGGCAGATACCATGAGGTATTGCTGGCACACAAGGTTATTTGAATGACAATCACAAAACTAGCAATGAGGGACACTCTGAAAACTCCCTCAGGGGCTTGGGTGTCATCATTAATTCTTAAGGAAAATTCTTTGATTGAATGTGCTCATACAAGCAATAGATAAGTGCCTAAGTCACAAGGCAAAAGCTGAAGGAGGAAACACATAAGGAACAGAAAGTGCAGTATAGTTACATCCTTTTCTGACAGGAGTCAATTATTGAGAGCATGTTTGGCCATCCTCTAATTGAACAGATTGGCACTGGAAATTCTGGATTGTCCTGGTTCCATCAAAACTTTCTACAGAAGCTCTAGCCATGATCTGGCTGTGGCTGCTGGCCAGGCTGGCTTCTTACCACAGCTCAGTTGACTGGCTATCCAGCTCTCTGGCATCAGGCTGACTGCTCAGTTGGTTTCTTGGCTTCCCAAGCTTGTCAGCTGGCAAAGAAATAGATTGTTCCATTTTTGCCAAAAGGGCTGCAGAGCCAACATGTTTTGTTCCAGCACTCAAAGAAACAAAATATTGACAAGCTGGAATTTCCTGTAGAGTAAGAATTTCACTTCCCAGCCAGCTCCAATTATTATTGTATGGTCTTGTGTAACACAGTGACGGCATTTATCGCATCCTCTAATAAACACAATGCACAGAAAGGATGTGAATTCAGAGAGCTTTCCAAGGCTTTGGATAATAATCTCATAGCATCTGCAACTGTCTCTATGGAGTACAATGCATCTTTCGATAATGTTAGCGTGCGATGCTTTCCATTCTGCATTAAAAGGCCTCCTAGGCTGGCTCTGAGAACTTGTTTGTCAGCAGGACATAACTGGCCGGTTCAGTATAGAATCTGTTCAGTATAGAATCCTTTATGCATATTGTTTTGGAAACTTACATAGGTAACAGATCCAACTCTAGGGAAAGAAGAACCGTAATAACTGCAGCATAGTTACATATATGAAGATTATTAGGCTTCCATTGCTAAAAAAAGAAGTTAAAATACCCATAAATATGCAAATAAAAATGACTCCTCAAACATGTCACTGGAAACAATGGATTTGTGAAGCATTTGGTGAATAGAAACCAAAAAATGTCATCACATTATACCATAATGCCATAAACACAACCCTTGTTGGAGACAAACACCATGGTCCAGCCCAGGTTCATGACAAGATGACTCATAGAATTACCCACTGAGATGGAAAGTTCCAGTTTTGGAGGTGGTAGGGGTGTCAGGAGTGTTTTTAAGGAGACACTGAATAGGCACTAAATAGCAAAGCAAGTCAACACCTGGGTGTGCACTTGCAGCGGAACAAGACTATTTAAGCTGTGTCTGCTCTCAGTTGTGTCTGTGCTGTCCGCAGCGCCACGCTGACACATTTATTATGTTGGTGAACTGGATCAGCAAAATGGAAGGAAAGCAGGTTGTACTCTGGTCCTCTCAGTTCAATCTCATTTACCGCTTGATTTCACAAATGTTCACGCTGGCACAGGCCAGAAGCAGCGCAGTCGCAGGAGCAGGGAGCTGGGCTGGAGAGCTGAAGGGTGTGTTATAAACAGATAAGCCACTAGAAGTCATTCATGAAATTATGAGCTATAAGCTTTAGATTTTTTTTTGGGGGGTGGGGGGAGAGGGGAGGGAGAGGGGAGAAGGAGGGTGGAATATATTTCCAGCATGGCAGATCCTTCTCAGCTTGCTACAAGGGATCAACGGAAAAGGCTTACACAGGTTTTAAGACAGGAAGAATATGCTATGCCTCCTGTTAAAGGTAGGAATACATGGACTGTAAATTACCCATCTGCCCTTGAGAAGGCTATCCTCATTATTATAAGTGTAGCTCACAGGATGTAATTCCAGGTCTTGCCTGAACTTAATAAAGCTTTAGTTATAGAGAGACATTTTCCAGAGGTAGTATCCTCAAAAAAACCCCAACAGAACAACACTGACGCAGTCATGCAACTGTGTAGGCTTCATGTACAGAGGGGGAAAACGCAAGTAAGTGACTAGTAAGAAAATGGGTAAAATAAAAGTCACATAAAGCCACAGACCATTTATTCAACACCCTTCATAGATCTTCAACACCTTTCATAGAACTGGCATTCAGTACCTGAGAGAGATGACATATAACTCAGTCTGAGAAGTCTTTGAACAAGTTGTTCCAAGCCCGTGATCCTGAAATACCAAGCTTAATAGACAGGTGCAGACAGTGAGTCAGGATAGCACCAGGGATATGACAGTAGTTTAGACAAAAAGATTCTAAAGATACCTATTTTTCATACCAAATGAGCAGGCAGAAGACATCAGAGGTGCATGGTGCACTCTGCCTGATGCTGGTTCCCTTCATGGGGCCTGATCCTGGCCCCCACACATGGACTGATGTTCCAGCCTGGCCTAGACCCCTCCCTGTCCCCACTGGTGCTGATGCCCCAGGGCTGGGGCTGTCCTGAGTTTGTCCTCCCTGGCTGGGGTCAGTAGGATGGGCTCTGACTGGCCAGACTGTGCACTGAAAAAGGTAAAAATTAATGGGACAGAAAATACCAGAGCTCAAAAACTAACACTGTATTTCTTCATAATTAATATAAATGTTAAGAAGTGTTGGCTGACCAGACAAGTTTCCTGTGCTTTTACATAGGCAGTATTTAAATCAATTGTTAAAAAAAAAAAAAAAATTAAAAATCACTATTTCAAAGCTATCCCCATTTTTATTATTATATAAAAAAGAACATTTTTTTGTGACAAACAATGGCATGCCATGGGTTGTGTTTCATAGTTTCCTGATGAGGGTAAACCTTGATTTTTCTCAAGGTTTTGGCAGGGAGCCATAGGAACTCATTATTCTGAACAGTCTAAGGGGAATTCAAAAACAAAGGGAATAAAAGGCTTGAATTTATTTTTAAAGCATGTTTTCTCATGGTTACATTGCTTCCATAGCTATTTTGTTTTGGAAATTTTTTACTTACTGTTGATACATAAAAACCAATGATACATTAAAAACAACAAAACCCTCTTACAGAATTTTTAGCTTTCATGAAAACTGAGAAGTGTATTTAATGATGCAGTTGGTCAAAAGGAGGTATTTTGTTCTTAGACTGGAGATGAGCAAACTGTTAAAATGTCTTTACTCAATCGACAGTGTATTTCCAAATCAGGCTGGTCTCAATGGGCACTGAAATGACAACTAGCTTGAGTTAAATTTGATGCTATTATTCATTTACTTTCTCTCCCTCCCACAGAGACCTGCAGTCCCTATGGGAAGCAGAGAAACATTCTATTTGTCCCACTTATGCCACACACTGTGACACAGTTTAGAACCAATCTTCTGTTTCTTTTATCTGTGTAGTCTTTGCATGGCTTTCTTGCACAGCTTAGTAGTTTTTACGGTGAACGAAAATGTAGTTCACCCACCTATTCACAAAAATGAACATGCACCCCCTGACTTCTGAAGTGTCTAAAATGATTGTAGAACCCAGAAACAGCCCTTCATTAAAGACTAAACAGAAATAAAAGCCATAGTTTAAGTAAAAAGAGAAGGCAGGAAGAAGCAGGAATTATCTAGAAAAGTAAAGGAGATCCAGCAGCAAAAAAAATCTCATGTACTTTTTATAGGTTGTAGGTGGTACCGGGAAGAAAAGTGCAATTTATGAGGGGGTCAGGGTAGTTTCCCTCTTTCTCTCAGTAAAATGGGGCAGGCTAGCGTTTGAAACCACCCAGGACTGAAAAAGCTGCAAGGGTAGAATTTTTCTTATTTTTTTTCTTCCCTAACCCCTTCCCTAGTATACGAAGTTGGGGATTTTGTCTGAATGTAGCTTTGGGGGCTCTTTCTTTTCTGTGTTGCAGGAGCTGCTGCAGGCACATGCTGCCCCATCTCCGCCTGTGGAACTCCGGTTCTGTCGTTCCTCCCCGAGCTTCCCCCTCACATGCCGGGTCTCAGGAACACCTGTGCCGATTCCCGGAATCTTTCCTTTGTGGGGGGACAGAGCTGTCAGCCCATACTGCTCAGACGATCCATTGTGTGTTGTTCAACACACCTCCTCGCTGTGTCCCTGCTGCCAGGTTAGTGCCTGGACGAGCTGCTACTGGAGCAGAGTTATGCTGGGAAGCTACATTGCCTCTTCCATCCGAACGAAAAGAAATCCCAGGCCCCAACAGCACCTACACTTGCACACACATCAGAACAGCTCATGAGGAGGTGAAAATCAGTTGCGTATCTGCTGGGCTAAAAGCACACCTGATGTCCTGAGGAACCCGGCAGCACTGAATTTAAGTGTGAAGGGAGGGAGGGCACGGGATTCTCAGGCAGGGTCTTACAGTCTTGTCTGCGCCTCGTCTGACTAAAACCAGGCTGCAGCCTCCAACCCACGTCCCGTACTGAGGCCGCCGGTCGGCCACGAGAGGCGACCCCGAGCAAGCGAGCGGCAGCCCCCAAGCCCGACGGAGCAGGCACGAGCAGCCCAGCCCCCTTGTCGGGCACACGGCTCCCGGGGACTTCCCAAAGGCACTCCCGGCGGGGAGGCGCCGGGGCCGGGGCCGGGGCCGGGGGCGAGCGAAGCGCGCGAAGCGCGCACCACCCTGCGCGCGCCCTGCTGCCGTGGCTGCTTCCGGGGCGGCCGCCGCTTTCCCGCCAATGGGAGCGCGCGGCGGCGGCCGCTGCGGGGGCGGGGCAGGGCGGGAAGCGTCGCGAGAGCGGGGGCGCGCGCCGGGGGCGGGGCGGGGCGGGCCCGGAGGGGGCGGGGCCCGCTGGGGCGGGGGCGGCGGGTCCGGCGGGTCCGGTCGGGCGCTCCGGGGCCGCGCCGCTGCGGGGCCATGGCCGCGGGCGGCGGGCGCTGAGGAGGCGGCGGCGGCGGCGGTCGCAGCCACAGGTACGGATAGCTCGCTCTTCTTCCCACCCCCTCCGTCCGCTCCCCCACGGGCCGCCCTGCCGGGGAGCTCGGGCGCAGGGCGGGGCGCCGCCGCCGGCCTGTCAGCTGGGGCTCGCTGCCACAGGTGGCCCGGGGGCTCCCGGGAGGGCGCGGGGCAGCGCATCCTCCGCCGCCCTTCCCAGGGAAGGTTCCCCTGGGGCAGCGCAGCTCCCGCGGGCCCCACCGGTCACCTGGGGGGGCGGGGGCGAGGCCGGGGCCGCGCTGCAGCTCAGCGCGGGGGTGACACGAGGTGGGGAGGGGGGAGCGCAGCGCTTCGGGCCCGGGAGCCGCGGGGCGTGCGGGGTTCGCGATCGCAGGTCCCCCCGGTGCCCCCGTGGGCCAGGGCTGTCCGTCTGCAGTCTCGGTTGGGGACTGACTGACCGGTGCTGGTGCTGTCGTGGTCGGTGCACGGAGGCTCCGTGAGTTCGCGTTCCTTCCTACGTTGTTTGGGTTGTGGTCGATGCGCACGGGTTAAGTAAGTTCAGCCTATTCTCAGCATTTCGCTGTAAAAGTGTCTCCTCGCCCTCCCTCCCTCCCGCCGCACGTCCTCCTCCCAGTTCCTTTTCTCCCTCAAGGGAGGAGGAATAAGGAGCGTTCCTCCTTTGCTTTCTTGGCTCTTTTGAGGGGCTTTCTTTGGCTTTCTTATAACAACTGAAGTACTTTTCTCTGGTTTTCAAAAAAGAAATCCAATATGCAAAAGGAAAAAGAAAGGGTGAGCTGTAGATCCGAACTGTATTTAGTGATGTACTGCTGGAGTGAGATAGGGAGGAAAAAATCCCATTTACATTGTATCTGGAAAAGATCAGTGATACTGAAATAAATGGTAACAATGCTCGAAATTTATCCATTTTACGCTTGGGAAGAGTCTTACGTTGCTTCGTGTTTGTAAGATTATTTCAGATTCGTACAGTTAGACTTTGGTAATAGATACCACCAATATTTAATTAATCCTTGAGAACTAAACAAGGTATTCTCTGGTGAAATTTTCTCTAGGTGGGAATAAGTTTGCTTGAGAAAATGCTGCAGCATAGTCACTTACTTTTATTAGAAAATAATATTCCCACCTTACTTGGTGTAGTACTGTTATGTACACAACAGAATGAAGTACAGAAACTTAAAGTTTATTGCATAAGCCACAAAATCTAGGCTAATGGATATCCCTAGTACATAACATTTTTTTCCCGGGAAGTGTTTGAGAATCCAGACCCAGGACTGGGGGGAAGCTGTGAGTGATGACTTTCTAGTGATGATCTAGGAAAAGAAAACGAAGGATTCTTTTGAAATTGCTGCTTCTATGTGACAAAAATACTATGTAAGAGAATTAAAACCAAACAATTAAAAGAGGACCCAGCCTGTCATTAATGCTCACCATAAATGATGTATTTTGCTCTCTTCTTAGTGTGGGTCTGGCTATAGTTAAGACAACTTGTATTTCATAACTGGACTTTTTGAAGACTGGCAACCTGATCACTGAAACTGATAAATCATTAGAAATGAGAAATAGAGAAGGATCTGTTAGACTATTCCGCCTGATTGTCAGCATAGACTTGCTTAATTTGGTTTTCAATAGCAATTGTTTGGTAAGGTTATGAATACACATGCAGGACAACCAGGGAATCAGGCCCAACCAATATGGATTTATGAAAGGAAGGTTCTGCTTGACCAACCTGATATCCTTCTATGACAAAGTGACCCGCTTAGTAGATGAGGGAAAGCCTGTGGATGATGTCTGTCTTGACTTCAGTAAAGCGTTTGACACCGTCTCCCACAGCATCCTCCTAGAAAAACTGGCTGCTCACGGCTTGAATGGGAGTACTCTTCAGTGGATAAAAAACAAGCTTGATGGCTGGGCCCAGAGAGTGGTGGTGAATGGAGGTAAACCATGCTGGAGGCCAGTGACTAGTGGTGTCCCCAGGGGTCAGTTCTGGGACAAGTCCTGTTTAACATCTTTATTGATGATCTGGACATGGGGATTGAGTGCACCCTCAGTAAATTTGCAGACAGCACCGAACTGGATGGGAGTGTTGATCTGATTGAGAGTAGGAGGGCACGTGGAGACCTGGACAGTCTGGATCAGTGGGCTGAGGCCAGTGGTATGAGGTTCAACAAAGCCAAGTGCCAGGTCTTGCACTTGAGTCACAACAACTGCTGCAGCGCTACAGGCTGGGGGAAGACTGGCTGTAAAGCTGCTCAATAGAAAGGTACTTGAGGGTTCTGGTTGACAGTGACTGAACATGAGCCAGCTGTGCCCAGGTGGCCAAGAAGGCCAATGGCAGCCTGGCCTGTATCAGCAATAGTGTGGCCAGCAGGACCAGGCCAGTGACTGTCCCCTGTACTCGGCACTGGTGAGGCCACACCTCAAATCCTGTGTCCAGTTCTGAGCCCCTCACTTCTGTACATGAAACCTACACAGTTACATGATTGTGTCAGAGTTGTCACTTCCAAAAGGACATTGAGACAGTGGAGCATGTCTAAAGAAGGGCAACAAGGCTCATGGAAGGTGTAGAATACATCTTATGAGGAGTAGCTGAGGGTGTTTAGCCTGGAGAAGAGGAGGCTCAGGGGAGACCTCATTGCTCTCTATAACCACCTGAAAGGAAGGTGTAGTGAGTGAGGGCCAGTCTCTTCTGCCATGCCTGCAGTGAGTGGACCAGAGAAAATGGATGGTTGAACTAGATAATCTTGTAAGCCTCTTCCAACCTTGATGATTTTATGATTCTAAAAAGTGTTGTTTTTAAATTTAATATTTGGAATGAATCATTCAAAGCTCAGTGTTTGATTAAGCCTGGCTTTTGCAAATCATCATCGCAGTTCTCTGGGCTGCTTCAGGTCAGTGTGTTGAAGACAAAAAACCCGTACTTTTTCTTTAAAAGAAAGATGTCTATTTTTGCTCTAGTACTACTAAAAGACTTCCTTTTTAAAACATAATATAGATATACTATTGTCGTGGCCTAGAATCTTTTATTTGAAGTTTAATTTTAATAAGAACATACTACATATATTTTAAATTTAGTGCCTGTATAGTTCAAATTTCTCATAACCTATATGTGTTTAACATAGGTGTGCAGATGTCCACATACGCCCCTATAACAATTGAAGAGATTTACTCACCACATTTACAGAAAAAAAAATAAAATTTCTTCTTTTCTGCCAGCTAAGGTTTGTCAATATAGACTGACTTAGAGTGAATTTAGGCATGGGATAGATTTACACAAAGAGATTAAATCCATGGCAAATTTCCTATTGGATTCCCTTAAGTTGATTATTGATTTTGCTCCTTACATATATTCAAACAAGGATACATGTATATGGAAAAGCTAGCTAAATGCTTATTACATGCTCTGATGAGAAGAGTGTTCCTCAGCAAATCGCTGGAAAAATGGGTTTATAAATTCATAGAATGCTTTGGGTGGGCTAGAAGGGACCTTTAAAGGCCATCTAGTCCAACTACCCTGCAGTGAGCAAGGACATC
Organism: Corvus cornix cornix; assembly: GCF_000738735.6. NCBI lineage: Eukaryota > Metazoa > Chordata > Aves > Passeriformes > Corvidae > Corvus > Corvus cornix. The sequence continues at coordinate 57,158,151 of NC_046332.1, read as the reverse complement.
TACAACTAGATCAGGTTTCTCAGAGCTCTGTCCAGCCTGACCTTGAATGTTTCCAGGGATGGGGCACCTACAACCTCTGGACAGCCTGTGTCAGTGCCTCACCACCCTCATTGTAGAAGATTTTTTATATCTAATCTAAACCTACCCTCTTCTAGTTTAAAGCCATTCCCCCTTATTCTAATACAACAGGTGCTGCTAAAAAGTTTGTCCCTGTCATTCTTATAAGCCCCATTTAAATATTGAAAGGCTTCTGTAGGGTCTTCCCAGAGCCTTCTCCAGGCTGAACAACTCCCACTCTCCCAGGCTGTCTTCATAGCAGAGATGCCCCATCCCTCTGATCATTTTTGTGACCCTCCTTTGGACCTGCTCCAGCAGGTCCATGTCTTTCCTGTGTGGAGGACCCCAGAGCTGGATGCCGCACTGCAGGTGGGCTCTCACCAGAGCAGAGAATCACCCTGCTGGCTATGCTGCTTTTGATGCAGCCTAGGACATGGTTGGCTTTTTGGGTTGCAGTCGCACGTTGCTGGGTCATGTCCACTTTCTTGTCCACCACCACCCCCAAGTCAGTCTTCTCAGGGCTGCTCTTAATCAGTTCATCCTACAGCTTGTATTGATAGTGGGAATTTTCCCAACCCAGATGCAGGACCTTGCATATGGTCTTGTTGAACCTCATGAGCTTCATATGAGTCCACTGCTTGAGCTTATCCAGGTCCTTCTGGAAAGTATCCCATCCCTTAGGCACATCAACCACACTGATGCCTTGGGTTTTAACTTTCATATTTTTCAAATCCTGTACTGCCTGGTGTGTAACTCTAGAATTTCTTGTAGCCTGTTAACTTCTGCTCTCTCATGCTAGGTAGACATAACAAAGCCTCTCCAGGCCTGCTCTCCAAGGACACTCAGACTGTCATAGGCCCAAAAAGTATAAACCAAAAGCCTCTAAAGGGAGGGGCAAGCTTGGGGAAGCTACATCATTAACTGAAGCTTTAACTGGAGAATTAACCCTGATATGCAAATGAACAGAACCTATAAAAGTGTGAAGAACTCGTGACCTGTCGTCCACATTGGGGTCCATCTTGGCAGTAGCCTCTGGCTCCCAAGGGTGTACCTTTGAAGGCCCTTCGAATAAATACCTACCTTTATTCCCTTACTCCTGTCTAGTCTATGTTTTTAGGTGGCCTCTCAAGGCATCAACATCACTCACCTTGGTGTTGTCTGCAAGTTTGCTGAGGGTGCACTCGATTAACTTGGTCTATGTCATTAATGAAGATACTAGGTAACACTGGTCCCACTGTGAACTGCTGAGGGACACCACTTGTCACCAGTGTTCATCTGGACATTGAGCTGTTGCCTGCTCTCTTCTGGATGGGTCCATCCAACCAGCTGCTTATCCACTGAACATTCCACCCATCAAATCCATATCTCTCCAATTTGGAGAGAAGGATGTTTTAGGGGGTTGTGTCGAAAGCCTTGCGGATGTTCAGATAGATGACATCTGTAGCTCTTTCCTTGTCCACTGATGTAGTCACCCCATCACAGAAGGCCACTGGGCTGGTTAGGCAGGACTTGCCCTTGGTGACACTGTGCTGGCTGTCCTGAATGACCTCCCTGTTTCTATGTGTCTTAGCACAGCTTCTAGGAGCGTCTGTGCCATGATCTTCTCAGGCACAGAGGTTAGACCGACTGGTCAGTAGTTCAGCCTTTCTACCCTTTGTTATGGTGGGTAAAACGTTTCCCATTTTCCAGTCACCTGATTGCCATGACTTTTCAGATATGATGGAGTGACTTGATAACTACATCAGCCAGTTATTTCAGGACTCTGGGATGTGTCTCAACAGGTCCTTTAGACTTATGTACATTCAGATTCCTCAGGTGGTTGCAGACCTGATCTTCTCTTTGCTCCCCCAGTCCATCCACTGGAGAGGTGTGGGAAGAAAGGTTGCCAATGAAGACTGAGGCAAAAAAGTTGTTGAGTATCTCAGCCATCTCATCTTTTGTTACCGGTTTGCCAATTGTGTTTGTCAGTGGGAGTGCATTTTCTTTGACCTTCCATTTCTCTCTGACATACCTGTAGAAGCCCATCTTATTCTTTGCATCCCTTGCCAAGTTCAGCTTCATCTTCACCTTGGCCTTCTGACCTCATCCCTGCAAAACTGGGCAGTGTCCTCCCAGAATATCTGTCCCTGCTTCTGCTGCCTGTTCATCTCCTACTTGCCCTTTAGTTTGACCTCAGCTGGTCTTAGTTTGGTCTCAACTCAGCAATGCCTGTCCTGTGCCTTCCTTTCCTCATTTCTTACACCCAGGGATTGGTAGCTCTTATGCTTTATGGAAAGCATCCTTAAAGATCTGCCAGCTCTGTCCTGCTCCCACGTCTCTGAGGGCAGTTTCCCAAGGGGTCCTATGGATTTAGCTCCTTAAACAGCTAGAAGTATGCTATTCCAAAGTTGAGGATCCAGAACTTATTTTTTGCCTGTTCCGTGTCCCTCAGGGCTGCAAACACCATGAATGCATGACTCCTATGGCCCAGGCTTTCACCAGTCCTGTCGTCAGTGATTAGCTCACTTAGGTTGGTGATCAGCAGATCCAGTGTTGCATCCCCTCTGGTCAGGATTGTCTATGTCTTAAGCTATCCTCTATGCATTCCAGGAGTCTTCTTCTGAAATAGCTTGCTGTGCTACTTTTTGAATACATTTTGGGTTGGTTGAAGTCCCCCAGCAGGACAAGAGCCTGTGAGTGTGATGCTTCCTGTAGCTGGAGCAAGAAAGCTTCCTCAGTAGGCTTCCCTGGATCAACCACAAGGTTCTCTTGATACCTTGTTTTGTTCTTTTTGCCACGGTGCTTTCAGCCTGTTGATGGCTGTTCTTCAGAGACAGCTCTTCACAATCTATCCATTTCTTGTTGTAGAGGGCAACATTCTGCCACTCCTTCCCAGTCTGTCGTTTCTTAACAGCCTGTAGCCGTCCACTGTCACACTCCAACTGTGGGATTTTTCCCTCCAAGTTTTAGTAATGGCAACTAAGTTGTAGCTTTCTAGCAGCACAGAGGCTTCCAACTCCTCCTGTGTGTTGTCCATGCTGTGTGCATTTAAGGTGATCCAACTTGCTAAAAGGGTAAAGATGGTGTGGGTGTTCATTAATTAGTTGTGTGATCAATTTTTTCCTTTTTTTGGGTGTCTGATGATAGTTGTTCAAGACAGGAAAGTCCTGTTCCTCTTACATCTGATACTTCTGCCATTTATTCCCTTTTTTGAGTTAACAATAGGAGGAAATTAGATTTAGTAGTCAAATTCAATATCCAGAAGTAAAAGCAATTTTAAACAGTAGGTTTTATTTATACAAATGAGGTACTTCCAGGCTGTTTTGTTGTCAGTGCTTTCACTTCCTTTTCAGTTAGTTTTAATGTTTGTGTACTTCTCAGATGATTGGACCATTGTTGTATTGAAAACGGATAATAATTTTATATATTAAAAAGAAAACCTTCAGGTTTTGCTGCAGTGTTGGACAAGTGGGACCCTTCAGATTTCTCTGAAATGCATGATGGAGAGCAGAGATGCTGTAGGTAGTATAACGTAGGTATATATTAGGACCTCTATAATTCAAGTGCTGAAGGACAGGATGCAGACAAAACAAAATGGTTATGGTGTTATGTCGATAAACCTGCATGGTTTCTGTGCAGTGTCTTTCAGAGTCTTCATACTGTGATTTACAAGTCTGTTGGTTTCATAGGTAGGGGATCCTGCAGGTTGATGTTCAGGTCTCCAGCGTTTAGTAGCAGATGACATAGGAAAACACTTAACCTGAAGGCAGTTTATGGTAAAACTGTTACCTATTGTACCTGAGTAAACACTGCAGCGCCCAACAGGGTTAAAAGGTCATCTCCATAGTGTGGTGTGTTGGGCTTTGTTAAAATTGCTGCAAGGAGGGATCCGTCCAAAAATGTAGAGCTGAAGTACCTGATCATGTGTGAAAACCCAACTTTTCCTATAGATGGCTTTTCTTAGGACAAGGAGTGTCTAAGAGTATTTCCCCAGTACGGTTTGTATTTTTAGTGGATTAGCCATTTAAGATAGAGCAGCAGGGACAAGTGAAGTGGATTTCATTTTATTGCCTGATACTGTTTTGTGGATTTTTTTTCTTTTAAACGCAGTGCAGAAGCATTGTTGTGTTTAGTCTTCTAGCCATAGTTTACTGTGAAATGAATTTTTATTTGTATTTATTATATTTATATATAATATATATAACCTGTGGAACATGCGCCTGGCTACTTCATGTAATTAATTGTCTTAATTTTCCGAACTTCAGACATCCAGTTGAGAGAAACTGTGCTCTAGAGATGAAAAGGTTGCAGTTTATTTGCCCAAGTGTAACAACTTCTCTAAGATTCTAGCAAGTTCATCTTTGTGAAGGAAAGCAGAAGTCAAACTGAAATGTGAATAGATGTACCTAATAATAATCTCTTGCTATTGTATTCTTGAAAAGGTTTTACTTTTAGAGGTGCTGGGGTGGAGGAAGATGAAAAATACAGTTACTTGATGACACTACTAATCTTCTTATTTAAATTACTTATACTGAATACCAAACCCATAAAAATATTTGTTTCCCATATAAAGGTTAAATATGTGCTTGAGATGAGATCGACAAGACCAGTCTGGTCAGTTTTGTGGAAAAGACCCATACTCTGATGTCGTGGTGTTTATTTTCTTTATCTTTGCAGTAATTTTTACATGCACTTGCTCCTTGCCTGGTTTATTTCGTATAGTCTAGGAGCTCTTTTTCCTGATTAAATGGTGTGACCATGGGAAAAGATGAAGTATTAAAACTTCTATAGAACTTAAAAGCCCACCGCATACTTTCTGTATTTATTAGCACTCTATATTTATTGCCTGTTTGGGAGGATGCAGACAAGAATGAAACACACTGGATCCATTGCTGGTGGTTAAAGAGGGAAACTTGAAAAAGATACCCTTATAGCTGTTTTTTTATCTTGTTGTCGTTAGAATTAGGCTTAGGATAAATAAGAGCAGCTGACTCGAGCAGAAACTCTTGTGACCTACTTGGTTGCAAGTGCTGGTAAATGCATGTGGTCTTGCTGTGTTTTGCCAGCAGAGACTGGGCTGCCCAGAGCAGAACCAGAGGACAAGAGTGAGGATCCATGTTAGCCTGTAGTACCTCAGGGTGACAGGCATGACCAGGCCAGTTGGTTGTGTGGGTGAGTTGTACATTTGCCTCCCAAGATAGTTAAAGGGTGGTTGCAGTGCATTTTACAGTACAGGAGCCTGCTGAAAAACTTTCCAGAGTGTAAGTGATAGTGAAACAATATTTAATGTAATGTTCCTCCCCACCCCCAATGCAGCCTTGAAATTCTAGTTAAACTAAAATGATGAAACTTACTGCAAGGTGTCTGTGTTCTGCATTTCATGCCTGGTTCTGAAGGTCATTAAGGCAGTACTTTTTTAAAGACAGCTGTCAGTATGGATGGTGTGCTGTTTAATATTTCCCGGTTTTAAACTGCTTTTTAATTGTTTTTATTGGTTCTTGTTTTGTCTACTTGCATTTTCAGGGTGGATGCAAACTAAATGGATAAACATAAAATAATCAAATGTAAATGTTTTTTGTAGGTATTTTTGAACTGACGTCTTTCATTGAATACCAAGATTGGTAAGATCATGGATATGTATGCCAGGGCTCAGGGCAATCGCATGAAGTCCAGAATATCTGTTGAAAAGGTAATTATCTGCATTTAAATAAAAAAAAAAGTATTTCAGAGCTTTTCGATCTAGTAATGAACCAAGTAAACTGGTTTATTTAGGTTTTTTGAGTGTGGGGATTTTTTTTACTAAGTTTTAATTTTGGCTGTCTGCCATTTCAAGGAGGCAAAGAAATTGCTTTTGCTTTACACTTCGGCATATTTAGTGTAATTGAACTGGGAGGCAGCATAATTTAAGGAAAGGGTGCACGCTTTTGTCTTTCAGGGTGATGTGATAAAATCGTGATGTGTGAATTTCCTAGAATTTGCCTTGTTTATTGGAGTATATCTTTTATTTTAGAGCAGATTTTTTGAGTTTGTTTTATGTAATAAATGAATATATGATGATATAGCCTTCATTGAATTCTGTGAAGCCTGTGTAAGGGCTTACTTGTAATATCTTTATTTTTAGATCTTGATGTCTTGTCTGGTTTACCGTTGTGTTTACATGAACATTTAGGAAGTGCCTTTGTGAAAAAGAAAATATGTCTACCACTTATGAAGGATATTAGTGGGGATTTCTAATATTAAATTAAGTTTATGTATCCTTTTAAATTTTGTGAATTTAACTTGGAGAACATAAATACTGTTCCTAAAATTTTCTTGCAACTTCTATAAGCACTTAATGAAATTAAAGTTGCAGTTTATCCTGAAGGAACAAATTTATATATCTAACCATGTTTCTCTAGGTAGTTGAACACAGATGAGTAATTTTCTAGGTCTTTCTTGATTATTAATAACTTCCTTATTTGCAAGTTGCTGCAACAGTAAGAGGAGAAACTGATCAAGGAAGCATCTTATCATGTGAAAATTGCATTATTTTGTTTCATAAGCAGATTTTGTTGTTTTAAGGAAACAGTGTCTATGGTACATGCCATGTTTGAAGGCAGAGGAAAGTGTTATGAGACAGCCAGGCAGGCAGTCAGTTGTTCCAGGTCCTAACATGGAGTGTTACCTGCCATATATTAAGCAGTTTGTAATTATGGATGATAATTCTTCACTTTAAGACACATGGTATAAAACCTTGTATTTTTACTTTCCAGCTCAGATAGAGATCTTCCACTACAGTCAAGTAATTTTGCATCCTTAACATGAACATAAACTTACTTTTAAAGGACTTTTAAAATCTGCCCTTTATTTGTTTTTCTGTTTCAATTTACTAAACAAAACAAACACCCCCCCGCTCCACCAGGTTTTTAGACCTTACAGAAACAACTTTCTAATAATGACAGTGACCAGTGATTCCTCATTGATTCTAATAGTTGCTTAAAATATTACCTCTGTGAACTGCTCCATTAATTGCTATTAAGCATTCTGAACTCTGTGGTTCTAGAAACATGAATTTAACCCTTCTTGCAGAATTCTGCATTTTTCTACAGCCAGACTTCATTGTTTTGATCTGTGGCTGTCTCCTCTGAATGTTTACCTGTGAGGAGTCTACTTAGGTTATGAGGTGGAACTTTCATTCTCATAGAACCAGGCAGTAGGGTGGTCAGAATTGTATTGTGTTTCACTTTCTGTTGATTTACAGAAGATTGCAGTCTGATTCCTGTCCTTTTCATAATACTTTGTCACAGCTAACAGGAATTGTTGCAGTAGTAGCTCTTGAAAGTCAGTGCACAGTTACAGCATGCATATTTAAAGCCTGAGTTTCTATTTTTACAAAATTACCTTAAAATATTCAATCCATTTTAATCTTGCAGTTGGTGAAATCAAGAAGAGCTGCTTTGTGACTTAAGAGCAGAGTAAGCATGACTGTCCAGCACTGCACTTTGTTTCTCTAGATACTGTGGCATCTTGCAGGTTGTTTGAAATATTAGAAAACCGTTGTTTTTTAAAACATTTCATGAGACCAAATACGTCCTCCAATGTACTGTGATGGATCCTTAGATAATGACTTCCTGGTTTGCTGGAATGAAGAGACAATGCAGATCTTTGAATTGCTCAGCTGAGCTAGAGGTGTGACAAGGGTTTCCACTGTTCATGTCTGAGCAGCCTGACAATATTTGTGGTTTTCCCCTGGCACAACTTAGCAAATTTGAAGTCTGTGCTTGTGAATGAAATGGGGTTTCTTGCAAGACACGACTTTTGAATTTCTGTGAGGAAGGAGTACCAAGTCCTACAGGCCTACCAAGTAGCGCTTTATAGATTGCTTGGGTGTCTTTTGCCCATATGTTGATGTACATTGGAAGTAGTTGTACTGTTTATAAAAACAAGTTACATCCTTTTGTTGAAGATGACCCCTTGTCCTTACCTAAACTGAGCTGATAGTCTTGGGAACTTGTTAGATTTTAGTTTTTAATGTACTTGCATCTCCTAGTTCGGGATTGTGAGAGAACTCGCATCATTGTCTGTTGCATAGGAGGATTTCTCTGAAATTGACTCCAGTCCTCTGCTGTCACAAGCACAATTTTGCTAAGGATAAGAATATGAAGAAGTTACTAATTATAGCCTCTCAGTTAATGAGGGGTTTAAAACACCTCCCCCAAACCTACTGCTGGTTTTATCTTTTTAAGCCACACTGCACTAATAACTAAGACTTAAGAATTTCATGCAGAAGCTACTCACAGCAAATTTGTACCTGTTTGTTCCTCAATATCCTTATTCTTCTACTTAAATGATTTCTTTTGCTGATGTTCACCCTTCTTATTTTTTGACAATTGGTGATCTGTCCTCTGTTAGCCTTGGTTTTTGGAAACTGTAAACTGAGGTTTTAGTCTGCTTTTGTATGAAAGCCTCTTCATTCCAGTGATTATCCTTCATAGTCCTACTTTCTGTGCTTGTTGTGAGTTAATCTTCTTTTTATATGTGGGTAATACTGTATGTGCAATTACACAGGATGTCCTTCTGAGTGACTCTGATGTCAGTTCTTTCACTAAAGGATGCATGTTTGCTATTTTCAGTGCAGTATCATATTGACTATTCATTCGTTGCTATGCCATGATCAAGAAGTCAGCTCAGGTCTTTTATTTCCCGGCTTGTGAATTTGCAATTCAATTTTAAAGCTTGCTTTTGGTTTTTAAGGACATAAATTTGTGTTCCTTGTGGTTGTTTTTTAAAACACTCGTGCTTAGCAAGTTCTTCCTGTATGATTTGCTATTCTTTGTCTTAGCTGATGACACCTGCTTACTTCAAATTGTCAATAGTCTTCATCTTATATTTCTTTCCTCATTAAATTTATTAATGATGATGATGCTTGGTATCAGTCTCAAGATAAATTTTGAAGAAGTTGCTTACTGACCTATATCAACTATTCTCAAAACCCCCCCCTTACTATCTCCATCCAGGCAAAGTCTTCATTTCCAAAACCAACTCTTTTAGTTAATTGTCTCTATCTGTTTTTGTTAGCTCTTCATATATTTAAGTGATCCACAGAAGTCCAGATAGATGGGATTTTTTTTCTGTGTATGTAGTGTGCCTGTTAATTTCCATATCATTATTATTTTCACATTCAGAGCTTTTTTATATTCATTAATATGATCTGAAAAACAAATGTCATTTCATTCCTCCTCATTTTAACTATGGATATTTTATCTCTTCAGTTGCATAGTGCCACCATGGGCTACCAGACCTGCATATAGTCTTGTATGCTGGTCCTTCCAGACCTTAGGGAGATGTTTCCACTTGTTTCATCTTTCTTCTTCTCCAACTTCAACTTAAAATTCTCCAAAATGTTGAATTGTCCTTTACCTCAGTAGTTCCTCATACCATGCTCTGGTTCTTACTTACCAATTCTGCCTTTCAGGTGTTAAGCTAGGGAAAGGTACTTGTTTATAAATAAGGTGTGTGTAATAGTTTGTAGCTTTAGAAAAGCCAACTAGAGAATAACAATGATCCCTTCTCAAACTGGAGCACTGTTGGCTTGCAGAAAATTAGCAGGTCATGTCATATGACTTCTTTTCTTTCCCTAATTACTATTTTGAATGTTGTGACTGATTAAATTATTGTAGAAGCTGAAAATGAGACATTTCAACATGTTTGCTTGGCTTCACAAATTAACTTTTGTACAAGATGAATGAAGGAATTACTGGGGAACAGTCTTTGAGCAATAATTGGTATTGCATACACTTGTAAATTTGGAAAATCCAGAGAATCAGAGAAAGGCACTGACAGCATATTTTGGAAAGTACAAAGATGTCATACTAAACTGTGGAAGCAAATTGCAACTAAACAAGGGGGGGTGAGGGAATAGATAAAAGTGGAAATTGGGTGAATGCTTCATTAATTCATTTCAAATGACCCAACAGCTGCCTAACATACTTTTTAAAATAGTTAAGCTGTTAGTTTTCTATAAAAGTTACTGTTTTGACTTCTTTAGTGTCACTTGACCTTGGCTGTCAGTATGGCAGTCTGAGCCTTGTTGGCTAGCAGTCTGAAATGTATTTTGGCAATTTCGAAGATCCTGAAGTTCTGTTTTGCTTTCGTCTGTTGATTCTAGAAGTGCTTTCCTAGTTTTGTGTTGCCATGAGCGCAACCACGGTGACACTGGCCCTGCTCTAATAATTTGGCTTTCAACATAGTAGTATTTGATACTGCTTTTTATACAGAGAAAAAATAAAATCTTTCTTGAGGTTTAACCGTAGTAAGTAAGATCACCTTTTACTATAAAGGGATTGTTTTTGTTGTGGGAGTACCAGAAATGCAAAACATTCTCTGTCTAAATTTGGCTATCTAGCACTTCTGCTATTGTTTGAGAAACTATGCAAATTTGAAATACTTTGTCATAAGTTGGACACACTGATTCCTCATGTCATTTTTAACAGGGCAGTCTTATAGAGAATAATTAACTGGATTAATAATTTTTAACTGTATGATGTTCTTATTTGTGTTCTTAACCTTACAATTTGCTAGAGAAGATGAAAATTTTAAATTAAAAAAAGAAAAGATTGCCGACTTCCTAAAACAATTGAGAGAATATTGTCTTTTTTACAAGCTGGGTGAGCCAGTTTTTGTTGTTCTGTAGTCTTATTTGCCTTCATAATGGTGATTCTTTTGTTCTGCTACGCTTTGTTACACTGGGAGAAAGTCTTGGATTCTTCAGCCTTTTTTAGCCATCCCTGGGTGCTTGCATGTCACCATAAGTGTAATTACAAGAAATATTTACATGGGATTAAGTTTCAGTTGTTTTATATACTTCATAGAATGGGAAAGAGTGTATGTGGATTTTCTTGGGGATTTTTGCTTGTTTGTTTTTTTTCTTCCCCTCTGACTTTTGAAGCCACCTCCATTACTTTTCTTGGCTAAAATTGCTTTTCATCCTATTTAAAGAAAAGCTGAGGGCTTTTCCTTATACAGGCTACAATGCAAGGAGTAGATGGGGTTTGGATTTCTTCTTGGATTCATCTGTTCTTTTTTTCCAAGTCTGTGTGTTCTCATCTTTTCTTTTTGTTTTAAATACAGAATGTCAAACTATTTTTGAATAAAAGTATTGCTTGAAAAAAATGTACCTGCTTCAGCTTCATGTCCTGAAGGAAATTTAAACTTCAAACCTGGTGATTTGTGTAAAAAGTAATTTGAAGTAATAATCAGAGTAGCAAAACTTGTGGGGAGCAGAGAATAGATGGATGGACTATGTCTCTGAAACTAAAAATGCTTTTTTTTCTTAAATTTTTTTTCAGAGTTTTGGTGAAAGTATCCTGCACTCTATGAAGTCACTGCTACACAGCAGGAAAGAGTTATGCAATGTATCAGCAGAAGAATGCTTAAATCAGGAAGAACAAGATAATTTTATTGAGGTTTGCTGTAATATCCCCACTTACATATATTTTGTGGCTATGATAGAAAACAATTTCTCGTGACACAGTATGGAAAGCTGCAGGATAGTAAATAGGAACAATGCTGCAAGTTACTGGACTTAAAATCTGTGCCCCCTATTGTCATTCTTGAATTTAGTCACTGAAGCCTTAAAAAGAGCTGTGACATTTCAAGGTGACATTTCTCTGCTTTGGAGGATTTGTGAAACTAGAAAACCAAGGTGTGTAAAATAGATGACTTGGGTGTACTGCATTTGTGAGCACTGCTGTGATCAAGGTTGTAGGGATTGGTATCCTCACAAAATAGCAGAACACTTTGATTCAGATCTGAAGATAAAAGCTGAAGCCTCAGAATTGCAGATCTAGACTTGTTTTATGTGATTATGGATGGGCTGAAAGCTGGACAGGGTCTGGAAAGAAGAGAAGTAGACCTGACAGAATGTGGGACTATCCAGGTAAATGTCAAGCTATAAGGAGGAATTACTAGAACTGTTTGAGTTACAAGGCTAACAACAACATCTCCAAAGGGAAAAGAAAAAAAATAAAAGCAGTGTGTACCAGGTAACTTGTATTATGGGTTTTACAAGACTTCTAATGAGTAGTTGACAGGCCTGACGAGGAGCTTAGACAAGGAGAGGATGACCTGAAAAGGCCATGCAGAGGAGCTGAGATAGGGAGAATTGAAGCAATGACAATTGAGGAAGTGGTTAGGGGAGACTGATAATTGCATAAGCAGTAGCAAGAGGCAGATTGTGTGACCAGCAGAGATGAGTTAGGATTGCCTGGATAGCACCAGAGGTTTTGTAACTGAATGGGTACAGTCAGAGGTTGTGACTCTAAAACATTTGGGGAGCAGGCAAGAAGCTGAATTTGTGAAAGATGAAAGCTGTGACAGATTAACGTAAGAAGGAAGAGCTATGCAGTGGAGGTGTGAGCAAAGCCTTGTCTTTATTTGATCAGGCAGACCATGCTTTAGAAACTATGAAGGTGTTTTTGTCTTGTAGCAAATACCTGACAAATAGCTGGGAACGTGTTTTATATGCCTGCAGTGATGGTCTCTGTGGAGAAAGAGAGCTGACTATATTTAGTTACCTTATTAGATCAAGCAATTAAGAGCTTCTGGTTGAAATGTAAGAGGGTCAATATCCTGTCACAGAACAGGTATTTTTTTCTTATGAAAATACAGGAAAAGATACTTATATGGAGAATGATGTTAAAAAAACTCAGACTTGAGAAAACCAGACTTTAGGTTTGCCTGTACCATTTCCTTTGTATCCATGGTTTAAGATAGCCTTTGAATACAGTGTCTCATGCGCTTATTTTTAGTTGAAAGAAAGGGCTTGTGTTACTGATGACCTTTTTATTTCCTTGGCCTACTCCCCAGCAACTTTTGAACTGAAATGCTAACTTCAAACATGTTCAAGGTATTAAAAGGTGATTTTTTTTCTGTGAAAACTGGAGTTTGACCACAATAAAGAGATCCAGATTAGCCTTGTCATCGAGGCAAAAATATACAGACTCAGTAGTGGTGTGGTCTTTTTGACAGCTGTCTGCTGACCTCACAGTGTAATATTGCCCTTCATTTGTGTGAAGCTATGACTCCTGCTCACTGCCCTGTCTTGCGCAATGAGTTATCCCATGGGAGAAGATAAGGGTTGGAATCATTATTTTGAGGAAGAGGAAGGGGAATGTAGGAAGACAAAAAAACCCCACCCATTAAAAAACCAAAGCTAAACTGCCAAAAAACCCCAAACAGCAACAAATTCTAGAGCCTCTCAAAATGTTCTTTAAGAGACCTAGTTTTTTTCCCAGGTAGTTTAAATTGTTTGGTATTTTGCCCCTTCTGTGGAGGAATTCAGTTCATATTGTAGGTATTGTACAGATAATAAAATGTAGTGTCCTGCAGATATTGTGCAGATGAATTGTGTAGGAGTTGAAGAGAAGGTTTAGGAGTTGAAGAGAAGGTTTAAGAGTTGAAGAGTAACATTGCTCAAACAGGATTGTGTCACAGTTAACACAGTGAATATGGTACTGGAGAGGTGTAATTTGTCTGGAGCTCTTTGGAATGCTACTGAGGAGCATTGTTTCATTTATGATCTTATCATACATGACATAAGGATAAGTGGATGTAAGCAGGAAAGTATTTACTGGAAGCATGAGATCTTTTTCTGAGACCCCCTGAAATAAACAAGTCAGAATTTTTCATAGTATGATTTCAGTTGAAAATAAAGCTTGGGGTTTCTTTTTTGGTCACACTTCGAAAGAACATATTCAAAGCACAAGTACAGTTCAAAATAGAATTCCGGCCATTTCTTTTTTCTAGCTCTTTAGTTACAGAGAATCTGTGTATGTACAAGCAAGTAGCTGAAGCAGTTAATAATATATCAATATAAACATAGTGATGTTCTTTGGAGTAACTGGAGTAGTTGCTACAAATTTGAGTTATGCCTTAGAAATCAGTATGTTGCATAGTGCTCTGAAAAAATGGAACCCAAGCCATGTAAAACTGAATTTCAAACATTGGTAGAAGTATTTAGTCTGTGTGCTTTATTCCATATCTACAAAAAGGAAGCAAAGTTTATTTTCTGACACCCTTGTTTTGAATGTTTTGAAAATAAATGCCTTGGGATTTTTTTTTATTTTTCAGTATGCAGATGGCCTGTTGATTTGTTGTTAGGGAAATAATAAATGAGAACTAAGGAAGTCTGATGTTTGAAACAAAGTTTGAGTAGTGACTGACTTTCTTGGGCTGTTCATGTTGAATGGTACGAAACACCTGTAGACAGAAGAGAGGGACAGTGTGTGATAAAATATCTCCCTTGTCCACAGGCACAAGAACCTGAGGTAAAACTGATATTTCTGGCATGCTCAAGGTTCCTGAGCCTGGCAAGACTTTTTTTTTTGCTAGGTTGGATATTTTAATTCTTTTATGTTAGGGTTTGTTTACTTGGCGCTGGTATGCAAACATGTGGCTTAAGTAATCCGTTGTGTTTTGGCCTTAGGCTAATCAATTTACATGGCAAATTGCGTAATGTGTTGGCACTATGCTTTATTCAGTATATCCAAATGTATAACAGTTTACCAGCACGGACAGATTTCAGACTGGAACTGTTTTATATGTGCCCAGCCTGAAGCAAGGACAGATGAGCACTGATCTTTGCAAAATCGTCTTTATTTTAACAGATGTAATGAGGCTTGTATGTGTTGCTCTGTATATACCAGCCACTAGAATAATTCCTGTGTAGTGGTTTTTAAATGTTGTATATGCTCTTCGGTCTGATCTGACCTTTCTCAAGTCAAATAGTATAGCATTACCATTCTTTATGTATGACCGTGTGCTACTGTTTGAGCTAGCTGTGCTACCCTAAGGTATGGTTTTTGTGGCAGTAGAATAAAGCTTTAAGTTAAAGTCTGCTGAATTTTTAACTCTTAAATATCTGCAGGAAACAAATCTTTACTGTACTTGACTATATTAATGTATTTATTTTACAGATTACATTTATATGTTTTGCAGAAGAGATGGGTACTGCTTGCTTGCAGGTACAATATATATCTATTTATATTGGAAAATTTCTTCTAACACCTAGTTTTTTAAATGGGGGAAATTTGGTGTTCAAGAAATGAAATAGATGTATCTTGAGTATTTAAAAGCCTAAGTTTCAAATGTCATTGAAAGTTTGAAAATAATTATTTTAGTATGATAATCAGTGTTTTATATGTATTTACAGTATTACCTGGGTCAGTCTTTGTGTTAGGATGGTCTGGAACAAATGCAGTGGAGGGGGATGATTGGTTTGGGGGGGGGGTGGTGTTTGGGTGGGAAGAGGCTTGGTTGATTGTGGTTTTTGTGGGTGCTTTTTTTTTGTTTGGGTGTTGTTGTTAAACACTTGAGTGTATCAGAATTTTGCTGTGTTATCCTTAGTTGAGTTGTGCTTATTAATACGGTGCAGTTTCATATGTGAAACTAAAACTTTACTGAACTGACCACTAGCTGTGAGGGTTTAGGAGTCAGTATTATGGTTATGCCTTAAGATGTTATTCTGGAGATTTAGATAAGGAAATATTATTTTAAAAGGTGGAGCATAGCAAGCTGGGAGGGTTATGATGTGCCATTTTAATAAGTTAAGGGTTTAGTCTTCCTGTGCAATTTACATATCAGTATAATTCATAACTTACATGTTCACAGTAAAATTCCATGTTTCTACTCTGCCCAGATCTTAGTAGATAGAGATTGCTTGTAATAGTTTGCTGATGTTTTAAAATGTAAAACAGAAACTCTGAATCCACTTGTGTTCCATATTAGATCAATGTTGCTAATTCATCAAATTGTAATACTAGACATTTTTTCAAGTATGGGTAAGAACTGTTTGATTGTTTAGAATTAGATGGAATTTAGAGAAAGTTGGACAGAACAGGTTTAAGGAGTTTTGCTTTGACCCATAAGGATCAGTAGTGTTTGGAGGGTTGGGAAAAAAAAGCGTAAATCTTTCATAGGCCTCTTCTGTATTAGATAGATCTAAAGGTTGTCCAAGGTCATGTTAAAGACCATGCTTTTGTAATAGGGAGATAGAACACTGTTCCAATAAAGCACACAAGGAGCATGTGGAGGTCCATTGAGAACCATCATTAGCTGAGGTCAGTGTAGTTGGGTATTTTGTAGGATGTGCAGCTGCTTTTCAGCGCATACAAGATTCTGCTTTATGACTTTTAAGCATTCTTCCAAGTATGGACTGAATTAAATCTTGTTTACACAAGCTTTACATCACAGTTTGAGAGAGTACGTGGGGGATAGAGCAAGAAATAGAGGAAAGAAAAGAAAAACTTCACCAGAATTAGCAGCTGTTAGGATTTAGGGGAGGTATGAGATCAAAACCATTGTCATTTGCATGCTATTTCTTTGACTTTATATTCTCAATGTTTTTTTATTTAAATTTAAATCAGGAGTTGTCAGCTGTTTCTGTCGAGCTTCCAGATGTTCTGAAATCGCTCCAGTTGCGCAAACTAAAAGAAAATGATGCTGTATTTCTAAAAGACATAAAGAAAACCTTGGCAAAACCTTCCATCATGAAACATGAGGTAAAATTTGTGTGTCTCCTTGCATGTCAGAAGCATTACATTTTGCCTCCTAAAGAGCTTAGTCTTATTACACCCTGGCTTGCTTTTGGTTTTGGGCCATCTTAGCCAATTTCTGTTGTTTCATGAAAATAAACTGTGCTGTATTGTTTACAGAAAATAATTAATAAATATTTAATTATGGTGCTGATCCCATGCTTCTGCTAGGCTACAGTCCCTTTCACGGGCAATTTGGAAAGAATATGAAATTTGTCACTGTAACTATCTCTGCTCAGATAGCTTTCATCTTCAGCAGACTTTTTTTGTTGAAACAGGGGTGCCAGAAATTAAGGGTGTGTCTGGTGTTTGTAAAACTCAGTGATCGCTTTTCTTAAAAAAGAAATTATAAATGCTGTTAATGATGTAATTTCCATTATTTTTATTTTTATATTGTTCCCATTATTACCATGCTACTTGTATTCTTTCCAATTACACACATTGCATATAAGATAAAAGGTACCTCGAAGAAACAGATACCCTATAAACTGAAGTATTATACAGCATAAACCTGCTCTGAAATACTGTGTTCCTCCACAAATTTTTAACATGCATTCTTTAATAGATTCTTGGCTACATGTTATCATGGTTGTGTTACATTATTGTAATGATTTATTCAGAATGCAGAAGTTACAAAAATGAGTAAGTCATTCTGGCTATCACTTTACACAAACTGTTGAATTTATTTTCATGTATTGAATATATTTTTAAATTATTTACTCTTCATAAAAATGCATTGAAGGGATCCCTTGAAGATTGCTGTGTTTGTTTTCTTGTTGTTCTCTTTTTCAAGAATCAGCTCCCTGAAGTGTTTTGTGTGATGAGACTGTCTCCTTCATTCCCAAGAATCAAAGTTGACTATATATTTACCTTGCTAAGCAAGTATACCACAGGCATAAGGTATGCTGTGGAAATAAACTCTTCACAAAAACATCAAACAGAGACAACCCATGGAGAAGATGATGACACCAATCAGTCAGTTTCTTCAATTGAGGATGATTTTGTCACTGCTTTTGAACACTTAGATGAAGATGAATCTTCAAAGATACAAAGTGCTGGTAAGTTCTTGCACGCTTTTAGAAATTGGTATTTGAAATTTAGGCTGTTGGGATTTAATAAGAAAGTACATGTAAATAAATTGTAATTTTTTTTACATTAATCATGCTTTGTAAAGGGATATTATGCGATTGAAAAATTAATTTTTTGCTCTTTTCACTACAGTTTACCAACTCATAAACCAAAGATTCTTATCTCAGTGTCAAATGGATATCAAATAAAATCTTGTTCTACTTTGTGTGCTAAAAAATACATTAATTTGTCAGTGATTAAATTTGTATAATAGGATTTAAAGAAAATGGAAGATTGCTTTAATCATGAAAGATAAGCTAGCATTTTGCAACAATAGTAAACCCAGTAGTTGCCATTAAAATCTGTCCAGTTTGCTGTAGTTCTGTGGAAATTCTTGGTTTTGAAGCAATCTCTTTTTACCTTTTTTTTTTTCCTTCAGGTACATGCAGCTTTACTTCTCAAAACCATCGAGATGCTGCTTCACAGACCATCCCTGCTCAAAGTGTAGAAGCTGTTGACTCAAAGATTCTTGTGGGTTCTGCACATCAAAAGTCATCTGCCAGATCTACTTTGATTGATATTTTTGGACTTAAGGAGCTGTCCTCAGTAAAGAATTCAGTTACAACCTCAATTTCTGATCCTTGGATACAAAGGAGTTTCTATAAGCCATATAATCCTTCTGAACAAGGTGTTAATTTTTTACGTAAAACATTGTTTTCTTCCTCTCCAGCTGAATCCTCTGAGTCAGATTGCTCCAGCCCAAGCCCCATCATCTTCTTAGATGAAGAAGGATATCAAAAAAGTTTGAAGGCAAAACTTCAGCTGCCAAAAATTCCAGTAGTAAAAGATGGTATAGAGGATTCAGACTCAGAAGTAAGTGAATTTTTTGATAGTTTTGATCAGTTTGATGAGCTGGAACAAACCTTGGAAAACTCTTGTAAAATTACTAGGAATCCCATCCTAGGGAATCCTGCCCAGAAAAGGAGGACTGCACATGAAAAATTGTCTTCTGCAAGCATTACAATGAATCCTCAGAAATTCAAGTTTGATCGTCCCACTCTCCCAGCCAATGTAAAGAAACCAACTCCTCGTAAGCCAGAATCACCGTACAGCAGCATCTTTGAGGTCCCAGATTCCCCTCGCCCAGTTAAAACATCAGGGGAAGAGAATGGAAGCTTCTTCAGCCCTATTAGAACATCGGCCTTCAGCCCACTAGGGAGCTGCAGTTCTTCTGAATGTTTGTGTCGAATTAATCTTGGTGGAGATGGGACAGGTCCAAGTCACCGTGATGCAGCTTATAGCAGTTACTCAGCATACGCTGACAGCGTTTCATTTGAAATACTGGGTTCTGTTTTATTTTCTGAGTCCTCACCAGAGCAAGTGTGTGTAGAGACTGATTCGAAGCACAAAAGGGTTACTTTGAAAGAGAAGAAGAGGCAGGCTGCAGATCTCAAAATGAAAACTGGTAAGGGACCAGAGAAGCAAGCAAAATCTAAACATAAGTCACTAATGATCAGAGATAGCATTCAAAAATTTGCAACTGAATTGGTTGAAAAAAGTTTTGGCAGTGCATTTAAAGACCTCCAGAAAGGTGTTTCTTCATGCACAAATGCACTTTGCCATTTGGCTGCTAGGTTGACTTCTTCAGTCTTTCAAATGGCTTTTTATGAGATTGGAAGACGTAGAGCAATCTCGCTGAAGGAGCGTGCCATTAATGGCATAGCAAACTTTTTGGTGAGCGAAGCTATAACTGGTGCTTTGAAAGAATTGCGTCAGGTAAAGAAACAAATATTTACCAATACCGTTGCACGGTTTGCAGCTGACCTTGCTGAAGAACTTGTGTTTGAAGGAATCATGGAAGTATGCCAGTTTTCATATCCATCAACACCTACTGCACAGCCCTCATCACTTGATTATGAGAACAAAGTGGTAAGATCCTATGCCCGAGATTTGTCTGAATCTGTCATTCAGGAGGCGTTTATCGAACTATCTCAGGTTGATGTGACCTTCACAACACAAGCAGCCATTAGTGTTTCCATGGACAATATCAAATATGTAAGTGCAGAAAGTATGTTAGAGTCAACACAGACTTCCACAGTTTCTCCTAATTTTAATGATAGAGTAGCACTAAAGCCAATCCAAGACTCCAAGGAGGAATATACAGTACAGCAAGCTCTATTTTGTACCTCTGGTGTTGTGAGTTCAATACCTGTGCCTTTAGCTGGAAGAGCTCTTTGTCAGCAACAGGTTTCCTCTGATGCTTACAAAGCAAAAGCATCCACTGTTCCAAATGCTGATGACAGTATGAAAGTATCGAAAGACTCCACTCATCCATTTTTCACAAGCAGAAAGAGAGAGGAGGAAGTAGCTTCTTTCAGAAATATTTATCTAACTTCAGATCGCAGTCAAAGTACTGAAAGTACTCCATCACTCTTTTGTAACCAGAATGATACCAAACTAACAAATAACAGATCTGGAATGAACAATAATTCAGAATTAACAAGTGGGTCAAAAGGCATTAATACTTTTTCTGGAACTATGGTAGATATGATTGTAAATGAAGCTTATGAAGCCATAACCTCATCTAGAGTAACAAAAGCAGTAGAAGAGTATTCAGATTTTTTAACAAGAAAAGTTATAGATAAAAAAACGTATGTGCAAGGTATTGGTGAAGACTCCCCCAAGAGCATGTTTGCAGACCATTTGGCAAAGTATGTCATAAAACAATCTGTGGAAGAAAGTAAAACTCTGTTATGCAACACCAGTGAGAATTTAACATGTAATGTGAGCTCACAGACTTACAGAGATACCAATCAAAAAGAACAATGTGTGATAAAGAAGCAAGAGGCTGAGAAACAAAGTAATGTTTCTATAATTGTGGAACAACAACAGTTGCCTTCAAATAATCCATGTAAATTTCTTACTCCAACTCATTCTGTTCAGAGTTTTTTAGAATCTAAAGATTGTTGGCAGGGACAAAAAAGAAACAAGTTTTCTTCAAAATCACCACCGCCTTGTTCCACTGTGACTTTTGCTAAGCATGTTCTAGAGGACTGTACTGACACAGGAAGCTGTTCAATAACATGCTTAAACAAGCCTTCCAGAAAAAGTGATACCCAGAAACTATCAGCAGAAGCTTTGAATTACAGGCAGACTGATTGTTTTCTGCATGCAAATAGCTTTTCTTCTGAGATGTTTGGCAGTGAAGGTGCTTTGCAGATGGAAGAAAAATCAAGCCTGAAACTTGGAAATACTTGTCTAATGCCCGATACACCCCCACCGACTCCTTTAGTACCATGTCTAGGTAGTTCTGAAACAAACCTAAGAAAGCTGTCCAAGAAACTCAAGGGAGAATTAGCAAAGGAATTTGCACCTGCAACACCACCTTCTACACCCTACAATCCATCCATTACTGATTTGTCTGGAACTGAACACGACTCTTTGGAAAATGAGGAATTTATGCTGAAACTCATGCGGTCGCTTTCTGAAGAAGTGGAAAGTAGTGAAGATGAAGATCATTCTGAAATGCCTGTTGAGAAAGAGGAGCATTCAGCAAAAACAATTCATTATGCAGATTGCCTAGCTAGCCACATAATTTCAGTAGCGACTGAAATGGCTGCTTCCCATTTAGGTGGTAAAACAAACGAAAGAGAAGCTGGTAGGCAGACTCAGTTAGGTATGCAAAAGAAAATATGCGGATGTACTGCATTTGTAAATATCCCAGAAGAGACATGCAATTCCTTGTGGAATTATGCAGGTGATATGGCGGGAAAAGTCATCAATGAGGCCAAGAAAGTAGTGAAATCAAGGCATTGTAAGCTGTTGAGGTTGAAGCGCGTTAACTGCCAGGTGGATTGCTTTTATTTGAGAAAAGGTGATAAAGATGGCAGTTCAAAAGAATGGTGTGGCCCAATGCGGGACCAGTGGCCTGGGGAGAGAGATTCATCTGTGCTTTCTTTACCACAAGGTTCAGGCACGACAGGTTTGACTTCCAAGTACCCGAGCTGTGAAAGTGTGACTGACGAATACGCAGATCATGTTATCCGGGTTCTGAAAAGAGAAGGAGGTAACGCTGAGCTGTTGGTGGATCAGTACGCCAGCAGACTTGCTTACAGGTCTATCAAATCGGGCTTGCAGCAAGCTGCTAGAAAAACCAAATTCAGATACAGCAGAAAGACATTTCCTGGGCAAAATGCACAGGTAAATGGTAAGCTGGAGCTGATCAAAGCAGAGAATAAAGATGCAGTACAGCAAGTGGAAAGCAGCATTCATCGCTGTGAAGGCCAAACGTTCGAGAGGAGCGCACAGAGAATGGAATGTTCAGAGTTGTTATATTTTTCCGAATCCCTTGCTCACAGTATCACTTGTGATGTCAGGAAGAAACTGAAAATGTCAGGAGCGTGTTTGCCAAAGTCTCTAACAGATTCCTGTCTATATAAAAAGAATGAATTTGATGAAGTCACAGGGAATCTCATTAAAAGAAGGTTTTCTAGGACATTTCTTCCTTTCTCCCCAGATCATAAACTCTATCATAGTACAGGTAATATAAATGAAAATGGCTACAGTGAAGGCATAATTCAAGCTATAGAACAATATGCTAGGAAAGTAGCAGATGATACTCTAGAAATGAGTTTAGAGTCAGCTGTTCTCCATGTGGCTGATAACAGAAAAAATGGGGATAAGCTCTCATATACTGAGAAACTGTCTCCTTTTTCTGGAACTGTCTGTAGATGCTGCAGTATGAAGGAACATCGGTACTGTACAGAAAGTATATCCCATCATCTACCTGCACAAGAATCCTGCGTTCCAGTGCGGCATCTTCTTCATACTGGATTGGGTGATGCCTGTCAAAATTCAAGAGTGTTTCAGCTCGATATTCCCAAAATTCACGTTGACGTAGAACAGAGGACAGTGTTTTCTGACAAGGGGGCTATTGCAGCTGTAGAGAAAGCAGAAAGAGAGCTGAGTTACACAAGTCTGACAGCTGACAGTGGTATTGGACAAGATGGAGTCAGTTTTGCTGGAAGCCTTACTACTGAAATAATGACATCAGCTATGACTAATATTGGTCAGGCAGTTACCACAAGGTAATATTAATTTTCTCTTCTTTGTTGCATTTTGTACCAGAAAAAGGATTGGTAATACAAATATATGCTCAGAAGGAATTTTATTATATTTTTTTAGAAAGATACACTTTATGTTCTGAATATTTTCTTTTTATTCTTCTGTTTTTATTTAAATTACTCAGAACTAGGGGGAAAAAGCTTTTTTCCACCTGTGTGAGCTTGAAACTGAGGATACTATGTATATCAGCACACATATGTTCCAGAAGGTGAATAAGTGGAACTTACTCTTTCAACTTGAAAATAGTACCTACAGTAGTGAATACTAGTCCTTACAGGTTTTGTTGATCTATGAGCGGTGACAAAATCCAGATTTGTTCCCTATTGGTACTTCCTCTTCAACATCTGATGCTGGCCACATGAGCCATTGCTTTGTAGCATGAAAACTTCATTTTTTATTATGGCTGTGTTGTGATATTGTCTTTACTACTGAAAAAAAAAGAAAAAAAAATAACCTGTTGCTTTAAGAAAAAAAAACCTAACTAAACCACACTTTAGTTTATAGAATAGTAGTACAATAACGAAGGAATAATTGACTTTGAAATTCTCGTGTATTTAGCAAAGGGTGACATACTTTAGTAGGCTTATAAATAGGAAATACTTGCTACAATACATTTGTAGCAAACTACTGTTTTCTAAAACAGAGTGTGCTTTGATCAGAGTGAAATCTCTTCAGGTTCAAGAGCAATCCTTTCCATTTTGTTTTTTTAATTTTGAAGTAATACTTATATTCCTTATTTTTTTTTTTTTGGTTGGTTGTTTTGGGTGGTTTTTTTGGTTGGTGGTTTTTTTTTTTTTTTTTTTTTGAGGGGAATTCCTCACACTGGCTTCTTTCCGTGGTGTTTAGAGGGGCACCATGATGAACAATAATATTGATTTTTATATGTTGAGTGGCTAAAGGCCACAGTGGGATTGAACTAAATTTTTCAAGGTTTGATATGAAACACATACATACTAACAGCATAAAAGTGCTATTGGGTAATACGTTGTTGGTCTTTGCACAGCAGGGTTGAGTCCTTACTCAATGTGTGACAAAAAAAAGAAAGTAGTCATGTGGTGATGTTTTTCTATACCTATGGTATCAAAGATGACACTTTGTTTAAAAATTCTAGTTAGAATATGCCAATGACAAAGTGCAGGGTTCAAAGAGATGCTGTTTATTATTAAGTTTGTGGCAAGAAGATGATATTAGAATTTTGCTGTGACAGAATTTATAAATGTTTCTTATATTGTCATCTAGTGTGTGATATGTAATGCATGTGTTTCTTGAGAAACTGCCTTATGTAAAGTAGAGAACTGGTGGTGGTATAACTAAATAAAAATGAGGAAAATGACCTTTTTTATTACCCTGATGGGTTCCAGTTCAGCTACATATTTGTACAAATTCATGCTCACTGGAGCAAAGTGTTAGGAATGATGTAGTTAAGGTTGTCTTTTTAAATAGTGAATGTTACTGTGGCTGCTTGCTATGTGTGAGTAGGATGATAGTTTTTCTTGAACTTCCTACCGCTTCATGTATATATAGATAATCACAGTGTGCACATGAAAGTTAGTTCATAACTGCATGTTCCCATCTTGTAAGTTGTTTTTGGTTTTTTTTTTTTGGTTTTTTTTTTTTTAAATAAGGAGTTCACACTTCTTTAAATGAATTTTTATGAGGGTCTTCTAAAGATTCACTATTATGGGATATGGTTGCTTGATTGGTTTTTGGATAAAAAATCAAACTTACTTCCTGAGGGGAAAAATTCTGTACAAGTCATGCATTGCTACACTTTCTTGAAGGAGAAAACCAGATCTTTTCATGCAGAAAGCTTTTTTTAAAAAATGGAATCCTAATATTTTAGACACCAGTTTATACTTAAGCACTTTGCCTGTAGTAGCAGACCACTTAGCTGCTTGCACTGAAGGCAGGCCAGGGAAAATAGCCAAACTGTCCTATGGTGAGCAAGTTCAGAAATGGTAAGTCTTCTGCTTGAAAAGTGTACCTCAATACACAGTCTGCAAGGCTACGATGCCTTCTGTGCTGTATAGCAAAAAATATTCCAAATGAGAGAATTCTTTGTACCACTCCCTTCGACTTCTGGTGAAAGAATTCCAAATAGCAATCCCTGACCTAAGCCTGTTGTTGTTGCAGTTTCATTTGGTTGCACTATTTCTTGTGTTAAGAATAGGGCACAGATTAAGGGATTCCCCACCTTTTCTTTTCCAATGGAATTTATTGTCTTTGGAATGGTGTTAAATTGCTGTGAATGAACTAACACTGATCAGCATGAAATGCAGTGATGTTTTTGTCTTAAATTTTTGTTTAGCTCTGTTGGAAGAGAAGGATTTCGCTCTGTTGAATCAGTTGTTAGCCAGCAGATGAGTCTTAGTATTGGTGATGATAGCACTGGGAGTTGGTCCAATCTAAGTTTTGAAGATGAACATCCTGATGAGAGCAGCAGTTTTCTTCACCTAAGTGACAGGTAATTGTAAAGATGTTAGTATAGTTAAACAGTTACTTTGGCATCAAATAACTTATCATCAAGTGTATTTCTCCTAGGGTTTGGGGGAGAAGAGATTATTTTTTTCTTCAACGCACAATGACTTTTTTTGTTAAAAATGGCTCTGATATTATGATTTTGTTATCTTACAGAACGCTGTTGGCCATGAATGTTCCTACTCTGTAAAATATGTGGAGTGTGCATTGTCATTGATGCCAGGGAGTCACATCAAGTAAAATTGTGCATATAAACTTTAAGTATTAGCAAAAGGTGTAAGCATTTTAAAAACAACCACCTGGTGTAAGATACAGCTTGAGAGTACAGTTTATAAGTTGTGCTCTAAAATATTAAAACTTAATCCTTGAGAAAGTGTTTTATGTAGATTATTTTTGAAAAGAAGTAATAGTAGCTTGATTTGCATGATGAGCTTTTACAGCTATTTTTGTCTTTTTGGAGACTGGAATTTATAAGCTGCTCTCACTGACATTGGTGGAGTATTTATATACTGCTAACCATGGTCTTGCGGGTGTGTAATATTGGAACTTAACCTGTTCAGGGTAGTAGTGTTTTCTGCAGAGCTTCTCACTGGCCGATTGATAACTAATGAAGATTAGAATGGAAATTCTAAAATCTGCAATGTCTCTGCCTGTTTCCAGGGAGAATTGTATTCAGAGCTGTGGCCCAAGCTTCTATATAAGGAATGTATGAGGAACGAGTAAACTTAGTTTTTTATGATTGATATAACAAATTTCAGCATTTCTGTTGAAGAATAGCAGAAATGGGAGACAGATTTTTTCTTTACTTTGTACTTCCAGCATTGCTGAGATTAAAGAAAGTATGGGAGACATGCTTGCTTAAGTAATGTACAAATAGGTTATTTGGTTCCAATGTGAAACTACTCAAATAAATGTCTGCAATATTTGTCATGTTTTGCTTAACTAAATAATTTAATCTAACCACTACTATAATTTATCACTCATACAGCTTAATAATTTTGTAAAAGAATACATTAACTTAGAGTTATTTTAGTAAAACATTATCTCTTGAACAAGTGAAAATGATGATGAAAATCCAAGTATAAGGAAGAATATTCTCTATATTGGCAGTCACAAATACACAATAAAATATAGGTTAGTTGATAATGGGAAAAAGTATAAAAAAATTTCTGGACCAGTAGTGCCTATGTTGTGTTTATTTATTATTTGTTTATCATTCCCAAAACAGATGTAAATGAAAGAAGGTAATTTATATAACGTGGAAGAAAATCTGTGGCTCATTAGAGGAGGAGTGACCGGAATTAACATGTTACTCATAGAAGGGAGGCCATAATTTGGATAGCAGGGTATTGGTGGAGGAAACAGGCATGTGCAAATTGATCAGGTGGTTTTAAAGAACTAATTGTGGTAAAATTGGTAACACCACCTGTGTTCATTTGTGTTGCTGAGGTTTATCAGGTGGAAGGAAGGATCTCAGGATTTGCCCTGAGTAAAAAATGATACCCAGGGGGAGATCTGTAACAAGACGATATTCGGTAATAACGCCCTGGTTTGGTTTAACCCCAGCTGACAACTAAGCCCCACCCAGCCAGTCAGTCACTCCTCCCAAGGTGTGATGTGGAAGAGAATTGGAAAAGTGAGAACACTCATGGTTTGAGATAAAGACAGTTTAACAGGTAAAGCAAAAGCCATGCACAAGCAAAGCAAAACAAGAAATTAATTCACTGCTTCCTGTGGGCAGCTCCATCAAGATGAAAGTTATTTAGAGAACTTGGTAGTTAGTTATGTAGGAAAGTGCTTGTGTCTTCTGCTTTTCATGCCTAAATCTAGTGACTTAAATTTAGAATTAAAAAGGTCTTAAGCTTTCTCTCTTGTGTAGGTGTAAGCATAGGTGTGGACATAGGCTTTTCATCCACCATCCAGTTTGGGTTATAAGTCAGAGCAGAAGCCTCTTGCTTTTCTTGTTATTCTTCTGCTGGCTCATTGAAGAGCTGCATGAACCATTACAGAGGCATTATAATGCCTTTGTATGCTCATTGCTTGTTTTGTGGTTACAGGAGTTTATTTTAAAGACTGTTAATTACAAAAAGGTCTCATCCCTTTCTCATACCTCATTGTAATCATATGGTTCAATATATATGATTATTTCAGACCAAGACTGATCTCTGTAAAGTGTATTAAGTCTCTTACCTAATCAGAACAGTAGTGTGCAGAGGTTACTCTGTTAGATTGCAAATTCTTTATCTTTTAGTCTGAGAACCAGGGCAGCTTTTACTTCTATTTATGTTCTGCATCTGTAACTTTCAGTGAAAGTGGCTGTGTGAGTGCAAAGTATTGATATCAGTAGGCTATATTAAATTTTTTTATACCTGTAATTTAACCATTTTAAGCCAAATTCGATACTTCATATTGAGTGTGAAAGTCTCACACAGTAGCTTGAGAAATGTTTAGACCAGATTTTCATTTTCTGCAAGTTGGTTTCTTCAAAGCTTCTGCTCTTTGATTTTCTTTTTTCTTGTTTGTGTAACAAGAGAACTCTGAATTTTCTTTGGACATGTAGTCTAAATAAGCAACAGTGTACTGAGTGAAGCACTTGCATCTTCTTAGACTTTTTTTCATGTTATTTGGGTGTGTTTATATTGCAGGATTGCTAACCTGCTGTTACTTCACTGTTTTGAAATTAGGATCCAAGCAGGCATTCTGGAGAGCAAGGGATGCTGATAGGTGATAATGTTACTGGCAAACACTTGGAAGAGATTAGTGTCTGCCTCTTGAAATATTTTCTTCCACCATTTTGCTGTTTGCCTTGTGTGGTATGAGCGGAAAAGAGCTTTAACAGTCACATAAAACTTAGGTGAAGAAAACATTTTCTTGCAGCAGTTGTTCTCTGCAGTTATTCCATGGCTTCTCGTGCCATCTCTAGCAGACAGTGTACTTTCTTGGAGAATGCTAGATATTTGGAAGTCCTGTTCTTGGAAGGCTTCCAGACATGCTCTGGGGGAGGTATGAAGTTGAAGAACAGAGATTTGATCACATGAGTTGCTCAGTCTTGTACGTATTGACAGGCTTAACAAACTGTTATTTATAATGACTAAAATTAACGAGTGTAGGATCATGCTCAGTTTTTCCAGTTCTTTGCATTGGGTTGAATGTAGTCATAGAATAAATGCAGTATTTTTGTAATGGGGAGTAAAATAATCCTTTCAGTATTGCTTTCAACCTCCTTTTTTTTAAAAAGATCAACTTGCAAAACAATATTCAAAATTTAAAAAAAATATATATTTACTGTAGGAATTCCTTCTCATCAGGCTGTTGGAGATTGTTACTGGATTTTTTGGCATGAGATGAAAGGATTTGGTATGTGAAGTTGTCTTCACAATACATAATTTTATTAACTCTTAGCTGTTCCTTAAGTAAATAATACAGATGTAATCCATATTCCTATGAGTAATCCTTTTGAAATTGTTGAGCTTTTGTAAATAATGAGCAATGTGCTTAGACCTGAGGACAGAATTCCTGCTAGCATTGATCTGGAAAATTAATGAGTACAAATTAATAGTTTAACCTGTGTGCTGAAACCTGCTAGTTTTGTATTATTGTGCACATTGCTGCTCTGGATAGCACTGGGAGTCATGTTTGTTCCAGCAAACCTATCTAGAAAGTTTCAGTGCTCTTGCATTAAATGTCTTGACAAAAAAGTTGTAAGGAAAATGAAGGTTCTAGTTTGAGCTATTGTTCTTTTCTAGTTCAGCTGTCTTTTCTTCTTCTCCTGGCAGTAATGGTAACAGCAGTAGCTGGAGCAGTCTTGGTTTAGAAGGGGATATGTATGAGGAGAATTTATCCTTTCCAACATCAGACAGGTTGGTTGAGTTGAGAAATATAAACCAGATGGGTTCCTCATAATTAATGCATGAAATCATCATTTTTGAAAATAAAAATACAGTGCATTTTTTATGCTGATACATTATTCACACTCTTCTCACTTAATCACAATATGATTTTTTCATTAATTAATCCACGCTGAATGATTAAATTTTGCTGTGCTAGAACTGATGAATGTGTTTTGCTTGCAAAAAGGTCCCTTTTTTGCATGTTTTTGCCTGCAGTTTTACAAGTCTTTAGATTTACTTTTTTCATGCAAACTAGAGCTTGCTTCCTACAGGATTTCTTGGTTTTTTCCCTTAGCTTGTGTAAACTTTCAAAATTGCTTAATAATTAGTTTTTATAGACCACTTATGGCTTACCTATAGCTGTTCATATCTGGGACATAAGATGGCTCAACCTTTTCACATGTGAAGCAAAACTATTAAAATCAATAAGTAACACCTTTAACACCTTTCTCTTGTTTCTCTCTTCTCCCTTCTTTTCCTAAGAGCAAATCTTGTGAAGTTGATGATAAGTCTGTTTACAACATGAAATGGTGTGAGAAGCAAAGCTGCTTTTCATGATCACTCCTTAATTCTTTTATGATCTTCCTGTTGTTTAACCTTCATTACAGTCTTAGGATTTACTACCTTTAGTACATATATTGGATTCATATTTTTGTTTTCTTAATTAAAATACAGTGATGGAACAGAAGATAAAGATGAAGATTCCAAGGATCCTGTAGAAGGTAATGTCAGTTCCAGCATATACTTCTGTTCTTGTCCTCTGCACGCTCCATTAGTTATTTTGTTAATTCTTTGCCTTTGTAGTCTGCAAAACAAGATGACAACTCTATTATCCCTATTCATCATAATGAATGTTAGTCAAGTGTCAGAATGTATACTTAGATTAATGCCCTACATAATCCTCTTAATGCACTGAAATTTACAGCCTTTGGGAAGTGCTAGTTACTGATGCTCATATGCATTAATGAATATAAGGTAGGGAACTTTGATCAGCTTGTTGAAAGTGGGAATTTATATGCACAGCTTAACTTTTTTTAACAATATTTGATAAGGAGCCATGGCAATGCATCCGCGAGGCTGCGTTCAACATGCTGAAGAAGTTACTCAAACTGGACACATTGATCGTGGGAGAGAGTAATGAAAAACAATAAAAATCTTGGATTCGATGCATTTGCTATTCTCTTTCTTCTTAGTGAAGTGTGACATGTGGTCTGTCCAGAACCTTGGTACGACTTTGTGGTTTGTAGAAGTTTTCTGTGCTTTGGTTCCAGTCTGATTGATGTGCCAGAGGTTGTTAACTGAAAAAAGCCTGAATACACAGTGCGTGAAGATGGTTTTAAGATGAGCTAACGTTAGAACAAGTTGTAACAGAGCTCTTCTTTGTGTTGGGTATATTTTGAAGATAAGTAAGCATTTCCAGAAACCTCTGCTACTTCCTTACAGAGGTTATTCAGCCTTGTTGCGCATCTTCAAGTAGTTTTGATGTAAGCAGAAAAAGTGTGGGTTTAGGGTTTTTTGGTTTGTTTGGGTTTTTTTCCTCTCCTTTTAAACTCCTGGAAAATGTATGTAAATGACCAACATCTCTTAATTTTATTAAATCAGATGTGACTGTAAGGATATAAGAAAAGAAAACTAAATTATTGAGTATTTTTTCCTCAGAATAATTACAATTAAAATATTTTCTGCTCTGTAGGTTTCATCTGCTTTATCAGTATGTCATTGCTTTCTTTTGGTCTCAACTTAAAAAAGTTCTGGCATCTAAAATATTCAAATTGCTCAACTAGAATAGTGATTGGATTTTTTCTTTACACAGTTTAGATGTCACCTGCTGTCTGTAGTGCAACAGGCTGCTTTATACTGTATTAAGGATTTTCTAGTGAAATTTTTCCTGTATAAGTTCCTCACCTTCTCACTATTGTTTTGAAAAGGCTCTTTCTGTTTGTCATTGTAGGACTGTTGCTAGGTAGAAAACCTTTGTACCTGGTCTTGCACATTTGGAAGTTCTGTTCATGTCATACCTGAAAGTGTCTGGCTTTTTCTAAGCTGACTGTGCCTTGTTCACCAAAGAATTTGAATCAAAGCCTTATTGTCAAATGTACATCTATTTTATAAGACTAAAAAAATGTACCAAAATTTCCCAGCAATGTTACCACAATACTTTCCACCCACTGTCATAATTTTTTAAAAATTGTTCTTTCCCCTATTAGTAAGTTAAATTTTGGGGCTCCTAGACAAATACTCAGTTATCCATTAAAAGCACAGTTTTGTTGGACAGTTTTACTAGTTAATTTTCTCTTTCTTTTACTTCCTGGGGGAATCTGTTTCAACTTGCTTGACTTTGCCAGTTAGGAATGAATACCTTATGTACCTCGGTTTTCATAATCTTAGTTGGAGGAGTAGTGAGATTGAGGTAAACTCAACATGGATATATGTTTTTGTTGCAAATACATTCCATGTTTCTAGAGTCAAGTTCAGTAGTCTGGAAGTAGTGACTTCAACTTGGAGAGCACTGTGTATGTTCCTAGTTGTTTCTGGGAGTGTGACAAAGGATCACCGTGGTAGCTGGATACAGAAACTCAGCTTGGGAACAGAAGGTGATAATACTGTAGTTCCTAAGTGTTATTAACACAGCTGCTCTTCCAATACTAATTTTTGGAACTTCTCTTAAAAGAAGTGTTGAAAAACTGGATATGCCTTGGTAAAACCAGCAATATATTTTGGAGAAGTTCAAGAGGCAGGAAAGAATTCAGAAATACACACTTTTTAAAATCACTAGATGAAGGCATAGCAAAAAATAGCAGCTGGAAACAGAAGTAACTGATGGACCATGTGAGAGCCATTGCTGTTCAGTTTATGAAAGTCTGTGCTAAATTCCTTGTCATTTGGAATATACAATGTAGTTTAGGTATCTTTTAATACTCAGCTATGTTTGCACACTGTTGTAAATGGGATAGACGGCCCTTCCTAATAGGA
This sequence comes from Corvus cornix cornix, assembly GCF_000738735.6. Lineage (NCBI taxonomy): Eukaryota > Metazoa > Chordata > Aves > Passeriformes > Corvidae > Corvus > Corvus cornix. Next base: position 57,126,011 of record NC_046332.1, on the reverse strand, counting down.
AAGTGCTGAAACACTTGAGACCAGTGTAATTTTTTCCTTTCATATTATCTGTGTATACTAAATTGAGTTTTTCTAAGATAACATAGTCTATGAACAGGGAACTACAGAGATTATTTTGAAACAATTTGAAGCTATAGATTTGACGATTTTATATTTAATGTTAGGTTTGGAGCAAATCCGAAAGACTTTATCAATAATGAATATTGATCTGGAACCAAATCTAGTGGACCCCCAGCTCAGAGCAGCACTCCAGTGGTTGGCAGCTTCTGAAACAGAGGTGTCTGATCTTCACTTTCGTGACACTGCTGCAAGGGAATTTGTCTTTGTAAGTACTTGGGTTTGATGGATGGTGGGAAAGGGGAAGGATTTCTTTGACTTCCATTTGCTGTGATGTACCAGCTGCTATTACTTTATTTGCTGTTCAGTGCTGAGGAAAATCATCATCTAAATCCTGAGAGGTCAAAGTGGAACAGCCTGTTTAATACTATACATAAACCAGTATTCATCAAAGCTGTTTGTTTCATTTCTTTTACTCCAAAAAGGACGCAATTACAACATTTTTTTCTTGGTGAAAATTATATTTTTTCAAGCATTTTTTACTAAGTATTTAATTCTCTATAAATTGAATCTTTCTGAGAACTTGGTCATGCAATTTTTTTCTAACTTAACATGTTCTGTCTAGGGGGTTTTTTTTTCACATTTTGTTGTTAGAAAGAAGTTTAGTTTATAAGTAAATATTATGTCTTTATTCCATCAGCAAGTGAAACCAAAGCTATTAAAAAGCAGTCTCAATAAGATTGTTTTATTCTTAGGTGCCTTTATTTTGGTTTTATAGATCAAACTTACAAAGCACTGGGCTTTAGCAATTTGTATCTCTTTGGAAAGGCTCAGTATTTTGGTATGCATGCTATCCTGAGTATTTCCATCAGAAACATGTAAGAGAAACTTTTTATTCCTATAAAATCATAAAAACTATTTCATGGCTGCACACCAAACTACACATGATAATCTGGAACTTCTTACATTAAAGCTGTATTTTTTTAATCAACCAAGAAATTACTTTATCATTACCTGGTTATTGAAAGGCTACCTTAATAGATATATAGGCATTGTGTCTAATGATGAGGCTCATAGGAATGATAATTATCAAATATTTATATTTTGTGACCTGGTAATGTGAAAAAGCATTAATGTGATGCCATTATTATGATTTTAACAATTAAGATCTTGGCAAAAACGACTTAATGTACTTACCAGTATATTTAGGAAGAAAAAGCTTGCTCTCAGTTCTGAAATTTAATATTGACTCTTCAGCTTGGGGCTTTCCAAAGCTTGCATCATAATTTCAGGAGAAAAGGGGAGTTACTGGGAGGTAAAGGTCAGTATGACAAAACAGACTCCCAGAGTTGGATGGATGTGTGCACCTATGGTGCTTAGTTACTGGAGACTTGCGGTAAGAATCTGAAAGGTACCTGGAGGCCAGTCCAGATTGTACCTGCTGTGAATTTTCCTAAGAGAGGCTCCTCCCTTCCTACCACTCAAAGAGAATGATAACTTTGGGGTGGTTTTCTGCCTAACTGTGGAATGTGTATTTGATTTCGAGAGTAGGAAGTTTTGCATTCTTATTTGAAAGCTCCCAGAAAGTTTGGAAATGTGTTTTGGGCATATAGAAATATGTGTCCTCTTCTCTTTTTCTGGAGCTTGGTATGTTTGATTTAGAATTATTTCAGGAATATGTTTTGTTGTACATTAGCTCTGACAGAGTGGACTTTGTGCTTTTGTAAGCTGGAAGGCAGTTTGAGAATACTTCTGTGCTATTTGAAATTGTTGGTTTTAATCCTTATATTCGTATGTTTTTTCTTGGTTACAGATTATAAGTGCCTTAACACAAAGAAGAAAATAAATCGCTTTTTCTGTTCTCTCATGCTTGGCTGAGCATTCTCTGAAGGTTTTTTCATGTGAATGAGTTGGGGTTAGGTAATTAGGTAATTCAGTAATTCTGACTTCATGAGGTTTTTTGCTTTCTTTTGAAGATCTGTTCATCTGTTTCGTGCTTACTGCAAATACTCAGGTAGGATAGTGGTAGGACCCACAAGTGTTGATAATAATTTATTTTTTGTGTATGTGAGACAGCGGTATCTTCCATTGCAATATCATATGTAAGAGAAAACAATGGCAGGTGCCTCTTTTTTTAATTTTTGCTTTAGTGTCTCGTTCTTTCAGCCAGCTCTGAGTTAAGAGACTGCAAAGTTGTGGTGCTGAGGTTTGAGCCAATGCTGCAGGACACACAGGAAAGATGTTACTAGCTGGCTGGGTATCTGAGCATGACTCCAGCTACCTTAATAAGAGGACATACCGCAAAGAGCACTCTGGAAAATAGCAGTGTCTGTTATGTGTGCCCTCCTTAAAAATGGTAATATTTTTCTACTTGACGCTTCAGTCATAAATTGATAGTGAGTTTACACCTGAAGGTAAGACCTTTAGGCAGGCAGTAGTCAGGCGGTCCTGAAAATGCTACAGTAGTTAATTGTTTCACTTAGTTTTATAGATTATTTTTAGTTCTGCAGATGCAGTTATGTTAAAATAAATTGAAATTTTGTTTCCCTCCCCGGAGGCAGAGAATGATTACCTGCTTTTTATTCCGTTGCACTTCCAATTGGAATGATCTCTGACCCAGACCGAATTAAATTGGAACTAGCGGTGCCCGGGTCTGTCTCTTGTAAAGCTGCGCGAGCCCCTCCAGAGGGCGCTGCAGCCCAGCAGGAAACCATCGGCGGTGTCCTGGTCCCTCGGCAGCCGCGGGTTTGGGGCATCTCTTGGGTACCCTCGGGCGTTACCTCGGCTTCCTGGGGAACCGGCCCGGGGTCAGGGCACATCGCAAACAGATGGTTCCTATATGAGCAGGTGGTGAGTTCTGGAAGGGAGGAAAGGCTTGTGTTAGCTGATCGCAGCAGGGTAGTGAGGCACCCATGGGATGTGGCTGCATAAAAGGCAAAAGTACTGCTAGCATGTATCAGGGCAGGGTATTTATTACTTGCTGCAGCTGGGTATGCTCTTACTTAAGGGTACATGTTATCCTCAGCAAGGCAGAAAGAAGTTAAATACCTGTGTTTGAAACAAAATATATTTGTTAGGAGGGATAACAAGAAACCAGTAAATTAGAATAGGTCATTCTTGACTTCTTTGAGATGCCTGACCATGTGGATATGCAAGTGCCTGGATTAAAAGATCTTATGTATTCGGTTTTTAATCAGACCTTACCTAGCTGTTTTAAGATTCCTATTTTGAATAAATGCTAGTATTTCACTTGTCTGGCAGTAAGAAACGGATTGGTCATCTAAAGAAATAGTGAGATTAAACCTAAAATTAAACTTTAGGTGCCAGCTCTGTAGTTTTACCGTGGTGGAAAACTTCTTTGGACAGTTTTATACTGTATTTGCTGAAGTAGGTATTTGGACATTAGCCACACTTTCCTCTGGCAGAGGAAAGAAAAATGACCATTCTTTTATAAACCAACAAACATCATTTACAAAATTGCATGTTGTAGACTATAAAACTCCTACTTCCTGTGCTCTGCTTTAAAATTCACAGAAATAGCTACAGATTTTGGTCCCCTCTTATATAGAAAAGATGGTTGTTTTTTTTTTCCACTGAGAAAAGTTTCCAGTGTTCAGAATAAATTGTACTCAGGATTAGAGAGGATTTTTTTTGCTTGTTCAAATTAATGGTTTTCTCAAGAAGTTAATTGTTTGATACATGTTTTTATGCCCATGTTCTTTCTGTCAGTTCTATCACCCGCCGTGCTGCAGTTGGAACATCAGCTAGGTAAAGAAGCAGGGAAAGATTGTCTTCCTTTTTATTTTTTATAAAACTTTGTATTGCAATCTGACAGATCTCATAGTAGAAACGATATGAATTTTTAATTTTGTAGCTGTGAAAAATATTTCCCTGAACACTGTGCATGACTTTTTTAATATATGGAATGTCTTGGTAGGGACTATAAAAGGGAATAAAAATCTACAGCTCCAAAGAATAAGGAGGGTGTCTAAACTGTGTTTACTAAATGCAGCATTGACAGGTGTCCAGAAAACTACAGAGAATAAGGTTTGTTTGTGTGGGTGTTTTAGATGCTTATTTATTTATTTATTTATTCAAACTCAAAGTTGTTAGGTTTTTTACTCCTGGGCAAGCTGTCAAATTCATTCTTCCCTTAGGGTAGGCTTTCTTACACATATAGCTGAGCTTGACACATCAGCAGTGGAAGATTTTTTTATTTGGATCCTGGTGGAAAAGAAATGTTTTCAGCTACACTGATCTCTGCTCCTGAGTGGTAGTTTAACTTAATCATCACCTTTTCCTCTTCCCCAAGATGTTATAATTTCCCAACTCTGAAGACACTGTTTTCATTGAGGGTAGTGTCTGTCCCACCCCAACCACACTATATGTTGTGAAAGGAAAATCCACATCCTTTTATTAAGACAGAGTTTTGTCTTTTTATACATGCATTATTGGCATGGGAGGGGTGGCAAATGTCTTAATCTTGTGTTCAGAATTTCCTGTTTTCTGCAATCTTGATGAACCACAGCCCTCATACCTGTGGCACCACGTAATTTGAAAATGGTGCTCCCTCCAGAAGAAAGTTTTGTAAAGACTGCCCTAAAGTAAAGTGCTTGATTCTTGAGGAAGTTTTTGTTTTTATAGATGTGGGAATAATGATTAACTCATTACAACTGATCTCTTATGACCTAATGTTTTGAGAATAACTTCTGTACTTAATCAGGATGTCCCAGTCAAAATATTTTGTTTTGTGTTCTCCTGTCTCCCCCTTAGCTTTCCAGAAGACTGAGAGAAAGAGACTGGAAAGTTGGAGATCTCTTGCAAGCAGTGCTGAAATATTGTGAAATGATAGAGAAAGCATCTGATGGAGATCAAGCTCTAAGTAAATCTTTGGTCAATTGGCTTCTGGAAAATGTCTGAAAAATCCAAAGATGCAACACTCTTCACTTCATTCCTCTTCTGAAAGGAGACAGAAAGAACACAGATGTGTAAAGTAAAATTCAACTAGTGAATGTCTAAGTAATAGTCAGCATTAAAAGACTTTGAGGTGAAAGTCAAAATAGCTGTGCTGTGCTTCGTGATACTGTGCACATGGTATGTTTATTCAGTCCATAATCGGTGTTGTCCACCCACGCATAACTTGTATTTACTGCTGTGTTCATACCACTGAGATATTTATGAGCAGCCCTTGTCTATGATAGTAGTCCACAGGAGACAGTCTCAGATATGATATTCAGGATTCCCATTGTGCTAGGATAGCTTTTTCTCCCACTCCTATGTGTGCTACATTCACAGCAGGACTAAGAGCACTGATTTCAGCAAGAATCTGCTCTGGAGTACCTTGCTGCAGATAATGGAAAAAATTATCCATCTTGGCCAGGTATTATGTGCCCAAGAACAGCATTGCCAGGAAGAAAATGGTGACCTACCCACTTAATACAGTCTTCATAGCCACCTTTATCAGTTTTAACTTTATGTGAAGATGGGAGAGTCTGCTCTGAAATTGCTGAGGTGCAAATGCATGTTCCCCTTTGTTGACTCCTGTAGACCTGGTAACTTCTGGTAGAAGGGCAGAGTGGGAAGTTGAGCATAATTTCGTATGTAATTCTTCAGTAAGGTTTCCCGAAGCTTGCCAATCAAATTTAAATGGCTACATTTTTTACTGAGGCTTTTTGTATGCAGATACTTCTATGACACTAGTTCCATGTCAAAGAATTTGTACATCAGTCTCTCACACAGATGCATTAAAAGTAGAAGAGAGAAGTTTCTGAGGATTTTTGCCATCTTTTTGACTAGTTTTAATTCTTTATTTCAAAGCAGCCACACATGAATTTTCTTTTCAGTAATATAGACAACTTTGTTCCTCATCAAGCATGTGTTTAGCAAAGAAAGCTAATAAAAATGTAAAGGGGAAATTTCTTGCAAATTGATTTTTCATTTTTGTTAAATACCTTCACTGAATTTTTTTAAAGGCACTTTTAATTGAATATTTTTAGCAGTCTTGTCAGGTTTCTCACCAATGCTGCTGATTTGCCTTTCTGTCTGAAGGGAAATCTGGACCTTTACTGACCCTGTGGTTTCAAAGTGGTTTTTGGGATTTGTTATTTATATATCCTTTGAGAGAAAAAGGCACGTGCTGGTCATTACCAGGTTGACACCTAAAACTTGGCAAATAGTCATAGAGCATTACTGATTTTGGATGAACAAAAAAATCTTAATAGCTTTTTCAGAGAAAAATATACTGTTGATATGGTGTACAAGTTTGTGATCCCAAACAAGGAGATATATGGTCTCCAGATCTATTCCTGAGTTTTAATGGCATATATACAGTTCTGATTTCCCCTATCCCAGGAATTACTATGAAGTGTCACAGTGGTAAACTCAAGAGCGCTGTTCTTGCAGTGTCTTTGTGTTTCAGGAAAGCATTCCACTGGCCTTTTTGCAGAGACCTGGTTGGTTTTAGTCCTCTTTTGTCATCTGGATTTCTGCCTTGGATCTCACAAAGTTCACCTCTCTCACAGAGCCAAAGATTTTTCATGTTTTTATATGTGCACGTACATGTGTTCACACATGTGAATACACACAGAGATATGTATGTTTATCTGTGTATGAGATCTCACCAATGTGAACTCCTAGTGCAGACTTCCACCACTAAATTAAAATTCTGTTATGCTCCGTTTATTTCCTCACTTCATGTATCATTTCACTGATTGAAAAATCTATGTATGTGACAAAAAGACCAAAAGTCTTTTCAAGGTTTTTTGTATCGTTATAGGTAATATAGTCCAGGCATCAGGAATGATTTTTCTCCAGAGCCCAAAGCATGTCAGGGGAAGTTATCTTAATACCTGTATTTGGAAGACGGGCCTAGTAGCAAATATTTTTAAAGAATTGTATTAAAACTGTCTGGATTTTTTTTTCCTCTCCCAATCCCCATATTCCTCCTTTTTCTTTTTTTTTTTTTTTTTTTTAAGGTTGATTTTCAACATTGTTTTAGGCAAAAATTTGAAACAGTTCTCTGGGTGTAGCACCTTCCCCTTAACACAGCAAAAATATACTTGGACAAATTTACCTATAAAATTGAAATGTCAAAGAAATAAAATGCTAAAAGCAGAGCCTCATGACTAAATTTTGCTTACCAAGAGGAATGTCAGGGCATGAGGATAGAGTATAGTAAAGTGTTTCTGTACATTGAGAAAGATATTGAAGGTATTGTAAATGTACAAAACTGTACATTTAAAAAAACCTACAACATAACTAGCAAAAACCACCGCAGGAACAGCCATTTTTTAACTGATTTATTCAGAATGTTGGATTTTATAAAGTTGGTGAAGTGCTTTTTCTTTTCATTTACTTTTGTGGAGAAAGGCAGAAGATTGCACCATTCACAAAGCTTACAATTATTCAGAAATTTAGGTAGATAAGAGTTGCACTGAAAATTATTTTTATAAACGGAATCTTGTTTTCAGACTGGATCAAATATGTTGTGTAGCTATTGATTGGTGTTATATTAAGGAAGAGATTGTTTTATTAGCCTTTGAGGAAAGTAGCATAGTTTCAAAATTTTTGTGAGAAAAGTGTTATAAAATACTTCATTTTTACTGAAAACAAGCAACAAAATCAAACCAGTTTTCTACACAAATTGTTTTAAATTTGTTCTGAATGACTTGACTTTTCTCTTTCTGTATGGAATTAGGAAAGCATTAAACTAGCCTGGCAAAATTGTTACAATTTAATAGTTGGAATAATCTTTGAAAACCTTACTCTGACTATATCTAACTGGTACTGTCTGCCATATTAGTGAAAAAACTGTTCTTTGCTAATGCAAGTCTTAAATTACACTTGTACTGAGTTTGTTTAAAACTCCTGACCACAAATACAGAAATGTAAGTGAAAACTGTAAAAACACGAAGGGCCACATTCTGGTCCCTTTAAAGCAGACAACTCTGCTTTATAAATAAACATAATAAGGTGGAGTTTGTTTCACCTTGCATTTTTTCTGGATGGGAAACCCTGAAAAGAATTTAATTTTTATGTAGAGAAAAATATATCCTAGGATGTTATTGTTTCAGAAATCACCCAAACACTTCATAAATACATTTGGTGTTCTAAAAAATTGAAGCGTTGTGATGTTTTGTAAGATTCTGTAGAAAAAGCACTTTTGAGAAATAGACCCTCTATAAAGCAAGAGTTAGAACTGGCCATATTTAAAACTAGTTTAAACATTCAGAACGGGTGCATAAATAATATAAAGTATGCATAAAGCCTTAAAATAAAAACCAAACCAAACTCAAACCCATACTCTAAAATCAAGGAGGATTTTCTGTCTCAAAACAAGGATGTGAAAAGGTGGCCCAGGCGATAGACATGAATGCAATTTCTGCAGTATATTTGTTCTTGAGTTTTCAAAGATTGCATAAGCTTTTTAGAAAAAAGCCAACCAAAACCCCAAAACCCGGCAACCCACATTCCGAGACAAATTAGGTCTCTCAAAAATGGTGTCATATTTTAAATGTTACATTTTCTAATGTAACTTTGTCTGGGACCTTTTCTATGAAGAGCAACATATTGATGGAGATGGGAGCACAGTGAGTAGTAAACACCAGCGCAAACCCCTGTAGTTCTAGACAGTTGATTTGCAAAGAGAAATACAAGATTCAGGAATGATTTTTATTGTAAGAATTCTGGCTTTTCATCAAGAGCCACCACTGTCAAGCGTTTACTGTACTTGAGCTCTGAAGAGGCAGGTACAGAGCCCAGCCACTGTAGTCACTTTATTTTGTACCATCTTTGTACATTCCTGTTGTATAGCTGGTGTTGTAGTTCTAGAGGGCCTTTATTCTAATGTCTGAATAGTATTTAATACTAAAATTTATTATAATTTGCTGGAACTGCTGCTTATTTGTGCAGTGTTACAGTAATTCACAGCCCAGTTAGTGATGCAATTGTATACCAAAAGCAGTTTGAATAACTAAATGTTTATGTAACTGTACTCAGTGAATATGAAGGTCTTGTACTGTTCATGGTGACAAGTTTTGCCATTTTAGTAATTTAACTATATTCAGTTTTCAGATTACGAACTCCAGGTTGCACTAAATTTGTCCTTGTTTTAGCAGTGGCTTAAAATAAAACACATTTCACTGGCTTCGAGAGTGCTGTTATTTCTTGTAAATTCATGGAATATTATTTTCCTTTTCAGCAAACACAGCTAAGACTGGTTCTTGTCAGCGGCTGTGTGAAGGAACTTGAGGAAGGGTATAGTAAACAGTGCATCAGTAGATGGCATACTTCCTACAGAGTTAAATTGGAGTCCTGCAAGGTGTGAGGATGCTGCTTTACTGTCTTTGGGTTGAAAGGTAAACCTGCAGTTCCACTGACATGCAGTAAAGTTTCACATGGACTCTACTCACAGCACAGGTGGGATGCAAGAACCAGTCAGCTTCATCTTGCCTGGAAGCTGGGTTAGTAATATGCCTTGATATTTCCGTGTGGACTGAGGTTGGACTTTGGCACTTTGTCTAGTATTTGGGAAACTAGCTTAGAACTCAGCTTTAGTCTTCTGGACAAATCCAAGAATGCTCATGAAAATGTATGAAACAGGACATTTCACAGGCTTCTTCAAAATCCTCAAGTGTTTTGGTGTCCTGTGAAATTCACCAACCAGCTTATTGTCAAGTACTGCAAAATAGTAATGCTGAGCAGAAACGATGTACCATTTCTAAGATTTAGAGGTACTGCTGTTGCACATAGCTGTCCTAATGTCTTTTGCTGTATAAGCTGTGAATCTACTAATTGCAGCTGGGTTTCATTTCAAGGATTAGGAAATTTTTGCTAAAGTTACTTTAAAACCAGTGAGCATGAGTAACTCTCCTTGATTATTTTTGCAATGGTTGTTTAAAGGAGGTTTCTTTAGTATTTTGAGATTGCTTCCAAAAGGAGCATTCCTTTGTTTCATTACCGTGTCTGTTTCAAAGATTTTTTGTTTGGGTAATGCCTCATGGTCAATTACATGGAAAATATATGTTAACTGAAGCAAGTAAATAACTTACTCTTCAAATATTGTATGTCCAAAAAAAAGACAAGTAGTGAGTTGGAAACAAAGAAAAGGTTTTCATGAAGGGAAAGAAGACATTCATGTGGAAGATAAATCTGAGTTTTTTTGTTCCTGCCTCGGACTTTATTTTTCTTTCATTCAGCAGTCTGGTTCTGGCTGGCTTTATTCAACCACAAAACACTATCCATGCACTTTGTTTAACCTTGGTGTATTAAATTGAGAGTTAAGTCTCCAGCTAGTCCATAGTCTTCGCCCAACATGTGTGCTACTCCATCTCTTGCTGCTGTTGGTCAGACCTTTCTCTCAGTCCCTAACCTGAGCTTCCGGTGTGACTGAATTCCATGCTGGCTATTGCTTTGAGCCTCCAATTGGAAGGTGGCTACGGAAAGTGAGTCATGCCAAGGCTGCAGAAATGTACCCAGATCACTGACCTTACTGGTTATTGAGCACCATATTAATCAAATGCTGTTTCCTTCCACTGCTGTTGAGGCAAACCATGAAGCGTGTGACTGCTTGGGGCAAGGGAACCAACAGTGACAAGCATGAGGGCATGTCCGTGGTCAGGGTACTGGCTGTCTAGTCCATGACCACACAACACCTTTCCACAGAAATTACAAAAATTGAAATCAGGACCTTTATGTAGTCAGAACATAGAGTCTGCATTGCCTTTATCCCTCGGAAAATTGCTTCTGCTTGTGGGACTGTGAGGGAGCTTTGCATACATTTACTTGGGGTGGTTTGTGTGTTTTTAATTAAGAAAAGGCAAAAGAGAGCACTTGTGCAACTCATTTGACTTAGTTTTTTGAAATTCCAGTGCTTCAACCAGGAATAAGATGAATATTGAGAAAAGAAAGGGTGTGATAATGTGGTACTCTTCTGCTATTTGCCCTGTAGCCCACTTAATGCCAATCCCTTATTTTGTACAGCCGCCACCTCATTTGACTTCTAAGTTGAATCAGAGGCTCTTCCTACACTTTCCTTGTGGCTGTTGCTGGTTTCTACCTTTTTCCTGTCCTTTGTCAAGCCTTGTAGTGCAGCTGTCATCTTCAGCTTCTCTTTTGACTCTGCTCTGTTGTCCTGATGTGACTTCTGGCTTTCTCATTCTTGTCTGGTGGAAGTGGTTAAAAACCAGCAAGGGGAGTCTTAGCTGTGAGGCTGTGGAATAAGGCTTGCCTACCAGAAATCATCAAGCAGTGAAGAAGAGCTAAACTTGCTTTTGGCTGAGTTTTTCACTCCTGTAGGAAAGTAATCTGTGGTTGCTTTGGTTTGGAACCCAATTTACTGCTTGCAAAACCCTTGAATTTTATGCTGATCTAAAAGTAACTTTTAAGCTGATACTGAAGTATAATGTAACTCTGACATACTCCATAATTCATGCTGCTGTATGTGCAGCATGCTGCTGGTTGGCTTCAGACACAGGGAAGAACTCAGTCCATTTGAAAGCTGGCAAAACCCCAGTTGTCTCACCCAGTTGCATCAGGTCTCAATTTAGATAGATAGTAACCTTTAACAGCAAATAGTCAAGACCTAGGAAGGTGTGTTTTCGTATTATTGCCCCGTAATATGCTGCTGTGAACAGATGCTGCAACTGGATTGATTAACCACACAAAATCAGACATAATGCTACAAAAATGCTAACAATATGGACAGAAATACAGCAAAGAACCATCTGCTTCTGCTGGAAGTTGTAGTTCAGAGGAGATGCATGATGTTTCTGTGGGAAATAAAAATATGGCTCAGTGGAAACCAAGTTGTAAAAGCAGAGAAATTATGTTAAGAGAAATGACAATACTGAGGTGTCCTGTTGAACTCTTTACATTATGTTATGCAGAGAGTTAGAGTTCACAGCTAAATCCATTGGAGTTAAAAGGCACTGGGAATAGGAGAGCATCCAAGCTAGCTGCTGCAGGACAGTGAGATGCTTAATATTTCTGTGGCAACAGATCATACACGTTTTTCATTCTTTTAGCTTAGGAGGTTCAGAATTTGACTTGCGTCTTAATTTATTGCTGTAAACCATGATGTGAATATTGTATCTTCAGGGTAATCAGAGTCTTCAAAAGGTTAAGCCTGAAACATCTTGACAAGCCTAGTATATGCTGGCATCTTCAACAAAACCTCTTTTCCTTTGACTGCCTGAGAAAATAAAGAGGTGGGTGTTGGAAATTCCCCAAGGAGTCCTCATCAGTATGATCGAAGTGCTTTTCAAAGGTTCCTAGAGATGGTTTCAGTGAATTTGGTAATTTTTGTTCAAAATTATATTGTGAGATTTTTTTCATCCTCTGCAAGTGTTGCAATGGCATGGCTTATGGAATATGCCCAGCTTGTAGTCTGCGTGTTTAAAATTTGACAGACTTTTTCTCATGTATTATCTTGCCACCACTGTTAAGAAAAAATTTAAGTACACGAAAAAATCATCCTTCCTGCTGCCATCCAAATTACACTGGATGAGTGATTTAGATTAATTAGGGAAATAACCATTAATCTGAATGCATGGCAGCAATGAGAAGGTTAGTTGTTTCCGTTGTTCATTTTCAATTTTCTTTCTTAAAAAGTAAACATTTTTCAGTAATTAGATTGGAAGTGCAGTAAAGCTAAAGCTCATGAAATTGTATCTAATTAAAAAGGAGAAAATGAAAGATAATGAACTGTGGTCATAACACAGTCTTGACCCTGGAGCTCACTTAATTTGAACTGAAATTAATTTCCTACCGTCTTTTCTTTGCAACTCAAATGTTCAAACACATTTGTGTCCTAAATTCAATATCTGTTTTTAAATGTGGAGTTTCTACAGTCTTGCGATGTTGAGAGGAGCAATGGTTCCAAAGGTTTTCTTTCTTTTTGGTTGTAGTGTCCTTACTGGGTGGGATGTTTTAACTAGTCCACCTTCTCAGTCCAGTAACTTTTAGCAGGGGCTGTGGATTGTATTGACCCCACATAGCATCCTTGGCACCTAGTCCATGGAATTTTGCTTCCCTGACTTGATTTCAATACTACTCTCTGCTCCTAAAAGGTCTACCAACCTCAAGTCCTGTGCTGCAGACATGTCATTGACCCTGAAGAAGGTTTGATACCCTCAAAGAAGGTGAAGTCTGTTCGAAGGAGTCAGTCTGTAAAACAGAACAATGATCCTGGGCTCTTCTGAAGAGTTTTGGACATTAACAATGACTCCTTGTATTTGCCAAATCCCACAGTAGTTACCGTTATTATTACTCTCCCAAATATGATCAAACAAATATTTTACAATTTCAGATACATTCATGTAATAAAGCTTGAAAACTGTGGGCCTTTTCAGGCAAATCTGGAAATCACGCAGGGACTGTCCCAAACTGGTTGCATGTAGAAAAATCCTCATAATTTGGAAGTTAATCACTTTGTAAGTTCAGCTCTGGGGCCGCCAACATAAGACCATGGACCTGCTGGAGTAGGTGCAGAGGGGGCCACTAACATGATCAGATGGCTGGAGCACCTCTCCTGTGAAGACAGACTGAGAGAGCTGTAGCTGTTCAGCCTGGAGAAGAGGAGGCTCTGGGGAGGCCTTACAGCACCTTCCTAAATAAGAGAGCTGGGAGGGGGGCTTTTTACAAGGACACGTAGTGATAGGAAAAAGGGGAATGGCTTTAAACTGAAAAGAGGAGAGATTGAATCAGATATTCAGAAGAAATTTTTCACTGTGACAGTGGAACAGGTTGCCCAGAGAATTTGTGGATGCCCCATCCCTGGAATTGTTCAAGGCCAAGCTGAGCAACCTGGTCTAGTGGAAGGTGTTTCTACCCACGGCAGAGGGGTTGAAACTGCATGAGTTTTAAGGTCCCTTGAAACCCAAACCATCTTATCATTCTAAGTACCTGACTGTTTTTTTGACCTTTCCATGGGGAGTCAAAAGGATGAAACGTCTCTCCCTGTTCTAGATGATGACTCACCTTCAAGGCAGTAGCAAACCGATGGCTATGTGAAAGTCTAGGAATTCCCAAAGATAACACTAGAAATGCAAGGATCTAATGTTCCACATGATATTATCCCTCTTTGTTTTGTTTTTCCAAGGGCATGACTTTGTAATAAAAGCCACAACAGCAAAGACTGCATTAAGATGCATGATGTTTGTAACACTGTGATTGCCTGGAATAAGGAAATTCTCTGCTCAACTCTGACATGGGGATTCTGGAGGTTCTTTTGGGTAGGTCTCCTGTCTTACTCTTCTTTGTTTCTCATTTTCTGAAGCTGACTGATGCTTCCTGCCCTTTGCACAGGGAGATGGTGGGAATTGTCTCCCTTTCTCCTCTACATGAACAAGAAGTCTCCTGCCAAGCTGAATTTGATTGATGAGGCTCCAGGGAAAGAGGTCAGTAGCAGAGGATTATGTATGGCAGATGGATGTTAACAGGCATGTTAGGTGGTCATGTATTAATTTAGGTGCAGAGAGCTAATTCAACAGCTAATTAACTACCCCTTGAGAAGATCTAAAGTCACCATTTCAGAATTGCAGTCTTCTCCCATTGAGAAAGTACTAGTCATGGACTGACATGATTGAAAATTGCAGCTTAAAAGGTAAAAATGTTCTTTGAATTATGTTTGAAAGAAATAAAAAGTACTTTAGAGTTACATAAGTAACTGGGTATTTCCTCTTGGTGTATGGGAGTTCAGACTGAAAATACTCCTTGTTAGCCTTAAAATGTGTTCTGATGCCTGCAGCCCTTCCAGAGAATAGTTCTTCATACACTCTAGTTACAGCTGAGCAGAAGAGAGGTCTCTGGGAGGGTACTGAAGCACATGTAATGGCAACAAGGCAATAAAACCATCCTGGTTGTGCTACTCACCTGACAAACACCGCGTTCTCAAGAGAGCCACAAAAATGTTTTGAAGAAAGCAGCATAACCACTCTCCTGCTGGTGGTTTGGTGAACCTCATGGGCGGCCCGCAGTCAGATGTCAGCCATACCTTCCAAGTGGCAGCAGTGGTTTAACATAAAATGCAGCCAGGCTTGTGCTCTGACTCCAGGTAATGCCACCACAACCTGTTTAGAATGTTTGCTCTGTTTATGGTTAGCGATGGATGTTTTGGCCAGGCTGGACTGTCAGAAGCACCTTCACAATGCACTACTTTACACAAATTGCCCCAGTTGTGGTCTTTCTGGCTGAATCTCATGTAAATGCTAAATACTTGAATTTTCACCCTCACAGAAATACAGGGCTTTGATGCTATGGGCTTGTATGGTAGCAAACCTTGACGGGTTTCCAGGCAAGGCCAGTATGTTAAATTATAGTAAATGTAGTGCATGCTTCTCTCTGTAGCTTGATAGCTGTAATTTGTTAGCTAGAAATGCACTATTACATACATACTGAGGTTTTGTGGATTTCCTGGCTTCGTTGTTACAATGAGGACAAGGGATTAATCATGTAACATGTCTAGTGATGAGTGAGTGTATCCGGTCCAGTTTTTATTGCTGTTTTATATTACTCCCTTCTTCTGTACCTCTCTAGCTTACACATAGTTTTATACCAGTTCTTCTGCTCAGCTTTAATCTTTGTACTAATCACTGACAGTTTCAACAGCCTTTTAAGGAAAAGAATGACACAATAATAAGACTTTTAAATGCTATAGAAAATTGTCTATACTCAGATCTTGGGTTTTTTTTTTTTTTTTGGAGATATATTCTCTTAGTAGGTAAAAAGAAAAAGTTTAAAATGCTCATTCTCTTACACTAAGGATGAGCATACAAGCCCTGGAAGCTTAAGGTACTGTTGTGGGTTTTGGCATCTTATGAAATAAATCTGTCCTATCAGGTCCTTACATGTGAACTGTATCTGTGAGATAGATGCATCTTTATTTTCAGTAGCCTTAAGTGATCTTCCACATCTTCCACCTGCCTCCCACCCTCACTTGACCAAAACCACTGTCAGAGAGACTCAGCATCAGCAATATCCCATAATTAATGTTCTGGGACCATTTAGAGGATGTTGGCCCATTTTTAGTTCTTTACATTTTTCTGCATCTCCTTTTAATAACTTTGCTCTGGAAATTACAGTAAAACCTGGCTCATAAATTTAACTGAATTAACTTTAAAAAAATCTTTGCTTTGCTTTAAAACCCTGTCACCTTTCTCCTCACCATAGTAGGAGTGGCAATTCCAGATTATAGGAAATTTGTTACGGTTTTGTGATTTCAGTGCTGGAGTCAAAGAAAATGCAGATTTACCCAGCTGTGAAGATGACAGAGGTGGGTTTCTGCAAAGGGGATTTTCCCATTTGATAAGTGTTGCAAGAGAGTGAGAAGAGCAGTTGGCCAAGAGGTGAATGAGGTTACCCACAGGGACCAGTGGTGCACCCAATATGGCTCAGTTACTGAACTGTGGGTATATGGGTCAGCGAAAAGGCAGAGATTACTGGAAAAACAAAGAGGTGTTGGAGCTGGGGAATTCTAAGTAGCAACAAAAATAGGCAACATAATGTGTTGGAGTTTTAATGCGAAAAATTAAACCAGACAACTTTGCTCTAAGGTGAGTACTCGATAATAAATCTATGGAGAAAGGCATGGATCTCTTATCTTGTGTATGTGCACCTCCAGCCAGCGTGCAACCAAAGAAGAAAACATCACACTTTGCAGAACTAGAAATAAAAGTCCAGACAGAGGTAAAACTACAGGCTGAGTGAAGTCCAATAGTAGTTACAGATTTTCAAAGATGGGTGTGCTTACTCGTAGTCATCAAATTTGGCATTGTCTACATTATGCCTGTCTGCTTGTTCCTCAAACTGGCTATAAGCAGAGGCTCACATTTAGCTGAACACCTGAACTGCTATGAATGTGGAATACCCAGGTTTAAGCCCAGCTGAAGTTGTGTACATGGTATAAACACAGTTCTGCGTATCTACCTCTAGGATATGGACTCTGCTGTTGGAAGCTCAGCAGTCCGCAGTTTTTAGCTCTTCACAGAATGTGTGCAGTGTCACCAATCCCAGCTTTTGGCAGGATTTTTTAGATGGAGAGAGAAGGATGATAAACTGTTCTCAAGTTTGCAGTTTCACAAAGCTTTTGAGTTACTTGGAGAGATTCATTTGTGTAGACATCACAGATGGCTGCAGTCTAAGGATTTTAATGCTGAAAATCCTGGTCCTAATTTCCAGTTAGGCAATTATTTAAACTGTAATTCATAGTTATTGGAAAATCTTTTAAGACTGATGGCATTATGTAAATACAGGAAGATTTTTGGAAGTAAAAGAGTCATATGGGAAGATGACACCTTTGCTATTGACTGTTGCTAGAAACACAGAATGAAGCTTGTTATTCCTATGGCTATTCTTACCTTGAGCTTTTAAAAAAGCCAGTGCATCTGACTAATCAAGATGACTTATGGATGGCTGAGATGGAGACATCCGGCATCCTTACTCTTAACAGTGAGGTAATTTTCTTCAGAAACTTCTACATATCCTCCAGGGTCTGGCCTCTATAAAAGGGGTCAGTAAAATGCATTTGTCAAAATGAATGCCTGTTTGGAAAATTGCCACTTTGATACCCTAATGCCTAAGAATCAAGAGGAGAATAAATAGATAGGACTCCTTACTGGGTTATTGGCTTTTTTGAGGTTTCAGAGTCAGAAATAAATACACAGTGGTGTCATTAGATTTATTTTATGAGACCGAAAAATTACTGTTGGAATTTAAAAGCAGTGTATTTATGTAGACAAAATCTATTTCTTCTGTTAGGGGCTAATTTTACAGCACTTAACATTTACTTCCCAGAAACATGCAGGACAATGTCCTTGGCCTGTGTATAAAAATCAGTATTTGACAATATAGTAGCACGTACTGCTTCGTGCTGAAAATGATCTTATCAGCCCATTAGAGGAATACAGATGTCTCTCAGCCCAAAGCCCACTGCTGACTACCTCTGTTGGTTTGTCTGTCCTCAAGTATGAAGTCAGCTTGACACCATTGATGGACAGGCTGAGGACATACCATGAGTCCTGTTCAGATGTGTGCCCACTGCAAACCTCTGCAGCGAACTTCTGAAGGGCTGAGAGGATGAAATACCTGATCTGCTGCTAGATAGCTTTATTTTCTAATGACATCTCCATTCCTTTTGGCATGGCCGACAGCATAAAGCTCCAGCCAATGAATAGTCAGGCCAAGATTTGTATGCTAAGGAGGACATGGAAAGACATTTTCCAAAGCATTTAAGGCTTAATAGCAGGAATGGGCCTGAGACCCCCTTTTGGCAGCTCTAATACAACTCTTTATGCCTTTTCTCCAAAGCAGCTTAAATGAGATGCGTAAAATGCGTAAGTAGGCCTAGAAGAGAGGACAAGACATCTCCTGTATTTAGGGAAGAAGCCAATTTATAGCATTACAGTCAGAATGCTCCTCTTATTTCTATTGTTCTCTCTGACATTCACAGGGTATTTTGCAGCAAGGCTTGGTTAGAACTGTAAAGTAAAATTTTGCTGTTGAGTGTAGCAGTGATGAGCAGCTCTTGGAGTGCAAGTGCCTTGGTGGTTTAAACCCCCCTCAGAAGAGACAGGCACAGTAGCAGGTGTATCCTTTCTGGGAGCAATGTTCCTACTGAGCAAGTATATGAACAACAAGAGGTGTCCCAGTTGTCTAGGGATTTCCTGTGAGTCCATATCCTTCAGACATTGCTTGAGCAGAATGATACTAGCTCCCTTCCCTCTCCAGTCTGGCATTGCAGCAGAGATTTGGGGTATAGCTGAGACCGCAACCATAAAACCGGCAATGTAATAGAAGACTCCTGCTTCATATCAGAGCTGAAATGTCGTTTATGAGAAATGTATGCACATAAGGTGATTCATCTTGCTGGGGGACTGCACTTATGTGGGAATCAGCTGCTCTAAGTTCCCTGTAGGACTCACAGGAAACAAAACCTCCTTCTGTAGCATGATTTGTCTCATTTCATGTAGACATTTGAAAACAGAGTAAATGTCTCTATTTCTTTTAACAATTACAGAAGCAGAAAATCATAGAATTGTTAAGGTTGAAAAAGACCTCTAAGATCACAGAGTCCAAACATTAACCCACTACTGTCAAGTCCATCACTAAACGATGTCCCTAAGTGCCAGATCCACACATTTTTGAATGCTTCTGGGGATGGAGATTCCACCACTTCCCTGGGCAATGCTTGACCATCCTTCCAGTGAAGAAACTTATCCTCATATCCTGTCTAAACCTTTCCAGGCACAACTTGGGGCCATTTACTCTTGTCCTGTTGCTTGTTACCTGGAAGAAGAGACTGACTCCCACCTTCATATGGCCTCCTTTCAGGTGGTTGTAGAGAGTGATAAGGTCTCCCTTGAACCTCCTTTTCTTCAGGCTAAACAGCCCCAACTCCCTCAGTCACTCCTCATAAAACTTGTTTTCTAGTCCTTTCACCAGCTTAAAAACCGTAAAGGAATTTGGATTACTAGTTAATGTGTTGATATGTATCAGAATCACAGAATAGTCCAGGTTGAAAGGGAACTTGAAAGATCATCTGGTTCAATATTTTGGGGGAAAGGGAGCCTTAATGAGGTTATCTAGCACTCTGTCCAGTCATAACTGGAAAATCTCCAGTGATGGGAACACCTCCATGCCCCTGTGGAGGTTGTTCCAGTGAGTGACTACACTCACTGTAAAATTTTTCTTTATTGTATTGGGATGATTATATAGTAGCTGTTTGCTCTTAGCAGAGTTGAGTCCCACTCTGGGCATCTGGCCCTTTGGCTTAACTGCTCAGTCCCATAAGATATTTGTACTAAATTTCTGTCTATATTACCTGCTTGTAGGACTGTTTTTTGAGTAGTTCTGAGATTACCATATTCCTGGAAGAAGCTGGGAGGAGGGAATGGACACCAGTTGTAGTCAGTGCTTGAAGTGGACTTGTTTGTTCGGGCAGAGATGCTGCCAAGCAGAAAGTGGACTGGAGTATTTTCTTATGGGAACTTCTTCCTACAATGGCTGCCATAGAAGGACTCTGCATTGCCTTCTCTGGGTCAGGTGGTATTTGTGCACTGCCTGAATCTGCCTGTACGAGGCAATACAGAAAACCAAGTTACTAATCTTGAGACTGTTCTATCAGGAAGACCGTAGAGAATTAAAACACATTAGAAAATGCAATTTACCTGGGCACTTCTGAAGAATGTACCTTTGTTTACCAGACAACTCAATACAACTCTAAACTCATCCTGTGTTACTTTTTCCCCAACCCTTATGACTCAGCTAAGTATTTTGATAGAAAAGCCCAACTGCCTGACTTTATTTCCACCAAGAGGATAATTCCAGAAGTCTCTAGCCATAGCAGAGAAAATAATTAAAACAAAACAAACAGCAGGCTGCATGTACTTGTGTTCTTTTCCATCCTGCTCAGTTATCAGTGGTCTTGAAACATTGCAGAAGTTCTGTGGCTAACAAAGTTAATCTTAAAAAAAATAAAAATCATAATGTCTATCAAGGAAAAGACCTATTTGTTTTACAGTTGATGCTTAAAAATATAAAATATTCCGATAATGCGGAAGAACATGTCTTGGACCTGGGAGAGGCTGTCTCACCAAGGAACCCCAGCCCCTAGCATTGGAGGCCTGGCATGAGACAGTAAACCACATGTTCCTTGGGATGAGTGATTATTAGTGACAAACAAAAGCAGTTTTGGCAACCCCAAACTTTCAACACTCATGAGTCAGGACCCTAACCAGTCAAAACTGAGAGATGTACAAAGAATGTGTTTTGTGTTGTTTTTATTTTCTTGCTGGTGGTTGAGCATTCAGGGCTTACATTTTTGTTTTCTTTGTGAGATGTGGGACAGTGAACAAATTCTTGCTGTTGGGTGTTAGGGGTAAAAGGGCTGGTTATCGTGATACCTACAATGAAACCACAAAAGGTTGCAGACCCACATTGTTTATTTTGAACCTGAGCTTTCTTTCCATTTGCTAACCAGTGATTCCTGATGGCTGTGGATATGTTTTTTAGCCATACTTAAGAGTTGCTTGGAAATTCTATCTTAAAAATGGAAAATGTGGTTCTCATAAAAATCAAAATTTACCACAGGAAGATGGTTTAACATTTTTTTTCTGACAAGTTTCCATCAACATGTAACATTTGTTGCTTCAAGTTGGGAGGATCCAGGGTGCTTGGTGAGTTGCTTGATAAAATCAAAATGAAAAAAAAAAAAAGGATTAATTTAGTATTAATATTAACCCATGTCCTCTGAAGTGCTAATGGATTCTTTTTTGGGTTCTAGGGCCTTGTTTTTTTTCAAAGAGTAGAGCTTTCCAGTTGCCATTCCAGGCTTTTGACATACTATTTGTCTTCTGTATGAGATGCATCACAGATATCTGTGGCTGTCATACAGCATGGAGGTATGATCTGACCTGATAGCCTAGATAGTTGCCTGAGCTATAACCTCCCTAAAATACAGAATTCGTGTTTCTTCCCATATTAGGAAGTGTGATGAGATTTGGACATACTCAGTTTTCTCATTAGACAGAAATTCCTCTTTTTGATTAGCTATGTTCATAGGTATTATTGAAGTTGTTTGCATAAAAGCATTTCTGCATGTAGATTGTTGAGAAAAGGTTCATTTTGCCTCCTCACAATATAGTTCTGTTATACAAAATGCTGCTTTTTTTTTTTTTTTTCTGATTACAAACAGATAATAATTAAAGCAAATAATGTATTTCTGGATGAAATTTCAGATAAGCTAATGTGTTCCAAAGTGCTTGAAATGTACTTGACTTTTTAACATCTTCATAAACATGTGATGGCTTTTTGTTAAGGAAACTTCCCACTGAGCATCTGGAAGGCACTGGCAGTCACATTCCAAGACAAGAGGCTGCCACTGCTGGGACCGAAGCCCCTTCACAGTGGGTGGCTCCAGTGACTGATATGACCCCCTTGGCTCCCCATACACCCCACTCACACAGTCAGACCAGGTTTCCTCAACAGTTCTAACCCATATTTCCCACAGCAGAGTCTCAAGCCTCTGGTTCTTTTTAGAAATTTTATCATGGTGCAGCAGCAACTCAAGCAGATGCCTTTGAGGAGGGACCTTGAAAAGGAAACCCTGTGTTTTTATACACATAGTGTCGATGTGCCCAAAATTCTGGGTTCTTCCAGCTGAGTCCTTGTCTCCTGCCACGTGTCTGAGTGATTGGTCACCTGACTGGTGCCACAGGTCCCTGTGTCCTTTGTTATGCAAGGGATCAGCAGTCCATGGCCTCTTGCCCCAGCTCCTACCACCCAGAGCTCAACCTGCAGCTCCCACTGGATCTTCACACAGCTACCTGGATTGAATGTATTCCTCAATAATCTTCAAATATTTTAGAAAAAAAAAATCCCACAAGAATCTCAGTTTGTTTATCTCTTTTGTAAATGGCTAGATTTACAAGAAGATTTAGTCACCAAATTGCCTTGGCTCTCACTATACCCAACGGAGGGATAGAGGCATATCCAAAAGAAGATAAGGCAGCTCTCCCAAGTTTGAATTGGCTTCTGTATGTACTTGTCCAGTTGCAGAGACAGTGGAAGGATTCTAAGGGTATGTCTACATTGCCAAATAAAAAAGAGTTGGGAAGTGAGCCCCAGTTATCCACAGTGCTGAAGAGCTGGCTTGCTCTCTCATGGTTTCAGACATCCCTCAGAGGTTGTCTCCGGGGCAAACCTGCTATAAAGAGGGGGTTAGATTTGTGCGGTGAGGACAAAGACCCATCTGGACCTCAGATCCCAGTTCAGGCATTTGCCTTCCTTCATTTATCTCTTAAAGACACCAAATTGTACAGAAGATATAGAAATCTAACACTGAAATGTTGCAAAAATCAATGCTCTTTGAAAAACCAGCCCCACATACGAGTAAAGCCCTATTTGTGCTGGATCAACAATTCAGTTTCCTTCTAATCAAATTTTTCTGAACATTTGTCTAATTTGACATGATGGGTAGATCTAGACTATTAATGAAAAACTAATCTGACAACAATGGCCTCTCATTTTCAGTGCCTCAGATATTTGAAGGATTGACTAGAGACCAAGAATTTAAATGAATCTGCAATCAAAGTCAAAGGGAATTGCAAATAGTTCTTACCTTTAAAAGCTTTGCTTGGGAAGTAACATGTTAGATGGGCATGAGTGGGAAGGCACCTATATTTAAAATGCCCAGATTTTTAAAATCTTGGAAGACTTGGGCTACAAAAACACTCAAGCAAAGGAGGATGAGAATGGTGATTCGGAAACACAGTTCCACCCCAGTGGTTCTGTTGAGAAGAGACAAAGTGATGCATAATCCTAATCTGTTGGGTTTTCTATTGCCTGGCCATCCCTAAAGAAGAGCAGCAAGTGGTCTTTGACAGTATTTGAGATCAGACTCTCCTTTCATTTTTTAGTCAATTAAATTAGTTGGAGTTCTGCTTCACCATAACAAAATTGCTACACAGTTTCAACATGAATTGTTTTGAAATCAGTTTTGTTGTTCTTTGGACTGGTCCCCTGAACTTCCTTCTTATTCCCCCTTCTCTCTTGTTGTCATGTGCAATCATGTTACAGCAATTAGTAGACACTGGCCTGGCAATCATTATAAATTGCAAGTGCTTCTTATGCTTGGCAATTACATGCTGGTTAAGCCAAACCAGGCAGGACTGTGTGACAAACCCGTAACATCTGTGTCCTGCCCCATCATATCATTAGAATGTATATATTCACGGAGTATGGTGCACTGTTGGCTGGGAGTCTGAACAACAAACCATAAATAGGATAATGGCTTTCCTCAGTACATTATCATTATTCAAAAACAAAACCTCACTTGTTTTTGAGGACCTTTTTGGTTTCTCTAAATTTCTCCATGGATATGGCTTTCTACTAGGGATTGATGACAGAGGTGCGCATTTGTTGTCATCTTAACCACTAAAAGCCCTGTGCCCTGTCTGCGGTACAGGACATCCTCCCCGTGTCTCCTGTTACGTTTTCCGCCCTGTGCTGCACAGTCAGTCCTGGCTCTCTGTCAGGGGGACAGGCAGTCGCCAGCAGGTCATCTCCTCTCTGCTCGGGTGAGTTATTTCAGCTATATAAGGGTGCTCTGTAAACAAGAACAAACCCTGTTTCCTTGAGGCATGAAGAATGAATGTCTGTTACTTATTAGTGTATTTTTACTCCAACAAATTTAACCTCTGATGCAACCAGGCACCTGTTAATCCCAGGGCTAAATGTAACATGATTTTTAGACTCTAAACAAGGAGATAATGAAGAGGTTGCTCAGCTTATTAGGTGGAAGGTGCTGGCTATGGAAGCCTTGGCGCATATGCATTCCCATACTTCCATTGGTAGGAAGCATTTTAGACTTTGTATATACAGGAAGACGTGGGTACATTGATGTCAACCAGGTAAGAGGAATTTAAACAAAAGCTTTTCTATTAATTCCCTAGGTTTTGATGATATTCAGTTTCTTTCAAGATTCATTTTATAGAAAGTTACTCAGTGTATTACTGGTGTCCACAAACTACTCCATAGATTTAAAATAATACTGTAAATAATTACAGTAGCCAAACACCAACGTTCTGACTATAATCTGCCATTCAGCTTTGGGCCTCACACTGGCATGTGTATATAGCCCATACAGCAGCAGCTGAAAATCAAATTAAAGCCTTTAAATATATAATTTTTTTTTTTTCACTCAGGGAATCCAAGGGAAGGGTCACAAATGTGTGTCGTATCACTAAATTGATGACGACAGGCCTGCTGTCTGATCCCTAGCATTTGGGACCCAGACTTTCCCTTCTATGAGCCGATGTCGGAGTGTATATTGCTCTGTCTCATCTCTTGTTGACCTGGCATGGATAGCTGGAGCCTTTATGCAGCTGAGTACACTTTATGTTATCAAAAAAACTGGGCTCCTGCCTCCCTCAACAGGAGCGGAAGTCCTTGCTTCAGCCTCAAGCTTCGATTTCACAGGCTGTGGCTGAGTTTGTGCACTTAGCTGAGCATTTGCTCTCCTTTCTCAGTGCATACTTGGGAACCAAATGGTTTTGTCTTTGAGTCTCATACCTTTACTGAACAGAAGAGTAATGGTATTACATAGTATATTGCCCATGATTCCCACACACAGTTAGGTACTTGAATTAAACCCATAGGGAAAGATGCATCTCTTTTGAGTGGAGCTCTGTAGTAATCCTTGAGCCTGTTTTCATCACTAGCTATTGGCAGTTTGGAAATCAAAAGAGAAAGGTTAAAAAATGCCACCTGGGCTCTACCAACTAGCAACACTGGTACCAGTAGTTAGCACATACTGTGCAGGCACTGGTGGGTGGTGTGGCTGAGGGACCCTTCCAAATGGAGGGTATAGAAGAAGCAGTGCCATTGTGGGATGGAAGAGTTCATATGTGCAGAGATTAACTGTGCCGTGCTTCTTGTCTTTGGACTGACAGAACTAGTAGAGATGTACCTGGGCATACAGTAATTTAGAGAAATATTTAGTATCCTGGGCAGAAAATGCTTCCTATCACAGCCCTTACACAGCATTCAGATTTTGAAAGAACATGCCTTTCAGCTTGACCTTCATCAGAACATTTTAGAGACTTCTTTAATCAGACGGTATTGCCTGTAACAAAAGAAATATTCAAATATTCAGGAATATTTTAGACAGCCTATTCTAAGGATGGTGTTTAGAGGAGATGACCTGCAGATTGCCTAAGTGCTTTTGGGGGACTTACATACTTGTATGCTTTGTTTTTACCATTGTGTTTCAGTAACAACAGTTTACTTGGTTCATTCTTGAAAACCCTCCTATTCACTCTTTCCTGCCACCAGCATTGCTGGTTCCTGATGGTGGGCAGCTATTCTGTTGGCTTGCTGATAAATATTGTGAAAAAAGATGAGCCTACAGTGCCGGATTGAAGAGCAAATGCATTTACTCATCTGCAAAGATGACAGAAGTAAACTCTTGACACAAGCAAAATGAATCGTGCATAGGAATGATTTTTTTTTAAACTGCAGTCTTTCACAGAGTTTAGTCCCACAAGAGAGAATTAAAAAGCACTTGGATGAGATGGAGAAAAGGCCATTTACTTACCTATAGACACCATCAGCACACTGGGCATGGCCTGATGGCTGAACTGAAGGAATGTGGGTCACAGAACAAGGCTGAGCTGCCAGGACAAGAAGTGGAATAGGAAGAGGGGATTGAGAGCAGCTGAGAGCACTTGAGAGTGGTTCTCAGGCAGAAACTGGTGTGAAAAACTGGCTGGAGCAGAGGAGAGAGAGAAAAAGAGAGAAGGATGTTCTCACCTCCAAAAAAGATTAATGGCATGTGACTTATGGGGGCAGCTGGCATCAAAGCCAGCAAATGCAGACGCGAAGATAATTGCGTGCCTCAGAAGAAAGACAATGACGTAATTGGTCAGAACCTCATGCGCCCCAGAAAGCTGTGGAGGACATCAGAAGGGATTGCAATGAGGTATGGGACCCCTGAGAGAAGCAAGTGGATGGGGAGGCCTTTGTTTTGTCCTGTCTTGGTATTCTGTAAATAGAAAATATGTTCACAAGCCTTGGCAAAGCCAGTACTGTTGGCTCTGGTAGCGTGCATGAGAAGAGATGACTGAGAGCCTTCAAGGGCTTGCACAGTGGGTGCATTCGGGTGGGATGTGCTGAGTGGACCTAGGGAAGCTGTAAATTTGGGGTTTCACATCAGTGTTTGCTCCTGACACACTACAGCCCTGCCCTCTGCCAGGCCCACCTTGGCCTCCCTGCACCCTCTGTTATGCTGGTGTTGGGCCTTGCAGCCCTGTGGCTGCTCCCTTCTGCTGCTTGAAAATTAGCAAACATAGTTTAAAAGAACCCGATTTGCTGTGGCAGAGCACATTTTCATGCTGGCCTGGTGCCCTCACAGAGCTGGGCTGGGGGTTGCTACCAGGAAGGCGGAAGGCAGGAAGGCGGAAGGCTCTCAGTTGCTGGGGAGCAAATTAAGTTTCCAAAGAGAAATTTTTGGCCCATCAATATAGGCTTCCAGTGACACAGCAAATGCAAAGTTACTGGTAGTGGAGCAAGAAACCAAGCCACCAGGCAGACTTTTAAACTTTTTTTCAGAAAACTTTCAAATGGGTGTTTTTAAGGCCAGGCATGCACTCTTAGCCCTTTTGTTGTCAGAGTGAGCTGCCAATAAAACATGACTCTCAAGATAGATAGCCCATTTGAGACATTGAGGTCCTTTTGGAGCACAAAGTGATAAAATTTCAGGACAGGGTTCAAGGTTATTATTTTTCTTGAGGCTTTGAATGGCAAACTGTGGATTTATTGTTCTGTATCTTCAGTCAGCACTTTTCAATGCACTTGGAGGCAGCTATCACAAAACCAGATGGACAGGAGACACACTCTTCTTATGTTATGACACATCCTGCCCATGCCAGGAAATTTCCATGTCAAAACAGCTATATCCAGGCTCTAGCAATTCAGAAGATTACAATGCTGTATCTGGAAGCTGGGATGGACAAGGTTTTCTGATATGAATGAACACTAACCATCTCATGCTCAGTTTCTAGGTATCTTAATTCCTACCCCTACCCTATCCACCCACCCCATCCCACTCTGCCTTTGCTTGAAACCTGCCTAGTCACAGTATCGGTCAGATTTACTCAGATTGAAAGAAAGCAGTGGAGGGCAGGGGGCGGAAATTCGGAAAATGGCATGTGCCCACCACCCCAAGGCAATAGCGATGTGTGATCCCTCATGGCAGGAAACCTGGAAACTTTCTGTCCTTGATGTGCCACTTCCTTCACTGCATGAGATTTGTTCATGGCAATTCATGCTGACATGCAAAAAGAGACCTTGGGTCAGCACAAGAATCATTCTGGGCAAACAACTTCCAAACTGGTCTCAATGAAATTAATCATTTAGACTCTCCGTGGATATTAATTTTGAAGAAAAGTTGGCTAATATGGAAGAACATGTTTCTCAGGTGCACACCTTCATCTTTGGAAGCCTGAGAGAAGGCTGGAGATTACAAAAATCCTCAGAACTTGAAGAACCAGTCAAATTAATGGTGATAAGCAATAGCCCAATTTGCTCAAAACGTGGGTCATACTCCAGCAAATCAAGACACTTGCTCAAGAGTCATCAGGCTCCCAATATCATTACTACTGAACTACTTTAGTTTTTGTCCTTTATACTCACATGCTTTCCCCTTAGTTCCCATGTGGTTTTCCTCCTGTGATCTCCCTGTGATTACTAGGGCTTCCAGATGAAAGTAGGTGGAATTCTCAGGTAATAAATAACCTGATTCTAGAGTCTAGGGCTTTAAGAAAACAACCAAACATGCTCAGTCCCAACCATTAAACCACAAATACTGGCCACACTTCAAGAGTAATTTAGGAGTTTGGATTTTTGTTTCCAAGTTGTCAGAAAGTGACATTGAAGCCCTCTGCAACAGAACACTGTCCAAATAACTCCTCAGAAACTGCCAAGAAAAGCCATTAGGAAAGTCTGGGGATAGGCATATCTGAACTTTCTCTGATTCCACCATCCCCAAGTTGGATAACCAAAAACTTGGATAACCAATGTCATCACACTTTTGAACAGATGAATCTTCATCTCTCTGTTTAGATTTTGTGTTAGCTGATCTCAGTCATCTTCATCACCCCTGACTCACTTTGCGATCAATGAAGAAGCACTTCTATGGAGATATTAATCTCCATGACACTTAAAATAGGTCAAAAGAAGAGGGTGGATAACAGTAATAGGAGCCTAACTCAAAAGTGGACTACTACATGGAACTGATGTAAAGCTAGGCGAGATGCAAGGCACAGCCAGTGTCTATTTCCATTACTGGAAGCAGGTGAGAAAGCACAGGATACTTTGTGAGGAGTTATAAACACTGAATTTTTTCTTGGGTTCATTTCTGTTGTGCAGACATGGTGTGCTTGCAAAATACCACGTTGCTTCTGAGTGGCAATATCTGGCTGATAGCTGTTGATGGAATTTGTGAATCTTGTTTCAACAGCCCTGCAGATGCTACCCATCCCTTGCAGATGTTTTCAGTTAAATTGGTTGGCTCTTCACCTGGCTAAATGAAACACACTATGTGTCCTGACATTTTTAGCTGCTGTTCTCTTAAATTTGAGTTCTTGTTCCTTGGAACAGGTTTGCAAAGCCTCCTTTGGACCATCTTACAGAACTAAAACACTGCAAGTTAACTGATACTGGCCTGGCTTTCAGTAAAGTTCTAACTGATTTTGTGTACTCGATGAGTACACCCTAGTTAAAACAAACTGTACAGGACTGTATGACAAACCCACAGAGGTGGCCCAACCTGTTACAGCATTACAACCTGTATTTCTCAATATACAGTACCATGTCTGCTCTGACCCTGAAAAACAAACCTTATAAATAAGATAATGGATTTCCTCAGTGTGGTATGATTACAGAGACAAAACCTCTGTTATTTTGAGGACCTTTTAGTTTCTCTAAATTACCTCATAGACACTTTGGTCTTTTGACTGACGTTTTCTGCTAAGAACTGATGACAGAGGTGTGTATTTTAACCACCAAAAACTCCCCAGGCTCTCTTTGGTACATCACATCCTCCCTAAGTTTCCTCTTAGCAGGTCTGCCCCATGATGCACACACAGCTTGCCCTTCTGTATGCAGGCAGGAAGAGGCATGACAAATTACTTTCTTTGGCTTCTGCTTGATACTTTTGGGAAACAGGCCACAAAATCATACCACAATGAGAAAGAAGAACCTCATCCTTTCTTATCTATTTCACCAAGGGGGAATCATCCATCTCCTCTTTAGGTCCCTCCTTCACATCCATGGTTCACCAGCAGAAGCCCCTGATTTCACCTTATCTGGGGTTTGAGCCTTGGAAAAAAAGGAGAACTCCATGTTGGGAAGGTATTAAAAAACAGAAGTGGAAAGGGATACAGATGTTTGTAAGCTTTTGGTCCTTAGGAGAGGGGCCCAAACTCTGAGGTGATCACTCTGGACATTCTCTATTATGGAGTTACAGGCCTTCTCTTGGCATCAAGGATCAAACACGCTCTTGGGAAGCCACTTCCACCTAGTCAGCAGGAAGGACTAGGGATGCAGGGGTGCCTTAGAATCCCTACTCACAGTAACCTTAATCTGTTTTTTTTCTAAATCTATGTTATTTCTGTAACACAGCCAGAGGGTTGTGGGATCAATGGCTAAGCCAAGAGATCTTCAGTCAGGGGTGGCAGGGAGCTACATAAATAATGATCATTGAACCCTGGGTTGGAGAAATCATCAGTGTCAGTATAATAAAGGCTGTGGAATGAAGAGATTGGGAGTGTCCCTGAGGAAAAGGACTTGGGGATATTGCTGGATGAAGAATTGAACATAAGCCAGCAACATGTACTTGCAGCCTACAAAGCAACTGTGTTGTGGGCTGCATCAAAAGGAGACATACCAGCAGGGTGGGGAGGCAATTCTGGCCCTCTGTGTTGCTCTCATGAGTCCTGTGTTGAGTATGGTGTCTAGTTCTGGCTTTGCCAGCACAAAAAGGATATGGACCTGTTAGAGTGAGTGCAGAGGAGGGTCACTAAGATGATCTGAGGGATAGAACACTTCGCTCATGAGGAAAGGCTGAGACAATTTGGTTTCTTCAGCCTGGAGAAGAAAAGACTCCAGGGAGACCTTATAGTAGTCTTTCAGCCCCTAAAGGGGGCTAATAAGAAAGACAGGGAAAAAATTTTTAGCAGAGTCTGTTGAGATAGGACATGGGTTAACGGTTTTAATCAAGAAGAGGGTCAATTTAGACTGCATATAAGGAAGAAATGTTTTATGATGAGGATGGACAAATGTTGAAACATGTTGCCCAGAGAAGTTCACGATGCACCATCACTGGAAATTATGGGAATTGAATAGAAAAGAAAAGAACAGGATAGATTGTTCAGTTGGAAGGGACCTACAACGATCATCTACACAACCGCCTGACCAGTTCAGGGCTGACCAAAAGTTAAAGCATACAATTAAGGGCATTGTCAAAATGCTTCTTAAACTAAGACAGGCTTGGGGAATCGACCACCTCTTTAGGAAGCCCATTCCAGGGTTTGATTACTCTTTTGGTAAAGAAATGCTTCCTAATGTCCAGTCTAAACCTCCCCTGACACAGCTTTCAACCATTTCCACACATTCTATTATTAGATCCCAGGCAGAAAAGCTCAGACCTCCCTCTCCCTTTCCCCTGCTCAGGAAGCTGTAGAGAGCAGTGAGGTCACACCTCAGTGTCCTTCTCTCCAAACCAGACAAGCCCAAATATTCATAGCTGCTCCTCATAGGACATTCCTTCCAGCCCTTTTATCAGTTTTGTTGCCCTCTTCTGGGTGCATTCAAGTACCTTCATGTACTTCTTAAGTTGTGGGGCCCAGAACTATGTGCAGTACCCCCAGGTGGGGCTGCACCAAGACTGAATACAGTGGGATAATCACCTCTCTTGCCTGGTTGGAGATGCCATGTTTGATGCACCCCAGGATATGTTTTGCCCTCTTGGCTGCCAGGACACAGCTGGCTCACACTACACCTGCTGCCAGTTAGCATCCCCAGATCCCTTTCTGCAGGGCTGCTCCCCAGAAGAGTGTTCAAGGTCAGGTTAGATGGGGCTTTAAGCAACCAGACTGAGTGGAAAGTGTCCCTGCCCACATGGGGGTGTTGGAATTAGATGATTTTTAAAGGTGTCTACCAACACAAACCATTCAGATTCCATGGTTCTGTGATCCCTGCCTGCAGTGCTCTCTTCCAATGCCCTAGCACAGGAGAGAGTAGAGGACAAAAATCTAATTCTGTAGCTTCCTAAGTTACTGCTTTGCTATTTGCTATTGTCCTCTGAACCCAGACCAGGGTGCTACACCGGGACCCTTGCTGTCTGCCCAAGGGAGGACCTGCATGCTGTGCTGGTGGAACAGCACCTCTTGTTGTGCCCCAGGTGAGCCCTGGTGCCTGTGACCCACTCAGCAGTTCTCTATGGTAGCCTTGTCTGGCTGAGAGGTGGAAA
Organism: Corvus cornix cornix; assembly: GCF_000738735.6. NCBI lineage: Eukaryota > Metazoa > Chordata > Aves > Passeriformes > Corvidae > Corvus > Corvus cornix. Next base: position 57,093,931 of record NC_046332.1, on the reverse strand, counting down.
CCCCTCCTTTTGCCCATTTAAGACATGAGGCTGAGAGAGCAGTTCTTCCCTGGCTCAGCCTCCTCAGTCCGGGAACAGGCATTCAGTCAGCCAGCCGCTCGGGTCATGGAGTAAAGCTCTGGCAAAGTTTTTAATGAGCAAAAACTCAACAAATTGCTGTTGCAAACACTTGGGTCGGCATCCTTCTAGGCTGGAGTCATCTGCTGAAGGCAGCAAGAAGGGGAAGATTTTTCCTTTTTTATCGTCAAGCTTCTGTCTGAAGAATGTGAGAGTTCCAACTGGTGTGCTGACTCTGGCAACAAGTCAGCCCCAGTGTCTGCATAGCTGTTGGCAGAAGGCAACTGGGCTCACAAGTTTTCAAAATATTTTCTTTTTCTCTTCTCCTCATGATTTTCTTTGTTTACCCAAGAGAAAGAGATTTGTTGGTAACCTCTGAAGATATAATAGTGTCACATTTCAATTGAGATCAGGACATACAAGCCATTTACTCCATTTAAAGTTATTGTATTCCAAGATCCATGGAGTACTGTATAGATTATAATTGCTTTCAACAAATATGTTAGTGAAATTGCAGTGTTTCAGGGTGAACCATATAATCAGTCTTCTTGGAAGTTTTGGAGACAGGAGTTAATAATGGGTTATCTTCTCAGTTATGCTATGATAGACCATTTCCTATCTGGAAATAGGTCATGTCAAATAGTAGCAGCAGTTTATTTTTGCTATTATTTGCAACCATCAGTAGTGGCTATCAAAACAGGAACCTCATTTTGCTTTGTGGATTGAACACGTGAGAAGCAGAAGCGGCCCTTAGCCTACAAACTTTGCTAAAAGTAAAATGCAGTAAGTGGATGGACCAAATAGTCTGTGGTGGATTAGATGTAGCAGAAATAATATCAGGGAAGTATTGTTATGGATGCTGACTGCATGTGCAAAGCAGTTTTCCAGCTGCTTATCTGCTTTCCAACAGCTGAGTGGTCTGGTGGTGTGGACATTTGGTTGGAGAACACCCGCATGGCTGGATGATCCGGCCGTGGCTGGCAGGAAGCTCCGCCACCCTTTGAAAACTTTGCCTGATGCACTTCATATTTCTGCACATATGAAGGGCTGGCTTGAAGTGAGCTTTGAACTTCTGGTATTAAAGGGGCAAACAGTTTATTGAAATGATTTTAGGATGGGGGTAGTGTCTTTGGGTGGGGTCTCCATAATTGTCCTTGTTGATCAGAGGGTAAGTCAAGAGCTGTGGGACTCAACACTGCTTTCCAAACCTACGTTTCCGACGCCGAGGCAGGATATCTGTCACTCAACTAAGACCAGTCACAATTCTTCCACATTTCTCAGAAATGTGACCCCCCACCATGACCAGACAATCCATAGGCTTTCCTGATAAACTGGTTGCTGGGAGATGAGCTCAGGCTACCTAAAGATGTTAGGAATATTTTTTTCAGCATGTAAAGATGAAAGTGCACTGCTCACACTAATTTAACAGGGGGATACTTTTACTTCTTTTTGTCCTTCCATTTCTTTTTTTTTTTTTTAATATTCTGAGAAAAAAAGGGGTTTCAAGTGACTCAGAATTCTCAAATTGATGTGAAGTCATTGTGCCTAAATTGTGCTTCCGCTTTGACATATGATGCTATAAAACCAGTGATGTGCAGTCCCTTGTTAAAAGTGTCTTTCTGACTCAATGTCATTCACACTCCTGGGGAAACAGTTTTATATGTAATACAGGAAAGGATGAGAATGCTCTCTCACAAAGCCATTCTTAGGAACATTATAAGCAGAAATCCTCTTCTCAGAAAATTTTGCCACCTCATCTTACTGTAACTACATTCTAGTACAAGACACAGTGGTGGAGGTGGCATCTTCCCTTGAACCACTTTTTACTGCTTAGGTAATTTCTAATGTTAGAAATACCGAAGCATAAATCAAATCACAATATAAAACCAAATGCTGATATAGTAAGGGAGGAAAAGTCCCACACCATCTAGCCATGAGTCACATTGCATTGTTTCTAAAAGCTTTGTGCACACCAGCAGTTAACCACAGCCAGACACAGCCAGTCACCCTCGCCAAGAGCATTTCCAATCATCTCCCTCTACCAACTCAGGTTAAACTGAATCCTCAGAAGGCTGCAAATGCCACACAGAGCCGATATGTATGTGACATATCACCATAGAAGCGGTGGTACGATTCCACACTGAGAACCTCCTTAATAAGTGCAGCCAAATGAAAGAAGTAGAGCTGCTAGAGAATTGCAATGCTGCCTTACTTCATGCTCTATGTTATTACTGCCCTTCAGATTCTGTAGAGAGTGATCATTCCCTCCAGTAATGTAAGCAAACAAGTGAGTAATTTTTTTGAAGACAATACTGAACAGGAAACAAATAGAGAAAACCACTACGCATTGGTTCATCATAGTAAAAATATAATACACAGTAGGCTACTTGTGGCTTTGAGCAGTTCAGGGTTTCCTGATGTGCTCTGACATCTTGGTATGTGGATGAGGTTTTCTGATGCAAGTAAGTGCAATTCCCTAGCTTGATGTTAATCTCTTTTAACAGAAGGTGGGGAATAGTAAAAAGTCATTCAGAAGCCTCAGTGTTCACTCTCTTGACTTAAGGAAATTCCCATGTGGAATACTATAGATTTTTCCTGTATACATCAAAATTTTATCAAAATGTAATGTTCAGTTATAAAGGAAAGTTTCTTTTGTTCAGCAAAAATATGACCCTTTCCACTTTGTTGTATCAGATATCCCCAATTTGTCTTTTATAATGGATCTTTTCTGGACCCCAGGATCCCATAAAATCCTGGCCAAAATGTCAGCTCATGGTTCTAAAACTTTGAAATACATTTTTTTTCCCTATTAAGAGAAATTCCCTTTCCCCCAAGCATCTCAGTCTTTCCTGGATCAGAAACATTTCCAGCTGGAACACTTGAGGGTTCATCTGAACAGCAGCTGGCATGCAGGTGTTTTAATAATATAAACTGAAATTGTCATTTGGGCATCCTCAGTCTTGTCATTATGCTGTTACCGCCTTCAGATATTTGGAGATCAGCCTTAAAATCCAGGATATGAGAAGGAAATGAGCAAATGCATCCTGCTGTTGTTCTGCCTGCTTAGGGATTGTGAGGCAAACGTGTCCATGCAGGTCCAGCCATTTCGCCCGCTCTTCAGGAAAGAAGATTCTATTCACGGCTTGTAATTCAGACTGTAAATATGTCATTTCTTCCCGCATTGCTCTCACTCAGCTGTCACTTTTCAGCTGCTCTGGCAGCTTGGTCCTGCCCCCACCAAATCATTCTACTCGCTTCTTGCCAGAGCTCCGTCCGCTTTCCCTTGTGCAATGTTTCCTTGCTCCACACATCCCTGTGTCCCTAAATCCTGTTCTCTCTTGCTCAGCTATTTCCCTGTCCCCTCTTGGTTCCTCCTTCCTTCCACCCAGTCAACGCTTCTGGATCAAGCCAGCATCCAGCTGTGGTTTTCTGCTGACTTTTTCATCCTTGTCGGGAATGGACATAGAAAAGGGGGAAGTGTCATCCTAACCGAGACAGCGGGATAGGATTTCTTCTCGTTGGAAACAAGCAGAGACAGAAACCCTCCTCAGAGGCGGCTCTTTCAGTTATTCCTTCAAAGGTTTGGGAAAGCAGGCAGTGATCTTCCTCTGGACACACTTACTCCTACACTGCATTTCATGGAAACTGTTGACCATTGTGGATGAAAATCACAAATTCATGAGAATATTTCTGGATTTAAGACTATTAAAGGCTCTTTGAAAATTCCCATGTGAACAGAGCTGCCAGAAAAATTTGCTGTGTGGCAACTCCTGAGGTTTCAATTGTTGTTTCCATTCTGCACTCACAGGAAAATAAGTCTTCATTAAAAATGGGAGGTGATGGGATATAGTCTAGAAACTGGCAGCTGATAGACAGCTTGGAATAAGGTGAGCACAAGCTCAAGTGATTCATCTGTTTTAGTAAAATCAGAACTGTATGGAGAAGGAACTAGAATGTGCCTCCCACAAGAAGTTGGCTGTCTCCTCCCCTCTCCCTCCACAGATGCAGGAAACTCCCAGGAAACCGGTTCTGCAGTAAACGTGAGTCTTGGAAATGCAGAGTAAATTGCCAAGTCTATATGGCAGCAATAATAAACTCAGTCCTTGCATCTGCCAGAAGGGCGGGGCAGTATTTCTTGATTAATCCAGAAATATTGGGGAAAATGCATGAAAGGGATAAGATGCTTCCAAAATTTGTAAATATTTTGCAAATCTTAAGAATTCATACCTTTTTGGCTTTATAACTCTAATCTTTCTATTGAGTAAATGCACAAATCAAACCTTTCACTAAAAAAACCACATTGAGAAGTCCAAGTCCTTAGAGCTGCATAAAAAGCCATATTAAACTGGGAACCCCAAGAGCCTGAAATGTTGAATAAAGAGAATTAAATTAGATAACTTTTAAAAATTTTGGGTTTCTTTTAAAGCTGTTGTAATTTTGGGGTCACACCTTACAATTCTCAAATGTCTGAGGTTAACACGTTATGAGTTCCTAGTGGAGGGTAGCTTTCCAGTACAGCCACATGTCACTGGGTGGGTGGAATATCAGAAAATGAGGGAGTAACTCAAGCTTGTGCACGAGGCATACACAAGGGAGTGAAACAGTGGGAGAAAATGCCATTGGTAGCTGGTAAGAGAAACTTCCTGGCAGTAAGAGCTGGTATTTTGTTGTTATTTTGTCTGACATTAGCAGTGAGATGTACTGAGTGATCTAGGAGTGTTTTGTTATCTCTTACTTCTAGGAACCCTGGAGCCACAATGCCACTTGGACAGGGTTTATGGACAGCTTTTCAAAACAAGTAGGCGAAATATGAATGTGCATCCAAAGGAAGCTTGAGCTGAGCTGGCTTTGGTTTTCTTCTTTCTTTTTGTTTACTGGTCTAAAGATGAACTTTTAGATAAAAGAATAGTTAGGCATCAATTTAAATGTTTCATGCACTACAGTGTTAATGTTTCATGTGCTACACGCCCTTTTCAATTAATTTAAAACCCCACAAGTGTCTCTGTACCTTTTGAAAGGGAGATGCCATTTAAAAAATAGGAAAAAACCCTAAAATATCATATTTTGAAAGTGCTGGAGTTTCCGTCAGCTCTTTGTCACTTTTCCCAGAGGTCGCTGATTTTTCAACTGCAGCTTAAAGTAGTGAAGAGATTTGACTCTGCAATTGCATATTTGAAAAAAGCAGAGGTTTAAATGTGCATGTGCCTCAACTGATCATTTTCTATGCTCTATATTTGTGTGTGCACTTATGAAGGGGATACAACTATTTTCAGTTTTTGCAAATCCTCTTTAGGCACTCTTTTTTTGCTACTGTAATTGTTCTGTTGTTATGGTAAAGCTTGCAGTTTTACAGCTTAAGCCTCAGAAATTTAAACAGTTAATCAAAAAAAAACCTCACTGGGATAGCATAGATGTATTTAATGTCCATGATAAAATTTACTCCCATTGTCCATTGCTTGTAATGCAAGCATGTGCCTATAAAATTACTCACTGCCTTGCTCCTTAATATTTCATTAAACTAAAATTTGGACAACGAATAGCTAGAACTGCTTGAATGGAATTTATCCATTTAGGCAACAAAGCCCAACTAGGAGTGAATATTTAATTCCAGATATTACATACCAACAGACCTATTCCATGCTTCTCAATTTAAGCATGATGGACTTTTTTTTTTTTTTTTGCCATACATTTATTAATTTTGAAAACCGTAGTGACTTGGCACTTATCAAAATAAACACGTTATCATTGTACAGTATTTTCACTGCACTTAAAAATATTTACACTATTGGGACTGGAAATCTTCTTGCTTAGTTAGAGAATTCAGACTCTTGGGGTTTTTGGGGCAGATAGCAATTTTCAGTGGCTTTCTTTCAAGCTCAGCAGTAAATATTTTCATGGGCTTCTTTACATCTCTTGGCTTAATGTTGTAGCTGTAGCTTGTTGCCTTTGTCTGTATTTTCTTTGGCTGAGGAAAGGTGGACTACAGAGCATTTTTCCTTTCTTATGATCATTGCTTTTAAATCCTTGAAGCTTATCATGCTTTGTCAAAGCAATTTTCATTTTGATTACAGATTTGATTCTCTTAAGCATTTACGTATAGTCTTGGGGACTATATTTTAATTCCCTTTTAATGCATTAATACATCTGCTTTTTAATGCCATTCTGCGTCGCACCATTCCAACTGAATGTGTGGGTTTTGTGGTGCTTTTGCATCCAGCACACATAAATGAGTGATTTTATATGTGCATGTAGGAATGGCTTAGCTCTTCTTCTTACAGTGTTTATGTAAGCTTCCTATTAAATATTAAATATCTAGGAAATTCAAAGGCTGCAAATTATCCAGGTTAATTGCTTTCCTTTTACATTGGCTTCTCATACTCCTACTGTATTCAGAATGAGCTTTATGGCACGTGGAGTATACTGCTAGGAAATTGCTGTATGGAAAAGACATCCATCCTTTGGCAGAGGAAAGCACATGCTGCATCACATGGGTTGGGGTAATTACAGTGTATCTGGAGCTGTAGGCGTTCAAGATGGCCACAAGCAAAATTCGTCTGAGATGCTGCAGGGCGTAATACCCTGTGCCATCTACAAATTTAGAATATTTACAGTTGCCTTCTTTTTTCTTTTTTAATTTAAAACCAGAACAGAACATTCTTTCCTGCATTTGGGCCCCAACCCCCCAAACCCTTATGTAAGTCATTCCATAGGGTTGGAAAACTTCTGTTTTCTGCTTTTTTTTTTTTTCTTTCTCTCTCTCTTTTTTTTTTAAAAATTTCTTTTAGCATATAACATTCACATAGTAAATACCAAAGGACAAAATACAGCTTGTGCAGACCGTGTCTGTGCTGTTAAAATAATTACAGGCATAGGCTGACCGCCTTTGTGGCCTCTTGGCTGCTTTAGGGGTTCTGCGCACGCAGTCACCTGGTTCACACATGCCAAGGCAATTTTGTTAAATTAGCCATGCAATTTCACTTGGTATTTAAACACACCACTGGAAAAGCCATGGTGATTTGTGAAAAAACATTGACTCTAAAAGGATCAGTATGAAAATTTGGTGTATTTAATTCTTCCCAGGCTGTACACTGGCAAACTTTGCCTTTATGCTTCTTTCTGGAAAGCACTGGGCTGGCTCCAGTATTACCTCACCTGTACACTTGGCACGCAATGGAGCGACACTAGAAATGATCAGTCTGCTGTATTTCTGCACCTCTGTCCATCATCTGCATCACACTTAACTCTGTAGCTTTTGGCAGCGTGGGTTATTCCTGTTTTGGAGCTACATTGTATCACCAATCTGAATGCCACAAATGCACAGTTCACTGCCTCCCCTCTCTGGAGTAACCTCATGCTTCCTACCAAAATTAGGCAGTTGATGTTGGACTCACAAATCTCCTTTTTAAAAAGAATTTAAACTCTGTGGAGAGCTCTGCATTTATTTATTTTTTGTGCCACTGATTAATCCCTTCATTTGGTATAATGTGGTAGAAAAATCTGGCCAAGACAGGAACCAAAGGCTTGTCAGTAAAGGAAGTCAAGCCAAGAGAGGTGAGGCTCTTACCTGAAAGGAAATTGACTCCCCAAACCTGTTCATCTAAATCTTGGAATAGAAACTGGAAATGGCTGCATTCATTCTGGCATCTGGAAAGGGGATACAGAATACAACAGGGAATTATATCTGAGTCTTTCAAAATAAGTGTATTTTGTGGTATCCAAGGTCATAGAGAAAAGCAAAACTGATGCTTCATAATTTAGCTCCTAAGTTTAGTTCTGAGTGGGATGAGCTGCTTCAGTACTGATAAAAGGCTTCTTGTTTGGAAGACATCCCCTCAATCATTTCTCTGGTCTTTTTGCAAAGCATGTGCCTGTATTCGGTTTGCATAACAAGGTTGTGGTAGTGGGGGGCTACAGGGGTGGCTTCTGTGAGAAGCTTCCAGAAGCTCCTGCTATGTCCAACACAGTCAATGCCGGGTGGGTCCAAGATGGACACACCACTGGCCCAGTCCAAGCCCATCAGAGATGGTGGCAGTGCCTCTGGGACAACAGAGTTATAAAGACGAAAAAATGCTGCACAGCAGCAGCTGGGAACAGGAATGAGAATATGTGAGAGAAACAGCCTTACAGACACACACAGGTCAGTGAAGAAGGAGGAGAAAGAGATGCTCCAGGCACTGGTGCAGACCATGGTGAGGCAGCTGTGCCCCTGCAGACCACGGACATCTCAGAGGCAGCAGAGATCCACCTGCCGCCTGTGGAGGACCTCACACCAGAGCAGGTAGATGCATGAGAAGCTGTGAACTCATGGGAAGTCCATGCTGGAACAGAAATCTGGAAGGACTTATGGTCCTATGGAGAGTGGACCAGGTTTGCTTTCAATCCTATGAGGATTGTGATCCTATGGGGGACCCTCACTCTACCCCATGAGAGGGACCCATGCTGAAACAGTTCATGCAAAACAGCCAGGAGAAGGATGTCCATTGGAGAAGTTTTTGGAGTTCTGTCTCCTGCGGGAGGGATCCATGCTGGAGCAGGGCCAGAGGAGTCCACCCCTTTGAGGAGAAAGGAGCAGCACAGACAACATGTGATGAGATGTGACCACAACTCCCATTCCCCATATCCCTGTGCTGTGGGGCAAGAGGAGGGAGAGGATTCGGATGTGAAGTTGAGCCTAGGAAAAAGGGAGGGTTGGGGGCAAGTCGTTTTAATATTTGCTTTTATTTCTCATTATCCTCCTCTGATTTGATTGGTAATAAATTCAATCAGTTTTCCTGAATTGAGTCTGTTTTGCCTGTGATGGTAACTGGTGACTGCTCTCCCCCTGCCCTTATCATGACCCACGATAAGGGTGTTATATTTGTCAGATTTTCTCTCCCCTGTCCAGCTGAAGAGGAGAGCAATGGAACAGCTTTAGTGGGCACCTGGCATCCAGCCAGGATCAACCCACCACAGTCCATCAGCTGTGGAGATATATCCCACCAGACCCATCTGCTTTTACCTTTGAACAACGTTATTTTTTTTGGCAAAGGAAGTTGGAGCAGCTCCAGGAGAGAAGATCGTATCCTGAATGTCACAGCCACCTAACTGCATTCTAGTAAATGGAGAATACTTGTATCTGGTGGTGGCCTTACTCTGTACTCACTCGAGGTTCTATGGATTTATGTGTCCATGTATGTAGACACTAAATCCTGAACAGAGACTCTAGGAGCACTTTGCAGTTCTCAGATCCAGATGTGCATCCAGCCACATCCTGACTACAATTTTGGGTGAGATTCTGCCTTTTCTGTGTCTCTTCCTTCTCACTCCTCAGAAATGTTGGTTTCCCCTTGGGAAAAGGTTTTCTTTGGGAAAAAGAAATTTAGTGAGGTGAAGCCTTTGAGAGCTAACAGCATTCTTCATTTGGTCCTGTGTCTGGAGTAATTTGGAATATTTCTGCAAACAAAGATTATTTGCATGGGGGTGGGGGGTAACATAACACGTATCCTGTCTGGAAAAATAAAGAAAATATGTATTTTCTGTGGTTTTTTCTTTTATTATTATTTTAAAAATCTGCGTGCCCCATTCTTGCTTTCTTTGCCAATAATAATAATGCCACAGATATTACAAGTTTATTTTTCTGTGCTGTAGATACTTGCATATCATATCACTTTAAAATAAAATTAAAATGAAGAAATGGAGAGTAAAACTTCAAAGAAGCTTCCAAGGACTTGTTTGTGATTTTCTTTAGTATCTTAGTATGTTTTCAAGAAAGAATAATATTCCTTAAGCGTATTACTTTTTGCCATAAAGATTAAAAACAGACTAAATTAGATAATTGTTTTATTTTTCTTTTCAAGTAAAAGATTTACAGAATGAGGTTGGAAAATTGTATGTAGGCTGATGTTTTATGTTGTAGCTGGTTATTACTCAGTGAGTCACTAAGTTTCCAGAGCTTGCCACACCTTAAGGTTAAACTGCCTCAAACCAGGCAGCAAACTGTTAGCCAAGGTGCTTTGAATGATTTTTTTTTAATGTAAAAAGAAATATATTTAAACAACGTGTAAAACTTTGCTGAGACAACTCAAATCCTGTTTCCTTAGGAAGTTCTCTCTGCTCACTCTGTTTTCTCTGACAGAATTAAGAATAAACAAAATAATTATATAATTGTCACAGTTATTAGTATTTCCTAGGAAGAGTTAGAGGCCTCTCTATTGATGGGAAGGAAGCCAGTGTTCAATAGCACAGCCACGTCAAGCTGTCTTTTGGGAGTTTAGAAAGACATGTCAGAAATCCACAGTGAGCACTGAGTAAGCATGTGCATGTGTTAAGGTGTGAAACAGAGGAAAGGAAGCAGGTGGAGTGGACATTCATCTTTTCAGTTTAATGCTGATGCCTCAGTGTCTGTCTGGCTGAACATTGCATGTGGTACTCAGAATAAATACTGAAGCAGGCAGTTCTGAAAACAGCATATTAAAAGAAATGTGGTATCAAAATAATTATAAAATATGGATTCGATATCATATACTGTCATACACCTATTTTCAGTGGGGGCTTCATTCTGAAAATTGGATGCTTCAGTAACCAGCCAAACACAGAATATGGATCAGCTTAAAGCATATGAGCCACTCCTCTGAGCAAGACAAGGATTGTGCTTTGTTCTCCTTTGGGTGCTGTATTCTCAAATGTGAGATATATTTTGAAGGCATTTTCAAATGCAGTAGAAACCTCCCAAAATTTCCTTTCCCTATTAAAAAACAATGTTCATAAACTTTCCATTTGAAGTTACCTTAATAATTAAAAAAAAATTAAAAAAGAAAAGAAAAGAAGAGTAAGTAAATAGGTGTTAGGAATATTGTCAGACTAGGTGAAAAGTGTATTGAATTTATGAAAACAGAGGAAGGGATTCACAAGACAAAAGTCTGTAGTCTGTCACAGTAAAGAGTCCACAAGAATGGGTACCTAAGAAATCACTAAAATACATAGATAGGGAGAAAATTAAACACTTTCCCCCCTCCCCCTTTTTTCTTTTTCTTTTTTTTCCCTGGATATTGTAATGTTTTTTGCTTGGACTGGCAGAGTAATGTAATTTCAGAGGAGTTGCAGAAGCTTTTTGGAAATTGTTTATTGTTGATGTGCAGGTGTTGGATGTTGGTATTCACACTAGTTTCAAGTAGCTACACAGATATGTAAATCATGTGAACTAGTAAGTGAAACAAGGAAAAAAACCCCATTCTTCCCAGCTACTTACCATGTTTCTTCTCTTTGCACATTTAATGGTAGGCACTGACTGTCTTTTAGCACCCAATACTGCAAGCCTTTGCTCTGTACAGCAGGAGGTGGACAACAGGAAATGTTTTCTTTTTCTTTCCCCCTTTTTGTCCTGTTCAGTTGCTATCAGTGTCTCTTGCTGCACCTTGGAGAACTTGTTCTGAAAATAAGAGCGTGGGTGATGGTTTTGAATTAGCTTTCAGTTAGTGGTAAACATTTTTTACTTTGGGCTATGGGTTAGCCCTTAATTTTCTGGGGTTTTTAAATGTATCTCAGATTTTAAGAAATGACCCTCTTAGGCATAGAGCAATAGGAAATTAATGAAGAGAAGTCTTAGCTGGTCCTGTGGAAGGGGTGTTATAGGTAAACACATACTAATGACTTGCTTTTGTAACTTGTTACATCTTGCCCAAGGGTTTTCTTGGTGATGTTAATAGAGCTAATACAGTTTTTCACAGGGACCCCGCCGATATGATGCATTGCACTCAATCAGTGGAATGCCAAGAAAAGCAGTGATGCCTTTGAAGAACCCTGGAGAACGGATTCATTGAGTGGAAAACAGGTTTTAGCAGCTTTTCTCTCTGTGTGGATTAAAAGAATACTTTAAATAGCCCCTGCCAGGTCTGCAATCTTCTGTTAATGGCAGCTGAAGTCAAGACCCCTGGAGCTGCTGTGTTTTACTGGGTGCCTCCTCTCTGCTGGACTTGCCATGTTTTACTTGAGGGTCTTTCACTAGAGGATGTGTTCATGAGCATTTCATGTCATCCCAGACCCTCTACCTCTATTTCTGTGGCATATTGCAAAGCTCACCTGGTACAATCTGTCAGGCAATACTTGCAGAGACCTCTTCAGGGGCTCAGCTCATCACAGCCGATGTCACCGAAATTCAGAAAGTCTGAGACTGTGTGGAACAAAGGTTTCAGACTGGAATCTTCCTTCTCACCAACAGCTTCTCACAAAAAAAATGATTGAGTTTTCAGGTTTATTTCTTGGCTGTGAACACTAGGTCTAAGCACTGATCTCCCAGCTGTGAGCAAGCTGCTGGTTGGCGAAAGTGAGCTAGTCAGCCCCATCCTCACAGTCAGGGGCGCTGCTCAACCAGCCAGACACAGGTGGCTGCTTTAGGGAGAGCAGAACAGCTCTCCAGACTCCTCTGCCCCTGTGAGTCTCCACCTGCTATAATGGGAGATGGATCACATGAAGACACCCACATTTAGAAAGTATATTTATGTGTCTACAGTCTGGACCTGAATATCAAACTCTCGTGGCTTAGGGATTAGGCTGCCTAAACACAGATGCCTTGTGGTGTCTGAGACCTCCAGGGTGGACTGAGGGGTAGGACACAAAGCTTTTGAGGGAGCTGTAGGCCAGGAGATGGAGTCCAGGCAGGACTCTACAGGGAACATCAAGTGCCTCTAAATATCCGTGCGTGGGCAACAGACCTGAGTCTTTAGTGATAATTCACATTTACAGAGACCTTCTAATCCTGCTTCTTTTGTTTAGTCTTCTGTTGTTTTTTTTTTTTTTTTTAAATTCCCAATTTTCCATGTGAAGTGGCCATGTAGTCATCAGTAAAGCCAGGAATTTAGTGTGACCAACTAAAAAGAGGAAGCTAGAACTTTATTTTACCTGATGCACATTTATTAGAGGCTCAGTGAATGACTGACTCATGCCCCTCAAAATAGAAGTCTCTTTCCTTGACCTTTACTGTCTTTCCCTCACAGACAAATTAAGAGAAAAAAAGATAGCAGAGGAATGATAAGGCTCCAAAGAGAGGTTGCTCTGTAATTTATACTGAGCCATAACTATTTACTAAGTTTGTTGTTTTAAAATACTTTCCTGATACATCTGCATCAATACCTGTCAGATATTGAGAAACAGGATAACCCTTGCTTAAGTGGTTTAAGAAACCTCTCAGAACATCTGACATAAGTGAACACATTGTCCAGAAAACCAGATGTGGATTTTCCCCCCTCAACAGCCTTTCATCTGGGACCCTACAGCTGGGGATGGAGGAAATGTTGAATGGTAATGTGACAACTACTTGTATGCTTCCTGATCTGCCAAATGGCCAGTTACATCCTATATGATTTTCCACGTGGTGGGAGGAGCAGAGCAAACAGTCTGATAATTTGAGGTCATTTCAGACATGCCAGAAGTGCGATAAAAAGGTGTGGAAGAGTGGTGTGGAAGGGGTGATGAGGTGTTAAGGCACGCAACACCTGTAAACATCTTGCTTTGCCCTGGGAAGTTGGAGTTTTCCTTTATATGCTTTAAAAAGTGCCTTAAGTAAAGGTACCTCCATGGCAAGCAGCTGTAAAAAGAAGCAGAACACAAAATTTAACAGTCTGCTATTGGGATTAATGCATCTTCTGTTTGTGTGGTGGACAGTGCCAGACTTTGTGAAAGACTGAGATATGATTAGAAACATGACAGATCCATCAATGAGAGCCCAAAAAGGTGGGTTAAATTTGCTGCTGTATGACTGTTATCAGTAGAAAGACTAAAAGCATGTGTAGTTTTTTCCTTCTTACAATGCCTTTTTTTAATTCCCTGGTGTTCTTGTTCTCTCACAGTTTAATATTCTGTTCACAGCGAAAGGAGTAGGCACAGCCTGAAATTTCCTTTCTATAGCTGCTTTACAGAAAGCATTAGGCCTGAAAGGAGGACAGGATTTCAACATTCACAATAGACTATAGAATGGAAACATGAAAAGCTCACATCCATAACAGGAGACTCTACAGGCAATTTCTGAGACAAGATAACTCTAATTTTCCAAAGGCTGTATTTTCTGTGTTGGTGCTCTCACCATGGGGTCCAGAGCTTCACAGCACTTGTCTCCAGGCCATGAGAGGGCTGAAGCTCAATGCCATAAACACATGGTGCCTCACTGCTGAGGGTACCTCTTTGAATAAAAATGCAGTCATTGTTCGAGTAAGACTGAAACTGAGTACCCCAGCAATGCCTTGATTTAATGCCACACAGGCAGACTGCACTAGGACCAGGACTGGAGGTGTTGGCTGGGTCCATTGACATTACATAGTTTACATACAGGTTTACTCTTGTGAGTGACTATACAAAACAGATAAATATCTGTATGAATGGTTTTTTGCAGCTCAAAATGGAAACTCTTTTGCAACATCTGTGATGACAGTTCTAAAGTTAAAGATTGGTTACCAGGAAACAAAGGCTACTTGTTTTCAAGCTTGTAAAAGACCTCAGCACAGCAGGGGCCAGCTAATTAAGAGGAAGAAGGTAAAACCTTGTATGCGTAACAATCAGAGAGGTCAGACAACAAGCAGGTCTAAAACCAGCTTATTCTGTGACACATGCCTGTGACAGATTCTGCTGCAGTTTGGAGAAACAATTATGTAAATATAGATTTGCAAACAATTTCACAAAGTGACAAAAACAGTGTTAATTACCAAAAATGTTAGTGATCTGTCTAGCCAACCACAGAGTGATGAAATCATGGCCATGTTAAAAATGAAAGCCTGATGTAACCCCCCGAGTTGTTTGTTTTTTTTCTTCAAGAACTATATTTCTTCATATCTTTGACTTTTAGCTCTCAAAAGAATCTGGATTTATGTATTTTTTTTAAACTAGGCCCAGGAAAATGACATACATGCACACAGTGAAAATAATGTCTACTCCTACTGGCAGATGGGAATGGCATGAGTAGTGCTGCCACAAATCTTCATGGACCTAAAAATCAGTTAATTTGTGTTCAGATTCTCATCCTGAGCTAAATAAGATTTTTACTTTGCTTTTGATAGAAAAAAATCCAGTCTATTTTCTTTCAACAAATGAAAAAACAATGTTGATAGTAACTTTTTCACATTTTTGAGTTGCATAGTTTCTCACATCACATTGTAATCACAATACAATGAAGCTCTTCTTTATCTGTCTGCCTGTAAGCTCAGCAGTTCAGCATTACAATTTAAAAGGCTCATTTCTCAAGAATGTAATCAGTATCTTTATTGTACTCATTGGTTACTGGGGCATTATAAACATAATTGATAAATAGTAAGGGACGGAGTAAATCCTACTAGTACTAAATACTGGTATCCAGTTACTCTACTTTCCCCAGATTATGGCTATAGATGTCATACAGGATTGACTAAAAACATTTTTTGGAAGGATTGCAGAAGTTCACATCAAGTTTAGAAAAGGTTCTGGATGCAGTTAACCATAAATAATGGTTATTTTGTAATATTCAGAAACATCTTATTTCCATGGATAAATTACTACCTTCTCTTTCTCTGGTGAAAATTTAAATAGTAGCTTCAAACAAAAGCTGCTTCTATTCCTGCCACACGCTTATACAACACAGTGTTGATACAATTTAAAGGAGCTGACATACTGCTTAAAATATGGATGCTGCATATGACTTAAATAATACGAATTATATGCTGAAGTCATTACTGAGTTGTTACCCAGGGAAAACATAGTGTTGCTTCAATAAATATTTCAGGATTCAACACTATAATTCTTAGGAGATATTTTACAGAAATAGGATGGATAGTAACTTAAAAAATGCTGTGGAATTAGTATTTCAGTGTTTAAATATTTAGGCAGCATTCACTAAAATAGGATTGTTTCTCCATATATTTGTTAACCACAAAGTAAATTTGCAAAGGACAGATCATATCTTCTCCCTCCCCCATTGAATAAATGTATAATAAGAATTCATTCCCATTCTCATAAAATTCTGGGCAAATCATTCTTGCTGCCTATGTCATAGCATGAGAGTGAAGTTATGATGAGAACACGTCTGTGAACAAAAACCCCCTTCTAATCCAGTCTGACCTTTAAACTAAGACATGAAATAAAGTTCTATCCTTTAATCAGAAATGACTTTCTGTAAAAAACATTTGAAAGACCTCACAGAACATTTAACACAACTTTTATTTCTGTCATACTCAGAAGAGGTTCCATTTCTACAGAAGTGGAAATTCAGGTGCACAGAGACAGTGTGTGTTTGATGATAGTCCAAACTTCTGAGCTCCTGCTTTTCAGTCTCTTTGCTAAGGGGCTCAAGTTTGAATCACAAGATATGCTTAAGATTTCCAAATGCTTCACAGCCAGTGAAGTGCAGAGCCCAGGAAAAATAGGTTTGGCCTTTCCATGGCTTGTGGTCTATAACTAACAGATTGACTAGTAAAGGATGTAACTGGCAGGCAATAGCAGTCAGTGTATAGCAGTAAATTTGTCATGCTACAGAGTGGGGTTACTCCTCAAAAGATTCTAGGATGCACATCCAAAATGCACATTAACTCCTGCCTTAGCTCCTACCTGCAACACTTATATGAGTGCCAAAGACATAACTTTCAGCTGAAAATGTGTTAATATTTATAGAGGATCAGGCTCTTACCTTGTATCTATATATGCATTTCCCATAGTGACCAGGTTAATGGGATTTGCAATCTCCAATTATAAACATAACTGTTATAAAACATCTCCATATTTTGAGACTAGTAATGGAAGGAGGTAACTTTTAAACTTCACTGTTTAACATATTAAAGAATGGTGGCTCTGATCCAAAACTAAGTAATTCAGCAGAAAGGCTCCTGCTGATTTCAACGAGCTTTGAACCAGGGAATGGTCTTTAAAATGTTCCATGCCTCCTGCTCAGATATGAGAAGCAAAAAATGAAGGGAGAGACCTTTTATTCCTTTAGTGTTTGGGATGACTCAGACACAGCAGACTGCTAGGAAATTGTATTTATACCACAAGGACAACACTTATTGCAACTCCTTAGTCATCAGAGAGTGGCAAAACTCAGCTGTAAGGTCTGGTACAGGGTCACAGTATGCAGCTTTTGGATTATAAATTTACTTATTTAACATATGGATTTTTAAAATTAATCTTATCTAGGCATCAAAGATTAAGGTGTTTCTAAAATTTACTTAATCCAGAGTGTTGTGGACTAGTGAGTTATTTCAGCAACAGCCATTGATTCCAAAAGCTGGTGAAGTGAATCACACAAATGAATCTGACATAACACTGTTGCCAAACACCACCACATGAAATACTTATCAAGCATCAGGGATAAGAAACTTCCTCTGAAAATTGCAGAGAAACGATCCTCCTATTCAATCTCAATATTAATTCTGTTTGGGTTCTGCTACTCAAAAAGAAAAGCTACAACATTTTAACTGTCTTTGGCACTTGTGCAGCTGCCCATCACTTTGGTGCCACATTCACATCTCCTGAGATGGATGCACTACAAATCTTTGCACATCTGAAACCTTTAATTTAGTGGAGTGAGCTCAGCCTTTGGGCTGTGTGCAGACTCAAGGATTTCTTTTAAAAAACCCCTCCTGATTTTAATATCTTTTTGATATTCACAAAGAGCATTTTGCCTGTGTCATGCTGTGTTAATAGGCTGCAAGATTTCTTGGTTGGTTTGACATTCTCCTGCCCCTAGGTAGCAAAATGCTGCGGTCTCCGAGGACAACCCTCAAAACTCCAAAGAGCTGGGTACCAGCTCCCAGAGGGCTTCCTTTATGTGAACTCAGCCAACCAACAACTCCATGACTCCAGCAGATGTTTTTGGCCCTCAGACCAGTGGGTGAATTTATCCATCTTCCCTCATTCCCTCAGTAATCTATCTGGCTGAAGCCAGCATGGTTAAACCTGGATCCATGCCAAGGACAATCAGGAATGAAGGGCTGGCCTGGTGAGGTTTTCCAGCATGTATCAGGCAGATTGTATTCGGGGGCAGAGGGTCCATGCCATGGAAGTGCCATAGAGCCCATACCAGTGTTCTTTGCTCCCCACTGGGCTCTCTTTGATTGCAGGTTTTAAATATATCATGTATTTCCAGATGCATTATTTCTGTTTCGTTGTGTTGTTGTGCAATTTGTGGCAGAGTGAGGGGTCTACTGGGAAGCAGCCCTTGGTTTAGTGGGCAGCCCTGTAGCAAAATATTAGTAATACAGAAATCTGCTGCTCTAAGTGAAATTTGATTTAAACATAGATGACAGAAAGTATTCAAATAATTTATTATTTTTTTAAAATGTTGGCTACATTCGAAAGTGGTTAGCTAGAAGTATAGCTATTTCTATCTTGTTCTTGTTTCTTGTTCTATCTTGCCTCTTCTTTCTTCCCTTTCCCTTTCCCTTTCCCTTTCCCTTTCCCTTTCCCTTTCCCTTTCCCTTTCCCTTTCCCTTTCCCTTTCCCTTTCCCCTTCCTTTTCATTATGCTTCATGATAAGAATGAGGACACAAGCTGTGGCTTGATCTGGCGATGCCCGAGCACTACCAGATGGGGAGAAGTGGGTGGTGGCTCTTTGTCCCTGTGGCAGTGGCTCAAATAAATAACTTTTTTTCAGCCAGTCTGGGTAGGAGGCTGTGTCTGCTTCTGAGTCTAGACTCAGATACCAAGAGCTGTGTACACACCAGCTGGAGTTTAGGCAGTTCTCCTGCCATAAAACTGTACCTTTACCCCTTCCAGAAAGTGAAGCAAAGCACAATCAACAGGTGGTGTAATTTAGTGCCAGCTCGTGACACTGGTGTTTCACAGTCAGTCATCCCAGAGTTTATGGTTTCCAGCATAGTTAACTCTATTTGCATTCTGGTTTGATTTGCTCTGTTGAAAAATGGATTCTTGCTTCATGCCATACTGCCTTGCAATCAGAGGCATTTAACCTGGACTATCCTGATTTTAAAGAAGTACATTCTCCATGTTGTATTCTAAATTAGAGCTTTTCCTTTCCCAGACCAAATAGTTTTAGGGTAAATGCTTATTTATACATTTGTGTCTAAGTTCCAGGAGTTTAGAAGCAAATGTGTACTTAAGGCCAGATAATTTGTGGTGGAACATGGTAACTAGCCTTGAACTTAATATTTTCCAAGAATGATTTCATTATTGGTGCAATTCAAGTTTTGGGATACCCTAAAGCGCTTTGTTAGGAATAGGAACAATCTGTGAAGTTACAGGAGTGATAAGTGATCATTGCATGATCATGACAATTTTTTTTTACTTGACTGACCATTAATTTGCCTTAACTACCAACTTTGTGATCATCCTGCTCTGAATGTTATGTATTGTATACTGAAATTTACCCTGCTCATCTGTGTGACCACAGAAGGAATCCCCAGGGCCATCTTTAATTTCACAGTCAAATACACTGCTTGACTAGCAGCCTTGAAACCAGTGTGTATCCTACAGTTTGGATCTCCTCTGGGAACAGTACTGAACAGTTAATTTAGCTATTTTGCTTTGTACATGAATCCCAGCAGGAAGATTTTGGAGAGGTGGTGGTGGAGGAAGGACAGGGATTGCGAAAAAAAATAAATGTGCAAGTTAAAAAAAAAAAAGAAAAAGGAGATAGAGCAAGACCCTTAATGTTTTTTTGAATGCAATGTAATCAGTTGCCATAATACTGTACTGTTTGTTTGACTTTTTTTCAGTGTGGTTCCTGTTACTTCACCCCTGAAATGTTTCCAAGAGAAACAAGGGATTGTCCACAAGATAATCACCGCTGTGTCTGACTCCTCTGTGTGTAGTATGGTGTGTCACTAAGAGAGAAGTATTATCTACATGCAGCCTGTGAACAAAAATCAAGAATACTCACTGAGGATAAAACTTTAGGTGCACATCGTTCTGCAAATGGATGGTTTCTTAAAAAAAAAGGTCCTTGCTGCTAGGTAAAAGTAGCACCCTGGGTTTTCCAATACCAGTATTTCAGTGTCTGCTCTGTTGAACGTGATGACACCTTCAATCTCTTCAGGGGTAGTTTAGGTAGTTTGAGGCCAGTTAACGATTTCTGAACTGATTGCCTGCACATTGGGCACCAAGTCCCCTTGTGGGGCTGAGCTGGTGTCAGCTTAGTCCAAGAGAGGTGCCCATGCTCCTGTGCTCTCAGAGGCAGCCAGATCCAGCCATGGTGCCTGCTGTGAGCTGGACTGTCCCCAGGGCTCATTTAATTGTTGTCTTGCCTGCAATAACTGGCATGGGTGAATCTCCCATCCTACAAAATGAAAGGCAAGGTTTACCAATGCAGTGTTCCCATTCTGACATATAACCTTCTCCTCAGGTGTAAATCCACACTATAAAAATGGACGTTATGAAACTGTCATCTTTGAGACGGGGACAGTCCCCCAGCTTGGGGTGTCATCTGGAAGGGGCTTCAATCTCTAAGAAATACTGAGGATCTCACACAAGCTACAAGAGTCACCAGAGCCATCTTTCAGGTGGGCATGTTCACTCACTGCAGCACCCAGAGTAAACTTACATGAGTAAACAGCTTTCTTTTAATGTTCAGTTTGTATATTTATGTGGGATCTATTCTGCCCAGCTTAGCAGGGGATCTAAATTTGACTTGCTTGATGAAATATTCTTTCCTAACAGGGTTTTAAAATTCTCTCTACAGTCACCAAGAAGAGGAAAGTACCTCTGGAGACATTCAGAAGATTGAGGTGTCACCCAAAGTAGCTTCAAAAAGGCAGGCTGGGTCGTAGTATGTACCAATATACCAGCACTGGTGTATTAGGGGAATTTTTTTAAATTGGGGTTCTCATTAACTAAATAAAATGGAATCATGCTAGTCAGTTCATGCTCAAAAGTCCTTCCCTTCACATCAACAGTTTACTTGACTGTCAAATAAGTATCCTTCCAGAATTAGATCTATTAGAAATCTTACGGGTTTTGTTATCATTTTGCCAAGAATTATTTATGTTTCGGCATCATGGAGGAGCTTGTTTTTACAGTCATAGTAGAAATTGGTGTAATGAGAGATGGGTAGTTGATGGGTCTGCTAGTAAAATCTACAGCTATTCAATTTTAGAGTGATTATTTTTCAAAAACTGTGATGTTGGTATTAGAAAAAACCTGTATGTTTTTGATATTTTTAATACTTATTGGATGGAGAGTATCTGAAGTCCAGCATGTAACAAGATGGCATTTATACCCAGTGTCAGGTCTTTATACCTTTACTAGTTTGAGTAGGTTTTTGCTTCACAGCTGATGTCATCAGAGCAAATTTCTGCTTGCTGTGCATCATCTAGCAAGGTCTGAAGGGTGATGGCTGTTGGCCACTAATGTAAAATTGGACAAGAGTTAGTAGTAATCAATTAATAGGTAATCAACCAGCTTCAATAAATCCATATAAATGATGAAATCCAGTCTTCCAGTGTCTGAACACCTTGCAAAAGGTTTTCTGTGCCTCTTGATTTTATTAGATTTTCTATGGACCAGTGAAGAGGGTAATATGTTGGATGCATTTTATGCGTGTCAGCACTTTTGGCTAGAATTGAATAATTAAATACCCTCACAGAGAAAATTTACTTCTGTGCTGTGAAAATGTCCTCACAAGTTGTTAATTCTGTGCAAAAAATTGAGTGATGATAATTAGCAGAAGTGAGTAAAAAATAGCAAAAAGCAATTATGCAAATTAGCAAAAAAAGCTTGTAAAATGTTGCGTAGGTGCAGCAGCTTGGAAAGAAACCCTTGACTTTGTTATTTCTTTTCTGTCCCATGACTTAAAATACAAGCCATTGCTCCTACGTTGATGGGAAAAGTCAAAACATATGCTTTTCAGCTAACAAAAAACAACATACAAGGCACAATGTTATTGCAAGTGTAAAACTAAATGGAACTTTTCCATAAGCCATATTCAGAGCACTGTTGATGGCCACAAGGCCAGCTTCAGCTTGCTTCTGGGGGTGTTGGAGCCCACATGGGCCAGCATCCAAACACAGTAGAAATACAATACAACAACGTTTTCGCCTTCCGATGCTTTTCATGAAACCACCAGAAGTCCTGCATCAGGATCACAGTGTATTAGTCTAGCTCAGAAGTTCAGGCTCGGGAAAACAGCTGGTAAAACTGCTCCATGCATCATGCTTTACTAAACTTGACTACTTTGCATTTGAAGAGGCATAATTACCCGTGTTAAATATCACTGGTTAGAAGCTGCACTGAAAAAGAAGTGACATTTTGATCGGTTGTTAGGGCAGGGAGAAGATGAATAATTTTCAGCATCTTGACAAAAAATAATCATGTAATTCAGTACCTCAAATTGCATTCTTCAGAGCGACTCCGTGAAAATGGTGTTTCTCACCCAGCGTACTGACCCTCGATGTGAATTTAGTCATTGCTGCTTTTATTAATCAAAAGAAATGTTTGGCAGTTCTACACATAGAAACTCTGCTGAGCCAGAACTGAACGGGGAGGGAGAGCTGAAGGCTTTTGGATTCATTGTCTGTCAGCAGCACTGTTAAATAAGCAGTGACTGACACTGTCTCAGCCCTTCACCTACAGTCAGAATACTCACATCCTCAGGTGAAATCCTGTGGAATAGGATGGAACGCAACGGCAAGGAGCATTTCCCCTGTAACATTGCCGCTAGTGGCATTAATTGGCAAGCCAGGAAAAACATGGCTTGGCTTCTGACTCCTCAGATGTGTTGACAGAGCTGACAGTTAAGAGTTCTCTCTTTTTTTAAGTTGTGAAACACGTGTGTTTTACCTGGAATTACTGAGTCACGACAAATACGGAAAAACCGCTCCCATGCCATTTCCCAGAGATGAGCAGTCATTTAATAACATCATGTTTATACAATATTTGTTTCCACTGCCCATGTTAGAGCCTCAAAGTACTTTGCAAACATTAATAAAACTGTTCATAATCCTTTCTAGCTAAGCAATTTATTTCCGCTTTATTGACCAGAGCCACGAAGACACTGTTAATAGCTTTTATCTGTTACATGAAGGACTTCTGAGCTGTGGCTTTCCATGTTCTTTGAAAAAAACAAAACAAACTAAACTCAAACCATGTTACTATTAAGCCTGTTTTACAGGTGAAGAAATAAGGCTTTCAAAAGAACCAGGACTGACTGCTGGATGTATAACCAATAATACCCATATGCCATGTACATGCAGTTTGTTCATCGTGCAAATTGTTTTCACTGGTCATGGGGGATTTCTGGGGCAGTGGGAAGGACTGGAGGACCAGTGGAGGAGAAGCAGCCCTCCTGTGGTCACGTCAGTGTGGTTTTTTTAGGCTGCTTCTAAGGACTTGTTCGGTGAGCACTTCCCAAAGTAGACAGTCCACATGGTGGGCTGTTGCCCACCTTCTCATAGCAGTGAAAGCCCACGTGCATTGCACATTTGTGCTGCCGGGCCTCCGGTACTGACACAGCCCTGCACCAATTTCTTCAGGGCTGATTTGCTTACAAAATATACATACGTACATACTATATATATGTGTATATATATATATACACACACATACACACACACATATATATATATACTTAAAAAATATAATATATGCATATACCTCAACTATGCAGCCACATCTATCTTCTCTATCTCCAAAGGCTTTGGGGGTAGGATTGCTTTGCGGACATGGGAAGCTCCCTCCAACTTTCTATCTTTTGGCTCTAGTCAGAGGGTCTTCTCTTTGGAGATGGACTGAGAGCTGGTTTGGGATCTGTAGCATTGACCACAAGCCCAAAAAACCACAAGCATAGCCCAAAAAACTGCAGAAGACAGGTGCGAGGGCACTGTTCTTGGACTGAGGGATTGTAAGCGGGGGACTTTGGTCACTGAAGATTTTACCTCAGGCGTTGAGTCAGAGGAAAAGTCCCTCACCATCAAGTGACACACACTTTATTCCTGGCAGGAGGCAAGAAATGTTGTTGTCTTGGACAATATCATTGTTATTCCAGGCTGTTGGCAATGACCAGGTTTTTGAGCCAATGGTTTGGCGCCTTGTTGTAGTCTAGACATCACCTGAAGCACCAGTCAGAGATGGCTTTGCCTCCCCATTTTGAATTGCTCTCAGCAGCCTCTGTGGTATGTAACTGAAGTATCCTTTTATTTTTTTTTTTTTTTTATTTATGATATATAGAAGTGGGTTGTCACCAATACCCATTCTTGCCATACTTTTGCCTTCATTGCTGTAGATACACTGGCATTGTCAATGCCTCTTGGAGAAAAGAAACTCTAATGAGTGTCTATGGTTCATTTTCTTGACCCTCTGTAATGTATTTTGACTTCTCTAGCAGCAGTGTGTAGGTATGCCTTGATCCTCTTACACTGACAATTGTCCCTAAAGTCTTTCTCTAAACTCATAGAACCACAGGATGGTTTGGGTTGGAGGGGACCTTAAAGATCACATGGTTCCAGCCCCCCTGCCATGGGCAGGGACACCTTCCACTACACCAGGTAGCAGAAGGTGCTCAGGGTCCCATCCAATCTGGCTTGGAACTCTTCCAGCGATGGGGCACCCACAATTTCTCTGGGCAGCCTCTGACAGTGCCTCACCATGCTCTGGGTAAAAATTTTTTTCCTGATAGCTAATCTAAATCACTTCTCCCTTGTTTTAAAATGGTTTTCCCTTGTCCCTTCACTATCTGCCTGTGTAAAAAGTAACTCATTAGACAACAGGAGAAATTCTCTCTTTAAATTTATGCTTTACTCTATGATTTTCACAAAGTCAGGCTGTATTAGCATCTCTCTCTGTGCTGGAGAACCATGCTAAGCAGTCTTGAGACTGAAATATTTCAGTCTCCTGGTTTCACCTTAGAGTGTTTCGAATGACTCTGTCTCACTGCTGCTGCCTAAAAGAGAATTGAAAGAATGGCCCTTCAATTAATACCTGTCAGAAAGAGCTGATAGGTTTGGATCCAAGATATCTTCACAGAATCACCACTCCACCATGAGTCCATGAGTCAATAAACTTTAAATACAATTATTGGATTTTGAGCTCATGGTCTGTTGAAGTGGTCTCGGAAATGTGCAGAGAAATACTGATGCTCCTGATTGCAAAGTTCACATGATACTGATAAATCTCCATTCAACTCCTCCCCCTTCCCCCCCCCCCAAAAAAAAAAGAAAAAGGGAGAAAGAGATACATATCGGCTTTTAAAATTATATTACACTTTTCATATAGATTTATTCATTTAATTTTTAGGTTTATACAGACGAGTCTACAGATGCAAACAGAGGCATCATAATGGAGGTGGAAAGTAATCCGTTGGCAAGATCTTCATGGATTGCTTTTTTTCCTGCCCTTTGCAGATTTTCAAGAATAATTTCACTTGCTAAAAATGCCCACAAGATGGCAGTGCTCAGTTCATTAACAACCGAAAGCAAAATAACTATTTTGCTGTACAGTGAAAATGAAATAAAGAAAAAAATATTATCACACACAAGAGCAGTGGCTTCTTAACCTTTTCTGCCCATCCCACACTAAGACAATTTCCCCCTAAAGCGTACAAGAGTGTGTCAGTAAAATCCACAGTGAACACCCACAACCCTGAAGAACTGCCACATCTTGCTTTGTTACCCAGATGCAGAAGTGTTTTGCTTAGCCAGCTAATCTTCCAAACAGAGAGGGAAAGTGAAAATGACACCTGAATTTGTCCCATTTCTTGTCTGTGCCTGAGGCTCAGAGCTTCCAAGATTACACATACTCAAACTGCAGGATTTCTTTTCTTTTTCCAAACAGTGTGTAAGATAACAAATAGACAGGCTTAGCCTCCTCTATGCTTCTCTTTCTGCTTGTTTGGTAATGCAGCAAATGCAAGGACTTCCTGCATCATTGCAGTGCAGTATTTTATTACGGCATTTTTAAAGAACTGTTTTCTTTAATGGATTTTCCCAGTGAGTGCACAACATCTCTATTTGAAAACAGCTTCGTTATTTAGCTTGAGAGCCGTTCATGTCATGCCAAGTTAAATATCTAAAAATAGAGAGTATGACTTCTCCTTGTTCAGAGCATCATTTCACAGATGCAGCTAACCAGCTGCTGACAAAACAAAACCCAGTCCAGGCCCCTGGACACCCACGCTTCTACCCAAGGATCAGTGCTTGGCTTCAGTTTCCAACTTCTTAGGTTATACTCAGTGGCAGGTAAAGGAACAGAGGAGCCAGAAAACCTCCTGCCTGTCTTTGTGCTGAGAGGACAAGGGTTCAACCCTGCCTGGCTGAAACGATGCTGCCCTATAAAACTGTGCCACCATGCCCCATCCCCTGCCTGTGGTGTGCCAAGACCAAGTGGCATAGGCCAGTCCCTTTCTTGTAGGCACACCCACAAGCTGAGTCAGGCAGTGGCACATCTGATGCTTTCATCAGCATCAGTGCTATGCCATCAAGGGACCACAGCAAGGTCTCCTGAAAAGAATGGGACCATGGTTTTGGGGAAAAAAAACCCAAACCACAAACCCAATATAAAATGATTACAGGTACTCAGAGATTTCTGCCTGGTGCCAGGGGGAAAAAGGGGGCAAAACCATATGACAAAGTCCCAGGAGAGACCTGATTTCCCTGAGTGACCACGCCCAAGTGTGTGTGGGCATCCTTGCCTTCGGCAGGGGAGAGGATAAGGTATTCCTGGGCCCCCAGGATACTTCCAGAGACATGAAACATCTAGCTACTTAATGGTGACTCCCCTTAATTGGAAACACAGTACTGGGAAGTGAGAAATTGCCCTTCTTCAGTATCATCCCTCCCCTCACTACAGGCCCCACCTGGCAACGGGCTGCAGCTGGCATGGCATTTAGTGGTGTTCTTCACTTGACAGGGAGCTACTGTTCCCAAAGTCATCGGCTTTCCTAGCCTTTTCCTCCTGGCAGCAAGCCACCACTTTCAATCTTCAGGCAGACATGGTAGCCAGACCTTCTTGCAGGAAGAGCCTGCTGCCTTCAGCCCCATCCTTGCAGGGTGGAAATGCTCCCTCTGACTGTGGCAGCCTCTTCTCAGTGCCAGAGAAGACTTTGGGCAGATGTTGAGCCAGCATTCTGGCAGAGTATTTCTCCAAATTATTTAACTTCTGTGCTACCTGGCTTTGCAGCAAATTCCAGCTCTTCACAGGTGCAGAAAGAGGCCAGAACTGTGCTGTTCCCCTTTGCTGCACCATGGTTTGGAACCAGGAGTAGACAGATACCCTGGGAGCTGCATTGAGATCCAAAACCTTGCATCTTTGAGTGATTAAAATAATCCTTTTTTATGCTGGAGCAGACAAATGGTGCGTCTGGAATAACATGAAAAGATTTGTTTGTGCTTTTTATTTTTGCTGTGCTAACAAAAATGGTTAAAATAAAAATAGCTCCTGTAACAAAAATATATCGTTTAAAACTCCTACCAGACCTACCAGACCTTCAGATTTTTTTTTAAGTTCTATTAAATACATTTCTTGTTTTATTCAGATTTATTCAAAAGTATCATGTTATTTCAGTTTGCCAAAAATAAATAAATAAAAAAGGCAAATTGAGTCACCTGGCATACCTATAGAACATTGGCAAAGTAGTAACAGATTTTAAAAATGAAAAGACAACTGTTCCAAAGTCAGCACCTGCTGCTGTGAGTTTGGCATTATTGTTTTTGCTGGTACTTCTATTTCTCATGGTTTGTTGAAGCAGATGTTGCCATTTGGGAAGGTCTCTAGTTAACAAGACCACCCTTAATCAATCACAGCATTTTTCCAGCAGATTTATTCTCTATGGCAAGGTGTCCAGTTGCACAGAATGTTCACTATGTGCAGAATCAGAGCAGAATGAATGTAACATAGTTCCCCAACCCTCCAAGCAATAATACCAAATGACACAGTTAATGTGGTTCCTCATTACAAAAATGCAATGAGTGATTAACACTTCACTCCTTCATATCTGAGATCACCCACATTCCCACAGGACATCTGAGTATTTCCTTTTTATCCTTGTCAAAACTGTACAGTGGGAAGGGAACGCAGCTGTCTCCCACAGGCTGCTCGGTGATGTTGGCAATGCTTTAACACAAGAGGCCGTGCTACAGTGGCTCCTGCTGCAGTACTGCTCTGCTCATGTGGTGGGATTATGAGGCTCACTTTTGCATGGACAAAGTGAACCTGAGCACCCACTCACTGTTCAGAAACAACACAGCAAATCAGTGCTGGGATACATGGAAGCTGAATTTGAGGGAGCGCACAATGTCAATCTCCTTCGTGGGATTTTAGGACTGCTTGACTGGGCTGCACAGAGAGGTGCTGAGCTTGTCTGGAAAATCCATGACCACACAGAGGAAACGAAACCTAGAGAGTCATTTGTGGTTCTTACCACTGCAAGTAAGCATGGCATGAAATTAATTGTTTAAAGATTGCACCTTGCCCTAATAGTGGTTATTCACCATAATAGTGACATTCACCAGACCAGATGATGTACTCAGAGACGGCGATGCAGGTGTGTGCCTTGCTCTAAGCCCTCTCCCACAGCTACAGCTCTTACACTGTAAGCTGAAGCTCACATGAAGATGGTGTGGTCAAGCTCCCTTTCCCCTGCCCTTGAATGTCCTTTCCCACCCATTTCCAGTGCTGTTACCACTGAGTGTGAACAGTGGCAGGCCAGTTCAGGAAGCTGATGTAACTAAAACCTGACCTGGCATGGTTGTGTGGCAACTTCTGCTGGTGAGAAACCCTGTACAAGTCATTATTTTATGGCTTGTTTCTCCTAAGCAGTAGCACAAGTCACAAACATGGCTTTGCAAGACTTTCCCCTCCTCTGCATCTTCTGTACCAGTCCTTCTTTGCCTTGGGGTGGCTGAGCTGTCATGACACCAGCCAGTTCCTGGGTTTAGCCTTACTATCAGCTTCCAAATCCCCAAACTCAATTTTCCCTACTCTGCTGAAAGACTTAAGCTGATGTTGAAGCCAATCTGTGGAAATCCTAAAAAGAAGCATAAAAAGAAGAAAATAAAAAGGTCTTAATGAATGCAGGGAAATGTGATTCAGTAGTAAGTTACTTGTGTAGGGATATGCTAACATTTTATATCAAACGAGTTTCTTTTTACTCAACCCATCCTTTTCAAATTACTCTGCATGGTGGTAGGAAATCTCCACTTCTCCCACTGATCCTAACAATTCACAGCCACTCTTCTATTCTTTCCCTTCTTAAAAATTCATTTTATTCAAGGCAACACTGCTCCTCCTAAACCCAAAGTTAAAATCAAATGCCCAGTTTGCTACTTTTGGCCACTCTTCAGCAGAAATCAGTATGGCCAGATTTTGGGGCAAGGAGTAACTCTTCACTGAGAGGGTGGTCAGTCCCTGGAACAGGCTCTCCAGGGAAGTGGTCACAAACACTGAGCTTGTCAGAGTTCTGGATGATGCTCTGAGTTGTATGGTTTAGTTTTAGGCAGTCCTAACTAACAGCAGGGAGTTGGGCTCAATGATCCTTAGGGATGCCTTCTAACTTAAGATACTCTGTGATTCTGTTTCTATGAACTCTGGTTCAGGCTTTTGTGGACAAACCTGGAAAGTATAAAATACCAGACAAATCTAATTTTAAATAACTAAGGGATAACCTGATATTATACTGACGGGAAACAAATGGTCTTCATGGCCAGAGACATACCATGAAAAAGTACTCTGTTAACCTGTATTGACAGGACTGCTGGGCTGGATCAACTCTTTTTGGTATTGAAATGATGCATTCCCCCCCTCTTCTCTCATTTTACTACCTAACAACTTTGCAGCCCCAGGCCTGGATAAAAGAAGTCAGACTTTATGCTTTTTTAGCTTATGTATTTCCATCAAGACTGAAGATTGCATGCCTGGGACTTGGCAATAACAGTATAGAGCAAGAAGAGAAGCAATAAACTTATTATGTGTGTCAATAAAGTCAGCAAGTAAGTCTTGGAACACACACATGGAGCAAAACTGCTGAGTAAGGGAGAGAGACTTTTCCAATTATAACACCACATTAACACCCATGTCAGAGGTTGAAATATTAAAAAGCAGTTAACAGGTCTCTTGAGAAGCCCCAGTAATGCACAGCAGCTCTGCATACTTGCAGACAATGTAAAAAGCCACAACATCATGCCTTAATACCGCACACTTAATGTGCAGAGCTCAATTAGTGAAAGCTGTTCAGGAACTGCAGTGTTAGTTCTGCTGGGAGATGCCCTGCCTGCAAACAGAAGTAACAGCACCGTGCACCCCAGGACACAAAGGTGCACTGCCAGGCTGGGGCACTGCTAAAGGCTGTCTGAAAGCCAGCAGCTGGAGAAAAAATAAATGGTGCTGCTGCCTTTTTACGCAGACAAACATCCTTACTCATGACTGGCTTTGGCTTGTCTATTGCTGCCCACCACTGCTTGATGTAGCAACACTTTTGGTTCTGACAATCTTGAACCCAGTTTCAAGCATACCACGCACCTCCAACTAGAACTAGATTTTTTATAGCAAGATCTACCCTCAGTTAGTTATTAAAACTCTGTATCTCTTATGGCTCTTATGTAATTCATTACTTTCAACCTACAGACTCTTTTACTGAGTGCTGCTGGGAAACACAGTAAGTGTCCTTTCCAACCTCTAGCCGAAATGTTCTTATCAAATACATTTTCCAGCACGGATGGCTTAGTGTAAGGGGTGCAAGAGCTGTCAAAATTACCCCAGACTCCGGGCACACTCAGTTGTCCCACCTATCTCACATTCCCATGCTACAGATGAGCCCATTGCCTGCTTCGCTGCCCTACAGTATTTCATGATCTTCTCATTTGGCCTATGGGACACATGTTGATGGACTAAGGTCAGTATGGAAGTCCATGATTGTTTCCAGCTTATCTGCTGAACTTGAATCACTATTGTACTGCATCCATGCTTGGCCTGTTGTTAGGCACACGTGTGTGAAGTGACTGTCTTTCTAACCGTTCGCTGGTTTAGGGGAGAAACAAAGTCCTTACTAAACAATATTTGCTTGCTTAGTATTATACTATAATTGCATCTAAGTCACTGGAGAAGAGCCTTTAGCTTGTCTGTAAACTCCATGGCTTTTGTGGTTTTGTTGCAATGATTTCATACCCTGAATTTAAATAAATTGGGAAATAAGAGACTGTTGTAGAGCCCACCCAAAAGATTGGTGGTCTTCCCAGTGCACTGATCAGGCAAAAAGAAGGGAATGTAAAACCTACATCTGACCAAAACAATATGAAACCAAAGTTTCTGCATGCACCATGCCAAACAAACAAACAAATGCTGAGCCTAGCGATTTTTGCAGTCAATATGCTCCATCATCTGCACGATAACGTGGTAGATGCAGTCAGATCAAAAGTTTCCTTTCAGACCCAAAGCAGAGGAGGTTAGTGAAATCACAACAGTTGCTTCTGCTAAGCAAAGCAGCGCCTGGCTCTGCCTGAGATGAAGCTCTGGCTGTTGGGAGAAAATCTCAGTCACTGCGGAGATGTCATCCTCGCTCTGGGTGGAAGCTGCTCTGATGGGTAACAGCTGTTATTTTCATTGAAATCTGAAAGACCTGTCTACATGTTTTGGTGTTGTTTTTTTTCTCCCAGTATAGGATGTGAGGGAGGGAAAAATAACTAAATTGACCTTTCAATTGACAGAGATGCAGTGCAAAAAGAACTCCAAGAAATGAATATCCTTACAATTATGCATAGTAAGGCATTCTTACTCAGTTTTTCTCATGTAAAGGAAACCAAGAAAAACAGAGCTATTATGACTTTACCCACCTACAGACAAAGATCTTCTGAGAAGATCTTATTTCTCAGACCTTTGTCAAATTTTCAGTCTATCTAGTGGGAATTTTTTTTCCTCCCTTAAAAGATAAATATGCTAAGCATTCTCAAAGGACAACAGCTTTTCATCTGAGAAAACAAATGTCATCACTGTCTCTCATTCTACAACCTTGTCTTCCTTCCCCTGCTCCATCTTTTATCCCTATCCCTCTGGCCATGGGAATACATATTCTTCCTTGCCATCAGCCTCTTTTCCTGAGATCTTAAAACATTTGGGGACAATATATATTGAGACAAAAATTGCACTTTAGGAAAATTGCTACAACTGTAGCCTATCCTTCTGTTTGCTTTTAAGAAAAATGTAGTAGGAAAACATTAAAAGAATGAGAGTCTGGTGGCAAGGCAAGGGAAAGGGAAAGGACCTCTAAGGAGCCACATCTAGGAGATATTTAGAGATCTCCCCTCTCACTCTGAAATAGACTGGGTGCACAGTTGGGGCCCAGAGGACTGAAAAAATTGTGGAGGTACATTTCTGCCCACTTCCATGAGGTCACACAACACATTTTCATTGTGGGAACTGGTCTGGAATTGCTTGAGACTCTAGAGAGAGAGTATGGGCAGTTCTGTACAACACTGTCTTTTGATGCCTTGCCCAAAATATTTATGTCTCCAAATAAGGCTTGCCAGAAAATAAACAATAACAAAATAGTCTAGAGATGAAATTTGTGTATGATTCTGATATATACAGAACATATTGTAGTGTATATATGCCTACCATGTTTCCTAACTTCCTTTGCTGTCTTTTTTTGTGCTCTTAACAGATTTGTGTGTTTCCCTCCTAGATTTTAAAAACAGAAAACGAAAGGATAGAGCTCCCAGTGCTCAGCATCATTGTGCAATGTGAATTTGAAGGACTGGAACACTTCAATCCAGTACATGGGCTTCTGTCATTTGAACTAAGGGAAAAACTGCATTTGTGGGTAGGGTAACATAATTGCAGGGAAAAACCTTTTAAAGCCAGACCCTGAAACGTCTGTAGAAAAATGAGTTCTTGTCTGCTAGCTGATAATACCTCATTAACCATTTCCAAAATAAATGGTTTTGACTTATTTATTTTTTTTTAAATTACCCTTGTCATATCCAACATCAATAATTTCAACCTGGAGAATGAAAGATCTACTGACTGATAAGAAATTAGATTAAATCTGAATGTTATAACAAAGGGCATTGAGTGAGACTAGAGATAGGCAGAACCACCTCTGGCGTCTACCTAGGTGAGGGAACAAACCCAACTGCACTTCAAATTTGGTAATAAGTCATAAGAATGCTGCTTTGTGCAAGAATCTCAATGAGCCTGTTTACTTTTTCTTTCTTGACCTCTCTCACTTCTGTTCTCTTGAATTCTTTGATAATCATTGCAACATAGCTAAAACTGGACTACAAAACTGATGTTGGTGAGTCTGGCTCACATTCAGATTTCTTGGTATAGCTGCCTTGTTTTGGTGTAGTAGTGATCCTAGTTTCTGAGTTCAAGAAGTATGATTTAGGCTGTTACCTAAGAGGGTTAAATTATGACTTCATATTCAAGAAACAGAATGATGCACAGGCCCCTACTGCAGGTACCTGACTTGGCACTGACTTCACACAGAGAGCCAAAAATTGCAGCCCAGTCTTCAAGTATTACTCTTTGTATCTGTGGTGCTGTAGACAAAGCTGATTTCTCCTTGCAGCCTTATAAACCAGCAAGCTCAGGGTGAGATCTAGAAGAAAAGTTATGTTTGGGCATTTTAGGTAATCAGCTGTCTTCCCACTGCCCCTTCCTCGCCTTCTGGCTTGTGCATGGAAAATGGGAACTTTCCTCCATGCAATTCCTCCCTGCTGTCAGCTGTATTTAAGCTGGCTCCTGCAGCTGTAGTGCGGGACGTGCAGGGCTGCAGGCTCATCGGCACTATGCAAATCCACCCCGTAAGCAGATTACCTGTTACTGTGGGAACAGACTAACCTGCATCTGCCGATTTGCTTTCGCTTTTACTGGACAAGGTTAATGATGAAAATAAGCTCAATCTTGTAAGAGGTTAAGCAATTTATTGCTTAGAACAGGAAACTGAGTTACAAAGAACTACAAAAATAAAACAGCGGGGCTGCTGTCTTTACTTGGTTCCTTCTGGGTTTCTTTTCAGCATTTTGAATTTGGTTACTACTTGGGGTTTGGGAAAGTAGTATTTCCTCATTTTGGCAGATGGATATTCTTCATATTGGCTGGTAGATATTCTATGCTAGTAAAAAACAGATTTAGTTAATTTCTATGATAAATGCCACTAATTACAAATGTATCAAAGAAAATGACTTGCCCACTCCATCTTGTTTGTTGGTTTTTGGGGTTTTTTTTTTAGTGTGTTGACTGTACCTTGCAGAACTGCTTTCAGGTTAATTTTAAGCTTAATCCACCTCTTATCCCTCCACATTCAACTAACAGTGACTCCCATACAGACCGTATAATGCAACTTCTAAAACCCATAGCTGAAACTTAAATTTTAGCACAGTTTTAGACTGAGCAAGACTCGACCTTTGGGAAACTCTTACTGGAATGGAGAGCTATGCTTCTTTTGTGATAACTAACACCCCAGGTATTGAGGTCTAATACTGAAAATGGTGTATTGCAAGCAAGTGAAAAGAGCAAATGGAAACTGCACAAACCAATTCACACTTTTCACTTATGCTTCAGAGCTCTGAATGTCACCTTGGGTTGAAAATGTCTTAGCAGTTTTCTCTAGCCATCTGAAACCATTCTAATATATTGAAAAATGACAGTGACATTTCCCCAAGATACTTTTATGTGTGATACTTGGTCAATCCTAAGTGAGAAGAGTTATAAACAACAGAAACAGTGTCCTCAGTAGAACTGCTCTTTTTTCCCCTCCACAATATATAGATGTTGTTCTGGGTATTTTTCCTAGAAAAATAATTTTTAAGTATTAAAAATACTGTATTAAAAGTACTGTATTTTTAATTCAGAAATATAACTGAAGTAATAAACCCCCTCCTCTCCTCTATTCTATTTTTTCCTTCATGTAGACAAAACAACAGTTGCAGTTACAATCCACTCACTTGCCATTCTCTGGTCAGATTGAACAGAGCCTCTGAGTGCAACCTCTTCAATATCAGCAAAGGCATTTGGACTGGCAGACAAAGGGCCTAATTAAATGGATATTTCCTTTCTCCCCTCATGATAGTGACTGAGCTTCAAACAAGCCAGTGAACTTCAGGTGAACTATAAACTTTAGGTGCATATAGAAACTGGGAAATAGATCCAAACCAGACCTGGAGTAGCCATTTACACATGCCAGGTTTTATAGTGTCTTGGGATGTTGCCTTGTGTGAAGTGTGGAACAATGTTTTACCCAGCACCAGACTGACTAAGGAAAGCTCTTTTTCAGGTTTTACCTTCTCTAGGAGTAGCTGGAATAATGATGGGCATATCAAGATATGCTGTTCATGTTGTCACAGCTGAGCAGGCAACACGTAGCAACACAAGGTGCTATAAATACTTTTTGCTATGAAGATCCACACACATCCCCTAGAATCAAGGTGGATTTAGAGCAAAACAGGTCCTGGATAAGCTGAATGCTTACATACTCCTCTTCTGGTAGAGCAAGATGACTCCATTATCCCATGAGCATCTGGTGGAAACTCTCCTATTTGTGAAGATAGAAATGATTTAAGATGAGACCATGTCCTGTTCTGTAAGAATTATTGTCACTACCTCTCAGATGATGCAAGCTAATACATTTCTTGATGAATTAAGCTACTACCCTTAAGCTTTTTTTTTTGTGCATATATATTTTAAGAAAATAAAGGAGTAATCTCTACTGTCAAAAAGAGTCTAAAATTATTATTTTCCAAGCAATATTTTATTTTGGACTGGGACCAAGTAGGAGTTACTTTTATTTCTGTGTTTCTCATATAAAATCAGATATAGGCTTCCACCTTTAATGAACAAGAGGGAATATTTATGACATAGCCAGGAAAGTCTACGACCTAAAACCGGAGGTGCTGTTCATGGATGTATGATTTTTCATGTATGTGTATGACCTTCACTCTGTAAAGAGTAGAAAAGCAGCTGCAAGAGGAGTGGGAAAAGGACAAAGCTTCTGTGTATCACTTCAGAGGGTGAAGCTGAGAAATGGGCACCAGCATCTTCAGTGCTATCATTGCCTGTATTACCTCATATACATAATGTCCTGCCACCTTGATGTCTGTAGTGTAAATAGACCATGGATACAAAGTAAGGTCAGCAGGTGGGAGAATGCATCCACACCTGTAAAAAATCCCAGGTAAAGCACAGAAATGTCCAAATGTAAGTGATATGCAGCCTTCTCTGAAAACAGCAGTGAGAGCTGGAAGACCAAATAGCTCACTTTGAAACTCTCAGATGAGAGGTTGTTCCTTATTTGTTGTTTGGGTTTGGTTTTTTGGTTTTGTTTTGATTTTGGTTGGGTTGGTTTTGTTGTTTTTTTTTTCCTTCAGGGATGTACATGATAATTGGTGTTTATTCAGATAATCATCTTCACAGACAAGATTGGGGGCATAAGCTGGATTTTTATCCTGGCTAGCACGTTTTTGAGAGAATCACTAAAGTGATTGTAAGAAAGCACTGGAAACACAATTCCTGGAAGTAATTCCCAGCTGTCATGTTGAATTATAGAGAGACTTAGAGCTGCTAAGTTTTCTATGTCTCTGTTTAATCCTCTGTAAAGTGAGCAAAGTAAAACATATCTCAGAAGGATGTAGTAAGTTACCAAAATGATATTGTGAAAGATTTCCTGTCTCTTTGGAAGAGGTGAGCTGTCTAGTGCAAGGTATTAGTGTTCATCTGTGATGAAGCTATCTCTCTCCTAGATAAAACAAGGCAAATTCCTGTAATTTGGTGCTTCACTACTGATGACTGACAGCTCACTTTCAATTCATAATTATAGTCAAAACCCACATCCATTTCTTCATAATAAGTGTTTGGATTTGTGTAATTGTGATGTAAGAAGAAAATGTTTAGACCACTTCTTTAATTTCTATAAAGAGGAATAAAGGAATAGGATGAAATAATGCACCAGGTTCAAAGAAAAAACATCAAAAACATATTTGCATTTTGCTTTCCTATACTTTACACATTTTCCAGGTTATGTTAGAAATACATATTCACTTCATATGTAACATATTTGTTATTTTCTGGTCTTCTTCCAAGACATTTTGCCATTATCCTGCCAGGACTGTATGTTGTCTGACCACTTCCCCATTGCAATTAAGGATTGAAACCACTTGCTTACGCACAACGGAGACCATCATACCTAACCCCAAAGGAGGCCAGAAACTCCTAGCACACTGCATTTCCCAGACCAACCAGGAGGCCCAGGGCACAGAAGGACAGCATGCTATTTGCAACAAGGGCTGGCACACTGACAATCCACATGAGTGCAGCTATTCAAAATAAATTAAAAAAACCCCAAAACTTGTGTGTGTGGGGATTTAACACATCTCATAAAGAGATACTGCCTGAACTTCCATAATAAAATGAGATAAACTGCTTCAAAATCAGTTGTAAAGAAGAAGCTACGGAAGAACCAGCCTCAAGGAATGATATTTAACCAGATGTTTTTCTTCAAATCATGCAGTATATGTTTAGTAGATAATGGGCAGGATTGCAGGCTTGATTTGAACAGGCATCAGAACATGAAGCTTGCACAAGGAACACAGCCTTTCTTAGGAATTTCACTTTGTCCCTCCTATCCCTTCCCTGCTTTTCCTCCTTCCTTTCTCCAGTGCCAAAGCTAAAGAGGAGGAGAGATGATGCCTTGGGGTGCTGGAGGTGGGGTGTAAAAGAGAAGGAAGCAGTCTCTGACTCTAAATGAAAATACTTCATTGACTTCAGTGTGTTTTGAATCAGACCCGTTGTACTCAAAGAACTTGAATGTGACCACAATTCATTAATGTAAGATTCAGATTCATACCATCGCGAAGATGAAAGTGAGTGCTGAGTCCTGACTTCAGTTTTCATGTGTATGTGTGTGTGCATGTGTTTGGGGCCAGGGATAGTACTAATAAATCATGTTTATCAACCTATTGGATTAATCTTTGGTTTTCATAAGGCAGAACTTGTCATATTACAGAGCAACAGTGAAGTGTGTGTGAATCTGGTAATCCGTGCTGAAAATAATCTTTGCAGCCATCTCTGCTTCAAGCCTAATATTTAAGAACTTTAAAGAGAAAATTGGTTTGGATCACCAGAGAATACATGAAAAACTGAGAAGGAACAAATTGTATTTGATATCTAAGTCCACGTGGCAACATTTTTGAAATGCTCTTGCACAGTTATAACGTGAGGACATGGTGTTTTCTTAGGATTAGGTAACACTGGGAAAGGAAGAACCCTCTCAAATGACATTCTGGCACAGACATGCATACATACAGACAGAGACCTTAGGTGGGGGGAGTGCTCTGTCTGTGTGCTTATTTAGTTTGAAAGTGGTTCTATAAGAAAGTTCCAATTCAACAGTTAAGAGGAAAGATCTTGTTTACCCTCTAAATTTTCGTATTAGTCTGAAGTGAGCCACAGATAGAAAATAAGAAGCTGTTTGGATTTATTGTGTTCTGGAGCCATTAATTACAGTGAGTCCTGTTTCTGTTTATTTGTCTTAGTTCTTCTTGGTGTTGAAACACTGACCCTCATGGACATAAAAAAGATTATCTAGCTTCATCTGTCTCACCATCCTCTGTGGCTCAAGTCCTTGTGGTAGAGCACTTCCCCAGACTACATGACACAGCCAGATGTAGCAACCAGATACGAGGCTATGAAATAGCACGAATTTTAAATGTCAGCCTTCACACTCCATAAAAAGGGAGCATATTACAGTGTACATTAAATTCCAGAAGAAATAATACTTAACATCTATGTGGATGCATTGTAGATTTGAATAATCTGGCAGACTGTATTTGGAAATATTCTCTAAATTTCCTCTGTCCCTACCCTGGGACTGTGGTAAGTAGCACAGAGACCAGCTGTCCAGCCTTGTTTTTCTAAGCCATTGACTAAACAGTGAGTTCATGTTCAAGATAACTGTGGGGAACCAGTTCATGAACTTCTTGAACTCTGCTGTCCATAAGTGTGGTGACGGGCTTGAAAAGCTGCCATTTAATTAATGATGAGTCTTGTAGCTAGAAATGAACCTTGAGTCAAATGTTGTTTGTTGCTTTGTTTTGTTTGCTTTTTTTTTTTTTTTTAATTGAAAGATGTCTGGAAAGCAAAAGTAAGTAAAATCCACTGACTTGTTGCCAGAGAAAGTCATTGCTCTGTAAAACAGGAAGATAAAACCATCACCTGTATAAACAGTCCAAGGACTTGCAGGGCATGTCGGCTCCAATGCCAGAGCATTAGTATGGAAGAGAATATGTACTCCTTTCCAGATTCACTTCCCAATTTGCAAGATTGTTAACAGGGAGGTCTTTCTGCTAGTGGCATCTATTTTGCTGCAAGAGTTTGAAACTTTCCCTTTTCTTTGTGGGATTCAGTTTTCTGCTAATTACAGGCAGAATAGGTACTGGTCTCTGAGAGAAGGAAGCTGCACAGAACTTAAAACTGAAATCTGTTATTGCGGTTTCATTCTCTAAACCTCTCTATTCATGTCAATAACAACACCTAGATGTTGACCCTTTGTCCCATAAAACTCTTCACTATTATGATTTTAAAACTGCATGAGTAACAGCCTTATTTTATAGCTCTAAGGTAGAAACCACTTAATTCCTCTGTGCTTCAAGGTACATGCATCTTGCACAAGCAGAGGAGCATCCTCTCCTTTGTATTTGAAAGTTCTTTATATCCAGAAGCAGAAGTCACCACAGGAGGAGGACTGGAAAGGACATTTCAAGATAGATGCCTGCTATTGCAAGACTTACAAAACACTTAAATAACCCATTTCACAGATAAAGTAAAGTCTATCTGGTGTTTCTGGAGAAACTCCTTGCTCCATTTACTCTAACTAATAGGTTATTCCAGAACATTATTCCTTAAATGCGTAAAAAAGGAGCTATGAAGCTGGTGAAGGGTCTGGAGCACAAGTCTTACGAGGAGCAGCTGAGGGAGCTTGGGTTTAGCCTGGAAAAAAAGGGCCTCAGGGGGACCTTATCATTCTCTACAACTGCCTGACAGGAAAGTGTAGTGAGGTGGGGGTCGGCCTCTTCTCTGAAGCAACTAGCAATAGGACAAGAGGAAATGGCCTCAAACTGCAAGAGGAGAGGTTTAGATTAGATATTGGGAAAAATTTCTTGAACAAAAGGATTGTCAAGTGTTGGAACAGGCTGCCCAGGAAAGTGTTCCAGTCACCATTCCTATAGGTACTAAAAGACATGTACATGTGGTGCTTAGGGACAAGGCTTAGTGGCAGAATTGGCAGTGTTAGGGTAATGGTTGGACTCGATGATCTCAATGGTCTTTTCAAACCTGAAGTATTCTATGATTCTGTGAAAGCCTTCTTCTGATTTCCTGCTTAAATAATCATTGATAATTTATATTGATTTGTTTGAAAGGTTGTAAACCTTTACTTTAAATAAGATTCTTTGCCACTTTCATATCCCTAATGTATTTGTGGCAATTATACCCCTTTAGCCTTGACTGCAAGCTTTTCACTTCTCTGATATTCTGATAGCACTTCTTTGTTCTTCTTCCTGTACGAAATTTTTATTCAGTGTGGGTACTAGATTGGGACAAATTCTGTGCTTTCACCAGGGCTTTAACCCTATCCCCCTGTGTAAACAGATCTGAAACAAGAGCACTGTATTTGGAGTCTCACCCAACTTCACTAGCTTGCTGGTAATGGCCTTTGAGGAAATAAAGCAAATTCAAACTATAATTAGTAGGAAGTTCTCAACTAGAAAAGTATTATTTTCACACTTTGCTTTTATATGAGGCATCAAAGTATTTTATGATATGTAATTAGGACCAAGATCTTAAAAAATGTGGCAGAATAAACAGCATTGTTCCCTGTTTCAGTTCATTCTTTTATTGTGCTTTTGTATGATGAAGCAGAATAGGGTGTAATCGTCTGCAAGTAGTTATTCATGAAGAAACTATCCTATTTCTTCAGGCTCCAAGACAAATGATGCTGAGGGAGTTGCTTTCTACTTGAATATTTCCTGCAACCATTGCTGATTCTGTGCAGTTCTGGTGCATTTGTTGAAGGGTTTATACAAGTTTTAGCACTTCAGCCCTACTGATAACTGATCAGTACAAAAAAAGGTAACAAGTACAAGTGCATTTCTTTGCTATTGACTATGCAACAGTAGCTATGTTAGGCGGCTCCAGACTGTAAAACCTGCCTCTGCTTTATAATGCTCCTGGGCAGCTTTTACCACAGTCTTCATTTGAACTCTTAAGTGGTACTGGTTGTAGGATCAAATGAGGCAATAAAGGAGAAAAAAATGACTGTATGTGTGTTTCAGCAGGTTTTTTCAGCTACTGTGCAGGCTTTGATCATCTGCAGTGCACTGGGGCTGGCATGTTGGGCACTGTGACACCAGACTTCATGTTGTCCTTAAAAAAGCATTGGGACACTGTCCTGAGCTGGGTCTGCAGTCTGTTCTCCATAGCAGGTACTTTGGAATGAAACTCTCAAGACCCAGTGCTGAGTGTGAAACTCCTCAGACCTGCATCCCTGCTTTCAGGATATACATTCAACATCACATCATAATTTACAAGAAACCTTTCTCTAACTCATGCCATCTCCTTTCTGCATTCAGCATCCGACTGAGTTGGAAAATCCCTGTTTGTTTTCCTTCTAATTATTCCAAGCAATGTGGAACAGTTCTGGCAGGTGGGCTTACGCAAGTGCATTTACTCCCTCGTCAGAAGAACAGATGATTGTACTACTTTTTGGGGACGTGGGACATGCTTCTGTGCCCTCATGGAGGCAGAATTGAAACCAGATGCTCTTTCCCCATGCTTTTACCACTGAAATACGTGGAGAAAAGAGGAAGTGAGAGATGAAGACAGATGTTCCAGATAGATAGATATTATCTCTAAGGCAAACATTGCTTTCTATGGGAACACACCTTTACACAACCTTCCTCCCCCATATTATTCATTTTCCCATTTCCTTCATCTTCAAAATCCCTAAAACTGCTGTGCAAACTGGGAGAGCCCATCCTTTAGCCAGCATACAGACATGTGGTTAGGATTTCTTCTTAGGGATCCTGGAATATTTGTCGGCTTGAATCCCACTGGAAAAAAAGAAATACGAAGGCAAGTCTCCCACATCCTGTGGAGTGACTGTGGGAGAGCCCAGCATCTCATCCTCAATGGCTGTTCTGTGTCAAGCCCAGAGAGCACCTACAGACATGACCACTGCCAACAAGATGAGTGGGAATAAAGTAGTTTGTGAAATTTGATGGGATTTGACAAGAGCACTGTCAAAACTTTAATGGGAAGGGTAGAGGCACTGTCTTTTCTCTTCCAAAAAGAGATCCTCTTTTGTCCTCCTATATGGCCAGGAATGACATATCCCTTTTGTAAGACGAAGATTTGTCTACATCAAGTGGAAAATTAATTTATCTCAATCAACTTCCTTTCCAATATCACTTTGTACTTAGTACTAGATGATCTTAAAGGTCCCTTCCAACCCAAGCCTTTCCATGATTTAGAGATGTTAAATTTTAAGAAGGAGGGTTTTTTTATGTTGACCTCCAAGTGTTTCATCTTGCTCTTTTCCCATGGGTCTTCATCCAGTACTTCATGTTTCTAGGTCTCCTTTGTTCAATATCCTCTCTAAGGGATCTTTGCTACATCATCTGGTACTCTCTGTCCCCTCTTGTGAGCCACAAGCACTGCTGGGCATGTCTGACAGCTTCTGACTCATATTCTTTGTTGCGATCACTGCTCTGTTGTGCCTTTTCTTTTTGTGTCACATCTTCTTGTCCCTGCCCCATCCAAGACTCAGCTCCCACCAAGGCTCCATCACATGTCCACACACCATCAGGAATCTTCAGGCAGCTTCAGGCACCGACTTAAACACAAAAAATACCACCACTGACTTAGGGCAGCTCTGAGCCACAAGCTGCTGGAGAGTACTGGGAAGTCTAATTACATGCTTGCCCTATTCTTTTATTTCTTTCCTGGGCATAAACGGTTGGCCACTCCTACTTCTGAAATCAGAACGTTATTCTCTTGTCTTAGCTGGGTTTACTCACTACTAGTTTTGTGGCTATTGGTTTCTTGGGCAGCAGGAGTCTGGATATTGAATGAACATGAAACTGTTCTCTTCTCTGTCACTGTGGATGCAGAACTGCAGGTGCTAGTGCTTAATCCTGGGCTGGTAGTATTTTTTTTTTTTTTTGCCTGAACCACTTTTCCAGACAGTTCAAGAGTCTCAGATCCAGAAATTCCAGTGTGGTGGCTGGAGCTCCAGACTCCACTTGATTAACAAAACCATCCCTGTGAAGGACAGGCTCCAGGCAACTGCAGTCTGGTTTCCAAAGATCAGGGCTTGGGCTAGCCACACTGCTCTCCACAGCTGGACATGGCTACTCCAAATCTACAGCAGCTGCCACCCACACAGGCCAGTGTGAGTCGATGGATCTCCGTCTGACTCAGTACTGCTCATCCTCCTGTGTGAGAAAGCTGCCCTGAGGCACAGATGCTGTCAACAAATGATTTGTTTTCAAGTGCATATACCTTAACTCAATCTGATCAGTACTGGCAACAGCAAGTTCTTCCTTGGCATCAGAGCAATTCCACCATTTCTACGTAGTGCTGAAAGCAGTAGATGTGTAGTAGCAGCTTGGAAGACAGCCATAAAAAGGTAAAGTGATACAGTTCCT
Source organism: Corvus cornix cornix (assembly GCF_000738735.6). Lineage (NCBI taxonomy): Eukaryota > Metazoa > Chordata > Aves > Passeriformes > Corvidae > Corvus > Corvus cornix. Next base: position 57,050,309 of record NC_046332.1, on the reverse strand, counting down.
AGCTGCAATGTAAATTGAAATATTTAAATTTAGCAGGATGGTCTTAATAAAAACTTAGGGCTGTGTGTATTTCAACATAAAGTCATGGAGAATGAAAGGCTGCTCAGTGAAATAAGACAGAAAGTGTTCAACTAATTCTGACAGCATCATTTAATGAAAAATACTATTTCTGCAATGCTTTAATTTAACCAGCTTATTGAATACATGGTTTTGGTTTTGGTTTTTTTACTTGGAAAATAAAATTGAAACCCTTTTAATGTATAGTTTGACCAGAGTGACCTTATCCAATATCAAACTCTACTGAGCAAAGTGCTTCACTGCCTGTGCTCCTGGTATGGATTATAATCACTGAGATGGACTTTCACCTGTCTTTCAACTCCATCTCAGGAGTTTCACAGCTCTGCATGTCACCTGTAACTTGGTCATGGACTTTGTCTGGCCTAGGATACTTGAAACTCAGACACCACAAAGAAATGTGCTATGACAGTCAAGTTACGCTAAAGAAATCTTTTATATTCAGAAATGTTTCAGCATATCTGGCTTAAAGAAATATCCAGAAAGCCTCTCTTCTGCAAAAGAGGCCTTGAGGTGCTGCAATCCTAATGTGTGAAACCTGTACAATACAGAAATAAATTGTGCAAATCCATATAAGGTGACCTCAAGCCTTCTTACTGGAGAAACCTGATCCAAAATACATTGAAGTCCTGAAAAATAAGTTCACCAGTTTCTCTGAGCTTTTAACAGGCTCTGAGGACTTTAACTACCAACAAGGAGTATGGGGATTTTTGGGTTTTTTTTTGGCTTTACCAAACCTAGAGAGATATGAACTGTTCTCTCAGTATTTTCCCCAACACGCTGTTGCTGTCTTCAGCTCTAAAACAATGTAAGAACATTTCTAAAGTTTCATTTCAGTTAATTTTTCCCAAACAGGGAAAAAAAGTTACTTCTATTACCTTAATTTAAGAGTTTTTACATAAAAATAAAATACTTTAATATACTAATTATTTCTGCTGAGATTTCAAAATCAGTTTCATTGTTTTGACCTTTGTCATACCCACTAGACTAGAAAGCAGCAGAATGGCAATTTGCTGGAAAACTTAAATGACATTTTAATGCATTTTTCCACTGTTGTAAAATATAGTAATTATTTCCTGGTGTACCAATTGCTGTTTTCCAGCCTTTTCTAGAATAGTATTTTCAATAAAAGCCTAAGTTTTAACTAAGGCATTCTCTGTATTGGTCATATTTTGCCATCCTTCTCTTCACACTTATATATTTACTTATATTAACCACTGTATAGCATGTCAAGAAGTGAAAAAAAAAAAAAAAGATAAAGTCCATTCCATGACAATTTTGGAGGTTGTAGAATTTCATTCTACATAATATATATGGAATTTCTGCCTATTTTCACTACTTTCATCAAAGCATCCCTATTCACACTCAGTAGATCAGAGTTTCAGTAAAGGATTCTCTTTACATCCCCTAAAGAGTCTGTGCTGTTCCTTGGAAACCTTACTGTCCAAAACATGCTCAAAATTTATACAACTTAATTAAACATTTGTGTCAGGTTCAAAACAACCTTTGGCTGATGAAATAATTTCACGGACAATATTCAAACCATAGTAATACCAGACACTTTAGTTGCAAGCATTTGTCCACAGGAAAAAAATTTTTCTGGTGAAAGAATGTAACACTTGTTTAACTGCTTTACCAAAATGGTGCATTTCAGCTGCATAATCTCTCTCAAGGTAAAAACCACTGTATTATTTGAAGTGTGGGTCAGGACAAGAACTTTTTGTGATCCTCCCTGTTTTGAAAGAGAACAAACTAAAATTAAAAAGCCTGAATTTTTCCCCCCTAATGTTTTACTTTGACCTGCAGGCTTGTTGCTCTTTGACATTTTCAGATTCTTCAAGACTTTCAACTTTGCAATGAGAATCAACCTTGCAATGACAACTACTTTCAACACAATCTTTTTATGTAAACACAGTTTCCTGTTTTGCTTCAAAGCAAAGTGATGAAAAAAAATCCTAGCAGCTATGCAGCCTTATCACAACAGGTAGTATATTTGTGATCATCTCTTGCAACACAAGTATTTTGTAGACAATAGGAAAGAGCTGTGCTCTGCTCAGGGGCCAAGAGTTCATACTATGGAGCCAGGACTTTGTTTATGGGAACTGTTGTGGATGTCATTAGTCCTCACACAACCCAAAGAATGACACATATTTTAGGAAGAAAGTACTTTTATTAGGCCCACAGAGACAATTGTGTAAATGAGATATTAGATAAAGCAGATTAGTTTTCATGCAGATGAACTATTCTTTGAGTCCAAAGTATAGAGAAAATATGAAAATAATTGTAGGTCATTGCTTTGATTCCATTCAATTATTTTAATCAGTTTGACATTTGAGAGAAAAGTGTTTTCTATTTTGGGAGCAGAGGGTGATCCTGACCCTATAAAGAGTATAAGTGGTGACAGAAGTGGAATGATCAGAGGAAAGAGCAATTCCCATCAAAGGTCGGCAAGACTTGAGAAATATGGAAACTCAGAAGTCTTTGTCAAATTCATCTGATATGAAATCTGGTATCTGACGGAGCCGCACATTTTAGTTCCATAGCCCATCTTTGGCCTAGCAGTGTCAGGACTCCAAGGTTAGAGATGGAGTAGCTGTTTTGGGAACATAATTTTCCAATTAGTAACTGGGTGTCGCTGTTCTAGCCTAATTAGGTAGCCTGTGGTGGATGTTTGGTTTCACCCACGAGCTCCCTAAGAGCAGTGAATGCATTGCGTGCTGCCTATGACATTTCAGATTGCTCACGTGTAGGATCTGTGTATTTTGGTGGTTCTGATGGAGCAGGTGTTTATCATGAGGGCTATGGCAATATTTGGGTATGATTTTCCAGAGCTATCTGGCTCTAGCCAGAATATACTGGTCTGCCAAAATTTGCTTTCAGTGATGGAACTAGTGATAATGAGTGTGGTTTGAAGGGAAGGATGGGTGTTTCTAGGAAAAATAATTTCAAGGTATGATTTTCTTCCAATATAAGCTACAACTCATTAACATTTTCCAGTATACATTTCTTGCATATTGTGGTATACGATACTCAGTAGGGGATTTTCTCTCTGTATTGTAGTAAGTTTGGATAAGGTTTAGGTGGCTTCTTCAAATATGTGATCCTAGTGAAGTGTCACTGTTGGATGAGCATCATCTGTAGTTTTGTGAGGGCGTGTCATGAGTGCTTTCCTCAGAGCAAATGAGGTGATGCCTGTGGGCTATATCAGTTTTTCTAGTGTGTTTTGGATAGCTGATGGTTTGTGGAAGGAGGTGTGTTGGTCTGTGGATTTTCTGCATATGGTATTTTGACGGTTGCTATTTTTCATGTTGACCTTGGTGTCTAGAAAGTTGATGCTGATGTAAGTTTTCCAGAGAGTTTGATGGGCAATTTTTGTTGCTGAATTTGTGGTAGAAATCAATGAGGGAATCTAAGTTTTCAGAACAGATATCATTTATGTGCCTCTAGTGTACCCTAGGAACCCATGTTGGTTTGGTGGAAAGGTTCATGTTTTACGTGGGCTGACTCCTGAAGAGCCTGATATCCTGGTGCTTGGATACAAGTACCTGGGTGCTTGTAGCTGCATCTGAAATTTTGTGAGGGTGAAACTGTTGTGGATGAAGATGAAACAGACGGGCTTGACTATTCAGTGTCAAGAGACCGGCACATATAAGATACCAGTTAGGAGTCACTTAGGCATAGAGTCAGCGGTAGTGGCTCCCTGGTGGAGCATATGATAGCTATGCTAAAGATGGTGCCAGTAGAGAAGAGAGTTAATGAAGCAGGGATCATGGCGGAAGCATGTTTGTCTGGAGAAAGTAATTTCCATATGTAACAAAGTATTTAAAGATGGTGTCTGCAGATCCTCATAGCTCTTCACTGGAAGTCTCCTTCCGTTTCCTTCTGCAAGAATGTAGAAGAGCACCCTAAGGTGGCAAGAGCTGATATAATTTTTTTCCATCTTCATTAGGAAGAAATTTGAACTCTAGGGTGAAAAAAGCAGAGGTGTTTCTTGAGTTCCTTCTCACAGGAAAGCATAAAAAATCATCTGCTAGCATCACTGATACTATTCTAACTTCTCCTTTATCAATTGTTTAATAACTAATTGGTGACTGGATTTAAAAAACTACATAGACCCTTAGAAAACCCCATTCTTATCTTTCAAAAAATCATTTCTGAAAGAATCGTTTTTGTAGACCAATGTAAAATTGATATAGAAGGGTGCAGCTCACTATAATGTGAGATTATTTTCATGATTATTTTACAGGTGATGGTGGCTATTTTGTCTTTTGTTTTGTTTTTTTTTTTCAGAAAAGTTGAGACACAGTTACAGGAACACTTCCTCCAATTGGACTACAGACCACAATGCTCCCAACATTTCCAAGAATAAAAGTAAGCATTTAGAAAGAAGAGATAGCTATTCAAGGTTGGGGTATTATTCCCAAAGACTTTGTGGTGGGTGATGTTGCGATGCAGGTCCTCTCATCATCATTTCTCAGATGTTGTCTTGTTGGTGAAGGAATTGCCATTGCACTATTTGGGTTCAGTGCTAAATATCAGTTTCTTTTGATAGCGATTTGTTGCATGGTGGTTTGGTTTCCGTTTCCTTTAATTTCTTGGAGCACATAATTATGTCTGGTTCCGTCAACCTCTCTGGGAGGTAAAATTTTCTCAGTTTCTTAGATTAGGCAGACCTAAACAGGATATTGCATCATGTATTTGAGTTGAAATTCAGACTTTTTTCTACAGACAAGATGATCTACATGATGGATTTGTGTCATTCTCCCATGTTCTTCAAAGCCTGAGCTGGACTTCAGCTCACTTTTATATCTGGACCATTTCCCCACTGAATTTTGCAGGGCTGCAGACCTAGTACACCTGCGCCACCATTGCAACAGGCACTTTCATAGGAATTAAGAGAGCGTTTTCCACAAAGTGAACTTGCCAGGCAGATAAGCTCTGTCTGCCAAAGAGATGGTGAATTCCAAAGTGTGGGTAAATTGATGAGTGAAAGTCCAGATGGAGGAAAGACTACATGGAGGCAGGAAGGACTATAAATAGGCAAACTTTAAATGAGCATTATGAAGGGGAGACTTGGCCTAGAGGACCATGAGAAAGAAAATGCCTATGAACTGTAGAACGGCTTTATGAAGAAGAGGTTTTGGTATTGAATACAAGCCGAGACATGGGGAGCACCAGATGTTCCTAACCAAGGGTTCAGAAATGTGTCTGTAGCAGGCTGGCTGCACGTGGGAGATGAGGAAGCTCTGAGCTGGTTTCACCGGCAGCTAGGTGCCAGCACACCTCTGCCATTTCTTTAACCCATTCCTTTAACAAGATTGTGAACTGCTTTGTCTCTTTGGATATCGCAAGTCAGCAGCACTTGTGCTCATTTTCACCCGGCTTGAGTGAGGAGCGAGTGAGACAGGGAGCGACTGACAGGCCTTTGGTCCCCTAGGGGCTTGGACCCACCAAAGGAGCCAGGGGATGCGCACCCGAGGTGCACGCTGATTTCATATACCGGGAATTTAGGGGAAAGGGACCCTCCAGATGCAACCAGGGGCTCAGGGAAGCCTCGGGCTGACGGCGCCGCCTTGACGGAGCGCGAACCTGAGTGGGGCAGAGGTGAGGAGGGGGCAGGAGGCGGCGGGGGAAGGGCTGCTCGCGCGGTGCTCACCCACGGTGGCGCGGGGGCGCACGGTTCCGCTGCACGGCGCGGAGCAGCGCCGACCGCGATCCCCGGGCGACCTGCCCAGCGGCGGGGGCCGGGGCACCGGGGGCAGGGGCGGGCCCAACCCGACCCGACCCGACCCGACCCCGGCCGGCGGGGGCCGGTCTGTGCTCGGGGAGGCGAGGCGAGGAGGGGGCGGCGGTGATGTGTGTGGCGGTAGCGGGCGGGAGGAGGAGGAGGAGGGCGGCAGGGGCGCGCCGCCCGGGGCTGATTGGCCGCCCAGTTTATAAGAGGTGCCCGGCCGGGGTGGTGAGGTTGTTTGCCGGCGCTGGGGAGCTCGGCGGAGCCGCGTGTGGAGCCGTCGGAGCGGAGCGGAGCTGCGATGCGTCGCGCCAGCCGAGACTACACCAAGTACTTGCGCGGCTCCGAGGAGCTGGGCAGCGGCGCCGCCCACGAGAGCGCCCCGGCGCCGCCGCCGCCCCCGCCGCCGCGCACCCGCACCCGCCGCCCGCATCCCGCTCCCTCCTCGTCGCCCTCGTCCTCCTGGGCCTGGGGCAGGTGGTCTGCAGCGTCGCCCTCTTCCTCTACTTCCGAGCTCAGGTAAGCGGGGACTGGCGCGGGCGCTTCCCACCGTGGCAAGCGCGGCCGCCTCGCACCCTGCAGAAAAGGGGAAGGCCGTCGTGTAGGTGCGATCGGAGCGATTACTTTAAAAAAACCCAAAACAACAACAGCAAAAACCAAACAAGAAAAAGTTTTAGAACACATTTATCTGTCTCTGAAGTTGATCCAGCTCTGAGAGGGGTTGGGCCGATGGGCTCCCAGTGCTCTGCCCAGCTTGTGCTATCCCCTTATCACTGGAGCAGCTCAGGCCGAGGGGTTCCAGGTAGCGCTCCGGGCATCGGGTGCATTTTGGGGTACAGGGCTTTGCAGCGAGGTTGGACGTGAGGAGTTCCTTGACTTGGGAAGGAGTTAGTCATGATCCTTCACCCGAAGTCTTGCAGGACTTTGGTTTCTAATGATCGGCTTTCAGTTTTCTGCTGGAGAGAAGTTTGACATTGGTATTAGAAAAAGGTTCTTCACCAGAGGGTGGTAAACGGGCTCCCCAGGGAAGTGGTCACAGCACCAAGCCTGACAGAGTTCAAGGAGTGTTGGGACAATACTCTCAGGTACTTGGTGTGATTTTTGAAGATGGTGCTGTGTGGGTTCTGGAGTTGGACTCAATAATCCCTGAGGGTCCCTTGCAACTCAGCATAATCTGTGATTCTGTGACATGTCTGAGGTCTTTGGCTGCCATGAATGTTTCACTCGCAGGAGAAATGGCTTTAAGGGCAAAAAAGGTCATCACGCAACACCACTTGTGATGCTTTGTCTCTCGGGCTGCGCAGGGGCACTGCAGAGGAGTGGGGTCTGTGTGCTCGTGGGCATTGGCCAGAGGTGCCTACTGCAGCTCAGGAGCTTTTTCTGGGATTCTGGGGGTTTCTGGGAGAGAGCCGCCCCTCACTGCCAGGCCGCAGTGTGCCGGGATGCCTCAGGAGCGGCAGCGGTGCGTGCCGAGAGGAGCGCGGGGAGGGGTCGCTGTGGGGACAGATGAGGTGATGAGCGGTTGGGCTTTCGGAGAGAAGAGGAGCCTGCTTCTTGGAAATGGCTCGGCTGCCTGGATTCCCTCGCTGCTGCTGCATCTCTTGCGCTGCAAAGCTGAGCACTCTCGGAGGAAGTGGGGAGCTGCCAGCTAGTTGGTTCTCAGGGCTAGGTTAGATAGATTTCTGCTTGGCTTTGTTGTCGATGCTAATTAGTTCTGTTAATGTGGGTCTCACTGCTGTCATGGAAGTGGTACTTCTGTTGTTTCTACTTTTCATTTGAAGTCGGCAGAGACTGGAAACCTGTTTCTTTCGGTTTACTTTCTAGGTAGAGGCACTTGATCTTGAGGTAGCAGGCTGGATTTCTTAACAAAGTGCACTCTGGAAACAGGTGTTGCACAAGTGTATACCCACTTAATCAGATGAATGACTGTCAAATATACAGAAGCGCTGCTGATAATTTATTATTTCATATTTTCTTGTTGACAATGGCTTTGTGCTTTCCATTTTTCCAAAAATAAAATGTAACGGCAATACAGCACTTAGTTGATCCTATCTTGTATATTTCAGAAGAGTGACATCTAATTTCTGGGACTCATTGTAAAGTAGCTTAAAGCTACTTGTTTGCTTGACAGTGAAATAGATGAATGCCTACTTCAACTTGTGACAGGGGAATGTTTTTCACTCCAGATGTTCATGAACCTGAAAAGACATTCTTGTCAAAACATAGCTCAGAGATGCACAGCTATACATTAGAGGGCTAGAGCGCCTTTGCAATCAAAGCAACTAATCAAAGTATACCCCCTTATTAAAGACTCTTTCTGATAGGTACATGTCAGTGCTTCACATGTGCCTAACAAAGGGTAAAAAGAACCATAATGGCTATTTTCCTTCTGCTTCCTTGATTTAAAAAATGGCGTGGTCCAGGTGTAACTCTGCATTTGACAGCTTAATTCTCTTGCTAGTTTCTTGTTCCTGTAGATTTGGAGTAGTGCTGTTGAATGGAGTCATTTTTAAATTTGAATTTCCAAAACATCTAGAGGAGGTGATATAGCTCAATGTAGGTGTGACTGAAGTCATTGCCTAAAAAATTTTTAATGGAGAAAATATAATCAATGGAAAATAGAATAATAAGTATACGCTTGAAGTAAGTACCTAATTCACTATAAGAAGATATGATAATTCATATTTGTTCACCATTTCTAATTGTGAAATAAGATTGATGGAAAACATAGTAGATCCTGCAGAAGTTAATTCTTATTTCTCACTCTTAGAGATTTATTTAATTTAAATGGGACATGATCAGACCTCTTTCTTTTGAAAAGATTTCTGTGAAGTTTGGTTATATTAAGCTACCTCAATTGGCCTTTTCACTGTAAATTCCAGCTATCTAAATTTGCACTTTAATAACAGAACTTAGTTATTTTTAATGAATTTTGTTAAAATAATGCAGAGTTAGTAGAAGAAGCTGTGCATGAAAAGATTGGAATTGTTTGCTTGGTAAATTAAGCAGATGTGAACTAGAAAGATCTGACTGAATACTCTGATATTAAGAAATGATGTATCTTAGAAGCTCTTAAAAACCCTATCTAAGAGTCTGAGTAAACTCTGACTCAGTTTTACCATTCACATTTGGTCTGTATTCGCATAAAATCATTTGGGCTGGATCATGACACAGTATAAGCTGAGACAATAGTTGAGGTTTTGGTTTTTCCTTAATTTTGTTTATTTTGTGGCTTGAGCATTTGGAATTTCACAAGACACATAACTAAGACTGACACTAGGTTTTCACAGATAAACACATGTTTGTGGCCAAGAAATAATGCAGTGCAATACAAGTGAGACAATGAGCTGGTATGTCAAAAAAGAAAGAAAGAAAAGCAACAAGTTTGAATTTTACCAATATTCTCATAATAGTGTTCTGAAATGTAAAAACAGTAGCATGTTCTAACTTTGCTTTTTGGTCCATCCTGTGCAGTGTACTGAATCCAAGAAATTAAACAATAACAAAATGTACTGGTCTTAAGCATTTGTTGTGCTTGTACTTTGAGGAATATTTTCTCATTATCTATGAAAATGCCATGAAAATTTAGTTAGATACTCAGAGCAGCTGGAGGTCATCACTCAATAAAGACTCATGCACAGCACAAGGTGAGAGAGAGAAGTATTTTATTTAACTTTGACTGATAAATGCTGATTTATAGTCTCCAAAAGCTTAGCTTTTGAGCTTTTCTTTCTGGGCCTATTTCCTTAGTGCACTTAGATTTCAAAAGAGTAGGAATCTGGTCTAACGCTGAGTGAACTGGAGGCCAGTGAAGCAAATTGGAAGTGCTCAAATTGAAATGTGGTGGCTGGGTGTCTAATGCCCACAGTTTAAGCTAGACATCCAAGAGTATGCACTCTTCCCATTAAAACACTTTTCCCATTGAAAAAGTCTGTACAAATGTTAGGTATTGTACTAGATTGAAGAGTTCACACTTGGATAAATGGTGATCTGGAAGTCAGATTTTTATTGTCATTTCATGCTTATGTGGAATTTTGACTTTCATTGTGGTGTGTTTTCAAACAATTACCTTCCAGACTTTAGATGAAGTTTGGTGAGCACTGTGGCTAGCAGGAAAAACAGCTTGCTGGGGGTCATCAGCATCTCTCAGAAGCCTGGAAGAACCCCTTCTTGGTGCTTAAGAAAGGTCATGGAGTGCAAAGTGATACTTGATAGTCTGGAAAGTGGTTTAAGTTTGAAAATAAGTACAAGTATAAATGTTAAACATTTATTGTAATGAGTAAGTATTTAATGCAATACTGTGTAACAGTGCATAATTGATGCAAAATTTAATGATAAAGGTGGCTGGAATGTATTGAGTCTTTTAAAACCAGACTGAGTCTTTTTACATGAGAAAATTGGTTTTTAATTCTGTAAGTTCATATAGTCTCACCTGTGATGCTGGAGTTCATTTTGGCTGCCCTGAATTGAGTGAAAAGAGTCCAGAAATGCAACTAGAATGATGAGAGATGCTGAAAATCAGGGGGCAATGAACAGTCTGATCTGATTGCAAGGTCAGGCAAAATGGATATTAAAAAATAAGCTAGACATTCCTCTCTTTAGTTTAATTTCTCTAGGGTATTTAAGTTACTTCACACTTCATAAAGCTTTCTCCTTTATTTTTGTTTGCATCTTGATGTTTCTTCCAGATCTTAATTCTTTAGGACTTTTTGCTGAAGGTGCCCTGCCCTGCAAGTTAGCAAGCTCCTTCTGGTATTTCATCGTAATTTTCTTGTTCTTTAGAAGTTCTTACACAAAACATGTCCTTGGAAGTTTTTCTGTGTATCTCTGCTTCCCCACAGTTTTGATCTCAGTGCTTGGTAGTGCTTTTTACAGCCATGGCGGTTCAGTGCGTGTTCTTTGTGAAGACATAAGATGCAGGATTTCTGAGAATGCCTTTTCAGGCAACTGATTTTTTTCATAGTTAGATGTGGTGAAGACTATTGTTGAAGGTATTCTTTGAAAGAGGTGAGGGGAACAGGTAGGTTAGCTAGTCCCAAAATCAGAGTCTCCCCTTATCAAACAGTAAATCTCTGGAGACCTGCAGTTTTTGTCAGGGTGGGCTGCACAGCTCCAAGTTGCTCAAGCCATCAGCTGCAGTGTTTCCATTAAGCCTTCGATCTTTTACCTGTAGATGCAGAGATTCTGGTTTTCTCAAGCCCTGAGAAAATAAACTGTAATCTGAGCAAGTGATTCTGTGCAATCTGCTGTTACTGTTGTGGCACAGTATTGTGTGACACATTTGATTGATTGATTGCTGGTGGGCGATACACTGGCATGATTTGTCATTCTGGACACTCAGGCCTTTACAAATTTCATGATCTTTGTGCTGTAAAACCTTGCTTTCTCGCCTGTTATTTAGAAGATGTGTTTTAATAAATCCAAAACTGGGATAGTAGTCTCTGACTAGTGGAATTACTGATAAAAATGAGTGTTTATTGGCAGTTATTTGCTGTAGCTTTCTGTGTTCCATCCTGTGATTCGTGTAGAGTGGAGAAGACTCAGATATCCCGATCCTGTTGGAGACATCAATTCCATCAGGTCTCTAACGGTCCCCAGCATAAGAGGTTACATTTGAAATAATGGGTCCTATTCTGGGTCCCTCGGTACCAGAATTGTATCAACAAACTGGAAGGTGTCCAGCAGAAAACCACTGTGACAGGTAGGAACCGCAGTGTATGAAAGAATGGAGAGCTGGATTCTTTGACAAAGAACAGACTAAGGTGAGGGAAGCTAATCACTGTTTTTTAGACAGCCAGGCTCTTCAGAAGTGCACAGCAAAAAGAAGAGGCACAGTCATAAATTGCAGCAAGGGGAACTGTAGCTGGATATAAAACCCAAGGTTTTTTACACACTAGAAGGGGTGAAGTTTTAGGACAGTTTGCCCAGAGAGGCTGAAAGTCTTCATTGATGGACATTCCCCAAAGCTTGTCTAGACAAGGCCTTAACCCACCTGACCTAAGTTACAAGTTGGCCCTGCTTTAAGCAGGGGGGCTGGACTACGGACCTCCAAAGGTACCTTCCAACCCAAGTCATTCTGCATTAACTACCTTTTAGCAGCTGGTGGTAAACATTTTGTGCCGCTTCTTAAAAATTTTTATTATCATTTTAGTTTGTAGTTAATTTTCTGAGTTCTGAATACAAGCGGAACATAGTGTGAGAGGTGCTTTTAGAGTGCAGTTTTACAGTTGGTTAAAGCTAGTGCTGCCTTCCTGTTATTTCATTCTCATGCCTATCCCTGTACTGGCTCCGATGCTGGCCTGATACCTGGAGTGACTTGGTTTTGGGGAGCGAATATTAAAGGAAATTAGGCCAGCAAAAATTCCTCCCTTGTTACTGATTTAGGAGACTGAAATCCAGGGATTAGACTCTGTGGCGAAGGGGGTGAGAACAGAGAGGTGCTGCTTTAGATCTCCTTATGCATTTAATGAGGCTGCACTGTGCTAGCTGACTTCAGAAGGCATTAGAGTAGGTTTTTAGCACTTAATTCATAGAGCTGCAGAGGCTGTACATAGATTTTCTTTGGGACTCAGCTGTGTCAGGCCATCACAGGAAGATATTACTGCCTCCAAGCCATTCTGTAACTCATCGCTACCCCTCTGCTCAAAGCTGTGGCATCTTCTGATTTTCAGGTGAACCATTTATGACCTGTTTCACTCCAAATCTGCAGGGATGACTGAGACAGCTAAACCAGGCTACAGGGTCTGACAGTGGTCCAAATGAATTGGGCAAAGAGCTTTCCATCTGGAGACTTGAGCAGAAGGATGTTGGTGGAGGAGGCAGCAGTTGCTGCTGCTGTCTGTGCAACAAGTGTCTCTCTGCGGTGTGTGACTGTTGGGTGGCCGCCTGGCTGGTGTAGACTTTTAATTCATCTCTATAATCCTAACCTTATGCTTTTAAGTTAGCTAATTTCTTTTTGGTGAGGCTAGGGAGTTGAATTTATGCTCCTGTGAACAAATTATGTAACATGTTTGATTGGCTCTGGCTGTTTTGTATTGTGAAAAACTTCTTTTGACGTGCTGTTTTGTTCAGCTCTGTGTTAAAGGAAACTGAACACTAGGCACTGTCCATAATGTCTTGGTATTCCTGCATTGCAATTACAAATAACATTTTGTAATTCTCAGGTAAAATTGCTTCTTCCACCTAATCAGAAAGATAGAAGTAAATGTTCTTTAATAGGCCAGGTGATATAGTTAAGAGAACCTAGGCAAGAGTTTGGGTGCATAAACCCTTCTTCAAGCCTGAAGTAAAAGCAGACTAAATGCAAGTTGAGAACAATTTCTGAGAGTCCTAGGCCATCTCTGAAAGACAGTTGTTAATCTCTTCAGTGTAAAGTATTTGGAGTATGTGAAAAAAGGGTGAAATGGCTTAAACAGTGCAATAAAACTCTGTCAAGGTACAATCCTCATCCTTGGAATATCTTCCAGTTTATCTGAGTGATAGAACACAGGATTTAAAAATAAACTTGGTTCAGTCAAAAAGACCGGTTGCTAAAACACGTCTTGCAGATACTCTGAGCTTAACCGTTCTTTGCCCAATGAAGCAGAGGTGTTTTGTGGTGCAGTTTAATCGTCTTTTGGTCTTTGACTTTTGCTGTCTTGGTGACTCTTAAACACAGCAATATCTCTTGCCACAGCCATGGGAATACCAGCTGGCAACTAAGTCCCACAAAGCTGCTCACTCCCTGGTGGGATTAGGGAGAGAATTGGAAGAGTAAAAGTGAGAACTCATGGGTTGAGACAAAAGAAAGTTTAAAAGGGAAAGAAAAATCTGCACACACAAGCAAAGCAGAAAATGGAATTAATTCACCACTTCCCATGGGCAGGCAGGTGTTCAGCCATCCCCACAAAAGCAGGGCTCCATCACACATAAGGTGACTTGGGAAGACAAATGCCATAATTCCAAATGTTGCCGCTTTCCTTCTTCCCCCACCTTTATATACTGAGCACGATGCCATATGGTCCCGCATATCCCTTTGGCCAGTTCTGATCAACTGTCCAGGCTATGTCCCATCCCAGCTCCTTGTGCACCCCCAGCCCTCTCTCTGGTCGGGTGGGGTGAGAGGCAGAAAAGGTCCTGCCTCAGTGTCAGCACTGCCCAGCTGTAACAAACACATCCCTGTGTTATCAACACTGTTTTAGTCACAAACCCAAAACATAGTCCCATACCAGCCACTGTAAAGAAAATAAGCTATCCACAGTGAGCACATCCACAAAACAGTTTCAGTGATAGCTGACTGACAGCTTCAGTGATATAATTTCAGTGATAAATTAGTTTCAGAGGTAACTTCTGTTTCTCCTCTTGAAAATGATGTGCTATACACACACATACATACTTTCCCCAAGTTTCTGTACTTGGCATTTGTGTGTCATCTTACAAACAATAGCTTTTTGAGGTAGGATAACTGTGTGTTTCCTGCTAAAATAACTGTGATATTGCTGTGAGTGGCTGAAAAATGGAATTCAAGATTATTGACTTTACCATAAGAATGGGGTTTATCTTTAACTTTAGAAAGTCACATATCTAGTCTAAGCTAATGAAATAGGCAGCGTCAGAAGATAATTCATTCTCCTATCTCACATATTTGTGGATGAAGTAAACCCTGATGTTGGGAACTTTTTCTCTCCACATTGTTTACAATGTTAAGTTAGATAATAAACTTAGCCAGGGACCAAACTTTTAGATGGTTAAAAAGTATCTCTAACACTTAGAACTGTGGTTGTGCTTATGTCTTGGTTTCAGATGGACCCTACTAGAATTTCAAAAGAACATGCACACTGTGTCAGAACGCTTTTTGGACACCAAGAAAGTACAGATTTGCATGATGCATCCTTTGAAAGTCAAGAAGCAAAGTTAATGCCAGAATCCTGTAGAAGTGTGAAACAGGCTCTCCAAAGGGCTGTGCAGAGGGTAAGTGGCACAGATGCTGTGTTCCTTTATTTCATGGTCCTGTTGAACTTAAAAAAACTTTTCCAAAATCTGTATTCAGAGATAAGTTCTATAAATTATTTTCTGGTGTTTGAATAACACTTGAAGTTTCATCCAGGATTGTATTGTATTTTCTCATGAACCTGGTAGTGGCTAACCAATTCAAGCACATTTTATTTATTTATTTATTTTTTAAGAAGGGAAGACTTGAAGTTGTACTAAGAAAACTGATTGAAGTTAGGTGATTAGCCATTCTGACATTTGGGTGGACCCAAATGTCACTTAATATTTGTATAGGTTTTTCAGCACTTCGGATGCTCATAACAAGTGTCAGTTCCACATGCTTTTCAAAGGAATCTTCCAGACAAGATTCTCTTAAGTCAAGATCATCAGCAAGCAAAATATTGCCTGAAAGAAGAGATAGCATTTGCTCTCATTTGCTCTTTTTTCCTGCCCTGTCTGGAGCCCAAAATGAGGGACAGTACCTGCTTTGGTTTTGCTCACTTTGCCAGTCTGTGTTCTGTGCAGACCATTCTCACACTGGCAGAAGACCTACTTTGCCACAGCCTGATAACTGGGTGGTCTTCACCCAGGAATTGAGAATGACAGCTTGTTCCCAAACCCAAATGACAAAAGTAGTCAGCCCTAATGAAGAAGCCAAGACAAGCTGGAAATAATGCCACAATTCCCTTTTACTGCAGTTACTGCCTTTGAACTCTTTTTGTGTTCATGAATAGTATTTAGTGCTAATTATGGGCTGTGTAACAGATGGATGTCTGCTATGGCATTTGGTTTTCCTGGCTTGTCAGGCCCATTACAACGTTACTGCCTCACATCTGCATAGGACTGGCAGTTTTTCATTAAGGGTACTACATTAGATTTGAGCTGAACTCACATATGCTTTAATGTGAACTGCACTTGGGTTAAATTTACAGCATTTGAATTGTGCTAATGTGATGTTTGCTTTTAACAGAGAACTCTTGAGTGACAGATCTTTTTGTGAACAAAACTCAGAGAAACATGGAGTCCATGTCTTGTCCCTTTTGCTAGCCACTTCCTTCAAGAGCTTAAGGGGGAAACAAAGGATTAGTTTCTAATGTAGGATTAGTTCTTTCGTGCTGCATTTTACAGAGCCTCTCATGCCGCACCTACATGCGTGCTGCGTGCTAGGCTGCTCATTCATGTGATTCCCATGACAGAGCAAGGAGCTTGTTACAGTAAGTCAATGGGAAGCCCTGTGTTCTGGTCATTTGCTGCTGGTTACTCAACAAAGGCACTGGCTTTAGCTGAGGCTTCATATCCTGCCAGTCTGGATGGAGGTTAAATGCTGCAATGTCAGTGGCCAAGATAAGTAGTAAGTAGGGATAACTTTTTTGGCTGATGACCATTAGTTTGAGAACAATAAAATTTCCCTTGCCAAAGTAATTGGACTCTGAATTTCGTTTGAATGCAATGGAGTTTATTAAGCAGCTGCACCCATGGTCTGGATGCTTTGTCATCTTAAATCAGTGACAGAGAAAAAAATAGGAAGGTGATGACCTGAGGCTTTTTGCATCTTTTCAGTACATCAGAGAAGTGAAAGTAAGAGTGTCAAGGCAGAATTATACTTTATCATCATCTGTAAGCTCTGCCTTTCATTTGCCCTGCAGGAATGAAGAGCAGAGATGCAGCTGTAGCTTACTTGCAGTTGTGTTACTCCTTTGTGTGTGGGGATACAGCTAATGTGACTTGAGGGAGGTTTCCTGTTGCCTGTGCTTTCTTCACTTTCCTTAAGGAGAATCTAAAGAATCTAACTTGTGTGTTTTAAGAGCCAGCATCCTTATTTGAACTGTCAGTTTGCTAAGTGACTAAAATGGAACACTTCAAAATACCATTTGTGTTTTGTGATTTTTTTCAATATATTGTCTTTTGCATTTCAAGCTGTTCAGGAAATGAAAATAGACAAATTTCTTTTGCTCAGGTTTATGGTCTGGTTACAGCTTCTAGCTTCCTGCACCGGTTCTCATCAGTTTTCTTTGCACACCTGTAGTCAGAGTGCTTAAATGTAAAGCAGGGATTGATGTTGAAAATGAAAGTGCTCTTATGAAAACCAGTGTAGTAGGGCTGCAAGGTCCAGTCTAGAAATACTTGTCTCTTGAAAAAATAATAAACTTTTTCCTTTTAATCAAAATCTAATGATTGATTCCTTAACATATTCCGGTATAAAAATTCTTCTTAAGGAGCAGCTTAGTAAGTAGAGAGCATATTTTCTATATTGCATATAAACTTTCAAGCAGACAAATAATATACTTTCCTAGCCAGTCTGTTTGCTTAATTTTTTTTCATGTAACCCTAAAAAGCTTTTGGCAGTCCAGATGCTCTAACCACAGTCCTTATGAAGCCTGTTATGAGCCTGAAGTAGAAAGGACTACAAACATATCTTGGGTCAATCCATAAGTGACTTTTCTTGGCAATGCTCCCAGCTGCTAGCTGCTTGTGGAGTTCAGGCGTAAGTTCTTCTCCCACATGGCAACAGAGTGCTTTGCTAGACCTCCAGGGCAGCATTTCTAAAGAGATCTATATACTTTGCAGACATTTAAAGAGCACATAGTTATGGACCAAGTAAAGGTTTCACGAGTGATTGCTGTAAGTTGTTAAAATTTCAACTACGGTTTTGTAGGTTTCCATCCTACAATCTTACATGCCTTTTTTTTTTTCTGCGAGCAATAGACTACTCATTTGGAGAGAGGTTGTATTGCTGGTCTCTAAACTATAGTCTCATGTATATCTGATGAATATTGGTTCATGTACTTCTATTTCACTTCCTTCCTGATAAGCATTCTTCAAATTGCTGAATTTCCGGCAAGAGAATCAGATACTTCTTCCTGGTATCAGCTGTACTTAAAGCACTTGGTAATAAAAGAATCAAGTGCATAAAGAAGCTTTAAGACCATATCCGAAGCAATAAGTGACTGTCCGGGAATTCTCTTCTTGTTGGTCTCAAAAGGCTACTCAGGGCTGCTCAAAGTAGATACTGAGATACTTAGGTAAAAGCTAAAGGAGACTAAAAACCTTTCACAAATGTCATGTGTTCTGGTGTAGCCTTGTCTCTGCATCCTCAGCATTGGACATAACTTCGAGCAAAAGTTATTTTTGCAGCCTGACGTGGGTGAGGTAGAGAGCAGTTCCCAACTTTCCAGGCACTTCAAGCATGGTTTTTAGCTTTAAAATGAGAGAATTTTGGAGCTTTTTAGTGGCCTCATAATTTTTTTTTAGATGAAGGGAAGGCATATTTTTCATTTTTTGTGACTAACTCTGTTTCTGTTGTTTAAACATTGAGTGTATGAAGGAGGTTGGAATTCGGGAAACAGGCCAGCAGAGTTGACTTGGTGGGCAGTGAGCAAATGACAAAGGTGTACAAGTGCAGTTTGTCATAAGATTAAGAGTGGTGTGATTTTTGTGTACAGTTCTGCTAAAAATAACTGAACAGCTTGGTATCACACATGGTTCTGTGGATGGCAGTCTTAGGAGAAGTCACTGGTAATGTTTTGTCAGCAGTTTTCATGCCTTTATAGCAGTGTCTTACTCATGGGTTCTGCTGAGCTGTTTCTGCCTACTTAATGACCCTCTACATTGTAAGTATGAGACACCTAAGAACATTCAGGAGCTAAAAAACGCAGTTGATACCTTGGAGATTTGAGAAATCACAGCTCTTGATTCATTGCAGTAAGAATACCAGGGGATTTTTTAATCCCATTAAGAGGCTACCTTCAGACATCCACTGAAAAATGTCCTTCAGGGTCAGAAGCAAATACATGGTTAAATGGTTTTCTAAGGTAGGTTGTGTATCAGCACCTTGGAACTGTATGAACAGCAAGTTAAAAAAAAAAAAAAAATCAAGAAGTGTCTAACTGTTCATTCTTCAGGAGGAAACCTACAACTCCGTATCTGTTTTCTAGGGACTCGTTAATGTCTTTCATCTTCCTTTTGGGAGCTGGAGCAAAGTAACAGAAAGAGTATCAAAATTTCGTGAGGTTGGTCAGAATCAAGTAAAGAACTTGACAGTAGTCCAGAGCTTAGAGAACTGATGGAGGATTTGTTTTCTGGCCACAGTCTAGCCACTTCTGATCCAGTGACAAGCTCACAGAAGAGTCAATGGATGATTGATCCAATCCCACAGCTTTGGTGTTATTAGCACCATGATCTAACCAGCTGAGCTAATAATAATGAACTCCAGACAAGGAGAGCTGTGGACCCAAGTCTTCCTGGGTAGCTGTCCTGCTTACTGAGTGCTGCAGGTTAACAGCACCACCACCAGTTAGAAGGAGAGCAGCTCAGACTGCTATTCATGAGGACCAGAGCCATTCTTTGTCGAAGATGAGCAGAGTCAGGCTGCTGGGTCTCAGAAGATGAGGTATTCAGCTGCTTACACTAGAACATCTTTGGAAGTGTGCAGAAGCGGAACTCAATGCTCCTAATAAAAATGTAAGTTGAAAGTAGAATAGCAGTTGACCAGTTCAGGGATTTCAAGGGCTGAGCAGTTCACAACCATGGATTTATTGTTTTTTTTTTTTTAGTACCAAATCTAGATAGTAGGAGATTAAAATGTGCATGGTTCTTTCTGGATCTGCTCAATAGGCTTTCCAGGCAAAGACATTATCACATCCTCCTGAAGGAAAGGATGTTAAAATGAACTCCACATCTGAGAAGTTTCCACTAAGAAAGCAAGAAAACAGAGATTTCTCCCCTCCAAGGAAAAAAGGGTTGGGATAGGTGTGCTGCAATAATCTGAGAGTGTGGTCCATCTCCCAGGCTCTTCTTACCTTATGTCCAGTTCTCTTCAGAGGCTTTTGCCATTTTTCACAATACCTTGTATTTGCAATTTCTTGTCATCTTCCTATTTCTTACTCAAGTGTGGCTGGTGGCTGGTGACATGCAGCTCCTAGAATTGAACTTCATTTTCACACTCCCTAGAACTGACATTGAAGTAGATCAGAGGAGCAAAGTGAATGTAAATGCGGGAAGTGGATGTGAGTTTTGCTGGTTTTGAAGCTGTGATTCTTCTGCTTTTCTTCTCGTCTCTATGGCAAAAAGCATCTTCATCTTATCTAGGAAATCAGCATATCTCAGCTGAAGTATTATGCTTTGATAGTCATACTACGACTTCCATACTGCTGTGGCTTTTCATTTTGGTTTAACATTTAAACACTTACTGAAAGGGGAAAGTGAGAGTAGTAAACGCACCAGCCAAGGCACTACATATTTCACTGCAGTTTCAGAACTACATAAAAGCAGACTTCAGGTGTTTTCAGAGCAGGATTTCAAATTCTGAAACACCCCACTGATTGAGAGCACAGTGGGACTTTGCTGATCTGGCCAAATCTGAGACTTATTTCCTATACGTGGATTGAATCAGGCAAACAGCAGTGTGCGTGGCATAAAGATGAAACAAAGGACCACTCTTAGGTTTCAAAGAGGACATGACATGCTATCTTCAGCAAAATATTTCCTTTTACTAAACATCTTCTTGATGGCTCCATGGTATGAGGTGTTCTGAATAACAAACATATTATTCCTGTTTTTTTAGAAAACAGATGGAGAGTCATAGGGAAAAAGGAGACAGAGCTGAGGACTGAGCTTAATACTAAGACTCAGTCCAGGCTTGTAACAAGAACAGGCTGCTTAGGTTTGTGAAATCTGTTTGTATCTTTTTCTCAAGAGGAATACAGGTGTGAATGATTAAAAGCAAAGCTTTTTGTGGTGCCTGATGCCTGCATTTTGTGCTGTTCTTGAGTTTGGGTAGCATGGGTTTTATTCATGTTAAAATTTATCTGCAGCTTTGAAGAATTACATACTTCCCAAGTCTGGCACCCAGTCCGCTTGGTCCAGTACGGATGGGGAAGATGCTTTAATGCTTCACTTCCTGCATACCTTGTTAGAAGTAAGCCTTGACCATAAAGCCTTGTAGCCTTCCCTGTTCAGGGCCAAGTGTGAGGTGTTTACCTCATCACAAATGAAATTCAGAGTTTAGCTATCCTTAGTTATAGTGATTACATGCTAGTTCCTGTATAGAATTCTCTTTCTTTGCTTTTAGACTCCAAGTAATTAAATCAGTTCATAAATTCTATTGTTTGATGTGATGCCTTTTTATCAGTCATTGTTCCACTATATTTAGAGAAATACTCAAAGTACAGTAAGTAGGAAAGGTTGTAAATGTCCTGTCACCACTACTTCAATAAATAATGCAGTGATCATACATATCATCATTTCTATCCACCTTTATTAGAATTACCAAATTACTAGAAGTAATTTGATTGTGTGTGCCTGTTACATATGTCGTCATATTTACATGATGCATATCCCAGACATCTGAATGTGCTGCAGCTGGAACAGTGTCCCCAGATACATGCACAGAGTATTCTAAGTGTGCAAACTAAACATAGTTACAAAACCAAGACAACATCAAAGCAATGTCTCCTTCTCATTTTAGGAAGTCCAGCGTGCCATGGGAAGAACACCGCCAAGACCAGAAAAAGGTAGGTATTGGTTTAGGAATAAGAAATAGTTTTGTTCCACTAAACTTGGCTTGTTGGGATAATCCAATTCTTTTATCTCTAGCTGCAATGGAGGCATTAGGACTTGAACTGTACAAGAGGAACAAACCTGAGAAGCAGCCATTTGCCCATCTCATTATTGATGATAAGAATATTCCATCTGGTAAGTTCAATTTTTAAGTGAATACTTCCAATAGGAATATAAATGTATTGAGGAGTGAAGTATATGAAAATAGTTCATCAAAACAGCAACAGACAGGGATTTCAGAAATGGCTTTTGATAGTGAGAATAAATTGGATGCATTAAATGATTTCAGAGGCGGCAGGGGTAGTGCTAAAAGGAGGATGGCTCCCCTTTGTATCAGTCTCACGCTGAATGGCCTCCATTTCAAATTACCACTTTTCATGATCAACCTCTTGAGGGGCATGGCCTGCCCCTTTGTGCTGTCTTCAGGGGAGGAAGGAAGATCTGCATTGAATGCTCTCCTCTGAAGTTCCTCATTTTCCTTTGGCCAGTAGGGCCCATCAGGAGTTCTTCACTCCGGCTGGACTCCAGCCATGAGGATGCATACGTAGATACAAGCATGTACCAGCCCAAACATTGGCCAAGCTACTGAGTAGGGAGAAAAAATTGTTCTTGTGGCTTTTATCTGCCCCTGTGGTAAGAGGATGGCATTCTTCTATCTTGCCAGAGCTCTTATTCCCTACACACCGATATTCAGGTGGCTTTGGGAATATCCTGGCTAGTACAGTATCAGGGAACAAGGCATGAGTCTGCCTCAGAACACTCGCCAGAGGAAAAGATGCATTCCTAAAATTTTAATACAATGTTAGAACAGCTTTATTTTTTGCCCTGGGGCACTGTCAGTTGAGATTTTTCGCTGTATTCTCAATGCAACAGTTGGTGTGGTTGAAGTAAACCAGAGTTTTTTCTGAAGCTGTTAGGTGGAGGACCTTGAGAAGGTGCATTCATCACCACTGTCTTCTTTCTCTGCAGATTTATACATTCTGCAGTGCTGAACTCATTGTTAACTGAGCTATGCACATTGCTTTTCTGTTTTATATAACCAAACCAAAGGGGAATTTTGTGTTGAGACTTTAAATCTGAGATTTTAGCAGCCTGCATAGTAATACCTTGCTCTTGCTCTATTTAAAGACAAAGCAGTTCTGTACAGCTTCTTGCCTGGAGGGATAGAATTCTTTCAAGTGCATTGGCATTGCCACAATCCAGAACTTTATAGCAGAGAGCTTATAAGAAGCTTGTCAGATGGCAGTCAGAACTTCCACAAGCTTTCTTGTTAGCTCAAATGCCTCCTGACAAGCTTCTATTTTAGTCTGATTTTGGCTTTGACCTACTTCTACAATAGGTCAATAGTAGAGGATTCAGTATCAGTAAACTTGTCTTAGCATTTTATCTTTGAAAGGTTTCAATTAATTTGCTAATCCTAGAGACAGGTCACTTATCTGCAGAAGTGGAGTGTGTGTCAGTATCACAGTCTGTGAAATCCACTTTCTTCTGTGTGGAATTTATTTGCTGCTTACCTGGACGTTGCTGTAAACTGTAATTTTACAACCGTAATTTACAGCAGCTGATAATTTTTACTGTTGTGCATTGCTGCATTAACCTTCAAGGGTGTGACACAGCACATCTATGGGTAATGGCCAGGGAGACATTGTTCTTTTCTGCTGCAGATCAACTTCTTACCAATGTGATGAGCTGGGCATATACTCCCTTCTGATCTGGCTTTTGCCTCTTTTTGAAGAGCATTGCCAGGATGTTAATCATGAGCACAGCTTCTGCAGCCCTTGTGGGCATTGCAGCAGTGAGGGGCTGCTTCCTTAGGGATAGCTGGAACCCTGAACCTGCTGGTTGTGAGGCACTTTAATACCATGCTCACTGACATGAGGCAGTACCCACTTGGCTGGGTGGCACAGAGGTTAGTGACAAGCATAAAGAAAGAAAAATTTGCCTGAGGGGTCACCAGGAGCTTTTCCTCTCCCATCTTGTTGTCTCTGACTGCAAATGGCAATTTCTGTTTTCTTCCCCTGATTCTTTACCCTACATGTCTGAAATCCATCTAAATTGTTTTCTGCAATCCCTGAGTGGAAAGATCTGTTCTTAGTATTTTAAGGTTCTCTACTGTCATCACTCTGACCCAGAATAAACAGTGCCAGAAAAAAAAAAAGTCTTCATCACTGTCAAACAGGATTTTAAGTAGTTTTCAACTGAACACCCTTCATGAAGGGGCACTGAGCAGTGTCTATGAGAGAACATTTTGCTTTGACCCGGTTCACAGTAATGTCAAGCCTCAAGTGGACTTTTGCAGCTGGGGGGATAGTGCAAGGGAGGGGGGGAAAATAACCCTTCCCAGATCTTGTGTCCCCACCCACCATTTGGCACAGAAGCTGTAGTGGTTTGGCTTGCTGGGTGTATTTTTTAAGTTTGCTGCCTTAGGTTAGAGCTGGATGCTTGCTGGTTGGTTTTTACCAGAGCTCACTCTAAATGCTACCTAGGTTTTAAATGAAAACCGTGAATTTTGGTTTATAAATTGATTACAGAAATTAGTCACAGTTTAAAGGGGAAAATCACAAACAGAAATAAATATAAATGTTAAATATATCATTTGGGGTGTGAATTGATACCTTTAGCTGTCTAAGGAAATGCTGTCGTATTCTGAGCTATTTACAGCTACAGGTTCGACTTAGCTGCCCTTTGCCTCCAAAAGGCTTTTCAGAGCAAATAGTACTTTGGTCCTTTTTTCAGGCTTTGTTTATACCTAAAATCTACTAGGATGCAAACAAATTATCAAAACAGGGCTCCTTTCTCCTCTGTTTCCCTCACATCATCTTCCTTCTTGCTAATTAATTTTATTTAACTCATTTGTATTAGTCTTAGTTCAAGCTCACAAATAAACAAGGCATTGTTTTTATTTATCTTCAGTTTTGAGAAAGAGTGGGTATTAACTTGAATTTTTAAATAATGCTTTCTTGCGTCGTCTGGAAGGCTGTTTTACTCATTATCCCCCAGCCACTTCCTTCTCTGTCAACAGGATTTACCTTGTGCTGGTTTTTTCATGGTTCCAATGTAAATTATTTCAAGTAAGATACTGCATTGCAGCCTTTCTGACTGTCCCATGGCTTGGGTTATGTGTCAGAGTTTCTGATATGTGGACAGCAGATCTGACACTTTTATGCTCCAGTTTTCTCCACTTCCTGTGTTTCAGGGTACTGATTGTTTTGATGTCTCCAAATCTGAGTGCATTACCACAAGAAGTGCAGAGAACCTGCTCGCTCCTTCTATTACAGGTTGTGTGGCATAACTTTTACCAGAGCATCTTTGCGCTGTGCTGCCAGCTGTGGCACGGCTCTTCTGGAGCTCTGAATTGTGGCAAAATGCCTGTCTGCCTCAGCTCACACAATCATAGCATTATAATCCTGCTTGGGAGGCACTTCCAGAAGTTACCTGTACAAATCCTTTGCTCAAAACAGAGAGGGTCGTCTCCCATTATCTCTTGGCCTGTTCCCCTGAACATCCAAATAGTGTGAACAAAATTCACCCAGAGCCCCTCTCTGTTACAAGCAACTGTGGCACGTATTTGCTCTCTTTTCCCTTCTTCATCAGAAAATCTTGCCACTAAGGATTTCATCAAAATTGCAACTTGACTGGGAACTAAAAAGTTTACTTGTCAGGTAAATAAAATCTGCCTAGCAACTGCCCTGTGTGCCACCAGGCAGTCCCAGCATGCCCTTTCTGTTCCATCATCGGTGTGCATTCCTGTCCTATATCTAATGTGCCTCTCCTCTGATCCAGGCAGTGATTTCTTGCCTGTCCTTCCCATCTTGAACGTAGCCCAGCCTCCGTGGGGCAGTATTTCTCCCAGACTTAGTGCTGTGCACGCAAAGTTCTTCAACTTCCTTGGCTGTTCCCAGTCCTTCAGAAGTACGCTCTGGTACCCTTAACTCAGCATTATCTTGCAGGTGAATAATTGCAGGTTAAGAGACTTAAGATCTTGGTGTTTCTTCCAGTTAATTGACGGGTTTCAGATGTATTTTTTGAGGTGCTGCACAAAAGATGGCTTCTCCATGTGATTTTGCTTCCATAATTTCTGCCTGGCTGCACAAGAGCCATAGGGGAGCAGCTACTTGTGATCTACCTTTGACAATTGGTGCTTTACTTAAATCGTTGTGGAAGAACACCAGAAGGATTTTGTTCTGGGCTACTGTTAAAGTATTCCTCTCACACAGAAAAGCTGCCTGCCCTTGGCAGTTAGGGAAGGCTCATCTCCCTCAAATTCCCCTGTTCCTACTTCCCCTCCCTTTTGCACAGGCAAATGCAAGAGGCCTCTTTTGAACTACTCAAATATACCTGGGGCTATTCCCCAGCACACCTGTGAGTACTGGTGGTCCTGGGGCAGGCCTCAGTACATGCTTGGAGGAGAGGGCACTGTCCCCTGCTGTGTGCCATGTGAAGTTTGCTAAAGATGGCCTGTTTTGGTTCAATGCAGGGAGAAAAAGGTACTGAATATTTCAAGCAGGCATTTAGATTCACTGGGAGGCTGAGGTGTAAAGTCCTCTGGTACCTACGTGAACCCGCTGCTGTGGGAGGGAGCAAGTGGAGTCAGTCTTGTGTGCTGAAAATTACTAGTGGTTAGGAGGACAAGTTGGCCACCTCCCATCTGTTGTGTTATGCTCTGGGTATTGCACTGAATAATAAGATGTTAGTGGCTTGTGACTGTCAGGAAGTTTGTTATGTCATAAATACTTGAAGTGCTACGTAAAGTCTAGGCAACTTAGTGTGTAGTACTGAAGATGCACTATCATACTGACTTTTCTCCATTTTTTTGGTGTTGTCAAATGAAAATATGTTTACCTTTCTACCACTACAGTCATAAGAACATAAAATATGGAAAGTTTCATAAGCTTTCTCTTTTGGGAATTGTCAGTTCAGCTTTTTTCCAGAATTTCAGTTATTCCTTGCTAACACTTACAGATTAAAGACCAATAACGAGTTTTTCAAGTTCCTCTCAACTGTTTGTAACTTGAATAAAGTTTTAGGTGGAATGCAATGCCTATGCAGAGCTTGTTGCATGATTCCTTAGAATAATCAAACTATAGGCAGAGCAACTGTTTTGTACCACAGTCCAGCAGTTGTTCTGCTGGGAGGGCACAGTTATAAATAGCAAGCAAAAAGCGGATGATGAAAAAAGGAAATTTCTTAGGAATTTTTTATCATAGTTGTTTAATATTCACTTTAGCTTATAGAACTCTAGTTGCTGTTGATTCTAAAAACATAGAGGTTGCTTTCTAAATGTTGGGGTTTGTCAAATGTTTATAAATAATCCTTTTTTTTTTTTTTTTTTAATCTCCAGGAACTCGCAAAGTGAACCTCACATCCTGGCATCATGACAAAGGCCAGGCAAACTTATCAAATATGACATTCAGTGACGGAAAACTAATTGTTAATCAAGATGGCTTTTACTACCTTTATGCCAATATTTGTTTTAGACATCATGAAACTTCAGGAAACTTGACTAAAAGAGGGCTTCAGCTGATGGTGTATGTGATTAAGACAAACCTTAAAATAAGGCGCTTTGATGTGTTGATGAAGGGAGGAAGCACCAAATACTGGTCAGGGAATTCAGAATTTCATTTTTATTCTGTAAATGTAGGAGGGTTTTTTAAATTAAAATCTGGTGAAATGATAAGTATCCAGGTATCAAATCCATTGCTACTGGATTCTTCGCAAGAAGCAACTTATTTTGGAGCATTTAAAGTTAGGGATTTAGATTGAATCTTTCTTTAGTGTGCTGAAAACTGTTTGAGTTTTTAATTGTCCAGAAACAACTTGAAGAACTGAAAATCTTCTGCAACCCAATTACATCTGTATAAGCCATGTATGTCTAAAGACACGTTTTTGTCCCAGGCAGACTCTCCAGCAGGAGTCCTGCAAATATATGGAAGGGCAAAATTACACAGTTCTCCTGATTTAGTCTTAAAGCAGTTTTACTTCATTTGTTTCCACTGGCCTCACTAAAGTCATTGTGCCTTTTGCATTGGTGTAGTTGAAATCAGAACAACTAATATAACTGAGCTTCTGTTTCCGAGTTCTGCCCTGATCACCCTTACTAGTTCTGGTGCAAATGTAGGGCAGGACAGAACTTGGCTCCCAACTTGCATTTAGGGCTCCATTTTGCTTGGGGTTGAGTGTTCTGACCCTGAGACAGCAGAGATTATGAAAGCGTGACTAATCCCATTGCATTTGATGTGGCTTTTCACATGCTGAGTTGGGGCTGATTCTGCTTTGCTGGCTTAGGGTTGGAGAGCTCAGACCATGGCAGAAATGGGTTGGAGAACACCTAGACAGTTCAACTTAACTTCTACCTGATTAAAAGGCCCATTCCAAGAAGGAGGGAGATCATCTTGCAATTCTAAAAAGATAATTACAGTTAAGTTGCACAGTTAATTGCAAATACAGATTGCCAAGCTATGGTGTGCCTTTAAAGTATTACATTGTGCCAGAACCTGCAAAGACGTTTTTTAAACAAAAAGTATGTATTTTTATATTCTGTAATATCTAAAGTTATATTTCAGGTGTAATGTTTTGTGTAAAAAAAAATGTAAATTATATTGTCCTATAGTATTTGATACAAAATATTTAAAATCTCTTGCTGTTTGTATATTTAATGTTTTAAACTGTTTTTATGTACAGACATGTTAAACTGGTGCACTTTTTAATCCCAATGGGAAAAAATGCAGCTATAAGAGGTTGTTTGCAATTAGCAAATGTAATATATATCTTTGTTCTTCTTAACTTAATAGATTTCTTTTTAACTTGTCAGTATTAAGGGAGGTGAAATCACACCAATGGCATGAGTAATTACACCAGAATGCTGGTCACTGGGTACCTTTCAAACCTGGAGGGTAATTAAGCTGGCATTATGTAAAAATGAAATTAAAAAAATTAATGCATAATAAGCCCCAGAAATGTATTAGGGGTATTTATAGTTACTGAACAGGCATATTTTCCTACAACAAAATCTGCAAGTATTACATTCTGCAATTGAACAGTAACTTTTTTAGCTTAGTTTCCTGAAAAAGTTAAGCTTATGTCATTGCACTGCCTGTTCTTGTCTCCCACTGTAGCTTTCAAAACTCTGCACCCTCCTGCCAGCTTTGGCAGATGAATGGCAGAGTTAAGAGATATTCTTGCAGGTTTTATGAGGACAGACAGCTGAGAACAACTCAGCCATTTATACATTATTTGTCAGTGGCTGGCCACTGCTCATTTTAGCCAAGAGATTAACTGGGGAGACTCCTGTAATGAGAGTTGTTGCTTGTATAGTGCTTGGCCAAAGAGGTGAGTGGATGGAATCCGAGGGTGGGTATAGGGGCCATAGGGGAGGACTGCAGATACTGAGGTGATATTTAGAGCACATCTGGACAGGGGACAGCAACTTGTTGGGGTAGGGAGTGAGGGAGGGTTTTGAAGTGTTTGTGTGCTCTATGGATCACGTGGGGAAAGCCCACTATTTATCGCAGTAGGAATCCAATCTTCTGTAGGAATTGGGGCTTCATACAAATCCTCAGGCTTTTAAAAAGTTTTTTTCTGGTTAAGTGAACTGAGTTGAATTCAAGCAATTATTTTATACTGTATAATAAACATTTCTTTTTAATGTTAATATTGTTTTCTTACAAAATATATTTCTAAGAAAAAAAACCTTTGTGATTTCTTTATTTTTGTGTTTACCCGTATTTCTTGTGCAGCTTTGATAATTCTATTCAGATTTCAGAATGTGCAGGCTGGGTGTGGTGTAACTCAAGAAAAATGAGGCATAAATCAACTATTTTGAGACAATTACTACAACTTTTATGGAGTTTTGATTTGGCTTCAGATCTACATACACCACTTTCAAGTCAGGGTACGTCTTTAGGGGCTGGAAATTCAGCTGAAAATGAGGACTTCCCATTTATGTTTCACATCACACAGTTGTCAGTTCTAAACAAGAAATGATTGAGGAATCTGGTGCTCTTGTTTTTTAATTTCAGGAGCTACAGGTCACGATCATTTTTTCCACTATAGACATGTCCTGTGGCAGACTGGGAGAAAAATGTCTATTCCATGTCTGCTCTGGGGGTTTAAGTCACCCTCTGGGGAGCTAGAAATGGGAGTTCAAGTGATTTGAAAGTAAAGTTAGGCTTGTTAGCTGACTTTAGCAAATACTCTGCCCACGGATGCTGTGATATGAAGGAGGGGAGCCACGAGTACTAAAGGTTACCTGAATGACAGTGGCTGTCGGCTGTCAGTGTGTTCTGGAGAATATCACAGGAGCTGTAACATCTGTTGAACCCCTGAGCACACACTTGTTGGTTGCCTGTGCATCCTAAGCCACCAGAGTTAGAAGAGGGCTCCTGAGGCACAGCTTTAGCATGCATGTTCTCATTAGGAGGGCTGTAAGCATCTAAATTTTACAATGCAATATGAGGTTTTAAATTTCCCTTGTGTGACAACTTTGAAGCCTAAATGGTTTGAGGGTTGTGGTGGGTTTTGTTTTTTTTCTTCCTTAGCATCTTCCGGCTGCAAGTTGTCCAGTCATGTGATGAACCAAGTGGGAGGGTTGTGATAATGTCCTTGTGGAGCTTTATAGGTTACTGTGGGAGTAACAATTAGAAGCCAGGCCCTTCGTCTGCTCTCTACAAAATAGAAATCAAATAAGAGATCTCATTATTCTTCCTGTCATGCCCTGGTACCTTCTTAGCCTTTATCCATTCAAAAGGAAGCAGGAAGCTCCATGCAGAGCTCTAGGTACAGTATGACTTTGCTTTTTATATCAGAGCAGCCACAGACTGAAATGCTTCAGTGGTGTCATTTGAGGCAACCTGGGCATGTATTCCAAGATGATGAAACCTTCCTGCTCTACCACTGACCTTCCTAAAACCAAGTCTTCTCCCAGAAGTGTCCATTCTTTTGCATCTGCTTCATTTATTTGATTGCTTCATCACAACACAATTAATGAAAAGAGTGAATTAATCAATTAATGGAGAGAGTTACCTTGAGAAGAAGGTGATGTGCTCTAGGCCAAGAAAAGTACCTGTGACTCTTACTTTATAATCTTCAAAAGATAATTTTGGTCTGTGGATAGACGGCGATTATTTGCTGAAAATTGAAGTTATAAAAATCTTACTTGGAAGTAGTTTATTTGCAATTCAGGGTATTTGTGAGCATGTAAACATCTGTATATTCTTACCATGTTCTTGCTAAGTTAGTTTTTATACATGGGGTTACGACTGCATATTTTGGCACCTGGGTACTCCTCCCCCCGCCTTCCCAAGCTCACTCTAGCCAGTGGCTGTTTCTTTTTCTGTCTATCCCACTTCCTTTTCTCTGGCTCCTTCCAGCTGCCAGTGTGTTCTGCTTACCCCACTCTTACTGACTTACAGCTCCTTTTCCTAGTGGTAGCAACAGCCTTGGGTCAGATCTAGGTATACTCCCCCTTTTTTGGCCCACTTTCAGGTAGCTTTGCTGTGCCTTTGCATGGAAAGAACAAGAAGATTTTTGAACCATTGGTGCAAGGACTGATCTGGATAGGAATGATGAAAAGTAGTTGGAGAATAAGGAACCAGCAGGTTGGGGACACAAAGCAGTCCATGCTTACCTTTGGTTTGATGTACCAGCTTTGGAGGGCTCCAAACAATGTTTGTGTTCTGCTGTTAAAAAAATTAGTCTGCAGCAGAATTTCACATACATGCCTATGTGCAGCATTTTGCTGTGGTCATTGGAAAAAAATCACACCTAAACCAGAAAATGCTCTTGCATACACAGGCAATTTCTTGTCCTTTCTCCCTCCCTGCATTGGTGTCTTGTCCAGTAGTTCCTGGTTGCTGTATTTGGGATCACAACCTGCAGACTTTGCCAGATGTTTATTTGTGTTCTAGCTCACTGTGGTCTGACCCTGTAGATCCCATACCTTTGCCTAATGTCTCCATTTGTGACTAGCTCCAAAGCAAAGCTCAGTCATGGAAAGCTGAGAAACCTGTGTCGGCTTGAGATTGTTTGAATCAGATTTCAAAAACTTCTTGGCAACTTCAGATGTTTTCTTTTTTCTGCTTTTTTTTTAGCCTTAAGTCTGAATGTGCTGGTACTTCTAGCTGTGTTTCCAAGGAAATATTTGTGTTGGGGTGGAGGTGAGGGGTTGGGTATCTTTGATTTACTGCTGTCTGTTCACAATCCATTTTATGAAGTTTAGGGAGGGCATATTTTCCTTCCATTTGTTCAGCACTTGTGAACATGTGCCATTTTACTGCCTGCTCTCTTGTGTCACACTGCTTTTCCCCAGACTGCACATCACCAAATGCCAATCAATTTATGCTTGGCTGTGACAGAAGACAAGCAGGAACTCCAATTGCTTTCAGCTCCCTACATGCTGCAAGTCACAAAATGATAGATTCATTTTCCCAGCCTTCTGGATCTTGATTCATTCACTGCATGAGGAATCCCTGGTTGTTCTTTTAGTAGAGGATGCCAGAATGCTCCTTTGGCTATGGAGGTACTATTATGTCTTCATAATGGAGCTGCTTCCTCGTCCTGTAGGTTCCAAACTCCCTCAGTCTCCATCTGTATTATCAGGTGTGAATAAGGATGCCTGGTGGGTGGCTTTGGGGACCTCAGCTCCTTACGGGGAAGATTCACAAATAGGATCTCCTCTCCCTGTCCCCTCCACCACAGGTGATGGATTTTGGAGCACTGAAACATGATCACATGGCAAATAACTTTTTGGGAACTTAAGATACTCTCTTGTACATAATTTTTTTACCTCATATCCCACCCGTTGGAAGGATTTTAACCTACTCTTTGCTGTTTTTTGGGATAGGTGTAATGTTTGGAATTTTTTTCCTTACTGTGTCACAAAAGAACACCAGATGCCACAATCACAACCCTCCATGGACATCATAGATAAAATCAGTTCACCACAGATGTTAGCTGTGAATGCAGAGCAGAGCAGACCTTCCTTGCTTGTCCACAGTTTACTGCTGTGCTGCTCTGATCCCAGTGTGGGCTCTCCACCCTGCTGGCATCCCAGGGAGCTAATGTGCAGCAAATGGTGTAACCTGTATGTGCTTACTCTGCCTTCTGGGAGCTAATAACTAATGACACTGCTTTAGTTAGCAACCATTTGGAGATTGACTACTCTTTTTCTGTGTAAACATCTCCCAGATATAAAGTTTTCTGTGTTGCATAGAAGTTTGACCAGCTCCCTGCTTGACCTGTAGCTTTTTTGCAATGTTAGTGTTGCTAAATGTCTTTTTTTTTTTTTCTGCAGTGCAGTATCACATGCAGTGATACATCTAAAACAAAACAAGGTCCATCTGGTTTAATGTTTTATCACTCATCATGGCTCCAGATCTTTGCTCTGGGAAAACATCTGCAGTTCTGGAAATGCATAGTTAGGTTATTTCTGTCCTGCTAACTGGAAGAGGGCTGGAGTTACGAGGCACTGAGTGGTGAACAGCCTTGCAGCTTAAGCCAGCTTCCCTCTTAAGCAGAAGATCCTACCAAGATGCAACCCACTAAGTTGTGTTTTTATCACATGAAACTGAGCATATGTGCTGCACACCCCAGGACCTGACAGAGCGGGCTCCTCCAAGCAGGTCAAACAGGGCTGGTGTGAGAGCTAAAATAAACCCATGTAGGCAGCAAAGGTCCTGGACTGAACTTCTTTTTTTTTTTTTTTTATCACTGTCAGTAGAGAGTAATAAATTAGACAATAATCTGGTAGCTCAACTTATTTTAAATTTGTTTACTATTTCCTGAAAGCAATTGTTGAACTTACCACCTATTGTCACCTGTAAATGTATAATTGAATTACTACTTATGTGAATCTGCATTTTCTCTCAAATCTAACAGTTCAATCATACCACTATGTATAAAGAGATAATTTTCTTTAAACCTCATAAGTCTTATTGTATATGTATATAATAGTATTATGATTAGTATTTTCCACTCACAAATGTGTTGGACTGCAGTCCACCATTCTGCTTCCTGTAGCACTTTATGCTACTCCTGCTTTGTTATCTGGATATTTTTTCAGTTTGGCTTAAAATTACATTTAAAAAACATTTTTTTTCCCAAAATATGAGCCAAATAGAAATGCGCCATGATTTATTTGAAAATATCTAAACAAATTTCCTCAATTTTGCTCTTGTCCTCTGGTATATGCCATCTGCACACTTGCAGAATTTTGCTGATGTGTGAGACTGTGGAACAAAGCAGCTCACATAAAAAAGATAATTGAGAACTCTATTGGCCCAGCTGTGCTGTGAGACTTGCTGAATGTGAAAAATTCCTCCCAAATACATAAATTGCTTGTTACAATTCATTCAGTTTTATTAATCCTGGTTAATATTGCACTGGTAAGAAAGGGCTTAGCTTCCCACTTTTAAATCAGTGGATGTTTTCATGCTGACATCAATAACATTATTATAAATAGTTTTATATGAGACAGTTTCTTTTTAACCCTTCTTTAGATGGTCACTATTTTAATATACGCTATATATATATTTAATATTTGTCACTGTGTAGTAAAAACTACTTTAATACAAAGTAACAATGCAAATAATGTTTCTTCTATTATATCTATTTCAAATATAGCATCTACAGTCTACATGTAACTGAGAATAATACAGCCTTGAGAATAATATTTGCTCATTGGTGACATATATTATTTTTGTATCTATTGTAAGATCTGTCACGAATAAAGATTATTAACTTATTTGGGCATTTTTGTGCCTATGTTAAAAGGATGATTACAAATGACTTTGACAACATCTATAACAAATGAATAGGTGGTGGAAATGTCTTTGATCACCAAATGTCCAGAGTGACCCATCTTTAGCCAGCATCCCAGCCAGGAACAGGAACAAGGGCTTCTAGTTGCTCTATGCCAAGTTTTGAGGCCATAATCTAAAGAGGGAGAAGTGATGTAACACACCTCTCTTGCCAGAGATTTTCACACTTCCATATCTAAGGTGCTTATGTGATGTGTGTAAAACACAACCCAGACAGAAATTCTGCCTGAGTGGTAAGGGGGCTCTTTTTGTTCTACTTGTGTTGTTTTTGCCAGGTATTGATGATGCTTACAAAACTGAAAGGTGGCCAACTGAGGAGGCTCCAGTCAGCATCCGCTGCTCCTCTTGTGAGCCAAATGCCTGGGAGCACAGATGGCCTTTATGACCATTATGGGCTGGAGACACATTCAATGAAAAGTAATTTAAGTTCTTACAGAAAAAGAAAAAGTATACGAATGTGGGTTTGTTCCCAACACGAGACAGTCTGAATCAACAATGGGAATGGGCCGGTTACCAAAGAGTCTGCTGGAGCAAGTTCCCGCTGCCAGGGCAGGATCTCCTCTCCCTCTTGGCCATTAGAGGGAAGAAAAAATAACAGACTATAACAGCCACTAAAATAAGGACCAACACCAAGAATGTACCATGGGTTTAATACCAGCTCCTCCTCTCAAAGTAATTATAGTTGATGTTGCCCAATGGTTACCGATGAACTATCTTTCATCGTGGGCTTTTGTTTGGAGTCAGTAGTTTGGGTTGAACATCAAGACCAGCACACGCTTCTCACGGAGAGTAAAACAGGACTGAAGGTGACAGGGAGTGTCATGCTGCTTCAGCCATGGAAACAGGCAGCCAAGTTTGGGCTAGACCAAAACCCTTCCTACATGTTTGTTTCACATTATATAACCTTTACCCAAAAGTTCACCACAGCACTAATTTTAAAGTGAGAAAAGACCAGGCTAAACGAAATACTGGTATTTCTCATATTATCAACTCCTGCGTACTCGGAAATGTGGTATTTGCTAAAAAAGTATTGGTAAACTCAAAAGTTTTCTTTGAATTTCATGATGTGACCTAGATTTAGGTGATGCAAATAACCCTTTCAATACCACTCTCACCTAACTCACTCCTGCTTATGTGCAAAGGATATGACACGTAACCATCCCCATGACTCCCCCATACTCGTGTTTGTAGGGCTTTAACTTTTCTTAACAGGAAAATTAACTCAGCGTGTGTCTCTGAAGGCTCAAATTCTGCATAACTCCTAAACTTCAGTGCTGCATGTTTTGGTGTTTCTTCTGCTGTAGAAGTGAGATGCCTGGCTCATCACTCCAAAGCCACTGATGTGATGGATGTGATCATGTGTATCTTTCAATATATTTTGATTAAAGTATATTCACTCCCTTGGTTAAATAATACAAACGTTTCTCTGTAATATTTATCCTCTTGTTCATCTGTTAGGATGGGACAATGAGCACTGCTCTCAGGTATTTACAGTATTTAAGGCAGAACCTCATTTAATGCAGTGAAAAGTTTGGAAAAGTAGTGGGAAACCAAGTGGAGATCTCTGCAAATAGTCATCAGCAGTTAGGACAAACTCTTTTGTTAGAGCTATGATATGCTCTGCTAGAATCACAGCATTTAAGAGAAAAACTGCTTCCAGAAAAGCTGCCAGACCGTTTCTGTGTGGAAGACCTACCCTCACTATCTTTGCTTTCAAGGGTGCATATTCTTCTATTTTGCACATGGTCAGAACTGCCCCCATCTGAGTGACTCCTCCTAATCCAGGTAGAGATGTAAAGTGAATGCATGCCAGTGCTCTCTGCCCCAGAGGAAATAGGCCAACTGCTGTGCTAACATCAAGCCACAAATAAATCCAGGCTCTGTGTAAAACAGTATATTTGCTCAAGGTTCAGAGGTGCTCAAATACTCAGCTGTGAAGTAGGGAGACCAGAAAAGCGAGGAAATATTTTCCTCCCTCATTGCATATTGTTTGTGTGAGAAGGAAAAAATTGGCAGCTGTATCCTACCCACACCACACCATGTTTCTCCCAGGTTGTTCCCATGTCAGCAGCGCCACTCCTTGTGCTCAAGCTTCTCAACCACAGGGCTACCCAGCTGTGCCTTCAACAGTGAAGTGGTCTTTAGCTGGCCTTTAGATGACCACCCTTTGCAGGGATCTCAAGAAGAGCCCTCAGGCCTTTTTTTATCATCGGGGCTAAATCTAGGATATCAAGTACCTCTAAATTTCTTTTTTTTTTTTGTCCTGAGCTTTCTAAATTAGGCAATGCTGTTAAGTTTTCAGGGGGCAGATTAAAAGGTGTAATGATTCAAGGTGACAGTCCAACTCACTTTTCATGAAGAAAAAGAATCCCAGATTTTACAATGCTGAGTTCAATGGGTGCAGGCTACCTGTAAAACTAGGTCACATCTTCAAGCTGTAACTTAAACTAGGTCATACTTTCTGACTGGTGAAGAGGGGGAGTTTGAGTTTCAAAATCTCGTAAATTATCATTTCCTGGAAAAGACCCAACGTGATGAAGTGCTATCCAAAAATCAACCAAGCCAGCTTGACACATAAGAGGAAGTTCATAAAACATCACTTTATCTTCCTCTGCTTCATGAAAATGTATTTCCTTTTCAAAATAATTGGTGGTGCAAACATTGATGCTGCTTGTGGTTTTAGCTGCGTAATATAAAGTTTTCTGAGCAGGAACATTCAACACAGACTTTTCTGGTTCCATTCCTATAAATTGCATAAGTAAGGCGGAGGTTTGCTCTGACAAGTTTGAAAGTCGCCTGGGTTTGCGGGGGTCAGAGGAGAAATCTAGAGCTTTCTAAATTCACCAATGAAACATTTTAACATTAATAATCCCCACAATACCATGCAAAGTAGATAGCTCTTGGAAATTATGCATAAAAACTAGAATACTCAGTGGGTTCTTTAGACTCACTAATGGGAGAAGCAGCTCCCCACATCTGTGGAATCAACTGACCAAAACCAACTCTTCTGACCATTTGACATATCTGTGCTGATTCTTGCAAGCATTGATTTCTGCGTGGGGAAGGGTTGATATCTGCAGGTTCTTCTTAACATTCCCAGTGAGTCCTAACTCAGTGTCATAGCAAACAGTAACTGGGACATTATTTAGGATCATGAATAATGCACTTGGCCAAAAGTATGTGAATACAGAGTAACAACTGCAATGACTGATCTGTCTGAGATTTTTGAAGCTGTACTCAAGGGTTTAGCTACTGATTTTCCTGAGAGCTGAGCACTGAAATTCTTTCACCGTCCCAGAAAAACCCAGTCCTCCGAATTTTCCTGTCTGCTGTGTGCAATGAGAAGGGTCCATACTGTAAGGACTGTAGGGAAGGATGAGCAATGCTGGGATGGATGTTGAGCAGAGATAAAACAGCTGCATTTTCCTCAAATAGGACCTTTGTCTAGCCCCAGTCTGGTGGGGAAAGACCCCTCTTGAGTCTAAATCCTCACTGACTTGCATGACAATACACGTCTCTCCTCTGCTCAGGGTCCTCGGGAAACCCTGCAGCCAGCAGGCTTGAGAAAGCATGCCAGGGACTTTTGCTGCCTTCGTTTTCTCTCCCTATGTTGACTGCTTGCTCACATCTTGCTCCTTGTGGCATATCTGCCACCCACTTCTGCTCAGCTCAAGGTCCTCCTCTCCTCCATACCTTGTCCCTCTCCCTCTTGCTTAGCTTGACTGTCCCACAGCAACCCCTTTCCCACCCTTCAGAAGCTCTGCATCCATTTGGCATGGAAAGTCTTTGCCGCAATGATTTCTTTTTCAGTTTGCATCTGCTGTGAGTCCTATATGCCTCCACCAATGCCCAAAGGACAGAGACTGCTTCCTAGTGCCTGTATAACCCCTGGTCTGGTGAGCTCCTTGGTTAATCCTTCAGCTTCAGTGTAATAATTGTGATCAAAGATAACTCTGTCTTACATGGAGTTGAAATAACTTGTCCCAGTGGGTCAGTCAATGAGCCAAGTGGGGGTTTTTTGACCCCTATTTGTACACACTGGAAAGCTTTCCCTCTTTGCAGCACAGACAGCACAGCACACATCCCTCCAAGGGAGGTGGGGGTTATTCATCCTCCTCTTTTCTTCCCCAGCATTAGTGCACTGATTAGGAGGACTAAGAACTTGTGTCCTCTCAGGGTCCCTCTATCTCTTTTGTTTAAGGAGATGTTAGCCCCACTTCTCCAGCGACTATCCCTGGGAAGACCTTTCCTCCTTCTCTTGTTTTGTGTCTAAAATCTAAATACTCTAAGATCAAAGCAGACTTATATTTCCTACCAGTCTTCTCCTTACCCCAAAACAGCCAAGTTCCCCAAATGATGTACTATAAAGGGATCAGATTTAGGGACCTTCTTTTTGCACAGTGCGTTAGCAGCTGCTTCTCAGCAAGCAAGGGGTAGATACTGAGATATTTGCAGTTTCTCATTTGGCCTCAGTTGCAGAACCAAAGGAAATATCTGCATTATGCAGGATCTATGCTGCTTATTGTACTCTGGGCCAGCATCCACAGTGCTAAAACTGCACCAGAAATCAGCCACTGGCAGACTGGAGTGGTATAACACAGCAAGGCAGCTGCACTACCTAGAATTTCCTCTTCATTTGAAATACATCACAAGAAATCTAAAGCAGGAAATGGGTTATCTGGTAAAATTTCAAATGATGCTGTTATCTGGTATAACCTCAGCACATGCTAGAATTCACCGCCTGCCTTCTAGTCCCAAAAATCAGTTCAATTGTGTTGAGCTGCTACTCATTTGATTTCTCCTAGTAAAGGTACAGACATTCACACTCTGCTCTACATCATTATCTGTGGGTTATTTCTCCAAAACGCCACTTTCACCTAGAAGCTGAAATTCTCAAGATATCAATGCAAATTAGGCAGTAGGGTTATGATTAAATACATACATATATACATATGTGTGTGTCTTCTTAAATGTTTTCTAGATATATGTTCACAAATGAGAATTTTCACTGCTGAACTAACTGTTAATTTTGTTTCCCTAGAACCTCAGCAGCATGAATTGCTCCAAGAAAATTCTTGTGCTGGCTGATAAAACACATCCCTAATAAATGTTTAAGCATTATGATGTCAGAGAAACACTGCCATTAACTGCTTAGATAAAATGGACTGCCACTAGTAAGGCACAATGGTCCTTAGCCTTTGGAGTGCCAGTCATGTAAGGATTAGGTTTCTGAGACATTTTTAATCCCATTTTAAATCTTTATACTGCTATAGCTGTCCAGGTAGACCTGTTTTCTCCTGGTGGGTGCAGCTTTCAGTATGAGTGGCAATCCCAGGTTTCTGGGATCACCCCACGGATGCCTGCCTTCCAGGAGCAGCGGCACAAGTTGTCATGAGTAGGGGAGAACAGGCTACTGCTGTGCTCCCAGAAGGTGAGAGCCCAGAGGGAGACATCACGTCTTCCAGTGACGAAAGGAGTAAGGAGGACTCAGAAGGTGCTGTGAATTCCCCTGGTCAATAGACGTCTCGGAGTGATCTGAAGCATATCCTGGTCTGTGCCAAAGGATATGGCTGTGCTACTACATAAAAGAGGAGCAGGACGAAAGTTCAAGCACAGGCTGCCACGCTTTGTGTGCTGTCTGGCTGTGGCTCTGCTGTTTGCTGCTGCAGCCCTGCTCTTCACAGGGCAGAGTTGTCTGCAGGATGGCCTGGAGCCCACCTGCGGGCTTGGCCTCACACTCTTCCCTGGAAATCTTCTCTGTAGCAATGTGGCCTGAAGGACTCGGCAGAAGCAACTTGTGGTCATCCTGGCCTGGAAACTGATGGTTCCTCAGAAGGAAAGCCTTTGGATTAAAAAAAAATATATATATAAAACAACAAAACGTGTGAAGTAGAGGTGGAAATTACAAAAGAGATTTCAAGAATCAAAGCAACCTCACAGGGAATGTTTCTGGCTGCTCATTTTAAGGCTCCTATTAGTGCGTGTCAGGTGAAATCAGCTGGCAGTTTCCATGTTGCTTGGGGGTAGGAGGAGCAAGGACTTGTCCCCACAGCGCTGAAAGCTATAGCAGGGTCTGCCCACCTTTCCCTCCTGCCCAGTGGTTGGAGATGTGTTGAGCAGGACCCAGCAAGGCAGAAGGGTGAAGAACTTAGCTTTCCTTGCTGGACATGTAAGAAGAGCCGACTGGAAAGCAAAGAAGATGGAAGTGGCCTTTAGCTTCCCCCTTGGCTGGTTTTGGCTGATTTGACTTTTTGCCACTGTGAAACACAGCTGAAAGAGCTTTCCAAACCAGCAGCTGGGCTGCTGTCTGCTCAATTTGCTTGACGGAATATGAAAACCCTTTTGAGCAAAATTGAAAATTTTCTCATGCAAAATTGCCTCTTTTTTGGTGAGAACAATGTTATTTTCCCACTAAAATAATTCCAGCCATCTCTGTGTTATTGGTGCGAGGCTGATGTATTAAACTGTGAAGCAAGAACTCTGTATGTGGTGGATCTCTCGAGCATGTGTAAGTCCAGAGAGTCAGGACTATTCAAGCTCATTTGCTCCTTTTTGCCTTTCACGCTGGTTTCAATCATACTTCCCCCTGTCATGTTCTCACAGTGTCTTTATCTTCTTTCCTGACAGCCTGTCTCTGTTCCCCCCTTTCTTATATCCCCTTTTGACATTTGAGCTTGGCATTTCCCTGTTCAACCAGGCTGGCCCCTCCTGCTGTATTGTTGCCACGTGCTCCGTCCTGCCCATTGGCGTGGAATATTATTCTGCTCCAAAGTGGTTTTTCACAGCCAGCTCTCCTGGGATCTATGAACAACCTTCCATAAGATCCTGCCTACTACTGCCCTGAAAAAAAAGTTGTTGTCCACTCTCCTTCCATTCATAATAAGTTTTTGCACCACTTGTCTTCCTTACTTCCCTAAGGGTCATAGGCTCTACCAGCTCATGGTCCCAACAGGCAAGGGTGCTATCAGTTATCACATCCTTACTTATTTGTCTATTGCCCACGAGCAGCTGAACACCTCCCTAGATGTCCTGCCTGTTAAAATTGCTCTCAGCACATCCCAGAAAACTCCTGGCTTGCCTGAGCCCCCCAGCAGATGCTGGAGTGGGTAAACTCCACCTTGAGAACCAGAGCTTGAGACAAGATAATTCAACCAGTTGTTCAAAGAAGGTACCACCTCTTCTTGACCAGGCAATCTGTAGCAGATGCCTGATGCAGCATCCCCCTGGCTGACCCTGGGCCTTCAACATAACAGTAATATAGACAAGAACAACTTGAAAATGTGTCCATGCCAAATGGTGTCAAACAATGTATTCTTGTCACCAGAAAGCAACTGGATACAACATTTATTATTGAGAACCAATTTGAATAAAATACTTTGCACACAGAAACAATGCATGCAAGCCACTGAAGAGTCTGCAGATGAGAAAGATAATGATTTATTCTTGAGCGTACACCAGTTCTAATGAAATTTTGATTCCATTGACTATGAACTCAAGTCAGGTTGGCAAACACACAAACCCTGAATTTAATCAGGCCTTTTACTGTTTGCAAAGCAGCAAATGATATGCTTGGTAAGCAGAGTAGGCAGATCTGTGTGCTGATCTCTCTGCAATGTGCGACATGTGCCATGCACAACTGGGCTGTGGCCACTGCTGCCAAACTCCTCTGCGTAAGAGAACGGAGCTTATCAATTTACAGAAATAAAGAGAGCACACCAGACTTCAAACTTTCTGTATCCTTGGGAGAATATTAACAAATTCAGCATCTGATGATGGTAAGAAGAAAAATGTAGAGCAGAACAGTGTTAGCTGGAGAAAGCTAATCTGAAACGAGAATCATCACCCAGAACATAGTTAAGGTAAAGAATTGCAGTGGGAATCTGGAGATCTCAGAATTAAATGGGTTTGGTTTGGACCCCTGTCCAATTCATTGTGCTTTATAGTCTAATTGTCCTTTCCCCAAGATTATCACTTTCTGTGTAGGTCTTCCCTAGAGAGACGTTAAGCAGTAGTACCTTTATCTGGAAATGTATCAGAGTAAACTGCCTTCCCACCACAGAGCTGGGCAGGAAAAAGAAAGGAGAGAGAGCACAGAGACAGGAGACATACAGGAATGTGTCTGTCAAAGAAACCTGGGTGTTGTACAGCTGAACCTCAGAGACAACAAACCCCACTAATTTCTGAAACTTTAGGAGCCTAAACATCATTAAAAATCTGTGCAAAAAAGAAATTGTTTTCCTTCCCCCTTCAGCCTGAGCTCAGGTGTTGTCTGCCTGTCTGTATTCTTCAGTTCCTGACTGCAACAGTAATGGCTTCAAGTGTCAGCACTTCTTCTGTCTCTGAATATTCTGCCTTATTTTCCTTGCTTACTCTGGTGAATCCAGGGGCAGGACTGCAGCGTCTACTCAACGCTATAGGATTTAGTGCCATGTCTCCAAGGAAGTGAGGGAAGGAGCTCCAGGGCTTGACCTTCTGATCTCATAGTGTACTGAAGTCATGCAGAATCAATGAATAATATGCTTTGAGAGGTTATGTTAATCAGGACTAAACACAGCCATAATCAATGATCACACTGCCCAGTTTGGGTACAAGTTATTATTTAACTTTTACCTGGAAGCAGATTGACTGGTGTCCTACCTCCTTATACAGTCCCTTCTTGGCCAGAGTGCTCCTGCATGTTTCAAGAACAGCCTAATCCCTTGTTATTATCCAGGGAGTTGATTGCTTGCTTACAACCAGCCCTGATGCAGCCATAATGGTGATGACTGTAATGGACACATACCCCTGGTAAGGGCAGCACTTTTCTATCATCCTGTAGTTAGTCCTTAACCTTGTATAACTCTTTCTATGGGTATCTTTTTAGAAAAGTGTGACTGAACATCCAATCTTCTTTCAAAGCTGGATCAGATTCTCAGAGGAGTTTTGAGCACCTGACTCATACAAATGGGAATATAATTACACCTGAAAACCTATGAAATTTGTTGTGGCATTCAGAAAATGTTAAGGCAGTGCCTGAGACACAGAGGTGGTGGTGGTTATGGTTTGGAAGGCTTGTTCTGATGGGGCTGGAGCTCGTTTTAAGCTCTCCTGCTCACAGCAATGTGTTGTAATAATCAATCCCAGCAGTAGTGGAAGTGTGGATCACAGAGGGAAAGCCTGTATCAGTCAGGAGGACAATTACTTACACAGGAGCCATTAAAAAACCCGTCCCAGAAGTCTTCATCCTGGTATTGCTTGTAATCCGTTTGGACATCATGTTGGTAAAATACGGAGCTCCTGCCCCTTACAGAAATGAAAACACTGCATTTCTACTTTACTCCCACTTTCCTTGTGTTTCAAAACACAAAAATTCACAAGAAATATTCAGCCATCCATCTGTCTTGATAGGATTTACATCCAGCAGGGACATGCCACGGGCAGTCTCAGAAACAGGCATTGTTCTGCACCTCATGCTGCTGGAGCCTGGGATGCCACAGCAGAGAAGTGATCAGCTGCAGGAACCTGGATGGAGACTTTCAGGCTTTGAGTCCCTCTCACTGCCTCTCAAGAGACAATAAAGCTGATACCCTAAAGTCACCTGCCACATGGATATGTGCATATGCACATTCCCGTATAACATTCGTACCTTACTTTATCTGGAATTTAATATATGTGGAGTTTAAGCGGTGCCCAAAAGATGGCACTGTTTATTTGTGCTTTTTTCATTCTTAATTGCGTACCCTCTTCTAGTCTGGCTTATCATCTGACAAAATTAAGACAGGACTTACATACTCTATAGAGAAAAGCAGTACAAATCAAACTATTGCTGCAGCATGATCTTTCCTGTAAGCTTTAATGTGCAATATTTTAATGGAAATGGGCATATTGACGCTGCTTAGAACTATAACTACAAAGCAGTTGCCCTTTTATTTCCATCTAGTGTTTTCACTGTAGATGTTTCAAACTCATACATTTCATTTAATGCCTGATGAATGAAGGATGTGCTTCAATCATTTCAAAAGAGAAAGAATTATTGACAAGAGATGGATCAGAACCAGAGTTGTGCCTTGAAGGTCCCTGAAAGCTAGCCTAAACATCACTGCCTGTGCAGTAATTATCATCTGTATGCACTGAAAAAATCCCGACAAATGCCAAATAGCATGACAGCCAAATTACAGTTAATCAGTTGCCCACATTTCTCGTGAAACGGCTAAATCCCGAGTCCTACCTTAACAGCTTGCTGCAGCCATAGAACAAGAGCAAATGTGGAAATACAGTTTACCTTGCAGCAATGAATTTAATGAAAGGTTTGCTGGTAATCATAGCAAATGACAACATTAATCCCCATATCAGCTGTCAGGTTTCTCCAGGTCTTTAAAACTAGAAGGTGTGCCAAACAAGATGTAATAACAAAACTAGTATTACTAAGACCTATGATAATGCCTTATTTTATTAAATCAAAGCTCTTTGCAGTCTCAACATGGGAGTCACTTGACCTGGGACTGACATCTAGGCATTTCCAAGGTAACAA
The DNA here is from genome assembly GCF_000738735.6 of Corvus cornix cornix. NCBI lineage: Eukaryota > Metazoa > Chordata > Aves > Passeriformes > Corvidae > Corvus > Corvus cornix. The sequence goes on along the minus strand of NC_046332.1, from coordinate 57,005,650 downwards.
ACTTCAGCTGTCAGAATACCTGACAGATGGCTATGGTGGCTTTTGACGTCATGTTTCCCCAGTCCAGCTTTACATTAAGATACTTGTGGCTGCTGTATGAAACCAGAGGGTACCAACCAGTGATGGCCTGATGGGAAGACAAACTCCATTGCCTCCATCCCTTGCCAGAGCCTCCCTTAGGCCTGGTACCTCCTGCACTGGGTATAGCTGCTCAATGGAGGTAAGGACAGAGAAAATCTGCCTTGCTGCTGCTCTCTAGGCTGCAGAGCACCAGTCCAGGAGTCAGCTGAACAAATACCCCTCAGACATAAACCTTGAGGCTAGACAGGTCTAAGTGGGTCATAGCTACAGCTGTACAAACATCTTTCTGGTCTCTCAGACCTCCATGGAGTTTCCATGAGGAGAAACCTGCCTGTCCAAAATACATTTATTCATCATCTGTGTCCTCTTCTTCACTCTTCTGTCCATAATATTTCCTGCTTGCCTTTGCTTCTGACTCCACACTTGCTTGGTGCTATGTGTACATGGATTTTCAAGAAGTGTGGTGGGCTCAGATATGCAGAACTAAGACACATGGCTGATAAAACCAGCCTCCTCTGAAGCCGTGTGTGAACAGAGAGAAGGCTTTGCTCTGTTGATTGCCTCGTTGGATGGACCTTGCTTTCCAGGGTCAGGTGCCCATCAGGCTGCATGTGAAGTAGAAGATGAAAGGCAGGCAACAGAGGCAGGTTATCTTAAACTCCACCTCTCTTCTGACTGGGGGGCTTGTGAGCAACTCTGAGACAAGGAGACTGCCTGAGTAAAGCTTGCTTCTGAGTCCATCCTCAGCATGAAGATGTTTGCAGCTGTCCTTCCTCAGGAAGAGTCTTATCCACCAAGCAAGGAGTAGGAGACAACCACCCTGCTGAAAAGCCTTTAAAAAAGATGAGACATTCAAGCCTCAGGGGTTTAGCTCTCATCCACAGTGAACTGTGAGCTCACTCTGGCAGCTCACAAGGTCAATGAGCCCCAAAACACAAAACTCTGGGTCCTAGAAGCCACGTCAGCAACCAGAACATTCAAGTCTGATTATTCAGGCTTTAGTTCCAAGGGTCCTTGTATTGCATGTGTTTGGATTCAAGCATCTGTTTTGTTTTGCTTGTTTGTTTTAACCAGGTCTTTTCTAAGCGGATGTTCCCGGTCTGTCCCACAATGCTTACACCCATTGTTGGGGTGCTCGGCTTTTGCAAAGGGCTGTCCATGCTGTGTTTATTTGTACTTTCAATTAAATACATAGAGGATGCCAAAAGAGTTGAAGTTTGGGTTACATCAAAATGCTCAGTTACTGCCTACAATCATGGGAGGCAAAATTTGTGCTCATAATAATGACCGCTGCTTTTGAGAATTTAATTCCATGTGGAGTTAAATGAAAAAAATGATTTATAGGTTCTTCCTTAGCTAATTTATTCTTGTGTTGAGAAGCTCATTTGCCATTCAGGAAAAATACGTTCCTGTTTTGGGGGTAGTGGGGGTGGATATTTTTTGTTTCAGTGACAGTTTCAAGAATCATATGGGTACTGGAAATTAAACCTTTTTTATTTTTTTTTTTTTCTTTTTTGCTCCTTATATCTTCACTGCAATAATAAGACATCAGAACTCAAAATTTAGCTGGTAGTTTTGATGATTCTGCAAGTAGATAGAGCTTGCTGTTCAGCTATCCGGGCTCTGCAGAACTGAAAACAGTAAGCATTTATTGTGTCAGTACACTGAGCTGATAGATCTTGGAAGGTACATATGGGCAAATTTTCAAAGTAATGCACGGAGCTGGAGCCGCAGAATTCAGTACTGACGGTAAGCGAATGTCAGCACTGCAAACTTCAGCCACAGCAAGCAGATCCATGCAGCAGCGCAGTGGCATTTTAAAATGGCCCAAATCACCACTATTTAAAGAGGTGTTTTTCTTGGGATTGTTTGAAGGGTTGGTGTAGCTAGGCAGCTGTGAGCTGACTGCATACAGAGCAGGATGTGCAAAGGTGGCACTGGCATTGCTCCCATCCCCGTGCCTGCAAGGGGGTAAATTTCCCTACCCTTAGGCAGCGTCCCCAAGGCAGACCTGGGAGCTCAGTATGGGGAAAACTTTGTGGAGGTGCTGATTTTGGAGCTAGATACACTCACGGGCAGAATGGCTTGCTGGCGGTGGGTAGCAGCAGAGGAAAACGAAGAAGGGATGTTTGCCTCGGGAAATGCAAGCTCCAGGAGCTGGCATCTGCCTACTCCCGCCCCTGCAGCATGGCTTCCTCAGCCCTCCCAACTGCTGCCTTCTCCTCTTGGAGGCTCCTCTCTTGTCACCCCAGAGCCTGGAGCTGGAAGCAGGGCTGGGACAGTGGTGGTGTGTCTTTGACCTTGCTGTTTCATGACAAGCGCCTTGATTCCTGTTTAAACACCCCCCACCGAGGAGCACTGTTGCTTGACAGGCTAAATTATATTTAAACACAGATTCTCAGCTGGTCTCTTTTCCTCACTCAAGTGACAAAGGCACACAGTGCAAATAGCTCGATATATTAGCTGAATCTAAGCTAAAATCTTGTCACAGGCATTGCCAAGCCTGAAAGGAGGGTTGTCTCACTCTGAGTTAGGTTTGGTACATAGGCTGGATGCAGGAACGTGGCCAGCACAGATGAATTTGAGGCAGGGCTGGTGTGTGGTTTGCCACATGCAGTCAATTTTTACTGGGCACTGCCTTCTTTTAGAGTATGTGCTTCAGTGACTCACCTTGTAAATCAGCTGTGGTCATAAACTGCTTCCCGATGAAATCCATCTTTTTTTGGGTTACCACGCCATAGGGGCGTATAAGGTGCCCTCTGTCAAATTCATGCTTCATCTTCAGACAAGTCTTCTCTGTTTCTTTCTTTTAAGAGTGTCTTTCTCCTTTGATACAAGATACTAAAAGAATTGTTTTATGTCATATCTACCAAATCTCTCCAAATAAACAGTGGTACTCACAGGACTGCTCAGCTCCAGCCAGATGGCACAAACATTCCTTCCTGCAAGCACTCCCTCCCAGTGACGGGGAGAGCAAGGTGTAAGACCTGTGCTGAGACCTCCGCCAATGTCTTAGTGGTTGTCTGGCAGTAAGAAGTTACAAAAATCCCTCACCTGACCCCATCCCTGCTGAGGAAATTAATCTCATGAAAATGCATCCAATTTTCACACACTCGGGCACCAGGCATACAAAAATTGCTGCTAAATCTGGATTACAAAGATAAAGCAAAAGAAGAAGAAAAAAGAAGAGGCATTAGACTGTCTTCTCTCCCTCTCTTTGCTATTTAGCTACTATTTAACAGTTTAATCCTCCTGAGGCTTTTTTTTTTCCTTTTTACTATAATCACTTAATATAGTGTGCACTGTTTATAATCATTCTCCTTTCTCACAGTTTTAGGTTACCATTTAAGCTAGTTTTTTTACCTTAACTGCTTGGCTAACTGTAATCTGTCAGGAACCATAGACACGTGAGAGAGCAAGCCCTTGTGATGAGACTGTCCTCTTGTGCAGGTAAAGCTCCTCATAACAATCTGTTTTTTTAAGCTCTATTCAGCAGGTGAGACTTAGTTGCCTAAGTCAAGAAACTCCTACGGTTTCCTTTGTGATATTAGACTGCAATAGAATGGAAGTCAGTTTTAGAAAAATTTTCTCTGAAAATTTGCAAGATTGGTGTTTTATATCTTCACTGTGTTTACAATCAGCAAGTAGTCCCAGCTGCTTGGCCTGCATGTCTCTGCTCCTAGACCTGGAAGCAATCTCCATCTCCAGTAAGCACTTATGTGATCTTGTGTCATCTCTTGGCTGAACAGCTGAGATAAATTAATCCAGGAAGGAACAGATCAGACACTGTCCTGGAAGCCTGGAGACAGAGAGGAGTACTGAGAGCAGGCAGCAGAACGGTGGTGAGTCTGCTAAGTGAGTCCTCTGGCTCAGTTTGTAATAATTGGGTCTGGTCCTCTTAGGTGATAAAGTCTCTGATTTGTGAGAACTTTGGTGAATATTCACTGCAGTGGTGTAAGGAGAAAGAATCCCACCATGTGCCAGAATAAGACACTATCTTCAGCATCTGCTGAGTGAGCTACCATTTGTTGTTTTGTTTATTGGCTTTCTTTAAATGATGCTTTGGATAGTCTTCATGGGATGCAGCTGTGCCTATCATTGCGGAGTCGTGGGCAGGAATAGGCAGTGAATTTCTGCAAAAACAACAGAAATGAGCCTAATAACCACAAAATACCTCCTAGAGCAAATAACTCACAGAAATTTCCATTCCAGAATAATATTTTGAAGTAACTGGAGATCATTTCCTATAATGTTCATCACCTTTTCTGGTGCTCAGAATGACTCAGAACCAGCTGCAAGGCTTCTGTAGTACTGGAAACACTTGAAAATGTATCCTTTGCATGAGCAGCCACTACACAGTCACAAAATTACTTGTACGCTCTCAGCATCTCTTTCTGTGATCCAGCCTTTGTGGCTCAGAAGTTATTTGTTGCTAAGGGCTCAATGTTTGACAGTCCAGGACATGTAGGGCTTCTGTTGATGTGTTGTTATCTCTAACACTCGTGCCCAGATCCAGAAAGACATTTAGGTTCTTCAAGTGCCACACAGGTGTAACTGAGGCAATGCAATGTGCCTAACCCCTCCTCAGGAGTGAACACTCAAGTACTTTTGCCTGGCCTTGGCAGTCCTGCTTGTATCCATTTTCAGAGTTGCTACATCCTCAGCTGAGTGTGGGATTAGTCTGAAGTTCCTGTGGGATCCACAAAGCCTTTCTAGACTTAAAATCCTGAGCAGTTAGGTTTGGTATATTTGTTATTAGCCCACTTAACTCACAATGGGGAGACTGGTCTCCATTTAAAGCAGAGAAACCACTGCTCCATTTTTGTTTATTGAGCTCACAGGACGGTGAGCCACCAAAGAAGCTTTTGTTCAGAAGAAAGGGAAAGTGACATCCACCTTCTGTAACTGGATGAGATGGTAAAATCATGTTTCTGGTGTCTTCATCTAAAAAGGGGTTGTGCTTTCTTCTCCCACAATCCAGGGTACTATGAGAAGTTTTGTGTTTGGAGCAAAACAGAAGAAAGGTCTGGATCATTTTAAAACTGAGAGAATGATGAGACTGCAGGGATTTCTTGTAAAATCGTTATAAGGGCATTCACTGGCAAGTGCTTCTTCCCTCATTCCCAAATTAGTTAATGTATTTTTATTGTAACAGTATGTAACATAAAATTAATGCCCAGGAACATGGCTATTTCCTCAGAAAGTGAACTCTATGGACATTAGGCTTTAGAGTGTTTTCCATTCTCTGAATCTCCAGTTCTTGTCTGGATGATGATTGAGTTTCCAGAGAGGAAAGAGCAATGCTGTCAGTGTGGTGGTTATGGGCTGTCCCTGCAGTTGGTGCGGCTGCTGTTGGATGCAATTCCCTGGTGTGGGATCTCCTCGGTGAACTCATAATGTTTCAGGCACACCTTTCATGTGCAATGAAGTGCAGCACAGAGGCTGATGGAGCAATAGCTGATCCCAGCACAATGCTGTGTCTGGCTGGGAGGGAGGACTTCTCTGCTCAGGAGCAGCAGCTGTGAATGCACAGTGTTACCGCACCAGGTCTACCCTGCACCATCCATGGCTGGTTTAGGATTTTATCTTCCACGAGTCTACCTAATAGCCAGCTATTGCTTGGTATCCCCTCTTCTGTTATCTTTTGTTAATGCACTACATTTGTGGCCTTTTCATTTGTAGATTCCTTAATTCATGTCAACTCCAGGGAGAACTTCAGGAGGAAAAAAAGGCCCTTCATAAATCACTGTTTGTACAATGCCTTGAAAATATAAAACTGCACAAATGATAAGTGCTATTTTATTCAGAGCTAATTTGCCAACCTTTCCTTTATTTTGGGAGCCTTTGGGTTTAGCTGTTAATTTGCTTAATTGCATCTCAAACTTCCAGTTAAAAATGCTACACATACAGCAGTTATACCATGCCCCGGGAAGAAAACATTAGAGATGATATTACTGACTCACCAGCCACAATGCCTTCTCCACTCACATTCTGTATGCCTCCCTCCATTTAGCCACCCCCTGTCCTCAGTTCTTCCCATCATCTCCCACATGTATAGCTGAGGTAATCACTGGTATCACAGATTTACATAATAATAATAGTAATACTTTCTTCTTTCATGTGACTTATTCCACTACCTACTCATTATGTGTCTCCTTGGTGCTTTTTGTAATTATCTCTGCCACATCCTTGAGTATGCCTTTGCCTCATTTAGAGTGTGCTGTAAATGATATGGTTTTGATAAATTAAGCAACAATCAGAAAAAAAATTTCAATATTCTGTAGATTTCCATTAAGTTACAGTTATAGTGACACAATTTGCTCTGCTACAGTTCACACTGAGTTAGCCTTGTTTTCATTAAAAACCTCATTATTTAGAGATTTATGACGCGTCTATAGACATTTTCCCTAGGGTGAAACTTGACTCTGTTTTTAGCTCAAAAAAACTTAAAAAAAAAAGTAATTCAGTTTGTATTTTGTGACTTTTTAAAGAAAATAGTTTCACCTGTTTCAAGCTTTTTGTGTCATTTAACTAGAAATTGCCTCAATTTCAGAAATGTGAGATTAGTTACAGTAACAACAATAATTGATATTAATACAAATTCTATTTATGTAGAGAAGATAGCACTAAAGGATGCAAACAAGAATGAAATTGGGGTGTTTACTCATAAGGGTGCATAACCCCTCCACATTTGGCAGCTGAATAAGAATAATTGTTCCTACTGCACTATGCTTTCCTCTGGAATATTGCAGGAAACATAGAAGGAATCAAGCCATGGTGGTTCACACATTACTTGACATGGTGCCTTCTCACAGCTTTTCCTGGAGATTTGGATCACTGTCTGCACTAACTAGTCCCTTTGCCACTCTTCATCCCTTTAGTCTTATTTGGATAATTGAACAGGAGAGAGAAGTTTTGAAACAGGAACAGCCAATTGTTAAAGAATGATCGGGCTAGGAGTGGCTGGGCTGTTCTGGTAGGCAGCTTATAAACACAGAAACAGGCACAGGATGAAAATCAAGGCTATAAATGCCAGTGGAGAGTGTGTGTGGTGCAAGTATATTTTTGGGTTTGTGAATGAATTTATCAGTAGTCTGTTCTGTCTGGTGTAGAGTAGTTGGTTCACAGGGATTTATAGACCTCCTTCATGCAGAGCCTTAAGGGCCTCCAGAGATGAAGTTCTAGATCCTGATACACTGAAGCAGTGATGAGATCATGATATCAAATGTTAACATTCTTATATGGGGCAATTCAATAACACTGCAAATTCTTCTGAGTGCTCCAAGTCTCTTGGGAGAATTTGCTCATGTTTGGGGATCTGAACTGGAGCCAATTTTAAAAAGTCTGAGTTTTCATTCTGGCCTTTTCCTAGCCTCACCTATTTTGCACCAAAAATAGTTTTGCAGTGTTTCATATTCATTTGTTGACTGTAGTTTCAGAGCCTGCCATACTTGATATTATGCATGCAGCAGACTCAGAGTACACTTGTTTGAGGACACATATTCAGCCAATTTGGGCTCACAAATAAGAGTTTTGTGTTCCCACTTGGGTGGGTAAGGTATTTGTGCACAACAAAATTAGACCACTAATTATAGAGACTATCTTAAAATTTGGTAAAATGCACGTTTTCCCTCGGCAAAGAACCCACTGGGCTTTGTGAGTTTTGAACATTCAACCTGCAGGAGAAAGCTGATCCTGTACAATGTAAGACCTTACTGCTTTTTTATATCAAGTATAAAATATAGGAGCTGCAGTTTTACCATCTACCATATTCCCAGGCCTAAGAACAAAAATAAAAAGACTTAATATTTTGCATAGATGCAGTGACTAATCCTGAAGGCTGTGTCTTTGAATTCCTAATACACTCTGGTCAGCTTCTTGGGTCAGAATAGCTCAAAAGCAACCTTGTCAGCAGAAATTGAGGAGGAACTAGGTTATCTTAGTGGATAATGGGAATGTCTTGCCTCCATATGTGCAGCAGATTAATGCTACCCAAGTGAAATGGACTTGGAGATTATGAGGAGAAGTAATGCTTGAGACTGAAATTTCAGTAATGAAATTTTTAGAAATAGTAGTTCACCAGGAAGTTTGTTCTATGTACATGTGTGATATAAAAGAAACACTGATAGCATTGGGATATAAACTTGATTTCAGTGCTATATAAACAGTAGTAAACCAGCTTTTTCTGAAATCAGGACAAGGGGTAGATTGCTTTTAAGTAGTGTTTGGATTGATGCTTGGGAAAATAAATACTCAAATGAAAATTATTGATGCAATGAAAAGAAATTCGGCTCTTATTTTCCATCTTAGCCTATTTTTCAGGCAAAGTTAGATGGCAATATTCTCTGGGCAAGTCAACACTAACTGTTCAGTTTTCATATGTGGGGTTCAGTTTTCAAATGGGCATTTTCTGTCTCTATGCATTCCCACTGAAGTTAATGCCTTTGTTTTACTGAATATCATTGACTTAAGGGGAACACATTTGTGATGTTAAATTCCCTCGTAAATACTGCTTTTCAGGGATAGAAATTCAGCTTTTTAAAGGCGTGTAGAAACACAATTCATCTTAAGCACCTGCATATTTCTGAGGATCTGGACTAGGCCTACCTACCTGCACAAGTAAATTATTAACTACAAATACTGTGCCACCTGAAACAAGGGAGCAATGTCTACCTCTTTTTAAGGATCATTCCAAGGGGAGAAAAGAAGCTACAATATCTAAAGTAGGCAGATATAAGGAAACTGTCTGAATATGGCTTCAACAGCCCAATTCCTAGGGCCATTAGAAGGTTGCTGAAATCACAGAAGGATAGTGCTGGACATTAAAGCAATGAAAAGAAAGCAAAGCAAGAAAACAGTTTGGCTTCTTTCAATGTTATTATTAAGATTTTCTAATTTAAATAGAGGCATGCAACAACGAGCTATTTTTCAGGACTGGATCTGCACTGTTTCAGTGAAACTGTAAGGACTTGGGCCACTGCATTAGTAACATATCTGGCCTATGGGCTTTGTAATGAAGTGACTTGGCTCTTGATCAGAAGAAAATAGTGAGGATTGTCACCTTTGTCATAGGAAGACAGCTTTGGAAAGGCAAACCACTACAAGGCAAACGCTGTAATTAAGATGGATGCACAGCAGCTCTCTGTTTCTGCAGGCAGTGACAAGGAAGGACCAAAGAATTCCTCCCAACACCCACATTCTCATGCAAAATAAATCAACAGAGCTTAGGAAGCCAGGTTCCTGATAAATCCTCTGGATAAGATTCCTCCCTCACATGAATCACGGGCCAGCTTCGTGCATAGCACAGTGTTAAAGCAGAGCTGCCTCTTCAGCAGGGTGGCCTGCCTCAGCAGTCTGCTCCTCTCTGAGGTCTCACAGTCAGAGACAGGAAATAATTACAGTTCCAGAAGCTGCTACAAGTCTTCTTAATGTGTGTAAATCCGTCTGTGGACACACTGTAATCTCCATACATACCATTAAGAGCTCATGTGTGGGAATTTCCGTAGTTATGTTCCCAACAGCCTGTTTTTAGGAAGACAAAATGAGACTGTTGCAGAATCCCTGAATCCCCCTGCTAGTACAGCTGCTTCAAGCACACACCAGAGGGAAACTGTGGTTTTGGCATCTTCTTTCCCCATGATGGGACCCGTATCAATCACACAAATCTGGGACATGTCTGGCTCTTAGGATCACAGGGGAGAGCTGTACATTTGGTTAGGATCCTTCAACTGGGGATGGTGGGTACCCTCACTGAGGCAGCAACGCTGCACTCCCTGTGCTCTATGGGGCTGGCTCACCATGCAGGTTTGACAGCTTCATGTGGCAGCCAGAGCCAGCTGGGATTCTCTTTACTTTTCTAAGCAGAGAAAGTGCCCTCCTGTGCCACCCACTGCTCAGGACAGCTCTGCTCACCAGAAGGAGCATAACACAAGAGGGAGATGACAGTGGAAGAATTGGTGTATCTGAGAGTCAGACAATACGGGACTGAAGAAAGGTTGTATTTTTTTCTGAGTAGGTAGGAAATTGATGATTTTTAAGGATTTTTTTCAGTTGTTGGTCTGGATGAGGAAACAGGAAGATAGATTACCAGGCAGATGTTGCATGATTTGCTGACAAAAAGAATGTTTTCTGATAGAGCCCTAATTAAAAATTTGGCAGCAAATTGCTTATTAGATGAGAAATGAGATGCTTCAGATGGAAGGCAAAGCACCTCGTCATATTTCTCTGAAGTGTCAAAATACAGATCAGTGACTGAATGTCTAAGCTCTGTTGTGCAGCTGATCACAGTTCATTCCAAAGAGACAAGATTTCCTTGTCATGGAAGAACTATTTCAAAGACTGTGTGCCACAAAACTTTCTAACTGATGGGACATGCAGAGAACCTCCTTGTAGCACATGCCTTGCAATGACTCAGCTGTGGAGGCAATCTCCTGGTTAAGAAGACAATGTCGTGTCCATCTGCCACATGGGACTGGTGACAGCAACACTGCTGTGTAGTATTGTCACCTGGGTATGTCTTAACTCCCTCTCACTCAGCCTGGGAGGGCAGATTGCAGTAGAACTGACTAAAAAAAAGATGGAAAGGAAAGTGCATGAGAAAGGTTTTGAAGGGAATCACAGCTCAGTAAAGAATAACTAAGCAAGATACTGTTCTGTTAAATTATGTGACAGCCTGAAAGTTAAAACAGCTGAATCAGGATGATTTTAACAGCCAAATATTGCAAAACAATTAGAATGATGGATAAAATTCAAATGTATATACTGGATAACAAGACCAACCCTGCTTGGAGTTGCTGGGGCGAGGAATGATAGCCTGGAGGATGATATGGGGTCCTGGACCCTGGGACAAGGGAGCCCTGGAGGGGTGGGCAGGGACAGTCAGGTCATCAGTGTCCCCAGGGTCCAGGCAGGGATTTAAAGCTGGCTGTGAGCACAGCAGAGACAGGAAAATGTAGTTGTTCTTGTACATCTCCCTGTCACCACCCACATATATGCTTTATCCTCATGTGTGTAAATATTTGCCAGAGAAGATGCATATCATTATATTTAAGGCTATTTTGGTCTGAGCCTGCCACTGGGAGACTGCTTAACCCATACAACCGGAAAAAACAGATGAAGCTGTTGATCAGCCTCTCTTAGATGTCACTGAGCCAAACTACATGTGTATTTAGTCCTCCTGACTTGTCCTGTGAATCTTTCTCTTCAGACCATTCATCATCCTGGTACTTTTTGCCTGTATGCTTACTGGTTGTGGACATTTTTGGCAGTGATCGACATCTGTGTTCCAGGGATTTGCTTTTGCTAGACAAGTTCATTAAGTGTGAATGAGAGGTCCAGAAATGTCTTGCTGAGTTACCACTCTTCAGCTACAGCCTGGCGGATGTGTCTTGCTCTCTGCTCCTACCTGATGAACTTGCTTCCCAGTGAGTGGTGATCTACTGGAGAATTTCTGCTTGTAAAACATAATACACTATACTATACTCATGTATGTTTTCAAAAAGGGAATGGAAAACTGCTTCCTGAAGTCTCTTCCATCTGTCAGTTGAAGAAATGGTAAGGTATGGAATTAGAAAGTAAAACTCAGCAAATTTAAGAAATTAACAAGCAACTTATCAAGACCAGGGGTGAACTCATCACTGGGTTTTTTTTGCAGGTGAAAATATCTTTTTTGTTTTAAAAATTATATTTTACTTCAAAGAGAAATTGAAGCTGGGCATGCACAAGAGGCAAGATTGAGATGCCTTCTGGAACAAGTACAAGAAAACAGAAATAGAGAAAGAGAAATGGAAAGTGTTTTGACAGTACAAAAGTGAAAGTCAGTACTATTAGCAAGAATTTAGTACTATTAGCAAGAATTTCTCGTATAAATGAAGCTCATCAGCTAGAAATGAAGAAAATCTGACTGGATAAAGCCCTGGACAGCCTGGACTGCTCTAATAGCTCACATAGTAAAAAGTAGACCCTGTTTCAAATAGAAGGCTGGAGAAAAGATCTCCCAAGGTGTCTTCCAGCCTGAATTATTCTCTGATTTGTACAATCCTGTGATTCTGTGAAAGAAAAGACATTGATATATGAGCTGGTTACATGGTGTAAAGTGGGGGTGTGGATTCAGACTCCTAAATCTCAGCATTTGCAACATATGTGCCTCAGTGTGAGCTGGATTGCTGAGGTCCTAAGGTACAGCCAAGATCAAGTTGTTACAGAAAATGGAGTGTGCAGAGGCTCATTTAAGGCTGAGATTAATAGCTAGCTAGGTGCTATTCACTGTAATATAGACACACAAATACAGACACATAAATTTTGGAGTCCCGTTCTGGAGCAGCATGCCAAAAGTCAGGACTATGATATGGCCATGAAAAAGACAAATGCACCCTCAAGTATGTTGCACAAAATGTGTTTTCTAGAGGTAAAGTCCCAATGTTATTTCACTGGGTCTTGCTACCATTTCTGTTTTAATTGCATTTTACCATATTCAAGATTAATGATTGAAGAGATAAAGGTTACTGAAATGATCAGTGGAATTTCACAAAAATCTTACTATCTTCAGGGAATTGAGTTTTTTTAGACTTGTGTATTGTAGTAAGCTGAGGACTATAGTTACACTCTCTAAATACTTCAGGAGTTAAAACCACAAAAACCTTTGAGGGAACAGTGCTGACATGAAACGATATAACCATCATTTGTTTGGGGACTAGATAAAACTTAATTACCAATCAATATTTTTGTTAATGTCAATCCAGCATAGGCATGTAAAAATCATTACGAGTTCTGCTTAGGTAAAAAGTGATTAAGAGTTAAAATTCTTTAACGTTAATATAAAAAAGACAAGCTAAAGTCTTTTTTGTAATTTGCTAACATTCCTGTACTTATGCCTTTCTTGCCCTGGAAAAGCAAGATAATCAGCAGATTTCAAAGGCATCATCCCAAGAAAAGCTCCAAGTGCCTTTAGTTATGTCACTTAATGCTCCAGCTGTTAATAATTACATATTTATTACATAAGTATCAGAATATGCGTATCCTCTTCTACCTATAAAATGTAATTTCCATATTTTTGGCATGCTCATGGGATAAAAACATTACTGGTACCTTTAAAAAATTCTTTGTGCTATTATTTCTAACCTCATAAATAGCTTTATACAAACTCACTATCAACCATCTTCCTCAGTTTCTAAACTCATTCCAGTACAACAAAATAATGCATTGCAGGTATTATTTTTTTAACCCTTTATATGAATAAAAAACCCAACAAATGTCATCTTCTGTGACAAAAACCAAAAAGTTACAAAAAAAGGAAAATGTGGTATCAGTACTGTTTTTCCAATCTAGGCACTTGCATATTTTTTTTTTTACAATTAATAACCATGACTTCCTGGTTATTCCTGTGTTGGTTTTGGTCTGCACTGGAATGCTCTTTTTGGCTGTTATTCTCATTCATCTTGGATAATTAACCAAAATTCTTCCCGTTTGTTTCCCTGGTCATTGCCTTCTTCTTCACCATGAGTAAACTCTGCTCCTCAGTTGTAAACTACGTCCATATCTGCAAACATCTGAGGTGCAAGTTAGGCCTTGAAAAATCATGTGTTGGACTTCAGATGTTTATATCTTCATAGCACATCATGGGTGGCACTGCACTTGCACACATTTCATGTAGGTTCTGTTTTTAGTGAGACCACTAATGGGCAGTTGGTAGTTACATAAAAATACCTGTATTTGGGCCAAATGTTGGCAAAGACATTGGGAAAGTCACATACAGGGCGTTTTAGTTCAAACAACAGCAAGCACTGTTGGGACGGGGCGTAACAGCTCCCAAGACCCCAAGAATTCTTCAAAATCTTTTTTCTTATACTGTATTTAATTATCACTCTCTTTTATGGATATATATGTGTGTATTTGCTTAATTGTTATCTTTATTAACTCATTAACCTGATTTTCTGTTTCATTAAGCTGATGGGCTATTTGATACGTAATTAAACTATAAAAACTTGCCATCAACACAAGTTGCACTCCTGGTTTTATGCATTCTTTCATTTAGATGGTCTAAAACATTTACCTCCTAGTGTTGAATTTTAATGGAAGGTTTAGTTTGGTATGAAACTGCACAAACCAATGCTATGTTTTCATTCACTGAACACGCATTTTAAGGTTTCTTACACAAAATTTTGGAATACTTTAATAAGGGAGATTGCTTTTCCCACTTTCAGCAATGGGAATATGGGAATATAGCAAAGTTAGCGAAATCAGACCTGTGAAATGTGCAGTGTAAGTTTTTGTGGCTTGGCCCCAAACTTTTGAGAGTCTGAACTGCAAGTATAGCCTGACCTCTGAGAAAGCTCTCACAATGAGCTCTCTTTCCTAGTTCAGAAACTTACAGTCAGTCTCCAAATGTACGGGGACTGAAATAAGATTAATAAATTTGAGTTGGAATTTTTCTTCATTTTCTGAATGACAGAGCTGTAAGGCCCTGGAACGAATTTCCAGAAGAAATGGTGAGGAGAGACAAGGTTGTTTTCTTAGAAATAGAACCTGCTAAGATTCAACTTAAGATATTTAGTTCAATTGTCCACAAAACCAAGCTATCAGCTTATAACATATCTCACCTGGTTTTGTGTTCTCTTTTCTGAACTCAGAAAAATCCCTTTGGTTCAGTTCTGTACAAGTCAGGCTCACACACTGTGGTCCCTCTGGACTAAGAGGTTATGAATTGTGCTAAATAGCAACATCTATCACTGTCATGTTACTTCTAAACTACTTTGCTTTGCTTTCTAGTATGGACAGATGTCTATGAAGTCAGTCTTTTACAAGCAGTGGAAAAATCCACAGTATAAAAGAATTGCGAAAGGTGGTCTAACAATCTTTACCTTGACACTGTGCAAGTAAGCCAGTGAAATGAGAAAAGTTTTTCCAACAGCTAGATTTTATTAGACTGTGTAAGAGACTAAAGATGTCAGTTATACCTAGGCTGAACACTAATTCTTGTGGCATCCCACTAATCACCTCCCCACAATTTGATGAATGTCGGGTTATCATTACCATTTGTTTATAGGCCTCCACACGAAGGAGGGTGTTTCAAGAGAATAAATGCTTTATTCCATTCCTGGCCCTAAGAGAAACTACACCAGTGACAGCTGCTCTCAAAGAAGGAAATTGTTTGTGCCAGTTATAGCCAGTCAGGAAGGAAGCCAGCTAAAACCTCTTATAAACACCAATGAGACTAAGTATAACTGGTTTATTCTGCTTACTATAGTGAGGTCAGCTTTTCCTGTCCCATTTTTGAAGAACTTCATCTCTATCAGACTGAATGGCAAGATTTCATCTAGCTGTACTGCAAACTACTGTCTGAGAATTTAAAATATATTAACAGTCTTCATCTGCTGTAATTTTTTTCTAATCAGTGAAAGAAATTGACTCTATAAAAGGTCCACAAGGATTAGCAAACACTTAAAATCCTCCTTTGTTCTGATGTTGAGCACCCACGTGGTTCCCACTTCAAATAGTTTTCCACCAGCATTGTGAAGTGTTTTTCATTCGAGTCTTCATCATGCAATGGAAAGCTGCTTACTTATAAATAGCAAACAATGACAAAATATCTAAATAGATGTGTAGGATGGTGATGGTGTAGGATGGAGAAAGTCTGCTTGTATTCCAGAATTCCCAGTGCAGATCCCTGTTCCAGAGGAGTGGCACTGTGCACCAGCTCTGCTACAGGCTGGAGGTTTGATTCAGTATGAATAAAGTCTGAGTGAACAACTGGGGTTTGTTTCAGAACTCAAATCAAGGGAGGTAGCAGATTTAGATAATGCTGAAAACAAAACATTCAGGTTTTTTCATTAAACAGAATGATAAGCAAAAAAGAAAAAGAGAAAATGAAAAGCTTGGTTTGGTACAGACAAAATGGTCTCATTTAGTTTTTAATAAAGGCAAACTGATTCAAAGGCTCATCTACAAAAGCAGCACTCTCCTTGGTCAATGGTGTGGACATTCAACAAGGCTGCAGGATGTCTGATAGAAATACTTTTGCTGCCTGATAGGTTTAAATCTGAGGAAGCGCCCGGCTTGCTGCTTTCCAGTCAGCTTTTGGCCAGTTTTTCAGCTTCTTTTTTCTCTGGAGACAGACTGAGAGTTGAACTTTTTTTCCCTTCCCTGGAATTTTGGATTTTCTCCCTTTTCTACTGGACTGCTTCAATATCAGAGCACATCGGGAGGACTTTCCACCGAGCACAGAGGGCCTGGCCCTGGGCCAAGCCCCAGCTCCGAGGAGACCAAAGGGAGGACTCTGACACTTTCCCACGTTTTTTCTCCACAGCGAGAGATTTTATTATTTAGCATTATTTTCCTTTTCCTGTGTTTGTTCAATAAATAGTTTTTATCTCCTTCACTTTCCTTCGAGGAAAATTTATTTTTTTCTGAACCTGGTGGGGGAGGGGTGATTTGTAACCTGTCTTCTCTCAAAGGATATATTTCTACATTTGGCCAAATGGGCACATATGCCTAAGAACAATGCCTGTGTTATATGATGGGCACCTTGGGGCAGGTACTATTTGAACAAACAGGAATGCTTGCTTGGAAATCAGGTTTGAAACCCGATATTTCTTTGGCACTTTGCACAGCACGTTATAAGTTCATTTGTGCACACAGAATGTATCTTTTTCCTTTTCTTTCTCCTACAACCTGGTGAATAAAGCACTTGAGCCAAGGTTCAACAATTTTCATGGGTGAAAGTAGGAAACAGCTCAACCTGAAGTACAAGACAGCAGGGCAGTCCCTTAGAAAGATCCAAGGCCTTTTGGGGAGAAGGTGCAATCCAAACCCTGTTTTGAATACTAAATAAGTTCTTCAACCCTTGACTAAATGGGAGAGGAAGAGGCTTAAGTCCCAGTGGAGATAAATGTTCTACTTCTCTACAGTTTTTCATGTTGTATGCATTTTTGTATTTAAGTTCCTAATGATGCCTGATACTTACTTATGGGGTCTAGCAAAGTAGGTTTTTTTTCTTGTAAAGGTACTTTCATTAATTTGTTTGCTCATTGATTTGCACAATTCTGTTCCTGTACTTATTTTTACAACTGCTTTTCTCTATTCTAAACACAGAAAGAAGACACAGATGTGATTTTACAATCAAAGGTCCAGAGCACTACAATATAATATAATATAATCAACAGAGTCAAACACAAGGCTATTATTTAGAAGGTGAAACACAGGGAATGTTGTCCTGAATAATGGCAGCTGAGGTGAGGTAATACATGTGTTTTGGAGACTATCAGACTCAGAGAAAGAAAGTTAAGCCTTGGTAAGAGTGAGTATGAGGCATTTGTTGCATTAATGAATTTATGATAATATAGCAAGACTTGGTTGTGTCTTTCTTCCTAAAGATGCTGATCTGTTCTTCTTACTTCAGGATTTGGACCATAGCACAAATATTTTCTTCTCTAGAAAGCAATTCCCACCCACTTTTAATGCAGAATGTTTAAAATCCAACTGTTTCTTTGAATTAGAACATTCACTCCCTTTCCCAGCAGGGTCATGGCTCCTGGGGTCAGAAAAAGATTTTTCTCTGTTATTTTTACCAGTATCTTGCACCATCAGGCTCTCAACTTTGCTTTGTGTCTTTGTATGTTACTGTAATAAAAACATTTGTTTATAGCATATAATTTGCAGAAGTCACCTGGGAAATTTCTTGCAGGGGCAATGCTTGTAAGCATTTCAAGGGCAGTTCGTTATATTCCTTCTCTTTCCTCTTTCTGTCACTCCACTCAGAGATTTCCTTCACCTTTCAGAGGAAGGTTGACACAGAAAAAGATTCAGATCCTAGGAAGGGACTGAGATAAGAGAGAAAAACTAGGAACTGGAAAAGACACTTTTAGAAAATAAAATCTTCCAATTTAAAAAAAACTGCAGTGAAGTAGGAAGCTATTTTTGAAAATACTTTAAGCAATAGAGACAGAAACCCAGATTGTAAATATTTAGCAATTTTTCTATAAATATTTGTTTTGTTGTACCCAAATCCTAGATGAACCACTGGATGTATTGTTTCCCTCTTACTTTTCATCCAAATTTGACCAACGTACAGAGAGGTTAGAGTAAAAACTATGAAGTTATTTGCTGAGTCATGGCAGAGAGGGAAACAGTAAAATGCCCTATTCCCATGTTTTAAGTTATTGTTCTCTTTTTGTTGTTGCATTGTTTGCTGGGGCTTTTTTTGTGTGTCTTTTAAAAGATGCCAGAAGCTCACCACCACATGAACTGGTGTGTTTATCAGGAGAACTGTGATCACAATGGGAACAAAGTTGTTTCATTCTATTCAAATGCTCTTCAGAGAGTCAAAAGGTTAATGCACAAAGCTGAGGCAGGCAGAATAAGTCTGGAAACACCAGGCTATCAGTGAATGGAGCATTTGCATGCATTGTAAGTACCCAGGAGTGGAGAACTCAAACCCCTCTTCGATCAGGGAATCTTCATCTCAAACAACAAAAGCTCGCAGGGTGGTTGCATTCCCTTTCCACCCTCCCTAGGAAAAATAAACCCTGTTTCTTTACTGCTTATCTATCTACAAAATGATGTGAAGCACAAAACACACATAGCCCTACTGGGGGCTTACTCCTCAGCATGCTGAAATCAATGAACATCTTTTGTGAGTAAGTATAGTTCTTCTTTGGCCAGGCAGAATGGAAACTCTTAGGAAAATAAAAGAAAATGAAAGCTGAGATGCTGCACTACTCAATTACAAAACTTCCTTTCATTTTAGAATTCTCTAGATGTAGACAGATTTTAGCAACAGCTGGTTTCATCAGCTCCTTTATCCTGTTACAGAGAGTCGACAGAAGTTATCCACAGGTACCTATAGAGAACTAGTGTGAGATTGGTTGTCTGCTGGTCACATGCAGATGTGTCAGGTGATGTAGGGAGTCTAGAATATCACTGGACTTCTGTATTTAAACAGCTGAAGCCATCTTCAAGCTGTTCTTTTAAAGATTAGGGCTTTTTATTTAATCAGATGCACTTTTACTGATTCAGCAAAAAATGTGCACTTATTATATGGAGGGTGAAAAACCCCTCCCAATCCTACTCAGTTGTTCATATTTCCTCAAGAAAAAGTATTTGTAACTTCCTGTTATTTCTCCCCACAGGCTAAAGAAGCCAGATTTCACCTAGGACAGGGCCCAGTAGTCTTCTCATCATTTGAACAAAAAGTGCCTCTTGTCATCTCCTGAAGAAGCTTGCTCTGAGGCTTGCACTCAAAAGACAAAAGTCTTCTTGGTTTCAGCACAAAGTTCAAGTGGAATTTGGTTCCCAGGAAGGGAAGTACCTGGGAAACTGTGGAATTGCTGGTTCATCTCTGTCATGGTGAAACAATACAAGGTAAGGGCAGGTTCAGTGTTTCAATGACTTGAGAAATGTCCTGTGAGGGAGGGTAACTGACCCTTATTTTTTTGTTCCCAGCAGTCTTTTCTGTAGTGTGCTGAAATTCATATGGCAAAAGCGCAAGGCAAATTCTCTTCTCTTTCACGCTTTATTTTTTTTGGTCTGAAACAAGAGCTCTGCTGAACTGTCCACTGCATTCTGGTTGTCTCTGCATTCAAGTGCCCTTTATCCTATTTTCCTTTAATTTCCAGATAAAGATTCAATTGCAGTTAGAAATGGCTTTTTTTTTTTTTTCTCCCATGTGCATAACTATTATCCAGTCAGGGAACAATCTTGCATTTGTGTCAAAATTAATTTTTTAAGCTAATTTAAATTGTCCTCTCTTGCTGCAATTACTGCATTGCATAATGAACCCTTCATATTTCGATATCCAGAGGGAGGCAGTTCAATAAATATTTTTAATTGCCCATTTTGTGTTTCACAGAGGTGAGATTCCCAGTATGAAAAATGTCCAGAATGTCTTATTATACTCAATTCTTTCTCTCATATTAATTTTTACAGTACCATCCCTGATGGGACATTACCGTTCCCCAGGTGTACGCACATCTTCTGTATATGGAGCCAATATCAGAATCACCATACAAGGATTGCAGGGATGGGCACTGAGACCTATTATTTGATGCCAGTGAAACATCAAGCCGTTTTTGGCTATAATATACCCTGACTCAGTAACGTTCTGTTTGTCTGCTTCAAGAGGCCACTTGGTAAATGTTTATCTTATACTTTAAGAAGCATGAGCTGTTTTCATTTACAATTGTAATTTTCAATTGCTTGCTTTCCACAAAATTTCTTTATCTTTTGACAGGTTGAGTCAGAGTGACAAAGTGAGATTTTCTTGCTACCACACATTAATAATTTACTGTGTACAAAACTGATTGGGAGCTTTCATGTGGTTTACGTTTAGAGGAAGGAACCATCACATAAGCTTTGCAAGTTGAATTTCCACTGCACCTAGATCCCAAGGACCTTCCTTGTTTTCCCTATGGTTGTAGCTTTTAATGAGGTAAGCCCTCAGTCAGTTAAAAATTTCATCTTTTCATCCAATGTTTTGTTAATTAGACATGGTTATACTTCTTCCTTTCCCCTT
Source organism: Corvus cornix cornix (assembly GCF_000738735.6). Taxonomy (NCBI): domain Eukaryota; kingdom Metazoa; phylum Chordata; class Aves; order Passeriformes; family Corvidae; genus Corvus; species Corvus cornix. The sequence continues at coordinate 56,985,063 of NC_046332.1, read as the reverse complement.
TAGGTTTTCAGGCTTTTTTCTTTTCCTTCCTTAGTGGTTTTTAATAGATACAGTAACAACACAAATGGTCTTGTCATTTTCCTTTTCATGTGTTTTGAAGAAAAAACCAACTAATTTATAGGTTGAAATTAAAATCTCACATTTTGAGGGTTAGGAAAGTAGGAAATATAATATTAGTATAGTATACTAATAGAAATTCTCTTGACTAACTAAGAAAGTAAAATAAAACAATGGAGAAAAACAGAGCAATAGGCACTCAGTGGGACTGAAAGACTGTCTATGACCTTCCCTTTCCCTAACATTCCTATTTTTCCCATCCAACTTTTTAATTTTTAATTTGTGTATTGTGAAAGAAGCTGTGTTGTGACCCCTCACATACAGGAAGACCAAAACTGAAGGATGCTGCCATAGGTCTCTGCGCTGAAGATGACCGGAGAACACCCTCATGAGAGTCAACAAAGAACAAAGGCCACCCAAGAGACGCCCATGGAGGAGGTCGGCAAGTTCGTTCCAGCTCATATAGAATTACGGGGATTTTTTCTGTTGAGTTTAAAGGGAGCAGAAGCAGGTCAAAAGACAGCCAAGATGCACTTTGTGTAAGAGTCCCAGCAGCTATCTGCTCCTTGTACTTGAGCTCATAATTCAAAGGGAAGGACTGTGTGTGTGCAGGGAAGGGTGGGACACTGACCCAAAGAAGTGACAGCTCTCAGAAGTCTGTCATCAGAGTGGAAATATCAAGCTACATAATCATCTAAATCTCAAACACATAAGATAGGAGAGATTGATGGCAAGAAAACGAATTGCATCCATCGACCAAATGCCCTGTTTATGCACTTCTGCAAGTTCTGTTAAGGGTAATTTATAATGCTTTTTCTGGATATCCAAATGTTATGACATCAGGAGCAGTTGTTTTCCTGAAGAAAGGGCTGAAGGGGCAAGCTGTTTAATGCTGAAATCATCTGCATGGATTTATTTCTTTTTCTGTTTATAATCTGGTTTCTTGCTTACTGGTTGTATTATTGTAAAGAAAAAAACCAAACAACTTTGGATTGACATTGTTGAGAGAAGAAGAGGAAATGGCCTGAAGCACCAGGAGACTTTCAGGTTGGACATCAGGAAGAATTTCTTCACTGAAAGGAGAGTCAGACATTGGAATGGACTGCCCAGGGAGTGGTGGAGTCACCATCTCTGAAATTGTTCAAGAAACAACTGTACATATTACTTAGTGCTATGGTTTAATTGACATAATAGTGTTTGGTCAAAGGTTGGACTCAGTGATCTTGGAGGTCTTTTCCAACCTTAATGATTCCATGATTTTATGACATTGTCTCCAACATTTATGTTTCTTCCATTTAAAAACAGTCCTTGAAATTTTTATGGTTTTAATTCTTAAGTTGTATGGGTGTGTGTATATCTTGTATAATTTTTATCAAGCTATTGTTTTTAAGCAAAGGAAAAACCAGGTACTAAATAGTTCCAAAACAAAAATTCCAAAAGATTCAATATGTTGAATAAATTTTTTCATGCTACAATAAAGAGCTTAATTTAAAAAGGTGTACTCAGAAATCTGCCTGTCTGTCACACAGAGAGCTTTTTCTGAATATGTTGATCAAGGTCCCTGCTGTGTAGGATGGCATTCCTCTGCCCAAAGATAGGCACCAAGGAATCCATTCCCCCTTTAGGGTTGATACAGAGAAACACAAGTGGAAGGGCAGAATCAATGCAGTGAAACCCCTGAGGGAGGTTTCTCAGCTCCTGCATTAACCAGGAATCATACACTGGGAGAGGTGCTTTCCAGAGTTTTTACTCCTCCAGACTATGTCAAATTTTGACAGCATACTTTTAGATGATCTCAGGTAGGTGGATCCCACCTGTAGCATTGGGGAAGGAGGTGGTTCTCCTCTGCTAGACTTGTCAGCTGTAACTCACTTTGCCCCGAAGGGAGTTGGAGATGGGCCTCTGCTGTGTTTCATGACACATAAAAGAGTTTTCTTTGCTCCTGCTGTTCCTCAGCCAGTCATGCATCAGGGTAGTGATGGGGCATGTAAAGGTAATATGAAATTATCTTTATGTAAGGAAGCATAAGGCAACAGAGTTTAGAAAAGTAAGGCTGGCAGACGGCAACTTGACTTCTGGATCAACAGCACAATGAGGGAGCAGAGAGAAGCAAGATAGTCAGTCCCAGCTTGGGCCTCTCTGGCCAGAATATCAACCCATAAGCTAGAGAGCAGGGGAAAAAAATAATAAATTCAATCAAACAGCTGGAAAATCTGCAAGCCAGCCAACAATCAACCACATAAAACTTGGCTAAAAGCCTGAAAAACTGCAGATGGTTTTCCAGTGACCTTCACCCCTTGGTTGGGGCTGTCTCCCACCAAATCCAGTGAGAGCTCTAGTGGAGAGGAAGAGTGAAGGGAACACTTGTGCCCACACTTGTCAGGCACCCATAGGGAAAACTTCATTTTCACCAGAAAGGGAGTGGGAGACACTTCTTTACTTGGTCACTGATTCAGAGGTAACCTTCAGCTATGTAAAAATCCACTCTGGAAGCACAGATGAAGGATCAAGGTTAACACACTCTGTTATGTCCCTAGACCTAGCATTTACCAGCTCAGTGACCATGCTGGAACTGCAGAGAGGTTCTGTTTGGTTTATAGATAAGTGCATAGAAGAGTTTGAATGAGAAATATTTGTTTTTTTCCCTGTACCCTTCCTCCCTTTTTCCTTTTCCCTCACATGCTCTCTCTGCTCCTTATAATGGTGTTTTTAGAGAGATGGGTCCACAGAGCTGGCTAGGACCTTCGGTGGTCCTCTCATTCTTAGTTTGTTCTGTGTCCCATTATCTCACCTGCCCCAATTCCAAAGTTTGAATATCCACATTAAAGAAGATTCAAAAGGATAACATAATAACAAGCATAGCTCATCTCAAAGGAAAGACCCATAGGGTGAGAAAGTCCTAAGGAAGCTGATGAATCTTCACAGTTTTTTTCCCCTTGCAATTATTACTGGAAACAGGAAATGACTGTGGATGTCTGTGTCCCAGCTAGGAGGGAGACAGTGAAGACAGTTTTGGGCAGTGGGCTGAGACTGGCCTGTATCTGTGTGTGAGTGCAGTATGTATTCAGTGCACAGCAACAACCTGACTGACCCTCGACCATGGCTCTTTACAACACTGTTTTAAACAGTGAGACAGTTTTAAACAGAAGAAGGTCGATTTAGATTACAGTGAGGGTGGTGAGGTATTGGCACTGGTTGTCCAGAGAGGTGGTGGATACACCAACCCTGGAGACGGTCAAGGTCCGATTGGATGGGGCTCTGAGCAATCTGATACAGTGGAAGATGTCCCTGATCGTTGCAGGGTGGGTGGACTAAGGGGCCTTTAAGGGTGCCTTCCAACCCGAACGAGTCTATGGTCCTATGATTCTGTGAACTGCCACTAGATGGAGAGCTTTAGATATACTCCGTGTACATACATCCCCCATGCAGAGATTCAAAGACTCCAAGGCTGGAAGGTAGCTCTATTATCCTTAAGTCTGAGCTCCAGCAAAAAAACCCCAGAAAATTTTGCTTAAAGACTTCCATATTGAGGTCATCAGTCCTTGCTGTGCCGAACATAGCTTCTCACAAAAGAGACATCCTTTATTTCAGGACTTCATACAAGGATGTACCGCATCCATTCTCAAGGTGTTCAAACGGCTGTTCAAAATATGCACTTCATTTCTCATCTGGTTCTTGTCTGCTTGGAATTCCAGTCATCGCATGCATAATTTTACTGTTTTTTTAACAAGCTTTTTTTACAAACATTATGTCTATAGTTTATAATTTAGCTTCTATGAGCATTTTTTCATTTCTGACCCATATTACCCTGAGCTGGTGTGTGTAGGAGTTGTCTGGCATTAGTGGAGAAGCTAAGTGCTCTGTGTGAGTTTCAACACTCTGAATTTTTAAGTTGCATTTTTGTTTTAAAAACACGAATTCCTCTCTTATCACAGTTTAGAAGGGGGGAAAAAGGCTTTGCTAAAGACTTCTGCCATTAATTTAACAGGTTCCAGTGAGAGTTCAGTACTGTCTGGCTTAATTTAAGCAGGGTTACCTTGAAACGCAGCCTTCATGACTATTAATTTCTACTTCAAAAAGAGGCTGAAATCCAGTCATCAAATTATTCCATCAAAGTTTAAAGCAATGTTAATAACTCTCCTTCTGTCTTGCTCCTTGTAGTTTGATGAATTATCTGCATTAGGAACCTCAATCCATATAGTTCTCTCACCTCACCAAGTCTTTTCAGGGCTTTCACTAGAGGCAGAGAAATATGAATAATACAATACAGGAGGCATCTTACAACAAAAGATCTTTCTTTCTGTGTTTGTTCTAAGTTCAGTCCTATTGCAGGGGACATTGGATGGAAAAATCCTCTGCAGAGCAGTGGCAAGGCACTCTGAATATCCAGGTTTTCCTTACTCAGGCATAGCCAGGCCAAGCAGAGGCTGGGGACATGTTTGCCCCAAGCACATGGTGTCACAGTCCTTGTCACAGCTGCCCCACTCTCTCTTGCTGAGAGGTCACCTCTTGATCTGTGCTCTCCCTATCCAAGTCCTCCCCAAGTCACAGGATGACATAATTTGCTTTCTCCTGGCCTGCATCAAGCTGTCTGTCTGTGGTGACAGCAAAACCAAATTTACTACTGAGGATATAACTGGGCCTGCACGGTTGTCTTCCTTCCCTTGTCCATTTGCATATCCAAGTGGAGCACTGTCAGACACTGGTCACCAACCCAGATGCCCTCTGTGCAGGATAGATGCCGTCAGAGATGCTCTGCTGGGTAGCCTCCTCCTACTACCTTCCCATTCATGTCTGAGACCTTAACCCTCATACCCCTTCCCCTCTTTGTTCTTCATCATTATTTCTCCTACATCTCTACTTCCCTTAGCTTCCTCTTCTTCTGAACCCCCCTGTCCTGACACCAAAAGAGAAAATGACAGAAATTCTGCCTGTGATTCCCTTTAGAAAAACAGTGTTTTGGATGGCTCTGCCACAGGGAATGTGTGCCCAGCTTGTGCCTGACTCCTGCACTCTGAGGCTGCCTCATGCCCAATGAACATGAAATGGACTCAGTGCTCTGCACTTCATGGGGTTAAGCCTGCAGTTTTCTGCAGTTTTTCTTCTGTTGAGAAGGATAAAGGCCTTGTATTGTGTTGAGGAACTGAGTTTGCTGGAAAAATATTTCCAGAGTTATTTTGGTGTCACCGATGATGATACCTTCCTTTTTTAAAGAGAAAAGTATTGCTTTCACTGGTAGAGACACCATCTAACATGACAAGGTTACACCATGTGTAACTCACAGTCCAAGAGATGCCATCCAGTTGGTAGGAAAGCAGGAGCTGGTGGGGAGCTCAACAGCAGCCAGTGCAGGAACACGCTGTCTGTGAGAGGCAGTTGCACCAATGGCTCAATGAGAGCTAGACCCACCCCTATCTGCTCAAAAGAACGAAGACAGGGAGGTTTCAAGAAGGCAGGAAAGAGAAAAACCTGGAGAAGTAGGCAGGTTTTTCTGACTTCCTTCTGTGGGAGGTGTTTTTATGCCCTTAATTTTGCACAACCTCCAACCAAAAAGAACCTCAACACTGAAGCATCTGCTTTTTTTTCATTCACTTCTCAAACTCATAAAGGAAAGTTAGACAGGAATCTGATCTTTCCGAAGTCTGCATTTTCATAAATATTTCCCTTTAGGAGTTTGTGAAATTGAATTTTGGTTGATAACCCTGCTTTGTTCACCTAGCCTTATATCCTCAAGAGAACAGTGAGAAAAAATGAAAAGACTTTAACAAAATGCAATCATGGCAATTCAGTACAATGGCAGGGAGACAAAGATAAGATGAGAAATAAGGTACTGTTCTCTCTGCTATCCTCGTTCCCTCATTTAAGTGATAATTTTCATACCTCACCTTTGAAAGATATAATTACAGTAATTGGAATCTGACTATTTCTGAGACCTATGCTGTGCGGTACTTTTTCGCCTTGATATTTGTGTCTTTTTAACTAATATAAGATCTTTAATCTACTAAATAAATACTTAGGCCCTTATTCTCTGCTGTGTCCACGCCCTTTGTGCTTCTCAGGCAACCAAAAGGTGCATTAATGCCAGCATAATAAACCATGGGAGCCCATGCTCTGGAAAAAAAAGGGTGATTGAAAACTATTTCAGAATTTCTGGTACCACAATACAATACAAGCACTATTGTGGGATATGTCTTACCTGTCTCTCACCATGTAACCATTAGCCTGGTCAGCTGTTCCTAAGAACAGAATGGGAGTAGAAGGTGAGTCCAGAGGGGCAGGTGTTCAAGGGAGAGGGGAGTAAAGTTTTGTGTTTTCTTGCAGACTGGGGAAGAAATAAAGGCAAGTTGAAAATGTTGGAGAAACAAGACAGTGAGCCTGCTCAAGATGGTGTGCAAGTCTGCAGCATGGCTCTGGGAGGGGAGACTGTCCCCAGACACTCTCCTGGAAGGGTAGGAGACTGCTGCCCTCCAATTCCTTCAGTCTCTGCAAAGGTTGAGAGTTAGTCACCTAAACCTGCCCATCTAGTTCTGTTTTGGATGTTTTGTTAGTGTCAGGAGAGAGTTCTGGCTTAGTTGCTTCCCCAAGTTTGTGTATGGCCCGGAATTTTCTTCTACTTTGTCTCTGAGCTGAGGTAAATGGAAGTATAAATACTCTGGGGACCAGACCACTGCCCAGCCAGCCCTACAATTTGGGAAGGGCAAAGGTCCAGGTTATGTTCCTTACTGTGCTCAGCTGCCTCTTGGCCACTTCTCAAAGCATAACCAGTGTACCCACTGTCTTCCACTAGCACTGTCCTGGGCAGCAGCCAGGTTACATGACTTGTGTGCAGTACAAAGAGCCAGTCCTCTGAGCATCAGTGAGCTAGAAGCAGCCCCCTACAGAGTAATATACATGCTACCAAAACCTTTAAATATGAAATCCTACATCTTCAGGCATGCATATGAAGGCAGGGAGTTTTTGAGCAGCTGCAAGAAGTTGTGGGATCTCAGCACATTTTAGAATTTTCCACTCTGGCGTAAGGTTTCTCAAACTTTGTTAGTTTGATACCACCAAAACAGCAGCAGCAGCAAGGCAGCAGCAGATACATTGGTGAATGCTGCTGCTGTTGAGCAGAGGGCAGAACCCACATCAGCCCCTATACCTGAAGGTCCCTTCCAATTGCAATCCTCCTATGATTCAGTGTTGACTGTAGCTGGGCCACTGCTCACAGCAGGGTTGAAGGGTTGTTGAGAAAGTGGAGCAACTAGGGGGCTACTAGGATGGCTGGGGACTGAGGCATGCCATGTGCAAGGAGAGCCTGAGGGAGCTTGGCATGTGCAGCCTGAGAAGAGACGGTTTTGCAGGGACCTAACACCAACCTAGCAGGGACTGCAAAACACCTAGTGCTGGACCCTTTTCAGAGACATACAGAGAGAAGGAAAGGGGCAGCAGACACTGGCCACAGAAAGGGAAATTCCAGCTCAACATAAGCAAAAAGGAGTTCACAAGGTTTTTCAAGAGGTGGAAAAGATTGTCCGGAGAAGTTGTGCAATTTCCATTCTTGGAGATATACAAAACCCATCTGGAAAGGCTGAACTTCAGTGCTAGTCCTGTTTTCTTTGGGGAATGAGATGATCAGGTGTAATAGTAGATGACATCCAGAGGTCCTTATTCACCTGAATCAGGGTTTTTTTGGTATTTCCACCTTCATCAGCTGAACTCCAGAAGTCTTCTTATACACAGATGAGTTGTGCGTGACACCACACTATGTTCAACTACCATGAGTAGTTCTAGGAGTGCATGTGGTCTACTGTATTTTGTCAACCTTCATCCTTACAGAAATAAATTATGATTTTCTATTGCTCTTTTCCCTAAATAATCTTTCTGGTTGATAACCATACAGTACAATTACATCCACTGGCTAGGGCTAAAACCAGCTTCCTTGAGACTGATCGATATTTGGTATTAATAAGCTTAAGAGTCTTTTGTTCAGCACTGCCTCAAGTCAAAGGTCCTTATGGGCAAAGGAAAAGGAAGGAGTGGGCGTGTTTCTGCATCTGTTCATACTCCTTGGCAACTGTAATACTGGGCAGGTTTGGCACCTTGGCATGATCAAGTGCCTTTGTTTGTAATACCTGGCTGGATCAGAAAGGGCAGACATCCATAGCTTGGCTGTTCCTTAGCTCACTAAAGGTGTGGTTGTGTCTGAGCTCCTCTTAAGCTAAAGCCAGTGCAAAAGGTCATGGTGCTGTCAGCCTGCATTTAATTTTCTGTTATAGATACAGCTTTTGTGTCTGCCCCAGTTTCTTTGTGCGTTATCTGGGAGATGGAGTAAAGGCTTTGGGGGAATACTGCTGGGATCGGAGGAAGAGAACAGGCTTGACACTTTAAATGTGATTTCTGTTCATTCCATTATACTGTGTGAATAACATCATTTTACTGAACTTTTTTCACTTAAGTTTTACTGAGGTCTTTTTCATGCTTGCCAAATTGCTAGGTACCTCTCACTACTGAAAGCAAGATAAGTGCAGGATAATATAATTCAGCTTCACTGATTTACCATCCAGTTGTGAGAAAGGAAAAAAGGTATACCTTGATGTCTTCTTCCAGTTTGGCAAGTATATTTCAGTGGTTTCTCATTCCGGTCCATTTTGTTTGAAAATGATGATGAGATAGAAAATAATCCTGTGAAAATGAGCAACAATAAAATGATAGCGATTCCAGATGTCTTTTTGGAAGATGGCATCTAGCCTTGTAGGTCAGTTTTGATTCCACTGATAGTTTCTGTTGGCATTTTCTTGTTTCCCTTAAAGGAAGATCACTCTACAGTATCATGACCCTGAACTATCTTGGGTGATTATCTTTTTGGGAAGGTGCTTCATATGTCAAGAACGCTTCCAGAGACATCATATGTATGTTTATTCAACAAATGGGTTAGTCAGGGTGGGTGTTTTTTTAAGTGATTCCTACTTTTTTAAGCTATTTTGGACTAGTATGGCTGAAGCACAAGAAGGTGGAGTGACTTCCTTACAGTCACACTCTGAGTCAGTGCCTCAGTACCTCCAGGCTTCCCATATTTTTATTCCAACCATTGAGAAGACCACATGGCTTCCTCTTGGCCTTCTTTGAGGTTTCACAGCTGAGAGGTGCATGCTGTAAAGGTTTTTGCTGCTAACATGTGAGCTGCTGATTTTAGATCAGAAGTTCTTTACGTAGGAGGGCAGGATCCATCCAACAGCAATCAGTTCGCTTCTTGTCCATTCAATCCACCTCCTGTCTGTGGAGCTCCACTCAGACATTTTCCTACAGCACTATCACTCACCGCAAAGTCTCTGCTTACCATGGGAGACAGGAAAATCACCGTGGTTTCTGTTCCCAGGACCCTATGTCAACCTTCTGTAGTTTTGGCTGGTGAGGTTCATAGACTCTTATTTTTCTCATCGCTTCAATTTTTGAATGAAACTTCCTCCCTCTTTTCTCTCATCCACACCAAAACCCAAAGCAAAAAATCAGCTGAAATGGCCAATTTTTGCTGTCTTTCAGACGGAAACCATGCAAAACCACAGAGTTTGGCCTGGTGTCTGCCGGAAACTATAAATAGGGCTGTATTACTCAAGCCACAACCCAAAGTTGTGAGACAGTCTCTGGACCCGGGTAGATGTTTTGGAGTGTGTTGACCAAGTGTGGTGGCTATAAGAAATTCAAAATTCTGCTGAGTTACCTGCTTGGTTTGGGGTTTCATTGCTGAAGTTTGTATTTCTGTATCTACCATCAAATGCTCTGAAGATTGTTTCTAGGTGCCTCCTGGCTGGTCTTCAGGTTAGGCAGAGAGCCCTGGAATACTGACTACTGCTTCTCAGCATCTCTGATTCTCAGGATGATCAGTGATGGGGTTCTAATTCTTCCTGAATTTTCCAAGATGCTTTGAAATCAAAGGGTGAATTTGTATTTGCGCAATTTTACTCTAAGCAAAACACGGTTTATTCAAATCCGAGTAATCTGACGACCTAATCCAATAATCTCTGCATGGCAGAAGGGCTATTGAAGGAAAACATGCTTTTCCCCTCTGTTTAAAGCAATGCAAAAGGCCAAAACAAAAATAAATATTCAGAGGCTAACCCTGCACCAGTTACCTCTTAGCCTAAGACTTGGCACTGAACTTCTATTACGTTCTGAAGAGGAAGTTAGGCTATAACAGTCTTTGGATCAATGCTTTTCCTATAAAAATCTCTTTTAAACCCAGCAATGAAATTAACTTTGCACATTTAAATTTGTGCCTCCTTAGAGAGTAAATTATTTCATTGTATCCTGCTGTATGTTTCTGTCTTTTACTCCAAATTCTACAGCTAGGGTAGGTTAGCGTTTCTGTTGGGTTATTTCATGAGACAGGATGCCTTTCCAAATTTTTTCATTATTTGATAGTTTGGATTTTCAGTTTATTCACCTGAGATAACAATGTATTCTTGTGTTAGCAGAGCTGTCACACTTCATTTGATAATTTAGAATTTCTTCTTCGGTTTAGTGGATGAGGTGGCTTTGCAAGGCAATGTAATGTAATGAATTTATCTGCCTGAAAGGTGTCACCCAGAATCTCAGAGAGATCTATCTTTATATATTAGTAGATCAGCCTTGACTCTAGGAGCACGTTTAGGTCACGGTGCATTCGAACCACTCTAGTGCTGGGCACGTAAACAGGGAGAAAGAAGGCAGCTCCCAATCCAGCTGTCACACAGGCACACCAGAGAAATTAATCACAGGGCCAACTGTGCTTGTTGCCTCCCAGCCGTGAAATACCACAACAAGGACCCCTTGTGAGACCATAAATGCTGCGTCTTCCATCAGCAATGAGGGTGATGCCATCCAAAACAGAAGGTCTGTCTCCAGCTCTCTGTGCAGAGGACAAGGGAGGGTTCCACCTTCTTAGTGTGGAAGTGAGGCTTTGTTGTGCAGTTCTTGTTTTCCAAGACTCTGCCTTCAGCTTCAGCTCTGATTTGTGAGAGAGCTGAGCATTCACAGCTGCAAGTGAGTATCAGCAGCTGCACTTTGAAGGTAGAAAAGTGCCAGGCCACAGGATACTACAAATGAGAAATCCACAGGTTAATGGATATTTTTTCTTACTTAATTCCCTCTCTACCCCCTTTCTTGGTCTTTAATAGAGAGGAAATACTATTTCCTCATCTTCTGGGGATTGTGAGGGATTTGAGAACAACAGCAGAGCTGTGGGAGCACTAAATGTTCTACAGGAATTGAGTACAACACAGTGAAAGCTACATCTCCTACTCTAAGAGGATTCATGATTTGGTAAAAAAAAGAACACATTAATTTTTAATCTTGTTTAGATTAAAAAAAAAAAAAAGGAGGTTTTTTTTTGCAAAAGATGGGAATGGGCCTGTTGAAATATTTTCATTTTTACTTTCCAGAAGCCTTTTTGTTTGTATCCACTCTTAACTTTCATTCTGTAACCTATTTTTAGATTAACTGGTGTAACTCCCTCCTTGTCTCCCCCAAGTTTTTTCTTCCAAGTAATGTTTCAGGCTCTTCCCCTTCAGGTTGGGCCCAGACTGTTGCTGGCATTCTCCCCTCCAGTACTTGGGCATCGAAGGTAGGAAAGATGCAAGAGAAAGCCCCCCGCTAATGTCAGTTCGATTTCAGCTATGGCTGAAATTATAGGAAAAGTGTCTCTGAGCCCTGGACTGGGGCACAGCCAGGGCAAATAAAGCACTAGCAAGCCTCTATTAAGCCTGCACACATGGGAGTTTATCAAGCCCTCATAACCTAGCCCCATGTAGACATGATTTTTTGTTTTCTTAACAGTCCTTGAGCAAGCTGAAGCCTTGCTGTCAAATCTGAACGCCTATAGTCTAGCGACACAAAAGGTGTCTCAGGGAACCACACAGAGAAATTAGTGTTTTGCCTAGCCCCCTTCACAGAAACTGGTGATGTTTTTTCAAATTAATAGTGTATGTTTATCTATCTATAGATAGACAGATAAAACAAACAAAAAATCTTGGCCTAAAGGAGACACATAGAATGGGAAATTTCAGTTTAAATGAAAAAAAATTGGCAAAGGGCAACTGAATCCTATGGCAGGTTGGGCTGAACTGTACTTTATCTACTCTGTGCTTCTGTTGTTTTTATTCAATTTAACTGCCTAGACTAGCCTTTTCTTCTGTACTGAACAACTGTCTTTAAAGGAATACTGAAGTGTTCTGAACATGTAGTACAAAAATGGAACATTAAAGAAAAGGGCATTTTAAGGTGACTGCTTAATTAGGGTGTCTCTCTGGGCTGTCCTGTTAACCTCTATTGCAACTACGTCTTTTCTCTTTTGCTCACTATGAAATATATTGAAAGGATGCAGATGGGTCACACGATCCCAGCCCAATCAATTAGCAGCTTTTAAAGATGACTCATTATTTTGTCTGTAACATAAAACAAAATTACACAGTGAAAGCCCTAACACAGCCTTTTAGAAAAACTCCAGAGATCTACTTTTCCATTTGTGGTTTCACTTTTTTATCTTTCTCCAAAGCCCAAAGCGCAGATCTCGATGAGCTGATGCAGTATGTGTACGCAGCAGGCTTTTCCTCTTGCTGCTGCTCACATTTCTCCTCACCTCATCTGCAAGAACGATTCTAAGCCCTGCATCGGATTCCCACTCCTTGTGCTGAAACAGCTGGGTTGACCAGCACACTTCAACTTTTGTACAGACAGTGCAAACAAATCTGTGTCAGTGAGGGGACTTTTGTAGGCAGCAATCGTCCTTTGCATGAATCTGCAGAATCTCAAATGTTTGTTTTCATTAAGTATTTTGGGATGTATTAATTCTTGTAAAATCTGTATCTGACTTATGCTTTCAGATGCAAAGAATCTGCAGAAAAGCTGCATTGAAAATAAGCTCTTCCTATTTTATGTTTTGTTGATAATATCCCGTTTTAATTCAGAAGACCTGAAAAGAGGCTTTCTTGATTGTCACTTTGTTTAATTTCAAGTCCTGTAACCTAGATTACATGACATTTTCAGCCCTGGAACCGTGCTACAAAGTAATGTAAAAAAAAACCCCAAAATTCTCCAAAAGAAAACAAAAGAAAAACAAAAAAAAGCTCCTCTGTCAATAAACCAAAGAATGAACTGGAACAAAAAGGAACAAGTTGGTTCTTTCTAGCGGGACCAGCTGACTTCTAGATAACTAAACACTGGAAAAAATATGCCTTTCCCACACCTCCTCCTAGATTTCTTACTCACTGTGTATTAATTTCTTACTCACTATGTAGTAATTCTTAGTCACTATGTTCTTTTTTTTTTTTGGAAACACACTAAAATCCACTGAATGCAGCGGGTGGAATAGAGAAGGGTATGTAAGTAGTGGTAGGTTCCAGATATGTTTTCCCATGAGAAGAAGGGAAAAAGTAGCCCTTGACAGCAGAAGAGCTTATAGAGCTTACTTTGTACAGAATAAGGGAGGCCTGTGTGCTGAGCACTCTGCTTGCTCACCCTTCCAGGGATGGGGCATTCACAGCTTCTCTGGGCAATATGAGTGAAGGAAAATACTGCCTGAGCCTTCTCTCATCCTTTCTCTCTCCCCAGACGTTTTCTGGAGAGCCCAATGTGTTGCCCTGCCTCAGTGGCCCATTGGGGTCTCACATGTTTTGTGTCTGCTTCAATCTGATGAAGAAAGTTTCTCACTGAGCTGCACCATCAGCCACCTCCTCCTGGAAATTATATATACTTTATATTCTCCAGGAGGAGCAGAGAATTAATAACTCCTTGGTTCATTTATTAAAATATTTATTCTCAAATGCTTTCTACCATCTCTTTTTCTAAGATATGGCAGTGAGTGATGAAAATATCTGTCCTGCACTGAGGACTTTTGCAAATAATTCAGAAATCTACATTATAATACAATACAGTTTCCTGTGGTGAAGGCTCCTGAAACTTCAAGCAGCATACACCTTTTCAGCTGCCATTAGTGTGCATATAGATCTGAGTAATTATACACTAAGAAGCATATTTTCCCTGAATCTATAAGCACACAGTCTGAACCTGAGTGTTTCTGCTATCAGTCTTGCTGCTGCTTTCCCTCACCTGGAGTGTGAGCTGCTGATTACAGAAACATATATCTGAAATAATGAGAACATCTTCTTTTCACGCAAAGGCTGATCTTGGTGATCACCTTCCTTTGCTCCATAGATGAACAATGTTTTCTATTGAATATGTGGATACTTTACACAGGGGAAGCAAAACTGCTGTGTCTTCAAGGTCATTTGTATTATTTGGTAAACATGCAAGTGATGAACTTGGAGGAAAATAGGTATCAAAGATAAAACACAGGTAGTGATAGAGGCTGAGATGGGGGTGTTGGATGGCAGGCATCCTCTGGGCTATTTGGAATGAAAATGCAAAACATTTTTTCCCTGCAGAAACCTCATGCTCATTAAGTGGCACAGGAGAGATTAAAAAGCTGCCTTTGTTCACATCAAAGGGCCTTGTGGCTCTATGAAAGGGGTCAGTTTGGCGTCTTCCAAGGCACAGATTTGTAAGGACAATGTATTTGACTCCTGCTTCATGTCAAAGACTTGTGCCTTGCTGGTGATGCTCAGGGCTCAGCTGTGACTTCTCCACAGTCTATCCACCAGGCTGAAATGCACTTTGCCTAGCACTTGTGTCTCAGCTAGAGCAGGGTGACTGATTAACCTCCACAACTCTCCCTGATGATCTGAGCACTGGATTTTCATATTATCCAATCACCTAAGGGGGTGAAAGAGGCTGTCTTTTTCCTCAAAGTGTCTGACTTTGTTTCTTCACCTGGCTCTTTAGCCTTATCTCAGTAGGATTACTTGATAATGTTTGATTGAATGGACACTTTCAACAGTAATCCTTGGAAAATATCTTGTGGGTAGTATTTGTGCCAGTAAATTGTTTCCCTTTTGAACATAAGCTCTTAAGAACAGAGATGATGATGTTATTTTCCTACATACAGGTATCTGTTGATATCTGTCTGCCCTCTACTCCCTTCACAGCCTTTGCAACGAAATGGGAATTTCTGGGTGTGATTCACTTTACCCTAGCATAGCTGTCTGTGGTTAGAGAAATTGCTCCCTAAACATGCCAGTTGTTTCCCAGAGTCTAGGGAAGGAGAGTAGGATGAGTGTCCCTCGATGACTACACAGGCAGAAATCTAGAGTTAAGTGAAACCCACACAGGCTGTCCTTTTGTTCGTACTGAATTTGGCACATCAGAGCTGAGTTTTGCCAGCTGGGCTCCAAGACACTGCCATCCTGGAGCTCATCAACTCTGACAATAATGCTGGGAGAAGCACACAGAGAAAAGGAGCTCCTCTACAGCTCTGAATTTGTGAGATATGCTTTTGACTGAGTGATCAATCTCTCACTTGTAATTCTCAGTGTTGCCAACATTGTGGATACTGTTAAACCTGGCTCAGCTATTAGGGTGCTGAGGAGATCAACCTCTTATGCCTAATGCTGTCAGTGATCTGCATGGACTGGCACTCATTGACTGTGACCACAGATGGTTCTTTATTAAGATGGGCTTGAACTTGGGACACTAAGGCTCCCAGCATGGTTATAATATCTGATTAGTAAAGCAGGTTTAGCAAGAGTGGGAGATGCTTCTGTGATAATTTAGTGTTACAAAGCCCTAGAGAGCTGGCTCAAAAGAGACCCATTCTTCTCACCCTTTTACACTAGGGCAATTCATCTGCTTCTTTGCAGTAAAAGAAAAGAGATGTGAGGTCCTGATGGTTTAGTTCCCAGGTGTATGAGCAGTTTGTATGTAGTTTGCAGCTACATGTGGCTATTGTTTCTTCTTTCACTGTCTGCTTTTCCACTGGGCCATCTTTGAAGAGAGATTTCTCTGTGACAACACAGGCTCTGTCCAGAGAAAATGAGCACCATCTTTCAGCAAGTGTTTCATTTCTGGGGTTTTAAAGATCTATTGAAATTGTCTAATGGTGTTTCCCTTTGGTTTTTTTATTAATTTAATAAGGTGTCCCTTCATAAGCAGAACATAGCATTTCAGAAAGAGAAGGGCTGTTCCTGAGGAAGAGCTTTTGGCAAGGCTTTCAACACCTTCAAGAAATAATGAATTCAATCCAATATGTGTTCATGGCATAGGGTGTTTTATTACCCCTTCGTGTATTTGGAGCTTGTGTATTAATCATCACCTACAAGCAAGAAGAAAATTGTTAGAGTCTCTTGAGGTGAAGGCTGTGTGTAAAGTAGTTGAGGGCTTTGTGGTATATTGTGGTGGTTTGGAAGCTGAATTAACCTGCATTCTTTTTTTTTTTTTTGCTCCCTGCAGCACAACCAGCCATGGCTACAGAAATAGCAGTGTATTTCTTGCTGTAGAAAAAGAATTTATGTATTTCCTGCCAGATCAAAGTGAAGAGAGCTGTAATTTTTCATCCTTTTGGCGTGGTGATACAGGATTAAGTGCACTTGATCTATGTATTTTGTGGATTCTGATGGGCTTTTTATTCAAATTGTAAGGCGTTTACCCGAACACCGATACACACTTTTAATAGTGCAAGGCACTGTTCTGACCTGGCAGAATTTTTTTTTTTCATCTGTGATCCAGGGATGATCTTTAATCTCATCCATGTACCTGCAAGAAGACATCTAGCCTGCATGTGAGACAGTGAGGAAATTCTGACACCTACATGCTCACATGAAGAGCTATGCTTTTGCCTCCTGTGTTGGAAAAGGGAGAAGACAAAACCCCAAAAAACTTCGAAAGAAAAAAAGCCAAATAAACTTGGTATGTTTGTTAAGAACATGAAGTGTTCAGAATTTTGAATACAAAAGTGGCAGGTCAAAGAAAATGTTATTCTAGTCCTGCATACTGGTTCCAATGCTGGTTAGAACTGGAGATTTAGAGTGGAGTGTTAGAGAAGAACAGCAAATATAGTATTGTCCTCTAATACTTTCTCATTTTTTAAATTTTCTGGACTGGGCCAAGGTTTATTAACCTTCAGTGGACTTCTCCAACCTCTTCAGTCTCCCTTGGAACCTATTTACACATTCTGTGTCTATGATGTCCTTTGTCAAGGAATTCTGCTTGTGAAGAATTTTTTTCTTTAGTTTATTTTGAATTTTATTCCTGTTATTTGATGCCTCCTGGTTCTACTATTAAACCTTGCCATAAGTGTGAAGCTACAGGCCCAGCATGGTTAGTTTTGTATGAAAGGATGATTCAGAATGCCAATCCAGGGGCACTTTCACCAATCAGATTCCAGGAGAACTTGCAATTTTCTTTTATTTCCAAAATATGTTTTGGTGTGCCATTCTGGCCCGTCACAGAGCAAACCCAATGCCTAATTACTTGCATTTACCCCTTTTGCTTGCATGTTGTGGTAGCTGCTTACACAAATCAGGCCTAAACTCTTGTTTGCTTAGCTCAGAAAGCTGTGTTAACATGACATCAATCTAATGTCATTGACTGCCTGAGGGAAGAGAACCCACAAGTTAAGCCAAACATGCTGGTTGATTGACTGATGGCAATAAAACCCTTGCATGGGGCTACCACAAAGTTCAGATGGTTTGGCGCGGCGCTCTCAGCCGTATTGTCTCACATTTCTCTCCAGTCATCTGAGCGTAGACAATTTAATGAACACTCAGTCAAATGTGCCTTCTGTAGAGAGTGGCACTTCCTTCCCCATGCTTCCATGTTGGGTTTTGCCACACAAAACCAGCCTGGACATTTCCTAACAGGGTGATCATCGTGGCAAGAGAGCATGGGAAACCAGAATAGCAAATTAGGTCACTGCTTCTTAGAAACCTTTCTCTTTCATCAGCCCTAATTCTCTTTTTCATAACTTGCTGTGAGCTGGCAGAGAAAGAGAGCATGTCCTCCTGGCAACCTGGATAGCACCTAGGGTAGTGAAGCCTCCTTCCTTCTTATGGCCTATAGACACCACTGTAATGTAAATTATTGGTAAAATTATTCTAGCTCATGGTCATAGCATACAGACAAATCCATTCATGCAAGTTAGGAATGCAGCAATTAGTTACTTTTTTTTAAAGGAGTTAATAATCAGTATTCTTAAACATGTAAAGCTCAGGGAGGATATTCAATTTGTTGTCTGAAAATGGAAGGCCTTTGGTCATTAAAAGGATGTGGGAAAGTTGTCAAATCGAGTCTTCTTGGCTTCCCATGGGTCACGTTTCCAAAAGTATTTGGATGTCTAAAGGTGCTGGCAGGAAAATTCCACTTCAAGATTTTTTCTCTGTTTTTTGACACTCAGAGGTACTGTACAATTGGTGCTGTCAGGCTCTGGAAGGAGGCAGCCTGGCTGAAAGGCTGAAGGGCTAGAAGCTGAGTTGTGGTTTCTCTCTCCAGCCACTGATACTGTCCTGCAGTATTAAATAAGCCATAAGCTAATCACACCCACTCCTGCACCTCATTGCTGCCCATTTGTAAACAAGGTGCAGTTTTGTGCACTTGCAGAAAGGCCTTTAGGATCAGTGAATGATAAAAAGTGACTATTTTCATTCTGGGCCAAAACTCAGGTTCATTGCCCAAGTCTCGCTATTTCTGCTGACCTTGCCTAAGATATGCTAAACTGTGAGTTACTGCTAACTGTGATAAGTCCTCTGGTGTGAACAAATATTCATTAGGAGCTTAACTGAAGCAATTGCTTCAGTTTAAATATCTTAACAGCAATCCACTGAATACAGATTAGGCTACAGATCCTGTAGTATGGAACATAGCGATACTGAAGATATGCACATTACAAACCCCCCAGTCTGTTAATTCTGCTCTCCTAGCTGTGGAAGGTCTTTTTATTTTGAAAAATAACGATTATAGCACCTGGGATTTCTTAGGATGGGTACACTCCTAAGGATCAGTTAGGAGTTCTTGCAAAGAAATTCCTTCTGTTGCAGAAAACATGTGTTGCAGGTATGAAAACTGAATGTGCGGATATGGTGTGGTAATTAGGGATTGCCATCAAGGAGATGTTTAGATGGCTGACAGATCAGGGAAGTTTCAAACTTTTACCTTTACTAAATCCATTCCTTAAGGACAGCCTTCGTGCTCACAGCTAATTGCCACCCATCGTTTCAACATCATCACTGTGATTAGCAGCCACATTGTAAGCCAGCTGTGGGTACTCAGCGCTGTGGGGGTTGCTGCCTCACAGCTGGCACTGAGGGTTTTGGTCTTCAGTGGCCCCTATTTGCCAAGGTTTGGTGATCAGATTTGAAAGCTCATTAATGAGAGGAGCCAGAACTGGGCTCGTCATCTTTCTTTTCTCTGCATTTTTCAATAAATTTGCTTATGCCTAATGGTTTAATGCTGTTTCCTGCTTTCAATAAGGAAGAACTCACCTCCTCTCAGTATCACTTACTGTGTTTTTTGCTTTGCCAGTCATCCCTCTGGTATAGTATGCAGATTGTCCTAGCTATTTGCAGTCTCATGCGCTTATCTTATTCTCTGTCTGGCAATTTTTATCAGCTCAATGCCACCTACTTGCAACTTCTCCCATCTTTGGTAGTCATGTTGCTCACATACTTATGCAAAATGCTTATAGATTGCATTTTGCTGCGCCTTGAGTGTTACAAAATACTTATATTCTGTTGTTAGTTACACCATCCTTGTACATATTTAAAATGAAGGCTGGCATATTAATTATATTCTGACTAATACAAGTATAGTTTCTAGGTGTCACAGACATCTGTTTTGCTGCATCTGCGTTATTTGCAATGTCATCCACCCTTCTGACCTGTCTTTCTGTGGCACAGCATGGTTGTAGTCTTTACTCTCCTACTGTAGGAAGCTGGTGTTGTGTTGTGACTTTGTAAGCAGATGAATATTTTGTTGGCCCTTCCATGGCTATTTCTGCAGATATTGAATCTTCAGTAGCCTGCTGGGGAAGAAAAGGAACAATATTCACTTACTAATAAGGCCCTTCACAACTCTACCTCAATGTACAGAATGCTTTTCTCTCTCTAGAGAAAGCAAGTCTGCCAAAAATAAGGTCAAGGAGTCGGCCTCGTCTCTGTCAGTATGACATAGTATCATTTGTAGAAATAATGCTTGGATTAACTGCTAAGTTTGCTGCTTTGCCTTTGAACTCATCCTGTCACTTTGATTTGGGAAGCTGCATTCCTTCGTGGATAGAAAGAATGAGAATGAGATTTTCCTCAGCTTTGTCCCCAGCTCTGCCACCATCTTCCCTTGTGACCCTGAACAAACCCCTGTGGACATTATTAATAAAATACTGGAATAACAGCCAAACAGGAAAAAAAATGTTTTGTAGAAAACATAATTTTATCTTGTTATGGCTAGTGGTCCTTGAGATAATTAAAGTCATTGATTCTGAGGGAAGGAACACTGCTATCCCAGTGCTCAGGACAATGAGTCTCTGGAGCGGCCTTTTGTCTGGTGCCCTCTGCTCCTTGACAGCTCTCCTGGGCAGGACCACACCTCAGGTGGACTTGGGAAGGTATGTGCTGCCCATGCTAGGTATTTGTTCTCCTAACAGCAAGAGAGCCTGATCTCCACGCAGCCCTTGAACCTCTCTTAGTTTGCTCATACCCTCAGTTCACTTATGAAAGGGGAAATGTGACATCTGCCTCACAGAAAATGCTTAGGTAAAATAGGCAGCTCCTCTTTATACTGGTGTAATCATCCTCTGAGGTCATGCTGGATGATGGGATGGCTGAAATCCTAACTGAATTGTTGCTAGTGTCCTCATCCCTCCTAACTGATGAGGTGTTTTGTCATCATCTGGAGGAGTCAAGCAAGCATTCCTTGCCCAAGATTTTCCATTTATCTTCTTGGATAGTGAGAGAAAGCACCTTGGAATAGGAGCTGGCAAGTAACTGATGGAGTCCAAAGCTATAGGGATACTTTGACCTAAGGAAAGCAAAGTGAAAATGTTACCTCATGGGTCCTATGGAGAACTTAGACAAACTTAATGTGGTAGCAAGGGTATTTTTTCAATTTAATGAAGCGTCATCCTATGCATTTCACCAAGTGGTGCACCACCTGCTGAGCCCATGATATGCTCATGAGCTCTCCCTGTGATTTGGGCCTCATCTTATGACTCTACTGCAGTTTAGTGAACTTGCTATTTAACTACATAAATATTAAAAACATTCAATTAACTTTGCTTGGATCTGTCTGGCACTAAGAAAGAAAAAATTTTACGGTTTGAAATATATGACTTGGCATGATTATGTGGTGAAATGAATAATGTTTTAATGAGTGACTTGTAATTATTTAATAATTAAAGAGCTCTTATGAATATTCTTGAACACCCTGTGGAAAAACTAAATTGTATGCTGATTTCATCAAGCATTCAAATCTAATCAGAATTTATTTTTATAGCATCATTTCAAACATAGTCTACAAGAACATTGCGACAATAATGCAGACGGAACAGAAAAGTGTCATGCTATAACAGCTCTGCTTTTTTTAGTACAAACTCTTGATTTTTCCACGCAAAGATTTTTTTCTGCACTAATGAATTGCAGCTGGACTGTATTCCAAGACCTGCAGCAGCCAGTCAGGTTTCATCAGTGGTTCAGTGACAGGTTGAAGGTGCATCAGTTTTGGTTTGTAAACACAGATGAATGATAGCCACTTGCTGCAGGGGAGATTGGTCCCATTCACCCCTGCCTGGAAACAAAGAGAGACCAAAAAGGAAAACAAGAAGATGCGAAAAACTTTCACTCCTGACATGAAATCATTCAGTCTCATCTTAGTCTCTGGAAATCCAATTTTCTTTTAATTTTTCTTCCTATGGTATGGATATTGCAGCTTTGGGCAACATTTTAATAAGATGATGTTTTCTCTGTCTAAGCCTGGAAATACTTTTCCCACAGGGATAGCAGCAGTTCAAGAACAAGGTAAATTATGTGAACCATAAATCATCCCAGATTTTTCTTAACTTGAATATTAGGAGTCAGGCAAATTTTTATGGAAAACAGTTTTATGTTAACTAGTCCTCCAACAGATCTGAAAAGGAATAACAGAGGGCTCTGGATGAAGATTGTCAGAGATTCATCAATCCATTTTAAAATAAATGACCCCTACAGGCCAAGAAATCAATCCAGAATCTTGCAGAGAAACCACAAGTTGCTATTAATTTCTGAAAGCAGTTTGGTACGATCATATTTGATGGGATAGAAGAAGGACCAGATGGGGGCCCTCTTCCACATGGATGTCAATACAGTTATTACTTGTGAGGATATAATTGTCCTGTAGCGTTGCATGAATAATTCATTTTTAATTCTGTATTAGATTAATTTCATCTCATCCTCTCTTTGTGAATTGTCCTCCAATAAGTTGTAATTTTCTTGAATATATTTATTATTCAGAATAGGTTTTAGGACTCATGAGTCATTCATTTCAGGTAGGTGACATTCAGAATTTGAAGCTTTCAGGATGGACGTACAGGTCATTGTTGTGCCCTTTTACACAGGTAAAATATACAGAATCAAGTTTCTACTTCCAATATGTATTTACAAATCTGGAATTCACTTGCTTTTACTATTCTGCAATGCTAATTCTAAATTCACTATCTCAGCAATAGCTCCAGCAGATGCATTGGCTGGAATATTTGAAAGTAAGAAGAAGTGCTGAACAAATTCATTAAAAGAATCTGGAAGAAAATATTCATACAGCTTTTTACAACACCAAGACTAGGTTAGTGACCTGACATTCTGCTAGAGATTAAATAGAGAGTTTACTGCCTACCATTCAACTTCTCCTTTGAATTTTTTTCCTCAGCTTTTTTTCTTTATATAAATAGAATATGTTGTTGATCAGAGATTACTGCTTCAAATTTTTTTTCCCCTGAAACTTCTATCTTCCCCCATTTTCAACCCACAAAACCACAGAAAGATTAAAAACCTCAAGTTTTTGATAACTCCTTAATTTTGCTGAGACTGAAAAGAATTTCCATGTTTACAAGGGGAAACTATTCACTTGAAAACAAAAACATTTTTTGTAGTAGAATTTTTTTTATCAGTTGAATCATAGAGTTCTTTCAGCTGACGTTTTTTTCATTTATAGTCATGAAACACTTGCCTTTTGGAAAGTTCTCCCCATCCAGAACTGGGTTTCCTCCTGTTGCTCTAAAAAAAAAGATGAAAATCCTGAACAATGGGATCCTAGCAGCTATTCTGGGGTTGTAAATTGGGCCTGTAGTAAATAAATGGGTTTCCTTTACAGCCAGTAGAGAACAGGAGGTATATTCAGAGTGTCATATACCCAGTGTAATAAAGGCATTGAGGGAACATGGGAAGAAGATGCTGTCATTGGAGGGCCCTACTGAACAGCACAGCCTAGGTCTCATCACGTTGTTGACAGGTAAATTTGGGCAAAAAGAATGTTGCAGTGAAAAGAAATATAAGACAGGTGAGCAGAAATGGAGAGATCAGAAGAACTTGTCTGTAAAGGATGTACTTACAGTGCTTCTTCCTTATGTGCCCATGTAACTTGGGAATGGAATAGACAGGGACAGTTCTCCCCTCTGACTCTCTCCAAACAAAATGAGTCCTCAGGAGTCTGTTTTTGCATTTGATAGGGAAGCATACTCTTTCATTCATGCCTTGAAGCAGGAGCATGCATCATATTGATGTTTAGGCTCAGAGGAGAACCCTTCACCACCCTGAGGGATTTAAACATCATACCTATTAGTGTCCCGGGGTTAATTTCCCCTTTTTTACCATTTCTTTTCTTCTTTGCTTGTGTTTCGTGAGTTCTTTTACTCAGAGTTTGAATTAAAATGAAGGAGACCGAGAGTTCTTCTTTGGGCTTAGTTTATTATATCTTATCCGTAACACAGCTGCACAGAATGTGATTCCAAGTTAACAAGGTGGGAAATGGCCGTGAGTTCTAACTTCCAAGACTTTTTAAGGTCTAAATTACCCAACCAAGTAACTTGTTTTTATTTATAATCCAATAACTAACTCTTCATGTCCCGCAGTGTGACTTTTGACCCAGTAGCAGAACCCCTAGATTTGTGAAGAAGAAGGAAAAAGGAGAAAGGAAGAAGAAGAAGAAGATCCACACCCAAAATCCTCCATATTGTTACCTATATCCCCTAAACCTACTTTTTCTACATCTCTACATATTTCACCCAGTGATATAACTTTTAATTACACAGCAACAACCTCAGTGTTATCACACAATTTAGGGAGCATTTCCCAGGGTTTCAGATCGAACACAGTGTGCTTCTGAGGATCACTGCCTGTCAGCACTGAAAGGCTGAAAACTTCAGAACTCAGGGTTCCAACACATACCATATTGGAGACATGGCTCAAGAGAACTATGGCACCCCAAGGTAAGCATTTATGGAAGCGTTTGTGTTTGGCTTCTGAAAGATAAAGTAGTTTTGGTACAGGGTTTCAAGTTACAGAGCTCACCTGATATAATATGAACAGAGAGCAAGGTGAAGTCAGAATATCTTTAGCAATTGTGTCCTGTGAGGATGAAAAAGGGTTCACTGTTCACAAGGGGATTGATAAATCACAGAGAAGGCTGTAGGTAGGTAGCTGGTAGGCATCATGCTGTGTGTCCTATGGGAAGCAAAGGGAGAAACCCCTCAACTATAACCCATTTTTTTCGTGTCCTGTTACAGTAAAGGATCCCCAGGAACCTCCTTGACTTCCCCTCATTGGTGCATTATATGTGTCCTATTTTACTGCATGAGGAAGCTAGACCCCATGCTCAACACCCTTGACATAGTAAGGTTGACAGGATGATATGAGATAGGAATAAAAGTTCCAGAAGGTTGAAGTTCCAGACAGGAGTTGGTTCATTAGTACCTGAGTGCGTCCTGTGGCTGCACAGAGTGCAAATAACCTCACCAGCAGCATTGAACTTAATACCAAGCTTTCTTTGGTCAACACTGATAAACAAAAAGAGAAGCAGAAAAGAAGGAAAAAAAGAGACAGGCACAAGAAAAACAGCTGTGTGAAGCAGAGAATAAATCATGAAAACTTTTTGAAGTTTTGAAGAAGCCAGTGCTTTAGCCTGTGTTCTTGTTATTATCTTCTGAGTAAGCAGCAGTGACCTTTGTAACTAATCCAGTCTTTCTGACACATATTTTATAAATCTGTTTTGTGGAAGAGTCCTGATGAGTTGGGTTAGGTATTACATCGTCTGCAAGTGTCTGCCAAAGATTAAGAACCAAGCATTGCAATTTTTGACTGTGGAGTTCTTAGCACCAGAAAGAAATATAGAATAAACACAAAAGCAAAGTCTCACTCATCTTACCAGAAAATAGAGTATTGTCTCCCTATTATCTCTTATAATTAAAGTGACTCCAGCATTTCACAGGGATATACAGTAAAGTACAAAATTAAGGGCAAATGCTAGTAAATATTCAGGATCTCACTTTTATTCCTGTCTTATAAAAAAAAGTAAAATTGTGCAAAGCATCAGCATATGAAGAACACTCATTTAAGAGTCAGATGCCATTTAGGTTATAAGCAGAATTAGTGCTGTCATTACAGGGTCCAGTGGGTGCAGTTGTGCTTCAGCAATCCATCTCAATGTGTGGTGCAATGCATCACAATTGGTGGATTCTGCTTTGGATCTGCCTTCTGGAGAAACACCGGCAGTTTGGGCAGGCCAGCGCTGAAAGGTGTGCAGGCCTTTGTGCATGTCCAAGATTTGGTGTCAAGTGGTTTGTCAGGCCTGGAGTGCAGTGTATTAGTCTGTCTCTGCTGTGAAAGGCTTGTCTCTGCAATAGTCTTGGGGATTTCAGGCTGGTACATGTTGTCGCTTTAGAGAAGGAGAAAAAACTGCTCTGTCAGACCTGAATTAAGATGGATTTTTGTTGAAAGTTCTTGGAATTGATTTCTTTCCAGTTTCCTTATTGGTAAGAGACATCACAGTTGGGTTCAACTTACAAAATATCATTGATTTCTCTCCCCAAACCACAGATGATTCAGCTTGTAATTTCCTCTACAATTATAGAGCAGGTCTCCTTAGAAACTGCTTGTATCCATTCAAAGTTTCATCTTGTGGAAACCATATTTCCCCTCTCTTTGGCCAGATGTGCTTGACACGAGTCCAGAAAAAAAAAAGTGGAGGAAAGTACAATAAACATTTTCTTGCTCCCATTCCCTCTTTTCTGCTTCCTAAAAGGAGAGTCACAACACTGCAACATCAGTTGCCTCTGAGTGCTTTGGGATCTCAGGCTATCCCAGGTGGTGGGGTTGGCTATGGATGGGCCTGCTTGTGGCTCCGCGAGCTTGTTGCATAGCCTTTCTTCTTTAGGAGAGGCCAGGGCGCAACACAGAGGTCATGGTTTCTCTACGCTGACACAGTATTGTGCCACAAAAGGGCAGTCAAACTAAGCTGATTTCACAATTGACTCTGCCTTGTTGGCTGTCATGTGTTTCTCCTCATGTACAACTTCAACAAGGCACAGGAGAAGTCTGCACCTTCTCTTTGCATCCTCTGTGACCTTCAAGGGAATGCGGATTTGTGCAGGGAGTCCCTGTCGTGGAAATTGCTTGGATTCTGGGTTTGAGAGGGAATCTCAGATAAACCACAGGATCTCGTTTAGACAGATAAATCATAGGACCTGATGACAGTTTGAAGAGCTTTGAAAGAGGGAAGCTTATGCTGGGACAAGGTCACACACAGAGTGTCTCTAAACTCTGTTCTACCCTCAGTACTTTTCTGAAAAGGTCAAGATAACACTAAATTGCTTTTACATTTGGAAAAATCTCCTCAGATCTTCTGCCTTAGTAACTGCACAATGGGTCAGTGCTGGCAACGGAGACAAAAACAGATTCATTTTGCCCATATTTGTTCCTCACTGTGCCATGAGAAACCCTCAGAGTGATCTGAATTCAATCATTACAGTGGCTGTAGGCTGACACTTCAGGAAAAGATGTTGAAATCACATCTGTTATGTGGAAAACTTAAATCCATACCAGTAAAGAGATAGAAAAGGCATAAGGAAGAGACACAAATGAAAGTGGTGCATCTTTAGGACAGAACGTTGCAGCTATGTATAAATGTGTTCTTACATATATGTTTATGGATGTGTATGTATACCTATATTCACTCACATACACGTGTGGGTAACAGCTAAGTGGAGGTATTAAAAATATGCAAAGAGTATTGAAACCCACCATCTTACTAATAAACTGAGAGGGACCTGAGAAAGGATATGTTAAAAAGGAGATAGATGCCAGTTTTATGGATGTGTGCTCTTCTTCCCTTTTATTCCTTCATCATTTTCTGTGTAGGGAGAAAAATCTTGGTCCTTGAGGTGTTTATATTATGCCAGCTTTTACCATCATGGTTCTTTGTCCCTGAAAATAAACCCACTTCCAATATTATACCTGAAAGCTGTTGTTGTAAAAAGATTTTTCCTCAAATGAGTGGGATCTGGTCTTCCCAACACCTTTTATTACACTGCTTCAGGTATCTTTGTGTATCAGGCCCTTAAGCTGAACAATTCATTTTGAAATCATAGGGGTCTGGAGGCCAAATGCCTGTCTCAGAATGGGAGGCAATATAGGACACAGCCCAGTATTTCAGCCAGCACTGTAAAGCCTTTTTGTGCAGCTAGGCAGATGTGCACATGGGGATTTAATTTCTGTAATTTTGTGTGTGTACCATGGTGTGGAGAGGTGCCCACTTATCACTGTGTCAGCCGGAGGGCAACACCTAACAAAGATTTTGCATAAACTGTCCCTTCGGGAGAGAATTTTCACATAATGCCAATATTGAGGTCTGCTGATAAAACAATGTATTGGGACAGAGCTGAGAAGCTTTTCAAGCTCTGTTAAATTTACACAGGCTCAACCCATTTTTAATCCTGCTCAAACATCCTTGTGTACAGCAAATAACTTCCACGATCCCTTAAAAAAGCACTCATGTACAGTGCGCATTTGCACTGATGTCCTTATTTAAAATCCAAATATTTGGTAAAGGGGCTGAAATTGCCTCCATCCTTTCTCTATACAAATACAGACTACAAATACATCAGTGGGCCCAGAGAAATCTTTTCCTTAAAATTACTCTTGACTCCTAATTGTAGATGGGATATTTTTTGGTGAGGGCATACTTTTTACAGACACCACAGACAGGAATCCAGATCTTGCCTAAGTGCAGCGTGGGTGATTTTCAAGAGCTTGCTCAGCAGTCATTGAGATCTAAATGTCCAGCAGTTTTGGGGGCAGTCCATTCTGGAGCATGTCCACAAGCACAGTAGATGCCTCTTACAGACAGCACAGGAGAGATCTAAAATCACACCAGGAAACTCCTACATAAGCTACCTGATTTACTGTCTGCAAAACTACACTTGACTTCAGAAAGCTGCTTTTTTTCCAAGTAATACAGTGCAAGATGCACTCTGTCTTTTGCGATGAACATCAGTGTTCATTATTGTGCTAATTCTGGAGAACAAGGGAAAATAAGTGACCAGTGTTTTCTACCCACTCTTCAGTCTGACCACAAAATTTTTGTAAAAGACGTCATTTCTGAGTGCTAGCCATTTGCTAAACAGCAGCCTCCCCACTGCAGCTACAGTACTGATACATTTCATCACCTCTTTTTGGTTTTTTTGCCTAGAATAATTGTGAATTAAGTGTGATCATCTCAAATGCATCCAATACCTGGTACCACTCACTGCACACTTCTGACAAATAATCCTTGGTTTGTGGGCTCTTTGAGAACATCCACATTCCGAATATTCATGGAGATGCATAACACATGCAACACTCTTCTTTCTCCTGACCCAGTGCAATTAACTGTCAGCAGTAGGGTTTCAGATTGGGAATTAAAATTTGGGATCTATTAATATCTTACAGTACTTATTGGAAAGTTACAATTTCACTCACTAATTTGGTACTATGTTTGTGCTAAAGTGGTAAAGAAAGTTACAGGGGTTCAGAGATCCCATTGAAAAATGGGATTTTTAGATTTTCAAGATTTTCAACAGACTTCACAACCCACAACCCCCTGATGAAAGTCAGTGGGACACTGTAATTCCATTTCATTAGGACTTAAATGAAATGTTCTGCCTCTGCCTTATTAGCACAGCTGAGACTGGCTCGTTTGAATCACAAAACAATTTCAGAGGATTTTCCTGGGTTTGTTCTTTCTGCCTGCATGAAGGTAACTGTTTGCTGTCTGGTTTGCATAGCATGGACATGTTCTCTGCCTGATGCTAGGATGCATGATGCTACTCATGTACACTCCAGCTCTCAGCATCCCTTATGCATCCATGCAGAGATGGACTTTGAAGGCTGGGCAGGGGTTTCACGGGGAGAATCAGAGCAGGCAGATGCATTGCAAAACAGCAAAGATGTGGTCATTTGAAAGAAACAGTGGTGCCATGGTTGAGGCTGTGCAAAACACTTAGATCAGTTCCCAGAGCTCTCTGTCACTTTCTGTCTCCTTTTCCTCCAGCCCTGTGTTGCTGAGATATTTGTCAACCGAATGGAAATGATACTGTTCCCAAGGAGAAATTGAATTTAATATTAATGCTATCTCCTGTGGAAAAGCAAGAGTGAGTCAGAGCTGAGTAGAGTTTGTTTTATATATGAAGTCTTCCATTCTGGAGAGTAACTCAGAGCAAGAGCTGTGAATTTAATGCTACCAGCTCAGGAAGCTGGTAGGCAAACACAGCAGGCTTTGTGCATTAAGCAGCAACGTGCATTGCTGTAGTCATTAGAAACAGTTTCACTAACAAAGAAATAGGGGTAAATGTGCATCAAAGTCTTTCTCAGTGGGCAGTATTTGATAAGTTCCACAAGAAGCTTTGAATACACACTGGGCTGAAAACATTTAGTATCACCTTGCTTTAAACGGACTCTGCTTTGTCTTTCCAGCCTTCTTTACATTTTGTATTTTATTTATCTTCCTCCTCAAAATAAAACTCTCATCAACAGTGACTCCTATGTTCATGTTGCCCTTATTTCCAAACAAAGTAATATAGCACAATTTAAAATGTGAGGATTCAGTACTATAAAGCTCAAAAACAGTGGTTTTGTCTGTTTTTAACGTAAACTCCACCTTTTGAGTGCCTTTTCTGTTATGTCTTATCAGATGTGTCCTATATCCTGTCATGTCCGATAACATGTCTTAGTAGATGCTGTTGTAAGTAGCTGGTGCTTCCCTGCACTTTAATTTCCTGTGGGAAAGGAGATTAGCTGCTCAGAGAACCCTTCACAGCTCTGACACTGGTGTATGGATGTCCTGGCAAATGGGAGGCCGTGGTTACTTCTGTTCTTGTCTGAGAGGCTGCATTCCCTGTTTGTGGCCAGGCATGAAAGGTGTAAGAGGAAGGAGGAGAGAAAGGATAGCAGAGCTGGAGAAAAATACGGTGTTTTGTTGATGCTTGCAGGATCCAAGGCAGATGGTCAGTCACAGATGGATGCCTTGGGCTGGCAGGTCAGCCACAACAGCTATTGCTCTGGTTGCTGGCTCCCTTCCCCAGTTAACTGTGTGGCCTGGTCAGCTCTCTCTCTCTCTCTCTTTTTTACAGATTTTTCCCAGTCTGGACAGCTAGCTGTGGATGGCTCCTGACATTTCAGCCTTTTGGCTGCAGCACAGTCGGTCTCAAGATGGCTGAAAAGCTGAGTGCAAGATGGAGAGAAAAGGCAGACAATGAAAGAGGAGCTTTGAGGGAAGGGGACACAGAAGGATTGCATGTTTCTGCATCCTTGCCCATGCAATGGATGTGATTGGGAAGGGGGCCAGTGGGGATCTCATGGAGCCATTGTGATTCCTCACGTCCAAAGAGGCTGTGTTACTGGAGCATAGTAGATGGAGGCTGGCCTGTGCCATTTTTCCCTTTCTCCAAGTCCTCCTTCCCCTCCCCCATCCACTCGACTTTTCCTTTTTTTTTTTAAGGAGGTGAAAAGGGACACAGGCTCATCCTTTCATTATCTTACCTCATTACTTCTGGTGCATCTTTTAATAAACTTATTTCTGAGTTAAAAATGAGTTTTAACTCATTCCAAGAAATCTCTACACATTCTTTGGGCTTTTCCAGCTGGAGGGTTTTATTGGTGTAGTTCAGTACCCTTCTCTTCCTTTTGCATCTTTGCTCAGTGTTCAGCACTAACAGAATATTTATAAATCTGGTGTACACTTTCCACGCTTCTATTCCCGACTAGTGTAAGGCAGAAAAGACTCAGTCATTACTGTGCTTGCCCTTGGGGAGTCAACAACTGAATTTAAGGAATCCTCAGCTTTACTAACATTAATAAAAATTGGCAAAAATATTTTACTTCTTCCTTTCTTCCCTGTCCTTGGGCTCTTAGTCCCCAGAAAGTGAAGAGCTGCACTGTCATGACCTGACACATTGAGTCTTTGAGCTGCTGTTTTTCAGGCTGTTGCCATTGCCACTCAAAAGTACCGATGATTTTGGAGGTAACAAAAGGGGTGTCTAACTAGTGCTGTGCCATGAAAGCATGCTCTTAGTGGTCTTAAATGGTTAAAATGTTCCAATATAACTCTCAGTCTATAGTTTTCTTCCTTACTTTTATTCCATGTTTCATTTAATAAAATCCCCTGCAAGAGAACAGATGAAAAAAAAAAAGAACAAACCCTTTCAAAGCCATGTGAAATTACCTCTGAATCTGATGCAAATTCAGTCCTATTGTTCACAAATTGCTATGTGCAGCCTTTCTGCGATGGGTCCTGAGGCAAGGGCAGAAGTGCTATCTCTACAGCACCATGAAGCTTTATGACAGCAAGCCTGTGAGGGAAACACTGCCACTGATCCAAGCTCAGCCTCCAGTGGCAGAGCTCTCTGGGGAAGTGCCTGCTGGTGACAACACGAGAGCCAGCGACCTAAAGGAATCAGAGCCTGGAGGATAAAGCTGAGGTTGGAGGGGGTGATGAGGGGAGGCTTATGGGCTGTGCAGTCACCATGCACACACACACAGACCCAGGGGCTAGGAGGACCTCTGGGAGCTTCTGGATATGAGCTGTGCCCATCTCAGCAGAGTTAATGCCGACATCAACAGGTGCAGATAATGCTTCCTGCACACAGGGGAATGCTGCTGCTTTCACTGATCTCAGGAGTAGTGCCACAGCACCAGGACTCTGACTGCCAACAGAAAGCTCAGCAGCTCCAGCTTTTAACTGCGAACGGTACCTTCAGACTGTATCATTCTCTCTTGGCAAAGGCCAGCTAAATTTACAACCTTTTGCTGCTTTAACCAGTCCTGCTGTGTCTGTGGTTGAGCCAGATTTCATGTGCTGCTGGAGGCTTCTTCAGCACTTTTAGGGGTATGTGCCCTTGTGGCAGCAGCAATGGACTGCTCATGTCCTCATCTCACAGCAGAATTATTTTCGCCTCCCCGCCTGTCATCCAGGTCACACTACACAAGAATAAGTCAGTTTTTTACTCTCCTTTCTGGACCATGCTTATGAGAGATCCCCTGGGACAGCCTCAGCTAGAAAGAGCATTTCGGCTGAAAGGGTTCGGCTGGGTGTGAATCAAATGGACTGTACAGATGTAAAGATTCCAAGAAAAGAGAACTGCTAGCTCCTCTCTGGCCATCACTTTCAGCTGGAGTCTCTATTCCTTGTGGATATAATAGTAAAGTGATATTAACCTGTATTATTTCATTTTGTCCTACCAACATCCAGAAATTCATGTAGATTGAGTCCTTCCAGGTGCATGTGGTGTTTTCTATATTAATCATTAAAATTTGCTTTAAAAAAATACAACAACAACAAAAAACAATCCAGGTTGTTGTTTTGACCTCTGTGTTGATATGAGTGATAGGAGAGAAGACAGGTTAGTGACAGGAACAGTCCAGAAATGGGCTGTTACAAAAGACATCATAAAACTGTTCCCATCTGTCCATGGAAATGATTTAGACTGGGATTTTTAAAGTCACCTGATGTAGTGAGGTGTCCAAAGCCAGAATGCTTTGTCAGGTTCCCAGACTTTAACGTGGGATGAAAAGCATCACTGCATGGCATGCATATGAAATGTTTAACTCGGGTAACTTTCTGGGGGTTTTGTTGACCAGATTTTTTTTTTTTCTTGAAGTAAATGACTTGAATAAGACTGGTGTTTTTACTTTCTCTCTGCTCTCCCAATCAGCTATAGTTTTAGAAATAGTACTTCAGTGTATTTGCCCCCATTTCAGTCTTCAATGTGAGTCAATATGTCTACTTAGGCCTGGCAGATACATAGGTGAGCTAGCAGGCTATTCTGCTCCTCCATTCCTTGGAGAACTTTCACCTCTTTAACAACAACTTAAAAACCAGGTTTCTACCTGAAACAAGCAAGGAGCAACTAAGATTCTTCCTTTGACTTCTCCAGCCCTAGACAGAGCACCAATGATCTTATGCTGTGTTTGGACCTCTTGAAAATCAGACTACCCAATGCTCTTGAAAAATGTGGAGGAACCCTACTCTCTGGACAGGTTTCAAACCTTCTTTCAGGTTTAGGATGTGCCCTCAATGGACAGTTTCCCAGAGGAAGAGAAAAAGCAGAGGATGACGTACAGGTGTTCCTGGCAGGAGTGCAGCACTTAAACAACACAAAAGCAGCACTCCTGATGCCTTTCCTTGCTGTTGTTGTTGAACTATGAGAGGAGCATACATAAGGGCTGCAGTTTTTCTGAAAAATGAACTGTCCCAACTACAGTTAGTCATAAAGGTTCCATCTACATTGTTTTTCAGGGGAAAATTGAGTTTCCCGAGAGAAACATTTGGCTTGGAAAGTGCAATCTTAGTTTTGAAGGCAGAATAGGGTGTGATATCCTATTTTTTCACCAGCCCCCAACCCCTCTGCCCTATTTCTCTCAAAAATGTGTAGGCTTGAGTCAAAGAAGAGACTCATGTGTATTAAATTTAATAATAAATATTTTCCAAAGGAATAAAGAAATTCTTCCAAGTTCAATTAATTTTGTATTTGCTACAAACAACCCTCTCCCCCAAACTAAGACAGCTATGAACATGTGCAGGAGTACATTCAAGCAATGTATTAACAATCTAATAAAAATATTTTCTTGCACTGACTTTGATTCAATTAGAGATTTATTCTAATTATCCAGCAGAAATTAACTAGCTTGCCTTATTAGACACTAAACACAATAAATTCAATCATTCATTGAATCAACTTGAATAACTCACAGGGGGAAATTGTGTGAAGAACCAAATATCCTATTCAGCCTGGTAAGGGGTACAGTCTGCTCAGTGCCTTGCAGTATGAAGCCTTCTGCGTGCTCCCTGTCCGGTGGGTTTGCTCTGTAGCTCCCAACCCTTGCAGGGATCATGGAGACGTGAAGGGATAATGAAGTCCCTGTCTATACAATTATAATGGATTGCTAAAAGTATCAGAGTTGCTGTAAATAAATCATTATATCAGGCTCATTTAGCCTGATTCCTACTCTCAGCTGGCTTGTAATAGAGTCTCGTCTCTGAAAGTCAGCCATTTCTTTGCAATTAGATTTATCACTAATCAAAAATGGAATCTATCCTGCCAGCTTTCAATTGCACTTGGAAATACTGGGTTGGGCTCAAGCCTCAAAGCTGAATTTATCCATTTATTCAAATTTAAAAACTACCCATCTGCAAATATTTAGATGCCCTAACTATTAATTAAAACTTACAGTGACCATCTAGTGAGGCACAGCGTCCACATTAACCCAGATATCGCAGCAGTAGAAGAGCTCCTTTCACCTCCTGTCTCCTGGCAACACACCTTCCAACTTCCTCAAAAACTCCATCCAGTAAGTGGTTTACAGCAATTGCATCTCTGCAAGATGTGATTGTCCCTTTTCACAGAGCTTGATGGGATGACCAGTCTTGCAGAGACTGTGCAGCTGCACTTGTACCAACTGTACCTGGGGCAGATCTCCCTTGTGACAGGACTTTGCATTCCAGGGCCACAGGGGACTTGGTCCAGGCTCGAGACTGTCTTCAAAGGCATCACCCTTGTCTGTGTCACCACCTTGTTTGCAGCTCTGTACTGTATGGTTGCACCTGATGCCCAGCTCCCCACTGAGCGGTGCTTCTCACTGACCTGCTCGGTTTCATCTCCTTTGGGTCTCCAATCATTTGCATGGAAAAAGAAAGAGGGATTTTGTATCCTGGAAGGTCTTAGGTCACTTCAAATTCAGGACCAAATGCTTATGCAGTGGTGAGGACAATGTCTATCCCCAACTGCAAAATACACCCACAAAAGCCCAGTAAATTCATCTTCTGCCAATGTGTACTTGGCCAGGATACCAAACAACATGCTGTGCGGGTGGATGTAAATAAAATCCCTTTATCATTGCAATCTACCCATCTCTTGGCAGCTATGGCAACCGAATAACAGTACTCAGATTCTGTCATCTGTGATACACTATGAAAGTTTATATAACACAGGATATGTTTACACTAAGTTTCACACAAGGAAGACAAAAGGTAATACTGTATTTACCTAGAGCTACAGTAGAACCAGGTGTGTGGGGGAGGAGATAACTGGGTATGACCAGATTATATTTGGTAGTTTAATCCCTTTCCTATCTCATAAATAGATTTAGGTGTCAAAATACTATCTGAAATCGTTGCTCAGTGAAATTCATTTCAGTGAGCAGCATTCTGTTAATCTGTACACAATGAGCAGCATTCCGTGGCTCGGTACACACAGTCTCCAAAGCTGCTTTGAGAATACAGAAGTGTTTTTCCACCACCATGCGATCCCATGAAATACTGATATGGGATATACTTCACATGTAATTCTTGGTCCCTCAGGGGATGACTACAGAGAGGAAGAAGCATATGCCTTGGGACAAGGAATCTGTGAGAATAAGAAGTATTGTGGGAAGCAGAGGTGCACTCTGTACAAAGCAGTGACCCAACCCCAGTTTCCATCCAAATATCTTTGCAGATATGCTCTTTAGGAAAGTACAGTCTTAGCTGTTAGCTAGACACTGGTGAGGGGATAACATTAAAAAAAAAAATCTCTTTCTCGATTTTTTCTGTTGCCCAAAATATAATGCATTGCACAGACAAGAATAATTTAAACAAGCATTGCCTCTTTCTGACTATAATAGGCATATATAAAAGTGAATATAAACTAGAAATATTACTGCAATCTAGAGTTGAAATTTTGTCAAGCATGGCATGATATTTTTGTAATTTAATTTTGCTTCTTCATTGCAACATGCTGCTTGGTAGAGTCCAGTTAGTCATAACTATAGCTATTCAGTACATGGAACCAATTAATGTAGTAATGAAGTGGCATCATGCTATAGATTTCAGTGAAGTGTTCACAGTATGCTAATGTTTATGCTCACCTGTAGTAGTGTAGTCCAAGAAAGCTTCTCTGAGAAAAACCATGTAGGACTTGGTGCTGCAGGGTGGGAACACAGCTCTGTCCCTTCTGACATACCAACCACAAACTGGGAAATATCTTGCCTCTGGTGAGAAAAGATCTTCCCAGCTGAGTAAAACAGGAGTTCCCAAGATGGTCAGGAACATCCTTTTAGTTCTTTCCCCAGTTCTCTTGGTCTCAAGTGTAAAGTCTCAGTGTAGGTCCTGAGTCATAAGGATGAGGTGCAAATTGATCATGAGGGAAGATGCTGCTATGTGAAGAAACTAAAAACAGCACCTGAGCCAGAGTACAAAAGTGAAGGAAACTCTCAGCTCTCCATAGCATGGCCAGGGCTGCATGAACACCTCACACAAATCCATGCTGATAATTTCCAGAATAATTCAGTGACTATCTTATGGTTAAAATCTCCTCTAACAGCTGATGGCAAATGCGAATCTGTTGGATCCACAAAACCTTACTCCCTACTGTGTCATAGTCGTTTACACCACTCTGACATCACTATTACAGCAATAAACCAGATCCATCATATTCGTATGAAAACCAATAATGTACATTGGAACTAAGGAATTTAACAGAACAATATGTTTCAACAAAACAACTGTTTCAATCCAGCAGAAGCAGCAGGAAGTAACTTAATTTTATTTTAGAAAACTACTTTTTTCTATAAAAAGCATTTTAAAAACTTGTAACGATTTGAATAAATGTGAAGGGAACTCTTTAGTCAGCGCACAGAAAATAAGAAAAGGGATGATTTAAGTTACAGAACCTACAAACTTGGCCTCCTTGAAGTTACCAAAGCTAGCAGAGGGTCTGATTATAAAAGGGATAATTTAGAAGACTAAGAAAATGTGCTAGAATAAAAAGCAGGGACAAAAGCTTAATTAAAGCAATTATTGCTCAACTTGCTGCTGTGCAACACATTAATATGTCATAAACTTTACCTGCAGTTCTGTGAGTTTAGCAAGAACAAGAGGAGGTAATTCTGAAATATTCAGATCAAATTGGATATTTGATCTGGGCATTACTTTAAAATCAGAAATAGTGCTATGGGGTCCAGGATGATCTATCTTTCAAGACTGAGTGTTACATGAAAGGCTGGATGCAGACCTTGTGCTGCATGCACAGCCTGTCCTACAGCAGTGGGCCTCCTACCACGGCTGGTAAATCACATGTCTGCACATCATCCGTCTCGACCACAGGCTTGAGGCTGCACAGCCACCCCTGTCAGGCTCAGGGCCTGGTGCTGGCCATGTTGTAATGACAGACATGCATGGTAAGTGTGCTAAAAGCCATTCAGGTCTTAAAGTTAAGAGTGACCGAGTTCGACTTGTAACCGTCCGACCGGAGTTGGACTCCGGCTTCCTCTGTAGTCAATGGAGCAAGCTACAGATTGGGACTGCCTGTGACCAACTGTGGACAGAATGGCTAGATTTTGGCTTCCTTCCTCACATACAGAGTTCTTACCCTGCCTGTTGCAAAGGGTCTGGCAGCCTCGTCTGCTATTCTTCTAAATCATTCACTGTTCTCCTGACAATGAAGGATGTCTTAACAGCCATCACCTCCATCTGACTTTGGTACAAAGGCAAGTGGCCTGAATATGATCCATATCTGTGCTGCTAAAATAAAAAAGGGTCAGGTACCCAGCTGCTGAACCTCAAGCCGAGTAGGGTGGACAATGTCCACAGTGCCTTGCACAAGACCCTATAGAGCAGCCTTGTTTTGGAGAGAGCTGGCTGAGACAAATCATCAGATGAGCCATTTGGATG
This sequence comes from Corvus cornix cornix, assembly GCF_000738735.6. NCBI lineage: Eukaryota > Metazoa > Chordata > Aves > Passeriformes > Corvidae > Corvus > Corvus cornix. Next base: position 56,946,966 of record NC_046332.1, on the reverse strand, counting down.
ATCAAAGATATGATGTTTGACCTTGTTCCCTGATAACACAGACCCATAAAATCTAATCAGTTATGCAACACAGCCCACAGGCTGATGCAATACTCCCTGTAGGAAAAAGAGGAGAAAAAGTCAGATCTACTTGAGAAGGTCAAAATCTGCACTCCAAACATTAACTTACGATACAGCTTACAGTATTTATTAACACGTCTATAAATATTGAGAGATCCTCATACTATCAAGATAGTTCCAGTAGCACTCACGTTATGAAAGACATCTCTCAAGCTTTACAGAAAAGCATGACCTTGCCTTGCAGACTTCTACTTTTTCGTGCTAATGGACCGATACTTTTTTAAATTCCACCTGCTTCCTTTTACAGGAGACTGTGTTTGCTATACTGCAAAAGAGCTAATGAAGGCATTCTTATAACTAATTCTGAGCTAAAGGGATGAACCAGATGACTCAGAGGCTTTGGTTGCTGCAATTTTGTTAAGCTCATCAATGACAACATCTGTTTCTTGAGGGAGTGAAGCCGGAGATGTTTTCTTTCCTTTTTTAGTTATCAGAATTATTTAAAAGAGGAGGGGTGAGGTAGAGAGTTGGCTCCATGGTGTCACAGCTAAAATATTACTGGCACTTCATCTACTCATCTGAAGATCGTTCATGTCTTTATGCTGGACATCAGTGAAGATAAGCCTTTACCAGGCCACTGTGGGTATATCTGGAGGGAAACAGTCACAGTCCACCAACACTTTCCATCTGATGAATCTTCATCTAACACGGTCGTAGTCTATCTCCTTGTTTGGAGAACAGGAAAATTCTCCTGTAGTTTTAACTGTGAGTTGACACAGAAATCACATCTTTTTCTCAAAACATTTCCACTTTTACCTGCTTTGGAGCAGAGGGTACAAGACTGAGGATGCAGAGGCTGATGCTGCCAGACTTGAAAGTAGCATTGCACAGGCTCTCCTTTGGAGACAGCCAGGTAGACCTAGTCCCAGTCCTGCCCTAGATGTCTAATACAGACAGATCCACCAGTCCTCAAGTAAGAGGTGGACAGAGAATTTCTTTCTTATAAAGAAATGATAACGCTGATGCAAACAGTTCAAGTGTGACTACTCAACGAATAGCTCACCTGTGTGAGAAGGAAATTCCTAATTCAGCCACATCCTGAAAACAAACAAGTAAATAGGAATCCTTCCCTAGAGGTGTTCTGACCACTCTGCCCATGAGCACTTGGACTCTTCCAGGTCTTCTGGAAGGATAGCTGTGGTACATCAAGCACTAGGGAAAGGTCCCTTAGTCTGCTCCTGGCTGTTTAGACTGAGTGCAGGACCCACGCCAACAGAAAGGAGCACTAGAAAGTGGTTGAGAGATAGAAGGGCTTGTCTGGGAGAACTGAGGAAGAAGAGGCACACATAAATCAAAAATAATCATCCACTTTGCTAAAATCAAATCACAGAGCCTCGTGTGTCAAGGAAGAGAATAGATAAGCTGGTATTGGAGGCAAGACCATGAGGTGCAGAGCTCTGTCAGATATGCAAAATAATTTTTTGCCTAGTTAGGCAGTCCCAGGGTAGCTTTTGTCACACGTACATGGACCAACACCCAAACTGTGAGACGCAATTTCTATTCTTTGCCCCTTTGAAATTCATCCAGAATCCACACTCTCACCCCAGTGCCACGAGAATGTCAGAATCTGTTCTAGGTAGGTGATATTAAGAGTAGAGCTGACAGAATGGGCTCTAAACCCTATTTACATTTCGTTCACCCATGCTGAAGCAGTGCTACACGGTAAGATTAGGAACATTCCTCCTGATACTGGCTGTAATGAGAAACAAGGAAAATGAGGTGATTTATTATCCTCTGCTCTCCCCAAGACCTGAACATGCTGGCTCTGTCCTGTACTCTTCAGCAGCTGATTTCAGAGGGACAGAACTCCACTCACTCTTTGCTGCAGCAAAATATGCTGTCTGTTCCCCAACACAAAGAAATGAGGGGGCGAGGCAAATCGCCAGGTTCTCAGAACTTTCCCTCATAAAAGCAATATATGTGCTTATTGTTCTTCCAGATTACAAAAATTGGAAAGGAGAAGAGCGAACAGTAAATTGCACAGTGTATTTTATGGAATGGAAAACGCAGCATGACTGCTGCAGTGAAGTCCGTTTACCCATAAATACGTCACGGCTTGATCAAGAGTGCCATAGTCACTCAAATGAGTCAAGATTCCCCAAAAGGACTTTCCACTGAGTTCAGCATGATTTACCAAATCTGATGGAGAATGAAGAACTGTGGATTGGCTTCAGTGGCTAACTATCCCCTGGCTTCAGATACTCCATCGCTTAACTGCTCTCAGTCTTCTGCACTCCCAGGTGCCCAAAAGTCTTGGAGTCAGAGTCCTGTTGTGCCAAAACCAGAAATGAACAAACAGACCTTGTCCTGAAGACATCACGAGGCTATCTTCAGATTTTTCCTATGCTTTAAACAATGTGCCTGAACAGAATCTATGGAAGGGTTGAGATATTTGATCTAGATTTTTGAACTTGTTCAGGATAGATTAGATTCTTAGGCTTTCATGCTAGAATGCTTTCTTCAGTCTTGATCCTCTTGATTTCTTTGAGATCGCCCTGTGAAATAAAGGTATAATGGATCCAAATCATGCAGGATGAAAGGCAGGCAGTTTCCCTGGTGATATTGCTGGTACTGTTGAGCATACAAGCAATACCAGGGTATCCAGACTGGTCTGGCTGGGTAGGCAACTCTCCAAAAGAGTGCTGTTGGTACAACCATGATATACTGCAAAGTTTAATTAATGTTTATTCTGTCTCACACTGTGTGGGACAACAAAAGTAGGGTGAGCAACTCAGGCTGCCTCCAGCCCACAACTGCTAGGGTCCAACTTCTTATATCACTGATAGAAAAAAGTTACAATAACTCAGGTTACTCTGTGTCATTTATCAGCCTGGTCCAGTGGCTGCTTGAAGTAATGAAAAATGTCTCCTGTGTTCACTGGATTAGTCTTTTTAAACTCTGCAGGGTCTGAGGATACTGAAAGTGGTCCACAGTACCTCACTCAAATGAAGCAGCACTAGTGTCACACCAGATTATAATCACAAACTGTACTGATAGGCTCAGTGGCCTTTGTCATTAGAAATAAAATTCCATAACCTGAATCTGGGAAGGCAAACAGTTTTTCATGTACTGATAAAGTTACAATGAAAAGAAGCAGAGGCAACAAGCTTGAATTTCAAAATAACACATAGAAAAAAACCCAACACTCCTCCCAATACAGAAGATTATTCTGGGAGACATCCTAAAAAGGAAGCTGGAATTCTGTTTGCCTCACCTGCAGTGTTTATCTCATGCTGGTTTGCAACAAGAAAAAGCAGTATTTAAGTAAAAGCTAGCTTAGGATACTTCTGTTAATACTGCAGGAAAATATTTTGTAGTCTCTTAGGGATGCTTTCTTTCCTCTGAAACTCTCTCAGGCTCAGCTTGGGTGAGGGTCTGAGCAACTGGGTCCAGCTAAGGATGCCCCTGCTCATTGCAGAGGGAGTGGACAGGATCACCTTCAAAGGTGCCTTCCAACCCACACAATTCTATGGCTCTATGACTGCACGTGGTCAACAGGTTTAGTCTGACACCTGATGTTTCTTGCTCTGCAGCAAGCATATGAAGGAGAAACCACATATTCCCTGATGATGGCTTCCTTAACCCAGCCACACAGTTCATCTGTGTTTGGGGTCTACTTCAACAGACTGGCTGTAAAACACACCTCAAATGTATCACGAGGGCTTGGGAGGACAATCTGGAGCCACCTATCTAGTCCAGCACACTGTCAGCACATGTCGTGGCTCAGTCCCAGCAGAGCTGTGGCTGCATTAGGCTGCTGCTGTGCCCAGAGTAATTAGATCTGCCTCTGAAGAAGAATAAGGAGCTTGGGCCGACTGACAGGGCAATGTAATTATACCTCTTCTGGAGCTAATTCAGGGACCACAGCATTACGCTGAATTGTGTAGCCTAGATATTTCAGAAGTTACTCATTTTGAATTATCTTTGATAAGAACTCACAAGGGAGAGATTTAGCACTGCAGTTGCAGGTTTCATCCATCTCTCCCTCCTACTTCTGTCAGCAATGCCTCCTGTGGTGTTTTTCCTTCCAGTTCCAAAACCTGTAGTGCAGCCACATGAGCCTTACAACCCCTCCAAGCTCCAGCCTCCATTAGGAGGCATGACTCTTTCAGGGGCATCTGACATGGCTTCCCATTCAACCTTGGAAAAGAGCTTACTCCAGCCATTTTCAGGACTGCAGAATGGAAAGGTACACCATTAAAGGAATGAAAATGAATGGTGTCAAGCACAATGGAATCAGGTTAGGTTAATGATATTGGAAGGTCATTATTAATTTTTGCTGCCTTTTCAGAGTTTTGGTTTTTTTTTTCAAAGCAGCTTAGATATGTTACTGTGATAAGCACAGCATAAATGTTCAGCCAGACAGTCAGACACTGTACCTTCACCTTATTACGTGTGACTGAAACTGCAAACAGCTCAGATCAATCTCAGAGATATTAAATTAGAGCTGAACCTCACTCCATCTCCCATACAAAATGAGCTGAGCTAAATCTGAGATAATGCCCATATCAAGAGACATTACAAACGATATTCTATTGGGTGAAGATTTATTTTAGTTTTTCTACAGAATATTTCTGGTTATATGAACAATGGGAAAGAAGAGAAATTCTCAGCATTAGAAATGCATTGAATCTGTACATGCATTATGTAGCAGCTAGGGGTTCTGTCTTTAAGACAGGACCAAATAATGATTCTTGCATAATGTAACTATATGACAACTAAAAAGAAGCCCTGGGTTGAAATGGGAAGCAGAGAATATTACAGAATCACAATAACAAGGTCATTTGAAAATGAGGGCAAATAAGTAAGCAACTAAAGGAAAGAAAATTAGATATAATGAAAATAAAGGAAACATTCATTATGGGGAGGGTGCAGAGCAAGGAATAAGCTAGTTTCATAAACTAAATTGGCACAAAAAGGCCATTTTCTCTCTCTGCAGGTTTGAAAAGGCTTCTCCCATTCCCCACACTGTTACTGCAGTTCTTAGGGGGATAAAAGGACTTTGCGTCATAAGCACTGAGCTGAGCATCATTGTCATCATCACAATGAAGCTGGTCTAGGCCATCTCAAATGGTTTATTGATCATGTTCTGGCTACCCCTGTAATGACAAATAGAGCAGAGACAGGTTATAGACTAACATGCTATCCTAGACCCACACAAAGGGTTTATTGCTAAAAGTTCTTTGGCATACTTTTGTCTTTTTGTTCTACTATTTTTCCAGACATTTTCTGGACAGAGATGGGGAATAACCTGGATGAGGGACAGCTTGAATGTGTGCATGCCTTTCTGACCAGCGAAGGGGAAAGGTTTGCTGTGTGGAGATGAATTGTGCTGCACCACTTGGCCTCAGGACCAGAAGTGTGTTCCTCAGTCTGTTTTATTTGGTAGTGAAAAATGAAGCATTTGAGAATCATAGAAGTCAAATACGGTACCAGAAGACATGAAAAAAAGACAATTGTAGTTATTCTTCTTAAACAGGGAAAAGATCAGTCAACATCAGTTCCTAGCAAAAATCCAGAACAAATCGTTGACTGCACTATGTATAAGGACCTGAAGGGTAACAAGAAGATAAATAATAGTCCACTGGGATTCATCACAACCAGATTGCATTATACCCATTTAGCTTCTGTCTATACCAAGATCTTACAGTTAAGAGCTGAAGCAATTAATTAAACACATATTTATCTGAACACTGTCTCATATAACCTTGTCATTAAAAAAAAACTACACATGACTGTCCATCCTACACTTGACTGTCCATTAGCAGAAAATGGTCAATAACTGCATTCTTGAGGAGCATCTTCTAGTTTAGTTTCATCCCAAAGGAAAGCAGGTCATGCACTTCAAGACTGGTCTGCAATACAAAATAAAACATGTTATGTGGGGGATAGAGTCAACCACTTCAAAAGTATTCTTGTAACAAGTGAAATACTAATGTACATATATACTGCTGGGCATCATAAACTGAAACACAGTTTCCATTAAAAAATGGGAGCCATCAGATCAGGTTTTACAGGCAGAGGAACAGCTTCCAAGGCATACTATTTTGTTCCACTTTTTGTAAGAGCTCAGCTGAAGCTCTCTGTTTAGTTCTGGGTATCAGAAAGAGAAACTGGAGGCAGTATAGAAGAAAGTGATATTGAGGGTATGGTCTCTTGAGAAAGATCAAAGGGCTTGAGATTGTTTAACTTAAAAACTTATTTGGGACATGACAACAGACCACAAACATTTTTAGAGAGAAGAGAAAAATCTGTTCCTTCTTCCCATAATGGACAGTAAAAACAAGAATAACAGGAAAACTCTCCTAAATCTATGCGTAGGTAAGCACCAGCACAGATTGCCTATGGAGATATGGCAGTCTCTATCAAGAAGGATCAGTAGGAATTAGACAAGCAGGAGGTATAAATGACACTTCCTTAGGCTACATGGACAGACTAAGGCCGCTTCTGAATGTCCTTCCCAAACCAGTTTTTCTGACTCTGCACTCACTCTACCTGGCTTAGTGGAATGTTATTTTTCCCAAATATTCTTGTTTCAAGCAATGGAGAGCAGAATGTTTTTGTCACAGAACGGCTTAGGATGTTTTCCCAGGTTACAGTCTGAAGCTGTTAAGGTAAAATTGTCCCTAGAAATCCATCTTGCACATCTGACTTTTGTGGAGGTCCCACTCCTCTTGCCACTGCTATGGGATGGAAGGGGTGTTTTCCTCTTCTTCAGACCATGGTTTCAAATAAATATGGTTGTGCTGAGCTAGGAGAGATCACAGAAGTGCGGGTCACATGCAGAAATAAAATTTTACGTGCCTTGGAAAATGTGTAGCATGTTTATTTGGGCATTTGAGGAAGTGTTGAGAAGATTGTGGTGAAGACTGGTACCCGCATATGCTGTGCTCAAGCTGCTGTGCTTCTGCCAAGTGCCTTCAGTAGAAGAACATGAGGACAGGAGAGAGTAAAAAAAGTGGAGCTAACTGTAATCACCAGCTAGAGGGCCATATCCACAGGGCAAATAAAACAAGCACCTGACCACTGACTGCAATCCTTTCATAGAACAGGATACTACCTGGATTCATCTAGTACTAAATAGATGTTAAATGCATAATCTTTATGTACAAACCTAGTGTATAGGCAAACTCCAAGGGGGAAATGCGGGTCACTGTGGACCTGCATGGTTCCTCCTTCCTCTCTAATATGGTACAAGTGGCAATAAAAGGATGCTTTTTCTGAAGACTGCTGCAGGAGGATAGGGGCTTGAGCAGATGCTTAGAAGCTCAGAGCACTTTGCTCCTTGCAGAATGAAGACAAGACTTCTCACACATCAGAGGGTAGTTGCTCTTCAGAAAAAATGTGACATTTCGCTCTAAGTCAAGAGAAACACAATGGCCTAAGCAGTGCTGTATTACTGTGTTGATGACTAGATGTGCAGTGACATTTAAAAAATAAGCACTGGCTTTTTAGTGCTCTACAAACTCCAGACCTGATCCTTTAAAGCCTCCATGCATGGAATTCACATCGACTTGCGTATAAGGAGGACTAGCCAGGTCAATCCCTGAATATTAAATAATCACTTGTCATTCGTGATGCTGCTGCTTAGAGCTGGCATCATATTGTTTTGTTTAGGCAGAAACCGTTCAAAACTTTTTCATACTCTGGGTTTTACTGAACTGAGAAGACTAGTATTTATAAAGCAATTCTTCCAGAAGGGAAACCCTCACTCTTTTTCATCCCTCAAGAAAGCCCCCAAATCTGAAACAAGTATAACACTGCCAAAATCTACCAACAAAGTAATCCCTGAAACAAATAGTCAGTGTTAAAAAGAATATGAGGCCATTCCAGAACAATTTCTTTTTAGGCAGTCTAGACAGCGTGGCGGCAATAACATGAAGGATTTAGCTTTCCCAAGCTACATTTATATTTTTTTTAGCAGCCAAAAAGCTCTATAGGCATGGAGAACATACAGGCAAGTTTTATTTGTCAGTGCTGTTAATTTTTTATACACAGTGAAATAAATCGTAAAGGTGTAGGTGTTAGTGGAGCCTGAATACAATGAACTGGGGAGGTGGGGAACTGTGTCTCCTGACCTCCAGGACTCTGCAGCTTAACTCTGTGATCCATACATTCAAGCCCAACTGAAATTAACTTCTGCTGAAGGCAAGACTTGACTTGTGCCTGCCTAGAGGAGGTTAACTCCAGAAACTGTAGTGGTCTAAACAGTCCATTTGCTCCCCAGGGAAAATACACTGAGAACCTGTAGCTGTGGCATGACTCATCTACTCACAGTGTATGAGGAGCTGGAAATTCCTTCATTCCATGAAAATAGAGCATGTCCCCTAAGTATCTGGAAAACAGACACAGTGGTTTTCCATCAGGCAAAATTTTGCTTCTGTAAACCAGAATGAATAAAAATAGAAATGCGGGGATAAGAATGAATGTTGATTTCTAGAAAACTGGGGGACTGCAAATATAATTGACTGAAAGGTAACACATAGAAGTAGAATGTCTTTATGTAGTGGTTGATATACCTATCAAAGTAATCTTTTATTTTTTAAAATCTTTTATTTTTTTTAAAACATGTAAACAGTCCATAGGGTAAATTCTTGTGAGCTGGAAACTTGATCACTAAAAGATGAATAGTCAATGAGTAGAAACACTACAGGACCAGACACCATTACATGAAAGGCAGATGGCCTGAGCAGCCTTTCAAACTTTATGAAAGTTGTTTTCCATTTGAATGAAAATGAAGAGAAAATGTAATGAAATGAGGTTGCTCTTTCACAACTCATGGGTTGAATCCCACTCTTCCTGAAGCTGATGATGGTTTTGTTCCATGTATAGTGGCCACCTGCTGTAAATGGTTAGCTGAATTTCAATTTCAGCTATATTTTAGGGAAGAATCTGGGAAGAATGTGGCTCAAGGCTTTCTTTAGAGCAAGACGGTCAGTCTAACTTCCCAGTCCTACAAAAAAGACAGTTAATTCATATTTCTGGAGTTTTTTTCCTTCAGGGTGATAATATATCTGTTACTACATGCTTGTTCAGCACATTATTACCCTATCTTGGCTGGTGTCCCTGGGCAGTGCCCTCTGATAGATGGCATTAGTAATATTAATGATGAGAAAGAAATTTCACTATTGGCATTAGTTCCCTGTTCTGTGGAGAGCCTGAAGGTGTGCAAAGGGCTGGAAGGTGCTGGAGGATGCTGGTACTGTCTTTCCTCCGGGTCAGGATTAAGGCTGCTGAGGAGGATAAACCTGCCATGTGCTGTGCATCGAGCATAAGTAAAGAGAGTTTTAGGTCGTGTCCATTACAAGCACCACGTTTATTTGTGGTGTAGCAACAATAGCAGCAGTAATTGTAATAGAAGCAGCCATAGTTGTAGTAGTAGTTATAATAACAAATTATTATAGCAAATTAACCAGCTGCCCTTTTCCAAAGGAGTTGTTATCATTTGGGGGTAGAAAAAGGAGGCCTGTGGGGAGTATGGGGTCTTCTAGCTCCACCACACTAATTGTCCCTATTACTGCTCTTATTAATCTGTTTGGTTATTTCATTAATCTGTTTGGCTACAGCTAGAATTAATGCTTAAGGCAGTTCTTCTGTTGTGTACTTCCCCTGGCTGGGACTCCTCCAATTTCTGGAGCATTAGCTCAAAATAGCTTTTGCAGCAGCTTTGAGAATACCTTCACTGAGATATGCATAATGCGTTATTTACTGAGAAATTCCTAAAGAAAAAACCTGCCCTTTAAAATAAACTTTACTAGACCTAGCCAAATAGATTTAGAAACATTAGAGCTAGCGCATTTTTATCTACATGAAAAGATTCCTTTTTTTTTTTTAACAACCAACAGCTGTGCTTCATGGATAAGCCCCAGCAGAAGAAAACATGTCCACAGCTACTTTAAAAGGCTATTGCCAATGCCTAGCTTTGCCACTTTCTTCTCAGTGTTTTGGAACTTCAAAATAAAGTTATTTCTTTTCTAAATATCCTCTGAACTGCAAAACATACTCTTCAGGATTTCCTCCATAATTTTCTGTACAGAGGCAAGGTGAACAAACACAGGGCTACTCTAAACCAGAAACTTTCTCATTTGTATGAATGTGGAGTGCCCTCTTATTTGGAAGTCGAAGACTTTGGTGGTCTGAGTTCTTTTGCTAAACACATTTGCTCTCCTGGAAGGTAGTATGGAATTTCACACAGGATTTGCTCAGGAAGGAAAATGATTGCACTGTAGACATTTAAGCTTTGTATATACTTTGGAAGATGGTAGCCATCACGTTTAAACATATTAATTTTCACTTCATTCCCTGATGTCAGTTCCCAAGATTCTGACAAGGAGGCCAACAAGAACCAGCCATAGTTTCATTCTCAAGGAAGCTGAAGATGTTACAAATACTGGCATTGTACGCATTGTATATGGCATCAGCATTGAATGCACTGACTGGTAGCACTGGGGTGAGACAAATCCATATCGCAGCTGAGCAGGGACACAATTCACCTTAGGAAAAGCCATTTTAAGACCTCTTTTTCAGAGCTGCTTGCAGCTTTGTTGCCTTGCAGTTGCATACCATGCCCTGGGAATGGTACTGCAAACTGTTCAGTGGATTAAGGAAGCGCTTATGAGGTCCATGTACCCCTACTTTGCTCCAAACTCTGTTGTCTCCCATTCAAGCAAGCTGCCACTCAGGCCCTGCCTTTGCTCCTCAGAAAAGAGGAGCTTTACTCATCCTGTTTCATTTTGACATGTAGACAGCTGATTCTTTGATCCAACTTCTTGTTAAAAAACTCCTCTGTGAGTACAGCTTGGAGCTATCCTAGCAGCATGGTAGACACAGGGAATGTCCAAGGGACATGAAACCATAAAAGCTGGCTGTGCTTTAGCAGCAGGCTATGCTGGAAACGGTGCTGATTGAACTATCGGTGGTATACTGTGGTTATTTGCAGTTGATTGCCTCATCACTTTTCATTGGGGAACTGAAATGGAATTTGGGGGTGGATATGGTATTAATTAGGAAGGAAACTGGCTGCAATATGCTTGGAGATAAAAATCTTTTCTGGTGGGAATCTGAGTTTGTACCCTGTCCAAATTGTTAAAGATGCATTTTACTGCAAAAGATATTTTTATGCAGTTAGATCTCACTAGAGAACATGTGAATTAAACATGAAGATGATTGGATTAATGAGAAAAAAAAATTAGAAAAAAGACTTTTCAGCTACAACAGATTATTAAGAATTAAGCTTTTATTGGTAATGCCTGCTAATTACCCCATGCATAGCTCCCACATCTATGTAAGTAGTTAGGCAGTTCTCATCATCATGGCACTTTACATTATTCATTTGACCACTCTGAGAGGAGCATGAGATCATTATAAAACATTCACAAAGCCATGGATAGCTACAACATCTGTCCTATAGCTCATAAGTGCTATTGAAGCACATCTTACACACCAGCAGTATATAATGGAGTGCGATTTTTAAAAGTTAGGTAAGAGTTTGACAGCAAATTCTCATTAAGGCTTTGTGGCATTGATCAACCTCAGACACCAAAACAGAGCTTCTTCGGGCTTTTCAGGAGTTTATTTTCCTTCCCAATTGCAGAGCACAGCTTCCTGCAATTGAACTGGCCCTGCATGGGGTCCCTTACTCTACTGGGCTCTAAGTGTAAATCAGGGCAACACAACTACGGCGGCAAGAGTGGAAAAGAGAAGTAAAAAAATTGAAGGATGCCTGCTGATTACAGTCAGATGTAAATCAATGAGAAACACCACAGGAAAGGAATCAGGGGAATCAGGGTGAAATGATGTCTGGGAGAGGAAAAGACAGGTTAAAGGATGTGCTAGGAGACTGAAATTCATCAGAGGGCTTGTAAAACACAGGAAAGACTAGATTATAGGGAAGAAAAGCAGAAAGTGACTGAAGGGTGTGTAAAGACTGAGTGGAAACTGTAGTGATTGCAACTCTAGCAATCAACAGGAAAGTTGAAAGCTGCCAGCAATCCAGGAATTTTAATTCAAGGAAAGACTGGAGCCAGGAAAACTGAAGTCTGGTCTCCCAAAGAAGGTTAATGAAGGAGGGGGGGTGGGAATTCAGGAAAAAGGAAGTTGAACTCACCAGAAGGTAGAAAATGCACAAGCAGTTGGATTTCCAAAGACAAGGAAGATAAAAAGGGAATAGAGATGGATTTGACAGGAGAAGGCAGTAAGTGGGAGTCTGGCATCTCTGCAGCAGCTTTGGGAATCAGAAAACAGGTGCATTGAATCAGGGCTCAGCAAGACCCAGAAACACCAGAAGCAAGCAAGGAAGGAGGGGTCAAAAAAGCCTTTGTGGGAAAGCTGACAAAAATCAGGGAGATGGGTTAGAGTGGTCCTAACATCTGGGTGGCACCAGACAACTGTGAGAAAGAGACTGCAGCCCAGCAGAGGAGCTAATTTGGGACACACCATCATGATGCGAGTCCAGTTGCTTAGTGGGGAGTGTTGTGGCAAGAACAGTTTTGTATTTCTTTTACCAAACTGTATGCTCCTAAGACCATCCAGGGTCTGAAAAGGTATGACTGTGACTTGTGCCTGCTGGCTGGAGGAGAAAGAGGTGTCTTAAGTAAGAGCTTTTACCATTTATATTAAAACTACATTTTGTGCATGACACAAAATTTGGGAGGGAGAGAGCAAGTGATCAAAAAGGGCAACAATTTCCCTCTACTGGTGGAAGATGTTGGGCTTTTCTGGAAGCTCAGAATCATGGCTTTCCCTAAAGAGCTTCACAAAGAGGAGCTATCTCTTACCCTGATGTGCTTGGCTGGAAAGCTTGCTTTTAGCCACAGCATTAAAATTAGATGTCAGAAAACTCAAGGTCAAGCTTTAGTTTTTATCTAAGCTTTAAATTATTAAAAACTTTAAGGACACACTTTAGGAGGGATCCATGGTTGGAAAGCTTGTGGAAAATATTTAGCACATCTGCAGAGCAGCTCTAGTTATTTATACAGAAGACCTCTTCTGCACCAGAGCAATTTCAGTCCACAAAATGCTCATAGATGCAGTGCCACCTTTTGGACAAACGGATGTCATGTTAGGTCAGGCATGAAGTTGAAAGAAGGAGAGAGAAATAGCAGGTGACATTCAGACCCTGGCCAAAATCGGCTCTCTGAGAAATGATCAGTAGCAAATGGAGAAGATAATTGGAAGCAGTACTCAGAAATGGCTGTCTGCTTTTCTTTAGGAAATGTAGGTCTTTATTTCCCAATTTATTTGAAAAGGCTTTTAAGATCAGTGAGGTCCACAACCGTTAAAAAAAAAAGGGAAAAAAAAAGGCAAGCAAAAAATAAATAAGAGAAAAAAAGCACACATGGTTATGCAGAACTGGAGTATGGGTGTTAACTCAGTGCTGGGCCTTGTACTGTCAGAGAAGCAGCATCAAATTCTCCAGAGACTGCAAATCTACAGTGCATGATCTTCACTATTTAGAGAAGAACATTCAAACAAATATGTATGCCATCATCTAGATCCAAGGGGACCACTGCCGTGGTCTTGGAGATTTAAGGGCTGACAGCACAGAATCTGTATGTAGTTCTTGTCTAGCAAAGGAATACTTTAAATGATATATCACTCACCTTCAGTGAACTGTAAAGTCTATGTATTATCTGCACTGGCCAAAGCATCAACAAATAAGAAGGAAGACAACCATACAGAAAGGTGAACCGATTAGTCTGGAAATCACATATCCACCCAGTGGTGCCCTCCTGCTCTGCTGTACATCCTTTAGGTAATCTCTGTAGGTTAACTATTTCCTTGAAAACACTAAAAGGATATTGTGCAAATAAAGTGGAAGTATCATGAAAAAAACCCTAGTCTCGGCATCTTTTGGCAGTGTAAATCTTTTGGATTCTGGTACCCAGGCCAAATCTGACAATGAGGTCTTATATAACTTCCTTCATTTCTTCTCCATGTACCATAACAGCAACAGTGGGCATTGCTTGGTAGCCTGTCACAAAATGATATCCATGTGTAGAACAGTCATTAGGGTATCCTAGTATTTTCCTGGAAATGCTGTAATAAGGACTTGCAATCTGAAGGAGGTCAATATTCTACTACAGACATCTGCTACTGTCATGTCTAATACCCACCAAGGAGATGGCAGAATAAAATTACCATAGCATCTTTAAGATTTCTCTGTTTTGTCACTGTTACCGTCTTCTTCAGCCTCCACCAGATCTCCTAGGGATCAGACACAGAGTTCAGGGATCTGGGGACCATTCTCATTTTGTGTGAAATTACTGGCAGGTATCTTGGTGGTCCCGAGACCCACCACGTATTTAATCTGACTCTCTCCTGTGTGCCAACACAGGGGTTGTTATTAGACTCCTCTGTCTGCCTCCTTTTCTTCTCATCAACTTGGCTGATTGCAGTGGCAGATAGTTTTCTTCAGAAGGGTGAGTTACAGAGTGTGTATGCATTGCTTTCTAGTAGGAAAGAGGTGCTTTCAAGAGCGACACAAAGTCCTTGTTCCCAGTGGCATATCTGCGCTAAGGCAGCTTTCCTTTCTCCAGTGTTTCACTTGTCTTTGACAATAGGTATTATAAAGCATCCTGTCTTTATGTCCCAGCCTATTCCAATAATGCTGTGGATTGAGTAAGATTTAATCTACAACTAAAACAAAAATATGATGAAGAAAATGCATTTCAAGTGACAGACACTCTTTTAGTTCAATCCCAAATGAGGTATTTTTGTTTAGTTTTGTGTATTTCTCTCATGCTTTAAAAAAAAAAATGTAGCTAAAGTTAGTCTTGAAATACCATTAGAAGAATACTATCTATATTGTATATAGAATACTACATGCTTCCAAATTTTGAAATATTTCGATTGCTCCAGTATTAAAAAAGAATATATAAAAATTTCATTACACACACACACACACACACACTCAAAATCTATTTGTTTTCATCTGTAAATATTTGTGCATTTTGTCAAATATTCAAATATTGTCAGTGAAAATCATATTTTTCCCTAGTGAATAAATGATGCAAATGATAAAATATGTCTCATTCTATTTCAGGTATGCATAAATAAAATTGTGTTTGCTTTCAATTAAGAATTGACTAAAAAGAAAGCATTAAAGAAATAAGGGCAGACCTCTCATGGAAAATTATACTAGAAGTTTATATTATACTCAGATTAAGTTCAAATGCCTCTATTTCACCTTTTGTGTGGTGGGGGCACGTACTAGCAAATGGCAAATCTCTGCTTACGTTTTTTATGCTCTGTGCTTGCCTGTTCTTTTGCCATTACCGTACTGTGCTGTTTTGCAATTCTGTTGGCCTTTTGAAAAGCCATCTTGTGTTGAGTGTCTGACAGTATGACAAGACAGTTAAACCAAAAGAAGAGTGATAGTGTGTAATTCTGCACACACCCAGCAGCTGCCGTGTCTATGATTCTGCAAGCAGAAAAGAGGTGACTGGGGAATGCAAAGCTAAGGGCCTGACTCCAACTCTTCTCTTACACCAGCAGGCACCAAAAAATTCAGATGCAGTAGAATGGAATGTCAAGCCATTGTCTGTCTTGTCACGAGCAACTTAAACCTGTTAACAGGAGCAAGGCTTCCTTAACACTTTCCCCAGATAATAAAGTTTGGTAGAATTTAAAATGCTTTAAAAGGAGGACATGAGTTTTTAAAGTGGTGGACCAGCAATCTCCTCAGCTTTGGGGAAAAAAAATGCCCAAATCTCATTCATAAAGCAGTCTCCTATACATAAGATGGAGGAAATTAGGAGTTACGCCTATTAAAAATACAGAGTAAAGTAGCTGCCATGCATAAGAATAAGGTGATGGGTTAAACCTGAGGTCATGCTGCAATTATTTTTCCTGAGGTACTAAGCATCTCCAAATCATCATCCAATATTCATGCCAATATGCTGCAATTAGAGATGACTAAGTAGCAATACACAGACAGTACTGAGGGAGGAAAATTGCAGACACTTCTGCAGAAAACTTCTCTTCACAAGTGCAACAAGAAGGTCTTCTCATGAGTGCATCAATTTCAATTAGGATACGAAGTTAAATTTTCAAGTACACAGGCAGATGTTGTTTTCTCTTGACAGGACTGATATTGTTAAAGCAAAACAAACCCTCTCCAGAATGAACATAGCTGAAATGAGCAGCTCTTGAGGTAAGAGATTGTCCTACGTATTAGAAGGTGAACCAGTATAATTGCTTTTAAAACATCACTGTAGTTACTCCATTACCTACATTCTCTATAGCTACACACAGAACTGTGTTTGTGTCTTTCTCTGACGATTGAAATACTGTGCTTTTCTATGGTTATTGTTGAGTCACAAATCAACCTGCTAGGAGTCTGTTATCTCACCTGAAAGCCATTAGAAATCCAATGATGCACCCACAGCTGGCATGACATAGAAGTGACAATGCATGCTAAGTCTGTAGAGGGCAGGTGACCCACCCCCACTTCCCATGGAGACTTTCATTATTTCAGTGTGAGTGGCCTTGTAGAAAAGAGTTGGCTGTTCTAAGAAGCATTTCATCTTAGCGTAAAAGGGTGAAATTTCACACACTTTGAGGGATTTGCACCCAATTACATTATAGCTGAACCAAAATTATTTCCTGAATTCAAGTCTGGTAGGGTATTTTCTTTGTTTACTGGTCTGATTTTCGGGGGAGAGACAGTTTATTGATTCAGCAACACAACAGATTTTGCAGATTCTATCTGCTGTGTCCTGGAGATAATAACACTCCAAAACATTACTGGAAGGTTGTGGTAAAACTCCAGGGACCAAAACCCTCAAATCTTCCTGCCTTGCCTGTAGCAGTTTATGTTGTTTGGATCTGCCAGGATGCATGGCTTGAGCAGAAACCACAGGTCAGTGGACACAGGAAGTAGTACCTAGGAACAGAGTGGTCATACTTTTACTTGCACAGTTCCTACAATATTGTTGTGCGTGTGGAAATACTCTGCATGCGGAAGGTTTGAGGCTTGTTTACATGAGGAGCAGTCAGCAGAGAGCAACTGGGCCAGTTATAGCTGGCTTTGGAGAGAGGCAGAAGGAAGATGTTCTGCTGACGGGGTGCTTAGTGCAACCGGTGTGTGTCCTTCCCTATTCCTAATTGTCAGCACTGGAGCACCCATATTAATAGTCTGCAGCCAACTGTTCCTAAGAAAATCCATGAGAGTTCCCTTACATATTCGTACCTGCTCTGTATGTGCAACTGTGGCACTGAAGGAGCAAAAGAGAGTGAACAAAATGTATGTGGGCCTGTAACGCTATTATGCAAATGTGCTTTCTAGAAGTACAGATTAGCTTATATCTTATTCATCAGCAGAAAGTTAAACACAAGATGGAGGAATTCACTGAATTCACAGAATGTCTGGGTTGGAAGAGACCTTCAAGATCATCGAGTCCAACCCATGCCCTAGCACCTCAACTAGATCATGGCATCGAGTGCCATATCCAGTCTTTTTTTAAACACATCCAGGGATGGTGATTCCACCACCTCCCCAGGCAGTCCATTCCAGCACTTTATCACCCTTTCTGTAAAAAACTTTTTCCTAATATCCAACCTATATTTCCCTTGACACAGCTTGAGACTGCGCCCTCTCGTTCTGTCAGTTGCCGCCTGGTGAAAGAGGTCAACCCCCACCTGACTACAACCACCCTTCAGGAAGTTGTAGAGAGCAATAAGGTCACCTCTGAGTCCCCTTTTCTCCAGGCTAAACAATCCCAGCTCCCTTGGTCGTTCCTCATAGGACTTGTGTTCCAAGCCCTTCACCAGCCTTGTTGCCCTTCTCTGTACACGCTCAAGTGCCTCAGTGTCCTTCCTGAACTGAGGGGCCCAGAACTGGACACAGTACTCAAGGTATGGCCTCACCAGTGCCGAGTACAGAGGAAGAATGACCTCCCTGCTCCTGCTGGCCACACTATTCCTGATACAGGCCACGATGCCATTGGCCTTCTTGGCCACCAGGGCACACTGCTGGCTCATGTTCAGCCAGCTGTTGACCAGTACCCCCAGGTCTCTTTCTGCCTGGGCACTGTCCAGCCACACCCCAGCCTATAACATTGCAGGGGATTATTGTGGCCAAAATGCAGTACCCGGCACTTGGACTTACTAAACTTCATCTTGTTGGACTCTGCCCATCTATCCAACTGTTCCAAGTCTCTCTGCAGAGCCCTCCTACCTTCCATCAGATCGACACATGCTCCCAGCTTAGTGTCACCTGCAAATTTACTAATGAAGTACTCAATTCCCTCATCCATGTTGTCAATAAAAATATTGAACAGAACTGGCCCCAGGACGGACCCCTGAGGGACACCACTGGTGACTGGCCACCAGCTGGATGCAGCACCATTCACCACCACTCTCTGGGCCCGGCCATCCAGCCAGTTCCTAACCCAGCGAAGAATGCTCCTGTCCAAGCCATGGGCTATCAGCTTTTCCAGGAGTATGCTGTGGGAGACAGTGTCAAAGGCCTTGCTGAACAACATCCACAGCCCTTCCTGCATCTACCAGGTGGGTCACCTGGTCATAAAAGGAGATCAGGTTGGTCAAACACGACCTACCCCTCCTAAACCCATGCTGGCTGGGTATGATACCCTGGCCGTCCTGTAAATTCTGTGTGATGACACTCAGTACAAGCTGTTCCATTACCTTACCAGGTACTGAGGTCAGGCTGACTGGCCTATAGTTACCAGGTTCCTTCTTCCTACCCTTTTTGTAAATGGGCCTCACATTGGCCAGCTTCCAGTCATCTGGAACCTCACCAGTGAGCCAGCACTGTTGGTAAATGATGCAGAGTGGCTTTGCAAGCTCATCTGCCAGCTCCCTCATCACCCTGGGATGGATCTCATCTGGTCCCATAGGTTTATGAATATCCAAGCATCCCAGCAGTTCTCTGACTGCCTCCTCCTGGATAACAGGGGGACCATTCTGTTTGCTGACATTATTAACCAACCCAAGAGGACAGTCCTGAGGACAAGCCAGCTTTCTGCTAAAGACTGAGGCAAAGAAGATGTTAAGTACTTCTGCCTTCTCCTCATCTGCAGATACTAAGTTCCCTCCCTCATCCAATAAAGAACAAAGGTTGGTCTTACCCTTCCTTTTACCATTAATATATTTGTAAAAACATTTTTTATTATCCTTTACAGAAGTCGCCATCTTAAGTTCAAGCTGAGCTTTGGCCTCCCTAATTATTTTCCTACATGCTCTAGCAGCCCTCTTAAATACTTCCTGTGAGACCTGACCCTCTTTCCAAAGATGATACATCCTTTTTTTATTCCTAAGTTCCTCCAAAACCTCCTTGCCCATTCAGGCTGGATGTTTACCTTGTCGACTCATCTTTTGGCACACAGGGACAGTCTGTTCCTGTGCCCTCAAGATCTCTGTTTTGAAGCATGTCCACCCTTCCTGAACTCCTTTGTTTTTAAGGGCTGCTTCCCAAGGAACTCTCTGAATAAGTCTCCGAAATAGGCCAAAGTCTGCCCTCCGGAAGTTCATTGTAAGAGTCTTATTGATGCTCCTGTTGATGTCACCAATTATCGGGAACTCTGTTATTTCATGATCACTCTGCCCCAAGCGGCCTCCAACCACCACATCTCCCACCAGCCCTTCTCTATTTGCGAACAACAAGTCTAACATAGTCCTTCCCCTCGTAGGCTCACCCACCAGTTGTGACAAAAAGTTGTTGTCCATACATTCTAAAAATTTCCTGGACTGCTTCTTATCTGCTGTATTAAGTTCCCAGCAGATGTCTGGAAGGTTGAAGTCACCTACAAGAACAAGGGCTGATGATCCTGAAACATTATCTAGTTGCTTATAAAATAAGTTGTCCACCTCTTCATCCTGGTTGGGTGGACGATAACAGACTCCCAGTAGGACGTCAGCCTTGTTGGCCTTCCCCTTAATTCTTATCCATAAACATTCAACTTCATCAGTTTCAATACCTATGGCATCAAAAGCCTCCTTAATATAAAGGGCCACCCCTCCTCCTCTTCTTCCTTTCCTGTCTCTTCTGAAGAGCTTGTAACCATCCAATGCAGTGCTCCAGCTATGAGTCATCCCACCACGTTTCAGTGATGGCGACTACATCATAGCTTCACTGCTGCACCATGACCTCCAGCTCTTCTTGTTTGTTACCTATGCTGCATGCATTGGTATACATACACCTCAGCTGGGCTACTGATCTCACCCCTAACTCAGGCTCACCGCCCTTGGGCCTGCTTCCAAACAGCCCAGCTGCATCCCCTTCCCCCTTCAAACCTAGTTTAAAGCCCTCTCAATGAGGGCCAGTTCATGAGCTAAAAACCTTCTGCCCTTAACAGAGAGATGTATCCCATCTGGTTCCAGCAGGGCAGGTACCGTAAAAGTTGCCCCATGATCAAAGAATCCAAAATTTTGCTGATGCCACCAACCCTTGAGCCACTTGTAAATGATGTGAGTTCTCCTATTTCTTCCATCATTTTTCTCCGCCACCAAAGAGACTGAGCAGAACACTACCTGTGCCCCTGTTCTATCAACTACTTGACCCAGTGCCCTAAAGTCCCTTTTTATTGCCTTAATACTCCTCTTTTTGATCTCATCACTGCCAGCTTGGAGTATCAGCAGTGGGTAATAATCAGAGGGCTGAATCAGCCCAGGAAGTCCCTCAGTGATATCCTGTACCCAGGCTCCAGGGAGGCAGCAGACCTCCCTGTGGGATGGATCCAGTCGACATATAGGGCCCTCTGTTCCTCTCAGAAGGGAGTCACCCACTACGACTACCCTTCTTTTCTTCTTGATGTTAGAGGTGGTGATCCTTCTAACGAATCATAATTGAGAGGCTCACTGGGCAGATAATTTTCTTTTAAATCTTCTGAATCATCTAAATCTAAATCATCTGACTGGCTCTCTAGATCCAGGGCCTCATACCTATTCTGAAGTGACACCTGACTAGGGGATGGGAGGAATTTTTATTACTACCTCCCCGAGCAGGGACCCATTTCCACTCCCCTTCATCTTCCAGGTGCTCGTCTATTGCCTGAGAGTGGAGGGCATATGGGCCCTCTGACTCCTGGTGTGCCTCCCTTAAAGATTAAAGGGTTGAGCTCCACCAGTCTATTTCCCTTTCACTTTCCCTGATACTCCTTAATCTTTCAGCTTCCTCCCTAAGCTCTGCCACCAGCGAAAGGAGGTCGTTCATCTGTTCACACCACAGGCAAGCCTCCTCCACAACACCCCCTGAAACCACCAATAAGCTCAAACACTTCGGGCAGGAGTGGGTCTGTACAGATGCATCCTTTTTGGAGGGCTCCACCTGGCCACATACACTTGTACAAACTACAGTTTTCTACCGTGTTGAGACCATTACTAATAGAAACCGCAAAACCAGCCAGACAGACCTCGAACAACACACAGCAACCCTTACTAGCAGAAAGAAAACCTAACGCCCTGCCTGCTCGAACTGCCACGACCACACCCCAGAGACATGCCACACTCCCTAGAGGCCTCTTATAATCAGTCACTCAGCAGCTAGGGAAGCTCCACCCCTTCCTGATGACACCTCACTCACAATGGAAGCCTCTTCATCCAGATCTCCTCTGTCTGATTTTGCAGTTTTTCTAGAGATCTTTTCAGGTGAAAAAATGCACAAAAATAAACATTCATGTGGTATCAGGCAGCATTTATGATGCAAAAGAGACTGTATTTTGACAATACCAGTATTTTCTATAATTGGTAAGACCGCAAAAGTACGTACTTGACTGAACTCTTGAGTGGCAAGTATTTTACTTGTAGTAAACAAGATCATCAGAGAGGCATTCACAGGATGAGACCAAATCAGTGAGTGAGCAGCAGATGGGGCTTGAGATTCAAAAATGAAGAGCATGGGTGACTTCATCTCCTAAATCTATTATTGATTAAACCATGAACAGTCAAGACTCTCACTCACGTTTAGTGCAGTGGCTCTTGGCTGCCAAGCTTAGGGAGCGAGCAGCCTAGCTGGAATTAGAAAAGAGCTGGATAGCAAAGCATATGCAGATAAAGTGCAACCATACCATTGTTGTTAATATTAACTCTTGCACTGCTGAGGCCATTTGCTGATTCTAAAATCAGAGAAGAAGAAAATCTATGGCAGTAGTGGTGCCAGCACATGTACATAGGTGTCACAAATTCCTTGTAAGTGAGTAACTGATCTCTTGAGTACCACTATCTGCAACATCTCCTTTCACTCCTTCCTACTGCAACTCTTGCTTTCTCATCCCTGTAGTGGCTGATGCACATCTACAGAGGTACAGGCAGTGCTGCCTCATCAGAAAGTGATGCTTTGATTTTGTTTTTCTCCCTCAGCACCTAGTCCAAAGTAACAGGCTTTCTTTCCTATCATGTTGGCTTCTATTTTTGGTTTTTTTGGACACTGTTGGTTTTTTGGGGGACTCTAAGTTTTGTCTCCAACCTCTTCTTTTTTTCATTACAGAGTACTTTCTTTCTTCCACCTTCTCTTTTAACAAAATCTGGACACTTCTTGGGATCTTAACCAGGGACAGTGTAATGACTGCTTGGTTCTGTAAATCAAAGGCTGCCTAAGCTGTTAAGAGAGTTATCGCTCAGTCTTTCCTACTTCCTATTCTACCATGTGAACAGGGAAATTTCACCCAACAAAGCCACTGAATATCCAAAGACAGTGCATAGGATTGAATTCTTATTGTTCTGTGTTCCTTCTTCCTGAATGATAAGGTTCCTGCTGACTTTAAGTGATTTCCCTAAGGGCAATCAGTAGCACCAGTAGGCTTTTGAATTGCAAAATTCTACATCATGCTCATCCTGAAAATTTGCTGTCCTCTTACTTGCAAATTGTGGACTGAATCTGAGTTTTTCAGAGACAGCACTTCTGCTACACTCCTCTGCCTAACAGTGAGCGTAGAGCAGGCCTTGGGAAAAGTATTGCACTGTGACAGCCTCTGTCCCATTGCTCCAAAAAAAAAAAAAAAAAAAAAGCCTGGCTCCATCTTCTTTACTCCCCCCACTCAGTGTGACTTTGTCAGCTATGTCTATTTTAAGCCTAAGTGGTAAATACTGCAGTTTCCAGATGGAAGGTCCTATCTGGAGCTAGATATCCACTGGAAGTGCATATTACATGGGGAAGTTGATGCAATCAACCACCAGAGTGCTTTTGATTCTGTGATAAATAAGATAGTGAAGGCCCTTTTCAGCTTCCAACAGCGCTTAATCCAAACAGAGCATGACCCGATCTACCTGCAAACCGTTGTCATCGTATTCTGCTCTCTGTTTTGCCTCAAGGGATGGTTACATCTAGCTCCCTGCTAGACACACTTGGCCACGTTGATTCTGCTCCACTTCTTAAGAGCTCAGGTCTTTAGGAAAGCAGTAATAATTGCCAGTGGTGTCCAGAGATTTATAGGTTTGCTCTAGATCCTGTAGGCTTCAATCCTTTCCACTTGTTCAGAAACCCCTGGGATGGCTAGATGAGCTGGTTTATTTTTTGCATTGGGCTCTTTTTTCTCTCCCATCTAAATTTATTAACATGATTTTCAATTACTTTTAGAACCCTGATAGTAATTTATTTTTAATTATCTACACTATGTAGCTGTAACTTGCTAAATAATCAGGTCAGTTTAAGGTCTCTCTCTGAAAACGAGTATTACAGTCATGGAAAGGCTCTCAATCTAGTTCTATTATTGCTATTAATTCTAATTAAAATAATACTTAGTACTTATCTAACAGTTTTATGTCTGGAGTATTTTGTAAACATTTACTGATTCATTTTCACATAATTATTGCAAGATAGGCAGGAAATAACAGTAAAAAATCTGTAGCACAGAGTAAAAAGAAGAAAATCACTTGTCTACAATAAAAGGAGTTCACGAGTGTGTATTACCCATAGACTCATTTTCCTGGAAATCTGTATAACTCCCAGTATATGCATGTGGACCCACCCACCGTACAGCAGCAGAAACCACGTATCCTTGGCAGCACATAAGCTAATGCACACTCTGTTTTCTCTCAGCAGGGGATAGAGAGCAGAGAAGTTCACATCATCAGGTTCAGCTTGAAAAGAAGAAATTTAACCAACCTAGCATCAGGATTTAGAGAGACAGTAGGTCTCCCCATCTTGATTCAAGGCCATAAAAAGAATTGGATTCCTCAGCATATGGTTAAGCACCAAGGGAAAAGGACTAAATAGACAAGATTGGATTGAAAGGAAGAGAATAGATCTGAAATTCAAATTAGGGAAGCAATGCTAAGTCCTTGGCCCTGTTACCAGATTTGACATTGACAGAGATTAGTCTTGGCACCATCAGTAATGAGAGAGTTGGGGTGCTTTTTAAGCTAAATTTGCTGCCAATATCTAAAAGATTTGCCATCCATGGATGAACACATTGTGTCAGAAGGCCAAGAGCTATTAATACAGTCACCACATAATGAGTGGGGAAGACCGAAGGAGCAGCTTGTGTAAGATTAAAGGCAGTTCCAAGTCAACACCATTTCTTCAGTGTTACAGTTCTGTGGATCAGCTACAGCTGAAGTCTGGAACTCCACTGCAAAACATCAGTGATGCAAAACCACTGATCAGCACATTTGCCAAAAGACGCCCAGGAGGCACATGCACATTATTTCCTCAGAAAAAAAGATAAAAAAGAGATTGATGGCTTTGCTCCTTGGGAAAGAATGATGCCAGTATGACAGCTCCAGGCATGAGATGGATGCACACTCTGATCACCAGCCACCGGAAAAAATGATGAAGAAGCCATTACCAAGTGCTTCGAAGAGCTGTGTCATGAGTGTGCCACAGGCTGAAGGCTTCCCGCGACTTTTGCCATAAATGGGAAAAAGTTCCTCAAAGTGTATGTTGCTTGCAAATGGCTCCCAAGGGCAGGACCCACGCGGTCAAATGAAGCATGAAGCAGCATGAAGGCAGAGAAACCATTCTTGTCTGGGACTGGCCAGTTTTCAAAGGTGTAATGACAGGAGACATTATTGCCATGTAAAGAATAGGCTGGGAATCTGCAAGGAAGGCTGTTTAGTGCAGTTATTCCTGCTGTCTTGAGATAGACTGGCACTGAAACAAGACAAAAGTGTATGGCATGAATTACTGGTTGTGAGTGGGCAGGAAATAGCAAAAGGGGTATACAGACAACAGAAAGGAATGTCGGAGGCACAGTGCAGTCTCAACATATTATCTCCACTAACACCCCAAATGAGAAAGCCTTGTTTACTTTTATAGACTGTTGGGAGCATATTTAGATAGGACCTATGATAAGAAAGGAGCATTTTCAATTTGAAAACTTTAAAAACAACCTGATGGCTAAAGCCCCGAAGAGTCCAGTTCATTGTCTTCTACTCTGGTGGGTAACTGCAGGGAAACCCTGGCTTGAACACAGTGTAGGTTCCTGCCCTGTGTCATCAGAAAACCTAGAAACCTCAGAAAATATCAGCTCAGCGCATTATTTTGCCGTTTCCCTTTCTTAAGGAGCTGTGCATAGTTGTGAATTTCTTATCCCTAGTTGTGGATGCCCCAACACTCTAGGTGTTACAGGCCAGGTTGGATAGGGCTTTGAGCAGCCTGGGCTATTGAAAGACGTCCCTGCACATGGCAGGGGTTTGGATCTAGATGACCCTTGAGGTCCCTTCCAACCTTAACCATTCTATGATACCTGCTTCACCCTGAACAAGTAGTTCAGGAGTCTGGCATTTGCAGGAAAGAAAATTCGTTTCACAAGCAGAATTGTTATTACGGCAAGGAGCAAAGTCACTGGAACCTTTAATAAGAATCTGGCAAGGTAAACAATATAGGAGCTTAGCCTACATGAAGTTCTGGGTTAGTGCCCATGGAAACAAAAATCTGCTGGAGCACACTGTATACTATTCAAAGGACTGAGTCATCTTTCACTCAAGATATCTCTATGTGGTGTGCAGTGTGGATGAAAAGGTTGTCTCCATCCTGTCCCCAGTGCTGTGCTGTCAGATTTCCTTCAGTTTTGTAGTTAGGTCAGGAGCTGCACTGGCTTGCAATAGGCCCTGCTAAGGTCTTCTGTCCTAAGTCTTCACAGCTAGTAGTACACTATGACCCAGGGGCAACGTTTCCTACATTTATTCTACACTTCCTACTTCTCATGAGTACTGGTCAGCAGTGGTTATATAGACTCCTACTCTCCTTCCAATTTAGTAAATTCACTGCCAGCCTGGTAAAGGAAATTGCTTGATGGTTTACTGAATAATTGAAGATTTAAGGTTAATACTTTGATCCCGTGGGAAAAATTCAGCCACTGTCTCACTTCCTGTGCTTTGCACAAACCAGTCTGTGCATAGGTGTCTTCACGGCCAAGCACATGTTGGGGTTCCTCAGCCTCCACATACGGCACACGGCCTGGGCCGGGGGCACTGGAGAAATGATTGTTGTTCAGTTTGTTCAGGTGAACTTGTAACACTCAGAAGATGTTCATTAAATATCTGTTTTTAAGGGGCGATAGGTGGAGTTTTGCAGAGTCATACCTTATGGACTGGGGCACATGCTGCAGGCTCTCCTATCGAGGGAATTGTGCCAGAGAGGCCATTGTGTGCCTGCTGAAATCAGCTGCACACTGCCCCTAGGGCATGAAAGCAATGATGGAGAAACTATGTCATGACAAATCTCCACCATTATCCAGGCAGTGAAAAACACACTGCCCTTGCTCAGAAAAATTTAAGAAAGAAACCGGCAGCGGCCATCTCTTGGGGTTAACGATTGGACCTGATGATCATAGAGGCAATTTCCAACCTTAGCAATTCTGTGAGAAGACAATTGATGCCAAAAAGGGTGGTGACATCCATGAGGAATGTGGCTGTGGGTGATCAGTGCTGAGGCAGGGACACCCCTGAGGGATTGCAGCCGTGAGCAACCCGTGCTGGGACAAGAACATTTTGGGGGACTGTAGCTGTAGGTGACAATGTGGTGGGAAGAGGGGAAAGAGATGTTTCTGTACAGTTTAAAAATCTAGTATTTCTCTTCTTTTCATTAACACCCAGAGAAGTTTGTGGATGTTTGTGTTGACTGGCAGGAAATTACCTAAAGTAAGATTCCCCAACCTAAGGCTTTTCTGCCCATGGTAAATGCCCCACTACATCTCACTTTAGGATTAAAAAGATGTAAAACAGAGATGATAATAGTAAGGATAATGAGAAACAGATTCTGGACTCAGAATAATCATTTCAAAGTGAAGGACACATGGTAGGACAAACACTATCCAATTCCTTAAACTTCAATAAACATATATATTATATATAATATATATATATATATAGACATATATATATTTATGTATATATATATCTCATACCATTTCAAGTATATATAGATACATTTATGTATGTATATTCAAACACAGGGGAATCTTTGAAAATATTTTATATACATATATTAATTTCTATTATACATTACCATAGGTTATTATATATTAGCATTTTTATACATAAATTTTATATACAAATTTGAAACTGTGCACATAAAAATAATCTAATCCACATGTACTATACATATATAGTAGATACAATATAACATACCATAAACAATTAAAGGATTAAGCCATATATTTTATGGGTTAATATACTACTGCTGAGCCATCCAGTCTGTATCTCTGACAGCCAATAGCTTTCTACATTAAAATTCAGATCATTTTTAAGTCTATGTTAACAAAAACTTGAGAAATTTGACAGGGGATTATTGTTTGTTTATTTTTAAAAAAAAAAAATTATTAAATGTGTTTTTCTCTATACATATCTCTGTTCTCCAGAAAAAAAGAAAAGGTCCTTTAAAATTGTTTTTATGAACATCAGGGGGAAAAAAAGTCTTCCCCTGCTTCTATGAGCAGGTTTTGCTCTTCAGTGGTCACCATTTCTGCTGATTCCCTGGCTTGGGAACCATGGGAGAGCTCATGGCCAGTCCTGTCCAGAACCTGTTTATCAGAAGCGATGGAGTCCTGGGGACTACAGGAGCGTCTGGGCTGGCCCCATGCAGGAGACCAGCAATGGACCAGCTGTACAATGAACCCATTACGTGAGAAACATTTATACTTAAGACAAAATGATTGAAGTGTCTGCTAACAATACATATGAGGACATTTTGCCTTGATATGTAGTGCGATGCCATTTTTTCTTTATAATATTTCTGTTCACCTTTCATGACCTAACGTAACGTAATTCCTTAATCATGACAGTTTGACACCGTATCTAAATTTATGGCTAAGCATACCTTTCATTGAAGTCAACCCCCTGCTGGCATCCCAGTGGCCATGAAAAGAAAATGTTCTCTTTCACTGTAGAAAAAAGCAAAGGTGTCTGCAAAAGAATGAATTATCTACTTATCAAACTGCTTTTTAAATCTGTACTTTTAATGTGATGGGGTATTTAAAGTGACTTATTTTCCTTTTACTTTCTCTTGCTAACTGGTTGTTCAGGTACCAAAACAAAGAAAAGGAAAATTAGGTAAAAGAAAGCAGAAATGCTGATCAGAGAATAGATTTGATTTCTCACAGCACGGTCATGCTGTGGTTAGTTATCCACCTGCTCAAAGGCATACAAAGACTATTCAAATGCACCCTGGCTGAGGGGAACCTTACAGACCTGTTTTTAAGCAATACAAGTACATCCACACTGCTGCTCATTTGGTGCTGGGTGAAAAGTTACAATAGTCAGACAGACTTAAAAGGAATGGCTGGAGAGGTAAAGTAGGGAGTTGTCATCTGTGTAGTAAAAACAGAGTCACATTCAAGCTGTTTACAGTGACACTGGCTGAGGGTTTGGTCTTCCTTTTAATGCTGTTTTTTACTGAAATGCTACAGTGAAAAAACCTGTGAAGAGCTAGGGCAGCTCTATGTGACATCTCATTTTACTTCTGGATACCAAGAGAGATCAATGGATGTGGGCCCTCAGCATTCTCATTTCTGTTGCCATTCCTCCAAAATTGAAATATCATGTACAGCAACTTATTATTTATGCCTTAATTTCCATGTGCCCAAGCAGCCAATCAGAAACATAAATGGACAAAGCCAATTCTACAATAAAAATGTATGTGTATTATATCACAGCCGTATTATTCTGAATTTTTGCTGGTTTTGCCTAAGGATCAATGGATAACTGAAATACAACAGGAAATATTTTGTTTGTTTGCTTCTTAAGGAGAAACAGAACCACCCAATTGATAACAAAAATCAGTAGGTGCTGTTCTGTGAATGCATTCTAGCGTGGCAATTAAGTATTGAGTAAATAATAAACATCTCAAAGCAAATCTTTTACAGACCAAATAACAGAAGTGGGTTACAAAATGTTCTTTTATAATACGAAAAAGTGCTTCATTATCACTGGAGGCAACATGAAATAACCAATGTTACAATTCAATTCCTGGTGCTTTCTCAGCAGTCCAGTGAAATATTTGGTATTGTTTGGAAGGAAGGCATTCCTTTGTTTGAGAGTGTGGAAACCAGCATTTTCAAGACTTCTGAAATTGTGATGCTGTACTAACCCAGGAAAACAGAAAATATTCTCTGCATCCATCAAAGGTGGCGGTGTTTGTCCTCTTTTTAATCAGAGGGCCTTGAGAGTTATTTTGCTTCATAAAGGTATCCAGCAAATGATTACTTTCCGTAATCACAGTACAAAAGGCATTGATTGTCCAGCTGGCAGAGTATCTGCCCTTTAATTAGTCCAACCTGCAAGGTGGATGGTCGTCCGTGACACTGTTTGCTGCTGGGGGAAGCATTGCTCGTGCTGAAGTCAATGCTGCTAATGACATCTGCTGAGCCAGGTTTCATCTCTCAAGGACAGCTTCTTTTTTGCAAAGACGCACCAACCTCTCAGGCTGCCTTGGGACAAGATCTCGCTTCAGTGAGCCCTGAGCCTCACAAGCCAGAGATCCCAGCTCATGGGAACATAACCCTTTGGGTTTCTGGATCTTGTACCTCTCTACGAATGCTTTCCTTGGGAAGATACCTGCAGCACTTAGCTTTGCAGTTTGGCTATAGCCTGAGTGGACAGGGTCACAGACAAGACAGGATGTCTCCTGGGGGCTTTGTTTTCTGTTTTTATTGAGTTCTTTGCTTGGGTAGTCAATTTTCATGCATATTTTCCAGCATGTTAGTCGAGAGTTTTGTTTGACCAGGAATGGCTTCCCTGTGTTGCGCCGTGTATCACTAATCAATAAGACAGACACAGAGACATAATGTGGAAATGAATTGATGCCTGCAAGGAGAGAAGAATGTGACTAATTATTGCTAAGCCACCTGCCACCACAGCCGGAATGGAACATCCCCACTGTTTGCTGCTAAGTTTAGCAGCCGACTGCTAGGTGTGAAGGCTTTCAGCCAGCAGTGCAAATGCCTGGCACAAAAGGGTGTCTTCTCCATAGCATATCCCATGATTTGAGCTTTTGTAGATAAACTGGCCTCAAACTATCAGCCCAGGTGCTGCTAGCAGGATAGGAGGTGTACAGCTCACCTCATTTGCCAAGCTTTCAGGAAGGAGTTTTGAAAGCACTTTGAAACTGAAGCCGGAGACAGGACCACGACCAGCAGTGCCGGCACTGATATTGTTATATAGACATACCTGCTGTATGCTCTGTTGCAGGAAACTGTTTTTGAATAGTGTTTTACCTCTATAGATTGTGAGATGCTTGACAAAGACTGCCACAATCACCACCTTTTCCAGATGGGAAGACTGAAGCAGGGACACAGTAGCAATTACTTTTTTTCATCAACAAAGCAGCGGTAGAGGCTGAAAACAGACCCAGGTCATTTGCAAAATCCCTCCTGCAAGTACTTTTCCCTAGTATCTGTGAATGCTTTCTTCTTCAATTCTTCTGGAAAGTAATTTGATCTAAGAGAAAAGAAATTACAGATCTCACCTGACTCATTTTCAAAGCTAGTTATGTTGTTTACATCATCTCTAGACCTGCAAAGCTCAGTGATCAGTGTGGCTACCCCAGGTATATTGCACTTCAGCTTTGGCTGGTTTGTCGTAGGACGTAAGTGGTGCTCCTGCCTGTAGCAACTGCATTCATAATGCTTTGATATATCCCATTTTCTAGGGTCCTCGTGGTCTTCAGACAAATTGCCCTTTCCTTCTCTGTTTGCTGAATAATGAAGCTTTTAGTTCTTCTCCCAGGATCAACATGTGTCTGGGATTCCCTGAACATACTGAATAAATCACACTGATTTCTCTAGTGTTTTTGTGCACCTGTCTTTTTAATATGATTGCTATTCTAAAGCATGGAAAAATCTGCCAGCTCAACAGTAGTCTCACGGTTGTTGGTTGTTTTTTTTCTTTTAAATCAGACTGGCTACATGTCAATCTGGAGAGTACGCTGTTTGCCTGTCACTGTGAAATATTTAATTTGCTATCCTCCTTCTCCTCCTTCATCCATTTCAAAATGGACACACAGAAAAATAGGCAGGAAGACCTTCACTTGCTAAAGTGGAAATATGTAGGACTGTATGGGAAAAGAGGGTACTATTTCAAATACCTTACATTTTGGATTTCCTGCTTAAAATCCCTTTGAAGTTCATTTTAATTGGATTAGATTTGGAAATTAATTATCAGCACGTAGAGACAGCTTTACCTCCTCCGAGTCTTGCTCAGATGTTAATGAATTAAGGACAGTTTGTATCTAATTTGGATTAGGTGACTAAACAAGAATAGGACTGTGTTTCTATATATAGTGCCTCATTTTGTCACTGCTGGGAGAAGTACCTGCTGGGGAATGGCTGAGGTTTAAGGACTTGTGCAGTGAGGGTACTTGCTTTTGCAGCATGGAGTTATTAGGGCTTGCTCTGAGTGGGCTTTCTTGCCATGGTGCTGGGAACAGTTGAACTCTGTCTGTCCCTCAACACACAGGCAGCTGCACCAAGTCACTTAGAGGAACAGCCAAAAAGCACAGACAGCAGGTACCAGGGTAGATGGGCATATTAACGTGGTAAATACATTCAGCCACATTCAATGGTTCACTTCTGGTGGGTTAAACAACCCACCTCCTTGCTGAAGGATTTTATTTGACAGCAAGGTTATAGTGAAACACAGAAATCCAATATCCCTTCTATAAAATACAGATGGAGAAAAAAATTACGTGGACTAAAATTATGACTTCATATCCCATTTAGTCTGTCCTTTGCTCGGATTGGTGGGCTGTGTTTCAAAGCTTTATAATTGATATTGCTCATAACACTAGGGGAAAAGACAAAGAGGGCAGGCTATAAACTAAGAGATTGGAGCTGTAAGACACGCATATTGTAAAGTGACAATAGGGAACAAGGAGGTTCAGGGATCGCTAGATGGCAGTCAGCTCTCCAGCAAGGATAATCGAGAAAAGGAGACATGAGCTTGTGGGGACACAAAAGCAGCATGGAGGAAAGCAGCTGTAATGCCACAAAATTCTAGAAATTATGTCAATTTGCTTTGCTGTGCACCAGGAATCCCAGGGCAGGCAATGCTCTCTCTCAAAAGTGGTCTCATTGTGTCAATAGATTTACTGACACGAGTAGAGCAGGTGGGATTGATCTGTGCACACACTAAGCAAGGAAGAGAAATGCATTCAATTTAAAAGAAAAAAGCTTAGAAAGAAAATTACATTGCCAAGTCTTTCCGTCTTGTATTGGTATGTGAATGTGAGAGTTTAAACCTGAGACCTAATTAATTTTTAGATACAGATTACACACATTAATGTTACTTAGTTGCACAGTACCACTGCAGGAATGCCACCTCTTTTAAGACTGAAAACAGTAGAATATCTGACTGTCTTCAGAGCTTATTAATGTTGTTTATTATTTCTATTCCACTGTTCATGGTGCATATGCCCGTGCTAACTTCAGAAGAAAAGGGGAGGTATCCCCAGTCCTTAAGCCAATATTCAGGAACACATTAAAATAACCTGAATTTGGGGTCACCTCAGCTTTTCCATTCCGTGGTTATGGAAGAGGAAGGCAGAGATTTGGAAGATGAAAATCACAGATCCAACAGTAGCTATGGTTTAGTTCACCTCTTTTCCAATTCATATGAGAATCATGTTCACATTAACACTCATTCAGAAACATGGCAAACATGGCTCCATTCTCCATACAGTTTACTGGAATAATTGCTAATTTTAAGGGACCCAGGACTGATTATGTCAGTTCCTATATACCAACAAAGATCATAGAATTACATTGAATAACACGCTCTCACATCAGCATTGCACATTTGTGGTTGAACTAGGGCTACATTTTTTAACCTGTGGTGTCATAATTTCAAGTAGTTCACAATGAGAACAGGAAATTGTTAACATTTGTCCTGTAATCTTTTTTTAACTGTTAAATCAAACTTGCCTTCCTCATGGGAATAGAAATGCATTTTCAGAAAGTCATCTAGATTTGCTTAATGATTTGGAATGATGGAGAAGTAACTGATTTGTGTGGTCATTTGCTTCTTCAGCATTATTCCAATAGACATCACTCTGAGACAGGGATTTAGGGGCACAATGCCTAAAACCTTGGAGGAAGAGTACACAGAGAAACCACTTCCCTTAGAACACGTGTCTCCTTGGAGGTCTTATCTTGGAAATAGCGTAAAACTTCTTAAAATTTGGTGTCTCTTTGTCATTTTTCCAGATGGATATCCCTTTCTTGGCCCTGACAGTTAGCCTCCAATGTGCTCTTATCCCACATACTTAACATTCAGTCCTTGGTTCCTTTCTACACTTAACTAGATGGCTCTTCTATACTTTCTCCTTGCAATATAGCTCACTGAATTTGGGAAAGTCTACAAGCTTCTCAACAAACACCAAAGATGGCTCACCTTCAGCCTGTTATGCTGAAGTGCATTTTCCAGGCTTCATATCTATCGAGGTTTTCTCTGAACTCTGACTTTTTTTTTTTTAATGTCATTTTTTTCAAAAACAGTGACAACAAGAGTAGACCAGATGTCCATGACATTTTTCCCAATGCTAGAGAAATGGGAGGCTTCCTACAACTATATGTAAGAAATGTATCAGTGTCCCCACAAGCAGACAGCCCCACAGGAGTTGGGAGTAACTGCTAAGAGATAAAGATTTCTTGTTTATCTAATAAGATATCCAAAGTCTTCTCAGAGTCACACTTTGCAGAACAATCATCTGGTCCATTTGGGCCATGTTCTTTATTTCTAGAGGGATGACTTTATATTTGGCCTCATTTAAATAAACAATTTGAGACCTTTCAGCGCACACACACAAAAAATGCTGATTCAATAAACTCAGAGGCACATGATGGGGACGCACATATTGCACAGGATGAAACTTACACCTGAGACTTGTCTGACATCTTGACTACATTCCCAGGCAAGCTGCCTTAAGAGTTCTCATACCAAGGAGTCCTCTGTGCATTGTAGGTAGACAAGCCTTGCTTTTATACTCTCATGGATACAGGGAGCACATATATCATTATGAGAAGAAAAAAATTTTCCCAGTGTTTCTGAAATAAAATACTTTAGAAAGGGGAAAAGGAAGGAAATGGTTTGGCTCATTTGGTTCATTGGGACTGCATGAACGTTTACTTCAAAGTCTTGAGATTTGCAATGGAACTGAAATTTTTTGTGTGTCTGCATCAGTATTTCAATTCAGATCAACAGTATACACTTGAAGCAAGTGTCCTTGATGTGCCAGTCCCCCACTTGGACTCTTATTTCAGAATAGTCTTGGATCATGTTCTTCACTGACAAAGCTAAAGTATTGGAAAGACTCCTGTGGTGCTTCCAACATGGTCCAGTCACTAATGAGCCTTAAATCTAGAGTTAGTCCATAGTCAAACCACAGAAAATAAGGATAGTGTGGGTCTGGGTTCATCAACAACAACAGTTTTGCTCTAAAAACCTGATCCTATTGAACAACCCCTTTACAATATGACATAGCTGGTGTACTCCAGCCAACCTAACAAAAGCACACATTTTGAATGCACACAATTTCTCAAGCAACGTCCTTACTAGCTTTCATTATAATTGCTTACTATATAAGCTTTTTTTTCCATCAATTCTGTTGCCTGCCCCAGGCAGGATTCTTAGTTTTCACAAAGGCAGGTTCCCTGCACTCTGATCTGACCTTTACACAGATATCAATTAAGAGTCATCATCTTGGGCTCTCTAAGAACAAAGCAGAGGACCTGATAGAACTTGGAAAATCCGGACTCCTAGGTGTTGCTCACTGATTTCTGAAGCAGTTTCATCATGCTCCATTGACACACAACCCACAGAGGAATATGAAGGTCTCATTATTTTCAAGGGATCCAAATCAGCCTGCTTTCATTATCTAGCAGTGGACATCTAAAGCTGAGCTATTCCCAGGAGGCTCCTTCTGTAGCCAAAATCCAAAACGTGTTTTAAATGACATACATTAGAACCTCAGGATAGGATTTGTCCCCCAAGAGAGATACGTTTTTTATGACACCAAAAGGAGCCAAAGATAACTACGTTGGATCTATGTATTTTGGTCTTAGATGCAGATGAATCCTATCTGTGAACTGCTTAGAAAGAGATGGAAAATAAAGATTTTGATAAGTAGAAAAGTGAAATTTACATTTTCTAGTGAAGCTATTATAAATCTCAGCATAACAAAATAAAAATGCCCACAATTATGAAAATTTCCTCAAGTGAGAGGACAGGGCAGAGTTTGCTCTTACATGGAAGAATTTAACTGAGATGAAAGTATTGCCCACAGTCAGAATAATATGCATATGGTAAGCAATTGTCAGTTAAGAGCTCCACTCTCCAGGCTTTTTGCAAAAAAAATATATCCAGCTCTGCTGCTTAGCATCATTGTCTTAAGGTAAGTTTCACCTTCCTGGGGTCATGTCATATCATATCAGTGAATTATGTTACATTTTTCCCTTTCATGGTGAGGATAAGGCATTTGCCATTTGTTTTCATGGTGGTATATCATCTGTTTCACACCTTATAGTTCTTACTTTTGCCTACACTGCTGCTTTACTTGGCAACAGGAAAGTACCTCCATCCCCTTCCTTTTATTCATTTATTTCCATTATGGAGTAAAAAATGAGGATAATTCATGTCAGCCGACTGGGATTTGTGGATGTCATCACAATTCATTAAAATTGCTAAGTCCTGTTGCTTGCTCCCTATTATTCTGCAATACAGTTGGTATATGAATTGACACACTACCGAAACTAGATGAGAACACTTACGTTTTCTCCATAGAGAAACATCTCTCTGCTTTATTGTCCCAGCTTAGTGATATGCTTTCCATACTGTACTTATGTATTAGTCCTTTGCAACAAGTATAAATTCTAGGTCTCTCTCTTCCACATATTTCCTTCTTCCTTGATTCTTTGGCTTTTGTCCTCCTGTAAGTCATATAGAAATCATTAGAGTTTGTAAAGCTGCCTATAGCATTTTAAAACCGTATCACTGCACTTAGCAAACAACTGCATTTTTGCTTGTTGGTGCTATGGATCACTAAAACAAGATGGATAAAAGCCTTGTGAAAAAAAGTATATAGGCTTTTTGACCAACTTCTTTTTAGTGCAATTGTTTTTACAAGACTTCTTCTGAAGATGAGCCTCAGAATGAAGTTTTATCTCCTGGGCATGTGGAAGAAAGACTTGTAATGGCTCCGAGCAGTGCATCGCATCTAAATCCTGCTCATACATCTTGCTATTAAAGGCTTGATGGGCACTTAATTTCCATCTCCATCTAGCTGTTCCTCTTGGCTCCTTTCTCTTTCCTTTATTTCTTATGACTTTCAGTCCTTTGTTTCCTTTCAGGACTTCCTAAATTCAATATATTTCTTCCTGTCCTTCTTCTTATGATATTATCAGGTTAGAAGTGCATTTCTTTCTTACACGCATTTTATTTATACCATAGAACATAGGAATCTTATTTCATTATTTCAAGTGCTTTTACATTCTGATTACTGTGATTAAGCAAATGATTTTTTATGTTTGGTTAAGAGTTTTTAAAAATCATTTTTCATATCTCACCTGGTATTGTTCCAAGCTGGCATTTTATTCCAAGAAAACTATGGTTTTGAAACAGGTTTCTTTGGCCATGCATCCAGTGACTCTCCTTCACAGTCTTAAGACAGAATTGCTCCTTGTGCCAGCTTAGCTGAAGTATTCTGTATTCTGCATTCTGCTGCATTCTTGCATTTTTTTGCAGAGTTCTACAGCAAAGATATCTCATCCCTTTTCTTGTGTTAATGATCAAACTAGGAATTAATACTAAAGGCTAATCCATGCCCAAAGAGTGAGTCAACACGTTTTTGTTGTTGGTGATGGTGATTTTGGTTGTTTTTTTCTAAAGTGCAGGGAGGAACATATGGTGTTCCCTGACTTGCTCAGTCCCCTGACATATGGATACCTTCCAGCCACCCCGATGGCAAAGTGGGCTAGGAACAGACTTAGTGCCAATGCCATAGGCACACTTGAATGCACAGACTCCCCTCTTCTATGGGGAGAGCCCTGTGGGGTACCCAGGTCAGCACTTTCAACAAAAAGCTGTCTTGAGGTGCCCCTCAGAAGATCACAGAGCAGTGTCCAAAAGATTAAAGTGTGGCCTATTTGTCACTGTCATCTTTTGTAGATTGTTGTCCCTAAGCTGAAGGGTTTTGGCAAGCTATGTGCTCAGCGTTAAACTCTGAGTCTGAGTAACCAATAATGAACTATTTGCTGTCAGCAAAGGTTAATTTATAAGTGTAATAATAGTTATATGCTTACTATTAAATATTTCTAAATGGAACTTGCACATACGGAACAAAGTCAGTTTTGTGACATCTCTTAACTCTGGTCCAGTTTCATTAACTTTTATTTTCTTCACCAGTTTCCACTGTCATTACTGTCAGCCTTGGGGCAGGCATTTTTGAAACATTCATTTTAATTACAGCACAATAAGAATGAAGCCCCTTGTGATATTTATCAGCAGAATTCTCAAGAAATTTTTAATATATTGAAAATAAATCGTGTTTATAGCGCACTGCTTTCCCAGCTGTGGAAGACTATAACTGTTCATATATCATGCATTTACCACCTTTTTACATTTAAACAAAGCCTGGAATTTATACCCTTTGACGACTCACCAGTCCCTGCTGCTCACATGTAATCCTCATTCAGTAAGAAGTGGAAGTCCTGAGTGAACACAACTTATGCTGCAGTGCTGACTGGGGCGGCAGAGCTCAGCAAAGTGGGTTAATAAATTCCAGCATGATCTATTCCCAGCAACAGACATGGTCACTCCAGAACCAGCTGTATCCGATCGATACATACACAAGGCCAGATAATAGAGGAAGTGACACTGCTGGATGCTCAGTGCATAAGCTCATAGCAGAAGTTTATGGTAGACTTTTACTGGCCCCTTAACGCTTGATAAATGCAACCTTTGTTGAATGAATGATAAACTATTTGCTGGGAGCTTGGGCAAATGGAACAAATTATTTGTAGAACCTGCGTGAGTAGGCTTTGGCACAGAGGACCACCTCTGACAGGCTAACTGTACCTTATTATAGTAGGAAAACACTTCGTAGATCCATTAGCAAGGAAGTGTTCACAGAAAAGACTAACTCCTCACTACTGGGAGCTATTAGCATGTAATACTGCTGGCCTTTTCCTCTGACATGTGGACGGGTTGAACATAATAGCCAAATCCTTGGCCTCACAGCTCTGCGGTTGATGTCTTTTTGCAGTTAAATACATGGGCTGGTTCTGCCATCATCTGTGGGCTTTAGCTGTAACAGAGATCAGGCCATGGCTTGGCATATCAGTGACCCTCATGGGCATCACCAGTGTCTCCTTTACTGTTTTGCATGACCCCACCGCTTTGGCACCCACAGTGCATGCACAGTTGATGTGTTTAGGGGGGGTGAGCACGTGTGGTAGAAATAGGCTGTAACTTGCTGACAGGATTTCCAGAATTAAGTCTGTTGCCAGCCCAGTCTGGCATAGGGGGTGTCTGCAAATCCCCACAGTGTGCCTGGAGGCAGGTGTGTGGCTCCTTACATGCATGAGACTCAGCTGCTCAGAGTTACTTGCTCTGAGATATGTAACTGGTGCAGATTAAGGGACCCAATTTCAGCAAGGCTATACTGATTTATCCCTCTTTATGATCTGACCATATGTTTTTATTTAAAATGCTGTCAGATTCAAGGTGTCTTATATGCCTGTGTGACCTATATTGCCTTTAGGATGAAGTGACACAAACTTCAGTACTGGTACTAGGTATTTATGGGTGGTGCTGTCCCCTTCAAATGGATGCCTGGCAAACAGCAGCTGAGCGAAGCAAGGTGGCTCAGGGATGAAAAAGTTTTTTAGCAACCATAAAATCACAATGCATCATCTTCTGAAGGCCTGGCCCTGCCTAGATATTTTCTAGTTGGGATGTCAATGAAAGCCCATCAATAGCAGAGGCGCATCTGCAGGGTGTAGAAAGGGAAGAAACAGGCTAGCTAGATGCCAGCTAGTCATAGTCAGAACTTCCTCCTCACAATCCCACTCCAAGGCTATGAAGTGGTGCCAACTCTAGCACAAATGTGGGATCACAGAATTAATTTAATGCACATATATATATATATGTGAGCAGGTGTCACTGTTCATACATTGTATTCCATTTTCCATTCCCATACCCTCAGCCTCACCTGTTTAAACACAGCCTTGTTGGGTCCAGGGCTCTCAGCAAACAGCCATGCACAGTGCTGTGTGCTCGCACAGTAGGTTTTTAATCTCAGATGGCCCTTAAGCTTAAACTACTGCTAATATCAACATATGATTTCAGCTAATAAATATCAATTAGTGCCAAGGCCTCAGTTTTTAACTCTGAACCCTTTATTTGCCTGAATGACCTATTTGTGATAACAGACAGATTGAAGTGTGGAGTGCTGTAACCTCCTGGAAAACCCTTGTGTTTATTGGTGAAAGCAATTTTTTTAGAAACGTCTCAGGACTACACATACAGTTTCAACTGTGGGAATATACTGCAAGTAAGTAACTTTTCTTAGCTGTTCTAGTTGGGTTTCACATAATCAAAAAAATTAGGAACATAGTCTGTTGTGTTCATTTGTATTCTCTCCATAGAAAGCAAAGACAGACAGACATTCTCAGAGGCTGATTCATCTTAGGTGTCAAAGATCCCCTAACAGATGGCTCCACAGATCTGCTCTCCAGACAGTTCAAAAAACTGAATTCTTTCCTCAGTAAAAACACTCCTTGGAAGAAAACAAACTTCTCTTTCAGTAACAATTGGTGTTCACTTCTCCTCTCCACATGCTAACTACGAACCTATATGTGGTCTACTTGTATCACCTCCGTATCTGTATTCCGCATTCCTTTGCACTTTATTCTGTCTCACACCATTAGAAGACTGCTGTAAAGATCACTGCTACCTGTGTTAGGATTAAAATAGAACCAGTAAGAGAGATATCCTCTATGAATCATAGATTTTGCAAAATGTAACACAGTAGCATTTGTTTTCAGTGCTTGTTGATGAGCCCACAGACCCACTCTCAAGTCTTAAAAGTTGTCCTTTTTGCAGGTCCATTTTGTTATAACCTGCAGGAGACCCAAGTGCTGGCCATCGTACCTGAAGCCAAAAGGAGCTGAAACTTGTAAGACAGTAATCACATTGAATCTTTATATTAAATTATTTTATCTTTATGACTGTGCTTCTTTCTTATCAGTTTAACCTATTTCAGTTAAAATAATTTCTATTGCCTTCTGCTGGAGACAATTATCATTGTGCAAAGAGCAAGCAATCCATTTTCCCAGATTAAACAGAGAAAGTGGAATGAATCACTGCTTCAAACAGTCTTTTTTTTTTTTTTTTAGAAGGAGAGCCAAGAGACACATTGATTTAAAGAGTTAAGTAATTGGCACTTTGAGTTTTGATCTCACATATAGGAAAAAAATGTTCAAGAGAACAGAAAATTCATCAGAATTGATCCAGAGTGACAAGGTACAGCAGAACTTCTGAAAAGCCATGTAAAATAAAGGTTAATCCAAAAAAAAAGTGAGCCTGTCAAACGAAACCATTTCTTGTCTCTGGAAGGAATTAAAAAAAAAAACCTTTGGTTGGGATTTTTTTATCGATTTGGTTTTGTGGTATAGGGTTTTGGGCTTCTTTTCTGATTTTTTTTTCTGTTTATTTGTTTTCCATTTTATTCAGGTTAAAAAGAAATTGGGCTGGATGAAATCTACCTAAGAAACTTCCTTGTGTATTACAGGTTTTACCTTTGTGAAATTTGCACTTACCTTAACCTCCAGTAAAAGGTCCAGA
Source organism: Corvus cornix cornix (assembly GCF_000738735.6). NCBI lineage: Eukaryota > Metazoa > Chordata > Aves > Passeriformes > Corvidae > Corvus > Corvus cornix. The sequence continues at coordinate 56,905,611 of NC_046332.1, read as the reverse complement.
TTAGTTCATTGTAACAAGTGTCTTTGATTTATTTAAATGTGGTTGGATCAGGTATGTGAATAAGGACGAGCAGGCCAATTTCTAGGATTGAAGGCTCCAGTTTCTGCCATGCTAGCAATTGTTGACCTTCAAGATGTGCTAAAACAGGACAACATCTGTTTACCAGGCTCTCCATGAAGATGGAGGAAGCATTTCAGTTGTGTAGATTAACAAACCAAATATAAATCAAGCATGCCAACAAGTTTTCTGCACCTTTATAAAAAAAAAAGAAAAGGGAAGAGAGAGAGAGAGTGTCAATAGCTGTGGAGTCTCTCCACAAAAGCAGAGCAAGACTGAAATAGTATAGGATAGCTTACATTTAGGAGGAAATTGTAGATTCTTAATGTGAGAAATGCTTTTTTTTCCTAGGTTTTTATTGATCATATTCACTTGAGCTAACCAGCTAAGAAACTGGTTGTAAAGATTCAGCCTGGCTGTTCTGCTCTTGGCTGCTGAGCTGTGGTATTACTCACACCTTTGAAGTTAGTTGGATGAGACCTTTGGTATTGGAGCTGTGCCAAGACTGCATTTGTTAACTTTCTTCTTTTCATAACTCTTTTTTTGCCTTTGTAGTCCAAGACTTAACCTTTTCCTTGGGGGAATAAATATGGAAGGTGGCTACTAAAAGTTTATCTACTGTGAGGATGAAATTTTACAATAGTGAGATACCCTGCCTCTCCAGTGGCCACCAGTCACGTACCACAGCTTGTGAGAACACCCCATGCCAGGCAGAGACCAAAGGAAAACAAAACCAGCACAGGAACTCTGCCACCCCAAGAGATTAGCTCCATAACCAACACTGTGCCAGAGAGGAGGCAAAAATGCAAAAACCTCACTTATGGAAGTAGCATACATACTTATTTATTTCTGGGAAACAGACTATTTCAGAAGGAAATAGGGAAATATATATTTTTTATTCCTTTAGTAAAGCAGTGAGTTACTAAATATCAACACAGCAGAAAAGTTGGAGCACTGACTGTAAATGTATTGACTGATGAGCTTGTAAAAATGCTGTTTTCAAAGCAGGATACTGGACAAATCCCCTGAGATATGGTGACTGTCCAAAAGATTGAACAGAGAAGACAGGAAATAAATTTTTCAATGTTTCCAAAGGATAATGTGCTGAAAATCTAACTATAGGTCTGTCAATTTAATGCTGACCCAGGGAAAAATCTTAGGAAGGCAAAAGAGGATATGATCAATAAAGAATTAAGGGTGAACAGCATAATTAATACCAGACAACAGGGTTTAATATGTAAAAGTTGCATTTGTGGTGGGATTTCTAGTCTGAAAAAATGTACATTTGTTAAAAGAGCAGAGTTATACAAGGCCATATGACTTCCTCATTTAAAAATAAGAACAACTCAAACTTCAAAGTCTAGACAAGAAAATTGAGAATTTGCTAGAGAGATGTCAAAAGAAAATACTAAATGGGAATCATCTTTCAAAAATAACGTTTCTGTTAGGGTTTTCTTACCCAAATGTAGTTCAACAGAGTTCATGGATTGGGAGGGAAGGCAAGAGAAATTGGTGGTAAAGACTTTGGTTGGCACTAACTGAATGAGAGATAAAGATAGCTCCTAGAGAGAGGTCCAGGCAGCAGGAAAAGCTGGCTTGCCTTCTTTTAATTAAAGAGCTAAGTGCAGAGATCAAACAGCTAGGAACAGGCAATGGGGGCTCAAAGTGATATAAAAAAAATGAATTAATGTTGGCAAGAAATAAACCCACTCTTTTTAATGAGAGCAGATCAGAGAGAGTTCAGATGAAATCCCTAGAATGGTTTGAAATTTGGAAAGTCTTTAATGAGAGACTGAAGAAGCTCAGGTGAATTTTCTCATTTCAAGCTTGGATTTCTACCCAATGACAGTCACAGTGAAAGCTCCCACCTCTACTGAAAGGCTTGTGTATTTAAATAGAATTTTCTGTATTTTAACTTGTGCCCATTGTCCTGCTGTTGGGCACCTGAATTCATGTTCTTTACTCCCCCACTTTCCAGTATTTACTCACATGTATGAGATCCCTCTGAGCCTTACATTATGCAGGCCAAGCAGTCCCAGCTCTCCTAGTCTGTTCTCATATCAAAGATGCTCCAGTCCCTTCACCACCTTCATGGCCCTTTGCTGGACTCATTTCAGTGTGTCCATGTCTTTCTTGTACTGGAGAGCCCAGCACTGGACACAGCACTCCTGATGCATCTCACTGTGCTGACTCGAAGGGAAGCATCACATCCTTTGACCCACTGGCAGTGCTCTTCCTAATCCATCCCCATGCACAGATGGAAAAGGATGGGATAAATACGGACATAGAGAGGAGTCAGGAAAACATATTGGTCTCTCAGAAAGGAAAGAGAAATGATTGCAAAAGAATAAGTGTTACATTGAAACAGCAAATAGCAATAGTATTGTTTCCATTTTTAATTCCAGAGGATAAAGCAGAAAAAGAGTCTGTCGAAGCAGTCCAGAGTCCTAAGGAAGAACCCATGGATTGCAAGAAAAGGGGAATGACTGAAGACAATGAGGAGGAATACTTACAGAGGGAGTGGAAGGGATTTCTGCCAGACAGTTTGTACTCCAGGAGCAAAAGTAGAGAACACAAATATGTGGAAGTGTGAAGGAGTCGACGTGAGGGAGCCATTAGAATCATAGAATCATAGATTGGTTTGGGTTGAAAGGCACCCAAAAGATCATCAGTTCCAAACATCTGCAATGGGCAGGGACCCCATCCATTAGACCAGGTTGCTCAGAGCTCCCAAGACTATGATGGCAAGCAGAGTCATGGCATGGGCCACAGCAGTAGCATCCAGCCCATGGAACAGATAAAGCCATGTTGCCTTCTCATTTCACATGAATTTCTATTCTTTTCATAAAGCAGAAGAGCCAACACAGCCTGTGTGCTGAGAGCTACTCTAAAGAACCCGGTGGTTAAAATGTTCTCCAAGACAGGAGACAGGGATTTGGATTTCTTGATGCAGAGGCGTGAACTGAACACGGATGAGTACCATAAAATGTAATCTATGGATTAGCTCCCTTTCTAGTAGCTAATAATATTCTGCCTTAGCATCTGAGTAGTGGGGCACATACCAAAAGAAGATACAGTTACACCAAATCCTATCGCATCAAAGGCTTTCTGTAAATCTGGGAGTTTTTTTTAAATAAAAGCTGAACAAAAGCATATAAATTGAATGAAGCAGTCCAAATATGCACATTAAGAAAAAGAAGAGTCTCAGGAGCAGAAAGCTGTGTAATTTACCAAGTAGATGCTTGAGAAAGTTCATTAGGAGTTTTATGAAACTTGGTAAGCTTGTACTAGGAGTCAGGAAGATATTTTTAAAAGTAGGGATAGGAAGCAGTTGTTCCATTGGAGCAACTTTTGGGTACATAACAGAGAATCAGTCTTGTAAGTCCTTAAATAAATATTACATTTCTTCATAGGAAGGTAGGTTCTGATTGAGGCAGACCATAAAATCTAAACATAGGACTCTTGCTGTCAAGTTGTATTGGAATTCAGAAGAGCTGATCATAATGGTTCAGTCAGTTTGTTAAAATGAATTTGACTCAGCGATGAAAAAGCAAGGGGGTTCCCTCTTGCAACTTCCAGACCTATACAACTCCCTGCTGGAAGGTTTTTTCTGAAGTAACAAGGAGATCATCAGTGCAAATTATATTGTGACAACAGTTTAAAACCAAAATGAACTAAAAACCCCAAACCCTCCATTTACTGTTATGCAGGAATAAAATCTGGTTTTATGCCACAGCATAAAGATAATTAGTTTGGTTGGTGTAAATTGTAACTAGAGGAACTATTTGAGTGTGAAAACCTTTACCAAAGGTTTCCTCTAACTGTTTGATAGAAAACATGCCCAACTATCAGTTCCTAACTCTTGACACACCTGAAGCCATTTTCCCAGTCTACCACCAGTTAATTTCATTATAATCCCTTTGCTCTCTAACTTACTGTTTGGGCTGGGTATGTGTGTATGGAAGTGGTAATTCTGAGATACTGGAAGCTTTCCAACAGGATAAGAGCTGCCTTTTCCAGACATCCTGCTAACATCAATTTGTGAATGGATGTAACTTCTTATCATCTCCATTGCAGGGCATGGCTGTCAAAGACACTTCCTAGGCCACTGTTCATATAGCTTTGTTCTGTTCAGAAAGATAGAGGAGGAAAAATTCAGATATTCCTCCATTAAAAGGGCTGGAATAGTTAATGTCTGAAATAGTTTGTAGACAGCATTTCAAATAAGAGATTGAAATGCTGGATAAGGGGAAACACTTTCAAGGCTGTGATTAAGTTTCATCTTTGCAGACAGCCAAAAGAAAGCAGAAAATCTTAATGGAAGAGGTTACTCAAGGTGACCTGCCATCACTGTTCCTGAGTGGGAAAGTAGCAGGTTAATAAAAAGTTCTTTTTCTTTGGATACAGAAACATAGCAACACAGTTAGACTGAATTTCAGCTTGTTGGTGACAATGGTGACTTCCCCTCCCACTCAGCCTTTGGGTTCACTGCTTCAAAAAGACCACTTACAAGTGTTAGTCCCATTAGAGTACAATACCAGGGTCTGACTACAACAAAGACATTTCCTTTAAAATATATGTGTATGCATTTGTATATCACCCACTCTTCAGATGTTTAGCCCCAGCCCTAATATCTACCAAAGGAGGCTGGGTGAGGGATTGCTTGGAGTGAGATGTAAATTTAATTTCCAAAGCCAAAGTCCAATGGCACAGCCAAATACCACTTGCAATACAGTACCACTATGTAGGTATGCAAAAGTCTTCCGAAGGAATTTTCCCAGGAATTTTTAGCCTAAAAAAAGGCTAAACCAGAAAATATTCCCAAGATTTCCAGCATTTCCTATGAGCATCAGCTAGCTAGTAGTATGAGAGATTTGAGAATTCTTTGAGCCAAGGACAACTACAAAGTGTCCCACAGGGGAAAGCAAATATTGCAACACCCATGGTTCAAAAATAAAACTTCAGGTGACCCAGTATGAAGTTTCCATATTGCAAGGGTGATGGAAAAATAACATGGTATGCTTGCATGCTAAACAAAACTGCTCAGGAAACCTTTGACTCGGCCTAAGACATACTTGTAAATGCCACAGATACTTTTTCTTCTCTGCACGGTTTATGTAACATGTACTGTGAACTCTTATTTCACATTAGAAATACCTTGGTCATGCATCTGACTTTTAGAAAGCATTAAAATGTTGTCATCTGTCTCAGAGACAGGGAGACACAAATTAAATTCCACTGGACTAGAGGGACAAAGAGAAGCAGGAAACTGAAGCTAATGTTGGAGTAGCATTCCCCACTCCTGTAATGGAAATTACCATGGTAAAACAGGCAAAGAGAAAAGATGGTACATCATATGACAAAAGATGTGGAGAGCTCAGTGTTATTTCAAGTTTTATTTCCTCCATGTGTTGTATTTTTCTAAGAACTTATTTAAAAGATACTGTCTACAATGCACATTTTTCTTCTTGAGCGTCTGCCGCTGAGTACAACGGTAAAATAATTTCACAAAACTTCCACCAAAACAAACAGAAAACAAACAAACAAAACCCTAGCAACATTTCTCCTTTCCTTCCCAAAAGAAAACTCTCTACCTGCTTCTTTAGATTGCCTCTGGACTGTTTTTTTCTGGGCATAGAGCAGCAAGTAAACACAGATATTACTGCAGTTTCTGCAGTCACTAATGTGCTTCTTTTCCTGAGATCATGAAGACTGGGATAATTACATTCTCCAAGAGGCAAAACAATTTATGAAAAAGACACATATTCTTATTAAAAATTAAATACGACTTTCATAATCAGCTGTTTCAAATATGTATGCATGAATAATGACAGCTAGAAACCAGCCACTGCAGATTGCTCAGGAAGTGGGTGTGCAGCTGAAGTCAGGGTAAGGAAAAAATCACAATAAAGGAGTGGTTTCTTGGAGCTTTTATGAGGTCGTTTCACCTAGGCCAGATAAAAGTGAATATTTCTGCAGTACCCTGTAACAAGAGGGAGAAAAAAGGAATTAAAAATTATCTTTTACAGCAAAAACAAAATTCAAAGTCAATTTCTCAAGGATTAAATCCACTGGAAAATAAAGTCTTCTTTTTCTTCCAACAGGTTTTAGCTTTTAATTATGTAAAGCCTTCACGAAGGGATTTCTATCTTTTTGTAAATTTAGTTCACAAAATGTCCTAATTATCTGCAGACATATTAATAACTCTTTGAACAATATATTAATGTAGCAGGCTGAAATGTGTTTTCAGAAAAACAGTCAAACAAGGCTTAAAAAGTACATCCATCCATATTTCTTGTACAGTTCATATGCAAATGCATTATTGGTATTGTAGATATTGCGAAAAACAACAAAGGATCCAACGCTTTGAATTCCTTCAGCTGTCCACAGGTTATAAAACCTAATAGGACTGTGGACTGCAAAAACTAGCCATTTCTACCCCTCCAGGGAATTGCCTTTATCTACACCTTGTCATTTCTTTAGTGAATTTGAGTAAATTTTTAATAACAATTTTTCTCCTCATAAAACTGAGAAGACAACTCATGGGAAGCCAACAATTTATTTAGATACTGTCTTCAGAATAAAGCCCTGCTGCAAAAATATTAAAATAATATTTGGAGTAGTAAATGATGAAGAAAATCACATAAGAAAATCTAGATTTGTGGAAAAGGGTTGGAAGCAAGGGGCTTTTGAACATCTGATTATTTTAAATTCCTTTTTATAAAATACCAGCTCTCAAAAAAAGAAAAAAAAAAGAGTCAAAGCCATCTCCTAAGGAATGAATAATCTTTGTCACTACCTAAACTTGCTTCAAAAGTCTCCGAGCCTAGAAGTAAAGTCTCTGCAGAAATCTTTATATCAGAACCGAGAGTTAGAGTAGGAAACCCCTTTCAGAAAAGGACACAGGTGCAGTGAGCCTTATGGAAAGGACATTTGAAAACAGAGGGCCTGATTTCTGTGTTTCAAAAGCAGTGGTTTAGCAGTGTTTTACTGACAGCCTCCACTGATACGAATAGTCTCCCTTTTTGTTGATGAAAAATAGCTGGAAGATCACAGCCCACTGCGGTATCCTCTTTCACTTAAGACCACTGAAAGTTTACTGAGTCAGCTCCTGCACTTCCAGCCACATTCCTCAGGTGTTCAGGTTTATCCAGGAACAGTCTATGATGCAGAGAATGTGGCTGTATTGAAGTTCTAGACTAAATATCAAGGCACTCCTAGAAGATGCCTTCAATGCTGTCATCAATTCTTCTGGCCTGCAATACATGTTCTGTGATTCTTTACAAAAACATGTTTCAGATTAGGTATGTGCCATTGTGTGGCCCCAAACACAGAGTTTATAGTTTATAGAATGCATTTATTTTAAGATCCCTTCTCATATTGTTTCAAAATTAAACTACGTAAGCTGTCATAATGAAGTGTCAAATTCGAAGCTAAATTAATTCTGACCTTGGCCCTAAAAACAACAAACAAATTCATTATTCTTACCTTTCTTCTCCTTCATTCCAAGTACTTTGACTCCTCGATAAAACAAAAAAGATGCATTAATACAGTACGATGTACAATGAGCAGCACAACCACATATTTATGCAAGGAATTATGGTTATCTAGTTGTGTGGAGCTTTCTTGATTATTTAAAGCCCTTTTGAAACTCCACATAAAATAACAAGCAAACCCTTCTGCAAGATTTCAGTTCTAGCAAGAAACATCTTTGATTTGAGCTCAATATGAATAGCAGGGTATATTGACTCAAGAGATAAACATATCTTGCTTTTGCTGGGAAAAAAATAAATCTAGAAGTGTTTCAAATATCTTCAGATACATCAATCCTTTTTTAACCTCACACAATTTGAAAGAGTGAGAAGTTTCTTCTGTTCCGGCCCAGACTGCCACTATTCTCTTTTAGGATGAGATTTTCAAAGGAAAGAATGATTGCTCAAAATCAAGGCAGGTGAAACACATCTGCATATGATGTTTGACAGTCTTGTAAATGATTAAACTGAGATATAGCCTGCCTGGACCTACTCATCTGAGATCCCTTTATTGATGCTGATACTTCTGCTAAGTAGTTTCTGTATTTTCTGCCAGGAAAGACAAACATATTACTTTCAATAAAAAGAAAAAAAAACAACGAGAAAACAACCAGTTTTAGGAAATAAATTAATAATCTTTTCAACTCAGATTGTACATAGACTAACCAAGTTAAAAATCACATTACTCATTAAAACAAATGAAGCCATTGTGGATAGCATTCTGGAACCTTCTTATACAAATATTCTTTTCTCAATATTCCCATATTAAGTAAAAGCTTTTTCTTTGTGCTGGGAAACCAGCATTTTTAGTGCAACTCGATCTTTCAGGAAGTTTATTAGACTGATTGTTTACAGAAACCTGTGGCATTCATGCTGGCCTTGTGACTTCAGGGGCCTTTGAGCTGTGGCCCTTCTTCCTGTGCAACAGTAAACTTCATTACTTGTTCCCTCTTCAACTGGTCACAAATAGCATAAATCAAGTGCTGGTTGAGACTCCAAAGAAACTTTCCCATGGGTCATGCTGCAAGAACTAAACAAAGTGCAAACCCACAAACCATGTTTATTTAAAATAGTTTTATCCCTAAATCATGTTTCCGCAAAACAAATTTATCCAGCATCTTATTGAGTTCCTGTTCTGCACATGGGAAAGGAAGAGAATGGGGTTTCCTGTCCCACTGCACCTGTGTATTCAGGACACAGTTGCTTTCTACAGCAAATATCTAGAATTATGCATCCATTGAAAGAGCAGAGTCAGCATCTGAGGGAGCATTTCTCATTCTTATGTATCACACTGGATGTAATGGAGACATGAAACAGGAAGATGTAATATGTCACCTTGCATTCTAGATTCTGGGTTTGCTATGGCTCTGAGAGTTTCATCAAGACAGCTAGTATTTCATTAAAGAAGAGCAGACCCATAAATTTCATATGTTCACAATGTGACCTCTCCCCATTAACAGAATAAACAAAAGGGTACTTGACAGTGCCCCATTTCCATGCAAAAAATTAACCAGGTCTCTTGTTACAGGCTTGCCATGCCTTACGTTTTGGCCTCTGCAAATCCCTGCATACTTGGATATGGGCAAATCTCATGAGGGAGTAAATATAAAAATGTGCAACTGTTTTACAATTATTCTTTTGTAATAACAGAATTGTTTTACTGATCCTTTGTGCCGTAACAGTGAACAAATTCTGTCTCAGTTCTAAGTCCCAGCTGAGTAATGATTAAATTAGGAAGAAATTCTTTATTGTGAGGGTGGTGAGGCACTGTCACAGGTTGCCCAGAGAAGTTGTGGATGCCCCATCCCTGGAAGTGTTCAAGGCCAGGCTGGGTGAAGCTTTGAGCAACCTGGTCTAGTGGAAGGTGTCCCTGCCCATGGCAGGGGGGTTGGAACTTGATGATCTTTAAGGTCGCTTCCAACCCAAATAATTCTATGATTCCATGATATGATCTTATTTTTTTAACTTCAGTATTGAAAGGACAAGGGTTATTTTCTTATCCTCCTACCCTAAAAGGTTTATCCTTATGTCAGAGACAAAGGCAGTGCAAAGGGCATTAAAACTTTCTTGATAGCATACAGCAAGACTTGGGGCTTTCTCAAGGGTGCAGTAGCTCACAGACAGAAGTGGAACTTCATTATGTTGTTTTCCCATTAAGAAAGGAAACTACATAGCCACCCAGAGAGTGCCCTGAAATTTATAACCAAAATGGCAGAAAAAATTATATTCATGAAGATCCTTCTTGATATAACAGCTTATAAATATTCCTAATAAAACACAAAATGTCTGGAGGGCATTTGAATTAATGAAGACTCATTTTCTATTGCTTAGGGGACAATTGGACAGTGTAACAGCTCTCCTGTCCTCTGCCCAGACACACACAATATATTCAGCTTCCTCCCCTTTTCTCCATGTCTTCTGTGATATCCATGTCCCTTTCTGAATCCCCTTGCCCCAAGGAAATCAGGGCAGAGCTGCAGCTGCTCTGGAGCTGTGCCCACGCTTATCTGCCAGAGGGCTGCAGTCAAGCAACACAGAGAATGCACCACCCCTCAGAGTGAGCACTGTTTTAGACTGTCTCCTATGCTAGGCACTGCTTTTCACAAAACACACAGAAATTTAATTATCTTGGAGGCTTATAATCCCTTTCAAATTCAGCTAAGATTGGCCAGCAGCTGGAAAACCTTATTACATGCAGACAGAGAGCGTGATCGTACAAACTTCATTTCTTTAGGAAACCAGGCTAATAGAACTAACAGTGAAAAAGAGAGTAGGTACATCAACAACAGAGCACAACGTTCAGTTTCTGTTAAGTGTGAAGCCATTGTGACTGTAAAGAGTTCAAACAGGAAAAAAAAAAACCCAAGAGGGAAAGAGAACAAATATTTCCTCTTTGGTGCCACTGCACAGATGGAACAGGCTCAAAAATTACCTTCAGGTCTTTACTTTGGGAACCTTTTTAACTTGTTTTAATCTTAGTATATCATCTGACCTGTTTCAGTTAGCTCCCTTGTAATGTAAAATGCCAGGCTGCAGACTACACGACTTGTAAGCCCTGCCTGGAGTTCAGATCTTTTTGTTTAAAATCCCAAGGGAAAGGAGAAGAATCTTGATATAATCAAAGACACTGAGATTGCTGCCTCCAGCCTATCTTTTGAGACATTATTTTTCTTTCTTGTACATGTTACCACTACTCATTTTTTAATTCCTATCCATTATGACATATTCTTTCATAGTTTAATCTTTTCCTGCTCTGTTTAGTCTTCAAATCTCACGTTATAACATAAAGGAAAAGTAGATCTAGCATTACACAACAGAAGGCAGGCTGCTTGGGAGTCATTAAGTAAATAACAGAGCAGGAGATTTATCACTTCTATGCATGGGGTTTTATTGCATTTGAGTTGATGCATTCTTTGAATATATATTAAAAAAAACCCTCACATGGATTGGCTGCATACATCACACCTGTTCTTAATACTGTGCCTGGGCTGGCACACTCATTTGGTGGTACCAATACTTGCCCTGTGAAAAAGGGCATGTGCAGCTGGCAAAAGGCAAATCCCTGCCCCCTCTGCAGACAATGGCAAGGTTTCCAGTGGTGAAGGCAGGTGCTCTGATGGAGATGCTCAAGTCAGATATTGGGGATCTTGGCTGTGTCACACATTTCCTTTGGAGTTTATCAGGGAACAGTACACAAATGGGGATAAAAGACACAAAGTGCCCTTGTTGCCTTTGTTAACAAGTTACCATCCAGCAGACTTTACCTTTTGTGCTTTCACTGGGTACCAGGTGGCTCTCTCCTGCCTGCAGTCTCTAATTCTGCTATCTGCAGACATGCTGTCCTTCAGGAGATGGCTCAGGCCTGTGCTTTCTTACTCACACTCTTTAACTAGCCTGGACATCTGTAACTTGGCCTCCATCCACTTCTGGACTGCCTGACACGTGTTTCAGATCAGTAAAGCTGCTAAAATCTGCTCACAGACCTTATGAGAGGTCAAGCTGGCATGCCCTGTCTCCTCTCACCAAGACCAAGAACCAGTACAAGGTTCCTGAGCCCAGGGCTTGCCCAAAGCTTGTAGTGATGAAGACACCCTTTTCCCACTTCCAGCACATGGAAAATTCCAGTAACAAGAATATCTGGTTTTTAACTATGCCTTGACTTTGGAGATGCTTGAACCGAACTCTTCCTGGTATTCACTTTCCAACCTACACATCCTTTCCAACTAATCCAATTCAAACTTTTATAGCTCATCAACTAAACATCTTTCTCTACACTGTCACACACACTAAATTCTCTTAGACTCTCATCATTTTGTTTCTTAGTCTTCTTAACTCTTCCATTTCTGTACTAAGGTCCTTTCATCAATAGAATTTCAACCTAATGGAAAATTTCCATGATGGGGGAATACATATAATTTTATTTTTCTTTACACTGAAAAGTGCAATTCTAAACAACAGCCACATTAATGTCTCATTAGGACATTTGAAAAAATGAATGGATGTTTAATAGACTACGATCAAGATATCTTTTCTTCAAAGAATTCTTAAAAATAATGATTTTAAATCAGATGTAGTTGGGTCTTCTTTGTCATAATTTTCTATAGATGAAAAATGAACAGCTATACATGGGAAGATACATAGATAGACACAGATATAGATATAGATACAGATATAGATATAGATATAGATACAGATATGGGATTTTTCCCCTCCAACTTCAATATCATATTAAAATATTTACAGCATATCCAAGCATCTTTCATTTAATAACTTCAAAAAATCCCTAATGATTTCACTATCCTTGTTCTGAACTTAAGGAAGTACCTTGGATATGGCTCCTTGCAGTGAGTACCTTGCATGCAAGGCCACTGAGTGCTGTTGCAAGAGCAGCTGTTTCTCCCTCCTCCCATTTGAACAGCTTATATTTTAGACAGGATTTCTTCTTGAAAGGTATTGAGGACAGCCAGCCAGGGCTGCAAGTTCTGTCAGGCAGGCTAAACACATAGAGACACACAACAGTGTCTGGGGAAAAATTCAACGCTTAAACAATCTCGTTGCTTCTACATTCTGTACCCAAAAAACTTACCAAGGTGCCATTATTGAGGTAGTCCAGTATATCCAGGTTGGTAGATGTCATTAGGTTGTGTTTTGTTCTGGAGTCGGTCCAGGAAAGCATTATTTACCCTTTAAGTACAATAAAAAATGAACAATGACTGAAGTTCATAAACTATTGAAATTTAACATTCTGTGAGTGACTTTCCTTTCCCCTCTGTTCAGTGCCCATCTTCCTACATTTTTCAAGCCTCTGCTGCATAACCATGGATGGGCATGAGATCAGGTGGATTTAATTTTCAATTCACCAGATGCATCCTTATCCTGTGCTCAGCCTGTTGTGATTAAAATGTGCACCTCGGCTACTGTGTATAATGCACCAAAATTCTCCATAGAAAGATGACCTGTGTACCACTACCCACCATTTTAGGGAGGTTATCTATTTTGACAATTCACTTTAGACAATCTTTCAGCCCTCAGTGCACAAGGAAAGTTTCTAGAAGTAATGATTTCCTAATAAAAATGGAAAAACCCACTTAAGCTTGTTACTAATAGAGACAATTTATGCAGCAGACAACTTTCTCTACCATCCAGCTCTGAAATTCTGTCGTTTTCTTGCACTGCTCTATCAATCTGGAAAGCATGAACCAATACAGACACAGTTTTCCTCAATCTGTTTTAAATACTTTCAAATTGGGATTGTTCAGCCTGGAGAAGAGAAGTCTCTGGGGTGACCTTACAGCAGCACCTAAAGTGGGCCTAAGGAGAGACAGAGAGGGACTTTTTAAAAGGGCATGTAGTGAGAAGGGGCAACAGGGAATGGCTTTAGACTAAAAGAGGGTAGATTTAGATTGGATATTAGGAAGAAATTCCTCACTATGAGGGTGCTGAAGCACTGGCACAAGTTACCCAGAGAAGTTGTGGATGCCCCATCCCTGGCAGTGTTCCAGGCCAGGTTGGATGGGGCCCTGAGCAACCTGGTCTAGTGGGAGGTGTCCCTGCCCCTGTCAGGGAGGTTGGAACTAGATGATCTTTAAGGTCCTTTCCAATCCAAATAATTCTATAATTCTATGATTCTTTGGAAAACTGTTTCTTTTCCCCCTCAATTACTGCTTAGGACTGAGGCACATGCTTAGACATGACTGTGGTTTTAATGTTTTACATGGTGTTGGTAAGAATGAGAAAAAAAGCAAAATACTGGGTTATTTCTGTCTAGGGATATGAGATGGACTGAATGAAAAATCCTTCATTAACTTCCATGGGTAATTATTTCAATGTCCTTGCGAGAGAAAAAAAAAGAAAAGAAAGCAGTCTGAAGAGTGGTTCCCTACAGTGGTATTTTTTTTTTTGTATTTCCATAATGATATAAAAAAAAAAGAAACAAATGGTGTTTTTACTTTTGAGCCTGAGCATTGTTTTTTTTACCAAGAGAAAACAAAGCTGAGAATAAAGCAGTGCTTCAGGATAATGAAAAGTCAGTTAAAGTGGCAGAAGTGGAAGATGAGATCCGTTGAGCACAGAGAGGTCACAGCAGTAGGGCACAGCCTGGGGTGCAAAGAAATGCAGCTGCAGAAGGCCTTGCTGCACTGCAGGTTCCATCTGAATCGATATCAAATCCCACGTTTAGCTCTGTCTGCTAACCTCTCTGCTAACCTCAGAGACAGTCAACCACAAGATGTGGCATGGACAAAGTGGACCATTCTAAAATAAATAAAAATGAAATAGATACACAGATGGACACATAAATACATATGTAGATATGTAGATTCACATACAGATACACAGATAAACTGTGTCCCAGCTGAAGCTACTGCACTAGTAGTCATCCATGAAACTATTAATAGTTTATGCTGTATCCTATGCTGATAGGATAAATAAAGTGAGAAAGGAACTCTGGGTCATACTGCATTACAGTGAGCAGTTGTAATGATGGATATTAGTGGCTCATTTGAAAGCAAAACTAAACCAGAGATGAGGTCAGGGATCCTCATTGCAATAGTCTTCTAAAGCATGAGTGCCTGCAATTCTGAGATCCTTTCCAGGTGGGAATTCAATTTGAGTGTATTCTGCATTTTTTGCATCATACCTCCTCTGTTCCTTTTGATGTGCTCTTGTTCTGATTTCCTCTTCCTGCTTTTGTTTAAAATCCATTAATTCAGCCTGGCAATGATAGAAGTGAAAACCAAATAAATAAACAAACAAACAAACTTACTTTTAATTAACATACTTATGCTGCAACCCTATTAATTCCACATGATTTTAGCCTCAGTTAGAGCCAGAACTTCTCTCAGCAGCATTTTATTTATGTGACAGCACTATGTTAAAAACTGAGCTGTTTTTCTGTTCAGCATGTGGATGATTTTTGTTTGTGCCTTAAAAAAGGGAAGTTACAGGATTCAGACATTTGAAGTCCTACATTTAAGGGGGTATGCCAGACACCAGTCTGCTTCCCCTTGTCCCAACACACAGGTTTGAATTTCCTGGTGGGTCCAAGGGGGAAAACAGCCAAAGTCAGGAGCAGACACAGCTGTCATGCCCACAGGGTAAGAAGGAGACATGTCCTTCTCCTCCTGCCTCTATGGAGTGCAAGGAGAAGATGAGATCCGGGGCATGTGGTGTGGTGTGTCACCTCCAGCTCCCTGGGGCTCCCATCAGGGTGAGGAGGGCAAATGGTACTTGTTGGTGTGGTGGAAACATATACAAGCTCCTTGCATTGCAGCAGAGTACCACCCTTACATAGTATTAAGGTATATAAACAGTGTCAAAGGGAATTCTTTTCAGAGGAGAGTTTGCTCATGCAATTTTAGCCAGAACTGTGAAGGAAACACAGTTTGTATGACTCTGATCTGTATGTGTGCTTGTCTAGCTCTTGCTGTCTGCAACACACCCAAGAACTGAAGTTGCAGATCCTTCTGCAAAGGAAATTAGGCTTGCAGGGCAAGGAAGAAGGGATAGGAACAGACCCATCTTTCATATTTTCCATAGCAACTGCACAGCAGTAGGAATAGAAACTAAAATAAAATGATGTGGTTAGATAAAAGCTTCAATAACTGAATGGAACCACAAGACTTTTTTTTTTTAAATCAATTTAAGTGGAACATTAAGTAAAAACTATGCAATAAATGTATGGAGAAAATCAATAACTGAGAATGTGTTGTGTATCAATATTTGCCTAGCCCTAAAAGAAGAAACAGGATTAAGAAATAAAAAAGCCAACCTCAATTTTCACTATTTTAAATAACTATTCAACCTGAAAATTAAAACTCAGTATCTGACTTTCCAATATGCCGACTCCTCTCTTGGAGTAATGTTCTGAAATATATTGTGTGTATATGATGCAGTGTTCAAAGTGAACTGAAAATTTCTAAATCAAGTAGTACATACTAAAACCTGTTCTGAAGAAAAAAGGGAACTGACAATACCTACACATTTTATAGCTACACTGTGCTAGGAGGTACACACAAGACAGAATTCACAATTACTTTAATAAATATTAGTTTGAAGTAGAAACGAGCCAACATATATCTGAGGGACAATTATTGGAGCCCTTAAAATACACATTATTTACAGTAGGTTTGTAAGTAGTGCATTACTCTGCACAATAGGTAGCAGCAACTGTGAAGGCAAGTAGAACTTGGAACCACATAGCAAAGAAGAGCAGCCTTTGAAGCAGCCAACACCTCCTTAGCAACCCATGGAAATCACTAAAGAGTGTACAGCTCCACACAAGTCCTTTAAACCAAACCCATGAATTAGGGGCATGCTAATTTACATCTGTAATTATTTTCTCTTTGGAAGGATCCATGTACAGACTACAACAGGTACCACCCTTATGCCCATCCAGACTGTCTTTCAAAAACTTTTCCTCTGTATAGGTTCTGGGAATAAGCCTACACCTGATGGGATAGCAGTTAAGAGCCTCCACCTTTTTTTCCCAGTGTCATAGTTGTTAAAATACTATGAAATGAGGACACATCACCAACATGTAAAGAAAAATATCCATGAGAAGGGATGAGTAACTTCTCCAGCTCTAGAAGAATCTCAGTGGATGGAATTTGTTGTGCTAAAATTCTCTACTGGGGAAGTAGCTTAACATTAATTTGGATGTTACTGACAGCAGAGGCACAGCAAGTGGCTTAGCACTTGCTCATATGTTTTCACATGATTTGCTAGATTTTCAAGTGCTGCCCTCCCTGTGCTTTCACAGTCAAACCTGGAGCCAAGACAGGTAACTTCGCACCGTGCCATCACCTTTGGTAGATGAACTTTATGTGGATATGGTACCCAAATCTACACCAGAGGGACTACACATGTCAGGCAATGCATGATGCATATGCAGAATGTGGAGTTCAAAGTTGCAGTTCCGGCATGCCTACTTTTTAGACAATTCAAAATTCTTTAGCTAGCTAGTGAACAAGGGCACACAGAAGTATACTGTAATTAACAGCAAATCTGAACATTTCCACGTCCCATTTGAAAATGCAGAGCCCATGGCCCTCAATTCTTTAGAAAGAGACAATTCAGAGAGATCACCCTTAATTTCTCAGCAAGATGACTTCCGCCTGCAAGAGAGTGAACTGGTTTTCTTAGCCTATGAAATCAGTTGCCATGGTCAAGAAACCTTCTACACAATTATTCAAATGGAGAGGTGAAAAGGAGCTCATTTTCCGATGCAAACAGCCTTGAACTCCAAAGATAATTGTCCTGTCCCTGTTCAAATTTTACATCTTGATTCATCTCTCTCACAGTATTTGAAAACAGTGACTGAATCACTTTTGCTAAAGAGAAGCTCTGTGCATAGGCTACAAGTAATCAATGTATTTAATTGGTTTCACAGCATGCAAAAATGATACAATATGCAAACTGTTAATGTATAATTACCTTCCTCTGTTGTTCTTGCTTCATTTCCTCTAATCTTCTGTTTTCATCCTCTCGAAGAGCTTGCTTATAAGCATGGCTTCTTTTCTATTGTTCAGCAGAAAATAAAAGCATACTGGTGTGGTGAGAGGGGGGCCAAACTCCCAAACCTTATTCTCAAATTGCTATATGGGTAATTAACAAACACAAATGGTCGAATGATTCCAGTTACTGAAGAAACAGATTAGCCTCAAGACTAGAATTTAAGTGAGAAGAGGCCTAAATCCTCTCAGTCAATTTGGTTGAATGTCCACCTGCACATCACACCCAGGTAGTCACAGCAAGTGCTATTCTGTGTCCCAGTGACAACCATGAAGATATCCTGAGCAGTCAGAAAACACAGTCGGGATATACGATAGTGAGATGGGGTATTCTGGGAGGAAAGAAAAATAATGAAAATATTACCAAGATAAAAAAGCAGAATGGAGGCCTTGTAATGAAGGAGAACACAGGATTATTTGTGGAGGTAGGGCAACAGGAGAGTTCAAAACTGCTGCTATTTGTGAGGCATCAAGACAACTGAAAATCTGAACTGCACATCATGAATAATGTAATAACTGTGCAATTGGTTTTCATTACAATAACTAGCCCTGGTCTTTCACAAGTTGTAATTGTTTGCAAAAAGCCAACCTACAATTAGGGTCTTTGAGGATCCTTAGGCTATTCTACACTGGAACTTCTACTGTAAAGTCTTTGAGCAGGGGCATAGTGTAGCACAGTAGAAAATGAGCCAGTACAATTTACTACAAGAATTGTGCAGATTTGACTTCAATGAGGAATTTGTTACAGGTCTACAGAATATTCCCAAAACTTGATATATGTGTGCAGAATGACACCATTAAAACAACAGGCACATAATTTGCTAAAAAGACTGAATAGAGAAAGCAATTATTAATAGCTCAGTTTTGAGCTGGGAGAAGTTCTTACATGTGCCCAGGGAGACTCATTCTGGGTCCGATATTATTCATTACTCTCTGTAATGGCTTGGAGAACTGTGTGGAGAGTATGTTAATCAACTTGGAAGACAATAAAAATCTACACAGGATTGGTCACACTTTGAAAGACAGGATTAAAATTAATTATGAGCTTGATTAAATAAGAAGGCCAAAAAAGTCATCAATGATGGAGTCACTCAAAAGAAGTCAAATTTGTTCACGGATGTGAAGTAACATTTGGCAAGGATAGTTGAGCTAGGTGTGCTAAATTAGTATCACTATCCAAGAAATGATGTGAGGGAAAAAACTTTGATCTGCATCACATTGTCCCAAACTGTTTTGAGAACAAGAATTTAAAATTTTCAAAAATCACATACATGTATGTATATTCCCCCTTTTAGCATTCATATCAGGCATGTCCTAACCTTACCACACTTCACTATTTCAAATACATTGTTCCTGAATCTTTTAATTACTCCAGACAAAGGACACGTTCAAGGTAACATCCAAATTAGAGTCCTAGGTTTCCCACTGGTTTAGCATTTTGGTGCTATGCCAAGTTTATCTAGGTAAGAACTCACTGGTTATGTGCTTCAGATTCCTCGCACAGAGGACAGGCTGTGTCCATGCCTATAGACTGGACCTCATCCAAGCTGGGAAGACTTTGCTAGCTGCGTTGATGCATTATAAACAAGTAATTATTTGATTCACAAAGCTACAGAAATGCAGGCACACAAAAGACAGGTATAATGTCAGCTAGTATTAAAGAACAGTACAGATAAATGATGTATTTTATCCGCTTGGACACTAGCAAAGTGAAAGATGAACTATGGGATGTAATTCAGCATAACCTATTGAGAAACCTGTCAAAACATGGAATGAGAAAGCCACACATAGGCAGGAGAAGTAGGCCAAGGCTAAAAGTAGGACGTGTACAACTGAAAGAGTTCGGTGTTCCTTCAGCCATCCACCCACTTCTGTATGGATATGAAGACAGCACATCAGAATGCTGAAATCCAAGTCAGTTGTGGGGACATGAGCTCACTTGTCTTCACAGTTCAACGCTCACATCGTATGAAGGCTGCAGAGCTAGGCCTTCCTGACCAAAGCAAGCTCCCTACTGTTTGGAGTGTTGGATGCTTCAAGAGGGAGGTAGAAGTGGTTTCAAGACATCTTTTCTCCCTTTCCCTAGTCCTTCATCTTGGTTGTTCATCCGGAACTACAAAATACAGTCTGAAAGCCACTCTCCTGCAATTGACCTTCTGTCCAGCAGTGCTGGGCAGAAATTGGCACTTTCTAGCTATATATCTGCCCACATTTGCTAAAATGTCTTTAGGATTTTCAGAGACACAAGATATTCTGAAGAATTAAAGGGGAATGGAACCTATTTTCAATATCACCTTCCCTTTTCATGCAATGAAAACCAGGAAGAGATCCTAGAGGCAATACATATATCCTGTTGGCAGCAATTTCTATAAAGGGAGGATTCTTGCCCATTTATTTCTAAGGCATCTGAGGAAATATGGAGGCAAATCTTCCCTTCCTGTTACCCAACAGTTGGTGCTCAAGGCTGTATACAACGGAGGGCTGCCCAGATCAGAAATTGCAAACTTCTGCTGAGTTGCTTCAATGTTAATTTCTGTCCACTTGGCTCCCTGTTCTCTGTCCTTCCCCAATTACAAACCTCCCTGCAGGGGAAATACTTCTCTCTCAGGGTTAATATTCCTCACTGAAAGTTTTTACATTAGTTGGAAAGCTTGGTTTAGACATGAAGAGACTAATTGTATGTGAAAAAGCCTCTTAGAGCCAATTAGAATAATGACATTGAAGCAATACTTTATCTATTTCCTAATTACACTGATACTTACCAGACTCATTCTAACTGGGACAAAGACCCCAAGCAGTGTATGGAATCACTTTTAGGATGCAGTGAGAAACAAGCTTCTCTTTTGACTGGATTTTTAATGCAGTAAAGCATCTGCTGACATAAACTAATTGAGCTTTCATGAAAGCTTACCACCAGTGGATGGGTACAGGGCATACTTAAGATTTTCATCTGACCTTAGAATATAAATCTAGTTCTCATTTATCAGAAAGAGATCTGTGAGCAGTCCTCTACTATGCAGAATACCCTGCCACTGTGTAGGAGACAATGTAGGCAGTCTCATTCACCCAGAAAGGCTCCTTGGTACTCACTGAGTTATGTCTTAGCAATTAAGCTCAATTAGGATATTCTAACATTACACTATTGACAGCACCTGGAAAGCTGATAGACAATACAGCACATGCCATGGTTTTGCTTACCCATGCTGTAGATTCTGGGCCAGGACTAGCAGTCTGACAGGAATCACTCTTTGGCAAGCCCATGTCCAATCTGCTCAATAATTCATTGGTTTTGCTATGAAGAAATTCAATCCAAATAGAATTGTTAGTGCTTCCATAAAAATAAACACAGCTTTTTATTCCACCCTTGGAATCTAGCCTAGACATTTTATCACGTGTCTGCTGAAAAACATCACAGGTAGAAAAAAAAGGTTATGGAAACAGACAAATGGGACAGAGGATACAGAACCTATACCGTAGATAAGACATTTGCTGGGATGATTTTTTAAGCAAACAATTAAGGTCATTTGCATATTTGGGGTGTAGAGTTGCTATGCTTTCCTCATGGTAAAGCTCCTATAATACAGACTCACATACCACTGGACTTCATGAGGATGCAACTGCTTCACTGAATTGTTGCAAATCCTTCTATGAGATCTATAAATCTCAGCTAAGTACTTTAAAAGATTATTTTCAGGAATTTTCCTTCACAGTTAATACAATGCAGCCTTACAACAAATTACTTTATCAAGCAGAAAGGCTTTCAAGCATTTTGTACCGTTGAAAAAATTGCTTGTCTTTAGTTAATGCACAACATTTTCATTTCTTATTCTGGTAAGGGCAATTTTCTTTTTCCAACTGCATCCCTAATAAACCCAGAATTTCGAAGTAGCATTACTTTGCTTACAGTTTCAACCAAGTACAATTAAACTAGGTCACAAACAAAAAGAGAGAATGGGAGTTTGTGTGCTGTGATGAGGAATCAGTTTCTTAACCTGCAGTCCCAGGCACATATATTGAAGTATTTTCTCACTCAAAGAAACAGAGTTAGAGGAAAGAGGCAATTTTATTCCTGTGTACAGCTTTGGAAAACATGAAGGCACTGAAGTGAGAGCAGAAAGAGTGCTTCAAGTGATATTGAACACAAAGATTTACTCTTCTAACAGGGCAACCAGTTAGCTCTGTGTGGGAGAAGATGCCACTACCAAAGACTTAAACTTGGAGAGAAAGCCTTGGCTGCTGAAGAGTGATTATGATTAATAGCTGAACAGACTACCAAGTGTGTTTTTATATTTCACTCCATGATCTAAAACTGTGAGTAAATACTTCATTGGAAGAATGTCCTGCTGGTCAGTGAGGAGTGGTATATTGAGGAGAAGCTGGGAAAAAGAACAAGAACCCACAAGTTCTTCTCTGCTACTCTACACAATACAAAACCATGTTACCACTTCAGGTACAAAATACTTGCTCAAGTTCTAGCAAGTCAGGCTTTTAAAGTCTCACCGTTCCCAGTTCACTCCCTTTCCTCCATTACCTGGGCAGTTAACAGACCTCAGCCAATGCACAATAAAGAAAGAACCAAATGAAACACTGTTCTCCCTGATCTGCAAAGTACCTGTATATAAAGGTTGAACAAATTAATAGTCTTCTTATACAAGTGTTAAGCACTCGAATTTTTTCCATGAAAGATGAGTTATTAAGTGGTAAGGTTGCACAGAATAATTTTGGGAACTCAAAGATTTAAATTGCAGATTTTGTGTTTCTCTACCTATGCTAAAACTGATCAAATAACAATTTATTTCTACACCAGAAAGACTAAGAACTCCTACAGAAAATCTGGAGTATATTTGAGAAGGTTGAAGCTCTGCGAAAAAATATGTGGCAACTTGGGGCTGTGCCTACATGCCCTAATTCCTTATGGATGGCAAGAGAATGACATGGAGTATGTGGAACTTCTCATTATTTGCATAAAAATGTGGTGGAGGCCACTGAATTTCCCAGATCAGCACACTGATAGGTGAAAAGCTTACTCAGTTTTAGTATCAGAAAAGACGATTACGAGAGTGGAAGCAAATAAAGTTCATCAGCAAGACTGCACACTGCCTTTGAATAGAGAAACACCTGAGTTCACCAAATTAAGTAATACATTAGTGAAGTGTTCCTATTACAAGAAAGGGACTCAGGTTTCTGAGTTTTCTGATGAAAGTTAAGTCAGATCTTACATATGTTAATCTGTTGTATATCATCTCTATGGTAACCCAGCAGTGCACCTAGGGTTGCCAGACTGAATGTCTGAATGGTATTTTTCGTAATACTAAACCTTCAGTCATAACAATGCAGAGCACAGCTTAAAGCAGGCTGTGTGGAAAGGGAGAATTCAGTGAGATGACAGTTCAGTTAATGCTCTGGAAAGGAAAGTACTATCTCCAGAAGGAAATCAGCATATCAATACACAGTCAGACAGTTGGAACAACATTTCATTCACTTGCTAAAACTTCAAGGGCTAATCAAAAATGCTAATAAAATGTGCTCCTCTAAACTAAGTAACATTAAGGAAAGAAGAGCATGAGATGAAAAAATGTATTTGAATACAGAAGAATTCTGATACCCTTCAAATATAGCTAGGCAAAAGGAGATAAGAGATTTTGACTAACCAAGAAGAAGGCACCCTCCTAACAGGCTGCTAACCTGAGTTCTGACTACCCTAAGCATCAGTCTGAAGACAAGAGAGCCACTGATGCTCTGGTTAAAGTGGAGTGATCTCATGAGGGTATTTTGTCTTGGTAGGCCTGTTTCCCATTACACCATTGAGAAAAACCTTTTGCTCTGCTAATTAAAAACAGCCTTCTCCCATACTGGTATGTTTAATAGCACCAAGCACTACTCTTAGCATGGGAACTCAGCCATCAGTGCAGTAGCTACTCCTGGAACAGTTTTGACTTCTCCCAAACAGCACTTTCCCAAATAACTCCTGGCTTCTGTCCAGGAATGAATATCAGCCACAACTCCCAACAGGCATTTTAGATGCTACCACCCCATTCTGGGAGGTTAAAAAGCTTTCTAGCAATGGAAGTGGGCACTCTTAGG
Organism: Corvus cornix cornix; assembly: GCF_000738735.6. Taxonomy (NCBI): domain Eukaryota; kingdom Metazoa; phylum Chordata; class Aves; order Passeriformes; family Corvidae; genus Corvus; species Corvus cornix. Next base: position 56,881,928 of record NC_046332.1, on the reverse strand, counting down.
CCTGTTGGCCTCAGAAGTGACAGTGATTGACAGTGTTTAATTTATCAGTACAGATGCAGAGGTGGGGGACTGAAGCACAATACTGGATTTGGGCTCTGAATAACTCTTAAGAGCTGTCATAGGAAAATACTAGCTCTGCTGCCAGGATCATTGAGTAATGTGCTAGGAGGGGTGGTGCATGACAGTGGAAATCAGTCCATGTTGCAGGTGTTTTCTGTGGGTCCTTGGATATATGGCTTTACATGCCACAACTACTCTTCAGACAGAGCCCTTTATTAAAAGCTGCCATGCCATTTATTTGAAGCTCAACAAGTATATCTAAAGTGCAGGAACATGAATTTGCTAGCTGTTCCATTGAGAATGGTGTCATTTGGGCACCCTGCACTCACAAGCTACTTGTAAACCCACAAGCATTTCTTACTGTTTGGGACTAAATGCTGCCCACATTCCCACCAGAGTGAGACAAGGGGATGGTTATAAAAGCCAGAGTGAACCTAGGTTCCTCTGGCCTGTGTAGGAGTTCACATGCTCCAACAGGATCTCCAGCCCTGACAGCTGAGAGCAGAAGCTCCACAGTTGACTCCAGAATGCAGCTGCTAAAGATCTGAAGACCTACAACAATCTCATTGCAAGATCCAAGCTCTAAAATCCTCTGCAGAGTAAGCTCTTCAATATTGTGTGTCATTTGGTTTTAACTACTGTCACATCTACATGGAAAAAAAAGTCCTTAAAAGGACTCATCCTTAGGGACATGAAGGAGGATATGGACTCAGGACCCAGCATCTTCCTCCGTCCAGGAGTCACACAGCACCACTTGCTACGCTTTTCATTTGTGACTGGATTCCTTTCAGAATGAAGACATAGAGAAAATAATTTTTCTGCCTACACATGAAGTTCTTGGCTTTAAGTCTGTTTTACAGACTTAACACTAAAAATGCATTAATTAAAAGGGCTTCTTGTAATCTTCATTAGTTCTTCCCAATGGAACCAGTGGCAGTTAATTCTTTTGCTTTAATTGATGGATATTGAAATGCCAGTATACTGAAAATATACTGGCTTTTATACCAGTACATTTGGGGGAAAAAAAAAAAAGGCAGCACAATACTTTTGTATATATCATAAATCTATTTATTTCTCATGACAATTTGTAAAATATAATGGCCAATTCTTACTACTACTAAAAACAACACAACTCCTGAACTTGTTTTCTCAAGCTGCAGGATCTCCACCATTACAATTCTGCTCTAATGAACATCCACAACTATGCTAAGAGTCATTCAAAAACAGGAATAAAAAAATCAAAATAAAGAACTTCAAGGCAGGTAAATCATTACAGTTATTGCAAAGAGGAGACAACTTGAATGATCACTAAGACCACAGAAGAAGCTTTTGGTGCTGAATGACATGGACACATCAGCTTCCAAATTAATTGCCTGTAAGCAATGCTAAAGTGACATTTCACCATTTTCTTCCAATTCAGCTGAAAAACTGAGAACCATGCATAATGCATATCTAATGTTAGTTTCACACATCTACCCAGAAGATTCATGATATTTTTTAAAAATAGTAGGACTCGCCCTCTCAAAAAAGAAAAATAATCCAACAACAAAAAACCCAACCCCGAATTTCATTCAAAAAGACATCTTTTTGCAGCACCAGCAAGCATGTCTACAATTTCTTCCCACTTCTACATATTCAACTGGCTAAGCATAACAACTTCCTCAATTTTTGCAGAAATTAAGATCAGTTGCATAACACTACCAAAGCCTACCCCGAAGAAATGCTGCCCTTCATCTCAGTAAAGTCCATGGTGGGTGTGTTCTCACTGATGCCTTTTTCCTTCCTCAGTGAGGGCTCTGCCACGTGCATCTTGGTCAGACATTTGCTGTGACCCACAAGATAGGCTGGCTGGTACTGGGACCACTGCTGCTCCTCCGACATATGGCCTAACAAATCCAAATGTTAAAATAGAAGAAGGTTTCCAACACTTTCTTTGTTGGAAGATGGAGAAAGAGACTCCAAAGGGAGGTGTAGTTGGGACTTTCACTACTGAAAATAACTAATAAAAGTGAGAATGAAGCTGGGGGGCCAATGATACCATTTGTGAAAATAATCCCACCAAAGATCCACAGCTTTTGCTAGTTCACAGTTACACATTTCCTCTCACATCCCTTCCTCTTTGCAGAGATGTACCACAGCCAGAAGTTTACATGGTATAAATAAGATCAGAAGGCTACAAGCAACTGCCCTGTTTCCCACAGCTGGACCATGACAAGGAACAAGGTAGTGAAAACATCTCTGCTAGCAACAAACATGCTTTCAACTCCACATGGATCCCGGTTCTCTTGTACCTCAATTCTTACCCTGAGCTGCAGGACAGAGTCCACTTTTCGGGTAAGAATAAATAATAAACATCAGCCATGTGCAAAACTGCCAGAGTGAACTAATGTTCATTTCTGGGGTGTGTGTAGGTGGGTGAGTCATCTTTCGTTGGAAGCTATATGGTAAAAAATTACATGAAATTATTAACACATCAAATTCATGTATTATGTTGATGGCTCCTCTGCCCTTTACTAGGAAAAAAGGCCATCCTCTGGATATTTAGTCCACTGCTTTCCAACAGAAATCCTCCCAGTAGCCACATACCAAGCTTAATACAGTATTCACAGACTTCACTGGCAGTAATGCAAGATCACAGTACAGATGACTTGGACAAACCTAATGATAGTTATCAAACACTGCTATCTTTGGCTAGTAGGATTTCTTGTTTGCAATTTCTTGAGCATCTGTTCCTGAATTTGGGGATAAGAGCAAAAAATGAGGCACTAGTTCATCTTAGGTATTAGGCTTCAAGAAATTATAAAAATAGGTTGCTTAAAAAAAACCCCCAACTTTCTCAGCAGAATTATTTTCATCATTTGCTACCCACACCCAAAACTAATCTATCCTGTCAACCCACCTGCTTTTTTTGTTTCCCTGACTGGATGAAATAACACAGCCAGGCTATTCGTTCCTCCCACCAAGTCATCCAGTATTCCTGGATGCTATTTTAGATGTAAGTTTCATTTATTGTCTGAAGTAATAAGCATAAATCCAGTTTTAAGGAAAACGCAGTTTTGTATAAGTCTATTGCATTCCATTCTGTGTGCTCCATCTGCATGGGCAATCTGCTTCTATATTTTCAGCCAGCTTGCATGGGCAGATTAATGCGCACAATTAGAAAGCAACCTCACAGGCGTTCAATAAAATGCCTTCATTATTACACTCAAGAGAGTCCCTTTGGATGTCTATAAAAGCCTAGTTTTCTGCCTGTTAGCTAAATAATTGACAACGCTTAAAATAATCAGGAGCAAATGAACAAAACGAAGACAGTTGTGGTGAAAAGAAGCAAACAAAGGATTCTCAAGGCTGCAAATGCTTTTTGTGCGAGCCCTCTTTCATTCTCTTCAGCAACCTGTATTAAAAGTCTGGTCAGGTTTACATTTGCACTTCTGTGGGGAAAATTTGTTGCCAGCCTGCTGTTTGAACCACACATCATAAGGGACTGAAAACTGGCAAGGACACTAGCATTTATCCTGTAAAAATTGATAAATAAATAAAAATTCTGTTTTGATTCAGGTTTTATTCTCCTGCATTTTATGACTTTTGAGAAAACTGCCTTGGCAGGCAAGTGTATATCAGCTTGGTTTGGTGAACCTCCTGCATTGTGTTTGGAATATGCACTCAGAGACACTCTGGCAAATTCTGTTTCCAGCTCCAAATTCTGAGCAGAATATATTGAATGTGCACATGTACCCGAGTACAGCAGTGCCAGGAATTTTTACAGGAATACAACCTTCACAAAAACAGAGGCATGAATATGTAGCAAAGGGAAGGATGAAGTGATACAACAGTCATCATGTACTATTAGAAAGTAACCTGTTTTTTTAGTCTGCTTTTTCCATTACATAAACAGGTAGATGGCTATTAGAAAAACAGTGGACCACATCCAACACTACAGTTTACAAATCCAAATTTAGTAAAAGCGTCTAACTAGAGATCTGGGCTAAAACTGTATGGTAAGACACCCTACAGCTCAGACACAGATTCACACAGCCTGTACAGCAAGCCACTGAAAACAGCCAGTCATGATATAGCCATCCTCCTTACTGTTTAAATGACAACTGTGGTGTACTAAATAAAGAGGGATGTCCTGAAAAGTCCTGTTCTTTGTTTCCTTTTGGAAAGATGGGCTCTCAGTTCTTCCTTCACATGGATTAGCAATTGCAAAGTACAGACTACACGAGCCTCCAATACCTTTTAATGCACTCTGACAGAAACACAACCAGGGCAATTATGCAAAATGCATCCAGGATACCATGACTCAGAAGGAAGGACTCCATTTCATGTGTAAGTAGTTTCTTGTAAAAAGTCAACACATATTCCCCATTTTCTAAATCTGGCATCAGCAGGGACAGAACCACATCAACTCTGTCACCAACAAATCCCTCATGCGCTCCTCCTCTGTTACCACAAACTATAGCAATTCCTGCTAAGCAGTAACTTCTCCACCCCAAAATCTGCTCCTGTGTGCTCTTAAGACTTTTAATACACAGCTACTTCAGGAGACACCCTGTGAGTTTTTTCTATTTTAGTCACTGAACAAAGCCTGAATCCACTGGGGTCAGAGGAGGGGCTGATGCCAAAATTGTGAGGTTTGCAGACTTTTTCATTGCACTCTGCATGCCTGTCTAGACTACATTCTCACATGACACAAACACATATTCAAGCAACTGTGGCAACAGATATAGCTGACTTTCAAGGACCTGTTGTACACAAAGAAGCTAACAAGGCTTTCAAGAGATAGGAAGTAACTATATTCTGTAGACAGCACAAAAGGTTACAGGCAATCTTTCTTTTTAGCACTCACTTCATGTTAGACCCTTTGACAAGGGATTTGAGTGAGAAGTTCTTGTTTTTAATAGTGACAGGAATTTAATCAGAAAAACGAAATTCTGGGCAGCATCATACTTTATTGTCAGAGCATGTTAATGACATGAGAATCTTAAGTGCTTTTCCTTATCAAATAGAAGCGGCACTTCATGAAGGAGACATACTCATTGGGCTGTACCCCTTGGAGGCTGATACAGCTGGAGGTGGTGATCAATTTTAAAAGGTTTCCCAGTTAATGAGACTGCTGGTAGGCATTGATCTCCTCAGGAAAATTGTGATGGTGCAGCTACAGATCTTACAGAGGACAGACTAACAAGGGAGCTTATCTTTTGAAATGGCTCTATAGGCCATGACTTTGCAGAGGTCACTGCTTTATATGCAGCTCATGACCTTTCTTTCCCCCGTTCCCAGCAAGCAGAGGAGATCAAAATACTCCAGCAGAGAGAGTGAGGAAAGGGGCACAACCTCATATTTGTTCTCTTTGCCTCTAGACGAAGGGTCTTAGAGAAGGGAAGTAATGAGTCACTCATTTTTGCATGGTAGGCAAAAGCACATCTTTAAATACCAAGCACTTCTATGCGAACGTGCTGCTAATAACCAGCAGTAGTTCAGTGGAGTTACTTCACAAAATCTGAAATGTCACTCAGAAGCTTTTTGTTACTCTTGGATGCTGTGCTCCTTAATGCCAACGTGTCTTAGCAATGCATCCTCAACAACATCCAGTGGTACACCCTCCTCTTCCTGTGCCCACCAGAGAATTCCATCAGAGCAGGGAAGGCAGTAGTGTCACTGTGTCTGTTGAGGAATACATTCTGCACAGGTAGCTCGGTGTCCAGCTGCAGGTTGAGCGCTGGGGGGCTGGAGCTTGAGCCCCAGGCAAAGGACCATGAACTGCAGACCATTTTTGCATAACAAAGGGCCCGGGGACCTGTGACCTGGCCAGGGGAATGGACATTGGGAGACACGACAGGAGCCAATGACCCCCAGACTTCCCTCTGCTTAGACTGTGAGAGGATAGAATCCCAGGGGTTCCTTTGTTCAGGGTCCCTCCTTGGAAGCACCAGCTCAAGCTGCTATTTTGTTATTTAGTTATTGCACCATGATTAAACTATTTTAAGTATCTGGACATCTGAGACTCTTCAGTGGGAAACCTGGGGTTGAACCTGGTGTGACTGCGTGAGTGTGGTGGGTGTGACTGTGAAGGGGCCTCAGTCCCAGCTCAGGTGGTGTGAGAGTGACTGACAGAGTGGCTCCTGGATGGTCAAGTTTCCTTAACACTGCAGCATGCCAGGGCTTTGCTTAACCAAAATTGCATTCACTGGAGGTAGGTTTCCGGCTCACTTCCTCCAGGTGTAGTGTAGTATCTGCAGGGCCTCCCTGGTGTATGTTCAGTACATAGTACATACAAATAATGTTCTGGTAGTTAAACATAAACTCAAGCAATAGACCTTGAGCTACTCCAGTGATCACCTCATCTTCACTTTCAGTTGCATCAGAGATGACACCAGCTGAATGCTCACAAGGCTTTTTTTAACCTGTGAACAGAACAGCTGTCAGCCAGTGCCCAGGCAGCCAGAGCTTCTGCACCACCTGGGGACTACCTGGCTGCCCACATAGAATCAATTGTGTTGGAAAGGACCTCTGTGATCATCAAGCCCAACCATTAACCCAGCACTGCCAAGTCCAGCACTAAACCATTTCCTTAAGCATCCTATCTACATGTTTTTAAATACCACCAGGGATGGTGACTCAACCACTTACTTCCCTGGGCTGCCTGTTCCGATGCTTGGACACCCTTTGGGTGAAGAAATTTTTCACTTGTGGCCATTTCCTCTTTTCCTGTGTTTCAGAGGGTTTGGGCCTGCTTTTGACAAAACCAAACTTACTTTTAATGGAAAAGAGCACTGACAGCAGAATTCATTTCACCCTAATCAAAAAAAAGGTACAGACAGGGAAGGTGACAGAAAGGAAGAGGTATGTGTCTGTTCATAACTGAATATGCCTTAAGATAAAAAATCAGATTAAATGGGAAGACAAGAACCCTGACAATCCCCCGAGGAAAAGCAAGGCCCATAACTGAGGACCTTGCACTGCAAAGATCTGAGGTGTCTCTTGTTGATTTGGACTCAAAGAGAATCAAAGTGTCTAGTCTGTCAGAAACAGACAGAGATCTAAAGTTGTGCAGTTTTCAGAATTCCCGAGGAATCAAGATATGTGTGTGTGTATAGACATCCACACCAGGATAAACAGCAAGCCAAACACCAATATCTAGAGACAAATACTGGCAACGTATTAAGGGAAAGAGCTGTGCCTAAAGCCAAATGGAAAGAAACAAAAGGAAAAATACAAGAAAAGCTGAAATCAGTGAGAAAGCTCTAAAATGTCTGTACATTAGAGAACAGAGTCTGGGCACATGATGAAGGAACTGGAGCCACTAGCATGGGACAAAAGTGACTCCTTTAAAGGTCACAGAGGAGGAAAAAGCAATCAATCAGGCTAAGAATACAGGTGAGTAATTTCAGAAGCCAAAGATAAAAAAGGTAAAGGTGACTAAGTAGCATTGTGTGTTAATTATGTGATAGAATCAGTTTGGATCAGTTAAAAAAAAAATAAATAGGGTAGAGTGAATGGGCAAGGCAGGAACTTCACTGCCAATGAAATTAATTATATCAGGACTTAGGCCGTATCTAAATCTGATATTAAGGAGGTATTCTTGGGAAATAGGTCTTTACAACAGATCTTCACATTTAAGTAGGACTATGCTAAATAGAGAAAGTCCTCATCATTTATTTGTGGGTTAGACTTCTTTACTAATCAACAAAATAAATGGGTGGAGGTGTAATTTAGATTCTGTTTTGATAATTAGTCTTGGATTGAATGATTACATATTGATTCAGTTAGAGAACGAAAGCACAAAGTCATTTTATAATTCACAACTTTCATTTCAAAGTGTATGTTTTAGTAGGCTAAGAGGGGTCTACAGAACAAAATTTCTCACAGAATAAGGTGTGGAAGAGGCTTGAATATTTCACAGAATCATAAAATCATCCATGAAATCTGGATGTCATCTTGTCTTACCCTCTGCTCAAGCAGGGTGACCTTAAGACAGCTGCCCAGAACTTTTGAATATCTCCAAGGATGGAGAATCCACAACCTGCCTGGGTAACCTGTACTCATGTTCAGCCACTCTCAGAGTAAAAAAGTGTTTCTTGATGTTCAGTAGGAATCTCCTGTGGTTCAGTTTTTCCCATTGTCCTGAAGTCAAAAGTTTCAAGTCAAAAAATTGAAAAAAATAGCAACAGAAGCCAAATCCTTCCTGAGCCCCAAACCAGGAAAAAAAATGCAAACAAATAAATTATATTAAATAACAATTAAAAACCCAAACAAACAAAACAGAAGGACAAGTAGATATGGAATTTTAGGTAGTAAGTTTCAAATTTTACTTACTACTTTTGATCTTCAAGAAACATTTTTCTTCTTTGCATTTCTTCTTGTCTTTTTTTAGCTTCAAGTCTCTCTGCCTACAGCATTAAAAACAGGAAAACATACTTGAGGTTTCCAATAAACCAGAAACAAACATCAATTATTTCAATTTCAATATTTCAATATTTTGATTTTTAAAAGATCTATAGCAGTTGGGTACAGAAGTGACCCAATCTCAAATTTAAAGGTATTCACTCATGAACAAACATCTCCTAGTCAAGAGACCTGTTCAAAATAGAAAATGGCATAGTGGTCCTAGTACCCATCTACCCAAAAGGCCTTGTGAGTCTTCACAGCTGTCATGTCACAGTCCTGCATCTTGGGGTGCAACTGATGCAACCTTGGTCCTTGCAAGAAGGTAGAAGACCCAAGCCACTGCACCAAAGCAGATGATAGTCCTGTGGCACTGACAGTGCAGTGATGTGAGTACACGTAGCTCACAGATCTGACCTGCAGGAGCATTAGGTACTGGTCAGTTGAATACATTCTAAGGAGGATGAAAAGTGGGAGACATTTCTATTTAACCAGCATTTTTCTGCCTCAGACACCATATCTGGTGCAAGAGTCAACCAAACCCTTGACACATAAAATTCCTCTGTAAATCTGGATACCGCACAAATGATTAAGTCCTTTAATATAAAATTGCACATAATTTCCAATGGAAGTATCATCTAACCTGACCAAACCCTAAATTCAAATAGAATAAAACATTGAAATAAAGCAAAAACTAGACAAATTGCTGCAACAGCAATATGCAGTTCAAGCTAAATTCCAGTGAAAACGAGGCCAGCCAGATTTTTTTTTTGGCTCACAGGTTGCAGTTAGGTCCAGTGGGAAGAGCAGTTAAAAGGCAGTTCAGTGTATGAAAAGCACAAATTAGAAGTTCCAACCTGAGATTTCAGCCTACTATATTTTGAGCTCCCACACTGCAGGTGGTGGGGGGATGCTCCAGTAAGAGCTCCCAGGCAGTGATCACAACAAGTCGCATGCAGAGCACAATACAGCCTCGGACTGTCACTCTGCTCATTGCCCATCCTCAAAATGAAAAAAGGTAATTGCTCGGTAACCCAGCAACCAGACATTGCTCTGAACGAAGTGCCCTGGAAATTTCAGACAAAACCTTGCAGAGAAGAGAAAGGAAGTGTAGGTGAAAATGGCCCCTTTGGCCAGAGCCCCAAATCAGGGAGAGAACTGATCAGAGGACAGGGAGAACGAGGAGGGGGAAATGTGTAAGGGGGTAAGGGGTGTCAAGAAGAGGGCTGAAACCCCAGCTTCATAATCTTCTTCCTGTCCTGCTATCAAAAACATTTCAGAAAAATTACAATTCCACTGGCAGTTACTCAATTACTTTGCTTTTAGCTATTTCAGGATGCGTATTTTTTAATTGGATAAAGAATGACTGTCTGAAAGAGATTTGCAAAACAAGTGCAAATCCCTCCTTCACATGCACTGGATTAAGAAAAAAATCCTTTCAGATGTCTGCAGATAGGAAAAGAGTCACTATGTTGTGTGATGATATAAACTGCTGGAAGGCAAAAGACTTAGAAGCTGTTATTTGGAAAAAGGCAGTGGGAAGTAAACAAAAGGAAGAAGGCGAATCTCTGAATAAGATGTCCTGTTGTTCAGTCATTTGACATGCAGAGACAGTGACAGAATGTATGTATGTATGTATGACATACTGATGCAATTTAAAAATTTAACCAAACTGTAGTAAGGAGCACCCCTACACAGTATGGGTGAATTTAGAGTGTTCAGGGGATATATCGTTTGCTCCTAACCTAGACACAGATGATGTTTTAGGCTAAAAAAACTCCCATTCATTTGTGCAGCTTTACAATTTACAAGGAAAGAAAGGAAAGAGGCAAAGGAAATGAAATCTTATGGCTTCTGTTATTGTCAAAGGTGATGCTGATACCCTCAAGACACCAGCCATAGCGCCTAGGTTTTTCCCCAACACTGTCCAATACCACAAGCTGATGCCTTCACCTCTGAAAAAGCAGTGGATGTGGGATCCACCATCACATTGCAAGGCTCCCAAAAGTTAAAAAAAAAAAAAAAAATTCAAAAAGTTCCCAAAAAATCCAAAGCTCACAGGACTTGTTGTCTAGCTCCTAGCTAGGGAACAGTGATATTAACTTTGATAAATACAAATCCTCAGTAGCAACCCTGTCTCCCACTACCTGAAAAAATAAGGGAATATCCTACAGCTATTCTACCACTAGAATGGTACCTGAAGAAAACTCCAGCATCTTGAAATGACTCACTTGTGGCTGGTGTGACGAATTTTTACTCTGGAAGTTTACCCTAGGACATCTAGAAAACAGTGATATTAACTTTGATAAATACAAATCCTCAGTAGCAACCTGTCTCCCACTAGCTGAAAATATAAGGGAATATCCTACAACTATTCTGCCAACATAATGGTACCTGAAGAAAACTCCAGCATCTTGAAATTACTTGTGGCTGGTGTAACTAGTTTGCACTCTGAAGTTTACCCTTGGATGCATACAAGTGACAGGCGACAAGATGGGGACATTCTCTAACTAATGACAGTCTTTCAATAGACATTGCCAAGCACTCCACATTTGGCACCATGTTCAAAAAGCCAGGAGAGGAACAGCTGTGATATTGAAGGTAAACACATTGAAAAATGTTAGCAGAAGGTCTGCAAAGTGCCCGCTTTTAATAAATTCCTGAAAAAAAGGCCATTCATGCTGATTAACACAGTCAAATTAAAGAGCACATGATCTGATAAAGAATAAAATGAAATTACAGCTTATCCTAAATAAGACGGTTTCTGAAGATGGCAGGACTGTTTACTATATAATGTAAGAGAAAAAAAAGTTGCATGCAGTAGAATTACTCCGAGCCTTTTCACTTCAAATTGTTTGAATCTTCTAATATTTAGTCAAGACCTAAACTATACAAGGCAAGGCTAAAGGCAGGGTAACAGCAATAGAAATTCAGTGACAGGAAACAGAAATATCCAGTGCAGTGAAGTCATCCAATTTTACCTACAGCACAAATGAAAAAAGTTTAAAAAACAAGAAGCCATGTATCAGCTGCTTGTGAGCACTCAGAGATGATCAGCTTCGAATACCCAAACTCATGCAGCCCACGGTTATGCCATGAACGAACCACAGAAGTCCCAAGACAAGCTGCCTGTCATGAAGTGCATGGGACACTTGAGAACAGAATGAAAAATCTTTCCTTTCTCTGGGAGCTGGAGAGAGACAAGGTAGATGCCAAGAGCACTGGTATTCCAGCACCTAATAACCCCATGGTTAATTAAAGAATGACAGAGACAGGCAGGTGGACTCGTACAGATGGTAAGGCAGACCTTCCATATTTGGGTACTGTTTTGGCAGACGCACAGTTTTCTCTTGTTCACAAAGATAATGGGAAAGTGGATGCTGCTTTTCTCTGTAAAACCAGCATTAAAACAGTAACATAAACAGATCCTAAGTTCACAAGCAGCACTGGCTCACAGTACATCATCCTTACAATCAAGGAAGAACTGAGCTGAGTACCAGCACCCGTTCTAGTCATTGCACATTAGTCTGTAGGGCTTCACGATTCATGTTTGCTGGCAAAGAAGCTTTCCAGCTGTGAAAGTTCCAGGGCTCCTGCTGATAAAGCTGGCTAGCTATTATCTCCTCTCAGACTGCCACACAATTTGGTTTTTATTGAATGAATAACAACCTTGAGCAAAAGAAGGGCTGTCCAGCAAGAAAAGACGGCCTGTGAACTTGCAGAAAGACATGCTCCCAGCCAGTGCCCTACAGGTGCAGTTGAATACAAATCTATCACTTCAAATAAAAAGCTCCTTTCCTTTGGTAAACAGAGCCCAACGATGGTTGTATAGCACCAGTAGGATCCCTGTCATTCTCAGGTCTTGGGAACCTTTCATCTTTAGGCAGGGTGAGATAGCCAAGTTGACACCTTCTAGCTGCTTTTCAGCATGCTCTTCTTAAACACAGGATTGAATTTTTAATACCTAATCATCGTCCAAGAAGAAATCTTCATCGGCTCAACCACTATTGTGGAAGACAATCTGAATAAACAAATTCAAATTAGGAGTTCCCTTTGAAGCACCTCTGTTTTGTTTGATTGTTTTGTGGGCACATGTTTATTTAGTCAAATTAGACAGTCTGTTTGGCAAAGATGTTTGCTGCAATGTTGCATACTCCTTCAGAAAAAATGGATACTTACAGTTTTACTATCTACAACATCTATAAAGATTTTATAATCTGTGGGAGTGAAGGTAAGGAAATTAAAGAACATGAAAACGAACCTGATACATCAATATATTTTCCAGGTGTAACTAGAAATTACAGCAGTGTTGTAACATTTTTCTTGTCCAATGCCCATGGGCAAACAACATATATTAAATAATTAATCCACTCTCTTTCACTGCTATCATCACTGCTTGTGGAGCTATATATGAGATGGTAACAGCTAATGATATTTTCAGGTGATAATATTTATTGTTCCTGTGAGCTATCATGTATGGGCTTATGCCCAAAGTATAATGCTAACCACTGAAAGACTGGGAACAGATTAATCCTTACCTAGAGGCAATTACAGTTATTTTAGTTTATGCATGCCCTTGTACGCCAACCCGTATCGATGACTTTTTAATTAACTCTCAACATTCAGTTTCTGCACAGAAAATCATTTTTACTGTTGTGGAGACAAAACTTGCAAACCTGAAATCTCCCTTTCTCTCCTTGTTAATGCACACATAAGTACCATGCTCCCTCTCCTTTCTTTTTTCATTTAAATTCCACACTGCATTCTCAAGCAAGAACTACTTGGTTGCCACCAAGGAGACAGAAATGAACTTTTACAAAGGGTTGCGCAGCACAAAGGATGAGAAGATGCTTTGTGAGAATAACTAGAGAAAGCAAACAAATTCAAAATAGTGAAAGAAAATTTGAAAGTGAGCTATCATTGGTGTCAATATGTGGAGAATATTAGAAGGAAGAGCGATCTGACTTGATTAGCAGGACACTTGAGTGGGCAAGCTGCAGAAGGGCTGGAGAGGCAGTCGAATTTCAGGGTGCTCTCAGCACAATGCAGGCAGACTACACTGACCTTTTCATGATTTTGATATCTTTTCCATCATGAAAGGCTGGATTTTCTAGTATTCTTCCCATGTGCACAGGCAATTATGGATTTCTATAAGGTCTTTGCGCCACCTGCTACAATCCAATCTTATAGAGGGAGCTCATGCCAAAGTGAACCATATAACCTGCACACACAATGTTACTCCTGACCTTCATGTTCTCCCCTTCTGCTAACTCGTCCAGGTGCATGCAACTGAAAGGTTGGAGTTTCTGGTGAGCCAAAGGAGCACCCAAGCCCCCAAAAACACCAGGTCAGGCATCCCTCAGTCATCTACAAAGGAGGAGGACTGCATTTCCTAATTCCTCGATACCATGCACGGTTACCACTTAATTTAATTAGCCAGTTCCATGTGGTTCAGCAAAATCAATCATCAAGACATGAACTGTTATATGGCTTCAAGTCTGCAGTAACTAGATTTACCTTTTCTCTCTGAATTGCTTTCTTTTTCAGGATTTCAGCTTCTTCAGCTGCCTTTTTTGCTTTTACATATTCTTCTCTCTTGTGCTGCATGACATAAACATAGGAAGTTATTTTACATATTTATGTATACAAGGAGTACATAAGGCAACTTGACTCCTATGGTGCACATCTTTCAAATCTAAAGTGTGTTTGGGGAAACTTTCTGTAATTTTTTCCCTTAAAATGAGACACTGAGTAATGCAGGCTGTGCAACAGCTACTCCAATATTGGCTTTAAGAAGGCTGGGAAATCTAGGACTGATAAATGGGCCTCCATGCAAAGACTCACACAACTGATTGATAACTTACAAGCATTTATACCTCTTGCAACAGGCACAACATTTCCACATAAGCACGGGATAGAGGGGTACATTGATCAATTAGTCCAAGCATGAGCAGCATGCCGGAAGAGACAGCACGGCATTTAAGTGGCTTTACAACTGTACTGGTTGTTATTTGAGATACCGTCTGTGATACAGATTGGTACATATTTATGGACAGATTTCTCATTTTCTTTGGTTCAGAACATTAGTTTCTGATTTTCTGCTGTTTCCTTCAGGTTTCATGACTTTCTCCTGTCAAGCAGCTGTGAGTTCATTTTATAGTCATATGAAACACTTCATGAAAAGCTTTCTTCCTAAAAAGAAACATTTTTTTCTTACTGACCTTTTTCTGGTATTTAGATTGCATGAGAATCATTTGCTGGTTTTGTCTTACTTTAGCTTCTGATTCGTTTCCACCTTAAAAAAACCCAAAAATATAAATGGCATTTTGTATAAGCATTTTAACTGCAAATGCCAGTCATTTCAGAATACAGCAATATAACAGCTTGGATGTATGCATATACAGGAAATTTTTCATAATTACAGTAGCTGTCTGACATTAAAGAGAATAGATAGGAGACCTTTTCGATCATTTTATTCATCCATCAAAAGCACTTGCCTATTATTTACAGAGCACCCACTGTATCATCCACTCTACCAACAAATATGTCCCTACAATATATGATCAGTTTACTGAGGAACTATTCCATTTTCAGAAAATCAGTCATGCTTTGCAGGTGAGTTTTCATTTTCTGATCCAACTACCCCTACCTTTGCTCAGTTTGTCACACACATACAGTCAGAAATTCTATTGCTAAAAAGTTTCTCTTTTATCAAATTTAGGATCTTGGACTCTGCCAGCACTAATGGGATGCTATCATTTTAATATTTTCTAACTAATGTCTTGGGGCTTGAGGAAGAATCCCCCTTCTGAAATGGAAGTAAAAGCCTTTTCCCACAGACCTCACACTCATATCGAGGCAGTAGAAGCTGTCCTTTTCCAAAGGCACGGACTTGCTTTTGTGAACATCTAAAGCTCTGGCCATAATGTTCAGCCTTCAATAAAAAGAAACAAAAATGCCACAAACAAATAAACCACCCACACAAAGAAAGCGATACTAGGGATGGAGGGAGTGACTTTGATTCTATTACTCTGTTCTATTTTCCAAAGTATTTTCTTGCTTTAGGGAAGGATATAATTTATTCCCTCAGTTGTTGCAAAAACTAACAGCAGCCCTCACTCCATTCTGAGGATGGGGGCTGTATTTTGCCTGTATTTTCATGGGAAGTTCCCCTCTGTGTGACTCCTAATTCAATAGAAGCAGCTAAACCACTCTGTACTACTTAAGGTGCCTGATATCCTGGGCTGTATCAAAAGCAGCATGGGCAGCCAGTCAGGGGAGAGGATTCTCCTCTGGTGAGACCCCCCTGGAGTGCTGCACACAGCTCTGGGGCCCCCAGTATAAGAAGGACATGGACCTGCTGGACTGAGTCCATAGGAGGGCCTCAAAGATGATCAGAGGGCTGGAGCACCTCTCCTGTGAAGACAGGCTGAGAGAGTTGGGTTTGCTCACCCTGGAGAGGAGAAGGCTCCAGGGAGACCTCCTAGCAGCCTTTCAGTACCTAAAGGCGACTACAAAAGAGCTGGAGAGGGAATTTTTGCAAGGGCATATAGTGATAGGACAAGGGGGAATGGCTTTAAACTGAAAGAGGAGAGATTTAGATTGAATATAATAAAGAAATTTTTCACTATGAGGTGCTGAGGCACTGGCACAAATTGCCCAGAGAAGTTGTGGATGCCCCACCCCGGAAGTGTTCAAGGCCAGGCTGGATGGGGCTTTGAGCAACCTGGTCTAGTGGAAGGTGTCTCTGCCCATGGCAGGGCAGTTAAAATGAAATAATATTTAAGTTTTCTTCAGACCCAAATCATTCTAAGAAATGTAAGACAACTATACTAGACCTTTCAGGAGGAATCACTCTTGTCTAAAGGTAGCTTTCTCCATTTACTAATGGAAGATAACTAATTTTAGGTGCTTTTGTGACATTTAGTGAATGGGAGATCAATTCCTTAAGTGTGGCAACATTTCTATGGACAAAAATAAATCCCTAAGATAAGTTCTCAAGAGAGACTGGCCATACAGTATACAAGTAATAACCTTAGAGTAGCAATAAGCATACAGCTGGCATTGTAGAATGTCTCTTCCCCAGGTCTAGAAAATCAAACTTCTGCTTAAACCAGTTTTGAAACCTCTTGGATGCTTAATCTTTCTCTTTTTTTAGCCTTTTACTGCCAAAATTTCTTGTGTGCACTGTATTTTTTTGCATGTACTGATGGACATCGTCTTGGAACAAATATTTTTCTGATCATTACTAGAAATTGCCTAAAGCCTTTCAGAAAGGTTTAATTCATTCAGGTTGGCTTGGCTGTAACATGTCAGATGCTTCACTGAAGTCAGAGTGTGTTGTGATCATACATAATAATACCAGAAAAGAGACCGTTGCATTTATCAGGCATGATTTGTTGCTCCACTCATTGCTTATAGAGGAGAGTGGAACTTGCATCCTTCATTGCTCTCATCTCTCCGTGATGCCTGAAAGTTTGCCAGTCAAATATTACCGTTTAAAGCCAGAATACTTATTTCCCTATGGAAAGCACAAGTGTTAAAAAAACTTCAACTTTAAGAAACTTCAACTTTATTTAGAGATTTTGTTTAGTGATTTGGACTACATGTGTAGTCCCTTAAAATCACTCTGAGAAAATAACACATTATACTTTTTTGTCTTAATGAGTACCTACAGTGGTGACATTAGAGATGCCACTTCAGTTCTAAATTTGTTCCAGTGGAAATGATATGTTCTAATAATCTTCACACCTTAGCTCTTTTCAGAGGCACTGAACACAGTGCCTGTGTCTCAGTCTCCAGGAGTCTAAGTGGAAGCTAGACAGTGACTGAAGACATCATATTTTCTTTCTTTCTTTTTTTTTTTCTCCTCTTTGGTTGCTTCTTTCCCAAGGAAGTTTTTAAATGCAGTAGGGCCAGAGGAAGTTAAGACTCCTGACACTCAGTCACTGCAGCTTTGACAGCACACCCTCAGTCATGCAGCCAGCCCGCACACATTCTGCACAGACACCACACACCAAATTTCTGTTTCCAGATTTCACTTTCTTCAGCAAAAAGCTCTATGGTCTTCTTATGACAGAAGTATGTTGTCTTCTAGGGACTACTCACAAGCAAGAAGGAGATGTTACACATGAACTCACAAAGACTGTCTGGCCACATGACTGCATGTGATTGTGGGAATACAGGGCATTGCCACCACTGCAAACAACTGCGACTCAGCTGCAGGGCAGAACATGTGGGACCAGGATCACCTTTAGCTAAAAACCAGCTCTGGGTTGGAGTCAGTTCAAATTCCTTTGTCTCCCACCTACTGACTATTTTTATACACTGTACACCACTGCAAACTAATCTTGCATAGTCAGGCAGAGAAAGAACTTAATTTGCAGGTGAAGGCAGGCAACATCCTGCACTGAGCACCCCAAATTCTCCTATGACAGCCAAGGTAAGGAAGGGCAGCTCTTCTTTTCTAAAACTTTTTTAAACTAATTCTGAAATATCACTAAATTCAATACTTTATAGTGGTTGCAATTCAAGATATCTCCTATACTTTCTCTCATTCATCTAGAAAACATCTTGGTTATCTTAGCAAACACACCAGTTACATTCAGGGCGTCTTACGTTCTTGCAGCTTTTTACCCTGTTTTTCATTTACTTGTCTGTTTTTATCTTTATAAAATTGGTAACACAGAGCTTCACACACATTTAGTCTGCACATGCTGAAGCTGCAGGGATCACTTTGGCCAGCCAGCAGCCACAAAACACACATAGTAAGACAGAGGAGTTTTCTTATGGGTAACTGGAGGGTCTCCAACATGCTGTCCATCTGAACACTACTGACAAGTGTGTGCTCCCTCAGAGACATCAACCACAGAGAGTGTAAACAGCAGGAGGGTTAATCCACCTGTTTTCCCCAAATGTTAGTACAGATTTTCTACTGTGATCTTGACAGATTTCTTGAGTGACAATCTGTGCTGTTTTGTTTCAGAAACATCTTCCTTGCCATGATCATCAGGAAGCACAGAGCACATACAATAGGCTCATGTCAGCCCTTATTGACACTGAGGCTCTTTAATAAGCAGCATGCAAGAAAAAGTGAAAAATATCTCATGTCCTGCAAAATAAAATTTTGCAATTCACATTTGCTGATTTACATGTCTTACCCAGTCTCTGTGGACTCAACGTAATTGGCCCTGGCCTGTGTTCTTTCTTCCATTGCTCCAGGTCATTGAGCTCTTTCTTAGCAACTGAGCAGGCATAAAAAGAAATAAATATATGGAAGTTAGAGGGAATACTAAAAAGCAGCCATTATTGCTAATTGCATGTAATCCTGAAGACCATCCAGGAACAAACTTGTTCTCAAGGGACGCAGACACCCCCACAAGAGGTTACTCAGTCACTGCAATGATCAGCTAAAAAGGTAGTTTCCCTAACTCGAGACTGTAATGGTGAGCAACCCTAGAACTCAACTCCAAAAGTAAAGCCAAAACCAGCTAAGAGACTGCTAATAGACTGCTTTTTGACCCCTGTGAATCCGTAGGTAAGTGCCCCAGTATTTATTCCTGCAGGTAAAGCAGAAGTTACAATTAAGATGTTATTGCTGCATAGAGGGAAATCCTTGTGGTGTAATGCTCCCCAGCAGGGAAATGAAAAGTAATTTTCCCTCCCAGCCACATGCTCCCTAAATAGAAACAGGAGGAATGCATGAATCAGCTTCAAATTAAGGCACTTCAGCATAGGCACCCACATGTGAGATGGGCAGCAAGCTCCCAGTGTAGTCAGTGGAAGTCAATACAGCCGGGGTGCAGCCATATGCTCTAGGATGGCTGGCTGATTTAACTTCTCTCTTTATTGACTGACAGAGGAAAAAACCACAACAATTCCTTTCAATAGCAAGGCCAACAAAGCCTATGGAAAGAGGAGCTGTGTTTTACACTAGCACTTTGCTTGCTCTAGGAGCTCATTGCACTCCTACTAACTGTATTTCCTAATGGCTGGCTATGGCTATCGGAGGCCGACACCAGCCCTCCTCTAACAGCATAAAGCCAGTATTTGTGTAAGCTTCTAAACAGACCCAAAAGACACAGCTTTTTATTTCACCTTTTAAACAAGCATTTAAGTAGAGACTCCATTCAGTGAGGTCCTATTTCTGCCAGCATCCAAGACAGAAATACTTGACATGCTTCAGACCTTTCACACTGGTGCCACAAAGTGAAAACAGACATTTATTAGAGCAGCAGCACCTTTGTTGTTAACATCACAGTCAGGTCTAAGATGATCTGCTGCTATTCATCCCTCCAGAAGATTTTAGTTTGGTTCATGATAAGTCCATTTTTTTTCTTGCAACCCAAGGAAACCCAACCCATACCAGCCTCCTGGTGAAGCATTTCAGCCAAACTCACACTGTTTGAGAAGAAAGGATTTAATTGCACTGTTTCCTCAAGGACTCAAGACATGAGAAGTGCTGACTCACACTCCTTCAGCTTTCATATCTTGCATAAATCAATGCCCAGGAGTGTAGGACTGCTGTGCTCAGTCACCTCTGTATACAGAATTTATTTCACAACTGACTCTTGCTGTAACTTTGCCAATAAAAGATTTCAACATATGCCTGGTCTTTCTGGTAGAGGTTCAGGGTGCTCCTGCTTAGCTACTTTCACCAGCAAGACTCAAAGCCAAGCAAAAGTGAATACTTTCAATCTAAAATGACTTTTACCAGCTTGAGAAAAGACCCACCTACAATCCTTAAATGCATATTCAAGAACCAACAGCAGCTGCAGCTGCTTTTGTTTCCACATGGGAGTATTTTCAAAAATATTTCTTATTTATATTTTTGTTCTTCCTCCTCCTAACCCAGAGACTGTTCAAAGTTCTCTGATATTAATTCAATCCTGTAAAAGTTGGATAGAGCTAATTCCAGCATAGTCTTGTAGAAGCCATCTTGAACAGCTCCAGCACTGAAATTACCAAAACCCTTCTGAACAAGATTTATTCTGCATGAAGTGAAGTCAGATGATGAGTCAATCTTCAGAAAAGCTACATGAGGATGGAGAATGCTCACAGCACTGGCTTCACTGTCATAGCTGTACATATAAAAGCATTGTAAAAATGAGGATAAAAGTTGCAAGAGCAATAAAATGCACAAAGCCCTAAAGTTATTCAAGTAGAAATAATGTATTATTATATTAGACAATTCGACTTACTTTGCTGCAACTGTTTTCTTCTGGTTTCATTTGGAGTTACCAGGACATATGGGCCAACACTAAAATGAAAGAATACACTCTTATTTTTCCTGTTTACACAAAATCAGGACTACAATGAGTTCCTTCATCTGCAAAGTCAGTTTTCTGCTGTTGTAGCAAACAGCTTCATATAAAAACTAGTATTTATTCTGATTCAGCTCCTCAGAAATTTTTGGTAAGTACTCTAGAAATACTTGTTATATTTGGAATTGGTAGCAGATAGCAAGCATAATATTTTCAGAAACTTTTAGCATAGCCTTTGCTGTTCATATTCAAGTTTTGCTCTAGACTCCTGACCTCAAATCTTATGCTTTCCAAATCAAATCACTTCCTTGAATCAAAGTGCTCCATGAGGAAGACCACTATCTACTGGGAAGAGCACTGGTGCTCGCAGTCCCACCCCTTACCTTGTAGGCACCAAGCACTTTGTGAACTCAAGCAGCCTGCTCAAAAGTTGTTCAAGGAGTGTGCAAAGTCACACTGTTTGTGATGGACTCAGGTGACTTAGTCTCAGACTGAGCCTCAGTTTCCTTGTCAGTCTTTCATTTTCAGGCACCAGGAGCTCCTTGGGCATATTCATATTCATCTTGCTGTCATGCGGAAGGTGCAACTCACTGAATCAGGACAAGGGCCCTGTTTTGCCAGACTTAATTCAAAATGCAGTTGCTGTCTCAAGGAGCTATCAATCTAACGTGACAGCAAAGAGGCAAGACTGGGTTCAGAGTGTATTAACAGACTTGAGGTGATCAAAAGAGTGATGAAAACACATCAGTTCCACTTGGAGAAGACAAAGGGTTTTATCTTCATGGTGTATAGTGTGGGTAGGAGTTTACATGGCTCCTGCTCAGCAGAGGCTGTGCCACGGCAGTGCAGGTTTACTAGAAATGCACTAAGGAGAAGTTGCCCCCACACATCAGAGTCTTGGCAGGGTTTTATATGCACATGTGGGCACAAAAATTTCACACGTGTGAAAACACGAGGAGAAGAACAGCCAGCAAAGAATAATTAGGGGTGAAGGCTGAGCCTCTTAAGGAAGGGTCATATGGAGTGGCTAGAGGACAAGCTAGTAAGCAGAGAGAGCAGCTGGCAGTGGAAAAGTAATGAAACAATAAGGCCCAATACTTAGGCTTAAAAGGGGAATGAAAATCATGCAAAGAGATCAAAGTGCCCAAAGCTGCCTGCTGCCGTATCACTGTAATTCAGGGTTTGGTAAGAGTATTTATATCCAATTACCTCTTTCTCTTTGAAGACTTATTCTAGGAGGATGTGGATTAATTTATGAGATTAAACTAGTGAAGATAGAGCCGTGAGCTTTAATGGTGCCATTTAATACGATCCTTTCCCTTTCTGCCAGCACACTCTGGTGCCCCTGAGACAGTGAGACTGTTCTGCACGTCTCCACCGAATCCCAGACCCTTAAAGGCAGGAGTGAAGAGAGCAGCAATACCCCACTGGCATTCACCACACAACTGCAAACATTACTTAAAAGAAGCTTTGACAACACATCTCGCTTATGGCATAACACTCCCCATCAGTGAAGTTGTTTCAGATTTTTCTCTATTTGATTGAGTAGTAGCATTTCCAATTTATCCCAGAGTGCCTTTAACAAGCTGCTGCACAATTTATCTGTTTCAAGATTTTTTGTTGTTGTTTCAGATATTAAGATCATATTTCTCTCAAGTTCATAAACAAAAATTATTGAGTACCTTTTAAACTCCCCTCCCTTCCCTTTGGCAGTGATAAAAGTGGCTGAAATTGTGGGTTGCAATGCTACATATCTTCCCCCCACCAAAAAATCAATCAGTGCATCTAAGATATCACGCTGCTTCACAGCACTAGAGGGCAGAAGAGCTTTTATACCATGTACTTTGATGACTTCAAACAGTGTTTGTCTGGTTGATTTCTTTTAAGTTATAATCAAATTTTTCAAAAAAGAAGGGACCTCTTCTTGTCTGAACATGTATGAGAAATCACGGTATCAGATCCATCCCTTTTGCCACGAATCATTTCCTTTATCTGCTTCTGCTGTTTGGCTGGAAGGCTTAGACCCCAGGAGGCCAGGTGGGGCCCACTCTTCAGATACCTGACCATAGCCTCATCTTCAGAAATTCAGGACTGTACATGAAATATAGCAAAGATCAATGAGTTTACGAAAGACATAGAGGTGACAGTACATTTACCAGCTGTTTTCCAAAGAGCAGATTAAGAGTCATTGTGTTCAAAACAGTGCTTATTTAAAACTCAAATTGGTTTCCATTTTATTGAAATAAAGCCGAAGAAAATGAGGATGCCAAGTCTCCAGTGTGGGAGGGAATGGGAGAACAGGACACCAACTTTTGTCTGTCTTTTATCTAATGCTTTGTTTTAGTTATTATTAGAAATTAAAAGACAAAAAAAAAAGGGGGGGGCAGTTGAGTTTATTGAGTTTATCTAACTTTATAGTACTCATCCTGGTCTCTGGAAAGATATTTTAGAATGTAGATTTGGGTGCTGGGATCAAAAATGGCCTTAAGCTGAAGGAGGGCAGGTTTGCATTACATACTAGGAAGAAATTCTTTACTGTGAGGGTGGTAAGGCACTGGCACAAGTTGCCCACAGATGCTGTGGATTCCCCATCCCTGGAGGTGTTTAAGACCAGGTTGGATGGGGCTCTGAATTTGGTCTAGTGGAAGAATTCCTGCCCATGGCAGGGGGGTTGGAACGAGATGACCTTTAAGGTCTCTTAAAGAACCATTCTATGATTCTCTGATCAGGGGGAAGGAAGAGTAAGTACATGGTAAACTTCTTGTGGGAGGGGTAAAAGTCAGGGTACAAACTGGTTCCTTGCCTTTTTACCCTACAGGAGAGGAGCCAGATGAGCTGTTGCCTGAGAAACTCCACCTGCCCTACCAGTTCTAAAATCCACACCTAATATCTGTCATTTTCTTGAGATTCTTTTTTCTAAGGAGAGAAAGTTAATGCAAAAACCCACCACCAGCTTTCACTTCATGTTTTTATCCAGTTTGCAGGATATTGTATGTCATTTCTTTGTTCAGGCAAAACCTCTGATCCAGTTAAGCCTATAAAACCTGCTACAGCCTGTCAATTTAATATTCCAGTCAGTTTCTGGGTTGCCACAGTAGCCATAAGTCTGGAGCAAATTATCCTTCTTACCTGGGGAGCAATTAAGGAAAAGTGAAGATTTGAAGCTATCAGTGGTGTGCAGAATTTTGTGCTTTATATCAATATATGAAGTGCTTCAAAATCCACAGACAGAAAAGATTATAAAGAATGTAACTTTATAGTTTCACTAATAATGATTCTAATTGTTATAAGAATTAAGCCTATCTTTGAGGTAGGGTTGTTTTATAAATACAAATACAGAAGTCACTGGAAAGGGGAGAAAGAACATCTTACCCCAGTTATAGCTCTTCAAAAAGAAAAATCATCTTCTGCCTTTATGGATCATATTATTCTTGATGAGTATTTTTTGTTTTATTTTCTCCGTAGAAAATGGGAATGTATTGACTCATTACACAGACTGAACAGATATTAATGAGAGTAGGAAAGTTATAACCCAATAAGAGAATGTATCTATATTAAAATTAAAAAAAAAGGAACCTCCTATGATTTTTCAAGCAGATACACATAATATACTGTAGTCATGGGATTATAAATTCCTATATACCAATATATCATTGTGGTTTAGCCCCAGCCAGTAACTAGGTACCACATGGCTGCTCGCTCACTCTGCCCCTTGTGGGATGGGAGGGAGAATTAGAAGGTTTAAAGTGAGAAAACTCATGGGTAGAGATAAAGACAGTTTAACAGGTAAAGCAAAAGCTGCACACACAAGCGAAGCAGGACATGGAATGCATTCACCACTTCCCACCACTTCAGGCAGGTGTTCAGCCATCCCCAGGAAAGCAGGGCTCTATCATGTGTGATGGTGACTTGGGAAGACAAACACCATCAATCCAGATGTCCCTCCCTCTCTCCTTCCTCCAGCTATATAAGCTGAGCATGATGCCATATGGTCTAGGATACTCCTTTGGTCAGCTGGGGTCAGCTGTCTCCGCTGTGCCCTCTCAAAACTTCCTGTGCACCCCCAGCCCACTCTCTGCTGGGGTGGGAGGCAGAAAAGGTCCTGCCTCAGTGTCTGCACTGCTCAGCTGTAACAAACACATCCCTGTGTTATCAACACTGTTTTGGTCACAAATCCAAACCATAGCCCCACAGCAGCTACTATGAAGAAAATAAGTTCTATCCAGCCAAAACTAGTACATACAGAGAGATATATAAAACATTTCAGTCAGGAGAAACATACAATACAGTCATAGATAATCTGCAATGATATTTTACACTTTGAATGATCAGTTACATAAGGAACACCAGGTCTGAAAATTTAAATTCTGAACCATATATGTAAGTCTACTCTTCTAACTAGCTCAAGGACACTTTTTCAGTGCTTTCAAAGCATTGACCATAGCAACTTTTGTTCTACTTTCTTTCAGGTTTGTATAAAATAGTTTATTTCTGAAATGGAAAAACCACTTGAGGACTGCTGTTCACCAGTAATATTTTTTGCAGAGCTTTGGTCTTCAGTTTTTTCTCAAGTCCACTCCAGCCATCTACCACAGGAGAGATTTTCAAATGAAGTGTGAAATAGTTTAAAGAGTTACAAAAGGAATGGCTGTTATAAACTATTTCCAGTCCCACAGTGTTTTATACTGTGGGTGCATTGGTACATGAACATCACAGAGCTGAAAGCCAAATATCTTGCTCTGCTGGGCAAAGTGCTCTGTATGACAAAATTAAGGAGAACACTGTTGGAGAGCAACACAAATGACTAAAGCTTGGGAAGAAGACCAGGGCAGATTCAGTCTGAGGAGGAACCTAGGGAAAGATATGGGTGAGATACTGCATTAGATACTATGTTAAGACTGAACTAAAAAGAGAACAGAGACCAAATTGCCAAAGTCAACTCTTGAATTTCCTTCAAAGATAACACTGAGCTGAACTTTGCATTCATTTATCAGGAATTGTTTTAAGAGCTGTCAAGTCCACACCACCACAAAGTATTGTTTTCACCAAGGCTCCCATGCCTGATGGAACAGCCATATGCTGCTGAGCAGTGCAGAAGCTGCCAAATTAACGGGCTACAAGATGCCAAATCCCAGCAAGCAGACTACTGTCCTGTAGGTATCCCTATTTTGCAATGCACACACAGCCAGATGCTAATGATAATCGACAGCCACAGTTCTAGACCTCAGCTGAGCAATATGCTCTGTGTCCCAGCAGAGCCATAAGTGGAGCTCTAGGAGGGTGTACAAACCTTGCATGCAGGCTTGGGGCTCTGGCTTTCCATCTTTATCAGCGGCATCATCTCACCAGTTTGCAGCTCAGAGACGAAAGTGATTTACTGAGGCTTAGCATTACACTGTCTGATTCATCCTCACTGCATGTGTGCTCTTAACACGGGAGGCAGAAAATGAACTACATTAGCTGGAAATGTTTATCACCAAATACCTACCTCCATGGATTTTGTCCTGTGTTTGCCACAGGCCAGGAATGCACTTCATTACCACAGTTCAAATGATGGCTGGAAGATTATTACACCAGGGGAACTCACTTCTGTATCTGGTCCCTTTGGTTAACTAAAACTTCCATTAGGAACAGACAACTTTTTTGCCATTGTGAAGCTTTGGGTTAAAGCAAAGAGTTAAATCCTGAAGAAGTGAACTTGCAAGGGGGAAGAGTGAGAAGCGAGAGAGCAGCAGAGAGGAGCCCAGGAGAAAGCAAGAGTCAGAAGGCTGCAGGAAAGAAACAGACCTGAGGTTCTGCTGTTACTCACATGCTTGTAGAGAAATTCCTGAGTTAAAATTTGGTCCAAAGACTAAAACTGAAACTTGGAATTGAATTTCCAACAGTTTAGATGAGGCTCAGACTCAGCAGCTTGTTGTGGTCCTAGCACATCAGAAAGAAGGTCACATGCTTCAGCTACTACTCTGTTTTAAACAATCTCAACCAACTTCTAAAGCTCCAAGGAAATTGCCACACTGAAGGATCAAATCAGGGAGCCAAGGGGTAGCTCTCCGCCCAAACTTGGCTCACAGCACAACTTTCTCTCCTCTGAAAACACTAATGTGCCATTAGTCAGCCTGCACTTGTGGTCAGACTACTACACCATAGGGGCAGAGTTCACTGTGGCAGTGTTGTGGATCAGCATCAGACCCAGCTCATGCTGTCCCCACGTCCTAGAGCAGCTCAGTTCCCTCAGTGCAGCACAGTGTCAGGGATTTAGGGAGCATGCCAGAGCCAGCTGGAGCACCTGGTAATCACTAGCTGTGAGGAGCATGGAGCATCCATACGTGGGCAGGCCAGGTGCTGGGCTTGGCAACACCAAGTGCTGAGCCGAGCACTACAGAGGCATGCATGTGTTGCATGTCAGGCTTGCCAGCATGCCTGGAGAGCTCAGCAGGTCAGATGCATGAACATTGAGATTTAAGCTATTGGCATGTTCATCTCTGCTCCCCCCTTCTTTTCTTCAACAATGTATTTCCTCCTCTGCTGTGTCTGCATCAGAGAATTTGTCCTTTCATTGCCCCTGCCCAAACACAGCGTCCTCCCATACATTCCCTATTCATCACCTCACCACAGCTCCTCACCGAGCTGTGCATCATGGGAACATGTCAGGGCTTGTGAAAAACAAGCTCTTCCAAAAAAGCCTTCTAATACAGAATTTGGAAGGACTTCTTCCCCTCCTCCATGCATTATATGGAACAGCAACCCCCACAGACCAGACTAACAGTACAGGTATTGTCTTACATAGACCCTGCCACCAATCAGGTGGCTGGAGGAAAGGCTGGCTACTGACCACAGTGAAGCTGGGCATCTCTGAGTCACTCCACTGGGCTGTAAATATTAGTACATCAGCCTGAAAGACACCGAGTTGGGAGACTTCTCCTGTGCAGCAAGTGGAGAGCTAAACCCTGAACAGACAGTGCATAATTCAAATTACCTTTCTAGCACTCCCACCAGTGGCTGGGCAGTGGGCAAAACAAGCATTTGGCTAAAAACCTGCCTACAGTTTTGTAGACTAACTTTTTTTTTATTTTAAAGAAACTTCAGCTCATGAAAAAAAAATCAGAACTGCTAAGTATAGTCTATCAGCAAAAGGATGGGGTGTCTTATAACACCTTTTTTTTTTTTTTTGAGTTCAGGATTAAGATTGGAAAAGGAAGGCAAGAAAGCTCTGATGGATTTGGCTCCAGCAGTCAAAGAATACAGTTTCTCGAATCAAGCATTCTAGCAACTTTGCTCTCCTTTCACACAAAATGATGAGGGACTGTTACCAGCCGTGCAGCAATATATCTTCAGGTTTTATTATTTCGAATTTCATTTTTTAATGGATTTTACCAGAACCAATATTATTTTTGGCAGCTTTAAAGGCGCTAAAGACAGACCGCTGAATGGGGGCAGCAGTTTCTTTTTCAGGCACTAGCTATAGTTCACCCTCTAATTTCCCCACTTTCCTACACCTTTTCTTCTGTACAGACTTTTGTTTCTGAATAGGTATGAACAGGGGCAATTTGGGAATTCGCTTTCTACAAGTTAATTTCATGGCACTTAGCAGACAAAGTGAAGCCACTTAAATGCAAGCTTATTATTATAAGCAGTTTCAAGCTCTTGTCATCCTGGTGACTTTTTTCTCCATGGCCTGAGACCACATTCTATGTATAACTGGATGTGGATGTACAAAGTGTGACTTCACTTTTGCATTTGAACAAGTATTTTTCCTAATTAGGACCACTTTATTGTCACTTCTCACCCCTGACATATCATATAAGGGCTTTTCCAAAGCAAAACTATCCTCTAATATCATCTGCCCACCTTGTCCTTTTTTAAAGTCCAGTTTGAATATTGAGTACTGAACGAGACTGCAACATGCTACATCCCACACATATTTCATGTGTCCAGTCTAAACAAAAGGTCTCCTGATCCTACCCTAAGATGCTACTGAGATGTTTTCCCATTCCCAACTTCTCTCGCAGCCTGAGACTGAGAGTTTGCATGGAAACAATTCACACAGAGCCTTCAAAAGAGACTCCAACTCCTGCTTTGCTGGCAGCAAAACCATATCCCTGTCTGTTTCCAAAAAATAGCAAGCAGAAGCTGGAATAGAGACACTACTTGGCACAGAGGTATCCTACTTGGGCCCCTCATGTTCCCTCTGCCATGCATATTCCAGAAAGCCTTTAGTAATGCTAGTCTGTGCTTTTTTTCTTCTTCTGTCACCCTGTGACTTCAGCTCTCCAACTGCTCTGGTTATTCCAGAGCCCAAAAACCTGGACCATTCTGAGGGTGTCCCAGTATTTTAGTTTTAAAGATCATACTAAAATAGGTTGGTGGCTAAAAAGCTGAATCAGCTTTATCACGGCTAAAATTATATTTTAATCTGAAATCTTTCTTGAAATTAACTTGAGAAAACAGAACAAAGTAATAATGAATGGAACAATTGGTTTTTTTTTAAAAATAAATATCTCCTCTGTTCTGTTTCAGTATTTCAGATACTATCTTCCAATTAATCTGGGTTAGTTAAGGACATTGCCATTTAAGTGGCTTCATCCCATTCAAACTGCCAGGTAGCATCCCCCTTCTCAAGGGAAGGATGAAAACACCAGTCTTGTCCACTTCCTTTTTCGACTATTTGTTTCCCGCTTATATTACATGGTTTCTGTTTCAACCTGCCTTTTCCTCATCCCTTCTTTTCACTAACTGCATACTAATGAAGGCTTTAATTTGTACATCCAGGATTTAGGAACTAATTCTTTGTTAGAACTTCATGAAGATGCAGAGAGAATCTTTTCACATAGCAAAAAATACTACTCAGTCTTTTCAGTGGATGCACAACAGATTTATGTCTGCAAGAATCATGTAAGATCAAAGAGGGAACAGGGATTTGTGTGATTATATGTGCCCTGGCCTTAAATTCTGCAGGGAGCTCTGGCAAACCAATTAATTAATTATTCACCTAACCTATACCAGGGGGTTTGTATCCCAGACAAAAACTGGGCAAAGACAGTCATGGCAATGGGAAAACTCCCACTATCCCTGATGCCGCCTCCTCCCCCCCCCAAAAAACCCAAACAGCAACAATATGCACACAGCACAGCTACATAAACGGACTGGGGCTGTCCTCGTTCTACTGTGGATATATGGCACTGTGAGAGCTGGCAAGACAGAGAGTTTTTCATACTTGGAAGTGGCAGAAAATAAACAGACTGTAACTGAGGAATTGTTGTTTGCTCTCCTGAAAGTCAGTCATTAAAGCGCTGATGGATTTTAAAGGGACTCAGCTCTTAATAGTCCCTGTATCATTACTACTACCTAATAGGCAAGCATTCATGGGTTTCAATGGAAAGCTGCTGATCTCTGCTCAGCATCAGCTGCCTAACACCTCCTCCCCACATGGCTCCACCTTCTTCATCCAGAAAGAAGGGAAAGGAAACTGAAACAGTTTGCAGTTTCGCCAGCTGCCCTTTGGAAGCCGGGAGAAAAAAAAGCAAGCTAAGCAAAATCAGCACATAACAATAATAATAATCTTAGCATTATATGCACTGTTACTGAGAACTCAGAAAAAACACATTTGGGGAAAAAGACTAAACAATTAGCTATGGTCATCTAAGCATATTTATATTAAACACGTGTGCATAAAATACACACACACAGAGATTTCAGTTTCTATTCTGTATTGTATCTGCAAGATACGGCTCATGCAAGCTATCTCAGGATTGTCACTGGAAAGCCAGAGACAGACTAAGCATAGATTCCAATAAAGCACAAAATGAAATTGAGAGCTGAAGCTTTGGTTTTAGTTTTGTCAGCATGAGTTCCTGGAAGCTGTTCTGTGTCCTTGACTGCATTCAGAGCAGTGCTGGAATGCAGCCTATATCCATCTCTTAAGCCAAAGTAAGTATTTTTAGACTTTCCAAGATGAAATATTAGGAGACACAGAAAACGGGGAGCTAGAACCAGATTTGAAATTTCACTTTGAAAAGGGATGCCAAGAAACAGACACCACATATGCCAGTATCCAAGGTACAGAACGGGTCACTGCTATGGCACAGGGTGTGAGCCATGCTATCAAGAAGCCTGCCAGAACAACTTGGGTCCCACGTAGGAAGCCTCAAGAAGATGACAACATGCTGCTTGCGTGCTCAGCCATATCCACAGGCTCTCTATAAAGTATGTGCACCTTTAAAGGTGTGCAGCTTGAGTAAGCTGGAGAACGGGCACCCAATACAGGTAAATCATCTTAGTCCGGCTCCTTGTTACTTACCACTGCTCTTGCTGGTGGGCTGATGCTTGGTCTCTTTGTTTCTCTTCAGATGTTGTCAGCTTCTGGGTGTTTTTACCCTTCTCTGTTTCATTGTTGCCACCCCAGGGGTTACCCTGAGAGGAAAAGGGAGTACTGGAGGCAGTTGCTGTCCTGTACCTGCTGCCTTCCTTCCATCCTCCAACCCCAGACATGGTTTTGCAAGTACCTTGCCTTGACAGAAACCAGTATTGCTTCTACAGCTAGGGAAAGACGTGGTAACCTTGGAGTTACCACATATCAGTTTCAATTCCTGGTAAGCTCCACCCCTTCCTGAACTTTTGACTGGTAGGCATGCCAATACATGTACTGGTTTCTGAGGCATCCTCTGGATGAAGCTCAAGTTTGATCATCTCAGTCACAGCACCCAGGCAGGCAGGAGTAACAGGGTGACAGCAAAGCTCATCTGTACTAATAAACTGGATGACAACTGTTTGTGCAGAAGCATGGGGAGGTCTGACATTTTTCTGATATATTTCTGACATATATTTCTGACATATATTTCTGATCTATTTCTGATATATTTCTGACTATTTTTTACCCAGCACTTCACATTTACCTAGGACAGAGAGAGTAACTCTTGGGGGTGTTATGACCCACCCCTGAAGGTGAGGGTAACCCAGGTTCTTGTTAATAGATCCCTTGGGGCAGATCAGAGTGAAACAACACTGAATGATTGTTGTTTGCAAATTTTATATATATATATATATATATATATATATATATATATATATAAAATTTTAGAACAACTTGTTTGCAATGGAAAACAGATATATAGTCATTTTGGTTATTATTATCTATAGTAATAGTATAGTATCTAGCTCCTTAGCTAAAAACCAAGCTATGCTAAACCACAACATATGGCAATATGAAAGCATAAAGATATCACTTAAAATGTTAAGGGAAAAGAAAGGAAGAAAGAGAAAGAAAGGGTAAGAGTAGGAAGATACGTAACTACCACCCCTGGATTTACGATGAGACTTGAGTGTTGCTGTTGGTCAAAGTGGTGACTGAAAGTCCTGATCCATCATTGGGGGTGTGTGTATAAGAGAGGGCAATTTGGCGTGGGAAAAAGCACCATCCTGTCTCTACAATGTTTGCCTCTTATCAGCTTCAAAGCCCAGCTTGTAGACTCTGGCAGTTATAAGTTCACCCCCTCTGTCTTACGCAGACCAGAGGTTTGCCACTACACACCCAAAAACTCATCTCTTTCTCTGTGGCTGCAAACCTGGTCTCAGCAAAGCCCACTGGTGCTCCCAAAAATGGGCAGTTGTTTTGAGTCATAGTCCAGTCTCTCACAAGGGGTTTACCGGTTTCTATTTTGCATGAGTGTACAAAGAAAGATGAAAGTGGAACTAAAAACTAACCTTCAGATAAATCTTAAGGCAATGGTCCTGAAAAATTCCATATCTGGCCTTTAAATTCTGCTCAATCAGAAAACTTCTTTACTTTGACTTTCCTAATTCTACCTGAATAGATGACAAATACACGATCCACTTACTGAAAATGGAGATCCCTTGAGTGATCACTTCTAAGCAGTGGTAGTGTATCTATGCGATCTGCAGGGATGGGGATAACCAGCAACCTTCTTAGTATCATTAGTACAAAAAAGATGTTTAGCAGCTTCTAACCCAAGTGAAAAAGAACTAGTAATGCTACTCCAGGTTAATGCAGCAGAGCTAGGGAAATCCAGCTCCACACACGCACATCTTGTCACTCTTTGTCTTCAGCTGATCAAGCTACACTAAAAGCACACTGCTGGCGAGGTTTCCTGACTGCCTAGACCATCTATGTCTTACAGCTCTCTCCACACATGCAGGGGAAGGAGCAAAGTAAAATGCCACATGGAAAGCCACAGGCTGCCTGGTGCTTGTAATGCTCCTTGGGACCCCATCACCAGCAGCGCACCTCCCAGAGCTTCCATATCCACCAGGACACATCTCCTAGGGCTCCCCCAAGAAGGCAGTACCAATAGTCTCCCCCTCCCACTGTCCCTCCTAACATATTCTGCAGCAGAGATGATCTTCACTGGTACACAAATCACTCTGCAGAGACTCTGGAGTGCAAGTGTGTTGTAAGGGGTGAACTGGTGCATAGTCCCTTGCATCACTTCTCTTCACAAATATATATATATTTTTAATGTACAAGGTGCTGGTAAATGAAAGCAAGCATCAAGCTTACTCCCTTCCATAGGACTGCAGGGTCAATACAGGAGATGCAGAAGCACTAGAAGCAGCACAGAAATGATAGCAAAGTCATGTCTGAGGACTGCAAAGATTTGTGGAATAACAGCTGTGTCTACAGACACCCTATCTGGTAAAAATCCAGCTTTGACATCTGGAGTGTTCTTATCCATGCAGATTGATGTCTTAATAACCCATATTTAATTACATAAATTGATTATAATTAATGTGGCCACTGCTGCTGTATCTTCAATCCTACAATGTTATGTAAAATTCAGATGTAGTGTTGTTTTCCTGTTGAAATTTAGAAACTTTTGGCTGAAAACAGTAACAGTAGAATCTAAATATTTACATCTGCATTGCTCAAAAAAGAGGGATGTGAAATGAACCCAAGCACCAGAAGCTCGATCCCTTTTATTGCTTCCATGCTCATTTATTTCATAGCTCTGTTGTGGACAATCTGAAATAACTCTGTCCAGGACAACACGCAGGTCTGGCTCTAAGGATGGCTCATGCCAGACATGACCCCTAGAAAGTCAGGATTAACAAGTGTAACAGATTTACTTTGTCCACCCTAAACATTTCTTCATCACTATCCCAGCATCTCTGCATCTGAAACTCATCCCACAGCCTCTGTGTGATACTCCAGTGTATCATTCATCAGCCCTTCAGCTTCATGCTATTAAACACATTTCACAGGCTGCAACCCATCCCTCACATTGCTTCAGATGCACTGAGCTGAAATAGCCCCAAAATAATAATCAAGTTTTAGCGTCATGGCAGTACCACCTAAGGCTCTCAGGACACTTGGAGTTTAGTAAGGACATGCATATTGCCTCCACTAGGATCAACCCAGCCACTTAGCTACTTCTAGCCTAATGGAGGCTAGTCTTGGGCAGTATATATGTGAGTCTGTACTAGCTGTACTTAGGAAAAAGGATCAGCCTCCAGCCTTGCTTAATTTAGTGTTATAGATGTTAGATAGATGCTAAAATGTCAGAATGCCAATGTATTCAGTCTCCCGAAACATGCAAACACCACCAAATCTCAACCCTTCCCAAGTCCTCCATTAGGATTTTAATTCAGTACTTATGTATTTGTAGACCCACCAAACACAGGCTGCCAATTCTATCTGAGGGGCTATAATTATAGTTGTCTCACATCCCTAACTGGATCTGAGGTTGCGATGCACTGGCCCTTGCTATCAAGTGAGCACTCACACAGCTGGTGGCTCCCTCCCTCCCCACCAGCAGGACAGGGGAGAAAACAGGAAAAGGAGTGAGAAAAATCAATTGTCAAAATAAACCTTTTTTGTCTGTAAAGCTCTGTTGCCTCCAGCTATTAACAGCCATTTTTTTTCTTTTATTTTGTGGGACACAGAAAGATAGAAAATGATCTTTCTTTTGCTCTGAGAAAATTCTTCAGTGGACACGTGAAATCTTAAGAATCATCATATTCCCTCCCTCACCTCTGTTTCTCATGAAATTGCAATAATAAACCAAAATAACTTCTGTGGAGGAACGTTTTGTACTGAACCTTTATTTCCAACTCTGCAGCACCATGAACTACACCAAAAATGAGAGTATTGGAGACCTTTTCTCACTATAAAGGATCTGGGTCAGCCATGTCATCATTTCTTTGGGAATGTTAGATAGGATAAAACTCTCTTCTATGAAAGAAATAGTATTAAAACCCTGATAAAATTAAACCAATGTAATGTTCCCTATCTTTCCTTCCCTGAAGACAACTGTTCTTCATTATTTCACTGTTGGTTTATGGCATTTTAAGGTTTTGCATTTTTAAGGGTTCTTTTTCCACAGCCACAGACGCGTTTCATTAAAAGCTAAGATTTTTATTTGATTCAAGGATACTAAAAGCCTAAAGCCTGAAGAAAAGCATCAAACTGCAGGAGACTCTTAAATGGATAGTCAGGACAGGCAAGCTTTCATACAGCTGACTCTCTATTTTTCCCAGAAGCCAGGAAATGGTATGATTGCTGGAGAAATGATTTTTCCTTTGTCATCAGCAGTAAAACACTTGGTCCAATAGCTGGATAGGATGCTGAAGGGTTCACATACAAAATTTTTTCCCTGGATATTTTGGCTAAGTAGGTAAGACACACAGCTGAATATACTATAGAGCAATTGATCATTGGGAACATATCCTTGTATTTTAGGGCAATGACAAAGGATGGCAAATATCCCTACAGGCCTATAATTAGCAATGCTTATAGAGTTTTTATACCATGATGGCATAAAAAAATTTGAATTTTTAGAGAATTTTTACTTTACCAATGTTTTTCTGGATGAGTACTCTACCTTGCTGTACAATTAGGTTGATAGCTTTCTGCAGGGTTGATAGCACTACTTGTTACAGCTGAGGATGCTGGAGAAGAGAAATTTCTCTGCCTCCTGGAGACAAGCCCCAGAAGGAGGGTAAAATGTCAAGATTTGGCTAAGATTTATACTTGTTTAGATTTAGAACTGGAATTTGTCAGGTTCAGCAGAAAGAACGCCATTAGCTTTGACAAGTGCGTGTGTGTGGATGTGCTGGGTAATCTATTTAGGAGATGTAAAATGCTGCACACACTTCCCATTTTATTGCAAAAAGCTGAAATGGACAGTACCTGTCAAAACCTATCATCTTCCACCCTCTAAAAGAAAATTGACTCTTGCTTTCTCTACAGTATCCTTCAGCATTACAGCAGGTCCACCTCTCCTTTAGCTAATACTGCTTCAGCAAATGGAAGTGGAGATTGAAAATATAATTAACCTGATGTCCAGAATTTGCTGTATTGGGGTCCACAAGCAGTGCCTGAAGATTTTTGCTACATTTTAGGAGTATTCTTCTGCCTGGAGAGTGCTATCCATATCTATATTGCTATATAAATAAACACTAAATAATAAAGTAGGGCTATTTTAAAGGTCTGATGTTATAAAAACAATCAGGACTACAAATGCATGTTTTATACCACTAAAAATGCCTGCAACAAATCTATTGGAAAAGGCAAAATTAACTGGTAAAGTGCACAAATGCTATCAGAAACAAAGATCTCTAAGAGCCCTTGCTCCAGCTGTGTGTCCAGAAGGAAAAAGTCCTTGAGAAGTCCAGCAGTATTAAAATAGTATTTGCAATATTCCTGAATAGATCTTTTTCTTAACAATTTTTAAAGTATAGATTTACTTATTCACAAAAGACACGTGAGCTTTTTGGCATATATACCATCTTCTTCAAGGAATAATTATACTCTTTGAATTCCTAAAGGCCATGATTAGTTCCAGCTTAGGATTTCATATAATACACCTTGTGGTACCTAGTCAACCAAAGGTGTCATACAGACAATTACAGTATCTAGAAAGAACATTACATTCTTTATTGTGTTATGTTTCCAAATACATTACCTAAAGAAATTAGTAGAAGTCCACAGCTCGTGCCTCTTTTTACATATATATATATATACACACATATATATATACACACACACACATATATATAGTGGTAATTATATAATTTATATAGTATATTGTAGTAACTGAGTATATAAATACTTGTAGGAGAATTAACTCTTCCAACTTCTAATCTTGGCTGGGAAGATTTATTCTTCACTCATTTGTATGCACATGACAATTCAGCAAGGCTCAAGTACTGACTTTACCAGTTTTATATGATATGCCTCATGATTTCCTTGATAACTTTCAGTTATACTCTCTTCTCTGCCTGACCTCAGAAACTTTAATCTTTAGGATGAAACTTTGGTCCCTGCCATTCTAATTTCACTGATCAGGTGCTATATTTACAAGTACTTTGGAAATTCTCAGTGGTAAAAATCCCACACCCACACACACCCACACAAACACACACACTCCTTGTTATCAATTTCACAAGATTTTACTTGGTATCTGTTTCTAGATTCTCCTTCACTCCTGACAGAGACTCTTGCCAGCATTGATCCTGACTGCAGCATGGAATACTGTAGCACAGGCTGTTTAGGAAAATAATTTATAGGAAAAGTATGCAGACAATTAACTTCAATGGCATAACAAATCTGGACAACATTGCTACACATTAATAGTGACAATATCCTGGAATATACCAGTGTTTAGGATTGAATTAAGTAGTAATGGACAGATTGTCTCTACCAGCACCATCCTGTGCATAACGTAGCACACAGCTGTGTCACACTGAGAGGAGCTTCAGGAGAGAACCATAACCAAAGACCCAGCTGTTTTAATTCCTCCCCTCCTTGCTTCCAAGGGAAACAAACTACAGTGTTTCACTCCTGGCAGAAGACACATTTTCCTTGTGTTGATTATCTGGTTTCCTCTGTGTAATCGTTATGCTTCCTGTGGCTCTCTGTCCAGAAAGCAGCAGTGGAAAGTGGCTGGTGATATGAAAAAGATGTTTCGAGCGCTGTTCTCGATCTCCAAGCATGCCTGGACGTATTTGTATGGACCATAGTAGGACCCAGTGTCTTTAAGGGCCTAATTTTGCTACCTTTACAATGATATAAAATGTTTCCTGAGTTCATAGATTATAATTTCCTTCCAAAGGTGATCAAGCACCTGTCAAGGGCAGATGCTCTTCTGGATCTGATACTTACAAATGAGGAAGAACTTGGCTGCTGTGACCATGAGACAGTAGTATTAGGGCAAAATAGCAGAAAAACTGTTTTGGATTAATGAGAACAGAATCTGACCTGTTAAGGGGTCTCAGAGATCAGCTTGGAAAACTAAGGAATAGACCCTAAATTCCAAAACTATCAATTTATTATCTTTTAAGCTGGGTTTACTAATCAAGAAACTACTAAGTGACATGCTATTTTTCATCACTTCTATGCAAATAAGTGAATAAAAAAAGTATTAGTTGGGGACATTTTTATTGATTCGAAAATAAGTTTGAAGTTTCTAAGAAATCCAATTCCACTGAAGGTTTAAGAAAATTAATCACACATGATCATATGTTATATGTCCAATGAAGAAGTAAAACTGAATGCATTTCTTGAAAAATGGATCATCATACAACTTCCAATTACTTCTGTGCAGTATAAAGTTAAATTTATATGTCTCTGTAAGGTCAATGAAATGCTGTATGTGGTCAGCTCACCTCTATGGTACTTTAAAAAGATACTTAAGAGATGCTCAGAAGAGCAATCGTCATTTGAAATAGGAGGTATGAAGATTAATTCTTTTTGCCCAGTCACACCGCTTAGCAACCCGCAGATGATCCAATTCCATCGCCATCACTACCAGCTAGGAGGGAAGGAAAACCAGCACTAGGGAAGAGCTTCTTCACTGCTGTACGCAAGGAGAGTTTTACTGATTGTGGTACTGGACGAAAGGCGATGGAAAACTTCTGCACAGGGAGGCATCAGCTGAGGAGCACTTCCAGAAGGGTGAACTGTGATCCAAAGTGTCAGCATTTGCAAGGAATCAAAGTATAAATACAGTAAAATATATACAGACATCAACTGGTGCAAGCATGGAAATTTTAAAATGCATTTTAGTAGTTTTTTTCCCCAGATTAATTAGGCTTTATTCTTTCCTTTACGTATGTCCCTCCCTACCTTTCTAAAATCCTGTATTCTGGAGATAGCCACGAATAATTTCCGTGTGGCCTACGTGTTCTTCCCCCTCCTGACCCTACTTGTTGATGCACTCACCAGTTATCCCTTATCCCTCCATTTCCCCCTTCCCGCCTCACTCCCGGGTTGCGGCGCGCCTGCTTCGGCCCCGCGGGGGAAGGGCGCTTCGCGGTCCGTCCTGCCGCCCCGTTTGTCCATCCGGCCGACCCGTAGTGTTCGCTCCTCCTCGCGCCGTCATGGAGGGTGCCGCGGCCTCTGCCGAGGGCCTGCGCTACGCCGAGTACACCCGGGCCCCTACGGGCGCCGGCAAGGGCCAAGCCGAGCTGGACCGGGGGCTGGTGAGCGCATGGCGGGACCCCCGCCCCCGGGGCCGTAAGGCGGCTACTGCCCCCTTCTCACCCCGGGCCTTCACACGCGTGAAGGGTGACTTGTGTCAGCGGGGCGCGGGCCGGGGCTGCGGGGACAGGCATTCTCCGCTCCCCTCCGGGCTGGGCAGGGCGCTTGGGGGCGGAGGGTCCTTGCCCCGGTGCCGCGGGTGGAGCTGCAGCGCGGGCAGCGGGCGTGGCGCCCCACCCGTGAGGGGAAGGGCACACCCAAAGTTCGTAAATGCTCGTGGTCCAAAGGAACAGCGGGAGTGAGAGGGTCCGCAATCAATGAGAAAGTTTTATTAGTGCATTACACGGTTGGCGTGGAAATGTTGACCCCTGACCTACTATGTAAGCACACGGCAGTGGGTTTTGGATAAAGGGATAGGGTGAAAAGGAAGAGAGAGAGGGATGTATGAATTAAAGAGGAATAGAGAAAGAAAAAGAAAGAGAGGAAAAGTGAGAGAAAAAGAGAGAGTCAACGAGATCACCAGTCCTGCCTCCAGCCTCAGTCCAGCTGATAAAATGTCCTGGGGGCGCCTGGGAATACTTTTTTATGGATCGGTTTTTTCCCGCCCAGAAGATAGGTTTCTCGCTTTCTATGCAAATCTGGAAATGGGCTGGAGGGCTTTGGTGGTCTGGTTCCCCCCCCAAGCCCCCCCCCCCCCGCCAGTCCATGCCCACTTCTTGACCTCATCCTTGCACTGTACTCTGTTGTGTTTACCTTCAGGAACTAGAATGAGGAAAACTGCTGCCCTACCTCCCCATGGCCCCCTTCTCCAGCTACATCTTGATCTTTCCCACGGCGTGTTAATACCAACAATCCTCGGTTATTACCAGCAGTTCTTGTCTGCCACTACCAAGAGTCCTTGGTTGGCTCCACAGCCAGTGGGTGTTTGGAACATACACATTAGCCCCTTCTCTTCGGGGATTCCACAGCAGGGTACATGGGAACACTTTGGCCCCAGCATCTGCAAACAAGGCTGAAAATGTTGTTCCTCCATGAAGAGGTGATACTTGATGTATTTTCACCCACTGGGCAAATGGTATTACCACTGGGAGGTTTGAATGTTGAAGGTTTTGTAGAGCTCTGTTTCAGAAAAGTAATTCTCATCTGGTACTTTGTAATGTGGGACAGGCTGGGTGGAGACAGAGTGTCTCCAAAGTTTCCTATGCTGTATCCTGCTCTAGAGGAAGGGTGCTGGGACTTTATCCCACTTCTTCATTCCTGCCTCTTAAGCTTGTTCAGGGAACAGTGAGTTCCCATTGGAAGAGACAATTGGGAAAAACGCATGGCTTAAAGCCCCAGATGGTGAAGTTTCCACATTTTTCAAATGTCTTAGAAGTCTTACTTGCCTAACCTAATTGTGTCTGTGAAGTTGTCTCTACAATATTTCTACTTTTTTTAAAACACGGTTTTAAAAATCACACTTCTCTACATTATTTATTCATTGTTACTACAGTCTAGGACTTTTTTTTTTCTCCCCACAGAAGAGTCTTCCTGTGTATTTAACAGGAAGTGTGTAACCTTAAGAAGCTGGCTCTGAAACCCATTATTGTCACGGCCATTCTCCCTGGAGAATGCTAGCAGAGAATTCCTAGTGAATTTTGTTGAGTCTTTGGGCCTTCTTACCCATCTGGGATAAAAGTTGCATTTGGGGTTAGCATGGCTTGCTTTGTTATTGTGAGTATTGTCATGTTTTTGCTGAGGTCTGGAGATTGAGGTAGGTCTTTAGAGAACTAAAATCTGGATGTCTACAGTTTTCTATTGAAATTTGTTCTTTGGTCAAGGGTATTAGCTGAAAGTCACTTGATCATGGTTACGTTTACACTCATTAGTTGTTTTACAAAAGCATTTGGAGCAATGGAGGAGCAGCAGTGGAAGCATGAGGAGTCTGTTCTCAAAGATCACCCACAAGAGCCTTTGTTAATTAATACATACTAAAGAAGATTGATTTGAATACTTTATGGTAATTGTTCTATTAGTGAATCTTTTTCTGGTTCAATTTCCTATGAAAAACTATCCAGAACTGTAGTCGTAGCTTTGTATACAAACCAAAGAGGTTACTGTAAATTAAAGGACACAAAATAACGTGAGAATTGTGTCAGTATGGAGAACAGCATCTAGCTGAAATTACTTTTAATTCATTGTTGGAAAATAAATTAAATTTCATAGGAAAGTAAGACTGGAGGGAAAGCACTAGTTTATGAAATCAAATTGGTTGCATATAGTTTATAATATAATCCCACTTCAAAAT
Organism: Corvus cornix cornix; assembly: GCF_000738735.6. Classification (NCBI taxonomy): domain Eukaryota; kingdom Metazoa; phylum Chordata; class Aves; order Passeriformes; family Corvidae; genus Corvus; species Corvus cornix. The sequence goes on along the minus strand of NC_046332.1, from coordinate 56,840,497 downwards.
GGTTCTGGCTCCATATAGTGTTAGTAAGGTTTGCTCTGGAACAGTATTCCAATAAACTGTAGCTACTCTTCTGAGGAATAAAAAGAAGCCTTATACTATCTTCCAAACCAAACAATTATTCATATTTCAAGTCAAGAATTTTTATTTAAGGGGAAATCTATTTTCAGAAATATTTTTGTACACTAAGTTCATATACTTGTGTATCCTACTTCTTAGCAGCATACAGAACTAAGGAAACCCCACAGCAAACAACCAAACCTTAAAAATGTTTAGTTAAGCAATTTACACTTGTGTATTTATTTGAATATAGCTACGTATTTCCTATTTTGCTGGTCCGTGATTAAGCACGGATTAATTGCAAAATGTCATTCAGCCCATGAGAACATATTATTATTTTCTCCGTGCTTTTTATTCTGTTCTGCTCACTGTAGGTTTCTGAGGTAAAAGACTGTAGGGCTCTTGCTGTGTGTGACAAACTTAGTTGTGAGGGGAGCAAAATATTTTTCATTTGACTGAGAAGGGTGTTCCACTGGTTGTGGTAGAAGAACCAGTATAAAATCCGAATCTTATGCAGGCAGATGGGTTTTAACATTTGGGAAGGTGGCTCTTGCAGCCCATTGTCTTATGTAAGAGTGTTGTGCTGAAGTTTTAAAATGATGCATTTGAAATTCTCCTTTTGTTTGTAAATTTAAGTTTTTTCTACTTCATAGAAGAAAAAGCTCTAATGCTAAGAACTACAGATATCATTGTATTTTTTGAGTATATTTAAGTTAGCAGAGCACCATGGATTGGGAATTTGCTAAAATAATATCTCCTCCTTTCCTGTTTCTTCTGCTAAAAAATTAAGGCTACTGGAGAATTAAATATTAAGGGAATTAGCAGAAGGTCTCTGTTTTCTAACAGTATATGATGTATACCTCTCCACATACTGTGTGTTAATTAATACACTTTGTGCTCTTTTCGTTGCCAAATGCTTAGGTAAATCAGGTCTTGCAGTTACCTTTCTAATGCTTGTGTTTTCTTAAACACATTTCTGAAAAGATTTTAAAAAATTCAAGTTTTGCAGATTTAGCACAACTTTTTCATTAGTTTTCTTTAACAGGTTTTGTTACTGAAAACTGAACTACATAGTAAAATTAAAATCCTGAGATCAGCAGAATAGCATGGGGTTGATGACTAACCTTTGGGAGCTGATTCATTAAATAAAGAAAGGGACAGATGTTAGTTTTTAATCTTTTATTTCTTTATTTTTCCCTCTTGGATCTTAACATAATGATTTCATTTAAAATCCACATCTTGGAAGTTTATTAACAGCATTTTTGGAGGGGGGGAAGGTCAATTCTGTCATAATTGAAAGTCAGTCTGTATGTATTTATTTATTTATCCCTTATGAAATGCAATTTCAAGCAATAGGAGACAAAAATGATCGTGGTGGTAGTTGTATTAGCATGCTGTAAATGAACTGCTGCCTTCCACAGAGAGAGTGAGTTGCTTTCATTTAATATTGACGTGAAAGGAGTGCATTTAATTAAAGCTCTGGACTTTACATTTCAAAGCACCAGGCTAACCTTGACTGATTCTTTTAAATATTCAACTGAGTTGAGTGAGCATGGAAAAGGAAACTGAGTCAAGTTGGACTAAAAGGACTTACTGGTTAGTACTTGAAGTTGCCCCTGTTTTTATGAGTCCATGTCAACTAAAAGCCAAACCTGCAATCTCACACTGATTAAAATTCCATTTTTATGGCATTTGTATAGTTAGGATACATTCACGCCATAACAGACATTCACGATGCTTTGATATGTCAAGTTGTCACTTCTTTGCTAATATGCAGCGAGTGACTCTTCTCTAACGTGCTCATAATGCAAATGAGGTGAGTTACCATAAACCAGTATTTCTCAGATTTTCTGATGCCAGTACCTCACTTAAATGTGTGGACAGTCTTTTCTGCCTCCCTGTCTTGAGCTTTGTACCACTTTTACCAAGTTTTGTGTCTTGTCTTCATTTTCCCCTTGATCCTGCATCCTGCTTCTATTCAAGAGCTACTGCCGTGTTTTTTACCTGGTGTATTCGTGGCAGCAGTAGCTTTCCTGCTAGTGCTTTCCACTGATTGGACTAATGCATTCCAGTGGACATGGCTGACTGTCAAAGGCCCTCAAGGGTCTCTGCATTGTGCTCCCAGATTACTGAGCAAAAACACTTAAGCTCCTTCTGCACTGAACTAACAGAATCCTGGTATTATTTATTAGTCTGGTCTCTGTGCTTGGTCTTGCCTGTGATGAGGTGTCTGCTGCTAATGCCTTGTTGGAACCTGCATGTCTTGTAAACTGCTTACACCACCTTTTTGGTGGCAAAGCAAGTATAACTTAATTTGGACAATCACAGGCTAATAACTTTTTTTTTTTTTTTTTGCCAGTGTGATCTATTTCACACATTGTTGAGCTCTTAATTGACTGTAACCACTTAGTAAAAGATCCTTGCTGTCAGTCTGAATAAGTCCAGGAAACTCTTGAATATTATTCCATGGTCACAAACCACGGGACAGAATAATACAGAATTGCTATAAGGTTATGATATTTTCAGAAGTGTGGCTGTTTGTGGTTTGTGTCTAAATGGAGAAATTGGTGGAATTTTTTTGAATATTTGAATATTGAGAGCCTGGGAAAACTGATTTGTGAGAAGAAATGGAAAGAGTTTTAGTTTAGTGAGGAGATGAACTGTATGCTTTGCAATTTCACATCATCTACCATTTAAGATAACATGTTTAAACTTTTTCATGGGGAAAAGATGAGGGGAAATTTTGTGGAACTGAAAGGAACAACAGACGTAAAACTACTACATTATTTTTGCATTCAGAAGTGAATGCTAATATTGAGACTGAAGACTACACTGAAATGGAAGAGTTAGATAACTAAAATGGGATATACAGGCAGATTTCTAAGGCAAAAATTCCCCTCTGGTAGGTGGGAGGTAGGTACTTGGTTAAAATCTGCAGGATCCAGAAGCTAGATCCAGAGCTGCTTCTCGGTGACCTCAGAGGAGGCTGTGACTACTTCTGTCCTGAGCTCAGTGCCTACAGGCAGCAGTCACAGCCACTTGCCTTCAAAGCCAAAGCTGTAGTAGCCACTAGGCATGATCGCAGCCCTACATCTTGTACAGCTGCCTGTTTGCTGGGCAAGTTGCCAACCCATGATCTAGGCCCTACTAAGCCAGCTCTAGGAAGGCTTTGAAAACAGTATTTCTGAACTCTTACTGTACTCCCACTGTCTAGAAATGAGATTGGGTACAATCAAAGAGTATTTTAGCCCCAGAAATCTTAGTGGCAAAGGCATTTGGCTCCAGATCCAGTTAATAGGGCATTCACATTGAAGTTGGAGCTTTAAGTCCTTCTGTCAGAGTTGCTTGTACAAAATGTATAAACCAGTTATGGGATAATTGAGGAAGTAAGTCATATATAGAAGAGACAGTCTGGTGATAAAAGCATTTTCACTGTCATTATGTTTTGAATTAGAGATAAACAAGCCTAATCTGATTTCTCAGGTTTCCATGGGGAAAATTCAAGGCATTATTGAACTGTCATATGATAAGACAGGTAATGCCACAGATGACTATTTCCTTTGTTTCAAAGATTACATGGAGGCTTTTCAGAAGTGAAGAGCTTGTTACCCTTCCTGAGTTCTGCAAACATGTGAGAAGTCAGTCCTTTCTTCAAGGTTTACCTGACACCTTTTATCAGCTTCTTGATCAACACAGGGATACTTCTTATTATTCTTCCTGAAGTGCCTGATTTTTTTTCAAGCACTGTGTAGGAAAATACATAAACCTGATATGGGAGTTTTGAGTTAGTTCTTCATGTTTTTGTAATAAATGAATACTTTCTGTTATGTGCTGTGTTGAACTAGTCTGTGCAGGTAATTTCAAGTAATCCTGTATGGTTGTGTGCCTTGTGTTTTTATCAATGCATACTGTTAGCTGATTTCAGTGTGTGTTCTCTGATTTGCTAGTGGGTAGTTCAAGTTAAACCTGATGCGTTGGCATGGGTTAATGGGACTGAACTATAAAATCTAATGTAGTCTGTGGAATACAGAACTTACTTTCATCATTCTCGTAAGTTATATGTGAAATGTCCACATCAGACGTCAGAAATACACATTGTTAAAGTTGTATATATATCAAGTTAGAATTTGCATGTTATTCTGATTCCTGTTTCTCTGCTTTAGGCCAGGACTATGATAGGACTTGGACTTGGTGTTGCAACTGTTGCATTTGCAGGTAAGGTAAATTATCAGTGGAACTCTTACTTGTGAGCTGCAGTTTCCAAAAGGGTTAATGAAATTTTTATGAATATAAATAGTGGAAAGGTTGCTTGAGAGTACTATGGAAAATTGTGTCCACCTATAGTTCCTGTCCCTTCAAAGTCATAAATTCCAAAATTCTTTTTGAAAAAGGTGGAGAAAGCTGGAGAATGTAATTTTATGGACAGCAGCTAAAAGGATCCATCTGCTTTTTGTCTGCAAAATGAAAGGTGAAAAGCTTATTTACTTAATAACATATTGCAATGTGGAGGTTTTTTAGTACAGAAGAGTGCAACAAGATCCTGTGATGTGAAGGTGATGCTCGACGAATTCAAACAGGAAAATAAAAGGTTTTAGTGACTAGTGATTTATCATACTGTTTCCATACTGCATTGTTTATTACCTGAACCCTTTGCATCTGGACTGTTTGTTACTCTGAAAAATAGGTTCTAGTTTGAACACAGGGCATGAGTTTAACATGATTTATACCCTGGGTTACTTGGTCTAGATAACTGTGGTCTGTTCTTGTTTTGAAATACACAAATCGATTTCTGTTATTTTCGGTATACAAAACCAACCATGGTCAGCTATGTACAAGTGCATGCACCAAGAGTAGATTTAATAGATGAACAACTTGCACAGTCTGTCAGCAGGTGTTTGGTGGGTACAGTTGTGTTGTTTTTGTGATTAGGGGAAGGAAAGACCATCTTTGGTGATATACACCCATTAAGCAGTTGGCTTATCTATGTGTTTGTATAGAAGCAGGAGAGGAATGCTCCTAGAATTTCTTCTGCTGGTTGAGCTGAAGAATTAATGTCAACTAGTGAAATAATGGTTAACAGAAAGCATTAAGTGAGGTAATGATTTCACAGCATTTCAGCAGAGATACTCTAAATGTGGTTTTAACTTCTGTGTTAACACAGGCACAGGCTTAGATCACTAGAACACGGACACGTTATGTGTTTTAAGAATTAATGCAAGATGCTATTTGAATGAAGCAGAGCCACATTTTATAAATAGTTTTTCCACTGTGTGTAATAGTAAGTTACATTGCTAATGAATAGTTAAAACAACTGGAGAGAGAGGATTTACATGGAAAATCCTCCAGTAACATGGCATAAATCTTGATTCTGAAGTTGATGGACCTGCTTTGTACTTCTGAGAACACAGTCTTACAGGGATCTCTCTAGTCTTTCCTAGCTATAGACATTCAGTACTAGTGGGGAGTTGAATGGCTCTGAATCCCAGAAGATCGTCTCTTTGTAACAAAATTAAAAATGCAGTATTTACAAGGTGTGTGATTAAGCATACAGCACCACAGCAAGAAATGTGTAGTAGTGCATGGATTTCTTTTTTTGAAGACATAACCTTTGAACAGTATTTAATAAATAATGTATATCCAAAGCTAATGTTTCAAACTGCCCTTTTTCTTAAAGTTCACGAGGCAGATACCTTCATTTATCATATTGAAATGTATTTAAATCTGTTCATTTAGTGAGTTAATAGTGAGTAAACACAATGGATCTTTACAGTCCATGACTAGGTTTTTAGATGCAGTATACTAAAATTCTTCTCCCTCTCCCAATAGTTTGGGGTTTTTAAACCAAAATTCTTTCTGCTGTAAGCTGACGAGCATAAGTTGGAGCTTGTTTGTGGAGTATTTTTGCATTTTACTGAATATTTTATTTAAGCTCTATCTTTTTCAGGTCGTTATGCTTTCCACCTTTGGAAACCATTGGAGCAGGCAATTACAGAGGCAGCAAAGAGGATTTCAACTTCCGTAAGTTTAGATATTACTTTATGATAAATTTATGATTTTGTATTTAAAGTATTCAGAAAGGAGATATTTTGTGTTAAATACAGTTAAGTGTCACATAGATAATTCCTTTCCCAGGGTGGGGCTGCTCCCTACTGTGTAAGTTCTGGCATGATGTTTTCTATATTTTAAATCCCTATGGATAAAGCTGTATCAAAATTGATAAACAGTTGTAGTTTTTTCTGTTGATGTTCCTTGTTTCGGAACCCTTCACCAGTAAGTGTAATGATAAATTGTTCAAGTGTGCTATGAGAAAGTCACTAATTCCTAAAGATTGCAAAGTGATGACATGCAGTTTCATTTCAAGCAGCTAAAAGTGAAAGAATTTGGTCTTTTAGATATAGTGTTAAATATCAAGGAGACAAATTGATGAACTTCTAGGAAGGGTTGCCATGGAGATGGGAGAGCTTGTGTTCTGGTTAACATACGAGTTGTCTTTTTCTTCTTCCCCGGCTAATTTGAACTTTTAACCAGCTTTTTGTTCTTTCGGTTTGCCCTACTTGTTAAAAAATACAATGAGGAGGTAAAAAATCAAGAAGTAGAGCGTTGTGAGGGGGGCATATGCAGGGAATATTTGAGAGCATTTACTTACTGGTTCAGTGGCTATGCTTTCCTCTGGTAAATAAATACATATGTTCCATTCCTGTTTGATTGAAGTAATTCCCAGTGAGGTAGATGTCTGCTTGTGGCAGTGTGTTCCTTCAGAGTTCATAGTCTGCATACACTTATCCACAGCAAAAGAATGCTATTTCCTTCTTGATGCTGATGGGTGAGCGTGTTCAGGGAGTAGTTGTTACAGATTATTATTTCCTGCAAAATATGCTAAAGGTAAGTTTTTTAAAAACATGATACTAGCATTGTACCTACTAATGTTAGGCCAGTTGCAACACTGAGCCTGTCTAGACAGACACTGTGGTCCAAATGCAATTCGCATCTGTGCTTGGTGTTCATGTCCTGAAGGTGCAAGCTTGATCAAGGCAAGCTTCCTGGGGAGTAGAAGGTTCAACTGTCCTCCTGGGGCTGGTCCACATTGGTTTTTACTTGCCATGTGTTTCAGCCAGAAACGGTGCTCCTTGATCACTTTTTTTGCTCTTTGTCCCTCTTATTGCATTGCTGTTGTGAGACCAATGTCAGGTTTTTTTTCCTATTTCAAAGTAATTTTTGAGAGATTCCCATGTTGCCTGCCAAAACAGCAGAGGGGACTTGAGGTACTGTGAAATAAATTGCTTTCACATGATACAGGCTGACTTGCAGGCTTGCTAGATGTAGCAAGCAGTACATGTGGCTTCAGAGTATGGAGTGCTTCAGTCTTCACCCTTCCTCCTTCCCTCCCTAGCAGTTTTACTCCAGCAATTCTTTTTCTAGCCATTTGTAGATATAGGCTAGAGAATCTAAATTCAGATATGTTCACATGAGAGAGCAGGCAGTGACTCTTTATAACACATTGAAATGTGGCATGCTACTGCACTGAGAGGTGTCTGTTCCTTGGAAACTGTACCCCTCAATACTGACTGAGCCAAGTTCATTGCAGACCTATCTCATTTTTACCACAGTGACTTTGAGTCCTGCAGAATTCATGAACAACCATAAAGAGCAAACCAGGAGCTTCTGCATTCTAAGTGTTCCTAGTCCCTGGAGCAGTATCCTCTGTCTGCCTTCACATCCTGCCTTTCTGCCCAGAATTGTGTGCTGATTTCCAGTAGGGTGTCTTTTCTGCTATTCTGTTTCTGAACTTGAAAATACAGGTTTTCAGTGTAAGATGAGATCTAGTGGAGACAGTAAAAACTCTATTCCTGTTTGCCATTTACTGTATATATTTATTGGCTTTATATTTATGAGGATAGTGATAATATTTTTCTTCTACAACCATAGTCCAAATTGAAGATCCTTTTATAATTCTTAGCCAAGATTATTTGACTTTTACTACTCTACAGCTACTACTTTCTTGGTTTGTATTTTTTAATATTTTTTTTCTTCTCCCCTTAACAAGAAATTATTTTCTTTGAAACAATAGAGAAAACATTAAATGCAAAGGTCCTGTGTAAGTGGTTATTCTCCGAACTTCTTATTTTAGTAGTTTTACATGACTTTGTGGAATTTGAAGCTGCTGAGTATATCTGTGAATTAGCACTTTCATCATGTTTCTTGACAGCTTATTGCCCTTTACACTGTACTGACAAACAATATCAAGCAGTTGGTACTTCTGTCCGTACTTACTGGAAAAGGCGTCTCGTGACCTTTAGTGTCTGGGCTTAGTGTTACTTTGCTGGATTTCTGTGGTGTTTGAAGGCACCTGACTTGGTCACTATAATTGTCCGTGCTTATTCTCGCTTTCTAGAATCAAATCTTGTCCTCATGGTCTCCTTTTTCTTGAGAGTCTGTGAAACAGCTGCCTATTCAAAAGCTAGCTGCCTTCCTCTGTAAGCCCCCACTCTTCCTCCCCATTTACAATTAGTCCCCTCCTCTGGTTGTAGTAGAAGTCACAGTTGATGTTGGTCGCTCCCAGTCACACATGGTAATACAGATGCTGTTTATTCTTTCTGCCTGCTCACTAATAAATGACTTGGGAAAGGTCAAGTTGAGCAATTATGAAATGATCATTTAAAATGCTGCTTGCTGTATCTTGAGGATTTTACACTTCCTATTTACTTACGTAAATAAATAACGTGTACAGTCAACAACTGCACTCATCTTTTAGTCAAAAATACTAAGTAGAAGCAAGTAAAAGTGTTATGCTTTATTCTGAATTTTTACCTCTCATTTAACTTTAAGACAGTTACTTCATATTTAAGAATGTATATTTGTAGATGCTGCTGTAATTTAGTCTTGAAGTTTTCTACCATCTTTCTGTCAGTGCAGAAAGACACTAGGGGAAACATTGTCATTTCCACTCTGTGACAAGTCATAATGCTTGCTCCCACAGAAATGTTTTTTAGTTTGAGCCTAGTTTTGTCGCTGGTGTCACAAATGCCAGTGACACTTTTTTGTTTCTCTGTGTTGTAAAAAGAGTCTGTTGGCAGTAGAAGGTGCATAGCTCTAAGTAGTCATTTGGCTTTCCTTCCTCAGAATTAATGCCATTAATTAGAATGTTAATATTGCCTTAAAGTGTGAAATAAAAGAGCAAGTATTTCAGTAGCATTCATTACCTTTTTTGTGGAATCAGTGATACTGAGGGTTGAAAAATAGATACCTATATACATATATACAGACAGACAGACATACATAGAAGATACTGAAGACAGAAACAGCAATTGTAGGCCAAATGAACTGTCAAAATACTCAAATCCAACAGTCATGAAATTCTGTGTTCCATAAGAAAAGGATGTCTTCTGTAGCACAGCATTAGGCTTTCACACTGTATTTCCCTTATTGGATCTGATTCTGCTCAGACTCAGAGAGTTCTGAATTGAGAGATAAGGATAGCAACCATCTCTCTTGTCCTTAATTGAAAATAAAGTTTCCAGAGAACAATGCAGTCCATTTTATAAGGTTTCTTTTCTTACTAAAGTTAAGGAAGTTAAAGTTGATATTAGCAAAATTGTGCATTATATTATATCACATCTTCTAAATATTTTGTGGTTGTAGTTTGGTTTTTGTGTTTGTTTTTGTTTCCTCTAGTGTTCGATACCTTTTTGGTGGAGGGGACTGTATTGGTGCTGGAACAGCAACGTGTAGAGTTTTCAGAAAAATTCACTACTCCATGTAATATAATGCATGATCTCAGTTTTGGTGCTTTCAGTGTCTTAACTGGCATGGAAACGGTGATTATGCTTTCCCTGTGCTATGAAAGAAGAAGTATCTTGAAGATGTCAGGGTCCCTGTGCACTGGATTTTCTTGTCTGGTTGCTTTTTTGAAAATTTGCAGGACTGAGCAGACATTTGCAAAGCAAGTGCAGCCATTTTCTGTCCCTCCCTGTGCCCCAAACCTATTAATAGCATTTGTTCAGAAAGGAGGACTTACTTACATAAATTGCTGAGCAGTAATAATGTGCAAGGAAATTAAGTAAATTAAATTATACCTCCTCCCCTTCCCCCAAATAGTACAAAGAAATGAAGAGCTCATTTCAATGATTTTTGCAGTACAAAATTTTCTTTGCAATTGCTGGAGCTAATAAATAATCAAGTGTCTAGAATTGCCTGCTCATCAAGGAGTTCTCATAACAGAAAAATATCTTTCTAGCCATTACTTAGAATTTACAACTAGGGAAAAAATGTTTTAGTTTGAGTAGCGTGCAAAAGGGCTTTCATTAGGGAACTAGAAATTTGCCAAGGTGTTCCCTAAAATGAATTCTCAGTGTTTCTTCCTCTTTTTTTCTAGCCAACAGAAAAAAAAAACTTTTATGTGTAATTTCCTTGTACTTTAAATTCTGCTAAGGATGGACATCTTAATTGAAGAATTGATTATTGTTGCTACATCCTCCACTTATGAGAAGAAAATATTTTTTTTCTTGAAGACCAGTTCAACAGTTTTTGTTTGTGTGTGAAAGGACACAGGCAAAAGAATTTCTTTTTTCATTCCTCTTGGAGGTAAACAAAGGCTTCCTAAGGTTAGAACAGTGTCAAGGAAGCAGGCTTTAAAAACATGAAAAAATATTTCTGAATGTAAGCCTACAGCCATTCCTCCCTAGTCTCTCATTTTAAATAGTATTTTAGATGAAATCTACCAAGAACAGAGACAAGCTGTGTTAAAGAAAATTCAAATATTGCTTTTCTCTACATGAATAGCAAACCTGAGTTAGAATTGTATGTCAGCGTTGAAGGAGAGAGAAGGATTCGGGAAACCATCTGCACCTAGACTGCTTTGGGAACAAATGTTTCTGGAAAACCTTTCAGAGAATATTAAAGTGTGCTTTTCTCTTTTGCTTGCAGTAATTGTTGGGCATTGTTGCAAATTTCTGTGCAGTTCTGCTCTTCAAGGGTGTTACCCGTTGACCACTAAATTATTGACATCATTTCCCTTTGGAGAACCAGAGAAGCCTGTGTGTTCCCTTAGTGTTGCACACTCTAACCTGTCATGTGCATGTGCACTATTACAGACTTGGCTTCTTGTGTTATCCTGTAGTTATAGACATGGCTCCTCCGCAGATTCTTCTTGTAGGCATGGCATGTCCACAGGTGCTTCAGCTTTGATACCTGTAGTGTTACAGTAGTGGTTATTTCATTCATGGTTTGGGGTGGGAAGAAGGAAGATAAAATAAGTTTTGGATCATAACAGTGCACTAAAAAATCTCTTCTGTGGTTGCATGTGACTTTATGGTAGCAATAGGTGAAGTATTTCTGAACCATGCATTTGGGTGAGTATCACTCCTAAGCTTAGTTAAAGGCTGTGCTTAGATATCATAGACAGAGCCCTTTAAATGCTATAATGCTTGAAATTATATAAGAGAGTTTGTGTAGACATAAGGCAAAATTCTCATTGAATATGAATGGCTATATTTAGCGAGAAGAGTGTTTTATTACGGGCCAGGCACATCTTACTTGAGGGTAAAGGGAATACTTAAAAATAGTCTCAGCTCTTGGGCCAGACTTCCCTTTGATAGCAACAAAAGAAGCTTATTTTCCTCCAGTTGATAGGTTTCACACTGAGGAAAAAACTTCAGTCTTGTTGAGTCGTTTCTGTGTGCCAGTTCCCCAAGGCTTGGAGCTACATCTGCTACCTCTGGGACTTACAGAAACATTCACATTGAGATCACTGCTAACCATCAGTGGTGGTTCAGTATGGGTTTTTCTTCATAATTTAAAATATATTTATGGTTGACAAATATACTTTCAACCCATTCTCTATGACAATTAATTGTAATGATTTACTCTCATCTCCATCTCCTTTTTAATGTTCTTTTCCCACTGTTTTTTCTTCCCTTCTTAAAACAGTGGATAAAGTTTCCCATGACAGTGAGTTTAAAAAAAATTAACTCCAGATCCTATATCTAATAGTTGTCAGTCATTGGTTCTAAACGAAGGATGTAAAGGCTTAGGATTTCCCCATGTACTTCACTATTTTCCAGTGTTCTCCAGCTCAGTGATTTCCTGAAATAGAGGTTGTGGCTTTATGCTAAGCCTTTTTGTTTTTTTTTTTCTTGTGTCTTTTTGTTTATTTTCAGGGTTCCTTCAAAGAACTTATGATACACTTTTTTTAAGTAACATTCCTTCACATGGAAATCTGTTCTTATCTCTATTGGAGTATTTTACCTACTTTCTTTGTAGAAATATCTGGAGTGATTGTCCATAATAGCTGTGAATGCTGAAGTATTGCCACTTCAGACATTTTCCATTGTGATGGTATCAATGCTGTTCTTAACAATTATCCTGCTTTCCCTCCCATGCCCTCCCCAACACAGGCACTATACCACCCTATGCTAGTATGCTCTTTGATTCTGGACTTTTTTGCCCATAGTCAGGATTTTAATGGTTGTAGCTATTAATATCTCTTATTAGCAGTAGAAGATTGTGAAAACACAGATAGTTATTTTTAAGTTGGTTTTCGCATGTGTTATCACTCAGAAGTCCTTTCATATTATCTGGTCTGCAGTCATTCCATGCCTTTGAAATAAATTAGAGATGAATGTAATGCTCTGAATGAGGTCATATAAATACAGTTTAGTTCCTGGCACCTTGTGCATGAACTAATTATTGCTTTTTTTCCTTTCTTCTTTTTAGAGTCTTTCATCATACTATAAAGGAGGATTTGAACAGAAAATGAGTAGGCGAGAAGCAAGTCTTATTTTAGGTGTAAGGTAGGTGTGTTGCATCAATATGTTTTAGTTTAGCAAGTATTGAATGAAGCAGATGCATGTTGCAAGAATGTGCAATACTCTGGCCAAAGCCATAACTTTTTTTGTAAAAGACTTCTAATGGCTTATAAATTACACTAATATTCTGCTTAAACTAAGAGGCAAACAATAAAATGCTCATAAAACATGTGACTTTTGTTTGGATTGAAGGCATGGTAACACACTGCAGTGGAGAATTGTTTTTGCTGTGCCCCGTCTCCTTTTCAACAGAGCCACTCCCCAGCTACGCATTTCCCAGCCTCTAGCATTGCAAGGGACACTTGCATCCCAAGTACCAGGCTCTGCGCCCATCTTTGTGGAATTTCACAAAGGGTTCCCATCACCCCATTCCTGCAGCCTCTCGAGGTGCCCCTGAACATCAGCCCTGCCCTCCAGCATATCAGCTGTTTCCTCCAGAGTGATAGACTTCTTGGCCAGTTGGTAATGTTAGAAGGCAGCATGACATTGGTGTGACTCAGATTGTGAGTCAAGGAAAATGTGATTTTGACATTACATATTTGTTTCATAGTGATTAAGAATCTTTAGAGCCCATTGTGAGATCAGCAGTAGCTCATGAACTAAGCAAATTCGAAGTAAACCCCTGTTTTCACAGTTGCTTCTTTGAGCAGACCCGCATGAGCTTCTGTAACATGCAATTGCCACTTTTCCCAGTTATGCTTTTGGCCATCCGAGGTTCTAAATGTGATATAACAGCTTTCCTTTTTAGTATTAAAAACAGCTTTACAAATCAAAATATTGATGATTGTTATTTATAATTGTGTGATAAATCATTTTGGTTTTGTATTTATATAATCCAAGACCTTTGACCCTCTGTTTGATTCTTACTTTCTAGGTTACTTTCTTTTTAATTGAAGTATTCTTTTCTTATGCAGTTCTGTGAACTATTTTTGCAACATACCCTAATTTCACTGTGACAGAATAATAATTAGAGAGGTTGTTTACCTAGGGAATTTAGTTGGGCTGATACCTTGCATTCAAGCTGTATCTACAGAAAGATTAATTAATTGAATCATCACTGATTAAGAAGTCACCTGAAGTGGAAAACACTGATTCATTTCTGCATGCTAACATATCATAAAAAACTGAACCATTCAAACTGTCCTTTTGCATACAGCCCTACTGTATTGGCATACTGCATCCATAAGTGGTTATTTGTCTGGTAAGGTACATATTTTGTGTTTATTTTAGGCCAAATACATATTCTATGTTTTTCATTGAAGTAAACAGCATTATGTAGGTAGCACCTGTAAATCAGCGTGTCCCTGAATGTAACACGTTGAACAGCTTTGCAAAAATAACGCATACAGGGATTTTTTTCAGGCCCCAGCAGAAAGAAGAAATATTTATAGCTGCTATAAAAATATTTACAGTAGAACAAAATGGGATAATATTAAATGTTTGTTGTTTTGTCACTGGTCATAAAAATATTTTTTTTCTTGGAGGAAAAATTGTGTTTTCTGCTTTAATGCTAGAATAACCAACCAGATATATCCTAGAACTGCTGGGGCTTTCCTATTTCTTTCCCCATCAATTTTTTTTTTTTTTTTAATGAGTGGATGTATTGCATTTTACAAAAACCTGAAAGATATGTGTATATCTGTAATATATGTGTATATATGTAAAATACACAGGCTTTTGAAAAATGTCATTCTCTGTGTCTTACATGCCTTTGTTGTTGTTGCTTCCTCAGAGATGCAGTTTTATGTTTTGTCCACAAGATGGTGAAAATCTCAAGTTTTAATTATTTTTGAAGCCAGTATAAACTGTTAATTTTTAGCCTGAGTGCTCTGGCATTTCTCATAAGCACTTCAATTTGTTTTTGCAGTCCATCTGCTGGCAAGGACAAAATCAGAACAGCGCATAGGAAAATCATGATTTTGAATCATCCTGATAAAGGTAAATGATTATTATTTTTCCTAAGCAGGGCTGGAAAGGAAGAGGCTTAAATGAGATCCTTAAAGTTTTCTGACTGTGTAAATAACCACATTGAGTGCAAACATTTGTTGTTTATTTATTGACTTGAGCTTCTCTCAGATAAACTGAGCTTTATGAACCTGTTTTACTCATTTTTCTTTAAAGTTTTTTCCTGTACTTGTGCTGCTTCAGTTAGAACTGTGAGCTCAGGCTGAAGTGTGGTTTTCCACTCTTTGCAAAAACTTCTTAAAAAATAAGGAAAAGTAAGCTATAAAAATTTTACGTTAAACTAAAATTCCTGGTTTTGAACTGTGATGGACCAATTGCATGCACAAAAGTAACTTTCTGTGAGGAAATGTTTTGCAGTTAATAAGTTAATCATTGATGAATTTCAGACTTTATAGGATTCAGTTGGAAAGAATGTAAAGCTGGGCACTGTTGCTTTACTGGCCGGGTTTTTAATGTAAATTTATCTTAGAGAAAGGCTATTATTATAACTTTAACTACACTACAGCTGGTTGAGAAAGAAAGCCCATATGTTCATTGCTGTTTCTACTTTAAAATAACAGATGGTGAAGAGTTGCACTGTACTTCAGAAGTCAAAAGGGGAAATCAGAGGGTTTTTATATCTTTTTGACAGAATTACAGGCTCCCTACCAGCACCCCATTTTAAGAAAATGAAAAAGTAAGTGTGACCACTGGCCCTGGGAAGTGCTTAGTTGATGCTTTTCTTTTCTCTCTTCACCCCTCAGTTCAGTTTCAAAGTTGTCCTACTTGTTTGATTTCAAACTTTCATTTTTTGTTCTGTCTATAATGGATAAGCTGCACAGACATAGATAAGAAATTCTCTTCTTCATTTCTAATATATTATAGTGGTCAAAAGTCTCTTCACCACCAGAGCACCTATTAGGTCAAGATTTTTTTAAGAACAAACTTCTAAGTTTGTTGTAGCAGTACATGGAGACGTGAACCAGAGAGAACTGTGAATCTCCATGTGGATGGATATTGAGGAGATCTGAAGAGGTGGTTCCTGTTAGGAAGATCCTAACGACCCTAACAAAGATTTTAATGCCGCACTCTTAGAGTTTTAATGCCCCTGCAGCTGGGCACAGTGTAGGTTTGGATGGAAGTAGTGAGCCCTCCTGCGTGACAGTGAGACACAGAGTAGGATTTCTCAGCAGTATTTTCTCAGTAGGAACACCAGTTGAAGGGATTTGTGCCTCTCTGGTGCCCCTGAAACTCTTCCAGCATGGCTGTAGAAAAAACCTTGTGTAATATCTTCAGCTGCAGAGTGAGGGCCTGGAGTAATCTTGAACACGTGACATGACAGAGAGGCTTGTTTGCTTGTGTATAGATCGCTTCTGGCTGTGGGTAGCACAGATGTTCTTTTAAAAATAATATTCAATGGTATAGTGTAATTTTAAAATAATATTTTGCCACCTGGAGTTGTTAGAAGAAAGGGCAGTAATTTCAGATTTTAAGTTACATATGTTCTGAGGTCCAAACTGTTGGAGAGAGAATTATTAGAAATAAATAAGCAATATATAGAAATCTGCATAATAACATCCGCAGAGAGTGCTACTGAAATGGTTGCTTATTAACCTTTACAGTTCAGTTTTAAAGAGTTTCTATATTGATATATTGTGTGTTAATTTATCAGTTACCAATTCTATGAAAGAACATTTCCTCACAGAAAAAAAGGAAGAGAGAAACCTTTTGGACTTGCCTTAATTACAAACAAACACTTAGGCAATCATGAGATTGAATTTCCTCTCATTGGAGGGCTACAAAATTAATATGGCACTTAAGGATGTAAATGTAGTGAAAACACTTCCAACAGATTTTAATTTACTTTAAGATCCTGTATTCCAGACATGTAGAAAATCAATGCACATTTAAAAATTACTTGGAATACATTGTTTATTGCAGGTTTTAGTCTTTACTATTTGTTTGATCCTCTTATCTACTGTGTGAAAGAAGCAATAGTCAGTGTGGTAAATCCTATTCCTTGCTACAAAGCTACTCGATTTAAAAAAAGAAAAAAAAAATTACTTTTTCAATAGCCGTTTCATTACCCATCCCTTGCCCTGCCTCACTTTCTTCCAGTGTGGCTTACCTATTAGAACCACACTCAAACAAGACCAAACCATGGAAAAGAACTTCATTCTTTTTTCCGAGTTGTTTTACTACACCATGAAATGACTTTATGCTGATTTGGATTCCTGCAGCAATGTCCTAAAGAAATCTTTAAGCAAGCCTCACCTTTTTGTTTTTATTTGTATATGTCTGCAACTAGCTCTGCATGTTTCTTCTATCATTGTGTTTTCTGGTTAATAGAATGAATGAAATGGTGAATGAAAAAAATGGCTGAACAAATGCCTTGGAAAAGGCTATGCAGTACACAGTACTGCTGGAATCACATTTTCACATAAAAATATAGGTGTATTACAGTGAGTGGTAAGTTACTGGTATAGACCTTTTAGTGTTGTTTTTGGTGACTGTGGCCAGATGGTTGGCACTCAAGGGGAGAGTGAAAAAAACCCAAACACAAAAAGACTGCTGAACTGTAATCAGATTGTTAGATGGAGCATAGAGCAGTGACAGTGTTCAGCACTAGAAGTTAGAAGGTGTACCGTGTTTAAATATCTTTAATGTGATGGTTTCTGGCTGGTAACTCTGGGCATCTCGCATACAAGTTGCTTGCACAATAATTCTTTGTCAAAATTATTTTAAAATTTACCTCTCAGTTTTTAGGATGAGTGGAAGTAATGGCTGTTAGGTTTGAGTGAATGTTCAGGACAGCTGACCTTGCATACATTTGTGGTAGCATCCCACTGCAGATCTAAATCACAGGATGTAAAGTGATTTCAGATTTCAGTCTTCTCTCTGAGACAAATTGTTCCGCATTATTCTACAGTGATTTCAGTTTTGATTACATTTCTCATGTTTCCTTATCAATTAGTTCGCTTCTTATCAATGTCATTTGTATCAAAAGGATCTGTGTAGGAAAGAGCTAATAAAAGTGAGTAATAAAGAGATGCTGCAAGTGAGATATTTTGGTACTAATACTAATGTGTAAACAGTATTACTTTCCCCTTTCACTTCTCAGGTGGATCACCTTACTTAGCAACAAAAATAAATGAAGCAAAAGACTTGTTGGAATCCAGTGCCAAAAACTGAAATCCGAAGCCTTGGATCATAGGAGATTCAGCAGATACATTGTGCAATAACTTCATGTCTGCTTGCTCTGCACAGTTTCTTAACATTGATTGTTCATACCTATTGTCATAATTAAAATGTTAAGATTATTTAAAAGCAAATATTTTACAGTTATGTAAAGTTATGTACAGTTATTTCCCTGCAAGGAGCAAGGAGTTGGAATGATCCTTCTCACTTGAGATGTTCTATGATTCTGTCTCATTTTTTGTGTATTTTTACAAAATTATGATCCCTTACAAGCTTTGACAAAGTTCTCTTAACTGTCTGTGCTTTTTTTGGAAGTACTTGTTTCTTTCATTAAATTTTGGATCTTCTGAATTAAAATTCTAAAAACAGTCTTAAATATAGGCTTGTTTCTTCATTAGTAAAGAAACAACCCTATCTTTTAGGGTCACCCTAAAATCTGTGACAGAGTATTGAGTCACAGGAAATACGGCAGACCCCATTTGGCAAGTTTTCAGCACCACCCTGCACTTGAATCCGTTCATTTGTGAAGTAGTAGGGTTTGTTCATGGGTGCAGTTTGAGAGCTGCAACTCAGGACAAAATGAGTGATGGAACTACAGACTGCAGCTTTCACTAGGTGTGTATATGGGGCTTGGAGCTATGAAGGAGGATTCTTGGGTTTGGTTACTTCTTTTGCATATTAAAGGATCTCTGAAATAGTCAAGTAATTATTTAGACATGCTTTTACTTCAAGACACAGAGTATGTTTAATCTCTAGCAGTTGGGGTGAACATGGGGTTTTCTGCAAGGGTTTTCATGGCAGTGGGATTGAAGAAGGTAGGTCTATGTGGCATGGTTTAGATGGGTATTCCAGACTGCTGTTGTCTGAGTCAGCCTGGTCACGTGAGCCTGGTGTAGGACTGGTACAGCAGGGAGCAAACAGGAGCGTACCTGCTTTGCCCATGGCTCCAGGAGCGTTTCCCGGGCTAGTTCTCCAGGAATGCTCACATTTCTGCATTATGCTTTATATCCCAGACCATATATACCTCCCTCCTTACGTAGCATCCTAGCAACCTAGTGCTGGCTTTGGGGAATCCTGCAGTCATGGATCTCAGACTTTGAAGAGAAAAAGTTTTAATTGACAGGTGAGAGAGTAGGTGCTATTTAGAGCACTTGACTTCTGCAGATTTCTACCAGTAAGTTGTCTGCAGATGAATTAAATCTCCTAAGCATAGACAGTCTAGTGCATTCAGTGCAAGACCAAAAAACTTGGAGTGTCCATTTAAACTCTATCATTAGAGTTACAATAAACAGCTTGCTGAAGTGCTACAAATATAAAGTTTAGACACTCCATTTTTTAGGTTATTTAGCCAGAGGTAAGATGGCTAAGAGCAGTTAATATGAGGTTGGATACTTTAATTATTTATTCACCAGAACATGCATTTGTAATTCATCCAGTGGTGGATGTTCAGATTATGTGGATTTTTCCTTGAAAGGAAGAAAAAATATGAATTATTTTTTATCAGGTTCCTCACACTTTGTTACAATTCCCTTTCTTTCATTAAAGGGAGATGAAAAATTTTAAGTTGACCCTAAAAGAAAATAGTAATTCTAAGTACTTTAGAGACTTCATTGCAATTAGAGTGGCAAGACATACGGCACAATTTCACTGGATAAAGCAAAAAAGACTGCTGGGAGAAACCTGCCTGGGAATAGCATCCGCTATACAAGTACTATAGTTGCGTCATATAACTAATGCTCTTATACAAGAGACTTTAATGAGAACAGTTTATTCCTATGCAGTAGCTTTAATTGGTTCTTGTTAAAGGAATAGCCATCAATTAATGCTCATTTAGGATTAGTCATTCCTTTCACTGGTATATCAGTCTGTATTGGCAAAAAACAGAATCATGACAGTTCTCATTTTGGGAGAAGTGAAATGGTGGCGTTCCTAAGTTTCTGAAGTGGAATCTGTAAGGCTCTGAATCGTCGTGGAAAACCAAAATTGATGTGAATTGTAGGTAGCAAAAACATTCTGCTTAATGATTTTGAACTGACTAGCTGTTGTTTTCATATAGCTACCTTTTTTTCCCTGAGTAAAATGAGTTGCAGAGAGCTGTTCTAAAATATCAGTTAAAACAAATGCATTAAAGATGGCTACTTGCTCTGTTCTTAAAAATGAACTTCCCATGTCTTTGTAAGAAGTACAGGGTTTGGGGGTTTTTTTTGTGAGATCCTGTCGCTCATAATTTCCTCCCTGATCTAATTATTTATATCTGATTATTTCGGACAAAACACTTTTTTCTGCCTTTAAGTTATGAGAGAGATTGTCCTTCTTAACAGAAAGAAATAAAACCAAGTTCCAGTTCTGGTTTCTCCATTTTTTTTTTCAAAGCCGACTACTGACCAGTTAACAAATTTGATAAATTAACAAATTAAAAAATTAGAGAGATTAACTGGCTCATCCTATCGCTGGAAAATGCTGGAAAATAAATGAAGCTAATGAGGAGCAGTTGTAAAAGCATCACATATACAAAAGCATATTTTTTCTTGTCTGTTTACTTGCACACCTTGCTTTACCTACTAAGTGATGTTTAGAAGGATGAATATAGGACAGGGAAAGGCAAATAATGGAAATGCTGCTCAGTTTGTTGTTGCTGATAGTCACCATGGCAGGCTGAGGAGTGTCTTTGGAGACTGCCTTGCAGAACTGGATTGATGCTCAACTGGGCTAGGAAGAACGGGATGCTACTATTTTTAAAAGCATAGCCTGGTAATTTAATCTTAAAAATATTCAGCCTCCTGAGACTATTTTCTTTGCTTGTCAAATGCATAAATGTTTTTTGTGTAGGAAAAGTGTGTAGAAGTTGATTTATTCTGGTGCAATTTCTGTCCATCTGTAGTACAAGCAGGCTCATTTTTCATGTGTTGCTTTAATGTTCAGAAAATACTCATTTGTAACTTCTTAGCTTGAGAATTCCCAGGTATTTTTCTACTTGGATGACAACCAGTCCCAGATATCCTCTGTAGCTTTAGAGGTCAGGCAGGACTGAGTGCATTTATATGGCATTGCTGTGGGTGATTCCCAGTTTATTTAATGAAGCAGAGCTTGCTCATCTGCCTGGTTTTCACTCTTAGTCCTTGGGAGTTTTACCTGATATTTCCTTCTTTACCCTTGATACAGCAGAGTTAGGCAAACTTACATACTAGATCTACAAAAAGACCCAGTGGAATCTGCTTATCTGCCTATGCATGAGTGCAACTTGGAAAACTTTTGCTGGCTTAGGATGGGACAGGGATAGAATCGAGACATAAAAAAACAAGGGCACAGTTCACAAAACCATTGCCTGATCTTCTAGGTAGTTTTAAAGGTCAAAATTTGCTCTCCTGTGTGCTTGGATTTTTGCTTCTGTATAGGTGTAAAACGACTTTCTTCTTACGAGGTCTTTGCTCAGTTCTACACTTTTCTCATCCTTAAATCAACAAATTGTGTGCCTGGTGTCTTCAGTTCCCTGAAAAGCCTGATCTGGTATCTGTGGTTGTGGGGTGCCTCATCAGCCTGGCTGTGCAAATCACAATATCTGACCTGCTGCTCAGGTGAGACTGGTGATGAAGCTGGGCTGAGGAGGTGACAGCACTTGCTCTGCTTCCTGCTGCAGCTTGTGCCCTGCTGCAGAGTGTAAGACTCACAAAGCCTGCAAGATTCCTGGGCCTGAGTACTGAGCTCAGGTCAGCTTCAAACTGTGAAACCATGTCTAAACAACTTAAGGAAATTCACCAGCTGAGGTATTACTGACTTCCTTAGGAGCCTCACTTCCCACAGGTTGGTCTTTAGGTGTTGGTCTTTAACTCAGACTCTTCTGTGAGCTTCTCTATGCTAGTCTGACTTTGGCAAGCAGCATGATAGACTGGCACTAAATGGCCGGCTAAACTTTCCAGAACTTTTTAGTTGAATTGTGACAATACGAATGTTTTCCTTGGGTCATAACCAGCAGGGTTTTGTGTGTAGGTTGCAAAGCCATGTTAGTGAATTTGGATCATCACCAGCACAATCTTGGGACTTTTGAACTTTGTCATTTCAGCGATTACTCTCAAGCAACAGGTTGTATGTACATGTATGTATAAGCATGCCCGTGTTTGTACACATACACAGAGCTTTTCAGGATCCTGTGTGGAATTTTGCATCTGTACTGGGGCACACTTCCAAAAAATAAAACTTTTCTTGATTTTTTTTATAAACTAAGTTTTCCAAATCAGATCAAGACAGCAAAAATAATGCCAAAGTAAATTAGATGTGTTAATTTAATTATGTGCATAAATAGGAAGCCTATTAAAAATCAAACAACACACACCGCCCAAGTGTCTCCAATTTTTGCTTTTTATTGAGTTTATTCTCAGTTTTTCTCTGATATGGATACATACAATGTAATTATGAGTCTTCTAAGGAAAGAGTGTTCTTCTGTCATCATCATACTGTGTTTGTAGAAGATCCATGTACCCAATTTTTTTTAAAGGAGGCAAAAATAAAAAATAACAGCTTTGTGGGATGTTGCCCAAAAAAATATTCTTTTTGCGAATGATTAAAATTTAAGCTACATTTAAAATACGCTTTTGTATTTTACTCTGGAGGCATTGAGTAGGAGGGAGGGATTTCTAAATCATTATTTGATGTCTTACTGATTGTTAATGGTCAATGAACCATGGATACTCATGAATACTTGAATTGTCAGCCTAGTTAGCAATACACCTACTTCCTTTATTATTAGGAAATCACAGAACTATACCTAGAATAAGAAATATCATTTTGACAATGGTAACATCATCAGATTAATATTCTTCAGATTTTTCAAGAGGTAGTTATGGAACACAGAGTAATTGCTCTACAGCTTCATGTATTAAAACACGTCTACTGTGCTATTGCAATTTCCTGATTTATATACTGGCTTATACAAGGAGAGGTTAATAAGGTGGATTTTTTTTTTAATAGCAAATATTGTATCTAATAAACTTTAGTTTTAAATAGTGGCAAAGTTCTCCAAAATTATTGTATGATGTAAATGTTGCATCAAACATGGTTCTGTATGCAGTAATTTCTCCTGACTGTTGGATTTGATCTGCGCAACTTGGGTGTTCCTTACATCTGGCAGGTGAGTGAACAGTTTGTGCTGCAAAGAGTAATAGAGGTCCTAAACGCTCCAGTGAGTACAATTTGACTAATACAATGTTAGGAAGAAGTTCTTCACTATGGGGTAGTGAGACACTAGTACAGGTTGAGAGAAGCTGTGGATACCCCATCCGTGGCAGTGTTCCAGGCCAGGTTGGATGGGGCCCTGAGCAACCTTGTCCAGTAGAAGGTGTCCTTGCCCATGGCACAGGGGTTGGACTAGAGGATCTTTAATGTCCCTTCCAACCCAAACCATTCTGTGATTCTATAATATAATGAAAGAAGTGTAAACAAAATTCTAGTGAAGAGCTCAATAGATAAGAAGTTGTTGGCATGACTGGGAGCAGATGGAAGTGGTTAAGGGGCTTACTTTCTAGAAAGCTGGTGTGTCCTGGGTCTTTTCCTGTTCGACAAACTCGTCAGTGACCTGGAGAAGGAGACTGAGCCCTCATCAAGTTTACCAATGATGCTAAATGATGTGAACCACTCTTTACAGTGGAGGGAAGAGCTGACATTCAGGGGGACCTGGAGAGGCTGCAGGAATGGGGTGACGGGAACCCTTCGTGAAATTCCACAAGGATGGGTGCAGAGCCTGGTGCCTGGGAAGGAGGTGCCCCTTGAAGTCCCAGGGGCTGGGGAATGCCAGGCTGGGGAGTGGTTCTGCTGAAAGGGGCCTGGGCCACAGCAAGAATAAGAGCCGGCAGCATGTCCTGGCAGCAGAGAGGGACAGCAGCCTCCCAGCTGTGTGAGCAGGAGCACGGTCACCAGATCGACAGAAACAGCTCTGCTCTTCTCAGCCAACCACACCGAGCTGCAGAATCCAGTCTGGGGACCTCTGAACAGCAAAGACGTTGGGCAACCACAGCAGATCCAGTAAAGGCCACCCCAGTGTTTGGGGGCTGGAGCACTTTGCCCTGTGAGGAGGATCTGTAGGGGTAGACCTCGTTCACTCTGAAGAAGAGAGGGCTGCTGGGGGTTGTCACAGCAGCCCCTCAGCATCATAAGGTCATAAAGAACATGGGTCCAGGCTCTCCACGTCATGCGTGGTAGGTGGTTGAGAACAAAGGAGCACAAGTTGAAAGGGAGGTGCAGGTTGGACATAAATAATACTGTTTCATCCCACAATCCAGCAGTGACACAGATTGCCCAGAGGTTGTGCATTCTTCTTCCTTGGGAGTTTTTCAAGATCCACTGCCTGACCCTGCATGTGGCCTTGCTGTGAGCAGCAGGTAAGACCAAGGACCTCCTGAAGTCCCTCCCAACCTGAATAGTCCTATGCAATGAGACCCATTGGGGAGGACAGATGGCCAAGGTGTAATAACAAAGGAGTCACATCAGGGAAGTATCCTGCAATAGTTCTGTGCTTGGCTTTTGTTTGCTTGCTTTTTATAAAGTCTGAAGTACAGCTGAACTTAGAATCATATTTAAAATAGTATTGAGAGCTGCACAACACAAAATATCAGTATTTTTATACCACTCTGTGTTGATGTCCTGGAGCCAACGCTTCAAGGGACTCTGGGTCCAGTCTTGGTGCTGCTGGTCCAGTCAGTCCTTTGTTCTTAATGCTGTGTGGTGGGAAGCCTTCTGGTCTCACCTGGGCCAAGAACAAGGACATTCTGCCTTGTAAAACTGCCAGTGGCCTGAACAGACAGAAATACCTCCCCAAATCATGAGCGCCTAGTTACCGTGTTCAACAGTGGGCCAGCCCATAATTGTTTAGTGCTTCCCGCACTGGCATCAGTGGGAATTTCTGTGGAACTGCTGCAGGAGACAAGCAGATCAGCTAAGAGAGGCTTAAAGATCTGAGTGCTGAGGTTACTGATAGCAGATCAGGTTTCTTGAATTGAGGACTGCCAGATTCCCAGTTAGGTTTATTTTACTTGCAGCTGGGGAAGAAGTAGTGTGATTCCCATTCAAGATAAAAAAAAGTCCTTTGCAAGCTCTGATTTGTTATGTTTCTTCTGATCCTAATGTATTATTTAACCACCAGTCCACATCACTCTCAACAGCACATAGGTACCCTTTCAGCAGGGGCCCTATATACCTGGCAGAGCAATCTGGGATGTGCCACAAAGCAGCATCTACAACTTCCTTACATGCTCACTTGGAGTCTCCATATATTGTTGTTACACAATTAAATATTTTAATGTTTGGTGAGTCAGCTTCGGTCTTTTCCACCACTCCCATCATTAAGATACAATCCTGCAGATGTTTCCAGGGCTCCTGCCTTCCCTTCCAGCCATCATCTCAGTAACTGTGAAAATGCCCTCACTATCTTTTTCTTCGTGCAACCACTCTAGCTTTAGTCTTCAATAATTCATGACCTTGCAGGAGGTGCACCAAAATGATTTTAGCTACCTCCAACTTTTTTGAAGAGAAGGATAATAAAAATGATTTCACAGTAACTAAAGTAAGTCAGTTCATTGGTGAAAGCACTTAAATATAACTTATTAGCTATTCAGGAGGAAGGTTTTACTAAAGGTACAATGCATTTATGTATTAAAGTGCAGCTCAGCTCTTGAAAAATGACTATGTAAATAAGCACTTGTCACATCTTATTTTTGTTGATTTTTTTTCTTCTCCTTCTAAATTTGTTTTCTGCTGTTAACTCTTGCTGTCATGATTTTAACCATGAAGTAGCTGGATCCTACTCCTAGTGGAGTTAATTGCCTGTGAGTTACACTTACGTGTGCCACTGATGAGCTGCTGTTACAGGCATTCTTACAAGACAGAAGGCACAAGTCAGTGTGACCCATGGCACAATATGACACAGAAACTTTTGGAATATGATGTTTGAGATAAAAAGATCAGGTTGTGGTCCAGTTTTCTAAGTCTGGGGTAAAAAAATTGTAACTGAGAATAGGAGGTAAATCCACAAAATGTTTTAAACTCCTAATTTCCACTAGGCCTGACAGTGTGTCAGTATATCCAATGGGGGATCAAGAGTCACTTTGGCTCCAACAGCATCCATGGGTCATCTAATTTCCCAGTTTCTCCATGTCTGGGCATAGGGGCTATTAGCACTAATAGACTTAAATCTAGCACTGTGCAGAGGCACGACATAGTCCTGGGGACCCAGAGGTCAAATCAAGAAAAAATATAACTGCAATACTTTCCAAAACTGAGGTGAAGAAACAGCTGGGGAGATGTTTCTAGATGACAAGTCTGACTGCAGACATCGTAATTCAAGTTACTCAAATGTTTGGCTCCTTTTATCTGTTTTGGATCTCGCTGTTAGCACCTTGGTACTTGTATACAAAGAATACTTGATAGCATAATCACAAAAGCAATAAACAGCCTTACAAAGACATAGATCTAAGATGACTCCTTCAAGTGGAATCTTACTTTAAGCGTGATTTCAATGTCACGTATCATAATTGCATCTAATATTAGAGACTGACTTAATGCAACACAATGTCAATGACAATATAAAGGCAATCATGAACAGAGAAGATAACTGAAAACTGGGGGGATGGAAGGAAGGATTACACTGCAGTGAAGACTTCTGTAGACATTACAAATCTTTTTCAGCGACATACAGAGGAATTTTTTTCTCTCCTAAACATCTGGACACTTTATTCTTGTTTCCGTTTTGATACTGGAATCTGCCTGGAATCTCTAAATGTGACTTAGGGTTGGGGGCTTTTTCCCCTTCCTCAAACTTGTAATTCTCTCTTTTGCTAAGCACTGAAGTTACATATGTAAAGTTGTTTAGCAAGCTGAATACCAGCTGCTGAGAATTAAATACATATGAAAGGGTTTTCTTCTTCCCCTCAGCAACATATATCCTCCCACGCCCCAAAGGGATATGGTTTAAAAAGTGTGAAGCTAGACTATTTTGGCTCTATCAAAGTCTCAAGACAGAATGAAAATGTCACACATCTTCCTAAATGACTGTGAGTCTCTATCAGATTTTTTGTGGGTGTAGGCAGCAGCAGTGTGACCTGCTTATACCAACTTAACAGCATGTAGCTACGGAAGGCCCTGTGGCTTGCACGTGATTCCCTCTTGCAGTAGTGCTTGTGATGGGGCTGTAACTTCAATGAATTGAAATGATATCTGCTGTACTGCACAGTCTCTGCCTTGCCCTGATGTGAATGTATAGGTGCACAGAGGGGCTGGAGAGGAGCTGCCTTTGGCAGTGACACATCTTAGATCTGTTTATGCCAGGCACACACAAGCATCCTCCATGTACTTCAGGTTTGGCTGGCCTACAGAATCATAGAAGGGAACCATAGACTATCCTGAGTTGGAAGGGACCCACAAGGATCAATGAGTCCAACACTTCTCCCCTTGTCTCCTCACCAGAGGAATGGATTTATTTATGCCTATAGATGTTCAGCTGAAATTCTGTGACAAAACTAGAGATAGCACGTTACACAATCCATATGACCAAAGCAAATGAAAATCTTTTGCAGACGTTAATGCAGCAGCAGGTGAGGGCTTAGGTTCTGAAGCTTGCCTGGGCTTTTTCTACTCATTTAAACAGCTTCCCCCTCCTCCTTCCCCTCCCCCCCAAAAAACCCAAAACAAACTCAAAAAGCAACCAACCCAGAGGTTCAGAAGGCATCAGTTGTATTCCAGTCTTACTGATTTACTGTGAAAGCCAGGTTGCTGGACCTGAAGCTGAGGAAAGCTTTGAAAGTGACCCTATTGGAGTCTAAAAACACCTGAATTATCAGGATCTCCTACAATAGAATGAATTTTCTTTTTTTTCAGTGGGTTGCCATTCTAATAATGCTTTGAATATCCGCAGTGATAACTATTTCTAATTAGTCCTTCCAATTCTGTGAGGAAGGAAGGAAGAAATCCATAATATAAAATGAATTCTAATGAGGGATGAAACTCTCCTCCTAAGAAACAGTGCTCCAAGAGCAGCAGAGATTTGCCCCATGGCCACCTGTCTGACACTTCAGCTTAACACTTGAGAGTTTAAGTGACCCTACAGAATATAAATCAACTTGTGCTGCTTCAGCATTAGCTGCTGAGCAGCTAGTGCATGGGAAAGTTGACCTGTTTACTCAGGTTGGCTTGAAGCTTAGTTGAAAAAGCACCCAGGTTTTGTTGGATTGTGGAGAGTGGAGGTGGGGAGCACTTATAAGTTGGTTCTATATTCTGAAAAGTCCTCTTTCAAAAGCCTGTCCATGGATGACAAGAAAAAGCAGAGTGCTGACATGTCCTTGCTGGCTGGTGAGCTTGTGGTTTGGGATGTCCCTGGGTGCAGATGCTGAACTCATAAGCAGATGACATTACAGCCCTGAAAGTGAGTCAATTCCTACACGCTTATGCTACCAATAGCCTTTAATGAGTATGCAAGCATAGTCTTTTACAACCCAATTTAAAAACTGAAAACATGACAACTCTAAAGCTATTAATATTATACCAATGGCTACACTGTGTTATTCAACCAAAGAAGAAAAGCCATAGCAACTGATGGCTTACACCTTACAGAGGGCTGGAGGTGAGGGGTTAGGGGACATGATACCATTTTCCAAAATGCAGCAAAAAGAATGAACATAAATGCTTTCAAATTTATGAATGACTCAGTGTTTCATTAAAATTTGGAGGGGAAAATGATTTCATAAAAGACAAAGGCACTGTTTAATTAAATAACTCATCCATGCCTGGAAAAGCCACCCTCTGATTCACATTTTCCTCTGCTGTGTCCATCCAGCAGAAGTTGCTAATGATTCTGATAGCAAGTTATTTCAGTCAGTAAAGGTAAACTGAAGAATGCAGGGTTTTTTTTCCAGCGACCTTTGTGCCTGCTTTTGTATCCCTGCTTGCACTTGTGGAAAAGCATGGAACAGGTCTAAATGCTCTTCATATCTGATACTTGGTAGCCTATAGCTATACCAAGGCAGCCTGGTAGAAATGAGGCTGCCTTGCTTTTGTTGCTTTATGAAATACTCCCCTTTTATTTTTAGTTTTTCTGCAACCAGCAAATTGCTAATGCCTCTGACTGGCAGGCAAGATTGCCTGATCCTCATTGCTGCAGTTGTGCTACCACTGCCCAGGGCTGAAGAGAATTTTTAACAGCATGAAAGACAGGCTGAATATGACAAGGCAGTGGATATGAGTTTGGGGGTTTTCTTCCTGAGGATTTTGTTTCAGTTTCTTTCATGTCGTTTATTATTTCTAGGTTTGTGAATAAGTACAAAATAAGTGTTTGTTGTTATTTTGATTTTTCTTTTAAAGAGGAATTATCTTCTTTCTTCTTAGGTGATTGACATGGAGGACTGTGCTTCCAAGGAGGATACCTGTTCAGTTTTCTTTTCTTTAGCAGCCTGTTGGACACCTTTGTGGACATTCAGAAAACTTCTGTTTCCAGTAAAGTGGAGTAGCAACAGCTGCATGTGTCTGCCAATCCTAATAACCCACTCCAAGTTACAAAAAGTGGAACCCAAAAAATTATCAGAGCATTAAAGCCATGGCATTTCCTATATTTCACATCATTTGAATGTGAATAATGAAATCCAGCAGCCATCACTCTTGATGTTTAAAAAGTGTGTATGAGTAGGTAAGCACTTTAAACAAGAAATGCAGTGCCAGCCAAAGTAATCTCTGCCATAATGTCCTCAAATTCCCTGGAGTTATAGTAGGGATTAACTTGCTTCATGATGTTTGAAAACTGGATGAAAAAATGAGTTAAAGCTTTCTACCAGAAATTCCAATCAGCATTGAAGAGTTGAATGAATACTAATAAACATAAATTTAAAAAAAACCCAAACCAAACCTGCTCTTACCTGCTCAAAGGTTTAAATGGATGTTTTTCATCCATTTTTATTCTCTGTGAGTGGCTTTGCTTAGCGAAAGTTTTAGTAGCACAAATAGATTAGAAGAATGAACTTTTGAGCTAGGCTCAAGTGTTAAGAGGAAAGAATTGGTTTTATTCCAAAGTGAACATTTTGCATGAACTGTGCAAATGTGCATAGCCACTGACACAGTGGAAATAGAAGAGGTCTTGTGATTAAACTCAGCTCAAATATTCTGCAGTAACTCCTACAGCAACTATGGAGTAAAAAGAAATATTAGTGAAATAAGTAGGGAGAAAAAAAAAAGGAAATTGCAGACTGTTTGTAAATATACTTTTGAGAGCGGAAATAGAAAGTAATTTGTGCACTTGAATTATTCACTGTGAATTATTCACTGAGATTTGGCCCACTATAATGGTTTAAGAAGAACTGATACACCATTGTAAAATGTATACTCTCATTTGTAACTTATTTCAATCAAAATGCAAGTATTTTGGATTTTTCTAAGTGTGTCATTTCTGAAATCTGTGTCCAGTTGCCTGATACTAAGAGATCAGTGGGAAGCGTTGATGATTAAACTATTTTATGAGTACAATACAGTTCAGCAAAACAGTTGCAACATCTATAAAAACAGTAAGATTTAGTTTCTGGCCTGATGCTGTGATAAAGAAAGTGCAATCTTCTGTATTGTCCATCTCCTACACACTCCTTTTTCATATTCATAATTGAAAAAACTTACTGGGAATTGCTTCAGTATTGTCCTTCTGGGGTTGGGTTTTACCAATCTGCCGAAAATGTCCACTGAAGTGAGTGGTTTCTCTAAAGACTTTTGACCTTTAAGGTGAAATAACCCCATACATAATCTTCAGTGCAAATTTTTATAGCTGCTAAGCAATTTTCCAATGCAGCTGGCCATTTTTATATCTTGAAAAACTAGTAATGTTACAAACAGTTGATTATGGTTTACAATGGCAATAAACCTCTCAGTATTGGTTGTTACCAAAATAAATTGCCATTCTGTTAAATGTTAAATAACAAGTCATAAACTGCTGAAAACAACCAATTTCTTGTGGGTTATTGCCTGAATAAATTTTAGGAGGAAGTGCAGATCATGAAGTTGTGATCAGCAGATCAGGCCTAATGAAATTTTATATATTTTAAAAAGCTGAAGGATCCTCAGAATATGATGCAAACTGTAACACCCATTAAACAACAAAAAAATAAGTCTCCTGGTAGTTTTGGGATTTTTTTTGTGAGACTATTTTTATGTTCTGACACCAGCTCTTGCTATTTCAATTGTTTCTTCAGGTGTTGAAAAACCCAATCAATGCCAACACGCTGAGCCCACCAAGAAGACAGAGAGGAGCCTGTTCAAACACAAAGCACCTACATGAGATGTCTGCACAGAATCAGAGGGGTTAGTATCTGCTTTGGAGTAATTAATAGTGCTCACCTCAAAAGCAAAAATGCCATCAAACATTCATAGCTCAGGTGCCATCTTCCCAACAGTGAGTGACAGAAGACATCTTCACCATAGCAACGAGTGTTATCTCCCAAGAATAACATTAACCTCCCTTGTTACTAGTTTTAAATCCTTGAGTATAAACAGCAGTTGCAAGGCATGTGTGCCTTGACTGTGCATTTTCATTACTTAATATGTACCAGGTGTGTATTAGCTGCAGTAAGACTAAAAAAGACATCACCGGAAGAGGAAGCAAATAAAGGGATGGAAATTCAACCATTAATAATCCAGTCCTGGAAACATGATCAGGTAGAGGTCTCCTGTTCATGCTCATGAAAGTCAGACCTCTCCAAAAAGAAGCCTGGCAGAGAACACTCTTCAGCAACAGCATCCTCCCCCTCGATCCGCAGGTTGATTTCGAATCAGCCAGGGAGAGGTGGGAGAAGACAGCAAAAGCAGGGAGGGAGAGAGGGAGAGAGGGTTATTTCTATTTCTCTCCTTTCCCTTCTGCACCTCCCTTCCTGCACACTTTTTCCTCAGGCAGGGTTGAAATCCAGGAAATTTGAACCAAATATTTTAGCTATTTTAAATTGCTGAATTATGCATTTTTTCAGAATGTCACCAAAGCTTTCTTGAGTAAAGGAGATGAAATTCCCCTTGTAATAGCCCTGTAAGATACAGTGATATCCTGGAAGTGCCATAAAAATGCCATTAAGAGACATTTCATTTTGGCTTCTGGGGCCTCTACACTTATCTATTTTGACTTAAACTCTTTCTTCCATCTCTGCAAGAGAGGAGTGTGACACAGGAGTTGCACAAAATGAGCTCAGATCAGGGAAGACAGATTGTAAATCGAGACTTGCTAGAGCTAAATCATGTTCTCTCTCTTGATCTCTTATCTGATAACTTTTATCCAAAAGGTATTGAGGAAGTTAATTGCAACTGCTAAGATGAATCTTTAGGAAATATCATTCTCCAGGGCCTTCTTTTCCCTGCTCTCCAGAACCCATGTTACATTTTTTTCAAGGCCTCAAATATGAAATGGTTATCTTGTGAATTTTAACATCCTTATCCTTTTCTATGGAACTGTTCAGACGAAGAAGAAAACTGTAGCTTTTTATTTGCGAGGTTTAGGAATCCAGAGAAGCAGGATGTGAGGGGGAAAGGCAGAGGCTTTCTGAATTCAAATGTTTGCTCTACTTGACAAGCTAAAGACGAAGGTAAAAAAGGATGTTTTCTGCTTAGAGACTGTAGTACTATAGACAGTCTTGGATTAGAAACAAGCTGAAATTCCTGTTGTAAACTTCTAATTACCTTGTGTGGCATGACTTCTAGATATACTATCTTGCAAAGATAGTGAAGCTGTGAGTACATGTTAAGACAGCTTTATGCATATAAAAAACAGGTGTTGGTAAAGACTGTGGGAGATCTAGTTACTCTCTGGAAATATGTATCATAAAACTCTTGGTGGCAAAATATTGCAATTTTCTCATTGCCAATAAGTATTTTAATATTCTCAGATCACCAAACTAACAACACAGCCTGTTGTTACTTAATTGACAGAACACAGGCATCAGTAGACATACAAATGTTTGAAGGAGGAGAAAAACATAATCAATATTTGTTGGGAAAGGTCAGGTTATATCGCACTCAAGAGGAGAGCTCTTCCCTCCCAGATAAGTCAGATGGATAGGAAGGACCTCGTCGTCCATGCAATACATTGGTGTGTATGCAAGGAGGTGGGCTAAATAAAATTCATAGGAAGCAGGAGGCCCCGTCTGCTTTGACACCAATGCAAGCACAAACAGCTTTTAACATTTTGCACACTCAAAATCAAGTAAATTACCGTCTTTCTGACAGCTTCAGCAGTGGCATGAAAGCTGGTTGGATACAGCATCTGATTTTGTGTCTTATCTACTTCAAGATCCAAGTGGTTTTATATTTTAATGTATCAAAGAAATGGATAAAAGTCTGGGTACTCTGTCAGACGATGCATAAGGATCTTGAATACTGAGGAATATCTTACAGTTATGGACATACGGAGATGGAAAGACATTCCTAAAACATTTCTGCTATGTGGCACAGACAGAGGGACAGATAATATATTCAAAAGTAGCACTGGATTCAGTGATCTAGGTTTTCCTCCCTCATCTTGACAATGTGCAGTTTGTATATTCACCTCCAATATCCACATAATTTTTGAACTCAGGTTGTATCTGGTGTAGGTACTGATAAGGCATTAAACAGGGTATTGTTTTCACAGCACTGCTGGCATCTACAGTGCTTTTGGACCAGAGCATGTTGCTGTTCATAAGCCAAAGAGGATGGTGAATCCACAAAACCAGACACAGGTAGGGAGGATGCATGGGAAGCAAGGAGGGGTGTGTGGGTGCGTGTGTTAAAAGTAAGCAGGGTGAAGCTAGAGAGAAGACACTTTTCCTAAAGGAGGAAGAAGATTATCTATCCTTTGTTACAGTGTTTTTCTTTTGGTGTTTTTCTTTTTGCTGAGCATAGCAGAGCAGAGATTCATTGTGAAATCTAGCAGAAGAAGTGATCTTGATTTTGTTTGCTCAGTTTCTCAAGAACTCTTCTAAGACTAAGGTTAAAGACCACTAAACAAATGCAAGCTCCTTTTGTTTGGAAATGACTTAATGGCAAATATGTCCAGTGACAGGTTTTTTCTGTTTTATATTTTGCACCGACCCTTTCTTCACGCAAAGCAATCACTACTTGGGTTGTGTGTTTCTTTACAGGCAAGTGCAATCAAGACAAAAACACAAAATCACAGAAAGTGTTTTTTGCATGGTTATATTGTGCTGTATTTCAGGTAGTAGGAAGGGGGGAGCTCTCTGGGAGGAAAGCCCTGGACAGATGTTAACATGATACCATTTTTCTGACCACTGTTTCTCCATGCACTTTGAAGGAGGTAGATGTTAAAAGGTAGACCTGCTGAGCTGAGTGTATTTTCCTCTATTTTTGCATCTAGACAATGAAAGATGGTGACTGTGGCACACAGGACAAGAACTGAAATGTGTACTCAGGACCATTCCCCAATTATTCTCATTTTGTGAAGCCAACAGAAACCTCAGCAATGGCCTTGCTGTGGAAAGGGAGTTTTGAATGGCAGTTTGTTTTATGACTCTTAATTTATCTCTCCTTCAGCTGTTGGTCTCATGACTGACTCCTCCTTCCCTCTCCCACTCACACTGTGTGGCGTCATTCTGCAACAGCTTTCCTTGCATTTCACTGTACGCAGCCTCATAAGTTTTACTGTGAAATGCTTTGGCACATAGGCAGTGAGGAAAAATCTGTGTAAGAAGCCCGATGCCTTAGAAATATTTTGTGTGTTCCTCTGCAGAGGATAGAAAGTGTAAAAACACAGGGGAAGGTATTCTGTGGAAAAAATGTATTACTGTATGTCACATGAACGGTGTTTGAGAGCTACAAATTCCTGCACAAAAAATAATAAAACATAATAAACACCTCTCCTGCTGGCAACCTACATAAGAAGACACAGCTCAGCTTCCACTTGGGTTGAGGCTTGATAAAAAAGGGTCAGGAGAAGGGGAGAAAGAGAGGAACCCTCAGACTCTTCCAAGCAGGTGGCATCCTGCCTTTCTCATTCGCACGCTTGGACAGTGTGTGACATGGGTGTCCCACAGGTATCTCTGCAAACCCTGAGCCCACACTTGAATGATGCAGCAAGTGGTGATGGACATGCACCTGCCTGTCCCTTTCCCAGGCTTTGATTGGAAAAAGGAGATGCAGCTGAGGTTGAAATGAGGCGAGATGATAGGAAAGAAAGTGTGGTGTGGCCAATGGAAGCAGACCTGGGCTGCCTTTGAAGTGCCCTGAATCTCTCAGCTGTTGTGAACACATCTCACTCTCCCTTTGAATGATGGGAAGGGAGGTCAAAAGAGCTCAGTTGGAAACAACTGCCAAGGATAGAAAATTCTTAAAAATTAGCATGCCTTTTGGGAAGGAGGTGGGCAGTGCAATTTTGATGAGAAAGGCTGCTTTCGGTTTGGGCTTAATCATGCAAGGTGCTGAGTGCCTTCAGTCCTCATTCACGTTGATAGGAACCGACTGTCCTCACGCTACCTGGCAGGCATGGCTGCTAGGTAAGTTCTCATTCCCCTCTCCCCCTCAGCCTGTCACTTCACTTCCTAAAGAATGTCTTATTTGATGTCATCTGCAGCACAGGGAATTAATGAGGTTTTCTTTCAGACGCTTCTCATTTATCCACAGAAAATCAGAGGGACAGATGTTTTTCTCTGCTCGAAAGTAAACCTCCAGGAAGATGACAGAAAGGAGCTGGTTGGATGTTTGTAGCATCCCTTTCCCAAACATGCAGAGGGGGCTTGGACCTACTTTGGGTCTGTGAAAAGAAGGGGCAGCCATTTGGTGCTGACTATCCTCATGAGCTGTTGTTCTCCTCTCTCGTTTCAAAGGATTTCTAACCCTCAGGGACCACCTCTGACCACATCATTCCTCAAGAAATGGATGCAAGGCACGCTTAATGACAATGACATCTTAATCGTCTGGTCTTCGAAAAGCGAAAAGGCCAAGACAAGTACTTCTGTTAGCAGGAGCATCATAGTATTTGATAAACATGGACTGCATGCATCTAGTTGAGATGCCTCTGTGCTGAACTGCGCAATTCACAAAATGTAAATGGGGTGCTTATCAGATGGATTATTTTCTGAAAGCACAGGCAAAATTACAGTAATTACTTTTCCTCCTGCTATATTATCTGTATTCCCAAGAAACTTTATAACTTCATGCAGAAAATAAATAAATATTTACTTAAAAGATCAGAATAGCTGAGCAAAGGTTCCGTTCACTTCCCACAAAATCAGCATTTCTCTTGAACAAAAAGCTATTCTTGGAAGCATGAGATTTTCACGGAGGCAGGGAGAAACAGGTACTGTCAGTGAAAAATTTTCCAAGGAGATCACTAGATATTAATCTAGATTTTCAAGAAGCTGTAGTTTCCTGTAATTCCCACTTCTTTGACAAGCCCTTGGGTGACAAATGAGTTTCTACTATTCTTCCTTCAGCAACTGAGTGCTTCAGCCCAGCTTTTTAGATATAACCACCAAGGTTATTGCCTGGGAATAATCAATATTAAGGGCTCACCTTTTTAATGCGAGATAAAGATTAATCTACTTTGTCCTTCCACTTACTCTCCCTTAAGCCACTCATATACATGCATTTGATTATATTTTGTGATTCACAAAGGATAAATCTAAAGGACTGGCTGAAAAAAAAATCATCTGCCATGGTTTGTTCAGCTCATCAAACTGTAGATGATGGTATAATGCTAACACCAACTGGTTCTACAGCATCGTAGAGCTCTGTAGACAAGTAATAAGCAAGCCTTATAACACTCCCCCATCCATCCTAAATGTAAGCATTTTAACCTGGTTTATTTGCTTTTTTGTTCTCACATATGAAAAGCAAAAATTTTCTTGGGCACTTGTATCCTTTGTTACTCTAGCATGATAGTGCCCAGTCTTTTATGGTTTTGTCCTCAAAACCTCCCCATGAGGTAGAAAGTGCTGTTTTGTTATAACTGAGAAACTGAAGTGCAGAAAAGTTAGAAGACTCTTCTCATGGCCACCTGGGAAAGTCAAAAGGGGTCAAGAGCTCAAGCCATGAATTCAGCTGGGACCTTCTCACTTCCTTTCAAGCTTGCATGTAAGAAAAATGGTTCAGAGCTGTTCTCACATCCCTGATCTGGGAATAAAGCAGTGTCCTCATGGGGTACATCTGGATCTAAGACAACCTGTCTGACTGTACACTGAAACAGCCTCAGAATGTTCAGTCTGTTCATCACAGTCTTCACCACAAGCTGCGAGGATGGGAACAAGCAGCTGGGTGGTGCTACACACTTGAGCAAAAAGACCAGGACATCAATCCCTTTAGTGATAGCACCAGGGTCTGACAGCTAACTCCAATTCCTAGGACACTGCCTCAGCCTTCTGAACTAACCTCCTTCCCATAAAATACAGCTAATATGCAGGTGCATTGTAGCTGGCCAGAGATCTTGTAATGTGAGCAACGTTATCCCAAAAACACCCATTTGTTTCTGATTAAGACATCAACACAAAGATTCAACCTCATCCAGCTCAGCCCATGCCCTAAGTGTATGGAGATGATAAGAGAAACGTTGCTGTTCTGTAACACATGCATGCAAATAGTTGGGAAATATCTCAAAAGATATCAAGTAACTAACTGAGCATCATGACTGCACCACTGCATAAACTCCTTGAAAGAGCAGCAAGGGGTGAAAATTGCTGATGGCAATTTCCACAGTAGAGTAATTTAGCTCAGAGGCAAAGAGAGTGGTGAAGGAGAGAGAGAATATATGTCAGTGTGGGAGAGGGTGGATTTGTACAAGAAGGAGTGCATTAGACTATGTGTGAGTGTGGAGGAGGGTTAGAAGTGAGTTTCTCAGAATTAGGGCAAATTCTGCATTCATAGTAGACCTTGCAGAGAAGGTGTATGTGTGCATGTTTATACATATATACAGGTTTGACCTTGGTCATCTCAGCGTCATTAGTGCTTTTTAAGACAATTTTCTGGAATATATTTCCAGTTCTTCCAAGTGTAGGGAAAAAAATCTTGAAGGTGGGATTGAAGGCCAGCTAAAAATGCAAAACTTAGAAGATATACCAGTGATTTGGAAAATACATAAAAGCAACAAGACTCTTTCTTTTTTCAGAAAGTGGAAAGATGGAGATGGGAACATGGCAAGGGGGGACTGTTGCTATAATTGTCTCCTGGAAAGATGCTGGCAGTGTTGATCAAAAGAGGAAATGTAGGGTGGGTGGGCATTCCACCTCCATCTCTGGGCAAAGGAGAACATGTAGGGTCCTGCGCCACTGACAATAAGCAGTAGGAGTTAACTTGCACAGATTCATCCTTCTTCTTTCACCATACCAGTGCCTTTAGGTAGGCAAAAAGAATTACAGCTGTTTGCTGTAATCCAGAGTCATTTGGTGTAGAGAGGAGAACACTAAGAAATCAAAGGTTAAACCAGTGAGAAATTATTTTCTACAGCAATTTAGTAAAAGATGTCTCTTTATTGAGATAGGCACTGTATATCCAAGTTCTTTATGCACATTGCATCTCTCCAAAATGTATGCCAGGAAAACAGAATCAGATGTTTAGGCTCTGGTTCCTACTCATTGCTGGTTTCCCTGGTAATCCACTCTAGCAGTATTCCAGCTTTGAGACTCCTAAGCACAAATTTTTGGGCTCATTTCCAGTCACTTATCTTTCCAGTGGGAACAGTCTATTTCTTACTTCACCCACTTAGGCACAGCAATTTATACTTCTGATTCATGCTGTGGTGGACTGAGGGGAAGATTTTATAGTGGTAATACCAATTGTCCCCTATCCCACAGTAACTTTAAGGTACTTAGCAAAACCTCAGGAGGTGTGGAAATGCATGACAGGTAAATAAATTGTTCATGTAAGTAACAGAATTGTCCCTTACATTTCCCTTAACCCCCAAAAGTCATGTTCACACAGCCAACATTTCTTCTAATTAAGAAAACACCTCATGAGGCAAGGATTTCACCTTGAAAAGACATTTCAAATATATTCTCAGTGGCCATTGATCATAATAAGTCATTGATCTCTTGGTCAGTAGCTAAAAGAGTTTGCTCTGACCACATTAACCTAAGGATGAATCGGAGCGTACATTCAGCTGTCTGTATTTCCTTTTCCCTTGAAGTGATTCAGTGCATCATTGGCTAAGGATAAACAACATTCATTAGAACAGTTTATATGGAATGGCTACATTCCTCACACTTTCCATGCTTAAAAACTCCTAGCACCAGTAGTTCCTATGGCCAGTCCTAGGATCACATAAAGGATTAAGAAAGCCTGTTATTCCTTGATTTTGTCCTTTTGTATTACATCTATAAGGGAAATGGATTACAATCCTGAAATTTGGGCTGTCTGCATGCTGACCTTACAGGGCACAGCCAAATTATTGGAGATGAATGTTTCTCTCAAGATGCTGTTTTCTATTATGTTCTTCTTTAGGAGTGGAAACCATCTGGGATTGACTGTTCAAATGGAACTTGATTTCCGGAAGATTTTCAGCTTTACTGCATGCATGTGTCAATAATTACTTGCAAAGTAAGGGCTGTGGGGATTGTGTTTTACCAAATGATTTCGGTATTTGTGATGGCTTTCCACCTGTTCAAGTTTTGATTGCAAAATCACTCTATGCAGAAAAAATATAAAAAAGTGTCAACATTGAGCAGCTGAGGTAAACATCTCTTGATCTCCCAAAAGCTGCTTAACTGATTTCCACTGTTTAAATGTACTCTTGACTGTGGACTATCACAAACTCTCCAAATGAATTTTTAAATTGGTTCAAAGCATTAGGCCACAATCTCTTTGGAATAATTTCAGTAATAATTTAATGGTAATGAAGTTAAAGATAGCACTCAAAATAACTCCTTTAAGATGCCAAATCATTAATACACACTTGCATAAATTCCACTTCCAAATGAAACCTTTTATGAGATTCTGAAAAGTTTTGCATACTAGAATCCAAATACATTCATGCACAGCTCAGAGTGATACTGTATAAAATAAAAAAAGAGATGGAAAAGTCAGCAAGACCCATAGGCCAAAAGCTACAAGTTCCTCAAAGCAAGTTTTTGGCTATGGATGGAATTAGGTTTTTTCAGTAGACTGGAG
This sequence comes from Corvus cornix cornix, assembly GCF_000738735.6. Lineage (NCBI taxonomy): Eukaryota > Metazoa > Chordata > Aves > Passeriformes > Corvidae > Corvus > Corvus cornix. Next base: position 56,800,412 of record NC_046332.1, on the reverse strand, counting down.
AATTAAGTGAGAATTGTGGGTGTCAGTGTTCACCTTGGCTCTGGCAGGCAGATATGGTCCATGTTAGCCTAAGCTAAATCCCCCACAGATGAACTTGTAAAGAGTCTATAAAGAAGATGGCTGAGTGCTGTCCTACATGTAGTGAGTGGAGTTTGGGGAGCCACTCAGCCGGCTGTATATATGCATACCTCTCCCTAAAACAGACATCTACAACTGGGAAGCTGAATAGCCTTGCAGACTCTCAGCCTAACTTAGTGACTTGCTTTTCCACTGCCTGTAATGGCAACATAAGCACTCTGCTCACACACCAACTTCTGGGAGTGGAAACTAGGGCCTCATCCTTTGCAGAACCTATGTGTCTCTGAGCTGGGTAAGTAGGCAAAGGCTTCTGTTGTGTCTCTATGACTCCCTTCTTGTAGACGTGGATGGGTTTGGACATCACCTGAAAGACGTTGCGGTGTGAGAGAAACTGGATGCTGTGCCGTGCAGTTCCTGTGGCCTGGCTGCTTCTGCACTAGGGAGCACTGGACATTAAGGTTCAGGTCCCCAGATTCTTTTCCAAGGAGGAGGGAACATGCAGACCTGCAAGCCTCCAGCCTTTGTCTCAAGGCTCTCTGTGTTTCTGTTGCAGTTCGGTTTAGGCAGGACAAGCTGCTCAGTACACATTGCTGAGCTGGACCGATGGGCATTCCATGGAGTAGCTCCAACTCAGTCCTTCAGAAGAGAGCTGAGCACTTTGGAGAGCACTGTGTCATGAAGATAGTTCTGAGTTGCTCTGTGGCCCTGGGAAGGGCTTTGTGAGTTTCTTCCATGGTTCTCTCAGCCCACTCTTTAATTTTCATTGCTGAACAGAGAAATTGGCTTCTCTATTGGTGGCAGTGGAGAAGAATACCAGCTTCTGTGGAACATAAGGTCTGACCCTCAAATGTGAATGTACTGGATCCTTACAGAGGTGTTTGTTTTCAATTGATTGTATATTGGTACTTTGAAAAGGAAACATTCCAAACATATCTTGTATAGGGTCATTAAACAACTATTTTAGAAATTTCTTTTAAGATGCATTTGCAGAGTAGATAGATAGATAGATAGATAGGTAGGTAGTTTTTTTCCCTGTCTGGGATTAGAAGCAGTATAAAAAGTTATGTAATGTTTAAAATACCATCATGTTCTCCTAGCTGGTGATAAATAGCAATTTTCATGTTAGGGAAATTCTCCTCTATTAATCTGATCAACTTGTTTTGTTTTTTTTTTAAGTTTATCCCTTTAGAAACATTCTTATAGCCCCTTGGACATAATGTTTTTGTTTTCCTCCTCAGAGATCCTGAGATGATATTGAGTTGCTTGGGAAATTAGATTTGTCAGCTTTATTCCTGCTTGCTGTCTACATTAATTTTATAATTAAAACCCAAAGATGTGTGTCTAATATGTATGAATTTACAAAAAGCAGAAAGAGGAAGAAGTGTGCTTAAGCCCATACAAAAGAAGTAGTTTGACACATGTCAGTGTTACGTTTCAGTGCAAGAAAGGAAATATTTTTCTGGCAGAGAGCTCAGAGAACATGTAGGCAAACCAAGCAAAAACTCATGAATCTGAAAATTAGTCTGTGAAGTGTTTGTAGTCACAGTCAGGTTTTGATAAAACATTCAAATACAAATTATTGGATTGCAGATTTGGTATGCACTACCAGTTTTCCTCATTTATACACAGATTATATAAGTTGCATTTTGTATGTAAGTCTGGCATAGAGAAGGAGAAAAAAGTTGATTCAGGGACCTCCCTCCTACCCACATCCTCTCAACTTCATTTTCCCCTGATTCTGATCCTTCAATAAATCTTAAGCAAGGGGAAACACACATTTCCTCATCCTCTCCTCTGTTCTGTGGCAATGTTCTAATGCTTGGCATTGTTATTCACCACATACATTATAGTAAACTATTTACTTTGTCTGCAGCACCACAACCTTTGTGTGATTTGCCTCCTTTGGAGATGATGTAAGTCACTGCCTGTGTCAGCAGTGGCAGTGTTCTCTGCTGACTGGTACCTTCTAGGAGTGGTGTTGCTTTTGAGGGTAGCGACACCAAGGAGGCACTCTTCAGATTTAGGAGCATCCCAGGAAACAGCAATCACAGTCTCTACCACTGAAAACCCTCCTCAAGTGGCAGCATTTACCAGCTGTTTCCTTGTTTCACTGAAATCAGAAGGCTGGTAGGAGGCTGTGCTCTAGCATTTCCAGTGAGCCACAGCTGAACATGGGTTCATAAATTCAGCACCCTGTTAACGAGGTGGCAGAACAGGACTGTGGATGTGACTGAGCACCATATCTGTCTGCTTGAGAGCCTAAACTCGGATGAGATAAAGTCACTGCCACAAACATGCTCCATCTCTATATGTTTTGAGTAAAGTCATCACTGGCTGGATGTTGTAACCCTTGGTTTTGCAGCAGCTACCTGCAGTGAAGACCAAGTGCACTTTCCCCATGCTTGAACTTCCTCCTCAGCTGACTGCAGTCTCACATCTCTTGTCATGATGCCTGAAAAACAGTGTCCCCAGTGAAAGGTGGAAGCTGGTTCTTGTTTACCAGCATGACTGGGCTGAGAAAGCAAGGTCCAGTCCTGTTTACACGGGACCTGCTGGCTGAAGGCTGGATTCTGCCCCTACCTGCCAAATGTCAGACGGAGGCTTTGAAGCTGCTTTTCCAGTCACATGGACAAGCCTTGAGTTATGTTTGCTCTCCTGAATTTAGATGCTGTAGGAGTAGTGTCAGTTCCTGAAGCTAGGTACTGGTAATCCATGTGTAGTGTCATTAGACACTACAGTTTGGACTTCTTGTTTCTCATATTTGAGTGAAAATTTAAGTAAGTGGTAGCTTTTGGTCCATCAGGGTAAAATTACTCTGAGTACGCAGCCTTTCATCTTTCAAGGCTAATTAGTATTATCCATTTGTATATATCTTTATGGGTTCTCAGTTGCAATTGCTCATTCCTTTCTTCTTTGTAAACTGGACAGATTGCCATTTACATGTAGACTTTTTCCCTATATATGAGATTGCTGATAGATGTATTTTATTATGTGGCCTGGTAGACATTTTTCCTTTGTAATTCACCTTTACCTATATGACTTGCAGTAAAATAACAGAAATCACATAATGAACAAACTAAAAGACCTGATGCACTGAGGAAACAAGAAGCCATCGTCCACTTGAATGGTCTGGAGGCTTCACAGACATGTACACAAACCCACACCAATCTGTGGACAGGATAAGAAGGGATAAATGCTGGATTAAGAAGATCTGAAGAAAGGTCTCCTTAGAATCCCAAGAAGAATGTCCTACCCCGCCATGTGCTACACTTCAAGGCCTGTGTTTCTTGCGTTTCCTTATGTTACTCAGAATGTGAGTGACTCTCAGACTTTGAATTCAGAGGCCCATGGTTCTCAATCAATTCTACACAAAGGACTGTGTGAAACCCCAGAGTTAAGAGTGCTGAGAAGCGAGGTGTGCAGGTGTGCACCTACAGCTGCAGGAGTGGATCAGTCTGGCAGGTGCCCTCAGAACACGTTGGATGGATACAGCCTTTGCAGGAAGTGATGGCAACTGGAACAGTGGGACATCTTGCCTATCCAACAGCTCAGCAGATAAAGTGCTCACCTGGACAAGGAATAATTCTGCTCTGCACTCTGGGCCATAGCATGAAGTGGTGAGTGCCTCTATGACAGGATATTCTGCAAAGTTAGTTGAGTGGCTAACATCTCTCACATCTCTGGCTCTATGTCCACATTCAAGTGAAAATCTTGGTATTGATGGCTTTTAAAAGCAAATTCTTGGTAGAAAACTTGCATTTTGTGGCTGGGTTTTGGAATGTTGCTGAGTAGCTTTAATATTGGATTTGGTCACAGATTCCCTTTCTCTCTGTTTGCTTGGTAACAGCTCTCAGACACCCAGTAGTTCAAAAAGCAAAGGTCTTTGCCCAAGCCTGTGTGTTGCCATGTAATATAACTGTGATTTGTGAGAACTTTTTAGCAGTGAGTTATACTCTGTCGTGGCACAAAGTGGTGATTTCTCAACATCTCTACTGGGAGAAGGGCCTTGGTACTCATGCATAGCTTTAAACTTGTGCACCTCCTGCCTAGCTGCAAAACTGCGACTTTGTGCATCCAGAGCTGTTTTCTTTGTTACTTAGCTCTTGAGGTATGCTGTTACACTGGGTTCTTGTGGCATTTTGTGTTGCTTTTTTTGCCAGCCTAAGCATTCTTACTCAGTTTGTTTCACAATGCATCAAATAGAGAGAGTTAATGAAAACCTTACTTTAGATTAGTTACACAGAAGAACAGTAGCATTGATTGTGGGATTGACCACAAGGGACCTTTTTATAACCTGCCCAAAGCCTTGAATTCCTCACGACTTAATATCTGGATCACCTTTTGCTTTCTTCTGAACATGGTTGCATGCATGGATTGGGGAACATGAATAGGTGTGGGCCAAAAGGGTCTGGGAGATGAAACCTTATTCTGGTTATTTCTGGAAATGTTTTTGCTGCCACTTCTCCTTTGGAAATTGCAAATAAAGTAACTTCAGGGCTTGTAGCAAATTTAAGAAAAAGTTGTCCAGGTTCTGTCTCCAATTAGGATCCACCTGCTATTGCTGCAGATCATCCATAGTTTCCTGTTGATGATACTGCTTGTTAACTGCCTGAAAAAAGGCTTGAACTACTTCTAAATTAACTTTCCAGAAGAAGAAACCATGTAGAAAGAAGAAGTCCAGAAGAAGATAGCCAACTATCATATTGCTTGACCTGGGAGCAGTAAGTAGAGTGGATTGAGCTGGGCAGAGGCTGTACAATCACAGCTGTGATGTCTTCTGTGGCCAAGTTAGCATGTTCACTGCTTGTGGGGATATGCACTGTGTGACAGCCACATCTCTAGCTGGCCTTTGATTAGGCCTCTTTCCCCAGATCCATCCAGATCACCCTCTGATGTCTTTCTCAATGCTGTGTATGACAGAAATCTCAGCATTCTTGAAAGAAAGACAAAAATTTAAGGTCTCAGTCCTAAACATTTCCTGATTGCATGACCAGTGTACACCATTGAACTTCTGACCAGCTGCCCAGGATTTATTACTGTGAATAAAATTCTCTGCACTGCAGAAAAGCAAAAGTTCTGTGTTGCATAAATGACTGCCCAGTTCCATTTCACCTTGGCACACACTTTCATACTTTTCTTTGCACATTTGAACTGCACAGACCACAAAAATCAAACAAAGGTTGCAAATCCCACATTATTCCTGCTCTTGACTGTAAACCTTTGAAAGTAGGGATTTCAGCCTCCACACTGAAATCTCTTCAAAGGGGAAGAGTAATAAAGCACTCATAAAAGAGTACTTTTTTTTCATTGCTTCTTCATTTCCCCATACTAACCTTTGTTTTAAGAGCATCTCATGGCTATAAACTGTGAAGGGTTTTCTTTGGACTTAAAAAACCCATCTCAAAACATTCTGTGTAAATATAACATGAGCTCTTCTCTGTCTTTTCCAATAGGATGGACCTCTTTGCCAGCTATGTACTTACAAATCTTCAATCACTGTGAAGATTGAGGGAGAAGAATGGGGTCACCATGGTATATTTGTGCTTCAAGAAAGGCTGCCTTCCCCTCCTCTGTCATTGGATAATTTCCTTAAAACAGTAGTTTATCCATTTTACTGATCAGAGATTCTAATCCAGCCCTGAAACTAAAGTTTTAACTAGCAGAAGTTCTGTGAACTCAAATCAGGGTCAAATGTGCATTCTGCAGATGTCCTCTTCCTCTGCAGTTTGAACAGATGAAGCAAGGACTTCATAGGGATGGAAATGAAATGGCAGATGATTTCTGTAGACCTCTGCTGGGACAATATTAGATGCCTTCCCTGTCCTGCCCTGTGGACAAATAGAACACCTGTTTCCAGAGCTGTCAATCAAGAACTTCTCAGGGTAGGAAATGTTTTTTAGAAAACTTGGGCTGTTGAGACACCATATGGCTTCTTTCTCTGTCAGTATGTTTTATTGCTCAAAACCGGCTTCCAGTATCACCCTGCAAAGCATCTCCTGCCTTGCAATTCTTTATTAGACAAATCAGCCTTGAACAGGTGGCATGATGTTTATCCATGGCTGTTCTTCTCAAGATGAAAGTGTATTTTCCACCCTGATGAGACTTTAGCTTTTTTTGTCTCCATCTAACCAGGATGACAAGTTCAACCAAGGTGACAACCAGTCAAAGTGGAGGGGTAGAAATGACACCGTGAAATGGGTTCTGATTACCTGGCAAATACTTGCTTTCCATGAGTAATATATATTCTCATTAGCCTTCAAGGAGAAGGAAAATATTTTTGCTAACATCACCAGCAACCAGTGAACTGTAGAGCCGGAGATGCAGATTTTTCTTGCAGGGAGGGGCTCCTCTGCAATTGAAAGTTAGTGTTATCTGAGCTTATTTTTGGCATAAAGACAGCTGCAGAGTAATTTTGGATGGTTCCTCTTTAGGGAGTCCCAGTCCCCACACCTGAGCCAGCTGACTCCATGGGCAGAACCAGCAAAGGAAATGTACAAACTCTTATAAATTCAATACCACCATAGTTTACAATTATTTTTACTATGAAATTTTATCTCTTCTTCTTCCCTGTTCCCCCTCTTAGTTTATAACAGGCTTCTGGGATGTCCTGGGATTTGCGTGGGTTTTTTTGATGGAACGCCAGGTTCTAACAAAATCCCTCCAGTCTCTATTTTTAATCCTATTTTATGGTCTTCTGTTGCTTCACTCCCATTTCCTCTCACAAGCGTACCATGTCTTCCCCCTGTGAAATGCAAGTCAGCTTTTAACGTCAGCAACCAGATCTGCAGAGTGTACAAGTTTTCCAGCCTCCTCCCCACACACAACCAGGCTAATCAGCTGTATTCAGTAAGGAGCAGTGATAAAAACAGAAATGCACCAGAGGGTTAATTTTTAAACACAACCACTCTAATATGGGACCTGGTCTTTCTGTGGAAAGTTTAAAAAAAAAAGAGAGAGAGAAAACTCGCCTAGTTAAGTGTATATTACTATTATACTGAGCAATTTCAGAGCAACTACTTGAGAATGAATCTTTTTCTGGCCTTAAGTCCTGGAGCAGCCCTTTAAATTCATAGCCAATCTTCTTCCAAATTAACAGGTCTTTGCAGACAAGCACTCAGCTAACTTATTCTAAAATTCTAAAATAGACAAACCAGTGTCAAGCCAATGCCCAAGGGCCTAACACAGCCAGCTTTTCACATTAAAGGCATTATGCCTCGTCTGCATCAGACTTTTAAAATGTATCAGCTAATATGTGCTAATGACACGCATTTAAACCCTAGTCTAGACAAAGCCTGTGCGATTGCCCTCTGAATGCTTGATTCGATCAGCGATCAGCGAACACCCTGACAGCAGATCTGATTACCCCATTTTAATCATGAAAGGCTATAAACATCCTAGAATTATCCAAACCTACCCCACAGCAAAGAACAGGGCTGTGCATGGGATCTAAGCCTCAAAATATCCTCGTGGGGTGAGACCTTTGGCCTTGCACAAGCAAGCCTGTCAGTGGGGATAAAAAAAAGCCAGGCTTTAGCAGACAGAAGCATATCTATGCAGAGGAATCTGTTACACCAGGATGAAGAAAATGACCCAACAGGGATTCAGTTGGGTTACTGCTTTGACCTTGGTGATCACCTTATAATCTGATAGGAATAGGAGGCAAAGAGTTGAACTGGAGCAGAGATGTGGCTGCATGTCTGTATGCTGTAAACTGATCAGTTTAATTCAAGTAACAGTTTTTCGCCACACATTTTAAAGCAAGTTTTGAAAAATTGGAAAGGATATTAAAAAAAAAGGATGCAATGATTTGAGGAAGATAAGATAAATGCTTTATAGCAAAACACTTAAAAACTCAATCTGTTTAGCTTGTGAGAAAGAATACTGAGAAGTAAATAGACTACAGTATATAAATATCTTCATGGGAGAAAATATGCAATACCAAAGGATTATTTAATCTTGCAGAGAAAAGCAAAACTGGCTAGAAGAATCTAGAAAAAATGAAGTTAGGAAGTTAGGACCCAATCTTGAAAACACTAATCTCTACTAAGAAACTATCAAGCAAAAAAATATCTTTTTCATCAGCTGATAACCTTGATTATGGCTGGGTGCTTTTAAGGGAGGTGTATTTTAATCCACCATATGCTATTGGGATCACTACAGAATTAACAGTGACATGGCTAAGATACGAGCAGTCCAAGTCAGTGGGTTTTTTTTAGGCTTCAATGTTATGTGTATAAAAGTACATAAATTGGCAAGAAGTACTTACCAGCCAGAAGTCTGAGCAATGTTTGTAATATGTCTGTGGTAGGATTGCAGGAATGCTGTCTGCTAGGTTTAAAGAAATATATGCTTTTTCCTCTTGCTGCCCCACAAATATCCCTGTTGAAAGGGTGTCTGACATTGGAGTCAGCCTATTAAATCTGCACAGGCACAATGTTACCCAGTGTGAGGAAAAACACTTGATCAAAGGTACTCCTGAGCATATCTATTTGATTTTGCTTACAAATTACGATTTCCATGAATTCAGTGTAATGGGTTTATATAGTCAGAGGATCTGTACCTTGTAAGCATAATTTCCTGATTTGGCTGCTTTTTCAGTTGACTTACTTATTCTTGAAACATTCTGTTTTAGCTCAGTAAATACATAGTCACTTTTTGCAGTCCAAGCAATCACACACAGAACCAGAAAGAATTTGATTCTGTTTCTACTTTCTTTTTTGAGGGAAAATTTAGGGTAAAAGAGCTGCAGAGCAGGATAACCTGATTGACAAGTCAAGGGACAACTTGTACACTTTCACAAAAAGAAAAAAAAATCATAAAAGCTTCACACTTTAAATGCTGAACACTGAGATGCATTTGTTAAGTGGATGAAATTGACATCAGTTCTTTATCAGACCTGGCTACTTACTGGTGCCAGAAACACAAAAAGAATATCCAAAGTCAAGTCTTTCTCTTCCCTCCTTCTCTCCCCAAACCTCCTTCCCCAAATGAACTCACATCAACCCAGAATATTTTTGTCATACACTGACTGTCAAAGCCATTCGGATTTTAAATAAAACAATGGTTGCAAGACCAGAGTTTTTACTTAAACAAACCACCCAGAATGCTCTTACAACCAATTTTCTAGCTTTAGATTCCACAGTATTTGCTGCACATCATGTGTAGTTAAATGTAGCATAGCTTGATACAGGATTCTCTCTAAATCTCAGTATAGCTGTTTCTTAAGTGAATGTGATTCTCTGGCAGTCCTGAACATGCAAGTTTTGCCCTAAACACACACACTTCAATAAACAGTTCACTCCACTATGTAGGAGGAGATATTAAGAATTTCCTTTTCAGTGATGGGGATAATGTAGTCTTCATCAAACAAGATCAAACATAAAACATCTCTTGTGGACATAAAATGCAGTTTAACCGAGAGGTTATATTTAGCTCCCTGGAATGTGCAGGGTGAAATGCACATTTGTCCAAGAGGTTTTGCAGAGTGTATCTCTTAATCCTTCAAGTGGGAATCAGATACAGTGCAGTAAGAGGCTGGCCTCTCTAAGGTGATGGAAGTCACCCCTGCCATCAGTCCAAGACAGTTCAAAGCTGAGGATGATCTGAAAAGCTCTCCTGGGAGAACAGGAGTTCAGATCAACCTAACTTACAACTCCCTGCAAAATGCCCTCAGCATGTCGGGGCAGTTAGAAACCAGATCTTCTCCTGCTCCACTAGTCCCTATTTGAGAAGAGGGGACACTGCTATAACTTCCTTCCATAACTTGCAGTTGCATGCCAGGCTGTGGCTCAGTCTTATCTCTTGAGCTCATGGTTAGCCTCTTTGGCCTTTCCTTGTTTTTTTCCCCACTACCGTTAAGATCCTGCTAACTGTGACTGGCTTTGAGTCTTTGCCAAATGTGCATCTTCCTTCAACCTGACTCAGCTTCAGGAACTTGCTTTAGGTCTTGTGGGGACCTATGAGGGTCATCTAATTCAATTGCCTAACCACTTCAGAGCTGACCAAAAGTTAAATCCTGTAATTAAAGGCATTGTGCAAATGCCCTTAAACACTGACAGCCATGGGGCATTGATCACCTCTCTGGAAACCCATTCCAGTGTTTGACCACCATCTCAGTAAAGAAATGCTCCCTAATGTCCAGTCTAGGTGTCTTTTGAAGGTGGCTTTCTTGTTATTAATCTCATTGTATTAACTGCAGAACTCCCAGCTGGATACCCTGAGAGTCATTATAGGGACATTTCAGCGCCTAAAATGAGGGAGCTCAACATTTTAATCCAGTTTCCCCCAAATCACACAAAGTTAAAGCTAGTACTTGGTCCCAACCTGATATTCATTGAGGATCTCCCCGAGTTTCAAGTTCTCAACTGATGTATTACAATATACAGGATGCCTACATGCTATTCATACTCAAAGTTTAGATCTTCTTTGGCAGTATCTAAAATCCAGTGAAAGAGGTTCCCCTTCAGCTGCTACTGTACAAGGACTAAAAGGGTACCCTTCTAAAGCTCTGATGGTCTAGACAGACATGAAAAACCCATGAAGAAAAAAAAGAAGAAAAAATACATGCAAAGCAAATGCAGTGATTAGGTTACAAGGTTCTGTCAAAAAAGAGAATGTTTTCTGACTATCTGGATTTGAAGTAGTTTTGTGACAGAGACAATGATCTAAAGGGGAAAAAAAGGAGGACACAAGGAAAGGAAGGACAGAATATAATGAGTAAGTATGGCATGGAGTAAGACAAGGTGAAAGTTTTCTCACATCTCTTTTCCCTAGCTGAAGTGGCATCCATACACATTTATGTTACAGTACTTAAATACAAGCTGTCAGAACTAACACATTTTTGCCAGAATTATTCATGAAACTGTATGATCTCAAGAGAGGAAAGAGTTGTTACTTGGATTAAACTAGTTAATTTTCATTAACATAACTGGCATATAATTACTAGTTTCACCGGAGTAATTTATCACAGGCTCTATAGCAACCATAATCAAGATGTACTTTATTTTTTTAAATTTTGTGTGTACTGCCTGAAAGCATAATTTTCTCCCATAATAGACCTGTTGAACCTCTTTTCTCCCATAGTAGACCTTCTTTTCCCCTTTTGTACACAATTAGCATTTCATTTAATATTTCTATATTCCAGGTAGATGCTAGAAGAGAAATAGGTCCTAAAGTGCCAATCACCAAAAGCCATGTTGGAGAGTTCCTTCGCTACTAAATGCATTTGACACTAATTGCTGTTTATTGAAGAACCTGAGTGAAACATCACTCTGACATGTATCTGAATTCTCCCTGCATCTGTTTGAATTTTCCGTATTTCCCACTGTTGGTGCTCCACTTCATAGGACCAGCTCTCTCATGACTGGTTCCTCTGCCTGCACAGGGGTGTGGCTCCAAGGCGGCTGCTGTTTCTTACCCACAGCAGTTCTTACCCAACACAACAATGAAAATGAGAAATTTGAAGGTGTTAGTTTTTCACCTGTCCGCTTGTTGAAAAAAAAAAAAATCAAAGGTCCATGCTGGTACTTCCTCTACCAATATTTTAAATTATTTTAATCTTAGCTAATATTGCAAGCTTTTTTGGTTTAAAATTCATTTAACCAAGTTATCTGCAATGGATAGTTCAGGTAGGGGAAAGATAAGTTCCAGGATACTCTTGCTGGATTGATTAAAATTCAAAAATGTCAGAAGAAAAACTTATACAAACAATATGGTAGAAGTCATATTTATTGATAAAAATTAATATATCTGCTATAAAATTTGTAACAGTAATGCAACTGAATATTTATTTTGATGCATAAACCTGAATGTTACATACCAAATACAATACAGTAACACTGGTTTCCTCCTTATTTACACGTTTATGAAAATTGATATGCAATCCATGTTAAAAGAACTTGTAATGGAGAATAGTTACATTAGAAAAATAATATTCTTGATAAAGCATTCTTGAGGACTCCAATCACATTTTCAGGCCTCTTTCAATAAGGCAAAAATCCCTGGTACAGCATATAACTTAATTTACAAAATACAATAACTTCAGACACATCTTCAAGTTTTCTTTTGGTATGCTTTTCCTCACTGTAAAATTACTCAATTCTCTTACTAAACAGAAAGAACTTTCTATAACAAAACTTAATGAGTTCTACTACATATTACATATAAATTGCTGTAGCTTAGCGACCATAACTGGGCAATCTTTCTCCTTAACTGTTTGCTCAATGAGCTTTTCTTAGATGTAGGACATGTAGTATTTTGAAATCATTATGACTGTGGTATCTTTCTTCAGTTTTCATAGGAAACAATCTGTCACATTTTGAAACTTTTTTTTTAAATTTTATTTTATTTTAGGAACTGGTGCACAACTACATTTCCACTCACAAGAGAACGTCACAAATGTAACTAAAATTAGGCTTGGATAACTTTGAAAACATACTACTATGTGCCCAAACCCAAATTTCTTACTTTAATACTTTATAACCCTGCCATGCTCTAGAAATTCTTCTTCTGCATAGCTTCATTACTAGTCACAGTCAGATAGTTTTAATTCCTTCAAAGGCACAAAACTTCCACCTCTTTTCCAGTGTTGCTCCTACACCAGTGAATTCTTGTTTAAACATGCGTGGCAGTCTCATCAAAAGCATTTCTATTTCATTTGCAGAGATCTGAGAAAGAAACAAAGGTAAAATTAAAGTGAGAAAGCTGCCCTGTAGCTTGTAAAGAGGAAACATTAAGAACAGATATAATAGGGGTGTGGGGGAGAGGAATCCAGGCCATATGAAAACTGCCAACCATTATTATTTTTTTTTAACCTTAGCCTGACATGACTTTCCAGACTCCAAAGCAAGTGCAGATTCCTTGCAGGAATGATTTTGCTCTTGTAGGTGGCATCCCACTGTAAAGCAATGACAACTGCCATGCTGGGGCTGTGGCCACAGTGTGGTATGAAGTCCATCTAAAAACTACAGTCACGGGTGTTCTTGTGAGGAGGAGGAAGCAGATGGGACCTTATTCTTCTTCTCAGCCTACAAGCTCTTGAGTTCTTCTCCCAGCTCCATCAGTTTTTCTTTTTCAAAAAAACTTTATCAGCTCCCTTTTGTTATTGAAGGCTGACTATCCATGGAGCCATCTTCAGTCTTACCCAGTTCAGCAGCCCCAGCTAACTAAGCAGTAAAGCTCCCAATTCTGCATTGGTCAGGATGTTTTTATCACTTTGAAACCTTAATGACTGGTCACCTTCCTAATGGGCAAGAGGCTCTCATTACAGGAAACACTTTCACAAAGGCAGCCTTCCTGGTATAATCAGTGGGGAAGTCAAGAAATGAACACTCATGGAATATGAGCCATTTTATCTGACTGCTTCTAAAGTGGTAGTCATGAAAGGAACAGCAAAGAAATCTATGGGTACTGCCTGTTATCCACAGGTATCTCCATGGCTTGAAAGGCTTCTCTGGAAATAATGATATTTCTGTTTATTTATATTAGTAGAAACCTTCTATGGTGAAAACTTCTTTTTAAAACATTATGTAAACATAAAATGTGCTAATTATACCTCGGTACACCCAAGGGGGGTGAGAAAGTATCTATTGCCTCTTATTTTTCTGTTGAGGTTAGTGCAGCAGAAAGATTAAATGATTTGTTAAAGGTGGCACCAAAACTCACTGCTGGAGGCAGCCTCAGAGTGATCCAAACCATCTCTCAAGTACTCACATGGCAGCAGTGGGTGTCTGGTTACTTTTGTGCGATGTATCTGAGCTCTATACAGAGCCCTCAGCCCACACGGGTATGCTGACCTTATCATTCCTGCTCAGGCGAGGAATGACAGGCTAACCACAGAAAGTAATTGAAATTCATCTCTGAGATTGCATCTCTGGATCACGCTATTAAAAAGTAATTTGTTTCTACAAGCAGTTTCTTCCAAAATAAACCAACGAGGTCAAATTTTGCAGCCTGTGTTTATTATGCAGTAGGTAGGTCTGGTGGTAGCTGCAGAGATGGAGACAGTGCTCCTTCCTCGAGGGCTCTGTTTGCAACTCAAGAGCTTGACCCTGGCAGCCTCGCAGAAGTCAACATGTTACTCATGTGAGCAAAAACTCAAGGACAGAGCCCACAGTCATGCACAAGAAGGGACCACAGCAGTGCAGAGGGAGAATGTCGAAGAACTCACTGGGCAGAAGCAATGAGCAAGAGGGCTGGAGCCCAGGGAGTCTGTATTTTGGATGATTGCTCTTACCACTCAAGAGATACAGAGCTGGAGAGGTCATCCAAGGGAAAAAGCAGTTGAAACTAAGCCAAATGCTGTGTTAAGGAAGGACTTGAAAGATAACTGAGGAGATTGGGCATCATCTTATCCTGGGTGATGCAGGACAAGATGAAGGAAAGCGCACATGTGGCAGGGGCATAGAGAAGCAGAAGAAGAATGTCTGGAGGTGTGAAGCTCTGGATTCATCAGGTCTTGATAAAACCAGACATTTTAAAAATAATTGAAATTCACCAATTTCTCACCTCTTTCTGCCATCCTCATGCCCAACTCCCCTTTCATGGTGGGTGGCAGTGGGCTGTAAAGCATTAGCAAACCTGAGTTGCCATGGCCAGAAGGCAGTACCTAACAAATTCATCATCCCTCCTCACTTATCACTGCAGCCTATCTTAATTCCAGTGAACTTCTAGTTCAGGATCTCCTCTGCTTTTAGCTCTACTTTTTCATAGAAACAGAGGAAGGATCCAGGATCCTCCAGGAGCATGAAGCAGCCCCTCAAAGCAGTGGGAAGCTGATCTTAGCTATAGGCTGAGGGGGCTGTTCAGGAACAAAATATCACCAGGATCAAAGGAGTTGTGATGCAAGATCTGGGAAAGCACCATCATCCAAGTATTGGCAGACATGGGACAGAGCTGTGGCAGGCTGCAGGGTGACCCCTGCATCTGCTAAGTGTCTCTGGCAGCCTGGCATCCTGCAGAGCTGCTGTTTAGCACTTGGAGTACATTTCACCTGATCAAAGGTGGCTATTTCACACTTGAGCTTCTCACCCTTGACTTGGTTAATATTCAGTGGAGAGGAATAGGCCCATTTTGGGGCTTGATTTCATCTCATTCTACAGCAGATACTGAAAAGTAAGTCAAAGAATCTTACCCTACAGGTATGTAGACTGTGAACCCTATGAACCGATGCAATAAACACTTTGCATGCTGTTTTGTGTTGGCTTCACTTTTGTCTTGGCCACAGCTTCACTGAAATTAGCAGTAGGGTCACTCAGTTCCTTTATGAGGTCATCTCTGCTTCCACGTGGAGACAAAGGACATGGTCCATTCTTGTGTTCATGAAGGTTCAGTTCAGTGTGACACACAACTAACAACTTTTCAAAGAATAAAGGGCCATCTCCAAGAGCTGCACAGTTTGATGGCCTCTTGTTCTGCTTTTTTTCTCCTCAGCTATATTTCAGAATCATGTGTCACGAAATCAGCTGCTAGTCTTTGCCATTTAGAGCTCCGCTCTTCTGTGCCACAAAGAATAGCTAAGCAGTGTGAGGCAAAGACCTCAACACAAGCACGTGCACTGTAATTTGCAAATGAATAAAGACTGCAAACCCCCAAGCCCCATATCCCATTATCTTTCTAATGGAAATGCATGAAGAATTTAACTTGCAGTAAAGAATAATACAGTATTTCTAAAGAGAAAACAGATTTTGATTAATTTTTTCTTACCCTAGAGTCCAACTGCTGCATATAAGACCAAAGATACTCTATATTGGCTCCAAAAGGGTGGACGTGAAGAAATGTGGATATGATACCTGTATTAAAAACAAACGCACACAAAGTATTAAAATTACTTCAGGCACTGCATCATTAAAATAGGCAAAATAATTCTGAAGAGTCTGTTCTTGCAGGTTTTTCAGTATGGATTATGATTCTTATTTTTCTTGCACAACCCAATAAACATAACAAAACAGCACATTTTTAATACAGTCATAGTAACGTGCTAAATACAATAGTTCATCTTCAGGAATGACAGCAGTTAGCAAGTAAGTGACCAAGATAATATACTGATGAATAAAGGAATTCCTAAACAAAGCCTTGCTCGGAGCATTTCAACTACTAATTTTATGCTTGATTTACCAATATAAAATTGTGGATATTGTAATGGTAAAATTATTATCTTTTTCCCCTTCACTGGATTCTCTGTTGTGAAAATGTTTCATACAATTGTGTCAGAACCCTCACTCCCTCGAATTTTTCTAGTAATTATTCAGATGCTGGTTATGAAAAGTGTTTAATCTGTATTACCCCTAACTGCTGCTGAAGAAAACACAAATGCTTTATGACATATTTGCTTATTTACTTTTTCTTAAGAGAGAGCATATTCTGTCTAGCTTCATGTTGTTTTCAGGATGATTGTAAAATGTATGGGAATTAAAAGTGGCTTAGAAGGAGTCAGGATCTAAGTCTAGAGATCTTTTCTGCAGTGAAAATCAAGCGACAGCATTAATAATGGTGACCAGAGAAAACAAGATTTAGGGCATCAGTATTTCTATTAAAAGCACTATCCAATTGCTTCTCTTCTAAGCAAACAGTGAAAATACAAAATGGCATGTGTGTTACTTGCTGTTTGGGGAGAGCTGAACTGTAAGAATCAGAACAAATATTTCCAATTCTCTTTGGACGGCCTTCTTAGCTGAACCACCCTAGGGGAAGTTTCCTTTACTTAAATCATAAACACCAGGATTAAAAATGCTTACAAATGACAAAAATGGGTCACTGTATCTTGTGTACTGCAGGCCATACTGCTTTCTTGATGCTGAATGAATTAGGATAATCTTGGATTTCATTTTTCCCCAAGTACTGGCCGTGGTTGAAACTGATAAGCAATATTTAACGCATTTTAGACTGGCTTTGCAAAAACACCTTTTTTCCTCCTTCACTTTTCAAACAGCATTTACAAACTTCTGGTCTTGCATAAGGAGTGGCATGTAATAAATTTTCTACTATGGCAAGTCCTAGCAGCAGTGACTTTCTTTGTGCTGTGGTGAAGCCTTGAGGTGGCCACCTAAAAACAGAGGCTAGACAAAAATAAGAGAATAAAAGTAGGTATTTATTTGAAGGCCCTTCAAAGGTACACCCTGGGCAGTCAAAAGGCTACACCCAAGATGGGTCACGAGTTCCTCACACCTTCATAAGTTTGGTTCATTTGCATATCCGGGTTAATTCTCTAATTATAACTTCAGTCAATGATGTAATTACCCCAAGTTTGCCTCTCCTCTCAAGGCTTTAGTTTACACATTTTGGGCCTGAGACAATATAGGTGTCCTTGGAAAGCAAACCTAGAGAGGCTTTGTTACGTCTAACCAGCATGAGAGAACAGTAGGTAACAGGCCACAGGAAAATTCAGAGTTGCACACTAGGCAGTACATGATTTGAAAAATATAAAAGTTAAAACCTAAGGCATCAGTGGGTGACTACAAGCAACCACACAAGAGCTCTAGAAGCAAAAGCCAAGACTATCACTCTTGGATGAGTTGACTGGAAATCCAATTGGTACTCAAATCACATTTTACCAGTGTCATTGCATCTGTTATGTGGTTCTCAAGGCTTTTCAATTCAGGACATTCAAAGCCAGCTCTTTCATATAATGTAAATAGTAACTAATTTGTCAATATTTTGTAGCTATTGACTGGACTTCCTTGATAACTTTTTAGTAATTTTTTTCTTTTATACTTTTTTCCTCTAAGACAACATTGTATTTTTTAAAATACAGAAAAACTTGGTGAATAGATGGAGGCAAGGCCCTTTTTTCCCTTGCCACACCTGATCATGCGTCAGAGGAAGAGATAACATGAAATCCATCTTGAGGAATCTTTTATCTTTGAACTGTAACAGTGAGTCAGTTGTGAGGGTATTATGACCAGTAGTATCTGAACTGAGATTACTCCATTTATCTGAGTGTTCCACTGAACAGCAGATGTACAGGACCCACTTTGGGACACTGCCATTGTTTGTTACAGTCAAATAGTGAGTGACCTAGAAAAAAGGTTTGTTATTCTGTTCTTAAAATCCCATGCTTGCTGTCCTTCTCACAGAATGAACTTTGAACAGATCAAGTACTGTCCCCTGCAATTAAAAGTTCCAGTTTATTATAACAAGCAGAATTCAATCCAGTCACACATTTCTGCACATTCCACTGTTTTGCTTCTCACTAGTCACTGGGAGTTTGTGTCCTAAGCACTTTAAACATTTAAACACATTCTCAATTTCAAATGACCTCTTTGGTCTGAACCGAACATGAGAATTGCTGACTCTGTGCCTCAGGAATAAACCAGCTATTTTCCTGGTGCCTAGGTGATTAAAATGAGTTGCATTTAAACAAATTAAGGTAGTTTTGGAACTATCACTTAACAGGATACCACTGATTTGTGAAAAGACCAAACCAAAAAAATTAAGCCTGTTGTTTCAGGTCAACATTTCTGTTGCCATGCCACAGGGTACACTTTGGAATTGTGGGCCTCCATGCAAACCTGCCCCACTGAAACCAAATGCAAAATATGCACAGGTGTGAATGGGGCACGTTCCCTCCAAGGGTAGCATGGGTACAGCCAGTTCTGGATGGCTAAATTCCTGATACCAGTTAGCTGGCCCACTGCCTATAAACTTTAGCTTTAGGCACTCTTTAGGAGTTTATTTTAAAGATTTTATTCTAGGTAAAGGATATGACAGTTCTTGTGGTATTCTTTATAAATGTTCATATTGCTAATTCCCTCACCTAATGTCAAAGGCATAAATCTGGCTTGCTTAATACATGCAGTATACATATTTTTTGCTAGGTAGTTTACTAATATTATTTCCCTCCCCTTCTCCTTCACCACTTTGTCTAATAATCATATGACAAGCTACACAACTCTGGCCTGCTATAATCTTGATGTAAATAAAGTCATCATACATTCATGCTTCAAGTATAAATGCAGATCCTGCAATTATCTTCATACCTGAAGTACTTTCATTAAACTGCAGAATTTTTCAGAAAGGCAAAATTCACTTGTATTTTAGAATTTTTCTTACTAAAAGCCATTTTGAACACAGATGAAACAAAAAAGTCATTTTTTTTTCTTTTTTACTTGTATTAGCACAAAGATGTGTGTAAACACATATGCAAAACAAAAAGCTGTTAGAAGGCATTTTGTTCTCAAAAATCTTCTTTGGAGTTATCTTACCTATTAATAGTGCCTCTTTTTCTGATTTTAGACCTGGGCTTCGTTTCTCTGAGGTTTTTTCTCTGTCCTGGTTGACCAACGCTACTGTCAATACATTGATTTCCTATAAAGTTTAAAAAAAACAAACAGGTGGTCATGTAGATTTCATTTACCTCAATTAAACTTGTCTGCTTCCTTTCAACTCTATAAAAAAATCATTACTTTAATTCACATCTAAAGACAAGACAATTATAAATAATTGATTGGTTTGCAGAATATTAAGACACATTTTGAACTACCTTTATACCAAGTGCTGCCAAGAAGAGAAATTTTGCTTGTGGAGTAAGTAGTAACTTTGTTGCTAGTGCTTCTTCATTATAACAGCTGGAGAGATTGTGCCATAAAGTGTGGGGATGGTCAGAAAACTCACATTTTGTAGCTGTTAAAGCTGTAAACCAAGACCGCCTCCAGGGAACAAGGATGGAAACATTCAGCTACAGCCATAAGAGTAAATTCAGCAGTCACTAACAACATTTCTAGCTACTAGAATGCAACCCACTGCCTTGTTACACTTTTCAACCAGTACCTGGCATGGCATTGGCCCATCCAAAACAATTCTCAGGCATGTTTTGAGTGTCGGCACATTTCAGGAAGACTATTCCTAGCTTGCATAAAGCTACCTTGTTTTAAGGACTGAAAGAGCAACAACCTGAAGGGCAAACAAGTCAAGGCTCCTACTCGGAGCTCTTGTTTTCTGGAACCAGGTGGCCTGAACCACCTAAATTTCATCCACGAGATCACATAGCAGATGCTCCATCAGAAGTACCCAGGCAGTTGTGTGACTGGGAATATGTGAAGTAAATAAATTATCTCCAAAGCATGCAAGTGGCCTTAGAGTGTATTGCACAATATTCAAGCGTATCCATGGCCTGTTTCCATGGAGCAGCCAATGTGCAATAACTCGCTCCTTGGTGAGGCAGTGACTCACACTGCTGCATCTGCTCTGCGAAATGCTCAGCAGTTCCGTGCAAAACCTCGGAGGCAGAGAGCATGGCACTGGAGATACGATGGCATGAGGTGGGACTGTGAAGGAATGGTGCTCTTGCTCTGTTTGAGGGAGTCCAGGTAAGCTGCTGGACGTTGCGTGGGGCTGGGCAGCCTTAAATGCAAGCAGATATGTACTATTTGGTATAATGATGTGGTTCATTTAGGACATACCCATGGTGTGGTGCCTTGCTCCAAAATTTTTGGCAAGAATTTTTGGCAGTAAAAGAGGGACAGTGGGCTTGGGTTGCTGTAAGGCATTTCTGAATGTGTGCATAATCCATGCTAAAAAAAGGCATGAACTCCAAAATATGTCAAATGTGCCTCTTTATGGATGACTAAAGGCTTCACAGTCTGTGAGATTGGTAAAAAGAGTCACACGCTTCCTCATTCTCAATTGAAAAAGGAAAAGAAACAACAAATAACATAACCCAAAAAACCCCAGTGACATAGTCTGTGCTCTTTATAGGCTTACTGCAAGGGGCAGCTGCCAGATAGGCAGTGCCTGATGGCTCAGATGCATCGTGGCTTCAAGTGTTCCTTGGCGTCTCAAAGAAGAGCAAGTTGCCATGTGTCAGCTAAGGAGCTCCATGTGCACATGGGTGACATACATGCAGATGTGCGTCCTTAGACCCCAGTGACAAGGGGCTCTGACAGACCCTGGCCCACATTGAAGGAGAAGTGAGATCCATTGGGTCATCTGGGGTTTGTTGCAGTTGTAATGGCCAGCTGAGGCATTTCTCCTGGCCAGAGATCTATGTGTAGTTGTGCACACGTCATCCTCTGCTGCCTTTTTAGTTAGTAGAAATGAAATAACATTTTAGTTGTGTATTTTAGTTTAGGGAGTCTGCAGTTTAAGAGTTGGCAGTGATCCCCTCTTAAAATAATGGTGTTCACCTTGACACTAACACTCCTGTAGCGTTGTAATGCACAGGGCACATTACAGCAGCAGCAGCAGCATGCTCTAAATTGTCCAGCACTGTTGATTCCCCTCCTGAAAGAGCCAAAGGCTAATGCAAATTCTGATCTACTGCTGGCCATGACATCCAAAAACAGTGAAAGGAGACCGAGGTAAGAAACTGAAATAAGAAAGGTGTTTACATGCTCCAAGAGGGAAGTAATGATGAGGGGGTTACAGACCAGAAGAGAGCTGGATGACAGATTTCATGATAGTGCAGCAGGAATGCAGAGCAGCATATGCCACCAGAGTATAACTTTGACTTCATCAGAGATAGAAAAGCTGTCTAAAAATCACAATTTCCGAGAGGGGAAGGAGAGAGCAGAGAGATGTGTATTTGATATAACAGGTCCCAAACACAGCACATTTGCAGTTTCAGGTGGGTTTAGAAGTTTTGTCAAGCAGTGATGCAGGGAAAGAAACTATAATCCCTTTGGGAGCAACGAACAGATGGATTCTCATTTAATGCCTAGATTTGAGCCTGTGCAGAACGTTTTGTATGATTTATAGGACAGTGTAAGGGGATACTAAGGGAAGTCACATCAAGTCTTCGTTAGCTGTATGTCGGTACAGAGGATAAAAGAGTAAAAAAAAATTTATGGAGAAGCCTGAGGAAACAAGTGGCAAAGATAGATCAAACCCCTGGCTTTAGAAGAAAGTTGCAGGTTCTTGGAGGCTTGAAAAGGAGAGGTTTCTGCCACCCAAAACTACCTGCCTCACAGAAGATGATAAATTAGACCACTCTGATGTATTCAGCTGCCAAAAGAAGTGTGCACAGGCCATGAGAAAATACAGGGTGTGCATAGCCACATAAAGCAGATCAGATTTCAGTAGCAATGATGCTAGAAATTAATAGTGGTTTAAGAGAAATGGCATAATTGGGTCTAAAAAATGGGTGTGAAATTCACCCAGAAGCTAGGCTAATTATAGTGTAAGTGAAAACCTTAAGAATCTGACAACATATTGCAGATACAAATCTGGTACCTATGAGGCCTTTACAACAAATCCTTATGCAGTTAGTTTACACTTTTTAGAGGCACCAGTTATGTCAACCCACAGAAACAAGACTTTTAAGAGTACAAAGGTGAATGAGGCAATAAACAATTGGAAAAAAACAGTTAGGTCACGTCTCTGACATGAGAAAAAGCTACTGATCACCAGATGCCTGAGGAAAATTATTTAATATATACTACATTACAGTAATTCCTTTCTTTCCTGGAGACCATTCTTTATTTGGCAAATTATATTTTCTGAGGCCCTAAGCAGTCTCCTTCAGCAGGTTTCATTATAAAAGGAATATTTTGCTACCATCTGTCAGTTACTGCATTACAAGACAAGAACACAGCGGAGCATGTGCAAACTGCTACTTATTAGAAATGAAATGACCTTGCAAGATCTAAATGCAGTATGTGAAAGGCTTAATCCAGGTTAAATCACACCTGGAGATCATTAGGGACATGGTCCTATTTATTATTCATGAATCATGTCAGGTATTGGAAAACTTGGAGGACCAATTTGATGATGACAGGTCCGGAGCTGCTCAGTATGAATGCAACCATTTTGTGTGATGCTCTCACCATTGCAGCTTAGAGCTTTTTCTTACAAATGACACTTTCATCCATCAGCAGATGACGAAAAGACGTGAATTTCCCTCATGGGATTGAAAACCCTATGGTTCTGCAGATACCACTTGGGACCAGCATTTTGATTCAGGGCTCCCTGCATTTGAACCAGGGGGAGAGAAACAGATGGAGAGTCTTTCTGGAAAACTTTCAGTTCAGGAGAACTTGCTGGAGGAAACAAAGGACAGCAAATAACAATTTTATCCCATCGACTTTAATTTCCACAACCAGATCTCTGACACCACTCTTGACACAGAGCTGAGAGCTGCGGAGAGTCATACATGGCAGTTTTGCACAGGGATGTATAAAGCCTGTCAGCAAGGAGGGAGAGAAGTTTGGTTTGCATCATTCATTCGAGTATCTTAGCTTTTTTTGGAAGAAAATTCTTTTGGAAGAGGAATGGGGAAATATATTGCTCCAAAAGGTGCCTGGTCTCACTGTCCAGAGAGCAGCTGGGTCTGACACTGGAGACACAGCAAATGAGAGAGTGACTCCTGGAGAAATGCACTTGCAGAGAGAGACACAGAGCTCCTGAAGAGTAGAAGAGATGTAGTGACTTTCTACAGAAGATAATCACAGATCTGTATGAACAAAAGGCTAGCTCTGCACTCCAGGGCTCTAGCAGATCAGAAAGCTCCAGATATTTAGGCTGGATGACTTGGGTCTTTCTCTCCTTTATTGGTTTCTTTTTTTCCCTATGGAAAAGTAAGATATTAAATAAAAAGTTCTCAATCTAGACAGCATTAATCCTCTTCAGGTCAGTTTTGAACTAGTGTAAAAAAGGCAGACAATATACAATATTTGTTCTTGCCTGAAAATATATGCTAGCCAGCATCCCTAAAAATGGGGGGAGTGAGGACTTGATATTCTCCATAAACACTGAGCAAGAGTTGAACAGAGCTTGCACAGTAGCTGCCCTACCTGGAAGCTCCTCCTGCCAGAGTGCAGTTCTACACCATCTGTTCAGGATTCTGCTTTGAAAGGCAGAAACAGGATTTAACGAATGTGACATTGAAGATATCTGACATGTGACCAGGATGCAATGACATCCAGAGAGATGAAATATTCCCTCCACTCTCTGGGTAATCCAAGTGTTTGATAATTATCTTTGAATCTAGGGGGAATGATGACTGCTTGCATACTGTCTTCAACGACCTCATTTTCTTTGTTGTATTTTATGGAATTCTGAAGAATTGTGTGGTGACAGGATAAAAATAATATTGTGTCTTCTGAAACACCCAGTAAAAATCCCATAAACCTACCCGCCTCTGGAAAAGTTTGCATTTTTACTATACATACAAAGCCAATTGTCTGAGGCATTAAAACAGCAGCAGAATAAGGAAAGACTTGATGTTTGTCACAGCGGGCATATGACAGAGCAACTGCTGAATGTTGTTAAATGGAAGGGATACACCACACTTTCTCATCAGCCAGGGGATTTATGAGAGAAAATGAGTAGGAGGAGAAAAACCTATATATCTGAAACATAAGCAAAAATCTTGCAGGCTATTAACAGCAGGCAAGAGAGATGCTGTAAGCTTGGAAATAAAAGGTAATTTTAAAATTCTGATAGAAGGAAGAGCCATGCACACGTGATACCAAATCTGCGGCCTATAAGGTATTGAAAGGCATACATGTGCCTGCTCTGAGCCCACGGAACAGGGCTTGGGCTTCAGGTGAGTTTGCCCAAACTGCTTATTGAGGACCAGGCAGGTATGACTACAAACTTGGGTGGAAATTGGACTGCAACATGACAAACTATATGTATTTAATTTATTTGCATTTATCTGTGAACCTCCTAAAGTCTGGTGTAGATGGGTTTGCTTTGCTAGTTTCTCTTTAAATGTACTTCGGAACTACATTTGAAAATTTAATCTTGCACTTTTAACCTGAGTGGAGCATAATTCAATTTCCAATCAAGTGAATGCAAGTCTTGCAATAGTTTCAATGCACATCAAGTCAGGCATCTTAAATTTATGGGGACATGCAAGGTTGAGGTACAGGACAACTTCTGACAGCTTAGCATGGTCGTCAGTTCAGAATGGGCTACTGTCCTTGTCTGTGTTGTTATCCACGGTGAATTCAAAATTATTCAATACAAGTTGAGCTAAACGACAATGAAAGAGCTTATTTAAATTTTTAACTTAAATCAACTTTCCTTGCAAATGTGGCAATGTATGAGTACTCTCACAGGCAGTGATTGTGACTCAGATGATCACGTCATCACAAAATCATGCAGATGACCTTGGGAGTCCCACCTTTTGCTCAGAGCAGGATCAGGTGAAGTGGCAGAGCACATGGATGGGCAACAAAAAGGTCGAATGGCTCAGCAGTTTCTCTCCAACATCCCAGTCCTGCACCCTTATCAACAGAGGGTTGCCTCCATCCCCTGCAGATGGGATTTTCCAACCACCACCACTTACTCCATCCTTGTGATACTTGTGATTGAAGACTTATTTCCACAAGCAGGAAGGAGTACAGAGGCGCCATTACAAATGGGGTAGATGTGATAACCTAATCAGAGAAAGCAGAGTCCCCTGACCCAGCTACTTCCAGGGCTGTCACAGGTAAGCATCAGCCCCAGGGGTCTAACGTGACACCTGTGAACATCAGTCCACCTCTCTGAAACACCTTACAGACTGAGAGAGCATTGTCTGTAGGAATACGGAACTTATTATGGGATGTAGGAGCAGAGCATCACGGGTTTGTACAAAACTTAGTTGAGTGTCCTTAGCAGGGAAAGAAAAGGCAGGAAAAGGGAGGGATCATGGCAATTTGGGAGGGGATAAAAGGGAGTGAGTGGTTGCATGTGAACAGGTTGCTGGTCAGTACACGTGTATAACACTCATTAAACTCAATTTCTTTCTTCCTGGGTGAGGGACTCTGCTCTGTGTGCACGGGGGGGCTATGAGGGGGTCTGAGCAGAGCAGCTGGAGTGGGGTCAGCAATCAGAGAGCCATGTGCCTAGGGTGCTACAGTTAGAGAGACAGGGGGGTCCAAGCAACCAACTAGGGACACCATGGAGCCTGGGGAATGGCTAAATGATGACAGTCCAATTTCTGGAGGGATTTGCATTGTGTATATGTGTAAGTCTGCACGTGTATTTCCCACTAATGGACCTTTACCCTGATCAGCCAGAAAGGGCTGTTTTTGTACATCAGTACTGTTCATGTTTATGAATGCTGAGTTTGTGTTGATCTGTGTGGCTGGCCAAGTGTATATAGATGTATGCATGTGATGCATGTGTTGTAGATGCGTGTTCTTCCACGTGACTGTGAAGAATATGTGCTCAGTGTAGCTGCAGGTCTCCCAGAAGAAGCACTACTTGGTTTGGGCCAAATGTCTCTAATTCTTTCTTTAACAGAGCTTGTTCCCCTTCGCAGGCTACACACTGTGTTGTGATGTGATGTATGAAAATTTGGTTGAGTGTCTGAACTCTGAAAGTAACTTAAAATTGTCCTAACTTAAATAAACATCATGTGCATTACAT
This sequence comes from Corvus cornix cornix, assembly GCF_000738735.6. Lineage (NCBI taxonomy): Eukaryota > Metazoa > Chordata > Aves > Passeriformes > Corvidae > Corvus > Corvus cornix. The sequence goes on along the minus strand of NC_046332.1, from coordinate 56,774,042 downwards.
AGCTCTTCTCTCAGCCTGTCGTCATCAGTAACTGTTTCTGACTGCTGACTACTCTTCTAAAAATTCTGTGACTAGAAAATTGCTCATAATTTTGATTAATAAAATTCTTTTGTTGCTTCAAATGAATTACCTTGTGCTAGTGATTTAACTACTTCCTAGAAAGCTTATCTTTTACACAGACCTGGCTCCTCACGGCCTAAGAATTGGTTTTAGTAGAATGGCTAGCTCTAAGTTAAATGGCCTTGTGACGCACTGTCTATATGCAGAGAGGTTTCTTGGCCTTTTCTATTTGTACTGGGATAACTCAGTTCACAGTAAAAATTTGCAGTGTTGCATCACATATGAAAAAAATAAGGCAAGGAATGAGGCATTCAGCCTTAAAACCAGAGCTCTCACAAGTAGCTAGTGCCACTGTTAGAGATAGCACCAGGTCTAAAATTAATTTTAAAAAGCCTTTGCTTTTCAGTGCTTTTTTTCCAGGGTCTTACAAGAGCCTTCTCCTTCTACTATTTACCTAGTGATGCAGAAGGACATATTTGCCATATGCTGCACTGCTGGTGAATACAACTGGTCTGTCATTAGAAATGATAGACACCAGGTGTCATCTTTTCATTCAAATCAAACCTAAACTGGGTAGCTTATTTTATTCTGTTCAAGAAGCCAGTGTCAGTTTTGTCAGCAACAGCACATTGTAAATACTTTTAAAGGACACTCACATAGAAATTTACTTTTAAAATACACTAATTATTGTAAATTTAAGAGTGCACAAATAAACAGTTGACAACTTGAAAAATTATCTGTCATTAAAATTATTCTAACAACAATGTAGAAAAATTAGAACTGTGAATGTAAGACCTTATGAATGAAAAACTTCAAGGATGGATCTAAGGTTTGTTTATCTGATTTATCCTACATAATAGAAGCATTTTCAGGAGTGAAATTAATTGTATTATGGTGCTCTTGACATCCTATTTTTCTGATCCATTTGCCAGAGAGATGCTTTTAACTTTTTCATTACGAAGCTTTTACTATTATAACTTTCACCATGCTGAGTTTAGGCAACTAGCAATAACCTGAAAATGCTTTTCTCATTGAAACTATCTCTTCATATTTTTTCCTTGTATTTGAGCACATTTATTTTATGGGAATGTATATATGCAAAATACAGATGACTAATATGAAAGTTACTTCATGATCATTTTCAAAAGTATGATCAGGTAACTTCATTTTCTAAAGTGGGATTTATGTGTAGGTTCCTGATGACTTAACACAGATGTTTTATGTGATGTGAAGGTGGTTGCTTTGCAAGATAAAAGGTAATTGTCATTTTGCACACTTTGTTTTAGGGAATTGCAGCAAACAAATGGCTGGCTGAATTAAAGCATCACTTGCCCACCAGCTCTGCTGAAGTCATTGTAGAAGGGGACATTTCATGTTTACTTGAGACTGAGAATTTGTGAAAACCCTTTGAAATGGTCTTTAGCACAAATATTGCTCTTGCAATCTCCTAAAGAATGATGCACTTTTTCAAGAACAGTCAAAGTGAGAGAAAAAAAAAAGGCTCTTTGTTTCCCTTCTGGGACTTGTAGAAGTTTTGAAAATGTCTTTGTTGAAATAAAAAGAAGTAACAGGCAGGGAAAACCAACCTTAAATTCTTTATGAGAGTTAATGGTTTTCTTACTGAGTTTGTATTTGAAAGATATTAACTTTAGGAATCTCCACATCTGAATATGCAAAAAGTACTTAAACACTTTGGAGTTCTTATTCCTTTGGAGTGGATCTTGATCAGGATGACAAACTCTTTCTGAGGTACCTTAGAGGGACTTGGGAATATTGTTTGATGAGAAGCTCACCATTACCCAGCAATGTGAACTCACATCTCAGAAAGCCAATTGTATCCTGGGCTACATCAAAAGCAGCACAGGGCGAGGGAGGAGATTCTGCCCCTCTGCTCTGCTCTGGTGAGACCCCACCTGCAATGCTGCATCCTGCTCTGGGGCTCCCAACATTGGAAGGACATGGATCTGTTGGAGCAATGTCAGAGGTGGGTCATGAAGATGATCAGAGAGCTGGAGCAACTCCCCTGTGAGGACAGGACAGTTGGGGTTGTTCAGCCTGGAGAAGAATAGGCTCTGGAGAGATCTTAGAGTATCTTCACATACCTAAAGGGGGCTACAAAAGAGCTGGAGAGGGACATTTTACAAGGCCATGTTGGAATAGGAGGACAAGGAGGAATGGCTTTACACCGAGAGGGCAGGTTTAGATCAGATTCAAGGAAGAAATTTTTACTGTGAGGGTGGTGAGACACTGACATAGGTTGTCCAGAGAAGTTGTAGATGCCCCATTCCTGGAAATGTTCCAGGCCAGGCTGGATGGGGCTTTGAGCAATCTAGTCTAGTGAAAGGTGTCTCTGCCCATGGCAGGGGATTGGAACTTGGTGATCTTTAAAGCCCTTTCCAATGAAAACCATACTATGGAGAGTGTCTCTTGGGAATATTGAAGTTCCTTTCTCACTTTGGTCACATTTTTTCCATGTCTATTCCTTGAAAGCTGGTTGGAAGGAGCATGAGTGTAGTGTACAACTCCCAGGACTGCAGTAGTAGGCTTGTGGCTGAAGCAGAGGTGGCCCGTCATCCTTCAGGTGGTTGCGGGGGAGCCTGAGTGCTCTGACAAGCCAATCTGCCTTGCACACTGTGTGGGTTAAGCACACAGCTGCATATGTATAAGGCTGAATGTTATTCTTCACTCAAAATGACAGGATGACTCCTGTATACGTGGTGTAGTATAAATACTCGGGGAAAATGCTTTGGGATGAAAGGCTTCACATAATGATCAGGTATTATTAAAATGTCAAGTAGCTTTGGGCATTGAAGATCTGTCTCCCTGTGGAGCTCATATGAAATTTAAAGTAAAAAAACTTTTGTGATTTGCTGAGTGGGTGGCTGAATGGGTTTTATCATTGTGTCTCAGAATTCTCTTTCTCCTCCCTCGGATGATCAGAATTCATTGCAATCAAAAGCCAAGTCGCTCTGACACTCTTAATTAGGGACAAGGGAAGTGGTGTGATTTCTTGCTGCACATTAACAAAGGGGTTATTACTGCAGCCTAGATCCACTTCAGGCAGCACATTCAGTGTCAGAATATACCCTGGTCTGCTCCCCGTTTGCACCCTGTAGGGTTCAATCATGGCTAGAATCTCAGAGACTGTGATTTAACCAGCAGAGACACCTATACCATGCTAATGAAACTCTTGCTGTCTTCTGAAACGGCAAACCAGGGCTGGGGTGGCAAAGGGGGGAACTCAGGGAGGTTTGATCTACCAGTGTATAAGAACTTCTGAAGGCTGAGTGGGCTCTTTGATAACATCCTAAACAGCCTGTTAAACTCCTGCTTCTTTTCAGGCCTTGTGATATTGAATTCAGGAGGTGGTCATTCCTCATGCCTGTCGCAGTAAGTAGGAAAGCTGCTGATCTGCAAACGGTCAGAGCTGCTTGAATCTATCATGCTCCATGTGCTGTAAATTGAAGGAAATGAGAAGAAATGAGTGATGGAAGGGCTACAAATAAATGTCTGGAATGGAAAAGATAGGAAATAGAAGGAGGCACAGCCACTCCTCGCACCTTGGTGCTGGCCCCACCAGGACAGAAGAACCTGAATACAGACAGTAAATGTGTCTCTCTAAAGTCCCCCTGATGGCTCCAATCCAGTCAGGGTAAGGGTCCTTGCACCTTCTCCTACTGACACAACACACCCACGATGAGAAACTGAACCCCACTTCTCTCTTCTCAAAGATCTATCCTCATCCCTGCACTGCCCGTTATTCCTGCTTGCTCTCTTTATACATTTGCAGAGGGCAGCAGCTACAATGAAAGGGGCTGGAGGGTGCCCATAGTCTGTGCTCTTTTCTTCTAAGGTAGGGCAGGGAGACAAACCCCAACTTCTGGCATTCCCTGCAGGGAATGTCATGGGTATGGAGAGCTTGAGCTCATGGGTATGGAGAGGCTACCAGAACCCTTTCTTTATTCTCTAATGCATCCAGGGGCCATCGCCTCAGTTTCTGCAGTGCCCATTCGCACCCCATGTGCTCCAGAAATGCCTGCTGCAAGGCCAGAACACTCCATTGGGGGGGAGCCAAGGAACATACTCAGTGACTAACATCAGTTTGCTGAGGCAAAGGTTCACAGCTTACAAACCTGGGAAGCTCAGATAGGAAAGAAACACACAATTCCTGACATGTCCAAGGCCTGCACTGGGGTTTTCTGGCCTGTAACTTTAGACTCAACTTGCTCTTATGTAAGTCATGTTGAGCACATTTTTTATTGAAAGCCTGTGCTGTTCCAGGAAGAGCAAGCCTTTTGAAGAGTGGGATAACCAGGCAGTGGCTGTTGCATGCACAAGGAAGTGAAGCAGAAGAATCAGCAATCACTTGGGATCTTCATCACTGAAGATGACCAGCTTTTGTCCCACACTCCCAAACTACTGCGATGATTTTACAGTCTTCTAGCTCCTACTCTTCTCCCTGTGTTCAGGGCCCTTTCCATCTCACCTGGCTCAATGAGATGCTGCCACACTACGTGGAGCAGCCACATCAAATGCCATGTGTGTACTAACACATACACTAATATGGAACATTCGCAGCAAGCACCTTTGAGTGCCTAAATTAAACCTTTGTATAGTGAAGTACAAGAACTGAACTCTGATGAGTTTGATGGAATTACAGACTTTTCCAAAAACTGAAGGGGGTTAGCTTTTTAAATCTTTGCCCAACTTGTTGCAAAAGTAAGCCTCACTTAAGAGCCATTTTTCTTTGATGAAGATATCAGTGATTAACCTACTCTGAGAAAAGAGAAACCTAGGGTGTAGTTAGGAATATCGTCACTTTCAGTGTAGTATAAAGTGAACAATGCAGTGAAATATACCCCCTACTCAGAGTCAAGGGTCATCTGGTAACTGCTTCAAAAGCAGGTACAAAAGACAAGAATTAAAGGAAGAATTAACATTAAATGTAAGAGGCTTGGTTGAACTCAAGAAATGCTCTGACAACAGCTTCAAGCATTCAAATGGAAAAATGCATCCCTACTTAATATTATTGATTTCATGTCTGGAGAAAAACCCACAGAACATTGTGTCCAAGCTGCGGGAGACACTAGCTGAAGGCAGACAGACGAATGCGGTCAAAGTCAGTACTTTGTTCAAATAATGAGACTCCAACAGAACAAAAGGCTGATCAGAAAAACCTTGTGGTGAAATCAGTTTCATTCTCTGAAAAATATTAATTTTATTATGTCTTGGTGATAATGAGGTAACCGTAAAAGTCTTTTGGCGAAATTCTGACTTTTTACCTGATGGGGATTTCTTTAGTGACTTCAACAGTGTCCGGACTTCACTATGCAGTTGCAATCTGGGCATTTGAAATGCTTCTGTGACCACGACCCAGGTCTTGCTTTGGTTGGAACGTGGCAAACTGATACTCTTGATTACCATTTTACAGCACTTTTAATGTAGGAGTTACAGCAGCCATCTAAGGAAGGCAGATAGCTGACAAGGGAGAGCAATGAACTCCTGGAAGATCACTGAGTACTTCTAAAATGAGACTTGTATAAAAAAATCTTCCTTTCTCCATTTACATGGAGGGATACCATGGATGTTAACCTTCTGACCCCCAAACCAGGGATGTATTCACTGCATTTGCATGCAGTGCCATATCTATACTGAATTCAGCAGTGAGCAAAAGGAGATTTTTGATCAAAACACAGAACTAATTTACGTACTAGCAGCCTCACAGAAAGCCACTGAACTTACAGAAACAGTAGAACAATAAATTGTCTTTGTAGAGTTAGTCACAAAATATGTTATTAGCATTTTCAGTTTGCAAAATGGTCTCTACTTGAGCACAGCAAGATTATTTTTTCATAATTGGGAGTGTTCAGGTCCCAAGAGTCTCGGAACATCCTCGAAGAGGATTATATCTGAAGTTATGATTGTCCATTGGTCATTATTTTCACTTCAGTTAAGACAGAGATGTGAATGAAATAACATTACATGCAGCAATGAATAAGAAATGAAGAGAGTTCAGATTAAAAGCAAAGACTGATCCCTTCCTAAGCACAGGACAGATGGAAATGAGCACTCAGTGACAGCACCTCTGGCAGTGCTGGCTGTTGAAGTCTCTGTTAATGCCAGGCCAGGATCTCGGGCTCTATGTACTGCCTGAGCCCGACATTTGGCCTTTCCTGACACAGAGTATATCTGGGAAATGTCAACAGCCATAACAAATATTACTGCATGTACCTGGCAAATCACTCATGAAACACCCTTATGACTGTACAGAGCCTTGTAAGATGGTTTTGCTTTCTGGAAATAACAGGTGAACTGACAATATGCTAAAATTTTGGTCTCCCCCACCCCCACAGATTTGTGTGTGAACTGCCATGCAGGGAATATGACATTGCAATTGCTTCAGCATCTTAGTCAACTTAGTTCATTCTCCTGCAAAAACAAGAGAAGAAAATGAAGGTCAATTTGTTGGTTGAGAACCTATAAATTACTTCGGGGGGACGTTCTTCTTTTTCCAAAGGTGTCCAGATCCTTGTCTCCCTTTCTGGATGGTCTCACATAATGGGTATGCAGAAGACACACCAGGATAGGTCTAAGTATACATTTTCATCTGTATCCACTTTTGCTAAGAAAAATATCCATGTTTTATTTTAAATAACACCATTTTCTAACGTAAAAGATGATGCAGACTAGTGCCATCAGGAGAAATCCTGAGTGAAGAAAGTAATCTTTTTAAGATTACAGTATGGGTTTTCTTGATGTGTATGCACTGTGCCTAAAGTTTCTCCTGTCCTTTCTAGGAGCCTGATTTTCTGCAGAGTAAGTAATCTAAATATGCCACAGTGTGAAGATAAGATTGTGTGTTCAGTGTACAGGCATACGTTGCCATTTTTCCTTACCAACACCTCCCACTATTGCTCAGCATGTAGAGGTATTTCATTTGCTGAATTCAACCTGTCAACTGTAACAAATATGTCCTAATCCAATTATATGCATCACAGTTCACTAAGAACCACGTAGGAGCCACCAAGCCTTTGATCATCCCTGATTTGCACAGTGGCCAGGGGCAAAATCCATGGAGTCTGCTGAGAATACATGTGGAGACAACCTGCAAGGCACAACACCTGAGTGCTATATATTTCATATAAATGACAATTGTTTAAAAGGCACTTCAGCTTCTATTTTACAAAGTTTGTTATCGTAGCAAATGTTTTAACATCAGTTATTTCCCTCTATTTCTCTATTTCCATTTGTACTGCTGTGCTTTCTCTGATTTCATGGTGGTATTATTGTTGAATACATGGCTGCGACTGTGACTCAATAATTGTAACTATCTGGTTTCCCTCTTTGCCATTAATCTAAGTATTGACTTCTATTCTTAAGAGTCATATATTACTATGAGATCGGCTTGGGAATAGCTCATGGAAAAGAGGGGCAGAAAATAGACTTTCTATCCTATGGAAAATTCAGGCATTTGAGGAACTTGTGCAATTACAAACTGAATAAATATCTTACATTTTGAAAAATTTACTACTAACCAAAGATTCTGAAATATTCTGGTTTAGATATCTGGGAATGATGTACTGAAACACTCTCTTTACACAATTGAAATGTTTCCCTTTAATGCTATTTCAACCTTTATATTGTATAAAAAAACCTTTCAAGCGCTTCTGTTTATCCAGTTACATATGAGCGGAAATGATACAAGTTGAAGCATTCAGGTAATTTCCCTTTAAAATATTTCAATACTGCAAAACATTGTTTCATCTACATTTTTGTTGAGGAAGCAAGTTCTTTTAGAGAGTTTCTAAGCCTTACATTTAGATATTCCTTTAGGATTTCCTTTGGGAAACCTGCAAGCAGCTATTACACAACAACAAGTTTTTAGGTAGCATATGTGAGTATTTCAAGATCATCATTGGATTAATGTATTTTTAGTTTGCAAACAGAATCTTTCAAAGGGGCAATGGGACACTGTGCAGACAGACTGCAGCTGCAGATTTGTTGGAGCTATCAGACAATATTGAATGTCTCCTGTCCAAACGCTGAGAGCTACGAGGCTCTATTGACTTCACTGCGGAAATGGATTGCAATGAATGAGATTTAGGAAAGGATTAAAAACACAAAGACAACATTTCTTTATCACAAAGCAGTTCACAAAATTTGAGCCTTCCATTCCAGTTTAAAATAAAACTGTTTTCGTGACTGAGCTGTTAGACAACACACGGACTAAAATAGATGTTAAAATATATTAGTGTTTAAACTGTTGCTAGTTCTCTTGGCTAGGAGGAAGATATTGTATATAATTGGTTTTAATATTCATATGTTTATGACAAAGCACAAGACTGCATGGTTTGGATGACAAACATAGCAGGAAACTTTCCCTTTTTTTTCTCTTTCCTCCTTATAGAAATGGTTGTTTTGATGGCAATCATTAAGGGAATAACAGAAGCATTTTCTTTTCTTTGACAGCAGGTTTAAAAAAAACCATGACCTTAAGAGTCCTTTAATGTTGTTGGACAAAATAATGATTCAATGAATTAATTTTGTCCTCTTGTGCAAGTTAACTGTATCAAAATTATACACATATATGAACCACTTCACTCAGAACTGAAATATGGCCAGGCTTGCCCAGCTGCAAGGTGGCAGCCACAGAGACAAATGGTATAACTTTGTAGCTTGAATAATCCTGGACAAGACACTAAGGAAAAGCATTTCTTTTGCAGTCGTTTCCATGGTATCTTTAACACCCACATATAGCAAGTAGGACATTGGTTGTTAAAGTCTCATCCAAATAAATCCTACAAAGTAAATTGCATGGAACCCAATTTATCTACCTCGAATGAAGTTTGCTGGATTTGAACCTGTGGCTTCAAGAAAAAAACCCAGACACTTCAAACCTGATGTGCAAATCATTCAGCCATTCTATCAGCTTTAAGACATCCATAGTAAATTTGAGACCACACACATATGTGTACTAAATCTATACATAGACAGATGTACCTACATTTGCTTGAGATTCATCATGCCCATTGATTTCTGCTAATTCCTTGGCGCTTTTTAACTGCAAAGAGTGAAAAAAACCAAAACAGAACAAAACAAGCACATTACTTCACTATTTCACACAGTTATCTTTGATTTATTTGAAGGAGCATTTTTTAAAGCTTCCAATGAGACAAACAGATGGAGCATATAATTCTAATGAGTTTTTGCTCAAACCACTTTGAAACCAACATACTTAAGGCTTGATAGGTTGGCAAAAAAAAAGAAAAAAAAAAGAAAAATAATAAGACTAGGTCATTATTTTTTAAATAATAAGATTAGAAAGTAGTTTCAAGACATAAAAGGTGCACAGATTTCTCTCTCAAGAATAATAAACAATTTAATTTCCCATTGTTGTTGCTATTAATTTAAACTTTACAATATTTGCAAGTTGCCACTAGCTAAATAGTGTTTTGCCAATGATTACTTTTGAATGATATATTTTGAGCTAAGATGCCGAAGTGCTACTCTACATTGTCTTCCTGACAACGCATCTAAATAACTGACGTGGCTCCTGGGTATGATGGAAAAGGAGGGGAAGTGAAGAACAGCTCTTTTATTTAACCAGTGGCAGGAAGAACTGAGGAGACACAGCAAATATATGACCTGAACAAAAACCTTTTTTCCCCCCTCCGAATTAGCTTTTTGAGGAAAATCCAGGATTACATTGCAAAATGTAAAGATCACTCTCAGGAGATTTAAGGAAAGTCCCAGCTCACATCTTGAGCCACAGTGAAATATGCTGTCGTTCATCCTGTGATTGAGCAAACAGAGCAAAGAGGAGACACTGCAGCTCTCCTGAGCCTATAAGCCACGGAGGTTTGTACACTTAAATGAAAGTCCCAGAATCATTTGCTCTTTAGGTAAAGCTCTGAAGAGTCATGCTTGTATTCTAATTTAATTCACAACAGATATCATGTGGAGGAGGGGGATGGAGGGAGAGGGGAGGGATGGGGCACAATAAACACAACTTTCCTCTGAATTCCTTCTTTTTTGCCAAAGAAGCTGGGTTTGATGTAACTGTTGATTCTACAGCTGTGCCTCTGATTGGCAACAGTCCTAAAATCCTGGTGAAACGGAACACTAATATGTTGATTAGGGTCTGACTTAAAAGTGCTGGTGGACTACCATCCTAGGGATGTTGGTGGCAGCAATAGGTGAACTGATTGTGATTCAGCTCCCAGCTTTTCAGTTTCCAATCTGACAATTAAGGTAAGCAAGCCATGGTCTGTTTGTACTTTAGTATGCAGGGCTGTGAACTGTACCAGTTCAGGAACTGCTGCTCAAGCCACTAAACCAGTCCTGATGGAAAGAGGGCAACGCTCCCTGATAAAGTCATACAAAGGATATCTGAGGACTGTAAAATCATCAGGTCTCCTGGTTCAATTCACTGAAGCTCATCTTTCAAAATCCTCAAGAAGTCTGCAATTTATACTGACAGCAGGGTGGTGCATTTCCAATGAATGCTACATGTTTTCTCCACACTGAAAAAATAACCATCCTTTGAAACCACCTCACTGTGAGGATAGCTGGTAGGAATGAGCTGAGATGGCTACTTCCAGCCAAGCACCAGAATTAGGTATCTATGTAATGTATTTATGCATCACAGTGTGACTGAGAGAGCTGTTTCCTGATTCTGGCAATTCTTCATTATAGAAATTCACCCAATTTGAGCAGTCCTGTTGGGTTCAGCTGAGTTACTAATCTGAATAGGAGGTCAGGAGAGCATGCTTGGTTTTGTAAAACTGTTCTGCATGCTAATGCCAGTAATTCCTGAGTGCTCGAGGAGTGCTGTTCATTACTTACGCTTTGCCTTTCCAGGTTGATAAAGTGCTTTCACCCCTTGGTGACTGTGGGTCCTTGGCAATGTGCTCTTCTGGTGACATGCCACGTCCCCATCAGCCACTCGTGGTTTTGATGGGAGACTGGGCTCAGCCTGTAGCCTACTTTGGTCTTGCAGGCTTTCACACCACCATGGTTTCCCAGCATTATTGCCCTGGCACTGCTTCATCAGTTAATATAATGCAGAGAGGATGCTTGAGCCTTTCCATCTCTTTTATTGCACACCATGCTCTGAGCCAGAGCTCAGGCAAGAATGTGTTTGCATCCATGCCAAGACTAGGACTTCTGCAGGAAGAGGTGGAAGTGAACCATTGGAGATAATGATGGAAAACTTAAGGTTAGAAAGTGTGCAGCACTTTAGCACAGGCTAAAGGGGTGAGGTCCCTTTGTCCCCCAATATAGGTTTTTCTAAATTAATGTTTAAATTAAATCTCCTCTCACATGCTAAATAGAGAAATGTCAGAATAGGAGGCTCAGAAAAATGTACAATATTGGAAAAACAGGACTTGCCTTGCCCCCTAGTCTGATTCCAGGGCAAGTCAGGGGCGAGTGTGACGTTAGCAGTGGAAAGTGTGCTGAGGCAACACACAGAGCTAGTGCCAGTAACAACCAGGGGCCTGCCTAGAAGGAGAAGGGATGACAAGTCAGAAGTGTCTGATAAATCTAATGCTATGGGGGGGTAGGCCTGACTCAAACCAGCAGGTATGAATCCCTCAGACAACCAGAGCTGACAGCCACATGCTGGATCTGATTTAGAAGCCTTTTGACTACGGCAATGTAATATGGTGCAACAGCAAGCAGGACCTCTCCCAGCAAGATATCCCAGCCTGGATGTGGCTGGGTGGGTGTGTGGGCAGCCATGCTCAGACACAGCTGCACCTCCCCATGCAAACATGCCCTCAGTGAGGCAGGGTAGGATTCTTCTGCCAGCTTGGGATAAAAAGGCAATTTTTTGCAAACCTATCACAAAAAACAAGCCATAAAGTCAAGGCAGGAGTCCTGTGCTATTTATTTTTGAAAGAAATGCTCTATTTACTTGGCTCGGCTGGATGATTTTCAATACCCATTGTGGATAAAACACACAGATAAGCTGTGGTGCTTGTAAAGGAAAGCTGTGAGTCTTGGCAAGTGGGGGTCATTACTGCTAGGGCTTCTGCTGCTCTGGAAACTTTTGGAACACATTCAGGTTTCTTGGAGGAGCACACTGACTGCCTAGCACTCCTTAGGAATTCTGGCTACTTACAGTCTTGGCCTTAGGCGCGTTTCAGAGCTAATTCTCAAGAGAAATGCAGATCCACCCTGTCTTTCTTCCAGCTACTGTTTCGCCTGTCTGCCTAGCATGAGTGCACATTTGATTCGCAATTAGCAAGAGTCTGCAGAGATTCAGAAGTCTGCCCTGGTGGTCCCTACTGGGCCTCACATTGCAAGATCTTCCTACATGTTTTTGCAGCATATAATTGCTACAAAGATGTAAAATAATTTCATGCAATTTCTTTTTTCTTCTTTTTTTTAAAAGCATTTCATAATGCTGTACCTTGAAAGCCACGTGAAAATGGAAATGAGATGCAATTAACTCAAGAGATCTGGTGGAATCTGTGTTCATAAAGATTCTGTCATTACCAAATCCATTCTTCCTCATGGCATTTTCTGTGTTACAGTCTTGCCTCAGCTTTTTTATAGGTTATCTCTGTGACCATAAGTGCTAAGAATATGTATCTGAATGTAAAAGCTTCCAGAATCTAAATTACTAGTTTGTAGAATATATTTGTCATCAGATATGTTCAAAGATAAATGTTAAATGTGGAACAATGTCCCAGCTTTCATAATGAACATTAAAAAAATCTGAAATAAACATAATTTACTTTTCCTAATGTGTATATTAAATGTATACATCTGTCTGCAGACATATTCAGACATACATGATGAAAAATCTTGAAAATAAGAACCATCAGTATTTTGAATCTCTGCCACCTAAGCAATTCATATCCCACAGACCTTAAACTGCAGATACTTAACCAAGCCATCAAATATTTTAGCTGAAAGTTTATATAGAAAGAGTTAAAATAAGGTCTCAAATCAAGGATTGTGCCTGTGCAGCACAAGTGGGGATTTTCAATTTCAGTATGACCAAGCCCCGTGGTCTATACAGACAACATGTATTTGTGCACACTGTGCTTGCACACAATGCACTCTTTTTTCTCTAGATTTACAGCTTTAGGACCAGACTTGCTTTTTGCTGTGTAACTATCCATCTTACCATCCTTATAAAACAATACTATCAAATATACTTCTCTGTGTCATAGTACACCTTAGTATCAAAGAAGGTGGGATAATCACATTTACAGAGATTTTCTTCTCACTGCTTAAATAAGTGCAATGATCATTATGATAATGCCACTATAAGGTTTTTATACCTCATACCTGCTTGAATTACACAGGAGATGCCAAAATGGTTTTTTCAATACTAATCTTAAAAGGAAGAGCTGTTTTGGTTCGGGTATATTTAATTCCCCCAAATTTTTTTCAAATTCAGGGCAAAACCACTTATCCCTTATATCTATGTACAGTATGTGAGAGGAAATGTTACTCAAGACATGAAATCCAATATTGGATAGCATAAAGAAAGGGTCCATTTTCACTCTGTTTTCTCAAACTCTGTTAGCCTAATCAGAGCAGACAGACAGGCCACATAAGGTTATGTCTTGCTCACAGCATATTCTGTGGTCAGACTCTTACTGATTTTGGAGGTGAGGCCATGAGACTTTCAGAGCTAATGGTTTCACCTTCTTTCCCCTTAGCATGCCTAAACCAGCATTTTTCTCCTGCCAAAATCACTCACCTGTTCCTGCAGGACTTTAAGCATTGCTTGTGTATGCGTTTGCTCTTCCTTTGCTTGCTCCAGTTCAGATTTTTTGTTATTTAATTCTTCCTGTATGCTCAGCAATTGCTGCAGAAAGAAAAGAAGTTTCTGGTTAGCATTGTCTGGATTCAAAGCAGTTTAAAATCCCCAGTTTGACAAATCCTCATTTCAAACAATGTTTTTCAGTCTGCTCCTACATTTATTATTGTTGCATAATCTGCTGTGTCTAAATGGACCAGAGGTAAATTATTTTCATCTGCATCTCCTTCTGCAGCAGTGCTCCACAAGTAATGCATCTGTTAATGTGCATTAAGCTATTTTTTACATTAAAGTAGAAACTCCTGGCACAGTATATCACCCACAGAGTGACTGTCACATTCATCTGAACCAAAATCTTATTTGTAGAAGTATATGTGGTGGTTTTAATAATACTGGGGTAAACACTATGGTACATAAATAATTTAAAAGCACAGCCCGTTAATGTAATTAGTCATTGGCCCACAGCCATTTTCATTCTATGCAAAGCAATATTCTGGAAAGCTTTCAGACTGGCTTGCCAAGAAGACAAAAGCTTTCCTTTTTTTTTTGTCTTGTGCTGTGATATTTTATTAGATCAGGAAGACTGATGCCCTACAATCAATATATCAGCCAGGAAGACTGCTGATCTACTGTCAAAACAAAAGGCTATGACCAAAATCTATTTTTATGGAGAGAATTCTGGGATGAAGGAGCATATTTGAAAGCCCATGTCCCATGGTCTTGGCTAGCTTTAGTTTCTGCATAGATTTATTGTGACTGTCAAGAGCAGGTCAGTAGATTTAATTAATTCTGAAATAGTTATATATTTCTGTATTGATGTGAACAATGTTAGACACTGATGAAGGGCAACAGCAGACAAACAGGTTAAGAGAAGAGTTTATGTGTTTTCTCTTAGTGAACAAGAGAGGAAACTATGATTTTCTGGGGCAACATATTGCTTGTAATCACACTCCATTTAAAGGACTAATTGAACTACTAATTGCTTTACTAACATGCATTACTGATCTAACCATGTACCTACATCTAAAGCTTAGTTTATGGTTGTGCTTAGGGCTGGTGGCTGACTCAAATTGATGTTGCAGGTGTTCAGCATCTTGGTAAGTTACAGATACCAAACCTAGAAAAAGTCTTGGCCTTCTTCCACTGCACTGGAAGTCCCAGGCATCAAAGGACATGGTGTCAGCATTGTTTTCAGAGTTTCTTGGAAATACATGACATTTCAAGGACTGGTGGAGTTACTGGTAGTATATTTCTGTTGTAAGTGAACATCAGTATGATGGATTAATTCAGCCACTGAAGTAAAAATACACGTGGGTATATGTCTGATTATATCTCACACACTCTACAGTCCAGCGGGGTTGGTTAGCTTTTTGATGGATCATGCTGCCTGGACTGCTCCCTGGGAGCCTTCAAGAGACATTCTGGTATGTGTTTTCACTCTACCACAGCACAAGAGCATTTCACATCTCAAGATTTTTCCCTGAAATAACTAGGTCTCTTCCACTGAGGCTCATACCTAACCAACTTTTGTGTGGGAAGCTCTGCTTCTGCATTTCTCAAACAGGTGTGTGTTCATCTTGCCTGTTGGGTACTACCTCCTACTTTTTCAGAAGACACTGGATTTATGTACTCTGCCACAGGTCACACACTGATAGCCATGCAGGTCCCCATGCAAAAGGGACCATTTAGTCATCCCATGCAAACTCGTTATAACATACCTTTACGTTTCACCTAGGATACTTCTAGCTGATGTCTGCAATTTAGAAAGAATGAACTCCAGTTCTCAGAAGAGAAGCAGAGAACACAAGACACCAGAAAGATACCATAAGTCCTCTCAAGGGTCACTAGCTGAAACACCTGAGGTTTGATAAGCAGATGTGTCACCTAATAGCTCTCTTTTGCAGCTGCAACCTGTTTGACCTCACACACCTGAACACATTATAAGAATGGAGTCTTTGCCCCTATTTCAGAGTCTTCTCAGAGCAGTTATATCTCAGCGTGTGGCCAGACTTCACCTTCATCCTGGCTGAGAAAATTTTACTTGAGCTTCTGGGAGAAACCCTACAGGCCGTCTTTCTGAACAACTCACATTGAGAAGATCCCAAGTGAGTTTTCAGTTCATCTTGCCCCTGAATAACCTTTCACTGCTGAATGACTGTTGCAAAGAAGAAACCAAGGTTTGAACTTGTTTACACAACTGAACTAAAACTTCCTTCTTCATCCCACCCACCCCCTCCCCATGGTTCTTCCATGGCCATGTTTTACGTACTGTGGATCAGCTCACAAATTTCCACTGTTTTATTTTCACATCTCCCACTGTGATCTCCCACTGTGATTTAGTCTAATTATATACCTCTTCCTTTGATCCTGACTTTTCCGGTTTTGTGTTTAAGGCTATTTTCCCAAAACTGTCCAAGCATGGGAGGAATTGGTGTGGAAGACAGTAAGAGCATGAAAGAGAGAGAGAGAGATGTGATGCTCTGAATCTTTGTACTTGGCTCTGGACCAGCAAGGAACAGGAATCCCAGGAAAGTATCCAACATTCTCAGTTTCCCTGGGGTAAAAGAGTGTGCATTCTCATTGGAGTATGAGCTACAAAGTGCTTGATATGAGATAAAACCTTCTAGCAGTCTTAGTGGTTAAACTGTCAACTTCTGAAGGTTTACTGTGTGTGCATAGGCTCCAAAGACAGTAAGTGCGTCCTATTTTCACAGGGGTGGAAAGCAGAGTAATTGTAACTGAGGTATCCTGTTCCCAGTCATGCATAAGGTTTTTCATTCACAGGACCGGGACCTTCCCGTTCAATCCCCAAAGATGTCAAACTTATTTAAAATTTGGGGCCATCCCTTGGGGGTTTAAGTTTCTTTTTCTCTCCCTCATATTTATCTCTAAAAGCTGCAGAACCTGCTAATTTTGCATAGGTCAAGTTTGGATATTTCTTTTTCCTGAGCAGTTGATGCTGGCACCAAGAAGTTGTAAGGAGTTATACCTGCCAAACAGCATATTTTTCTCTTTTAGTCTTATTTTGGAAAATGAAGAAATAAATGTGACTGAAAATAATATCAGCCGAAGACAGATGAACAGCCTGAAAAATTTCAGCACAAACACGTGATGTTTGGCAAAGTTAAAAGCAAATGGGAAGAGGATCTTACACTGGCAGGGATGAGACAATTTCATAACAGGGACTGCTTTCATGCCTGCTTATAAACAGACAGCCTTTCCATAAAGATTATAATGAATGATGCCAAGATGAAGGTATTAATTATTCAGAATTACTTTATTTTTCATACATATATGTGCTTATTAAAAATTGATCCTATAGATATTTCTTCTGCCCTTCAAATTTTTTGCAAGCATATACCACAGTCAATCAAAATAAAAAAATATTCTTGGTTTTAATGATTATGCTGTCTGATACTGTTCCACCTACTTTGCCATCTCACACAGGCTTTCTGCCAGAGTCTCCCTGTGTAGGAAACCCACCTACCACACCTGTGGTCACCACAGCTATACAAGTGTATGTTCTTTCAATCTTGTCTCACATCTCTGGCCGTTGCCTTTAAGCCCTGATGTCCCCAGCTTTGTGACACAGCCATGACATTCAGACAGCAGTTCCCCAGTTTCATCAGGCAAAGGACTGATTTCATGGCTGAACAGCCAGGAAATACCTGGCTCTTATTTCTGTGTGCAATTCTTTGGGTCTGTGAGAGTGCCCTGCATGTTATGCCAGTGTCTTTTCCCTGAACCAGAATCCAAGTGTCAGGAAGCAGAAAAGCACATCACAGAGCTCATCACATATC
Organism: Corvus cornix cornix; assembly: GCF_000738735.6. Lineage (NCBI taxonomy): Eukaryota > Metazoa > Chordata > Aves > Passeriformes > Corvidae > Corvus > Corvus cornix. The sequence goes on along the minus strand of NC_046332.1, from coordinate 56,756,402 downwards.
TGATGATCCTGAAGAGAGACACCTGTAGAGCTCCACCAGTAGCAGTCTGGAAGCTCAGCTGGTCTATGTGCAACCAAAAGTGTTTGTCACCATGGCTGTCAGCTTGACACTATGAAATGTAGCTCTGTAGTAGGACCAGATCAGACTTGTAGACATTACTAATATCCTCTTACTGGTATTTCCAGAGAGGAGATGGGAAAGCAAAAAGAATTAACCTCCTGGTTGTCTGTCCAGAGATCAATCAGTGCATTTTAGACCCCTGCAAAAAACACAAGACATACCTCCCAGTGGTAACTCTGGAACTGCTCTGTGTAGAAACGGTAGGATATGACTATCCTGTGCTAAGCTTCCTTCGTTCATGAGGACCAAATCCTCCCTGTACATAATAAGTGGGTAGCTAATTTCATTATGTGGGGCGGAAGAGGGTGTGTGTTTTATTTTGATTTTTTTTCACACATTCCCACCTCCAATGCTGAATGCCTGCCACAGACAGTTCAGTACCACCCATATTGCATAGATCTCAAAAGCACAGACAGAAAATTACCATCTTAAACCAATCTTTGCAGCTTCTGAAACATTAAATATAGATGGAATTATTGAAGCCAGCTGAATTACTCAGGCTGTGTACAATGCAGTGCCAGTGTGGCCAAGAATGCTAACAACTGAACAGCACACACTGCCTTGGAATATATGAGAAGTCCTAAAGGGAAAGTAATAGCTTGCTGTTGTGTAGCACTCTGCAGCTATGAAATACTCCTTCTCTTTCCTCTCCTCCTCCCTGCCCACAGTTCTTCATTGCTCCCCAAAAGGCAACATGCATTTGAATATAAATTATGGACATACCTAGAAATGTAGTTGCACCCCAAGCCTAGTAGGACAGACAAGGATCCCATAAGGAAAGCATGATTTCCAGCATGAAGCATCAACTTTGCATGCAAAGAAAAGGGAGGCAGATCAGAAGCGACCGCAGAGCCTGAGGCTGTACTTAGGATGTTGTAAGGCTGACAGAATAATGAAAAAGGAAAACCAGCATTTGCCACAAGTTTAGCAGATATACTGCTGAATGGTCCTGCCCCTGCTATTTTGTTTATGATTTTCTCTACAGTTGCTTGAAATGAAGTATGAAAAGGTTACAAAGACCTTAAAGAAAGGTCAGTAAAGAGGAGCAGACAAAAGAACACCTCTGGGGGGGGAGTGCTGACGTCGATCATAGGTTGTGCAGGCAACTTCAGCCAACCCAGCCTGTTCAGGCAGAGGAAGGAAGCACAAACTCTCCCATTTGTGGCGTAGCTGCAGTGTCCAGAAATGATCTGCAGCAAATGTCTCTGAAATCAGTGTATCAGCCAAAGATGGATGCTCTTACACAGTTTAACTGAGCCAACTCAGTTGAATGGTCATCTTCAACACCCAGTGAACTCAGGCAAACTGAATTCTCCTGCCCATATAAAGTGTAGGAGAAACATATTCATATTACTCTCCACTCACTACCTATAGGAAATATATCCCTATACAGGAAAAATGGATTCATCAAGTGCCTAAAAAGAGAGTGAAACTTATGTGTCTCAAATAGGCAGGCTGTATGCCAACCAAGGCTACTTTTTTCAATCCCAATGAAACCAAGGCAGACATGTAAACCAGTAAACCTGGGAAGCGGTTCTCACTTGTGCGAAAGTGAGGTCCTTTCCCCTAAACTACAACACTAGAATCAGAGATCTGAAAAGTATGAAAACACAGGCATTTAAATGACTGCAGAGTTCACCTAAAAATTAAAGCACTCACTTATGATAGCAGTTTCTGATGTTTTAGTGCACTTTTTTCCCCAAGTAAAACCTTGTTCCATCTTTTCTAACTTTATTTTATATAAAGAAAAAGAAGTTAAGAGTTTGTCAAATGGAAAATGACAAAAATTTCAAGGAAATGAATATTTCAAAATTCTTAAAAGCTGTTCACAAATACAGAGAGGAAGGATGGTAAATGTTTCCTTTCAGAACCTTCCTTAGGTAGGAGGAAAAGAAATAATGAATTAAAGTGAAATCAAGCATTTGCAAAATAAAAATACAAATCCCTCTCCCAGTACTCCCATGGACTGTCTGGAAGAGTGTCTTTCTCTTCTTGCAAGACAGACAAGATTTCATATCACAAATGGCCAGCACATGGCAGGCTTGAATAATGAGAAAGTGACTTCCCAGCTGAGCAAATATGCATTAGTAACAAGACGCTGATGAGGCCTGACAAATCACCAAGGAAACAGGAGAATGTGAAAGACAAGTCAAAGAAGCTTTAGAAATGAGCCCTCAAGGAAGTTAGCCATGTTGCAGCAAGGCATTCTTAAAATAAAGAGTATGATTGTGGGTTTGGGTTTTTTAAGGGATTAAAGAGAAACACAGTGTAATCATGCAATGCTTCTCATCCGTGCCAGCTCTCTGGGACTTGCTGTGTCCCTGGCTGTATGGATGGCATTACTTGGATGGATCATGGGGTTTGCAATGATGAAAGAGGGCTGGTGAAGAGCTGCACGTGGATGAACAGCCCAGCTCCTGCTTGATGAGCATTCACCTGCAAAGTGAGTTTTCCTGGCTTTTTGGCCAGAGGCAAAGACCATGCTGAATATGTTTGCTCCACAGGTTAACCACCACAGAGGGGTCCGGGGAGCTGGACACACACCTGATGCGTGAATGCATGTGGTGGCACTAAAGAACAAATCTGTCCAGCTACCGCCTTAGGGAGGGGTTTGCCATTCTTCCTTTCCCCTGCTATTAGACTGACTACAGAGGTCCTACAGCTCTACAGTGCCCAGAGGAGGTGCAGGCAGGCCTGTATCCTAAGAAATAAACCAGAAGAAAAAACAGGCAGATGGACACAGACACACTGAAACTACCAAGGGGAGGTTACAGAGGAGGTGGAGTCAGGCTTTTCTTGAGTAAGGGTTGAGGAAAAATAGACACATATTCAGCAAGAATCATTTTTATTATACATAAGGAAAATATTCCACAGTGAGGGTGGCCAACCTCTTGAACAAGGGCTCAGAGAAGCTGTGGACTCGCCATCCTTGGGGGTACTGAGACCATAGCTGGACAAGGTCCTGAACAAAACTGAGACAACTCCAGAGACTGCCCTGTTTTGAGCAGAGATGTACATGACCTTCAGGTATACCTTCTGACTTCAGTTCTTCTAGGACTCCAGAGAGTAGCCAATAGATATCAGAGAATTAGCTGTCAATTTCTTTTGTTTCTACAAGGCTTAGCAATTCAGCCACACCAGCTACAAGAGGCAGTGTTAAGGGTTGGGCAGCAAAGGAGAACGTGGGTGGTGCAATGAATGGTTTAAGAGACAGTCTACAGCTTTCCTCTGCCAAGTAATTTTCAAGTATACCTCTTACTTGTCAAGAAAGACATGTTTTCTTCAGTCAGGTACAGAATTTTGCAGCAAATGAAGACAAGACCAAGTCCTTAGGAACCTTACAGAATCCTCTCAGAATCTTTAAATTTACAAATAAAACACTTAGCACTATAGCATCAGGGATCCCTCTCTGGGATCTGGGTTTCACAGCAAATTACACAAGGCCTGTGAAGGGGAGGAGCCTGAGCAAAGCCCATTGCACCTCATCAATAAAGCTCCCTCCTACCTTTGCTAAATGAGGTGATTGGAATATTACAAAGCCCTCGACTTTACTGACAGCAGGCGAGTGGATCCTGATCCTGATGAAAGAAAGCGGGCTGATCCCAAATGAGCGTCATGGTCCCTCTGCCCTCGTATCTGTCCTACAAGGCAACAAGTTGGCACCTTGAATGATGCACAGTCAAAAGAAGACATGATCATCTAGTCACAACCTCTTCATCTTCTCCAGCCTTTCACCCGTACTGTCCATTGTGGGTAACTCCTCACCAGTTAAAGGCACTTGAGCAGTGTCGTCCCATCTCTTCTTCCATGGGACCGAAAATGAGCATGATACAGCATGCCCTTCCTCAACAAATCAAACCAAACCAGATCTTTTACATTTTGACTTCCTATTCAAGAAAAAAATATTTTATTTATTTTGGTGGGTAATAAAAAATTAATTAGAACAATATTATGGAAGAGAATCTATTTACCCAGTGTAATTCCCACTGAAACACAATTCCTAGTAATGGAAACAGAGTTCCTAGCACTGATAGCATCAAACACATCTGGAAATTCTAATCAGCAAGCCCATGCTAGTATTTAGGACCTTTTAAAAAATTCATTTAAGATCACTGGACTGTAAAACTTGTAAGATTTGTCCTTCACCACCACTAGACTACACAAGCATGTTAATGAAGATATTAGTTGATTTATTTCATATTTTAAATAAAATGTGTGCACCCAATTATTTCTCTATGAAGGGTTTATTCTTGCTGCCAATCTCAGTCTAGCTTTGCCAGCATTAGCAGGCAAAAAGATGCTACTTGCCTTCATCTTACCACTAGAAAAGCTGTCGGGAATATGGTGCTTAAAGTATTTGTGGGCCCTTATTTACACTCCCCTAATATTATTGAAGTGGTGGTTGCAGAAGTGGGAAATCAAACACTACTTTCAATAAAGAAAGGTTGTTAAACAGAGAAGAGAACCCATTTGGCTTGTCTGAGAGCTGGTAAATAAATAGCACTTAATTGCCAGCTGCTCCTTTTATTTTTTTAATATAATCAGAAAGAGTAAGTGTTTTCTGGAAGTTTAGACATGGATTGGACTGTACAGAGCCCTGAAAAGCACAAAAGAACAAAAATAACACTTATGGGAACATTTCTCTCTCTCCTGGAAGATCACATATTTCTTAAACAGTTTTCAAATATCAGCCACTGGGTGAGAGAAGGGACAGGCCTGGAAGTGAACATCTGGATGTCGGGTCCAGTCCCTCACACTTCACTTGTATCCATTCCCCTTAAGATTATCAATAGTGCCATTACTACTCCAGTGCCACTTTTACAGGTAAAAAGAAAGATCTAACTGCAATTCATACTACAAGAGTAGCAATTAAGAACATTTCCAATGTAATTATTCTGGCCTGTTTATTTACCAGGTAAAATGCACATAAAAGGGATTTTTTTTTTTTTTTTATCTCTTATATTTACTCTTCTTTAATGCTGCTTTGGAGAAGAATCAGTTTATAGTTGTGCATAAGTACATTGGTTGGGTTGTATGCTGAATAGATGTTTGGTGAGCAAGAGGTAGATGGAATAAAAAAAGGCTACAAATCTCCTTTGCACCTAGGCTGTATTAATAAATATAGCCGTAACATGCTCTATCTATTCAACAATGATCCTAATTTCAGCACTAAACTGCTACTAGAACCTGTATATTTAAAGGTATATCATTGTTATAATGGCCATGGCATTCACGCAGCACCGGATTCAGCAATTTTCAGCCACCAGCACCTCTGTCTGTGGCTTCTGACATTTCAGAACGTTTGTATGTGACAGAAAGGAATGGCTGTGACAATTAACAACACATGTAAAGGATCTGAGACCTGCAGACCTCAATGCCAGCTGAGGCTTATTGGAAGTTAATAGGTGTTGGAAGTTAATAGGTGTTAGATTGGTTAAAAGATTGACGAGGAAAAAAAGCCTCACGATGCCCTACCTTACTGTCTGTTGCAACTTCCTGCACAGAAATGTTCTTTTTGTCCCTGCTCCCACTGAAAGAGTGTGGAACATGGCAATAGTCAGTTCTACTACTTGTATGAGAAAAAGGTAAGAAAAAAAGGGAAGGAAAGACCTGAGTGGTGCCATCTTTGCTTGTAGAAAAAAAGTTCTGCTAGCTCCATCTGAAAATGGATTGGCTCTGCTCCAATGGCTGGGAATGGTAGAAATCCAATTAATTTCAAAGGCAGCATAGTGAGGCCAACACTAGTTACATTTGGATTTTCTACTCAGGAGGGTTACTATATTTTAGTGGTACATGATCTTGCTGTAAAAGCTGATAGATGCCTCTTGTGACACCTCAATTAGACAAAAGGGTCGTAATCTGTCTCCCAGTGATGGTACTGTGGAAAATGTGTGCTCCCCACATCACTAAATATGTACCCTGACCACCCTCCTTTGAGGGAGCAATGAATTGCAAAGCATTCCAAGAGCAATTCTTACCCTCCCAACCACAAAAGTGAGGCATATCACAGACAAAGCTGTCCTACCCTGCATGAACACTGAAAGCCCTAAGTGAGGTTTAGGCTGGATATTAGGCAAAATTTCTCCACCAAAAGGGTTGTCAAGCCTTGGAACAGGCTGTCCAGGGAAGTGGTGGAGTCACCATCCCTGGAGGTATTTAAAAGATGTGTAGATGTGGTACTTAGGGACATGGCTTAGAGGTGGACTGGGCAGTACTGGGTTAATTGTTGGATTTGATGATCTTAAAGATCCTTTGCAACCTGATTCTGTGATTTTATGATTGCTACTCATCTGGCATTTATCAGAGCCCTTTAAAAAAAGTGTATCAGTCTCAGATGCATGTGCTATTTATTTTACATGTTAAATTATTAGTAAACTGCAAAAGATAGTCCTCAGTAGGCAGGAAATGTCAGGAGCAATGTGGCCTTTGCAGAAAGACCTTGAGCTGCATATTGAACAGCAAGGACAGGAAGGTATTGAACAGGTGATGATTAACTGTGTACTCTCTGCCTGCAGCACCAAATGGGGAAGGGTCTCTGAGGTATAAAATGCAAAATGCACAGGCAGTGGTTCTGGCAGCTCCTGGCTTCTGAATGTTCACAATCTGCATTGCAATTCACATTAAACTGGTATTGTCTGGGGAGAAAGAGAAAAGAGGACAAAAGTGGGCTTCCATCATACTGCATCAGAGTGACACCCATGTGGGCCATCAGCAGGGCCTGCTGTCTCGTGCTGAGACACCCCGAGCTGAGTTGGTGGCACTCACAGCAGTGTGTCAGCCTTCATGCCAGCCCTACACCCTTCACACATGACTGTTCCCTTTGTTCTTGCTTTCCAGCTCGAGCACTAATTTTAAGAGAGGCACTGCGGTGCATCCCCTGCTGCTGCAATAACCCCATGGGTGGGCTTTAATGCACCACCGCCAGCAAAGGGGAGCCTGTGCTGCCACTGTGTGTTAGGAGCATGATCCCAAGCCCAGCTGGTGAATCAGGCCCCTTAGGGAAGGGGGACAATGAGGTGCCTCTTAAGTGTCTAAGACACACCCCAGAATGTACAATAGCAGAACTGTAGGCACTTGTATACATTTAGTGGACACAACATAGATGGAAGCATGATTTAAATGGGGATTTGTGGATGACACCCCTGCCTGCAGGAGCTAAATTCAGCCCATCATGTTCAGGGAGTTATGAGAGGAAAGAACATTATCCTACATTTACATGATGCAGTGGAGCACCATGCAGAATTACTAGCCTATTGGCGAATGTATCAGTTCAGGAATCAGCACAGCTGTACAAGCATGGCCCCATACCTTGGCCAGTTAAGCCTGACAAAAAAGGTAGAGCTAACTTGTTAAATTAGAGTCATGCTAAAGGAGATGTGCTCTGTGGACTTAGGACAACTTGAAGCTTAAAATATTGCACTCATGGCTGTGCTATGGAAGTGGTTCATGAACAATCCTGGATGACCAGCAAAAATCTAAAATTTACCAGAACACATGGTAATGAGTGTCATCTCCTGTGTGGCAAACTGACATATTTTCAAAGGCTTGCTAACACTGTCAGTTTCAGACAGATTGTATAAAGGATCTGGAAACCACATCATTAATTCAATAGACACTCACTGTCAAACTCTGAGCCTTTGTTTCAAAGCATAAAGGTGGCAAGTGCACTTCTTCAAGAATGTATTTGATGGACAATACATAATAAAAGTATATTTTTCATGCTTTGTTCTTGGAAAGGCTGAAAGATTTTGCTGAGGATTTTTTTTCAAAAGAATTCTGCTTGATATTCCACATGGAACATGCTAAACTAAATGGTTAAAATTTGGAAAAATTATATACCCACTGAAAATTGAGCCTTATAATTTCAAGCATTAAGCAACACTACTAGGTGATATTTTCTGTATTACCTATAGCCATGTATCTGGTAAAACATTTCAGACAGAGAGACAAGATTAAAAAAATTCTTACAGCTGTGCTGTGAAGTGTTGCAAAAATAGTTACAACTAAAACATCCTTTCTTGTGATCACAGACTTTTTTAGAGAGTACCAAACACTGCTGGAAAAAGAACCATTCAAAAAGTGATCTTCTTGGTATGTGTGTTCTCATATAGAAATAAATTGAAGGCAATACCACCTATGCAGCAGTGACAAGTTAATTCCATTTCCATCTCAAAATCAGGTAAAGTGTGTCTCATTTGTTACCATGGATACAAGACATTATTTCCATTTGTTTGAGATCTCACAGTGGGTATGAAATTAAACTGTGACACACTTTTATGGAGGAAGTTGACTAAAACCCCCATAAGTTCAATGTCATTAGTCCAAAGGATTTCCTTTTTTTAGACACAGCAAATAAGGAGGTTGCTACAACTGCCCATAAGGCACACTTCATAAGCAAACATCTGTGTGATTTTCCTGATGCTATTTTGGATCAGTGGGAGTGATGGAAGAGAAAATAAACATTCATTTCATCAGTCCTGCAAATACAGGGAGGAATCCTGAAAACCATCCAGATGGTAGAAGTACATTAAAATACATTGGTGTTGTGTTATTTGCTATTGTTTGGCACCAAATATGTTTACAAAAAAAAAAATCTTGATTCTGAAAATGCATCCAATTTTTCTCAGATAAATCTGATTTTTAGGTTGCAGCTCAAATCACTTGTTCTCTAGTATTCAGAGTTAGAAAAAGAAGTTTATAGAAAAGTGGGGGAGAATGAAGAGAAAAGAAGAAGGAGAAATATGATTTTTTATGCTGACATATATGAAGGGTTCAGGCATTCAGTCGCATTCAGTTTACCTTGTCTGGAATTAATTTTAATATATACAAAAGGATAAAAGGGAGTACAGGTCTTCTTGTTAAATTATTTATACTCAAGTCCTGGATATATATTTAATATTTCATAGTGAGACTGATTTCCATAGATGCTGAGCACCTGCTACACTGATGGATTCCAGCTAAGGTTGTCATCTCTCAACATTTACAAAACCAAGCTGAGATAAAACTGAGTCTACCTAAATAAAAGGTTTATTTCTACATATTCATGCATTAACTGCATGAAAATCACAAAGGTTATAGGATGTCATGGCTATGGCTAATTACTGAAATCCAAAACCATCATCCAGCTGCTTAACTGACTGATAATTTCCCACCAAATATTCTGAACTTCACCTCCCATGCGTCTGTGTTGCTGCTCTCCTCAGCATATTGTCAGACTGGATTACCTGCAGTGTTTTCTCCAGCTCCTTGGGCCATCTCTAATTATATCCCATTGGGAGCACGTAGGTTCTGACCCTCAGATGGCAAACTAGAAACATTGAGAAACTCACTGCAAAACTGTCACGAACACAGAAACTCTCAGAGGAATAGGGACTACAGTGTCCATGGCCAGCTGAACAGAGAGATAAGTCAGTCACTCTGTGTTATTGATTTGCATTATTAACATTTTCTTGAAGTTCAATAAAAATCTATTTATATTCTACAGACTTTACTGTACTTCATCCAGACCCCAGACAGAAAATTATAATAATGCCAACTGGGTGCTAGGGCTCCAGGATTTTTATTTAGTAGAATTTTATGCCTACTTTTCACTAATTTTAATGGAGAATTAGCACCAGGATGAAATATAGCAGAGTCTTTACATATGGTGTTAAATTTAATAAAACCAGTGATATTTAAGTATCCATTTATGTAAGGATAAGATCACGAACAGACCTCAAACTTATCTAAAGTATACAGAAACCTCAAGTATTTCTGATTAGTGACTTAATTCTGAAGCATGGGAAAAAATTTATTTCTGAATTATTTCAATTTTTAAAGTATTTTGGTCAGAATTATTCCACTATGCAATAAATCACCCTGATTTTGTAAAACTCTGCAGGCTTAAAGGGGCTTGTGTTGATATCAATATGTGTGTAGGGTTGTCTTGTGCTCTGTTATTGGGTGTTAGCAGGTATTTGCAGACTTGCTGGATTCAAAGGGTACCAGGATAACCATGCAATTCCTAACCCAACAAGGCAGCTCATATGTAAATGAGTATCTCCTGGGTTTTGCCATACAAAAGCAGCTTAGTACAGTCTGAAAGTGGGTATAACTTGTCCCCTTCTGTAATCTAATAACCAGGGGTGACAGAGGAGTGTGTGCAATGCTACAGACGAAGGAAGCAAAATTAACCTCTGCAGTGGCAGGTTGAGAAGCTCCACTCCAGCTGGGAGCACAACCCAGTGCTGTGGTGAGCCACTGCCCTTGTGTTCTGTCACGTACCAGCTGAACACAAGTGCCTGGATGGGGAAGATGCTACACACATGCACACTGGATGAGGGCTGCTCGTGTGTCAGTGGACATGTCAGACAACGCAGTGGGAGCAGTCTGGATGTGCTTGCCAAGACTCACTCAGCACAGTGTCAGGAGCACACTAACAAATAAGGCAAAATAATTATGATAAACTGACACCCCTTGCCCCTGCAGGGACACATTGCAGTTTCTCGTTGACTGGTGTCAGAGAAAAAGCTTTTCTGCTGCACTAAACCACTTAAAAACTGTCTGAATGAAAAGGTTACATCTATGGGTCAGCATAAATGATAAAAGCTCGGGAAATAGCACTGATGTTGCAAATTACGCAACAGCATAATTGATTTGCAAATTACGGAGGGTAGTCTGGACATACTGGAGATGTCTCAGTCATCTCCAAATAAGAGCAGAAAAAAAGATGCAGATGAATACAAATGAAGATACCACAGAACATTGACTATGATACATTAGACAATTTTTTTAAACTTTTGTGCAGTACCAGGGCCAGTTGGATTAAGTGAGGAGAGGAACAGAGCAATTTGCTCCTAACTAGCAAATGCATAAGGAGTTTTCTTGAATGATCAATGGGTTTGCAGTTTATGAATTCCTAAAATGACTGTGCCTAAATATATCCCCAAATTCTCCTCCCTTTCCCCCATCTAAAGTCCCTATGATTTTCTGAAAAGAAATCAGGACCTTAATGAATAATAGTCTTGAGTACAGCAGAGCCCCACGGTACCACTTTCCCAAAATAGAAGACCTGTTCTTTTCTTCCTTAGCAATACCTGCTGCATGCCTTGCATTGTCTGCTGTAGGAACTGCAGCTGCTGGTCCTTTGTAAGGCTTTCTTCTGTTCGAAAGAGCTGTCCTTTCTCCTGCTTCAGGAGCTCCACTTCATTCCTATAAGCATCCAGCTGCCATCGAAGACTGTCGTTCTCTTCCTTTAGCGCATATGCTTGGGCGGCTAGAGCTAAGAGAAAATGAAAATGTGAAAAAATCAGTGAAATGGATTGTTTCTTTTCAAATAATACAGAGGACATTGTCTGGAGAGATGACAATACAGCTGAAAGCCAGTGAGACATTTCGAAGCTGAGACAAGACCCAGCAGAGCTGAAAATGATTAGGGTCTGGCAAAGATTGTTGCTGGGAGGTTATTTCCTGGGATGGAAGAAGCCATAAAGTGACCCTGGATAATTCAAATGCTACTTGCAATCTGTCTGTTAAATTTAGGCTTATATTTTAGGAAGACACTGGCATGCAGTCCAAGGGCAAGGCACTCACCAACTTTACGACATTTTCCCAGAGATGCATTAGGAACTGATACAGCCATTCAGTATTTATACTCGCACAGTGGCCAGATGTTCCAACCAGATCTGTGCTAAGGAATTTTCCCAATGTGACGTTGCTGGGTTTAGTCCCATGAGAGAAGAAACACAGAAATTTCTCTCCAGCCTTGCTATGAACTACTTCATAGCAACAGATATGAGAGATAGAATAGAATTATAAAAAATGCAAATGCTGAAAAAAAGTGTTGGCACTACAAGAACATTACTACTTTAAAGACATTGAAAGACACTTAAGTCATTTCCTTAGGAAGCTCCATTTGGCCCCTTTTCAATTTAGAATGGCATTTTTATTATCATAACTGATAGCAGGTGTTTGTGAAGAAATCGATTAGTATGCAGGGATGGAAATTACATTTGCCAAATGACTTGCACAGTCTGCAATATAAGCTAAAATTTGTGTAGCAAAAGGCAGAAGACTATAAAGCAAGTAGTAGGAACATTATTTAAATAAATTATCTGAACATAAATACATATAGGGAAAGGTGGCATTCATTAATTAGGGATGTAGCTATCATCCTATAGAAGAACCCACTCCTGGTAGTATTTATATTTGGCAGTAGCAGTGGTCATTTGGCGCAGCAAACTGCCATACTATGCTATTTTCCTTCTTGGAACCTGGTAACACAACAACATTACAGAGCAGCTGTAATTACAAAACAACAACCTACTATAGCCAGTTCTATCACCATTTGGTAACTGAAGCACATAACTGATTTACATTCCTGATTAAATGATTTCAGGCTTGGTATCACAGAATTCTTTTTTGCCCACCTACAAGAGCAATATGGCTAAACTCCAAATTATATGAAATTGTGTATTATCTCTGTTTAATACTAGGCACCTCTTGACTAGACCTTCTGCAGATAAAGAGACCCCTTTTCCCCATGATAACATGATTCAGCACATTTGTGAAATTATACGAGCACTCAGGTAGAATGTCACAATATTTCATTAGCAATAAAAATGTTTTATCTTTGGTAGGATAAATCTACCTTGATCTCAGATAATTTTTACTAATTTTAAAGTAGTACAAACACATTATTCAAAATAAATTACTGTCAGCTACTATTCAAATACAGACATGGATTGGTTATTGTGCTTAATTTGGATACTTTACAGAATCTCCCTGCAAGATTTAGCAAGAGTTACAATATTGTTATATCAAATTAAATTGTTCTGAAAAGCATGTAATCATCCTTCCATGACAAAATTTACCCTCAAGAAATTGCACTGATGAGTCCAATGGGCAAATAAGAGGATGAAGTACTTTTTTTTCGTTATTTTTGTAAGAGCCAACAAGCCATAATAAAAGAAAGGACTAAAAAAAAAAAAAAAAAGGCTAAGCAAACAGAAGCATTAGTCCAAAAAATCTTTCAAGTCAAAATTAAATAGTTTGTGTTGGAATGGACCTCTAAAGATGATTTAGTACAACTTGTACAAGTGTCTCACCACCCTCATCATAAAATATTTCTCCCTTATGTCCAATCTAAAACTACCCTCTTTCAGTTTATAACTGTTTCCCCTTGTCACTACAGCCCCTGGTGAAAAGCCTGTCATTTGTACTCTCTTAATTCTACCAATTAGACTCTCACAAAACTTATATCTTTTTGGTTTTTTTAATGTAACACTAAATTCTAGCCAGAAACTGCCTACCCTTCTTCTCCTTGAGAACAGGAATAGAGACCATCAGGAATGTACTCAAGTTTCTACAGTAGCTTGGGAGCAGTAGTTCACCTGCTGCTCATCATCTATTCCAGCTCTTAAAAAACTTTTGAGAGCTGCTGTACAAGTGGGGGCCATGAGGCCTGTGTATTTCCCCACTGAAATGTGGGTTCTCGCGCAGATCCAGCTGAGGTTCAGACTGCCTTATCTAGAAACGCTGCTTGACTATTTTCTCTGTCTCACTACAGCCCAATTGGAGAACTCCTCCTTTTTGTTCTCCTAGGTAAGTTCAGGCTCATTAAGTGTGGCTACAGACAGCAAGAGATGTCTGCTACAGGGTCAGCAAAATAGGAGATTTTAAAAGGGCCACAACATCTCACAAAAGCAAGTAACCTGTACGTGATGAACATATTAGAGTTTAAAGAGTAACTAATCCAAATGGAACAAGTCACAATACATAGGAGCAGTGAAGGTAACTGTTCATTTTGTAGGAAAGCAATGCAGCTTTTCTACTGCTCAAAACCACCAGAGATGCATCTCTGAATGTTATTACGTCATTACTTTTAAAATTATATGTATTACACAATATTAAAACCTGTATGACAATAACTACATTGCACTGCTACCAAGAAGTTCAATCCAAGGTTGGTGCCCTGTTCTTTTCTGCAGACACCAGAAGACAAAGGCTGTGTCTGGAAGAAGTTACAATCTATTTTAAGACAAAATGAGAACATGCCAAACCACCTAAAGTGAGAGAATAAGAATGCAGGAGAGATAAGTTTCTGATAGGCAGGCTTCCCTCAGGTCTACAGTGCCTTATCGACATTACTGTACACTTGGGTGATCATCCTAACCACTCATAGTAGAGCGAATAACAACAGGGTCCAAGGCAGCAATAGGTTGTTAGGTAAGGGAGATGCAACATGTATAGTAACAGTGTAACAGAGTATTAAATGGCCACAAGCTTTTAAATGAATTAAATATAGATAAGAGCCCATAAATGATATGACATTAAATACAGGTATATGCTTTGGTATTTAATTTAAAGTTAAAAATAGTCACTTCTTAACATGTGTACAGAATGGTTAACAGAAAAGGAGAATAAGACAAAGGAAGACATCTGACAGACTCCAGGGTATCCAGCTCAATCAGCATCGGGTAACTGTTTTAAACAAAATCAGACACTTTCTTTGTGTTGACCTAAAATAACTATAATTTAAAGATATTTATGTTTTAGTGCACCAAGATTAAAAATAACTCTGAATTCAGATCAATGTCTCTTTTGATGCCAAGCAAAATATCTATTCTATAAAAACATAATGTAATTTATTTTAAATTATATTTCATTTACAACAATTATATATAATGATATGTGATTCATTACATAGGATATAGAGAAAGGCAGTTCACTGAATATTAAATTAAAAATAGAGGAGAATTTTGGGGGAAAGAGAATCTGCATTTTAAAAAGTAATTTTTTTTCAATTTTGCATAAATTTTTGCTAAGAGTTCATTGCCAAAGCTGATGGATGTAGTTTTGTTGAAAAAAAATTTGCTCATCTCATCTCAAGCCATTTTACATTTGGTAGTTCAGATACTCATCTCCAAAATCCCTCTCTGAGGCACACTAAAAAGCGTCTTCAGATAAGAAGACAATGAATGCTGAAAGCATTTACAGAAGAACTATATACAAGGAATCTGTATCAAAAGAAAACTCTGACAACAATCCCAAATATCTGCCTGTGCTGCAAGTAGAAGAAAATATTCCTACCTAAACAAACACAGCTGGAAAACAGCTCAATATTCACTTTACAGCATTCTCACTGAGGGATGCAAAATGATACCTGCCAGCCTCAGAGAAGCAGCTGAAGGAAGATAAGACACATATAAGTGGGGGAAACCTTTTCATTGATATTTCAAAGACTTCCAAGAGGTTAGTGTGATTTCTTTGTGCTGAGGCAGAAGTGCTATATTCAATTTGGCAACAGCTTCGGTGGCAAAATAGACTCCATTCAGTGGACCCAGACTAGATTCAAATCAAAAAGACACTCTCTTTAATACAAGAAATGACTGGCTGATTAGAAATCCACTCAAATCTAAGGACATATTCATCAAGGGATTTCTCAGAAGAAACAAGCAATTAACTTTATTTTTCTAGGCCATCTACCTTCGATAGTTAGGAGGGTGAGTTCTTTCTGACTACCACTGATCTGTGCCTTTTACTTCCAGGTGGTACTCAGTGACTACATTTAACCTAATACATAATGCCAACTGGAGCCAAAGCAGAGTAAGTCTTCATGGGTGATATGGGGTAACTGTAGTCTTTTATGATGCACATCATGTCATAGTGGCCAGGAAATAATGCTAACACCCCATATCTCTTAATGCATTTATTTATTGAGGACATTAGGGAGAATTCAAAAATTTCTACCATTTCTACTAATGCACACCTGTGCATTTCTCATTAGATGATGCCCTACTAACATTACAGTTAATGTTAATGACAATCTACTAATTTACATACTGAGGACACACTGAGTTTAAAAGCATAAGCATTAGGTTATGTCTAGAGCCTGAAGAAATCTGAAAGCCATATCTGAAAAACAAATGGCAAACAATAAAAACAACAACAGAAAACCTGCCTGTAAATTCAGAGTAAAGATTTTCTGTAGGTCCTCCTAGCAGAACTTCTTTTATAGCTTATATTTCCTATAGATTCTTCTACATTTATATAGAAATAGATCATAAAATGGAGAACTGCTGTGACATGTGTCCAGACTTTTGATCTAACCTATTCAGCCAAACTTTTCAGGATTTTTGAACTTTAGCTGATGTATTGATATCGTGAGGTAGATGAAAACAGAGAAAGAGCCTATTCTCATACCTTCCTGCCATCTGAGTTCTACTAATGCCATTATCCTGATTTCCTGACTTGAACATAAAGGTTTAAATGATATAATGCTCCTTTTAATAACAGCAAAAAGAGAAGCATCAAAACATGTCAAAATAATGGATATTATGGTAATTTTTTTCATCACTCCTATTGCAGAGCATTTTCAATGTCAAAAAAGCCATCTTGCAAGACACAGCTACTTCTTCAAAGAGTTTTCAGCTTGAGGGACTGAACAAATGTGAGTGGAGTAAAATAAGGACACTAAGTTCACAACTATAAATACAAACAATAAAAGTTATCCCTGGCCTCTAGGTAGCCTGCTTGTTTTTTAAATAGGTGAACTGTGGAGCAGTACAAGCAGGGGAAAATTGGGAAGGAAAAATGTTTCTGGAAGATCTGGAAAGGCATGAACTGTGTTTTGATGATGTAGAAAATAGGGTAAGTTATACAATAATGGCATTTGTCATTAGTAAGGAAGATAGTCTTTGCAGAAGTACAGTGTGGATGGTCTTAGGAGATACAGTGGGTGGCAGCCCTGCTCATGGCAGGGAAGTTGTAACTAGAGGATCATTAAGTGACACTTTACCATGCCATAAATCGAATCTCTCCCGATGGGAGAGAATTTGCTGAAAGTCCTTGCAAGGAGTTTAAAGGATAAAGCGAGACGTCTTCTGTAGTTTCAATGCTTCTAGATAGTTGTTTATTAAGTCTTATCAGAGGAACTGACCCACTAGCGTGACCCAGGTACAGCATGGAAGGAGGAAAAGTAGGAGTGAGAGTGAGAGAGAGATCCATTATCAAGATTTACACAGCCTTTTAAAGATATTTTAACCAACAGTTACTAAAAATGTACATTATTTTTACTTTCTTACCAATTATTCAGTAACACGACTAGGAACTGCGGAATTTTCTATCCAATTAATCCAAACTACTTTTACTGCAGAATATGGAGTAGTAGAAGAAGGAGAAGAAGGTCTAGAGAACAACAACAATCCTCCATTTTGATATTTTTTACTCTTATCTATTTACTATAAAGAGAAGCCTAAAACCTCTAAATTTTTAATCCTATGACAATCTTACGTAGTAGTCTATCACCTAATTCACACCACTGTATTTTCTACTTGTTGGTAATTTTTTCCAAGGTTTAAAGCTATACCAGTGGTGTCCAGGGGGGTAAAAACCCTTAAAAACAGGCAGAGAAATATTCTCGGCACTCTGGGTTCCTACAATTAAGGTCCTTTCCAGTCTAAACTCTATTCCAGTTTAAATTCTATTCTAAACATAGAATTCTGTAATTCTATGATTATAACTAGATAGGACCACTGGACCCTCATTCATTTTTACCCTCTAAGGCTGTGCTTAGTGCTCCAGCCCACTGGAAATTTAATTTTGTGCTACAATCTGAATGTCCCATTATGATCACTCAGTGGCAGTGTGTGTGTGAGGGAATGCCAGTCAGTAACCTCACACCTTGGGATGTGTGGGAAGTTCAGGTTTGGAGGAGCTCTGCAAGGTGGTGGGAAGGAAGGCACAGCCCTCACTGCAGATAGCAAGCTGGATGGCCTCTGGCATGAAGGGACGCACTGAGCAACTTGACAGGTGTTAACAAACATCTCCAGCACCAAGTGTCAAAGCTGACCCTTCTCTCTGTGTTCTCCAAGAAGCTTTCTGGAAAAGGAAGACTTGACTAGTGCACCTTGGTCACTTTGAGGCATCTTCTCAGACCACTTTACAATGTCAGGATCCTGAGTCATCCAATATCTAAAGGGGCTTGATCCATTGTCTTGAGTTCCCAGAGGACATTTGTTCTTCTTTATGTACAGTTACCAAATACCTGATCACCAGCATAAATGGTGCTTAGATGTCAATGACAAGTGCATAGAAATACGTCTGATATTAGCAGTTAAAAGCAACCTTCTTCCTATAATGCATTCTTTAACAAATACCTGTTCCATTGTTCCCCCTCATTCCTGTAAAAATAGACTGTCACTTGTTTTTTTTAAAAAAAAACACACTTTGCTTAAAGCTTGAAAACAGCTAGCTAAGTATCCTGAATAAACTCTAGAAAAATAATTAGAATGGTATAAAAATAAATAATTTGGGGCAATTACAAGCTAACCTAGCCACGAACAGTTTTTTCTTTCCCCCTTCAGACATAATGCAACCAAACAATGAAGAAATTTCCACGTTATTTTCAAATGCTAAGCACACTTCATTTGAATGTCTCGGTATCTGCAAATTTAAACTCTGAGGGCACTAATTATCCTATATGAGAAGGGTTTATTGTCATTAATGTTAATGGGAGTTAGGCCCTGCACACTGGGAGGGAGATTTACTCTTTTGCAAAATCTGTTTTATTCAGGTGCAGTTGCTGCAAAGTCCTTTCCTTACCATGCAGCCTATGTTCAGTGCAGAGAAGCTCATTATACCAGTTACATTCATGATGGTACCAGATGTTCAAATTGAATACTCATGAGAATTATTTTCAGGCTTCCTATTCACATAAAACTTGGTGGCGAACGATTAGTAAATGGGAGGTTGCTAAAAAAAAGGAAAGAAAGAAAGAAGAAATGAAGGGAGCCTCTAAGAAAGATGGAGAGTGACTATTTATAAGGGCATGCAGTGACAGGACAAGGAGGAATAGCTTCAAACTGAGAGCGGGTCTAGATTAGATATTAGGAAGAAATTCCTTACTGTGAGGGTGGTGAGACACTGGCACAGGTTGCCCAGAGAAGCTGTGGATGCCCCATCCCTGGCAGTGCTCAAGGCCAGGTTGGAACTAGATTATATTTAAGGTCCCTTCCAACACAAGCCATCCTACAATTCTACGAGTCTATTAACAGCAATTTTATCCATCCCA
Source organism: Corvus cornix cornix (assembly GCF_000738735.6). NCBI lineage: Eukaryota > Metazoa > Chordata > Aves > Passeriformes > Corvidae > Corvus > Corvus cornix. The sequence continues at coordinate 56,737,231 of NC_046332.1, read as the reverse complement.
TTGAGGACAGGCCACTTCACATTTGAGAAACAAAAGCATTTCTCTGATGAGAGATTTTCTCAGTTTACAAGATTTCTCCCTGCTTAGCAGACATCAGCAATACCACTGCTCTTTCCTAGGTTTACTACACAAGTGGCTCACCAGTAATTTATGAAGGCTTATTATTTCTTGTGTAATGAAGCATATCTCTTTGCAAATACCAGAGAAGGAGCAGGGAAAGGGAGGGCCAATTATTGTTCAGCTGGGACTAATAACAAAAAGTTGTAGGCAAGTGCTGGCTCTGCAGGGGACTAAGAATGCCCCAGAGAGCAGTGCTGCCAACTCCTGTGGCATTATGATGAGTCCCATGATATCTCACATTTTGTTTAAAGGCCTAGAGAGATCATTAGCTGCAAACCTCTGGTTTAAGTTTCTGGAATAGTGGCTTCCAAACTTTCTAAACTGTGGATCAGTATTGGCTCTTCCTTTTTCATCATGCTCTCCCAAACTGACTTTTAATTAAAAACACTAACAAGAGCATTTAATCTAGCTGTTTTAGCCAGCCCAGGGAATCAAGATGTAGATTACTTGCTACAGTCTTACAAGTGATCATTGACTCCAGTGATGAGTTTGGTGTCATTGATCGAGACCTCATGGCTTCAGAAAACCCACTTGAACAGTGATCCAACTTTCTCCAAAGGGCTGCAAAGATGCAAGACTAATGTCCCACTTTAAGCCAATCTTCCTACCCCTCTCTCTGTACCTTCCTCTCTTTTACCTTTGCACTGCTTCTGTTCAGTTCCTCTCCAGCTCTAAATGCATGAGTCCATCTATTTGCTCATTTGTAACTCCCACTTGCCTGGCATGGCCAGATGTTTCTCTCTTCCCTCACTCATACTTATTTTGCAGTACATTCTCTAGTCCCCGGTTACCCAGCTCTGTCCCAGGTAAATTGCAGCATTAAGTGTTTCGGATTTTTCCTACAAAGATGTCAAATCACATTACTGAAATGAATATTTGGAATTTGGAAGAGACCACCTTGTTACAGCAATATCAAAGCCTGACACATTTGAGGTCCATTTTACTTGACAGCATCTCTTTGGAGAACAGGAATCTACATAGCTCCTAAATGACATTTTGACAGTTGCTAGTTAATCTGCCCCACTGAGACCAGTCTCTGCAGGTCACCTCTTTAAAGCAGGGGGCCCTTTCTTCCTCTGTATTTTGGATTGTATGTCTTCTACCACCACCCATGATTTGCACCAAGACCAGCTGACTTGACGTATGTATAATGGGAGACAGGAAAGAGAAGATGTGGCTCTGCACAGACATCTGTGATGGGTGGGCTTTAGTCAAGTTGGTTAGGAAGAAAGCCATCATAGTAAAATGTAAGAGTATAACTTTGATCAAAAATAGCAGCAATTGTCAGATATTTTCAAATTCACAAAAAACCACTTAACTTTTTAATAGTGTATTTGGTTTGTGATGAGGTGAATTTTTCTGATACTTCATGTTTACCGGTAACTGCTGCCTCAGTTAAATACGATCAATCAAATAATAAATGTCTTTTAGAGGTTCTACCTCTTTTCCTAATTGAGAAATAGGACTGTTACAACACTTTTACAGAGACTGTTCTTTAAAGATGCTAGCAAAGAAGTGGCTTTTTCCTCTAATCAATATTTTAAAAATTACTGATTCATGTAATACCAATAATGAGCAGAGGAGATTTTAGTCTTGAGTGTGAAGGAAACAAGGAAATAAGAAAAGTGCTGGTTACTGCGGAGATACCACGTGGCATTGATGACTGACTCCCACACCAGTAATGAAAAATGCTGCTTGTGCTACTGATGCTTTGCAACGGAGGGTACAGACATTTGAACGCTGCATAGCAGAAGAGATGCTAATGAATGCTGAGTGTTTAATATATGTTACATAATCTTATATATATTGCATAAAGGTACCGTATGCATGCATGTACATGAGATACATAAAACACTTAAGATATTCAAGGATTATTGTATATTATCCATGTAGGGGGGTCACTGATGGTCACTTCTTAGGAGTCAAAGTGCCTCTTATATTTTTACTCAGATTTAAACAATCAGCACTGCCACTTGCAGACACGTGACTGCATCACAGCTGTTGGCATTTGAACTAGGAACTACATTCAGGCTCAGCACCACTGCGATAACTTGAAAAAAGTAATCTGTAGGATTTATGAAAAAAATGCCATTGCTGCTTGGAAACAAACTTGACAGTGTGCACGTGAATCCCTCAATTTGTCACATTCATTAGGGAAGAAAGGGCTGATCTGAGTGGTTTAAATTACTGTGGTGATTTGAATTGGTCTGATTTATAATAGGCAAATTTTGTTCATGAATGTAAAGTGCTTTCTATAAATGTGAGGATAAACCACTTTCGAACAAAATTCTATTGCACCTTAAATTGCAGGAGAGTGTTTATCCAGCTATCTCTCTGACCTTGTAGTGGATTTAGAGGGCTGAGTTAATTTTTCTTTTAAAATTGTGCATAATACTGAAATACTTGCTCAGTTACTTTTGCCTTAGATAAAGATGGATTTTAAATGAGAATACATTTTTTCCCCTTTATGCCTTAGAAAGCATAAGCAAATGGTGACATGAAACTTGTAATTTTTTGACTCACATTCAGAGACAGAATTTCTTGAGCAATTTATCCCTTATGTGAATGGAAGAGTGTTCAGAAGAGCTGTATCTGCAAGCCAAAACCTCCTTTACTCCCCTCCATTCTGCTTCAAGAATACTCAGTACATGTAAATAGAGGCCGCTGTGCTTTTCCACAATTTAACATGTTTAGCAGGTATTTTCTCAGCTTCTGAAAAATAAAACGTGTTGCAAACTTGCAGAAAACAGGTTTCTACAGAGGTCAGTTAGGTACTTCCAGGCCTTTCAGAAACAGACATTTTATTGAAATTTGCAGAAAGTGTGTAGCTTTGAAGAGATAAGTGTGAAATAGTCCTTGTACCAGATTTTCTGAGTAAGCCACAACTTAGGACATTTTATCTGCGGGTGTTGAGCAGAACGTGAGTGCAAACACTCTGACCAGCAGGGAGTAGCTTGAAGGATCAGGGTTTTACAGCACAGACATCTCAACATCTTTCAAAAAACGTTATGAGACAGATGACTATCTCAGAACAACATAGGGAGAGTTATTGCTTTTTATCATGTTCTTCCTCGACTGTTAAAAATTCTCACTAGTCTCCAGGAAAATTTAAGAAGGAAGATAGTCTGTATCTGACACATGACAAAGAAGCAAAGAAGAAAGTGGTTTTAGGAGCCAGCAACCACCCAAGTACCTTCAGAGAGATACCTGGTTGACGTGCAAGATGGAAGATGGGCACTTGGCTGTTGCAGAAGCAGCCCAGCAATCACTGCATACAAGTGCTGTAGAGACATGCTTGCACAGTCCTTGTACCAAATAAAACTTGCAATGCATCAAATATTTGTAGGGCTGGATATATAAACAAGAGGTTCCAAACTATTTTGCCTGTTGAAAGGCAAACAAACAACAAAAAACCCAATAAAAATTCCTAATTTAAAACCGAAAACCACCACCAGCAAAACAAACCACCTTTCTGTATGCTGATGTTCAAGGTGTCACACGTTGGAACTAATGGTGTGGTATCTAGTTTTTCAGTGTGTCATTTCACATCCTAAAGGACAGTTCGTTTTCTCTTCTCTCTGCCATGAATCTAAACCCAAATAAGACTAAAAGAAGATCACTCACCTCCAAGCAGCTTTGAATCCACTTGGCTTTCAAATTTATGAATCAAATCCCACAGTATACTTGTCATGAAAATGCTATACTATGGATACGTGTCATTAGTAAGAAGCTTACTTTCTTGAGATGGCCTTTATCCAAAACAAGAAGCAGGACATCATGAAACTCCTCTGAATCTAAGATTCATTCACCAAAGTAAAACAGCATCACTAACTAGCAGTAGTTTGGGGTGTTCTGTAGCAGAAACTCTGCTGGGTGTGTTTTTAACTCCTGGCATGCAATCACAGACTGCCAGTCGGCTGGACACACAAGGAAGCAGAAGATTCATGCTTTGAAAAGGAAGCTTTTAAAGATTTGGCAGCTTCAGCAACCCTTGCATGTCTCATGACATAAGAACACTCCCCAAACCTGCAATTATGAGCTTAGAAGTTTGCACTGACATTAGAAAAGAATCTTCTTTATGATCATTGTCTCCTGTGACATGTTGGCAATGGCTGATGATCCCTGGAAATAATGGTGAGTAAGAAGGCACCTAAATCTCCACCTCAAGCAATATCTGCAAACTTCTCTAATGTGCCAGGGTGAGAAGGGCTTCTAAAAACAAGGGCATGAGGGGCAGTGTGATTAAGAAGATGTAACCCCAAGATCTGAGTTTAAACACTAATAGAAATGATCTTTCTCTGGAGGTCAGAAATAACATTTAGGCTAAAGCCACTCTTGAAGGAATCTGTTCTTTGTGCTCTGTTCAGAATCAACCATCTTCAATGTTATAAATAGGGCTCATTCTCTTGAAGGCTAAATATGAAAGAAAAAGCACAGAAGTTTTATATTGGAGAGGGCACTCTAAGGAAGGTCACTTTATAGAAAGCATGAAATGTAATTTGGAGAAGAATGCTAATACCAGCTATATCAGATTGTGAGGAAGCTGAAAACAGCATATGTTCTAATATTGTCTTTTATTGATTTTGCTGCCAACATCCCACTTCAACAATGTTACAGCCGCACTTCAGGACTCTTAATGGAGGGGGATGGAGAAAATCAATATACAGAGCTTGCTTCTGCTCCCATTGAATTCAGTGTGAGTTACATTATTAACTGCAATGAGCAGAGGACAGAGTTCAGACTGTTTCATCACTTTGTGTTTGTTTATTCTTTCCCTTTTTATTTAACCTCCTGAGGGGCAATGTGTATTTTTATCCTATGTTTTGGAAAAGTCCCATTTAAATAGGGCAATCCCTTATCAAACTGTAAGTTTACATGTTAGAAATGATGTCCTGCTTTATGAAACTGAATGAAAAATTATAGCCTGTATCATGAATTGAGAAAGTTGTAATAAAAGATAAAGGATTTGAAATAAATTCTTATAACAAAATCATTTTTTTCTTAAAAATATTTTCATTCCAATATGAAGCAAATAGAAGCAGTTTAGTTTTCACTGACTTGTAAAATATTTCTTTCAATGTACATTGTTTTCTCTATTACAAATAGACGGGATGTACCTGAGCTTCTTTTCACTATTATTTTAATGGTATTTACACAAAATGAAATATGCTAAAATTATCTCCAAGAATTATAAGCATCATCTTCATTCCAACAACATGCTGTTAATTTTGTTCTAGCATGAATGCAAAACATATTTCAACATGCTGTCAAAATGAGACACTAAGAATGTCAATAAAATAACACTAAAATAAATGTAAATTTAGACTGCTGTCACAAGTGGCTGCTTGGTTTTGTGAAGATGTTAGGTTGCTATAGCATTTTCCATAGCAACTTTGCATCTTATTACATAAATAATCCCTCAGTGTCCTTAAAGCTTACTAAAAACAGGATTAAATCTATTCTCATATGTAATGATCCTGCATAAAACCTTATCAGTATGAAATACCCAGAAAACTTGATAAATTGTAATCTAGATAATAGTATTTCTGGCAGTGGAAAAGCATCAAAGCACAACAGACTTGTTTCGTAGTAAACAGGACAACCTCCTACCCCCCACGTTAGGAAAATGCCTTTGAAGTGCCTGTTTCCTCTAAAATTTGGAAGTTAGATGAAACCCTTCCCTGCTGCATCCACAGGACAGCACAGACCTCCATCCCGGAGCCTATGTGTTGTACATGATCCAGAAGAACTGGCCCAGTCCCTGGGACAGGACAAGACTGTCTTTACTCCCCAGGGAACTACAGCCAGCCCTGATTCATCAAGACTTTTCTGCTAAATTCAGCTGCACAAGAAGCATTATTAGAGGCAAATGGACTTAAAACCAGGGGCATAAAATTAGGCCCCTGCCTACATGCTTTCTGAACTTCAGCCTATTTTTGTAAAAGCTGTGGGAAAAATGAAATGCATTTTATAGCACAAAATTGGAGCCTGCCTGATGATAACAGCTCTGAACTGGCATGCTGTGAAAGACACTAGAGCAGAGTTTTCCCAGCATAGAGGGAGTAATCATCTTGTGCTGCTTTCTAGTGATCGCCCCTGATGGTTCCAGGGAGCAAAGCTGATTGTCTGCTGTGTCCAGAGCATTTCCATTCGAAGGGAAGATACTCTGCTCACAGAGCTCAAAAGGGCTGTTCAGCTGTCTTCTCTGGCAGACAGGGGACGGTGTCACTACAGTGATGATTCAGAGCCTCATATTTTAAATTCGTTCTTTTCTTTCAGAAGGCTTCTCAAACCTGGTTGGTAGCTTCTGTTGACAGGGTTTATTTATTAATCACTGCAAGACTGCTTATGACACCAGCTTCTGATGGCTTTGAAATGGTACCACTTTATTTAAGGAATAAAAAGCAATGTTAGCCCATTAATTTCTAAAGTAAATACATTCTATTATTTTACATTATGTTTATCAATAAGTACTTAAAAGGACAATAGGCAAATTATGGGTTTGTTAAATACCAGTGAAATCTGATGCCAAAAGGTTCTGGGATGGGGAGGTAAGGACAGAAAAACAAAGCAGACTTTTGCTTGAAACAAAATCTCCCACAAACCCAAAAGGTTAGTCTTACAAGGAAGGAAGGGAGAATTATCTGATCTCTGAGATCAGGAGGAAGAAGAAGATTTGACATGAAATCTGCTGTGACACTTGTTCAGTTGGGAAAAAAAAAGGAAGACCAAAGCTCAGCTCCACGCAGCTGGGGCTCGGCGATTTCTATTCAAAGTTTTAACAAGCAATATAAAGCTTTCCTACCAGTTTAATCCACCTATAAAACACAGCTTCCGTTCCATGTGTGTATCACTGCATTCACAAGAGCCTTAGAAAAAGCAAAAGAGGATTGAATTGCAGAGAAAAGATGAACAAGCAACACACAGATCACTCTGGTGTTGTTTCAGGCTTTCCTTGAAGACTTGCCAGGCTTGCAACTTTCAAGACAGACTTGTAAACAATATCCCAAAGCCTGTTTTATGCTGTGTGGACCAGGGTGTGATTTTCAAATACTGACTTTTACAAGGACTTATACTCTTCTGTGGGATGGACTGCCCACTATTCAGCCTGTCTCTTACAGCAAGTGACATAGCTGATGCTGCAAACAGGACAGACCAGTTCAGGACAGCATTAAAGATCCAACTTCTGTGTTTAAGTTTGGCACCCCCTTTAAGTATGTTTGAAAATGCTGCCATAGAGGATGTCCTCCCTAACTTGCAAAGCCGCACCAATCTCATACGTTCAAACTGGGCTTGCATTATGTAACTTGCAATTTATTATTTGCACACAGTTCCTGAGATGTTATTAAGCTACTTCATCACAGGTAGTACAATGGTGGTGAACTGCTCCAGGGGTCCAATGTGTAGGCTATTGCAAGTCCTTTGAGCTGCAGGGAGACCTATGCCAAGAAACTTATCATCCATGTGGACAGAACAGGCAGTGGCTGAATGAAAGGAAGAACCATTGCCTCCATTTGATATTACAGAACTGAGATAACACGAATTCATTGATTAGTCCAGGCAGGGGATATGAGCTGGGATTTGGCCTAGAGCTCTGGCATCCCAGTCAAACACCTTAGTCACACACTATTCTTCCTGCACCCCTCTGTGAGCACAGTGCATTTCATTCTTCTCTGCAGCACCAGCGCCAGTCTCTCGCTGAAGTTGGAGTTGCTAGAATTAATGGCATGTTGCTGTGTACTGCAAAAGCAAAAGATTAACCCACCTCCCCTTACAGTAAAATTACAGGTGCTTTGTAGGCATGAACCAAATTCCAGCTCTTCTCCACAACACACATCTTCACTAATTCTTAAAATCACTTTCGAGGCTTTTACATGTGGTTCCTTACTCCCCGTGCCAGCAGGTGGGAGAGGAAGCATCCGTAAATCCTGATGATTCTGAAGATTTTTGTATATCCTCTAGACTCCAGCACTGAATCTCCTTTTTCTCCCTTGAGCTAATGCTTCAGTAGCTGTGTCTTGACTTTCAAAGATATTAACTGAGTTGCCATTCATCATTATTATTTTTTTTCTTAGCAATCTTCCAGCTTTACTTCAGCAATCCTCTTGTATCTTTCAAACTCCAAAATCCACATTGCAGAAAAATCACTGTTTAAAGGCTGAATTTTGGGAAAAAAAAAAATTAAAGTAATAGCTGGTCCCACGAGTGAGATTCACTCAGTCTCAGGTCAGACTTTTGCCAGCTTTGCCTGGAATATAAATGACTTTTAGTCTGTGAAACCAGGAGGATTTCCTATAAACCAGGCATATATGACAGTTGAACAAAATTATTGGATACCCTAGTATCCAGTAAGTAGTTTGCAGTAGTTTTAGATGATCTCCAACATAACAAACAAGTAGTGAAGCCTTCCTTTTCCTTAAAGATTCAGCTTGTAGAATAGAGTAGGGTACTGACTAAGCCTGGGGAGAATGACCTGTAAAATACCTGGAACAGCAGGTCTGTGTGCAGGAGGCAGTGGCCCAGGCCTGCAGCGTGGACTGGGGAGTGGAAGACAGGTTTAGGAGATTGGAGATGCCAGTTCTCATTCCAGATCTGCCACTGAGTCACTGATAGCAATAAATCAAGTTCATTAATAGCTAGCAGAAGCACAATTCGCAGATGAAAGAAGAGGATTTGAATCTAGAATGGAGGGACACACGTTGCAAGAGGTCCCTAAGGACTTGTTCTGATTGTCACAAGACCAAATCTTCCCAAACAAAGGTCAGTTTCTAACATGCACCATGATTTGATCTCTTGCATGACATAATACTTAGCATGACTTGAAGAAAAATGCAAACTATTCTTAGTAACAGGTTATTCATCCCCAGATGTTATTGTGTGCTAAGGTGTCAGCTACCTGTAACATTGCTCTGTGTCCTGCTTGCAGCTGGGATACAGTTAATTTTCTTCCTAGTAGCTGTGTTTTGGATTTAGTATGAGAAGATTGTTGATAACACACTGATGTTTTAGTTGCTGCTAAATAGCGCTTTCTTTAAACCAAGAACTTTTCAGTTTCCTATGCTCTGCCAGTGAGGAGGTGCATAAGAGGCCTGGAGGGAGCAACTTAGCCAGAAGGATATTCCATACCACAGAGCTGCTAGTATGCTCAGTATATAAACTGAGGGGAGGGGCATATTGCCACTGGGGGACAAGCTGGTGATTGGTCGGAGGGTGGTGAGCAATTGTGCATTACTTCTTTCCCTTGGATTTTATTTCCATCTCTCTCTCCTTTTCATCACCATTACTACTACTACTACTACTACTACTACTACTACTACTACTACTATTATTATTATTACCATTATCATCATCATTATATTTTGTTCAATTATTAAGCTGTCCTTATGTCAACCCACAACTTACTCCTTTTATTTTCCGATTCTCCTCCCCATTGCACTGGGCTAGGGGAGTGAGCAAGCAGCTGAGTCATGTTGCCAGCTAGGTCAAACCACAACACTCTGAAACCCAAAGTCCAGCAGTTCTGGACAAGCATTCAAGCACCAAAGTACTTCTTCATGGTCTCAGGACTTAGATGTGTTGCACTTTTTTCAAATGCTGGGGCTGGCATACACCTTCTTTTTCTCAGGGTGATTAATAGGTTTCTCTTCAGACATCCTAGAGGAAAGTTTTCATTCTAACTACCTAGCTGTGAGAAGATGTGACACACTCAGTGTGTTTTCTTCCAGAAAAGAAGAAATTATGCTGGGAGACTCCTGAAACTACACTTTACCGAGACAGAATGAGGTCTTAGAACCCATTCTAAATTGTTGAATTAATTAAGCCTTCTTGTACTAGCAGCAACTTAACCAGGCAAACCACTGAATAAAAGACCTGACACAGGTGTTAAAGCCTGAGGGAATCTCTGTCACTTATTATAGTTTTGGGGTGGTAACTTCCCAGCAGTCTTGCTCCCACTGCCAAAAAGGGCAGGCTGAAAAGTAATGTCCTCAAGAAAATTGTTGGAATGGCAGAACATGCAGTCCAGAGCTCTGGAACCATCCAAATCAATTCATCATGTCTCACTGCTTCAGCTGCTTTTGGATTTAGACTTTTAAACCTTTATGTGTGCATGCTGTCCTTGAATTGAAGTGGCACAATATCTTCATGTTATTCAAGTCTTGCTCTTCCCATGGTTAAGTACTTAGATAAAAATTTTAAGAAAGGAGTTTAAAAATAAAGAAAGTGACAATGTTTTCTTACTGTGCAGGATGATTTCTTTGTGACAAGACTCTTTAAAAGACATTCTTCATACAACAGAGGTTACTGTGAATACAAATAGCCACTCCAGTGACATAAAGTGGTGGTTCTGGAATGACATACTCAGAAAGAGAGGAAAAAAATGAAAAAGAGAGGGCAGCTAACACAAATAATAATTTTTAAAAATGTCAGAAGATGGAAAAAAGAGTCACATAAGAATAATAATAAAAAAAGTCTCAGTTTACTTTCATTTACCAGTGTTTTAGACCCAACAGCTCCTTTGGTTTAACTCCAAGTTCCCTCTACTGTCATTGACAGGAGAACCAAACGCACTTGCTTTAGTTGAGAGTGTAGTGTTGAAAGAAGAAAGCCATAACATTAATTTTAGAACTTGATGACTATGTATGCAGCAGGATAGATCAACTCCACTGAGTTTTAGAGGATGATGAATGGTACAGCAACCAATGATGGACGCATACTCAAGTGGATTCATATCATTAAATTTTGATTTAGAATGCAACACAGTACTGGGTTTGCTCAAGTGGCCACATTGTAACAGTACAAATAACCTGAAATTGTTCTGGATAGAATGCTGTAGAAATCTCAGATATCAAAACTTTTGACAGTAATGTCCTCTTTCATGCATGAAAACAAAACATGCTTTCCTATCTGTGATGTTACAAAGCGAATGACCAGCACAGCTCTGCCCTAAGCATGCATATATTAAACCTGGCTGAGCTGGTAAGTATTACAGTGCAAAACATTCCTGCTCCTCTTCTGGCATGCATGTATGTATTTCTGGCTCTGCCTTCCTGTTGTTAGTTTTAATGACTTTTCTCTATGAGAGTGGACACAGTCAATGTAAAATGATTAGATAGTCATAAAAATTGCTGATTCCTAGCAGTTCCTTGTTTGCAATGACCCACTGTCTCAGCTTCAAACACTCTGCTAATGATATCTAGAAAATAAAAATCCACACAATTAGCCCAGCAAAAATTAAGGCTGCTCTTTATGGGTTTTACTATTGCATTTTTCTTCCAGGAAAAATATTAAATCTCCCTTCAAGAGAGATGTCACAGTAAAAATTTCTTTGCTAGAATGACACTCCTTCCTTTGGTCTTTACTTCTGGAGACCTTCAGCCTCATACAGTATCTTGTCATGGGAGGAGCCAAAGAGTTCTTCTCTCTGTAAGCTTGAATCCACACTTTTCCACTGGCATATATAAATGACTTGAAATATTTAAAGGATGAAATCCTTTCCTTTCATACTACTGTGCCTGTATGAAAAGGACTAGATCAGGATTACCCTAATGGAGACTCTAATTTTATTTCCATATCATTCCTTCCTTCTTTATTTTCCTGAACTTTCACTGCTGCCTGGCAGTTTCTAGTCATGTTTTGGCTTCAGCTCCTGAAAATTTCATTCTTTATATGAGTGTCTAAACAAGCAAACCCTTGTTAGCAACTCACAAATTATTAGCCAATGCCAAGAAATAGAGCAAAGCATACATCCAGATCATGTTACCAGTTAGTAACTCTGTCAGCTTCTGAGCAACCTCTTGGTGTCCATCCTGGATAGCAGAGTATTTGTAGAAGGCTGATAAAGCTGCTTTTTTTATTCACATTACATGCACCCTTGTTCTTAGACTCATGATAGTTACCTAATGAGTATCTAATTCATGCAGAATGCAGTACCATATTCTGAAATTGGTACTCTTATAAAGGCAGTATGCAACCAAAAAATCCACCATTAAAATGCTATTTCTTAGAGAGATTAAGGATTATTATGTCTTTGTTGGAAAGCAAGCTAAGGCTTAGAGAGTACTGACCAAAGAATAACTTGAACTGGTCTCATAATAAAATATTGTTACAACCATGGAATGTAATGCTGTCATGCAAAACTGCAGAGAGTGCAGTAAGGAAACATAATGTTTCCAGCCAAGGGCAGAACTGGAGAATTTTCATCATTATAGAACATAGCAGGTGACAGACATCTCCTAGAGACAGCTTGCATCATTCAAATAACTAATTTATGAGAGTTTAAAATAAGATACTGTCTTATATAATCGGGTATCAACATGTCATTTCTCATATGTAAGCTTTTGTTTGCTTTTAATAAAACAACACTTCATATATTTACCTGAATCATCTACTCTCAGCTTTTTACTGGGATTGTCACCACTGTCATCATCGGACATTTCCATCTCCTCTTCCCGGCGGATTCCCATGAGCTGTTCACTGTGAGCATTTCGAAGCTCCTAAAATCCAAAATTACCTTTTGTCAGTATTAACATCCATAAAGTCATTATGCATTATTATTATCTGTTTTTAATACTGATCTGATTTTAATTATATGTCATTTATCATTGTAATCATATTTATTTGTGTATGAATATTTATAACAACAGAAGCACAGGGAATTCTTCCTGTGAAAGAGCTGAGTTTATCAAAGGTAGCTCTCAGGGAAAACAAGACAAAAAGTGACGTTCCATGTTGAATGATCTTTAGGTCTGCTAAACATAAGAGAATGTTTTAACAGCAGGGATAACACTTAAAATTGGTGTATAAAGCAGACTGATAAGGAGATTGTCAGCCTGCTTAAGGTATAGCTAATTCTTGCTTCCCTCTGCCACTTGAGGTATGATTAATTTGGCCAAATGTAAGTGTCTCCAACACACAAAGTTTATTAACTAAAAGGCACCCTAAAAGTGCCTTGTTCTCTCTGCCAATTGCAAAGGGAGCTGAGAGCAGCCAGTGCAGATCAAGAGCTCGGCATTGTAAGTGCCTAATACCGGTCAAAGGAAACTCACCCTCTGTCCCTATGCCCAGATTGCCTCATATTTAAAAGACCCAGTCCCATAACACTAGCCTGAAAATCTTTGCATCTTGGTCCAAAATGAGTGGCAGCAGGGACAGCTTGGTCGCCGGGCGACCGCTGCAAGGGCAGGCAGGAGGCCCCTGCACATGTCACCAGGAAAAGGATCAGCAGGCACGCGGGCTTTGTAGGAGTCTAGACGGTCTTTGTTCTGGGTAGAAAAGCTGGCGCGGGTGTAGCGACTGCCTTTTTAATGGCAGCACTGAGAAGATTGAGAGGACTCTATTTTGTCCTAATAATCCTGTCAGGTGTAACATGGGGATGCTGCACTGTGATTAGTGTAGGCTTTGTCCACCCGCAGACAGCTAATTTTTCTGCCAACAAAGAGCTTAATTCCCAAAGAGGTGGTTTGAAATCTTTGAAACAAGCGAGAGTTGTGTGGAAGGAGGAGACAGCATTGAGGAGTCCGACAACAGCTTTGTTCAATTAACAATTACCTGTCAGAGAGGGGCTGCGTGTAAAAAAGGGAAGGCATTTATCTTGAGCTGTACCCTTGGTTCATTGGCAAATCTCAAATATTCTGAAAAATGTATCTGTGCCCATTAATCCCAGCTAAGTCAAGAAATCTAATTAGTGGGTGTTTTACAGGAGAATAATTTCAAACTTTAAAAAAAATTATTAAAGGCTAAATTGTTAACCAGTGTCTAATGAAATCAGAAGTGCCTCTGGAAGAAACTGGCAAGCCATTTCTGAATTCCTCATTGGAAAAGGCCACCTGCACTTTTTCCTGGGGAAGTATACTTCTTACATGAGCAGACATCTGCTTACATTTACTCCCTCATTAGTGGACAAATGTCCTTGATGCATCAGTGTCTACATTATCAGCAAAGTCAATAATTTTCTATGGAGAATGTCTATGTATATGAGTCTTTTCTTTGGGCTTGGGTTTCTAGCAAAGCTTTTCTAAATTCAGGAAAAAACCAGAAGGTGATCAAGTAGTGAAACAAATCAACAGATAATATCATGGTTAGAAGATACAATTTAAATCAAATATACCATTTGGTATATTCCCATCACATCTCATATCTGAAAAACAGGCATTTCTGAAATATATTAGTTTAGCTAGATGCTTTGCATCATTTTGAATTTTTTTTTAGTTGTCCTTTTCTTAGGAAAAAAAAAGGCAGTAATGCTTGAAAAAAATGAGTAGAGATTTCAGGAAAGTCCAACTCTTACACATTTCAGTTTATTACATATTTAGAAACCAGCAAATGAATGATGCACCACATCCCTTTACAGAAAGTTAGTTTAAGAAGGGATGATCTTATTATAATTAAAATAATCTACTAGCAAATATTTTCATATTTCTCTAAAACACAAGACAAACATCAATCCCCAACTTCCCAACTTTCAATTGAACAAAGGCATTATCCACTACATATATGAAATATTTGTGAACAAAATGCAAAATACAGTTTGTACCAATAAATTGTGCTAACATTTTATTTTAAGTGTCCCATTATTGAAGTAATTTGGTATTCACCATAATAGCACTGATAATAAAGTATTCGTTTGGTATTCATGTGGATGTTACATTTAGTGCCATTGGTATTCAACTGTAATTTAGCATTAGTTAATGGACACTTAAAATGTTATCCAAATGATTTGTATCACAGCACTTCAGTGTTTCTCAAACTAAGTGTACAACACTTATTTTACAAGTGTACTACAAAATAATTAAATAAGTGCACCTTACCTTCTAAACTTTTTATTCTGAGACAGAGAAAAATCATTTAGAGGACTGTGATAGTAACAATCAACACACTGTACTACATGAAGGTAAACCAAGTGTATGTAAATTGCTGATATTGAAATCAAAAAAAAAAAGGAAGAAGAAAGAAAGGAAACAAGGACAGCGGTACTTACTTTTTAAAATACAGGCTCATAGCGTATATACTGAATTAAAATCGAAAGCTGGATGACCAAAACACAGGATGAGGTCTAGCACTTCCTTTGCTGCCACTCACAGCAAGGGGAGTTAGAATCCCATTTCCTCTGCTCATGCTTATGACAATCACACATGCATGGTCCCACATTGCTAACTCCGTGTGGTTGTATGATTACATTTATACTGGTTTCTTTGCAAGCATAATATTTAGAATCAATACAAGTGATGTATCTACTTTTTTAAAGATAAACATAGAACAAATGGGAAGGACTAGGTCACAGTTACGGACTTAATATGCTTAAGTCATTATTTAAGAAAGAAATTTTTTATTTTATTTTCCCTCAAAGTCATCTTATAATGACCATAAGATGACAAAGCAAAAAAAAAAAAATCTTTGCCACAGAATTCTTCTTTTAAAAACAGATCACGATGACTCCTAAATTCCTTATTTGAAAGCACTGTTCCTAATTTCTCTACTTCAGTTTATTGTTTTAGATAGTAAACATAATCTTCTAATGATTTCCCAAATTTTGCATGAAAAATAAAACCACATTGCTCCCTGTCTTCATGTTATTTAATGACTATTATCATAATGAGAGCAATGGGAGCAATTCATACTGTAGACGAGACTGTAAACGGCCAGTTGATTAACAGCTAAAATGGTAGCTGTAAATATTGCCAAATTCACTATGTCCAGCTACAATCACACTCGTTCTGTGTCAATCCAGCTGTGAGATGATGGATAGAAAGTAAAAATAAAATCACCAACCTCAGAATGCTTTCGCCAAATGTCTATGTTCTTTCGCTGGGCTTTCGAGAAATGGTCCCAAGCTTTTTGTCTGGTAGAAGCGTTGAAAACGGCGACAATCTGCTCAACTTTGGTGAACAAGGAAGTCAAACAAGACAAGCAATTTATGTTGTGATCACTATAGAGAAGCAAAGCAAAGACACTAGGAGTCTATGGATGATGTCATTACTGAAACAACATCATCAATATCCATCCAATGATGTGTCTTTTGTACTTACATTGTACCAATGTTGGAGATGTCTCCCTTCAAGTCTGTCTCCATAACTTTAGTCTACACAACTTTTAACTATGCACCAAGAACCAGGCATGCAGCTGCTTCCCCGTGATGTCTGCTGCCACTCCCTGTGCTGGCACACGCCTTTGCATGTGTGGCAATAGGTGTGTGACTACAGAAGTGACCCGAGAGACATCCACCTGGCACGCGTTCCCCGCGGCAGCGGCGTACAGATGGGCTATACTGACGACAGCATGGAAGGCAGGCAGGCTCTGCTTTGAAGGGTGACTATCTGGTAGTGGGAACCTGTCAGCAGGTGGGAAGGGCTAAACCATACATCAACTGCACTCTGTGGCTGCAGCTCCTGCTTCTCCTCTATTCAATATCAAAGGGCTCACCTGTGGTAGATCAGTCTGTGCTGTCTCCATGGCCTATGTATGGTTACATACATGAACAGACACTTTTTTCTTTCATATAAGATGAAGAAATGGGCTTCCCTCATTCAACTCTAATGAATTTGTTCCAAAGCCAAACATCAATATTTAGATCAATTATCTAGGACAATTAAGATCCTCAAGTTTTTAGTATTTGTTCATCTTCTCAGTTGAGAAGATTTTCTCTTAACACTCTTTCTCTTCACTTCAGTTACAAGCAACATTGTCCTTCCACAACAGTCACCTGCCTAAAAATGATTTGGCCAAGATGTAAGTTGCCTTGATCCCAGCACAATTAACTGAAGAAAACACCAATAAAACCAGATTTTCTACAAACAACCTTGGCTGTGCTCCTGAATGAGCAGCTGTGCCAACCTATGAAGTCGAACTAAAAAATTCTTCAGCTCTTGGACAAGGTTCTTTGCTATCTACCTCTTTAGATTCCTGGGTGGAAACAATGTCCTTTTTTTATCAAGTTGCAGCTTGCAGCACTTCTTGCTCTTCTCTCTGAAAAGCGGTGGTGGGAGTGCTGTAACACCCTCTGCCCTGGTCCCTCATTTTGCTGATCAAGAGCTTCTCTCCTTCTTCCCTTAAGTCAGAGATGTAGAGAATCTTATCACACATGGTAACCTATCCTTTCTAAAATGGTGAGCTCACCTACTAAAGCAGTTACGTATCTTTCACCTCTAGAACTGAAAGTTAATCTCACTCATTTGAGCACATTTCTTCTATTCTCTGTTTTTTTACCACTTTCAGGTTCCAGAAGATTACAACATTTTGAATGGAAGTTTTTCTTTCAGGGATGGTTAATTACCTTCTAAAGTCATAGAAAATAATTGTAGTTCATTATCTTTTAAAATTAATATGTATAGGTAGTTTACAATAAAGAAAGTGCCTCAGACTTACTGTGATGATCTTATCCATTGGTAATCTGTTAAACTTTTAAAGGTAGGTGTGATAATTTCAGCCCATTAGAACTTGCTTAGACTGAAGAGTGGATGTATCAAGGAAGTTACGCTGCGTATATTTTTTCAATTAATTTGAAAAGAATGAAAATGGTAAAGCACTCTATTATTATGTGTATAGAAATTGAGGCTAGAATTTAATTACTGTCGTTGTGTTGATGACCCAGGTGCTCAGAAAATTTTGCTTAATTAACAATCTGTTTTCAGTTTGCAAGTGGAAATTCAAGTAGAAAAAGATTCACAAAGATACAAGGAAGAGCTGGTTTGCCATTTTCCACTAATAAGTATTAATAAGATCATCCGAATTTTGAAAAACATTTGAACTTTAAAGTGTTTAATTTCCATTATGTGAACAGGTGCTAAGATTTATCAAAAGTCATTATCTGATCATTTCAGAAACTCTCCTCAATGGAAACACAGACTAGGAAGATGCCATAGGTTTTTCTTGTATAACTGCAGTAGACAAAGTGAACATTAAAAGGATCCTCTTCACTTCCCTAACATTTAAGAATTAAAAAAAAAAACTAAAGAGGTAGGATAGTATGAGTACAACATGCTAAAAGTCAAGGCATTTAAAGAAACTTTATAAAACAGGCAGTGAGGGATAATAAAAAGGAAAATGTAGAGGAGAATACTAAATTAGTATGTATCAAGGACCAACATACCAGTGCTCTATTCAAAGAAAGTGTCAATGTATATACAGCAATTTCAATATTCACAGCAATCTAGGCTATGAAGCATTGCAAATTCCAACATAAAAGGTCTCCAAGCATTACGTTAGAGCTAAAGAGTAACCAAGACCATGGTTTGACAGTACAGGGAAGTGCCTTCACATCTTTTTGTACTGCACCAAAATCCTGCGTTCAGGTGTTACAAGATGGCAATTCAATATAAACCTGCTCTGCCACATTTGTTCTTGTTGCACCAAGACTCATTTATTTTCCCATAGATACCCTGGAACCCTAAAGCTGGCATAATGCTTCTGCTCTGGGAAATTGGAAGACAAGACATGATATACTCACTCCTGATCAGGATCAAATTTGTATGGGTAACTGATCCAGCAACACACAGCCCATAAGGATGGTAGACTCACCCCTAACAGGAAGCCATGAGAGATTTATATTAGCTGAGAAACTCTCCAGTTAACTCATATTTTTTCTGTGTCTGGGTAAAACTTGGCCAAAGAGAGGCCCCAGGTTTTGGGCTGATATCTCCAGAATCTGAGTGAAACAGTCTCACGGCTGACCATGGTTTTCAGATTATTTTCTGATCTCCAGGAAGAAATTTTCAAAACTATATAACAGGTAATATCTATCTCTCTAAGGCACCTTGAACTCCAGAATGCACTGTACTGTCAACTGTGACTGGTAAGTAGAATTATTAAGTAACATGAAATATTCATTGTCAAACATCTGTTAGTGACTTCTATGCTATATCAAATTTTCATTGACCATATGCAAAGCTGTTTCCTTACTAAATTAGGACTTAAAAAACCACATTGTTCTGGAAGGGTCCATAACATGTCATTGTTTTTCCCATCAATATAACTTACAGGATGTAAGTAATTGCATCTTTCCTAATGACTTAGTCTGTGGCTAGTAATTTACATGGCATATTTCAGACAAAGGATTATTATCTAATTGTTTTTCTGCTGTGTTATAAATAACTAGAAAGACCCAAACAACTAAGCCTAGAGTGATATGCAAGTACCAATGTTTAACAAATGTAATGCAACTACAATACACTTTATTAGAGGGGCCAGCTCATAGCTATATATATATTTCTACAATTATATTAATAGAAAGTTTAAGCCTTAGTTTCTGCTGCCATAAAGAATGCTACCTGAAAAGGTATTGTTATCAAGTATAAACGCAAAATCAACCAGAAAAGCTAGGAAAAACAGCAAAAATCCCTTAAACAATGCCTGCAGAAGTTGCACAGAAGATTGTATTAAATAGAAAACTAAAATATCTCCAGGGCAAGAAAATATTTGATACAGGATATTTGAAAATTATACTACCAAAGAAAAATAGAAACCAACGAGAACCAAAGTGTAGCCTCATCTGCAGATTAAGAGGTAGAGAGAACACTTTTACCCTGCATTACATTTAACAAGCAGTCTATTTTAAATACATGATTGAGTGAAGGCTGAAATTTATCCCTGGGTTCAGGAGTCAAGAAGTGCTCAATTTTGCCTTTGCTTATTACATTATAAGCTGCCATGTATATTATTTTATACTATATATATTATAATATATATAATTTGTAATAGAAAAAGAAACAAAATAGAAACTGAAAAATAATGTGCTAGAATAAAAACAAATGTCTTGGCTGGCAGACAATCGGATTTCATGTAGCATTTTACTCCAAATTCCACCAATTAGGGACACATGATGAAAAGGGCTTTGCACTAAATTACTGCAAGTGTCAGAGTAGAATATATGGCAATTTAGCTCAGAAAAATTCTGTAAGAGTGTGACAGTTGACATGAAGGGTAAAAGAAAAATTCCACCCATAAAATTACAGTGTAAAGGAAACTGTTACAGTAAATGTATAACACGCCTTTCAAATATAGAGTCGCAGCACAGGGAGGATATAGAGTTGGCGTGGTTTGGGTCAGAAGCCTTGCTGAATTCTGACTAAGCTGCAGTCTGCCAATCGATTTGGCTTCAAGCCCAGCAAACCAAGGAATTACAGTAGCCAAGGCTAGATGCTGCAGTGAATGAATTAGAATCTCCAGGTCAGTTTTGGATAGGGAAGAGAATATTTTTGGCAACAGTCCTGAAAGGCATTTGGTAATGAACTGAACAGAAGTTAGCATTAAGTCCAAGGCTAAAATTGTGCATAGGTAAATGACATGTGACATTAGTAAGAGAAATGGTGGACAGATTGTGGAGTAATGAAACATATATTATTTTAATTAATTTGAGCCAAAGAGTCTTTTGGTTGTGGTACTGTTTACTTTCAAAAAAGAATTTGCCTTTCTCACTTTTAGAGCTGAAAACCTGCAGCCTCTTCCTGTTACTCAAATCACATGGCACAGACGGAGAAACAGATGTGATTGCCTTTGACTAGCAGAGGAAAACATAAGAGTTAGAAATATCACCCTGGAGAAGAGTGCAGATAATGCAAAGATGGGTCCTAAAGTAAAGCATACCACAGATCATCAGCTGGATACATAAGCAAAGGATATTATAGATTTGTATAATGAAGATACAAGTTTTGACAGCTATGCAAAATATCTCATTGACACAAATAAATGCCATAGTTGCTTAGCTTTGGTTTTGGTTTTGTTGGGGTTTTGTGTTTGGCTGTGTTTTTAAAAAAAAAATTTAAAATCCACAGTTATCTGCAAACCTATCAAAGAAATTTGGTCTGCATGCTGCCCAGATGTCTGTAGGTTCCTTAAGTCATGGTGTTGAGACATAGCATGATAAAGGAGAAAACTATAGGACTTCACTATTATATCCCCAAATTCCACATTTTTGAACAGACTGAGAGAATGGTGATTTATCTGCAGTGATTTATCTCCCAAATCATTTTGCTGCGTGGGCGGCAAGCTTGCAAGGATGCCATTCCTCAACCTGCCCTACTACCAATAACTACATCTGTACTAGTGATCAAAACCAGCCAGGGATCATTCTTGTTCCCTGAAACCAGTGGACATAACATGCTGAGTGTCTCTGCAGCAGCAATGCTTCTCTCTCCCCCAAAAGATGCTTTTCTGAGAAACTACTTGGCCTGCATCAAACTCTAAACTGCACCACATTTTGCGGGAAAACACTAGCTGACCCAGAGCAACACCTTTCTTACAGTTGAACAGTATGGGCCAGCCTGCCCTAGCTCAGTTTAATTTAACCCTGCAGACAGAGTCAGTGGGGTCATCCTTTCTAGCAGTCCCACCTTTTCTGCTCTCTGATGCAGAGGTCTCAGCAGTGCAGAGAGCAATTACAAGACTTACCAGAGGAAGAAGGATATTTTCCTCTTCTGTCTACCCTGTCTCACCTACCTGAATACTAGAAAGAATGTCCTCTCTCTAAATTATTTCTTCTTTTCCCTTTGACTAGTCCTACAGCATTTGAGACCAGGAGGGTGTGTGTCTGGGTTCATGCTTGGTCCCTCTTCCCGTTCCATCTGACTCAGACTGGTCCTAGCCAATCTGCTTGTGTGGGTTATTAAGAGGCTGAGTGAATGTCAGTGGTCTATACATGAGTGATGCAGGAAGACATACTTCTTTCTAATACAATAAGGAGATCCTTCCACACAGACAAGGAATGAAAAAATTACTTATACCACAACACTTACTATAACCCCATGTCTTGTAAGAATATCAAACCCCTGTATCAGCAGTCATTATTTTCCTTTCTTCTTCTTTCAGCTAAGAAAGCCAGTTGGGAACAGTGAAAGAAGGAGCATTATGGGGATACTAAAAGATTATGGGGATACTAAAGAAAGGATTCATACTGAAAAACCTGCACAGTTACTTTTCTGAGGTATGTATATCAACAATTGATAGTTCTAGAAATAGAAGAACACTCCCTGTTAAAATTTGAAATAAAAAAAAATACAGTTTAATTAAAGAGAGCCCAGTTTGACCTGCAAGGTATTGCTAGAAAATCTGTCTACAATTTAAGCTTTGAAATCTTTTAGGTTGTGAAATGTGGTTTAATTTACAACAGAGAAACTGACAGCTTGGTGTAACCGCAAGAGCTGGCGCTGTGCCATGTGATAAATCACTCGGACACAACAAGACCACTTCACCTTCATGTCAGTTCTCAACAAACAGGAGCCTAACATCAGACCAGCACAACACAGCAGGGTAAGTACAAATGTACAGTACCTGCTCTTTCAATGCCACCATCTTACATTACAGAATGGACTTTATGAACCTTGTGTTGACAACCAGAAAAAAAACCTAGAAAAACCTCAACTGCCCCCCACCAACTCAAAGGAAGCTGAAGTGAATACTGCTTTCTTCATTAGCTTGACACGATTATAAGCCATCTCCAATGTACTGCTTTTAATTAGCTGTTCTTTTTTTTATTTATTGTTAGGCACACCTTTCCTTTCAGTTCTCAGATTTAAAATAGCAAAAGTGGGAACAACCATGTTTGGCAAGTCTGCCCAAAAAGAGAACTCCAAGGGAACTCTGCGATGTGGGAACATCATAAATGGGACTAAGACATCACAGGTCCCATTAAGTGAAGTAATAATTATGCAGGAATCTTGCAGATTAAAAAGTTCCTAGGAGATCAGGAGAGCTATGTTTGTTTGGGGCATAATATGGTTACTTTTACTGAAGAAAAAGGATAAAGATATGGATGAGGAGGTTTCAACAGCCGTAGCCTCTTCTGGCAATCAAAACAAAACATTGTCTCACACACCTTTGGGGTGAAATTTACTTCTCCATTTGTTGCCATACTTCATGTTCCCTTGCCTGCCATGACTTCTTCCTTCTGTATTTTTGTTCCTTCCTTCCATGTGTGTCCATCTTTCTCTCCCACATAGTCTATCCCTTTCCAAAACTCTTTTCTTGCCCCATAACACCTCTGTCATCATCACAAACGGTGTACAAATCCAGAGATCTGATATGAAGCATGACTAGTGCACATTGAAGGGAGCAAATATTTCAATCACTCATAATTGTATAAGGTTAGTCATGTTTATAAAGTTTATTCAATCATGTATAAGCAGTCTGAACAGTTTTAGATGTGCAGACCACATGGTATGCACAGCCAACTCATGCTTTTGGGTGAAACCTCCACCTTTCCTTCCTTACCCAATGTCATACTCTCTTCCCTTATCCTTTATTTCCATAGAACATTTACAGCTCAGTTCTGTGACGCATCAGACCCTTACCCCTGTCTATACTCAGCAAAGCAGGTCAAAACCAAGCACAGATTTCCACATGATTAAAGCACATGAGGTTCTTTGCCTTGAACCTTGTGTTATCATCCAGGAGAACTGCAGATTCCAGGCAACTGGCATGAGTTGTCAAAAAAGCCTGAAATCTCTAGGAAGGCAGTGCTTTTCTTTTTCTACAAAATACCATGCATATTTAATGGCTTACATTAAAAAAAAAAAAAAAAAGAAGTCTTAAAAATAACAGAAGAGCTCCCGTTGAAATTCTGGCCATGTTTAAATCGATACCAAGATTTGTATTTACTTTAGTTGGCGTGAAAGCTACAGACAATGGAAGGAATGCAGAAATTCAAAGAAAATTAAACACAGAGGAATAAGCTATGTGAAACATTACCAGTTGCAACCACCAAGGGTTATACTGCCAGAAAAAGGGGAGGAACTACAAGAATGCAAGGTAAAGTAAAAGTGGAGTCTTTCATCTCTGTCTTCTGCCACTGCCACAGCATCTTGAATAGAAATGCTTTTGAGAACAAGTGTATATGAGACAGAAAATAGAAGGACAACTGAAAAAAGAATAGAGAGATCCAGCTGAGCTTTACTGACACATTATTAGTATAGAAACAAGTCAAGAGCACACTGACTAAATGAGCTAACAAAAGCAACTGGATGGATTGTAGAGGTTATTTTGTATTTTATTTTTTTCTTTTTTAGAAATGCATCAAGGTATAAAGTAATAGTGGCAACTAATGACATGAATGATTAATGTTTTTATTTGTATTACAGTGGCGTTCTATGACACCGAGAACTGGGCTGCACTGTAAAAACACATTATATGACTCAATCTCTTTCACAAAGAGCTTAATGATGACCTAAAAATTGCACATAAGGTAAGCTCATATTTTTGAATTAGTCAGTGGCAAAAGAAAGAAAGACTGTAAGACTGGACAATTAAAGAGCAGGAAAATCCTTTTAAAAGTTGTTACTAATGTGGAGCAATTCAAAGAATACTCTGGAAAACATGATTGTATATAAAAGTCTGACTGCTAAGAGAATTATAACCAGCATGCTTTCAATATCTCTAATGAAAGTGGCTTCATTTTTAGTACTATGAGAATACTAAAAAGTGGAAGGGTTTTTGGGAGAAAGGACTAAAGTATGGAATTTAAAGCAAATCATATAAGACAGTGATTTTAGTAATCACCACCATATCAAGGTAAATTCTATCTTTTCTAAAGCAAGAGAGCAACTTCTGAAGTGAACATGTAAAGAGAAAAAAACCTGATGCCAATCATTTTTTGAAGAGAGCTCAAAAAGGATTTTTAACATTCTTCTTACTTTTTTAATATTAAAAAAAATGTAGATTCTATCTGTGAAGGCATTGATAATGTTAAAACAGATTAAATCATATCCAAGGAGATCAGAGAATGAAAATGAAGAAACCTGAAAGGAAGAGGATTTTATTCAGTCTATTGAAAATGTTTTTCCCTTCAGAATTATTTAGCTAAATTTTTTTTTTTTTTTTTTTTTGGACGGGGATTGTAATTCATATCAAATACCTACCAGCTATTTGAGAAAAAGTCAGTGTAATCTAATATACCACTGGAGTCCTTTAGTAGAAAGGAAAGGAAAACTCAAGGTGACAATTGTGATATTCCCAAAAGGGGGCAAGTGACACACAGCCTTCCTCCCCAAACCTTTGGTTCTTCCTAAATGGACAGACCTACTGGATCAAATCAAAGTTGAATCTAGCTTCATTTCCTGTCACGAATAAGGGCTGAAGATGCTCAGCAACAATGAAGACGCTACAAGCAAAGAGGCAAATTGCATAATCTCAATCTGTAGAATCATAGAATGGTTTGCCTTGGAACAGATCTTAAAGATCATGTGGTTTCCACCCCCTGCAATGGGCAGGGACACCTTCCACTAGACCAGCTCAAAATTCCATCCAACCTGGCCTTGAACATTTCCAGGGGCGGGGCATCCACAGCTTCTCTGGGCAATTTGTTGCAGTGTCTCACCACCCTCACAGAAAAGAATTTCTTCCTGATATTTAATCTAAACCAGCCCCCTTTCAGTTTAAAGCCATTCCCCCTTGTTCATGTTCACGCTGGACATCAGGAAGAATTTTTTCACTGCAAGGGTGGTTAACCATTGGAAGAGGCTGCCCAGGGCAGTGGTGAAGTCACCATCCCTGGATGTGTTTAAGAAATGACTGAACATGGCACTTAGTGCTATGGTTTAGTTGGCATGGTGGTATTCATTCAAGGGTGGGCCCAAATTATCTTGGAGGTCTTTTCCAACCTTACTAATTCTATGACAAGTAATCTGGCCAGGGGGCTCTGTGATCAAAACCACCCTCCCACTGTTCCCCCACAGGCACACAAAAGACTGATGCATAGACTCTGATGGGGACCTGGCTTCAGTCCAGTAAGTCCATTAATTCATTAGTAAAATGGACAAAAATGACCAAATAAATGCTGGTTACTGACTGCTCAGTAACCAGCCATGGGGCACTTCTCTTCATTAGAATGTGTGTGTAATTTATGAATTTGTATACTGGGACACTTCCACCACCTTTTATGTCTTACTCTACAGATATCAAAATAATTTTTGAATATGGAATTTTCATTCACCTATAGGTACTTTTGACAGTGTTGTCAAGGGAGACTGCATTAAAATAGTCTGAAAACTCAGTAAGAGGTAGGCAAAGTTTACAGTGCATGGAGAAGAGAGTCAGAGGACATAATTGCAGCTTTGGTGTAGTCTAAAAAACCACCAACAGCCCAACAGGGATATGTCTAGGGCCTCCATTTTCCTTAAACATGAGGATTAACATCTGTAAACCTTAGGCTGAAAAGGAGATTTGTGAGGAAATGAAACGGAGATGAATGGAAAGTTGGGGGGCAGTGTCACCGGTAACTAAGCTGTGGAGGCAAAGTAGAAGATGTCAAACCACAAAGACAGACCTATCCAAAATCCTTGAAACCAATCCATACTTTAAGCACAAATTCAAATCTAGAAAAATTAAGTAATTTAATAAAAAGATGGAAGTGGATGTTTTTCTCTCTTTATCCCTTAAATAACTGAAGAAGCGCCATAACAAGGCTAAGACTCCTTGTAGCACTTAAGTCAGGTGCTATAAATATGTGATGTGACAGCAGTAATACACTTTATTTCACAGATTATCCTGGCACGAGTACCTTGGTCAGGTAATTAATTCACATGCTGAGTAATTGATACAAATTTTAGGGGTAATCTACTCAGTGATCTCCTAAATACCTCCAGGCACAAATTTGTAGCAGGGATTTCAATGCCTGTACTTCTTTAGTAGTTGGGCCATAAAATGAAATGTTCTGGCCACAGTAATCCTCATTAATAAGAAAGTATTTTCTATTGAGACCCACTAAGACAGTGTGTGTGTATGCGTGTGTGTGTGTGTTCCAGGTGAGTGCACTTGAAGCCAGTTTTATTTCTTTTTCACTCCCCATAACATTCATTGCTGGTATTTTTATCTAACTCCAAGTTCTCCCTGATGCTACACCTGTCTATATCAAGGCTATACACAGTAAGTGGGATTAACGTGCTCTGAACAAGGCACTTAAAAAGTGGGACATCTGGTTCAGAGCTAGGCCCCCTGTGAATCCTCTATGGGCAGCAGAGGAAAAATGGCATATCCAAGGGATGATTCATCTCACCAGAAGAGCACCATGTGGTCGGTTTGATGACTCATTCCATGGAGATTCTTATTTTTCTCTCTTCTGACTGCAAAGAAAGCCCAGAATGGTCAGCTCCAGGTTGGACGTCTGACCTAGTTCATGACAGAGGAATGTCACATGATGTTCTTAAAATACTGTAATATTTATGTCAAATGGCCACACAGATGCAGCACTACACTAGACTTTTGGATCCTTACTGCAGAAGAACAGAAGTGGGTTTTTGTCACTCTGCATAATTTAATAGGCCATGCACACCTATTTTGGACATCTATTTTCAAATTCTTCTTCATAAAGCAACTGACATATTGTAACCAATTATGCAGGACTGAGGAAAAACAATGGAAAAACATGCATGACAAACATTCTTCAGATCAATTCAAATACAGATCAATTCAAATTTCCTTGAAAAAGGGAAGCTCATTTCAGAGGCTCCATGCTTAGCAGTCTTAGGCAGATGCATGTGTAAAGGAAAAACATCATCCATCTCTTTGCAGCAAGTTTGCAAAGATATATTAATGCTAATAATGGCCAATGTTTATGATGTTTGTAAAATAACCAGTGGGGAACATCTCAAAAGCTTGTAAAATTTGTTTTTATAAAATCCACAGAGTAACACCTTTCCCGGAGGCTGCCTTTTGCTGTTCTTGTCCTTTTCGGCCAGATCTGTCAGAAACGTCCTTCTTCCAGACACTGCTGTTAGTGTGGCACTATGAAACTCACATTTTGAAGCCAGAGCTATTTCTGTTTTTGTAAGTTCAGCATTCAGCACATTACAGGAGCAAAACAGATAGCCAAAACTGCAAAT
The DNA here is from genome assembly GCF_000738735.6 of Corvus cornix cornix. Taxonomy (NCBI): domain Eukaryota; kingdom Metazoa; phylum Chordata; class Aves; order Passeriformes; family Corvidae; genus Corvus; species Corvus cornix. Next base: position 56,709,308 of record NC_046332.1, on the reverse strand, counting down.
TTCCACCTGAAACTACAGGGATCTCTATTTCCAAGTGACAGATGTTCTACAACAGTTGGTGAAAAATGGGCTAATTTAGACTGATTTAACTAAAGTTCAGCCTGCTGACAATGGGGGACTTTTTTTAATGCAGCTGAAGAAGGCATTTCTGAGTGCTAGAGCTGGCTGTTGCACACAAAACTAGAGAGGCCCTGGTGTGAACTGAACAGCACGCCATGCGCGGTGCCTGCATCTCTGTGCCTCATGCTGCCTTTTAGATGCTGAAACGGAAGACAATATTGCCTAGCAAATTACCAAGGGAATTAGCTGGTCTTTTAAATTTACTCTCTGAACATATGTCCACAGAAATCAAATATCTTTGGCCCAGAATCTTTGCTGCTAAGTTTTGGCATCTAAGATCTTAAAATAGGGCATATGCCCTGGGGTGAATTGGTCTTCTGAGATGCTGAGCTCTCCATCACTTATGCAAGAAGCTTCAGTGGCTGCTCTCTTAAGCCAGACAAGTTCATCCAAGCTTATGCCTTCAACCCTAACTTTTAAAGCATGTCCATCGAGGGACCATAAACAAATTGCAGAAAAGCCTTTAGGGCTTTTTTTTTTTGTTTAATGTAAAGATCAGGGGTATGATTCAGAAATTACAATGTAACAACTTCATTGTCCTCTAACTGGTAAATTATCTTGGGTTTTGTCCTCAACTGGCATGGCATGAGAGCTGGCTCCAGGCTTCACCTTTCTGAAGCCTCTTGCTTGAGGAGCCATGAGTAGGCATGTTGAAAACCACCAACAATTAAATCAGTTTTCTTTCTCCTTTTTTCCTCCCCTTTTTTTTCTCCTGTCCTGTCCTGTCCTGTCCTGTCCTGTCCTCTCCTCTCCTCTCCTCTCCTCTCCTCTCCTCTCCTCTCCTTTCCTCCTTTGAAGACAACTCCTAGGGGAGTATCCTGATCATTGTTTTATGAAGGAACCTCATTAGGGTAAGTTCATTGATTGTATTTCTGCACTAAGGAAATAGCTGCCAGCACTAGGTATTTAAGACAGTTTATCTGCCCAATTAATGCTGGCATTGTATCAGCCATGCAGTCCTGATGCCAGCAACAGTACAACATATTCTTCTACTGTGGAGGTGGCCTGTACCTGTGAATACCTCCCTAAAAGTTACTGGATTCTACTGCCTTTTACCTAAACCCAGGCTAAAAATATCACCTAATTGTGCTCTATTCTGTAATTGGCCTAGCTAACTAGCTGCCACACACAGGCTAAATATACCTTCTCTCAAAAAACAGTGATCTTTTCTCAGAGCAGTGAGGCTTCTGTCTTGTCCATTCTTGAAGTGTTATGTCTACACAACAGTAGACATTGTGAATAGAGCACATCTTCATCTATTAATAAAAAAAACTACTGAAACTTTGCTCACCTTGAATAATAAGTTCTTAGGAATGGTCCTTGATCCTCCAAATTGCCATAGAGTATGGAATAGGATAAGAAGTAGAGCATGACTGCATCGCAACTACTTACCCCCAAACAAACAAAATGATAAAACCACTACCACCACCACCACCATCACTACAACAACACTGACAAAAAGGGAGCTACTTACATTGAGTGAGGATCCCTGTTAAGGCATTTTTGAAACTCTCCTTGGCCTGCTCCATTTCTTGCTCGTGAGCCGCCTTTTCGTTCATGAGCCGGCGGACGTGGCTGTTGGCCGACTGCACCATGGAATAGAACTGGTTTGCAGAGCGACGATTCACCTCGCCTCGCTCAATCCAGGTGAGCAGCACCGTGATGGCCTCAGAAAACTTGCTATCATCTAGAACAATCAAAGCACAGGTTTCAAATTGCAGGCATAAATATCCTGCTGAGAACACATTTTCTGCTCCATGTCACATTAAAATCACCATAAATCCTCCTTGCAGTATATCATTTTGGGCAACTTTTCTGTCCTTTGTTCTATCAGATGTAAGAAGCCAATACAGCCATGTGAAACTTCATAAATCTTCCTTCAAGGCTTGTCTTCTCCTCATTTTAATAGCTTTCTCACAACAAAAAGCACCTTCCCCCCTCCCTGTGGCCTGCGCCTTTGCCTTCACAATGCCTCCCTTAAGCCATTCAGTGATATGGAATGACCTTACAGCGGGAGTGAGGAGACCTCTGTGGTACTGGACTCACCGAGGAAATGAAATGTGTCTGTGTTAATCTGCTCAGCTGAAAGCTCAGTCTTGGAGCTTGGGCTCAGCCATAGTTCTGTCAACAGATTTCACTAACATCATGTTCTTAATTAACGAACAATGTTGAGGCTGAACAATTCCTTCTCAAAACACTGATTAATTACAAGGAACTACTTTGAACAGATGATGTGTCTGCATTTGTTTTGTATTATTTGTTTTCTTTTTTTTGCATTATATATTTGTTTTAAGTTTTGCATTATATAATTTTTTAAAGGATTCCAGATGAATTCAGGAAAACACCTTCATGTTTACCATTCAGGTAATGAAAGTTGTTTTTCTCTGCAGAAAGACTGCCAAAACTGAAGGCTAAATTTTTTATGCTCCCTCCCTAGACAATCTTCTTTCCTCTGATGGTGCTCTCAGCTTCCTCAGAAGACTCTAAGCGCAGCATCCATTGCACTTCAGGCTTCATCAGGATTAAGAGGAAACATTTCTTTTTAAGTCCCATTTAGACTGAACTGTAAGAAAATATTGTTACAAGAGTCTTCTTATGAAAACAGTTTTGTGCAAACCGATATCATTTTTTCACCAGGATTTTATGCCATAAAACATCAATTTTTCAACAACTGATTTTGAACATCTCATGTAGTCCTTTTTGGTTGTATTTCTTTATATATATTTTAGATGGTATGCATACCTTTCGTAGGAGAAGGTATATGGTTATGGTGGGAAGATGTAGTGTAGTCATAACCAACAGATACTTAAAACAAAAATTGGAAAATACTAAACCCAGCCAACTGTGTTGAAGGATACAGAAACATGTGACACAGTTTGTAAGACTCTGCTTTCCATGTACAAAGAATAATGAAATACTAATTGTTAAATGATGATTTTGGCTTTTATTCTGAATCAATAATCACTTCCCTAAAAGGCAAGGAGCCTAAAATACAGAGAGGACTAGTGACATGCTCTGTGCCCACAGCCTCTGAAGAAGAGATATTTACTTTGCCTGATCTTTAGTATCTTATTAACTGAAACATGCTTTCAGCTACAGCAATAAGATTTGCTCTCCACAGCTGAATAAGCATGTTCACCCAAGATCCCCGAAGAAAAAATTGCAAAATAACAGCATCATAACACCCTCCCTGCATACAGGGCTGTATCTGTTGTAAAACATTCATGTGTGATTCGTTATCACCATTCATTAATTTTCGCTGGGCAGGAAGAGTCATATAGGCTTCTTTTGATTCCATATTGTCCCCTTGGATTAGACTCCACTTCAGAGCTTTGCTGGATACATATGCAGCAGAAATGTATTAAGTGGCTCTGACGAGTGGGGTGGGCTGACTATAGACCCCAGAAAAGCCAAATGTAAGCAAGACTTATGCAAAGCCTCTTCACTGCAAGAAAACACAAGGATAAGGGTCTCCAAAAGACTTGGGCAAAATCTTCAGCCTGCTGAATTGCATGGGAACTGGATGTCAAAGATCCAGTATATCCAAGAACTCATCCCTGAAACACAATGTTTATTATAATTACACTAGTAAATAAGAATAACCTGTAATGGTTTCTGACAATGTTAGCATGTTTCCATGCATAAGGAAAATCAGTAGCATAGAAACATCCTCCCTTTTCCTTGTTTTAGTCTCTCCCCAGCACTCATTTGTGTGTAGTTCTGCTATAGAGTCTCTATGAAGTAAAAATACCCTCCCCTCGTTTTGTTTTTATCAGGCACAGTGGGTGTCTGTAAGGGATGTTCGTAAACATACCATCCTTCTGCCACATTCTCCCTGCCCATTTAAAAGGATATGCTGAAAACTTGTTTTCATCATACCGTACTTCCAGGGAGCTGCAGAGGTCTGTGGGACTGTTATAGTTAATTAACAACTCTGCACTCACAGGAAAAAATCCTTTCATTGGTAAACATCAGCATCTTCATTGATTACATAATTAGAAGATACATTCAAAAATGCTAGAGGGTAATATATGCACAACAGGAGCACATTAGTTAATAAAATCTTCTCTCTACAGTTTTAAAATTTACTTCACCATCATTTCTAACTTTTATATTTTTGAGTTCACTCAGTGACTGGCATAAGGTAACTCACTGTGAATTAAATTTTTTCATCCAGAATACAGTGATTGCCTTAGAAAATCAGATTTTTATATGAGATTGTGCATTTATTTTTTAGTTAGTAGATAAATAGTAGAAGAAATGCAGCAATGGAATCTAATTTAAAAAGAGCATGAACTGCTTTATGATTGCAGTTATTTATTAAAAAAAATAAAACAAAACTCCTAATTGTGTTCAAAATTATTCCCTTATGGTAGGATGCACATAATTATACACTGTTTAAAAACAGACTCTTCAAATAAATCCCTTTATATAAGACATGTTCCCATATGTAATTGTTCTTTTAAAATAAGCTTGTGGCAAATTATTTCTTATTCTTAGAGCTTTTTTCTTCTCCAAGTTTCAGCATAATCTAAGCAAATAAGGTAGGCTTTATCAGTCCTGTTTTTGTGGTCTGTTTAATGGTGAAGTGAACTGTGCTCCGGAAGTGCCTGCTTCCCTCAGCTGGCTGCAGAGGGAGCCTGGGTTAGCCTGCTCTTGTATCAACATCTCTGTAACATGCCCATGTTTGGTCGGAGTGATCCCAGCAATTCCAAAAGTGCAGCTGCTGCCAACACCCACCCAGCATCTGCACCCCTGCATGTCCCCGTACAGTGGTGCTCAGTTCTAACACAAGCTCTGATGACGCTGTGTCGTTTGAAGATTACCCAGCCATTGAGGATGACTTGCTGGGTGTCCGTCGATAGAGATTTCCAGGTGCTGCCAGACTCAATCACAGGACTCTAGAGATAAGATATTTCAAATTCCTCTTATATCAACTAAAGATATCTGACATTTAAATCCTAGCTCACAACTTAGATGAAATGAAATATAAAGAAAACAAAATGCCTCCCTAGAGCTGCCCAGAAAATTAACAGGAATTTTCTATGAAAAAAGGGAATAATTGTTGACAAATGTTTTGCCTTTTTCTGCTTGTAATTTGACCTCTAAGCAACCCCAACTGGAATAAATTTTCAGTTGAAAAAGCTATGACAACAACTATTACAAAATGGTATTCTGGGAAGAGGTGTTGGAAACAGAGGTTTTACTTTCAGCTTATGGAGTTTTCCTGGTGTAACACAGGGCAGAATTCAGCTCAGAGTACCCTCAAATGTGACTATTCTTCTCTTAGTGTTAAACACCTCCATAAGGTGCTTTCACAATGTGGGTGATGGTGTCTAAGGCCTTAGACATTGGAAAGAATATAGACTAATACATCATTCTGAAGCCAGGCATTCAAACACTCTTATTTCTATGATTTTTAAATTTATAGATATATTGCAAATATAGCTAACTTTATATTTCTGTATTTCAAGAGTGACATTGTATGCTGGACTTCCAGCTAGGACAAGATGAAACTTGGGCTACAGATTTAGCCTTGTTATTATCTTTTCAAACCTGACCTTTGTCAGATGTTTGAAAAGTATCTGAGATATTTCACACAACACTTGGAGTCTCTCTAAATCACAGCAAATCTTCTACATTGTCCTATGGGCTATGTTGTTGTCCAGAGTCAGCACACACTGTCCCCAACCTTGCTCCCCTAATGCAACCTCCCAGGCTTGCAAGGACATGCTGAAAAGACAGAACTGTTGGTCTTTACTCCAGTGACTACACCTAGAAAGCTCTTGTGCTGTTTTGCCTCAACACCCCTTGAAGGCGTTCTTGTGAGCACTGAGCATAACTGTGCTTCAGGGCAAGCAGGGAAAGGACAAGAGTGGTGGGATATGTCCCTCTGATTTCGCCTCTGATTAACAGCCTGTCCTCTGTCAGCTGTAGCAGTGCCATGGGAAGATGTGTTTCCTGCCTCACCCCCACCTGTTAAGCACTACCCCCTTGCTCATGGTGTTACACTGCCCTCAGTCTGTCTGGTGCTGCTCAGCTGCTCAGACTCCAGTTCCAGTTTGTCAAACTGGACCCAGTTCAGTTATAACAGGAAGGCGACACAGTTCAGTTCAGGGTGCAAACTTCTTCATTATGTATAACTGCAGCCAGGGGAGGATGTATGGCCAAGGTTACTCTTAATCTGACTTCTGACTTGATAATTTATTAAACTATAACTGAGATTTCTAAACTGCAAAGACTGAATTCAACATGGAAAAGAATAAACCTTAGGAGGTGACTGCTGTGGGTGAATCAGGTCAGAGAAAAGGTTCACTTAACTTCTCTCATCAGCAGGCTCAGCCCAGCTCCCCTGTGCATCAGGAACAATTTGCTTCCCAGCACACGCCACTTCTGGTGCCAAAATGACAACCTATTTTTCTCTTGGCTTAAGAGCTTCTTCTGTACAGAGTGCCTGCCACTGACCTAGAAACACAACTTTTCAGTCTACTACCCTCACCTTCTTTTTTTCCTGCTCAAATCCTTTATATAATTGTGCCATGAATCACACACATCAATCTAGTACTTTTGGGATTAATAACATTTTTAACCCAGTAGCATTGCATAACAAGTGAGAATCAAGAAACACAAATTTTTACTGCCAAAGGGTTCTTTTAAAGAATGATTAATATCCACCTTACTATTTTTTAAATAGCTTTAACTGCATGCTATAACCAAGAAACTTTTCCAGTTATGTAACAAATGTCTAGCTGACATTAGATTTGATAAAAATACACATATATGTTCACTAAAAGACATATTAAAAGAGTAATCTCTTCCCCCTACATAATCAAAGTCTTTCTTTCTTTCTTTCAAATTAAATCACACAAGATTCTTCTGGGGGTGGGTGTTTCATGTGAGACACAGAAATCCATTATCTTCTCCTGCTGATGCCATTATTTCCAATGAAAAGTAATTATGAGGGTATTGAGTTTCCTCCCTTTTTCTCAAAATCACACCACAAACTTTCAGAGTGAGCTGCCATTTCCCAGTTCTCAGTATTAATTAATTAACTTGAGTCATTTTGCAGTGTGGTACATTTAATCCAGTGAGCTTATATTAAAACCTCAAAATCTGCATTGATACGATATAGCTGAGGTGAGGGAGGATGCTTTTAGTAATGCACTAAGCAGTGAGTGTTCCTCCTGTAGGCTTTGGGAGGGAGGTGCCCAGGGAATTAGTTTACCAGGCTGCTGATAGCTGAACCCACCTTATGCTCTTCTGCCAGCAGACAAAAGTGCCCTCGCACTGTGCCTGCTCACAGCCCCTGTGCGAGGCTCTCTGAGCCAGATGTATTGTGCCACAGCAGATGTCAGCAGCATATGGAGGAAGGAAGGAGAAAATGATAATCTTAAACCAGGAAGGGTGAGTGAACAGATTTGATGCTAAAGCATTGAAACATGTCTGTTTTAGGGCTCTGTCCTGATATACCACTAATGAAAAAAGACTGTGCTAAAAAAAGCTTCGAAGTCTCTCAGCAGCATTTAAACCCAGCATTCACTGGATTTGTTCATAGGATCTCACTTTACCTCCCCTTCTGACGTAGCCCTGCACTGAATTCAATCCTTCCTGGGTGAGACTTGCCTGTCTGCATAACTGCACTGTTTCTGCAGTGCTCCACCAGCCTGGCTCCCAAGTGCAGGGTGAATAATGAAAGCAGTGTGTTTTTCTTCTTAGTGAAATATCCTATCTCCCAAGCAATTAAATGTTGTTTATATTTCAAATGACGTGCAAGAGTTGAGATTGTCAGGCTTGATGTTACCTCAGTCTTGTGCAAGGTGCATCTCTGGTTAGTTCATTCTACTGTAACTGCCATCTATTTATTTAAATTTCCAATCTGTGCTTTCTTCAGGGGATAATACAGTGCCTGGCAAAGAAGCAGCTTCTGAATTTTTATATTATATTTTTTAAAATGAAAAACCATATAAATAACTTCCCCGTGCTCATAAAAAAAAACTACATTAAAAAGGGAGGTAACTTCCAGGGTATTGTATATAACTTTCAGATATTTATGTCTCCTGTGCTCAAAATATTTAAAAAAATAGATATTCAGATATAAAGGGATGTCTTTGTTAGGTGTTAGGTGATGGAACTATTTAGCTACCCGCAGCAAGTAAGACAGATGTAGCATTTTAAAGGAGCTTATTTGCAAGAAGTGATTTCTGGAGATGATACCATTAGGTACAGATATGCTTGAATTAAGAAAACCATAATGTTCTAAATTCTGCTTTGAAACGCAAATGTCATAAGCACAGATTAAAATGTTTTGTTCCAATGCACCTGACAGAGCAGCATTCCACTTAAAAGGTTCAGCCTATCTCCAGTTGTGTCTTGTTCTGGGCACCACATTACTTAACTGTTTATAAAGCACCCAGGAAAACAGATGTCAGAGAATGCAAATTTGAACCTAAATATCTACCGACACATTTCACTGTGCAGTAATAACACATCTGATTTAACACTGAGGAATTAAAATCTCGAAGACACACACAAATGCTGCAATGAACCAGAAGAAGAGAAAGTCACTTTTTTCTAATGTAATAGCAGAAGACACAATATTCTGCTGGTTTTGTCAAAACAAGGAATCAGGGTCTATTTTTGAAGGCTGTTTAATGAGGCAAATAACATTTACACTTCGTTGTAAATGCCCTTAGATTCCCAGAATTCACATCTGTGTATTTATTGAGGTATGTCTTGGTTTGAAAGACCGGTGTCTGCTGAGGAAGGCAGGAGCCTCCCTTGGAATGGCAGATGCGACCCCCCTTCCCTCCGAGTTATTATAATTTTGAAATCAAGGAGCTTTTAGGCAAAGATGTGGGAAATAGGAATAACAGTTCTTTACTATTATATATCTGTATGTGTATAACCAGTCAAACAAACAACAATAACTCTGGCAGTAACAGCAAACAATCACAAACCCAGTGCCAGCCTTCTCGGCTGTCGGGCCCTTTCCCCTCGGGTGCAGTTCCGCTCGCAGCCGGCAGGGGCGCTGGCGGCTCCCGGTGAGCAGGGCAGGTGCGATGGTTCCCCCGCGCCTGCAGGGGGCGCTCCGGAGCGAGCTCGGGGAGCGCGCGGCACCGGTGCCCTGGGATCCCGGGAAGGGATGGGACAAAGGCTTCACAAACCCCTGGGCAGCCAGTCCCGGTGTCCGGCCAGACCCTCGGGAACGGCAGGCTGGAACGGCAGGGACGAGCACAAATCCCGGGTGGCAGACGAGATGTATCCAAACGGGGAACCCCCCGGAGGTCTGGGTGAGCAGGGCTACAACACAGCGAAGGCTCAAAGCAACGGTGGGGCAGGGCAGCCATGGCCCGGCTCCCAGCGGGGCAGGGAAGGCGGGCTTGGGATCCCAGGGTTTCTCTGGCAGAAGGAAAAAGCAGAGGACGAAACAGCCTCTCTCTCCCTCCAAACACCAGGGACCGACTGTCCGCCACCCCGGTGAAACAAAGCAGTAGCCAGATGCACCCCACCCTCAATGGGTAGGTCTTTTGTTTTTCCTAAATATCCAGCAATTTGTCCCCCTAGCAACATGTATGGGGAAAATTCCTTTTAACAGAAAAAAACCCAGGAGAGCTCCTAAAACCCCAACAAGGTATTTCCTCAAGGAAACACAGATGAGAAGGAGCTCATGTTCTTCTTCATGTTACTTATCTTCTTGGAATGCTGGAGCTCATTTCATTCTGATAATTGAGGCTTAGGCTAACGACATGAATGGTGCAGGAAAAAAATGTCCATATGTATGATTGTATGATTGAAGAGAGCTAAGAAGGACTTCATTTACAGAACTACTGAAGATCTTAATGGAAAAAAAGAAAAAAAGGAAAAAGGAAAAGGGAAAGGGAGATAGACATAAACCAACACTGTTTGCCACACACTGAATTGGAAAGTGGTGAAAAATTGCACTGGTACATAGTTTGATGGGTTTTCTTAATTTCTGTAAAAATCAAGTGTTCAAACCAAGTTCTTTGCAAATATGAAGGGATTTGGGGAATGGAGAGCATGTCATAAATCCTCCTGCTCTTGCAAGTGTGCAAGGACTCGCAGGGAGTGGGTTCCCAGCCCCAGTCACCAGGCACTGAAGAACTGGTTCCTTTGTTCTGTGAAGCTCCACACCAGTAGAGACAACCTGGCTTAAAATTTACAATGAACTTCTGTTTCCAATTGGCACAAAAGTTCCTCTGTACTCTTTCACCCACAGTCACTGCTGTACCAGGTGACTTCAGCACACCAGTGGAATAGGGATATGCTGACAGCTTACCTCTTGACTGGGGCAAGAGTTTCCAGCCAAGTCTGTTACACAAAAACAATGATTTCTTAGTCTTATGTTGCAGTTTGCGGAAGGTGAAAAAAAGATATTGCCATCTCTAGTATAGACTCAGTAAATATCAAGGCCACATTAGGGGACTGGCTGATAAGACTACTTCATCTCTGCTCACCATAACATTTCCTTGCTGTCAGGAATTTCCAAGGTTATTTAGATAACAGAAGTTGCTTGGATTCAGACCAAGTTTTCTACATCTGTGATTGCAAAGCAGTATCTTGGGATGAGAGATGTTTAGTTGTTTTGGCTTGCTTTTTAGCTAGTGTTGCTCTGTGAGCTTCCGGAAGCCCTACAGGAGCTGGAACCCGCATGTTGGGCACCAGCAGATCTGTCTCATGAGCTGGCAACAGAGCTCAGGAGTCTTTTGAAGTGGGCACCACAGCAAGGTCATTGACTTTCCTTAAGAAAACAACTGCAAAGCATCTGCTCAAAACCCAATCTTTCAAGTTAAATCCTGCCAAGTGCAGATATAGTGTGATCATTCTTTACTTTGGGATGAATTGTCCAGGCTTTTTCAGCACTGCGAATGTAGTGATGTGCAGAGACCTGAAATTTTAACTCCAGGTTTTACATATCTCTGTGAGTGTGTGTGTACATGTGTATGTGTGTATATATATATATTCTGCTACTTTCACTGAAGTCCACATTTAAATTGTAAATGTATGATGATGGTTGGACTCGATCTTAGAGGTCTTTTCCAACCTTAATGATTGTATGAATCTATTACATGAACTGCCCTTTGCCAGAGTTGAAGAATTTTCTTTATTGTTGCATTACTTCTTTTTTTTAGAATGTCACAAAGAGCTCAGGTGGTGAATCCATGTTGGCCAAGAGAGGCCATAAAGTTCAATGCCACTATTTTATAGATTCTATGATGCCATAGGAAAGGTAAAGTAGACCAGTATAACTACTGAAGCCCACCTCTGCTTTCTGTACTACCTAGGACAGGGCACAACTCATGCCCACTGAGAAGAGAGGGGGCTTTTCTGCATTCTCCACCCTTAACTATCTGTACAGATCCAGGGCTGGTGTCATTAACCTCACAACAAGGTGTCCTGGGTTGCAGTATATTCTGCTACCATCCTCATGAGCTGTTGAAACCAAGTGGGGCAGTGTTTCCTTGCCTCCTCCCTCCAGACCATCTTCTGTTAATGGGCCCATCAACACCTGGCCTCCTGACTCATCATCCCATTGTGAGATGCTCCACCCAGAAGGAGGAACCAAGCATTCCATCCTGGATATAATCTGAGATTCTGAGCACCCCAGACAACACTTTCCACTGGATTTCCAGAGGATAAGAGCTATATAGCCACCACTGGACCTTCCGAGGAAGAGCAGACCCTTTCTACAGCATCACTGCTTCAATAGAACCACATCCACCACTTCAGGAGGACGGCAGCCACCATTTTATAGGACTGCTACTGCCACCCCGACTCACAGCGTGTCAGGTTATATCCTGACTCTGTCAGTTTAAACCAGTGTTTTTCTGCCTTTTTTCCTTTTTTCTTAATTTCCCTATTAAATTCTTATTCTGACTTGGTGCCTCCAACTGGTTTGTTTTCAAACTAAGCTGCGATAAACTAGTACACAATGCAACTGTTAATTAGAAGAACTTTAAAAATTACAATATATTCTTTTATTGGATTTTAATGATTTTTAACCAGTAAAAAAAAAAACTTACCTTTTTTATTTTTTTAATTACATATTTCTGGAAAAACAGTAATGCACATAGTGTTGGTCTATTTCGTGCTAATTTTTCTTATATTAAACTTGAGCATATATGTCAAGCTATGGTTAAATTTCCCTCAGGAGAACCAAAGATATAAATGCTTGGAGTAGATTTTAATTAAGTATGGAAACTTCCATAAAGAAAAGAAAAATCCTTCTAAATATAGTAATCTTAAACATCTTGCAAAAACACACATTCAGTTACCCCGAGCAATGACTAGCCATATGGAAGAAATTGTCCAGACTTCTTGTATTTTCTGGTTTAGTTCAGGAAACCTGTAGGCCTTACTACATAAAGAAAAACTTCCCTACAAGAGATTAACTCCTAAAATATTCAACTAAAACCAGATGGATCTAAAACTGGACTGGAAGCTTGGTATGAATTAAAATTTCTTGTATTAGGGCCTCTTTTCTCCTGGTCTATTGATCCATCTAGGTTATTTTACCAATCTATCAGTTAGATAGATTCATTAATTATTTAATGGAGGAGTGTATCTGGTGAGAATTAGTCAACCAAACAAGTAACAGACTGAGGTAGCAGTGACAGCTAACAGCAACCAATGCAGTACTCAGAGAGACAGCAGGGTGCATCTCTGCTCCATGCTCCAAGAATGAAACACTGCACTGTCCTTCTTCGGCTCCCCAAACATGTTTCATAGAACAGAGACCAGTGTGATGACAGCTGGATAGTCTAAGCCTAATCTAGATAACTCTTAAACAGTGGCAAGAATCACAGCTTCTTGTGACCTGGCACACAGTTAAGTAATGTGCTTGGCCATCATGGGGGAAAGAATGCCAAACACAGCTGCTAAACACTTAATGAAAACAACTCTTAACGGGTATGAAGAGTTGTTTGCTAAATATTTCTTTTAAATTTTGTTACCATGAAAACTTTATTTCTTTGCTTCTTACTGTTTATGTTATCTATTAAAATGAATCCTCAAAGTGCACCCTTGAAAAATATTATCTCAGTAAATGTACCTAGAAAAAAACAAACAAGGAAGCAAACACATACCAAAACATGACACTATCCTGCAAAAGTAATTCTAACCCGAAAGAGGGAGTGAAAGAATGGATGGTGTGTGTCAGAGATAAGTTGTGTCAGCTCATGAGTGCAATTTGAATGCCAGGGACAGTCAAATGCATGTGATGCAGCAACCTAAAGTCAAGGATTAAAGTAATTTCAGGGATCAGGCATTTATTATGAAGAAGGATGCCTGCAACAGGTTGTCTTACTGTGAGAGTATTTCCTAGATATATATGATTGCAGCAACTTAACATAACAAAAAACCCCTGTGGTAGCATTCTGAAGGCTGTGTTTTAGCTGTTAAAGCACAGGCAGATGGACAGATGTCATGCATTTCTAGCAGATGGGTGAGTATCATTACCACTGGCATAGAAATGGTGGAGAAAGCCATTTCAGTGGGGGAAAGCTAACAGGGCAAGTAATGAAAGACATCAGAGAGAAACTGGCTTCACTGCTCTGACTTCTGCATGGCTCCTGCTTTTAAGGAATAATAAACTGAGAAGTAGCAAATGGTGCTTACCTTTCAATTTTTCAGCCAGCAAAGCAGCTTCATGTTCCGAATAATGCATTATTGCTGGAGGTGAAGGAGGGCGCAGTCTGTCTTCTTCCATTTTGCGTCTGTGGCGTTCTTCTCTGGCCAGCATTCTTTGTTTGCATTCCCATTCATAAAAGTCATCTCTTGCCTGAGCAAAATCAACATGAAGGCGACCTGAATCCTTTTTGTCTGTGCTAGATCCTAATCTCATGCGGTAACCTGAAATCAACAAGTAGAACTAACTGTTGCAGGATTTATTTGCTTAAATTTCTCTTCATTTTTTTTTTTTCTTTTTTCAAGTGCAGCCGGGTAAAAATGTACATTAACAGATTCCCACATATCTATGCAGGATCTATCAATCACAAGAAGATAAGCATCCATCCAGTAATTTTCCTTCACAATTTCCTGTACCACCTATCACCATAGTAGAGGAACTGAAAAGTCAACCCAAAGATATAGAATCTACATTTCTGTTTAGAAGTCTCTCAAAATACATAATATTTTTACATGATGCTTCCAACTCTTAAAAGCACAAAAGTCAGATAAACAAAAAATAATTACTTAAAATGGATCTGCTTTAGTCTGAATGTGGTGCCCTTCTCCCCCGATCCTGTTGAGATCATGTTCAGTCTACTGTTTTTCTCCAGTCTGCCAAAGGAATTGGAAGTATGGGGAAAAGCTGAATTTTATGAAAACCATGACTATAGGTGAACGTGAAAATTGTGCTACATAAATTCCTGTGCCACAAAGAGGATGGTTTCATAACTACAGTGATGCTAGATCTCAAATTTTGAGACTCAACAATTGCAACCACTATTTTCAAATTCTCCAGTGAAAATAATCTAGCAGCAAATATAAATCACCTACAAATTAATTATGTTCATAATTCCTTAAAGTAATTTCTAAAGTAGGGACAGATTTATTAGACATTTGAAAGACTCCTTTCAGAACAAATAATGAAACCTGTTGTGCCTTATCTTTAGGGATATTCTACATATACGTAACTTGGTCAACGTATCATATGCTAAAGTTAGCACACTGCAAAGGCTTTAGGTTAAGGGCTACAGAGCAGTACAAAAGGGGCCTGCTCTGAATTAACCCCTTGACTACTGTCAGAGGAAGAACAAATCATGCCAAAGCTATAAGAGAAGCTTTTTGTGGCCATATTTGGGCACCTGTCATTTTCCAAGCTGTATTTCTAAGACACAAATATATACACAGAGCAGTTTGTCTAGCTTTTAAAATGCCACTTCAGAGAAAGTGTGAGAAAATACTATGTAGAAAGCTTCAAACAGAGCCCTCAAATGTGGGTAAAATTCATCAGTCTACACAGGATAGCTCTAATTTCTCCACGTCAACATGCAACAGCCCAGCAGAGATTTCTCAAATGACAGGATGCTGCAGAGATCAAGTCTGTGCTGAGCTGGCACACAGGAAGCTCTTCAGAAACACACACTACTGCAACCACTGCATAATAATTCCAGGGAGAGGAAACTTCTATTCAAAATATCTGGAAAAATGGTGTTTGCTGCTTTTGATGTGCAATCCGAGAGAACCTACTTTCCAGTCTTGTGGTTTGCCTGTGGTTTGAAGAGCTTCAGTACCTCACCACCACAGTTAAAACTCAGTTCTGAGCTCCCTCCAGGAACAGCAAAGCAAAGAATTGTTTAGTAGATTAAGCAAGTCCTTGCAGAAATGCATATCTAGGCATACTCTGTTTTACTGCTGGAAAAACATCCTGCTGTATGAATACAAGGGACTGTCCATACTGCAGCCCATGTGAGACAATAGCTTCAAAGGCATTAAATATCCATATATGTAGTGATCCTTCAATTAAAAAATAATCTGGGTGCCTTTTGATTTGACATTTTCCTTCCAAACATCTCGTGGAGTTCAGCTAAGGAGTCTGCAGGTGAGGAAAAAATATGACTTTCATTGTCCAGCAGGGAGCCCAAACCCAGATGAAAAACTTGAGCTAAATGTTTCAGAGGTCCTTAAAAAACTGCCTCACCAAGGAAAGGTTTTGGTAGGTTCCTACCAATGGAACCTACCAAATTTGGTCTCCAAGGTTCAGGAGCATGGGGTGAAGTAAAATTCAATATTGTAAGAGTGGCAAAGGAGAGGACTGTTTATTATTTTAAAGTCCTCTTGGCTTTGCTTTCTCTAGCTTAGAGAAGTAAACACCACCCTTTCTCCCCAGAGGCTTTTTGTGCCCATACATGTAGCTCTAGTCCCAAGGCATTGAAGGGAAGAGTTACAGATACACCATATTCAGTGTGACAGAAGAAGAGCGTGGGTGACCTTTCAGAACTGGGCTCTGAACTAATGAGGATGCAATTATATGGTTTTATCCACAGAGGTGTAGGCACAAAGGAGTCAGCCAAAAGGGGTCAGTGGTGCAGCTACCCTGGTAACTGTGACAAACGTTAGCCCCCTGCTCCCCGCCAGTTTGGCGTGCCAGCTGCATTCCTCACACAGTGATTGCTCTGTGCCAGAACAGCATTATCAGCGATGTAAAGGACACTACCAAGGTGCCAGGTCTCGTGAACCTAAAATTAGATTTCCCAGCTGGGCTGCACTTTCCAGGAAGACTCAATCTCTCTTCCTCTCCCCCTGCCGCCTTTCGCCTCCATTGGCAGTAGCACACTAGTTATGGGAAGAGACAGAAACACAGCACAGCAGGAGGCAAAACTCTTGTGGACTTCAAGGCCCATCACATAAGCTGAATAAAGAACTAATGAAAAGGGCTGTGCATCTATAGGTTTTGTGTGCACTGGCAAAGCTGAGTTGTATTACAGCGGCCCTCATTTTTGAAGTAAATGGGAAAAAAACCTGAACAGTGTACATTGCAGTAGGAATGTACTTTAGGAAACCAGTTTAAGTGCATCCAAATTAAAAGATTTTGGAAATTTTCCATGAATCACACTAAAAAAATGCGATCGCTTGTTTAACTCTAAAGACTGGAGGGGGTCAGCCAGTAAGGGGATTTCCACCAGCACTGGAACTTAGAATAACCTAGCTAAGAAGGGACCTTGGATATCACCTAGTCCAGAGCAGAGTTAGCTTCAAAGTCAGATCAGAATGCTCATAGCTTGGCATCTTTCCCTTAACAAAAACAACAAATGCCTTTAGGATGGTTTCTTGCACCCTCATAAATTAGTGGCTTTGCAGACACTATAGGGCCAATGGCCTGGCCAGTGAAGAACAGACTCCTTGATAGGTTGATAACCAGAAAGACTCTGCATGCACAACTGGCAGGTTCTATTCTGTACATGAGATGCTCAGGCACCCATCTGTGCTGGAAATTTTGAGCCCCAAGACAGCTGGGAGGCTCGTTCTTTTTCAATACCGTGTCTCCCTATTGATGTTTGAGGGTGTTTGAATGTATGAGAGAAACACCTGGCACTGCCTCCCCTTCATGCATGGACAATGAATTTTTTTCCCCATCTCTTTGCTCAGGGCTGCAGCTAGCATTAACTTTGTGCCTGTCTTGTCATTTTTAATTTCAGGTTTGCACACAATGGAAGAGGAAAAGACTTTGGGAACTTGCCAAGATCCTTACTTTAAAGGAGCAGAAACAGGAAAAGTTAATGAAGGTGCTAAATAAAAATCAAACAGTATTTTCGTATCACAAGTCTAGTGTGAACTCCATGGCTTGACTTACCTTTGAGTGTTGCTATACTGGGGACCAGCCAATAGCTGATGTCTAACTGGGGAGCTAGATCAGAGTGTTAATGATGATCAGAGAGAACTTAAAATAAAACAAGTAAACAGTACTGAAAGGAAACCCACAGGGGAAAATATCAGAACAGGAAGAATGCATACATGGGCTTTTGGGGTATAAAAAGGTCTGTTTCAAGACACCTGTTTGTCCCATATTTTCAAGTCCAGGGTCATCAATATATGCAGGAGTTACTGAATTGTCAGCCAAAAGAGTAAAGTACATACAGTTTTGGGAACTCAGCTTTGGGAGCCCTTTCTCATGGGCTGGTATGACGATTTTAGAAAGTCTTTTCCTTGGGAGATAAAAATATAAATTTAAGGTCTAAATGAAATCTAGCCTTCCTCAAGTTGACACTTTTATCATAGTCTTCTACGTGTCTTCCAGTCTCCCTTTTCATACATGTTTACTTGGGAATACCAAGGAAAAAAAATCAGTGATTAAACTACTTGATAGATTTTGTAATCACTTGCTCTATTCTGATGATAAGAATGGGATAAATGCAAAACTTGATGAGATTAGATGAGGTAGACAGATAAAACTTATTAGGTAGACAAAATTATCATTATATCAGAAATATCAAAAGCATGACTTTCCCCTAATAAAACACACCCACTATATTTATACATCTCTTTTGTCTCTCACAGGGAAAATAAAATGTCAAAAAGATATGCTTTATTCCCACCATTTCAGAATATATTATGTTTGAGAATGGGATAAAGACTAGTAAAAACCCCATAATATTTTAGTACAAGGAAAACATGCCTAGTGTCAGACATCCCTGGTGGTGGTGGGGGACAGTCAGTGCTTCCTGTTTCCTCTGCAGAGTTCAGCAGCCTTGGTGAAAAGAAGTGGAACTTGGCTAAAGAATGCTCCTGCACTTCTTCCTTGTCCCTGTCAGTTCCACTGGTTCTTTCCCTCGTCTGGTCAGAGACAATAGGTACAACACTTTGGAAGAATGAAAAGGTACAGAAGAAAAAATGGATGGGAAGGGAGGCTGCAGAGCAGAAGTAAGAGGAAGCACAGACGGCAGCGTGACTGTGACGAAAGGAAACAGAAGAAGGAAATGGATCAGGAACTTGGAAATAAATTCAGAATGAGGAAGAATGAGGAAGGGAATCTTTCACCTCTGTTTCTACTCATGTTCCGTCTCCTGAATGCGCGCTCTAGTGCATTATGAATGAGGACACATGGCAGCACATGGAATTTCCTACCTCTATGGTCCTTCAGGATTCAAGGCAAATGAAATTAAAATAAAATTTACTTGGAGTGAAGCTGAGAAGCAGGAAACTGAGATAGAGGAACACTGTTTCTGGTCCAGGGTGGCAGCCCGAACATTTTGAGCTTTTCTTTGCTCTCTTTTTTGCCACTATTTTGTTTGTCATAATACAATAATATCAGTTCCTGCTGCATCTGATGCACCTCTCTTCTGTTCTGTTACTAGAGCTGCCTAGACAGAAGTTGGAAGCTGGTAGCTGGTAAATATCTACTGCTTGTGATGACTCTAATATGCTGCAATGATCTACAGCATTTTGGAAGTAACATGAATAAAAAAATAAAGAAGAAGGATGGAAAGCAGGAACAGAAGATTGGGAGGGGAAGAAATGAAGTGAAAGTTAAAAAAAAAAAAGTAAAGAAGAAAAATTCAGAGTAGAATAAATATCTGCAATAAACCTGAAAATATAGCAAGATTTCAAAGAAATCTTAACAGACCCCATAAAACTCTTCAAAAAGGTACTTGAAGCAAGCAGTCAAGTTAGAAAAAAAAAAGCCAAACAACCTAGAAACCCTGAGGAAAACCTTTGTGAAACAAAGGAACTAGGTTTTTCCTGATGACATATGTTAAAAGTTTAGATGTCTTCCTTTCCTTTCCTTTCCTTTCCTTTCCTTTCCTTTCCTTTCCTTTCCTTTCCTTTCCTTTCCTTTCCTTTCCTTTCCTTTCCTTTCCTTTCCTTTCCTTTCCTTTCCTTTCCTTTCCTTTCCTTTCCTTTCCTTCCTTTCCTTTCCTTTCCTTTCCTTTCCTTTCCTTTCCTTTCCTTTCCTTTCCTTTCCTTTCCTTTCCTTTCCTTTCCTTTCCTTTCCTTTCCTTTCCTTTCCTTTCTTGTTGATGGTGATTTGAAAGACAGCTTGTTTCTACCTGTGTGAACCTCCTATGGACACCTACAGGATGTTGAGATTTTGTCTGTACTGCCAAACAGAAGATGGTCTGTGTGAGAGCTCAGACAAGAGTCCTGGGTCGTTAACTCTCTCCCAGGCTCAAAAGAATGGTCCCAGTGGGTGCTTTGAGGTCACTCTGCACAGGGCGGGTAGGTGTAAACCAGTCTGTTTCAGCTTGTCTTGGCCAACGAGCAGTCCCTGGACCTTGTTTGT
Source organism: Corvus cornix cornix (assembly GCF_000738735.6). Classification (NCBI taxonomy): domain Eukaryota; kingdom Metazoa; phylum Chordata; class Aves; order Passeriformes; family Corvidae; genus Corvus; species Corvus cornix. Next base: position 56,689,447 of record NC_046332.1, on the reverse strand, counting down.
TCAAGAATACCTTGCATATGGGTTGAAAATGTAACACTACAATCGTGGAGCAAAACAGTGCTTTTGAGTCTCTCCAGGACTCAGAAAGATGGATGAACCAGCCTGTGGGAGACAAATATATAAAGGGCATGTGATCCAAACCAGTAAGGTGAAAAAGGACTTGGTCAGCAAGACAATCCTCAAATGAAGGAGATTGTAAACTTAAGAGGACACTGACAGTCACAGAAGCCTTAAATGCGAAAGCAGAGTTGTTTCTCACCGTTTTACTTCTTTCTTTTTTTTTACTTTTTTTTCCCCTGCGAATTAGAGACTGGGGTTTTTTTGTTTCTTTGTTTTGGAGGTTTTTTATCTGTTTCTTTGTTGGAAAATAAAGAGATTCTGAAATTTTACACCCTGTAGTTTCTGTAGCACTCGTTGTCATGGGAGGCAACAGACGTAGCCTACAGATGGGGCTCAGAATCTAACCCATGCAGTAGCTGAATACATGCATGTATAAAGACAGACTTTATTCAGGCTGCACCACAAATCTATAAAAATATGCCAGTGAAATTGCCAGCCTATCAGAAAAACTGGCACTGGAAAACAGCAGAGTTCCTGGCCTGGTGCCCTCCTCTTTCCACAACCTGTGAGCAAAACTATATAAACCTGGGTAAATCGAAAACAAGATTGTTCTGTAGTGAATTTCAGGATCTGCTGCATTGTTGTGGGATGGCAGGAAATTGCTCCTGGGTAAGTAACATACAACACCATGCATGAGTCTTGGCAGACAGAGAAATAACAGAATTGCCCCTTGCTGCTCCATGCTACAGCCACTGAGTTCAAGAAAGCCTTGCTGAGATAAAAGCTAAGAAAATAAGCAAGCATTAGCATCACAAAATACAAATGAGAAGCAAGGAAAATCCATTAAAGAATGTGAAGTACCAGAAAGGTAAATGGCTTTATCAACCATGAACTCCTCTGCAAAACGAATGTGACAAAAATTCTTCTTGCTTTTCCGAATTGCTGTTATATCTCCACACTGCTCAAAGACTTCCTGAATAATTTCCTCCGTTGCATTTTCTGGTAATCCTCCAACAAACACTGTTTTACACCCAGGAGGTCTCTCTCTTGTTGAAGGTGGTGGAAGATCTAAGTCAAAACAGAAATCACATTGGAATACAAAATTTGTCTTTTGATCCACTGGCTCTATTCACCCCTTTAATCAGTTCTGGGCAGCAACAGTTACTTGACATAGTATAGAGGCAGAAGAGAGGGACAAGCAAAATAATTGAATATTGCAGAGATTATCCAAACTGATTACTTGAATCTAAAACCTTTCAAGCTTTAGGTGGTGTTTCAAACATTAATTTCTGCCACTTGAGGTTGTTCTCCAGGACAGACAGTGAGGTCTAAAAGGGTCTTTCTTTTCCCTGCGCAGCCACACAAAAAATAGAAAAATATTCTGTTTCAAAGCAGGGGAGCTTCTGCAGCTGATTTGACCCTGAGCACAGATCTCAAGCTCTAGTGCAGTACATTCAAAGCCTGAACCTCACCATCTCTGGCTCAGATGTATCACTCACCATGCTCACCAAGTGTGTGGGCTGTGAGCAAGCCCATGCTGTGTGCACCCTGTGTACTCGGGCTGGATACCTTTCCCTGGTATTAGCATAATTTCATTTCTGTCTCAGAGTACAGGAGCACAGCAAACAGAAAAACAAAGTGGGAAACACAACAAAGTGACAGCATGATGAAAACACTCTGCTGGTTATCTGTTTTGTCTTGTTGCCAGATAATGGAGCAGACGCCAGCACAGGGGAAGGATAACCTCACTGTTTACAAGTGCTCATGAGGTGGAGTAGCTAGAAATGCTATTTCCATGTATATATAGAGAGAATGTATACACACTTACATCAGAAAAACTATTAAATTTTTGGAAGCTGTATAAAAAATTAAATCTGCCATAACACTTCACCTTGTTTATACGCAGTGAAAGTAATGCTCTAAGAAGGAATCTAGTTTTTTGGCCTTTTAACACAGTAAAGGAGGTTACAACCTTAAAGTGTACAAATATATATACATACATACTCACAGACACAACCAGTTTGATTACACTGTTACCTTGGTACACTGCAAATCCAGAGCACCTGAATATTTGCTTACTGTCCTCATTTCACAGTGAAAGTGAAAGTCACTGGTATGGTGGCTCTGGAAATCTTGGGGCCAACACACAAAATCAGGGTTTGGGCCTGAGCTGGTATCTTAGTGGGAAGAGTTTTATATTTGCACAGTCACAGAAGGAACGGGAGGGAATCTGGTCCCTGCTTTCAAAACCAAGAAGGAACTCATTTGCCATGTTGTACCTCCTCAAAAATGGCAGGACAGAAGCCCTAGCCCCCTTTTCCTCCATTTCCCTCAGAAAGGGACTGTAGCAAGTCGGTTTTGGGATGCAAGGTACTGTGTTGAGTGACACGAGCCCAGATTGGTCCCATCTGACTACAGGCACCTGAAGGCGAGCACGGAGATGAACAGCACCATATAAGCTTTATGTTTTGTGACATTCTGATCTACAGGAAAGACAGGTATCTACTATGAGCAGTGTAGATTTTTAGGCTGTGTTACTTTTCTTTAGGTTTTTTTTTTTTTTTGTACAAGCTGCATAGTTTTTTCATGTGACCTTAGAGAGAAGAATAAAGATGCTCATATACCTTACCATGCATTACACACAGAATAGACCTTAGAAGAAAAGACCATACTTGCCTGTAATCCATTTAAAAAACATAATTGTTACTAGATAAAAAGATTACCAATTTTTTAATCTACATATACAATTTTTTAATCTACTCATACAATGCAATGTATTTAGGAAAGTAACATTCTTTCTTCAGATCCACTTACTCGGGTTTGGAGGGAAGAGCGTGCAGCTTTTGCAGTGAATTATTTCTTTGACTACAGGCACATCTGTTGGTGGTGGTGGCGGCACTAACCCCATGCCTGGTATCATTGGGTTAATCGGAGTGATTCCAGTCATCATGCTAAGGCTTGGATCAAAGCCTGGTACACAGATTGAATCTGTAAGTATGGAACATAAAATACTGGCTTATAAATCTTCAAACTACTTGTTACAATTTTCTTGTACAGACAGTTTCACTTTAAGTTTGTTTTCCTTGTTTGTTTGTTTCCGCCAGCATCACTGTGAAAATTAGAAGGGAAAAGGAAAAACGGAAAAAAAGAAAAGGAAGAGAAATAGGGAGGAGAGAGGGAGAAGGAGAGAGAAAGGGATAGGAAGAGGGGGAAGGGAATGAGGAGGAGGGAGCTGCATTCTCAGCAAAAAAAATAAACTATGCATAAAGAAGGGAATGTTACATAATCTAAAATATTAACATGACTGAGTAAAAAGTAGCACATTAATGTGTAAAACCATGCACCATAAATATCTGTTATTTGGAATGCAATTTTCTGTTAATAATGTTACTGTGGTGTTTACATTGCTTTCTGCCCAAAGCGTACAAAGAATATAATTTAGCATTGATATGTCCTCTCCATCTAATTGTCAGACAGATTTATCACAACATAGCCTTCTCACATAAGTGACCTTGATTTACAGACAATACAGAGAAAGATCCATTTCTGGCTGCTTTATGGAAGTCTAGTTAGCCAGGACTTCTAACCATTTTACCCTGGAATATAAATTTTCAGCTGCACAGAATGGGGTCTTTTTGAGCCTTGGAATTCATTTCTTCTTGTCCTGTTATTTAATCGGATTAGCAGATTCTCTTCAATACATGTACTATTAACATATACCACTACAGCCTCATAAAGTAAAACGAATATTTGGCAAGCATTGCTCTTTCTCCTTCCTGATCTCTTTGCCAAGACTTCCATACGTATTACTTAAAGCTGCAAGATTTACCGGGGAGCACCAGTGCTTTAACACCAAGAATTGTAATAAGCAGATGTTTCAGAGGAACCGAGAGCCAACTTCTGAAATTTGCTTTCGTTAAAAACAAGGCTTTGGGTTTCTTGAGGCATAATGAATAAAATATTTTGAGAGACCGATCTCTTTGTTGGCATAACACTGCCGCTATTTGGCATCATCAATTATTTAAAAGAAGAGAGTTACTTCGGTGTTCTACAGATTTTCTGCTGAGTTTTCTGGCTAGCAACTGGAAAGTATTTAATGATACATGTAAACATGGGGTTTGGTAGCTCAGAAGCTTGTTTATTTTGAAGAAGCAAAGAGGGAGAGGGAAACAACTCCCTTTCAAGCATTTTATATATATAATATCTACAGACATGAGATTTGAGCAAATTTTCAAATTAATGAAGTGTGACCAGAGAGAGACCAGTCTCTTCATCCTAAATCTGCTGCTGAGAAGCTATGTGGCCCTGGGTCAGCCCTCTGACCTTTTGATATCTTCATTTCTGCATCTACAAAACAGGCACAAAAATACTCACTTACTGGTAAGTATTATCTCACATTTTCGTAGCACTTTGCAGGTGTAAAGCACTCTGTGGGGGCTGAAAATTAGCATTATTATTCTGGTGAAACATCCATAATCATCTTTTCTGGGAAGGACAACTGAGGACTGAGAACTACTCTAAGAGAGCTCATATCTCTCTCAACTGCATGCTCGCTGTTCTTCACGCACTGACTGTGAGCCTTTACCCCCTTCAGGCACTCCTGTACAACAAGCGTAGCAAGTGCACAGTAAGCAAGGATTTGCTTTAGGCTTATTGAAGACTAGTATTAATGAAAAGTCATGATATTACATTACTTTTTTTTAATAAGTGGGTTTATGAAAAAGGATTTGCTCTGGGTGTGATGCTTTTTTTTTCCAGTATTGATGTAAAGCATTGCTTTTCATATTTAGCTTTGAAGCTTGGAGCCTGTCATTTATTCCGCGAGATGCAATGGTGGTCATATATTAAATATTCATGGTGAATGCTGGGAGATAAAGTCAGAGGTGAAAGGGCAACATATAATTCAAATAAATCCTTAGGCTATGCTAATAATCTTAAACTCATTTTTACAAGTCAGACTCCTGACCGTCACAGAAGACCATCTTGTGCAGCATTCTCTGGCTGTGGGTAGAACTCCACCTTTGCTACTTGCTGCTAAAGCATCCCATAGAGCTCAGTGGCATGCAAAGCAAGGCACCCCACTAGCCCCCAACACATACCAGTCCTCTCCTGGGATCAGGAGATGCCAAACGAGGCATTTTGTCCATCCTTCTGGACAAGTGTAGGGCCCACTACAGTCCCAGCCAGTTATGAAATTTCCTATTGAATCCAATATCCACAGCAGACCTGCAGCATTCTGAAGCTGGTGTACAAGATGATGGACAGAAGGCCAAGTTCTCCCTGTCCCATAAGTATTGTTCAGGCTCCATGTCACAGCCAAGGAAGAAGATCATCATCTGGCAAGTGCTACCAAAAGGTATATTTAACTTTTACTGTTTGGTCCTTAAGACAACCATTAGATATATTTTAGCTTCTCTCCAGAGCTAGTGAAATGAAATAGCAGCAAACTGCCCAAGTCACAGACACATGCTCTCACCCAGAGCAAAGATGGCAGGTTTCAATAAGGTACAGTTTTCTGAATTTTCCTTTGGCAGTGGTGCAGACACAGAGAAAACCAAATCAAAGGGAGAAGGCCACAGTGAAACTCATGTTCACAAGCACTGTGAATCTGGGCATGGGGAGGGAGAGATTTTAGGCTACATGCTAAATCAGAACAGGTTTGCGATTTAAGTGAAAGAAAATTATTTGCCACTAATTCCTGGCACACCCAAGGAAATGTGACTTTTTAAGTGGCTTTGCCTGTGTTAAATAAGTACACAGCTTTGTCATCAGTTTCTTTTACAACTAGAATCAATCTACAAGAGCATGAGCAAAGTGCTGGGGTCCAGTCCAACACTCATGGAATGTCCTTCTAGGAGTGCCGGGACTCTGTGCCTTCAGAATATAACTGTGCTGAGGTATACTAAAGAGGACTCATTCAATAATTCTTGAAGTCCAATTCCACATCTTGCAGGCACTAATCCAAGCCCTGCAAAGGGAAATAGCAAGACTACTGAAGGCATGAACAGATTTTAACCCTGAACAGGTTTGCTTTCTCTGTCCTCTTGAATAAGTTGCTTCAGTTTCCCAGTGCGTTCAATTAAGAATGAAATGTTTTCATACATAACATGAGCACTGAGAGGATGCAGGGGTATCAACTGGCGAGCATCCTGGAAATGAAAACCATTCTCTGAAAACTAAAAACTGTTATGCATTGCAGAGGTGGAAAATTCAGATGAATTTCTGAAGAGTGAAGCTCTTGTTTGGACCCCCAAAGAGATTGGTGGGGCTTGCATCTCCAGAGAAGCTAACGCATGCCACCTGCATATGGCTGACAAACCATGACAAGAGACTATAGATGGGGTGTCCAAAGGAAATATTGGTCTGGACTCTGAGGTGCAGAGAAAAAAGGACTGATGAAGTCACTGGAAAGGAAAGTCAATAAGTTTGCCACATCTGTGATAGGATCTAGAAGAACCCCAAGTTTAACTATATTAATGCTATCGAGTGGTGCAATAATAGAAGTTGGATATATAGCTCTTGTCTAGAAACAAGGGATGATCATCCATCAGCACCACCACTGCAGTCTGCTCCACGTCCTGGCAAAATGCCTATTTGGAGCAGGGCCAGGACACCAAGCTTAGCAGCGGAGGCAACTACTGTTGAACTAACTGGAAAGATTGTTGGTCTTGAGAATCAAAGAAAATGATAAGAGTTATGCAAAGATTTCTAAAAATAGGAATCAACCCTGCCCACATATGATTTTTTTAACAGATTCCCTTAGAGACATGATTATTAGATATTGTAGACATGAATATGTTACGCTAAACACAGAGATACATTACATTTATCAACTACACATCTGAAGAGTTAAAAAAGCAATATTCTATGCTTTCAATGATCATGACATTCTTTTTAAAGGGATCTATGTATATTTATGCAGCTAGGTAAGGGTTTATAAATTATAAAAAGCAACCTGGAAGAAGACACAAAATTTTAATTTAAGATATGCTAATAAATAATTAGTAAATGAAATCATTAAAATGGAAAGCAATCAGAGATGATAAAGAACTTTAAGAATGGAAAAGCACATGTTGATCAAATTAGAGTCCCTGTGGATACCATATAAAAAGCTTCAATATTCACACATTTGCATAAGAAAGTAAAAGTATTTAACACTGATATTTTGAAGTCCATGTTCTGCCTAAATTTGGCAAAACAAGTTAATTCCTGTTTCATCTGATAAGAAATTGGCATGGTGGAGGACAATGAAAATCTCTGGAGAGCAAATATTTGGAATTGGCAGTCAGAGAGGCAAGAAGAAATATCTTCTTGAACACATGGAGTAGTTTTTAAAGCTTCTTTTTCTTTCAAGTGGAATAAAAGAAGAACAAAACATTTCACATGAAATCTTTGAGTCTGAGAAAAGCAGAAGAACAATAAAATCCCTTTGATGAAAACTACATTCTAACACAGTAAGTAGTGTAAAACAATTGTTTTTATTAGGGTCCCTTTTGGAAGGGCAGGAAGAACTTTGTCTTCCATAAAAATAGCCACACAACCTTGTAGAACCATCCTGCTTTTCTTCTTTGGCAACAGTTGCTGTCGGGATCACCTTTTGTTTTTGCCACATTATTGCTCTGCCCACGTAACAAGGATGTTTACTCCTGCCAGCTGTGTTTTTGGGTATTGCACTCCATCGCCAATACTGTTACCACCACATTTCCAACAGCCCTCACCACAAGTATTTATCTGCTCAAAATCACTTTTTAAGGCTATAATCCTCTCTCTGATTCATAGCATTAGCCCTTGGATGTGTGGTTTGTTTTTTTTTTTTTTTTTGCCTGCAACTGCCAATTGTTTCTGTGGAGTTTTTGACAGCTGCCAAGTTTTATTTCTGTTGGATGCATAAAAACATCCACAAAACAGGGGTTTGTTTGTGAGCCCCTGCTCGCACACATGGAAGGTTTCCACCAGGGACATCATCAGTCACATGGGTCAGACCTGCTGGTCGAACACACAGAGAGAGATGGTGAGCAGTGAAAACAATGATCTGAGCACAAAACAACTAACAAAAATAATAAACATTGAAAGGATTCCCATGGCCTGGGAGTGATAATTCTACACCTACAAAAATAGTCTGTTTTCTGCTAGGGAATGGAGTTGCCTGCCAACATGCATTGAAATGACTAGGACAGTCCAGGCAGCAGCTGGTAGTAAATGCATTAAGATGCTTGTTGAACTTTGTCTTCTGTGGAGGAAAAAAAAAGATTCTGGAGACTAGAGATTTGATTGTGTACTTCAGAAACACCATTGCTGAGTATTTTGAGACAATATAGAGCTGATTTCTAAAAGTTGAAATTAAAATTTTCCTGAAAAAGAGAAAATCTAATAGAGAATCTTCCTCCCTTATAATAAATACACATATATATACATACATACATACATATATGTATATATATACTGTCACTAGCAAAGAAATGGTTGCTATTTTTTTTCTTTGAAATAAAGTATCTTATTAGAGTAAGGAAAAGTTATTCTAAAAACTTCTCGCATCTTTTTATCTAAAATTCTTCCTCAAAACTCTGCAGTCTGCCAGTGCCTTTATTAACATCACAACATCATTTTTTCCCCTATCAGCAATTAAGAATGAATATTCAGCTGCAAGCTAGAGATCCAGGTTGGATCATTGTCTTCCCTGGTCATTCAATTCCTGCCACCTTCTGGGTTTCACAAAGATTTAGGTGGAAGTGACTCTTGGTCAATATTTAGGCCTTCTCTCATCAGCATTTTTGAGTACCTTTGCTTGACCAGTTTAGACATCATTTAACTTCTAGATTTGTCTGTCTCTAAAATAGGTGCTGGATTGTCTGGTAAACATCTAAGCACATAGTGATAAACAAAAGTGGGATAAAAAGTGTCTAACAGCTCCTCCATTTGACCAGCATAATCACTATCATCCTGTCTCAGAGCAAGGACCATCTGACTGTGGCCAGTAGCAGATGCCTGGGGCACTGGAATAAGAAATAAGCAGGCAAAGAGCAAAATATTCTTAGCTCATATGTGTTGAGTGCTTACATATTTTCAGTGATAGAGATCATAACTGAACAATCCTTTCTAGCAGGCATTTATTCCACAAATCTTGATTTATACCTTTTTACTAAATCCTACTATATACTTACTTATATTTTGAATCCATTGGAACCTCTTTGTGTCACTGGCTTTCACAGTGTGCTAGTGAGTAGCAACTGAGTTGGGAATTGTACTTCCTTTTCTTTGCTAAAACAAAGTATTTGGCAGTTCCAGGTACACCTTCTAGCTCTTTCATCCGAGAAATCATGAATTCCTTAATTAGCTTATCCACAGGATTCTAGATTTCCCTTCTGCTTTTATATTTTGCTATCTGTTTGCCAAAGTGACCTTTGTCTCTATGGAACTGCTACAAAGGAATATGGATATGGAACCTCTGATTTTGGCCCCTTTTAAAATCATGAGAAGGTAACTGCAAGGACAGAGATGTCTTTTAGGTGCTCCTCTAGTCCTGAATTGTTGAAGAACTAAGTACTGAAGATGTGGGCAGATGCCCTTACAGAGACGCTGCAGGAACACAACCAATGAAGGACCATGTGAGCACAGGACTCCTGCAGAAATAGGAGTGCAAGAGATGCAGCATCAATGTGCGTGTGTGTATGTGCGTGTGCACATGTGAAGGGGTGTATTTGGAAGAGTGGAAAGGAGAGAGTTGCGAAGGCCCAGGAAATCACCTCCTTGACCTCTGGCTTTCTCAGTTGGCCGGGGGATACCTATTAACACCATTCAGTAAGAGCTACATTCTGTGAAACAGAGCGTGGTCTGTAGCAAATACAAGTCTCTAAGGGAGTTTTGACAAAAACAGAGGGTGAGGGGGAATCCAGATGAATGTTTCTCATTAATAATCAATGAAGTAATAATTTATGTGAACTCTACAGTGTCTGCCAGACCCACTTCATAAACAAAGCCCTTGTAGCATCATCAAAACACTTGCCACGTGAAAATTACTTCTATGAGACATATATCACTGACAAAGCTTTAGGGCTGTGTTATTGTACTTGCTTTTTTGAAGAAAGCACGGTGTCTGCACAGAGGAATAGTTTACAGCAGACAATACCAAAACTTTAGATGCCGTTCTTCAGAGCTAGTTATGCTGTAGCTGAAAACACTAAAAGCAAATCTGGCCTCCTCTTGATCCCTGCCCACAAAATCACTTGACAAACACTATATTTAGAGCAATATACATGACAAAGACTAAATTAAAGAAAACCACCTTCTCTTTTTACAAGCAAATCATGGGGTGAATCCTGGTTCATCCTTTATTGCTGCAGCGCTTGGCACAACAGGACCTCAATCTTGTTTAGAGCTTCTAATGCAATGCAAATAATAGGAGAGAATAACAAATAATAATAATACAACAAAGCATTACCACAATGGATGCCACTCTCCTTCAAAGATGCAATTTTGACACCGTTGTGTAAAGAAATCTACAATGTTAATGTTATTTCTATTACTGTTTCTGCTTATGGATAACCATCAGTGCCATTGCTACCTCAAAGGGATCTCAGGCACTACCTCCCCATGGTGAATCTATTTAGTTTCCTCTTAGAACAGCTCTGCAAAAAAGTACCTGACAGACAAGCCTGAGTGTGATCTGGAAAACTGGGAACTTAATGTTGAGGGAATCTGACGATGGCTCGTCAGTTTTTAATGGCTGACAGCTGCATGTGTAAGAAGCTAAGCCGGAAAATAGTGACTAATCTTAGTCTCAATCAACAATCAGCTGCTCTTCCATGCGGAAAACCCTGTTGCCATTGCAGCAGAAACTTATGAGGATGAAAATTCAAGTGGTAGAAAGCAGAAAAAGAGCAAAGAAGGAAAAATGTGAATAGAAAAATCAAAATAAATGCAGGGAAACAGATGAAGAAGAGGAAAAGATGAAAGGAAGACAATATTGTCTGGGCTGTCTGTGTCCATGCCTTATCCACAGGCTCTTTTGACCTGTGCCAGGATTTTGAAGGATTCATGAGTTTATATCACCTCACAACATCCAGAGTATTGACCTTCCCAAAGTCTCTGCTGCTTAAGAACCATTCCATGCATTAGGAACAACTGGCTTCTTCCATCTTTTCACCAATAAATCACTTCTTCACATGGGGTCAGCCACAAGTTCATTGTGAAGAAAATAACAAAAAATGCAAATTCTGCACAGGGCCACGAGGTCCCCAGTTAATGGCTCCTGGGCTAGTTTGCAAAAATATGGGTCTGGCCAATGTGTAAGATGCAATGTAATACAGCCTCTATGGTGTAAAATATGCACAGCTGTTTTTCCTGACTTTCAAAAGTCTTTGTGCCCTCACTATTTGCTGCTTGGGACAATCCTCTCCTGTTCTGAGATGCTTCCTTCCATTTCTTTAATTTTGAGCTCTTTGCAGTGGGCTATTTAGTAAGGTTAGCCTTAGCCAAACTAAGTAGCTTCTCTAAGCACCACTGGAAGCTGCTCAATCTGTTCGCCAAATGAACCTCTTCCTAAAAAAAAACTTTGCCATTTCTTTGAAAGCGAGATCACCTTTCACTTCAAAGCCCTAGAAGATGAGAAAAGAAATAAATAAAACATGATTACACAGCCTAGGAACTGTTAATGGATTTTTCCTTGCTTGATACCTAGGAAAGTGCTGTATTCCAGATATTTGAGAGGCATTCGTACAGGCACAAAAAGAAAAAAAGGTTGTTGGAAGATATAAGCTCCTAAGATGTAAATGAGTACTGAAAAGAAATTGGAGAAATAGGAAAAATTTCAATTCCCAGGCTAGGCTAATACTGAAATATAAGCCTTATAAAAAATGAAACATAAAAAGCCTTCAGTGTGTAAAAGATGGTAAAATACCATCTTCTGGGTATTAATGTGACCTTAGAGAAAATGGTGGAAAAAAAATGAGATTCAGACATTCCACTGGACATTTTCCAAATGAAAACAAAAGGGACTCATTTTTCTCATGAATCATGAAAGAAATTCTGGCTATTAAGCTGGAGTTACTGTGTGGATCCTTGAATCTGTGGAATGCATACAAACACTCTCCTTGCCTTTCCAGGGTCACGGGAGTAACAACAGCCTTGCCAAAACTGGAAAAAAGCTGTACAACCCAGAAAGGTGTATCAGCTGCATGGTCAAGTTTGCAGAGAAACACAAAAAACTGTGCTCTGACAGACTGAAGGGTCCTTCTAGCCCTCTAGCCCAGACACAGGCCTTTAACAACAAATTCCTAATTTTTTTTAGTACCAGAACAGAACAATTCTGAAGTGACACCTTTGTATAATATTCTCCCAATCTCCAACACTCACTCTGCTGCTCAGGGTGCTTCCTCTTCCTAAGCCAGAGGAAGTTTTGTGCCTCATTCAGGTTTATTTTTGGATGAAAATACCAATGAGCTCTATTGCATGGGATGTATTTCTCTTGGTGCCATTACAAGAGATGACAGAAAGTTGTCCTGTGAAATCAGCTGGAAAATCTTGAGTGACGACATTTCAAACTTTTAACCAAGTTATTCTACATGCATGATTCTCTTTCAAAAACCTGAGCAAACAGCCGTAAGAGAGACTTACGCTATAATTTTAAGTGATTGTTCCTGGTACTATTTTCCTAGTATCTTTCATGTTAAATCAATTAAATATGTCCAAACCCTTAAATCTACAGTATCCTTAACCCACTGAGTACTAGAAGAAGTCTAAGTATACTAGATATAGTAAAGATTTGCTCTCTGTATATGAATGTAGTAAGAAGTCTTGATATTTTGTATTATCCTCCACTAGAACTGTTTGACCTCCATACAGTTTATGGCAGCAACTTGTAGGACAATACTTGAATGCTCTGTGCCTGACCAGAATACATGCTGGATTTGAATTTGATTAACTAACTGTTGAGTAAGTAATAGAGTGGTACTTGGTGAATTAATAAACTGTTTATTGGTTAAGATTTAACCAAGAATCCTATCGTGAGAATACTATGCTACATAAAACCTGATCTGAAAAGAATCCAGAGATGAGAGCAGCAAGTAACGCTCCTGAGTGTCTGTAGAAAGACACGCTATGTTAATTAAACTCCAATGCACTATGACGAAGCTATTTTGGCCAGATTTTTGCTATAAAAGCCATCTAGCACCTCAGCAACCTGAAAACACGCCTATATGCTTAGCTCTCACTGCAAATACAGAGTATTGGTGACTACATCTCTTCAGGAACCTGAGAAACCATTTAGCTTTACATAAGCAGCTATCTTACTGTACATTCTTTTACCTCACATAAGCAGGTACCTTAGCTAAGGGCCAACTCAGGCCATGGGGAGCATGACTCCATCCAAACCAGAAGGATTTGTGAGTCCACAGGGGCCAGAGCTGGGTCTGGCCTCAGGACTGGGAAGCCATGTGGGGGGCAGAGAGTGATCTGTGGTGACAAGAGAGCTTGCACACAGACAGAGATTGCAAAGGATGCAAAATCAGACACAATGAACATCTTAGAGAACAAGCATTTTGCATTGAGGAGGATGGGATGAAAGATGTATAAACCAAGAGAACAGAAAGTACTGTCCAGAGTGCTATTCCTTCCTCATTCAAAGGAGGAGGAAGGGCAAAAAAGACCATGGAATTTAGTCACAATTCTCAGTCAATCTTCTCTTCTCCAGCTTTGGATAATCCACAACACCCTCAGTTTTGGATGATTTGCAACACCGTCAGTTTTTAGCTAGAGACCTGCCAGAAGGGAAGGTAATGAAATCTGCTAGACAAAAATGGAGTATGTTGCTTATTAAACAGGAGAGGGTTTTTTTATCTTTTCCATTGTTAAACCTGGGATTTCACCTGTGTTCTCAAACACAAATAAAAGAGTGGAAAATATTAAATAAATAAACACTATAAGCTTCCACAGGTTAACATTGCTTGAGCTGCAGCTTGTAAGTTCATGAATGTAGTATTGTGCTTTAGCTAAAAATATTTAGAATTACAGTTTTTGAAACATCTCTTAGTTAGTGAAGGATTCCTTTCACCACCTCCCCACTTCTCAAACTTCACAGGGTTTGAAAATTTTTTGATGCATTCATTGCAATTCCAGATAACGTTTCAACTTCCCCTTCCATCTATGAATTCAATGGATTGTTTGTAGATCTTGATGATATAAGCACAAGGGCCCTCTCAGCTCTCTGAAGTGCCTGTTCCAGGCAGCCAGACTCAATGGCCAAATGGTCATCAGTGGTGGTAACTGGAGTACTCTCCATGGCTGGTAGAGAAATCCCAAATGGGACATCCCTAACTTCATAATGAAACAATTCCTCTTCATGCTATTTGAGTACAGTAATTATCTCATTGAGCAGTTTAGAAGAGGCTTGACATTAAAACAGTGTCAGGAGAATGTGCATCATGCTAAGGTAAATAAGGGTAGTCCATATGTCTGAAAGCAGTTACCTCAGCCTTTTAGCATAGTCAGACAGAAATTTCTGCATGTTTTGACATCTGGGTCACAACCATAAAGTTTTCCAGCACAAGTACAATAATTACAACATTATGAATACATTTTTCATCTCATCTCCATTTCTTCTCTATATCCCACAGAGCAGAAAACACTTCTTTCCACCATCTGGGCATATCTAGTACAAGGAAGGTCAGCAGCAGCTAGAGATGCCAGAGTAGCCAGCTGCTCTGTAGCCTCCCTCCCTGGGGCCTCAGTACCGGAGCCATTATCAATGGAATGGTGCAGACTAATAAACCTTGCTTTTGGCAAATAGCCCAGGGGCAGCCAGCTGGGATGGGTTCAATCATCCTGAGGTCCTTTTAAGATACTCTGGGACATGTGCAGGGCAGTGCACAGAACTGGGTTAATGCTTCTGGCCCTCAGTGACTCCTTCCATCTCTCCAGTCTCTCACAGCAAGGGGAAATGGATGCCTCAACTAATAATAAACCAGAGCTGAGCATGTGGAGAACACCAGGCCAAATATAAAACACCTGGGGCTCTGTGGCCAGCCATTAGCTTAGCTCAATCACAGCATTGCCTGGAGTCTTCTAGAAAATATGTAAAAATGAGTAAATAAGAAACTTCCAAATCAACCAGAAAAAAAACCAAAACCAAACCAAACTTGAAACATTTGTATAAAGCTCTTGTTTTGTCAAGGAATTTATTATGACATAACTTTTATTTCCTAACAGATACAAACCTCTCAGCTTGTTCTTCACCAAAAAAAGGGACTAAAAAGATGAGAAATGCTTACAGGAGGAAGAAGGAATCTCTCCAAGAACACTTACATCTCTGTACCTCCAAAATAGCTTAAAATACTGGCATTGCTCTTGGCTGTCTTTATAGTGGGTAAAAAAAAAGGGCTAAATTTCACCTTAGAAAGTAGCAATCTTGACAACATTCTTACAATGTCATATTTCATTACTTAGTTTAACAGGGAAAAACCTTGTCTGAAAAGAAATCAGGAGGTTTTATAAATGAACAGCATACTAGAGGAAGCAGAGTGAGACAAAGTGTGCACAGAATTAGCTCAGCTTTTATTCCAATTAAGGAAGAATCCAGGTTTTATATCTCCTGTGCACAACACATTTTAATTTAAATTATATTAGTGGTTGTGTGCAAAACTTGTAACTTAAAATTCTTGCTGCTAGAAAAGTTCATCTGTAATTTCTGGCAGCCTGCACCAAAGGTTCAGCTGCTAATAATGCAGAGCAGTGAACTAACTGCATAGCAATTTCACACACACACAATCAACCCCACCATTCAGAAATGAAATTGGCCTTCTTGGTATTTACAATTTACCATCAGAACACTCTACATGTGACTCTTTTTAACAGTGCTCTCAAGCAAGGTTTACAAACACCAAGAGCAGAAGATACATTCATTGTTTCAAGAAGTATCTATTCTTTTACAAATTAAAGCTGAATTATGTCACGCAGACTTTCTTTCAAATTATAATTATTCTTTACCCCATTTTTAGTGAAAATGCATTTCTTTGTAACAATTGTGAGCTA
Organism: Corvus cornix cornix; assembly: GCF_000738735.6. Taxonomy (NCBI): domain Eukaryota; kingdom Metazoa; phylum Chordata; class Aves; order Passeriformes; family Corvidae; genus Corvus; species Corvus cornix. The sequence continues at coordinate 56,673,364 of NC_046332.1, read as the reverse complement.
CAATATGTTACCCACATTAAGATGATTCTTTTGCTTCACCATAGACATTTCAACAGCTAGGGTTCTGTCAATAGCTTTATTAGAAATATTTTTTTCCCCAGGAGTTTGTATGTCAACTATAAAATAAATTCCAAGATGAAAACTGGCAGAGTGTTGGTTGTCAGTTCAAGGATATATGATACTACTGTTCTTAATATATCTTTGGCATATATTTTCAAATATGAAAAAGAAAACCCAACCCAAACCTCCTTCACAGGCTTTGTTAAGCCTTGTTTTACAAGGTGTACAACTACAATCTCTAGTAGTGAGGTAATATAAAAATAGCATAAAGGCACTTGCAGCGTGCAAATGTGTGGGGGATAAAGGTGTAGTTGTATTTGAAATCCTGTGTACAATAAATGCAGCATAATTGAACAATGCTCAATGAATAGTGTGTAATTATTTAAGACTGAAAAAAATCTTTGCTAAAGTCTTTCCTGAGAGGCTGTCAAAGAAACTGTGCAGGCATTAAGGGGGGTCCTGTCATGATTGATACAGGTCAGAAGCTGCCCAAAGAAATGGAAATTCAAGAACAGGAACTAAACAAACATTTTCCATCTGAGATGAGTGGTGTGATTGGAGGTAATACTAATAATTGTATTGAAAAGAGAGAGAGTAATGTTACAGCAAAACATCCAATAGACACAGAACTAATTGCCTGAAAAAAACCTATTTATATATAAAAGGCATTTTAGAGGAACCAGAGACAAGGAAAACAGGAGGGCACAAGGATGTCAGTGCTAACAAACCCCAAAAGTGTCTCTTTGAAGAGGACAGGCTGAATGGCTTGTGCAGTAAAGACCTGGCAGTGTGGCACTGTGCCTTGAAGGGGTCAGGGAAGCCAATTAAAGGTTAGCCTGGATAAGGGATAAGAGAAAAAGGAATGGGAAAATTACTGCAAGCCTCTTAGAAAACCCAGACTCTCACCTGACATATCATGCTCCGTATTACTCACTCCATCCTCTCCTAGGAATATAAAAGCACAGCAAAAACAGGACAATGAGTATCATCAGGAACATTATAAAGGAGCTTAGAGGAACCACGGCTGAAAAGCCTTGGATTGCTCACTGGGGAGAAGAGGCTGTTGTGTAGGAGCATTACAAAGCTCATGAATTTAAAGAGGAGGGAGGTGGACAGGTACTGTGGACTCTGTTACATGATACAAAACTGAGAAGCATTTAGTGAAATAACTAAAGAGGTTATAAATGAAGAACAGGTAGGTGGAAACACTCCCTAATTGCAACAAGAATTACTCCCATGGAGCTACATGTTATGTAAAATTTAACAGAATGAAGATCTTATCAGAATTAAAATATAAAGAAAGAAAGAAATGCAGACAAAACCACACAGAGAAATACATCATACACCTTAGACAACAAAAGTGTTCAAAGTGATAGAACAGGAGGCAGGGTCATCTATTATTAAAATTGTCTGACACTTCCTATTACAACATCCTGTTGTCAGTTGCTTTTAGCTTTGCCAATCATTAACAGTTTGGACTGAAATTTTACACATCGAATATCTGCCTGAGGCAGAAATACTCTGGAAAATTTTAGTCTGAACAATTCAACTGCTGCACAAATGGAGCCAGAGAAAAGTCCTTGTTTTTTTTTATTTCATTATTTAAAAAAACCTGATGTTGTGTCTCAGCAGCTGCAGCCCCTCCAGACTTCTGAAGGAGGTTGTAATATTTCAGAATTGAAAAGCCTTTGCATTGGAGCAGTAACATTTGCCATTCTCTTTAAACTCTACCCAAAAATTCAGTCAAATTATGCCTTTGAATAAAATTATATTCACTCATAGTCTGAAAAATAGGTCTGTTTTTGGCTTTAACAGCTGAAATCACAAAGCATTACATCTTCCATGAATGTACTGGATTATGTTTGTGCCCCTACTCAGCAAACCAGGAAAGAGTTAAAGCAGAAAGATCTCAGCTATTGTTACCATTTGAAATTATTTTTTTCAGCTTTTTATAACTTGAAACCTAAAGTTGCCTTCTACTTTCTTTGCCTTCAGCCTGCAAGGTTTCCAGCCTAGCTGGTGAGGGCAAATCTAACCTTGTGACACTTGCTAAGATCATAGTGGTTAAATCAGAAGATTGTCTGAGCAGCCTAAAAGCCTGTCAGGTCTCGAGCAGCTAATTGGGTCTTGCCTCATATGTTCTGCCTGTGATTTTTTCCAACAACAGAACATAGAAAACAACAATGCCAGCAAGCAGAATTTTCCCCAAGTCCTGCTATTCCCGTCTCTCTTCTCATTTATGGGAAAAAATATCTTTCATGCCAGTCCTAGGAGAGGTTTGCAAAGTCCTGAAAGTTTGGCTTTGTTCACTTGCTGACCCTTTCATTTGAAACATCTCCACTCTGCCGAAGTTTTGAAGAGAAACCAACTTTTCAGACTACAGCAGGATACATACTGACTAGGATGTATCTAGCCCACTCTGAAACAGCTGTTTAGCTCTGCACCTAACACCAGTTTTACCAGGGAGGCAGAAAACAGCTTTTCAAGCAGTAGGTGAGGGCCAGGCAGATGATGGCAGCTTTTTGCATATGCTCCAGGGCCAAAGAGAGAACACGTCAGAGCTGATGATACCACCTACTCTCCATTGCCCTCCTCTCCATCAGAAGAGGCTCAGTTCTCCCTGTTCTAAAATGGGCACAAGAAAAAGCATATAGGGAGATAGTGGTGGAGGAGGAGAGAAGGGATAGTGACTGGCCATGCCAACAGTTTGGTTGACATGGGGTGGATGGCTTAAAATCTGGATTTGGCCCATGGGGTTTGGCTGGCTGAGTCAGTAGATTTGCTTGGGTTTTTCTCACACCAGCTGAACTGATTAGCTCTGTGGGTTATGTTCTCAGCTGTATTCAGGGGAGCTTAGAAAAGAGGCTTTTAGCACCTGGGACTGCCAGTGACTGCTTTGTCCTTTGCTTGGTGCTGAAGTGGCTGCAGGACAGTTTTGAGTTTTGTGGGGCTGTGGTACTTAACAAAGGCTCCTAATGGGCCATGTGCCCTGTGCTCTGCTCTGCGTAATGCCAGCTCTGAACCACCTTTGCCACGCCAGTGAATTTTTGGCCTTTGACATTTTAGGCAGCTTTATAGCTTACTTGCACTGCTGAAATGGGACAGAAGGACGAGGCTAAAAAAGGTCCCTTCTGAGCCTAGCATAAGGACTTTTAACTCAGCCGATAAATTTGGTGTTCAGAGAGGTTTCCAACTGGCTCCTTTGGTCTCTGTGTTCCAGCACTGAGAGGATTTATGTTTCACACTATGTACTGTAGTTCCAGATATTTAAACCAAGAACATACTTGTCTGAGCTTCACAGAAAGGTATACTACTTCAGATAGAATTATGGCCAGCATCTTTATGTTTTGTTGTCACTTAAATAGCTCCATGCTGCCTTGTATAATTCTCAAAACAGTCAGGTTTCTCAGATTAAATGCCAGTCTCACATTATGAAACAAGTTGTGTTCCTGAGAACTAAATAACAAAATAACTATGGTACCAGGCCAGGAATTCATGTGTATTAATTTTGCACCCACCTTTTCCAACATTTCCAGATTATAGGTCTTATGTTATCATGAACAGTCATGGCCATGATATCCCTCCAAATATGAATTGACGTCATTCCAAATCACAGATGAGATACAGCCCATCCGTCAAAAAAACACCCAGTGTGGCAGAAGTAATGGAAAACTCTTCCCACTTTATCTGCCACTTTATAAATCTTACTTCACTTGACTGAATGTTTTTCCCTAGGGCTTGTTAAATTTCAGCAGAATTCTCTGTCATGTTGTGAACTGAATATGAAAAAGCAAAGTGACCAAAGTGATACTCAGCAAAGCTAAAATGCATAGTAACACTGATTCTGAAGGTCAGCAAACCACAACTTATTAGAATGATTTTCTAAGAAAAAAAAGGTAGGGGAAATAAAAAAGGACTCTTCAGGAGAGAAAGAATCTCATAGATCTTAAAAAGAAACAAAAAAGGGATGAAAAAGAGATGACTGATACAAGTAAAGATAAAAAGCTAAACCACCCAAAAACTTCTTCTTTGACATTCTCCTTTGATGGCAATCTACTGCAAAGCAGAATACTCCAAAATAAATATTTTGGAGCACTTTGCATCCAGTTCTACCAGTGTGACTCCACTGCTACTAGCAGGACTGTGCCAGGGTCCCAGGTGGCAAGGATGAAAACAGAAACTCATTATGGAATAAGAAATGTAAGAACGCTTTGGTGAGAGCACATTCCCTGCAGAGTGCCATGAAAGTAAAAAGAACATTTAAATAATACTGGCCCTTGATCCCCTCAAAAGCTGAAAGCACATTTATTCAGCTTGAATTCCAAAATCCCTGCCACGGTTTATAAAATGTGCTTGATCCTTCTGTAAGACCCTTTGGCATTTTCTCTCAGAGAAAAGGTCTCCAGATGTTATTTTTACAGTTCATCTTAAGTAAATGTATGTGTTTAGCTAAACAGGCTTAAACGCAAGAGGCACCTAAGAGAACAATGATGAAATGCTTGACTTGATTTATGGACCAACTGTCAAATCCTTGTTTAGAACATCTGGCTGGTGAGGTGATTTGAAAACTTTTTCTGTCAGTGAATATCAGCACAGTAGGCTCTTCTGCCTTACACACAGCTCTAAATTGTAAAGGTAATTAGTGGAGAAGTGGCATCAGAGTGTACATCTAACAGCTTATCCGTGCTCACAAAACATTCATTCTACAACACTGCCAACATGTAATGTGCAATCATTTGCAACTTTTTAATTAACAAAATATACAAAATATTGGCTTCAGAACCTGAAAGTTGCTACCTACAAGCTGCACAGACAAGTGCAGGTCTGTCTCTCACAACAGCCCTTCGAAGTGAACTCGTGGGCCACCCTGACAACTTCTCAGCAGCCACTGTGGCCTGGGTTTGGTAGCTCAGCTTTTTCCTACACGCCTGTATCTGTTCCCTCTGGCTTTGTCACACAGGTCCAGCACGAGTCCTTGGGAGAGAGGAACCTCACCCATCCTCTGCCCACCTCTGTCTGTTTCTCAGTACAGTTTCTGCAGTTTCCCATGAACACAACGGCTTGCAAGGGCATGCATGCCACAGCAACATTCCTAATTCAAAGGCTGATATAATCTATACTCTACAAAGCAAGGCTGATCCCAGGAAAATTGAATTTTTCTCTCTGTCTTCCCCTGTTTAGCAACAACATGACAACTCAGAGATGACACAATCCAGGAACCCTTTCTGTAATTCAATTCTAGTTCTGAAGCAAAAATCTACTTTCATCTTGGTCTAACCTAATATCGGGGAATGATGAGGGTTTTTTGTGAGGGATTTCTTTGTTCCTCTAGAAAAAAAAGCAGCAGCTTTATTGTAGAAATCACTTTCAGATGAAATGAAGATAACACCAATCTGGGCCCTCACTATAGATTCAGAAAGATTCATATCACCCACACAGAAACATCTAACCACAGCATCTCAGAGTGGAGACTTTAACCTCCTCATATGGAAAAGCTGGAAAAGGTGAAGATTTTGTAGAGTGATTTGTCCCACCTGCAGCAGTTTCTGCATCCCCTGAAGGAGATTTTTATCTCTTTTCAAAAGCTATGGCAGAAACCTACTGTCATCACAGGCCTTTCTTTGTCACTCCTGTTGTGCATCCAGTAACAGGGAGGCAGAACCATGTACTTCCTTGCTATGAAGAAACAACTGGGAAATTACTGCAGTACCTTTTTAAACACCACCAACAAAAAAGAATTAAATCTCAAACTCAAACTTGATAGAAAAATTACTGTGAACTAGAGAAGCAGCTTAGAACAGTCTTGTTTTGGTTAGGCCACATTAGAAAAGATGCTGTTATAATCTTGAGCAGTTCTGCATACAGGCAACAGCCAAGACATTTACTGACAACGATGAGATTTTCAGACATGTTAAAACATTGAAGAGCTTCATCACATGAAAATTTCACAAAAGCCATTGACTAGAAAACTGTTGCAAAAGGGACAAGATGAAAAATGTGTCAGACTGAAATAGTCCATTTTGAATGAGGTGAAAGGGATTTAGAAGATATGGAGCATGGGAAGAGAGGCCAGGGCTTTTTTTTAGACATTGTGGTTATAAATGATAAGAAAAAATAAGTATGAAAGTAGCATATTTGTTTCAATTTCCAGAAGTGTTTGACAAGTTTCCATAAGAGAGATTAATGGCTAAGAGGCACAGAGCAAGAATAAAGAAATAAAGAAGTCTTCTGTGTATAAAAACTAGCTCAAACTGTTGCTTTGCCCTTAGAAGATGGCTATGCCTCTTACACAAGGGTTCTTTTCCTTACAGCCATAAACTGACCATTATCCTGTTGGTCTGGATTTGGGGGGCTGTTTTAAGGATAATGTCACATATTTGTAACTGTATTGCTGTAGCTTTAATGGTCTAAAAGCAAAATCAGGACATGGTTTATGGGTCAGTATAGTCAGGAAAAAAAGGAGAAGTCCATGTTCAGGTCAGAGAAGCAGTGAACTTCCAAGTGAAGTATGAGTAGGGAGAACATCCTTTGAATTTAATTAGATATGTTAAGCCAGATAGACAAAAAAGCTGGTTGGCACCTGTAAAACAAACGGAATATTAAAAGCGAAGTGGTGACACTGTGATTATTCTGTAAAGGAATAGATAGGTAAGGCTATGGCAGATAAAAGGATTAATAAAGGGGGGAAAATTATAGTGTACTGCAAAAACTGCTCTTTCCTTTGAATTCACCTTTTTACTGTCTGCTATAATTAAAATTTTAGTCTCCTGGTTGCCTCAGACAATCAGAGGGCTGGTGCATATTTTTCTAGCTACATGAGTTGGTCTAAGAAGAAATATAAGTTTCACCCACAAATCTTGCTTCATGCAAAAGGCACACAGGGGTAGTGCCTGCTCCTAGAAATGCGCACCACTTGTATCCTCACTCTGTGAGCAGATCTGTGTTGGAGGAGTCTACTGTGCCCACGCCTCTCTCTTCTCATCTTTGCACTCACAAAGGTTGATTTGTTATTGGCACAGTCTCTGAGGTCAGGGCAGCACAGGCTGTGAGTGGACCTGGGCTTTAAATGAAGGCGTTAATTATATGTGATGGAAAATACTTTTTTTGTTTGCTTGTTTCCCAGGTTTTCTAATCTAAAAGACAGGTGAAGCCTGGTCTTTTATGGTCAGATTCATTTTCCTTTACTTTACTAACACAAGGGGAAATAAAATTACAACCTCTTATTCCTGCTGGCACTGCAAACCTCTGCAAATGGAATAGGGAAACTGGGTCCTATTCTGGTCTATATTATTGATGGAGGGGCTCTCTCCACCTCACCCTGGGATCACTCTCTTCTCTATGTTCATCTCTGAAACTCCAGGAGGGGTAATCGAGGCTCCAACAACAGTATTTGCCCAACAACATCTTACTAGTGTCTTGTACTGATGCCAGAGTGAAGAATAGGTTTGTTACCCTTTAAATTCCAAAATTAGTTTGCAGAGCGGGAAGAACTTGCAAACCTGTAAACTATTTTTATGCAGCCTTGAAGTAATGTGGACTTTCCTGATATTTTCAATCTATAACACAACTTTAAAACAAAACTATGACAGATTGTCATCTTTTGATCATAAAAACATGGTGAGGAAAAAAAAATTCCCCTGGAAGACATCTTAAGTTCATGCTTACTATATACATATGTGGATGAGGCATTAAACAGAGTACCTCAAGGCTATAGATGAAACAAATCTTGGAAGCACAACAAATAATAGGTCATGTAATCAAGTCTAGCGAGATGCAACTCTCACGCAACACGGCCTGCAGAGGCCAGATGCGATTCCGCATTGGAAAATGTGAAACAATTGAACAAGAATAAGGCAAACAACCTAGGAAATATCTAAGAACCCAAACTGTCTTTGAATTCTAACAAGAAAACTCTGAAAAAATGCCACTAGATCCACAACCTGATGCCTATTACCATTAGGGAGAATTACAGGAAGAATGGCTAGAGCATGCAGATGCATGATAATGTTTGTTACATGATGCTTAGAATAATGGAATCCGTCTATTACTACTTGAGGAAGCTGAGACCTTCACACCCATTAGCAGGCATCTGTAGCATTACAGAGATTGCATTCAAATCTATGATGCTGCTTTGTTGATGGAAAAACAGAGATGAGGGGAACGAGGAAGCAGGGAGGTATGAACACAACTGTCTGTTAAAGGAGCTGCGGTAAAAAAGCCCTCCACTGAGAACCCAGGGCCTCAAATCCCTGGATGAATATTTGGAAGGATGGTTAGCTCTCATGTCTCCAATGAGCTCAGTTGCTGAAGTAAACCACTGGAAGAGAGGCAGTCCCGAAGGGACACCAAATGATGTATATGAGTCATTAGCTATCATCTGTTTCCTTAGCATGGCACCTTTACATTTTGCCACCCCATCAGCTGGTGCTGAAGTGATAGGGAAGTATGTGCTCGGATCCTTGATGGAGATGTTTGCTTTGAAGGCCCTCCACTAGTAACTTCCATTCATATACAATAGCCCCCTTGCCTTCAACTTTTGTAATGATGGTTACGTGCAAGCCTGCTTCTGCAGAATTGGATGGTTTGGGTTTGTTTTATCTTAATTCCAGCTTAAATTCCACTCAAACACCACCAACAAAAAACAACAGAAACATGGTCAGTTTTCTCTTTTTGAAGGGAAAACACGGGACACATGTTCCAAACCACATTTAGATTTTAAAGTTCAGAATTAACACCCTGAATTGCAGCCAGAAATGATCTTAGTCTTGAGGTTGAAAGTCTTTAGTCTTGGGAGTTTACAAATCAGTCATGACAAGCCTGAGCCAGCTATGGTTTATTATAAAATCAAGCTTGATTATCTACTTGAGGTAACTAGACAGACCAGAACAAAAGGACACAAAGCTAAAGTTAAACATATGTAGGAAAAACTGGAAGAGTAATCTTGCTTTACAGAGGCTGGTGAATAGCAAGAACAAACTTGTACTTGATTTTTTTTCATATACTAAATTCTGGCTAATAACATAAAGGGATCCACAATATTTGTAATAAGCAGCTCATTAAATCAGCTACTCAGCTTCTCAGCTGCAGATTCCTCCCATTCCCTGCTACCTGCACACAGTCCTGGAATCCAGGTGCAGCTTCTGAGCTCTCTCTGTCCACAACCCATGGCCTTTCTCTAAGTCCTATGAGGTTACAGAAGTATTGAAAACACACTGAAGAAAGAAAAGGATGCTGTGACATTTATTACGTAAATTATTACGTAATTGGGTTTAAACACATTTAGCATGAATTAAAAACCAACAAAATCTAGTCACTTTTCTCTTTCTTGTCCTCTTGTCTTGGTGAATTTATTGCTAGTTTTTAATGAATATTTAATTAATTTATGGTACTGCCTATTACAGCAGATAAAGTTTAGGACATTCTGCAATGTCTCAAAAATGCTTCAATTAAGCATGCATAATTAAAGTGCCAAAATTGTTATCAAAAGGTGCCAGAAAAGAAAGTTTCAATGACTTTTCTTGGAAAGATCTCAGTCATGCAAGTCCAAGTATAGATCAAGACCTGAAACAGAAGATTTCCAATTGAAGGGTTAAATAGATTTGACAGATGCAGCTAAAAATAGGGTAAAACTTTAACACTGCAGTCAGTTATAATATTCCACATTTATTGCTAGGGAAATGAACCACTTGAAATACAATTGGGTCAGAAAGAAGAAAAAGTGTTGGAGAAACATAAACTTGCCCTCTCCCTTCACTGTAGTCTGGACATGTCTTTTCTGAAACGCAGCTTGTGCTACTAGATCTTTATGAAAAGGTGACATTAAGCACATCTGCATCTTCTCCCATGGTACTGTCTTCTCTAAATGCTACCAAAGCTCTCTCCCTTCCATTTTCCAAATCCCTCTCTAAATATCACAGCAGCATAGTCAAAGAGGAAGAGAAGGTAGGAATTGTCTGCCTATTTCTAATGTGCACAATAGTTTTCCTGTTCTTCAGTGCCTGACTCAGAATATCAGATAAAAAGAATTAAACTGCTTTTTCACTTAGTGCCATATTACTGCTGTGACAAGATATCTATAAAAAACCTACAGAATAGACTGGCAGCTTCATAATCACTGCTGCTTTTCATGCCAATCAGTATTATCCCATTGTTTCCATGCAGTCCCTTACCTACTTGGTTTATCTAAGTGAAAGAAAACAGACCATATGCAATTTGGGTCAGGATTGACTCTTAAGTGTTTAGGCATTGTTTAACTTACTAGAGCTCTGTATCTCTAAGCCTTTCCTGAATGGAAATAACAAATAATTACTAAATAATGTAGGCATTGTGGTCAGGAGGAGGAGATTACTTATAAAAGAAAATCTGCTAGTGCCAAGAAAATAATTTTTTAGAAAAAGAAAAATTGGAATAAGAAATGTGCAAAACCAGGAAAGACAGATAAAGCTGTTCTTTTTCATGAACAGACCTACTGAATTTCTGAAGCTACAGTAACAGAATATCTTTTATATTTGGGCAGAATACAATCTAAATCTACACCACAGCATATTAGAGCATATTGTATGTATCAAGTTTAATTACCTTTCACCTCCACGTTCACTAACAGAACTACTCCAGTGACCAGCTGCTTCCCATTACAGAGACATTACTCAGAGCTGCTGTCACGCACATCATTTGTCACCACCAGAACATGGGAAGGTGTGGCAAATCCATTGTTTATCTGACTGAAGTCAACATTAATGAAGTATTCTGTTACAAACTCACTCCCATGCCCAGGGATTAGGCTAACTGAAACTCCACTTTCTTGTTCAGCGCAGATCACCAAAAGACATTTTTCCACACTGATTGGTTCTGCTCATATTTCACAGACAGACTCCTGCCTTGAACTGAATGTGCATCTTCATGCACTTTTTGAGACTTTTTGCAATAAGCAAAGGGCATTTGAAGCACAGGTGGCAGAAAGGAAAGAAAATCATGCTTATGTCCTTCTCAAGGTAAAACGTAGAAATTAAGCTTCTCACGCTTCCTCTCCAGAGCCCAAGCTCTAAGCATCAACCTAACCCATGCAGCAAAGAACAAAGGATTTTATAGCCTTGATTTGGGGTAGCTGCCTGGGGATTCATTCATATTCAAGTCTTCCACTCCCGAGAAGTTTTGCACTGGGACTGCCCCAGGCGGTGACATCTGCGCCCTCCTGAGAACACTCTGTATGGACTGAGCTGACAGTCCTCTTGGGACTGCTTTGTCCATCCCCTGTGGACCATTTACAGAACCTGTAAACAGCTTTGGCCTAAGGGCTTCAGGTAGCATCTCCTTCCCTTTGCCATCTAGACACCACGACTGTGGTCAGCTACTCACCTTTGAGCAGTCTGCCATTAATGAGCCTTTTTCACCCCTGAAAATACTTGACCCGGTATTCATACATTGCCTTTGATTAGTTAAAATTGTCAATCTGCTCTTTCTATTGACTTCCATCCACAATAACTCAATTTTTCCATCAGCAAACTGTATGTCACCCAGGTTACACTGGACTCCCCGTGTTGGCCAAGGAACCTGGGATCCTTGGAGGAGAAAGTTCTGCAGACAAAGCTGTACTCCAACAGAAGTAAATAGTCAGTAGCAAATGGTTCCCAACAGCCTCTTGGCTTACTTTATGCAGTGGGATGCTCGTACTAACACATGGGCTTTCTTGTCTAGAATAAACAAACACATGGAAAATAATGGGAATGGAGGCTTTCCAAAGCAAGATAAAAGATGTGGAAAACTTCTGCAAAAATAAAATATTTCCTTATGTTACTTTACTGTAACATCAAATAAGAACATGCCAAACAGATTGTTGGTGGTATAATTACTAACAGTCAGGAATTTAAAAAAAATAGAAAACCAAACAAAATGCCAAAACATCCAAACAATATGGCTTGCATCATAAATTTACTCCAGTATTTTGAGACTATTAAGAAGAGTATGCCAAATAGTAATCAGTCTGTTTTCCTAAACTGTTAACTGGCTTGGATAGAAGTACAACAGCAGAAAGAGATACTATGTTCCTAAAAAACCCTCCACTCCACACACAACACAAGCTTTGCACTTAGCACGACCCTCTATGTGGCCCTGCTCACCTCTAAATCTTGTTTATTTGGGACATTCAGCCCTTCATACCACGTAAAAAGGTACCATTTATCTTCAAGCACCGAGCAGATTTTAATCATTATCTTCATCCCTGGCCTCAATTAAGGTCTAATATAGAAGAGGCACTTGAATGACCTAAGAGGCACACTTAACCCTGATAGCGTGTCAAAAGGCTCTCAGAGTTTCTGCCACATTTCCTCTGGCCATCAAATCTTTCTCTCCTTTTTCTGTTGTAAACTGACTGTGTTTGTTCCTAGCACTTTAATGTCCCCTGGTGTGAAGTCTCCTTGAGTAACACTCACATGATAGAAAGTGTGATTAACTCTGCAGGTGCTTTTCAGGTCAGTGAAAAAAACCTACTTGTTACACTAGTATATAATACTTCAGAGATGTTCCCAGTCGCTCTGCATACTGGGACTCCCACAGTACCTATTCGCTTTCACCCTTGCTGTTCTCCTGTGTCTTGGTAATATAAATACGTAGTTTTATCTGGGTATAAGTGCAATACTAATCCTTCAGAGTAGGTTTCATACAACTGTAATTATTCTGATTGGTCATTCAGATAATTTGAATGGTATATCTTTTCCTCTTGACTAAAATGCTTCCATATTGAAGATGATAAAATAAGATAGAAAGGAACTAAAATAAAATTAAGAAAAAAAATTTTTTTCAGCGCATACCTTACTACCTTTCTTTTGTTTCATAGGCCAACTTGTTAACAAAACACAATGCACAAAACAGGTTGGGAAACCATAAAAGTTGAAAAGATGCCTTCTGAAGATAACTTGTAAGCTTGATGGGGTTGAAAAACCTATGGAAAAATGTGGATTTTATTAAGACTTTTGACACCTTTTTTTACTGCCAGATGTCAAGCCAGTGCAGCATGCAGAACAGGGGTAAAGACACTGAATACTACTGTGCCATGGGGTTGCTGAACTCTTCAGCTCTTGTGGTCTGAAGATTTCACAGGCAGGGGAACCTGAGTGCGTGAAATGCCTCAGGCAGCTGCCTGTGTTCACCAAAGTTTACATCTGGAGCACACTAAAATTCAGTCACAAATTAAAGATGCTCAAGCATTTTTTCCTCGAAAAAGTGACTATTTTCATCTCATAATATAAGTGACTCACTTTAAAATTTTTGTGGATAGGATCTAATGAATTAGCAGGAGTTAAGTATTAATTACAGAAAAGGAACCTGTGTTTTATTAGCCACTCTCTTGGATGATTCGAGTTATGGACTCATCAGCACATTGGATCAGTGGCTAAGCAATGGAGTGTAGAAAAAGGAAGCTTTAATAGGTAAATTAGCGTGGGTAGAGTGAAATGAGACTGCCAGACGGCTACCAGTGGCTCCAAGCCTTCAGTAATGGAGAGGCCACAGAAGAAGAGGTATACACATGAGAGTTGGCAGATTCCTCTGGCCAGCTGACTTCTTAAAGTCTTCAGCACTGTACAGTCTTTCTTCGGGGAGCTGCTGAATATAATCAAATATATCTTGATTTTCTACTTGATTTTTCTTCATTAATGTTACAAAAATGGTACATAACCAGAACAGTGAGGGATATGTTTACAATTTAGTCAGCATATGATGACTTGCAGTGAACAATAATTAATAAAGCGTGCCTGGAATCTGAATATAGTGATTGCCTTTAGTTACAATCTGCATTCTGAAGAAAAAGAGAGTCTGAATATTACAACTCCAAACACTTATAGGCCTTGAGCTAATAAAATTCTGGGCAGGACGTTTAACCTTGTGTGTTGAGATTTAGGAGTCTCTAGACGAAAATTTCACAAATCTTTCTGTTATCAAAAAGTATGTCTGGGGTCGCCATTTCAGGATTGTAACTACTTACTGCAGCAGGTATTTCTTCCAAAAATGAAGTTTTCCTGAATTATGACTTGATTTGGATAGATACCTTCTAGTTTGGGGAACTACTAATGATCAAGAGGAGAGTGCATCGGAGAGAGCAGCACTTTAGCACTGATTTGCCTTGTGGATCTCTCCCTATGAAGTATCTGATACCCAACACTGTCAAAAGCACAATCCTGAGTGAGGTGACCTGATTGGAACTGACAGCTCCTGTGTTCCACTGAAATCAGGTCAAAAGACAAGTGTATGGGGAAAGCAGAGACAAATGGAAAAACAGAAAGGTTGATGTAAGTGTCTAATATTTCACAACCTCAAGTGTCCAAAAAATACATGCCTGAAGCCACAAAAATGGTGCTCTTTTCTGTATCTTTTGGTAAGCAAGATGTTAGGCTTCAAAGGTTCCTAGTCTCTGATTTCACTAGGATTTTGTACAAGTGGTCAAAGACTAACTCCAGGAAAAAAAAAAAAAGACTGGTTATCACTGAAAATTTTAATATCTTGAGGCTGAGGTGTATTGGCCAGACTCCTATGGAACAATGTGCCTTAAAAATTATTCTGTAAATAAGCAGAAGGCATCAGTTTCCAGACATACCCTTGACTTCCACGCAGACCTGTAACTTTCATCTTGGATGTCTGCCCTTGTGGTTTGTTATTTTACTCCGTAAGAGCACAAATATGCGTCACAGGGCATGAGCTTAACATAAAGGCTAAATGAATTACCACTTGTGTTCCACACTTTAGGTTCATTTGTACCGGGGAACTTTTTGACATACACCATTTTTGACTCACAAATGTTTAGGTCATCTGGAGGAAAGCAACTCAAAATTGCTTCATGTTTCTCAGAGCGCTGGTTAATTAGTGAAAGGAGAACTGAACTGAACCAGAGAAGTAAATAATTTTCTAGGCAGAATATCTTCCTTTAGAAAGCAGGTGACCTGATGGCATTTGCTGAAACAAATGAAAGCACAAGAACATTAAATTCAAGAATATCAAAATTGCCTTTAAAAAGTACCAGTGCAAAAGCAAAATAAAACATTCTCAGTTGGCTTAGGTCACCGAGTATTTCTTCTAGTCCTAAAATCTAACAAAACAGCAGACTTGAATGTACTTGAAAGATGTGCTTGAATCAGAGTTGCTGAGTGATAAAAGAGGATTTAGTTCTCAAAAACATGAACTACAAACTAACCTTCCCCTCTCACCTGACCATTTTTCTCAAAGTCCCAAAGCATAGAAAACGGCAATTTTAAGGCCTGGATAATTCAAAAGCAGTTTAACAGATTTCCTCCAACTTTTCCAAATCTTTTTTTCCTCTGGGCTAAAAGCAACCATGAGAAAACTGAGCCTAAAAGGTAAAATTTTTAAAGAAATTACAACCTGCTGAGAGGGAAAATTTACACTGAAAATACTTTTCAGCCATAACTATTCCACATCAATCTTTAACACTTTAACTAATGTATTATTAAACTACAGTTTATTGTATGAATTATGTATATATAATGTATAAATGCATATAGTAGCGTATATGTAACAGAGCAGCCCAATATATGGAAAAAAATAAGCTTTCTGCATAACAGTAAGTGTAAGCAAAATATATGTAGACACACGAGAGATATTATATAACTATTAACAGGAGTCCATCTTTACAAATGAAAGGTTCTGACATTTGCCCAGATCAAAAATCCAATTTTACAGCACTGGGAGATAAGGAATTAAATGGAGTGCAGATATCACCTAAACTGGTACTAAAAGGTTAGCAGTGCTTAAAATTGATTAGTTACCAAGATCAGACAGCCGTCATCCCAGGCTGTGAGAAGAGTATTGGCCAGATGTTGCGGAAGCTTTAGTTGTCATTTTAACAAACTCTCGAGCTAGACAAGAGCTTCACAGATTGCAAACTGGGGAGCATAACTGTTACAAGGCAGGCATCCCAGCGTGTTACACAGCAGCTAAGTCAAGAACTGCTGGGAAAAAAAGGTCATGAGAAACCTCTAAAAACACTTAGTAGTTCATACGGATTCTACACTTATGAGAACAAAAATGCCTTGCATAGCAATCAGGAACTGGTCAGTTTGGGGAAGGAAAGTCCATGAATGCATAAGTCCTTGGAGCGCTGACAGACCAGAGGACCAAGAGATATGTCAGGACACAGGTGAATACAATACACCACATTTCAGACTATGGCAGGTTATGTAAAGATATCCATTAAAGATCATAATCTCTCCAAGATTAATCTAAAGTACTCACTGCTTTCCTAGCTATCAACAAGGCTGGGGAAAAAATACAAAAAAGAATAACATAAAATTTTAAAGATGGAAAAATAGTTAGCACTGTGACATGGCTGTGTCATCGTCATCTCAGAGAAATGTAAGAGATGACAGTAGCAAAAGCAGGATGTGACTGCTGACAAAGCTGAGTTCATTACTAGGATTAACAGCAAAAAAACAAAAAAAGCCAGAAATAGCTAGGGACTAGTTAGATGTTTGTTTGAATATAATGATGCAAACCCTCACTGAACACAGATACAGTAAATATATTAGAGCAAATAAATCTGTAAGTACTTCCATGGCAAACTGAAGTTTTGCTATTATGGATTTGCCATAAAGAAAATGTGTCAAAAACTTATGAATCTGATGGAAATATAATGAAGCGTCAAAGCACCTATTTACCTTGAAAATACAAAGGAGTCTCAAACAAAGAATAACAAAAGGAAAGAAAAGAAGTTTTTCTGCACCTGTAGAGAAATCAGGCAGCAGTTCAGTAATTAATATTTATTACTTATGGCACCCTTCCTACATCGAAAATGCTGAACAAATATGAACTGACTTGTACAAGATCTTTACAATACGTGATACACATAATTACGGAAATTACAGCAGGGGGCTGCCAATGGTATAAAATCCTGGAGATCCTCCCTTGTGGGCAAAAGCATTGCACCTGAGATGAGGCTGCCTTGTAGGGATTGCCCAGCACATCTGAGGACAAAATTTACACCAAAACTGAAGAGACAGAATAGAGCAAGACAAAAAGGCAGGCAAACCTCCACAGCATATGCAACCAAGATGCTTATAAAAAAAAAAGAAGCAGAAGCTGATTTTGACATGTGATTGTTTTCAGGTTGGAGGTAATCGCGTTCAAGTCGAGCACAACACCTGCAGGCAAATCCCCACTGGATAAAGGAAAAAGTTGTTTCCCCATCAGCAGATAGAATCATTAAATGTTCTGAGTTTGAAGGGACTCACAATGATCATCAAGTTGAGCTCCTAACTTCGCATGGTACAAGTTAAGCGTGTGTCCAAGAGTGTTGTCCAACAACAGGCCATGACCACTTCCCTGAGTAGCTTGTTCCAGTGCTTGACCACCCTCACAGAGATGAATTTTTTTCTAATAACAAATCTGAACATTCCGTGATGCAGCTTTAAGTCATTCCCTCACATCCTATCACTGGGCACCAGAGAGAAGAGATCAGCATCACCCTCTGTATTCACCTTCATCAGGAAGCTGTAGACAGCAACTCCTCAGCCTCCTCTTCTCTAAGCTGAACAAACCTAGTATCCAGAGCTGCTCCTCACAAGCCTTGCCCCTCTAGTTCCTTTCATCATCTTTGTTGCCTTCCCCTGAATACGCTTCCATATTTTTCATATGACTCTTACCACACGCAGCTCTCAGGGTGAGGCTGCACCATAGCTGAGTAAAGTAGGATAAACACTGCTTTTGACTGGTTAGTTACAATGTGCCTAATGCAACCCAGGTTGTCCATTTTGAACACCAGGACACATTATTGACTGATACTGAGCTTCCCATCAACAAAACCCACCAGATTCTTTCTGCAGGGCTGCATTCCAGCCTATTCTCTCCCAGTCCACTCATACACCCAGGATTACATAGTCCCAGGTGCAGAATCTGGCATTTGTCCTGATTAAACATCATACAGTTGGTGACTGCCAGCCCTGTAATCTATCCAGACTCCTTATTAGGCCGATCTACCCACAAGAGAATCAACATCTTCTCTTTATTTAGTATCATCAGTAAACTTAGTGTGGACTCAGCTCCTGCATCCAGGTCATTGACAGAAGCAATGAAGAGCATTGGATCTCAAGGAGTGGATGCCTCTGCTTGTTTCTTTTAATCAGGAACATGGGGCTAAAGCCAGAGATCACCAATCAGTTCACAGCCTCCACCAGCCCAACTCTCTGCTTGAGACTGATTCATTATAAATCAGCTTTCTTGCAGCTTAGTGTATCAGTCTGTAAAACAGGTAATTTGGAGCCAGACCATCAGCTGTGAACTGGCACAGCTCCACTCAGTTCCCAGTGTCAGAAGGGGGCATATTTGGACAAAATTAAGCATCAGGCATCCCTGGTGAGGCAAGCAGAGTGATTTACATCATGACCTGGCTCACTGCATCCATGTCTATGTGGACAGGCACGGACGTGACAGGATGCTGCTCTGATACAGATATTACACAGCTCTTCTTAAGCTGAAGTGGCAGTGCAGCCTCCAGACAGAATCTGTCATATGCCAAGCAAGTGGCTTGTGTCTACAGGGCACCCACCCATATATAAATAATTCTTCTCTACACCACAGGAGCAAAGAAGTTTTGATACTTCCAACTAATTCGGCCTTTACTGTTGACGACGAGGTCTGCTGGACTGTTAGGTCCAGTCTTGTCTGTAAAATATTGCTGGTTTCAAAATACTGTTTTTGTGGGTGTTAGAATAAGTGATCCCTTCCAATGCTCTCCCAAACTATGTTTTGGAAGTGAAATGACAAAATCTAATAAGAACAACCTCTTGGCATTCAATTTATGGAACCAGTCAGAAAGTAAATAAGCACACACCTGACAAGAAAGCTTCACTTCACTAATACCAACTGAGCATATGAACTGGACAGGCTTCACGATTTTATGCCCAATTAACATAACTCCAAAATCTCCAGTCAAGAGTTTTCAGCCCAGGGTATTCCTTGGCAGAACCTCAAGACATCCTGCCTGAACAGAGAAACAAAAGCACATGCTCCTTTTACAAGACTTGCCTCCTGTCTTGACCCAGCATAAGGATTGATGGTTTAGCTGTTCAATTTCCCCCTAGAGTTTTAGTTTTTCACAAGGTTAAAATATAATATGGATTATATACCTACTACAAGAAGAGACTAATACACAGTATGCAATATTAATCATAGGTGATGTTTTCAGAACATAAAAATATAATATCCTCAGAAAACATTCCATATATTTTTAAAAGGACACAAAGAATTCATGACTGGTGCAAGAGATGTTTTTAAAAAAAGAAAAATCTTACCTGTCACAAGCTGTTGTCCTGCTAGCCCCACTGGAACCATCCCCAGATTATTCATAGCTGTAGCCCAAGCCGTGGGATCAGTGACTGACATGTTAAGCTGTGTGGTATCTATAGCTATACTCCCCAAACCATCAGCTGCTGCAAGAAAATAAACATGCTGTAAGTAGAAAAGCCAATGCACCACAATTTTTAACCGAAACTTTCAGTGAAAATGAGGCATCATAACCACTCTTCATTTTGGGTTTGTTTTGTTTCTTAATTATGATTCACCTTTAGATCATTGATAATAGTTCTTGGTATTGTATAATAGAGCATTAAGACATTGGAAACATTCAACAGACATAAAATGGTACAAGAAAAAGGGAGAACTATTTCACCATGATGATAGTCAAACAGTGGAACAGGCTGTGCAGTCGGATGGACCTTTCAAGACTCAACTTGATAAAGCCCTGAACATCTGGTCTGACCCTATCTCTGGCCCTGCATTAAACCAGAGGTTGGATTGGAAATCTTATGAGACCTCTCCCAACCTGAATGAATTGCCCTGCTACACTCTGATATAACTTAATGATACATAAATAGTTGTGGAACTTGCCTGAAACCTGTGAGAACCAAGCACGCCCCAAGGAAAGACCTGTTTTTCATAAGATGCAATTTTTTATTTTGTAAAAGATTTAAGAATTCTTTATCCCCTAACTAAAAAGAGATCAAACAAAATCCATTCACTATAGGAAATACCAAGTTCTGTTCTAGAACCAAAAGAGAAATATAATGAATATGGTCAAAATAGAGTGAGCCCAGGTATGGATCTTCCTTCGATGGGGAAGTTAAGGGATGGTACCTTTCTGATACTGAAACATCAGACACAAGATGTGATCACATATTTTTGCTTCTCCCGTCCCGGTCACACCTGAAATCAGCTCTTCCCAGCTATTTTCTTATGACCTTTGCAGCCCTGGGATATTTACCAGCAGCCATTGCTTTTCCCCAGATCCTTTTTTCTTCTGTTAGACTTCTTCAGCTAGGAATAATTAGCTACTGTATTAGCAGCATCTTGAGATGGGATATCACCAAGCACAGGGCCCCCACACCGCTCATTAGGCTCTGAAAGAGAAAAGATGGAAATCAACTACAAATGCCACAGTCAGAACACAACAACGGACCGACCGCTTGGCAGGCACTAGAAGCTCCTGCCCTCTCCCTCTGGATCACCAGCCCCAGCCTCTGTGCACACATTTCACAGCCTCTGTAGAGGCATTCCAGCAAACACTCATCCTTGCCTGCTGAACAAACAGCACCACGTATGAACCTGTCAGACCACTAAAAAGCCCTTCACAAATTAGGTCTTATCAGCAGCTACACAGCCTCCTCAGCACGAAGGCATCAGCTGAAAGAACATATTAAGGGATGAATATGATTTTTTTTTTCAACAGTTAACAATTAACTGATGTTGCAAGTTTCAAGGAAATAGTCGTCTGCTCTGAGACGGAAAGGGAAAAGAAAATACTATGCAATGACTTACAGAATGGAGCCTGCAGAGATGCAGAAAAGAAAACCTAACAAAGCTGACGATGATGCCTGCTCCTCAACTAACACTGCACCCTTGGCTCACAGAGGTTAGTTAGCTCAAAGCAAAAGTGCAGTATCTTTTTCTAGCTAAAACACATTGCTCTCATCAGGTGTCTGTCAGACCATGAATTTTACATAAGGGCAACTTCTGGCAACTTCTTGCTGTTGCTGTCTTTGTTTGGGCGGCTCACCACATTAGAGCATTGCTCATTGGAAAGGAGGCTGAACAGGTGACAGGTAAGAGGTGTGAGCAAAGTCTGTGAGCTCCCAGCACTTACAGCAGGGGCAGAAAACACTGGGCTGAGGATGATCACATACACACACACCCAAGTTAGTCTTTGTGCACCAGGTACACGGGACTGTGGGTGAAAGAGGGCCACATTAATTTTTTTTGGTTGTCAATAGCCTAAGGGGTCTGATCCAGGGTGTTGGGTACCAGGGGCAGCAACTGACCAGGAGCTAACAAGTGTTCAGGGAGGTCATTAGTGCTGTGCAGGTGTATTTCAGTGACTTGTTCAGCCCTAGAATAGCTATGCTGACATTTAAAAACTACTTGAAAGATGATAATTAAGAGGTTTCCAACCTAAGGATTCACCTTTAGAAAAGACACAATTAACATAATTGCACTATATTTTAGCTTAGTACCTCCCACACTTTTCTTTTTTTCATTTGATGTGCATAAAGTGTGAGCCAGAAAGTTTTATGTTTTAGTTCCATGACACTGTACAGATCATAGGAACATGAATCAAATCAACGGCTGTAAAAGTGAAGAAAGAGCCAGGCTTAGACAATGCTCTACATTTTTTCGTACGTTGTAATTTACAAATAACCAGTATACTAGACTAAAAAGCATTTTGTCCAAATCTACAGTGGGTCTATTTAAAAGTCAATATTTATCAACCCTTAATATTTGAATTTGCAATTCCAATTCTTATTTGATCTCCACTATTCATTATACATAACATAAAATATTTTTATCATAAAATTAGCTTTTAAATAACATCTACAAACACCAAACAAACATTGAATGGAAGTCCTCTGCAGGGAATGTGACTAACATAAGGCAAGGCAGCCAAGATTTATATTAAGTTTTTAAAAACTGGGTGTCTCCTGTTCAGCTCTTTAAACTTGTACTTAGCCCTTTCCACTGAGGCTATAAACTTCTGACCACAAACATCTATTTTGAGGTTAGGGCTGGCTGAATTATTCCTTGTCAATAAGTTATTTCTTATTAAGCAGTACAGCCCTCCTTGCCCTTTATGGATCATTGCCAAATCAATCCCATTTACAAAAATATATGCTGAATAGCCCAGATGAGAGTGGTTCACTTCTTCTCCTGACCAGCAGCCTTGTTGCCTTGATGAAGAAAGGAGTGTTTAAAAGCCAATGGTGAAGAAATGCCCCTTCATACCTAACCGTGTGCTACTTGCTTGTCCCCATAATGCCTCACCTCAACTAATGGGGAGGAAGGAGGTACTGCCCCATGGTTTTGGGGCAAAGGCATCTCAGATAGGCATAGTAGGCAGAAAATGGGTGTTGAACTCTCTCTGCTATCCCCCTTACCCACGTTTTGTTGCTTGGTGAAGTGTGTACCAGGTGACATGCTCGGGTCTGCTGCTGAATGCTACACACTCTTCTGCCCAAACCCACACTGCAGTTGCATCAGTTCTGCCAGACACTGAGCTAGCCCAATGCACCTCAGCCTACTGGGAACGACTTTTTGGTGTTTGCCTTCTGACTTGTTGTTCACATATTTCAAACTCTGGTATACTTTCATTAATTATTTACAAGTATTTGTTAAAGTCCTTGCAGAGGAAGCAGCACATAACACTATGAATATGAAAGAAAGCAGAATCAGTGGGTATTTAACAACATGGTGAAACTCATGTTGTGCTATACCACCACATCTGCCCAATATGACGCGGAAGTCTGCTCGAAACACACTCTCATAGCCCACCCTAACTCTCGGCAGCTTTGTTTTCTCTCTGACCATCAATCTACTGTTTTATCAAAAGTACCTGGATGCAGTGCAGGGTGAACCAGGGGAAAAGCCATAAAAGAGAACGTGAGGAGCCTAAAGTGGAACTAGTTCTATCTAACCAAGAACTGCTGCAGGCTATTTTGTCAGTGGAAGAGAGCTGAATAACAAGCATAAACGAACCTATGAACACTGTATAATTTGCAGTAAGCTGTAGGCAGAACTAATGCTCCATCCTGAAGGACAGAGATTGTAGAAACTAGCTCTTTTAAAAAGAAAAATATTAATTGTGAACATCCCTTCTAGTGACAAGTCAGTGGTTACATTAATACAGAGCAACATAATATGGCTAAAATAGTCTCATAGGCATTTCACACCTGATTTATACTCAAACATTAACTTCTGTTTAAAAACTTCTGAAAATTTATATAGAGAAAGTTTCATTAGTGCTTAAAATAAAATCAGCTTTGGGCAAATTTCAGCATTTCTGCACTATTATACCCTTCATGACACTGGAAACAAAACAAGCAAGGAAAACCAGCCCACTGTCTAAGTAATATAAAAAGCAAGATCCTAAGTTTGATGAGGAATACATCTACTAGCAAAGATTCTTACTTTCTTAATAATAAATTGAATCAGTGTTACTGTTTAAACTGGCAAGAAAGTGTAAGCTTATGCAGGGGTCTTGTGTAACCTGAGCAGACATTAACCAACACCATTTTACAGGCATCACACCTTTAGAGTGCATTCCTGGTTTACAATTCACTAATGCTCCTCTGGGCATTAATGACCTGAAGATATATGTAAAAGAAATCTGTTGTTATAAACACTCGTGCATGGGAGTAGCTCTACTCCAGGGGAGTAACTTCAGAAGCAAATAAAGCTATAATCCTGATTTACAGGAGAGAACGAATAAAATATTCTGGGCCCTGCTATGCCTTGATGTTTGGGAGAGGCAGGGACATTAATAAAAAACTTCCTGATTTGACAACTTCTGATTAACAAAATTTTGATGCCAAACATTTTGTAGAGCGATTTCATGTTATACTTTTTTGGTGGTCTCTCTTTTTGAAGATGTAATGCAAGTACCGGTCCTTGGGCAGTGAATTGCAAGAGACATTTAGACTTTGCTCAGACAAGCTGTCAGGAAGATAAAGCACCCTTGAGTCCATACCAATGAGCACTTCTCAGTCATAGCAGTCATAGCAGATTGTACTTAGTGCACATATTTTATACCAGGCAATTAAATGCAGTTACCCAAATGAATACAGAAGTTGGTTATATATTGTGCATCAATTATCACGGGCAATGAATGCCATGAGACAAAGAAATTAACACAACATAAAACTAATTCAATAACAGCAGATTGTGAAGTTAAAACCCTACCCTTTAGATATCCATAACACCACAGTGAGTTACAACACAGAGCGAAGCTGATTAAATGCACCACACTAATGAGGCTCTTTGGAGTGCCTGGGTCAGAGGCCAGCCCTGGGATGCAACGAGGAGGTTCTCTGCCCAACTCTGACACTGACCTGCTGAGTGACCTTCAGTCACTGGAGCTCTTTGTCTAATTTTTCTGATCACTAAATCCTTCAAGGAAAAGACTGATGGCATTAACCTTTTGAAACCTGGAAATACAAGTCACAAAGTCATTAAATGCTGTTGGTGCTGATTCTTGAGGAAACACAGACGGGAAGGAGCAATTTGGAATCTTGTGAACTGTTACATCTAGGTGAGTTTTCCAGTTCTTTAAAGAATGGCAATTTCAAAGGGTTTGTTACTGCTCACTGTGATCCATAGGACAGCGGTCATTAGGTTGGTCACACTCCACCTGACCTGCCAAAGTAGGTCATTTATCAGGCTCCCTCCAGCTGTCTTCTAAAATATATCAAGTGTTTGGTACTGGTTCTTCCCAGTGATTTTGTTTCTCCAGCTGCATACAGGACCCCCAGTAAAGATGGGAGAAATAGAAAGAAAAGCTAGACAAGGATATGCTGTAAGTCACTGTTAATTTCTTTCTGACCATCTTACGATGAAGAAGAAAGATGGGGGTAGCAACAATGAAAATTATATTTTTCTGCCATAGCTATCCTACCTGGGCTGTATGAAAAAAAAGCATCTCCAGTGTGATTCTAAAGATGGCTTTAAAAATATTTTTGATGGTATCACATATGCAGTGTTTCAAGAAGAGGCTTTGTTTTGCACGGTTAATGGTATGCTAACACCTAGAAAACCTCATCTAAATTCAGAAATTCAAAATGAATTGAAGGAAAACATGTTTCTTGCAACTATTTGTAAAAAAGGCATTTACTTCAGCAAGTGAAAAATTACATCAGGTACCAGAGCATTTTTGGAACAAAATCTTTTTTTTGGAAGGGGATCCTAACTTATGCACCTACTTTATGTTTCACCTCCCTGCAGCTCTACTGGAAAGGCCAGTTGGTTTCCAGCATCTCCAGAGTCACCCTGTTTACATGGATTTTTCTGTCACATCTCCCTCTTACAGGAGGCCTTTGACAGCTGCAGGAACCAGCACTTTCCTTAAGAAATCAGCTTCATTAGGCCCAAGTTAGGGGAGATAAGCTCCCTTAGAGCCTGAATGGGAGCTCCGGTTATGTGCTCACTCACATAATCTTTCCAATTTTTTGTCTTATGAATGATTTAGAACATCTTCGTTCATTCTATATTATACCGCTAAAAACCTACATTGTCATTTTATAAACTCATAAAATATGTGCTACTGCATGAAGACCTTTCACTTTTAACTATGTACACTGAATATATAGGTTTTTCCATGATTGCAAAGGATCCTTTCCACCAATTTTCATTGAAAAACAGTTAATGAGTGAATCATGTCCATACTGATAGGACTAAGACAACTTAGACAAAAATCACAATATATTTACAGTTTCCCTCTATATTCAACAAAGGCAATTTTCACAAAACATATTTGCTGGAAGAACTGCTCATTTGAGATGCTGCTTTACTTAAATCCCCTGTCCCAGCAGTTCCTGAAGATAGCACATGGTACACACAAAGGCCAGACTTCCCTTGGAAAGCAGAACACTGAAAGATTTCAACAGAGAAAGAAAAATAAAACAAAGGTCTCCAAGATAAACAGGAATTCTCTTGTGATGCTCCTTGAAAGGTCACTCAGTTATATTTCATGTTAAATCCTGGACTTCACTGTCATCTCAGAGTGAAGTCTTAACAGGTTACAAATGTGGTTTTTGTTTTGCCTGTATTTTAGCAGCTGCAGTCTGATTATGCTGAAATCTATAAATAACAGAATCTGGAGGCACATTAAGCAAAGCATTATAGAAGTCCAGCTTACTTACTGAAAAAGCATATGCAGTTCCAAAATCATCTGGAACAGAAAAAAAACAAGCCAAGTTGCTGGCTAGCAATGCAGCACAGCCTTGATAAAAACAGGTCTGATTATTCCTTGAACACAAAACACTGTTGTGAATTGATGATTGCATCTCTGTTTTTCACCCTGCCAAGATGGCTTGCAATTGTGACTCACTTGCTTCCCATTTAAAAGAACAGTGACTTACTGACTAAACTGGGACAATCCTTTCTTTAAATGCTGCATTTTAGCTCCATTTATGTTTAACAACAACAAAATATTCTGAAATATTTTAATTATTTACAGCAGTATTTTAATAGCAAGCCTTTTATCACACTACTTTCTACTAAAGGTCAGTGACTACTTTAGAAACATGACATCCCACACCACTGCATTTCAGACAAAAGAGGAAGCTTCCAAAGCAGATTTTGAACAAACGCACTTCAACAACTTCATTGAAAGGCTAAATACTGAAATGAGAGGTGCTGGAATGCCTTCTTGATGCCATACAGTACCTGGGGCAGTCATTATGTATGGGCTATACATGCTATTTCTTATCTTTTTGGGCTTGAGAGAATACCTATATAAATGCACCACACTTATCAAATATCTTCTTTCATTCACTGTACCATACACAATGTCCTTGCTTCATGTTTACTAAACCTACATCAAGTAGCTGAAATACAAAGGGTTGTTTGCTTGAGTTTTTTTGAAGAAAAACTAAGACAAAAGGAAAAAAAGAAAAGATACCAAAGCAGGCTGGGACACACTGCCAGAAAGAGTATTTTAGCTTCCTGGCTAACCTAAAGTGAAATCACTCCCATGTCGCCTCCTGAAAAAATGAGCAGCTTGACGCGTAAACTGTGTCTGTGGCAGAGCCCCAGGGACTCTGTCGTACAGACCATCAGAGGCACGGGTGCCTTGCTATTGAATTTCCAAATGAACACACACTGCTGTCTCCTAGTCTCAGACGACCAGGATACAGTTGAGTTTCACATGGCAACATTATGTATGGAAAGTCTATTTTAAGTAAGTTTTTGGAAGTTTCTAAAATGCATTCATTATCATTTTTCTTCTCCTTCAAAGTCTGTAGGATTGAACTCCTGGAGTTAAGGCAGCCCGTCTTTTCAGGCAGACATGCATAGGGGGAAAAAAACCTCCAAACCTGTCAATCAAACTATCTTCATATTTTTAAAATACACTTTTATCATTGGGTCAAAATATAGCAAGAGGTGACATCTAATTGTCCTTGGTTAAGTGCAAGGGTAATTTGCACAGCACATTTTTTCAGAGTATTAAAGCAATCTAAAGACATATTAATCAAAATTTTATGCAATACCATGAAGTATTGTCTCAGTGATGGCTGTTAAGTGAAAATCTGGAAAAGAGATTTTGGCTTGTTTTGTTTGTTTTAATTCAAGGTTTCTGGTGATAAATTTTGCTTAAGAGAAAAATCCACTACGTCTTCTATCAACTTACATCTGTCCTCACTCTGAAAGCTGCCATCCGCTTTTAACACACCACACTCAAGATATTTTCTCCAGCTACAAGCTCTAAATTGCCAGTGTGCTCCCTGGGCTCATTTATCTTGCAATCCTTGCATCCCTCTTAGTAAACCTCCTGTTCTCCCTTTACCTCATAATACTCTTTCTTGCTTTTCTTTGCATCATTTTGTTTCCATCCATTGGCTCCACACTCCCCCTACAACGTAGGCACCTTTCTTGCCTTAGTCTGCCACAGGCCATTCTCTCACCCAAATATCTCTTCACAGCCAAGACATTCCTGTTTGTTACACTGTGCTGTTGTATTAGGGAAGGGAGGGATTCACCTTGCCCAGCTTCTGCCAATGCAGACATCTATGCTTGAGCTTTCCTGCTGTTGTCATTGCCAGGGGGAGAACCGGATACTTCTGCCAGCTTGTTTCAGACACCTACCTTGCCAGGCAGTGAAGCTCACCTTGGAGGTGCACATCTCACTCCCCTGGCTGGAAGTCTACCCTGCAGTTTTGGATATGAACATCTGTTTTGTCAGACACCCATGGGATGAGATGAGCTGGGCTGAGCCAAACTGTGCCTTGGGAGCTCAATTGTCACTCTGCTACCTGCATGCCATATGACTCCCAGCAAGACACTCAGTCTTGAGGGACTTGGCTCCCACTCCTGTCCTTTCCCTGATAACTCTGGCACAGTGAGCTGCAGGAGAACAGAAAGTATGACTCAGCTTGCACTAACTTGTGAGAATGTCCCCAGATATAGATACATACAAATTATAAGACAGAGAGAGATGACTTCCTTTCTGATTATTTTTCTGCCCATCCCCAGTGAATATGCCAACACATAACTATTAGTGTTTGACAGTGGGAGCTGCCCACTCTAACACATTTCCAGCAACTGTGATGCCCTACATCTGCCTTTTCTCTGGGGAAAAATTAATCCTGGACCTTTTCTTCCTACTTCCGAATGATGAACCCTATCTCCTCAGCCCCGTTTCTTTACCAGACACTTAAAATTCCTTGCTCCTTGCAATTCCTATTTTAAAGATCAGTGTAAATCACACACACCCCTTGGCCACCACAGTCCCCTGTTTCTGGCCACCAGCCTTTCCAAGGCTGCTCCTGGCTTTCTTCATCATTCCTGCCATATTTGGGGACAGCATCCATTTTTGAACTGGAAGTGAGAAGAGCTACAGGGAGTTTCCCTCTGTCCTTTCTGATTTCTGAGGTTGTTTGCTGTAGATAACTGAGGGAAACAATTAATATTTTCCACCTCCCACAGGAGGGAGCAGAGCTTCCAGGGTCATTGTGCTCCTGCATACCCATTAGCTTTCCTTAGAGGTTGAATTAAGTTGCTAAGCAGAGCCAGGAATTTTGCCTGTTTTCTAAACAGTTGTTTATGGGATCAGTAGTAAGTTACATAAATTTAGGACTATCACATACTCTGTGGGCACTGAGGGAGAAGCAATCCCACAGTTAACATGAGGTCAGATCAGGAGAACAGCAGCTACTATGTGTGCATCAGCTAGGATCAGGCAACAAAAATTATTTCGATGCTTCTGCCTTGTAACTAGCTGTCAGGGGGTCAGGACAGAGGAGGCTAGAGCTGCAGAACGTGGTGAATATAATGATGCTAAAACCCCTCCTTCCCTCCAGGTGGTCCTGCCATACCCTTACCCAGACAGCAATCCTTTCACTCCCCTTTCCCTGAAACGCCTTCTTGTATGCACATTTCTTTGCTTCAATTTCAGTTATAATTCTTCAGGGCAGGAAATCATGTGGATTTTCCCTCAGGCAGGTTAAAACCTACTGGAAACACAGCATTCCTTGTGCTGTAATTGAACTGATGCTGGCTTTAACCAGGAGCCCCCTAGGCAGAGATGTCAGCAAGGCAGCACTGCTCTAAGACACAGAGACAAGGCCACCCCCTTGGCAAGCTTCTGCATGGCACCTTGTGCAGCCAGGCTTTCATCCCATTTGAGGCTTTTAAGGTGCCACTGTGTCATAAAACTGGGAATAATGATGATCATAGCATCCTCCTCTCTCCTCATGCGGCCCCTCCACCTCTTTCACATAGTTAATAATCCTCTCACCCACCATTTTCTGAAGTGATATACATTTGTTTGTCTTTTCTTATTTGAATTACAAGCTCTTCAGGGCAGAGAATTTGCCTTTATCTATGTTGGTAAAGTACAATGTCAATTTACTGCACAATATAAATATTTTCTAAAAACAAAGGTAATAACAAGAATAATGTATTTATTTTACTGTAATACAGTATTTCTAGCCTTCAAGATACAATCAGAAACAACCCAAAGCCAACAACAAGACCAAAAGATTTGCAGAACCTTTAACCATGAAGTGGAAGCCATGAAGCCACTTTGTGAAACTTTGGTAAATTAGTTACTTATATTCATAAATAGCAGTAAAGCTCCTTGAAAATTGACCCTCTGGAAAATAGAAAGCAGAACATAACCAGTGTAAACCAGCTTCACATGTGTATTATAAGGGTCACAAATGGCCTCCTAGTTACTTTTTAAACAAATGCAATGTTAATACTTTCACTGAAACATTATGAATAAAGCATTTGGCCTGTAGCTATGAATATGGTATCTGATGGCTTTTGACTTGTTTGTTTCTATTGTCATCCAGAAAATTTATGTAGCATGCTCTCTTGGACTCAATCTTGACTTCACCCCTTGAACGTGCAGAGGATGTGGCCCATGTAGAGGGCTCTGGGGTGCAGTAGTTTCCGTCAGCTTCCCCAGTGTAACTTGATGGCTACCATTCACTACCCTCCCTCCAGCAGCACAGAGCTCTTCTGGCACACAGGAGGAGAACAGGGTGCCAGGGTCAGTGTCCAGGCCTCTTTGGCACCATCTCTGCTCATGCTGTTAATAGTTTCTTTGTTCTTTAAAGCCCTGAAGTATCAAATTAATCAAAATAATGGTGATGATGCAAGAGATTAAACTGACAGGAGTATGAACTGCCCTTGTTTATCCAGGTGATACTACAGGAAGTGCAAAGCAGATACATGTAGAGGACAAAGACCTGTTCTTTGAATTTACAGTCTGAGTAGAAAATGCTTTGTGAGACCACTATATTTCTGTCTAAAATATATGGTTTAATTTAGGAGTGCCCAAGTGACACTAGCGGCCTCTGATATATAAATGGTCAGGTTAAATGAGCTCTATGTACTTTCTTGCCTGAAGCTCAGAGCAACAGCAAGTGGAGCATTTTGAATGGGTCCCATTTGTTATTCTTTTAATTTCCTACTAATATTTCTTTCAGTAGGAAAGACTTAATAGAGCCCTTCTGCCTCCAAATGTCTTCCAAACTATCCAAATTGCAATTCAGCCAAAACAAATATGGGGTCTTCCCCGAAATGAAAAAGAGACTTGACAGGCATCCAGGAGATTCCTGTTCCTCATATAGCTCTGCAACACACCTTTAGCAAGTAATTTAAACCATCTATACCTTGATCCCCCACCCACGAAATGGTGTGATTATACTTTATCCCAGGCTTTATTAATCTTGCCTAGTCAGGCTGTTCTCTGCTTATGGGGTATGTCCAGCATCACAGGACCATGACCTGGGCATGCAGACAAAACAGGGTTGCTTTAGGTCGAGGAATATCTTTTCCCCATAAAAATCAAAACTAAAGCAGAGAGGAATAAACAAAATAAACAAAAAAAATAAATTATCATCATTTCCTATGGAATCACTGTTTATCTGAATGTGGAGAAAATAGCAAGTTTCCTTTAAAAGCACTTACAATGAAATTCACACTCTGACAGGTGTAAATTACAGCCTGTATCTCATCTTGTTCTATCTACAGCTCCTTTCATAGTCATGCATAACACCAGCGTACAAAAATATTCCTTCATGTGATCAAGCAAGTGTGAGCACATAAGATGCAAGCAAAATATGAGATTTAAAAAAAAAATGTTTACTGGTGTCTTAAAAGATAACTAAAAGTTTGTAATAATGTCATTTCTCAATCAGATAAGGGGAATTACAGTTGTGCTTGGGAACAAAATTCAAATAAATCCAAGAAACATTTTCTTTAAGGAGTTGCAGAGAACTGAGGTAGCTAAAAATAAATGACAGAAAGAAATAACAGTCCCAGGAACATGATTGTATTGTGCAATCACAGATATAGTAGATCACTTAAATTAAGTCCTGATCATAATGGAGTTGCTCCGTGGAATAGCATGGAAGGCTTTTCGTCTTTTTTCCACAGTACTTTATGCAAGATCTTCTGATTGCATATGCTTTACGACATCTAATAGATTACTTCAGGCAAATATCTACACACCATAGTAAACTCTGCAGAAAACTGGTTTCTTCTATGCTCATCTTTGAAACAGTGAACTCCTCCCTGAGTCTGTGCGTTGGTGACACTGCAAAGTGCATCACTGGCACACAGGGAAGCAGCACTGAGTTTGGGAGGAGTCACCAGATGGAGTTGTAGCACACTGTTGTGTTATTTCAGGGTTTGTATTTCAGGGTACAGACAAGATTTCAGAAATGGGTAGAAATTCAGTGTTGTTAATCTTCTTTAGGACAACTGTGGCTAGGGGCAAGGAAGCAGCATATTTAGTTTAATTACATGGCCAGAAATGCCTGAGCTAGGAAATTCTCTCTTTAAAGCCGGCAATTTTCTTTCATTCAGGAATAGTTAAAAAGTCTTAATTGTTAAGCTATCTATACAAAGACTATACTTCAGGTTTACTACTGATTAGGTCTCTAAATGCTTATCAGCTGGTGAAGACTTAGTATCTGCCACAGCCCAGAGAGAGAAGCAATAATTTTCTAGATGATAAAACCTTTGTGGGGCACTTAAATTAAAAATTTGCTTGTTCAAATAGGGCATGAACAAAACAGCTTTGCATGATTTCTCAGTGAATGAAAAGAGATGTCATACCTGCTATGAATGGCTACAGGACTTCTGAAGACTCTGCAGACAAGATACCCAACTCATCTCTCCTGTCTGGCACAGGTTTTTGTACTTTAGAGGACAAGGCAATCAAGCTTTGACCCTTAGCTGCCTCATAATCAACATTTGTGCCAGTAAATTCAGTTTAATTGGAATTCATTCATGTTTCTAAGGGGAGTTTAATGATGGAAAGATTCATGCTTCATCTCATCTCAGTGGTACTAACACTCACGTATGCAGGTCCATCATTGAGAATGGCCTGGCCTCTGTTATCGTTAATTGAAGCATATTAAGAGACTTAGCAGAAAAAAAAAAATCCAAATATGAAATGTCAAGAGACAGATCCATCTAGTTTCATATCCTGTAGTTATGATATATCTTAATTACAGTTAATTATGAGATATTGTTCCTGGTGGAAGATCATCTGACATAGTTTCTGTTGGTGATTAAACATAGAACAGAATTCAATACATTTGTTGAATGTGGGACCTGTTTATTGTGACTGTACAATTCTATCTAGAATATCACTCCTGCTACGTAGCAAAACAGAGGAAAGTCACAGGTCAAAAATACTTCCCTTGCCTCATGATGCTTTAATACTCCCTGCTGCCTTCTTATATTTTCTGCTGCTGGCCTCTTAGGACTCTAGCACATGATGCTGCTCCCACTGAGGAGGGATACAGAGGCTTTTCACTGGGCTTCAACTGAGCCACATCAGATTCTAAATGAACAGCAGATATAGGAAAAGGCTGAGGGGAGACAAGTGCTACAGGAATTGACCTCTGTGGAAGAACAGTGAAGCTGGACAGAGAATCAGTGAAGCCTTCAGTACCATTTGTGAAAGAGTAGTCTTTGATTTATTGGAGGAGTGCTATTATCTGGAATCCTTTCCTCATACAGTGTAAAATACAAAAGTAAGAAACTCAGGCTGAAGGCATGAGCTCAGCTTCTGCTGGTGTCAATACGGTTTGCTCAGACCCATTGATCTATGGCTATATATGACCCTGAAATATGTTTTGCTGGGCTGCCTGAGATTTTTGCTCATGCTTAGAATAGAAATGACAGGATTGGTTTTATCGCTGAAAAGTAAGCAGTGCATATTTTCTGCCTGAAAAGTAACCAAATTAACATTTGTGAAGTAATCTTTTTTCTCACTTAAAAAAAAAATAGCAGCATAATTGGCTAGATTACTTGTACTTGGAAAAGACTTGGTTTTCACAAACGCTATGCACACTGGTTTCCTAAATGCTTGTTTACTTGGAACTGCAACAATTGTGATAAATCATTTGCTATTTACTCTTCAGTGCAACTACATGCTTTGGGCAAAGATTTTTTTTTGTTCATTATTTATTTATTTTTAAAAGCAAAACCACTCTTTTAACACATTTTTCCATTCCCAGTGATGGGTTTTATCTTTGATATGTGATCCAGTTATTTAACTACCTCTCCCATGAATTGTTTATACACCAACTTGGCAGCATAATTTGCATATCACAGGAAAGATCCCATTACATGTTCCCAGAGGTGCGGTTTCACTAGCTTTATCACTTTCTGCCACCTATGCACATCCCAGAAGCTGAGTGTCTGGTTAATCCAGAAAGGCTCTTCTTGGCTGCCAATAATAATTAAACATTAATGGTGCAGTTACAACATTTTCAGCCACTCAGAAGTTATCTGCCCATTGTCTTAGACAAATATAATAGCCAAAAAGATATTTATCTTTTCATACAAATTTTTCCACCACAGGAAAATCACAGACCTTTACCTTTAATGCATGCTGTTCAGCTCTTGCAGACTTGACCTGAAATAATTAGACAAGGAACAAATGCACGAAGAAAAAAAATTGGAAAGAGGTGAAACACGCTTAGAAGCAGAGTAACTGAACATACCACAGAAGAGCCAGAGAAGACATGGAGCTGGACATGGTACTTTCTCTCCAGACTATTATTTGGTGACTGAATGAAACAATGGCTCTAACTGCAGTCTTCATGATGATGAAAAGCCCATGTTTGGGTGTATTCCAGATCATTCTTCACCCACTGTATGAAACACTAAAAAATGACAGCAGTGTAACTTTCACTGCGAGGAGCACTTACTCCAAGAGCACTCTAGCAACATCAAAGCACACAATCACTAGGGATCAGGGCATAGGAATTAAAGGGAATGCAGAAACACACCACAGTCAAACACCAGTGAATTTCCTTGCATAAAGCATTGCTGCCTCCAGATGTTTTCCCAATAAGAAGACAAACAGTACTGTGCCTTTGTAAACAGAGTTTTCCAACATGCATTTGGAGGGAACAAAGCTTGCAGGTACCAAACCTTGTTACCTGTGATTTTCCTTCTGCAAATCCACCTTACAGTGAAAGAATAGGCACATGAAGTTTCAGAAACACAAACTCTGTTTGGGTGGAATTTGAACTCTGAGATCTAGAGTAGAATTATTAACAAAAAGTGCCTTTTCAGAAAGTGCCTCACACAAACCTAGTAACACCCCTCCAGTTGCATTCAGTGCAACAGCCAACCTAGCACCTTTCTCTCTAGCAATATAAAAACCCCACAAAATCCTCAATATCATAGAAGGCTTGAAGAGAGAGAAAAGGTTGATTCACTGACAAAACTAATGGGCTATTGAGTCAGTAGCCTTTGAGTCACAAAGTCAAGCTCAGTGAACATTCATTGAAACTGGTCATATCCCACAGCCCAAGATAGCCAGCAGTCACAGTGACAGAGCAAAAGGCAGATTGAGCACAGCTGTCCTCTCAAGTCCAAGTATAGCCTGGTGGGCAGGAAGGAAAATCAGAGCTGTTCCTGCCTGTTTAAAAGAGAGCATTTAGTTTTTGAGCCTGTCAGCAACATTCTTTTTGAACACATTATGTTCACTGACATGCCACCCTGACATTTTGTTTAGTAGTACAAAAAAAACCCAAAACCTAAAACAAGAGGTAAGGTTATAAAATCAAATATGATGTTTTCTGCATGTTAAAAGAAGTATTGCTTCCACAGAGACCTGGTGGCTCAAACAGCTGCAGTGCAGTGCCAGTACATGAAAACCAAAAAATGGAACTGACCTGGGTTTCACGGTTCAAGTGTGCCGTGGCAGGGATCCCGGCACGACTTCCAAATTCAAAGCTTGAATAAACACAGTTGTAGTTTCTTGAAGTGGATGCTTTTAATGCAATCTGAAAAGGGTGAGAGAAAGGGCATATTCCTGAAACCTATGTTTCTTAGGTAGAAATTCTGCCTGGAGAAGCCCAGCTCGTGACTGTTTGCTATTAAGACTGTACAGGAGAGAGGGAGCGTCTTTGAGTTCACATACTTAATGCTCAGTGGTGTGTTTGCAGAGTGGCAGGAAATAAACAATAGTGAGGAGGGGTTAACCAGAGACCTGCTGGCT
Organism: Corvus cornix cornix; assembly: GCF_000738735.6. NCBI lineage: Eukaryota > Metazoa > Chordata > Aves > Passeriformes > Corvidae > Corvus > Corvus cornix. The sequence goes on along the minus strand of NC_046332.1, from coordinate 56,637,285 downwards.
AAAATCTATATGCCTGGAAACAGAAGAGAGAGGGCTGCAAGGTCAGATACAGTTCAATTGTTTCTAATAGGGGGAACTGCCACAGAGCTACCAGGTACAGACACACACTTATCAAAGGCTGTACCCGTTTTCCATCTCCCCCTAAACCAAAACAGCAGTTTTGCATGGTCGAGACAGTTTTTCTGAACTGACCTAGAATGTCCTCCTAATTCCCAAATACAGTGTCACTAGAAACCTATACAGTAAATAGAAGGAGAGGACAGAGAGATCAAATAAGCCACCTATTGCATGGTTCTCCATCACATCTAAAACTCCTCAATCACACCATAAGATGTGTTCTCCAACTTATTTTCTAAGACCGCTGTGTGGTTTATGAAATAATGCTCCCATTCTGCCATAACTGCATCAAGGGAACATCCACACAGACGGTCAGACGCAAGTAAAAATGTCTCTGAGCCTGACAGGAGATGGTAAAGGGAAAATCCCTTTACTTGGAGCCTCTACCAAAATTTCATCACTGCACCAAGTCCCAATTGACTCAGCAGGCAGGCAAGGGAAGTGCTTTGTGAAGCCACCAGCCACATATGCAGACAGAGGTGGGATTGGGCATGAAGCACAGCATGAGTCAGAGAGTCCAGATGTGGGGATGGCTTGAGAGGAAGAGGGACAGCAGCTGCCCACTATGCTTGGAAATGTGCAAAGGAAGAATGAGCTAAGCTATGCTTCCAAAGAGCTCATTCTGCTGCAAGATGTAAAGGATGCAGCAGACATGTTCCAGAAGATCCGTCACAAGCACTAACATTGGCAGAAATCAGATATGGTTGCAGATATTTTGCTTCAGCTTTTTGCTAGCAGCTTTTCTTAGAGAAAGAAACCTTTCTTAGAGAAAGACCTGGGGTACTGCCTCCCCCCTCCCCCCAAAAAACCCCAAAACCAAACCCAACTCCATTAACTGAATTGGTGGACAATGATATTGTGCAAACACCCAGTAGCAATGGCGAAACATACTGTAAAGCATAGAGTAGTACTGTGGTTGCATGCATTTTTGCATACAGAGATTTTATAGATGCTAACCGAAGCAATTTCATATCTCTAGATATTTACTCTATGCTTGTCAAATGAAATGGCATTTTTCATCCCATTTTGACTGGAAGAGAGAATAAAGTTGGTTTATAAATTGTTTAGAATTACTTGTTAAAGCTGTTGGCTTTTCTGTATCTGCTTGTAGGAGGGACAAGAGGGAAAAGACAAGTAATATGTTACACATAAAACCACAGTGGAGAAAAACAGAAAGCAAGCTTTGTTTTCAACAAATTTAAACTGTTCAAATGACAAGAATCAGTTGCTGTGGAAGCAGATCTGCAGCTGAATGAAACCTTTCACCTGTCCAACATATGAAATATTTATTATCTGAGGGTGACTAGAGATTAAATAAGCCAGACGTACAATGCAGAAAGCAGACCCTGGCTCATCACCTTCATGATTTTCACAGGTCCTGTTGCAGCCAGATTAGATTTTGCCATAGAGAAAGAGAAGCGGGCTCAATTGCAATATTGGGTGTAAGGAGAAATAAAACAAGAGGAAAGCAAATTTTTAACTTTGTATTTAATTTAACCAGGTTGGTGAACAAAATGATGATCCTCTACTCTGTTTAGTAAGGCTGAAAAATGTTATCATTTCCAATTAGAGAGAAGAGCCCACTCTCTCTTTAGATAATTATTTTTCCAATAAATTATTCTTGGCCGCTTGTTTCCCCATAAAAATTGCCTAGTGTTTTTGCCTTGTAGAAGTTGTTGGGTTGTTTCCCTTTTTTTTTTTACTTCCTTACTTTGTGTGGGTTGGACTTAATTTATTATAGGGCTGAGACTTGGCTGAGATCCAGACACAACAATCTGAAAAATGTTCATACTAAAATTCAGTGATGGGATTCCTTGTTCATTTTATCTCAGAGCCTCCCTGAAAATTCAGTCTTGCAATATGGAGCACAACTGATGCAAAAGTGGGTATGTAATCCAGGTCACTTTATTTTTCAGAAAAAGACTTTAGACATCTCTGTTGCTGTAGACACAACCCTGACCATGAACAAAAGCCAAAGCCATTATTTAAGAAAGTGATAATTTTGCATAGCTGCTTTCAGCAGTGAATCACTCTTGGAAATAACATTTTTGCCCTTTATCACATTCATTTCCCAGAAAATCTGGATTTCCAAGGCCTTTGGCATCCTTACTATAGCTAAACAGCTTTAATGTCTGCATTCTAAGACGCTGAAATTGTCTAACTAAGCTAAGGGATAAAGATAAAAGTCTATTGTTATTAAATCATAAATGATACTATGATAAAGTCTATTTCTGCTAAGTCTGGTATGTGTGTGTGAAGTGACTGAGAAGTTGTACAGAGTTAACACACAACACCAAAATACGATCACTTCTTTCAGTTCATGCCATTTCCTTATCACGCTATACTTGGCAATCGCATGAAGATTTTAGCAGTAAATATTGGATCAGGTGACATAATTTCAAGTCAGATTTACAGGCTCTTGAGTGCTGCACAGGACTGATCCCACCCTAATAATTAAGATGGAAGTGAGGTATGAACAAGATGGGGAGGGGAAGAAGAACAACAGAAGAGAAGAGACAACACAGTATCTGAGCAGTGCCACAGTACAAACTGTGCCGTCACGAAACCAATGCACATACTGCAGGAACCTGGGGATTCCTGGCTTCACAGTAGCAGATAACATTTATCTCTAGCCTCTTCCACAACACAATAGACTTTAAAATATTAATCAGTTCTCTCTTCCAGTTATACTCTTCTGGCACTAGTCCTGTGCCTTAAGAGAGTGCACCACTGATGTAGCAGGGCAGGAGACCTTTCCCACACCTAGCACATAATAGTTATACACTCTGCCTTCTCCTAGACTCAGCCTTCATTTTCATTGCTTCTGTGCAAATAACTTCCTCCACATCTGTTACAATCGCTTCGCCCTCTCACAGAGTGCTGTGCTTACACTTTCCCAAGTTTGCCAGAAGGAGATTGCTAGGTTCCAAGTGCACCAAAAAAGCACAGAACATGCCTTCTTTTCTGCCTTTCCATCTGCCTGGAATACCCTCCCTTCTTTCCCACCGTGGTACACCAAGTACCTTCCCTTTCTTTCAGAAAACTGAGAATCCATCTGTTCGGCAAGTTGCTCCATCTGCAACAACGGCAAGTCCAGTGATGTGCTGCCAATATTTCAACAAAGGGCTCCTCTAAACCCATTCCCCTGAGTCAGTAACACAGCCCACGTACCCAGGGTGGGGATGCTCGCAGACAGCAGGCGTGTGGAACTGGCGGGCTCTACTCATTTGGTTTTCCCATTTCAACAAAATGCTTTTCCATATCCAAGAAAAGAGGCAGCACCATTTGGCAAATACATTTCTGTTACATGCCTCCTACCAGAAGTGTTAATTCTTGGGTCCTGGGAAGAAAAAATAACAAACAAAAGAACCCACTTTGTTGAGACAGTTGCAGAGTGTGCACCTGGACAAAACACAAGGGATGACAGTGGTAGGGAGGGATCTAAATCCCTTTAAGGGACCCCTCAGGACCGTATCTGTGTAAAGCAAATTAGTAACAGGGCCCCAGTTACAAAGAAGGAAATCATGCCAAATTTTCCTTTCCGCGTGAGCTAGTGAAGAGCTGAGCCTTGCAAACGTGCCTGGTAAGTCTGAGGACAAGGGTGAGGGAAGATGGTTCAACATTTAAGGCAGGCAGTTTCTCAGAAGGAAAGTGTACAGCCCTTTTGCCATTCATACTTCTGTACCAGGTGTGAATACATATCATACAGTTTGTAAACATAAATATATATATATGCTTATATGTATAAACGTGTGTGAATTAGACAGTTGCTTTTACAAACTTTGGCTGCTGCTTTTGTTTCAAAAGCTGTCCTGTCTCAGGCATTTTAGAAGTCCAGGCTCAATATTTTTCCATAGGTGGCTATACAGAAGTTGATACATGCAGGCCAGCATGCTCTGACTGCATGCACTTTGGATTGACCACTTTTCCTGTTGCTGTTTATTAGCTGCACAGTGTTAGATTTATGACAAGTTGCAGTCACAAAGAAATGGCCAGGCGTTAAATTACATTAAACTCCCAAAGTTTTCAAAGGTGACAATATAATATATTATTTGCTATTTTTTAAAAAATCAGCAGTTTTTAGGATGGTCTTCATAAAAAAATAGGAGAACACGCTGCTTTGGAACACTTGATCATCACCACTTCAAATCTCTTACCGTGATTGCTTTTCAAATAAGGAAAATTAAACCAAACCAAACAACCAAAAAAAACCCCAAACCCCAAAACAATCAACAAAAATAACCAACAAAAAACCAACAAAACCTTGGTCTCGACAACTCAGTGTTGAGTTCAGCAGATGACTTTTGTTGAGTTTGAAGATTAAAGAACACAAGATTAGCAGGAGTGGTTGCCATCATAGAGTTTAGTTCAATAGTATTAAAAAAAATAAATGTACAAATTATAACACTAAATAATCTCTATTTATATGCCAGAAAACAATTTAAAAAGTATGTTCTGGTTTTGTCTACTTTGGCTGCCTCATAAATAGCAAATTGTCAAGTCTCTTACCTAAAAATTCAGGCAATGCTAGTGTGCTTGCCCTGTAATGAGTTCTTCCAGAAAGAAATCCTGATCTTTATCTAGAAGAGCACATCAGCACATTTTGGAGATCACCCATCTATAGCAGAACACTTTGGAACATGTTTATGTTTAAAGCATTTGCTGAGCAGGCAGAGCTTAGGCATGTGCTCAGTCAATCTGTTGAGCTGCGGCCTGTTTTAGGCTCCCACAAGGTGCTCAGCCATGCTCGGAGCCACCCTGCACAGCTACCCTGCTGGCTCCAACACCACGGGTCCTCCACAAAAGAGCTCTAAAGACCACGCCATATGAAAATAACAAAAGGCGAGTGCAGCCCAAATCAAAACATCACTGGGAACCCTCCTTTCAAGCCAGGAAAGACAAAAACTTTTGAAGCAGAGGGCTGCTGTGGTCCAGGAGGGCTGGAGCAATGCTGACCCAAGGCATGGACATACAGAGCCCCAGAAATTCCACCAACTAAATTGCTAAGGCATGATAGCATGGGTGGAACACACAGATCATTCTCTGCTTTTTGCAGACAAGATGAAAAAAATGAGGTGCAGACAAGAACCCCAAAAGTTACCTACTAAAAATCTGCTAAAGAAAAGCTATGACAAGAGTTTGAAATTAATCCAGATCTGCTGAATTCAACTGTGATTCTCCAGCCATCAGAGCAGCCAGCCTCCTGGCTTTGAAAGAAGCATCCAAATCATAATTACATTTCCATCATGTCAGCAAGGCAAGGAAATAAAAATGCTTTGGAAAAAATTGTCCAAGTTATTTGTCACAATGGAGATGAGCTGAACCAGTTAAGGTAGGGTAGAGAGTTTGACACTCATAGGAGCATTTTCCTCTTCCAAATAGGTGCATGTTAATTGCCTTCTCGTTTTTCTCTATTTTCTTCAAATCTCTTATAATCCCAGTAACGTGTCCAGCCCACTTTCACTTAGATTTGATCTTGGCAAAGTATTTTATCAGTCTTCTCCCTAATCTGTGCTCCCAAAGTGATTGCACGGAAAGTCAGCTCATTTTCCCAGAGTGAGTTCTTTATAATCTATACAGCTCTCCCCTGTTTAAATCATATGAACAAGAATACAACATCCCATACAAAAAGGTCACTTTTCCTTTTGGAAAAAAATGTTCCTGTCCTCACAAGTATATGAATGAGCAGGAACAAAAAGCCACCAGCCCTAACTTGAAACCAGAGGGGTTATGTTAGGCCATAAGGAGTCCAATAAGTTTGTGAGTGGGATGGTTTATACCATACCATGACTTTGAAACACTGTATTTTCAGGCTTGTAAAGAGATATCCATCATACAAGCCAAGTTGGGAACTACATGAGAGAAACTAGCTGGGCTGTGTTTCCTCCAGCATTCATACTTCAGCTCTCCTCTTCTATGTGTGTCTGCTACTGTGCCACTTTTTGGCCTTAGTGCACCTTGTGTCCACTAATCCCCTCGTGGTTCTTCTCTCCATGGATGCCACAGCCCTCTGCAGGAACTAAACCTGATTATCTAGTCATGAGTTTCTACTGGGCTACCACCGCGTCATCTTCCTTTGCAAATGCTGCTTGCAAAGAGGAGGGAAGATGTTATTGAAATGCATGAGTGGAACTATCTACTATCAAAAATTCTATACTATCTACTAGCTATCAAAATTCTGTGGCGATCATGTTAGTCTGGTCCTTTAAGCTTACCACAAGCTTCCAAACTGAGAACATAAGTGCTGATGACAGGAGCAAGTCAGTGACACAAGAAATAAATACCCCAGTGTGAGCTCTGACAACTAAAGAACGTCAAACTTCTTCTCTCTTACCTTCCTCTCTCTCAGAAAAGACCTATTTCCCAAAGGACAGACTTGTTTCCAAAAGCACACATTAGCACTGAAGCTGGACATCAACACTGCATGCCATTAAAGTGTTGGCTGCACAATTTCATCTCCAACACACACCTGAAGGACCCATCCTCCTCATTTTTTTCTACAGTCCTTGAGTATCCCAGCACTCCAATGCAGTACCATTCCATCAAGCCTATATAAACTGTCTCCTAACAAATACAGGTATGTATGTGCACACATGCATGTACTAATGGAGCAACCAACCAACCAGCAAGCCAACACTGCATATTTATACTTAGCCTCCAACTTGCTCAGTATCCTACTTTAAATTATCTCTCTTCAAATATTTTCTTCACATTCCCTCAAACTTTTTTACTGCTTTCACTCTGTGTACAGCTGCTTCTTCATGAGGGAATTTTGTTGCTCAGTTAACTATCACATTAATCAGGTGAATATGTCTCCCTAGTATATCTAAGAATTGCTCATTAAATCAGGTCTCCAGTACTGTTGAAAAATAATTAAAAACCTGTTTCCAATAAACAAGCTATAAAGGCATTAAGGACAAAATAGTGCATAGGAAATGTATTAGAAACACAGGGAAAGAAAATTCTGACCAGGCACAGGCTGGCCAGATTTAGCTGAATACTGCCATAATTGCTCATAGTGTCAGGCTAATAGTAAAAAGAAAGTTATAAATATTCACTTCAAATTAACAATGAATGTATTGTGGCTGAACACAAGCTCCTTTTATGCTTGCTTCCTACAAAGAGTCATGTAAAGCAAATTCAAAGCTTCTATGCTGCACTGTTTGTTTCCAGAATAGGAAGTATAATTGGTATGGGATTTACACAGCTTGACAAAGCAAGGGAGGCCAGGCTCCCAAAATCTTTTGGATCCAGCACACAAAGTTAATTAAACAAACTGTAAAGGAACTGCACCCATTCCCTGCAACTTCTTCATCTAGCACCGTGCACGAGGATACCTAATTACAGTTTGTCAGCAACTGAGGTGATGACAGAAATCTGCCATCAGGCAATTCAAACCAATATAAACTAGAGGCAATAATACTTCCATTGAGAGAACAAGACACTAAATTTGTTAAGTAAGTGATTCACTTTGCTTTAATTGCTACACACAAGGTACAATGACACAGTAAGATCTCAGTGACCAGATAAAATATGTCATCTTCTCCCCACCCAATGAACCGTGCAGTGCTGAACAGACGGGTCACCTTTCCCTATCTGCATTAGAGAAGAACATTGAATTGGAAAAGATTTAAAATTTATTTTTTAAATTGAGCCATTTTAAATCAGCTTCAGGTCAATCACCCCATCTCCAAGTCAGCCACTGACGGCAGAGGCAACTTAGCAATAATGAGCATTTATATTTTGCAATTCTTCTCTATGTGTTTAGTTAGGATTGTGGTGGTTAATCTACTGTCCCACTTAATTAAATACTGTTAAAATTATACTTGAAGCTTTGTCTCATATCTTGCTAGCACAATTACAACCTAGAAGTCTCCATTTTACATCAATCACTAATTTGCTCTCCGGCAGTGTAATTTCTTGTTACAAAGCATACATCTCTAACAACTCAATGCGTGCTGAGTGCTCCTAACACCACAGCAGCCACTCACCGTGGTGAAACTGTGGCCCCAGAATAAAGCTTCAGTAGCTGTGTTCCTCCTGAAAGCCACAGTGTTGGACCCCAGAAGGAATCCCATGGCAGGTGGCAGAAGTCATATAACTACACTATAAGCATACAGATTTGGAAGGGTACTCCTGAACCATGAGTGTGCTGAGGAGGTGTGTGCTGAGGAGACATGATCATCTTGCAGTGCAGCTGGAGAACAAGCAGTGGAACCAATTTAACTCTATAGAAAAGCAATGACCAGACAATAGAGAGATGATTATCAAATAGAAAAAAAATTGGATAAAACCTCACACTTGCTATAGCTGAACTTCCCCCATCCTCTAGAAAGCAGATACTTCCTGTAAAATAGCAGAAAGAAAAGGGAAAGGAGGACAGCCTGACAAGCAAACCAGGGATAGAAGTGAGATATTTATCTTGATTTTGTATCTGAGTGCTCTTCATACGTTTCTGCAAGGTTTAGCTCTGCATTGCAAGCTTACTCGACATTTACTTGACAGTAATTTCCCAGCCACACTGTGCATTAAATTAGATGGTGTTTTCCTGGGTATTGTTTCATGTCTGCACTTCATGTCTAAAGATTCTCTCTGCTGACTTTTGTGCAACACTTGCCTCTTCGGGAGGCATACACATCTACACAGCATTGCTTAAACACACACAGAGCATATGCTTGTGTGTAACCAAAAGCTTGCACGAGTGCATCTCTTCTGAATTTTGCTGTTCATTAATATGGGGCAAAAAAGCCTTTCAAAGGGAACCTAAATCCTCTGCTTTTGGAAATCAATTGTGTCTTAATGAATAAGTGTCAATCATCATCTATCCTAACAGCAATATCTTGAGAATATTGTAATTCTCTGCAATGGTTCCTTGGAGATTAAAGCATATAGATACTTAGGGTATTAGATATTTCTAAGAAAAATAATTAATTGTGCCTATTTTTTGCTCAACAAGTATGCAGTAGAAAAACAATTGAAAATTAAATAAAATTTAAACCAGTCCTTGCCCGAGAGTAACCTGTGTGTAAAAGATCAATGTTTTTGTCATGAAAATGCTTTAGGAAACTTTCGTGGAAGAAGACAAATTGTTTTAGTATCTCAAAAATTACAATCTTGGCTGCTTACCATTAAACTATACAATACATTTTGGATTGTGAAGCCAAAGCTTTATTCCTCAAAAGCTTTATTCAGCAGCCAAGAAAGCCAATGTTCAGAAAGTAAGAGTGAAACCTAGCTGATTTGGTAACAATTATTTCACTGTCTTTTATAAGCTTACAATGGTCTGTATATTGTACTGATAAACAGCCCTTGCTGGCTAAATAAATAAAACTGATGAAATCCATCTGGCCTTTACTGTACGTGTTTCTTGCAACAAACATCAGTTTTCACAGGATTTCTTTCCTTTTTCCCAGGAAGGCAGAACTGTGCAAGACCTGTCCCAAAGGAAAAGGAAAAAAACTACTAGTTGTGAAGCCAGATGTTTCAACAGCAACCGTAAGATGATGTGTAAGATGAAAAAACATACAGACGGTATTTATGTTAAACTATCCTGGTTCTGTGCTAGTTTCTACTCTGTTTTTCAGAGAAGGACAGAAACATTTATTCAGCTATAACTAGCTTTAGAAAAAAATGCAGACTTCCTTTTCAGTTTAAAGTTTTTCACCCTCATTCACTTCACAGGTTGTTTTATATCTAGAAGCAATGCTACTGGAGTGTCTGCCATGGTTGCAACCCAGTCAAATTTACTGACTTAAGGAAGTTTCATCTTTTTCTTATTTTCCTTGATAAGACATATCTATCCTATTTCCAGACTTTTATTATAGAACAGATATATTGAAGTCCATTCAGCTGGTTTGGGCTGGGATAGAGTTAATTTTCTTCACAGTAGCTGGTCGGGGGCTGTGTTGTGAACCTGTGCTGAGAACAGTGTTGATAACACAGGGATGTGTTTGTTACAACTGAGCAGTGCTGACACTGAGTCAGGGCCCTTTCTGCCTCTCACCCCAATGGAGAGAGGGCTGGGGGTGTGCAAGGAGCTGGGAGGAGACACAGCCTGGACAGCTGATCCCAACTGACCAAAGGGGAATCCTGTAACATACGGGTGTCATGCTCAGCATATAAAGCTGGGGGAAGGAGAAGGAAGCGGGGAATGTTTGGAGTGATGGAGTTTGTCTTTCCAAATCACCATTACATGTGGTGGAGCCCTGCTTTCCTGGGGATGGCTAAACACCTGCCTGCCCATGGGAAGTGGTGAATGGATTCCTTGTTTGGCTTTTCTTGTGTGCTCGGCTTTTGCTTTACCTGTTAAACTGCCTTTATCTCAGCCCAGGGTTTTCTCACTTTAACCCTTCATTATTCTCTCCCCCAGGCCACTGGGAGAGGGAGTGAGGGGATGTCTGGGGATTAGCTGCAAGACAGAGTTAAAACACAGCATCTATATAAGATCTAGTGTTCATATTCTATATGCACACATTCCATAAACATATTCCATCCATTGCTGTATTATACTATTAAATACATTGTGTGTTAAATAAGAGATCATTCTTCCATGCTATAAGAAATTCTGACATACAAAGTCTGTTTAACCACCCTAAATCAAGCCAAATTTATTGACCAGAATTTCAGTTCATTATATATTTCATGTTGCAACTTTTAAAAAATTTTATAAATTCTCTACTTAAAAATGGAAAAAAATATCTCAAGTAGAAATGTGTAACTTCTTAATTTGCAAAAGCACACTTGGATTATTTCATCGAAAAATTGCTTAAAACATAATTGTATTTCAAACAGAGCCAGTTATAATTCTCAGTTTTTGACAAGAATTTTTAAAAGTCTTGACTTTAATAACTTCAAAAGGAAAATATTCTGAGGCAAAAGTATTGCAAAAGCACACTGTGCAAAAGACATACATCCACTAAGATGCAGATTATTAGAAACAGAAAGAAAAGATGCTAATATTTATGTGGGAAAGCAGACCTATCTGTGGTAATAATTACATTTATTAGACTTGATTTTATTTTCAGATGAAAGCAGGCATGTTTTACTATTCCAAACAACCACAGAACACTTTTATTTTTTTTGTTCATTAAAAAGAAAGGAGAGGAAAACACTGCAAATGAATCTTGTTCGTGGATACAGATATCTCAGCTCATAAGAGCAGTGAGCTCTCAGCACATGTTTTCTACTGGGTATTATAAACCAAATATATAAAATGCATGGTTCCAGAGAGAAATACATGATTTTGCAGTTCATTGAATCCTTTCTTTAGCAACCTTTCCATTTCTCATTTCTGTAAGTAAATGAGAGCAAACCCAGTAGGTTCTGAAAAGAGACAGAATATTTCCCCTTTATTTAAGAGTTAGATGAAAAGAGCAAACTACACAAAAAGAACAGAATTCATAGAAGCACAAAACATAGGCTGGGGGCATCTTTGGCAGTCACTTGGCGCAATCCCCTGCTTTAGGTGTGACCAAGTCAGATCTGGTTGCTCAAGACTGTCAGGTTTGAATATCTCCAAGTGCAACCTGCTCTGATGCTTGACTACATTACTGTGATTTGGTTTTTTGGTTGGGGTTTTTTTCCCCTAGTATCCAAGCGGGATTTCCCACATTGCAACTTGTGTCCATTCCCTCTCCTATCACATTCCCCTTACAAGAAAGATCTGGTTATATCTTCCTTATATCCACAATAGACAGCTGAGGACAACATTTAGGTTCTGAAGATAACATTTATGTCTCTCCTCAAAATTTTTTTCCTCAAAACCTTTTGTGGCAAAGGTATTGCAAAAGCATGTGGTGCAGAAGACATACCTCCACTAATGTGCTGTAAGATAGCAGCAGAAGATAACAAACAATGCCAAACAGGCTCAGTGGTCTCAGTTCCATTGTGCGTTATCATATGCTCTGTCAACACTCAAGAAATCACTAAAGGGTTTGTTACGAAGATAAAACATACAGGTGATGTCCAAACAGTGGGCAAGCCAGCTGACAGATCGTCATCTACTTCAAAGGACTTTTGATCAAGTCCTTGTTTCACATGTGCACTTGAATGAACAATAAGAAAGGCAGGAGGAGGGGAAAGATTAGGTATATCGCAGAGCTGTTTAGTTCAGGTATCTCTGCTTTCAGTTGAAAGATTTTTTCATAATTGGAATTTAAGCACCTCAGTCCTTATGATATCAGACATTATACACTGATGTCTTCAGAAATAAGTATCTCAATGTCCTAGCACATAATTTGGTTTAAGATGAAATGGTATATTACATCTATCTGTTCTACAGCAGGAGTGGAAATCTTTAGATTTAATTTGCCAAGTGTTTTGTTCTTTCCTGGTTACTGCACCCAGTGACCAAAGTACAATGTGTACAAATAGCTGGTAAGTTGGAGAGAGCACATTGTCACATTGCTGGCAAAGCACTGATCATTGAGTTCTTATTAAAGTTCTAAAGTTTAGTCACATCTTAACTTTCAGATTTCAGCACAGAAATTCATCTATATCTCTGTGTACCTTTATTCTCTGACATTCATGATTTCCCTTGAGACTATAAGGAAAAAGAAGCTGTTTATGCACACCTCAGATCCAGAAATTGATTCACTTTCCAAACAGAAACATGAACCAACAGGATAGTGAAATTGTGAATCACATATTCTGTGGCTTTAAGGCAAGCTGATAGAGTCATAAAATGAAGTTCCCTGGAGACACTGAAACCCAGCAGAGCACATTAGAGAATATTTTCTGAATAATTTGTTATTTTTTGTCCAATGCAATACATATTTTGAGTCAAAATAGAATAACACGATTATTTCTGTCATCACCACATACTGATTTGACTGCATTTTAAAAAGTCAGCTACCAAATAGAGAATTTGCAAATATTCCTTCAAAAACAACATAAAGCCTCCCACCACTAAGCCAACTCCAAGCTTCTCTGTTCCCATTCCTCTCAAGCAAGAAGTGCATTCACTTGCTATTAGATATGAAGTGGCTGTAAGTCATTAGTATTTCACTTTTTCAAGGATCTTATTTTCTCCCCAGTGTTTTTGAGGGCAGCCAGCCAGCAACATTTGCTGTATATGACAGACATCTGCAAGAAATGCAAACCCATACAAAACTCCAGCTTTCAGACAACTCAAGCTAAATTACTAACTTGAAGTTTCAATATAAGCCTGCTGCTGTATGCAGCAAAGACACAGCACAAATAAAGGCAATCTTCTGTCCTAGAGATCATATTAGACACAACTAAAACAAGCTGCTGTTCTTGAAAGAGGAAGTTCTCATCTGCTGATTTCTCTATTTCTTTTACTAATAATTCCTTGAGTTTGTTGCACCTCTGCAATACTGTGATGGAGTGAAATTTTGACTAGTAAAACATTTGAAAGTCTCCTGCGAAAAGGAGGAGGTTCTTCTGTTATTTTGATACATTTAGATACAATGAGGGATATAAAGTGGATTTATTTGAATTTTAGGAAGCAGAGGGTCTGGCACTTGGGACATGGAGATGACAACAGAAAAGGTGCTTTGTGCTCTGTATTATCCTCTCTGGACTAAGTAAATGAGAAGATCTCATAAACTGCCAGATCAAAAGGGAGATAACGCCTTGAAAGTAAGATAGAAAAGTCTTCATTTGATTTCTCAGGAAGAGATCTTCCAGTCAAACAGGAAGTTTCCAGAAGGCTGAGAGATGTAACTATAGTACTGCCATCTTTAGCTGGCTTTAAATGACAGACATATTCATAGCCTTCTAAAAGCTCTTAAGATCTTTCTTAGTGAAGGCCGATGAACTTGAAATTATTTTGAAACAACTGGCTTTATGGCAAAATTGACCCTGGAATTTGTCTGTAGCAGACTCTGTTCTTTGTGTAGACAGAAATTTAAAGCTGACACACAGAGAGCATACCAAGGCAAGTCAGGGAAAGGAATACACTCAGAAAGATTGCTGACCAGAGACAGAATGCAAACCAGAAACATGGCACTGGATGACACAAAACAAACTAAGCAAGAAGAAATAAAACTGTGAGTTAAAACTGCAGAAATAAAGCAGATGCTCCACAAACAAATGAGGTTACTGATGCCGGAGGTATAGAGGGAGGTTCCCATGTCTTATGGGAGTTCAGCTGAAAAATGGAGCGGGAGGAGGACAAATCCCAAATGAGATGTGAGAATGATGAGAGAAGAAGGACACAAGTGCAAAAGCAAAGAGAGAAGAAAATGTCGATAAAACTGGAATAAAATTAAAGTGAGGTGCTTCTGAATACTATTACAATTATTATACAAATTACATCCACCATTTAGATATTTAAAGAAGAATTGTACTATTGAAAATAATATAAAACTGTCAAGGTGCTCCACAAACACAAGCTTGGGTAATGTACCTGCCCTGCAACATTTACCATCAATCTGAACTTGGTAAATTTCATCCATTCAGTCATAAATAACTGCCCAAAACCTCTGCCAGATCGGCATTATTTCCAAAATTCAGCTATATTTACACACCCACAGTTACCAACTGACAAGTCATATATGAGGGAAATTGCCTCCCTCTAAAAAAGAGCTGCTGTCAGAGCTGCTCTGTTCCACATGGAAATAATTCAAAGGAGTTGTCATGAAAGAGCAGCTATACCCAGAATAGTTACCACAACAGACATTTTTACTCAGCACCTATTGCAGTATTTTTACACTACTTTTGTTCAACTGCTGAGTTAAGTAGCAAAGATAAGTTTTCTTTTTTTATTTTTTAAACTCCTCATAAATTCATGAAGCTTATAGAAATTTAAAAAAAAAGAAAAAAAGAGATTGAAAGATCCAGCTAGTGTTTTTAAGGTAAAACTTCAAACACAGGCAGGTAGACATTGCCCAGAGATGGGCCCTGTGTACTTTATTAGTTCTTGATAAGCACTGTCAGTGTCTGGAATGGTGGGGATGAGATAAGCGGTCTCACCCTATGTCTTGGTGCTGCAAATCTGGTGGGGAAGGGCATGAAATGCCTCACATTTCAGTAGCTGCCATCTTCACACCTAATTCTGGCAACAACTGCAGCTCCTCCACTGGGAGGGACATCTGTATTTTCTTTTTCTGAATCTTTTTTTCCTTTTCCTCCTTCAGAGCACCAAGAAGTTGAGGAGACATCATTGGAGATGAATAGAGAGGGCAGACTGCCTGTTATGAGCTGGAGTGATAATATGATGCTGGATGGGGAGAAGTCTGCAAGCTCCAGGAGATGTGAGCTCTGAGACTCGTATCCTAAAGAAAGGAGATTACAGGGGGAGAGGGATTTTCTAGGAGGAAAAGAGCACTCACTAATCATAGAATGGCTTGGGTTGGAAGGTACCTTAAAGAACATCTAGTTGCAACCTCACTGCCATGGGCAGTGCCACCTTCCCCTAGACCAGGTTGCTGAAAGCTCCATCCAACCTGGCCTTGAACACTTCCTGGGATGGGGCATCCACAGCTTCTCTGCACAACCTGTTGCAGTGCCTGCTACAGCCTCCTGCACCTCCCCCCAGTCCCACTGTCTCTGCAGAGCTCCTCACTCCTTTTCCCCAACTGCTCTTAGAGAATCGATGGGGCAAGGTGGCTTTCTCCACACAGAGCTGACCTCTTGTCTGTCTAGGATATCTCCTGTAGCTTAGCTATTATCTCAAACCACTTTCCCTTGTTCTCTGCATGCTAAGCTCACCCCGCTACTGCAGAGCCTCAGGCTCTGTCTACAGAAGCAGAAAACCTTGCACTGGTCCCTCCTAGACTTGAACATCTGAACGGCACATGCGTCCCTCTTGTGACATGTGTCACCTCTTCAGCTGGGCAAAGAGACACGAGAAGGCAATGTGTCCTCACACCTAGTTTTCAAGCCCTTGCAGTGACATGCCAGTGGGAATGGGGGGTACATAAAATATAGTTATACGACCCAAAATGGCACTTTATGCTTTCATTTTTTCAGTGTAAATCCTGAATGGAAATTTCTGCAGTTTTGCTTTGAAGGTAATTTAAGTAACTGCTTCATTCCCTAATCTAAGAAAAGGGAGTACCATAAATGTCACAGTAATTTCAGCTTCTTACAAAAACATTTGTAGAGATTTTAGTATTATCTCCTATATGTGAGCAGTATTGCCCTAAGTAAGTGAATCCATAAAGAACAGGTTTTATTGTAAGGTAGTATTAACCTTGGTGAAATAATCAGTACTCCTGAAATCTCTGGTTTGGTTGACATAGATACTTGTTCCAGTTAAACCTAAGATAAAAAGATGATATGCAGCATTGAAGACAACTTATGAATTTGGGATAGTTAATGAATTTTGGATTCACTGAAAACATTACAATGAAATGAAATATAATACTTCCTTATGTGCCAAATATTCTGTCTGGTTTTGTTTGGTTCACATTACAACACAAAATTCAGGTATCCATTCTTTTCAAAGCAGCAACTCCCAATTTCAGATCGCAAGCATGAATAACTGATGTTATACCTATATATATAAATAGACACGCCAGCCTTTGGACTGTGTTGTGCCACAAGTTATTACAGCTGTAAAACAGGCTGGATGAACTTGAAAAGAAAATATGGACAGAAATCCTGCTTTGCTGAACAGCATGCCCAGTAATGATCTCAGCTCTTAACAGGATGACAGAATTCACAGGATCTGCAAAATTCCACCCCGCTGTATCAAAGTAGGTTTCCTTTTCCCTCTTACAATTTTTTAGACTTGGGACCATCACTCAATGGGTTTGAGGACTCCCAGTTCACATCCTTGTTATACAGGCAGTCAGGGTGGGAGAAAAGAGGGAAGACAAACTTAGTTAATTTATCCTAGGCTGGCACCCCTCCTTCTGCAAAGCATCCAGCGCCTGCGTTGGCTCACTCTCACAGGTTTCCTGAGCCGTGATAGAATGATATGGACATAATCCTTGGCATTTTGTCACTGGTGCCCAAAATGTTCTCAGCAGCAACAGTGAGTATTGTCCAACATAATCAGACATTGAGTAATGTGAAGCTAAAATAAGACACAGGGAACAAACAATAATAGCCAAGGCTCCCCTCCACAAATGGATCCAATCCACAAACAGAACCAGATGTACAAATGCTCTCACAACCAGCACCATGCATTAAATCCACATCCTCCTACCCAGGGCTCTGCTGTGTGTTTGGCAGTCTCTTCCCAAATGTTTATCACCCTTGTTCATTTTCTCCTTCAAACGACTGCTAATAATGAGAAGCAAACATGCCTGTTGGGGTCCCTTCCCCCTGCCATGTGGTCCTGGGAGAGGGGCCCTGGGAGGGAGGCACGGGGTTTCCCTAGCCCTTGGTCAGCCTCGTTCCCCATTGGTTGTTTGGTGTTCCCCTGCCTGGGGAAGGACCCTTGGGTCCCCTGATTGCAGCAGTTTTCCTCGGGATCCCCGGCCATGTGGCTGGAGAAATAAACATCTCTCTGAAACATCTATCAAGAATCGGTCCAGGTATATTTCCTTTCCACGGGCCTCATTGTCTGATACACGTGTTGCAGTATCTCCACTGTAACAAATGGTAGAGAATTGTGAGCAGAACGATCCCCGATCCCTAAGGACAGCGACTGATTTGTGAGTAAACTCTGGATTTCTCTTCTAGTTTTTGTTTTGCTATTCCATCTCTAAACTATGGAGGAACCATGGAAAGACTCTTGGCTCTCAGAGCCGCATATGGACATTTATCTTAAACTTGAAAAGATTCTTGAACAACGATTTGTAAATTTTAGCTTAATTCAAGCTCAAAAGGAACTGAAACATTTCCTTTCATGGTTGTTTAAGAACTTTTTCTACGTTTCTTGGGATTTGATTCTTACCAAAGACTTTTGGAAGACTATTTGGACACAGTTAATTTCTGAGTCAAAATATATGCCGATGGAAGAATATTTTCGTGAATATTATTTAATTACCGAGACTGTTGAACAATGTCAGCTGTGTCCTTGCGAAGTTAAAACTGCTTCAGGGACCGTGCGGCCCAGGCCACGTGCACCGAGCACTCTCCAAGCAGCAGCGAGGCAGTTCCCGGGCATGGGCAGAGTGACGTGAGCTGCAGCGTTGGCAGTGGAGCGAGGCGCGGCGGGAGCGAGGCGCGGTGGCAGCAGCGCGACCCAGCAGTGTCTGTCCGGCCCCTGCGCAGTGCGTGGTGGAGCGACCCCCATGAATGCCTGATCAAGAGGGGCAGCCCGCGGGCGGCAGCCAGTGGTGGTGGCAGTGGCAGTGCAGCAGAGCTGCGCCCATCCAAAACGCGCGCTGGAGCAGGGCGTGGGGGGGTCATCGCTCGGGGGCCCGGCCGAGACATGGGCGAGGTGCCAGGCAGCAGCAGCGAAGCTGTGACCAGAGGCAGCAGAGGCGGCGGCGCGCGGGGAGCTGAGCGGCCCAGCCCAGCCCAGGCAGCCCCGAATGCGACCCCGGGAAGAGCGCGCAGGCACGAGCAGCCCCGACAGCCCCGGCAGCCCTGGCAGTTCCAACACCGGAGCAAGCAAAAACGAAAGTGAAACCAGGAACGCAGCGAGACAGAAAACGGCAGCCACTCGAAAACAGGAAAAAATCATTGTATCTAAGGTTTTAGGAATAGTAAAATGGTATAATGTTAAACAAAATTATGGTTTTATAACAAGATGTGACAACCAGGAAGACATATTTGTTCATAGAACTGCTGTTAAAAAGAATAACCCTGAAAAATACATCCCAAGTTTAGGAGATAGAGCAGTAGTAGAGTTCAAAATTGTGCAAGGTAGAAAAGGGTTACAAGCAGCAGAGGTCACTGGGCCTGATGGTATTTTTGTGAAAGGCAGTATATATGCTAGAAATCGTAGTCACGTTAGACAATATCCACATTATGAACAGTCCCTACAGTCTCCCTTTCCTAATCCCACCTTTCCCCTTTACCCTATATCCTATTACCCTCAGTGTATTCCCAACCCGTTTTTTCACCCATGGTTTCCCTCACAAAACCATGCCTTTGCCAATGGTTTCCCCAAAAATCCATTTCCAATGCCAAGTGGGGGATGAAGAGGGGGAGGGAAGAAATTAACTATTTTTGTTTAGAGTTCCAACAGGTACAAATTGAAGAAACCCTCTCCTGCCTCAGTTTCCCCACAAAGCGTGCTCAGAGAGTCCTGTCTCCCGTCTGTCAGCTTTAAGATGTTCCAGAGAATCTGTTTGGACATTTAAAGACTCAGGAGGGTGGCTTGTTTTGTTTTAAAACTGTTCTTGTTATGTTTATCCAGTTGTTTTCAATGTTAAGTTTTAAATATCTTTTATTAAAAATAAACGGGTGCAATGTTGGGATCCGTTCCCCCTGCTGTGGGATCCTGGGAGAGGGGCCCTGGGGGGGAGGCACAGGGTTTCCCTGCCCCTGGTCAGCCTCATTCCCCATTGGTTGTTTTGTGTTCCCCTGCGCAGGCAAGGACCCTCGGGTCCCGTGATTGAGCAGTTCCTCGGCAGAGCCCCGGGCATGTGGCTGGAGAAATAAACATCTCTGAAACATCTAGCAAGAATCGGTCTATATATATTTCTTTTCCACGGGCCTCGTTGTCTGATACACGTGTTGCAGTATCCCCACTGTAACACATGCCCACAGTTTGTGGACAGGAGTGGCTTTCAACTGTCAGAAGGAAGAGCATATATATTTTTTTAGTCTATTTGATGCTCTAAAATATGCATTTCTCTGGCTGTCTTGTTCTGATCACACTCTCCTCTTGGCCTAGAAGTAAGCCAAGTAACACTCTTCGCAGGCTGCAATTAAAAAAACAAACCAGAAAGCATTGCTAGTACCTGGATAAACAGTCATTAATTGTTTAGGTGTGCATGCCAGTCCCAGTCCATCTGATTCTGAAACAGGAGCCTGGGCACACACATATTCTGGGAATGTTCGAGATGGGAAGTGCTCGGTATTTTTATAGAAGGGTGATGTGTGCAAGTGCTTTAAACTTCAATATGGAAGGCTATACCAAAGTCTTTGTCAAGCTTTGAACACAGATCTGTTCTATAGCAGGAAAGTTTGATCTGGGTGTTTTGAAGGCTAATAGATAAATGCTGCGCATTGCCCTACAAGACGCCAACAACTGAAAATCATAGCATAGTTTTATCCAGGATAGTTCTCCTCAATGCAAAGTGAATATGGTGACAAAACCTGAGGTAAAGCCTGAAATACATTTGTTTGCATGGGGAAAATAGGAATAAACTATACACCCAAGCTCATACCTGCCCACCATCAGATGAGTTGTGAGATGAGATGAGACAGGAGATGTTCACATCACTGAAAATCATAGCATAGTTTTATCCAGGATAGTTCTCCTCAATGCAAAGTGAATATGGTGACAAAACCTGAGGTAAAGCCTGAAATACATTTGTTTGCATGGGGAAAATAGGAATAAACTATACACCCAAGCTCATACCTGCCCACCATCAGATGAGTTGTGAGATGAGATGAGACAGGAGATGTTCACATCACTCAGGCCACTGCTTCATCTTCTGTAGCATCATGTCCCTGAATTTTTTTTCAGAGACCAAGCACGGGCATGAAGCTACTGACTTAGTGCTATCAAGTTTGACCATTCTTTGCAGAGCAGCATAGAAAAGAAAATAATACAAGAAGCAAGAAGCATCTGCTTTTGAAACCTTTATCACACCTTTTGGGCACTTTCCTCATCCCCCAAGACAACTACTTTTGTAACAGGAACTATTGCACCTACTGAATTTGTACAGCTGCACTAAAAAGGACCTCTGGTTTCTGTGAATTAGAAAACAGCAAGCAAGGAAATAGCTACATATGGTTACCATTTTGTATCTTTATCCTTTTTTTTTTTTGGCCTTTATTATCTGCACAATATCTTTCTTGGAACTTCTTGATATTCATTTTAAGTCCAGCAAGTATGATAAAGTAGCTAAGTCGCCTTGCTCGCTTAGACATTACATCAGCATACCCTCTCCAGAAAGGATAAAATATTTATGATGATTAATACAAAAGACGTTACAGACAGAGCATTTCAGGAACATCAGAACAGATTAAAATTTAAAACAATAACATACCTAATAGCTTTCTCTACTTTGGGATCTGAAGGGCTGTACTGATGGTCTTTTACCACTTCAGAAATGACATTAAAAGTCATTCTTGTACAATTTGTATTTAGGTCTGTTGTGAAAGTCAAGTGAAAAGCACGGTAAATTAAGATTATAGTCATTTTAAACTCACTGTGGGCAGGGAAAGTTGATGCCATGTTTATTATCAGCAAGCACCGCTGTGTAACCTGAAGCGTTGCTTTTATTTCATTGATGTAATGAGAAGCAATAACCCTTTGGGAATGATCAGCAGCCATTTTAGTTCTGCTTGATCAATGCCAGCTGAATGTGGTGTAGATCAGCTGCCATGTGGGATGGAGCTGTTAGATTCCTTGCCTGGACCCTCTTCCCCCCCAGCTCAGCAGCTGTGTTTGAGCTCAGGCCTGTCCCTCACTCCCTGCCTACACTGTGTTGTAGCCATGCTGTGTCTGGCCCTGTGTCATCCTGGCCCCAGCCCTGGCCAGGAAGACCACTGCTCCTGCTCCTGCACTGCCACCGTCATAGCTTCCCGGGCCCTTAGAAGCAGCCCTGACTCAGGGATGTGTGGAGACATCCCATTTTTCCGATATTATCCCATACACCCATACACACATAATTTCTTAGAAAGGTGCTCAACTCTTTTTTAATAGAGTCATAGAACCATCTGGGTTGGAAAAGACAGTCAAGATCATTGAGATCAACTGTTAAATGTTAATGTAGCACTGCTACCTTGGTATAGGCCAGAGCTTTATCAGCCTGACATTTCCTGTAAGACTGGCACTTCTTGTAAGTCTGAATTATTCAGCCTGGAGAAGACTGTGAGGAGACCTCATTGTGGTCTTCAACATCCTTGTGAGGGGAAGAGGAGGGGCAGACACTGATCCCTTTTCTGTGGTGACCAGTAACAGGACCCAATGGAATGGCCTGAATCTCTGTCAGGGGAGGTTTAGGTTGGATATTAGAAAAAGGTGGGTGGTTGGGCACTGGAATGGGCTCTCCGGGGAAGTGGTTACAGCACCAGCCTGACAGAGTTCAAGGAGCTTTTGGACAATGCTCTCGGGTGCATGGTGTGATTCCTGGGACTACCAAATCTCTTGAATTAAGTGGTTTTACACACTGACCACAATCCAGTGAAATATTTGGTTTCCCCGGGCAAGCTGAGCAATAAAGACGGTCTGCAGCTGTAGCCCTCAGGATGGAGAAGTGTTTTCTGGACAGAAGAAACTGAATCTCCCCACAGCCCATCCTGCTGTGGTAGAAGGAGGCATTCAGAGGCTGGAATGCTTTTGAAAGTAAAGCTGTGCAAGAAAAGCAGGGTGATACCTGTTCCAGACCACAAATACACTGGGAAAAATGCTGACGAGGGATTGCTCAAGCATCTGTTTATACTGTGTAGGAGAGAAATCTGAGTTACCACAGAGGACTTAATAGCACATGCTGGAGGCTTTGTGCTGCCTTGAAATAAATAAAAATAATTTAAAAATTCTACATAAGGATGTTTTCTGAACTCAGTAAAAACTGCATTTATCTTATGGGAATTTTATATTATACCTAATCTTGAATGATAACATAAAATTTACCACAGAACTAAAAATTAGCAGTTGCTTCTTTATGAATGTCACCTTTTGCTCATTATATTTCTTATTCACAAACCGGATAACATGAAAACAAATATACCTGATGTATTAAAAGGATTCATTTTGCAATCCTGAGAACAATTTTGAGCAAATTCACCTGGGAGAAACAGTTTATTTGGGAAAAAGATGAAAGCTGGGACCTGTTTAAGAAAATTTTATGAGACATTAAAAAAAATCCATTAACAAAGAGAAAAAATTAATACCTGCCTGAATCATCACACTGCCCTAGTGAAGTAAAAACAGATATAAAAAATAATCCACATCAGGGAACATAGGGAAATGGATTGCAATTAATATACATTAGGTGATTAAGAAAAGAATGAAAGAAGGAAAAAAAAATCAATGTTATATAGACTAAAGGACATAATCAACTTTCTACGTATGACAAGCAGAAGAGGAATCTCAGCAATGACATTATTGCTTTTCTGGACAGAAATTATAGAAATGCCAATAAAGATGGAGGAAAGCTAAACATGCTCAGGAAATAGATCGTTTCTGCTTTTGGTGGTGAGAATAACCTTCTCTGAAGTTTACTCTTCCACACTAAGTGTGTCTCTCTGCCAAATGCACTTCTCCATTTTAGTTTCATGCTGGTTCATTTGGATTTTCAAGTGTTTTGATGGTCGGTGCTTCCTTCAATTGAGCTTTTCTTCTCTGTGCTACCATTTGGTAAGTGAATCTGAAATGACTCTGTAAAGTCTGTGACATTCTCAGGAAATGCCTGCAATCCCTGCATCACTGTCCTCGACCCACCCCTGCCACGATACATAGGTGCAGTTTACTTGGCTACTTTGATATTTTAATTCATACTCAGCTATGATAAATACTTTCTTTGCTTGTAAAGTAGCTTGGAAACATATTAAACAGCAGCTGTATCAGCAGTTTTGTATAAAAAGCTAGATTAGGAGGTTTTCAGCCACCAGCATTGATTTTTAATTAATCTTAGACAAACAGAGAAATTCCGGAGCAGTGGAAGAACGCTAAAACTATGTCAGTTTTGTAAAAGATAAATAGGACGACTGAGGTCTAAACAGACCTATAAGCCCTTTGTCAATCCCAAACAAAAAAACCAAAGTGCTTGATATCAGATTTCATGCCATAAAGCTATTGTTAATCTTGCCCAAACAAGCTTCACTGATGACAGGGGTTTCCTGAACAAGACCACAAAAAAAACATAATGGACATGGATGAAGCAAAAAGCATCCTGGAACTTGGACTGATTTGAAAAAAGGAGAAAACAGTCATCAAAAATTTAAACAAACAAACAAACAAAAACAACAACAAAACAAAACAAACCCCCACATGGTATTAATCCTTACCATTTGCCTTGTATGTCCCCCCAACTTCACAGGGCTGTTTACTTTTATACTCAAGTAGACAAAAACAATAAAGAAGTTAAACCAAATAATTACATAGCAAAAAGGAAAGTCTCATTTAATGTATTAGGGTATCTTCTAGAACACTACGTTTTTCTTTTTAAAATATTTCTGGATCCTTTATATACCGTTGGGTTGCCTTTTTTTTTTTCAGATCAAGAAGTAAAACTTAAAAAGCACATGGGAAAAAACATGCTCTTCTTTATTCAACCTTAAGTCTTCATGAAGTCCAGAGCCTTTAAGTGTAGGTGCGGAAAATGACATTGATATTTCCCTGTGGATTGCTTTTGTATGTTTGTTATATATAGTTCATATTCATCTAAGGAGCTAAAGAAATATCAGTGCAATGAAGGCAAACAGAAATGGTAAACTTCCAAAAAGTTTTGAGGTCTCAAATGTTTTGAGATCTATAATGTCATATTTCTTTGGTGAATTTTTTAAGAAAATGTGAGGCAACCACTGTTGCAAGAAAGGAAACTTCCTAACAACAAATATTTATGCAGTGTTACTCACAGTTAGAATAAGCTTTTGCAACATATATGTAGGTTAAGATAGACACAATTAGCTAAGGTATGAATTAACTTTTGTTAAAGTTCCTATGTTGTAATGTCTTGAACAATATTTTCTTTCCCAAAAGAAATAATCTGGTTTCTGTTTATCAGTCATTCAAAAAGGGGCTCTCAACATGTCTAAAGGCTGTGTTTAGGAAGCATTATTTGCCCATAAGAGTCACAGATCGCTAAGCAGATTTACAGGCTTGTACAGAAGTTATCCTCACTAATCTTTGCTTAAGAGTAAGTTGAGTCTGATACGACAGCTAAGCAGCTTTCAGTATTGTATTGAGTTATGCTTCGCTGCTCTTAGTGTCTTTTCTTCCTGCTAAATGATCAATCTCAATTTAGGCATTGGGGGGAAAAGAAAGATGAAAGAGGAGGGAGAGAAGGCAGTCCTAGTCTTCAATTGGCCCTCTGTAAAGCACAACAATTCCTGATCCACTGATAGTTTGTGTTGAACTGGGCCACAGAGAATTCCAAAAGCCTTGCATGAGTAGTGTTTGAACAGAGAGTGATTAACCATGTATGTTGCAGACACCTGCAGGCAATAATGCCATACTTTTATAATTAATACTTTCAAAGTATCTAAGAGATCGTCTCATGACTGTGAAAATCACTAAAAATTTAGATTATTTATAACCAAATATTATACCTTCTTTCTTTAATTATTCTTCAGAACTACTCTCTTACAGGTAGGAAACATGAAGCATCAAATTCTACTTTCCTACCCCTAGTATGTATGATTTGTAGAAAGAAAAAAAAAATTCAGCATTGACTGATCTACAAACTGAATTACTATGATCCTCTTTGTCAGGTGAAGAAGCTCAGCCTGCTACTCTTAGCAAGAAATTTTAAAAAAAATGAAAAAGGTGTTCATTTTTAATTTTTAAAAGGATCGTGCTCCTTATAAAAGAAAAGTCAGTAAACTAAATAATCTCTCTACCCATAGCTGCCTAGGCAAGAAGTAGAGGATATAGAAGAAGCTTCACACCTGGGGCAAACCTGAGCGCTCTCAGGCCAGTGAAGACACAACTCTCAAAGCTGAAAAGCCTCTCTAGTAACCCCTTGTCTCCAGGCCTGAGCTGTGCTGAACTAGGAACAGCAAGAGCGCCACTGGCACTTTTGCAGTCTGTGCCAGCACACAGAGCTAGCTCTAAATTACATACAGCATCACATTTTCAGATCTCTGTGTATCACATTCAGCCCTGGATTACACCTGGATGACTATACAAAGCATGGGAAGCCAGTGTACTACATGTCTTCCATGTGATACTACGTAAACATTTCACCTTGCCAGCAGTTTATAACAGTATCAGTCCTATCTCTGTCTGATGTGAAAAACAGACCTGTCTTTCCTCCAACACTCATTGATTGACTATTCTGAGCAAACAACAAGAGGAAAAGTCTTGGCAATGCCAGTGCAAACCTTGAAACTACCATGTCAGAAATTTTTATAGAAATACCTTTCTATAATATTACCATTCTGTAATACCATTACATAACACTGGAAATTTACTCTGCACAGTACAACCATCAAACATTCTAGCTGCATGTGTTCCTGCATCCCCACCATCGGCAGTGGGCCTGCTGAAGTCCTGTCCTGCCAGCCAGAATTTGACATGCTGTGAAAAGAGACCCTGAAATCAGAGCTGCTGTGCAGCTCGACTTGCTGATAACTGATCTATATGAGATAGCATGACAAAATGTGAACAATGATGCTTGACATCCCACATGTTATCACATGCCAGAAATGTTTGGAGGGTGGAACAGAATGATATAGAAAGAAATTATGTGCTGCATACTTTTCTTTCCATGTTAGTTAAGTGACATTGTTTTGGCAGTTCAGTCTGATGCAGTAACTACAGTATCCTATATATTTTCTATTTCGAAGAGATACACTAATCTGACAGAGAAAAGACTTGACTTCCTTTTATTCCAGCTGAAGTTGCATATATTTAAATGCAAAATACACATAATTTAGGCAACTGCTTGTAAATAATCTCATAGACTAAACCCCAGGCCATCACACTTGTTTCTCTAAACAAGGTTGAAGACTTCATTCTCTCCACCTGAATTTTCTCAGCAGATTCAAAATAAACATATATTAAAGCAAGACTATATATAATTATGTTTTATCGTAAAAGCAACAACTGATGAGCACAGAGCATTTTCCAAATCAGCAACTGAGAGCATTTCACAGCCTCTCAGAGAAACAAGTGGCTAAATCACAGACATTGCAAAGTTTCATCTGCCAGGGATCAATAGCTCTGGGATACAACTTGTGCACAGAAAAAGCTTTGCTTCCCTCTCCATTAGGGGTGTGCCTACCCTAAAAATTAGATCACAGGAAGGAGTGGAGGGGAAACGGGGAAAGAGTCTGCCTTTTCCCTAAAGAAAAAAAGTTGGGCTTCCCTTGGCAGAACTTTTTCCTCCTTACGTTTTCCAGGTTTTAATTGTTTGGGATTTGTTTTGGGTTTTTTGGGTTTTTTTTCCCCCACTTCTTTTCCAGCTCTACCCTCAGCCTGAGAAAATCTAGAATTCCATCCAAATGGCTACTTTCCTATTTAAACATACTAACAACAGCCTTTCTCACAAGTTTTTGTTTAATGTATTCCTCTCTCTGTTTTCCCAAGGAGTCCCTATTCCTCTTCGCACCTGGTGGGAAGCAAACATTTCAAGATGCATCCTGAGGGCTCCTTCTGAGCTGACGCTGTCATTATATGGATGGTGTGCCATCCCTGGCTGGGCTGTGATTTTATTTACTTTGCTTTTTCTCAGCAGAAACAACAGCCATTGATCCCCTTGCCACGCACCTGCCTTCCTACCTGTGCAATCTTACATCCAAACATCCCACTAACTACGCTGCAATGGATGAGCTGTGTACGCACTAACTCAGGAAGTGATTTGGTAAAATTAACATTTAGAAGTAGGCACCAGTAGTTATTTCACACATTATTAACTTATATTACAATTCAAATAAGCTTACAGCTGGCAAAAAAAGTCTCTTCTGTAAAGTGATCTCAAACATAATAGGCTTAATCAGAGATAAATTAAATTAGTCAGTCATGCATACTACAGCATATTAGCACTGAGTAGTTATTAAATACATTTTCTGTTATCAGTTGTGCAGGCAGTATTGTAGCAAACAAAGTGCATGGGAAACCAGTAAATAAACTTTATGTTTGGGAGGCTACATGTTTGACATTTCCTAGGTTTTATCAAAATGTTACACAATCTTTACCACTATAACTGCCACCAGGTTAAGTCCCCATAAATGATTCAACTTCACTCCCAGGCAATTAGCCAAAAGCAGAGCAGACAGAACTAATGAATACCTAGACAGCAGATGTTCAGTGTGGTTTTGTGTTTTGGAGGGGATTTCTTCCATGTCAGTTTTCAGAAAGAAAAAAGCATGTATGGATGAGTCATAGCTGGTACACAATTGATAAAGACACAAGAGGCAACATTTCTATTTGTTATAAAATTAATCTTTGTGTTTAGGGTTTTCCAAAATTTATTTTCTCCTTAGGTATCACAACTACAGTTTGAAAAGGTCTTGTAATTGTGGGCAAATATTGAGCGGCACTGCTGTTGCCTTGTTGCTATCGTAACTTCCTTTTCTGCTGCTGTTATAGCAGCCGGCAGCATCACCTTCATCTCCAGCTGAAAATTTGTGTGAAAAAGAATACAACACAAAATCGCTCACATGTGCTTTACACGAGGAATCATTACTATTGTGATAGGATCCTAAAACCATAGTTTGTTCTCTCATCCATCTTTCAGACATCCATCAGTACAGTACTTGGAAACATCATAACTTGCTGAGCCTGACCCGAAGACTTGGGAGCACATCTGACATTCTCTTACACTCTGCACATTTAAAACTCAATGTAAGGTGACAAGAACATTAAGCTGCCCACAGACCAAAATGTGAAACTAATCAGTATCTGTTCTGAGTCACAGGTACAATAATTGGAAAATTAAAGTGCCTGTGAACTGCTAGGGCTGGCTGCATCAAAAAGCAACACCTTTAAATGATTAATGAAGACAAATGTATGCAACTATTTCTATTGACAACAACTTCAGACAATTGTAAACTAAAAAAATAATACTATAGTTCTCATTTATTTTATCTAAAGCTTGCCACTTCCAAGAATCGCTTGCTAGGAAACCTATAGGCACTCACTGTTTATAAAGTGTTTTAACTAGGAGCTCCTTTAACTCAGATGTGGAAAACACAGGTTCTTTGCTGTGCCTCCTATAACCACTGTCTGTGACAATTCTGGTACAGAGGAAATCAGTCACAACAGAGGCATTCAACATCACACCCTTCACCTGAAAATGTTAACATGACCTGTAAAAGTAAAGTGACTCAACTAATATGTGATGGCAGCGCTCAACAGACCTCTTAAGAAAATCATGGCAATGTTGTTTCAAAATGTACCTGTCTTTTTTACTGCTCCCATCACATCTATCAGTGGCATGGCCTGTCCACTTACTTAGGACAAACAGGATGTTCTAACATGCACCATCATGGCTGGGGCTACTGCTGGCTCTGAGCAGCACAAAGCAGGGGTTCCATTTCTTGGGTGTGAAAGAGGGAATGGGGCTAAATAAACTCCTCTTGAAAAGTGAATGGTGTATATATATACACACACATATATATACACACACGCATATATACATGTATATAAAAGTTAGTGTGAATTTTTCAGTTTCCTCCTCCCCTTCAAAGTCCTGATTAAAAAAATAAAAAACCTTCAGTCCTCTGTGACATCAGAATTCAGTCTCAAGCAGAAAAAATTAAACAGTATCTATTTTTAAATGGAACTTACTGAATCTTATTATGAGAATCCCGACTCCCAGGATTTTGATAGAATTTCTTAAGTCATGTCACATGACATGATTGGAAGTCACACTGTAATGAAAGTTAGCACTACAGGCAACGAGTATCAGTTAAGTTTTGAAGAAGAAAAACTTCACCACTTTGAAGGCAATCTAAAATACAAATGACTAGCCCTGCATTCAGAGTATGTCATGAGTATTCAATTATACATATATTCAGAAGCTTGGAAATAAAACCAACTGTTATGTCTTTATCGGGCATGAACATGTGTAGCTGTGCTACCCACGGTGCTGTATCCATTTCTGCTTTCTTCTCCCATGCTTTTCCCCACCCTTTCTTAGCAAGACAGCGCTCAAACTGTTTCAGACAAGTCTTCTTCAGGCCAGGCTTTTAAGAAAAGCAGTAAGAATGGTGTGCAGCAGACAAGCAGAATTTCCACGTCTGTTTATTTCCACTAGAATGGTGTTTTAGATGAAAACACACTTGTGATGATGCAGCTGTCCAAAGGCAGGATGTTCTCACACAGTACATTTTCTGTCCTTTTCAGTTACCCATGATGGAAAAATATAAAGTATTATTAAAAATTTATAGACATTCAAAATACAGTTGGGAAAAAGAGACTGTGACAAAGAAAGGTCTCTGTGCAGATACAGGTCTATATTCTAACTCTAGTCAGTAAAGGCAGCAGAGACAGGAAGTTTTTAACAGCTAAAATATAGGAAATCTAGTTTTATTCTGTAGCTCTTCCAAGAATTTACTGCATGACCTTGGACAATCTCTGAGGTAAAACAGACAAACCTCTTTGCAATTTTAGATACCATTAGATATGAGGAGAAACCTTGAGCCTCTGTGAGAAACTTTGCATGGGATTTCCAAGGGTGCTGAGAACAGAGTTTATGAGCATGTGATGGGCTAAAAATTGGCAGAATGGCTGGACCTAGAGGGCTGTGATCAGTGACACAAAAGCAAAATCTGGGGACTGGTCACTTGTGATGATAGATACTAGGGTGAGTACTGTCCAGAATCTTCATTAATGACCTGAATGATGGGGCAGGGTGCATCCTCAGCATGTTTGCAGAAGATACAAAAGTGAGGGGAGTGACTTGTACACTAAAAGGCTGGTCTGCCATCCAGGGGGATCTGGACAGGCTGGAGAAATGGGCTGACAGCAATCTCATGCAGTTCAATTAAGGAAGATGTCAAGTCCTGCCCCTGGGGAGGAATAACCTCAAGTACCAGTGCATGCTGAGCCATAATACCTGGAAAGCAGCTTTACAGAAAAGGGGAACCTGTAGGACAGGTAATGTCCCCTTGCAACAAAGACCAACAGCCTCCTGGACTGCACTAGGCAGAGGGTCACCAGTAGGTCAAAGGAGGGCATCCTTTCCCTGTTAGCATTGGTGAGGCACAAGTGAAGAGCTGGGTCTGGTGCTGGGATCTCCCGTACAAGACAAGACATGGACACAGCGGAATGAGTCCAGCAAAAGGCCATAAAGGTGCTGAAGGTTCTGGATTATCTTTGAGATAAGAAGGGGTTGAGAGATTTGGGACTACTCAACCTAGAGGAAAGGAGGCGTAGGGAATCTTACCCATATGTATAAATATCTGATGGGGTGGAAAATGAAGACTGAACCAGATAGTTCCGAGTTGCACCCAGTGACAGGACAAGACAAAAAAGACAAATTGAAATACAAAAGTTCCACATAAACATAAGAAAAACTTTTTTTTTACTGTAAGCATGATCAAGCACTGAGGCAGGCCCAGAGAGGTTGTGAAATCTCCACCCTTGTATATATTTGACATTCAAGAGGCCATGTCCTGCACAATGTGCTGTAGCTGACCCTATTCTGAGCTAAGGGTTAGACTAGATGATTTCTAGAGATGCCTGCCAGCCTTACCCTTTCTGTGATTCTGTAAGGACCTCCAAACAGAAAAAAATTATGGAAATGTGGTTAAGTATTGAAAGTGGAAGTACGAGACCTCTGAGATCATTGAGACCAATGACCTTAGCCCAGCACTAAGGCCACAACTAGACCATGTCACTAAACACTACCTCTACGAGTCTTTTGAACGCCTCCAGGGTAGGTGACACAAACACTTCCCTGGGCAGCCTGTTCTAATGCTTGACAACCTCTTCTGTGAAGAAATTTTTCCTAGTACCCAATCTAAACCTCTCCTACTACTTATTACTTGGGAGAACAGACCAGCCCCCACCTGGCTACTTCCTTTCAGGCAGTTATAGAGAGCCATAAGGTGCCCCTGAGCCTCCTCTTCCCCAGGCTGAACAACCCCAACTCCCTCAGCCATCCCTCATTACAGCTGTGCTCCAGATCCTTCACTAGTTTCATTCCCTCATCCAACTAAGTGGGTCCCTGTGTCACAGAAGGAGATCAGGTTGGTCAAGCAGGACCTGCCTTTCTTAAAACCATGCTGGCTGGGCCTGATTCCTGAGTTGTCCTGTACCTGCTGGCTGATGAAGCACAAAAAGATCAAGTCATTTAGAGAAAGAAGGAGAAAACGATTTGACAGAAGAAGGGTAAAGAACAAAACCAAGGATGTAGTGAAGGTAAGTGTGGAGGGAACAACATGAAAAGAGTATACTCAAAAGTAAATCATGCAACCTGACATCTCTCTCACTTAAAGAAACACATAAAATAAGGAAAGACTGGACAGCATTTATCACACTCTTTTCTAGAACATTCACATACCAAAGAGTAAGATATTCTGAGTTATATCTGTCAAATGCACCAGATTCCCAAAATTATAATGTAGAAAGCTAAAACTACAGGTTGATCCTTTTCAAAACTCTGTAAAAAAGGGCATTTTCACAAGTACACAGTCCCAACCTCCCAGCCATCAATATCACGTGGTTTCCGTTAAGTAAAATATGAATAAAAATCTAATGACAGAAAAGGAAAATTTTCCTCAAAATGTATTGCGAAGCTCACATCCCATCATCACTCTACTGTCCCAGTCAGACTTGAATAGCAAGTAGTAGATTAAAAAGCTCTGAATATGCACTTGATATTCTCCACTTCCATTACTCTGCTGCACTGTCTGCTCTTTTCCTGTCCTTAGTCATTGGTTAAGACTTACAGGAAGAGATTCTTCTCTGACACAGCTATTGAAAACCCAATAGTCTGATTTCCTTTACTCAGTTTGATTTCTGTCACCTCTCTGAATCCATTCACACTGAAACATAGATTTTTTAACATCCATTACACAAATGCAACTTCCTCATTATTCACAAGCATAATACCAGCTTTATCTTGCACCTGTTTCTTGTCTCCTAGCTAAAACCTCTTTTAAGGGATATCTTCATTCCTCACTCCTGAATTTTTTTCTTTACCCTAGAGCAGCATTTCTTGTTATTAGTTATGATATATTTTCAAAATCACCTGAAATACTCCTCAAAACCTCCACATTTCCTGTTTTATGTCTGACATGCCTCTACTTTCAGATTCAAGAATTATAGACTACCCCAGGGTTCAGATAAGAACCATTCAGTGAAATACTGTATGACCACTGCAGAATAAAAAAATCAACTTTATAAACAGGGCCTGGACAGTTCATCAAAAATATAATAACATACATTCTCTTGCATAAGCAGTAAGTAAGCTGCCTTATGCATGCAGGTTTTATTGTCTGCTTCCAATGAATTTATCTCATTTTCACTATCAATAAAAAATATGGATTTGGGGAGGCATAAAATGAGTTTAAGGAAGAATTTTTAAAACTCTCATAAAATGATGGATCTGCTAAGTAAATACATTGATTTTGAATGCAATGAAATAGTGAACATTACTCATTGTCTGTGAACATGTAGATAGGCAGAGGTAATGTCAGGATTTCCCCTAACAAGTCCTGTTTTTCAGTGGTTTCACAATTTGGCCTGCAGACTCTCACTGCAGACTACATTTGGCAAAGAACACTTCAGCCTGGGAGTATTTTCTTGCCACAAATAATTTTCAAAACAAATTAAATCTGGGTCATTTTTATGTAGTTAGCAGTGCAAAGGACATTTTCTATGCTTTTTAGTGGTCTTCTAAAAAAAGGGCTTTGATTTTTAAAAATTTGAAACTTGGCAAGTGATAAATCCATAGAACTGTGCAGTCAAATCACATGGGGTATTCTGAAGGCAAACTCAGTTAAAAATAAACAAAAGGTTTCAGTAATTAAATAAAATTAAATAATATTTTTTAAAAAATATTTAAAACATATGGGTTTGACTTCTAATTTTTTAACAGAATATTTACAGTTCTTTTATATGTGAGGCTCTCCAAAGATAACCCTGTTCTCCAAAAGAAATTTAAAGAATGTTTTAGCACACTCTTTAGCATAGAGTCCTTTAGCAATGCAGAGGTTGTAAAGGTGTATTGGAGAGATGACTCCAGAGAAAAATAGCCAGCATCATCTCAGCCCATTGCTTTGCTAATCTGCATCGACAAACCAGTTTCAACACATTTTAACACTGAGAAATGGACACTTTAATATCTGTGTTTAGCTCACCCCTGCTGTCCACCAGTGGCTTCACGTGAATTGTCTTATGCTAAATGCAGAAAAAAAGGCGACAGAATTAATTCCCAGCTCTGACTAATCAGACTGGGATCTGAAAAGGAGATGGACATTCCTCTACCTGCATCTTTACTAGTATCAAAAGACTGGCAAACAATATTAGGCCATTGTTTATACTTCTACTACCCTGCTGATTTCAAAACCTGTAGTCTCTTCCACAGCTGCACAGATTTTGTCTTCAGCATGTTTGTGTAAGTGACGACCACTTAAATGTAAAGAACGACTTTGCTGCTATGGCAGTAAAAGGAAAGAAACCCCAATTTCCTCTCCTGTTGTTGCACTCTCCTATACACTCAGTAAGAACAAATAGCCTGAATTTACTGTAGACACTGAAGTGAGTGGATGTGACTCTACAGAAGCAGGGAAAGGACCTCTCCACAGATACGCTGTTTTACTGTTTGGCATGTAAAAAAAAATAGATACCCATACCTCCAGCTCTTGCATACAAAAGGTAGGTCAATTCCGTATATATTAGTGCTGATAACTGTCCCTTTTCCTCCTTGGCTCTGTGGCAGAGGTAGCAGAATGGGACATATGCCTATATTCCATTTACTCAATACCCATCCTACCCGTAATATCACACAACCCAGCTTGGTTCAAGCTAAAATGCCAACCTCTGTGTTGGGGCTTAGCAGGTACAAGCAGATGATCCCTCTTCTGCTACTCTTCACTTCTCAGGCAGCGACCTCAGAGAATTATTATTGAATTACCGAGCAACAATTCAATATTTTTTGCAAATACCAGAGCACAGCCTGTCTGCAAGTCTGGTACTCAGGACCCTTTTGTAAGGCTGACTTTTAACAAAGTATAATAATTCTGCTGTGACAGAGAGAGCCTGCAGCTATGGAAATAGTATCCAGGTGCACCGGTGTTTGCACTTAGGTAGATGGATGGCCATGTACAAGGCTGGTTGTCATCAAGAGGAAAATGTGACACTGGAGAGGGCTCCAGCAGCTTGGAGAAACCCACAACCACCACCAGACACCTGCAGTCCTTTAGATCAATCTGTTTGACTCTATAGTGCAGGTGTTGGATGGGCAGATGGGCGGATGGGCGGATGGATGGATGGATGGATGGATGGATGGATGGATGGATGGATGAGAGTTTTGTGAGTTTCTGGAACAGCTCTTGGATTCTGGGACAGCCTTGATGGCTAGAAGGACAGATGCACATGATTAAAGGTAAAACACCTCGCACAAAAGGCGTTTGCGCGTCCAAGTGGATTCCCTGGTGGCTGGTAGTGGAATACCTAGCTGATGCTTTTAAGAGTAAGTACTGTCTCTCAGTACAGAAGTGAGGAGTATTTTGGAAGAGCTGGCAGTCATGTGCTTTAAAAGAGTCAAGCTTCTAAAAGGATGTCTGTGGCTGCCTGCTTTTCAGTGTCACATGAAGGATTAATCTCTCTGGGAAGGTTGGACTGGATTAGGTGGTTTGTTCAGGATTGGCAAGAGTGTTTTTGCAACCAGTGCCAAGGCTGGAATAAACTGGAGCACAGCTATACTGAAATGAATTAAAATGACCAGATATTCAGGAGCTCCAACAGCGTTTTGGGGTTTGTTACTTCAGTAAAAATTTTTCCAAGCTTTAGGAGAAACAGCTTAAAGAACAGATCTTTCTTAATATTCTATATAAAATAACAGCATTTAAATGTTACATTTTATAGCTAGGCTGTATTGAGTTTTATTTAATACTTATAACAGAAAGGGCTCATTTGGGAATGTGTTCTTTTGTTATGATAAATGGTAAAAACATAGGAGAAAACACATGCAATGCATGGAATTACAGAGGTCTACATCTGAACAGTCAAACAAGGGCTGTTTACAGCCTTCAGAGACCACAATTTTTTCTATAGTTTCTCTATTTAAAAAAAAAAAAATTACACTAACATAATGCCTCTATCATTAATGTGTGATTTGGTGCAGGATATTTACAGATGCATTAATTAGTGGGAATAATTGATCTAATTTTGTAGAATAATAAGTTGGTAGCAGAATCTTCAAAGAGGTGCCCATAACCTGCAAATCTCATAAACTTCAGTGCTGATGTGTGGAAGTTAAACACCTGCAGAAGGCAGGAAATAGTGCTTTGGGCAGTTAGTTTTGGTGTTCATATATTCATATGAACTGCAAAATGAGAACAGACAACTAAAAATATCTTAATAAGGCACAGTGCCAGAAACAATGAGACAGAAACATTTTTCTGGTGAGATTACTTTGCAGTAATTTAAAAGGAATAGTTTAAAAAGTAGAAAGAAGTTAATGATTGCAGGAAAGTTACGTTGCAAATGTGTTTTTCCTTAGCAAGCTGTCACTGTGTACAGAGGTGAAATATAAACCTGTGAGTAAAGAAAATACATGCCTATATTTTAAAATATTATGTTTATATTTTATTATGTCCTATTTTTCAAATGTTGTTAAAATTATCAAGCATAAAACTAATATTTATTCCTCTATTATAAGCGCCAAGCTACACTGCAAACTCAGGACTTACAGCTATACAAACACATCTTATTTATGTACCCAAGGAGAAATATGTCTTGTTGGGAATTCAGTCCAAGTGTGTGGTCATCAAGATTTAAATCAGAGACTAATATGAAGATGCATGTAAAACATTTACTCTTCTATTATTAGTATTATTATTATTTCTTAAATTATTTTTCAGTAGCATTATTTTTTCACTTCCAATATTCTGCCACTTGTAGAGGTATGCTGGTTTGTGCTCAATTATTTTTTAAAGCAAATAAATAAGTAAATAAATAAAACTCACTCTAGAAGTGGTGATTTGTTAGGGAGAGACAGAATATACCCAAGAGAACCAGACTGCAGAATATTTGCCTTCTGTATAATGAAGCTCCAGATCCTCAGCAATTGCAATTACAGCCCCTTCCACAGCAGGAACTGCTGTTGTTATTGATACCTTTTATAGTCCATGTCATGTAGAGAGGCTCCCAGAAGGTTTGGTATTTTAAGAGCAAAGCAGGCTGGATTGAAAATGGAAGCAGGTTGAAAAGCCTGACATTCTGCTTGTCTGCCCTTAGAAACAACTTCCAGTATATGGAGATATGAAGAAAACAGGAAAAGTAAGTTATGACACTGGCCTGGTTTAAACTGATAAAAACAATCCCAATATGGACTGTATTCTTTCCCCTTGAATGGCAATGAAATAAAACTATACAGAAAATATTCTCCTTAAATCACTTCAACATGCATATTTAAGATTGAATAATCCTGTAGATCCCTAATTGTAGTTTAGAGCTTCGCCAGCCATGGAGGCTGAAGTTTTCTATGTGAGATGTCTGCCTTAGGCTTTTCTCTCTCACCTATCCTCTCCTGTCATCCTGCTCCCAGAAGATCAAAAATTAAAATCAGTTTGTGCTAGTTCATCTAAACAACTGGATTGTTTCTGAGAACATGGGTGACAGGGATATTCTTTCTGTGTATTTTATTTTTTTTTAATGTTGCGCTGTCTCCAGGAAAACACACATATTGAGCAGGGTCAAGCAAGGCTGCATTTGCTTAGTTTGTGAATGCCTGTTCAAATTTGTCTCCATAGACCTGTGGTCGGCAAAATGGTGTTTGCCTGTCCTCAGCAGAGAATTCCCACATCCTCATAAATCAGACTTCTGCTAGCACCAAATTCTCTGCAGATGATGTCTGCACTTGAGTGTAGCCCAGCCCACTGGTACCCAAGGGTGCCTTCACATACTAAACTGACCTTATTTCAGGACAACTCCAGTTGACCCTGGGCACTACCTCTAAGACTACAAGGAATCTTTTTATTTGTGCCCACTCTTTCCCCTAAACTAAAGTCCTGTTGCCACAGGAGAAGAGAAATCTCCAGAGACGATTCACGTGCCCTACCTTTTGCCTCCTAGAAAAGGAGGCATTAGGATCTGGAATAGAATGTTTAGAGTCAATAGAAAAAAAGAGGTTTTTCATGAGGGCTAACTGATCTTAGCAACTAAGATATTTTAGCTATATCTGATCTTACCTGTGTATATGATGGAGGTATGAGTTGTGCCTGGAAAGGTATATTTCTCTGCAGAGAATACAGAGGAAGATCTGAGAGGCTGGCTCAAATGTCAATGTCTATGTTTCAGATGACTCAAAAAGGACAGACTAAACTTACTCATTCTGATTTAAGAAGTAAATAGTGGATGGAAAAGATACCAAGGTGAATAAAAGATGCAGGAAGAGACAGAAAGAAAAAAGAGAAAAAAAAATAGGGACAGAGCGTGAGGAGTAAACATATGAGTGGCAGAATAACCATCAGCTTGGAAGGTGTAAAAGTCAAAACTAGTCTGTAAGTAATGGTCACATGTCTCTCTTCAGAATGTGGAATTGGTCATAGAGAGCTTGATTTCTCGCATTCCTCCCTTTTAACAAAATACCTCTGAAATTCACAAGGAAAATTACTGTCTTAGCCCTTCTTTAATTTCT
Source organism: Corvus cornix cornix (assembly GCF_000738735.6). Taxonomy (NCBI): domain Eukaryota; kingdom Metazoa; phylum Chordata; class Aves; order Passeriformes; family Corvidae; genus Corvus; species Corvus cornix. The sequence continues at coordinate 56,598,703 of NC_046332.1, read as the reverse complement.
GGTGTCCACAGAGGGCAGACAGCTTATTATTATTGTCAGTTGCTCAACTAACTCAAATGGGAGAGGTATGAACTATGAATCCAGACATCTTAAACTGCAGTTAGCCATAGCTGTGAGTGGTAGCATGTAAAATACCATTTCTTAGTTTGCGTTTTAAAAGAGACACTATAGCGGTTTTAAGTCAAACTCTCAGGAGACAAGCAATATCCCAACCTAGGAACTTTTTACTATATCCCCATTAAATAGGATGCAGATCAGGCATGGGACTCTACGTTAATGTGTGCTTCATTCAGCAGTTCAGTATTGGTTATTTTTATTGACTAGGTTTAGGGTGAAAAGTGAAGATTTCATATCTTTATTTCCTTGCAGGACTCACAGCTACTTAGTTACAGAAGGCTGAAGATATCTTGGGAATAGAAGGTGGATTTACAGAAAAACAAAAGGTCATATGTAGAGGCAGTGGGATTTCAGTGGTGAGAGCCAGTTTCTTCATTTGCCGGTTATAAATTATTTTGGGGGTACTGAATGATCTATGCAAATCAGACAACTCAATTTTGGGTTGGAGGTGACATGGCAGGAACACAGCTATAGATTGAAATCATTATCCATTGTGTCTGAAACATATAAAATGCTATGAAATACATCGAAAAATCAATATCCCAGCCTGGACACTAAAAAATAGGTCAATGTATTTGATAAAGCTCTACTGGGACAAATATCTCCTGGGAAATTCAGCTTTCTCATTAACCTCAGGGATGGTTAATTTCCAGACGATTGAAACTGGTTTTACCTGTTAACCATGCCTCTACTTCCCAAAAAAACAGATAAAATCTCGCCTTTGCTCCATTCTTTTTCTTCCATGTCTGATCTGACAATGATATTTTTTTAAAGCAGGACTTTTATATCTGAACAGCAGTTAACACCTCTCCTATTGCTTAATATATTTTGCAAATCAATATCTGTGAGACAGTATGAGTGTGGTTCATCTTGATGAACACTGGACATTTGCAAAGCAGATATTTAACATTTGAAGCTCCTTTTACAGGCACAAGAGAGAAATGGGTGAGCTTTGGCAGCAAGTTCATCTGACCTATTTTAGACATGCTTATTTCTCTTGTCTAGCTATACTACCTTCAGGCAAGTACCACCACTGCAGACATCTGCATTGGAGAGGTTCAAATGTGGGCAAAACAAAATCCACCTGTCACCTAACCTTCCTAACAGAAAGGCCAAAATCACTAAAATTAAATGGGTTTACATAAAAGTAAATTTCTCTAAACATTTTTAACATTTTCTTACACCTTACAATTTTCCATTCCTTTTTCCTTGTTGTTCTTATCTTAGACAGATTTAGGATATTGAACATGCACAGATAAGCCTCCATGACTACCTACTTTGACAGATACACAGATAAGAATGTCCTGTTAAAGTGATTTAGCAAGGTTGAGGTACTTAGGAACAGCTTTAAAGGTGCTTCGAAAGTGGTTTAGTACCAGAAATGCATCATTAAAGCATTCATAGTTTTTTCTGCTTCTTAAGGGGGCCTGGGGTGGAAAAGAAAGAAAGGAAACAAGGAAGAAAGAAAGGCAATACAAGCATAAAACCTCGGCATTACCTCAACAGCAAAAATAACAAAATAAGCATAAGAGTTTCCCCAGGATGCTGATTTGATTTGGCAGTACCTCAATTTCACTAAACTTCCAAGGACATACAAATGCTAAATGTTCTCAGTCTTTCACTTTACCCTCTGAATGAGGAAGTTCTCTTATTTTTTCAGTCACTGTTATCTGCTGAGAGAGCTACAGGTGGGACTCTTATGGACAGACTTATGAAGGAGCTTTTCACCCACCACTTACTTTTGCATTGTACTTTTTATTTGGACTTACCATTTCAAACAGAGAACTCTGTACAATGCAAAACTGAAAAGAGACATTCCTTTGTTTCTGCTGAATGGCACCCTCGTGGCTTCTCTTGCTGCAAGACCTCTGCAAAGAGCTGCCATAAAGGATAGGCTGAAAACTGTATGGTTTACACACAGTATGAGTATGTTTAGAGGGTGCTGTTTTGACAAATGGAAATTTTATTTCATATACTCATTGTATGTTTTTAAGCTCTATGGCAGAAGTCTTTGCTCAGACAAGAAGTGAAAGAACTCTAGCAAACTGGAAATACTTAAAATTTTCTGATAAAATATCTTTAATTTTAGTTCACAGCAATTCTGCTGCTTAGCTGAAGATGATTCAGGTGCTAGACACAACTACGTACACAGCAACTGCTTGTGAACACCAAGGGTCTTGATTTTGTAAAGACACCTCCATCAGATTGTAGAAAATGGCTTGTTCCGGTTTAATACTATTTTTAAAATTCTGATAGAAGTATCCAACTTGTATTTGCTTAGAAACTGCTCTCACTTCCATGCACGATAATTGAAACAGTAACTTCAAATATCTGATATTCTGTTACATGTATGTAAATTATTGTTACAAATTTGCTAAAGTCACGTTAAGTCCTAACCGCTGTGAAAGCCGAAACTGCAAAACACTGAATCAGATTCCATAAAACCTTTTGGGAAAAAAGCTGAAATACACTCAAAACTTTAAAAATGCCAGTCCCTAGGGTGAAAAATAAATTTGAGTACCATAAGGCTTCATTGTGCTAATTTATGGCTATGCAAACATGATTCACCTACATAAAAAGTACTCACAGGAGAAAAGTATCTTCTGTGCCCGTGAACATATGTGACTACAGTCACTATATGTGTGATATATTGTCAAGATTTTCATATTTTCCCTGAGACTAGTCTAACTAATCACAGTGATGCAAGAGTCAACATTTATTTTTACAGGCTACCAGGAGCCATATAGTAATGCGTGTATAGAAATACACTTAGATTTTTTTTTTTTTCCACCATGAAAGTAGGGCAAAATTCTATTTTTTCTTTGATGATGGGAGTTATTAATTTTTTTTCTATAACATTGCAGAAAAAAGGTACAGATACAGTCCATAAAACTTTTATGAATACTCTTATTTACACTGTTCTTAAAAAGAAACAACATCTGTGACTGCTTTATAGTTTCTTTGTTTGCAGACAAAATTTATCTGGTTTACAAGTTCCTTCTGAAAAGCAGCTGAAACATAAAATTCATCACAGCATTGTGTTCCACATTTGCCCTTTTGCTAATACACACCTTGTCAGGCTACAGCAATTGAGGAGGATCACAGTTCCTCAAAACCATTTAGGAAAAGCATGGAGGCAAGATTTAAAATGTAAGAAAACTGATTTCCTTAACACAGATGGCAGTAAAATAGCTACTTACTTGTTCAGTGGCTGCAGTTCCTAAAGAAATATTGTGTGACTAACTCTTTGATTCCTGTGCCAGTCTTGGGATGAGCACTTCCCACTGTGGTGGAGTCCTTCATGCTTTCATGTTTCTAAACTGGTGGTGCACAAAGCTGGATTAACCACACCATCCACAAAAAATCCTAGTGTCATCCCGCTCCAGCTCAGTGCAGAATTGAACCAAGAGGCCACAGAAGGCACATATGTCCAGCAAGGGTAAAAGAACTGCACCTGCTCTGCAAACAGGACAGCCTTCTGCATGTCTGTGCATGTACATACACATACACACACTAGAGCTTGTAGATTCCCAGCAGTAAATCCCTGCTAGAAATGCTACTTAAATTGTGTCAGCACTGCAGCTGGGCACCGCTTCACGTCTCTCTTTGATACAGTAACATAGTAACAGGTAAATGGAACAGCTCCACTACTTCAATATATTTGTGACTGACAGGCATATTTCTGAGAGAAACTACTCAAGCAGTCTTAAACCTTATCAAACTTCCTCCTTGATTCTGAGGTCATACCAGCCAGCTTACAGCATATTTTGAATCATGAGAAAAGCCACTTTGTATTATGTTCTTCAGTTGCCATTTTTACCCATTTGTTAAGAGAGGTTTGAGATGTTGCAAAAATTCAAGGTGCCAGGAAAGCTTATGAAAAAGAAGCACCACATAATGACAGAGGTATTTTCAAGAAAGATTTGACATTTAGAGTAAAAGGGCAACACAGGTTGGGGAAGAGATAAATATAAGATGGCAGAGCTCATCTTTGTATTTAGATGAGCAGTCAAATCTGATGCTCGGAAGCCATAGGGGATAGATGACATTAGGTCTGCTGCCCTATAAAAATGATAGTGAGATTTTTTTTTTAGTTCTGGTGTATAATGTTTCTGCAAGAGAGCAAGAGAGCTAGTATATATACATCCCCAAAAACCTGAAGGCTGCCCTGAGATGAGTGAGATGTGTTTCAGTCACTCACTTGTATATTACTGAACAATCTGGAAGGCCAAAACTTGACAGTTGTGCAGTTCTTCAGGGGTTTCAGAGGAGTAAAGCTGAGTGGATCTGTGCATTGCAATGGATGTTGCTCAAGCCTGGGGCTGTGCTGCTGTGTTTCAGGATGCCCACAGGGATGTTCCAGCTACAAAGTGACCTTAGCGGCAAGGGACATGAACTTTTCTCTCAGCAGTCAGGCAGTTTTTCAACGGCTTTTGACAGGGAGTCCCAATTAACAAAATCATATTTCACCATTAAGCATAGCTCAATGTCTTTATTTGAAGATTCCAGTGCAATTGGTTTTTACCTGCCACCTGACTTCAGTTCAGAAGTCTCTTTACTTTTTCTATTTATATTTCTTCCTGTTGACGAAGCCTTTACTCATCCCCGTTAATGCAAGCTGGGTTAAAAACTTTTTATGCTTCTGGTATTAGTGGTAGCATGTACCATGTTTTGATTAGAACAACAACCCTGGGCAATTCAGAATTTGTGCAGCTGCATCTTGAAAATGGAATCCTCTATCCTTGCCTGCCCCTAGAAATCTTCAGTTGCCTGGGATGTATGTGATTCAGACTAACCTTATCAGGAGAGCTTTGGAACAAGGTGGGTTCTGCTTGGCCTCCACATCTCTGTAATGGAGTCAAAAAGTATGACACATGTCTGAGTCCCTTGATTCTTCACTTCTTGTCCAGGAAATGTGGAAATCCTGCTGCAGACTATGACACTATAGCCCCAGCTCCTGACAGAATTGTGTTCTCAGTTGGACTGAGGAGCACTACTCCTAATGATGATCAAACTCCATGTCTTTTAGGTGAAATATTTCCAGTTCATCGAATTGGCATTTTGTAGATTGGTTGAAAAACTTTTGGAGGTTCTAATAGTAAACAGACTCTGTGTGAGCCAAATTTGCCCACTGGTGTCCATTCCAGCCTCATCCTTCACCCTGCCTTGGTTGTGCAATGGCCACTGCATTGGCACACAACACAGGGGATGATCTGGGGTTTGTAAACAGAACATTCAGAACCACTCTATTCACAGGTGAAAAGGAATAGAGAGCTCATGTTTAGCAGTGTTGACTCTGCAGTGGTAACACAAGTAAAATATTATGGGAAAAAAACCCCTTTATTTTTATTGTTAGCATTTGAAGATAGCATTCTGAATACACTCTGGGATTAGCTCTCCTGAGTCAAATAGCACTGTATTTACCAACACTATTCGGAGAAGAATGGCCTTTTAAGTGATGCTTGGCAACAGCATTCTCCATTCTATTCTGTCTATTAGTTTTAACACTTACATGTTTGTTTTTCGTTTTGAGTGAAAAATGCTCAAGAAGAATTTCATTCGTGCTCTGAATGCCAGCACTTTCAGATGGACGGCACCAGGCATAGGAATCCCTTCTGCAACTCTGACATTGCACTCAAAGCCTGTCTGGACTAAAACTCCAAGCCTCCCAAACCCACAATTGATGTCAGACACTTTTGTATGGATGTGCTTTTCAGTCCTCTGTTAGCTTACGCTCTATCCAGAAACAGATGGCTGTCAGACTGAGGGATGGGCAATCAGGTTGCAAAGACCAGGATGAACCACAGCCTATGAGAAGTTAGGCATCCATATATCCCACAGGAGCAGACAGAGCTATGCTGATCAAATTTTCTTAGGAATGAATAGGTGCACACCAGACTTCAGAAACACAACAAGGAACATTAAGTTTAATCTTGCAAAAAAGAGAGAGGGGTGTGGCTGAGGGGCCATTGCCAGGAGGTTGTTCTGTACCATTTCACATCATTGCCAGGGTGGGAGTAAGGGATTCTCTGGCTTCCCAGAAGAGGAGCAGGGGTTTCAGTGGAGGAAATGTGGCAGGAGGGGGAAGCCATTCACCTTTCTTCATTGTCAGCTGGGGCCTGCAGGAGCATTTTGCATGTAAATCACTCTCTCTTTTGTGCACGTTTGTTATTAATATAGTTGCTATTACTGTTCATTTTCTTATCTCACTGCTGTTTCCAGTAAATTTTTCTTATCTCAACCCATGAACTTCACTATTGTGCCTCCAGTTCTCAACTGTGGATCTAAACAGTAAAACCAAAATTCTTCCTCCCTTAAATTTTCAAGTATTTCCTTTTCTATTCCATACTATATAACTGGACTCATGTTTTTACAAATCAGATTTACTTGGACTGTCATGTGAGTTTGCTGAGTGTTTTAATATAATTCTCTACCAGATTAAAAAAAAAAAAAAAAATAGCTACTTTGATCAGGACTAAACCATGAAATCAGAGTTCACACATAATACTTAACCTAAATAAAGAATTCATGGGAAACAGAATCTTGCTATCATAATATTTATTGGAAAGGTATACAGAAATAAAAAATCCATACATGCTTCTCAGGAAAGCATAAATTTCCCAATGGATACTGCTGTATTCGACTTGAATCTAAACTAACACTGTAGATTCTAATAGCACTTGGCAAGCTGCAGACACATCATTTTTAACTTAGGCTTACATTTGAATCACCTGGAACTCAAATTTCCAATGTGACCTTTTCAGGGCTTTGTTTAGGAACAAAAAGAGTTCTCACTGGAGAGAGAAAATACCTTTTGGAGAACAAGATATATTGCTAAGGATAGAGGCTAAAATAGGTCGGAGCTGCTGCTAGTCTAGATTTAAATAAAACAATGACTATTTATGTAAGCTTTGTTGCCTTGAGATGAAAAAAGGGAATATAATTTTTTTACATTTAAACAAAAATTTGTGATCGTCTGTATTATGCTTTCAAGCACATATTTATTCAACATATGCCTGAAGCTTATAAAATGCAGGAATGTGGAAGTTTTTCTGCCTGCAATAATGGACACACTAAAGATGTACATGACAAACAGAATGTTTTTATTTGTGTCTTCAGTTCTGCAAGGAGTTCTGCACCAAAGAACATAAACAATGAAAGCCAAAGCATTTCTCACCTCTCAAAACAGACCCTGCAGTCTTTAATGACCATCTAAAATTCCAGCATATTAGGATCATATTAGATTTTTATTTTTCTTTTCCCATAGGTCTGCTGATAGGAGAAGCGCAGAAAATCTGACTTGCAAAGTGCAACTATCCTGTTCTGCTGTGTAACCACATTTATACTAGAACTACAGACTGGTTTTGTTCCTCATTTCCTTTATCCTTCCTAAGCTGCATAGCCTGGATTTTAAACTGCCTTTTCACTGCTGAGTTCAGAAATATACAACAGGAAATTTCAACTGCATATTTACACAGAAAAAAGTGGAAAGCATGGGAGAGCCAGAAAGTGTTTTGAATCTTTTTGTGGTGTGCTCAAAGACACAAGTGGAGAAGAAAGCCAAAATAGATATGCTATCTAATTGCTAAATATTTACTTAATGCAATCATCATTTATTGAGGAAGAACAAGAGTCCAAATATTTATGACAGATGATAGCATTAGTTACTATAGATGAGCTTTAACCCTAATTTGGGGGAAGAAGACTGCTATGACAGATAAAGATTAGTTTACATTATTCGAACTGATTATGCCCTTAATTTTCCACAAAAACGCAGCTCTAAATCCACTGCAGAATTAAACAGCTCTTCCTCTGAGCTAGCGCCTTCCCTTTAGTCCTTCTTCTGCCTGTTTCATCCATGGATGCAATGCCTGAGTGCGTGGTCCACCATTCAAAGCGTGTCATTTTGATGCAAATGACAAAAGACAGGGTAATACATTCTTTCCTCTTCTCTACCATTAGAGGCATGCCAAAAGGGCAGAAAGAATTACTTTGTTCAGTTTTATCCCTGCAACCACCTATAAGCCTGAAAACCGCTCTACACGGAGACGGAGCAAGTAGGAACAGCAGTGGGAGAAGATGCCTCTCATCTCTGGGCACCTGATGAGCTCCGGTCAGAAATCCATGCAGGCAATTAAACCATCATCCTCTGAAAGGAGCTGAACAATCCTTGAGGTTTTGAAATTATATTTTTTCAATCAATGGAGATCTTGCCTGGGAAGGGAAAATTGGAGTAGGTGGGCTAGTTGCAACAAAAGGATACAATACATATATACAACAGGGAAAAACTTTGGACAATGAATGAAAGCTACCAGCATCTGCTCAGAGTGGCTGCAGGAATTAGTGAACATCACAATTAGCGGATTCCTAGAAAACATAACTTTTTTCCCATCTAATGGATCTAATTTATATGAAGTGTATTCAAAACATCACTTAAGGTTATTACCACATTTCTGAAATAATTTCATTCAACTGACTAGCTGAAACACTTTATGTGCCTTTTATTAATGCATAAACATGATTGACTTGCACTTTACTCATCTGAAATGTTAAAATGTTCAAAGAAGCATAAAACCAGAAAATTACTGGACATTTCCTGGTTGTTGCCGAGTGAGACAGGCAGGTAGCACGAACCATAACCAACCTGTGACCCTTCCCTTCAATACTAATGCCACTAATGAAATCTGATGTCAATCAGAAACCTCATCAAAACAGCATGATCACTTGCCATCAGTCCCTTAGAACAACGTAACAATCTGAAAATTGAATCGGAAAGAAGTGTTTTGTTAAAGATTGTCTTGGCAAAGTGACTGCCTTTATATTCAGCTTATACAACTAATGCTGCATCTGCTTTTGGTTGACTACAGTCGGATTAAATTTAGAGCTAACATGAGGTACATACTGCTATACAGTCACCTCCAGCTGAGACTCCATGCAGCGTTGTTAGAAATGCATTATTTTTTCAAAGATGCAGTATGAAAGCAATGTTTTAATGCTCTGATACAACTGAAACTTCCCTTTCCCTTCCCAATAATATTTTCCAACACTGTGGCAACATGAATTACATAAAGCCTCTCTGGGCCAGAAAAGAGCGCTTGAAGAATAAGCAGTACAAACTCAAGAACTCTGCTTCACATCATTAAAAGAAACAAAAATATATTTTTTTTTTCTGAATAGCTGAACTAGGTAAAGAAAGAGAAATTACACAGCAGGAAAAAGAGAAAAATTTTTAAGTAAAAGAGATTATTTCAAATAATCTGAAGACAAACAAGGTAGAGTAAACTAAAGTTCATACTAATATTAATGGGGCCATGATATGGCTAAAAGCAGGTCTGCACTGTACCATCTGGATGGACTGTGTTTACACTGTTTCTACTTCTGTAGGCTTTTAACTGGCTCGTTGTTTGATTGCATGTAATTGCTTTTTGATTTACTGTTGCTTCAATTCTTGCATGGTTTCCATTACATGATATACTCATAGCTATAAGAAAACTGTTCATCAGCAGATCACATGGATTTGTTAGTTGGCTACATAAGTTCTTTTTTAATAAAAGAAATATGTGTAAATTATGGATGCTGCTTTGTTGCTGTAAAACTGTTCAGACAGGACACACTTAGATCCTTTCAAGTTGCTAGAAAGAGCACACACCCTGTGGTGAACTGAGAGGGGAGCACAGCAGACACAAAGACTCGGTTTCCCCAGGCACACTGAGCTAAGGCCACCCCTCATGCAAGCAGGGTGTAAGCAGACAAGGTCTCTCTCACTGATAACCCTAGTAGTGGGGTAGAAATGATAGTCACTTGAAGGAGTCAGAGACTCAGCGTAGTCCTGTCTCAACCACTCTATTAATACCTACAAGAACAGCACAGAGAATAGCAGGTGCCTAATCCTGTTTGTACAGCAAGAGATGTGAGGGGAGCATTTCTCCTGCCTGCTGACAGCATGGCTGAGATCTCCGTGCAGCACACATCCTCTGAATTCTGTCCAAGCATTGCAGCATTGTCTTTGCAGCACAGACTTTGCTTTAAAAGTCATCTTCTGGCACTCAGTTTGCAGAATAGCTGGCTGTTTGGCACCCTCTGCACCAGATGTTATCTTGTAAACTCAATGAACAGATGCCTATTCCATTCTCACAATAAAAGAATAATCAGAGTTACCACTTAATTCTGTGATTCAAAGTTAACGATATTTAAGATTTATAAATATGCAACAGAAGCATGTTAATTCTGTAACTGTACTAAAAAAAAAGGCATGTAGCTCAGGAATGAAACAAATATTTCATAAATATGCCTAACAATAAGGATTTAATTGATTAACAGTTTTAGCAGAACAACTGCAAAGAAGATTGCAGTTGTGAAGCACGTTTGTCATTTGACAAAGGGGAGGCTGTTACTCAGTATAATAACAATACTAGGTTTATTTTCTTTTAAGTATTCAAAAATATCTGCCTGAAAAATTCTCCAGATGAGACTGTTTGCTTATAATCTCAAGGTGGATTTCATACCATACTTAAGAGAGCAGACACCAAGGAGCACTGCATCACAGATCCTGTTATATTTATGAGGCCAGTTATGGCTTCACAGTAATCAGAAGTTTCATGGAAGGAGTTCTCAGACCCCTGTTTCATAGATGGATGACTAGGATACTTCATATGCCTTTTTTGACTCCTCCACCATGGCTACTTCAATACCAAATGTGATAGATGGGAAAAACTAGACATCAAAACAGCAGAAGGTTAAATTAATCATAAACCACTGCACTCTGTCAATTTATGCATTTATCCTGCTTCGCGTATCTAAGTTGGATGAAGTGCCTGGAGATTTTTGGTTGAGCAAACTGAAGTAATGAAAACAATTTCCTAAATAAAATATAAGCATTGTCAAGAGGTCATAAATAGAAGTCCAGCAAGATGAGTTTCCATCTCAAAAGGAGCAGAAAATTGGTTCCTTCAGACCCACAATCAAATGTGCCAATAAGTGAAATTTTGCGCATTGAAACAGAAAGACAGAGCACTGCAAAATGTGATAACCCTGCAAGTTAAAAAGGTTTTATATCATAGCCACTGCTGTTAGTAACAAGGTTAGTGGCACAATTTATATAAACCACACCAGTTTGTTCATCATCTTTCAACAACATATTCATTCAAGACCAATCCCTGTTTTCGTTTCCCATGAAATCAAATGCTGAAGATCAGTTATCAATTATGTCAATTTTAAAGAATTTACCATTCCCTCAAACTCATGTATTTCCCTCCCTTACTTTTGGCAACTTCTCTTTCATTGAAAAATAATAGTATAAAGCAGACAGTGGAATCTTCATTCTGAGTATTAAAGTTCAGAGAACAACTACAGGAAACAGCCAAGTTTTTTTTTAATTATTTTTTAATTAGTTCCTATGAAAATCTTAAAGGATCAGGCATAGCAGTAGAAAAGAGCTGGCAAAAAATGGTCCATATAAGAAGATCTAGAGGAAAAACATATCCCCACTCAATGATATTGGTCTAATATCTTGAACCCAACCTGCATAATATTTGCCATTTTTTAACAACCCATAGATGACACTAATTTACTCTGGAAGGTAAAGATAAGGGCAAGTGGTGAAGTACTGCAGTAAGACTTGAAGCCATGTTAAAACTAGGAAGAACCAAGGATCAACAGGAGCAGATGTGTACAGTGAAATAGTTGCTGCTGAAGACCACACATGATCCACATTTCATAAATTTTTTCGCTATTTTTTTTTTTAACTTAATTAGGGCTTATTCCAATCTACTCCCATGGGTTCAGTGTTCAAGGATAGGACACCCAAGCTGAACTTCAGGAGCTTATCTTTTGGTTTCATTACATCTGAAGGAAATCAAAGTCCTCTTCCTGTGTGTACAAATGCATGGCAAATAGAGACAATCAGGAGATTTGCTCCAAAAACACCCTCCTGTTCCTACACCACCAATACAGGTGCACTCTTTGTAGCTCAGAACCTAAGCAATTAAATAGCAGGTAAAATAGAAAACACATAATTTGAGAGTGCTGGACATGTGGAAAAAGCCAACAATCATGACTTTGTACACAGGGCGATGAAGTCTGTGGTAGGCTATTATCAGGCACAAATGAGGTTTCAGTCACAACAGTCAGCCCTTCAAACAGCTCAGCTCAGTGCTCATGAAAGTAAACGTGCTGAGTTTCACTGGGATAGAGTTAATTTTCTTCACAGTAGCTGGTATGGGGTTGTGTTTTGGATTTGTGACCAAAACAGTGTTGGTAACACAGGGATGTGTTTGTTACAGCTGGGCAGTGCTGACACCAAGTCAGGGCCCTTTCTGCCTCTCACCCCACCCTAGCAGAGAGAGGGCTGGGGGTGCACAAGGAGCTGGGAGGGGACACAGCTCGGACAGTTGACCAGAATTGGCCAAAGGGATATTCCAGATCAAATGGCATCATGCTCAGTATATAAATCTGGGGGAAGAAGGAGTAAGTAGGAGGACGTTCTGAGTCATGGAGTTTGTTTTCCCAATTCACCATTAGGCATGACAGAGCCCTGCTTTCCTGGAGATGATTGAACACCTGTCTGCCCATGGGAAGTGGTGAATGAAATCCTTTTTCTGCTTTGCTTTTGTGTGTGGCTTTGACTTTACCTGTTACAGTCAACCTGTGAGGTTTCCTACTTTACTCTTACAATTCTCTTTCCAATCCCACCAGGGGAAAGTGAGTGAGCAGCTGCGTAGTGCCTAGCTGCTGTCTGGGGTTAAACTGAACAATAAATCAAATTAGTAGGAAAGGAAAGGAAAACAAACAGAAATATCTTTGTCTTACTGCAAAAGTTTCAGCCTTATCTCCTGGTTTCTTTACCCAAAAAAGATGTGGAAAAATTTCATAGACCAATAGGAGGATGGCAAGTACACTCAATGGCATAGAGCAGCTTCCAGGTGAAAATAACTACACAGAGTTATTTTCAGCCTGGGAAAGCAGTGACTAAGGATAGGATGTGGCAGACATTCACAGAATCATCAGAGGAATGGAGAAGGTGGAAAGGAATCTGTTCATCCTGTCTGAAGATACGGAGGAGAACAGGGGCATATCATATGAAACTAGAATGCTACAGAACCAGCAAAAAGATGTGGTCGTTCATATAGCACATCATTAAATTGTGTGCAAGTCCTTGCCATGGGAAGCTCTAAATGCTAGAAGTTTACATGCTCTGAAAAGCTGACTGGACCAATTCATAGGAATGATGACCTGTCAAGGGCTATCACCTCTGGCTCAGCTAGTCTTTGAGCAATGAAGTGCAGCAACACAAAGTATTTTTTGGAAATACCTATACCTTCCTGTCCTCCTGTACTCTTTCTTAGGTTTTAATTTCAGAGCTGAAGACCGAGTATTGTGTTAGACCAACTTTTGACCTGACCCAGTTTGACTGTTCCTGCATTAGCCTTTCAGTCACTAGTCAATGGGAATAATCTAATAAATCAAAAATCAGAAGTTGATTCTGAACTGAAAAAAAAAAAAGAAAAGCTGACTCAACAAATTTGATTTATTTTTATTTACTCTGGAACATGATATTGGAGACTTAGATTTATAACCCAAATTTGTGCTGGGAAAAGAGTTTACATGTCACAGTCCTACACAAAGATGATGAAAAACTGTGAATGTAACAGAAAGTCTAAAGTTGACTCTCAGCATTCAGAATTATTATTTCTCAATGTATTTATTCCTGCACAATGAAATTTCCTAGCAAATGATCGTGGCTTTAGCATGCTAAGACCAATTTGATTAAAATTTCAAATACATGATGGAAAAAGAAATATGTCAGCAAAGCACGTCAGTTATTAATGACAAACTCTAAATTATGGTAGGCTGAACACTCTCAGCAGGCTGGGGGATTTGATTGTAGTGATCTTTGAGTCTGTCTTACAGAATTGCACTTTTTGCGGTTTGGACGATGTTAATTGTACCTCAGAGAGCACAACCAAATACTTTTACAAAAGCAAACATTTAATAGTATTTACACCATTTCCTTCCTTCCTTCCTTACTTCCTTCCTTCCTCTCTCATTTGAGTGTTTGGGTATTTCCCTATTCCTGTCTCCTGTCAAAGGCGCATTTGGAAACAGTTTGCAAAAGTCCTGTTTTTCCCCCGCTTCTTGAAATCCACATTATAATTATCCTAATCTAAAATTATCCAGTTTTGCAATGTGCTAATTTACATCTTAAAAAAAATATGACAAATGGATGAGTTATTATAAAAAAAAATTAGATCCCCTACATTTTGTGAACTGTGATTTTTTCCTATTTATAATGGAGCCCAAAATGCTGCATATGTTGGCTGAGGGTCACTAATGCTAGTAACTATTGCTCACAGCTGTTTTTTCTTTAAATACAGGATACAGTTGAAATAAGATCTGTGTCTGCCAGCACTGAGCTTCCCTGGTTTTGAGGGGGAATCTGGCATGTCCTGATTAACTGTGACCATGATTACTTTATTCAACAAGCCGCATACACGAACCAGCAATACACAATTAAAAATTGACGACTGCATCTTGATGAAAGTGGTTATTTCATGTAAACTGGGACCTTCTGGGAATTTTTTCCCCACCTTCTTTAACCATTACCACTAACTAAAACTCCAGCTTAATAGAGCCGTTACGAACAAGCAGTTAATAAGGCAGCTGTCTATGGCTTCAGCCACTCTGTGGAAACTAAGATATCATTTTGAAGGTGATGACATAATTCACAAGGAAATGGTGATTAATCCATCACACAAACTAGGACACTTCAGACTATGAGTAAAAATGCACATTATTCATTTGATCCAATTATTGTTCCAGGTATCATTCTACAGCAGAGACTTCAATTTTATTTTTTTTTTTATCTTGAACTTAATCTTTGCAGGAAGAAAAAAAAAGGAAAAGATGGAAAAAACCCAAATCAGAAGTGGAGATTTGGATTACTACTGGACTATGAATGTGGCTGTGGCAGAGGTTTCTGACCCCAAAGGTATCTTTTGCCACAGTGAAGTCCATTCCTTACTCCCTGAAGTATTCCTTGGGCAGAGCCTCTGCATGGGAGGGCACTTGCCCTGCTCATTGTAGCCTGCATATGGAAATTACCATTATTTTATCTTCAGCAACCCTCCTACAACTGACTCAGTGAAAAGAAATAGTTTGGGTCCAAACAATGCTTGCAGTGACCCTGTATCAGTGACCTAACTGCTTTTCACCTCAAGGCAAGAGCTGAGGTCTGTGGGTGCAAGGATCTCACTGCTCACTGGTCAAGAAGCAGCTGGCCATTCCTAATCTGGATGGCATGAAAGCTTCAAATGGTGGTAAATTAAGCACAGGTTAGTTTGGGAGCTGTAATCAAATGCAAGCAGGTTGCAATTGAAAGTTTGGAAATCTGGGCTGACAAAGTCCCAGGAATGTGCTCCGCTATACATACAGCACATATATAGATGCAGATAAAATGAGAGCTCTGTGTTAAGCACTTAGAGGTTTGTTTCAGCCCTCATATTATGGAATGGGTGTGCCTTATACAGGAGTGATATTCTTCATTGCCATGACTTCATGAACTTTGCAGTGAGACAGACTTACATCCTAAACTTTGGTACACCCCAACATACTCTGGCGAACTGGAAATCCTGTTACTCAGGCTCCCTTTGTCATCCAGGCTCCTCCACCAGGGTTATACTTTTCTATGAGACATTAAAAAGAGGCTCCTGAAGAAAGTAAACTAAAGGTCTGAACTGTTCACTGTGTCACTTTGGAAAAACAAATCCTGTACTTATTTCATGGCTGGAAATGATATCTCAGGCACAATCAAGAGTAAAGCATGAAAACTGAAAGAACCCTTTCAACACAGACATTGCCCCAGCTTTTACAAAGCATCCAGCTGCAGAGGGTTCATTGTTAGCACATAGGCATTCTTAAATATACTAGCTTTTTAAATTTCACAAAAAATGGATTTGGAGTTTTGTTCATATCAAAAGAATTATAACAAAGAAACAGGAGACTGAATTGATGATTAAGAAAAGCAGACACATTCATTTTCTTTTCCAAAGCAAAGCACCATAGGAAAACCAGACTACGGCTGCTGAAGGCATTCAGTGATGAAGAGTTTAGATTAGCATGCAAACAATAAAATGTTTGACTACATAAAAGATAACCTGAGTACCAGGTCTATATTTTATGCAAAAACTAGTTATAAAACTGCTGCATAAACGATCCCCATAGGGATAATTTAGGGAAAAATAATCTGAAATATTTACGTACCTGACAAACACTCCAGACTCTGGGAGATTTTTCTGCTGTTTATATGCCAATCGTCTAAGCCTACAATGCCTGGCTGTGATATCCAAAGTCAGGCTGACCACAGCTGCCAGCCTTGACACTGGGAGCAGCCTGGCTATGTGAGAAGGGCTAATCAGCCCAGGTGGAATATCACGCTAAAGCAGCCCCCCAGCGCCATGGCTGGTGTGTTCACACAGCTCAGGTGTTACTGAAGCCTGCCACAGAGACACATCCTAGGGTGATAAAGCTAACATGACAGCTGAGCCTCAGACCACCTACATTAACATTTCATCTGAGCAATGGTCCCTAAACCCATTGCAAAATGGTTGGAGCCCAAAGGATGCATCCTCCTCACTTCACTTTTTGTGCCCTGCACCTCTCTAAAAATGTTGCTTCCACCTTATCAGCCTCCCCACGTGTGCACATCTCCCCAGTGAAATACCATGTCCTACCTTGCTCCTGAATCCTTGGTCCAGAGTTCTTGCACAGTGGAATATGCAGAAGAGCCGAAAGCCTCTCCATACTAGAAGCATCACGTGTACCAGAGCATTGTACATTGATCCTGTACCTATTTATTCCATTTTTTTACCTTGTAGTGCTGGCAATACACCTCTCTTGCCTTTTGAGCAGCAGCACTAACACTGAATAACCAGCAAAAGAGACACATTGTAAGAGCTTATGAGCCACATGCATTTTGAAAGCTGGAGTTTGGCCATCATCATCATAAAATGAAAATACACCAGGTGTAGAAAAGTCTGCAAAAATCAGTTTGGAGAGAGCTTTTTCTTTCTTCAAGGGAGATTCGAGGAGCTTAGATTGTTTAGTCTAGCAAAATGAAGTGAAACAGCTAAGGGGAAAGGTAAGGGAGGATGTGTTTGCTCTCTATTAAATATTAATTAATACTCTATTAATTATTAATAAAGAGCTATTCAAGATAAAAGGTAATGGTGTCACAAAACAAATGGATAAAGGTTGTTCGTGAATATATTTAGGCTAGGAATGGAATGCCTCTGTCAAGAGACTATATGTTCCTGAATTCCATGTGCCAAGAGAGGGTTCAAGCCCTGTAGCCCAAATCCATTCTTTCATCTCGCTTCTGAAAGAAGATGCTAAGACCTAGTTTTCAAAGTCCTTTCCTAAATCTTGGGCAAAGAGAAAGCCAGTGTTTTCTAAATACAGGGGAAAAACCTCATCGTCTCAGACAGTTTTGAAAAGTGCTATTTGTAGTTTACATTATGAAGTCCACTTACACTGAGGTGGAATGAAACCACTATGCGGCCACCTGCCCTGCTGCCAGATGTTTATAGCACTTCACGGCTACCACCCTGGCCTGTGTTTAAACTAGAAGACTCTGAAGTTCATCTTCAGGATCTATAAGTGCACAGTTCTCCTAAGAACCACCTCAAATACATGGATCCATCACCAGAAGCATAAAAAGAGACATGGGATTACAGTGGGAGTGGGGGATGCTCCAAATGAGGTTTTCAAGACAATATTGTTTAAATCTCAACTGTAGTACTACAGTTGCCTATTGAAAGATATAGGTCAGTGCTCTGTCATAATCAACTGATCTCTTTAATACAGAGGTGGCATTGAATATTTACACAAAACATATCCATTACAAAAAGTTGCTTCCTGATATGAGTCATCCAGCAAGGAATAAGGCTTTATTGTGAATGGTGGGGCAAATGCACTGGGGAATATCATCACATCAAAATATATGCTCTTACTTCAGTGCTTTGTTGTCAGAGCATTTAAATTCTATGTGAAAAGCACAGAGAGAGTAGATAAGTCAAAGACATTTGAAATAGAATGAGAAGTACACCAGAACGATAAAAAAAAAGAGAGATCAATAAAAAAAGTCAAGTTTTCACCAATAATTTTAAAGAAGAGTGTTAAGAAAATAAATGTGGGTATAGACACATGGGAAATGGACTGTGGTTGTTTAAGGAATGTAAGGGAACTTTAAAGACTGAATCTTGGACTTAATCCCATTTAGAAAAAATATTTCTAATACCCGTTTCATAAATCTCTTAGAAGTTTTAGTACAGTTCCTAGTGAGAAAAGAAACCACAGAATGAGCTAATATGTGGCATTTATGTAACAGCATATTCAAAAGGCTCCCATGTTCAGAGAGAGCCTTGCAATCATGGCTACTCCGTGCCCAGCAAGTGGTTCTTTCAAAGCAGGGTTCAGGTGCACCATTTCACAGTCAAGAATAATTTGCTCACATCCTCCTGCCCCGTCTGTTACATTTGCTTTCTGGTTCAGCAAGTGACTACAGGTCATACATAAAACTTAAATGTAATAAAGACACAAATCCCAGGTTACCCACATAAATCCCTTGGTCTTCCATTGCTAAGATTTAAATTCAGTTGGTATGACTTAAACCGCACTTTCAATGCACTTGAGTAGCCAAAAGAATTTCCACCTTTTCCCCCCCCGCTAAAATAGGTTCTTCCATATTTTATTTGTTCTATAGGCATAAAAAATAGTCACAGAGGGTCACCAGCATTATATCATTAGCATGATATTAGTCTTGTCTGTGGAAGCAGAACTGTCAGTCTCTCCATCTCCTGGCACTGTGCCTGGTGACCAGCAACGGCTGTGACTGGAAGTTTTATGGGATAACCAATGAGCACTAGTAGGTAAGAAAAACAAATTGAAAAAAAATGCCCCAGAAAACCAAAACCTCACAATGCTAGAAAATGCACAAACTGCTAAATTTTCACCATTTTCAGGGGGGTTTGTTTGTTTGTTTACATTTATTATGTGCATAGGTCCTATAGGAGTATTATCTACTATAAATATGGAAAAATTAACCCCTGTTTCTAAACCAGCATTTCTGTACTGGGATTTCTGAGAAAAAAAAAAAAATGATGTGTATACAAAATGAATACAGAAAATTGCTAAACTCTGCTTTCAAACCTGTTCCCCACAGAAATCACAGATATGTATTGTGATGGGCAGATTCAGCAGGCAGGATAGAAATCCAGAGGTCTGTAGAGTCTCCATACATTCTATGAATTACACTTACATAAGACTGTCTAATGAAGTGTATTAGAATAAATGCCTTACCCCTATCAATACTTGCCTCTGTTGAAGTTTGACTTCTGACTGCACAGAACTGGAATTTTTTTTACCTTCTGAAGAAAAGTGGTGTGATGACAGCCACTACCAGGGAGTGTGCAACTGGTGCTGGAACTCTCGATAGATTTTGTTTGTTCATTTTAGTTATCGCACTTCAGATGCCTGATGGTGATTTACAGTCAAGGTGCTCAGAAATTAATAAGATGATCATGTCCTACCCTCACTTACATAGTTACCATCACTGGGAATGAATTGAGAAATGAAAGAAAAAAGGGGAAAAGAAAGATAAAGGGAGTAGGCCCTGATTTTCTGAGGAGTTGAGCACCTTGTAATGCCATGTGTGACCGACCAGGAGCAGAAGCAGCACACCAGATCAGCATCTACCCAAAACAGAAAAGGACAATTTAGTTACCTGCCAGATATTTCCTCCAGCCTACAGAAGGAACATTTCTCTCTGTTATTGACAAACAATAAGATAAACTGCAATACTGGAGTTTCCAGTCAGGAATGCATGTAATTGCAAACCAGCTACTGTTTGTTTTTAAATGACTAAAATACCAAAGTAATCTCAAGAAGTCCTCTGGAAAATGGGATTTATAATGAAAAATATTTGCTGAAAAAGCAAAAGTGAGAGTACAGTTCGTCTTCCCATTTGTCTTTTATGGTGCTTGACAAATTGACACACAATTGTTAATTATAGGCACTGAGTGCCACATGATTATGAATAAAATATTCCAGCTGATTGTAGCATAAGTCTAATAGCATTTCCAGGAAATTAAGTAGCATTCTTACGGATACTGAAGCCTACAAATTTCAAATCATGACATAATTAAATTTCTCAAGCAAATATTCAAAATGTTCTTAATTTTTGGTTAGCATTTAACCATATCACAACCTGAGAGTGTTCTCTGGAGAAATGTTTTGAATGCAGGCTTTAACAGCCACTGTGGGACACAAATCTGCAGATCACTGAAAATTATGCAGACGAATGTAATTTTGTACATTTTTTTGTGCAGGGTGTTTTCTGAATTTTTCTCTAAAATGGAGAAAAGAGAAAAGTAATTTTTCACTTTAGAGGTGTCAAAAAAATGTGAAAATACCTAATAGACTTGGGATGAGGCAGCTGCAACTACATAGTAACCAGAAGTGGAGAAGCTGACACACAATGATAATTTTTCTTCTCACTGAAAGCTGTGGGAATGTGTCCCTGACCTCCTCTTCCTCACCAGAGCTGGAGTGAACTTGTGTCCTTTTCCTGGTCAGGTCCAGTCCCTATGCTGGCACCATCTTCTCAGAGGCAGGATCAGGATGGAGAGGGTCACCTACAGGCATAGTGCCTAGTGAGGAGGGATCTCATTGGCACCACGTTTTCCATCTCCATCTCCATCTCCTCTGTTGTCTTCTCTATGTTTAAGAAGTAACACGGATTAAAAGAGAGTTCAGATCCATTACATACACAAAGACATACATTTTTTTCATAGGTTGGGAACAAGCTTCAGAAGACAAATATTGTGGCATTATTGGGGGAGTGTAACAGGCAAAGCATGTCAAAAAGGAAAACACTGATTGAACACCAAGATATACCAAAAAATAAAATTTGTATTGTAACCTTAAAGGAAAAGTGTCTTCTGAAGTGAAAATCCAAAATTTAAAAAAAAGGTGTACTCCTGTCAGAGATTTGTTTCTTCTACATTACATCTTGCTTGTCTCAAGTAATAGGAATACACAATGTGTTTTCATGTGTTAATTGTAAACTAAATATTTTATGAATCTACATAATTTTCTTGTCTCTGGAAGGTCCCAGTTGTTCCTTCAGCTTTGGAATGCCAGTCCAAACACATCAATTCAAAGGGTGAGCCAGATTACAGTACACACAAAACAGTGTCGTGGAACGACTATGCCTTGAAAGGCCTCTTGGAATTTGCAATTTTTTTGGTTCTTCACTCAAGAACAGGATTAACCATGCCTGCCCATTGCAGAAGGGGGTTACACATATTTGTCAGTGACCACAGGACCCTCTAGGTCTAAGAAGTATAAGCAAGGATCACCACTCCTTCAGCAAAGTGCACACCGGCTTCCTTGTCTGGTGTTGCTCAGCTCTGAAAAGTGACTCTGCTAACAAAACATTTTTGAAGAAAACAAACATAGATAAGATACTCAGCACAATCAAGGGTCTTCTATTCAGCATGGTAGATGTTTCTAGTTCAGGCTGAAGATACAATTCAAGAGTGTTAAGACAAACTCCTGAACAGAGACAAATACTTCAATGCTCAGCTGTAGATAATGCTCCTTGTGGGTCCTGAACTCACTTTGCCTTGAGGCAGCTGCAAAGGATCCTCATCAGGTTTCCCTTGCACTGAGAGCTGCCAACACAACTGATCACCAATGGCCTCAATGGCTTGATCTTGCTAAAGCACAAAGGTTGACAGTGCACACTGAGAGACTCCAGGAGATGGTGAGATTGTTAGAATGACTGGAAAGCCTTCAAAATAAACCAGAGAGGCACAAAGCTACCTCTAATCTATACTTTCCATGGAGGCTTCATCTCTGTCAAAATATTGATGAAACAATTCACTACTCAGCATCATGTTCTCAGGTGCTCGGCACCTGCAAGCACAGTTTTTCAGAAAGATCGGTTCCTCTCTCATTGCATTTTCCACATTAAAGTAGCATCTTTTAACACAGCAGAGCACCCCACAGCTCCCTCATCACTATTTCTAGAGAGGATTTCTGAGTAGCTGAACCTTCTCTTTCATGTCCTATTGAAACCCCCAGGTGTGCGCTCAGGGCTGGGGCTGGAATCCAAACCTTTCTGGAAGATGCCTCCTGCTGTGACCCCTCGCCGTATTTGAAAACAAGGAAATAATGAGGCATCTCCTCATCAAAGCCAATTAAACCACTGCCATCTATTCCAGAGGAGGTAAGATATGGAAGGCAAATGATTTTAACCACTATCTGCAACCATTTTTGACATACAGTGTAAAGCACTGGATATATTATAATCTATACTGCTTAGTTTCTGTAAGATCCTACTAACAGAGCTTGAGAAAATAATTAATGTTTAGGTGAAGAACATTGGAAGGAGAATGTGCAAAATGGATACAAGCTGGGAGGAGAAGGGGGAAGGAGCCTGGCAGGGGGCTTGGCATACAAAGGGGAGAAGGATGAAGGAAAAAGAGGAAATGAATGGAAAGTGGGTGAAAACATACTACTGAACATCAGAACATGCAGTTTGGTCAATAGTTCAGAAAAATGATACAATCTTAATACTTTTTGTTTTTTTCCCCTGATGTTTGAGAACCTGAATTACTGAAATAAATAGGCTTGTAAAAACACTTGTTCATCTTGCAGTCAGTTTAGTTCCCTGTATGGCTCACCGATCTGGGGTGACAAAGGCAAGTGTTAATGAGCAGTTTGCAAAATACACTGTCAACTTGTGAGCACGGGTTCAGAGGGCACCAGGCTCCGGAACGACATCGACACTGCTTGAACAGCTGGCCAATGGGCAACTCCACTCTGTCCTGTATCAAGAGGAATTTAATTATGGTACATTTAATCCATTAAATTAACTTTTTTTGGAGTCAGATTTTCTACTTCAGATATTTTTAAAGGCATCTACTCAGCTGAAGGAATTCTCAGCATGAAATACAAATATTTATAAACAGAAGTCATGCTGTCTCCATGTTGCAGCTCATTTTTCACTGTAATTTTTACAAACTGTGAGAAGCATTTTGTCTATTTGTAGCTAACTCAGGCTTTTTTTTTCTGTAGCCAGTTCAACATAATTCATTTTCTCTAAACCTAGAGGGCTGGATTAAAACAAAATCTATCACTCCTCCACCTGCTACAAGAGTAAAGAAAAAAGTTCTCCAAAAATCCATCAAATTCTCAGCCCACTTCCAAGGAGAAAGTTCTGTGATTCTTGTTCAGTATGAGTGATCTCTTGATTTGGAGTTTTCAGACCCCTTTTTCCCCCAGCTAACCGCCTGAGCTTCTCAGTGCTAGCCTGCACAGCAGACCCTCAGGGTCTGAAGCTAAGTAGAAACCTCCCTTTTAGCTAAGCCCTCCTGGTCTGTCATGCAGACATGAGAGAAATAATTGCTCTATGTGCAGAGGAAATTCAGCAAATTGAAAGTGAAATAGCTGAAGCGCAGGTTTTGAAAAAAGAAAAAGACCTTTACAGAAGAGAATATCAGTTTTCTCTCCAACCTACTGGGTAAAATATCTCTTAGTAAGTTTGCTTTTACATTTTAGGCTGTTTCCCCCTAAGGTTAACTATGTCCTTCCCACGTAAGACACTGCCTTGGTGTCTCATGTATCTGTTTCCTCCTATTGCAGCCCAGGCTGCCTCCAGTGAACATCCATCACCACGGGATCCGCACGCTTTTTGGTCTCTCATGGGAAACGGCATTTATGAAAGACACTGTGGCTTTCTACCATGAAAATGTCTACAGCACTACATACAGTAGAATTATGACTTCTATAAAGAAGGGGAAAAAAATAACCCAGACAGGATATGAGGAACATCTGTTTATATGAACACCCTTAGGATCAGCAGTCTGAGCATGAGAACCGTCAATACATAGCAGACAAAATCACTCAGAGCGCACACGAAGAAATAAGACTTGAAAGGTAACATTTTAAAATAAATTGTTTCTTCTCAGATCTGAATTAAACCCAGATGATCACTTTAAGTTAATATAGCAACATCATGGAAAAGTGATTTATCCTTTAATTGTCATAATATTATCATTTACAAAAAGCACATACGATTGGCAAATCTGATTTTGTGTACATCCTGAACAAGCCAATTAGCACCAACACTATCTCCTGCAATCACTCTCTAGCCAATTGCTTCCCATCATTTTTTTTCATAGAAATCGTCTGTACTCATAGCTCTTAATGAAGCAGGTAACTAGTTTTGGATTTCAATAATTCAGTTCCTTCAGCTAGAAAAGTTCACACATTTCAGTTCACCTAATCTTCTGCTGATTTACTTCCATGTACATCAACATATAAATTTTACTAAACCATGTTTATTGCTACGAAAAGAGGTACTTAATATGCACACAGCATTTAGATATGAGTGAAAATTATAACACTGTTTACCGACAGTATCAATAAAACCCTCTTGTTTTTAACTTTAAAACTGCTGTAAAGCAGTGATCATATCTGCTGACTAAGATGGCTAAATCCCTAATAAAAATTGCCAAAATAACTAACTTTCTTCACACACTTGTCTAAAGTGGGGAAATAAACTTGTTTTGACTTTTTTTTATTTTGCTAATTTCTTTCCAGTCTGATTCCCCAGATCTTTAAAAAATAATTCTGTGCCTGGAATTCTAAAATGATTCTGCAGAAGTCTTATAGAAAATACATTTTGATTTTTGCACATTAATTTATCCCAGAGGTCAGTAACTCCTATTCAGCTAGAAGACTGAAACCAGTACCACATATCGAACTAAAAGAGCAAAACCAATATGTTTGAATATCTAGTTGTATCAGGGAATAAAGTTCATGAGAAATTCAGCAGTCACATTTGTTTATTTATGTTTCCATGTGTCAAACTCTGAAAAACAAACAGCACTGCTGAAATTATGATCTGTTCACAGATAAATGACAAAGAAGGAATGAGGTCAACCTAATAAATTATTTGTTCACTGCATACAATTGACCCTCTTCTGCCATGTCTTCAAGCAAATATCCCATCGCTTTCAGTCCGCAGAACAGCTGTTGCACTGGCTCCTGGCTGTGTGCAGGAAGTTTGTTTAAATAAGGAGCAAGAATTAAGGACAGATTTCAAAACAAGTGGGAAAAAAGTTACTACCCTACTCTTTAAAGAATTCTGGACTCATTTTATTAAACTACAATATATCACTTTTTCTTTGCATGGTGAATCTTCAATTTATGAAGTGCCCCATTTAGCATTATTATGAAAATAGACTTCATGGCTTTTAATTGGTTTCCTTATCAGTCCCCGAAAAACAGTTTTTAATAAACTAGGAATGGACTAACTCATTCTGCTAATTTCAAATCCATGCTCTGCAGAGTAGAACTCAGATATAATGTGGCTTCTTTCAGCTTAGGCAGGAATGAGGGATAGAGAAGAGAGGGACAAAAAAAAAAAAAAAAGGATACTAAAAGAAAAGGATTCTTACCAAAAATACAAGCTCCTGCAAAGGGGATAAAGCTTTATCACCTTCTTTATCCAGAACAACCTTGCAGAGACATTTGGAATTGTGACTGGATTCCTAGAGGATGCAAGACCACAGGTAGAGCTGGGGATTTGTGGGCAGCTCCTCAGCTCTGGTGAGGTGTGTGTGGGGAAGCACAGATGGAACCTGACTGAAAGCGACCAGCAGAGACAGGAGAGATGTTTGGGTTAGCTCAGTCCCTGCCATCATGTGTCTTGCACCAGCCTCTGCCCTGGAATGTGCTGAAGAGGGAAGTGCAACTGTTCATGCAGACTGGAACAGTCTTGGGCAGGGGTGGTGGTTTGCTCCTTCCAATTGTCTCACATTTACTTTGTGTCCTGCCCACACTCTGCTGTGTCAGTAAGGAGGGGAATGAAGCTCTTTGCTGTTTTTCCTCCCCAGACACAAGTAATTTCTGGAGAACAGGACCTCTGTACTCACTATACTAGATCATGTGCCTTCAATTACACACCTGCTCTCAGCATTTTGGGGAGAACCAGTGACTAAAACCACAAGGATCCAGGCTTTGCTGAGTCTTACCTTGTGTAATTCAAGCCTGTCAGCAGGATCCATGTCTGCATTCCCATTCAGTCTCGATGCAATCAGCTGCGTAATGGCCAAGTCCTGCTTTGAATGTCTCAATGAATGACGTATTTATTATCTGTGCCCAAGCTCACAGGGTTTTGTCTGGGAGAGGAGATGGCAGTGGGGAGCAGAGCTTGCTGAGTGTGATTTTTAAAAGCCCTTACAACAGCTGTAGCACAGTGGCATGGTCCTGGCTCCAAGCATGCAGTGACCACCCTGGATGGGCCTGGCCTGCAGGAGCTGCAATCCTGCAAACCTGAATCTTTAGCATGGACCTCCTGTGCTGCCCAGGCATGACAATAAATGGCTTTTTCTGAAGTAATTATCCATCTCCTTTTTATCAATTCAAAAAAATTGCATTAAAATTTAACAGATTTCTAAATACATAGGAAAGGTCCTACTCTGCCAGCCCTTGCACCGCAGGGTCTTAATGTGCCTCCCTGGGACCATATGGCACTTGTTAACACAGTTTGGGGCCCTTGTTAACATAGTTACAGTTTTACACATTAATTTCAACTCTGTTTTTGAAGTATGGAATAGAGGTTCCAGCCTTTCCTTATCAAGGCATTAAACCAGTTTGATACTTGACCATTTGGTAAATCTGTGATGCTGCTATCTATTCCAGTAGTCAAAAGACCATGGTTATTATTATTAAGAAGTTTCTGGGCTCTATACTCTTCAACATAATTGGCTGGCTCATGAGCATGGACTCAAAAGATAAGGAATTTTTGCAATCTGGCAGTCTCCTGGGTTTTGCAGGTGTTTTTTGTTTTGGTTTGGTTTAAGTCATGCTTGGCTTTTAATGTTTATACTTGTTTCCTTTAGCTTGGAAAATGGCCCTCCACTAAGGACATACTGCCATAGAGTGCCTGCACTGGGTTCACTTTCTTGAAAAAAGACTCTGAAAAGTCACCTTTATTGTCCTTATGGTGGACCCCAAAAGAGATGTAGACAGAAGTGAAAGAGATGTGAAAAAATGTTTGTTTCTTCTCAGAAGATACCTACATCAGATTCCTACTCCCTTTCTGTCTTCTCTAGACTAACTGGAGGCTACAGGGTAATGCTACAGGGATACTCTCAGGAGAGGCACTGAGGAGATTCCCACAGCAGTGGTGTCTGAGGCACAGCCAGACGGACACACCATGCCAAGTCCTGCTGGGACTCCAGCTAGCAAAGAACAGGTAATGTACTGGTGTAATTTCAAAGATACTTTTGGGCTCAGTTCCAGCAGACACCAATTAATTCCCCCAGAGCAGCTCAAAATTGAGACAGCACATCAGTTCCCAAACAGAACTAAGAGCTTTACCCACTCTTTCCATTTTCTCTTGTTAACAAAATATCAAACCCAATCAAAATATCAAAAGCAGTACAACAAATACACATTTTACCAAAAGCAGCATAGCAAATAAATGACATAATGCAGTCATCAAAATGTGTGCATGTGTAAGCCAACCATATATACTTGTTTTTGCTAGCTTGCTAAATGAAATGGCACAGGACAAGTCTAGCAGAATGAAATTTAATTCTTCCCTTACATGTAAAGCTGTCAGAGTTTAATAAAAATAATCTCACATGATGACATCTGACTCTTCTATTCGAAATAATACATTACAAAGAATTTATCAGACATCATCCTGGATTTGGTTTAGGTTTCATTTTCCTTCTTTTTCTTTAAGACCTAGGACAAAACCAAATGCTGCTGAGTCTTAGCTTTAAAAAATGAAAATGTCAGGGTTGAGAGTGAAGCCCACATCTACTGCAAAGTTGCAGAACTGTAAGGCAGAAGGATATGTTAAAAAGCAATATAGAAACAATATATTGGGGAAGAAACACCAAACATCTCCCTAAAATACTACCCCCCAAGAGAGCTGGTGTCTCTTTGTTTATAAAGCAGAAAGCCATGCCTCAGCTACATGTGAATTTCATTAAAATCCATTTATGTTATCAGCTGAAATCACACCAGCCCTGCAGAATGCATAGCTCAGGGATTAGGAATGGGTTTAATTGTGTTTCTTATAGGACAGATACTCTGGCAAGTATTAATGAGAAAATTTGTTTGGTGTCCTCTGTCTAGTTTTCACTGACATGTATCATAGAAATAGGTCATGGATAAAGAATTGAACAACCAGGAGATCTAGTTACCACTGCATGTGTGAAGGAGTTTCCCTGAACAAGATTTTCACATGTTGCTGAGCAGTAATGGAAAATACATACTGCATCTGCCACACTGGACTAGGGCACACAAATGACACACTGTGCGTTACCAGGATTTCTGTGCTTCAGTAAAAAAACTCCCTGTCAGCATCATGAAAAGATGGCTCATCCAAGGCACTAGCCTTAAAATCAGATGACATCTGTGATCCCACCCACCACTGCAAACATCCTCTCCCCTAAGTCACCAACAAATGTTACTAGTGTCACAGCAGATTAAATTGAGCTTAAATGTCACAGGCGACATTTCTCATGCTGCTGCAATCCTCTGCTCCAACTGATTTTTTCCACTTGCTCACTTTAAAAGGTATTAGAGCACAAGCTTTATTGCAGCTCCCTAGAAACTGTAGTTAAAGTACCAAAGTTAATTCAAAGTTTTCAGACTTCTTTGAAAAACAATGCATGGCAGATGTCACAAAGAATTTCTAAACTCTGATTTTCCCTATGAGTAATCCACTGCCTTACTCATATGTCTCAAGTTTCTACCTTAGTAAGAATCCTCATGCTTAGCAGGTGCGTCACATATGTACAGAACATAAAATAATTCCTATGTCACTGTAAACAAAACCAAGTATTAACCTCGAGGCTGTATTTATGATCTTTTGTTGTTCCTTAAGAGAGGCAGCTTTTGCCTGTGAGAGGAGGATCATGATTTCAGCTGGCTTGGTGGGTAAAGCTCAGCCCTGTGCTTCTTGAAGCCAAATGACTTCAAGACATTTGCAGAGCTCCCGCTTCGATGCGGGCAGGCTTGTGCCTCCCCCCAAAGCACTGCACTGCTCATATGAAAATGCCCCAAATGGGCCTCGGGAAAGGGCATGCGACAGATTTTAATGAGATAAGTGACTTGGAAAGAAGACTTGGAGCTAAATTACAGCTACTGAGAAACAGTGTCTATGTTATACTGTGCTTCCTCCCCCCTGCCTTCCAATCTAACATCCTGAAGGACTGAGATCAGATTTTCCACCTTTGGCAATGTTTTTGGTTGATTTTTTTGTTTGCCTTGGGGAGATGAGGTTGTCTGGGCTTTGCTTTTTTAATTTCCTGCATACAGTTATTCAACTGGCCAAATTCTGTCTTCTTCCAGAATTTGAAAACATACCTAATTTTTCAGTTTTCTTCAGTTTTTACCAGTGTCATGCTAGTGACTTCAGTATCAAGAGGAAGAAAGGGGATGTGCAAGAAACAAGGAGATCTAAGAAGCTGCCAAACCCTAGGAATTGGAAACTTCAAGTACTCGTGCACAGGGGCCAAAGAACTCAAAGGGAAAAAAAAAAAAAAACAAGGAAAGGAACAATTTCTTAGAGCTTAGAAGCTTCTGCCCTCAACAGGTGTGGAGCACATGAGCAAAAGAATAGTGAAATCCAGTGGCAGCCAAAACTGAACTCATAATAGCCCATTTGAGTATAACCAACCCACATGAAAGCCCCTGTCACTGCACTTTCCTTCATTGCTTCTGGTTGTTGAGCTGTCTGGAGGGAAACTTCTTCAGGCTGATCTCCACCAACTGCAGTACTGCAGTCAGAGCCCTGCCTGCTGTGTGGATGTACCAAAGGTTGTGCAGATTCCTTCCAATTAACGTATCTCAGACGCACCTCTCACTCCCAGTCCTGCTGTTAAATTCTTATCTGGGCTCTCATCGCGTCATGTCTCAATTACTCCAACATCCTTTTCCTGACCACTGACAAACTCATTCATGCCCGGATGGTGTATTGATCCACAATGCTGCTGCAGAGATCATTCCCCAGCCTGGCTTCCTTTTCACTCATTTTCCTGGCTCCTTTTCCTTTTCATATCAAACAACTGGCCTTCACTTTCAAGGACTCTTCCACCTTATTGCTCATTTTATTCAGCATCCAAAGGTCAACTCTCACACCTGAACAGTCCACAGTTCCTGCTTCTACTCATCACTTGCCAATTTTGTAGTGTCTCTTGAGACTCTTTGCCACGTTTGTGAGAAAGTCTCTGTAAAACCCTGCTTTGTTGCATCCCTCAACCTCTCCCCAGAAATACCTTCTGACCAAAAAAAAATCTTGCCAACAGACATTCTTGAGCTGGGCTCTGGTGGCTGTCTCTGATGTCCTTTTGTTAAGGCCAATTTTACAAGAAAGGACATGCTACAATATCAGAAACTTAGAAAAACACCATGAAGTCTCTTCCCAAAGTAACCAGAACAGATTGAGATATGTTGACCTACAACATTTAATCTCAAAACGGAGCTTTCTCAGATGGTTGCAAACTTTTCTTTGTCTGTTTGTGCAGCATCTACCAGCATCTTTTCCATGTCTGTGGCTGAGATCCCACAGTAATGCAGCAGAAAACCTTCAACAGCTCTCTGATGAGTTGTTATACAAGAAGCTAATACAGGAACTAATAAGCCATGAATGAATGAAGGATAATGTCATAGATGAAAAATGGGCAGGACACAGGAAAAAAGGAATAATGTTTAATTGATAGCTTCCATCTTGGAAAAAAAATTATTAACAGTTCCTTTGAGATTTCCTCTTGTCTTATAATATTTCATAAATATATGACAGAAGAGAAAAGCATGTGTGTGGGGAGGATTGCAAGATAGTGAAAGCTGCAGATAACTTTTATTTATCAGCTGAGGGTTTTGAGAAAAACTTTAGAGAGACCTAAACTAAGGTAGCATATTAAAAACAGAAATTTCAACAACACATACTGGAGGATACAGCGTGTGCCAACACACATTACATGGTCAAGCATTAAGTGGGTCAACTTTCAGACCAAGGAAAGTGGTTGTTCCCCTCTATTCAGCCCTCATGAGGCCACATCTGGGATGATGTGTCCAGCTTTGAGGCTCACAATACAAGAAAGATATTGGCAGTGAGTACAGTAGAAAGCGACTATGACAGCAGGAGGTGGAGCACTTGGCACGTAAGGAGAGGCTGAAGGAGCTGGGTTAGAGCAAGGGTGAAGCCACACCCTTCTTGCAGCCAACAGTGAAAAGACAAAAGCCAGCAACCACAAGTTGTACCAAGGGAAATCACAGCTGGACACACAGAAAATTTTCTCTCTGATGAGAGGGATGCAGCACTGGCATAAGGGCCTAGAAGGGCTGTGGAATCGCCATTCTTGGAGAGTTTCAGAATTCAATGGGACAATGCCCGGTGGGACGTAAACTAATTTTGAGGCTGTCTCTGCTTTATTGCAGCATTGATCGAGATTCTCAAGACATACTTTCTCTCCACACCAGGCCAGAGAGGTAAATGTAGCCCCCCACCACACAGAATTAAGATGAAAAGATTAAAAAATGCTTTAGATAGATAAATCTGAAGCGTTCAACTGTTTTGGCTCTTGCGTATCAGACCATATCCAGTTTTGGGCTCCCCAGAGACATGGACTTGCTGGAGTGTGTCCAGAAAAAGGCCAGAAAGATGATGAAGGGAATGGAGCATCTAGCTTGTGAGGAGATCTGGGACTTTTCAGTCTAGAGAAGAGTAGGCACAAGGGGATCTTATATCCATGTGTATAAATATCTGAATCAGGTAAAGAAAACAGAGCCAGACTCTTCTTAGTGGCACCCAGAAATAGGATAAGAAGCAAAGGGCACAGGCAGAAACATAGGAAATTCTACCTGAAAAAAAAAAAACCCACCTTTTTACTATATGGGCAGTTGAACACTGGCATAGGAAGCTCAGAGAGGTCATAAAGCGTTCATCCTTGGAGATATTCAAAATCTGACTGGACACAGCCCTGTTATGAGTAGAGGGGCTGGACTACGTGATCTCAGAGGTGCTTCCAGCCTCCACCAGATTCTGTGATTTTGAGACTGTATAAATTAGATAATGAGACTGTGAAGATTACATGACTATAAGATATTTTGAAACAGGAATATACAAAACCTTATTCTTCCAATGTTTGCAATGAAACCTAATGGGAAATTTCTTAATCCTTTCTGACTTGCTTCACCCTTTTCCTCAGCTACTTTTGCAGCCAGTTTAGAACTCAAGGATGCCCAAATTATGTGTCAGTTCCTGTATTCCTACAAAAGTCCCTTCCTTTTCCCCTCTCCAGACAGTTGTGTGAGATTCAGCTTGAGCAGGCAGACATCTGTGATTCAGAAAAACTTCCCACCAGCAGGATTCCCAAAGATGTGGATAACATAATAACAGAAAACCTTTCATGGCCCATTCACAGTCATGCAGCTTTCTGCCTTCCCCTTCCCTGTCACAGCAACCACTCACTCACATGGAAAAACAGGATTCAAAGAATAAAAGTTCAAATAAATACACAGCTGCAGATTCAAGGTCAGAACAGTGTTCTCTGCCACCACTCCATCCTCTCCTACAACATTCTTCATTCACCAGGAAAAAAAACATGGCAAGATTAAACACGTCTGAGTTAGCAGATTATGATAGGAAATGCTGTCTTATCTTCTGCTTTTCAGCAACACACATTACAAATTGTCTGGCAGCTATTCACTCATTCACTCTCTCTGTAAATAGCTATTCAGTAAAACTTGATGGAGCTGTACAAGTCACCAAAGTCTTACTGAGGTTTTCCGCACACAACGGCCCGGTTGGAAAATTGGAGAGTCTCAAGGGCAAATTGCACACGGGCAGGGAGAGGCTGGTGGGCCCTCCTAAAGACCTGCTGTGTTTTGGCCAAGTAAAATTCACCTGCTTGCTTGGTGCATGTGTTTTCATTATTGCTATGCCGCCTTAGGTGAATCTGCACTGCTGACACAGAAACCAGCCCTGCATCTCCTGCACCGCTGTGCGGCAGAACAGGTCAGGACCGCGCTGAGGGAGGGATGTGAAGCTCCTCTCGTAAAACCCTGGCTCTGATCCAGTCCTGCAAAAGCTCCTTGACCATCGCTGGGAATGCTGACAACCCTGAGACTGATAGAAAAAACTCTGCATTTTTCTGGCTTTCATACAGAGGAGTAATTTGTCCCAAAGCCCAGAACCTGGAGCAATCTCTGGTGTATTTGGTTCGATTAGAGAATGTGTTAATTACGGTAATAATGCAACTAATATGGCTTAGAGAAGCAAGTCTCAAATGGTGCTTATGATTTCCTGCTTTTCCTTTGCATGCTGCCCAAACAGAGGGTTGATTAGGCATCAGCATAAATTTAGGTATTTAATTTTTGTTAAGTGACCATTTATATTTCACAGGTCTGCAATTTTTTCTCTTTTGTGCAGATAAGCTTTTTGTACCTGGAAAAGGGGATAAGATAATCTGACACCTGCAATTTTCTGTGTTTACTGAAGCTTTTCAGGCTGCACCATAATTACATATATTTTCTAATTATGAAATCAAAATTTGGGAGAAGACCTCTTATGATAGGGTGGAAAAAACAAATGGATGCCTAAAGTTGTCTGTCACTTTTTTAAATAATAGAATTGTTCCCTCTTTCTTAAACCACTGTTCTGTGCTACTGGCCCAAAAGTGACATCTACTGTCTTTTCTGCCTGTGAATCTCACCTTCAAGAAACAAATTTTTGTCAAGTTTTTTCTCACTTTTCCACTCTCATCTGCTTTTCTATGTAGCCAGAGGAAGAGGCAGAAGACAGTTATTATACTTATGGCAGGGAGAAAGAAATCGTGTGTGTATTCACTGCCAGCAAACACAAAGCCCCATTGTAGATGGAACAGGACCACAAAAAGTTCTCATCCTAGAAAATGAGGCATTGTCATCATGATCCCTTGCATTTCCCTGTGAGGCTGGGACTTGGAAAACATGCAATTGACACTCTGTTTCCTGGTGGTTGAAAGGGTAGGAACTGACAAAA
This sequence comes from Corvus cornix cornix, assembly GCF_000738735.6. Lineage (NCBI taxonomy): Eukaryota > Metazoa > Chordata > Aves > Passeriformes > Corvidae > Corvus > Corvus cornix. The sequence continues at coordinate 56,564,475 of NC_046332.1, read as the reverse complement.
CACCAGCAGGAATTTAGAATTAATGTCCATGCAGTGCAAGGGTGCAAAAAGACGGTAAGAATGAGAAAAAGAGTAATCCAGACTCTCAGGAAAGGGTAACTCCCCAGTAGAACAATCTATTTCTTAAGCACCGACATCCACTGGCTTCCTCCTTTTTATCCTACAAATCTTGCCAACTACCCTGACCCACTGAGACCTTTGATGGAAATACAGTAATTTAATTCCGACGTAATCCATTCTTTAATGATAGAGCATGCAGGAAAAGCTTACATGGGCTTGCCTGTACATGTAATTAGTAGATCAGAAGAATAAAACAATTAATTTCTCTCTGACCAGTTCAAGGAGATAAATGTTTCTTTACTCCAAATTAAAATGTTTCTTATTTATTTATTTTATTGTTTCTTCTAGCCCAAATCCTGGTATATGATTAGAGCTGGGCAAGAAGCAGTATTCATATCCCACAAAAGGATGCTAATTAGAAGAGAACCAAAGGAATCTGCATTGGGGTGAAATTACTGATTTCAATTGTTCAAGATTTTTGCAAAGAACCTTTTGTTAAATTGTGCAACCTGCCAGCTGCCATTGCACATCTCAGGTGAGTAGTGTGCAGCCGAGCACAAATTAGCCGTAGTTCCCAGGACAGACACTCATCGGTTGTGACCAGAAATTCCACCCTGGATTAAACAGATCTTTCCACAATGGAAAGCAGCTGGTATGTTTTCCCACCTCTTTTTCCTTTCCTCTGAGGAAAACATCTGTTTCTAACGAATTGAGAGGTGAATGAAGCTCCCATCCGGCCAAGAGGACTGGGCAGCTGTGATTATGTCAGGCAGTATGAGACCACTCCCCCCACTGGACAGTGCTGAATGGGAATGCAGAAGCAGACAAAGTCCTTCTGGAACATCATAGATACATGTCAAAACTGATGGCAGTGAGGATTTTCTCTGACAAGAAACTTACTCCTCACAATGACCAGCTCTAAAAGTCATCTCTAAATGCTAAGAGATAAAACAGTGCTGTTGGGAGTTACTGTCTCTTCACCTTGCATGAATACTAAATTTGTTCTTCTTCCAGGAAAAAGAACAGAGGAGAAAAAAATATCATGCCATATCAGCAATTGAAGCATTATGTTGGGAATCTGTGCTACACATTCCAGGAATTTTGGAACTGGTGTGAATGGCAGGCAAGGAACAAGAGAGATAATGATTTTAAAGGCAGAACATTGTTAAAAAAAAAAAAAATTAATACACAGCATATATGAATGCAAAAAGGCTTAGCCAATGCTTCACATGGAAAGCCCCACTGAAGGTGAAATGCAAAGAAGTATCTTTTAGTCATTTTGGGCAACCGTTGACAGGTAAGATTTCCTGCAAAAGGGATGACAACATTGACCTTTAGAAAATTATCACCAGATAGCAGAACAAAGCTTTGCTCTGTTTATCCTTGGGGGACTAGGAGCTGTACACAGACAGGATGCCAAAGCAAGACAAAAAAAGCTTGGTATTTTTCAGTGTGCTGGGGAGCAACATGCACCCTGAGACAATCAAACTTGAAATAAAGCTTTAGGAACACAGAAATAACATGCTCATGAAATGTCCTTTTTATAAGCACCAGCACTCTGGGCAGAACCCTGCCTATAGAAAGGGCTCCATTAATTCCTGTTAATGGAGTTGCCTCTCTCCAAAGCTGATTTTCAGGCAGACTGAAAAATTAAAAAGGAGATTTGTCCCCTGACACCAGGAACCCTTGCTGACTGCACACAAAGAAACAAGTGTCCTAAAATTACACCCTGTGGCAACCTCTTTTAACAAGAGGCAGGCAGGCATACGGATTTCAGGAGAAATTGTTTTAATTACACATACAGACTCTATGGATGAATTAACAATTTCTTGTTACACTGTCTGTAGCTCTAGAAATCCTCATGGCATTTAAGATGCAGACTCTGAAGGAACATCAGCCAAGCATCCCCTACCAGCAGGGAACGGTGAAGTTCCAACTCAGACAGGGAGGGTAAAAGGACTTTGCCTTCTGACACCCAGCTACCAGATTACTGAAAGGAAAGAAGTCCTTAAAAGCATTCCCGTTTAACTATCTTGCCCCTTTTCTTTGTAAAGTACAGAGCGCACTTCTAAAGAGTAAGAACTCCCTTTCCTTTTTTATTCTATTTGATGAGAAGCTTGTCTAAACCTGCCCTTTACAGAAGCATGGCAGAAACTAGTTGCTGTGTGCACTGCTACCAGTGACCCCTTGTGGAAGCAGATTATCTTCTCCTGTTTCATAAATCTACCTGTCAACCCTACCTGGAGAGCGGACAACTCATCAGTATGGATTACTGAAACCACTTGCTGCAGAAATAGCTACAGCAAGATAGATTAAAAAATAAAGCAAAGATTCCCCTTGGGATGTGACAATTCCTTAACCTCAGCCTCTGAAAAAAATACAACCTTGAAATGCAGAACAGTGATCTGTAGAACCAGATGCTTAGAAGAGATACATAGAAAAATGGCAAAGGAGCTTCAGCAATGATGTTTGAACCAATCTGGTTTAAAGCACAGGTTTACTTTATGGCTCATATTTATCACAGCCAACAAAGCTGAAACGGTACATTCCAAGGTTGCATCTATATTTCAAATTACAAATCCCTATGGTTAGGGGATTTAAAATTCTACCATAAAATCTTGGTCAATGTGATCACAGGCCAAGGGCACTTTTGTTCCTTTAATATAATAATGAAATATTTTGCTTATGACATTGGTGACTTATAAGTGTATTTAAAATAAGAACCTCAGAAAGAAGAAAAAAAAAATAACAAACCACTCAGGAGTGATTTCCAATGTCATCTACACATTCAAAATAGCTTACCCAAATGTTTGTTAGAAAAAAGCAACTTTGATCCATGATATGGTGCAGTGACTGGCAACAAAGATTATTTATATCAGGTTAGAAGCTTTTTTAATTTAGCACTTCTTTTTCTTTGGTTCCTGCACCGTGAGTTTTCCACATTAAAATTCACAGCACATAGCTCTGATTCTCTAACAGAGAAATTAATCTGATCCTGTTCAGGTAGAAGGACAATGACCAATTAAAAAGCCAACTCTTCTGGAAGAACAAGAGATCTATGAAGACAAAGGTTGGTCCAAGTATGTGGTCTGGGCATGTCTAATTGGCCCTGCCCATCGAGCAGAGAAGCTCAGCTCCTACTCTTCTTTTTGAATCACAGGGATGAATCTGGTCTCCCTCCATGCTGAACTTGACATTTCCCCAGCAGTACATGTCCAAAGGTACATAAAAATGAAATTTTAGAGAATTAATTAGCCAAGAACGGCTAAATATATAGCTCCAAGGCTGTCCATGCTATGTCAGCACAAATCCACTGCCTTCTATAGGCTCGTTAGCTCACCTGAGTCAGCGTTACAGTCTGTATCATTACAGACAATCTCAAATTTCCTGACCTTTTCAGTTGTGTGATAATGTTGATATAAACTTAAACGAACTGTCATTTCTCCTTCTGAAACCCTTTTTCTCCTTGGATTGCAGGACCCTGAATCACAGGGAAGAGAAGGCTTATTTCTCAGTTGCCTAAGAGAAAATGACACCTGAGGCCAGCCTGATGTATGCAGGGACATCTTCTGTTATATCCAAAGGGAAGTATATTGCTCAGAAGGCTGATATATTTCAAGTTACGCTAAATAAAACTAAAACATTGCTTAATAAAACTAAAGCATAGCTTTTTCTGTACTCTTCCTCTTAAATTTTCAATAAAGGTTTTGAAAAGAGTTTCTCTTTTAAATAAATATTGGTATCATTTAGACTGTTTTCAACATCCTCCAGTGTCATTGTCCATGACTTGTAAGGAGATCCCAAACTCCAGTAAATTCATGCCTGGGTTAAGTCTGTTTTGTGGACAGTAGTTGTTTTGGCCTCTTTTTAGAGAACTGGAGTAGACCGGGGTAAAACCTCTTGCAAGGGACCACATCAAAACAATTAACTGAAAAATGCAAGCAAATGCTGCTGGGCTCCACTAACTCCTGTTTATATGTTACCAGCATCTCTGCAAAAACCCTAAGCACACATACTCCTGAATGACAGTATTTAATGACTGGTGATCATGCAGAGAGCTGGGACATAAATAAACCTCATTAGGGAAAGTTACAGTGAAAATCAGATGTGCATTGGCTGCTGTGTTACCGGCCCAAAGTACGTTCCTTTCTCCAGTAAAAAAAAGGCCAAAGCATTTTTCTGTTTCACTGAGGAACCAACTACCCAAACTACTTTCATTTACTGGAGGGTTATGCTGTGCACAGATCATACTGTGACTGTAGACATTTGTCCTGTAGACATTTGTTTGCTGAATTGCATTCAGTAATGATACCTTTTTGCCACCATAACAACATAAGTGCCACCTTCCAGGTTGTTTCCTTTTAAAAAATAAAGGTAATTGAAAAAGCTCACTTAGCATAATTTCATCACCTTTGTTTAATCTCATTTTTAAGTGTCTGACCTTAAATTCGGATCAACCCCAAAACACAAGGCCTCTGCTTGTAATGCATTTCACACAAAAGAAGGAACATATAAGCCAACAATGGCAAAACAGAGCTCAACAGGATGCCCTTGCTTTGAAAATTTCATCCCTAATGCACACTGATGCACTTTTATCTACAGTCATCTTTTTTAAGGGATCCAATCTTAAAAAGCCTTCCTCTTACATATAGTCTGACAAGCTCATTGAAAAAAGCCTCTAAATATAAAGATACCTTATGAGCAGAAGTTTGGAAGATGGGGTGTTTATATTTACGAGCTAGAACTATAAGCACAACAGTACTCATCTGATTTATCTTAACTCCTATGCCTACACTACCCAAACAGGAAAAACAGGTATGTGAGGGGATGGACACCCACACACCAGCACACCTCAGACTCAGAATTTCTCCCTCAGGGGCCGCTGCTGGACAGCTTTATTGGCACCTAGCAGTACTTTGTACCAATGTGAGCAGGGTGTCTTGTGCATCAAGGAACACAACTACGTGAGCACAGCTATGAGAAAGCAGCTCCACGTGGGGATGCTGAGCACCCTATCTGAGATCCACACTATCAGGGATTAAGGTCAGTAAGCAGTGCATTAAAGTCAGTGCTGCCAGCCCCATGGGCCAAATGTCCTGTCTAAAAGCCTTCATGGCTGCCTGAGTCCATTTAAAATAAAAGAAGCAAGCAAAGAAAAACAACCATTTTTTTGTTTACAAGGGAAACAAAGTAATCTCTCCATATCAATTCTGAATGGCAGAGAACAAACTCATTTTACCCGAATGTGAGCAGCACCTCCAGACTTCCCTACGGTTCTCTCCCCATTACTTACAGCATATAAAAAGGGCAATTTAACTAAAGGAGTTTATATTTGGGGCTTTTTTCAGCACTGTTTCCAGAAACTAGCAGATGTCGGTTAATGATCTTTAGACATTAGATCATAAACCACACTCATTTCAAACACTGCAATCCGAGTGATTATTTGTATATCATTAAGCAACATTCTCAGAACAAGCTCAGCATATTTCCTTTCTTTAATTTAAATATTCCTTATTGTCTCATTTAAATACAAAAACATTGGATAACCTTTTCTTTTATATTTTTAAATTTACAGACTATGGGAAAGGCTCTTACCTTCCTTTCATTCCCTCTTCTCAGCAAAGCAATATATAAACACAGTGTCATTACAAAGTGCAACATTTCTTCAGCTTCACAACACACCAACACAAAGCAGATGACATTTGTCCACACTGCAGCTCTGGATGAGCATTAGAACTGAATCTTATGAGTTTCCTTCTTCACGGAGTTAAACAGCACACTGGTCCTCACAAGGGGAATTCTATATTTTAAACTCCAGAAATAGAATAAGAGAGTTTATTTGAAAGTGAAGATAGATGGGCTTGAGTCAGACTAGCATGAGTGCACCTGGATGTGCATACATTTAGTAAGTAAAGAAACTGTCTGTATTTTCAAACATACAGAATCTGCATAGCTATATAAATAGATATATATATGGAGAGAGCAAGTCTTGCATGCACCTATGCATGCACATCTACCTGTATATGCCCAGCTATGCATAGATATTTATAACTGCACACACATATAATATGTGTTAAACAGCATAATACATATTCAGACATACACATGTACAAAGCAATATTCTCTTCCAAACCCTGAATTCAGATTCAGTTTTATCTAAATATCTACTGGAACTACTAGCTAGGCCTCTGATTCACTAGAACCACACTTTAAAAAATTAATTACATAATATATACTGAAAAATGCCTAGATACATGACAGATAAATTAGTTTCATTTGAACACATGTGGTGTACTAAAGAAATTAATTTAATAAATATTGTGGCTCTCATCCTGCAAAAGCAAATGTAAGTCCCAGTGAGTTCAGTTGTAATAACTAAAATTATTCATGGGCAAAAGAGTTTGCAGATCAAGGCTATATATGTGATTTGGTTGTTACATTATGTTAATTTTTGGATCTACTATTTCACCATAAAATCTGACAAGGCAGAGTCATTTATGAGACATAAATATAGAGAATTGAATTATAGGGAGTCCTGTACATACATAACAAGATCAATTATTAATTAACATTCAGAGATGAAGATCTGTTGCTGTAGAGAAGTTACTTAAGGGTGTCTATTGACAATGCTGGTCATGGGCTGGGATCCTTTCCATTCCCTCCATATGGGCCACGGTGATTTAAGCACAGCACCTGGATAAAACCTATCTCCTCACACTTACTGCAAGAGGATCCCTCTTCCCATTGTCCCCCCCACCACTGTTACAGCCAGTTACTGTGGCTGGAACAAGGCCAAGCCACACATCACATTATCCTGCTTAAAGGAAGATATAATCTCACCCCTTGGCTGCTGCTGTAATTCAGGTGCAGAACTACCTTTCTGCTGATCAGATCCTGTGCTGGTGCAGTCAGCAGAGCTCTGCTGGCCGTAATGGAGCTGTACTGATCTACACCTGTAAAAGACCCACCTCCTACATGCAAATTAGATCCAGACAAGCAGCAATGTGGCTGGACCTGTAGGATAGACCTCAGCTAATTTAGATAATCTAAAAAATTGGGATTGAGTTTGAGCATGCTGTCCAGACTTTCTCAGCAACATATTCTTTCCTTTGGGGACTCACAGGGGGTAACTCATCCCACGTACCACATCAGCATGGGTTCATCTCGATGAACTGCGGACACCTCCCTGCGAGCTAGTCACTCACAGCTCCCTTCACTGTTAACAGAGAGCAACACTCTTAGGGTGTGATGAATCTGATTTATTTTGCCTGTCTATTTAAAGCTGAGATGATTCTTGTCCTAGAAATGCCTGTTTGTTTCCATTGACTATGCAGGGTGACTAGCTCTCATGTGGGTGACAAAAGTTCTCTCACCTATGTGACAGCTTCATCAGCAACAGTGCTCACACTTAGCAAAATAAAACCCAAGTACCAAATGTTAACTAAAAACAAATCTTGAGCAGACTAATACATACATATTTCAAGATATAGATCTTAATGCAAGACAACATTAATACTGTTCTACTCTGTGCTTTCTGGCCAGAGTTTCAGGAGTATGTAACTGCACAGGAGCAAGTGACATTTATGAACAGCAGCAAAACTTGTTTTATGTTCTGTTTTCAGCAGTCTTTACTAGACAAAATTTTTTAAAGGACTACAAAAAAACCAATTTCTCATCATCTTCCCCCAACAGGCAGTCTTTCTGATCCTGAAATAGCCAGAAATTAGCTCTGAGAAGCATAAAAATTAACATGGCTGTATTAATGTGTTTTCACTAACTGTTATAAGTTTGCAGCATAAGTCTATAGATGCCCCAATAGGTCAAAATGGGATAAAAATGGATGCCCCAATGTAGCCGTGCAGGGGCTCCAGCAGCTCTGTCTCCTTAAGAGAACTCAGATACCCAGCCGTGGTGGTCAGCAACCCAAGTTTAGCATGTAAGCAGTCACGGTGAGAACCCACGAGTCCCTTGTTCTGCCTTTTGCATGTTTTCCCCTGATTGGTTAATATTTTGTCCTCCCTGTTTCACGTATGAAGTTATGTATATTCATTTCTCTTCCTTAATATGTATTAGTTCTAGAAAGTTCTTTGTTCCTCGACGCTCCATTGGATCCTTCCCTGAGTCCCTCCTATGTGTTGTTCCCATTGGTTCCCTTCCTGTCAATCCCACCTGCTTGTCTCTATCTCATTGGCTGGGATCCCTTTCCCCACCTATTCTGTACCCAGTATAAGATCCCTGGACCCTCCCACCAATTGGCCTCTTCATCCCTGTCTTTTCACTGTAATAAACCTGCGTGGAACACATACGGAGAGTCCTCTCTCTTTACTTCTTTGCCTTCGCCTGTGTGCCTGCTTAAGAGTGACAGGAGGATACAGCCCCTTTTGGGTGAGGAGCTCTACCCCTTTTTCATTGTGTGTTGGGCACTGAGTGCCGCCTTCCAGAGGGGTTTCAGCGTTGACCTCCAGGCTTCTTTGTGTCGGCAGGTGAAGGGTAAAACCCCCTTCTGCCAGCTCCCAGTGGCTGGAAACCCTTCCACCCCAACAGGATTAAATATAGGAAACTGTTTTTTGTAATGCTGTATCCACAACATCAAGCAGCCTATTGGAGACACTAATCCACAGCTGATCAGGTCACCTTCACCTCTATTTGGCTTTATTTTGCTGAACCCTTAAAAACCTTGTCCCGTATTTTGCATGGAGCTGTTCCCTATTCTCTTTCAGCGTTTGTAGTTAACGCAGAAATAATGCATTTTCCTAGGTGGTTAGCAAAAACTATGAAAGGAATCAGCTCCAGATGGGTTACAAAATTGATGCCTTCACCACCACCTTGCAGGCATTAACATTAGAAAGCTTTCTCAAGAAAGAGGAGGTTAGAATAGATGACAGAGAATACAGTGGAAAATACCAATGTAATGTAAGCATAAACACCATTAATAAATCACAGGGCCAGCACATAACTCCATAATAGCAATTCCCAGAAAGATTGTCCTAATAGATAATAAATACATAACTCCTCTGAATTTGCTAATCCGTTTTTGAACAGTATGGACCCACTCCCTAATTTCAAAGCGCTGTCTGCTAACTCTTTGTGCTGTGTATAGTACATATTTGGACATGCTGAATTCTCTAATTAGTCTATAAATACTTGACTTTTACCCACTGCTTTGGTAAGTGTGATAATTGCTGGGGAAAGGCCAAAGCATTTATGGTCAATCAGATGATGAGGAAAGGAATATGGCCCTTTCAGCGAGTAAAATGTAAGGCATTCTGTGGCAAAGCAGAAGCTATTAGCAGGATCAATATTTCTCCTAGTACCTTAATAAATCATTATATCAAAGAACAGTTGCAGGATGAAGAAAACCTCATTCTACCAACAAGGATGCTTCCAAATCAACAAATAAAACATCATTTAAATTACAAAGACCTAATTGGTGTACAAAGGCAAACGGCAAGCAGAGAATACAGCCTCTGATGCTAGGCATGTAAACATTTTAAATCATTAGTGAAGGAAGAAAAGCAGAAAGACAAAGAAACAGCTATGCTAAGAGCTCTCCACGCATAATTTGCAAATTGGTAAATATGCATGAATCCACCACACCGTAGCTGACTGATGGTGCCATGTTTGGTGTAGATATCATAGGTGGCAGAAACAGAAGAGCACCTGGAAAACAGGATGGCCTTTGGTATCTTCATTATTGCACTGAAAAGAAATCTCTTGCTGTTATTTGCATTGAGGCTTTTTCCTCTTCCCCTCCTCAGCTAGCAAAGAATCAGCTAAGATTTGTAAACATTAGAATGAGAGAAAGGAGGAAATATTCTAATGCCTACTTTCAAGTAAGGGAAGTTCTCTCGGGAGACATTGCGCATCACTGCTTACCTGATACAGCCATCATCACAGGTACCCACACAGTTCTCTTATCCACGTGACACAAATTAGAGTTTTGCCCAAGAAATGACTGGGGGACCATGATCATGTCCTGCACCATAGGTAACCCTCGTAGTACACATATATGGCTGTGAAACGAAGATAAGGCTCCCAGTGTTGCAAACCTACATATTGCTATGGAGCACACTCCTGCACCGCTTGTGAGCAGCCACCAGCACCTTTTTTGGAAATACCAACTCACAGCACTTTTGTTTTATAGTGTAACCTTTCAATCTAAGAGAGAAATTATGTAACCTAGTGGGGAAAGAGCCACTAGAGTAAGTACCCCTTGGGTTCCACCTGGAGAAAAATGCAATACATTGTTGTAAGCAGCATTTGGGTTTATTCTTTTGTTTCAGTAATCGGTCTGTAGCTCTTTATGGAAGGAATATTACAGTAAAGCAAGCCCTTCTCAGTTGTTCAATCACTACTTTTGATTCCTGTCACAACTTTGGAAGCTTTTTCCTAATTTATTCAGAGGCATAATTGTTGCCTTTGTGAAGAAGAATCATCTGCTGAAGGAACTTCATTGTGGAAGTCAAAGTGGGTACTCTTTGGTTCTCCAGTTCCTATTTCATAAGCTTCTAATTCCATAGATGTGGTACTTTTGAAGACCAATTGTCATATGTCTGGAAAGCTGACAAGAAAGTAAACAATGCCAAAGAGGAGGAGAGAAAGAGCATCCTGTTGCTACGGGTATCTCCTTACCCCACTTCAAAGCAGCAGAGACCTTAGCCACCTATCAAAATTCTCTGGAAAAGCAGAGTTTTGGCCGTATGGCATTACACCTTACAGGGTTCTGGCCATCTGCATTTCCACCATATGACCAGCTCTTTGAGTTAAATATATACATAAAAATGGACAATGGCCAAACTTTTCATGCTCCGAACTTTCTGTAGAGATATATTTATTTTCTCAAACTGTAATTTTTCTGGAAAGTAAAGCTGGATATCAATCCTGCTTTGCAGAGCGTAATAAGCCAATTTTAGTAGTAAGGAAACTGCTGTAGTTTATATACTTAACTGCCTTATAGGCATGCCAAGAGTTCTTCCTTTCTTCCTGGGGAGATCACATATTCCTCAACTCATGCCTACTAACACCTATCAACATAATTACTCTGGTAGCATCCCAGGACTATTTCAAAAAGCAATTGGAAATACCCTTTTTGCCTGCATCCCAGTGTATTACTTTTTGCTTGGCATGTATCAGCTTTGTGGAATGTAAACCCATCGAGGCAGGGACTACTCCTATTTGTTTGTGTCCTTAGTGGCCTAAAGACATTATCAGCTTTATTCATCGAATTATCAGCAGCTGAGGGGATCACTGTGAGCACGACCCAAATTTTAGCGATCACGTCCAACGGGATCACAGAGGGAAGGCTAATGAAGTCTGTGTGCCCTTTCAATTCTATTATCATAAACGTCTTTCTTTTTCCAGTACAGTAAAAAGACGGGCTAGCTCTTCAAATAAATAACCAGGAGTGATTGGGATGGTAGTAAGTGGATTCAGCAAAGATTCGGGATTTTCAGATTCTAGTCAGCCTGAACAATTAATTAACAGCTTCCTTCTTTGTCATTAATTTTGTTGCCATAGTAGCCTCTGTAAGTGGTTTCTAACAAACAAGGAAGATTTATCTGTCACACTCTAAATCGATCAGAAAATGAATGATTTCACATTCATTTTTGTTTGATAATGATGGGTAAAGCACAATGAATCATTACAACCAGGTTTTCTGAGAAGTATAACGTGTCTGTTATCTTAAAATGCAATCCTAAAGAACAGGCCAAGAGATTAAAAGTGAAGTGCCAGTTCTATGTAAACAAAATACTGTCTCCATTAAGAAATGACAACAACTTACAAATAATGAATAGAAAAAAGTTTTTAGATATTTTTTTAACACAAATTAAGCATATTTTGCTTGGATAGACTTCCACACACTATTCTTTGCTCCAAAGTCACAGCTGGTGAGGAACCATGGAGAAAAACATTGTAAGAGAATTTCCTAAAGAACAGTGTTAAAATTAATTAGTTTAAACAAAGGAATTTTTCTTCTACTTTAGGTTGCTTGGATTGTAAAGAGAACAGCAATCCACAAGGGAGAAAGCAGGTGGAGGTACTTGTCTGCAAACTAAATTCAGACTAAGTTCTGGCCATCATCATGTGCTAGGGGTTGGACATGTTTAGAGAACTACAGACTGCAACCTGCAAATTGGATCAATATGTTTCTTGCCTGATAAATTCCAGAAGGGAGATAACGGGTGCATTATTGGAAAAGATTGTTGTTGCCTTTCTTCTAGAGGACAAGGTGACAGATTCTCTTAAAGCAGTAACAACTCTTTGCTTCTTCACCAAACAATGCTTTGAAAAGGGCAGTCATTTCAAACCTTGTCCAATCTATAACCTATCTCAGCTGGAGTGGGGAGAAGAGTTGGCAACATAGTCAAAGTACTCAGATTTCCTTGATTAAGAAGCTAGTAATAATCCCAGCGGCAAAATGCTCTAGTCACATCAATCGACTCTTTCCACCAAGAAAAATGAAAAAACATGAAGGCAATGGGACTTATGTTCCTCATTATATTTGTCATTTTCTATAGACAAGCCCAAGTGGCCTTGAATATTTTGTCATACTATTGATAGCCAAAGAAATTGACTCAGCTACAGACCACAACACAGTTAAATCTTATAGAAATCAAATTTTTTTTGTTCTTTATCTCACCTCTTGAAAGACCTAAAGTGAAACTTTTTGGTCATCTCCCATACTGAACAAGGAATATGAACAACAAAGTACTGTGGACATCATGCAGTCATAAAAGCTGCAATGCCACAAATTCAGAATGACATCAAGAACATGCAAAATTTTAAATTTTCTAGTAAAAATGTTTCCATCAGTTTACAAATTCACTTTCTTTATTACTCAGTTTCTCTCCTGGGACAAGCTACCAAACTGTGGAGACAAAACAGGTAGAAATAAGGAGACCAAGGAGCAGGGATTGGTCTGTTATACCAGCACTCCACTGAGGGATGTAAAGTTCTCAATGCTGGTGAGTAGCACACGGCCTTGTTTCTGACCCATTCCCCCCTCCACAAAAAAGCTTTTAACAAAATGATTCTTCTAACATGAGTCATTTCTTAGATCCCACTTAACAAAGAATCTGCTGAGCCTTTAAGCTCTGCTGAAGGGAGGACAACCTCTGGTGATGAGTGTGGAAATGAGAGCTTGAAGGCAGTATGCTCCCAGATCAGATCTGTGTAATACTGTATCAAAATAATATAAAAATGCAGCCTCAGCACAAAGAGCAAGTCTGATTTTCATCCACTGTGGTTATTTTCAGCTGAACCTCTGCCTGTCCATCTATTACACCTTTCCTGGCAGAACAGGGGCAGTAGAAAATCTGAACCCACTTTTGAGCCAGCATAAAAGTTGGAGAGAAGTTACAAGAGGTAATTTCATTACTGGAAGTTTAATGAAAACCAGCAGCCGGATGGTGAAGCTGCACACAAATTGCTGCCTAGGGAGAGGGAGGCAGGCAGAGCAGCCAACATGAGCTGTGCCTGGGAACAGCCGATGGGCAGGTGTGGGCAGCCCTGCCGGCTGGGACCAGTGTGCCTGCGCAGCACAGGCTGCCCCTCGCCTGCGGGGACCTCAGGGGTAGCCGGGAAACTGAGGTGGGACTTTTAAGGGACAGGAGACATTAATCCATTGAAGGAGGCTTCTTCTCTGCTCACAGAATACTTTGTTTCCAGGGATCTGTGGTGCTTTACATGTTGTGCAAAATCTATCATAGCAGGTGCCTGCATGGTGTGGGTGATGACACCAGCCTGCTGAGTGAACTGAGGATTGTTCTGCTCTGGGTCAGAGACAACTGGAAGCCACGTAAACTCACCAGCAGTGCTGAGGCCAAGTCGACTGCACTGAGTCAGTGCTAATAAACACTGCCAATCATGGCAATTTATTAGCTTGTACCCAGCATCTTTGTACACTGCTACACTGCTTCTGGTTGGCTTGGAGAATGGACAGAGAGAGCACCTCCACTGTGTAGATGTAAACCCTTAGCTGTAGGCCTATGGACTCTCATTGAGCATCTGAATCCTGGAAATCTAAAGAATAAACCAAGGATTTCAATTTTGGGGGAAATTCTGCAGAAAGGAGTACAAATGGAGAACTAAGGAAGTGAGGAAAAGCCTCTGGACCGCCCACAAGCTCTTAAGTTACAGCTCTCTACTTTGATTTAGGCTCCACAGTCTTAAGCACATCATGCATTCAGTGGTGAGACTGTCAGCAGTCAAGTGAATCTTCAGAACATGCAGTGAAACATCCCCAAAGAAATAAAATGTCATGAAGGACATCCATGTAGACTTGTGGAGATTTTTTACAACTTTAAGACCTTAAAATACTATATTGCATTTGGCTATCAAACACTGATTTGTTTTCTGAAAGCCCCTCCTGTGGCAGTGCAAGCTGCCTGCTGACTGTATGGCTCTTGACAGAGACAGACTTCCTAGACAGAAATCCCAACTCTCTTCAACCTACAGACAGAGCTACAGAGGTGGAAAGATCAAAGATGCATTAATGGTGGAAGGATTGCAGGAGCGACCATTACAAAATCTGGAGGCAAAGGCCTCTAGCATTAAAGGGGGATGTTCCTGGAAGGCTTATAGAAAGATCAGAGGCTCAAAATGCTTCATGCACCAGAACAAGAGAACAACCAGATCTCTGTATATCTACACTTCATTGGGAACAAATAGTGCATTTGATTGATCTCACTCATGTCTGACAGACACAACAACCTGACAGGAGGTGGCCTGCAGAACTTTGGCCAGGATTTCAGAAACATTGCTGAATAGCTCACACACCCCTCCAAAAGAAAACCAGCAAAAAGAAAGGAATATTGGGCAATGGTATAAGAACTCTATTCATAGAATAAACTATGTCTTTAAATTGTTACTCTGTAATCATTTAAATTGTTACTCTGTAATCATCTCCTCTCCCTTCTCCCCTTGTTTTCTTGTCACCTCAAAAGAGTAAAAAAGCTGGGTGAAAAGAGGAACACTCAGGATGTTTTCATGGATTGACAGGAATACAGAACATCATGATTGACTAAAGTGAATTACTGGCCCTAAAACATTAAAGAATGGCGTTATGAAGCACTTAAGTCTCCTTTAAGCAAAAGACATGTTATCAGTCAATTTTACAAACAGGGTGCCATATTTCAGAGTCAGCCCTCTCCTAGATTTAATATTTGACCTTTGCTTTCAAGATCCTTGGTCCCTCCGAAATGTTTTCTTTAATTCTCTTTGGTGCTGGTTCATGTTTCAATTAGACCTAGTCAGGTTTTCTCTGAGACTGTAAGAAGAGGGACATCTGTGGGCTAGCTGTCAAGTACTGTCGTAACTACCTTCAACTGCTCTTGTAATTCTAGTGCCTCTGTGAAGTCCCATATTACGAACATTGTACTCTGTCTTTCAAAGCCCTTCATCTAGTCTGTGTAACATTTCTGTGTACTTTTGTTGGGGGCTGTAAAGTCAGGGAAACTTCCTAAGAAAACCACTAAGCGCAATAGTAAGAAACCACTATTAGCAAGGAGAAAAGAGTTGGGTTTGCCACACATCAGGAGGAGAAGCTATTTGCAGGATCCGTGATGATCAGAGAGCCACAACAGTTAACACTGAAGACAAAGGAATGGCAAGTCAGCTCATAATAGGAAAAAATAGATTAGAGAGAACTCTGGAGATAAGTTAAAATTTTTCAAATTGTCTAGGCCTTACAAATTTCATCCTAGAATATGTAGATCACTGACTGAGAAAATCTTAGAACTGCTGGCAATTAACTTTGAGAGATGAGGTCAGTTAACTTAGCAACACTCAGTGGGAAATAACCAAATAGGCTAGTCTTGCTAAGCAAGACCTGAGCTTATCCGGTATATCACAAGCTTCAACAGAGCCACTGTCACATATGTATGAATATCAGATTGGAAATATAAAAGAGAATGTTATCTACAAGATGCATGAGGGAATTCTCCTTTATTACTTCATTTTGGAACAACTTCAACCACAACCTTAGGTGAAGTGTTGGATGCCATATTTTAAGGAGGACATAAGCGACTGACAGTGAGTACTCTTAAAAACATGACAAAAAAATTGAAGGAATAATGTGTTGGTTAATGCAAAGAAGACAAAACTTGGGGAAACATGACAAAACACACTGAAAATTTCAAATATGGTTGCAAGATTAAAGGGAATAACCTATTCCTGTTCACTGCAGGTAGGAGAGAATTAACTCACATGTTAAGAAAAGAAAAAAAGCATTTTTCTAATGGTAAGGAAAATTAGGCATTTGATGAATTGCTCAGAGAATCTCCAGGAGTGGAGGCCTTCAGAAATGGGTCAGCCACAGCTCTAATGGGAAGTGTCAGTGCAATCGATACAGCTGCAGGGCCCTCAAGCTACTTCCTAATTTTCTAGGATAGTTCTAGGAAAAAAACCTGTGGCTACTTGGATGAAGAATAATTTTTTTTAGTTCTAGGATATTTCGAGCAATAGTATGTATTACTTTTTTCTTGGTTAATTTTTAATAGTGTTCTGAAGGCTCGAAGTTAAAGAGTAGTTTGAGCCAAGATATTCTGTCATCTTTCTACTTTTATTTTTGCTGTTTGAACAAAGCTGGTCAAGATTTCCTCAGATTCTCATAACACTTCTTGAACACAATGTTCAATGGTCTTTTGGGTTTTTTTTAGAATGTGGGATAAATGACATTAATAGGAACACATTTTTTCCTGAATGCTTGGTTGCCTACAGCCATTTTAGGGTCATTTCTTCCATCTAGTCGTCCAGCTGTATTAAAGTTGACATGGTTTCCTTTAAGTTTTGCTTTTTGATTCTGGTTAGTTTTTTAACTTGTGGCATCTAGTAGTCACTTTCTCTGTATTCTCCCTTTTCTGAAGTGGTTATTGACCCTAGAAACCTGAGTCATTCTGGAGAAGTGTATCTTGGGACTCTCAATCCCAGAAGTGCTGTATGTACTACACCTCAGCCTAGAAAGAAGGTTGGAACCTAACCAAAATCAAGACTTTGCCTTACTATTACTTATGATATTGATTTGAATTTGTTCAGCTTTGAGTTCTCAAGATGAACAAGGCTTGGTCCTCAATTAAGGTGGTGTCATAGAGTTTTTACAAGGCAGACAAAAAGGAGCTGAATGCTTATCCACAGGCAGCTTCTAATGTTGATCACGTTGTGAATATATTAATTGCAGGATCAAACTCACCATCATTCACAAATTATGTGGCCAGCAGAATTAGGGTAGTGACCGTCTCCCTGCACTCAGTACTGTTGAGGCCACACCTAAAGTGCTGTATTCAGTTCTGAACCCCTCAGGTGCTGTGGAGCATGCCCAAAGAAGAACAAGGAAGATGGTGAAGGTTCTAGAGCACAAGTGTTATGGGGAGAGGCTGAGGGAGCTGGGGTTGTTTAGCCTGGAGAAGAGGAGGCTCAGGAGGATCTTATTGCTCTCTACAACTGCATGGAAGGGGGCTGTACTGAGGTGGGGGTCAGACTGTTCTCCCAAGTAACAAGTGATAGGACAAGAGGAAATGGCCATGAGTTTCACCAGGGGAGGTTTAGGTTGGATATTAGGGGAAATTTCTTCATTGGAAGTGTTGTCAGGTATTGGAATAGGTTGCCCAGGGAAAGCAGTGGAGCCACCATCCCTGGAGGTATTTAAAATACTTGTAGATGTGGCACTTAGGGACATGATTTTGTGGTGGACTCAGCAGTGCTGGGATAAGGGTTGGACTTGATGATCTTAAAGGTCTTTTTCAACCTAAATGATTCTAAGATTCTATTATTTGCTCTCATGCAAACTAATCCAAAAGAATCCTTTAACATTTAGTATTTTAACAGGTAGCCTTTCTTCATACTTTAGCTGAAAAGCAGAAGAAAAGGATATAAACTGGCCAAGATTGTGTTGTGCTGTGGTGGAAAAAATAAAGGATTATTTTTTAACTGTTCATTTTGATTGGTGCTTGGCCATAGGAACAGTCCTTGTTTTTTAAGTACTATCTCTTCAAGTTTCACTGCTGTTTCTGAAGACTTGAACAGTA
Source organism: Corvus cornix cornix (assembly GCF_000738735.6). Lineage (NCBI taxonomy): Eukaryota > Metazoa > Chordata > Aves > Passeriformes > Corvidae > Corvus > Corvus cornix. The sequence goes on along the minus strand of NC_046332.1, from coordinate 56,546,392 downwards.
GTGGTGACAGTGGATTTCTCCTCTCAGCTGGAGAAGATGTTTTAACTGCCTTTCAGAAGCTAAATCAATTCATATATTTCTGTATATGGCAACAGACTCTCACTGGAGCTGTAGCTTATGACTTTTATCTTATTGTGACACCTGCTTCGGTCAAGGGGGTTACTCCTCCTGGAAGGTGTCAATACTGATGATGTTCAGTTGAACAGCTGTCCTTCCTCTTCTATTATTATTATTCATGACGTCTGATTGATTCTTCTGTGGGCCTTAGGGATAAAAAAACTTAGCAGCTCTTTGCTATCTTTCTCTTAGAGGGACCTAATGGACCATTATTGTTTCTGAAATGTGCTATGGCCACCATTTCACCTCATCTATTGTTCAGCTATCTCTGTGCAGGCAGAATGCGGGCAATGAAAAGGTGCAAGATGTGCCATTATCCATATGCTGAGAGCCATCAGTTGCACACTTAGTGTTTCTCCAACAGCGTCATTCATTACCCAGGATCATACTGAGAGAGTTTAACTGGTGGAAGAGAGAGAAGCCACTAGCAGTGACTCCACTTACACACAGCTGAGGCACAATATGGATTGGGGTCAATTTAGCTGAGGGTGTATCTCCATAATTAATTCTTGAACTTTTAAATTCTGGGCTTATTTTTCATAATTTGTATTATCTGAAAGTCATATTGACTATATTAAGCTTCTTAATGCTGGCACTTGTTCAAGAATTTAGCAACACATGGAAGGATGAAGACAGGAAAAAGTATTTGAAATGGGACCTATAAGATCTGCAAATGCTTGTTCTGAAAAATAGATGAACAACCTAAATCAGTTATAATGTAAAGTCATTTTCCCTTCTAATAATTGAAAGATTACCATAAAGAAAGTTATGTTGAACTGTTCTCTAGCTTCACCAGCAATAAAACACCAAATGGCTTCCTATGGAGCAAATAGAGCATAAGGTGGATTTTAGAAATACCCAAGTGTTGTGTAGGTCTGGAAGAGACTATGTGGGGTGGCACTGAAATATTCCTCGCTGGGAGATTAGATAAACATCTCTCACTGATTGTCTAGACAACTCTGCTCTTGCTGGTAATGAAGGCAAATGAGCCAAATTATCTTTGGTGTCCCTAAGGTGTTCTTGACCATTGACACTAAAGATCTCCTTTCTTTTTATGTTATGCCCCAGGAATTAAGATTGGAAAAGATTATCACCAAAGTGCCACTTTGAAGCAGAAAGAGATGGCACCAAGTGAGGCAAGTAAAGAGCCTTACTCCTCATCTGAGCCTATGAGAACTTTGTGTAGTTAGCAGGAGTCTCTCAACTGGTTTCCCATTCTTCTGGGAAGTAGCTATCATTAAAAAGGGAGGTATTTAAAGTGTTTCTGGACCATTCCTCTGGCAGAGGAAGTACTTGAGACCATTCCTAGAAATACCTTGAAAAGACCTCAAAACATAAAAGCCAGTGGAAGATCATATTGCTGTCTGAATTGGTTGTTGGTTTGTTTTCCCTGCATACATATGAATTCCAGTCTCTTGCAGTACCTCTGGCCACAGATCTCACTCAGATGAGCAAACTGACATTTAAGATTTTCTAATAATAACTTGTTCCACTTGTCTTGCTGTGGGCAACAAAAAATCAGAGCTGGATGGTCACAGACGCTCTGAGCCACCATTCAAAAATAAAAATAACAAACACGTATAAAATCATTGAATCGTTGAGGTTGGAAAAGACCTCCAAGATCATCAAGTCCAACAGTTAACCCAGCATGGCCATGTTTGCCACCCCCAGATGCCACATCCCCATGTTTTTTGGACACTTCCAAGAATGGTGATTCCACCACCTCCCTGGACAGCCTGTTCCAGCGCTGGACAATCCTTTCTGTGAAGAAATTTTTCTTAATATCCAATCTAAGCCTTCCCTGGTGCAACTTGAGGCTGTTTCCTGTCACCCCCGCCACTTGTTACATGGGAGAAGAGATGGACTCCCACCTTACTACAACCTCCTTTCAGGCAGTTGTAGACAGTGATAAAGCCTCCCCTGAGCCTCCTTTTTTTCAGACTGAATATCCCCAGTTCCCTCAGTCATTCCTTATAAGACTTGTGCTCAAGTCCTTGTACCAGCTTCACTGTGTTTATAATTAGCTTGCACATAAGACTCATGATTTGGACACAACAGCCTTTACAAAATCAGTCTTGCTTGGATTTCTGTTCTAATAAAATACAACTGTCCCTCCGTGGTAGCTTTTGTGAGATTTACTTCCCCCACCTTCCCATTTTATCCTCCCATATTTCCTTCAAGCAGGTAGCTTACAGATTTTCTCCAGCTACCAAACTATTTCGTTTCCATCTTTTCAGCAATTCAAATATCTCAAATGCACACATGGCATATATCCAGGCAGTAACATCCCCTTTCCTTCCTGTCTTTTTGTAGCCAGGTAATTTACATATAAGATGCACAAAGATAACGATGCTCCTCCACAGTTCTGGTTTGTGCATCAGCTCCCTCTGGTTTCTTGTTGCAGCCCTCCATTGGAGCCTCTGGTGGGACAGCTGAGCCCTGAGCAAAGCCCAGTGGCACAGAGAGTTTGGCCTTTCTGGCAGCATAGCTTTAAGGTATCCATTTCTATCCAGTGCAGCAGCAGGTCCGTGTTCAGCACTGGTATGGAGGTCAAAAGTATGGTTGCCATGATTACATGCCAGGGTGGAAAAGTGTCCTCCCTAGACTCTTCCTCTTCCTTCTCCCTTTCCCTCCTATGTTTTTTGACAGATTGGTGTTTTGGCAGTTGTGATTTCTTCACTTGAAAAGCAGCAAGACAGTGGAGCAGTGCTCCCCCCATCAAACTTCCCCAACAGCCAGTCCATGCTGACCATGTGCCCAGGAGTTTGTAACAGGAGGACAAGGCAGAGGAGCCCAGCCCCAGGGGTTGGAAGCTTCTCATCCCATGTGGTGTCCGTAAACTGTTTCCACCACTTTTGTTTTTCTCTGCTCCCTGTAAAACCAAGACACTTGTTTCACCACAGCGGTGCCAAGGGCAAAGGTTTGAGGACACTCCAAGAGGCATTTAGTGACCCCAACAGAAAAACTTTAGAAACTCGAGCAATAAATTAATAAAACTCCAACAAAGCAACAAATAATAAAGATCTCAGGAAAAAAGAGGCCTCTCTAGAGAATGTCTTGAGGGATCATATGCAGGAAATAAACGAGATTAAGAAAACAAGAGGAGGAGGTACTTACAAATGAAAAGAAATATTTGAAATTTGCAGTGAAATAGAAGCATAAATAGAAATAGCTGACCCAGGTTAAACGAATTATTTAGCTAGATCACTATCTAGTTTCCCTTCAATGTCAATACCAGATGCTGCAGAGAAGTGGTACAAGAGATGCCTACACAGTTGCAGAAGAAGCTTCACCCAAACCCCAGGCTGAGGATCGGTGAGTTCAGCCTTCCGTCACTGCTATGTAACTGCTGTAACTGCTTTATAAAGGTATAATATGAAAAATATATCTGTGATGGAATTCTTATTGATGTAAATATCTATTTCTGGCAATACCTTTTGATAATACCTCAGGGCAATACTTTCCAAGGGGAAATTATTCTATCTCCTTTTCAGTAGAACTGTCTTGCCTTTTAATTTAATTGGTTTTCCTTTGCTTCTGCATTATAATGAAGGTGCAGCACACCTGTACCCCACTACTTGATGCCACTTAATATACATACATCTAATATGTACATATATCAAATTAATGTCATATTTATCCTCTTTTTAAATGGCACAATACTAATTTGTATGTACATCACAGTTACCCAAGAATTAGACAGTTTATGTTTTAGACGAATGACTTGCCTAAAATTTCTCCTCATGGCAGCTGTTGATTGCCTTTGTATTACATTATTAAGACACAGGCCCAACCTCACTTTGCTTCGGCAATTTTAGCAGTAACTCTTGGAAGTCTTAGGTGAGCTGTGATTCAAACAACATTCATAGACAGGTCTGGAAAGGAAGATTTTATAAAGCTGTTGTTGCTACTAGTAAAGTCCCCAAAAGGCAGCACTGCAACTACTTTTCTGCCTTTATCCCAAATGTCTTCCAGTGTTTTGCACTTCTTTCTCCCCACCCCCTGTCAAAGAAAACCACAAATTTTGCCTGAAGGGATATCTTCATTAAAGAAAGAAGCAGTGCAGTCAAAGCCTTAGGATGACACAGATCATTCAACAGTTGTTCAATTACACTGAAAAGCTGCTTATTTTTGAACACACAGTTTGCACTCAACACAGGCCCAAGGCACCACTATCAGATTTGTATCTGCAGTATCTCAACCAGTCTGATGTAGGCCTTTCGCTCATTACAGAAGCTGTGCCCTTGTGTGAGGTTTACATCTAGGTTCAAAGAGTTTCTAAAGTGCCTTGGAGCTGTGTTGGCTTTAAAAGGTATTACCAAATCATAATAATCTCCAAGAATGAATTAAAAGTTGTTTTGGATACCTCTCATCTCCTAAATCCAACTGATTTTGTTTAAGGTTTACATGCCACTTTCCCTGCAGAATTCCTACAGACTAATAAAACAGTATGTGACTACAGAGTCACCAAGGAAAACAGTAACATCTAAAGTACTCTGAGGTAAACCAAGCAAATGAAATGCAGCATATTCCAAAATTAACATTTTTGATAATTATTATTTAGGGCATACAATTCCTACAGACCCTGAGTGCAACTGATAGCAGGGTATGACCCCCAGATGGAAAAGTTGATTCCCATAGGTTTTTCTTAGCATATTTCTATAAAAATGCTGTTCAGTACTAGCTTTGAAAGCAGTAAGAAATCAAATTTTTTCTCTGTTATATAGCTGCATAGAAAAACATACTGAAATGCAGGGGAGTGTTTTCTACCCTCTAAATCCGAGTGATTGCTGGCCACACTATCATTTCAGCTGACAAGGACATAGCATTAGCTACAGGCTTCTCACTGCTCCTTGCCATGCTGCCACTACAGGAGTCAAGCCATTATTATTATGCTCTTCTTACAGTCTCTTAAATATAAACTTGTTTTTTTTCATTTTCTTAAACTTTCCGTGAGCCTGAGCTCCTCCTGACCCAAAAGCCTCAGTAATTCTGCTGACTCTTTGCTAAGTGGGCTTCTGAAAGCATCCACAGCTATAACTGCAGTCAGCTGCTCACTGAGCAACCTGGGTGGAAGCAATTGATTGCAGGGCCTTTTAGGGTAATGCAACTCCAAAACATACTGAAAGGCATAGCAGTGAGAAGAAAATGACATACAGGCCCAATTCCTTTCTGCAGTTCAACTCTATAAACTGCAATCACTCACTTCGAAGACGAATGGGTTAGTCTACATCTGTACAACAGTAACAGAATAGAGTTATGTCCTGAGCATCTGGCAAGAAACAAAAATAATTTTTCACAACACTTTCTCCAGTATAAAACTAGATTTGGTTTGCATGCATTCGAGATAAAAAAGATAACAAGTCATCACAGGGGTCTACATGCTGAAATACTGCCCTGGTTCTGGCCAGGGCAGGGTTAATTTTTGCAATAGCCAGGAGGGGTTATGGCTAGGACCCAGAAGTTATTCTATACCACCTCAGGTCATCTTCCAAGGACAAGGGGGAAGGGCTCACTTCTGGACCGGGGTAGCGTGGCAGAGGGAGTGGTCATGTATTGTGAGAGGTTTCCATGGGGTCAGCACTAAGCTTCCTTTCTCTTATACACTCTCTCATTAGTAGTGTTGCTGTTACTGTTCATTTTTTTATCTCATTGTTGTTTCCAGTAAATTGTTCTGATCTCAATCCATGATCTTCACCTTTTGTGACTCCCATTCTCCTCTCCAGTCCACCACAGGGGAGGGGAAGGGGAAAGGAAGGAGGGAGGAAGGGAGGGAGGGAGGGAGGAAGGGAGGGAGGGAGGGAGGTAGTGAAGAGCCTATAGTTTGGAGTGTCTTCAGTGGGAACACTAAATTGGAGAATACCATTCCTAAACCATGACAGAGAGTCAGAACACAATACAGTTTACAGACCTGTACACAGGAAGGTAACTTCTCAGTGGCCCCATCACAGTATTTCCAAAGGAATGTTACAAATTCTCATGGCCAATCCTGCAACAAGTGGAAAGAGAGTTAAAACTAGGAAGTTTCCAAAGGAAAAGCAAGTAAAATCAGCTGTCTCCTTGGATATGCAATGTTAAAAGTCAGTGTAGAATTGGTTTAGAGGATGTTAAACATTTTACACTACGGGAGCAGCTAGATCATAACAATTATATAAATATAGCAAAGTCCAAATTAAATAAAATGCAAAGTGGTAAGTTGTTTTTAAAGATATGTTTCAGGGTAAAAATGCAATGAATATATGGTACTGGATTAGATAGAAAAGAGAGAATACTACACCAATTTATATTCCCTTTGAACTGTCTGTAATACGGACCTTAAAGTGCATTTTCAAACATACGGCATATCAAAGAACCAGACACTTATTTCTAGCCATGGCACTTCCAGGCTTTTGGGAAAGGAGAGAAGAAGTAGTGTAGTGGAATTGTGCTGTGTGACAAAGCATGTACTGTTGGGTTCTGCCCAACATCAGTAAACAATTATTTTTCCTATAAATGAAAGAAAGAATTCCAGCAGTAAACAAATGCTTCACATGTTGCATGAATTCTTCAACAGAATCAAAGCAAATCTGTCTTTTCACACCTCCTGCAAGTGCTATTCCAAGTCAAAATGCAAGTCATATTGCCTGAGCTCTATCAGCTGCTAAGTTTTCAATCATGACAACCGTGATACCGTGATACATAAGGGATGGTGATACACAAAACACGAAAGCTTTCTGCGATAGTCCTCCCTGGAATCCACACCCGTTGTTGTAAGGATAATTATTAATTTTTGCACTTTTTATATAAATATCACCTCTTGCATAAGACGTGAAATTTAAAATTGTCTCCTTCACGGATATCATTGAGTCACTCCATTACCACTGGGACAGATATAAATTATGCATTCTTTGATTCTCTTTAAAATTTAGATGCACAAGGGGACAGGGAAAAATCTAAATGACACTAAAAATATAAAGCATTCAAGAAAGAAACAATAACTTGTATGGTATTAACTGCTACAGTGCTCTGAAGGCTCCCTGCCTGGTCAAGAAAAGCACATAAAGCTCTGAAACGTAACAGCAGGCCTCCATGCTAATGGCTGCTAGTGACAAGGGCTCATTGAATGTCACTGCTTCACATACTGTGTACTGTTCATTTTTCTTATCTGTGTGACCTCTCTTTTGAAATGACTGATGAAACTCCCCTGAATTAGCATCTTTGCTTCTGGGCATTTGCCACCTAGAAGGCATTTAGTAACATCTCTACTAAATACAAAAATAAAGCATGGGGGAAAAAAAGATCATAATCTTAACAAAAAATAATCATTATGTCGGTTAAAGAATACTCAGTATGTAATGCAAAAGGGCTGCTTCTCGGAAGCCTTCTCATTAGGTTATTTTTTTACCTTAACACCCTTTAAGGGTACTGGCTTGTCACAATACATGCATTCACATTTCAGACTTGGCTAGCATTTTCATAATTGGTGTGAATAAAAAGAAGTAGCTGTTACTGAAAGAAAAAAAAGAAATGCCTCTGTTCTGATGCCCTGCTGCTATGATGACCTATTTCACACTAGCATCTGTTCTCTTCTCATGAACCACTCCAGATGTAAGCTGGCAAAACAGCACTGCAAGTATGTTACCCAGACGTCCATTGAGTGCTGCAGATGTTTTCTTCCATGCTTCACATTTAATGTGTGCCCAATTAATTTTTTCATTATTATCTCAACTACTTGGCCCACAGATTTTCCTATGAAGTTTGCAGAATCCAGGATCTAATTTGCAGCCATAAGGAGCAGCCCCCTTTGTGTAAACAGGTTCATTAATGTCTGGAATAACCAGTCAACAGAGCCTTGGTCTGAATTGCCAAAAGAAATGCAGACTTCAGTAATCTATTATGCCTTGATAATATTTGCCTGAGGATTTAACACAATGTTCATTTCAATTTCAAAATTACAGATGTTTGCAATATTCAGATGCATCAGTCTGACCGAAAAATATTATGCCCATTCTCTGCCTCAAGCCCTTGACCTGAATGAGGTCAGTGACAGGGATATGAATGACTTGAGTGGAAAATGAAACACAAAAGTAGTTCTGTCGTGAAGTACAATATTTCTTCTGTCACTTAACCATTTTTTTCCCTCTCAAAATTACAGGGTATACTGCAAATCTTCAAGGCTAACGGTCATGACGGCAGTCTGAGTGCCATTTAAAAGAATAATAATTTATGAGGCACCTTGGTAGAATAGCAAAGGTCACAGAGTAGACTCCCCAGGGAGGAGAGGATGACAAAGGTTACAGAGATGACTAAAGACTCTCCTACAGAAGGAAATTTTCTTGGAAGGAAGATGTTTTCCTGCAACAGCTTCATCCCACCTACCACACAGTTCCTCACCCAAATGAGCAGTTCACCTTTAAGTTAGCTAAAAGGCGGTGCTTGCAAAATACGCTTCTGAAATTGGTGGATTAGCAGCTTGGCCTTGTACTCACTGAGGGTCCACTGAAGCGCTGGCAGATGGAGGACACCGTGGGTCTGTCCCACAGGGCACAAGAGGGATGCCTAATGACTGGTCTGATTCCACATAGGACTTCAAACTTGAAAAAAATCTCAGGAGTCTTTGCAAGGCAGTCCCCAAAGAAATGCTGCTTTTGTGGCAGCTGGTACCATTTGCAGACCTTCAACAGACCACCACAGACTGGTGCAACTCCTCGTAGAAGCAGTGTGAGAAGTTGGTAGGTGAGGAGCCTAAGACACACAGTTGACACATTGTTCCTGGACAGTTGTAGATATGCACACCAGCCATCACTCTACAAAGCAGTTTGGGCAGCTTTTCCTTGTCACACCTAAAGCATTCCCCTTATTCAGATGCTGCAAGTACAGAAAAAAAGGCAAGGATGAAGACAAGCAGGAACAACTCTTTTTGGCACAGCTCCACTTTCTGCTGAAACATCTCTGGGCTCATAAAATACACATGAACTGGTGCAAGAAGCTGGTGCTGCAAACCTGGGGGTAACCAGCAGTGTCTTCAAAACGTCAGAGTTATAAAGAATAGCTGAACCTGAAGCCAGCATGCAACACAAGACAGCCATCTCTTCAGGAATGTGTGGCCATAAACATTTTGAGTTTACCGAGAGTTTCCAACTGTTCACGATCAGTTGTGGGAAGTTTCTGCAGCTGGATCAATGGCCGGCAGTTGTGGAGGGGCCTGGCACAGATCTGAAGGGTACAGATGTAGCATGTGCTGGTAAAGAAGAGGTTGTTGGCTGCTTTGAGTATAAGGGATTATATTTAATTTCTGTAGGATAATTGCTAGAGCAATCTTGCTGGTGCTGGACCTCCTTGCCAGGCCTCCTAGTTCACAAAGGGGTACCTGAGAACTGAGTAATCATTCAGGCAGATTATCTAAGGAGTATTTGAGGACCCTTACCTATTTTCTATTCTAAAATGAGGCAATTTTCTGAAGGGGACGAATGCCACAGTCATTCATAGTAACTTCATTCCTTTGCTCCAGCAGTCACTGGTCCATCACAACAGCTGATGAAGCCTTTGGCTGGCTGTTCAGATCACAGAACATTTTTACAGACCCACAACTGCATGCTGATGACAGCAGAGTGTGCCTTTGGGAGAGGGAAGGGCAGAAGGCAAGTGGAAGGTGGGATACAGCTGAGCAAGACTCCAACTGAAAGAGCATCTTTTATCTTGCACATCACCAGCAGGAAGGAGGGAATGTCACAGAAATGTTGCAAACACATCAAATAGCTCAGGCAATGCCCACTCCTGAGTGACAAACCGGGCATGCTGCCAGGCAGCCCTCCTGAACCTGCCCAAGAAAGGGAACCAGCATTTCCACCACACGCTTTGCCTCACGCTTAGAGCCGCTTACTCCAGCGCAGCAGCCTGCCCTCAGTGCCAAGCCTTGGCGGGCTTTGCGTGTGGGGTTTTATACACTCCTGTGTTGGTTTTGTATGCCTTGTCTTCCTTTATTAATTTTAAACAGAATGGGGGGATGTAAATTCACCACTGGGGATATGTCAGTGTTTGCTCAACATGCTCTATATACCTTTATTAATTTTGTATTGAATGGTGGATGCAATTTCACTCCAGCGGGAAATCAGGGATAGCAAAAGGTCTTTCCCACAGCAGGACAGCAGTGGGGAAGGGGAGGTAATTTCTCTGTGGCTTTCTATTGAGTGATTTATGGGTTTCCATGGGTTTCTAAAGCTGAAGAATTTTGAGCTTTCATGAACAGGCAGTTTCAGTGCCATGACCCACTGGTCTAAAGAGGTTGATTATCTTAATGTAACATTTGTTATTCAAGTCTTACAGCTTACAGTACATTTTAAAAGCAGTAGATGATGCCTTCTTATAGTGCAAGAACAGTATATAAAGGGGAGAATTTAAAAGATTTCAAAATTGAGACCTATTTCCAAATAAGACTTATTCTTTTAACAGTACAAATCCATAAACACCATATGAGCTACAAAAGGGTTGACACAGGTTCACAAGGTTTAACTCTTGGCCACAAAGTTTAATTCTTGGCTCACTGAAAAAATTGCCTCCATCTGTGAGAACAGCTTGGCAGCCTGTCATTTACAACAGTGCAATTCCTGGCCCCCAGCAAGCCAACACTTGGCTTGGAGTATGCAGGGACACTCAGTGCCCTGGACTGCTGGAGATGTTGCAGAGTTGCTTACCTGTAGATAGCTCTTTGCTATCGACTTTTATTCACACAGTACAGTTACACTCCATCATAGCATATCCCTTTGTTTGCAGACTCTTGGTCCCAGTATATCTTAATTCACCAGTACCATGATAATGAAGGGAATTCTGTCTGTCCTACTTACTTTTCTAGAAAAAAAGTTTTCAGAGGAAAAAAAGTCATGCCTCCCTCAATTTCCAGAGATTCCTAGGTCGCATCTTCTTCATACTCAGCTTTGCCAAATGCAATAAAATAGTGAACAGCGGTGGCCTGATGGGTCTGGGCATTTCATGTAAGACAGTCAAAAAGCATGGAAACAACAAGTGTTTATTGTTCAGTTCTTCACTGCAACAAATTTCACCCTCATTTCACCATGTATTTTTTCACCCATATTTCTGCAATGCCAGGTACAGAGGCTGCTCCACTTTTGGAACCCTCTGAGCATGACAGGTGTCTTTTCTTCTAGTGACTATCTGAGCACAAAGTATGTGAGTTTGTACCGTATCTCCAGCTCCACCAGCACCCAAAGAGCGAGTGTGTGCTGTGCTGCTTTTTGGGTTTCTTTTGTGTTCCGGATAGCGGGAAAAACGTTCTGTTGGTTCTTCTTGTTCTTTTTCCCTTCCCTCCCCTTGCCTCACTGCCTCCCTTCCCTCCTCACCGGTGCGGGAGCCTGTGGGTGGCCCTGGCGGACCCGTGGGGTGGCCCTGTCTGGTCCGAGCCTGTGTCTGTTCCCTCTCCGGGAATTCATTGGATTTTGAGGGGTTTTTTTAACCTGATCTATCCTGTTTTGTTTGGTGTTAATAAACAGTCACTTGCTGTGACCCATTTGTCTTATTGGTGCAGAAAAAGGGAAGGCCCTTTTCCCTTCGGAGGAGACACTCATTCCAGAATGTTTCCTCCTGAAGTTTTGTCTCAAAAACGAGACATCTTCTACTATGTGAGCACAAAGTATGTGAGTTTGTACCTTATCTCCAGCTCCACCAGCACCCAAAGAGTGAAAACCAGCCTCATGTTTACTGCACAGGGCAATTCAGATGGTGATTCCTCTGTACTGTTGAGCCTTCTGTGACTCCTCAGTCCAGAGACCTGTTGTGGGAAGGTGGCCATGGGGTGAAGCTATCAATGAGCAGCAATTTGGGGAACATTTGCTGTGTAAGGAAGATGGATATTCTCATGGACAGTCTAATGCTTTTGTTTGCCCTTCCCCAGGCAGCTGTGACATGGAGGACAGCAGATCAGACAGCAAAAGACCTGTTTTACTGATCATAAGATGCCACAATAAAATTTGTACTTATAAAGACTTACTAGGATTTATGCTGCTGAACAATGCCTTACTGAGACTGCTGTTCATAACAAATTTCAAATGGTAAACTGAATTAATTATTTGTTTGAGCAAAACTGAATTGCTATATGCTTGAAAACTGAATTATGGACTAGCTGGCTCTCACTGCACATGTAAAAGTCATTCTTTCCTAACCTGGTGCAGCTGGCCCATGAAATCCTTGTGTGACTGACAGCAAGGGCAGAAAGTTTTTCCACCGAGAAGCACAGTTCCCATTTTGAGCACCAGAAAGAGCAGAACTGCTTCATTTGAAAAATGAGGGAGGGAAACAGGAGAGAAAGGGAATAGGGGAGTGCAGCTGGCTGTCATGGGCTCTCTAGATCAGCACTTTTATACCTGCTGAACACAGCTGGATTTTGAACACGTGGGAGGGAAAGAGGAAGGGCAGGATTTGGAAACTGGCTCACATCCATCCAAGATGATAACACACAATCCAGGGAAAAAGTGATAAATACCAGGTACATGTCACAGAACACAATGCTAACAGCCTTTAATAAAGGCTAATGCAACAATACTCACCAGCCTCCTTGCTGTGCTCCCAGCAGCCTGGGTGTTACCAAGGACTGAAGGCAGAAAGGCAGGCAGTGAGGCAGGGAGCGAAGGACAACAGGCAGCCCTGCCTAACTGTGAGCATCTTGTTCAGAATCCTGCTTACTGACCCCATGTACATGACCCCACAGATGTCAGCCAGTGTTCCACATCATTTGTCTGTTAGCTGTGTCCTTATCCTGGTTTCAGCTAGGATAGAGTTAATTTTCTTCCTAGTAGTTGGTACAGTGCTGTGTTTTGGATTTAGTATGAGAATAATGCTGATAACACACTGATGTTTTAGCTGTTGCTAAGTAGTGCTTACACTGAGAAAGGATTGTTCAGGTTCCTGTGCTCTGCCAGTCAGCAGGGGCACAAGAAGTTGGGAGGGAGTATGGCCAGGACAGATGATGCCAAATGATCAAAGGGAAATTTCATACCATAGAAGATCATGCTCAGAAATTGGCTGGGCATTGGTCACTTTGTGGTGAGCAATTGTATTGTGCACCATTTGTTTTTCTTGGGCTTTATTTCCCTCTTTTTTTTTCATTACAATAACTACTATTATCACCATTAGCATTATTATTATTATTATTATTATTATCATTAATATTAAATCTTATTTTGCTTCATTTATTAAACTGTTCTTGTCTCAATCCACATTTTACTTTTTTTCACAATTCTCGTCCCCACAGGAAGGGATGTTGGGGGATGGGGTGAGTGAGTAGCTCCATGGTATTTAGTTGCTGGCTGGGATTAAACCACAGCAGTCCTGGACAAGCCGCAGGTATTCTGTGCCCAGTTCCTCTCCAAGTTCTCCAAAAATAGAAGAGGAACTGGCTAGAGTTACTGCCTCTGTCCTTCACCTTCCTGCAAGCTGTCTTGCTCTCCTCTCTTTCAGTGGCACTGTTTATAAAACTTTGGGTGGGAGTTACATTCAGTCATTGCCTCTCTTCACCCTGGAGAAGAGAAGTGAGGGCTCAGGGGGACACAGCACTCCAGTACTTAAAGGGCAGCTACAAAGAGAATGAAGGCTTTCTCTTCACAAGGAGACATAAGGAAAAGACAAAGGGCAATGGCTAAAAGTTGTACCAGGAGAGGTTTCATCTCAATATATGAAATAAATTTTTACTGTGAAAACAATCAACCACTGGAAAAACCTCCCCAGGGCTGTGGTAGAATTTCTGTCTCTGGAGGTTTTCCAGATGCAATTGGACAGGGTGCTAGATAACCTCATCTAGGCTTCTTTTCCCACAAAATGTCAGCGAGATGATCTTTCAAGCTGCTCTATGAGTCTATAATTAGCTATCTCCTCAAATCCTATTTCTCCAGAGATTGATTCCCAGAGCTTCCCATCCAGACCTTCAAAGCTGCCCCTATCATCTACTCTCTCTCTCTGAGGTTAAGGTTGTCACAGAATAATATATATTGGAAGGGATCACTGGGGGTCTTCTGGTGCTTAAAGGAGATTGCTCAGGGTCTTCTCCAGTCAAGTTTTTTACAGCTTTGAGGCTGGAGATTTCACAGCCTCTCTGGACAATTTGTGTCAGTCTTTGATCACACCTATGGTGACTTTTTTTTCCCTCCAAATATATACAGTCAGAATTTCAAATGTTCCAAATTGTGTCTGTTGCTTCTTTTCCTATCATCATGCACCTTTGAAAAGAGTCTGACTTATGCATCCCCTCCCATTAGGTAGTCTTAGACAGCAATAGGATTCCTCAATGACCTTCCCTTGATCTGAACAGTCCCAGATCCCTCCACTTCTTATATATCTTCTGCTCCAGCTCACTCTGCATCCTGGCGACTCTCCAGGGGCCTTGCTTCAGTCTACCTATGCCTTTCTTGTACTGGGGAGCCCAAAATCAGATACAGTTCTTCAGGTGTGGTCTCACATGTGCTGCAGGAAGGACAGTTATGACTTCCCACCAAACTAGGTCCAGCTAAAAGCATCCAGGGGTCAGCAAAGCACAGAGCGAGAACAAAAAACCCTACAAATATGTGCCCAAATGTGAGCAAAATATACAGACTTTTACTATGACCAGACTAGCCATGAAAGAGAGAGATTAAAGTTGGCCAGAGCAGTAGCAGGCTCACAGGTAAGGCAGACCAGCCAGCTGGGAGAGACTGTACAGATATGAAGGGAGAAAGGTAGGGAACACCATAATATTTCAGAGCACATGACCACTTACATCGAAGCAGCTACAACTGAGTGGAAATTACTGCCAATCCTAACAGGAATAAAAACAGCAGTAATTTGTCCATTATAATATAATGGGAAACTGTATCATGCAAACACAGGTTTTCTTAATATCAGTGTAGTATGATTAGACACTATACAGCACCAGCACGAACAGATCATAAAATGGGCCAAAAGTGGTATTAACCAACTGACGACAGAAGCATTTCTGCAACACAGAATATATATATATATATATAAAGACTGCAGTCCATACAACCTTTGTGAAGAGATTACATATTTGCATCTGCTATCCAAACTACTGATATCCTGCAAATAAAAAAAAATAAAATCATTGCTTGGTAAAGCTGCATCTCCAACACACAATACCATGACCTCCATATACCTTGAAATGAGGCCACAGGAGGGAAGAATTTCTAAGAGACACCAGAAAGGAAGCGTACACACATGGGGGAGGAAAAATAGCAATGTGTCTACCACCTTTGTGAGTAACTCCTTCAGGAAAGAGTCATTTTAGCATTTAGGACCATGAAGTCTGCCTACGACGTGGTAGCAGTAGTAAGTCTAGAGGAGGAGGAGAATGCATTTATCAGGCCTGCAAATGCTGTCTGTACTAATGCAAAAGGAACTTTGCATTACCATGGGGTTTTTATACGGTGGCAACAGCAGCTTGAATTGAGTCCCTATCAAGAGCTGTTCATAAGGAACAGTCAAAAGCAAAACTTGGGTTACTTCTTACTTTGTTACTGGAGGAAAAGAAAAAGAATGAAGGAGGCTGCTACACCAGGAATGGTGCTCAAAGCACAGGAGCAAAGTTTCTGATCAGTTCAATGATTTGGGAAATCTCCCGATGAAACAGAAATTCTGGTTAACATTTAAGGTATTACTCAGATGAGTAACTGCCGGCCAGGGACACTTTTCTGCCAACATCGATTTACTATGTGGGCAAGACTTTCCGCAAGTTCCTTCTGATCAGAAACATTGTGCATTTCTTCCATTTTCCTGGAAGGAAGGCATTAAAAATGTCAAAAGTTAGTAAGTTATACAAACTTATTTTTTGTCTGTTTATGTTTTCTTCTTTTTTTTTTTTTTTTAACTTTGCCCTCTGTCAAAAGAGGCATATTCTGATTTCTTTTGTTACTGGTTTGTTACAGAGAGTTACTTACAATAAAGTCTTGTCCTTGACCCAGTAAAATTTATGCAGTGATGGTATCAAATGGTTTTATGCAAAGCACAAAGTGGTATTTCGGACTGAACTGCCTCCTCTAAAACCAGAGTCCATGACTGGACACAAACGCTTCTAGCAAGGGTAGAAGCACTTGCCATGTTTGTATTTATTTTAAGTAATGTGATGGGGCTGGGACCACACAGTGATTTTTTGTGGTTGGGAGAGGTTAGCAGCACAACTGAAGTTGAAAACTGCTGTTTTAAACTACTCAGAGCAAAGCCACAATATGGAAATACATTCTTTTTTGGACTACAGACTAGAGGAATGAGCAGTGTTTGTGGGGGTTCCAAAAGACTATTTCTGGCTAGAAAAACTGCTAGGATAGAGATTTGCTGGAGCTTCTTGCTGGCCTCCACTTTTCACTCACAGTTGTGTGTCACATAATGAAGCCTGGAGGGGATATATGTGTGTCTTGTCCTGCCCACAGGAACATACAACCAGGGTCCGCTTGAGCAGAGTGGAGGCTTTCTGGCTTTCTGTCAGCAGGAATCAGTGAGGACACCTGAGGGATTCTGTGACACCACATCATTGCAGTAATGAGCAGGCAGATGCCCTTGACAGAGGGAAAGGTCATTAATTTTCTGCATAGTTTTCCTATCCACATCACCAGCCAGCTCACTTCCAGTTTGGCAAGCCGCTCTTTAAGCAGAAATCAGCCTTACAGAAACTTTAAGAAAGAAAGTATAATTAGGATCTGTTATATTTGGGATCTGTCTTTGCCATTTTACCGCTGACTTTGGAGCCTGCAATTACTGGCAGAAAGCTTTCAGCAAAGAAAAATTTGAATGAAATAAAAATAAACAACTCCTCCAAAAAACAGCAATCATGTATCAGAGTGCGTCATCCAAGGGAGAATCTTAATGGCATCCTTTCACATCCCTATAGCCCTGCACATGGAAAGATTCTGCAAAACTAGCCTGTGACCACTAAACACCAAAGAGCAGAAGAATTCTGCATTGGAATAAATTCTTCAAGCACTTATTCTTGAATTAACACTGAAATCGCGAAGTGTCTGCACTCCAACTACATAAATTGCACTATAGCTACATAAATTGAGGTTGTTTTGAACAAAACAGGTTCCTCCTGTGCCTGCAAGTGACTTGTATGTGCATTTGCAATATGCCCATTGCTAAAGTATCTGTGTCATGAGCTGGTAAAGGAAATACTAACAGTAAAATGGAAAAGCTGAATGAACAGGCAGCTCTTGCACTGAAAACTAAGTACAAACAGAGGTCACCTCTGGAAAGGATGGAGATAGGGCCTCCAGTAGCCTAACCCTAAGAGCCATACTCTCAAAAGAACAGCAGCTCTTTGCGCAGCTGAACTTCTGTGTTTGCAAGTCCAAGTGCATATAAAAATCACAAAAGCAAGAAATCTGTGAGGGATGAAATCTCTCATAAAGCATTTCCAAGACCAGGGACAGTCTGCATGTACAGCAGCATACAATGTATTTTGCGCCCTACAAACACAAGTGGGGCTCTTCCCTGAAATACAAGTTTCTACTTTTCTAAATGCTCTTCAGTTAGACTGAAATATTCCATTCAGTTTTCTAAGCTTTCAACACAGAACCTGTTAAAAAATTTGAAAGGGATTTTCGGTTCACAAAAGAAGTCCTTAAACATACTTTGACTACAAGTCTGCAAAGACAATTCTCCAGATTTCTACAAGGTCATTTCAGGTAAAGGTTGGAAAACCACACTGTTTCTTTAGATATCTGGGTGTATATCCAGCAGGAATTAGGATAGCAAGAAAATCTGTTTTGTTTTGTTTGCCTGGAATCTGTCACCTTTTAAATCAACTTCTTAAAAACACTAGTTTCCATCTGCCAACAGCACCACAGTGTATATATATAGTGCTTTAAGTGCAGAAGAGGATATCAAGTCCCTCAGAAATCCCATTCTGTTCTGTTTAGGACATATTTTGATGATATTTCCTACAAGTTTCCAAGTGATGGCTGTGTCAGCAAGCTCTGGCACAGAACGGCAGCCAGCTGGGTGTGGACTAGACAGCATGTGGACAGGAGTCAGGCTGAGGACAGCACTGGAGCCAGAACAGTTGTATCTGTACTGGAAATAAGGCTCTAATTTCTAAAGCATTTGCAGGATACACCCCCTCTAGGAAAAAAAAAAAAAAAAGAGAAACCAAAAACCACTTGATTTTAAATTACAGTCTTTACATTACTTAGAGTTACATTTTAAGAGGATTTATGACTAAGAAGGGAAGGGAAAAAAAAGGCTTCTAAATTATTTGCTACAATTTTGAGGAGGATATCACAGAAATTATGTTTAAAGGTTTAATCCTGGCAGCTCACATGCATGTAAATTGTTCTGTACAGCTCAGTAGCATCTACTTGCTAGATAGAGAAAGGTGTGCAGGCTTGAACTGGTTCCATTATTGGTGGCATAAATTTACTGCACTTAGTCAGAGAGCTGGAAAAATCCTGCTTCAAAAAACCCCAAGAACAAGTTAATAGTTAATATGTATTTGCAGGGCAGATTGGAAAATCTTATGAAAAAATGTTTTTAAAAATCTTTTTCTCCACTGAACAGCTCAGAAAAGTATGTCCCTGACTAAGGCCCATAAGGGACAAAAACACTGGTTATTTGTTCTCTTTTGCTCTTTACAAATGAAGCAAAATACAGTTAATATATTATGCATGTCTTTCAGCATATTTTTATTTAGTCTGTTTTGGTTTGCTGTGCCTTGGGAACTTTCACTTTGTTTTGTTTTGCCTTGGGAACTTTGATTTGATTTTGTTTTTCTGGTTAATAACAAAAGTGAAGTATTAGGGTAGGACATCAACCAATCTACAGCGTGTGAGATCTGTTTAAGTTTCAATGAAATGGCCTCTCAAGGTCTCTTTTCCACTCCCTTATCTTATCAGTCACCAAGCCACTCTCAACAAGCTGGCTTGTCAGGGGAACAGCATGGGCCAGTTGTTATTAGTCATTTCATTTCCCGTTAACACATTCTGTTGTTTCACCTGCAGGAATAAGACAGACTTTTCCAGTAACGCACTATAGGGTCTCAGTCCTGTACAGTTTGGGTACAGAGCCCAATTTGTGGCTTATACCATTTGAATTACCATTAAGGTTGTGATTAAAGTGGATAAGCAAAAGACACTCTTCTGTTGCAAGCAATTTACCCCTACTACAGAACTGAAAGAGGGAAAGTGAAGAGGAGAGCCTGTGGGAGAAAGAAGGGGAAGAGAGGACAATTGCCAGATCAGACAGTCACTACATTCACAACTCAGTAGTACTTTTTAATTTTATTTTGGGATGGGGGGGGGGGGTTCTCTTTTAACTTTTAGCAGCATATGGGAAAGCTGAGGAGCAAGAATGGATTCAGGAAAGCAGGACCAAAGAAATGAGAATGAAGGTTGAAGGCTTTTGATGCGGCTGAAAACCATGTTCTGAGTAAATAACCAGCACAGTGAGGCAGAGAGAGTAAAAAAAAGTTAGAAATTATATGCAAGGGCAGGAGTACAGGAATGAGCAGTCACAGAGCAGCACTGAGGTGTAGGTAGGCTCTCCCCCAGCAGCATTTGTCTCTATCCTGCCCTACCTCACCGGCTGGAGGGCAGCATCTATACAGCAGTACTGCAATAAACTGGTATTCTTGGGTAGCTATTTCCCCTTTCCTCTGTTTCCAAAAGGATATCCTCCTTTGTGAAGTTACAGGAAGTGCTACACTCATTCAGTTCCTAACTTTTCTAAAAGACTTCCAGCCTCAGGCAAAGAGGGAAGCGTGCTTACATGGTCAGCTTTTATTTTCTGAAGGATACACAGAAATTGTCAGTCTATTCGTATATGTCTAGACAGCAATGCACAAATGTGCTGGCCTCCTCCTAACAAAGCTGGACTGAACCAGCCCTATTTCTTGCCTCATCAAGGGCTTCAAGCTTGTTGGACCCATGCAGCAAACAAGTTTTTCTGAAATTCTGAGTGGAGAGACTGTCCCAGTCCTTCAAAGGTGGTGGAAGACTGTTTCAGGATGTCATCCTCCTCTGTCCTCTTGTTTGAGGACCAAATCAGTGGAATTCCTCTACTGTGAACAGCATCCAGGGCTAGAAATAATCTGTTTGCAACAAGAAATTTGCAGTCTCTCCTATATGTGACCTCCTGACAACCAAGTTTTCCTCCTTCCTACCACTGATTCTGTTTTTCTGGTGGTGATTTTTTATCTGTTTCATGTGCTAGGGGTTTTTCATTTATAAATGTATTTATTTTTTATTTATTTATTTATTTACCCTGGATCTGGTGGGACACTGAAAAGATGCAAATGAGGTGCTGAAGAGAAGCTCCTCAGAAGCAAATTGAAGGCACTGCCTGGCTGCCCAGGTGAGGGAGAAGGGAAGGACCTCAGTGTTTCACAATTAGACTGTCTAGTTCTGTCAGTTCCCACCCTTCCTCTCTCCGTGCACTCTCCTGAGCTGTACTTAGCTGTACGGTTGTACTCTTCACACAAGGCATCCCCAGACACAGCTAACATGTCTGGGAGTCACACTCTTTTAGGCTTGAACCAAGCAGGAACTTTATTGGCTCTTTATTGGCTCAGCTTGGGAATGAGCTGAAAAGGGCTGAGAAGATGGCACTGTAACCCTCAGTGGCAATTCCCACTGGCATCTTGGTATCCCTCCTCTGATAAAGATTCCCAGGGTACATTACATGGCTATTATAAGATCCACAGGAAATTTCAAAGGCAGTTGCTAAAGACAGACTGAAATACAAGCTGCTGAAGTGCCTTTTTGGTGACATTACTTGTTCTTGGGTCTGATAGTTCTCGGCAGCAAGGACTGTAAATGCTGACAGCTGAGATCAGACTGGTAAAGCCAGGTCTGAAAGACAGCTGGCACAATTGCTCAGGTTAACCCCAGGCTAACTACCATGATGTATATTTTCAAGTGAGGATTGCATGCGTCTGTCAGGCACAGAGCAACAAGTAAAAAGAAGAAAAAAAAAAAAAAAAAAGGAGCCCCTGGGAGAAAATGCACCATTTGGTTGGCCCTGAAAATGTGTCTTTTGGCTGCTTTAGCCCCAAAACCTTGTTGATGACAAGCGTATTGAGACCGGAAAGTATAAGCTGTCTGACCATCAGCCCTGAAGATGCTGAAGCCGGTATCAGGGCTCAGCTGGAAACATGTGGCACCATTATCTCTTCAAACTACTGCTTCTGCAGTCACTGCTGCACCAAAGCATGGGACAATGCTGCTAGGAGCTGCATCACCAAGACCTGATTTTTTGTTTTGTGGTGTTGACTGCAAAATGAAAAATCTCAGGATGTCTTTCTGCCACTTCTCCTGCATTAAAGACAGATTTTTTTAATGAAGCAAAAATGGCGTAGTCAGTATTAGACTACTCATCTGGCCAAAAACCTATGTCCACATTTAGATAAGAGAAGGAGCTTTTCCTTTGCCGCAGCTTCACCTGTAACTTTAAAGAAGTTTTTCAAGGAAACAATCACCCCTTTTCCCTTTCCTCTGCTTAACCTAGCATGCGGCATCTGAAAGGATTCCCTCTCGCCTTTGATGCTGGTCGGAATTCATTCTCATTTGTCCTCCTGTACAGGCTTTTGGAAGTGTAACTCCACCATACCCACAGGAAGGTTGCCCCAGCTGAAGAGGCATGATGTACATCAACCACCTCAGTGTTTGTTATACAGCCTCAGCATAAGCCCTCCTAACTCCAAATGGGCTGCCACAGTGACAGGGTATAGTGTCATCCTGGCTTAACTTGGGCCCTGAAAGCTGCCTATTTGCATCAGTGTACCACGGCACCTGATAGCATTAGATCTGTCTCTTAATAACAAGCTTAATGAGGCTAGAAATGGCAGCACTGGAGTGTCACACCCTGCCACAAAGACACTATTTCTGATTGGAAAATAATCAGTGCAGTTGTGACTCCTCTCTACTCTGCTGCTATACTTGGGATGTAGAAGCCCCAAGGTGAGGGCAGAATTGACTGCTCTGGTTCTGCCATTCTTCCAGTACCTCCCTTAACCCTCAATGTGTAGTCCATTTCCTTAGTAGAATAAAACCCAGTCCAGCCTTTCCAGGCTGAATAGGAGAAGAGAAAACCTCTACGAGGAGAATAGAAAACCTTGCTAGAAAAGTGATATTCCATGAAACACTTCCATTGGCTTTAACTTCATGCACTCAATACTTCTCAGCATCCTCTTTTCAAGCATGTAACAGAGCCATCACACACTTATGCTAATAAAGCAAATGTAATATCCTCTTTCTCCCTGTTTTCTTTTCTCCCTGGGGTTCATATATTAAAAAAAGGATTCTCTAAATGATGTTTAGAAAAGCTTCCAACTATTTATTCGCTTTCCTTCATCACTGTGCTGAGGTTGCACCCAGCTGATACGCAGGTTCAGTTTTTCCAGCTGGGAATCAGACTGAGGCACAGCAGTAGAAGCAGCAGTCAGATCCCACCGGCAAGGCACAAATTTTCAAAGCTGTTGTGAATATGAACTCATTTAAAAATCATTTAAGAACCATTTAAATTAATTACCAAAAAAAAAAAAGGTAAGAAAGCTTACCTTACTAACAGCTTTAGGGTCTGTACTACATCTCATCTCTCAGCCTGATCCCAGATGGTCAGAGCACCAAATTGCTATTTGAGTTTTAATTATTCTTGTTATTATATTCAAGATATGTCTGGAGACAAATTATGAAGCTTCTTATGAGTGGTCAGGAGGTAGGCAGTCATAAAGAGCATCAAAAGGCCCTGTCATACCTTACACTGTGGCAAGGCTCAGGTCACCAGACTGTCCCATGCAGATCTGCCATGATTAGAAAAGCCACAGGAAACACCGCATTTGAAAAGTCTTTGCCCAGCTAACATTCATGCACCATGCTCCCTGCTGGAGATGCTTCTAGGATTTGGGTTTGCTTGCAACACTTTTCAAATACTGGCAGAGGTTCTCAAGGTGGCCAGCAATGGCCTTGGGTAAAGATGACTACAGAGTTGATTTGATATGCTGAGTTGAGTCTTGATACCATTCTACTTCACCCCTCCTGAGTGAGTTAAGTGCAGAATGATGGCATATAGGAAGAAATGCTGATTTCCTGGCATTCTTCCATTCCCTGATTTTCATCCCACACTCAAACCCATACCATCATTGACACCACTCATGCACCAGGCTGGATGTCCTAACTAGCTTCAGGATGCAACAAGGCCAGAAAAGAAAAGTCATTCCTGAGGAGAGAAACAGTAGCTTGAACTCAGATCTGAGGCAGAGGTAAGCAAACGGGCAGACAAGCACCCACTTCAAAATCTCTTTTGGCTGGTACATTGGAGGTATTTCAGTTGCCTTTGCCATATTATTAATTAATGCCCTCTTCACACTTCATTGCCTGACTTAGAGTTGCACAAAACCTAAACATATATTGAAAACACTATCATTGCATAAACAGCTCATTAAAATGGATTTTAAATGGAGACAGAAAAACTAAAATAAACAAATCTAAACGAAGGGTAGAATGCCCTTAAAATTAGAGATTTATGCTTGAATGGAGAAAACAAACGAGAGACAGTTCTCTCATTTCAGCCCTACAGACATGCCTACCCAACCGTATATCCTGTAACAACTCAAAAGGCAGATCCAATGTGATTCCTCTGTGGGCAAACACTGATCTCCTTGCTTTTGCAGACAGTGGAAAGTACACTTGAGTATTTGGTACTTTGGTTAGATTATTCCAAACAAACTCTATTTTCTGTAATTCCTCAAAATAGATCCCTTTAAAGATATGTTTATGTGCTCAGCAGTTGTCCTGCGCTTCATCTGCCCATTATCTGAGCTGCAAAGTATAAGACAGAGGCAGCTCTGCTGATAAAAAAGACTGGTCTGATGCTTTGCTGTCAGACTGTGCCCATGCTAAGAAACTCTGCCTTGAGGGGAACCAATTTTTCTAACTCAGTGGGCATCAAAGAACAGTTTGGGTGCGAAAGGATCTTACAGAACATCTAGTTCCAACCTCCCTGACATGAGCAGCAACACCTTCCACTTGACCAGGTTGCTTAAAGCCCCATCCAGCCTGGCCTGGAACATTTCCAGGGATGGGGCTTCCACTGGGCAACTTGTTCCATTGTCTCACCACCCTCACAGTAAAGAATTTCACTCTAGTATTTAATGTAAACCTGCCCTTTTTCAATTTAAGGTCACTACTCCTTGTCCTGTTCACATGCCCTTGTGAAAATTCCCTCTCCGCCTCTCTTGTAGGACTCCTTTAGTTGCTGGAAGGTGCTATAACATCTCCCTAGGGCCTTCTTTTTTCCAGGCTGGAGAACCCCAACTCTTTCAGCCTGCCTTCATCAGAGAGGTGCTTCAGCCCTCTGATTAACTTTGTGGCCCTCTTCTAGAACCGCCACAACAGGTCCATTTCCTTCTTATGCTGAGAGGTCCAGAGGTGGATACAGTATTCAACATTATCAAAAACCGTCTGAGTCTGTGTCTCAAAGTGACTGAAGTGACTTGGATTTTACAGCAGTATTCACTTCAAAATGCATAGATGTAGAAGCATTTTGAAGTGTTCAGGATATCACAATAAGACAAGAGATTGACCTTATCCTCTGCCCACTAGGATTGTAAATACAGAATTTGACTTTCTGACAGTATTTAAAAAAAACATTTGTAACTAGCTTTACAGATCACAATTAACAGATAAGCAACCTAGCCAAAATGAAGATAGATCATTTAATGCAGCAAATTCAATATCACATTTAATGCTTTGGAAATCTTCCCTTCTATCTGGCTGCCAGGGTCAACATCTGCCTATTAATCTTTTTAGAACAATGAACATATCAGTTTGAGGCATCATATTATATGATTATGGGACTGGCTATCAGAAGGTATGTGGCAACAATAAAAACTCAAGAGTATTTACTGCTTAATATGCTGAAATCCAGCATTTTGCAGCTTAATGCACCACTACTGGGAACACTAGTTACAACATCTAATTTCCAAGGGACATGAAATGTTCAAACCCAAGCAGAAAACAAAATTAACTAGTCCAAACCACAAGATTTTGAAGAGTAGTTTAAAATAACAGGTTTCCCATTATAAAAAGTAATATTTAACATACAATAGCCATGATTCTGAAACAAATTCCTCCGTTTTGCCTTCTGCTTTCTTGCTCATTATCCCACTTTGGAAAGGATGCCTCACAACAATCTTTTATATGGTGTTTTAATAAATAAACCCTTTTCAGACATTTTAATAGTGTCGCAATGAGAGCCAAATTTCCCAGCATCTGTAACAACAGAAATTACCATTTGATTCCTCACAGGTTTTTTTAAAAGTTCGTTTTCACTGGGACCTTTAGTAAACCATAGTCTTTTCCACTCAAGGGTGAGACACCAAACATAATGAGAGGAGAGGGAATTTCCCAACTCTGTAGCTCTGGTCTGAATCACAAAGGAAATTTTACACTTCCTTCCAAACAGATGTCATGGCAGAAGAAGTGGACACACCCTCTGCAGATGGATCTTCAAATGTCTCAATGCTGACAAAACATGTTTCAATTGAATTTTACATCCAGAATTACCCACTTCCATTTCTCATGCAACTGTTGCAGCATCCCAGCAAAGGCTGTTCAACTTTTCCCTTGACTGTCATAAGCTTCACAGAGTTGGAAAAGGCCTGTTAGGCTAAAAGGACCTCGAAAATGACCTACCAGCTCAATGCTCTTCCCAGAAGAAATTCTTCAAGCATTTCTACAGTAAAAAGGGATGTTTTCACACTTGTGTAATGCTGTAATCTGAACTAAATGTGTCAGATAACAGAGGAATATATGTTACCACACTCAGTGCTACCAGTAGGGAGCTCACCACTCTGAACAACACAAATGGTGCCTTTTGGTTAAGTGGATTTTTTATGGAAGACCTAAACAAAACTATTCTCAGTTGGAGACTTCCTCAGAAATCTGCCACAAGTCTCCTGAATTCCTGTAGTACTCGGGTGCCACAAAATTAACACTGCTGCTGGTAAAAAGGGGAGTGATCCTGATGCCTATTGGTTTTTAACTATTTTCTTTTATATATTCTCTGTATTCTTTGCACATATATTTGGAGGTTTGTAACTTATTGCATTTTAGCTGGTTTTCCCAGTACTTTCCCATGCCCTTTTCCTTGGCAGAAAGACAAAACAAATTCCAGGGCTCCAAGCCCCCAGGTGGTACAAGGTCCCTATACTATCTTGGTTCTGCCTAGCTACCACGGTTGAGAACAGCTCTTCAAGATACATTTCATGGACAAAGTACAGCTATTACTGTACTGAGAGGGGGAAGACTTGGAAGGGGCTTGACCCAGGGGAGAATTGCCTCCCCATTTGTGCTCCTCATTGATGCTTTTTTGTCAATTATGCTAATTTACTAAACCTATAAAACTTGCATGAACCCCCTGTAGGAGTGGGCTTTTGTGGACCTTCTCCATGACTGCCCCTGGAGACCTCCAAATAAAGATACACTTTTATATTACTTCCTTACCAAAATTATCTTAAGTTTCATTTCTTAGTTGGAAAAGGCAACAATCCTATCGATGTCAGTGGTGCTGGTATGTGGTGGAGACACCAAACAACTGCATTTATTTTCTGCCTTTATTTTCTTCACCTGTCATGTCCACACTCACACTTCAGCACAGAAGCTTATCCTCTTTGGAGGTGGTTGGTGTTTACAATATTGTCTTGGCACACCATGGAAAAGCAACAACCATGATGGGTTAAGTGTGCTATAATGTCTACCTCAACCTCTCACAAACTTCATCCACTGCAGCTGCTGTCTTCAAAAGAGATGAGAGCTCATGATGCAGCTCGTATGTAAAAATTTCATTAGATTCTTCCAGTTAACAAAACAGCACTGCAAAAATTAGAATGCTTCTGGCTGCCTGCAGATACTTTAACAAAACAGAAAAGAATATCCTTCAACCCACCCGTGAGTGACCCACCTTTACTCTGTTGATAATGGCCCATGTTTCCTGCCACTCTTGCACAGCTTGAGAAGATTTGTACCACTCTTACTACCTAAGCTCTTGAAGATAAATACTACTCAGGTTACATGAGCTCAAAAACATGAACCTTAAGATAAGCCAATCTACCTTTAGACAGACCACGTATTTGGTAGCACAACGTTGAGTGTGCTGAGCTAATTAGAAGATGATGATTCTTCTCCACAGCTTCCATTAAGGGAAAATTTGTATTCTACCAGATCAAGGTAACTAGTATGGGAGGGAGAAATAAAACAGAAGAAAAAAACCTCTTGAGAACTGTAGTAGAAGTCATTCAATAATTATGCTCTCCCTTTTTACAAAACCCCCAAATATCCAGGAAATCATGATCAATTCTACTTCATGTAATACATCTGCTGCATAATCTGCTGGCTAGGTCTTTGATGTTCTGAAAAACACCAGTAACTGTCATAAATAAATCCTCTCTAGTAACTCAGCTGCATAGCTCGACTAATATTTTACACAATACTGCCAGTATGAAAGTCCACCAATTCTCCAACCTGCTAGTATAATTGGATTAAAATTATTGTGTTTGAAGGGAACTATGCCTGCAGTGTGGTGTATCACTGAGGCTTCCATCTTTCCCTTGAGTCAGCAAAGAGCTCTGCCACACACTGTGAGGAACATATGTCTTTTGTGACCATGCCATGTCCACATTATAGTCTTGCATAGAAATCTTATACGCTGTCAGAAATGTTCCCTTATGTCTGGGGAATACTTTGTCTGGACAGACAGAAACCATGAAGCAACATGGAGAAACATATTACCAAGAACAAATGGCTTGTTGTGGATTTGTTTCGACTACTGCTAATTATTTCCATGTTCTTTGCATCCATGGCCCCAAAAGAGGGGTATTAAATTATGTTATTAAGTTCATACATTTGTGCTCATAAGAAGGAAGTCAGAAAGTGCTGTTTCACATCTGCTGTTTTTCATTTTGTAGTTTCCAATTCCAAGGTTTCTCACTGACTGCACAGCACACAGCCCCTCCTGCTTTCTCTTGCCTTCCTCTTGACCAACAATAGGGAAAAAGCCAACCGACATCAAACCATACTAAAACACATTTAACTTGTACTATCTTGCAAATACTCCTTAATATTTTGAAAGCTTTATAAAAATGTTAATATTTTGTGCCTTTATTTGTTCTTTTCCAATATGCCCCCCAAGACAATAGCTGAAATATGCAGTAATTTTTTAAACAAGCCTCTGTTGCTGTTGGCAAATATTTAAGCAATGTCTTTTGCTGGATTCTTTGCCAACATGAACTGCCTGGCTCCTTCTCAGGGGGCTTAGAGCCTCAAAAGTGTACTCACCCAGAAATGCTGCAGAAAAAAAAAGGGAAATTAATGTAATTGGTAAGTTAAAAAGTAAATATGCAAGATCAATATTGCTTACGGTATAGCCAGCATCCTTCAGCATGACTCACATTAATCCAATACAGGTCGTACATAGTGCTTTCAGATGAAGAAGCTACAGCATCTTGCAGTCCTAACAACTTTTATAGCATGTCCTTGAAGTGTCCTGTTCCTTTCATCACTGCTGAGAAAATATCACAATCCCTTTACATTTTCTACCCATAATGACAGGGTGAGCAGTGCTGAGAAAAAAAATGCAATCACAATAACAGAGGAAAAAAAGTATGATTCATAGGCATAGAAAGTAAATCACTAGGAAAGCCTGTCTTGTCCTCCTCTTTATTTTGCTCATAGGTCAAACAATCTTAATGAAGCCTCCTCCACACTTGCTTTATTGTTTGCTATCATATAGAGCACAGTCTTTTCAAATTCCTTAGTTATTTTTATAAGCTATGCTGAAAGTCCTGCATGGGTTATACTGGATGTTTGCTGAAGACCTGCCACAATTAAAAGTATCAAAGCTAGAGGACAGCCCCATGCTCTGCTCTGTGATTTACCTGCCAGTATCAGGTAAAGTTGCCAGTGGAAAACTATGAATGATGATTACTCCCTCTAGGTAATCCACATCAGAAAAGGAAAGGTGCTGCTATCTATCTGTCTAACTTCCTTCTAACTTTCAACATACAAATGAAGGTTGTTAGCTGCCTGCAATTTTATCTCTTTACCTGAATAAAGGTCATAAATTACCCTATTACATTTTCATATGCAAATTTGAAGCTGGATTGATGTCAGATCAAGAATCTTCTTCAGCAAGTCTGCCTTGCTGCATATTTTGTCAGGGACCTTTATCTGGCAGGAGAAGCAGAGGATAAAAAGCCTTTGGGCAATGGGGAGGAAACGATGCAAAGGAGAGAACAAAGGTGCATTTGCAGCACTGAGACATTACTGCATTGCCTTAGCCTGTCTTTCCTGGTTGGCATGGGTTGTTACAATAAAGTAAACACAGATAGCAGCATGACAACATCCAAAGTATTTCCTAGGATCCCTGAACAGCCAAGCTAAAGTCTTTGCCATTGCACCTTCACTGCTACTTGGAGCTCCTCAAACCAGCTAGATGTAATTGCTAGCCTGGAGAAAACTACCTTTAAGCGCCAAGCAGAGTTTCAGAATTCTTGAAAGGGGCTTTACCACATTTCCTCCAATGTTTTTATCCAGCTCTTGGCAGATTTGTTCCACCTATTCTCCCAACTTTGCTCCATGATATGCTTTTCTACTTTTTCCCTTGGTTTCATTTTCTCTTTGAGTGACCAGTCTCTCTACCTCTTCTGCTACTCTTCACACACAGCATAATGATGACAACAATGAAAGAACTGCTGCATCTGAACATCATTCAAACTCATTCCCTCCTTCACTATTGACAAGCCTAAAGTCCAGTTCCAGCCACTTCCCGTCACTCCAAATGCTTGTTCTTCTCCTTTTAGCTCTCCCAGACACAGTCTGAAATTGCCAAGACACTGGTATTGACTGGGGAACCCACTTAGAGCCATATACAAACAGAACAGATCAGCAAAGAAATGTCAGATATTTAAATTTAAATGACTAGCACTAATCAAGTCAGCAATTTCTTTAGACCAGAGTAGAGATAGTTCAGAGATCTCAAAAATAAGAGGTCAGTATGCAAATCTAACCAAGAAACAAATTTAGGTCAAATCCTATCCCAAAATAGCCATACTAATTTCACACTGAGTCACAGTGTCTGGATGAAAAATAACTCGAGTTTTAACCTTGTTTAGGGTAATCTAATAACAACCATCAGGACCTTGTTGCCTGATGTCCAAAGAAATGAGCAGAGGACTCTCTGCTAGAAACCCTGTCTTTGTTCAACATCTTCTCCAGGGATGTTGAATCTCTTAGGCTTGTGAAAGGGATGTAAATGAAATAGTTTATACTAACTCAAAAGATCTACAAAGTGAATGGACTCATTAAAATCATTAACAGCTGAAGCTGAATGGCTTAAACATATTGATTTTATGCAGACCTGTGGTGGTGAAATTCCAATATAAGTTACAGTACTACTGTACTATTTTTACCTTTAATATCTTTTCCTGTTTATGGAACCATCTATTGACAATGAGCAGGCATAACCCATTAAATTTTTCCTTTAGGGGGTTTTTTTGAACTATATGTTTATTGTAACAAAAAAATCCCTTACTTCTGAATTTATCCAGCTGTTTTGAAAAGTAGATGTGAATCTAAAAGAACAACATGACCTTCTCTAGTATCTTCAGACATGCTCCTGAAGAACTGAGTTTCTTTGTGTCTTTTCAATGTATTTCTTCCTGAACACCAGAAAGGAACTTAAAACAATGATTTCTTCCTCCCAACCACTACTGAAAAAACCCAGTAATTTCACATATTTTCTTTTCAGACCAAAAATCTTGCCACCTTTTTAGGACATGCCAAGTACAGGAGTGACCCGATACAAACACATGACAGAACACTAATAACAGAGAGTTATGGTGGCAGCTTCTCAGACACTATAGCTTAAAGTCAACAGGAATAGACTACTGTGGTAATCCTCCAGAATTTTGTTATACGTTGTTTAAAGATATTTATTTAATGAAAATATTTAAAGGTATTTATTTAAAGAATGTTTTCTATATAAGCCCTGCAAAATTTCCAACAGCAGTAGACAAGAAACAGATCTGTTTTCTTTGAACCTCTGAAAATCAGATAGCTTAAGGTAAATAATTGCACCTCTGAGTTGTTTGGGGTGGGTTTTTTTCACATCTTCCTGTAGTCTTGAGATTAAATGAATATCTGCTTCATACTTCCCTGCAACTACATTTCAAATAAACAGTTACAGTTCTTGCCAAGTCTCTCCAGACTATTAAGGATGCACCAAGTATTTCTGAACTTCTTTGGAAGGGAAAGATGTGGACAACACACCCATCATCACTGAGGGCTTGCATCATTGCTCTGAGCACATTTCCATCACCTCTGGAAAAGCTGTGCTTGTTTGTTGCTATTTCTTTATCTGTCAAGTCCCTGCTTGTTCCATTCTTGGCAAGAGGAGTTTTAAAGCACAAGGCTTTTGCAGACAGGATTCTTAAAACTTACTTTCTACTATATTTCATTTTAGGGCTTTAGGCATTTTTCCTGCCATCAGCAGCAACCATGCTTTAACAATCAGCTGCTATTCACTCTGCAAAACGTTTCCAGGAGCATGAAGCTTTGCCCAGAGTGTTACAGATTCACCCTTTCTCAATCCTTGTTGAGATCTGCCATGATGCAATGTCATTCCTGCTCAGCACTTCAGATTTCAATTGATGGAATACAAGTTTTTTCAAGTCTGTTACAAAGATTTTAGCATGACTTTTCCTTCTTTTTTTTTTTTTTTTTAATTCTCCTTATGTGCAGTTAAGAAATTGTATTTCTTAGGTAGGGCGAGTCTAAGAAAGCCTAGAAACCCAGCTTGCTTTCTATAACTGCTTGCAGGCAGTGGGAACGGGTGCCAATTGCATTTGGAAGTATTGTTGTAGGCAGCAGTAGGTTCAGAGAGAATGTCATCTGCATCCAGTCAAAGCAAAGGACTCTGAGGAGAAAGAATGTTGTTTTTCCATCCTCAGAAAGACTCCAGCTCTCTGGTCTCCTCGCTGCATAATACTACTCCTGCTGTTTCTGACAGCTCCAGGGTTCCTTTAACATTCTGTCCCACCCTTTTCCTAGGGATGTGGGTTCAGGGTTTCATTTCAATTTACTTGTGCTCTCTTCCTTAAAAGTATCATTAAGGAACCTACGTGCGAGAAACTCTATTTAAATCCATCTAGGTTCAACAATGGCAATAAAAAATGATTGCATGGTTAAGCTCATAGAAAGCCAAGCACAAGACCTGGGCCAGTACTGTTTTAATCAAATAATTGCTATTCAGGCTAGACTTTCTGTGCAACAATTATTTCCTTTTAAAAGCCCCCAAAATACTTGAATGAACTCAAGCACTTGAATGACTTTATTTAATTCCCATCATAATAGTGTAGTATAAATACATTGGAATATTTCTTAAGCTTTGTATATATTTTCTTTTCTAATCATACTACTAGAAAAATAATACCACACTCTGGAATAAAAGAAAAAACACTGTTGTTGGGAAGAAGCTTCTTCTTTAGCTTGCCAAGCAGCTACCAGCCTTCCAAGCAGAAGAAATGGCATACAGTGGGGTTGCTATACAACACAATCAGTGGGATTTGGAGAGTTGTTTTGCTGTCCAAACGTATAATGACTGTTCTGAAACGACTGTGTTTTGCGTGAGGAGGATTTGAAGGGAAGCAGGTGGCTACTAACAACAGTAAACATTGTGCTGCTGTTAGGGATGGGGGAGGAGGAGGGCCAGAGCCTGATGGCAGAGTATTTTGTTTCCCCATGACCATCTGAGAGAAGCACTTTCTTCACTGCTGTGATACCGTCTCAGTCCACTGAAACTCTCATCTCTAAAGGTTACCCTTTTCAAAACATGGTAATAACTATATAGCTAGATTGGTTTCTTGTTTTCTCTTGATGATTTCATCACCACAAAACTTTCACACTGAGTAGTGCTACACACAAAGGGTCATCAAAGACTTTTGCGTTATTAAAATACAGGCAATACCGAGGAAGAAAAAAGAGAGAGGGGGAAAGGAACAGGAGAAGGGATGAGGGAAGGGACAGGAAAGGGATGGGGGAAGGGACGGGGGAAGGGATAGGGGAAGGAACAGGGGAAGGGACAGGGGAGGGGAAAAAATTTGAGGTTATCTACTTGTCTTCAACAGGCTTGGTTTACTTTCCAAGTATAAAGAAATCCACCACACCATGTAGACATGACAGTGTCTATGCTTAATCAAAATATTTTTAAACAGCAGCCTCTTTTATCAATAGCATGGAGTGAATTCTACTCACCATGCAATAATTTCAGAAAGATTTTCTACAAGAAGCATGATCTCAGACTCCACAAAATACGTCTACCTGCTTCGCTCACATTTCAAATTACCCACTCTAAATACTACTGACAAAATCAAATACATATATACAAACATATATATTTCCTTTGGGAAGAAAGAATTGCAGCACGCTGGCTCTGTTAACTTAGAGGGTATTCCCTGGCCAAATCCCACTAATTATAACTCTCACCACCAAAATCCTGCCCTCACCAAAGCGAAGGACTGCAGGGCTGGAATAATTTACAAAGAAAGTCAACCATGCCATTAGCAGGTGGTGAGCTGCATGCTCTCCCCTTCTTCCAACAAGCCAGAGTGGTTCTTCTATTTAATTAACGTACACCTGCTGTCATTTTTCTGGGGATTGTGCCCATTTTTGCAGACCACCAAGATTACAGAATAGCACAAATGCATCCAGCAAAGTGCCCTTAACAGGCATTTGCTTGCCAAAAGAGAACTATCTATATTCTCAGTGAGAGTTAGGAGCATTTGTGGTTAAATGGGAAAACATATTAATAGCTTCCCTGTTTCTTCTCCTCTGCAGGCTAATGTACTCCAGAAAACAGATTTTGTTTTAAAAGAGCAGGAATATGTCTGGAAGAGCTCCTTGTTAAACTACTGGCTACATGCAGATAATACCGTCCTGGGGACAATTTTTTCCAGTTACTTTTAATGTGAAGTAGCATTTTCAAAATCATTTTGTCAGACAGCTCTTCCACACGTGAAGGGCTTGAATTTTGATGGCCCTGAAGTAACAGCAGTACTGCCTTTGCTGTATAGCCAGCTCTGCAAGATACTAAATGTCCTTGACTTTCATTATTTAAAAGTGCACCTTTCCTGGTAGGAATTTACACTAAAAATAATCCCTTTAGGAATGCAGAGGACCCAGCTGGAATCCAAAAATAATAATAGTTGTGATATTAATAACAATTCTAATAAGGGGTAGTTTATTGAGCCTAGCAGAATTTTACCTTACAAAAGAAGTTCCATAACTTGGTTTTTGTAGCACAGTATCAACATTTCAGCCCTGAAGAGGTCACATAGTTCGGCTGTTGTAGGTGCCTTCTCACCAAAATATTCTGCTTTGGTACACGTAACATCAGATAGAAACTGTCACACATGGATGTTAAGTGTTTGGTCAAGTGCATGTTTGTTCATCCCAGGGCAGGAAATTCTCCTCCTAAAGCAGTGTGAGAAACTTCAGCTATTTCACAAGCAGATACCTACAGTCCTTCAGAGGGAAACCAATATGGATCACCGAAAATGTAGATGAAGATACACACCTAGAGAGTCAGCTAGGACATAACAGCATCTCCTGCTTAAAAGCCAATGTTGGCATTTTGGAAATAACAATTATTCTATCAACTGATGCATGGTAAATATTGGCAAATGAGGCAAGAGTTCACAATCACTTTTTCTTACACATTCAGATATGTTAATACAGCTAACTTACGTCATGTCGCCTTTTAGCTTTTTGAACTGTTTTGTTACTCTTCTGGTTTTGTATGCTCCACTTGTGCATTGCATAAGTATCACTTATTCAGTGAGGAGAAGGCAGGGGAGAGTGATGAACCTCCATTAAAATGGAAAACACGAGGCCAGAATATTTCATGTTAAGCATAGAGAGAAATTTGTTTTCTGATGAAAATAAAACAGACCCTTGAACTTAAAAGTCAATGACAGGAAAAAAATACCATGAAGATATGATTTATAGTAGTAAAAGAAAGTTATTCAGGAGTCAATAATTTTTCAAAAGGATTAACAGAGCATGTGCAGCATTATCCATAATGAGATAGGGTAAGTATAGGAAGTTCAATTTGCACGCTATTTGGATTCAACTGATATTTAAACTGTTGATATCTAAAGTGCTGATGTTGTGACAGTAAAGGTAGAGGTCCTGCACAGCCTCTGAAAATTAATATAGTTCAGAGAAAATTGTGAAGATTGCAATCCTTTTAATATCTAGCGGGATTTAAACTATACAAGAAGGATGGTTCTTTAGATGACTAAATTTCTTTTTTTTTTTATCATCAGGACACAGAGGCTGGCTGAAAAAAAGGCATCAAGGTAACTTTTTGAATTCAGATATATCTGCCTCTGGGATTCAGCTAGGAATTTAATGCCAAAGAGAAAACAGTAGGTAAGCATGAAAGCTGAAGTAATTTATCACTGCTATCTTTTCAACAGATAAGCATTTCTTTGTTTTAACAAACACACATTACAGTACACGAAAAGAAAAATGTTTTGGACAGCACAGCTTCCATAGGGCTTCTACATAATGAAATTTCAGAAAACATTCAGGATAAAAGTTTTGGTGCACAAAGATGATTATTAATTTTCCTTCTGCATGACAAATAGATAAATACCTCTATGCTAAACACAATTTTAAAGCACCATACACTATTCAGGTTCATATTTTCAATGCTTCAGAAAGCACGAAGAAAGGTACTTAAATTACTAATTTCTTGGCATATAAAGTTTAAAAAGGCCCAAACAATTCAATTGAAAACCAGTTTAGTTGATAGATAATAACAACTGTTTTTCTCTAGACTGCCACTTAGACACCCAACATTGAAACACCCTGATTTCTTTCCATCTCATACATCAGTAACAGTCATGACAATTCTGTAGATGGTCTTGCTGCAACATCACTATCTTGTATTTCTGCTGTCAGCAGCAGGCACATCACCAATCTGTTTAACTTTTGGTCATCTCAGTGACTGATCAATCGGAATTTGGATGTGAACGGCTCTTTGGATGGTGCATGTCCCATCCCAACTACGGTGGCTCAGCAAATCAAAGAAGAATAAAGAACTATACAGTCCTTTCTCCTCCCCAAAAGCTTCTGAGGGAAAAATACAGTTCCAAATTAAATACAAAATATAGATACCATGCATAATAAGAAGTAGAAATAAAGGTGGTTGTATTTGTACCTATCAGATAAAATGGAGGAGACTCTAATATGTTGTCAGATGAGTTTTATAACTGATAAAGACCACTGGAATCTGGAAGAATTGGTATTAGTTTTTTGGTATTAGTTTTTTTTAGGTATTATTATTTTGATTTTCTATTGTTTTCTCCTTGATGTGCTTAATTAAAGGCAGCCAGGTATCTATTGCATTTAGACTCTAGTGCTAGATGAGACTGCTGATACACTGATCCTATCAAAATGGAGGGAGGAAACGAAACTTTAGTAGAATTAGAGTTTATAGCAAACCAAAACAACTGTACCAAATGTTTACATCAATGTAACAAATCTGCAAAGAGACAGAAAGTAGGTTGCCTGATCAATTCCTTGCCTGCCACAGCTGATGGCTATTGGAAAGAACAGGAGAGATGTGCTCTCTTAAGAGTAAAAGCACATAAAATAAGGAAAAAAGAACTAGAAGACAGTCTGTAGACAATCTATTGGGGAAGAAGAAAAGTCAACAGAAAGGATCCTAGAGGTTCTTTGCTGTGTAATTGAATCTTTAAGGAAACCAAAGAATTTACAAAGGAACAAAGAAAATACCTTTTGGAGAAGAAAATCCCTTTTTTACAATGGGAAGGAAGGAAGGAAAGATTGGAAGCTAAATGTGCGAGTCAGATACAAATAAAGTTAAATCAGTGAGAGGAGAGAGAAGCTGCAGGATGCACAGTATTTTGTCCAGTTTATTTCCATGTTCTCAAAAGCAACATCAAAGACCACTTTGTTTTAAAAAAAGTAAAGATCTAGTCCAGGCTCGCAGCCCTTGCACATCTCATGTGGTGCTAACTTCCCTTTTGCCCTGGGCCTCCAAAAATGCTCAGCCCTGGTATTCAAACTTGAGGGTAGATCTCTGAAGACGACCATTCCTCTCCTAGTCCTTTTAAGACTTCTTGATTAGAGAACTTATTTTCTGCACGCTTCAAATCTTATGAGGATTCGTATTTGAGCTTTTAGCTTATGCCTTCCAGAACAGGCCCGATTCAAGAAACTCAGCTGATGGGCTTGCAAATCTGTCATATGCTTCTTGAGATATTCACTACTTACAAGTATGGTGAAGCTATGTACATTCTTCCATGGATGATAATCCCTTGCTCCTTTGGGAAAGACAGTGAGGGGACAGATTTTGGCCTAACATGACACAGTTCTGTATACCTGATCAGGCAAAGCCTCGCACAATCCCAAACCAGCCTGCAAAGAGGCCAGAACTGTAAATAAGCCTTCACCAAAGAGCAATCTCAGAACGACAGGTGTACGTACATATCAATGGATGAATCTATAGCTGAGTCACACCCACACCAGAAGCAAGAATTTCTCAACAATATTTTCCCTTTCAGATTTTTGAAAGGATAATGTGAAAATTCATGTCTAGTAAAATGCAGGCAAGGAGAAATGCAAGAAAGATGATGATGTGGCATAATGAGGTTACAAACAAGACAACAATAAGTCTGCAGTGAAGTTATATAACCATTTTCTGAGTTGCCTGTACTTTCTGTACAACTCTGAAAAATACCTCTACTCTACCAAGAGAGCATATTGCAGCAAGTCCCCTCACTGATTTAGGATGGCATTTACCTTTCCTTATAACCCATCAGAGAGACAACTGTATATTGTGTAAATACAGTTGGGACATGAATTAATTTCAAACCTATCACATAATCTGATGAGATTTCCCTGGAGATCTCCTAGCACTTTTCAGCACTGTGAGCTATTATTTCCATACTTATTGGAAATAACGTCTGAGCCCAGCCAAGGCACAATATTCCCACTGAGAGTTGTCACGACGGGAATGGAATTAATTCATATTGCCACTGGACATATCCAGGGTCTTTTTGGCATTATTACCATGTACCCCAAAATATATTTAAATCCATAACAATACAGTATACCATATAACATATAATTTGGGGCATCCTAAATTTGGACATACATTCCTTTTTACATACAGCGACTGCAAGTCACATTTCTCTCTATTTACATAAGCCTAATGCAGCTCCATCATCTTCAGTGGTCAAGCTCCTGGTTTGCACCCCTGTGGAATCAGAAGTGTACCTGTGACATAACAGAAGCACTCAAGATTCTTTTAAGATGCAACCTATTAGAGAGATAGACCTTAATCACAATGAGCTAGATGCTGGCTGTCATATTTTAGAGGACAAG
Source organism: Corvus cornix cornix (assembly GCF_000738735.6). Classification (NCBI taxonomy): domain Eukaryota; kingdom Metazoa; phylum Chordata; class Aves; order Passeriformes; family Corvidae; genus Corvus; species Corvus cornix. The sequence continues at coordinate 56,507,843 of NC_046332.1, read as the reverse complement.
CAAGAAGCTATATTATTTTTTATTGCAGTTAAATTAATTTACACTTCTTATGGAGTTACTTATCTATTTTAAGCATTCTCTGGGTGGCTGCCGTTACCAGATGTGGACAGATCCCTTTGTGCTTCAACCAGCCATGCTGGAATTTTTGGATGTACTGAAGACTCACCTATGTTAAAATCTTTTTCAGATTTCCAAGCCACTCTCCAGCAAACTTTTACCAAATATTCCTGGGGTTTTTTTGCAGGCAAATTTTCTCCATTTATAGTTGATCTGTTTTTCTTACCTGATTCATACAAGCATGTTTGTAACACTGCAATTTGTCACCATGGAAACAACTGTTTGGTCACCATAGCTGATGTCATTGAATGAATCAAGTGAGAAAATCATGGAAATAATTTTTAAAAAACACACAAAGACATCAAGCAAACAGCTTTCTAAATAAATTCAGTAACAATTTGGAACCACCCAGAAAGAAATTCAATTAAATGTGATGCCTTTTTTTCAGTTTTCAGAAATTTTCAGGGTTTTCTAAACTTTTTATGTTTCTCTGTGCATGGCAGCCACTGAGTAAAATCCTGTAAAATGGGCCTAGCAGGTCCATCTCATAGCCAGCACCACATCTCACAATGAGATTGCTGCAGCTTCAAACGCATCTCTCCCAAAATTTTCACAGGAAGCTGAGACACAGCAGTCTTCTCCCTGAGGGTATGCTGAGACCTGACTTGTCCACTTAATTAGCCACTTAACCATTCTAGCAAAAGAGGCTGAACATGCAGCTGTCTGCAAACAGCCTATCACTGCCCAGCAGCCTTAAATATTATATATCTATATCTTTATCTATCTCCATTTTCCTGACAGAAATAACTGCAGGCCAGTAATCTTTTCAGCTGTTGTGCCCTACCCATGTGGATGATACCATGATGTCTATTTTATGGATCAATGTTGATTTTTATCCAGGATTCTGTAAAGCTTTGAGGCAAAAACCTTGGTAAGGGAAAGAGAGAGGCCATTTCATAATTTTGGAGATTTACCCAGAACTCAAGTACAAACCCAGAAAGACCACATTTTTATTTAAATAATATATTTCTGTATTTAGTAGGAAAGGAGATAAACTTATTTATTATTTTGGCTACAAATTTCTTATAGCTACTGTTAACACACAGCTAAAAATAGCATTCCAAGGTGATTCTAATTTTAGAAATAATAATAAATCTTATTTACCATATTAGTCCTAAAGTTTTATAATTTTGTCACATTCTGCATGAAAAAATAAGCTCAGCTTTATTTCTCAAATTGTATCATTGATGCTGCCTTAGAAGCAGTCACTTTCATCACTCTCACATGTAAAATCTCTGGGGGATTTAAACTTTAGGAAACACTTTCACAAAAAAGAAGTGCCTCTAATTAAATGTAATTAATTTACTAGTGCCCTGGAATTGCGAGTATTAAAAAAATAATAAAATCCTCAAGCATTTTTGTTTTGCGTGTGATAAATGCTACAATCACTCTTTTCAGTGAAAATACAGAGGAAATAATATTAGGTGACAGCAAAGTTCATCGCAGCAGGTCAATTGAGATTGTCAGGATTCATTAGCATGTGTGTGACTGGTAAATAACTGAGTTAATTTTAGGCTGAGTGACATATTTAGAAAACTATGAATCACCTTATTTTGTGAATTTAATCAACCTTTGCTCTTCCCTGGATAATTCAGTGTACATCTGCAAAATTAAGTTGGAACTGACTCTTCACTCTGTGGCCCTCACAAATGCTAGTGGTTTGCAAAATTTCAAAACCATCATCTCTATCAAACGCTGGCCGCCAACAAGGAGTTCAACACAAATAAAGCACCATAACGACAAAGAAAACAAAAATTAAAAAACAAACAAAGAAACCCAAAAAACCCCCAAACAAACAAACAAACAAACAAAAAAAAACCCCAATAAGCTGAAGAAGTTACTTTCTTCAAATGAAATTTTAGCTAGATTTATCCTGCAAACTCAATTTGCTTTGTCGCTAAGAATAAAAATGCTAAAGTCCACAAGATAGCAATGCAGAATGATTATTTCTCTGGAAATTTTCCACAAAAATAGCTCCTGTTTGAAAAATTTAGTCAATCCTCAAATACTTCTTTGTGACACTCTGTTAGCCCAATTATCTCACATTACAAAACAAAAAAATTGCACTGCATATGGATGTTCCAGTTTTGGCTCTGAAAAATGCTACTTTCAACAGCAGGAAACATCTTTTTTCAAAACTTAGCTTCATTTGGAAGTAAGTCACAATTCCTAGCTAATGTGAGCTATTCATTTACTTTTCATCGAATGTCTTCTGATCTGTTAGCACACTTTCTCTTCATTTCTGAAAGACATTCTATTAGCACTAGATTTGATATTGAACATGACTATTTAGGTAACAGTGGGGTTTTCTATGTAAAATTTAAGCTGTGATATGCACTAGCAAAAAGGGCAATTACTCTTCAGTTTTGTATTTTGAATATGCAAACGAGTTGCTTGTGGATTGCTGGCAGCTACAGCTTGGGCTCTGACACTTAACTGTTATTAATACACAAAACAATTAATGTAATTACAAATATGGGGAAAATATCAACACTATTTACACTAGTTAGTTATTAGGAGGTAAAATACTTTGTCAGCTGTAATACAATACAAATTGCTGCAAAGCGTTCAATACCATTATAACACACATATATTCAAAGTACTACAGTTTATATTCTAGGTCTGCCCTCCTGGGATCAATTTGTGATACTCTGTGCTGGGTAATTTTTCTTGACAAAATAAGGATACTTTGTTGGTGTGTAGCTACTCTTGGCTACCACACACTTTCTGTGCAGATAGGATTCCAGACCCAACCCTTGCACAGTGAACAGGGAGACTCGTCGGGATGCACGGGAGGCAGCATTAGTATCTACACAAAGAGCACCACACGAGTGTGCACCTGCCTCTCCAATTTGGAAACATTTTCCTCAAGCAAAAGCACAACAGAATCAACAGCAGATTATATCCATTTTCTTCACTTGTTGGCATTGGTTTCTTGAGTGTTCAAGCTGAAAATCCCACTTGGACACTTACCATCTACGCCCCATGCATGCACGGGATGTAGTGACAGGCAGTGACTGCAGTGGAGGTTTGGGAGGTCTACTGAAATGATCCCTGCAGGTGACAGCCAGATAGGTGAGTAATGTAACATGGACAAAACACACACATAGGGGACTGCTGCTTTCTTCCATACTCAAAGTCATTAATCCACTTAAGCAGAAAAAGTGCCTTCACTTTCCTTCATTTTCTTGCACTTGGAATTAAACTCCTGTTCAGAATTAATGGTGTTATAAACAGTAACCAATCTTAAACAAGACTATTTCAAAGCTCCTTATTAGTGCTTTATTTTTTAAGTCTGACAGTTGTGTCACACATTACTGACATCCTCAATTATTAACACCATGTGTTACTGGGTAGCATCCGGCGTGTTTAGCAGGCCACAACAGTTCCAGTGAATTAGGAGAATTTGCTCCCAGGTACCAAAGTGGTGTCCTTGTAATCACCTATCATAAACACACATTTCCCTAGCTGTGCCAAACGAGACAAACAGCTGCAACACCATGCCAAGTCAGGAAAGCGAAATAACTTTGATTAACAAAAGGGACAACACAGCAGAGGTGCATATTACTAAAAACACAGTGCGCCTAGATGGGGAAGCAAATTAAAAATGAACAGGGAACTGCTAAAAGCTGACACTTTCCCTAACCAAACCAAATTGTTACTGCCCAGTTGATAATGGCTGATGCACAGTCCTGCTTTATTTGCCAGCTGCTCCATGAGGCTGATTCAAGCTCACTGAAAACATCACAGTTCTTTTTAGATGCAGTTTCAAGTAAGAACAAGAAAAGACAGAACATCTCAGTTTAATTGATTAAACAGTTCTGCTTAATATCATTATCAATGGTCTGGGCAGGGGGATCAAGTGTACCCTCAGTCAGTTTGCAGAGGACACCAAGTTGGGCAGGAGTGTTGATCTGCTGGAGGGTAGGAAGGCTCTGCTGAGGGATCTGGACAGGCTGGATTGATGGGCCAAGAACAATTGTATGAGGTTCAACAAAGCCAAGTCCTGGGTCCTGCTCTTGTGTCACAACAACCCCATGCTACAGGCTTTGGGAAAAATGGTTTGGAAAGCTGCCTGAGGTAAAAGGACCTGGAGGTGCTGGTTGACAGCCAGCTGAACATAAGCCAGCAATGTGTCCAGAGAAACTTTTCTATCAAATCATGGTAGGATAAGGGAGAAGTACTTCCCTACTGGTTACAGAATAGAAGTTTCATGCATTACTTTTTCCTGGTAGCTTTTTTCAAGAAAGCTCAATGCAGAATTTAGACTATTTGCTGACCATTGGTATCTGTAAGTTCTTTGTCTGATCAGAACGCCTTCTTTTACTTTAAAGAAGACTAATTTGTTTAGCCGGTATACAGTATGTATTCAGTGTCCTCCTTCCAGGTGTCACATCTCAACATGGTGTAAGTCACTCTGCACCTCTGGAGGGGTCTTGTGAGCCATACACACCTTCAAGACTGCCAGCCACCGCCCTGGCCCCTACATCAGGGGACAGCAGAGGGACTGTCTCCGCAGTGGGTGACCGCAGCCTGCTGTCACTCAACAGCAACACCCATGCAGCAGTGCTGAGGGTCTCCATGCCCTGTGTCGGGGTTTTGTTCCATGCACAACCTTTCCAGCTGAACTTCCCAGTTTCTGCCTGCTTGTCACATTTAACGTTACTTTCTGTGTTTAATGTTTCAGATTTGTGTGTAGTTTTTAAAAAAAAGAAAAGTTGGAGAGTGCCAGTTATTCCTCTGAGGTTTCAGAATACAAACTTTGCAGTTCTTCTGCTGTTTAGCACAGGCTGCCACAGATGGAAGACAGATATCTGTCCGCCAACATTTAAAGAGGACCAGATTTTTTTGTTTAGAAGTTTTTGCTGTTCAGCACTTACAGCCATACAATCAGCCAGACCAGCCCTGCCCTCCGTAACAAGTACATTCACAAAATGAACAGGGGAGACCAATGCCTGCACAGGATTCACACACCCAGAGATGTCTGGGGTGCATTGGGACTGCCTTGATGGTTAGTTTTGGAAAGAAAGGGGCCAACTTTTTATAACCTGGCTTGAAAAGCTCTGAAACTCACATATCATCTACCACAAGGGAGCTCATTTATTCAAAAGGAAAACAAAGCTGTCCAGTAGCCTTTTCAGCTAATGTCAGCCAGGAAGGTTTCCTAATTCTGAGTTGTTCCAACACAAATATCTGAGGGAAGCTGTTGAATTGGTGCATGCTCTTGCTAAACCAGCTGTTCTCCCTTGCCTGCTGATGGCTGCCAACTTAGACTGACCTCAAATACTCCAGCTTCCTCCCCCCAAGTGTTACAGTCACTCTCTGCTATCACACCTGATCTTTCACAAAAGTTTCTGCACCTTCCAGGCTTGTCACAACAGCCCTTCGAGCGTAAGCTGAAGCCAGCTTGACACAACAGATTTCCTTTTTCTTTTGGAGACATGCATATGCCACAAAGACTACAGTTCATCACCTATGCTCTTCAAACACTCCTGAGCACGCCCAAGTGGGATAGCACTTTTGCAAACTGGGCAGCACTGCTGCTTCCTTTTCTTCAGCCTTTTTTTTTTCCTTTTAAAGTAAAAAGTCGCTTAAAGCAAGTCTGTTTGAGGTTAAGTTCCTAATTTATGCTCAATGAGCTGTCTTGTGCTGTGTCCAAAACTGGCACAGAAACATTGTCGACTTTTCCTGGAACTCCTATACACAGCCTACCAATTGAAGCTTTCTCTTCTGCTCCAGCATCCCTGGAGCCTGAATACTTCAGGGCTTAAAGATTTCTTCCTTGTGCAGAAGGGTGGTGCCTGCATGACTGTGTGCATGCAAGGAGAAGCTTCCAGGAGCAGCAGAAAGTAAGCTATGTCACCAAAGTCCTGCAGTGCTCGCTCCTTTCTGCCTGATACCTTGGGGAAAATTCAGGGAGAAAAGGAATGCTGAAAACCGACAGGCACTCGGCAGAGTCTGGAGGAAAGCAGGTAAACTTGCTGCCCCACAGACAAGGGCACGGCTGGCAGGAGAGGAGAAGCCAGACGGCTGGTTCGCTCCCAGCTGGGGATTAAGAAGTCGCAGGTGAACCAAGGCCACGTGCCCTACTAATAGCAGCAGCCTTCTGCTCAAAATAAGAAGCAGGTTCACACATTTGTTCTCCAGTTGGGTTCAGACATAAGCTGCAACACAGATGTTCACAGGGCACAAAGGGGACACCCAGCAGAGCTGGCTGCAAAAGAAAATTTACAGGAATGACAGCAAGTTGCCTTTTACAGTAGGCTCTCTAGAGAGGCAGTAAAAGGGAAGCTCATTCTGCTACACTATTTTTTCCTGAAACTCCTCCTTGTGTAAGGTCCCACTGCAGCCAGTCTCCAGAGACTGCAAATGAATTAAGAGGAGAAAACATGAGAAAGCAAAATAAGAAAGCAAAGTAGAAAACAAACCAGAACAAATGAGAGCAAAGAAATGTATCACAAAGGGGAGCAGTAAGGGCATATCAATAGATATGAATAATATCAGGAAAATGTAAACATTGGAAACCTTGATCTCTGGCACACACTCTGAAACGATGATTAGACACAGGATGCTCTGACAGGCCTGGACACAGATCTGAACATCCAGGATGTTCTAGGATATTAAGTGATCCAGGCAGGTACCTGGATACATAAATTGAAGACAATGGTTTTTCTTCAGCTTTTGTTAAATATCTTGGGACCTACAGGTGAAGCACACTACAAAGTTATGTTGCATTCTAATTCTTACAGAATAAGCAACTTAGTGCAAAAATCCACTTTTGTGAATTTCATGCATAACCATTTAACCTCTCCTTATTTGTAAATCTCTTCAAAGTTTCTCATACAGATCAAGGTAAGTCCAACTGTTACATCCATGTATTCAAGAAACCTTTCACTCCTTCAAACAGAGTCTCAAAAAAACTGTCTAGGTCTACGAACTCTTTGGAAAGAATAAGAACTTCTAAATCCTCTCTCATTTATCTTTCTCCCTTGCTAGGAGTTCAGCAGAGCTTCAAGAACCATAAAGTGTGACCTGACTTTAAAAAAAAAATCACCTGAAAATTCCTTTGTTATATGCAAGAATGTATTTCTGAAATTGCCTGAATATTTTCTGTAAATGACTGAAGTGAGACGAGAGCTTCATTGAAACACCTAAGAAGAAAATTTCCAGGAATTTCAATGTACCCAAGTTTTCAACCTTTATGGCCGTTTTCTTCCCATATTTAGTTATATTCATACATTTACTACCTTCAACAGTTGCAAAAAAACCCCAAAGGAAACACAGATGTAAAGCCAGATAAAGCACAGCTTCAAGTATGGAAGGATCAAGAGTAGAGCCACTTCCTCTCACTGATTTTATCTTCAAAACTTCTTACTTGTTTGTGGAGACTCACCTTTTTGTTCACTCTGAAGTTAAGTTTGTGGGTTTGGCTAAACATTTATCTCTGAGCAACTGTGAACATCATACCCTTCCCAATTTCTGTCCTACAAGAACCACGTGTTATTGAAAATTCACCTTGCAAAGGTCCATCACACTGTCCCATTCACAGCAACTAAGATTTATCAAGAGCTGTAAGAAGCTCAGCATTAAACTGTCAACAAAACTCACATGCTCCAAACCATACAATACAAAGCATGAATGTATCCATTACACATACCTATTTATTGCAGATAGTTTTCGAGTTTCAGGAAGCATATAGTCTTGAAGAATTGCTTCAAGTTCAGAATCCAAGATCTGATAAAAAAGATTATGTATGTATATTTAAAGTCATTAAAAGTATATGGCTTGAGCATATAAAATGAAAAAAAATATTCTGCAAAATTACTACTTAGAAGTAAGTCTATGAGCTAGTCCTTCTGAAGCTGTGCATCACATGAGAAGTGTTGAAGGGGATAACAATGATGGTAGGGTAATTTATAGCACATTACATTTAAGATATATGATATTGTATAGATTCTTAAGCAACTTCTACACATGAGTTCAAAATTAATAGAAAATTCTGAAAAAAACCCAAATTTTTCAAATAGCAATTTTGCTGCAATTATTTGCAATGAAAAATCAAAACCAACATATTGAGTATGAAAAACTGCCGGTGGCATATCAGAAAATATAAATGATTTAGGAAACCACACGCATCCTTATGTACCTTTAAGCTATTGTGCCTTTAGCTTGCAGCAAAACAGTGACATGAATAGGGAAACCACATGAAAAATCAAGGGCATGCTTAAGTGCATCATGTCTTTAACGTCCAAAAATGCTGAACATTACAGTTCTGTTACAGGTGTGAAATTCTGGATGTACATTCTTGTAAGGATACATATAACACCTAATCGCAATTAGTCCCAGAGTCTCTGCAAATTTTCCTGGTGATTCTCACACAGTGACCCTGAGTATAACGCATTTGTTAAATCCGATGTGCTTAACAATGCAAAAAGGAAGAAGATGCAGCAGTAGAAAGAAACAGGCTCAGCAGACTAAGGAAAGACAAAAAGGAGAAAAAAAAAAAAGGAAAACAAAAAAATGGAAGTAAGTTCACGTGTCCAAATGCACTTGGTCTGACCTCTGTGCTGGATAATCACCATCATGAGTACATGCTCTATTGAGTATTTCTGTGGCACTATTGGCAACTTTGCATTTTGCAACAAGAAACACCATTTCACACAGGACTGCCACACAGCCACAGCTCTTAAATACAATTAAGACCCTATATTAGAAAATGTCTTCTCTCTTTTTTTTCCCATAGAGTTTTTCCTGAGCTTTCCACAACAGCTGTGCTACTGGCACCCATGCCCACTACGCATCAATGGTCACCTGGCTGGTAGCACCTATGTGTCCCAGCTGAAGAGCAGGCATTTTCTTCTCCAAAGGCTCAGCCCACCCAAGGAGTCCCGGACTCCCTCTGTTCCCTTCTGTAAGCTGGTAATTTTCAAGCAGAGAGATGAAATGTAAATATCAGCATGGATAATTATTTCACTGCTCATTTTTTGCAAGATAATCAGACAGAAAGATAAGACTCACTCTGAGGAACACAAGCAGTAGAAATTTTTATCCAGCAACAGAATGAAAGATTCTGCCAATTTTTCTTACAAAAGCAACAGTTCATTGATTTGTAGCTGCTGCCTACTTTCATGTGCAAGAACAACAGAAATCCCTTACTGGTCTTCTCTACATATTTTCAGGCAATCACTACAAACATGACAACTTCTAGGATTATTTATTCTATGCACTATGTAATCATTCCTGCTGTTGATGTCAACTGCAGACAAGCCAGGCTCAGAAGCTCAGATTCAATCACACGGGCATGAGTAACATCACTACATCTCCACCCTTTGCATCTTCTACTCAATTCCCCAAAAGAGATTTCCACAATAATGCATAATCACAAATTATCACAAATTATTATATATATATTATATCAAAGAGAATGTCATTAAAGTGAATACCAGCCAAATACCACCTCTAAAATGAGTGGGAGCTATTTACTAGATAATACCAATAAAAATCTGCAAGGTCAGAAGGTGACCAAAGTTTACCCTTTATTTTCTACAGTAATGTCCTTCCTTTTCTCTACTTCCTCATCAGTTAGCCTCGTTACCACTTTTTCCACACAGAATCATAGAAAATGTCCAGTTGGAAGGCACCCATAAGAAAGCACCCGAGAATCATTGAGTCCAGCTCTCTGCTCCTTGCAGGACTACCTAAAACTAGGCCAAATGACTTAGAGCATTGTCCGGACACTCTGGATTCTGACAGGCTTGGTGCCATGACTGTTTCCCTGGGGAGCCTGCTCCAGTGACTGACCACCCACTCAGTGAAGCACCTTTCCATAATGCCCAATCTGAACTTCCCTGCAACTTCATTCCATGTTCTTGTGTCCTGTCACTCATCCCCAGAGAGAGGAGATCAGCACCTCTACCTCTGCTGGCCTCTCTTGAGGCACCCCCTAAGCTATGTTTTCCCTCTTACTTATCCCCTTCATTTCTTACCCAATTATATGACTGCCCATTTTACCTTCACTTGCAAGGCCTCTGGAGTTGGCTACAAGCACTCATCTTACCACACTTTGACAGGAATTACCACCCATCAGATGTAGCCCGTCAACCACCTAAACATATGCTGTTCCCTGGCTGAAACATCTTCAGCCAAGTCACCTTGACAATAGGTAGAGATTCCAGGCACTGAACTGTCAGGTCCCGCAAAACTTGTGTCACAAGGTAACCTTCAAACTGACCAGGTGTAAAACTCCACTATTTTGATAATGCATGAAATTATATTGCTCGAAGACACATTTCAGGGGATTGTTGACCTGAGAATTTCTTATGACATATTTACAGGGAAATGTTATGAATTATTGCATGGCTGAGATAGTTCTGTGACAGAATGTTTGCAGCCGAAGATAAGAACAATTGTGTGTTAAGTACAAGAACATGATTTGCTGTGCATAATATTAGCAGTGTTTATTTTAGAACTGACCACCCACCTGACTGTTCCAAAAAACCTCCTGGAGCTGCTAAAAGATGCCAGAGAAAGTTTTCACTTGTAGCAGACTTTCTGTCTTTAATAACACCAGCTGTCGCTTTTACAAACACATTATGCCCTTCACAGTCATCCCATATTCTGCAAACACCAAAAAACCCCAAACTCTCCCACAGTTATTAACATCTGCTTCGCTTACTTATTCTGACAAACTGAAGGACAAAGGCATGATTTAACAGATTGCTCCACATAAAGCAGCTATGCAGTCCACGAAAGGATTCATCAAATGCCCTGTCAGAGAGCTTTACAAAGCCCAGCTTAATGAACGTATGCAAATTGCTATAATATATAAAATGCCTGATACCACTTCAACAAGCAACGTGCTTATGAAATCTATGGAGAATGGTAAGATAGACCAATCTAATTTGTCTTTAAAATAAAGTGATTTGGTTTTCTCCAGATAATTTCAATCTTTTTTTTCTTTAATGCCTTGAAGCACACGTTACATACAATAAACATCTGCTTTAGGCACTGGAAGATGTGATTATTCAATAGAAAAAGCACGCAGCAACAGACAAACTGGAAGCACACTGGTACTCTTCAATATTTTCCTTCAATATTTTGACATGCTGGCACTTTTAAAAAATTGTTTTTTCCAAGCCTTGTTGCATTTAAACAGCCCTTATTTTTCCTGCTGTTGCTTGATGTGAGGTTGATGTGAGTGCAAGTCAGGCTGATATTTACAGTATGAGGAAATGCTCAGATATGAAAGCGCATCAGAAAACAACATGCATTCAGGATGATCACTGCTGTTGCTGTTTTCAACATTATTGATCTAGAAATTTGATCTTTTTTTCCATCAAGATAAGGAAAGAATAGCTTATGAGCTAAAATGATTTTCAATGGAAAAAAACCAACATTTTCTAGAGCTTTATCCCTCCTGAGAACTGAAAGTTCTTTTCACCTGAGAACTGAAAGTTCTTTTCACCAACTGACTTGAAAAAAATTATATAAAAATACATTTTGAGTGTTTTGTCAAAGAAGCTAAAGCCCACAATCACCCTTTAAGAACTTTGTGGAAAAATAAACAGAACTTCTCTAATTTTTTTACTTTGGAAAAAAACACATGAGAAAGAACACAGCACAGTATGTGCATCAGAAACTAGAAGATGAAAAGTTCCTGGATCTTGGCTTTACCACTTAGGCCAGGCAGGTGTGAAAGAGAAAGAGGACTGTGAAGTACCATGATTATCTCCTTGTCTCTCATGCTGGGACCACAAAAGGAAAACAAGCACTAGGTAACACTTTCTTGGGTGGTTCTTGGTTACGTTATGTTATGAGAATTCCCAGTGTAGTAGTCTAATAGATAAACAGTTTCAACTCTTATTTTATGTCATAGTATGACAGAATCACTTAGGTTGTAAAAGACCTCTGACATCATCGAGTCCAACCATTAACCCAGCACTGTCAAGGCCACCACTAAATCATGAGCCTAAGCACCACAGGTACATGACTTTTAAATACTCTCAGGGTTGGTGACCCAACCACTTCCCTGGACAGCTTGTTCCAATGCCTGACTATCCTTTCACTGAAGAAATTTTTCCTCATGTCCAATCTAAACTTTCCCTGGCACAGCTTGAGGCCATTTCCTCTTGTTCTATTGCTTGTAACCAGGGAGAGGAGACTGACTCCCACCAGTCTGCAACTTCCTTTCAAGTAGAGAGGGATAAGGTCCCCCTAAGCCTCCTTTTGCTGAGGCTAAACAACTTCAGTTTCCTCAGCCGCTCCTCACAAGACTTGTGCCTTAGGTTCTTCCTGCCTTAGATGTTTCCAGTTAAAACAGAAGTAATCGCTGTTACTGTCAAAGCTAGACACAACTTTGGCTCAATGCCTTAGGCAAAATGACCAAGATGAGCAGTACGTGGTACAGGATTCTCAAATCTCTCTAATCATGGGACCACAGTTTCTGCACTGAGAATTAACTAAACTGTAAAATATGAGTCCAAGTTGGAATACCATGTCAGAAATGTATTGTGATCTCCTCATTTTAAAGGCACCAACTTGTAAAATCCTTTCCATTCTGTTACACTAAATATTCAGTATGTGCCAGGCACTGTGGAAAAAGCTTTTATTTCTGTGCAAATGAATATACATTAGAGTGAGTGTTTATAACATTTTTCTAGATTTGAGTTTATATAACTGACAATTAAGGGATGATATCTTTAACACTCTGTATCACTTCTAGATGCCAGTATCACTTCTAGATGCCAGTTAGCAATATTTAACAAAGCTGGTTGTTCTCAGTTTTGGGGTTTTTTTTGTATTCAGATTTGGTCCTCCAGCTTTGCATTCAGTCAAAGACTAAAATCAGGGAATAAATGAATACGACAAGCCTTCCTTTATTATACCTCATTTCTCTAAATATCTCTATCAGGTTCTATCATTACCATGCCTATTTTAAATTTGTTCTTTTTAACATAAATCTAGAAGTACAGAAAAATCTCTCCCCTTTTGACTGTGCATCAAGGCCAATAGATTCACAGCTGATACAGGTAATAAAGGCAAATTAAGGAAGCTCCATGTCACACCTCCCCTCTTATGTCCTGAACCCATATAAAATTATACTATTATCATAAGTAAACATCCTAACTTGTCCCCGAAACAGAGAAAATTATTATTCTTGAGAGTCAACCTTCTTATAGGTCCCTTAAGATGTAACATCTGATAGATTTTAGGGTAAAAAAAGAGCCACTCATACAGATTCCAGATTCAGTACAATAAAACAGCTTCAGTAAAGTATATTAACCCATAGAACATCATTGACAAAATTACAGTCACACTGTGTGCAGTGGAGTGTGCTACATGATAATGCAAGAAAACATTTTTTTTACCTGTCACTTTGGGGTGGTTTGTTGGGGTTTTTTTCTTCAGGTTCTTCAGGAAGAGCAGCATTTAAAATCAGGATGTACTGCTTTAACAAAATAGGTGGGAAGCAGAGCCAGTCCGCCCAGTCCCACATCTCTACCCACTGACAGATTCCTGCTATGCACTGCAGTGAGGATATTAACCCATTGCTGTTATGGACAAACCATCTGTACTGGACAGCAGCATAATCAGTAATAGCAAATGGTTCTGGGGCAATCCTGAACTGACAGTGAAGTAGATGAGAAAGTGAAATCCTTGCTTTGATAAGCTCCTTGGCAAGCTAGTACAAACCTATGTTCCCTGTTAAAAAAGAAAAATGAGGAAGGTTGTAAGATTGCAGACCTTCTTCTACTCAAAGAAAGCGAATTTCCAGTGGCTGAAAATGCCCTCTTTCCCTGACCTGTGGGAAAATGCAAGAAAGGACTCACTGCTCTGAAGTCTGTCTCAAAAGTAGCATCCAAGGTGCAAAGACTCTCACCCTGAAATATTTCCGTGGAAGTATTGAGCAACATTACTGTGCAGACAATTCTGAAGGGAAGGGTCCCACCTTCCCTGACAAAGGCACACAACACAGCCACTGCTTTTGGTTGGACAACGCAGAGTCTAAGCCACCTTCCTGCATCTCTACAGAGTGTCTGAAATACAAAGAAATATGCTGCTATCACTGCAGTCTAGAGGTTGGAATGGAAGTTTCATAAGGAAATACATATCTTTGGGGGTTTTTGTTTTAAAAGCAAGGCAGAAGCACCGCACTACTTCATCCCAGTGAGAGACTGAGTAAACAGAGGCAACAAATCTCTAATCATTTACCTTTTCCAGTTAAAGTGACAACTCTTGGAAACCCCTGTTCAAATCATCATAATGAATGTAAAAAAGGGGTTCCAGTAAGTTCAATATGGATAATATTTTTTTACAAGACTTGTGAGGATGACATGGGTAAGTTCAGCATGACCACAACATTCATTTGTCCTGGGAAGTCCTTAAACACTAGCACCATAACATCTGAAGATTATGATACCCCATTCCTGCATAAAAGGAGGAATCACTCAGAAATATCCACCAGTAACATCCCAACTCAGAAACCACAGGTAAGTCAAAATATCCATAGGAGATGACCACCTAGACCTCCTTGAAATAGACACCTATTATAATGGGGGCCAGATGCAATTTACAGGTGTTTGCTTACATTACTTGAAAGAAAGAAAAGGATAACGCTCCCTTCTGTCACAGAAACAAACACAGAAGCTGGATCTGTGAAGAGGAGCAAGATCAAACAACTTGAGAGAAGTCTAGGAAGTCCTCCTAAGCAGTCAGTCATGACTGCTATTAGAAAAGGAGGCCAGGCACCCAGATGTCGTTTTCTGAAAAGTCAGATCCAATAGGAATAGCTTATCAAGATAAGGATTATCAGCAGACAGGCTAGTGGCAGAATTAGTTCACCATGGTGATGATAAAACAGTATTAGGAAAGCAGGGCAATTTTAAGAAAAGGCAGCTAAAAATACCTGCCTAACACACTGCTCCTAGTCCTTCTCATCTTCAGTGTGCTGATGCTTCAAAGTTAGCTGTCCCAACAGACAGCCCTGTACTCTGTCTGCCAGTGTCACAATGACTTATAGCATGCTGTGGTAGGCTTGCAGTCTCTGAGGACTGCATGTCTCTGTGAATGATGAGGATAGCTGTGTTTTGTTCCAGTTACCGTGAATTAGGAGCAGAACCCCATTGACTAGCAAGCTTCCAGCACAGACTTCAGCTGGGATAAGTCTGGCTACAGTGCTTGGGCTGCAGTATTGAAGGAATACACTACTCAGAAGGATGAACCGGGTCTTGTCCAGGCTTCTGTTCCTGCTTTGCCCACGAGGACAGATGACACAGTGTCTTTTCTATAGAGATACATGCACACCACACAAGCCCTTCCTAGCACCACCAACAAAAGACCAAGACCAGAGTCCCATATGTTTTTCAGGAAGGGAGCTGACATCCCCAACTCCAAGGCTCTGGGGACAACAAGGAAATTCTTACACTGACCTTCTGGCATCTGTTAATAACCAGCAGAAGTCACTAACCACTGCATTAAACATGAATAGGTGATAGTGTATACACATGAGCAGTGGCCAGTCTTCTTTTTAGCCCTTTTGGAAACACTGTGACTTCATATTGCATGCCTGGCTGGGTTTTTTTAAATCCCTGTAAATGCTTCTACACATTCTGATAAAAACTTCCCTGAATTTACCAAATTCTTTCTTCAAGTTACTTTGTTTTCCTACTCAACTAGTACACTTCGAGTATATTCCAGAAGTTCACCCTCTTGGGATGTTTGAAAAATTTCTGTTAATGTTCAGTCTAAATTCATTCAAGACTAATTAATAAACATATAATCTTGAGCAGTTGTTATCCTTCAATTTCAACAGCTCTCCTCCTTCTCTGGTGTTTGCCCTCCAAAGGAATTTAGTACAAAGGTTTTATTTCCTGGACATTATATACAAGTTATAAGGAATGGAGGCTTATCATATTTTGTCAGAAAGTCTGACAAAAGGTAACAAACCATAGGAAAAATATATTTAACTTTTTTTTTTTTTTACTAATGAACAAAAGGCAGATGCTGATTTATTTTCCTAGTTACTCCAGTATAAACCTGGAATGGTTACATCTATGGCTAGAAGTAAGAACTGCATCTGAGCAGGCATCTGCCCAGGGCTTCAGTGAGGATTGTGAGCACTAAGCTGTCAGCAGAGAAGAAATACTTAACAGAAAAGGGAAGAGCAGCTGGCATCTGTCATGTAAGAGCCATTTTTTAGAGAACTTTGAAAATGAAAGGCATTGATCATAGATTTCCTTCAGTCCAAAGAGACTTGAAAACCAATGTATCTGGTATCTAGACTCCTACTCTCTGGGTAAATGCTATACCTGCTTCAGTTCAGATTGGACACGGACATTGGGAGGGTGATTGGTCTCTGGAACAGGCTCCCCAGGGAAGTGGTTACAACACTGAGCCTGTCAGAGCTCAAGGAGTGTCTGGATGATGCTCTTAGTCATATGGCCTAGTTTTAGGTTGTCCTGCAAAGAGCAGGGAGTTGGGCTAGATGATCCTTAGGGGTGCCTTTCAGCTGGAGATACTCTGTGATTCAACACCTATGCAAAAGGAAATTTCATCCACCCTATTATTCAATGTAACCATCACACCTGTGGGTTGAATTCAATGCCATTCAGCTGTGTTAGGATTGGTCTCAGGACACACAATGCATCAAACCACTCTGCTGTTGTTTTGAAGCTGAGGTGGCATTGCCATGGCCAACACTGAGTCTTCTCACTTCTTGAACCACAATGTCCAAATATCCACACACCCTGTGTTTAAATACCAAAGGAAGTCAGGTCTAGGACAGAGATCTTAGACAGAGAGAAATACATACATCTAGGGCTCAATTCCTCTCATTCTAAATGTGGGTACCTAAAACAGCTTAGATGAATTGCATGCAGCTATAGGGGCCAATGATCATAAAAGGAATCTAGGGAGAGAAGCTTTGATGTAAGCACTTATGCTGTAGATAAAGAAGTTGAGACAAATCTTCTGACTGAAGTCTGCCTCAGGAGAGCTGGCATTCAGACAGATCTGAAGGCACAAACAGTGGTTCAAAGGATGGGTTTTCAATGACATCATGATCTAATCTGTAAGTCTTTATTCAGTCCTGCCTTTTCTATTTGAATACTAAATAGAAAATTTGAGATTTGGCTCAATGATAGCAATAAAAGTCTTCAGGAAGACTGATTTATAAGAAAATATTAAAATAACTAAATATGTATAGCTTGACTAAAGCCACTATTGAAAGGGAAATACGATAATTATCTACAAGCTCTGGAAGGGAACACATACTAAGGATTTTTTTAATAAGGCTTTTTAGGAAAATATAGCTAAGAGTAATGTGATTATACCAAGCAAAATAAACTTTAGGCTGACAGGGAAAACTTCCTAATAATGAAGTGTATTCTATTGTAGAATAATCTTCCAAAGGAAATTGGCTGAAGTCCAATCACATCTAAAGCCTGGAAAAAGATTGTCCATGACTGGACAAAGATCTGGAGAGGACAATCCTGCTGCAAGATGGCCCAGATGACTCAACATCGCTTTTTCATTTTTAAATTCCTATCATTCCACTGTATTAAATAATCCAATAAGTCAAAGGGAAGAGGGAAATAGGCTTAGCAACAATTGCACAGCTGTTTCATCTTCGAGGTCTGCAGGCTGCAATCAGTGCAAGACACACTGATTGCACTGAGGGAGGAAACATCTGTATGTGGTCAGAGCACTGGGTTAATTCAGGGCTACAAGTTGCATGCCTGATGTCCCCTTTTCCTCCTCTTAATAAAATAACATTACCAGAAGAATCGACCCTGTGTTGTAAATGTATCAATCATGATTTTTGCTGCTCTAGCTACTCATAATTGGTTTAAGCTTTCTTGATCTCAGATGCCAACCGGTGTGAAACAAAACACAAGAAATACATAGCCCGTGGGCACATACTTCCACTGAAATAATCTTGCCACATGTTGATCTACAAGGAGAGGGGCAACAATGTTTTCCTAAAGTTGTGATACTCATTTTTAAAGCCAGGCAATATTGTACTGGTTAATTTTGAAGAATTTTGAAGAGGCTTTGACATTTTATAGCTAAAATACCTTGCTGAGAGTCTGTGCTAACAGTAACAGTCTGTTTTCTGTTACAGTTAAGCCACAAGGAACAGCATCCTTCTTAAAGAATGGGTATTTAATTTAACTGTGGATTTGATTTCCCTCTCCAGAGAATATTAGATGGTCTTAACAGTATGTATATATACATAAAAATATATTTTCTGAAGAAAGTGCTTTCAAGTGTAACATTAGTTTTCCACGGCCAATTGCAGCTCCAGTTTTCCCACAGCAGTCCCACTCTGTGATGCTGACCAAACCCCTTTACCCACTTTATGGAGAGGCCTGGGACTTCAGAGAATCTAGTACGGATGTATAGCAGGAAACAACTTTTCTAAAAAAAAAATTATATTAACATCATCTGAAGGATAAATCTGCATACCATAGGGTCTTCTGTTATGTTTTATTTTTTGTCATGAGGGGTTTTTTGCCTCAAGTGCTCAATTAAGCATACAACAGCAGAGACAGGATTTCTGTTTTTCAAAAGAAGGAATATTAATGGAAATCTATGTCTGCATAACAAAGCAGTGATCAACAGCTCACAGCTTACACCACTCATTCTGAATTATTCACATTATTTCTCCTTGATTTCTTTCCCTTTTCCAATGAACTTTCCAAAGGAGAACCCAAATTAATATTTTCCAACTTTCTGTCCTTTGTCAAAGAAGTTAGGAAAAATTAGGAGTTAAGAGTTAGGAATATTAGAATTTATCACACACAATTCTTCTAAATGCTTCTACATTTGAGATTTTTTCTTCTCTCGTCTTAAGATAATATAAAGCATGAACCATCCTTTAACTGGTTAAATTAGCAGCTACTAATTCCTACTCCTGGTGACAGAACTATGGCAATAAGGTAGCAGCTGTGTCCCTGCAGCCTACCTGCGTCTTGCCTCAGTGGAAGGAACCCACTGCCTTTAATGGGTCTGAACTTATGCTGAGAGAAGAACCGGCTGCTGCATTACAGTTCGAAGGGGTTGGACACACAAGGCTGTGGGATGGGGTTCAAAGAGCAGCCTAGGATGTGTAAAGGACGGAAGATAATCAACAAGAAGGCACTGGGGCCCAAGGACAGGTCTGTGGACTGCACGGGTGAGGGCATGTGACCAGGGCAGCGGGCAGGGATGGGAAAAGGAGCAGACAGGGAATGGCTTTATATGAAGCAGCATTTTATCATCTCCAAATGACCACAAGGCAGAAGATAACACCTACCAGAATACCCTGAGAACATGATGAACTCATTTTATCCTGCAGCTTTCTGGGCAGAGCTCGGTATGTAAACCCAGCAACAAAGTCTCTGCTGATGCCCTTGGGCTTGTTTTCTGAGTGATGTCTAAGCAAAGCAAAACCAAAAAACAAATAGCAAGACTTGAATACAATGAGACAGAGGAATGGAAAAGCTGATTAAAGCATTTTCCAAATGCCACACAGAGGAACAGATGAAGGAAGAAGTGGGATGTCTCTAGTTTACTATTATGCACTTACTGTAACACTCAGCATCAGGTACCAGAAGTTTTTGAGGTCACTGATTCAGTGTACTCACTTTTAGGAAACCAAAACTGATATGAAGTCCTGCCACAAGCTCAGATTATGTAAAAGATAATGGAAAACTGATAAAATGGATGGAAAAAAAACCCCCACAACAATCCCCCCTCCAAAAAAAAAAACCAAAAAACAAACCCAAGCAACTCCACAAACAAAAAGAAAAGCCACAAAAAAAACCACTCTACCAATCAACCAACCAACCAACCAAATACCTGCCACACCAAACACTTTTATTCCCTTTAATTCAACTGAAAAGACAAACTTGAAGCCTAGAAAAAGCATTTTGAGGCTTGGGATTTTATATGTTAGCATTTAATAATCCTACTTCACCAGGAAATCTATAGGGCCAGGTGGTGAAGTAGGAAGGAAGAAGCTGGACAGAAATAAAAAGCACGGAAGAGTTGTCCTTATTTTAGGGTAAGCAAAAGGAAATCATCTCAGCTGGAGAAAGCAGGGAAGGCTCCAAATCAAAGGTGCACTTTTCAACTTCAAATTACTTCCCACCCCCTCACACCCACAGTGAGAGAAGTCGTGGAAAATTAAAATGCATGAAGATTGAGGAGGAAAAGTTTTCCTTTTTCTTAAAATCTTCTAATTTGGGAGTCTGAATTCTGAGTTTTAGGATTAAATTGCAACCAATAGCACCTCTCCTGTTTTGTTTTGAGATGCACATTTTAACCTACTGTCCTGAGCACTCTTTCAAGGTTTTGTTTGGATGTTTTGAGTTTGGGGGATAAGGAGACAAAACGGAGCACCAGGGGATAATCATCTTCACAAAGTATTCACAACTATCTCTGCAGTGTGCCCCAGGAATTGTTGGGGACTACGGCTCTTTGGCTCTGTGTGTGTAGTGGGTGACACATTCAGATCCTCCTAAAGCCAAAATACTCCTGGGTTCCTCCTCCACTTTGTAACACTGAGCAAGTGTAACACTTACAGGCAATTTTCAAACTAGAAACATTTACAAAAGACTACCAAAATTGGCTTGGCGTTCTAAATTACAAGAAAAGAAGACTATTTGATTACAAATGAGATTCTTAGATAACTACATACAGAAATCCAGTGAGTTTATATGCATTGATTGTTGCCACAATGTTGAAGTGTCTGTGAGTGCAATTGCATTACCCAATTAAGGCCCAAATTGTAAAATTTATTCATGCAGTGCAGGCATACCATATTTTAAAATTGTTCCAATCAGTTAGATAACACTCCCTGTCTGCACATGGAGCCATTCAACAGTTTTAAGAAAAAAAATCTTTCCAGTTTTTCTTTAGCTCATAGGGTGGGTTGGATTTTCTCAGCTTAAGCCTTCCTAAGACATAGAGAACTAAATATTGAAAGCACTGTACAAATTTTGTAATTCAGAAAATGGGAGTTTAGAAGCACGTCTCACAGCTATAGCGAAGGCCTAGTTTCTTTAACCACCACAGGTTCTTTAACCACCACCCCACGTGCAATCTTAAAATATCATCTTACAGTACTCCTGCATTAGATCCCTCTGTGGGTTCAGGTAAAGGGAGAACAGTTGTCCACAAACTGTGAATTTTAAGATACGTGTAATTAATCAAGATTAATAATAAATACAAAAGGGTAAAGAGTCCCATCTTTCACTTAGGGAAAAAAGGCACAGTCTGTCACACCAGCTTTTGAAAGATTTACAACCCAAGCATAGGTTCACAAGGTCTGCTGGCTACACAGTGTTTTCGCATGACTGAAAGAGATTTTCTTGCCACTAATAACACCAGTTTAAATTTTAATGGAGCTGTTCTGAAGAAAAATAATTAACATATGGTTGACTTCCCGTATATTAGAGAAAACAATAATAGCAACTAAATCAGTATCTTCTGTATAATTTCAGCTGTCTTGGTCATGATGAGTTGTACATCTGACTCATCTCACAGACATGCATGACATAATGAGAACAAACACAAATTGTTTGCAATGTCAAGGATTAGATTTTACCTAAGACAGAGGAAATAGGACCATATTATGAGGGACTACCTAGGAAGCAGCAGCCAGCCAACCATTACCTCTCACAGTGCCTCAGTTTAAGGTGCCACTCTGAACACTTGGTTTACAAGCCCTTCATCCCCTCAGAGTTTATTTCTTATAGGAAATTTGTATCTGCAACAAAGGAGGCTCAAAGTAATCTCAAGCTGTGGCAGTGCCATAGAGGACTTCTTGGGATGTGATCTCCTACCAATTATGGCCACCAGCACAACACTAGTAATTGTCAAAGAGAAATCAGGACACTGATTTCCATCCACCAAACAAGCTCTTGTCAGGACGTGCTAGCTGATGTTAGGAATGTTAGCTGAAATAAACAAAATAGGGAAATGATTAGTGGCATTGAGTCTGGCAGGCGGGTTCTTATCCTGGCAGACGCTCGGCAGACCGTGGGTTCAACTTAGTCACAAAAGGAGGATGTGAAGAAGCCCAATCAGATAACAGAAATAGTCTGCAAAACACATGCTTCTGCTTGGGATTGTATTTATTAACACAGCGATTCAAGCAGTCTTATTCTTAGAACAAGAACTAAAATAACAGAACAATCCCAACTGTCAGAGTACCACCCATTAATCACGAGGGTTCCTGTGTTTGAAGAAAAACAGAGGCATCTAAACAACCATCCACCGCTTGTCTAGCCCCCCAGCTTAAGTGGGACAAAGCAAGGAGTTTATGGCAACTGGAGTCCTGATTGAAATGGCTGGCGAAGCACTTACAAGAGGATGGACTACATCCGAGCTGCATTTCGTTTCCACTCAGTTTCGGGAGAGATTGGTAATGCCAAAATGCAATGCCAAACATATCTGGGCTGAATCACTCTCTGAAGCTGTCCTCTTAGCTGGGAAGAACAGGCTGCTAACTAACATCTGTAGGTTCACATCTGGATTCATCCCACCACCATCTTGGCACAGCAGACGCTCTATAAAAATTTAGCATGCCAAAGGATTAATACACCCATCATTTAACTCAGATGTCTGTAAAATGATTGCTGGGGTTCAGAAAATATGAGTGGAGTAGTAGACAAACTTCTGCTTCCATCAATCAGCTTTTCATTAACACCATTCATCCCATCCTCTATATTCTGAATAAAATCTGCTTTCTCTCTTTACCATGCAAATTCCTCTTACATAATAAATACCGCAACACAATAAATCCTTCAGTGTCCCTTTTCCTTCTAGGGAAACTGTCTCTGCACTGCTTTATGCTGAAAAGGTTTTTCAGACCTCAGCACAGGCATTAACCGTGTCATTTCCTTCCTGTGCAAGCGCATCCAAAGACTGTCTTTTTCATTTTTTCCCTGGTAAGAAAAGGTATAGCCATCAAAGATCTTTGGCTTTAGCCATTGGCCCACGAATGACTGCATGGATGAAAGCTCCTCCTAGGATTGTCCTAGTTATGAAAAGCCTAATTTAGAGACCTTCCTCCAAAATGAATGAGGCATGAATGGTAGGCTGTTTTGAGGGGTGGGATTTTTTGTCTCTTTGCTCTCCTGTTCGGTCCCCTGAAAGATTTTCAGATATCATCTAAAGAGAAAAAAAATCAACAAATGAAAGCTCACCCTATTAGGGGCTTTCAGCTATAGAAACAGTGTATGAAAAGAAAATAACCTTGAACTCTTCTCTTCTAGGAATGTTGCCACAGCCAGAAAACCTGATCCTGTCCTCATGGAAAATGGGTGAATTTCAGAAATAAAATCCAAACTTGGACCCATCTCTAATTTTCATTCATTGATTCTCAATTTGTCTATACAGTGAAAGAAACACTAAAAAGCTCTGTGTGCATATGAAGGCAACCATCTGTAAGCAGAAGGACATTATCTGAATGTAAGAAAGAAAAGGCAACAGAAGGATCTGCTCCTGTAGTAATTGCTGTCTGCTGTTACAGTGTTATTTTGAGTTGGCAAAACTCGGGACCTAAAATAACCCCCAGCAAGTTTTCTTCAATGCTTTTCTGTGTCCCACTACTTCTCTTCTGAATTGCCTTCATAAATTAAAATTCCTCAACAGTCTTGTTACTGACTTTGAGGGAAAATGCCAGAGAGACAGATTTAATATGCAGCTCCAAGACACTTCCTTATCCTGCATTATTACCTCCTCTACTGCAAGAACACTGCTTCTCCTGGGAAGAATTTGATTTCCTTACTTATCAACACCTTCCTCTGCACGTCAGCGTGTTTCCTCTCACTCTCCTTCAGTCACATAGCAAAAAAATCCTAGAAAAGGTGAAGTGTTGTACGTGTTAATGAAAGGCAGATTAGGAATTGACTGCTAATAGAATAGATGCAGCATCCCATATTGCTGTGGGATTTGATACCAACTATAAAGCCAGAACACGTGTGCACAGGTAGCAAATATACCATGGAGAGGCACTTGTGCACCTCTCTATTAGCCTGAAACAGATTTTTCAGCATCCGAGCAGTGACCCATTAATAGCTTACATAATCGAAAACAGCACCAAAATGAGTCAGTGTGCTTGGCAAATTCAGATCATTAACCACAAGAAAGCACTTCAAGTAGATCAAGGGAGAAACACATACCCCAGAGAACATTAAATAGAGAAGTCTTATTAGTGATGAGTAAACAGGTGCTGTATCCCTCTAGATTTGGAAGGATAGACCCTCTCATTTCCCACAGGGAATTCCTCTCTGAAAGTCAAGGTCCCACATTTCACAACAGAGAACAAGCTGGACCCTTGACATCTCTTCCCAGGTACCTACTCACCAAAAAGGAGCTCTGTAAGAAATAAGCAGGAAGACAAACTACATGGCTCCTACAACTGCAGACTCACCACTGTGCCGACACAGCAGGAGAATGCAGAGATTAAGAGCAATCCATGCACAGATCCATACTGTACACAGTGTGATAAGGAAAGACTGGGGCCCTCTGGGAGGCACTCTGACGGTCTGCAAGTCAACTGGGCTTCACTAGGTGGTGGCTATGGTGCTTTTCAGTAGGAAGTCAGACCAAAAGTAACACAGATAAGCGAGATTTTTACCACCCCACCCATCCGAAAAATCCCCCAAACTCTGAAGCTACAGACAGTTCATTCCAGTTAACAATGTGACCAGAAAAAAACCTGTGATACAAAATTCAGATAAATTTATGCCAGGGCTGCAGCTGTTCCACTTGAGCAGTGGTGACAATTCACGGCCAATATATGCACATGGAGCGGTAACTGCATTGCAATGGTGGTCCTGTACTAGCTTGAAATATCTGCAGAGGCACTTACACCACAGTTTTGGAAAGCCTGGTCTAAATGTTTCGACCATTTCAACCACATATTTCAAGCATTTTTTTAAAAAAAAAAATTGAAAAGGTAAAGAAATGCAAGACAAAAATGCAGGTTTCCATTGACCCAAACTAGTATTTATCATGTTCTACATTAAAATGCAAATCAAAGTCTATTTAATGTTAACCCAAAATGGTTTTGTTTATTTAAAGCATGGCTTAACAAGTTTTTTTAAAACTTAATTGCTTGCATTGCAGTATAAAGAGCACATGAAGAGCACACTTGGTTCTATGTCAAACAGTTTATATCACAGAGTTTCCAGAGACACAGTTTCCAGGATATACTGAAGCTGCTTGAAGAACTTACATTTCATACTTTCAGCAATCCTCCACTTCTGTTCAGGGTTCTCAGCCCTAGGTTTTATCCTAGAGATATGACATATATGTAGCACTTCTCCATATTTCATTTTTATGAAATTGAAGTGACTCCTTTGATATAAAATATGTAATTTCTTCTCATAAAAGGCCAATACAAGAGCCATTTGACAGGACAGGATGTTGCACTACTGTTTGAGATGCCTATCTCAGCAAGCAAGTCTGGCGCTACACACAATGCTCACTTGGCTTCATTTCCTTATCTATTTCATGTGCATGAACAGCTGGAGATGGACATATAGAGGCTTTAACCTTCTGCATCTAAAAAAGTACACAACCAAAATCTATGCAGCTGTGAATGCCAGAAAGCCATCTGTATACAAGTTAATTGCTTTTGGTTTGAATAGTTTCCATTTTTATCCTGCCATCTACATTTGCACCTATTCAGTGGTTCAATTTGGACACAGCAGGGACATGAACCATGCTCCAAACCAGTTCTTCCATCTCCCACGCCTGCTTTGCTGCAAGCCTTCCCTCAAAATCTTTCCCTCCCTTGAGCATTTTCTTCCCTCTGTCTCAGAAATCAACCAAAAAAACCTAAGGAGTGCTATTTACACCAACACTTCTGTGGAGTGCATTACTAGACTGAGTGGATGACAGAAGCAAAGCACAGGCTTATTTTCTGGTTTCCCAACCCCACTTACTTTCCAGTGACAAAATTGAGCTGTTCAGATGCAACAAATTCAGCCCTGGGCAGAAGGAACAGCAATGTCACCCTAGGAAGCACCTGATTGCTTTGGAATACAACCAGTTGTTCCTTTTATTCATTAAATCTGTATTTACGCATACGCATGCATGTATAGTAGATTAACAATGCAAATCTTACACCAAAAAAAACTCTGACATCTACTTAAAATCTTGCTGCTAATTACAGATGTGATTCAGACCAGTGATGTACTTCTAATTAGCAAAAATAAGCAGTCCTGTTTTCCTTGGAGGAAATGAGTATGGCCTAACTAGGGAAAATTAAACTAAAGCTAACACTAAACAGTTTTGCTTTGTACCCTCTTAACAGTTTTCGTTAGCTCTGACAGATCTTTATTAATGATCCTATAAAAGCATCAATATTATCTAAGCAAATCCACTATTTTCTTCAAATATTTTCATCTGTACATCTCATCTCACAATGTTGTTTCTGTCAGAGATTGAGTGCGAAGACGGAAGTTGTTTTACAGGCAGGCTTAAGCTTGCAATATTTACTGGAACCAAAACAAGTAAACGGAAATGCTCCTAAAGAAACACGCACAAGAACTTTACTGTATTTACAGGAAGCGTTCTCGAAAAAAATAGAGCCATGCCATTCAAATCTGTCCCTTTATAAATATATAAAATAAGTCTTTTAAACATTGTTTGCTAGCTGTAGGAACAATAACAACAGCCTTGCACTAAGTCACTGTGGCCTTCTAGGTGGTATAACTAAACTAAAACACTATTTATTGTGACCTTTCCCGTTTACTTTACAGTTACTGGTCGAAAGTACAGTGTCACCCTGCAGACACGCATAATCAACTTTATTTTCCAATCTAATTGAGAAATGGAGCTGTTAATGTCAAGAAACATTAAGGAGAAGCTGCTCCACTGAACCTGCTCTGTCTGGCTACCTGGTGTTAAATTGTTGTGATATAAAACTGCTTTGCATGCACCCAAAGCAGCACAGGGATCATCAATTTGTAAGGAGGACCCAAATCTTCTCCTGCCCCGTTTCCCCATCCCATAACTGGAGTCCTCCCATCTGCAGCACACAATGAGCCTGGTGGCACCGTGGCAGTTCAGGAAGCCCCAATAACCCCTGGGAGGAGACATCAGCCCTGACCCAGCCCCACAAAGGCAGCTTGTGCCCTGGGGACCAGAGGAGCCACCCATTACCAGAATTCCATGGGAGAGGCTATTTGGGTCACCCCATAGTCTGTCCCCACGGGCAAGGCCACCAGACGAGGTGGCTATCACAGGGACGGGGAAGCCCAGCTTGGAGGGCCTGGGTGTAGACTGGGACACCTGTGTGGAGAAAGAGGATCCAGAATCAGCTACTGGATGAATGGCATGGGGAAGACCAGCTGCCAGGGGGCTTGTAGTGTGCATTTGTGTCCATGTCTGTGTGTCAGGGGGCTTGTTCTGGAAGCTGGACCAAAACAGAGGCTTTGGCAGCTCATATGCCCAGGTGCCAGCACCAGCAGAGACAGGATATTTAGGGAACAGTGACTGTCCACAGTGTACACACATACATATTATATACTCCCTACTAATAGGTATTAGTCCTGAGCAGCCAGCGAGAGGAGCAGGATGTGGTCATTGCTGCTGTTCACCGTTGCATGAGTACAAAGTGTGCCTGTGGATCTGTGCAGATGGCCATGTATATAATATATATAATATACATTGCAGGTGTGTGTGCCTACTAGCACACTGCTGTAGGAAAACAGCCTACCCTCACTGCTGCTTGGACCCAGGAACATGCAGCTCTGGCAGCCTCATCTTAACTGGACTGCTGGATTCAGTCTCCCCATAACACCTGGAAGTTCCCAATAGAGGTGCCATCCATCATTCAAAAACTAACATTTATTTGGAAACAAAGGGATGTGACAGAACTGGCAATTTTCCAACAGTCGATGCGGTCACGATCCTCTCGCTGTAGCTGTGACATAAGACAGAAAGTCCAGACTGAAAGATGGTCATGGCAGTCTCCAAAGGATCTTTTGTTTAGAAACAGCAATTTTTTTTTTTTTTTTTTTTTTTTTTTGTCAAAAAAGCACATTAATTGCCTAGCATCTGCTCTTGCTGTCTTCTGTCATTTCCATGCCTACACACAGCAGCACGTTCTTCTAATCAGCAGCAGAACAAAAAGCAAAGGAGAGGTTTCAGGTCAGACCACTGCACCATAGCACCGACTTGAACTTCACTTATTTTCTCATTTAAAACTAAGTTTCTGCATATACTAATAGATAAGGAAACATGCTCTCCTATGTAAGGATAATGGACAATTTTAACACGATTTATGACCTATTCTATTTCTCCTGTCTGCAATAACAGGGAACTTCAAGAGCGACAGGTCATCAGAGTCTAATATTTAGGGATGGCTCAATGACGGATAATCTGATATGCCTCAAAACAGCCTTACGCTTCACCTACTTTAACAGAGATACTTCTAATTTGTACCAAAACAAGATCAGCATCAGGTCCCTGGATTCCAGCAACAAAATGTCCCACAGCACCAAGACAATGTTATAAAGTGTCATATACCACATACACTTGAGGTAAACAAAGCCCTTTGTAAACAGTAAATGACCAGAGAGGATTACAGCTGTTGGCTTCATCATTTCCACTGCATGGAAGAAACATAATTTTTTGGAATAACAGACAGTACCCAATACATTTTTTCCCCTCAGGACAGGAGGGGAGATATTTCCACACCATGGAAAACAACAGCACTGGCTGAATAAGGAGAGTCTACAAAGACATCATGAATTAGCAGAAAACTACTTTGGAAAGATAAGATATTAAACATTTTCTGTGGGGAATAAGAACACTAGAGATTATTTACTTTGCTTTAATTACTTTGGCACACTGCTAGATTAGTTTTTGTACGTTACTAGATTTCCATACCATCATTCAACAAATGCGAAGAAGCAAGTTCATGTTCCGAATATTTAAAGTTCACCCTATCCATATTATCTTGTCCTGTGCTGGAGTTTCTGCCACTCATTTCACAAATAAATAAGATGGCTACAGCTTCACTTTAAAAATTATTATTACAGTGATGCAAGCAGCACCCTAAATCTCTGGGTATGTCTTTCTCACTAGCCTTGCATCTATCTAGATGTGTTTTGACAAGAATACACTGTTAACATATACAATATCAAAGAAAGGATAAACATCAAGTTTCACTGATGCTTTCAATCTAGATTACATTCGGTCATCATCCACTCTTCTGAACACTTCACTTTGATGGAAAACTGATAATAAGCCAATTTTCAGATGGTTATAAGTTATGAAAACAGGGTAACATTTGTAAGAAGTTTCTTTGAAGGCTTTATGAAGTGTTTAATAAGCTTTATAGTTACGGACCATATTACTGAAAAACACTAATAAAATATCAGGTTTAGACTCCAAGGACTAGAGAACAAATAAACCTATGATTAAAAAAATATCACTAGTCCCACTGTTTTGATACTAATATGAGATTTATGAGAGCCTGTGCTGAAATAAAGATCCTGTCTTTTCCTGGGCTCTTTCCTATTGCAAACTGTTTAAAGAACACCATTTACAAGAAATTCAAAATTTTC
Organism: Corvus cornix cornix; assembly: GCF_000738735.6. Taxonomy (NCBI): domain Eukaryota; kingdom Metazoa; phylum Chordata; class Aves; order Passeriformes; family Corvidae; genus Corvus; species Corvus cornix. The sequence continues at coordinate 56,478,153 of NC_046332.1, read as the reverse complement.
CTGCCTTGAAAAGAGCTGTCTGTACCTAAAACAACTGCATACAATACCACTTCAGTACATCTAAACAAACAGTCTATTCAAGAAACAAACAGAGGTTAGCGACAGGATTTTTACATGAAATTTTCCCCAACTAATTTGCCACATTTTATTTCAAATTACGAGGTTTGGCCAGGAGTACTGTTAAAGAGCTTTGGACTTCCCTGAAGCACTGAAAGCAGGGATTTTCTCTTCTCTATGTGTACAGTATCTAAAACCCTCTTCTCCACAAACATAAAAATTCCAAAAATAATGACTAATAATTATAATAACAAAATAAAACTGACCAAACAGTAAATACCCATGCAGCCATAAAAAATTTAAATGTTTGATGCCTGAAGGATTACTCCACGCAACATGACAACAGAGTTAATTTAAAGCCAACTGGGAGAAATTAAAAGGCTCAGGTTAATTATTGCTTTACAGCTGAGCTGGAGGCATGGAAAACAGAGCAACTGAGAAGAGCGTGGAGATAAGAAACCATGGTTTCAGCCTGTCTCCTCCCTACTCCTCATCTGCTTTCAGGCCGGGCACCACAACCGGGCTCTTCAGCAAGCAAAGAGGCCCCTTCAGAAGTCCCTCTCTTCCAACAGCTCGTCTCTTTGCTCTGCTCTTTGCTGCATGCCCTGTGCTCGATTCCCAGCGTTCCCATCCTTCATGGCACAACGCAAAGAGGGGGGTCTCACCAAGTCAGCCGCTGAGATCCTTCACTGCTGCTGCTGCTGCCAAAGCATGAGGCAATGCAAAACTGGTAAAACTAGCAAAACTAGGAAACATTATAAAAGTGGCAATTTGTAAAGGAGATGTTGAGAAAGATGGTTCATTGTTGGGAAAAGGAAAACAGCAAAGGTTCTGGGAGGCAGGCATTTATAGGGTTCTTCATCAAAAATGTGAGCTTTGCAGCACTCTGGGATAGAAATACGATACCAAATGACAAACTTACTGGCTTACAGCAAGCAAAGCAGGAAAGAATGATCCCAGAAAGGTGGTAAACCACATAGTTTTTAATATATCCCTAAGTATTTGAGTATCAGGACTCTTAAAATACTAGTTACAGTTAACAGCTCATTACATATTACTAAGAAGATAATATTCGCTGTAAAAGTGAAAATATTTGTTTGAAACTAGTTTGAAACATGTAGGAAGCAGCTATCTTGCCAGACACATATTTAAATTTTTATGTAAGAGGAACCAAAATCTTCACATTGAAAGGATGCACATTTTGATACTATGACAGGTTATACTCTCCAGCAAAATTTAAGAACCTCAGGAGAGGATTAGGGATTAGACAGACCTTTTTTTTTTTCCTTTTAAATGAGAGCTAGAAGACAAAGAGTATCTGGTATACATAAAATTCCTTCCAAGTGGGAAAAAAACTTATCTGTAAATGACTAGGGCTTCCTGAAGAAAACTGCAGATTAGATACCAAGATATTTCCTTGCTAAGAGAGTGAATAATTCAGTTACCAGTCATTGATCTCTGAAATGGCTATGATCCATCTGCTAAGATCAGGGAATTGCAAGTTTGTGTGTTAACTCCTGGCTTTTTCATATTTGAGTAATAAAGTCTGTGCCAAAAACCAAGGGCTTGCAGGAGGTTCAAGGACAGTGTCAATTATCGTCTCCACTGACAAGGCATCAGTTTGCACGGCTTTACAGAAAGCAGCCTAAAGGTTCTCAGTACTTGCATTACCTATAAAACGATAGCATCTATGTTCAGGGTGAAATTCAAATTCTCAATTATCTTTAATTTAAATTTGCAAACCTGGATGCCAAAGGAGCTTAGTTTGATCAGCAGACTCTTCAGACTCCTTGGATATGCACCTTAGCCAGCAGCTTCCTCACCTTTCTAGCAGAGCTGCATAATGCTGTAGTGGAACGGTCTCCTGCCCACCATCAGGTCTGGCAGAATTCAGTCCTTCTGTTGACAACAAATGCTCCAGACCTGGGTAAGAGTTGCCAAGGAGAGCTCAGCAATTTCTCATTGTTAATCCCAACAGTAGCACTGACTCTGATTGGATCTCAGGGGAATCCAATTGAAGATCATTTCCTCCAGGCTGAACAGAAGAAATCAACAGGTGATGCATAACGTTTTTCTGGCGAAATAAAACCTGAAGGACAGGACCACTTTTCCTCTCTATCATGTTGTAGATATATGGACAGACAGAAAAAAAGCACTACTGTAGATTTCCATTTTATATTATTTTTATATTTATTTACAAAAAGAAAGATTTAAAATTCCAGTAGCATTAATCATAACATTCTACACATTATCTAGAGAAACTTCAAAAACATGCATTCATGTATGTGCTCTACAAAAAAACCCAAATGTACACAACAGCAACCTACAATTCCCAATGAAACTGCTTCATCAAGGACATAACCTCAAAGTACATTTTTGTTACATTTGAAGGTATCTTTTCTATTTTAAAAAATAAATATTAAAGGTTGCATTATAATATACTTTTATCTCAGAAACAAATTAAATTCTGGAGAAAATTACAAGATGAAGCTGTGAAACCCAGGGGTTTTTCAGCCTTTAGAAAAGGATGCTAAACAGAGGATTTACTGCTGTCTATAGCTACCTAACAGGAAGGTACAGAAAAGATAAAGCCAAGCTCTTCCCAAAGACACAAGGTGGCAACACAAAGGGCAACAAACACACTTTGTGATAAAGGACATTCTCTCTGAATATAAGAGGATAGAAAAATTGCCAAAAGAAGGGTCATACAGAAACAGAAATGCCTTCTGTACCTGCAAAAGTTGGGATATCCATCCTTGGAGATACTCCAAATCCAACTAATGCTCTGAGCAATTTGATCTAGATGGCCCTACTTTAAGAAGCAGTTGGACCAGACAGACTTCAGAGATCCATTCAAGCCAAAAATAGTTCTAATTCCATTATTTTTTGAGCAGAATAAAAGAAATTTGTAGGAAAAAGCTGTTCAAAGAGCCCGATCTTTTGTGATATTTCAAAAAAATTCATGTAAAATCCAAGCAGTCTACTGCAGCTAGTATCCTTCTGCATCTAATATAATAGAAATGCACCTCTATTGCATAAACCATACATGACAGAACATTAGGTCTTTAAATAACATCAGAGATCACACAGGAAAGTCATCCTTCAGGCTCTCACTATTAGGAATCAAAATCAGAGTGTGCATCCTCCCCCCTAATTCCATTTGATTAGACATGTCATAAGCAGGCCCTTTGAGCCATGAAAAGGGAAAGGACCCCACTCTGACAGCTCTTCCTAGCACTGATGAATTAAGCACTTCAAAGAGAAAAATGACACCATTTCACAACTTGAGACTCCCAAAAGGTGGCCAACACCCAAGACTGAGATAGAGCCTTTGGAGCCAAAAGCTGGTGTGTTACAAATGAGCTAAAGGACTTCATGCATAAAAGAAAGAAGATGAAAGAGGTTTAAAGTTACTGGGGCATCAGGTCCAGAAAAGAACATGGAATATATATTTGCCCATAGTTTACAATTTCACTTCTGCTTTATCCAGCTTTCAAGAAATGTACTTCACCTGAAGTATCTTGTCCCCAGACAAAGGGCCTGAACGCCGCAGAGTCTGGCTGGGCTCCCATCTTGCATGGAGGTCCAAGCTCAAGGCCCCACTCCCCTCTTTAGATGGCAACACCAGAGAAGTAACACAGCTGTTCTAAATGTTAACATTGTTAACTATTTCACTGCTGTTCAAGACAGATATTGTGGGGTTTCACATATGTCTGCTGGCAAGTCAAAAGACACTGTTGCCAAAACCACAAGGTTCAAAGCCTCCCAGTGCAGTGGAATTTCTTTAGCACAACACTCGCTTCTCCTAAGATCAAGTAAACCTAAAGTCTGGCACCCTGACCTCATCAGAACAATGCAAAATCAATTTATTCAAATGGAAAAAAAATACTCAGAGATCAAGTATCCTAGCTGTAACTCCACTTCTTTTATTTAAGAAACCCTGGTATGATAAAATTCTAAAATGACACACAATTCTCAATCTGCCATATCAAAAGCGTGACTGCTTTCTAAACCCTTGACGAGGAAACCAGTTTGAGCACATGAAGCTTGGGTTAAGAGTTACAAGGCTCTTATTTTCACTGTCACAAGTGCTGACTGAAATTATATGTGCTGAAATGAAACTACAGGATCAAAGAAGTAAGTTTCACAGTGAAAACAGAAAGACAGCATTCCAGCCCTGTGCAAGACACAAAGTGGCTGGCAAAGTTGTATCTTCAACACAAACAAGCTCCAACTTAGGAGCACTGAGGAGCAGAAACACAATGGATGGTGCTAACTTACTGTTTCAACGACACAATCAGTGACATCACTGCAGCAACAGGGAAAGAACTTGCTCGACCTAGAAACAAAAAGACTTTTAACTGATCCTGATTTTACAGCCTGATTGAATGATTTATTCCTGATGAGACATTTTTCTATTTTAGACTTTGAAGATGCTGAGGAATTTGCCTTCCAGAGCAAGTGGGCAGCACTTTGTGAGCAAATGGATGGGAATGAAGCTCATATCATGAAAATGAAGATAGCATCTTTACACCCTGATCTATTACATTAACTGAAAAATACTTTCAAGTCAGGATTGGTGTGGAAAAAACCCCAAATCCTGAGGGGATCTTTGAAAAGGAATTCTGTTGGGGTCTGAAGGGTCTGAAAGCTACTTGAAATAAACTAATTAAGAACATACAGAAAGAATGGAGAATGAGTCCGCTGAAGTTCTAAGTACCCACAATATACAATTGGAAAGAAACTGGAGAAGCCAGATATCTGAAGAAACTATTATTTAATTGGAGTAACAGAGACTCGGATAACCCTTGTGGGGGTATAAAGAGGGACTGCTCTTTCAAAAGGGTTGGTGCTGCATTGTACATCAAGAACACATAGAATTGATGTAGTTTCAGGCCACAGGGAGATTCAGATCTTGGGGAAACTTCCATGTAATGATTGTAAAGTTAGAGATGAAAAAAACAGGAGCACTCCCATGATGGGGATCTGTTGCAAACCACCAAACCAGGGAGATCAAGGAGGAAAGATTTTTCAAAACACTGCCAGAACCATCCAGAGTACAGGACTGGAATAGTGTGTATTTTGACTAGTCTCACATCTGGGAGTAGTTGAGAAAGAAATACATCAGGACATTTTGTTCTGCAGAAATTCAGAATAAACTGAAGTCAGCTTTTGACACAGAAGGTAAAGAGAGCAGTTTAGTAAAGGGAGGAGGGGAATAGGATGGTTCTTCTAATGTCACTATAAAGTAAGAGAGTTCACAATCCTGAGGATGCAAAACCACAAAACAGCAAAGCATTTTTCAACAGCAGGCTTAAGTGAATTATTAAAGTACTAACGTGGGCGCTGTCTAGTTGAAGAAACCCTCAGAAAACAATTGCTGAAATCACAACGGAGCAGCATATTGTGTAGGGCTTCACGGGGCTGTGTTTCAGGTCCAATGCCATTCAATATTTATATCTATGGCTTCAACAGTGGAATAGAAGTTATGTCTATGAAATTCTCAGACAATACTGCAAGTACCTTTGAAGGCAGGATCAGAATTCAGAATGACATGGGTAAATTGGAGAGAGGGAATGAGATTCTGGTCCAGATTGTAAACTAATTATTTTTACTGTTAATGGAGAACAAGTCAATACAGTGATTAGTGTTTGGGGACCTAAATGAGATTCTTCATCCGACCCTCAGTAAGGCATGTCCAGTTGGCCAGGCTCCATCGCCTAGATTGGGAATTTAGTGACACAGCTAACATATGATGTACATTTAGGCACCCACATTCAAATGTTTATTACCTGATCCTGGCTCCAATCTACAGTTTAAGGGTGGCATAGGAGTCAATTAGTAGGAACATATGCAAGGTGCTTGGGTATCTTCATAATTAACAGTACAATTAATTGCATAAATAATGAACTGTATAAATGCAGGAGGAACTACTTTTGCAGTTGCATTTCTGTAGGAGAGGTTCTCAAGTAAAGAATACCTATCTTATTGTTGCATAAATATAAAATACCATTAAAAATTATGGCATTAGTGAAGTAATCCTCTGTGAACAGAGCTGTCTTACATTCAGTTTGGGGCATCACACTCCAAGAAAGATGCAGAACAATTGCAGAGACAGATTTCTAGGAAACATGGACAGAATGAGGATTGTTTAATGTATGAAGAAGGACACAAAGAAGGAGCTCTGTAAGTTGCTATACACCAAACTGGCTGCTGAAAATAAGAAACAACCATGAAAGACAGGGTGATAAGCAATATGTTCAAACTGCAGCAAGAAAGATTTTTATTTTGTAACAGTAGGAACAGTGCCACACGGGAATAAAATGTTTTTAAGAACAAACCAGAGATCTTACAGAATATAACTGATCCTGCCTTGGGATACCAGGATAGCCTAAAAGTCTTCTGAACTTCTTTTCCATGAGTGCTCTCAGGGGTTAACAAAATTCAGAGCTATTCAACCCTAGGTCAGATGCACAATCATGTGTGCCAATGATGTTCAGCAATTCCCAGGGCCAGTTCACAGAGGAACAGCTGTCAGATTGATTTTTTTTTTTTCCCCTGGCACTTCTTAGGGGTTAGAACTTGTGGCAGACATGCAATGATCACCACATTTTCACTGTATTTCCTCTCAGTATCCCAACACAGACCTCTGGAACCATTAGTAGCAGCAAAGGAGCTCCACTGAGCTCCCTTCTGCCTTCTTGCAACGGCAGAGAAGGAATGGGTAATGCTCAGAACCATATCCTTTTGTCTCACTTGTGAGTAACTCTGAAGTGAGACCCCAACAAGTGAGCAGTGAGATCCTGGACCATACATCCTGCTGATGCAGTACACTTCCTTCACCAAAGTCACCATGATTGAATAATCTAGCTCCCCTTATCTTACAGCAGACATTATAAATTCAGTGGTAACTGTTACCTCTCAGATATCTTTTATTAGAGGGAAGCAAAGGAAAGACTGAAGTATCAAGTCTAATTCAAATATTACCCCAACCTACATTACATTTTACCATGATCTTCATCAATATCATGCTCTGCTGTAGCCAGGCGATGTACATGAGACAGGTGAGAGGTGAGAAAACCTTTACAGAGTTCTCAAAATAAAGACACCTTATTGACCTCAAAAGCTATCAAGAAACAAACTCTGTTTTCATGATTACTAATAAAATTGAAAAAAAACCTGGCCTATGAACTTTTTTGTGGTATTCACTATATGTATTTCAAATTTTACTGCACCTGTTCATATTATGCTTCCATGGGCAATAAAATTTTCAGAAAGGAATCCAGTCCAACTAGCCAGAGTTGCTATATTTGCCAAATGCCTGCCCTGAAGTAAAACAGTAGAACAAACCCACTTATTTAATAGTAGAAAATGCAAATGTCACCATAAAAATTTTACCTATTCCTGTAGCCAAGGGCAATTCTGGAACAGGAAATAACATCTTTAATAATGTTTTTAAAAGATGGCATATTGTTCACAGACTGCTTCTGAGAAAAACATGCAAACAAATCTCATCATGAACCCTCTCAGATGCACTTTCAAGAATGCTTAAAATAAAATCAGTTCAATTTTCACACAACAAAGACAGATGACCACGTGCTGAGATAAACTGTTGGGATGAAGAAAGTTCAGTTATAAAATGAAGGACATAATAATTTACTCTTTTTTCTGTATGAGTAAAAACTGTAAAAGGTCTTCAGAATTTATGTTTCAGACTGGCAAACAGGGTCTTCTTCATTGACCGTATTTATTTTAAATTATTCACCCACTTCAAATGCTCCAGGATATTCCTGCTAAAGTTAAGTGGCTGAAATTTGTACAGCTTCATATAAAGACATCAAAATGCCTCATAAACTCTTTTCCTCCTCAGGAACGTTCTCTCCAACAGCTATATACATACCTATACATATCTCTCTATCTATATATAGTTGAGACTTTATTTTCAGTTTTCTTAGAATTAATTCAGTTCATTAACTTCTGAATACCTCACACAAGTTCCTGCAAGGTGCATTAAGTCCTTGCTTAGCCAGTGTGATGAATCTCATGCACTAAGGACACAGCGGGAGAACACTGTGTCCAGATGAATTTCATGACCTCATCATAATGGTCCTTGGCTGTAAAAATGTGAAGAAGCATTTCAATCTCAATCAACTATGCAGTGTAGTTTCTTCTTCCTTCCCCAGTCCCATGCCTCCAGACACAAGATGCTGGATGATCTCAGATAAAGGTCCTCCAAAAGCACATCTTCGTGGGCTTGCTACCCAGGGGAGAAAGCTTTAAGATAGGCTCATGAGGGAATGGTATCTAAATGCAGAAGTAAATGAGAAAGCAGTGCAGATAAAGGGGAAGTTCATGTTGGAGAAGGCCATGAAACAGACTGCATTCAGACTTCCCAAACAACAGTAGGTACACCACTGCCCAGAGCTTCAGCAATGAACAGGAAGTCTGTGTATGATCGCAAAGCTGTGGCATAATCAGAATCCCAGATCTGAGGTAGCACACATGACCAGAATATGGTTGTGGATGCAGGCTTTTTGGAAAGGAAAGGCAGAGACAAAAAGAAGGAGCTGTGTTTCTGTAAAGAAAGGTTCCTTGTCTGCACAATGGTGCAGTGTATGGAACCATCTTCCCAATGTACACCAACAAAAGCCTGGCTGATCTGAAGTGGTATTAGTAATAGTCCTGCTTTGAGCAGGAAATTTGAGTAAAAACATCCAGAGGACTCCTACGGCTAACATTTCTATGAAGATATGAGAAAACTCAATCTGTTGATTTTCATGATAAAATACATGGATTTTAAGCTTTCTTCTACAGCTTTTCTGGGTTTTTTGGTTTTTGATTTTTTTCATCTTTGTCTCCTTACTTTAATACATTGACTAACCTCTGAAAGCAGGACTGCACCATTCTGACTGGACTGCACGTTATGTCACTCAATGGGGCAGAGAGAAGGAGAAACAGGACACTAAGCCACCTGGAGATCCCTCCTTGTCCAACCCTGAGGTTAGTCAGACAGCAGGAATGGTCTGGCAGAAAGCCATAAATGCCAGCTTTAGCCCACTGATGGTATCTTCCAGATGGTAAGCTTCCAGCTTTCCTTTCATACCATATTCAAAGGGCCTATCATACTGTTCTGCAATATTGACAAGGGTCTGGCCCTTCATGGCATTCACTAATAACTCAAAACCCCTGACAGAAAAAAGTGAGACACATAGGAAATACATATAAAATAAATGTCTATGTATGGAGTCAAAGACTCTAAATATGCAACTTCTTAAAGTAAAAATTGTACTGCATTCACCAGTATACCGTTAGATCAGAACTTATAAAAACAAACAAAAGAATAGCTGCATAAAGAATGCAGAATCTTATGTTCTTTATCAAAGACATAGAGTTTATTTCTATTCACTAACTCAAAAAAAGTTACTTCCACAAATTACTGAGATTTGGCTGTTTTGAGTTTGGGGTTGTTTTTCAGAAGTTTCATACTTTGGTTCTCTTTATTGGCAAACATTCTTTAAAATGCATTTTGAAACATCACTTAAGATTTTGTCCATTTTCTTCACTGCCATTTTACAAATTAGAGTACTGAACAGAATTTATTTTCTTAGTCTAGCCATAATCAAAACAACTGGCTAATCTCCTGCCCCAAGTTATTATTCCATGTATTGGTTTTCAGATGTCACTTGGGACCTTCTACACACAAACAGAGAGAAAAATCTCTTTAAGTCTCACACAACAAAAGAAATTCTCTGAGCAACTGAAACAATAATTGGGTAGGTTTTTAACATAAATTCTGCTCGAAACACATTTTAATGTGCATTGTCAGTTCTTCTGAACTATTCACTTCAACAGCTTCGTGCTGGTTTACATGAACTGACAGTCTAGATCCCAGAAATTAGTGAAATCTAAAAAACTAAAGTGAATTTTAAAGTACTCCTTGTTTTCCTGAATACAGATGAAATCCCAGGGGAGGTTCTGCTCTCTTTCCTATTCTTTGAAGTCTGCATCACAGGAACAATTGTTCAAAAGAGGAAAGAACAAGTGCTCATCACCTCTAAATATATATATTTACTTAGCTACCAATATGATTTATGTAGAAATTCTGATCTATGGTTATTTGCAGTACAGGATAATCCAGAGAGACTTTTTTTTTTTTGTCCTCATGGTTGTCTTCAAAAAGAGCTTATTCTCAAGTATGGCACCCCAACAAGTGTGTAATCTTCTGATAGTTATCATTGTTCCCTAAAGTACATAACCACTACTCCAAATCAATCTTCATCCATCTCTTAAATGTTTCCCCAGATCTAAATGTTTCTGGCAACAAAATCAGCCATCTTCAAAAATTATCTCAAAATACATTACATCCTATGGTCTTGAGTTGTAGATACATGATAAAATATACATGAAACTTCCATAGATATTTTATCCTGAAAGTCCTTCTTAATCAAAGGAATGCCAAATTTCAAGTGGCTTCTTCCTCTGCCAGCTTCCTGTGGGGTACTCAAAGCAGCTCTGTCCTTAATTTCCTTTCATCCATGCCTTATCTCTGCACAACATCAGCAAACAAAAAATTCCCAGTGTACAAGCCATAAATCTACCATTTCTGCTCTTGGACTGCCTTTCCTTCTACTGTTCCCACTGAACCCTCTTCCTCCAACACTAAAATCCCCCTTGTAATCCTTCTCCCTCTTCCCTCCACATAAGAAGTCTTGCCTAAGACCAGAATGAGTAAAATAAAGCAGGTAACATCCTCCACTGTGTCAGCTCTCCATACCCTCCTCTAATCACTCTGGACAACATCACTGTCTTACTTGTTATGCAAACCACAATATGGATGACATTTTCAACTCAGATAGTCTCTCAAATCCCAGTTATATGTCAGTTCAGTGGATTTGTTCTACATAACATCTCTATTATATAGCTTTTCCTATCCATTCACACAGCTCATGTTCCTGCTCGAAAATCTTATCAGATCCATCATTACAGGCATCCTCTTCTCTATACCTGACACACAAAATTTTGCCTGTTGCAAAGGTTGTTTTTCTTTGTCATTCACTTTAAGCACATCACTCCTCTTTGCCTTTGTGCATGCAACACAACTTGTTCTCACTTTTAGAGATTCTTTACTGTAATCTCACACCCGATGTATTTTCCCACTTTTCATGGTGATGTCAGTTTCCACTGTGCTAGGTAAATATTTCCAAGCAGAATCTACTAAAACATGCTTTGTTGAGATTTTTTTTTTTTTTTTTAAATGTGCTAAACCCACCACTTACCATGCTGGTCAATACTGTGTCACCATTTCCTTGTACTTCTCCAAGCTGCCGTAGCCTTCTGTTCCCTCTTACCTCACTGCCTTTTGGCTGCTTTCTTAAACAGCTTACATGCATCTCTGTCTTGAGCCCTCGCTCATGGTTCAGGTTCCTTGATACTAAGACCTGTAAATGCTATTGGTAGTCTATGAGAGCTCATACGTGGAAATATGGAGATGAGGATTACTATGTCTGAGACACGGAGAAGCAATCAGGTGGCAAAAGCCAAGGCTCTTCTCAGAGTCAAGGAAATAGTTGTCTTGGAAAGAAACACAAGCCTCCAAGCAGGCCACAGCAAGGAAGGTACATAATAGCTATACTTTAGATTCAAGCAATTTTATAAAATACATATACTGTACACATACACCCACATTTATACATGTATTTTTGTAGCAAAATATACATATGTAATCTCAGAAAAACAAAACCTAATAGATACTCTTGCTTTATATTTCAGCCTATATCTCTTAAAGATGGCAACACATCTTCCAATACCAGAAAGTACAAAATCACCTCTACATTTAGTATCATTTCAGATAAGCCCAGTTCCAGTTCAATAACAGACCAGCAGTGATTCACCACCTATGAACTAGCAGAAACTGTAGGGAAGCAAAAGAAATTTATACCACAATTTCATAAATGACTAATTTTAAAACATTCTTGGCTGGGCTACATCCCATTAATTACCAACTTGGCAGGTCTTTCTTAAGGCAGGTAATTTAATGACTGGTCAAGGACCTTGCAAGAGTTACCAGACTTGATTTTTACCTGTTTGCAAATGACAAGCAAACAGTATGATCTTTAACTTCACCTCACTACCTCAATTTTAACAACCCTGTCTTACACCTGTGTATATCTATAGGTCTTCTTCCCTCACTGTCAAGCTGCACTGAACATGTCACAGTCTGAGCCCCGGTCACTGAGAGAATGACAGAAGCTACCAACATAAATTACCATTACCTCCATGAAGGCATGCATGCATAGTAAAAGAGAGCATACACTTAATTGGCTGTGTAAGACAGTTTAACTCTTTGCTTCATGAAGTAAATTCTCCTTCTGTGAGGTATTGCTAGGAAGCCTTCCCATCTTCCCTTGTTTGTTCCTTCTAAACCACTATTCTACACATAAGAGAAGGAGGAAGAAGGCAAAGAGGAAAGCTTTTAAGGGAAATGAGAACAGTCTGGAGTAATAACGGAAATAAAAGACTGAGAATAGGAACAAAATGCTGGCAGGTTTTTGTCCTCCCTGGAGAACATACAGCAAAGACCAAGAGTATTTCAAATACTAGGCTAAATCCTGCACTAAAAGCCTTTAATGTTGTAGAGGTCACGGGTCACCTTCTGCCATGGTGTGCACTGCATGCCCACACCTAATACACGTATGCCCAAATAAACCACTATGAAATATTTAAACACTGCTCCAAAAATACACAACCACCACGTATAAGTACCTCTGGTCAGACACTTGCATCCTCAGCATTTACAGACCTACTCAAACATGCAAGTAGTTGTTTCACTTCCCTGTGCTTTATCGGAATCTCAAGAGAATGCCAGAAGGCAAACGGCTTTCAGGCACAAAGTGTTTCTTTTTGTTAAATCACTGCCATGTGCTAAGCACTGGTTTTTTGGTATAAAGTACATCAGCCACATTTATAAACAGCAAACAGAGATCAACTACATGTATTCTCAAAATTGTCTGATGATATCAAAGTAGCAACATACAGGCACAGGAAGAATAATGACATTCCTTTTACTTTGAATTAAATTACCAATCTCCAAAACTCATTTAGCAAAGAGTACTTTGCTCCACCAGGTATACATCTAGATATGAAGTAGTTAAACATAATGGAAAGCATGATATTTAAGATTATTTTCTGGTAAAAATATGACCTTTATGGAACAGTTACACAACAGAAGGTAGAGTTACTGAACAGAAAAAAAAAAAAAAAAAATTTAACCATACAGTGGCAAGGTAATTAATAACACACATTATCAGCACTTACAAAAGGGAAGCAAATAGTTGAATTTACTTAGACACACTATCTTCTTTAAGAAGAATCAAACCTGGAGACAAACTGCTTTTAACAAGAAACATTTCTGCTGTTGAGAGTGACAGAGAAATAAAGAATGCCAAGAAGAATTTTTGTAAAAAAAATCTCACGAGGTCAGAGAAAAATATACGTTCAAGTATTAATAGTTCAACACAAATCCAAAACAGCATGAAATTAGGCAATTGAAAAGTAATGACAAATGCTACATCTGACACTCTGTCCTCATCTAACCCTATTATGCCTAAGGACTATAGCATGCATAATAGATAAGATCACACATTTTCTCGGACACCAATGTAATCACTACCAACAAAATTAGTTGAATAGTTTATTTTAAGACCCAATTTTCAACTTTAATGCTTTCCATTTCCAAGTTTAGTCAAACCTGCAATGTTGGCTATAACCACTTTTTCTGGCTATGTTTTTTAGAAACCAGAATAAAAGAAAAAAAAGAGCAAAACCACTCTGTACACAAGAAAAAAAGAAAAATTTAAGTGTTCTGTTGGAATAAAATTTGGGTTTAGGGACTTGTAACTAATACTCAGCATATTAACAATATATAGGTGTACAAAACATCAAAAGATGGTTGTATTTTGGAGTAAATTTCTGAAAGACATGCAAATCTACTTAGCAGACATCTGGGACCCAACAATTTCATTTTTAAATCCTCATAACTCCTTTTTCTCCACTTAAAGCACAGAATTTTCTGTGCAGAGTATCATTTGCTATAAAAAGGGACTGAAAGCCTAACAATGAGGAGAGAGGAAATCACCGTCCTAAGCAGGAAGAAATGTTTGTGGTGAAGACTGGAACTGTCTCTGCCTATTCTCTTGCCCACTCTCCTGTCACCTGGACTACAGAAGCATCAGGGAGCTCTATTCAAGATCTTTGATAAACCCACATCTGAGGCCTCATGAAAATAATCAGCTGCTGGCTGAAAAACCTTCTAGAGTGCAACTTCATGTGAAGTTCATTCAGGCCAAAAGACGGCTAAAGTCTCTAACAGGACCTTATCAAATATACTGCAGGGAGTTTGCAACCTGAAGTACTTCAGTCATATACCTACATGTTTGCTGAACTGAGCTCCAAGTCATATCAATCCCCTAAATGAAAGAAGAAACATGATGCTATTAATCCTTTGAATCCTCACAAAAGCAGGTTTCCACTTTCGTCTTCCCAGAAACAACCAAAAGAAAACAATTTAAAAATCCCAATCTCCTGTTTATAGAGATACATTTCCTCCTGGCACTTTACTACAAAGACCCTAGCAAGGGTATCTTTTGAAAGGAAATATGTATAGAAGCCCCAAGAATCTCTGGTTCAGGAGGCCAGAAGCAAGAAACTGGGTTTGATCCAGGGTTTGTCTGCAAGTGAGGTCTGCTGGGCTTGCTCTTCCCTCATCTTCTTTCCCTCCTTCTCATACTCTAGCTATGGTAGAAGAAATATTTCTAAATAACTGGATCCACACATATGGCTTTCAGCAGATTCCCACTGAACTTGCAATTATGAAATGCATAGGTCTAACTAGGTCATTTCCCAGATTCCTCCCCAACATTTCGTTGACGGCTTTTCCTTTCTCTTTGTGAATCAGCAGTATTTTCAAACTTACACCAACTAATAGAAGAAATACTACATTCACCTTCCCTGGCAGACAGTAACACATTACGTTTGCTAAAAGTCACACAGCTGTGGAGAAACAACAAGATTTTTTATCTCGTCTAGACAAAGAAGCACATGAAGAGGGTAAGATGAACTCTACCTAGCACAGCCTTTTTCAGGAAGCTGCTGCTTCCAGGTTGAGGAAACCTAAGATGACCACTGCAAAACAACAGAGTTTGCATTACACTTTCCCCTGGGCAGCTGTATAGTGAGGCCAAAATTCATCTGAAACACTGAGAGGTAAACAACAGAGATGAGTGACACACCGCAGAATAACTGCATCCAGGTATCTGTGAGGGTCTCATCTCAAAACTGTGGTGGGAGGGAGGAGATTGTCTTTCCACAGGGAGAAATGTGTTCATTTAAAAGCTTTCTATTCTACTCTCCAGCAGTCATGCCTGGTCAGTAGCTACCCAGCTTGGTGCTGAAACTGCTCACCCAAACTGATGATTTGCAGTAAGGAAAATGTCACAAAATTGCCCAAAAATTTTATAATTCTTACAGAATTGGTGGTGAGAGGACAGGGAGAGGGTTCTGGGTTTCTGATTCTCCTGGGGTCACTGACAAGCCACAAGATGGTTCTTGTGATCCTCACTGTGAATCACTGTTCTTAAACAAAAGAAGTTTCTCAACAGCATGAATCATAAATCATTCCATGGGTTGAAAACGACCTTAAATACCATCTAGTTCAAACTCCCTGCCATGGGCTGGGACACCTTCCACTAGACAAGTCCTCAAAACCACCTCCAACCTGGCCTTGAGTACTTCCACATGAGGGATGCACAGCTTCTCTGGGCAAAATCACACCAGGTTCTCCTATTTACACAACTCTTATCCTTTTATCATGACACCTGTATTTACAGCCCTTCACTTTCAGAATACTTTAATTATGTTTCCAAATTTTAGTGGAACCATTGGCTAGGCATTTGGATACAAGAAAAAAAAAGCTTTGGATTCTGCTTGATATTCACATCTATCCCCAGGCAGCCATAAAATGAGATATGAGCGCGTCTGCAAAGCTGAGAAGAAAACAGTGCAGCATTGTAAAATTAGCAGCTGCTGACCCATAACTAATTCGTAATGGCAGTATTTTTCAACTTCATTAATGAAGTAGGATATAGAAATACAAAATACTGACCAAAACAAGGTTAAATACAGCAAAGGCAGCTTCCTAAGCAAATTATCTAGGCCCTGTTATGGATGGCCTGTCTAGAAACTTTGCAACACACTGAAAAAACGGAAATGAAAACTTGTGTTATGAAGCCTGGTAGATTTTCATTACTTTCTGAGTACATCCCTTCAGCAGTAACTTACTAAAAGGGCATTTTATTATAAGTTGATGGGTCATTTTGTGAAACTGTGGCACTTTAGTCAAAATAACTCACTGAAGAAACAGCATGAGTAATAGTGCCATTTACCACACAAACAAATATGTGCAGATTTTTCCTGTAGTAACTAACCACACCACAGAGAAGCCTAAAGTTTATTCCACATCTATACAGTATTTTCAGACATTGTTCGTGATTATGCTGTTTGATAACAAGTATCTGTAAGTGCGGGATTTTTGCTTGCTCTCTTTTCCTTAGGATGGCGAACAGTACTGCCAGGCACCATCACTACTAACTACACAAGTTTAAGTCTTTGAATTGGCAATCATTACTAGCCCTGAGCAACAAGTGCTGAAAATATTGCACATCTGCTGAAACCCCTGAACAGCAGCTGGCTTCTTCTAGAAGTTGCTTTGTAGAGACTGCAGGATGTGGCTACACAAGTGCTGGATTGCACTTGCATACCCGTCACTAATATTGTCTTTCTCCTTCTCTGCACGACTCCACAAAGTGCTTCTATACAAAGGTGCCTGTTTGGTACCGTTCCTTCTATTTTCTGTCTCTGCAAGGACAGCTTCTCTGCCCCTTTGCCTCTTCATGGAAAGATCACTTTCCTTGCTGTAGTGGGCCTACCTGGTTTGAAGCTAACACTCCACATAGCTGACCTCATAGTGCTGTACTTTGCACTTGCGTCTAGGAGGGTGTTGGTACCACACCCATGTGTTGGCTGCTGAGCAAGCCCCACACAGCACCAAGGCTGTCTTTCTAACACTCCCAGGAGGCTGGGAGTGGGCAAGAGTTTGGGAGGGGATGCAGCCAGGACAGCTGACCTCAGCTAACCAAAGGGATATCCCATATTGTACAGTGTAATACTCATCAATAAAGTTAGGAGAAAGGCAAAGGAGGAGTGCATTCATTATTAAGACATTTGTCTTCTGAAGCAGCTGCTGTGTATAATGGGGTTTCTGCTTCTCCCTGAGTGGCTGGACATCCCCTGCAGATGGAAATAGAGACCAAATTGTTTTGCTTTGCTTCCATAGGCAGCCTTCTCTTTTCCTCATTAGACTGTCTTGAACTCAACCTGTACTTCATCTCATTTTCTCCACCTGTTCTGCTGAAAAGGTGGAGTGAGAAACCAGCTGGGCAGGCATCTGAATGCCAAAATTTTCCTTTCCTCTGTCTTTACACTCGAGTGTACAGACCAGGAAGGCACCTCCTATAATACCACCCAGAGATCACCAAACACTTAATCATTGGAGCTTCTCCACTTGTCACAGGGATATGTCACACATTTTACACTTGGTAAGGTTCTGTCCCTTGTGTGCTCTGGATGTTAAATGTAAAGGCTGAGGAAAAGGGTAAACAGCTACTGTACTGATGCCAGTCTTTGTGGCAGCACTGATAAGGTGCTGCTTTTCTAAGCAGTGCTGAAGACTCATTGTTTTGTCATCTGTGCTGCATAGACTCAGAGACCATCCCAAGACGTGGCCTAACTTTACTTTTCTTTCCAACCCATTTTAACCCTGTTAGTGATAGGCAGACAGGCTAGTATCTTGTGTATTTTTATGGCAGTCCTCAGGTAGTACATGCTACCAAGAAACAAGGAACTTGTTCAAACACTTTACCAAACAGACCAGATACGAGTACCCACTGATTTACTTTGTCAGAGACTGTGGAAGTTTCAGTGGCTGAATACAGGTTGCTTGGAGAAAGCTTCTGCACCATGCACCAACATTCATGCTAGATTTAAGCCAGACGTTTAACTACTGCTTGTGCATAACAGGCCTTACTATCTCAGTGTATCTTTTTTAAAACCATCTGATTCCAGAAAATTTCCCCCACAAAATACTGTTAGATGAACAAATTTGTTCTGCTTTTACCCCTTACTTGATGGTTCTTGATAAAATAACTTATTTGATGACCATAATCATGCTCCTTTTAAAGAAAAAATAGGCAACTGTGGTATCACCAGTCTGACCTTGTGAAACAGTACAGACAGGTGTCTCAGCAGGAAGAGGGCTGGGATGCAAAACTAAAAGAGGCAGTTGCAATGGTTCTTCCCTGTAGAGGATCTGAAATTTGAAAGGAAACATTTGTCACTCTGCTGAAATTCCCTGACACAAATATGTCACTTAGAGAGCACAGAGGGTGGGAGAAGCAGAAGGGCTGCAGAGAACAAACAAAAAAATCTTGTTCTTTCTGTACAAGAAGTCATCTGCTACTGGGTATTTAGAATAAAAATTTGCAGTCTCTCCATTAAGTCCTACTACATTATCATGTATAAGGGCTTTACTTGCATAAGCGCCCTTCACTTCTGCTCTGTTGTGTTCTCGATGGGTATCAGGGTCAAACTTCCTCAAAGTGGAGCCAGAGGAACACTTGCTTTTTCCATAACACTAAGACCTTGCTCTTTGTTTGATGGTGCTTAGGGACCATTGCATCTTCAGTGCTTCTACAGTCTTAGGAACATACTCATCTCTACTAGTGACACTTTAAAAGAATATTTAAGTTCTTGCCAGTTTCTCAAAGAAAGCAAATTATTGGAGAGTACAAAGCCTCTACTCTTCTCAAGGTGGCTAATGTGATTCCACAGCTATGCAATTCCAAGTCCACCATTTTCATCTCTCTGGTCAAAGACACTTTTTGCAAGAAATACACCTTCCCCTGCACGAACATGGCATTCCTGAGTGGAAGAACTGTAGAAAAGAAAAAAAGTCTTTGGTAAACTTTTTCAATTCTGAGAAAAGTTCATCCAAAAGAGGAAAAATGCCCACATTCCCATCATAGTATGTAGAAAGCGTTGCTTTTGCAGAAAGTGCCTAGGGCTCTTTGTATATCCTGGGCAAAGCACAGCAGTTTGCTTTTGTTGTTGTTGTTGCTTCTTTCACTTCCTTCTTCATCATGGCCTTCCCCTCTCCCCCATCTCCCATATAGGTATTTTTATTCCCTGAGCTCTATTCAGTCTTCACTTTTATTTCCAATGTCCCTATTTTGTTTCTTCTCCTTTCTTGCTGAACAATCCTATTCGTCTTTATTTTTTAATGTTTTGCTCCCAGAAACATGTAGAGATCCCACTAAAAAGCACTCCAATTTCCAAACTATTTGTAAAAGGGAAAAAACATCACTAGCAAGTCTCTGTTGAAATTAATAAAGCTTCCCTAGGGGCAAAAGGAGATGGGGGTGGGGAATCACCTTTTTGGAAGAAAATTCTCAGTAATTACTAACAGAGTTTAACGGGTAATATTATAATTTAATAGTTACACCAGATAGCTATTAAAATACATTATCATATATTAAAACATCTTATTAGGTAGTATGATTTACTAACCAAAAAAAACCAGATCGCTATGGATGAACCATGAAGTTTAAGCAGCAAGATTTTGTTGCTCTGCTGCTGCTATCAGCTGTGGATAAAAGGGGCATTAGCTGAAAAATGGACCCCATGCAGTATTTTTCAAACTGTCACCTTCATGCCACCAGAAGACCTTGCTTCCTTCTAACATTTTTCCTATTAGTTAATTTGAAAAAGAAAAAATATATATACCCCTGCTATTAGTAAGCCACACTCTGGAAAGAATGAATTTCAGAGGCAAGTGAAGGTCTGTGCACTTACTGCCCAGAAATTCCTATGCATTCCTCTAACTTTGAAAACAGACTCATCAATTTCAGCAGAATTGCTACTGTGCTTCAAATATCTGTACATGTGTTTATAGATCTAAACTGTGTAGCATTTTCAAGATAATCAAAATTGATGTACAGCACATATCTTCTGCATTTATGTAACATTCTGACTTTCCAGGAAAAGTGCTAAATGAAATGACAAAGCCCAAACTCCAACAGGAACAAATCCACCACTCTAAAGTGAGAAAAATGATTAAAATAAAACAGTTCAATTGAGGGTATATGAAGTAGAGAACACATAAAAATAATTGAGGAAAGAATTGCCCTGGAAACAAAGCTATTTCAATTGCAGTGTATTTTGATCCCTTTATGATGAACGTACAGTGTAAATGAAAAAAATACCTTGTACAATGCCAGCTAAAGAAAGTTATATCAAAGCATTTTTACCAAGTGACCAAAACCACGTTTATCACACAGCAGTTTTTGTTAAAAGAAAAGCTTCTTTAAAATTAAAACATTCTAATTGCAGTTATCTGGAGAATCTTTTGAAATATAAATTGAGTATCAAATAGTCTTCTAATGAAACAATAAAAGCCTATGTAAGTATGCCCTGTACACAAACCCAAAAGCCTACTTCAAGGTCCAGTTCATATTTATTTTCTAGTACTCAGAAATGTTTATTCAGGGTCGAATCCAAGATGGCAAGAGCTGTCAACTGGCATATTTTAACTAAGTCTGTGGCACTTTAAATTAGATCCCAAGCCTCCTGGTGCATGTTCAAATTCACATCTCTACGTTTGGACATCTCATTTGTAAAAAGTGGCCAGTGATAGGTTTTTTTCATTACTAGCTGGCAGAATTTCATCTGCTCCACCCAAATGCAGACCTGACCACTGCAATCCATCCCACTGTCACTTCCATAATGTCTCCTACTTACGGCTAACAATGGAAGCTACAGCTTGTAAAGCATGCAGCCATATGTCTTCAAATTTGAGCTAGTGGATACGGAGTGAGTAAAAATATGCGTATTATATAATTTTTTACATATATATATATAAACCACCTTTGTGTTGCATACTGAAAAATTCTTCTGTAACTAGTAGAGAATTTGGATCTGACTGTCCTATAAGAAACTGTCTCCACACATCACTAAACCCAGTGTTGATCACACTGATACAACAGCTTAAAATACCTAACCTCAAGCTGTTGAGCTGGGGCGCTGCTACTGAAGACAGACAGAAAATCTTGCAAAATTTCCTTCTTTAAGAAGCAACACAAGGTACTTATTTGCCATAATAGAAGCCACGATCTCCTAAGTGGAAAGCTCACTTCCTTCTGCAACTGATCTCTCAGTGAGGAAGCATGGGCGGTGCGTGATGGCTTCTTTACAGGGAACAGGGATCATGACCCTAAAGAAGAGCCTTGTGCACACACGGTCTAGGCTAACACATCGAAGACATACATACCAATAGTCTTCATCTCCCATGGATGCACATAAGGATCTATCTGAACTCCAGCCATAAGTCTCAAGTAAAGCCAAACTATTCTACGTAAAGCTCCTTGAATCCAAGCCAACAGAGAAAAGAAATCCAGAGCTTTTAACCGCAGACATAAATGTGTTCATGCCAGCCAGCCCAAACCAGAAACTGGCAGCCAACGGCCTGCAACAGCTGACATTTCTTCCTCTCTCTCAAGGGTTTGCAAAGATATACTCATGGGTAAGCTGCTGAATGAGCCAGAATGTACCAAACAGAAATATGTACGATAGGAAGATCCATCTTCACAAGAAACACTTGTAATCACAAAGAAGGAAGATGGAAAAGTGTATTTGTGACCAGTTGTGGTGGTTTAAAACCAGATGAGAATTAAACTCCAAATAAGCCTCTCCCCTTCTCTCTGCCCTGCTCCAGTGAGAGAGGGACAAAGGCAGAAACTATGGGTTGAGATAACAAGTTACTGAAAGCAAACAGAAATGGAGTAAGAAACACACAGCGAGAGCAGGAATATAAATAATGAAAGTATACAAAAGAGAAGGTGCTTTACACAGAAAAGGCATTCACCACCTCAGCTCAGCGTGGCCACTGGGACAAACACAAGATGATGGATGCTCTCCGTAGCTAGCCTTCCCCTTCCCCAAGCTTGAGTCAATGAGAAACACTGAGGCACAAACCCCCAAAAAGGCGGATCGTCCACATTGCAGCACGCCTCCTGCTTTTGGACTGCTCCACTCCTCTGGTTTGACTACACACAGTGTTGTTCTCCTCCAGGCTCCACTGGTGTGACTCTGCTGTTAAACTCCATTGTCAAACTCCACAGTGCCACTCGCTCTGGACAGCTCCACTCAACTGTGCTGGATTTGGCTGGCTCTTGCCTTGGGCTCAGCTTCTTTTGACTCGGTTTGCCATTGCTTGGTCCCCCACACCTGTTTCCGGCACCGGCGATCAAGCAGCACACGCATTTTGGTGAGCTCAGCTGTGTTCACTGCTTGGAGCTGTGTTCTTCCTGAGGGATGGGAAGCGATGGGTGGCAGCAGGAGAGGGACAGAGTCCCCAGTGCTCCCCGAGGAAGAAACGGAAAAAAATGGTGCACTTCTGCTGTACATTCCTTTTTCTCCTGAAACCAGGCCCCCGTAGCAATGATGTGCATAGTACAGAACAGCAACTGCTCCCCTTGTGAGCAAACCTAGGACACCAGTGTCCATGAGCACTCCAAAGAGCACCCACAAAATAAACACCCTCAAGGTGGAAACAGATGGGAAGGGTGAGGTGAGGCAATAGGAAACTCCCTCTCCCTTTGCCAAGCCCTCTACTTATTTTAACAAATGAGCCATTAGCATCTCCAAATTATCTGGCCCAAGCCACAGCCAGCTCCCTTTTATCCAAGCCCAGGCTCCAGCCAAACATTAGGAAATTAGCAGCTGGGTCCAGCACAAGGGCAGCGGGCCTGCATATCATCAGCACCACGACATCAATGAGTCCCAATCTGCACTCTCCTTCACCACTTTTGTCTATACTTTAACTGCACGTGGCCATGGAAAGGAGCCTACTTGCCTGAACCATTCACTACAAAGCCTGAAGGCAAATTATTACCCACTTTTTCTGAAGGATTTTTCTGAAGGAACTGGGGAGCAGAAAGAAATACAAGACTCCGAGTATCCTTACAAGAATTGTACAAGCACATTTAAAGAGAGTTCTGCATTACCCCTTGAATCAGTGTGATCATTAGCCTAGTCTTTTCTAAGAGAAGCCCACAAAACAGGCAAGGATGGTCTCCATGGTTACACTATGCACAGGTGTGAACTTGACTATGAGAGAATAAAGAAACAAAACTTCCCAAATACTGACAAATCTTTCACTATGACTTCTGAATCTCTTTGTCCCAGTATGCATAGACAGAACAGTTAACTACAATGGTACATTAAATTACCAGTCATCTAAATGATGGCAATAACCAACAGGCATATAATAAATTATTTTTCCAAAATCTAAAAAACTGAATATTAAAGTAGATTTTTTTTTTTTTCTTCTTAAGCTCACTTAGGCAGCCTTTTAGTTAGACATCCTGGTAAGACCTCATAGATGTTAAATGTGGTGACTTCCTACGTTTCAGAAGAGTGAGAGAAAAAATTGACATATTCCTACACAGTGCAGTATTCCAAATGAAAACCTCAGATTTTCTAACTTACAAGTCAACATTACTTAGCTGTAAAGTGGTATACCTTTTATGACACTGCAGAGTATATAAGACCCAGGGCAAAAGAAGTCCTCACATTAAAAACAATCAGATTAGCATAATAAGAGGAGAAAGCAAAGCTGCGGGAACATTTGGGGAGCTTTTAATTTTTTTTTCCTTTAAAGCATTTCAATTCCTCCAGCCAAAGTAAACACATCACAGATTAGTTCTCAGAAGTGCTCTCAGCCAAGAAGTAAGTTACTGTAATTGAAGAATGATGCTGGGAGCTAAGCTAAACTTTAAAAGCCTCCATGGCATATAATAGATGTGGAGGGCTCAGAACACAGATTGCATGTAAGTACACGTTAAACTTTCTGACCCAATAAAGACATTCAAAAGACAGTGAGCTAGCTAGAGCACCACTAATGCACCGTCCTTTTACTGTCATTGTGGAATTAAGAAAGCATGATACTAGCTTCACTCATACCGTTCCCGTAATAGAAAAGGCCCTCCACAAAACACAGCCCCCTTGATCACACTCAACTCCCCTTGTTTCTGAAACGACATGGAAATGTGGCATGTCAGCATCCAGGGATACTCACCACAGCCAGGGAGCATTCTGCCATCTGTGAATAATAAGAATATTAAAAGCCGCAGACACCAAAAAAGAGTATCTTCTTTGCAAAAAGATTTATGGGAGGGGAAAACTGGAAAAAGCTCTCTCAAAATTTAGACACAGAGTCTGAACCTGGGAACACAAGCAGCTTGGAATCCGTCTCAGGGAGGTCACCAAGGGACACAGGGCCCTACAAATGCTACTAACTTGCATTTACACAACTTCCACTTTCCATACCTGATATTATTTGTGAGGAATAGAAAAACAGGCAAGCAGCTTGGAAGGCATGTGCTCTGATCACACACCTATGGCATTATGCTCAGGGAACTTCACAGACTAAAGCAATGCTTATTCTGTGTTTTATGCAATGATTATATTAATTAATTGTTAATCATATATGAGTACTGCCAGTGCATTTATAGTTAGTGAATAATGTTCTTCAATAAAATATTAGTACTTAAATTATAGAAAGTGTAATTTGCTTAACTTATAATAAAGTTGCTAATGAGCTTCTTTTAAAAAATCCTGACTCAACACAATATGAAATAGATGAACAGTACTTATTACAGTTACACCCAAATTCTTAACTGTACACCCAGGAAAGGCATCCCTTTTTACTTCATATATTCCCCTCAAAAGTGTACCTTTGAGTGCACTCAAAAGGTAAGTGACCTCCTTGGATTGAAACGTATCAAAAACACATCTTTCCTTATTCTTCCTCAAAATGGAATCATCATGTCTTCCCATGGAAATGAGAAGGCCTAAAAAACATTAGCATAATCACACCATTCTTCAGCCCTCAAAGGCACACTCCAAAGTTTTCTAGCAAGTTTATAGGGAAGCTGTTACTTCACTGATCAGGTCTCAGCTGTCTTTGGTGCTCTGTATCTTCTGAGATCACCAGAATGCATTAATTAGGTGGAGCCACTACCCTTCCTTTCTTGCTTCTACTTGCAAGAAGTGCTGGAATGGTCAGCATTTCTTCTCGACCTCCACCTGTTTCTTTGTCAACACAGCTGGAGGTCAATCATGAACTATCTCAGTTGTTTAGGTAGTCCCTGGGGTTTTTTAAATTATTGTAAAACTGTATATAGCTGCTGAAGAGAGGCTGTAGAAAAGCTGCTGTCCACCACTCCCACAGTATCAGAGATTCTACCTACATGCTGTTCCCAGCTGAAGGACTTGAAATGAGTGTGCAACCATCTTAGACTCTTTGTCTGGTTAATATAGAGAAACAGGTAACTTTAGAAGATGTCAGCCATGCTAAGACCAAAGTTGACACCTACAGATACAGACCTGTAAAGGTATCTGCCTCTCTTCACACAAAGGGAAGTTGGGTGATGTATGTTTCTAGAATAGACGGCCTTGTTAAACACTTATTTTTAAAGTTACCTGGGATGAATTCAGGCTACTTTTTCTCAAGATGCAAACTAACTCCTCATTTTCTCAGCAACATCAAAGCCATCAAGAGTATCTAGGACGCATAACAGTTTTGGTCATGTAGTTTACAAGACATCTTAGAGACTGATGCATATGACAGTTAAAAAAACCCAAAACAACTGAGAAAAACAAGAAGGCTGTGATGACATCCTCACACACAGAAGCTCTCAATAAATACACTACCTCTCTTGCTACCTCTTCTAGTTCCAAGAAATGGCAGTCTTGATTTTCATGCCCTGTTGGCTGTGCTGTATGCTGCAGAAATACAAGCAGATGATTGATGGGGTTTGCACTATGGAAGCCCTGGTCGCTGGCAAATGTACACTTGAAAAAGGATTCCAGATCTCTGAGCCACAGCAGGAACTAACAGAGTCTGTAAAACCATTCCTTTCAGATTTATATTTAGTGTCTGACAAATGCAACTCTCCTTCTATCTGCTTTTTGATTACAAGAACAGCTTTGGTTAACAAAAAGTATTTAAACTAATTCTTAGCAAAGTAAGTACTCAGAACTAAGCAATGCTGGGGAGGGATTCCATTGAAAGCATTCATGGAGCATAAAGGAGCTAGGGAGTTTTTCAAGAACGCTCTCCTGGAAGCACAAAAAAGAGTCCATCCCCTTTAAGGGAAGCAAGCAGATGGAGCAAGAGATACCTTTGGCTTAACTGTGAGCTTCTGAGTCTGCTCAAAACCAAGAGGAGGATACCAGAGATGGACAAGTGGACAAATAGCAATTGAGAACTACAGGGCCAGTATCAGGGTATGCAAAGATGCAAACAGAAAAGCAACAGCCCAACTCAAATGGAAATGGGGCCAAGATGCAAAAAAACTACAAGAAAGAGTTCTTCAGATATAGAAGCAAAAGGCAGGTACAAAAGAAAAATATTGACCTGCTGTTAAACAGAAAAGATGAATTAGTTACTAACAACACTGGCAAGGTACAGGTTCTCAACTCTTTCTTCGCCTCTGTCTTCACCAGTAGTATTGGGCTCCAAGCCTTAGAAACAAAAAGCAAGGTTAATGCAAACACTGAGCCATTGTCAGTGATGGAAGAGCTGGTTTGTGAACTGGAGCTTGACTCAACAAATCCATGGGCCCTGACAATATTCCCCTAAGGGTGTTAGGAGAGCTGGCTGATGTCATTGTGAGGCTGATGAATTGAGACCTGGACAAGTCGTACCTGTGCTGGGTGGGAAACTGGCTGACCAGCAGCATTCAGAGGGTGATGGTAAAGAGCTCCTTTCCAAACTGGCCACCTGTCACAAGCAGAGTCTCCCAAGGATCAACTGGACCTAATGCCCACTTTGGTGGGCACCATCAAGGTTAATGGTCATCTATCACTCCTGCTCCAGGCTCCAACTGCGCATTACTTTAGCATCCCATGCTAAAGCAACTGAACCAGAATTCATAAACGGAATGCTGAAATTCCATAAATACAACAGTTTCCAAACCAACTTGCTCAAGGAGTTTCTGAAAAAACCAAGCTTTTTCAGAAAAAAAAAATTCCCTGCACTGAGGCAAATAATCCTCCGTGATATTTATGACATAAAAGTTTGTACAGCCAAACAAATGAGATTAGAAATCAAACCTTAGTCAGAATGATACTCTTATCACAATACAGCAGCATTCTGAAGAAACAAACTATACATTTTCCTCCCCTTGGATGTGTTTTTCTAAGAGCTTGAAAAAAGGAACACCAACATTTTTGATGTAGAGAACATTGAAGATTCAGTCAAAACACTTAAAAACTGACAACAAAAATTTTAAATAGAATAAAGAAAAATAAGTACTTTACCACACACAGAGGAAAATAGTTGGACTACAAAGTTGTTATGAATGCTACCAAGCTTTCCTTGGCTTTCACCAAGAGAAAGGACCTCCTTTCCTTAACCAAAACTAGGGGTGTAGAGGAGAAAAAATGGAGGGCTTGAGGCAGGAATTAAAGAGCTGAAGTCAGGAAAAGCATCGTGAAAAGGACTTTTTCGCTTCTTTCCTTCCTTCACTTTCAAGAGCTGAAAACTACTTATGTGCAAATGGGGTTTTTTTATCATGTACTCTTGTTGTCGCTTTTAAGTCCCCTAGACACAAATCTATGGAAGATGAATAATGAAAGATATATTTGAACATAGTCTCTCCAAAATGATAAACAGCAATTAGCAACGACCTTTACAGAGAGAAGGATCATAACAAAAAACTGCTGGGATAATTCTCCCATTCATATCATGTAAGAGAATGACACCACACAGAACCCACAGAAGTGAAGTTCCACCGTACATCTCTTTTCTGTGACTGTAATGACAATCCAGAGGAGTGTGTTGATCCTGTGAATGTTCTTATCCTGATCTTCTTATCTCTAAAATGGAAGCTCAAACATAGAAAAAGGAAGACCATCTTCCAACACTAACTCTAATGCTACCATAATTTTAACTTAAAAAAAAAAAAAAATCTGTGGCATAGGCAGAAAGACAACAAACAAGGTTTCATAAACTAAATAGCAAAACTAAAGAGAGTTTTGCTATCCTACTTTCCCCAGACAAGTTTCTTTGCAGGGAAAATGCTATCTACTCTAGAACCTGGGACTGTATTCTGACTTAAATACACAAAAATGGCAGAAAGAAATGTTATCACACAAAATTAAGTACTACCTATCTTGAAAAACTGTAAATCTGTTCTGGTTAGATGTATGGAATGAACCTTTTATTTAGAACTTTTTATTTGGGAATATTTGGTGTGACCTGGTGCATAACCTGACTGGCTGACAGACCTTAAAGATCAATGCTTTCTGCAACAATAGCAGACTCATCCTCTGCCAGCAGCACAGGTTTTACCTAAAGCAGCTTCACAGGTATTCTGAATTTGATCCTTCTTTGCAAAGAACAGTCTGACTGGCCTGAATCAGATCCTGGTTCACCTACAGCAGAGAAGCTCTTACTACATTTGTTTTCTTATCCCAAATCCTGACTTAGTTTTTCTGGTTTCAAAACAGAACCAAAACATGCCTAATGCTCCCTGCAATAGAAAGTCTCATTGGCTAATCTATTTCAGGACCTCTTACACTTCCCTTGGCTCAGGCTCTAGCTCAGGTAGGTTAAGTATATCATGTAGTATTTTGGTATGAACACTAATGTTTGTTAGGGGCATACAAGTCTACAGACAGATTTTTAAAAAAATATAGAACTACTTCAGATACAGTAAAAGGCTTGATGGCATCCACTATACAAAAAACAAATAAAGTTGCAGTCAAAGTCCTTGCTTTGCCAGAAGATTATAGATGAAACTGAAACTGATGCTCTTGCTTGAAGAACAGAGGGAAGTGCATGCACATGCACACGCAAACCCTGCCTTTTCTTTTCCTCCCACCTGAGCCCCCATTGCTGCTAAGTGCCTAAGCAGCATTTGTAGGGATAATCCCTAACAAAGTCTCTCAGAATTGGTAAGGCAATAGACATGCCTTTGCACAGAAAGGCCAGAGACCAAGCAATAAGCTTTCATAATTTCTCTTTTCAGTTATAAATGGAGGCAGATATGATGACAAATACATGTTTCAGAAAGCTTGAATGTGCTGTTATATCAGAACAGTATGGGATATCAAACATTTCCCTTTCCACCTCAGATTACATAAAAATACCAATACTCAATTTCCCACATAAATGGCCTGTTTAATTTTTCAAAGCTTGATTTTTAATTTTTTTTTTTTTAATCTTAACTGTTTCCTCACAATGTTCTGTTTATTCTGGGATACACTGGGGGTCTTTTGGCCTTGAGGGGATGGTGCAAAGACTATCTCTCTGAACAATCCCTGGCAGGGGACTGAAGCAACGGAGGGTAAATTGTACCAGGGGAAAGTGGGAAGTAGACTTCAGAATGGATTGCACACATAGCTGGCAATCAAATTACGTATGGCAAAATCCACACCACTGCATTGATTTTTTGACTCCTTGTTTATGCTCAAATATAGCAGCGACCACCCCCACCACATACCACGAGATAAGGACATAATAAAATAATTTCTGATTGGGGGAAAAAAGATAAAGGTTCTTACTGAGCCAAGTCAAGCCTTTTTCTTTTTTTTCTTTTTTTTTTTTTCCACAAGGAATGCACTGAAAACCCTTTCTGGTCACACTGGGTAACAACAAGGCTTTCATTAGCAATTCTCATAAAGTACTTGCAGAGATGGTGATTTCATAGCTCACCTTGATATGGGCACCCCCATTTGGGGTGTACCTGTGTGACAACTACAGACACTGCACATTTCAGTATCCTGTCACCACAGACCAAACCAAAACTCACACATGTGCTTTAAAATTTGAGCTGTCCCTTCTTCACTATGGCAGTGGTGACATGCTGGAACAGGCTGGCCAGAGAAATTGTGGATGTTCCATCTGTGGAATTGTTCAAGGCCAGGCTGGATGGGGCTCTGAGTAACCTGGTCTAGTGAGTGGCATCCCTGCCATGGCAGGGGGTTGGAACCATATGATCTTTAAGGTCCCTTCCAAACCAAACCGTTATATGATTCCATGATTATTAGGAGCAAATGTTCTATGTGCAATAACATTTTGAAAATTGGTTTTATCCAGTTAAATTATTAGAGGACCTTATATTCATCTGACAGAGATTTACAAGTCATATTCTATTACCTTCTGATAGGCAAAGAAAAAAAATGCTCATCCATCTCCCCCAAAAAGATGCATTTATAAATTTCCAAAAACACATAGGTGATATATGTGAATTGATGATAAGGTAGAAAGCAAGTTTCCATGCCAAAACTACAATTTCTACTACTGGGCAAAGCAAAGCAAGAAAATGCTTGCATAAATCTTCCTACTATGCTCATCACTCTGCCTCATTTACATGCATCCTGGTCTTAACATTATTGAGATTTAGAATTAATGACCCACTGAGATTTATAGGGCCAATTACACCTCTCAGCACTACCACTTTGGGGGCCTCTACAGCCTTGAACAGACATTAGAAGGTCACTCAGAAAACTCTCACTAAGTTCAACAGACTTCAGATGAGGCCCTTTGCCTAATCAAAAAAAGGGGAAAAAATACGCTAAATAGGAGATGCTTTTAAAAAATCCCACATTAATCAGTATTTTTGTAAAACTCACTGTGCTTTTTTTTTTTTTTTTTTTGAGGGAACTGCTTAAGAACATTTGCTAGTTGAGTCTTGTTGGGGTTTTTTTTCATCTCTTCCAAAAACGTAGAAATACAACTGGATCTAGCACTGGTCATTATGCAGCAGGAAATGACAGAATAGTTAATGTAAATTAATGCAAGTGTGACAGATATGACTATTGAGTGATGTCTAGAGGGATGGCTCAGTGTTCATGGAACTGTTAGGAACTTGGCAATGTTCCCTAGGAAGCAAGAAGTCCTTAAATTAATATTGCCCAGTTGCAGCAACTGAGGCAACTGAAACCATCTCTGCTTGCAGACATAACTGTGCACAGATTGCTCAACTTAGACAATTCCATATGTTCTGGTGCTTCTTTTCCCCTCTTTCACAGGCATGGCTTTCTTTGAGCAACACACAGTGCTGAGTGATGCAAGTCACCAACCAGTTACCACATGTGTTGCACAACAGAAGAAAGTTTTGAAATTAAGGAAAAGCATAGCATTTTTGTAACAAATAGACTGATAGATTAACAGATATTATCAAAGAAATTCAGAACTCACAACACTTTTCTCCATTTAGGGATTTTTAACGAACAGAAAAAAAATGAATAAGTAAACAGTTAGTCAGGCTTCTGCCTGGCATGAATGAAGTCATTCAAGTACACACAATTTATAACACAAACACCAACAATCACCTTTAACTACAGCATCACTGCCAAATGGCACCATAATTAGGCTAGAAATGCTGTTCTTTGAGTCATGAATAGGATGTGCTTGGCCTTGTTTTCTGTATAGGATCATGCCATCCAAGCACAGGCAGCAGCATTTATTGAGAAATTCCCTGAAAGATAACAACAGATTATAAAAGGGGTTCATGTAAATTTAGTTAAGAACAACTTCAGACATTATTTTCAATTACTGAGATAAAATCATGGCTTCTCTCTGGAAAAGAAAAGGAAAGTTTTTTTTTTTCCTATACACTACACAGAGCATATGAAAGCTTTAAGAATAGTCTATTTTCACAAACAGTACCAGCTGCCTACTAATATTCCTTAACTCTGCTTTTCCCTCCCTCAAGTAATTTTTCCTATTATTTTCAACATTTTGTTTGATTGATTAATAAAAAGCAGCTTTCCTGCTCTAGATAACAGGTTACAGAATTCCCTTTACATTGAATAGGTTACCTGCTCTCAAGAATGCTAACTGATAGTTTTGTTTTCTTTCACCAAATCTGCAGGGCTCTGGCCAAGCATCGACTTTTTCTGCACCAAACTCCTCGGTGATTTCAGAGAGCATGAGGATGACAGCAGGACATGTGCACAAAGTTCCAGTCCTTCTAAGTTTGCACAAGGATTTGCAGTTAATTAACCAGAAAGTCTCTGTTAACATACATTAAAAGAAAAAAAAAGCTTTACCAGCTCATCTTGGAAGGCTGCAGATCTGGAAAAAAAAAAAAGGGACCATCTTCAGCTCCTCTAAATTCACTACCAGACAGGTTAGCATCCTTATTTAATAAGCTACACATGCATCCCCATGTGATGCGAGGGAATACATCTACACTGTCTGTTTTAGGCATGTAACTCTGCTATGACTGAACCTCGCATTGCAGGGTTCCTGTACACTGAGCAGATACTCACAACACCTGCCTGAAGCAGGCAATTCAGAGCCCAAGGGGTTGCACTACACATACTGCATAAGCTGCTAATTCTTGCAGCTGTGTTACATGCCCAGAGCGAGTCCGTGTGCTCCCTCACAGCACCACGCTTCATGCACACTGTACATAAGAATGGAGCCCCTCCGCTATTTCAGCCTTGCTGCCTCATTTCACCACCTGCACCTCCATGAGTAAGAAAAATAAATCTACATATGCATTATACCTCTCTGGGCAACAGAAAACCTCAGGAGTTCACGAGCAGAATGTACACAGAAATAAATAAAGAAATTATATTTATTTTCTTCGGCACAGAAACCCAGAGATATGTCATGGAGATATATTAGCCCTCTTAAGATGACTACTCAAGATACTGATGGAGCTGACAGTTCAATCTTGTCACTCTCCCATCAGACCACTGTTGGACTCGTGCACAGCAGAACTGCAGCTCCAGAGCAGTCTAGCCCTTCTAATACATTCCATTCAACTCCCAAGGTACACTTTATTAGTTGAGGGAAAAAAATAAAATAATCTATATTCCAAATAGTAGAGGTAAAACAGGAAAGCATGGACAGCAGAACATTTAAGGCCTTACTAGACAGGAGAAAAACTCATCTTTGCCGAGAAAGTAGTGCCACCCGTATCCCTTTAAAGAAAAAACCAGAAGTTTCCCCATCATAAGTCCTCACAAAATGATTGGCTGATCACCTGCTGTCTTGCTGTACATCAAGCTGTTTTTCCAGCAAGATTTGTTCACTTATATTGCCCAAATGAAGGTCTCTCCTAAAATAAAAAAAATAGTCTGCTGCAAATAACTCCCTAATCTGCCATCCCTTCAATAAGACTGAAGTGCTCTTCACAGACATAGTACACAAGCATCTTGAATTAGCAGGAAACTATTTTTAAATACATGAAGGATAAGATACAAAATTAGTTTCATGGGGAATGAGAACCTCAGAGATTATTTACTTTACCTTAATTACTTTGACTCACCACTCACTGAGCTTTCCAATAGTACTACGTATTTCACACTCAAATTTTGATACTAAAGACATGCGAGTATGTTTCTTGAACGTTTAAGATTACGCACCTTAACAATACATAAGCACATTTCTCAAATTGACTTACCCACTTAAAAATAATTAAATATACTGTACGGTATGAATTTCCCTTTCTTAGGAACAACTGCCTCAGATTAAGGATCCCTATATAAAAGGAAGAACCTTTCTTAGTGCAAAAACATGAACATTCTGACAAACTGTACAAAACTATTACACTTAAAGAGGCATGGGTAGCCTCTTATACCACTGATCTTATGTAATGCAAGGAGCAATTAGAAAACTACTTTTGAGAGCAAGGTGACAGGAAAGCCGACCCAAGCCCCGAACTCAAGAGAGAAACTTGAGTTTCTAAGCCTTCAAATGAAAAGAAATTATGTGTCGCCATACAGCACTGATGGTCTACATCCACTAGCCATCTTTGCTTCATATGACACAGGCACATTTCTGTCACTAGCACAGGATACAAAAAAGGAAATCTACAGTAGTCTAAAATCAATGTGGAAATAAATTAATTTGAACCTTTAGGACAGAGCCTCATAATATAAAACAGTGGGAAAAGCAAGTAAAAAGGATGAAGAGAGCAAATAAAAGGAAAGCAATAGAAAAGACAGTGCATTATACAGAAAATAACACATCTGAAATATAAAAGAAATGAAGGCTGTGGTAAAAAGACACGGGACAGACAGATGATGACTTGGAGGGGCTACCTAAAAACAGAGGCTAGACAAAATTAAGAGAATAAAAGAAAAAAAATATATATATTTATTGAAGGGTCTTCAAGGTTACACTTTGGGCAGTCAGAGCCCTAGGGCTACACCCAAAATGGACAACCGGGCCACGGGTTTTCATATTTTTATAAGTTTGGTCCATTTGCATAGTGGGGGTTGATTACAATTAATTACAATTGTAATCTCCAATTACAATTTCAGGTAGTTAAGTCATTTATCCCAGTTTGTTCCTCATTAATCCACTTTGTTTACATATTTTGGGGCCTGAGATAGTAAGGTGTCCTTGAAGTTCAGGCCTAGAGAGGATCTTTTTTGTCTGACCAGAATGGAAGAACAGTAGCTAAAAGGCTATATGGAGTCTTAGAGTTAAACACTAAAGCATTACAGGATATGAAAAATATAAAAGCTAAAATCCTAAGCCATCACAGACATAAAGAAAAGGAGAAAGAAGGATTATAAAAATGAAAGAAGACAAAAAGTGATAGAGAGACAGGCATACAAAAGGGATCACTTAAGATTTAAAAAAAACCAAAAACCAACCCACCAAAAAAATCCCATACCAACAAACAAACCAAATGAACCCCAAAAAACAACCACAGCTCTATATTCCTTCCCAAAAATTACTCTAGAAACCAGAGCTGGAACAAAAGTAAGTGAAATTAATTTAGTTGACTAATGAAGTTTCATTTGATGCTAACATCTTAGGGTTCGGTCCTGTCTCCATCAAGCAGTGGGATTTTTTTGCCAGAACTTCTCAGCTCCTGTGGGATTAAGGACAAGCTGAAGCAATGCCTGAATGATTTTCTGCACTGAGACACCCAAGGTACTGTGTACCATAGCATCAGGTCTGGATTTGTAAGGATGACTAGTCTTTACTAGGTAAGCGAATTAAGAGGTAGAAAACCCATCAATGTACTACATATTGCGGCCACCACATACATGAAGGAATGACTTCTCTCCCTAAGCTGAGTTAGCAAGCAATTTATTATGTTATAAAGTGCTAATAATTCCTCCATGAGCTGTCAAAGGCTAATTCATCGCTTAAAAAAAAAAATGGACTGGCAAAGAAATTAGCAAAGGAATCACCATCAAGTAAAAGTGGAATTTGAAGGCTTTCTAGGAGAGATGGTAAGAAGATTTGGGTTCCACTTCCCACCAGTGGGAATACTGCAGTGTTCCAACAGAACAACCACTGGAGTGGAGAGAAAAAAAATAGGAGAGACCCTCAAAAAGATTTATCAAATCACTTATTAAAATATAATGAATATTAACAAAAGACAGTACAAATTCTCTTGAGAACTGAGTATTCCTAGGGTTTGGATCTCTTCTTCTAGGCTGTTAAGGTTGCTAGGGAATTTCACAGTTAATGGTGTATTTCCATATGAATGTTTCAAGAAGGGGGAAGGGTTTGCAAAACTGAATCTTAAGCATGGAGTTTTCTTTGTGCTTCAGAGAGAAGAATCTGATGCTCTTGTAAAGCTGAAATAAGAAGCTTTCATATTGAACGACAGATTATCAAAGATTTTTAGTAGAAAAACGTACACAGAAAATGCTTTATGAGGCACTGTGACAAAGAGCTTGCTTCTCTTACTATGGTTAGTAACAGCACACCAGACATCCCATTACACAAACTCCAAGGTCATCGAGCAGTCTACAAACAAGAGCAGCTTTGTTTTGCTTTAACAGATAAAAGCAATGAGTTTATTTTGTTTTAAACAGATTGTATGTCCATTTTTCATAAACCATTTAGAAAGAACATTGCTGTAGGCATCCCAGTGACAAATACACTGAGGCACCAGCAAGTGACAACACACTTTGTACTCTTTGACATGGATGAAAGAATTCAATTCAACTTTTCTTTTTTCTATCTGGAAAGAGAAACATCTGGGAAAAACACTTTTTAGCCCTACTTCCTGAGAATGAATCTTAAATGATGCTCTGTCTGCAACTTCGTCAGTTTCTCCTCCATTTTCTTTGCTAACTTTGGGTGGCATTGGTCAAGAGCGACCAAAACTGACAGAGGTCCCTTCATTTTAATGAAAATAAGGGGATGATTAAAGGACAAAAATAATAAACATCCCATGGTTAAAATGGCAGGCACTCAACCTTGCATCAGAAAATCCACAGAGCCTTCACCACTAAAGGAGAGCCTGCAGAAAACAAGGTGAAGTCGGCTCTGTGCTCACCACCCCCATTTATCTGGTTGTTTTCCCATCCTTTAGTACTGAAAACATCCCAACTCTAGCAACTCTTATTTATGCAAGCATTCAGTAAATACAGACACACTTCCACAGGCAACTGCTGTGACAGCTGATCTTCACACTACGGTATTATCTTAATAAACTCTCTCTCAGCCCCAGGGTCTTTGTTCTCACACAAATGACCTACAGTTGGTCACCCTAGATCTTACACAAAGCATGACGAGCACAGGGGTTATATGAGCTAATTGCATAGTGACTGCAAAAATAGCATGCTTTCTTCTCTTCAGCAACATGTTCTTTCTCTATTGAAAAAAATTCAAGTTTATGACAGAACTGTATATCTCGATAACTCTATCATTAGTTAATGTTACCACCACATGAGCTTGTCTGCATGGTATTTGACAAAGAAATTCAAGTTAAACAGCCTCCTCCAG
Organism: Corvus cornix cornix; assembly: GCF_000738735.6. Classification (NCBI taxonomy): domain Eukaryota; kingdom Metazoa; phylum Chordata; class Aves; order Passeriformes; family Corvidae; genus Corvus; species Corvus cornix. The sequence continues at coordinate 56,441,204 of NC_046332.1, read as the reverse complement.
AATGAAGACAATATTGGATTAATTAGGTAACTTGCTACACATTTAGAAAATGAAGATGAATTTCCCTTTTATAACCTTATTAAAATGCTACGGAATAAGAACCAGATTGTAATCTGTTATTGAAGTACAACTCATAAATATCTTTTGAATTGCTCAAAATTTAAATCACTGGGGATCTGAATCTGGCCCCATACATCTTAAGAGAACATTTGACTCATTACTCATGTAAACCTCCATGAACACATAATGCACAGGAACTAATTTGTTTTCTAGGAGAGTTCAACATTTTCTGCCAAAAGAACTCATATTCTGGTACTTCTAACATACTACGTTATTTTTATTGGTCTATGCGCTACTTTTACTACTAGTTATGGAATAAACATCTGGAGAAAAGCAGAAACTAGTGTCTAATGGACCCTTAGTCTTTTCCCCACATGCTTCCCAGAACTCAGGCAACTTTCTTTCTCTGATTGAAGACAGCCACTGGAAACACTGCAAGAAGTCCATAAAGCATTTATTATTGAAAACACAAACCACAGACTACCAAACTAATTTTGTAACATGATTATTCCTCCAACATGGTCCAAAACTGAAAGCACACAACTCTAAATAAAATACACAAAAACACAGTAGCTGGTCATAAGTATCTAGACAGTAAGATCTACCATTCTTTTAGTTTATTCTCAGGGGTGCCTTAACAACTTGGGATATAGCTCCACAAGCTTTTTGAATACAGATTAGTTTTCTCTCTACTTATGATTCATGATGTTTTTGCACCAGCCAGGTCCGAACCTCAAGTTGTGTTAGCATGGGATCATGCATGACAAAGTGAATTTATCAAAATGTCTCAAGCCTAACTGTGCAACATGGAAAAACACCCCACACTTAGCTGGACAGGGAAGAAAATTTTCAAGCCTGAAACATCCATATTCAACTGCCAGCATTTCCTACAACTCAACTGCTATATATTCCACTGTTCTGACACAAACAGGGTAACAGAGTGATCATCTGGATTTCAGCTTAAGTTAGGAATCCATGCTCCTTCTGACTGTCTCATTTCCTGTTATCCCACTCACCGTAGGGCTTGGTGAGAATCACAGACAAATAAAGCTGGAAACAACCATGCAACAGGATCAGTTGCATCCTTTCAAGGCAACACAGTTATATCTATCAAATTCTTAAAGACCCCATGATAAAGCCCCACAGTGTTCACACAACCCATGCTAGGATCCTTCTGCATCCTTACCGCTAGAAAAACTTTCTAAATGTTTTATTTCTTGCAACATATTCAGCCTATTACTTTTACTCTACTCACTCTGGGCATTGTAGACCTTTTTCCTTGCAGGTCAGATTTCTTCCTGTTCTCCATCTTCACATAAAACATTAATCTTGCAATTCAGTTTTTATAGCTACTGAGACCTCCTTCAATAATTTTTCTCAAATATCTGATGTCAGTTATTTGTAAGTTAGATGAAGAAAGTTTCCATCTGAACTGGAGCATCATCAGGCTGTTTCTGCTGGAAAACCTTCCAAAACCATCATTACTTGCCTTCCTAATATTTCCACTTCTCTGGGGAGTCTCTGGGGAATTTTTATATTTATATAAAAATATAAAAGAATTATACAATGTAGTATAAAAATTCTTTACAGAAGTCACATTCGACTTCTGTTTAAATGAAGCTGCATTATTGAGGACCACAGAGTAGAGGCAAAAGTGAAAATAAGATCTTCCTCAGATGATGTCTATGAGTAACTGAAGGAAGGAGGCGTAACTACTCTTTTTTGTTTCCAGCCAACTGCTAAACACACAGTTCTCTCTCACCAAGGTGAACTCAGCATCAGGACAAACTTACCTCAGAAGTTCTCATTTCAATTTGTTTCTGCCACTACTACGCTTGCTCCTCAGGCACTTACAGAATGCCTCCTTGTTGTACAGCCATGCCGTGGCATCCCTTAGAGACACGGCTGGGAGCGCTACAAAGCTCTGCATTTTGCCTTTCACGGATGCTTCTAGGCACTCTCTGAACACTCTTCACATTCACTAAACACCTTGCATTAACAGAAGTGCTGTTTCATTTTGGTTTGTGGTTTTAGTTTTGCATTGCCCTTTTCCTTCATCGGTTTAACAGTGAACTAGTGAATTTAAATGTCTTTGAAAGGGCAGTACATACAGGCTTACAGCTCACTTTATATTGTTCATTTTGTATTAGCATGAAATGAAGTTTCTCACCAACTCTGAAGTCTTCATTTTCCTAGTGTTTAACACATGAGTGGCTATTGCTCTTTGTCCTCCCAATAACACAATGATTCCTCTACAACAAAATGACATTGAAGAGCCACTGAAACCTAGAACAGTGACTTCAGTGATCATCACAACTGTACTTCAGTGATGCAAGGGTTGTATCCAGCTTGAAGCTATCAAGGTTGAAGTTGTACTTCAACGACACAGGAGATCTCATCTTCAGGATTATCAAATTCAACCTTCTGCTTTCAATTCAATATTCAGTTTCATCGGGTAGCCTGTCTGACACTGGAGAATCAAAAGAAACTGATTTTCTTCATCATTTCAAGATGACCACTAATCCTTTCTGCCTAGCTACTCATGCAGCATTTACACTTGAGGTATAGAAGACTTGTTTGATTACAGTGAGTTGGCTGACTCACTTCAAACTACTCCCTCCATTCTTGGGCAAGATAAGCCTGAAAATTATTACTTTTATCATTTCTATTTTATTTGTAGTATATAGCACTGAACAGAATCTACTTTGTTAATGTGGAAAAGGTAAACATAGGTATCAGACCAGCAAGCTGGCCTTATACAGACTTGCCCATCAGATGTGCTGCCTTCTTCCAGATTTGAACAAATGAAGCCTGGTCTGACTGCACTGGTCTCCCTTCTCATCACTTTCCATGACGAGTGGATTACATTAAGCAGCTACTCGGTTCTTTCATTATCAGCAAGCCTTTTTCCTTTTCCCCAGAGACTTTATGCAGTTATATAATCTCCCTTAGTATTTTCCAAGAAACTGAAAAAGAAATTCCAATTTCCCATCTTCTTTTACTTAAAAAAATGTTAATAGTGTCCTTCGTAGGGTGACTTTACAGCCCTCCTCCCTTTTGTAAAGAAAACCATATCAACTACACATTACATATGTTCTGTAAAACGATACAGAACTTAAGCAAACTTACCATGAAAAATAAAACTAAAAAACCCAGCTAATGACATACACACCATACCTGGTTTCACATGTCTTTATGTAACAGTATTAAGCTTACAGAATTGGCAAGAAACTGGGTAGCTAAGTAGATTGGCAACAGCATACGGAGGCTCTTGCTCAAATTTTGCCCAGGTCCCTCTAGGAACTGAAATGGCATGTTCTCTCACAGGCTGTCAACAAAATAAAATGGTAATGGCTATCTGGTTCATATGAAATGGGAGATTACACTGCAGAAAATGATTCATCAGAACAAATGGTATTTCCTCTTACTCTGAAGATATGAATAAACTTGAATCCAAAAAAGGCCAAGGGTGCCTTCATTTGCTAAAATGAAATTAACAAAAGAGATGCTCATTTTAGCCAAACTAATGGAAAGACAACATACAGAAGATTCTAAATCAAATGTACTCTCCAGGATCTATAAATCTTCAGCTGTCTCATGGAACAGTCTGTCACCACTGCGTTCACTTATGCTCTCCCTGAAGACAGCAAAAGCCAGATGGGCATGGGCGGCATGACGGCACATGAACAGACCACCCATTTAGAGCTAGTAAATCCACAGAGTGCCTGCTCACATCTGTATCTGCCAGCAGAGGACCACAGCCACACTCTCTGATGTGTCTGTAACCATATCACCCTGTGCTGTGATCTCAGCAGATTTCACTGCTAAGCAAGGGTCCCACCTCCGAGAAAAACTCCAAACTAAGCAGATCGCTTATTCAGAAAATGCAACTCTCTCTTCTAAATCATGCCAACATCTATCAGAAGTCATCAGAAGAGATTAATCCATGGATTTCTAACACCAAAATACCTCTACCATTGCAGAATAAGAGGGAATGCTTCACTTGGTAGAAAATAGCAAGCTCTTATTCTATATACAGAGCAGCCACTGAATTAGGATATAACACAATTTCACAGAATGTCAGACCAGCAAAATATTAGGAAGCAATCTGCTGCTTTCAGATGAAACAAACTTATTTGTCATTGCTGAAATACCTCTTATAATGGCAGAAGTACCAGTGCTCATTCTAAGAACATGCTCTTATTCTGGTTATTGCAATCCACCTCCCCAAGTTCACCCTACGCCTTTATCAGCTCCTATTTCATTTCTTCTTTGCTTCCCTGACAAAATGCTTCCTTAAAGGAATGAATACATCTAAACAGAATTGTTAAAAATACTATTAAATCCTCACTGTATTCTACCCCAGGCAGAGCTGTTAAGTCCTGAAGCATTTTACACTGTGTCTAAGGCACAGGTCCCTTTAAAACCTACACAGAGACAACCTGCCATACCAGAATAGTTGTGTATTATCCTCTCTGGACATGGAGGAACTGTTCCTCCACATGTATTGTTAAGATCTACTATACAAAGCCCCACATCCTAAATGGTAACACTATGTTAAAAGTACCTGTATAAAAGCACTTTAAAGCCTCATTTAAATTAACTCTAAAAATAAAGATCTATTAACAGAAACAAGTTGTAATTAAGATTACTGTTGAGCTAGCTTATCCCTGCAAAGGGGAGATAATAATTCTACATTTATCTGGTACCTTTCAGTCTAAACCATCCCATCCAACAAACCTGATCTTAGACATCTTACACAGAAGAGTGCTATTAACATACACAAGTAATTCTAAGTAAACCAATCTACACAATTTAATTACTAGCACCTACCAAGCTTGATCCACTCAATTGTATTGGTTCAATTTACTTGACTTATCCATCTACCAAATTATCCATCCCTCAAAAAACTGTCCCTCTTGCAGAAGCAATGCATTGGCAATCAACCTCAGTCTTAATCCTTATGTTCTGCCTAAAAACCTAAACTTCCTTCAGTTTCATTCAACCTCTTTCAGGCCTCCATCACCAACATATCCACCAACTCCCAGAGACAAGCACCAGCAAGGACTGAACCTGGCTTACCTCTCAGAGGATTTGTATATGGGCAAATACACCTGCAGTGTAAAGGGGGTGTACTGGTTTTGAACAGACAGTTTTTCCAAGTTATACTGCACACAGAAGACCTAAACCTGTCTTCCATTACTTCGAAACACTCCTTTCTTGCACCATCAAGTACTTAAACCAAAGGTCAGTCTCAGCAACCAGCTCTACCCCAGATCAGCCTTCCCCCATATGTGGTACTCCAATGGGAGTACTGTTTTAATCATTAACATGCAAAGAAGGGTTATTCTGAATCCCTTTATGGTTTTTACCTTATGGTTACCAAAATAGGTCTTGTTTAAACAGTTGGCTGTCAGGTATCCATAAGCACAGCAGAGGGAAATCCACCTCCTCCTCTGCAATTGGCATGGCTGTTGGCAAACGTTCCCTGACGATATCAGTCTGCACAACATTTTTTTCTTTCTGAATGCTTGTTCGAGCAACATGAATTGCAATAAACCAGTGTATTAACTTCATTCCAGGAAAAGGTTCCACTAGAAAGCTGTCATTATACCTTCAACCTGCACATTCCCTGGCTAAGTCTTCTCCCAGTTTACATGGATGATGGAGAAATTTAAAGCAATGCACCCTTGGAAAGATCATCCCTATGTCTCTCCCCCTTTATCAGTCTCTTCCAGAAAACACACCACTGGTGGCAGTGGTCATCAGGACTAGCAGTGCACACTGACTAGCCAGATCACAGGAGACAGCTGTGCTGAGATCAGGGGATGGTGGTGGGGGGGACAGGAAGGAAGTAGTACCTGCAACCCATCATTGCACCTGATGGAAGTAAGTGCCCTCAGATGATAAAACAAAATGCTGCAGAAACTGTCAAGAAAGAGGAAGTTGTCACCTCTGTGCCCTCTACACCACCTGAGATGCTCATCATTCTCAAAAGGGAAACCAAACAAATTAATAACCCATAGCTGTTTACTAAAAAAACCTACTGTAGCTAATCCTTGTACATCCCTCATGCCATCACTGACTCAACCTGAGCCCATATGATGACTCTGTTCTGAATCCTGCATTATAAAAGCACAAAACCCAACTGTCTCAGCACTGAAAACCAAGTCAAGGTTGGCTAGCCCGGGATCTGACCTCCTGTAACCGTCAGCTGAAACTAGAACAAAACAGAAGCATGAAAAGGGGCTGTTAGATCTTGCACTTCATCTCCTTGAAAATGCAGGAAAACACAGGATTGCCTTCTCCAGTACATCTGCCAACAATCTGCCTGCTCTTATTTTAAGCATCTGAAGAGTCATGGGGGGCTTACACTGCACCTGAACTAATACAGGCCACAATACATTTTTCTGTTACTGAGTTTTGGCCCAGAATTCATCTTAAACTTTTATTTCTTCAATTTCTCCATTTAGTTCTAGGTATTCTCTCACATAAGTCAGGAAAAAAATCTGACTGCTTTGACTAAAATACATTTCAAATACAGACATGTAATTAACCCATCTCTCCATATTCGGTCCCAGACTAGAGATGTCCATTTTTGAATATTTCCCTTCAAGCTACTTCCTCCAGACCCCTGAGTATTTTGTTGCTCTTCTTTGAGCTTCACTCAAATTGTCAATACGTTCTGTTAAGATGACATTCAGAGTTTTCACATGTTCATGACAGAGTTTTATGAAAAGGGAATCCCACCTCCTTGTTCACTAAAATGGTACCTTTTTCTTGATAGCTCAAGCACAAACCATGCTGTTCTGTAATCAAATCCCATTCCAGACTCATGTATTAATTCTCAATCCCTTCCAGCATCACTATCACCCATCAGTAAGTTCCTGATTTGATACCCCTTGCCCCAAGAACTTGCCTTTTCCCCTACTTATTCCCTTCACTCTAATATCCTAGAGGAATTGTCCTGAAGTTCTGTTTACTCCAAAGAAAAGGCATTAGTTTAAAAGGTTATAGGTTTTGCCCTATTCAACAAAGCATTTAATTACACGCCTAACTTTCACCACTTTCTTAAATCCAGCTGATCTCAGCAAGCAGAGATGAGCTTCAGCACACACTTAAAAAAAAGTTGGGTGTGCAAGTCAGTGCTCTGCTGAACCAAATCCTCAGTTTCTGTAATCACTTGGATGCTTTACTTTCTGTATTTGGCAAGAATTGACAGCTCAAGGATTTAAGGTAACAGGATTTTAAAAACAAAGCTTCAAGAGAGTCCAAAACTGGCATCGTGCTTTCATTCCTTTCTTAAAAGAAAAACAAGAAATAAATATCTAAGTAAATACCCCTCAGTACAGTAATCATTAAGCCTATAGGTTTAAACATGCAGTAAGTAACTCTATATTCTCATTACTTCAGTACCCGCTTTGAAAAATAATAATAAAAGCAAGCCTTGTGAAAAATTTGGAAGGGCTTGTGTATCTCAGCAAGATATGCAGCCCATTCCCTGGCAGCTCATTAGCCACGACCATCACTGCACAGTTAGAGAGAAAGAACAAAGCTGTCCATTTCTTAATTCCTATCTCCTAAACACCTTTAAGTGGAACGGACATAACTCACTGTTCCACTTAAGATGAACTTTAGTGGGGAGAAGGGAGAGGAAAGTACTAGTCTTTGGTTCGAGCCATGGGTTGGCTATCTCAATCAGTGGTTAACCCACATTACAGCAGATGTAAGCTTTATATTCATCACCAGCAACAAATGCAGTTGGCATAAAAGGAGTTTCGTGGAGAATATTTAAAATCACTTCCAAATGACTTCCTCTGTTTATACACAGAACACTTCGTGACCTTCTTCCCCCTTGATTTTTGTTTGTACTTTTAGTTTTCTTTGCCTTCTCTCATTCTGCTGCCTGGCAAACACAGGCAGAGGTGAAGTGGGGACTGCTATTAGGCAGCCATATCAGGCTTCATCTGTGGACTACCTAATTGTAAGATTCAAGTTTTGGGAGTAGTGCCATCTGAGAAAGAAACGGAGAAGAAAAATTGGAAAATGACTACTTCCTCTCAATCCATAAAGACTTCCAAAATTCAATTAACATGTTCTAAACTAAACCATCCGCACATGCTATGGCACTAAAATGTGCGATTTCAAATATAGACAAGAAGGTAGCTACTCATAGGTATTTATCAGAATTATAATATTCTCTGACCATTCCACTTCAACCCTTTTTATTCAAGTAGCAGGTGTTGTAACCCTTTTGTACCTCAGTACTTGAGATGAACCAGGAAAATACCTATAGGCAATATAAATAAGTTCTGTGACTGTGTATGGGATCTCTTAAATAATGCTGTGAACCCCTAAGTCATTCAGAGAACACCCCTCCCATGCCTAGTGTGAATCCTGTTGTTTAATAATGCATACATGACTAAGTTTGCTGTCTTCCCCACAGCAAATTTTTCATGTGATTTTACAGTTTCCCAGACTGGAATAATATTTTCACTTTCACAGACTCACTGATGCAACCAATAGGAAAACCACCTCTGTTTCAATTTACTGTGTGATGTCTGTAAATACTGCTGGATAGTGAACACCTGTAGGTAAAACTCTGCAAAAAACTTTTTGCCATTTTCTCCTATAAAAGAGAGACAAAAGCATAGAAACTTCTCTGCTGCATTGTACATATCTACTACATACAACTACACATCTGTGCCTGCTCACCCTCCTTTTCCTATGGCAGCTCAGCATCTCCAGCAGCTTCCAAAGCACTAACACCTGCATCCATCCCAGGTCACATCTCCAGCTTGCACTAATGGATTTTTTCAGATAGATGGCAGTGCACAAAGTGCATCCCAGATTGATCCAGGGTCGAGATGCCATTTCAGTGCTCAGGCACTTTAACTAAGGGAATTACTGCATTATCAAAAGCACTTTTAGAAGGATGATGGCTTAGGACCCAACCCTGCTGCACGGTGATAGCACTAACTCCTTGGAAAGGCTGAACTGGGTGCCAAGAACGTAAACACAGCAAAGAGGCACTTAGGATTTTACTTTCCATTCCTGGGAGCCACAAAGGATTTTTTTCCCAATACATTCTAATAAACATAGTTTTAAAACACACAGCTAAAGTATGACTAACAACACAAAATCCAAAACAATATTGAATGTTGCATACAGGAGATGATATATCTGATTTTCAAGGGTCTGTAATAGCACCGATTTAGAAACAGTCCTGCAATAAGAACAGACAACTCCAAATCATTCTAATTGGCAAAAATTCTACTTAATTTTGTACCCCCTTCATTCTAACAGACATCATTATTAAGAGAGCAGGCTGAAATTTTAACCATTTAACTGCATTTACCCCAGCAAATCTCTTTCTCACAAAAGGAAAATATTAACAAAGCAGCTGAAACAAATAGGACTGAATCTCCCTGCATAATTAGTACTCCAGTATCTACTACTTGAGGATATAGCTATCATGATGTGGAAGCATCCACCATCGTTTTGTTTTCTGTTTGCAGTAGGGGGTTGCTAGGAAACAAAATACTATTGTCTGATTTCATGATCTACTGCCTGGTTTGCCTGGCAATAAAGTCTTCCAAATCTATTACCAGATTATTTTGTATTTTACAGCAAGATTAAGACTAACATTAAAACATATCCACACAGAGAAGAGCAGTAAAAAATGCCTCAAAATTCAGGGGAAAGTATGTATCTATTCCAGGCTGAGGAAGACAAATTATACTGAGGAAAAATGAACTCAAACAATCTGGTGATATTTATATATGCACACGCTCACACGTGTATCAGCGTTCCTTGACTGTGTCTATAGTTTTGCTGACTTGTCAAAGACTCTCTCACTTCCAAGGATACAAAGTGTTCTCTTACTACTGGAGAGCTACTGTACACTGCAAGTTCTGTAAATATCACATGCTGCAGAATGCCTGGTGCGGGCAAGCACACATGCCACCGTAATTTTTGTTCTTGGAATCAGATCTAGGTTGTTTCAGTGCTTTAATTTCTTTACACAATCTTTTTATTTTTCTTTTCTTGTACATTTGGACAGATAAAAGAGAGACAATTCCCTATTCTCACCCTCCCTCTTTGGTTGTAACATAAATAAATAAATAATCAAATAGAAAAATAAATAAAAGCACCAGGAAAAGCAATCTAAAATTGAAAGCCAAAATAGAAAATTTCACATAATTTTGACTGTGGCAAGTCTTTGTAAAATGAGATAATAAAAGATTATGAGAACCAGGTAAATGTGGGTGCCTATCAATGCATTCCCACAACATGACAGGAGACCTCAAATGCAAAAAACAATCATACTTAAAAGCTGAGAGACAGATGAAGAGAGTTCAGCACAAAGTCATAGAGAAGGTTTTAAATAAAACCTGCAGAGTAGTTATTACTCTTTTATGTATAGCTACAATTTCACACCATGCACAACATGCACTATTTCAAAGTCCTTTCAACTTACTTAATAATGCCCATGCATTTTATCATTCCATTTTAAATTTGAGAAAAAAAATGAATGAGGTTCATTGCAGAAAAACATCAAAGCTTTTTACACGTTACAGCAGAACTCCCAGTGATAAGAAAAAAAGAAGTAGCAACACACAACACAGAAAATACACACTTCATGGGAAGGACCTGAAAGCTTCTTGTCCTTCCTGCCCAGAGATGGATTTATTCAACCTCTATAGTTTCTGATAGTTTCCTATCAGACACTAGGAGCCCCCACCAAACCACATTGAGAATTAAAGAACAAAAGAGTAAAGTGCAAGCGAGCTTCCTCTACCCCAAACAACAGGCAAGCTACTTCCAGCGATTAGATGAGAGCAGAGGAAGACGGACACGACCCACAACCAATCCCTCTCCTCACCAGGGTCGAATACGGCTGTTCCCCAGCTGATAACCTGCTACAGTAACACTGCTAGTTACAAAACGGAGTTCAGTTCTCGGTAACACCGGGATCCTGTCACCTCTAGCTTCACTGAAACCTGTTTTAAAACACTCTCTCAGGGAACGAGGAGAAACAGGAGAGGGATGGGACAGTCTCCTCCCGAGCTGCCACCAAAAACTGTTCTGCCAGCTGCAGGGGGGCTACCGGCGACCTCGCAGCCGCATCCACCCAGCTCTTAGAGGGAAGGAGAGGGAGCGGGAGGGACCCCGGCTCCGGCTACCCTGGCTGCGCTGCCCGCCTGCCCACGCGTGTGCCCCGGGGGAAGCTGCCCGGTGCGGCGGGGGCAGCGCCGGACGCTGGAGACCCGTTCTACCCGCGCTGCAGCAGCGACTGCAATTAAAAAAAAAAAAAAAAAAAAAAAAGGAAGAAAAGAAAAATAAATAAATAAATAGCCCGCTAGCGGGAATGGGAAAATAAAAGCCCAGCCGAAACAGGCGGACCCCAAACGACAACAAACACCGGGCGCCAAGGAGAGCAAACTTTCTGACTCACTGGGAAGAGCCAGTGCCCGGGGGGCGCCGGGCAGCGGCGGGGGCGGCGCGCGGCCCCGCGGGAGCGCAGCCGGAGCAGGAGCCGGAGCCCAGCGAGGCGGGCGCCGCAGGCGGGGCTGGGGCAGCGCGTCTCGCCCTGCTCCCGCCGCCCTCCCCTCCCTCCTTCCCCGTCCCTCTGCAGCGCCAGGAGCCGCCCGGGGCGGGCTGCCGCCGCGGGACCGCCGTACCTACCGCTGCCGGTGCGGGGCCGCGGAGCAGCGGGAGCCGCCGCCGCCGCCCCCCTTCGGCGGCTGCCGGGCCCGGCGGCGCTGCAGCAGGCGGAGGACGCCCCGCGGCGGCGAGGAGCGCGGGGCCGAGGTGCGGAGAGGCGGCGGCCAGCGAGGCACGGGCAGCGCGGTGCCTCTGCCCGTCCGGCTGTGTGAGCGTGCGTGTATGTGTGTGTGTGTGTGTGTGTGTGTGCCGGGGAGGGATGCTGTAAGGGACCGAGGGAAAATTCTTCCCTCCTAGCAAAGCCGCCGACAAATGGCAAGGCAGGTGTGCAGGGGAGGCAAGGCTCCCGAAGGAGGAGGAGGAAGAGGAGGAGGAGGAAAGGGGAGAGGGGCGGTGAGAAGGGCGGGGAGCGCACAGCCGTCACGGCGTCCCGGGGACAGCAGCCCCGCCGAGGAGGTGCCGGGCGCGGCCCCTGGGGCGGGCGCTGGGGCCGCACGAAGCGGGGTGAAGCCCCGCCGCAGCCGCGGGGAGCGCAGCCCGCTCCGCCGGAGGGGCGGGGAAGCGGCGGCGGGTGGGCGGCGGGGAGCGGGCCCTGCGGAGCCGCGGGGGCCGGCGGCGGGGAGGGGTGCGGGCTCCAGGCACCCCGAGCTGAGCATCCTGCCGCAAGTTTTCCCCGAGGCCTCCCCCACCTCAAACGCCCCCGTGCCACGCACAGCACCCTGGGCAGCTTGAGAAGCTGCACCCCATCCGACGGGATCGCTGCTTTCTTTGGGAATCCTCCCGTGAGGAGTAGTTGTATGTCTTGTCTGCAAAGGCTTCCACCTACCCTTTAGCCGTGGCTTCAAATCAGCACCTTTTAGAGAACACCCTTACCTAGAGGGTTTGGTTTTCTTGCTTATTCATCTGCCGGGCAGGAGACAACTCTCAAGTATGGCAAGAGCACCTGACCTCACCTTTCATCCGGGAAGCCATGGGGCAGGTGGCCGAGGACAGCTCTTCCCAAGACAAGGTGCTGGGCCCAGGGGTGCTGGCAGCAACAAGTGCTTCCCCAGAGCCAAGCGCTGCTCCCAGAGAAGCCGCTGAATGCCTCGTCTGAGCAGAGTTAAGGAAGGCTTTTGCAGCTGCATCTCTGCTCCCAAGGACGGTGCTGGCTAATCTGAACTTTTCCTGCTATTTGAAAGGGAAAATCCTGCTTCTTTCCTGGCCTGAATTATCATGCAGGGCTGCTGTAAGCAGTCCCTTTCCTCTGTAGAGATGGTTGTGATTTAGTGCCAGAGAAAGCCTTGGTATGCCCATTTATAATGTGTTTCAGCACACTTCTAGGTGACGATTAGTTGGTAAGTGAAAAGTGGCTGTGGCTGAAAGGTGGCAACTAACATCAGGTATTAAATACTGCACACGGCAGCTATGATTTCTAGTGGTAGGAAGAAAATCTGATAGAAAAATCTCCTGCCTATTATTTTCTACAGTACTTCTTTCACCAAAGCAGTATGGAATTACATCCACAGGTGTTGGGCTAATTAGGTATGCTTACCTGCCCATCAGTTTGGGTCTACCAGCGAGCACACTTATGCAACAGAAGCAATTTCCACACCACTGGGCTCATCTGATTTAAACAATACTGGCTTGTGTTGCCTCTGTGCGTAGTTTTTTATCCCTTGGCTGGCAGGGTTAGTGTCACAGCTTTAGTTTGAGAAGTGACAACAAATAATATTGACACATATTATACCAAGCAACACAAGGACACACATGGGGGACAAAATAAGGAAATTAATGCACTGATTTAGGTAAGGAGCAGGAGCTGTTCTTGATCCAGCCATGCAGATGTGGATTACTCATCTCCTGACTGGTTCTTGCTTTGCTTGCTAGTGGTAGATAGCTGAATAAAGAAAAAGTTGCTGGAACAATTTCTGCTAAATGTAGCCCTAATGAAAGTAAGATGTAATTATAGCTTGGGAGTCCTCTTCTAAGTTATTTACAGCAAAACACACCTTTCCAGTCTTTTAAAACTCAGGCCCTAAGCCTGTTCACCCCTAAGCAAACACCTTTTGAAAAGCACTCAGAAATCCTGTGGGGAAATTCATGCACAACTTGTATTTCACCTGTAGTGTAAACTAGCTTGAAAAATCAAGGATTAGTTAAAAAAACCCACACAAACTTCAGGGTCTGAATATATTTCTGAAGTGTATTGCCTTTGGCTGTGTTAAATTTGCTTCTTCATCTCCATCTCCTAACACTGAATGCAATTGTACTTAGAAACACTCACAGATAACAACGCAACAAGGTTTAACCACATTCCTCTTGACTGTTGCATAAGCCTTGGTTGATATAAAACAGAGGTAAAAGAAAATATTTTTGCCAGTGTTGGTCTAGTTTAATGTAACTGACAACAAGTCATGTTTTCAAGCATGAAAACACTTGATAAAGTTATTTCATTTTTGCAATTTAGGGTTGTCCCCTCCTTCCTTGCCACAGAACTGCCTGGACAAGTGCAAGTACACAAACCTGGATTCACAAATCTGCAGAACAAGGCATTACTGTTTTACTGTATTTCACTAACATGTTCAGCATTTATTTTTTATTTGCAGGTTGGTACAGAGATGAGTTCCAGCCAAGACCTCACTTTCTTATGTCCTGAATAGCTCTTGGGAAGTTGCTGGCTTGACCCTGGAGACTTAACAGTCTAATTTTTTAATAACTGAAGGATTATTTTTTTTAATTTAAAAAAGGACTCATTTTAGCTGTCGCATAAGCATGCATTATATCCCAATACTTCAATCGGAGCTGCACAGGCATATCTGAGAGCACAATTAGGCCCTCTGGACCTTTTAAAGCTTCAAAAATAGTCATGTGTAATTCCTTCTTCTGTGGATCCTGCAAGCTTTAAGAGATTTTTTGAAAGCTGTAAATTCCTATTTATCCACTAAGAGGCTCACGGGCAATCTTCCCCTAATGGAAATAGAACTGTAAAGCTGAAACATTAATATACACAATATGATACATTAGGCAGGGAGACTCGTCGGAGCCAACAAGAGGGCACAGCGGCCATGCCGCGACAGAGCCGGAGCCAAACAGGTTCACTCCACTTTCTTGGCTTCCTGCATGCAGGGCTCACTATCTGATTTATATCGTTAGTACTGCACAGTTCCCTCTTTAAAAATAAATAAATAAAAAAAACAACAGACCCATCTGACCTTTGAATCCCTCATCTGCATTGGCTGGCAGCTGGCGCTGGCGAATCGGAGGGCACAGTTTGGTCTAAAAGCAAGACAGCTATTCCCCAATAACTGCGCTGTTAATATGCAAATCTCAGCCCTCTGCCAACCGTAATCTCCCGCCTCTGATTGGCTTCAGTGATGACAAAGATCCAGGTTATTCATTAGCAGGGAAAATATGCTCTCCAGGTTCCCCCTTAAGATGAAGCATTATAAAGCCTCAAGAACATGCAGGCTAGTGACAAACAACAACAAAACAAGACAAAGAGAAGCCAAGAAAATGAGATTAAAAACACAGTAAAAGAGAAAACTGCATTTAAAAATTTTCCTGATTCCTTTTCTTCTTCCTTGCTTTCCCTCGGGAGTTTTGCCAGTGACTGCAGATGGGCCATTTTTGTTTTGTTTTCTTTTTTCCAACCCTTGTTTTCTACATATGATGTTGTACTCAAGTTCACAGCAGAAGACTTGAATTTGTTCTGAGAACGTAATTTCTGTGCTGGAAGGCGTGCACGTGTCTGTCTCCATGAGTCAGCTTTCTTGGCTGGCAAACAGAATACTAGGAGGCAATGTATCAACATGTATTGATAAATATCTTGATACCAAAAATGGAATGGAGCAATTGAGCAAGAAGCAGTCCATGGTTCAACACTTCAAAAGCCATTGCAAAAATCAGCCACCAATATCCGCACCAATATTGGTTTATTCTTCACAGAAGGCCAGACTTAGCTAACCTCTGAACTTAGCAGAATGTTCTGCAAGACATGAGCTGATGGGAATGCTTGTGCCAACTAAACTGTCAAGACAAACAGATCATTTTCCATCAGCATCCAATACAGCATACAAGAGTAAGATGTGTTCTGCATTACATGGAATAAAAACTAAATAATTCTACTGACTCTAATAGTGTTAAATTCTGAGGAACCTTTGCAGAACTGGGTTGGGCTTGGGTGTCTCCAAAGCAGGTGTGCAGCCACTCTGCTCCTCCATCTTTGGCTTTATTTTGTAATTTTTTCTTTGTTCTTGCAATTCACCTTTCCTGAAACACAACAAGGTGCACTCTATTCACTCCAGTACAGATGCAGCCAGCTCTCCTGCTTCCTGCTTTGAGGTTGGAGGTGAGATCAAGTTGGTAACTTCATAGATCAATGTATCTGGGCTGAAATTGTGTTCCCAATAAAATCAGTATTAATTTTATCATCTGTTTTGTCACAACTGTGATTTTGCTTCTCAAGGCTGGCAGCAGAGTGTTTTTGGAGGACTGAGCATTGATTTTAATTTCTCAGTAAGATCAAGAAGGCCAGGTGCTATTAGTGTTCAGTGAGTGACTCTTTTCTTTCCTCAGGCTTTTCACCAAGGGGAAGCTAGATAATTTTTCTGTGGGTGGACAATCCCTCTGACTAAAAAGAAGCCGAGTTCTGAGAAGTACTGTAATCTTGCCTGTTTCTCACAAAGCAGGTAAAATGGCTCCTCACACAAATTACCAGACAAAAAGTGAAGCACACACACCTGTGGGGAACCTGCAGGGAGAGTGTGATAGGGTTACCTGACTGCAAGTCCTTGAATACCTGGGAAGGATGGAGGGCTGAGCTCAGAGAGGGCTTCACACAGGGCTTTTGATTAACTTGCCACAAAGAGAGATGGCTGTGAAAAATAGAGAACTATGCCACAAAGCCACTTTCCTTTTCTGTATCACGCATCTCAGATACAAAGATAATGGGAACAGCACAGAGAAATGCAGGCAGATATCTGAAACTAAAAGTTAGAAAGAAAAGATTTTGACAGGAGCCACATAGGCTTCCAACAGCAAAGGTCAAATAGTGACCTCCATGCAAATTAATGCCACTTCAGCTATTATAAATGAACTTCAATATTTCAGTTTCAGCAAAAGCCTGAAAAATGCATCATGCAATCCATTTATTCTGTTGGGGATTTTTCCTATGTGGTATGACTATCTCTTTCAAATATATATAAGGATTCTCATTCAATAAATAATAATAAAGCTAGGAACTAATTAACTCTTAAATGTGTTCTCCCTGGTCTTGCTTTAGGGAAGAAGGGGAGAAACAAAACCTCTACATGCTTCAGCAGGCAGAGCTACAAGCACATCCAACCAGATAACTGACACAGCCATTGAGCTAGCACAGTGTTAACTCTGTTTTAAGCTTCCTCAAATCATCTAGCTTTAGAAACCATGTAACTTAATTGGATTGCTACAGACCTGACAGCTCCCCGTGTACCGTATGCTAACGGATTGCATTGCTGCTGTATGATCGGGCACGTGAGCTAACGCTGCCAGTCCTGGGAACTGCCACTGGCCCTGAAGCTTGGTTTTCATCTTCCAATCACTATCAGAAAACGAAAACAACTGTGTTCCTCTCCTTAGTGTGAAAAATTAAATCTAGGAGAATTCAAAACCACCACATGTGGGAAGCACGATATTTGGGCAAAAGCTCACATCATTGGTCACATAGGTGATTTTCCACCCTGCGGCCAGTTCCACTGAAATTCCAGTTAACTCAAACGGGCTTCTCAAAATAATCACTGACTTAGATAAGGGAAAATCTGCTGAACGAGGTCTTTATAATCCCACAGGAAAAAATATAAAGAAGGTTCACAAGGCAACACTACATAGGCTCAGTAAGCTCAGGTAGAGGGACAGTGTGGATAAAGCAAGCTAAATAGCAGACTGACAAATTCAAAAATGCAGTTTCAGTTTCCATGTTAATGAAGCAAAAGCTAAGAATATTTATAAACTGGAGATGGCCACAAGGCATGAGTCACAGGCAGGTGCCAAATCATCATCAAAAGTCTGAGAATTAAGATACCTCTCTGCCTTTTGAGTCAGAACACACCCCTCTGGCTTCTGAGATTTTTCAAAAGAGAAGATTTGTGTTTTGACCTTTGTTCTGTCTCTTTGCTGCTGATCTTCTGAATGCCTACTATACTTTATCACTATTCCACTTATTTTGTAATTTTTATTTAGAAATCACCCAAAGCAGGAATAATCCTTGTTCTTAATTCTTATCCAGATATTATTGCCCCATCTTGGGCTGGGGGGTGGGGGGGTGTACACAAAGCACAGACTTGCTCATTTTTTCTCATGTTAGTGTCAAAAAATACTGACTTCAGTAAGTCCTGATTATTTTGTAGACAAATACCTGGTTTTTTAACACCACCACGGGTAATTTTCAAAACAAACAAAAGTAGACATTCTTCAAGAATCAATTTCAGTAGGCTAGTCCTGATTTTTGTTCTTGAGGGGGTGGAGGAGTTAGGTTTGTTGTTGTTTCATTTTTTTTAAATTGTTCATAGTGACATCTTTGCAGAAAATGATGGATAAAGTTACTATGTCCAGACACTCTTCTCTGAGGGCACTATCACCATTTTTTCCTCAACTGTCCCTCTTCTTTTTGCCTTAGGTGATAAGTAGTCCTTGTGCAGACCTATCAGATAGGCTGTTAAAGGATTATTTTTCCCAAACTAGACCATTCTTCAAGGCAAAGACTCAGCCTGACCTACCTTGTTTGTGAAGACCTCCCTAAGTGAGACTATAAAATCATTCCACTGCTCTTTGTCATAAACACATCACTATGCAAAGTTTCTACAAGCCATTAGCTAGCTATATAGTCCATCCACATTTTCCATGCATACTTCCATCAAATAATCCTTAATTCAAGCAACTCTCACCCCAACATTGCACTTTGATGTTGTAAATAGTCTCAATTTTTACTAAGAGGAGAGATTCTGATTTTTTTTTTCCTTCCTTCAGCCATCACTACAATGCAGCCACAGGTAGGGTGGCTCTTTAGCAATACACAGCAGTGCTATGTAACGTGACGATCAGGAATGGAAAGTAGAGACTAAAGTATTCAGCTGAATCGGCAACTGAAATTTCCATAGGCGGAATATAATTACCTAAGTTGGCATTCTGCCAGGACACTGGGGTTAACATTATTACTCCTACAATACTCCTAGTTATGAGTAATACGGAAAAAAAGTAGCAACAGGATTTTTTTAATTGAACCAGTGTGAACCCAGCTACAGTAGGTTGCAGTCCAATTAAAATTGACAACCCAGTGAAGCGGATACACATAACACAGAGATAAATATAGAAAATCCAAGTTGTTCTCTTTTTCTTTGTCTTCTCCTCTTGACGTGCAAGGGTTTTTTTCCTGCTGGATATTTCATTTCATTTTCTGGATCTTTTGATGCCAGGAAACTATCATTGACTGGAAACACTTAGTAGCTTTTTGCAGCCAGTTTTCATAACTTAAAATAAAGATGGAAAAATATATCCTTTTAAATGTTTCAGCATTGCATTACTTTCCTTTTCTACAGCACACAGTATTAAAATTACATTGGCTGTGCAGCAGGAGATTAGAAAGAGCAACTGCTTTTAACCTTTAATAGTAAATGATGCTGAAGTCACTAAACCTGTCTTTGAAGCACACAAAGTGCATGCACTATCAACTGAAAACTTGGAGCTAACCTTCAAGCAGGCAGTCTGATCCCCTACCAAAAATGCTGCAGAGGCTAACTCCTGAAAGGCGAAACTACTTCCTTTTCTCTGTCTTCTCTTTTATTCTTTTTGGAAAAATAAATACTTGAAATGGCATAAAATATATTGCACTGTTTACTCCTGGTCCTATATTCTTTACTCACGTGAGTATGTCTTTCTTAGAGACATAGGACCATGCAAGCAGCCACCGAGGTCAATGGGACTCCTGGGGAATTACTATTCCCTATCTGGCAGAGGTGTTGTAAGGCACTCTTCATTAATGCTCTGAAGCACTCTGAGAGCCCTAGATAACAGCTGCTATATGTTGTAATAAAATACAATTATTCATTATTACAGAAGAGCCAAACCATGTTTGTAATTGACCATTGCCTGATTCTTTTCAGAAGTTATTGGGTTTGGACATACGCCTCAAAGTAAATCTGTTATTTAATAGAATGAAGAAAGTAAAGCAGCAACGGGGTGTGTTTTAAGAGCAAAACAGAAGAAAGCTCCCCTGGGCTGTATCCTATTGACCTCTAGTTCCATTATTGTTTCTAAAATGTTTTTCCATTTAAGGCATTGCCACCGAGTCCTTCCCAGGAAGCTCTGGGAAAGGATATAAAGTGAGGTCTCTACTAAGCTTGAAGTAACATCTCTAAAAATGGACGGTTGATTTATGTTTTACTGACAGTCAGGTTTAAGGGGGGAAAACCTCCAGGCTTTGGTTGTGAATCTTCTATAATGTAATAAATGGTGCCATCTACTGGCTCTCTTTTGCTTTTGGTAAGTGTCACGGTTTGGTTGTGCACTACAGCTACTGCAAGTAGCAGTTAAACACCAAAGAAATCAAGCCAACATGACTGTAGCTAGCATACTTCTTGGATCTTAGAATGATTTACAGGAGTTTCCATAAAGCAAACAAGCCTAAAATGAAATAAGAGTAGTAGGAGAAAGAAAAATTGCAAGATGCAAGTAAGGGAGAAAATGCGGGATTCCAGCAAACGTGAAACTGGATTAAAGGTCAATACTGAAGACGGATACAGCTAAGCTGAACCAGATGCAGCCATCCCAGAGGACAAATCAGGGATGAGGCTCCTCAGAGAGAAGAAGAGAGCTTCTCCAATCCCTCCCAATTAATTTTCTGTTAGAAAAGAACAGCCAATCATTGTATTTTTTTCACTTCCGCCCACTCCAGTTCCTACTATTAAACAAAGTAGAAAATGTAAACAGCCCTGACAGAAGAAGTATACAGACAGACGAAGATGTTACAGGTCAGTTTCTTTCTTAAAGTTCAGTATTTTTCCTGATTGACATCAGGAGCAAGATTTGACTCTCTGGCTTATGCCTCAGAAAACCCTATGAACGGTGACATGTTTTACTATTAGGTACACTAAGCAGTCTTGGCATCTCCTCTGGGGTCAAACTGGACTCACTGCATAAAGGAACTGCCACAGATATCATTTTTATTGATGCTGTTAATATATCTGGATAATTTGCTTGAAAAAGCAAAATTGGCTATAGAGATATTTTAGTCTGATTTCCTAAGAAGAAGAGACTAGTGCAATCACAGTATCTGGCAAAGGGGAAACAGTTGCAAAAACATGCAATTATGTCAAGTGCTTCACAAAAAAGCAGAGTGGCTGATAATGCTCCTTTGGAGGAAAAGGCACGGACAAAAGTTCTTCTTAGATATCACACAACCCCAACAGATGCAAATCCACATGAAGGTTCTCTCCTTCAGTTTGACTTGTAAAATATGCTTGTCATGACAGTCTTCACCCGGTAAGAAACAGATAAGCAGGAAAGGACAGGAATGCAGGTTATCAGGGCTTTTATTGCTATAAATGGAACCCACATCAGAGCATGTTATAACTTCCTGGGCTTCAGCTTCATCTCCTATCAGTGAAGATCATGTTTACCTCTGCCTCATGGAGTGATTTTAGATTTAAAAAATATAAGAGGTTGGAAAGCATATCTTGACACAAACGTAGTTTTCACAGAATATTCTGAGTTGGAAGGGACTGTCAAGGACCATCAAGTCCAACTCCTAAGTGAATGGCCCATATGGGAATCAAACCCACAACCTTGGCACTTCAGCACCATACTCTAACCAGCTGAGAATCAGAAGTGCAGAGATAGTCAGCTCTCACTGCAGAGTCCCATCTCCACTCCTGGACCCCAAGGTAAGATTTTGACATAGTCCTCAGGAGCAGGAGTTTTGGCAACAGACACATACACGAATTTCAGGCAATGCAACTCCATTTGGAGTTGTACTGGAAAGGACTGGGAACATTGGAGTTGCTGTGCAAAGCCTTTCAGACAGCCCTTAGGATGAGAGGCTTCTGAAATGTAAAATCATAAAACACAAGTTAAGAACCCTACTGCCACATGTGTAATCATGACTTATATAAGTGGGTAACTGGGGGCCATAAAGAAGCTTGTGACAATAAAAGTGGTATACATTTTGTGATTAGCAGGGAAACCCAGTCTAGCAGACTCTGTTTTCATGTCAGTGTGTGCAAGCATTTTCTCAGTTTAGTTTACCCAGTAGTTGATAGCCTGGTATCACAAATCCAGAGTTCTAAGGATTTGGCATCCTGCTAGATAAAGGACAAGGCTTTCATTAATCTCCCTTTCCATTTTTCATCAGCCCCAGATTAGTGTAAGATTTTAACCTAATGAAGAGTATATTCGGCACATTGATTCCTTCCACCACACAGGGCATTTTCTGTCCCAGTATGGATGTGCAAGGGTAGAAGCTCTCTTTTTGCCACCAACTCCAACCTGCTGTCTTAAATGACACCCAGCTTGTCCGTGGTGACCTTTTGTACAAGTAAGATGTAAGAGAAAAGGCCTAGCTCCTATAAGAAAGGTGCTGGTAATACTTCCACTCTCTAGCTCCTGTAAGAAGTTCTTTGGACGATGTGTAGTACTGGAGAAATTATGCTGTGCATGAACGCCACAATTTCCAGCTCAATTCCTGGCTCCAGGAACAGGCAGGGAACAAGCATGGGCCTAGGCAGCAGATGGGGACGTTGCTAATTGGTCTGTTTTGATGCTGGGCCATCAGCTGACAGTCACTTCACACTTCTCTCTCAGCAGTGATTTGCCATGTCAAAGAGCTACAGATATGGGAATGATAACAAAGGAAGTGGAAACAGCAATCACTTCAGTGCAGACAATCCTTTTTCCTCAACTATGCTGACCAAATTTGCTGCAGAATGCTGTGAGGCAGCTTGGACTTGGCATGCAGACCAAAAGATGTGGTTTGTACTTCTTAAAGTGTCAAGTGACAATGATTTTACATGAGTGTTGTCATTTCTAATGCATTTTTTCAGCTTTCTTAAAAAGCTTGGTGATAGTTACAAACAAAGGAAAGCAGGACAGGCTACCATATGTGAGAAATAATATGCTGGGTGAAAACTACAGTGGCTCATAAACACAGGATTAGAGGTCAGTAAAAGCTGTGAGTGCAACAGAAGTTTCATTGCAAAAGCAGGATTCGCAACCAGGAGCAAGAATAAGACTGCAGCTGAAACTGGAAGAGAATTCAGGAACGTGCTGGAAACAGTGGAAAAGTTTGAGAGCTGTTACATCAAACTGTTCCAGTTTAAAAAATGGCACCAGATTATAGTCTTTATACTATGTAAGACTTCAACTTTCACATTGTCTTCTTCTCCAGAGGTTACTGACTACAAATCTTAGTAATTTTGCAGTAACAATTGTGGCTTTGTCTTCTGTAACGTCTCTGCCATATTTTACAGGCTCTGGGAAAGTAAAGGATCGTGATTATACTGCTTTAGGGGAGGTACAAAATCAGAGATTCTGTCTGCATTTCACTTTTGAGCAAAGTTGCTAAATTCTCTGTGTTTTTTAAGAATTTTTCCTGTTTTTCGCTAAAATGAAAGAAAACGACTCGTTACAGATCAGCTATTTAACATGCAGTAAAACAAACAAAATGTTTATTGAATGGAAGGAGTATAATGCCACAGGTGCCTAAAAAGGAATTTTACTGTCCACGTGGATCTGTTTAATTATCTCACAAGGAAAAAATCACCCTCTAGCAGGCCAAGTTCTACTCTTTCATTTTGATGGAGGTGTGTATTTCTAAACATAGGAGATTGTCAAGGGAAATGCGGGCAGAACCATCTGTGGAGTACCTCAACAGAAAAGGTAATTTGAAATTCAAAAGCAACTAACTGCCTTCACTTTTCTGAATGTCACCACCTCTGTCCCAAAACACAGGAAGAAAGACTTTGCTGTGGCATCTCCAATGCAGCCAAAAACTTTAGAGAGGGAGACCACTGCAGGGCAATCCTGCTTTCTCAGAGCAATTAATTTCACCAAGACACACACTTGAGGAGACGGTGAATCCTTTGCTGCAGGTGGTCTCCTGCCTTGCTGCCCATTCCACTACGGAAAGTCTCTTCGCCGTGCTGGCGAGGGGGCTGATCAGCTGACACAACATCCCAGCACAGGCTGTGGAGGGAGACAAATTACTCGGAATCCCAGCACTAAAGAACTACACTAGTGTATCTGCTAAGGAACATCGTTCCCAGTTGGAGTTTGCTAGGCACATCTGCAAAAGTAAGAGGTTTAATGGCTGTGAAACAGACCATTCACTTTCATGACTGCTAAATCCCCACTGAAAGAGTACTCCCACTCGGCTATCATTCAAAGTAACAGTCAGGTTAAACAAACTTGTCCTCAACTACGCCCCAAAGACAATTGCTGTAAACGAATGAGGAAGAAATAAAGTGGACACGTATTTCACACTGGTAATTTGGTCTCAATAGCCAAAGTTTTCCTTTTGTTATCCCTCACAAATATGCCTCATTTTCCATTCAGGGGAGAAAAAAACCTGAACCAGTTTACTTCCAACCAAACATTTAATCAGAATTCTCTGCTTTTCTATTGCACATATCTAAACTTCTATTTTTAGTATACTGGCACATGTTTTCTATTAGCAGATCTTCTCTTTCTCATTTATACTTGACCTTCTATATATCATTAATTAAAAATATTAGCATAACAATATGTCAGCTCTTCTTGTGTTCCATTGCTTCTAAAAACAATGTTGCATTGCTGTTTCTCTGATCAGCTGCTCTTTCATGCTTTTATGACAGCTTTTGTGTTGTTTGTTTCCCAGTGTCCATTATTTTCCACATGCAAGTATTAAAAGCAAACAAAATTATACTAAATGGTATCAGAAAATTAAAGCATTTGGGAAGGGCACTAATGAAAGTTCAACATCCCCTTTGTATGAGAAAATTAGCACTCTGGAAGGTCTAAACAAAGCGTGGTTAGGAATGTCTCTGGTGCCAATAACCTAAAAAGTAGCCAAAATCCCTTGTAACATCATCTAGCAGTAAAATGTAACATCAAGACAAAAAAAAACTAAGTAAGCAAGCAAGTACTTATGAAAGAAGCCAAACATTTCAAAGCTATTCAAATGGAAAGAAAGCCATCTGCAGCTACCTAGGCGATATGAAGGCAAAGTGAGTTAGATTAAGTTTTCAAAGTGACAGATAAACACCCTACAGGTGTAACTGCCAACACATGGCTCCTTTTTCAAATCCAGACTTACTGAAGTGAGAGGGTTTAGACTACACAAAAGCTGCAGTGATTCAGCAACTGATCTATTAGATCCTACTTTTCAACAGAAAAAAAAAAGCTTTGAAATTCTTAATTACTACATTTCTTAAAATTGAATAAGCATCCTCTGTAGCTTCTTTTTAGGTATTGAAGGAAAGGAGTCAAATCCACCAAAAGACTGTGATTGCTATTAAGAACTGAAGTGGTGTTATTGTAATGATTTACTTTCATAATGAGTTACTTGTGATTTCACACTTTGATCCCCTTTTGAGTAGTGAGGTGTTTCTTTGTTGTTTTGTGAGTGCTAATTGCTGAAGTGCTGTGTTAAATCATTGTTATGCTGGTTTTCTTGAACAGCAGAATGAATAATTGAATAATTATAAAGGAGAAGTTCATTTAAATGGGTATGGATATAGAAATAACATTTTCCAGTAATTCAGGGAGGGGTTGTGTACAGTAATGCAAAAAACCTGTTGAAAAATATTTTTTTCCTATCTCGAAAATAAAAGCTTTCCTGCACACAGCTTCCCTTGGAAGCAGGCCAGGGAATTACATCAGCTGCACTGGGATGACTTTCCTCTCCACATGCTTCTGTGAGAAACCTTACTCTGGGTAGGATTCCAAGTTCAGCCATAGAACTCTTCTGTTATTGTGGGTAGCTCACCAAAACTCAAATTCTCAAATGCATGTTAAACCAGATGTCAAGGATATTGGAGGTGTAGGAACTGCCATACACCACTGCAGAATAACAGAATACCATACAGAGCCTGCAGCATAACATAGAACATTAATAAGAAAACTCACTTTCACTTGGGACTTTCAAGACATTTCTTTTCTAGTGCAGAAGACAATAAAATGTGGGGTCCCGTGGGGCTGAATACGCTGAAGCCATTAGATCACAAAGTGAAGGAGTAGCTGCAGTGTTGAGCTGCAATGGGATCTAGGTGCTACCTCTCCAGCTACTATACTTACTGCCTTAAAAAACTCAAGCAGCTACTGCACTGTGTGAGGAAGCATTGGACGTGCCATGAAGAAATGAAAGAAGTTCCATGGAAAACTGAGCATCAAACAAATAGCTTACTTCAAAGAGCCAGTTAAAAAAAAAAGAGTAACCTTGTGAGATTCTTCTGACACTCGTGGAGTCAACAAGATCAGTTCTTCAGATCTTTTACACAGGTCCCTGTCACATGAGTCAACAGACACTGACAGTAACGCAGACTGTTACTGTTCTCCGGCAGCTGGAGCAAGACAAGCTTATCTGCTGACCATTGAGGACTTCTCAGATTTAGGAACATCACGTTCCACTACAGGCTCTGTAGTATAAAATGGACACAGGCCTATGTACTACTGTTTTCCTCTCCCCAATTTCTATCACTTCTACTCATTGCATCCTGTGTCTGTCTCCCAGTCACACTACCCTGTTATCCTTGTCAAATTTTATTACTTTGTTTCCAACCTCATCCTCATTTTCAAGGAACTGCTCAAAGTTTTTCTGGTCATCAGGTACTAATTTTAAAAGTTTAGGTGGCAAAGAAGACTCTGGAAATTTTCACTGGTGCAAGTATTGTTAACAACTGGTGAGGCAGTTCACATGACTGGAATGCTAAAGACCTTTAGATAAAATTTATTGAGGGCAAGAGGGGAAGTAGTGAATGATGCAGTGGTACTACTACAAAGACACTGCTAGCTAGTCTGTATATCCTGATAATTCATAAACTAATTGTGAATGTGCTAAAACATAAAAGACAAGAAGAGAATACAGCAGAGTGGGAAGGAGGGAAATTCTTTATAGACCATGAAACCATAGCTGAATTATTTCTTACGACTTGTCTGCAGTGAGAGGCAGACTGCGGGGGAGCAATTGTCTTGCCATGGGAGAATTCAATTTCAGAAATGTAGCATGGAGGTCACACAACTTATTAGAGTTTCTAAAATTATTCCTTGCGATCCTTTAACACAGAAAGTATTACTGCTCTCAGTGCAGAGTAACTCAATTATGGTCTCACTACGATGGATAGAGCTACATTAATTCCTGGCCTGGAGTCAGTCAGGGATAACAGGAGATAATAGATGGAATTTATTTCATGTAATTTTAATCATCTACCATGAGTTTGGAACTATTTGCCCTGGACTCCTTCTTCAGGCAACAGAGGCAACATGCTAGAAGGCAACATGCCACCCATCTTAGAGCTCTAGGGAGTTTCATCTTACCTCATATTAGTTATCCAAGAGGTAGATTTCTACCCATCCAGATCCCCTCCATAGTCAATGCATAGAGCAAGGTACCACCATGATGTGAGTTACTAAATTCTAAATAGGTGTTCAAGACAGGCAAGGTGATTCCCCCAAACATTAGCTGATGCTGCAAAATGGCTGATTTTCCATAGCTGATGAAAATTGTGAGTCTGGGGAAAAGCAGATAGAAAAAGCAAAAGGAATACAGGAGTTCTATGAAAGGAGCTAAAAAGTTGCCAGAAACGCAGAGAACTCCACCTGAAAGTGAAAACCTTTAGCTAAAAGCCTACTCTGGTTTACTGCAAATTGGAAATAGCTGTTAAAGGCAGCCTCCCACTGCTCCCCAGTGTAACATACAGGAAAACATGACAATATCGAATTGTTACATTATTCAATGTAACATATAAATGAGAAGATTGCAGCTCAGGAAATCAACTGGGTAAGCTAGAAAAATGCAAAGGAAAATATGTGGCCAGCAATAAGACAATAAAGAGCCTTAACTAATAGTGATCTCCTGGCTGTAGTGGCTTAAGAATTTAGGGCTCGGATGCATCTTACCTTACTTTAGACATCGGAATATAGTTATATGCATCTGAGCTAGTGACACTTCACTCCCGTTACAGTCAACTGAAAGAAATGGGACTTTTTAGGGCACAATTCCTGTCACCTTAAAGGAACTATATAAAGCAGTTCAGATGAAGCATCCCCTGCAAGTGTTTCTTTCCTTCCATGGCTATAAAGGAAGAACCATCAGAGGTAACGGGGAAAAAACTTGAGATACCCAAGCTCTCCTCTGCAAAAATACTTGCCTGCTTTCCCAACTGCATCAGTTAACCCAAAACAAATGCATTAGCAATTAAAGAAGTCTTAGCTTAGCAACAAAATCATAATTTGAGAGATGGTAAAAATTTTAGTAGAGATTCACAAAAGGTAGATAATGTATTAGTACTGCACCTGAGGCAGGGTATTCCAATCATTTCGTAAATATGACAGATAAGACAAAGCCTGAGGATAAAATTTTAATCACGAGCCTCAGATAGCTTTTTTCCAAGGGGGTTGAGAAGGCCACTGGTCTACTGGTGTAAATTTTACAGGAATGTTATAAAGTTAGGATTCAATAGATTAGAATTCTGTGCCCATACTCAAAAAAAGAAAAATTCTAAAAGTCAGTCATTACATGATGGTTATCCTGAAACTGTCCTGCCTCTCCCCTTAAAATCCCCTGCCAAAGCTGAGTCATTTGCTCCACAGCATGCAGCCATAAAATAAACCTTTAAATATGTGTAAACAACAGACTGCCTGTGCTGTTTCTGGGTGTATATCACACAAAATAGGTATTTAATTGAGTCTTTTAATTTAAGGTTACTTGCACTAGGATTCCTTTGAAGTGACTGGGAAGAGCCAGACTCTGTAATAAGGCATGCAGGAGCCGAATCAGCTGCAGGATGCCTTTCTCTTGTCAGGTATATTGGGAGCCTCAAGCACTGACATTCATACCTTATGCTTCAGCTCTCCAGAACACTGACCTTGAGACAGGACTGCAGTTTAAGGCCAAAAGATTCAGCCCAGGCACAGTTATTTAAGAAACCTGAAAACACAGGTTTATGTAATATGCTGTAAATCTGTAACTAACAGCTATCATCAGTTTTAGTCAGCTGTAACCATTCTGAAATATATTCTTCATCAAAGAGTGGGAAGACAAGGATCTTAAACAGAACAATTCTTACTAAGAAGATAGCAACCTAAGGAAAAATTTGTAGCAGACTGATTTTAGCTGACAAAATCAAATATTTTAAATTATTTTATAAGAAAGAATGTTCATTCCTTCTGTTTGCAGTGGACTTTGCATTATAACTGAGATTAAAACAGAAGGTCTGAGAAAATTTGCCAAATTCATCCTCTTTAAAAAGCAGAGCAAAAATTAAGAATAAATACATTGAATCCTCCAGTTGTTGTAAAATTTGGAATACGTAGCATCTCCTTTTCATCCTGCACTTTTAGAAATAAAATAGCATTTAGGATTACACATTGTGTTCTGCAGAAACGTTAACTCTTCTGACGATAAGGATTGACCTTCAAAAGCCGAAGATGAACGGCGCCTTTACCATGTAAGAAGACATTTCACCACTAGAGGGAACTATTGGACTTCAGTGCCAGCGGGGGAAGCAGCAACTGCGTTACAAATGCCGGCGTTTGTTCCACTCCAGAAAAGCCTGCACAACCTTGCTGAAATCACTGCAAGTGATAGATCGCGTTAACTGATATAACGTGTAGAGGACAGACGAACATCGAAGCTTTTATGAGACAGTCAATAAATATTGAATATATGGTATATGATATTTATAATAAAAAGAGAGATTAAGAAGCTTGCTGCTCTTGGAAAAATTTAGAGAAAATTTTACTGAATTCTGTACAAATACTGAACTATTTCAAATTAAAAAGCTGCTTTAAAAAGGTAGAAAGAACTCATGTGATTTCCTAACAGGAGAAATCTCTATTCAACATAGAACATTGTCCTTTGCTCATTATTGTAGCAACCATTTTCAACAAGAATTATATTTAGTGACATGGTAAAGATGTCTCTTTTGTTTGCTTTCACAGAAGCACAGAATGGTTTGGATTAGAAGGGATTTTTAAAGGCCATCTAGTCCAACACCCCCTGGAATGAGCAGGGACATCTTCAACTACATCAGGTCCAACCTGACCTTGAAAGATTTCAGAGATGGGGCATCCACCACCTCTATGGGCAACATGTGCAAGTGCCTCACAACCCTCATTGTAAAAAGCTTCTTCCTTATATCTAATTCAAATTAATGCTCTTTTAGTTTAAAGCAATTACCCCTTTGTCCTATATGCCCTTGTAAAAATTCCTTCTCCAGCTCTCCTGTAGCTCCCTTTAGATACCTGGAAGGTGCTGTAAGGTTTCCCCAGAGTCTTCTCTTCTTTGGGATGAACAAGCCCAACTCTCTGAGCTTATCCTCAGAAGTGCTCCAACAATGATGATCTTTGTGGCCTCCTCTGCACCTGCTGCAGCAAGTCTACGTCCTTCTTATGCTGGGGGCCCCAGAGCAGGACACAGTAATCCAGGAGGGGTCTCGCCAGAGAGGAGCAAAGGGGAAGAATCCCCTCCCTTGCCCTGCTGCCCACACTGCTTTTGATGCAGCCCAGGACATGCAGTTTGGCTTTCTAGGCTGTGAGTGAACTTTGATTGGTCACAGTCAGTCTCTCAGCCAGCAGCATTCCCAAGTCCTTCTCAGCAGGGCTGCTCTTGATCTGTTCATCCCCCAGTCTGTGTTGATACCAGGGGTTGCCCCAAGCCAGGTGCAGCACTTTGCACCTGGTCTAGAGCCTCATGAGGTTCCCATGGGCCCACTGCTTGAGCTTGTCCAGGTCCTTCTGGATGGCCCCCTTTCACCCAGATGGGGCATGTGCAGTAAATTTATCTTTCTTTTCAGGGGTAGGGATTTTTGTTTACCTTGGTATGCCCTTTGCAGTTTGTGGCTAAATTTTTTCTTAATTTTGTTAGGTCATTAAGTGTTGCTTCCTCTAAATGCTAGGAAAAGCCGAATTAGAGGACTGTATATGGCATTTTAAACAGGCTGTGAATTGGTTTTGCTCTATCCACATTTCTAAGGCTGCTCCTCAAAAAGTCACTTCCTCCACATGATTCAGTGTTATGTGCTACAGCAGCATTTTAACAAAGGATCTAATAATTACTTTGGTAACGATATATTAATGCATTTCAGAAAATCAGGCAAGAGTTTGGAAATTTGGTTTTTTCCCGCCCTCAGCAGCATGTTGTACCATCAATGCATGATGTGGCCATGATTCCTCTTCCTCTGAAGCATCATGTAAGAACTGTGGTAGAATATCATGCACTACTGTCACACTCATACACACAGCTCTGCAAGTGACTCTCCTGAGGGAAAAAGCAAACTGTAAGGCAAAGCAGCACAGCACTGGTGTCTATCCCCAACCCTCCTTCCCTCCTCTGTTGTTCTGTTGTTCTGTTGTTTATTTGATGCAGCCTTGACGAGAGCAGTGATTTTAGCAGGTATGTCTGCATTATCTGACACATTTCCTCTGCTTCCAGCACCTGAGGTTGTTGCATCACATGAAAGGGTTTCCTGTGGATCATCGGCTTACAGCATGGGAAAATACCTCCCTTTATCAAATATCAGTACATTTGCTTCATGTCATGAGTGGTTCAACAGCTGTGTATTTTCCCTGTCAAGTGTGGAATTCCCCCAGTATTCTCCTACTCATTCACACTATATTGTTGGAATAAATCCAGTTTCCTGTGCTTTAAAGTTTTCCTTTGAGTGAGTAGGACTCGCTGCTTGGTAAGTTTTCCCACACTTAGTTATTTACATGCCCACTGCTCATTGCTGATTTGCTGTTCAGAGTGGGCAGTCACTCCTCTTGCCATTCTCTGCAGAGCACTGAAGCCAGGAATTCTTCCATTAGCTCCACACCAGTCCTCAGAAATGACTGATATGGGTTTGGCAGCACAGTTCCCCAACAGGAGCTGGGAGAGCTTCATGTAATAAGAATACAGAGTTCATTCACTAAATTATTTCCCAAAAACAATAAACCATTCTCCCATTGTCTCTGCTTGCTTGCTAAGGGGGAAAAAATGCCCTGAAATCAAACTGCTACTGTTCAATGTTGTACCAAGAAAAATATGCCTCAGCAGGTTGCCAGGATTTGTTGAAATTAGACATTGTTACAAAAAGCTACATACACTTCTCTTTTTTTCCATTTGTTGTACAGAATAGTTTGGAGTAGGCAGTAATTTATATTTCCTTGTTTCAGCTGACTTTTTTTCCCCGGATGAGATTTTCTCCCAATTACATGTAATTCCCTAGTAAAACGTTTATACCTTTCTTATATTTATTTTCTGTTGAATACTGAATGTTAAATTTGAAATGCTGCACCTGGGAAAACATATAAGTACTTTGCAATACAAAGTTCTGTTTTATATAGATGTGCAAAATGTGTCTGATCTTCCAAAAATGTGGTGTTTAGCACTGAATACAGATTTCAGGTGTAGTCGTGGCTAAAGTAGAAGTTTGGTGGAAACTGAGGACAAATCTTCCAAGATTAACAATGAATCAACTCATGTTTTAAAGCAGTTGAGTTAAACACACAAATGACGTGTTTATGTGGTATGAGAGATTATAATTGTGGCATTTAACTAGGACAGTGATGTGGGATGACAACAACAATAAGTGTATGTATGTAACAAAACTTACTTTTTCAATATACATGTTTAAATGGACTAAGTTGTTTCTCAAATGCTCTGGTATCTACTGGGGATTCCCTGGTAATAGCTGAACTCTGTCTCAAAAAGACCCTTGGCCATTTGTGATTCCTTCCAATTCACATCTTAGTTTTACCAAGAAACCCATCTCTGCAAGCCAGAAAGGAGCTGCTGCATGGTTTAGCTGTGTCCCCATATAAATGGAGGGAGCTTTGGAAATTAAAGTACACCTCAGCTTCTCAGCCTAATTGCCACAAAATGTATCTATAGTTCAAGTATGTATACTGAAAAAGCAAGTTTTACATGGAAGAAAAAGGAGGAATACACCTTTGGTAGCTGAGATACGACGAAGGGGTCAAGGGTCCCAGTAGGCAAAAACATGGGCTCTCTTGCAAAGAGCAAAAAAGAGCATAAGACAACCTAGACCTTGGATGATAGGAAGGTGTTTTTATAGAAGGGAACATTTCCCCCAGGTGTAGCAGTAAAGGGAGTACTATACACAGCCCTTGCATGCAGCTCAGTTAAATTATATTAAACTACTTCAAAACATGTACAAAGAAGCATAGAATTAATTTGAGATACTGAAAATTACTGAGATTTATGAAAAGGAACAAGGAAGATGTAAGTTCAAAGTATTTATTTGAGATGAGTGAGTCATTCTGTACATTTGTTGATATGCAGAAACTGCCGTAATACCCAGGGAAGTAATAATGAACATCTTCATTGGTCAGAAAGAAAAACAAAGGTGTGATATTTTTGTTTCCTTAGAAGGTTTGTATTGTTTGCTAGAGCTGTTTCCAGCTGGTAATAAATGCAAGGCTAAACTGTGATATCAGAACCATGGCAATAGATGTCAAAGTGAACTTAGTCAAAGTCGTTTGCGTGGCTAATATGAAACACATTTTGATGCATTAATTGTTCCGGAGCAGAAATAATTAGAAACTGAAAATGAAAACAAGATAATATCAGTGGTAAAAGGCATACTTAAGGGTACACAGTCTTAATACCCCAAAAATGTTGGATGTTGTACTGCTTTTGGGGGGGATACATTAAGCTAAAACTGTTGGCCGGATCTGGCAAGCAATAGATTTGGAAGGCCTGAATTATTTAACCCCTCAAGAAGACAGCACATCAGTATTTTTACTTATGTCATTATATTTGAGATAAAGTAGACTCGTTTCACTTGATGGATGAATAAACTGACATTAGGAATCATGCAAAATAAAAGAAGAGTAGTTAAATGCTGAAACTAACAATAACACAGTAAATTCTCCAACTTTTCAGTTTGGACCCTTTCTGGAAGACACATGCATAAAATGGAT
Source organism: Corvus cornix cornix (assembly GCF_000738735.6). Lineage (NCBI taxonomy): Eukaryota > Metazoa > Chordata > Aves > Passeriformes > Corvidae > Corvus > Corvus cornix. The sequence continues at coordinate 56,407,349 of NC_046332.1, read as the reverse complement.
GTTATTTTGCTCTGTGTAGGGATAAATAGTTGTAATGTTACAGTAATCCACTACATACTCAATAAGACTCAATATTCAGGACATACTGTTACTATAGCATAGGATATTGAAGTTTTTATTTCTACTTTATTGCTTTAATGAAAGCAGCCTGGTTGATATTATTGCAAAGGAAAAAGACTGAGCCAAAAGACTTGAGGGACTAAAAATGTTGAGAGAGAGCCTTAATGAATCAGGATATTGCTTAAAATAATTATATAAAGTGAAATAAAATATTAAGGGAAATGTAAATATACATTAATATATGAAGATAATAATAGTACTGCATTTTAAGCTTTTCTTTCCTAAGATAATATATAAGCAGTTCAATATTTTTCACAGTAAACAGTCTTCATTTTATATTCATGAGTAAAGGTAAATCTAAATTATTCAAGACAACACCCTAAATAAAAAGCTACTTTCATAGAACAGATAAACATTACAAGTTATGTCCAAGCAGAACTACTACCTTAAGCGTAAGAGTAGAGAAAGCACTGTAAATTCTTCAAATGCCAAGCATATAATAAAAAGAAGGTAAAGGAAAATGGCTACTGTTCACTACTATTTTAACAAGAATTTTTAATACGTTGTCATTTATGTTGAGTCATCTTAGATCATTAAGCACTTAGATGTTAGATGGCTGAATTAGTTAAAATCCTCTAGACAATAAATTCCTCTATCATCAATCATCTATAATGCATGTCTATTTCTTGAAGGTGAGTTGTTCCATTTTAAAAGCTTTCCAGATGTGGAACTCTCTTTACCTACTCACACCTCTTCACTAACATCTATTAGACCACTTGAAGTCAGATTATTTGAAGCCCAGTTCCGAATGTACTTGTTCCAAAGCCTTTTATAGCTGGACAGCCTTTGTCCCCTTTGTCCCCCATGCCAGAAAATCCTGGCAGACTCTAACATCTTCTATATGAGTTTCCCACACAACAAAATACAGGCCATCAAAGCTTTCAGAGCTCCTTAGCAAGTTGCAATAAAAAGGGATGTGGATAAAAGATAAAAGAATTTTGGTCCCTCAGGAGTGCGAATATACACCAGTATTTATTTCTCTGCAGGAAAAGCAGCATATATATCCCAATCTTCAGAGACCAAATGAAATATAAAGGAACTTCCCAAATCTTGTTTGGTTGACTTCAAGTAACTTTTTTAGATAAAAATTGACACATATTTTGAAAACACCTGGAAGCGTCAGTAACTTTCCTCCTAACAGCTAAGTTATTCCTGAACAGCTAATTTATTATTGTGGCTATTAGCTGAGGCCATAAAACGAAAGAGAGAAAAACTTCAAAAAAGAAAGAAACCCCTAAGGCCTGACCCAGCTATCAGGCTATTTAAAATTTGTAGCATTTCCACAAAAAAAGCTGCCCTGCCTGGAAAAGATTACCCACATTCTAGCTTTTTTAAGTTTGTCACATGATGTTTTGTAATTCTGCTACTCCAAGACACTTTCTTAGTTCTGCGGCCTTCTTCTCCAACTGCTGAATGTTCCAGTGCCATTGTCTTTTATTTGAATGGACTTTGTTCAGTTGACAATGCAAACGTTTTAAAATAGCATCATATCTCTTATTCTGTACCTAAAAAAAAAAAAAAAATCACTTCGAAATTTCATTCAAGTGAAACTATTTACAGAGGTGAGTTCAGCTCACCTAATTCTGTCCCAGTATATATTCTGGCATTTGACCAAGTCACTCCACGTTTACTTTTAGCTACTGAAGAGACAGAGACATCTAGGAAGCCTTTCATCTGACTTATTTCAGATGGCTGGTTTAGGACAACATGAATCATGCCTCACTTTCCCATTAAGGAAAGAAAAGCTACGTTCTACTAAGACCTTAAGTGCAGAGTTCAGTGTGGGTATCTGCTCTGTAGATGTCTAAAATTTAACAGAGTAACTACCACCCAAGGACTCAACATGTCACAGCTCTGGCAAGGCTTTGCACATGGAAGATTTCAGGCTCCACACTGAGAGGTGAGAAAGAAGATATTTTCATTCTTTGACAAGCATGTTTTGGTATAAATGAGAATAGAAATGAGGTAACCTCGATGGCTGTAGCAGCACCTTTGTAGCTGCACTGCATTTAAAATGGTACATTTTCCTTAGACAGGCAATACTGCGGCAATGCAGGACTGTCAATTCTGCACTCATTGCTGCCTTGCGCAGAGAAGAATGGCCGCTGCAGACAATACTCTGAAATATGCATTCTTAAATGTAAAAAGAATGAAACATTCACTACAATAAAAATGGAAATAGCAGGAATTCCCTTAATGAAATTTGGGCTTACTTACCATTGTAAATGGCATATGAGTGGTAGTGTATAATTATTCTTGTGTCTGCTTATTGAAGCATTATTACACTGTATTTCACATGCACATGATGGTGTACAGCTGCATCAGAACCACAGCACTGCCAGTGACTTCCTGAAAATCTCGCTGCCTAAATTTCACAAATAACTAGGAAATTTCCTCACTGGTACTCTATAAATTACACTGCCTTTTTTTATTGGTGATGGTTTGTCTTCCTGCATGTTACCTCACTGGCCACTATAATTGTTTGCAACTTTTCAAGGGAAGCTGTCAGATTCATTCATCTGAATGAGTGCTTGGGGCATCTGCATCACCAGGACTACGTTGTATGACACTGAAATATCTATTGTCTAAAGCATCAATATTATCTGCTTTTTTTAGAAATGAGTCTCTGGCATTATTTGGAACAGTCTGGCACATCTGCTGAGGGAGGGAGCACTAATATGCTTACCGGAGACTGGGGAGAGACAACATTGTGCTTTTCATTGGGTCTTGTGTACATGAAAGTCAAATACTGGAAAAAAATTGTCTGGGCACTCGTGGTATCTCCACCACCAGGGTTGTTTAAGGACAGGATAGGCAAGCATCTGCCAAGAGTAATATAATCACACACTGACACTGGGGAAAGACGTCAGCAAGGGAATAGACAGTCTTTCAGGTTGGTTTTTTTTTGTATTACTTTTACATAACAACAAATTTTCAATTATTTGTGGATATCTTGAATTAGTCCTTATGACTGAAGCTTTGACCCTAAACAGATAACCACCCTGATTTATTGCTGACATCCCTGTCCAAGGCTTGGAACAGGATCTGCTTTTCAAGATATGGGTGATGGGGCTGGTGCTCAGGAAAGAAAGAGAAGGTCCACAGGCTGCTTTAAGAGTCAGAATCACAGAATATGCTGAGTTGGAAGGAACCCATCAGGATCATCAAGCCCAACTCCTGGCCCTACACAGGACATCCCCAAGTGTCATGTGCCTAAGAGTATTGTCGAAATGCTCCGCGAACTCTGTCAAGGCTTGGTGCTGGGAACACTCCCCTGTGACCACTCCCCTGGGGACCCTGTTCCAACCACCCTCTGGGTGAAGAGTCTTTTCCTGATATCCAGCCTAAACCTCCCCTGACACAACTTCAGGCCATTGCCTCGGGTCCTGTCAGTGGTCACCACAGAGAGATCAGTGCCTGCCTCTCCTCCTCACAAGGAAGTTGTAACTGCGATGAGGTCTCCCCTCAGTCTCCTCTTCTCCAGGCTGATCAGCCCAAGTGACCTCAGCTGCTCCTCATAAGGCTTCCCCTCAAGGCCCTTCACCATCCTAGCTGCTCTCCTTTGGATGCTCCTAACAATTACATCAGATGTCAGCAGTCTGTAGCTGAATTCCACCACTGAGCTCAATAAAACCTCATCCATGTGCCTAGTATCTCACTTTATTCCTGTGCTTGAGTTTTCTTTCCCAAGTTGTGCTGAGGACTGCTGGGTATAAATGTCCCTGTCTATCCACTGTCAGTTCTTATATAAAAAAATGGACTGTTTTCAGGAGAGTTCTTAACAGAAAATAATACCCTGAAGGGTTTTGGGTTTGAAGCTGCTTCCTTCTGAGACAAAAAATTCATATAATACAAAAAACTGAAGAACAGGTTAACCTTCACTATTTCATTAAATTGATTTTGATAACAGAACAGAACATTATTTTTAGGCTACCTAATTTAAATTTAGGTTTAGAGAACTTTCTTAGGATGATGTTGCCTTGGTAATAGTATATTTTCTCAAATGCTGATTAGCAGACCTATTCTAAAGCAGCTGAATTTTGCTTTTCAGGTTAAAAATTCTCTCTGTTCTCTATCACATAAAAAAAGATCCTCTCTTCCTCCTACATTTTACAATGGGCAATAGACATAACCTTAGATCAGGTAATCTTTATATTTTTAAGCTTTGCTCATTAAATTTCGTGGCATCTATTTGAACTGATAAGATAAATGGTATGAAACTTCCAAATGAAAACTTATCTAATCATACAGGGTATTTTAGTAAGGAACAAAACAAAAAATATAGTTCAATTATTTAAAAGAGAAGGTTTTAACTACTGATAAGAATTTTACCTTGTCAGCTAATTAGGAGCTGCTATGTTATTCCTAATTTAATGTCAGCTCAAATTAGGGAGATTCATGGGAAGTCCATTTTCTAGGTGCATTTGATTCTTCCACTGATGAGTTATCAAGTCATGAATAATCAAGTCAGCAGTGAAATGTAAAGTATTTCAGAAGTACTACAGAAATTTTAAAATGTGCATTTTGCATTTTGCTTTACTACCAGTGACCTCTTTCTTTTTAGGGAATAATTCCAAAAGTTCACAGATTAACTTCTTCTTAAAATACTTCAGAAGGAAATGTTCTTAACAATTAAGCTCTGAATTTCAGAAAGACTATCAGCACCCAGAATTTAAGACCACATCATTACTGCACATACTTGAACAATGTATAGCCAGCAATGGTGTATAAAGTACTTCAGACTTCATTCGCACTATCTACCTTCTGTCAGGAGAACTGCAGTTAAATTTTATTCAAATGACTCACCTCAATTTCTTTTCTAAGCTTAGCATGCTTTTTCTTCTCTTCTTCCAGCAGATCTGTTTTTTTATTGATGACATCTTTCAATGTTGTGATTTCGCTTTTTAAAAGTGTGATTTCTTCCTGCAGATGTAAGCAAGATACAGAAATCCACTCCTTGAAAGGTTGCACAGCACATCTATTAAACTTATTAAAAATGTCTCATTTTAACAGTCTCAATTAAGAGAGATGAGATCAAGATCTATAATAAACAACTTCACAATAAACCTATTAATGCTAATTAAAACGTTTATTTTGAAAGCGTAATTAGAATTACTTATTAAGTATTTTATAGCATTTTTTTAGACCTGTAAGAATATATACTCTTGATATGAAATACGAAAGCTACAACAATACAGGACTTTGAGCTCATTTTGGTGGTCTTTGTTTAAAATGTAATTAACTGCAAAATGGAAGACTATTTAATGTAATATTTGAGATATGTTTTTCTTTCTCATAGAAAAGTACGTTAATTAGCTTTTAGTAATCAATATTGAAAGATCTGTAGTACAAACAAATTTTCATCAATTTACATTAACAGAGTACCATCAGATTTTCAGTAAAGTAAGTTACATCAAAGTTGAAATCTTTGATCCCATGTCAACTTCATCCTTGTGTTTGTCCATATATTGGAAAGAAAAATTCCTATGGGGTTGTTTTTGGTAAAAATTGCAATTGGGCCAAGTGAAAACAACAGTGTTAGATTAGAACACCAAACATATTTTTCCTCTCTTCTAATTTATATCACCATCTCATCAAATCTACCTCCTGCTGGCAAACAGCTCAAATTTAAATTTATTTTGTTGACAGCAAAGTTTAAAGGATATTGTATTTTTACCTGAAAAATGCAACACTATGGCAATCTTCCACAGAATTCTGAAAAGTGTCCATATAAGTTTATCCAAAGATAAAGCTTAATTTACAGCTCTGTAATATTTTCATATTTGAGTTCATTAGATCACACAATACAAACCTGTTTTTTACAATATTACACAGATAACAATAGCTGATGATATTTTTCACTGCATACTGAAGTAAAGATTTCTTCAATTAACACAGCATTATGAATTACCTATATTTCCTTGTAGTCAGTCCCTCATGAACCATAAAGATATTAGGCAAAATAATTATATTAACTATATCAAAATTATTTCCCATAAAATGAAATAATCAAAAAGGAAATAAAGTACCTGCACTTGTTTTATAACAGATCCTTCTGGATTCTGAAGATCACACATTAACTCCTCTTTCTTTGTCTTTAATTCTTCAACAACAGCTTTCTTTTTAGCAAGTTCAATCATAACTGGCATTTTACTTTCCATCTCCCAAAACACATGTTTATGTTCCTTTATTTTTTCCCGATATTCATTGTTTCTTGCAAGTATCATCTCAAACTCCTCTTGTACTCTTTCTGCATCACACCTCAACTTTAAATTTTCAGAATACAGCACTCTGACTTGGGCCTCCAGATTTTCACACTGATATTGTGTCACTTCTATGGCATCATCTTGCAGATGTATTTCCCTTTCTGTTGTCTTTGTTTCTAACAGAATAGAATTCATTTCTTTTTCTAGTTCCTGGCACTTTGCCTGTAAAATATTTCAGCGTTCAACTAAGAACATTTTTTGGGGGAAGATATGAAGTGTCTAGTTAAACACTCTAATTCAATAGTCTTCTTTTTCACTTGTCTAAGGTGGTTTGAATGGAAGACTTAAATTTCTTATTATCATCACCTTAGAGGCACAACGCAAGAATACTAGTTTAGTCTTCTCCCCTTAGATTGAGTCTAAAATATGAAGTAAGATATCCTTGAACTCACTTTAAGTTCCTCACATTTACAAGATATATAGGACGTGGCAAATCAAACCAAATCCTAATGTCTGCTTAGAGATGAAACCTGGTGAAGTCCTAATCAGACTAAAAATAACTAAAGATGGCAAAAATCCCTTGCAAACCCACACAAACACATAGAGGAGTGTGTCAGGTGATGAAGCTTAACTAGACTGTTCAGCTGAGGTTTTTATTCCGGCCTTCATCACAGTAGTAGTTGAGAGCTGAATTAATCCCAGCTATTTTCAACCCCGCAAGAAATATGTATCTAGTCCTAAAAACTCCTCTACATAATCTCACTGATGAGAAGTGAACAAAACCAGGAAGTAGTACTTTAACCCATCATAAGAAATCACAGATTCATCAGGGTTGGAAAGGGCTTGTAATTACCTAGGGCTTTAAAGTTCTGTGGGTCTTTTTTAAAACAAATACGTTTTTAAATTGTTTGATCACAAATTATTATTGCAGCATCATCAGGCTATATTACAGGATACAGACAAAGCTTCTTGTAATGTGTGGCCTGTCCACTGACATTCCTAAGAAATACAAGATTTCACTCCTACTTCAGAAATGTTATCTTTGTGAAAAATTTCAGATAACAATTATTTCAGTTGTAGAGCTATGCACAGATATTATAATTGGAACTCTACTATTTCCATTTCCATTCTTCCATGCTCAAAAATATCAACTGGTATCATCTTTTCTCAGACTTATAAGTTAAGTTTCTCAACAGAAATTTGATCTTGAAGGTTAAATAATAATTGAAAGCTTAATAAATGAGGAAAGAAATGACCACAGATTTTTCACACAAACTACACGCATCCAGTGTTCTACAAAATAGTACTGAATAATACCAGTATTTATGACTACTTAGAATACCCACTTCAAACATAAGGGGTGAAAAAAAGAATTTTGTGTCAAAAAATACGGTAAGAAAAAAAATTCTATAGTCTGGAGAAAATCTGCCAAAAAAAAAAAAGTTTTAAAATCCTTCCCTCAATATTTCTTAAGAAATTACCATTAAAAAATTTTCAAAAAGCTCTAACTTTGCATTTAGTTGTTGTGGGTTTGCTTTGTGGGTCCAGCTCAGTATTTTTGTTTTGTTTTTTTTCCAAGTAACAAACTTGGAAAACTTCACCTGCTGTAATGAAGATGTAGCTGTGTTGTGGCCTTACAAATGGAAATACATACTCACAGTTTTGGCTGAGCCTAAATGCCACACACATGAACAGAATAGCTGCCTTACACTTAAATGCACTCACCCATTAAGTACCATCAGCTTCTCTCGTTCATGGAAATACTTCCTCATCTAATGAAAAATAATTGATTAAACTACTCTAAACAAGGTTTATTACCTGCAATTGGAAAAGAACTGTTTTGCTTTTTTCTATGTCTGACACCTGTGACTGCTGCTGCTCAAAAACTCGTTTCACAACTTCAGCTAGTGGTGGGGAATTTTGCTTAGCCATTTTAAGCAGATGTGAAGAACTGGAGGGACAAGAAAGAAGTGAATTGTTTTAGCTTCAATCCGTTTAGTTCCTGTTGATAAAATAATATTAAGGGCTTTTCCGTGGGATTGCAGATTGATACATTCATTTGATCTGGTTCATTTTTAATCAGCAAGACCAGGTTACTCAAAGCTAATCACTGAGAATTAGAACACTTTTCTTGCAGAACCTCATAAAATAAACCACTGCGATGGTTTATTCCATCTTCGGCTTCTCTGCACGGCAGATCCTCAGTTTGGGAGCACAGCCGTAACTCTTGAAAGCACCTCAAGAGCGCCTTAAGCGCCTGAGGCCGCGCTCTCGCGTTCCGCCCGAGCTGCTGCGGCCGCCGCACGGCACCGGCAGCGCTCTCAGGGCCGCCGCCCTCAGGCCGCCGGTCCCCGCCACCGCCCGGGCAGCGCCGGCCCGGGGCCTGAGGGAGCCCAGGGGCGCGGGGAGACGGGAGAGGGGCCGATCCCGCCGGGAGCCGCAGGGAACACGGCGGGAGCCACCCCTTAGGAAACGTGTGGCTGCTTCACCACCCGTGGCGGTGGTGCCGGCCCGCTCGCCCGTGCCTGAGGCCGTCCTGCTCAGCGCCCTCCGCTCCCAAGTTCCCCGAGTTACCCCTTTCACCATATTAGACTGCACTTGCTGCCCTCGTTTGTTGTGCGGAGAACATTAAGTTTTCCCGAGCACCACTGGGTTACGAAGGAGAAGAGATGTGACCCGGTTTCTCCTGGCCTATGCCGTGCCCTGCTCTGTAGCCATGGACTTGCCTCTGGTCCACTTGTACTCCTCTAGGGAATTCTAGGGAATTTTAAGCTTAAATCGCACAATTTTTATAATATGATTTTATTATTTACCTATTTTGTAATTTTTATGTTTTTATAACATTTAACTTAAAAATATAAATATTATGTATTATATTAAGCAGCTTATATATAATATATATAATATTGAGCAACTTGCATATATAAATATACTTAAATATAAAAATACTTTTTTAGATAAATTTATAATAACTATTTTATAATCTAATTGCTCATCTCTGCATATGACCTTGTTTATTTTGTCCCTTTTTTGAAGTGGCATAAGCTGAATATAATATTTCAGCCAGAGATATCAATTTGTCATTTTTCAGAATTGTTTTGTACCCTGAATATTTTCTGACCTTTTCCTTCTCAGCGTTCTACACCAAAAATAACCCCGGTAATTAGTTTTGCTTCCTTAGTCTGGCTGAAGGAAAGAAAATGATTGCATTGGTTTCTCTCCACCAAGTAGTTCTCCTGTTAATTTTTAATGACCTAGCTCAGCCACATTTGGCAGTGGGGTGGAAAGCCTCAGAGATGACGGATTTCTGCAAACTTCAGGGAAAGAGATGTCTGGGTGCGGAAGGACAAGATAGCCTCATCGGCTCCCTTTGGGAGGGAGAACCAGGATTCAGCTCTCATCCCTCTGTCCAGCACGTGCTGAAAGGAACAGCAGGAGGGGAGATGGCTGAGCTCCCTATGAGTGTTTTGGACCTGGCAGTAGGTTTACTGTAGTTGCAGGGAAAGGAGGAACAGGAGACAGTGATTCATGGGAAATCAGACTTTATTAATTCCTCTGTCCATTAAAAAATTACTGTTCTTTTTTTCCTGCTCCTTTCTTCCATTGTCATATACTTAACAGTCATGACTATGATTTTAACACAGCTGAGGAAATGCATTTATTGTCATTTGATTCTTGCACAAAGCCTGATGTAAATCCCTCATTTTCTTGCTTGCCTTTTAACCTTTGCATTGTCCTGTCAAAGGATTAAGACCTTTTCACTAAACTCTGTGAAATTTCTGACTGCTACAAGCAGAAATTGCCATCCTCATTTGGGGCCTGTCGCCCCAAAAGCTGACATTGTGTAACCTCTCTGTCTAAGTCCGGAATATACTTTTTCTTGACTGGCTGCCAAATTCTTCACTGGAACATGCAGCTACAGCTCAGAGAGGAAACTCCTTCTCTCTGCACAAGTTTAACTTCTTTGTGTGGTTGTCCTGTTTGGCTGTGCCGTGCGTTCGTGAGTTGGTGGGTGGTTGTGCAAAGCTGGGGTAGCAGGAGTTGCGTGGCAGGGGTAACGCTGCTTCCGGGTGCAGCGCTGCCCAGGCACTTGTTAATCATCTTGGTGCCTTGTGGAACAGTTTGTTCTTTCCGGTGGAACCAGCAGCAGCAAAGCAGGGTCCCGTCGAAAAGAAGAAATACAGGTTCGCGCTACAGCCTCACACAGCACAGGAATTTCCAGCTTGTACAAATCAGCTCCGAGACTGAAAGAAGTGAGATATATAAAGCTGGAAATGTCTGTGTATTTTATCAGATGGTACCTTTCAGAATTTAAAAGGATTGTCCACCTGTGTAAGTAAACTCCTGTGTTAGGAAAACTGCATGTGCTTCAGTATTTTTGTTGTATGTGGTGATTTCTGTTTCTTCAACCTTGCCTAAAAAAACCTAGGTTAAAAGAGGAAGAATGTTTTATTTTAATCCAGTTTAAGAGACTTAAATGTATTTCTTTTCTCCCGTTTTTTGAATTTTCTTTTTTGTATTTGCTCTTGTTGAAATTTTACACATGTGCTCTTATCTCTGTTCATTTGGGCTACTTCAATGACCTGTTTTCTTTCTCGGGGCATCTCTCTCTGGCACATGTTAAATATCTCTTGCCATTTTAATTTTCAAAAAATTATGTCTGTTCTCTCAGTTTCTCTACTAACATAAGATGACCAGCAGGATTCAAAGATGCAGGAAATTGTCAGCAATCTTGTCTTGGCTAACAGTGAACTTTCAGAATTAGATTTCTGGGGTTCTTGAAAATTGCTTTTTTGCATCTCTTTTCTACCTGGGGCTGTCTCTTCTCTGCAGCCTGGTTTTATTTCCTTTATTGTTCTTTTTCTATATTCACTTTGCTTTTCTACTTTTTGCTCTTGTTACCTTCCTCACCTCTCATATCGTTATTGATAATTTTCTTTGATCTATTTTTTCTTGATATCTGTACAAGAAAATCTTATTAACCTCCAAATGTTTGTACTGACAGTTTCAGGGAGTGAGAAAATAGCTAATGGGTGGCCTTGGCTTCCATTTTGTGCAAGTATTTGTCTTGAATTGTGTACTAAAACAATCAACTCCTTAATAAATGTACTTATTTTTTTGGATGAGGCTTCAATGGAACACTGGGGCTGTACAGCATGTTAATGAAAACCTGAATATGCATTTCCCATAAGCTAAAACATTGCTGTGCTTGGCAAGCCTGTATTTTGAGAAGGGCATTTTTGGAGCGACTTAGAAAGGAGTCAGTTTGGCTATGATTGTAAGCAAATTTACTGTGACACCGCTGTCCTCACTAGGACTCTGTGATGCGAAGCTGGAAGGATATGAGGGTGAATCAGCCCCATTGTTCCTATGTGTACATCCCAATAATTGCCCCTGTAGAGTTTTTGCAGTGCATACACAACTTAATAACAATGTATGCAATTACCTGTCCCTCATCAAACACTTTCCTTCCACCCTTTCTTTGGTGGTATTTTTCTGGGCAAGTACGAGGACAGCAGTGAACTCTAGTGACCTTCCACTATTGACATATATGAAGTGGAGCAATAATCTGTTTTTGCACTATGCCTCTCAGTTGTACTATCTTTCCTAGGACTATTAGCTATACCTTGATTGGGATCATGTCACACTCAGACAGGCCTCCCACAGAGTGTCAGGGTAGGGAAGGAAATACTCTGATTTCCCAAGTCATGGTCTTTAGCATGAGTCTGTTTCAGCACTGTTTTCTTAGCAAGCTCTTTCCTCTAAAATCCATTATGAGCTATGTGTAAATAATCAAGGGTCATAAATTCCTTGGCAGTTGCTTTTATCTGCTATCACATTTTGATACTTTCAGCTTACCTGTTTTGATAGTTGCTAATTAATCTTTGTAAGTGTTCAATTCACAGAAATGAAAACATCATTTTCAGTCAGGATTATTTTTCTTCCAGTCTGGGGGAAAGAACAATGAAGGAGACACAGAATGTTTTCTGTAAAACCTTCTCTAAATAAGCTGTCCTTTAAAACCACAAAGGTCTTTGACCTCTCATTTCAGTGTAGAAACTCTGGGAATCCACTGTCAAACATAAAATGCCAAGGAGTACATCACATCTCCCATAATGATAGGCCTCAAGTACACACACAAGTAGTATTTTTGCAGGATAATGATGTGATGTGAAGCCAGAACATTCATGTGGTTACAGGAGAATGAGGTCTTGGGGCATGAAAATTGTGCCGGCGTTATTTGGTGTGGTTAGCTCTGGTAGCAGAACACTGATTTCAAAGACTTAAAAGATTCTCAAGTTCTTTGTTCCTGCAAAGATAAGAATTTTCCTACAAGTAAATTAATATTCATGCACAATTTGTTGCTGTGCCAAAAAAACCCCTGATGGTGTTTAAAAGTGCTCTAAATTATTATGGGGTCTTACAAGTGGTGGTAAAGGTGTATATATTTCTGCTAGGTCAAGCACAGTGCTTAGTCATGAAATCTAAATAGGGGTCTTTGAGGTTCCCAAAGCAGAGGGACCTAGCCTTTTGTTCCAGACCTCTGGATGCCTGCACTGGAAATGGAAAGATTCTCAGAGAGATAGAAAAGAAAGTCAGAAGCTTCTGAAAGAATATGTAAAACAGGCCCCCATAGCAACAGAGAGAGGAAGACATGGATTGACGAGTTTCCTAGCTGGGCTTGGATCAACAAAGTTCAGAAAAGGGAAAAAACAAACCACCAAAACCACTTACACCGTGGGCCACAAGACAGATTGTGAATGATAGGATGATATTGGATAAGCTTAACACGTTGGTTTCAGAGCAGAGTGCAGCTAGCAGAGTGAAAAAGCTGAGCCAGGGAGTTGTGCACAGTATTTATTACTTTAGTTTAGTTCTAAATACTTCTTTCATTACTAGGTAAAATTTCAGTAACCTGTGCTGAGTTCTTGTGTGTGCTGAAAAGAAGAACTATCATGGTCAATGTGTCCCTCCACACAGAAGTCAGAAATTAGCAAGTCAATACTTTTGGAAGTGCAAAAAGGAGAAGTACAAAAGGTCTTGTGAAGGCCTGCAGGAAAAAATGTCATTGCCCTGACAGCTCAGCACCCTACTGCTAGGAGGGGCAGCAGACATGAGCTCCATCTCAGCCATAAGTATGTTAAACACCTCCAAATAAATTGTTACAGAAACTCCTCCAGTCCCAGGAAGCTAAGGGACCTCTGCATTTGTTTGCATCATGGAAGCTGGAGGATGGCCCATCAATCATGTTAAGAAGATCCATTAGGCTAATGAGGGTTAATTGATTCAATAAATCTAATCTTATGTACCAACCTTTCATCATCCCTGACCTGGGAAAGAGCTGAGGTAGGTGGGGTGGTGGGGAAATACCTAAATGCTTAAAAAAATACATAATTATTCCCATTTCCACTAGTTCTTTTGTTGGAATTTCTTTTGATGCAGCTGGGAAAGCCTAAGTCAGTAATTAACTGCTATGTACATTCTCTATGCAGTATCACTGAATTAAATGCCTTAACATGATTCCGTGTTTGGACTAACAGTGCTGTTCTTGCCTTTTTGTTTGTTTTTCATGTTTTGTTACTACTTGACAGCTGTAGAAGCCTTTAAAGATCCTGGAATATGGTGGAAGCAGTACTAATAGATCTGTTCAGCCTCCCAGCCAACTTGCAGAACAACATCCAAGGATTACTACACAACACACTGGAAACCATTGAGAAATGCTCTTCCATCCATGCTCTGTGTGTTTATGTCATGTGTTGCCGGAGGCAGGGGAGTGAAAGGAAAGATGAACAAGAGTTCTTGTTTCCAGCTCTGAGAGGTTTTCAGAGTCTGAACAGAAGACTGGAGGTGATATGTGCTCAGACTACAGCTGCTGCTTTGTACACCATCAAACAGAGACTAGATGAAAAAGACCTGAGCATCATTAAAGTTATTCTCCCTACCATAAGAAGAGACTTAATGAAAGTATATATAGACCATCTCTTTACGGCAGTCTACCAGTTTGAATTCGAGGATTTACAGGTGGTATCTGACTGTGAAAGCCTGCAGATATCTGAACCTCAGCATGAAGGGCAAACACTTCCTTCACAGGATGTAGCACTCATCCAAAGTGAGATTCAGATGTACTTGGAAAGCCTGCCAAGCCTGAAAGGGGAGCTCACCATCCTCAGATCTTCCCTGATCCCAGGTAAAGAGAGTTCCAGCTAATAGTTTTTACAGAGACTGTTACCAAGCATACTCCTTCAAGGGAGTTGCAAAATGGGTAGGATTTGGAAATGCCTTCAGGCATCAAATAACTCTATATGATGTTGTAGTATCATGTCTGTAAGAGGGAGAAAGTGTCAATAGAAATACAGCAAAAGGCTAGCAAGGCCTGGGCATGATTTGAGGAAAGACAGTCCTGGGTTTAGTGAGGGCAGACCATAACATTTTCTCCCCTCTGTGTGGGAATGACACACTTTGAGAGCTACCATCATCATTTGGAAAGGCAGTATAAGAGTTTCTCCTGGTCTGCAGCCCTGGACATGCCTGATGTCTCAGTGTCCCTGCCATGGCATGATTATGAGCAAGAAGGAAATTAGGAATCCTTAAATTTAAATGCCAGAGCTAAATCCAAGGTAAAACAATACTCTACTTGATTGGCTGATTCCAGGTCTCTTCAGTATGAACCCATGTAATAGCCAGCTTGGTCTTGTGTTGAAAGCGTTTGTTGTGTTTTCTTGCCTTGCCAGATGATATTTTCTTACATGGGTTCACCACAAGGACAGGTGGGATCTCCTACATACCAACTCTAAGCTCCTGCAATCTCTTCAGCAGTTGCAAGCGGAGGGACCCACAAGTCGTTGTTAAAGAAAATCTCCGCCGGCTAGCTAATGCTGCAGGATTTAACCCAGAGGCTTTTCACAGAGTCAAGGTATCTTATAAAACAATGGATTCGAGTAAATGGCTCAGATATTCCTTCATGTATCACTGGCTAAGTTGTAGGCATTACACTTATCTTTGTTGGCAAGAACTTGTGATAAGCAGGACAATTAAAACATTTATGCTGGCATCTTATCTGGGGGAATAGCCATCCAAACTACCAGCCATTTGGTGCAATATGGAGAAGCAGTACTGATTCTTCCAAGTCTGTTCTAACATTTAACTTACCACAGAGTAGAATAATCAGATAAATGATCGGAGCACTTTCTCCTAAAAGAAAAATACACCATCGCTTCTATAGTGGCTTTCTACTGGTACATCTGCATGGCGTTTCAACAAGAGAGCACCTGATTTCCAAAAGTAATCAGTTAGTGCAGAAGACTGTTTCATGTCAAAGAAAAAACCTTGTACTAGTCAGAGCTGATTTGTTTTGCAGCCATATCACTGTCCACGTTCTGGTTTTGTTTTGACAGGTTGATCACGCTAATGCTGTGTGTATTATGGGAAAGACAGAGCCTGACAACTATGATGGAATAGTTACGAATCAGAAGGGTGTCACTCTGGCAGCTCCAGGTGCTGACTGTATACCCGTGCTGTTTGCTGATCCTGTCAGAAAAGCCTGCGGTGCTGCTCATTCTGGTAGGAATTGCACTCCCTGTGCAATGCAAAGATTTCCTGGCACTCTGAGATACAAGAACTCAAAGCTGGGCTTTCTTCTCTCTATTCCAAACAATGCCCAAGTGCAAAATTGGCTTCTGTCTATTCCAAAAAATAGACTGTCTCTAGGCTGAGCCTGTTTTGGTTTTTTTTCCCCCTAGAACAACATTAAAATACTTTGACCATATTATAAAAATTAATTTCTGACGTATCTCTGTTGTATTCCCACTTCAATGTTTAAAGCACAGAGGAGCTGTGAGATATCTCGAACTGCCCAATCCAGGACACTTGGGAAAAAGAACTCTGTTAATGTGTATGTTGGGGGGGGGGGGGGGGGGGCAGGGGAGGGGAGGGTGTCTAAGCTAATTTATTATTGGATATAATTATTTAATTTTAGGTGTAAATGCACCTCCTAATATATACCTTTAATAATTGCATATATTTTCAGCTACTAGAAAATTTAAAAGAAAATTGATACCAATTTTTTTTTTAACCTCTCATTTCTCACAGGATGGAAAGGTACATTGTTAGGAGTGTCTATGGCCACAGTAAATGCTATGGTATCTGAATATGGCTGTAACATGAAAGATATCCTTGTGGTGCTGGGTCCGTCTGTGGGACCTTGCTGCTATAAACTTCCTCACGAATCAGCAAAAGAATTTCACAGAATTGATCCAAAGTGTGTGAGACTGTTTGACTCTGCAAATCCTTATATTGATATCAGAAGAGCAACAAGGTAAACCTCCTGAGGGAACAAAAGACTAATTCCACATTCATTACTAATAATTATTTTGATCCTGTATTATTCAGCACTAATATGGTGAGGGTTCTCAACAAAGTACTCTCTAGTTCTTTGCAGATCAAGAAAGGGTACCTTTGAATTAATGGTATTTACTCACTTTTTCTGGGTTTCAGCTATTTTTTTTATTGTTATACTGTTAGTTTATGGATCATAGACAAAAGTTCAAATTTAATGGGATTTTACAGGTTGCAGGAAAGCAATTATTTTAGTCTAATACAGAAAGAAAATAACAAGAAAAGCAAATGAAAGCCCCAATCACAATATTGGTACAGTTTGTTCAGTTGGTACTTGAGGTTCTGCCTTAATGATAGTGCCTTATGGAATGTGAGGATGTACAAAAAATATTATTTTCTGTTTCTCTTTTTTTTTTGAGGATTCTTCTTGAGAGAGGTGGGATTCTTCCCAAGAACATCCAAGATGATTCTATCACAGACCAGAACCAAAATATCACTTTCTGTACTGCCTGCCACCCTGATAAATTTTACTCTCACTTTCGTGATGGCACTAACTTTGGGACACAGATTGGCTTCATATCAATCAAAGACTGAGACAGTATCTCTTACTCTAGAACAGCATTTAGATAATAAGTCTGCTGCATTGTCTGGCGTCCTGGTCTCCTCATAGAAGTTCTTCCTCTTTCCTAGACTTGCAGTAGGGAGTTCATGGGTCATGAGGTTCTCCTGCCTCTTCCCTTCCTTGCCATTCTGAGGCAAGAATAAGTACCTATGGTGTGGGGACAGCAGTTCTTGTGTGAGACAGCATGCACAGGAAACAAGGACAATCCAGACCAGTGGCAAAATCCTTCTACAAGACCCAGATACAAGCTCCAAGTTTATGGATCCTCCTTGACCAAATATTTTACAGAAACCTCACTGTCTTAAGGTGATGGAAGCACAAAAAAACGCAGTCTTCATTAGCTTCTGGTTGAGACTGCTAAATGACATTAAGTATGACATTGCTAATACAGGAAGGGAAGGCCAGTATTGCACATTACCTGTTTGAGACACCCAACTTTGATAGTTTCAGCTGAAGCCTTACAAAATTTTGTGCATTGGATTAATTTTCTTCTTTTGATTAAAGAACTCCAAAATATTTACAGGACTTTTCCTACGGAAAATAACTTGAAAGTGAGAAGCAAGCAGGCTCCTTTGGGGCAGACATTGAAAATATATTAACTCTCACCATTCTGTAATTTTTGGTTGCAGAAAAATCTTAATTTATGATGTGTATGTTCATGTCTCCTTAGGATTTTTTTTCTTTAAACAGTGCTTTGATAATGTCATTGACACAGTCTAACAATGCCAAGTTATTCAATAAATATCTAAAAAGTTCTGTGAATTTATCCTCAGGTAATTTTACTGACCAGTAGTTGGACTTTTGTGTCTTACAAAGCAAATTCTAAGTGTGCACTGTTTTCTTTTCGCCATAAAAAAAATGCCTCTAGATTTTACAACAGACATGATGTTTTCTGACACGCAGACAGTGAGCGATCGCTAACAGTGAAGCTGTGCTGACTGCGACTTGCAGGGGTGCCAAGCACAAGCCTTGGGCCAGCGGCGCGCATGACGTGCTTTCTATTTCGGATTCCGTGAGCCTTCCCCGGTCTGACTGTTCTGCCCACTAGAGGTCAGTGCTCGCCCACGCTGCGCTTCCACCCTGGAGGCACGGATGGATGAATGGATGCGGGTCCAAATCACGCGGATTGCAAAGCACGGCACAGCACACGCTGCTACTTTTGCCTCTACAGTCATCTTCCAACTTGTTCTAATATCTGTGCTTGAAGAATAATCTGTTTTCATTTTGATTCGGGGCTGATCGAATTGGAGCTTTCCTTGTTTTCAGGAAGAGCAGAAATTTTAAAATAAACTTCCTTTTACTGTGAATGGTATTTCTCAGAGAAGAGTCTGGCTCTGAGTATGTTCTCTGACTGTAACCACCTACAAAAAAAAATATGCTTCTGCCACCCATTTTACTTCTTCAGAAATATTCTTCTGCTGCTGTAGCACTGCAGTCATTGACAATTTTCAGTTACCTTTTTAAAACTCCATTGCTTTCAGTTTCCCTTGTAACTTCACAGTGGTGATGTTCAGTTGGCTTCAAACTGGAGGCTCAGGATCCAGCAGGGGCAACACTCACACTGCTCAATTTAGAGCTGCTAAGTGCATGGCTGCACACCAGCTAATGGTGTGTATGGTATGCATTACGTGTATTATTGACTTGTTCTAAATATAGGATAGTATAATTATATGGACACTGACAGGCTTATCTTGCTGCACTAGTTAAAAACACCAACCCGACATCCTACCTTCACCTTTTAGTCCTGTCCCTTTGCCTTGATATCTGTACCACTTTATGGATACTGATTGACATAGCAGTGAGGTGAATAAGGTATCCTTCCTGCAGCAACAGGGGCAGTAGCACTACATAGCTTTCAGTCCCTGCACCTGAAGCTCAGCCAATGCTTGAGCAGTCTGTCAGTGCCCTTCACTTAACCCTCTTCCCTTGTGGATTAAGGGTATGCCATCAAAAACAGCTGAGTTACTTGGTTTTGCAAGGCACTTAACAGCTGAAGCATCATAGGGGCCCATGTGCCTGCTGTTATCCCATCTCACCTCAATGATGGTTTCAAACTAATGCATTAATCCTTGCAGTAAGTAGGAAGACCTTGCAGCCATGCTACTTACCACGGTTCAAATGCTCAACAGTACATTAAGTCACACTAACATGATACTGATAGTAAGCCCTGGCTTGTTCTTACCTGTTCAAGAATTACCGTAGAGATTTTGTGTTTAGAAAAATATCGTTGACAGGTCATGGTAGGACTGTGCAAGCTGGAGAGAATATCAGAATGAGCAGAAACACCAAAGGCTTCACCTTTTAGAAGACAAGTCGTTACCACAATTGTTCTTTTTTTCTTTTACATGAATTACCTAGACTGTAAACCTTTCAAGAGAAGAAACAGTCTTTTGCACATGGATGACTGAGGTGGAGAACTCCATAACCAATAGGAAAATACTGTAAGGGTCAGTCCCAAGTCAGGGTAGGCTCTGAATCATAGCTTCTTTCAAAAGGCCTTGCTACAAATGCATTTTAATTCTGGTATTAAAAAAAAAAAAAAGTTTAGAGGAAGGGCATGATAGGAAGGAGACTAGGCTGTTTCACATCTCTATTTACTTTTCATTCCTGTTGCTTACGAAAGGAGGCAAGCACATCACCCCTGATTCACCACCTCTAGGGAAGCTCTTAAAATGCCTCATAAATTGTTCAGCTGTACCTAACTAATTATCAGATCCCATTTATTAACCTAATATCTATTGAATTTATAAGCTGCATTTTCCCTATTATTATTATTAAATAACATTATTAATTATGATAATGGTGTACCCTGAGGAGAGCACATGACATGATCACATTGAATATTGGTTTTGATAGTTGTTACTGTGCAAGTAACATTTGTTACTATTGTAGATTCTTAATATGGGCCTCTTTATTCACATTATATACTTGAATGAAGTGTACTAAAACATGTCTGAGAAAGGCTTTATTCACTGTTCCAGTAGAAGAGGGCAGCTCTAGCACAGCCTTCTGCCTGGGGAAGCAGTGTGAAACTTCAGAGGCGTAGATCAAAGCCTGAGATAATTAGTGAAATGTCTATCCAAACCATGGCATTTTTTGCCACAGGTATGACAAAGGTGAAAACTATTAAGGAAGTTAGATGAAAAATGTTTTTAATGCATTTGTAGAGGTTAGTTCCATCAGTGGCTGCTAGTCTCTTTCTACTGACAACCCGAGGAGACAGGATGGAGGCAAAGCAGTTCTGCATTTGACTGCTGTGTTCGTGATTGGCTACAAATTGAGAAGCCATGGACCTGGACATTCAGCAGAGCATTTGGGCACATCTTGACTCACAGAAAGTATGCAGTCGCTCCCAAATTACAAGCATTCAATTGCAGGAAAGCATCTCCTTTCCCCAGCGTTAAGACGGTTCTGCAAAGTGGGTGTCTTTGCTTGTGTTGTTTTCCTGCTACTTATCTCTTGTGCATCGCTGTATTTCTCTCCAGCACCACTCACAATTGCCCTGTGAGGACTGTGAGTGTGGTCACAGGGGGTTGGAAGACATGGATGCCATTCTGCTCAGAGCAGCACCAATACTGCTTTCTTTTGTATGCGTGTGCCTTCTTTTCTTTTAGCAGCAGTGTGAAAATCCTTGTTCTCAGCACAGGGTCTTTATCACTATCCTCCAAACCATTCCCATTTTACAGGTTTCCAAAAGAGCTCCCACTTTCCGGCTTATATAGCAAAGAAGTCAATATTCCTAGATTCCCTTGCTGCTGTCCTCATTTCCACTCCATGCTCAATTTGCTGCTGGGCGATGCAAAGAGGGAGATGAGCTGCACTCATTTGTCCTGAGGCCCAGAAGGGCTGTGCGTTTGCGTTTGCCTTGATGTCATGTGTGTGAAGCCTTTGTTCTCTGAGTACCAAAGTCCTTCCTGAACTCCAGCCTCTTGTACAACAATATTAACAGGACAGTGCACTGACAGGAGTAGTATGTGACAGAGGAAATAATGTATTGACCTGCTGAGGGATTTACATACCTCCAAAGACTGACAGCAACCTCTGTCTGTGAGGCTGGCTTGTTCTACTTTCCATTTCCAGCATATACTGTCCAGTGCTTACAGATGAATGACTTGGATAGATATGTACATGGATTTAAAAACTGTCCTAATTGAGTATATTCTTCTATACAGGATGCTACTAATCATTATCCAGTGTAACACCTTTTTATAAGACACGGAGTTTGCTGTTGTGCTTGCTTTAAATATACAGTGCCTGCAGCTGTGCTGCTAAAAAGCATGGTTATGTATTTCCCAAAGGCATGCAGAGAAATAGGAAGCTAGCTTTTTTAAGTGAATCCCTCTGATCTTTCATTAGTAAGCGTTTAATTTACAGTAGCATCTCACATTACAAATATTTGGCTCTCTGTCTTTGTCTGCAAGCTCTCAGGACTGAGAGGAGACCCACAGAAGAATTTTGGGAGCATGGTCCCCAAAGGACAACAGGACTGAGTTCTCTCTCTTACTCTTCTATGAATGCAGCATCATGTCTCCAGGGCAACCTGAATTCTGACAGTCATGGGAGCAAGGACATGGCATGGATTTCTATTTGATTCCTGCAACTGAAAAGATATCTGAGACAAAAATCAATATGTGACTGAACTAAGAGAGTTCTTTTCACAATTAATTTTAGCTAAGAGTTCATTTTCTCTCTTCTTGTGCAAATGTAATTCACAACTACTAACTACTGTGTTTGTTTTGCTGATCTTTCCCCTTTTACATGTAGCAAAGGCCTAAACATCTGAAATAAATAGGTTGCAACATAAAAATGAGGGGTAAAACTGAACAAGCATTTTATAAGGGAGCCCGAAACAGTGTTTATATTTCAAGATGTATAATTTCTCAAGTGATGCAATATTTTTAGGCAGCGAATCATAGTTCTGGTCCGATGTTTCAATTGAAAGTGATTTTTCCAATGACAGCTATCTGAAATAAATACCTTAGCATTTCTCTTTGAAGCACTGAGCTCTATCCTAAAGCAATATTGAAGCATATGTTGCAGCTAAAGGAAAACATTTCTGTTCTGCTTTGGTTATATTTCTTAGAAATATGTGAGTTTGATCTTCCTGCACAAGAATGAATCACAAAAAACTCGTCTCTAAAAACAAAATTGTAACAGGTGACTCAAACACTTTCAGTTGGTTTTAATATGTGCTTTTAGTAAGTGCTTCATAGAATTATCATCAAAGAAAACTAGGTCATGCTGATGGTTTTATTTTGACTCTCTGCTTTCTTCTTTATATCATCCCCATAAAAACTGCTGGACATGAAAAGTGAGTCAATCAAGAAACTCCTTAGAGAGGCTCCTTTAGGCTTGTGGATGTTTATTGCTGTATTTGATACTTAGATCTTCCTCAGTTGCCTTAATTACACTACAACTTGGATCCATGAGTTCCCCCAGCACTGAAACATCCCAGCTCATGTAACTCCATGCTAGCCATGGCAAAAACAGATGCAGAGTTGATACTGATGTTTATGTCATAGCTTTTGTTCGAACTATATGGTGCTGACATAAATAACATCGTGAGAAAAATATTGTGCCATGGTGGTGATATTTTGAGAAAAATCTCCTGACATTCACTTAAGGTTTTAGGGGGCTAGGTCGGTAGCAATTTTTTGCTTTTCATGAGATTGGGAAAGATAATTCTGAACTCTCCTTATCTAGTAGATGTGTTCATCAGAGTCACATAGTTTTAGAGTCTTGTTCTGTGTGCAATTGTATTTCTCTAATTTCCTTTAATAACGGCTTCTTAAGAAGGGACTGACTATGTGTATATTGGCTAGGAAGTGCAAAATTCAGCTGACCCCTCTTCATTAGTTTACATTACTATTTCACGTAAAAGTCTGTTAGGAAATACAGGCACCACAAAATGGGAAAGTTGGACTGCTCAAGCTGAAATGTTCTTGTAGGAGAAAGGGTAAAGATTTAGACAAAGCAGTTTCAACATCTTCAGGATGACAGATTTCAATACAACTTCTGAAGCAGCTCTTCATTTCCTGTTTTGAATGTTAGGAGTAATCTGAAATAAACTTTAAAACTGAAGTACCATTGCAAATTAAAACAAATATTAAAATGTCAATTTATGCTGAAAAGAGCCTGTCTTCCACAGAGCTCATCTTACTATTTATGTACATGTGTCTGCATGAATCTTCAGTAAATATTTCCTTCATAGATTTTAGATTGTTATTCTCCCTTCAATAAATGTTTAGCTAAGTTTTACATGCAACATTTTGCTCCATTTGTCTTTCCTATGATGACACTTCAGCTCTTAATTCTCCAGATTCTGCCTTATTAAGGTCAATTAGGTCTTAATCAGTTTTCACTTACATGCTCTTTTTAGAAGGAGAGTGACATTTGAACTTTGTACAGAGACTTGTTTTTTTCTGGTAGGCTTGCAAAGTGGACCTTTTTGATACCAAAAAAAAAAAAAAAAAAAAAAAAAAAGCTTGAAGCAGCCTTAATTGAATCACCTTGGTCTCCCTCTTCTCCCTATTTTCCAAAAGAGTCATAACCTATTACACTTCAATTAGGATTTATTTTAGGCTTCCCAGCTACAACTCATAATCCATCACATTGTTCCAGAAACAATCTTCATGAAGGAGGCTCAACCCAGAAAGTGAAAAATCATTGTTATTTTTGAGACTAACACAGGATTTATGGTAGGAGAGCACTTATAACTTAAGCAAAAAACTTTTTAAGTATCTGAGGTTGGAAAGCTGACATTAGGAAACTAAAATATGGAAATAATTTCACAGTTTTTGCAGGGAGAAAAAATACTCATATGTGTGACGCTGAAAATTCATTCCTTGAATTATATACACATCAGGACTGGATGCCTTTGTACGTACTCATTTATCCCTAGCAAACTGGGCAGAGGCAAGAAGGAAAGAATGAGGTTGTTTGCCTGCTGTAATAAATTGTATCAGAAAAGAGGGATACAGCAGCATTCCTCTTAGCAAGTGAGTTAAAGTGTGCACAGGCTAATGATGAACTGCTTTCTATGGAGCCAATATCTGAGTCTGAAAAGACAGCCAGTCATTCCTTGGCTCTGCAGCAGTCTTGGAGCCTGTTATACATAAACAGAAGCAGGGAACAAAAATCTCATTTGGGATGCAGCTAGCCTGAAACAGATATCCATGGTGAGACACTCAGATAGAAGAGGCAGAAAAAGACAGCATGATGATGATGACATTTCTACACCTGACTATTAAAGATTTAGTGCAAGAAGAGTTATTGATGTGGAAACATGGCCCCCTACCTTATTGTAAGAGCAGAGAGTGGTTCTGCCAAGCATCTTCCTGCGCTTAGCTATTTACCACAGTTGCTAAAGATACTGAGGCTTCTTTGTGTGGTCAGGATTCTTCCCCAGAACCTGGAAGGGTTGGAGTATTGAATGCTTATGGACTTATCTCAGTTCTCCTCTTTCTTCATCCCAATTTAAACCCTGCTAAAGGCATACCATGCACTGACAAGCTTCCAATCTGTGCAGGCAGGGAGAGAACCACGGTAAATTGTGGGAGGCAGATAATGGTAACTGTATGTATTATCTGCATGCAGGCCTCTGGGACCTCACTGGGGCCGGAATAATCCTGATGGAGGGCAAATCTGCCCTCGCCTACTGCAGCTGTATTTCTGGACTGAAAATGTGGAAGAGAAGCTGTTTTTTGAAATTTCACTCAGCTTGGCCAACAGCCCAATTCAGCAGACTTGGAAGATTTTCCATCATAATATTTTTCTGAAGCTAGCTGTAAGAATAAATGGCATAATGTATGTTTGGCTCAAGAGATGAGAGTCTAAATTTTGAAGAATTTTTTCTTGTTTGTTATGGCACAAATCCCAAACTTCTTGCTTAGAAGTCCAGGCTCCTTGCTGCTATGAGGCCCCATCTGAACCTCTCGAGTACAGGGGGCAAGTACTCTCCTGCGTGAATACTTGCTAACATTTCTAATCTCAGCTGTACTAATTACTGTGGCAGAAGTTATTTCACAGTGGACAAGGCAGATCGACCTCCTGATCAGTTCTAGAAGGGCAGAGAGGACAAGGGGGATAAATACTGTGAAACTGCTCCTCACTTACATGGTAGCCACCTAAGACTTTGGGCAAGGCTACAGTGCAGAGAAAAGGTAGATCATGAAGATAAATAAACCATTTATCTTGAGTTCTGATAGAAACACATGAAATGGGCAAAGCAGGGTTTTTTGCACCCTATATACTGTATATTTTCTCCAATTTGCACAGTAAGAAGTTACCAAGCATCTTGAGCACTACTGCTTTTGAAGCAATAGACATTTCTGATATTCTTGATCTTACCTTGCTCTAGAAGAGAGAGAGAGGATGAGAATCTCAGCCATATTGGTAGTAGTAGATTCTTCAAGATTTTGACTGATCAGTTAATATCCTGATTTATTTCACACTTCTCATAAGAAAACATTAAAGTGAAACTTGTAATCTGTGAATTTATGGTGTTTTTATTCTTCTTTGTGAGCAATGCCACTACCAGAGACAGCAATACCAATGGCACAGCTCACAAGATGGGCAACTCCACAGAAAATGCACAAAGATCTGAACAGTCTAGATATTTAAGATCTACAGACCAAGAGGCATGTAGGATTGTGCCACACTTCCAGGCCCTGAGATCACCATCCCAAAATTTCAGAACCGTGAGACACATACCAGAGGCACTCAAATCTGAGGAAGGAGAAGGGGAGATTTCTAGGAGATGCCCAAAGGATGGAAATCCCACGGCTTTGCCTACTATGTGTTTGAGGGGCATCTGCAGCAGAGTTTGCGTTTGTCACAGAACACCCCAAAAGCAGAGCATCTACAATGAAAAAACAGCACCTTTTCATGAGTTTTGGGAGACAGAGCTGATTTTGGAGCTGTGCTGTAAAAGCTTGTGACTCTCATGTCTCTCAAAAGTCATAACTGTCTACCTTTGGATACTGTAATGCTCTTCCACATTTTTAGACTGGCTATGGATGCTGTTAGAAGGCCCACTGTGTGAAAGTGTGTTCTTTTTTAAGGGATAGGGATATCAGAATTCTCAAATTCTGAATATGCAGTTTCTACAGACTAACTCAGGAAAATTTGAACTGTTCCCTGCTTCCTGCCTTGTCCATTGTGGGAAGCAGAATTTTAATTCTTGCTTACTTTGTAGTGAACAGAGGGAACAAGTTGAAATTGCTGTAGCACTTTTTTTTTGTTTGCAGATTGCAGATTTCATAGGTGTGTTTTGAATTGGAGGGCATTTAAAATGTTCAGCTTTGAAGATTTACCATGAGCAAATGTTTTGTGGATGTTGTGGCTTGTATTTTAAATTACTGATCAGCTGTGATTAATCTGATTGGTCCTTTGACTGGAGGAGTGTGAATTACCTTCTGCCAGGTATAGCTGCTTGGGAACTGAAAGTGTATTTCATGGACAAAAGTTCAAAGCCCTCTTCATGGGAGAGTAAGTGCCAGCAAAAAATGAATAAAACTTGTGAAAACAAGAATACGAAGTGTAAAATCACTACCGAAGAGAGTGTGTTTATCACTGAAGTGAGCGTGTTTGTCACTGAAGTGAGCAATACCAGATAGTTTGGAGTGGAAAATTTGCTTTGTTTGTAGAGAGCACAACATCTCCCATAGAAAACAGGAGGAGGATGGAGTATTGTTAGCCAAAAGCCAATCTGCCATGGCGTCTCTCTTGTTATTCATTTAATGATGTGCATTGCAGTCTTCTTCCTCCATTATCTAGTATTAACTTCTAATTTTTTTCATCATATTGGATGTAAACTGAGATGATACTGTTTTCCAGTGGTGAGGATGACAGTACTGTTCAAGCCCACCACACTGGTAACTAGACCTGGATTTTGGAGTGTTCTGTGTGAGCTGGACCTGAAAAACCTATGGTTTCATCAGTCTGTAGGGGGACATCTTAAAGAGGCCAAACTCTATGCCATACTGATTAACAAAGAAATTACTTTGGAATGAAAGCAAGCATTAGTACTCTTGTGGAAGTATATGTTGGTAGGATCAATATATGAAAGTCTTACATGGACAATATTTTTACCGGAAGCACAGAATTATTGGCAGTAAATGTGAAATGTAGCAATGAAGTTGAAGGCCTCCAGTATCTCAGAATAGGTTGTTTTGTACTTGAGAACATGCAGACAAGTCCAGGAAGAAAGATTCTTGGAATTTAGAGGAAATCATGACACATACAGATTTCTCTGCTGTTTGAATAGAGGTGCCAACTCATTTGAATGCATATGCTTCCATCCATATTTTTATCACTTATTTGCATGCATAGGCACACACTTTCAGCTCTGCATCTGTGTTTAAAAATGCACACAAGATCCATGTATGACACTGAGCATGTTTTTGTTAATATACATATATATCACGCCAGCCAGCCAAATAGCAATAATATTTCTCCCGCTTGCTCATTCTTGGATGGCTCATTTACATATCTATGCAGCTCCTATTTTCTTTGTAAAATAAAACACTATGAAATTATCTGCCTAGGCTTTCACAAGGACACAAATCACTAAGCTTCTGATTTTTTTATTAATTCTATCCACTTTATTTTTGCAGTTCTAGACTTTGCTGAAAGTGAGGCCATTCCATCATTCATTTGCTGTCAGCAAAAGCACAACAGCTCCAGAATAAGCTCTTAATTGTGGTCAGCATCTATGTCAACACCATCCATAATGAAACAAAAAATGATGAATATCAGCTTTTTTATATTTAAGTTGTAGAGCTGACTTACTGTACTATCATGCTAAGTTACTTAACAGAAACAGAAATAGATTAGGATGGATATTGGATTGTTTTGATTTGTTTATTAATTTGCTTTGAGACAACAAGCAGGTCACTTCCAAAAGAGAAAAGAAATGTAACTAATCAAAACAGACTGCAACTTACAATCAAAGTACACTCACAGGATTCATTGCACAGTCACAGTCATGCAGTCATGACCTACGTGCTCTTTCTGTCTGCTTTGTACTCAGCTACACTGTGCTTTATATAGATTGAAAGACCTACAGGGAAAGAGTTATATCCTTGATTGTGGAACAGCCTTTGTGTTATGCCTCCAAGAGCAAAATGCATGTTTTTACCAACATCAGATTATGCCAAGAGGTGTAAATCCAGCTCAGCTATCAAAGGAAGGAAGAACCCAAAATAGAAAATAAATTAGTGGCCTAGCATAAATCTTCCCACTTCAGCACTAGTGCTGGATATAAATTCTGATGGACAAAAAAGCTTTTCTGGGAAATCCCAGCATTTGAGCATGCACTACTTAATCTGAAACATTTTGGGGTTTCCTGCGTTTTGAAAGAATACACAGCTGATTGGTGCCCTGTGACTGGGGAACCAAGGAGGGGATTTTCTCCCACATTTATTGCCCTCTTTATGGAGGATTTTAGAGAAAGTCAGAGTCAGGCTAACCCTGAGTGAAAGGATCTCATGCTGCATAGTGATGGAAAAAGGAGCAGTTAGCAGTTATGTCAAGGGAAATTCTGATTGCATGGAAATTGATTTTTTCCTTCATTCAGTGAGGGCATTACTCAGCAAGGCACTGATATCTGCAGCCATGGAAATTTAAAAACTCAGCTAGACAAGGACTTCAGCAACCTGATCTAACTTTGAAGTTAGCCCTGCTCTGAGTAGGGCTTTGGAGGTCCAGACTACCTTAAACCATTCTGTGACTCTTTGACTTCAGACAGATGAAATACTGATATTTATACTTGATTTAGTCAACCAAGACTTCCTTTATAGTCAGGAGAGAAAAGCTGGGTGTGGTTCATTTTCATATTATGCTATTTAGGTCTGTCAGGTTGCAACACTGACTACAAAAGGTTTACCTAGCTCAGGTTTGTGCACCTACACGGCATTTAGATAAGAAGACCAGCATGTATTTTATCCTCTATGGAGATGTTTGGGCAATGGGGATCCAGAAGTCACAGGCTCCTTGACCTCAAAAGAACTTGATGGGATGTGGGAACCACAGAAGCCTTCAGCAGGTGTTTGGTGAAACCCATATTCTCACTTCTGTATTCCAAATATTTTTATTTCTGTATCATGATAGATCCTGAAGGGCTCTGCAACAGTCCTTTTATTGAATGAATTCAGCTAAAATGAATGCTTTAATAATTTGTGTGTGCTGGTGCATCCTTTGGGGAATTTCCAGTTTTGTTCCAGTCTTATTCAAACAAAAGCTCTAGGACAGAGTTCTCATGAAATTTTGCTTTTTTTAGAAACTTGCAGGGCCCAAACAAGGGTGGAATGCTGAAAACAGGTTTTTGAAGCTCTTTTATTCATATTTGAATGAGAATATCACTACACTAGTCCTGTCTGCAAGAAAGGGAAGCTGAGAATAAGAAATATTTGCATCACAGTCGATTTGTGAACCTGACTGATAAAGTAATAGCTAATGATGCAGGATCACCCTGCTTTGTGCCTTTGTGCTATTATATTTAGAGATATATTTAAGTGCAGTGGAAGAAAAGGTAGAGTATACCTAGCAAATCCCATGCTAAACCTGTGACCTACATCTGTAAGCTCTGAAAACACGTCTAGAGGGGCTTTCTTACCAATGTAGTTGTGAAAAGTAAAGCTATTTTCTCAGCCAAGGGACACTCTGCCAAGAGGAGTCAGAGTCCTTTTGCTGCCTTTCCTCCAAACTCCGTTCTGACTCTGACAAATGGGGATTTGGCATTTGCCAAAACAAGGACAGTAACAGGTGTTTTTTGTCAGCATGGGAGCAAAGCCATTAAGATTCTTTTTTTTCTAGGAGGTACCTAGTATGTCTCCCAAAACTGTACACAGAGTTTTAATTAAGATGTGATGTTTACTACCATCTTTCTGAGCCAGAACAGATGTTGCTCTCCAGCAAAAGGCTTTTCCAAGATGACTGGAGAATTCAGTGACATATGGAAATTAATGGGATTTTTGTGGTTGAATTTATCTCGGCATTGCTTTCCACAAGGAGGTCTTGATTCATGAGTGCAGTCTTTGGGGCTCTTCCACCACGTAAGTCCAACAGTATTACTAAAAGCAATAAAGCCATGATGAAACCACTTCTCTCAAGGTGCTTAGAAACATTAGTGACTATAAATAACAACTGGGTGGTGAAAAAACATCTTTATGCCACTAAGTGAACTCTCTTTCTCCTAGATGAAGAGACATTAACTTGCCCGAAGTATGGGAACAGTCTGGTAGGAGCAGTGGGAA
This sequence comes from Corvus cornix cornix, assembly GCF_000738735.6. Classification (NCBI taxonomy): domain Eukaryota; kingdom Metazoa; phylum Chordata; class Aves; order Passeriformes; family Corvidae; genus Corvus; species Corvus cornix. The sequence goes on along the minus strand of NC_046332.1, from coordinate 56,376,810 downwards.
CAGTCTTGACTAGTATTTGAGTGTGGGTAGATGCCAAGCCATGCATTTCCCACTGGCTGAGAGCTCCGTGAGAGGCCAAGGCACCAAGCTGTGCCGGGCTCTGTAACCTTTTCTCCCTAAATGGTGAGCCTGCACCAAAAGCAGGCTCAGCCTGGCAGCCTCTGTGTTGGTAGGACCAGTGCCAGCCGTGATCTAAAAGCTGGGGATTGCTTCTGCCCTGTGCTGAGCCCCAGCTCCCCCATCCCAGCTGCCAGTAGGGCTCCTTGGCCTGCATTTGCCCTGGCTATGTGGGTTGGGATGTCCCAGAGCACAGGAAACATCGGCACGAATGCACAACATACCATGTACCCACATCTTGGGAAACCTGATAAAATCAGGGATAATTTGGCCTCTTCTCTGTATTGACTCCACGCTAAAGAAGAAGACATTTTATGGTATTAAAAAGAACACAGCTCAGTTCCTTGGTTCTGAAGCAGACAAATGCCAAATGTGTACAACTAAAGGAGCACTTGTTTTGAAGACAGATCAACTGCAAAAAATGAATTGGCTTTGCTTTTCAGATCCTCCTACGAGTCCCCAGAATAGCTGGTGTGGTTTGCAGTTACGCCATCCTATTTCTGAGCATGTTTTCCTCTCTTTAGTACTGACAAAAAAAGTCCTCTTCATCGCAAGAAGCAAGAGTCTTGTACACTTCGTGTGGGTAAAATCAAAAGGGGAGTATATGCAGGTACAACTGTTTTATAGCTACATGCATCTCTGTCACAGGATAAAGAGGGGGTTTGTAAATACCCTGGTGTTCCTGTATTGACATTTCCTCTGCAGGCAGCACTCCAGCTTTGTGCGGGCGCCTGGCACTTGCACACAGCTCTGCTCTGTTATGGAAAGCCAGGCATGCGTGAGCTGATCACTGGAGACAGGCAAGGAAAAGGGGGACCTCAGCGAAGATGAGTCAGTTGGGGACAGGGAACACTGCGTCTTTTGTGAAGCAGTGTTAAGAGGGAGAAGGAGGTGAGAGTGATGCTTGCACGGCATCCCCATGGCCCCCCCCTCACTCCCCAACCCAGTGTCGGAAAAAGGCGGAAAAAGGCAGACCTGCTGGAGCACGACAAAACTGTGCAGCAGGAAAATAAAAGCCTTGGGGTGAAATATAACTCCCGTGCATTTATGGAATACAAGTCCTGGAGAGGAAGAGTGGAGGAAATCATGCCGTTGCTGCTATGGAAACCAAATCCTCCCCATCACGGGGAGGAGATGTGCCAAAGTCCTGGGCAGCCTGGCTGCTGCTCACATCATAAGCCAGAACCCCCCCATTCTCTACCTCTCTGCTCTCTCCTGAGACCTGAATGGTTTTGAGGCTTTGTGTACAGAAATGAAGGGTTATGGAGCTGCAGCAGTGTTCAACCAACCATCCTGGCAAAATATACTCAGGCCTTTCTCTAAGAAATGCCAGAGGCTTTCTAGTTATTGTTTGTCATTACAGGAATATGCTGGGTTTTTTTCCTCCCCCTTGAATCAGATTGAAGGAAGGATAAAAAGAGGTTTAGAGGCATCACCTGTGATTCATATCTATCTCCGTGGCTTTTTCCACCCCTGAGGCTGGATGAGAGATACTGGCTGGAGAATTAATTTTGGAGTGGGGCTCCCAGGTGCCAGTAATCTAGCAGAGGAAACATGCTTCCTACCCATGTTATTTCTGCTGCATCCACGTCTGAGTAAATGAGAGCAGGGTTTTACTAGCAAAGGCAAGGGGGAGTGAGGACCAAGGAAAAAAAAGCAAAGGAAAAATTGTGATAAGGACTGAGCAGGCCTCTTGTTATCTTTTCTTGGTCTGTGCCTGTGCCAGGCTGCAGGGTATGAAGAGTGATTGCTCTCCAAGCCCTGGATATAGAAATATCTTGCCTTTTTATTTTTTTAAATGGCAGCTGTGCTCATTACAGTGTGTGCTCATGGCAGTTTTGTATTCATCAGTTTTCTTATACCAGCGCCAGAGGCATGTTGCTCAGTGGGTTCCTGCAGACAGGAAAAGCTGGTAGTCATATATATACTGCATCATCCTTACACAAGCCCTTTATTACAGAGAAACCTCTTGAAGAGGCTAATCTGCAAATATAAGTGAAGTAGAGCCCACAGCATAAAATTATCATAGTTGAGACCCCCGCTTGGAGGGAATCCTGGTACCTGCTGGGATCATGACAGATGTGTGTGCTGAATTTCACAGGAGGTAAAAGAACATTCCCTATAATAGGAGCCAAAAAGTCAGGTACTGTGCCAGTGGCATAGGAAGTTACTGGAAACTGGGAAAATACATCAGGGATGTGTATTTACCATATTCTTTTATTATTCCCTTTGTGTCCATAACTAGCTGCTGCTGGAAAGCCTGAGTGCAGATATTCTGGTAGTCTGACACAGTTCCCTCTGTGAGGAGTAGTCCCATTGAACCAAATAGCACCAGCTATGAATTTATTGTTATGAATTACAGGCAAGTATTTATTGAGGCTCACAGGATTTCTGCATTGTTGTAGCTCTTTGAATATCAGTGAAGGTAACCCATGTTCATTGTGAATGCCTGGCATCAACCTTGTCCATGCTTTCTGCTTCTGAAAGTTTCTGGGGGCACACCAGCCAGCTTGCAGTACATGCTATAAGGCTGCAGCATATTTTAACCATGACTAAAGGAAAATTTAAAAAAAAGAAAAAAGGCATCTGAAGACAGAAAGACCTGGCTGAGTCCCAAGAGAAGGAGGAATTTCACTGGTCTAATGATCAGCATCTTCTTCAAAGACAGGAGCAAGAAGAATGTTAAGTATTTGTCCTATCTGCATCGTTCTGTGAGAGGAGATTCACCCTCAGTTACGAGCCCATTTTGGTTACAGTAGAACTCCTGCATGCTTCACTTCAGTGATTTTTAGTGAAAGGTCAGAAGGAGAGGTGCACTGGTGCAGCTAATTCAGCAACTGTGCAGTACCCGCTCTTAGATTCTTGGGGTTTTATTCTGTATTAAAAATAAGAAGCAGTTGTTTACTAGGGGATTACTGAATGGCCTGTGTTCCCATGATACCTAGAGGAGGCTGACAATTATTCTCCCTGGGTTCTCCCTGGAGCTATTTTCTTTGCTGGCAGGGAGGAAATTGTTCATGTTTCATTTGTGCTACCGTTGTTCCAGCTGCCAGAGCAGGAATGTTTGCCTGCCAGCCTGCATCGGTGGCAGCGGCTCCTCTTCAGACCTGCCATCTGTTAGCGTTATTCCTGATGTCATCTGCGTGATGGCAGCTCTTAGATGGATGTCCCTCTGTGCTAGGCACTTCTTCACTGTGTCAGGAACAGTAGAGGGATAGAACAGAGGCAGGTAAGGGACACAGTGTGTTGCCCCAATCCTCTGGGCAAGCTGCGAACAGGGCCTTGAACTATGTCTTCCTGTCTCTGGCTCCTCTTGGTCTCTTAATGAAATACTTCCTTAAGTATCCACTGTAAATAGCAGCTGCAGCACAACACAAGGGTCTGCAAGTCCCCGGTTTACAAAACAGGGCTTCTTATAAACATCCTCATCCTGCATGCTTGTATGATCTGGACAGATAAAAAAAAGAAAAAAAACCAAGAAGGAATTTTCATTAAATTTCACTTGGTTCTTAGCCGACAGGAATCGTCTGTAACATGGGGTCCTCACTGCTCAGGAAAGTATTTTTTTGTTGAATCATTTGTTCCCACAACGAGCCCTTTCAGGCTGAGCTTAAGCCACATCACGCTGAGCCCGTGCTTTAGAAATGAAGCCCACCCCAGGCTGGCCAGCCCTTGACAGCTTGGGCGACTGCGGTCGGAAACATCCTTGGAGCCCGGCCGTGCTGGAACCCCCGCCCCAAGATAGCACCTGCCATTGCACCCCCCCCAGCCTTTCCCCTTCCCTTTGTCCGGAGCCGGGGAGGCTGCGGGGCCGGCTGCACCCCCGCCGAGCCTGCAGTGCCGGCGCGGCACCACGGAGCGGCACCGTCCGCCCGGACACGCGGGGCGCGACCGCCCGCGGGGGGGACCCGAACCGCGACCGCCCGGGGCCGGCATCAGCCACCGCTCGGGAATGCAGAGCGCTACCCGCCCGGGGATCCAATCCGCGACCCAACGGGAACAGTCGCAGGGCTGATCTGAGCGGGTGGCAGGTGCCCCCTCACTCGGCTGGGCACATACACAGACAAAAAAGAGCATTTCCGCGTAATCTCAGCCCCCAGCATCGCGGGGTTACCCACATAAGTCTATCAAACACGAGTGTTTGCATCACAGGTTTCTGTGAAGGGTGAGTTGGTAACTCGGGACACTGCTAACCCATCCAGGGTTGCATCCAAACACAGCAAGGAGTTTTTCACCATTTACAGCATTTGGATTGGTAGGAAGTGTTTGTTTGGTTTGGTTTTCCCCTCCCGTTTTGCTTTTGGTTTTGAAATTACATTCGTGCTTCCAGATGCTCAAATGATTCAATATTTGAAAGTTCCAAACAATGTTTTTCTCTTTTTCTTTTATTAAATGAAATTTAACAGGAAAATTTTTCAACGTTGAGTTAATCCAGTGTTTGTGTTTGCCATGATATGAACAATGTTTCTAGCAAGTGGCATTATACAGGTCAGTATCTAAATCATGTCTATTTTCACTTTCTGAAAATAATGGATTTTTTTTAACCTGGAAATCTGGATATTTAATGATTAGCAGTTATGTTTTTAAGCCAATTTAATGTCATAAGAAGGATATAAAAATAAACTGACAAAAAATGAAACATTTCAAATCCTGTCAAACGAATCAGTTCTGCGCTTTCTGTTAATTCAGTTCCTTCAGTTTTTGACCACATATCATCCCAGTAATTCTCCCAGTCCTT